>NC_091253.1:22851666-25585000 GCF_042477335.2 Ovis canadensis | reverse complement strand
AGTGACAGGAATGCTGTTGGAGGTGGAGATGGCTCATGGTAGCGATGAAGTTATAGTGTTTACAAGACCACATGGGGAATGCAGGACAGACTTGGGACAAGAACCCAGGTCTGTTCTCCACCCCAAACCTTCTCAGAACCATCATGCCTTGATCAGCAGACCCTCCCATCCTCTCCCCTTTTGGTGCTCTGTCCATCACTGCTTCCTGTTCAAGGAGAAGCTGAGCCGAGTGCCCCATCCCTGTGTGCTGGGGACCGTGCAGAGTGGGGCACACTGCTCTTTTCAGGTCCTGGACTCTACATGCCTAGTCACTCCGTCCACCTGAGAGCCCCAGTGCTCCAGGACCCCTTAACTCCTGGATGCCTCTGAGCTGGCCCTGGGAACCCTCCCTCCAGCCCTGTCTCCTCCTCCCCTAGTCCAGGTCCTCAGGTGTAAACAGAAGCCCTGCCTGGTTTCCCCATCCTGGCCCTGGACAATGATGGCTCTAGGGCTTTAGGTTTTTCCCTACTGAACTTTTCCGGATTGGCCTCAGTGGGCTGACAGCCACTGCAGCTGCAGAGAGCACAGTTCTGGAGTCAGACAGGGCTGGATTCAAAACTCACTGGGCACCTACTAGCCAGGTACTGCCACTTCATCATTTGGTTCAGCCTGACCCCACTGAATGGGTGTTTACTGAAGCCTGGTTCTACCACCAGAGCCTGTGCTGGGCCCAGGTGGGATTCCACTTCTGGCCTGGAGGTCTAATGGGGAGACCAACAGACACACCCCATACAGGGGTCTTCATTAGTCATGGGTTCAACAGCAAGAGGGGCCGCCATAGCGGAGACATCATGAACTGACCACTCCAAACATGAGGCTCTAGGAAACTCGGCTGGTCCAGCCAATGCCAGCATCCAGCCCACACCCGGGGTCCCAGCCTCGCTCATCTTCAGAAAAGGCAAGGTTCACACAGATACAGACGGTCCCAGAGACTCGGGATCTCACTGAGATGACGAAAGGGAGCTGGGGAGCTGCTGGACACCCCAGGCCACTGACTAAGGAGGGCCTGGCTGCAGGAGGTCAGATGACATCAGAAGAGGGGAGACATGCTATGCCTTCAAAGGAGGAGGGTTTGGCTCTCAGAGGATGGGGAGAAACCTCGGGAAAGTGAGGAAGTCGAGGCTGTATCTGCAGAGGGTCACCGAGAAGGACACTGTTTGGTGCCTCAGAGGATGCCCACCTCGGGAGCTAGCCAGCCAGCGCCGTCTATTAGGAATTCCTGGCGGCTGGAACTTCGTTGGCATCACTCTGCCCATTTCACGAGGAAGACTGAGACTCAGACAGAAGGAGCTTGTTCAAGATTGCACAGCCGTGAGAGACAGAGCTGAGACTCAAGCCTGCGCTGCTGACTCCAGCGTCTATCTCCAGCCCCTCCTCCCCCAACTCCTCCTTCCCAGGAGACATGGTCCTCCAAAGCTCTAGTTAATCACCAGAGATGCAGGTGAGATCCCGGCCTCAGTTTTAATACTCACACCCTGGCCCCAGGGGGAGCTCCGGCAGAGGGGTAGTGGTAGGGGTCGGAGCAGAGCATGGCCACATCCCCCCACCCAGATCTGCCCAGGATTCTAAAGGCTTTGACCTTGATGACTTGGGAGCTGCTGGGCTGGTGGTCCTTCAAGAGTGCCACCTCCCGGGGGCTGGGCGGAGCAGCCTCCTGGTCCCCACCGCTCCAGAGCAGGGCTCCTTCCTTGCTGGCCTGGGGAGGCTCCTGGGGGGCCGGTGCTTGCTCCTGTGAAGCTTCTCCTCCTGGTCAGGGGTGGGATGGGGCAGGGGTGAGGGTGGGCAAAGGCAGGCTTGGGGTCTAGGGCGGGACCTGCAGTGGGTGGAGTGGGGTCATCTGAAGTCAGGGTCATGCCTGGGTCCAAGTTTAGGGTGGGGAGTCAGTGGGTCTGCAGGGTGGGACAAAGCCATGACTGTGCTGACGGCTGAGGTTAGAGGCTGGGTCTGGGGGAGCTCTGGGGGGAGTTGGGTTCAGGAGTGCTGGCATGGGTTGGGCTGAGGCTGTGGCTGTGGTGGGAGCGGGTCCTCTGTGGGGACCCTCAAAGGCTCACCTCTCTGGTGCATGAGGAGCTTGTAGAGATGGTCCACCCCTTCCAGGCTGGAGCACTGGGTAGTCTTGTCTGGGTCCTGGCACAGAATCCCCAGCATGCCCACCAGCTGCCCAATTCGTTTGAAGTCCTCTTTGGGCTGTAGTAAGAGTGCAGAGAACCACTTATGCAGATCCTAGCAGCCACACACTCACCCCAGCATGGCTGGCGTCAGAAAGGATCCCCTCAAACTCTATGCAGGACTGAAATTCAGGTCTGGACAAAACGTTTCTGTTCAGTTGCTCAGTTGTGTCCAACTCTTTTGCAGCCCCATGGACTGGAGTCCGCCAGGCTCTTCTGTCCCTGGGATTTCCGAGGCAAGAATACAGAAGTGAGTTGCCATTTCCTTCTCCAGGGACAGAGGATCAAACCTGTGGGATCAAACCCAAGGATCAAACCTGTGTCTCCTACATTGGCAGGCGGATTCTTTACCACTGAGCCACTGGGGAAGCTCCCCAGACAAAATGTTAGGGGATGCCAAAAAAAGCTCAGGACACAAGAGAAAACTATCTTAATGCAATATTTATCAAAATCAAAATGAATGCTAAAAAATCTGTCATGAAAAAGTTTCAAAATTTTAAATATTGAGGATCTGAGCCTGCATGTCCATGACCTTGCCTCACTCACCTCACCCTAATCCCAGCCCTGGTTCCAATAAAGCTTTATTCACAACAACAGGTGGCCAGCCCAAGGGCCGCCGTTTGCTGATTTGATTGTTTAAAACATCCTACTAAAATATTTACCTTGCTTGCAGAATGTTTTGGCGCCTCCACAAGTGTGCCCTAGGCAAGTGCCTGACTTGCCTCTCCCAGACCCAGTCTTATGTTGCAGAAGTTGATTTTGAGTAAACGGAAGACCCTTTGAACCCCTGCAGAGGGGTCCTCCTCACCAAGGAGTGCTGGAGGGGTCTGAACATTGGAAGCTTGCCTTTGGCAGAATGTGGCTGTTTCCCAGCCGCCCGCCTGACTGTCCACCTTCATCAGAAAGGCACGCCCATTGGGCACCAGGCCGAGGAATTAATTTTCTCATCTCCCTGTGAGTCTCCCTGAGGAATCGATGCTGATTTTGGCTGATAAATGCAGAACCACTCACTCCCTGAACGCGTGCTGATGTTCACTCAACCCAAGGGCCTTAGTGACAGATGGTGGTTAAGCTGTGATCCGTGAAACGATGGAGATGGTGTTGGACGAGGGCAGAGGGACAGTGGCTGCTCCGCACAGAGCTGCCTGCCCTAGTCTGGGGCAGGGCGGCATTCTCACAGTCTCCATCTGACGCCCATGGTGTCCCTCCCAGGAGAACTCCTTTCCTCCCATTTCCCTGAGGGACAGGCTCAGGGTGGACAGCCTGCCTGAGGCTTCAAGCTGCGTTGGCAAAAGCCCAGTGTCCTGGGTCAGGCTTCAGGGAGCCTGGGTTCAGCCTTCAGCTGGGGCCCCCCAACCCCTAACCCCGGCTGTTTCCTTGTGTGTGAGGAGGAGGAGGGCCTGGCCAGGCCACAGGGGACTCGGGGATCCTTCCTGTCCTGGGGGTAGGGACCCCATGCGCCTTGGCAGGCTTGGGGAGAGGGGCGGCTTGGTGGGTGTGGGCCTGGGGCCAGAGAGACGGTACTCACGTCCAGGTAGAGGTTGTGGCTCAGGAATTTGAGGAGGGCCATGCAGCTGTGGACAGCCCGCTGCCGCTCGTGGGCCTTCTCCGACTCCAGCCAGACATACAGGTGCTGCAGGTGGTGGGGGCAAGGAGGGGAATGCCCGCTTGGGACCCCAGCTCCCTATAGGCCCCGCCCCCAGCACAGACCACACCCTAAGCCACACCCACTCAAGGCCAGGCCACACCCTCGGCTCAGGCCCCTCCCAGTCCCACCCCCTCGTGTCTACCACTCCCCCTATCCAGGCTTCCTCGTCTCTTTTCACTGCCTCGGCCTCTCCCAGGTGAAAGTGAAAGTGAAGTCGCTCAGTCGAGCCGACTCTTTGCGAACCCATGGACAGTAGCCTGCACCAAGCTCCTCCGTCCATGGGATTTTCAAGGCAAGAGTACTGGAGTGGGTTGCCATTTCCTTCTCCAGGGAATCTTCCCAACCCAGGGATCGAACCCAGGTCTCTCGCATTGTAGACAGACAATTTACCGTCTGAACCACCAAGCAAGAGAAGGTGTTAATTCTTTCTCTTGTAGCTGACACGCCCCTCCTGCTGAAAGTCTTTTGAGGCGCCAAGTTCTTAACCTGTTTCTCTGCAATGTGTATTTTCCAGAACAATGCTTTTCTGTGCACACCATAAAGGCACAGAGTTACAAAGAAATACAAATGCATACTGAGACAGGTTGAACACCTCTTAAGCTGCATTTGAGCCTCTTTGTTACGGGGATGGATGATCTGACGCTGCGTGAGGATGAAGTGCTGGGAGATTCTGTGACTCAGTTGTGTCCTGTGACAACGTTTTCTCTTGGCAGGGCTCACACACTCCACCCCGACTTCCGTCTGTGCACCCCAGATAGGCAGTCCCTGCTGCAGCGGCTCCCCTCAGCTCCACTGGGCCCCCAGCCTGAGATGGCCTGGCCCCTGCTGACCTAACCTCACTCTGACCCACTGCCCCCACCTCTGCGCCCACCCCAGGCTCCAGCCATGCAGAACCTCCCTCCATTCTGGCCCAGTATGCTTTCCGGGGTTGCTCAGCTTTGCTTCTGTGTGCCGTCTGCTCCGTGGCCCTCTCCGCCCCTCCTCTGCAGAGGCCTGCTGGCCCTGACCTCCACCCTCCCAGCAGAGGCAGCCTCCCCTGTCTGGGCCTCCCCTGACTCTGTTGGCTTCTCTCCCTCCCATCAGGGAAGGACTCTGTTGGGCAGTGGCAGAGTGGGGGTGATAGGCTTGGGAGACGCCCTCAAAGCTGGGAACCTGCTGCAGGGGCAGTTCTCTCAGTGGGAAGGAGGGCAGGTCCCTCCGGGGCAGGGCCACGGCCTCCTCCCTCACCGACTCGCTTTGCTGTGGCCTACCTGGCCCACTTGCCACCAGGCTGTGCTCACTGCACCTGCCCGCCCCACTTGTCCTAAACTGCAGTGATCCCCAGAGATGGACAGCCCTCGTCTAGACCAGTCCCATGCCTGGCTCAGGCCCTGCGTCCTCTGCCCCCTGTCCCCTCCCCGCACTGCCCCGCGCCCTCACCGACAGCAGGAAGTGCAGCTCCTCGGCTGTGGGGTTCTGCATGATGAAGGTCTGCAGCATCTGCTCCAGGGCCCCCACAGTCTCCTTGTAGAGTGTCTGTGTGGGGCGGGGAGCAGGTCAGGGGGCAGCTGAGCCCCAGGGCCAGAGGGACAGTTGAGGCCTCCTGGGGGGCCTATGTGCATCAGCCTCCCATTGCCTGCTTCCTGCACACTCCCCAGGATGGGCTGCACACTAGCGAGCTCACACCATGCCCAGGAAGGGGCCCCTAGGACCCCCAATGGGCAGCCGTGGAGCATGGGTGGTCTGCGGCCTGCCCCAGGGCACAGGACTCTCGGTGGCCGAGAAGATTCATGAGCGTGTAACCCACTCAAGACCTGGCTCAGAAGGCTCTCGTGTCTACTTGAATGCTTTGCCTTTGCCCTCTTGAAATTCTCAAAAACGGTTTAAACAAAGGCCCCTTGTTTTCCTTTTGCATTGGTCCTGCAAACACAGGAGACCCTCAATCTTGGCTGCTTGGCGAGTCAGGCTTGCCCAGGGAGGGAAGGGCCACAGGGAGTATCCGCTGGAGGAGAGCCCTGGGGCGCGGGCCGTCAGCTCCCTGGGGGCCACTTCAGCTCGTTGCCTACCTTTGTCACCTGAGAACTGTGCTGGAGCCAGACCCCTGTCAGGTTGGACGTGGACACAGGGTGAGAACGAACAGGAAGCACCAGCCCCGCGCCTGGCTCCGGGCTGCACTCCCTCAGGGTCCGGCCGTGGGGTCATCACGTGGTAACCCAGGCACCCTGGACTCCCACAGGGTTGGAGTCTAGGCAGACGTCCCCCTTCTGGAGAGCCGCTGCAGTGGTGTCGCCCTGGGTCTAGGAGGCCCCTCACTGTCACTCACACCCAAGCTGCCTGTCTGCTGGCTGCATCCTGGACTCCACCTGGTGAGCTGGCCTGAAGAGCCCGGTCCAGGGCAAGGGGTGGAGATTAGCCCTGCCTCTCCCTCCTGACACCTCCACTTCTCTGAGCTAGTTCCCTGCTCTCTGGTCGCTGCTGGGAAGCTGAGCTAACGCAGATGCTGGGTGGGCCTGGCGCCCGGCAGGTGCTCAGCACCGGCTGCCTGCCCTTTGCAGTGGGCGGGACGCCTGGCGGGGGCGGGGCCGCGTGAGGCTGCACGCGCCCCCCGGTGGCGGCTGCCCGCAATGGCCGGCATCTCCCCGCAGTGCGGCTTCCCTTGCACAGAACTTGAGAGGGTGGGCGGCCGGCCAGGGGCGTGGAGCGCACATCAGAGCTCCTTCTTGCAGCCACTAGCGCGGGTAGGACCAGACCAGCTGCAGTAGCGGCGTGGGTGACACTGAGCTGCACGCTCTCAGTGCCGGCAAGAGGCAGGGAGGCCACCCATTCTATGTACAGAGCGCTGCTTTGCCCCTCACGTGGGACACCCAGGGTTTCCTTTCAGCCTCAGTACTAAGGACCACTAGCTCTTGGATCATCATCCCCTTTTTACAGGTGGGCTCAGAACAGTTAAAAAAAACCCCAGCCCTGGCCTACGGTGGGAGGCGGGTGCCTCAGCGTCCCCCTCCTAACCCTAGGGCAGTATGCAGGACTGGACATTCTTCCCCGGGGGCCCCCCTCCAGAAGGGGTGAAGGTGCCAGGCTTGCACCTGTATGTTGGGTGGCTCCAGAAAGAGGCAGGTGTGTTTCTCCAGGACCTCCAGCAGCGGCAGGGACATCACGCTGCGGAGGCTGATGGACAGAAGCCGAGATTTCTTCTCCAAGTCCAGCGGTGGCCTCAGCTTACTGTGGGGACAAGGCGGGGAGGGCGGGGGCCTCCATAAGGCCTGCGCTGGCTCAGGTCCCTAGCCCTGCCCAGGAGGGCCTTGACGCCTGATGTCTCCCACCTCGTTGTCCTGAGGGGTGCCAAGCCTGAGCTGTGAGGCTGATGGTGAATGCTGAGCAAAGCACTGTGTGGGGCCGGGGAGCCTACCAGAGACTGGAGATGATGTGAATGGTCTGCTGGCGAGTCAGGGTGCACAGCGTGTCCTGGGGCTCCTTCTCCATCAGAAGCTGCAAATCCCGGGTGAAGGCTGAATCTTTCCACATACCTTGGCCTGTCCCACTTCTGACACCAAGTCTCCTTCCCATCTAAAAGTCTGGGTGCCCAGCACCCCTCTAACCTGCAGGATTCTGCTTCTGCTCTGGATCCTCACAGGAGGGCCTCTGTGATCTGACCCCCCCCCCCCCACCGCCGCCAAACACATCCCCCTGGCCACCTTAGACAATTAGAGCATAGACTTTAGAATCAGATGGATTATGCCTGAATCCTAGCTACCCACACACGAGCTTGCATGACCCTGGACACACCTCCAAACTGCTCTGAGCTTCGTGTATTCACAAGTAACATGATGCCGTCGCCCTTGTGTTAGGTGGGAAGCAAGGCGTGCAAAGCAGTGTGTCTGGGTCACAGGAGGGGCTCAGAAAATGAGACTGTTATTTTTGTTATTGCTACTGCATCATTATTTATCACTTGTGAGTTTCCTCCACTATCCCACAGGTTCTGCGAGGCCCAAACCCGTAGTAACTAGTGGTGCAAGCTAGGTCAGTATTGGCAGAATGGATGGTGCTGGCCTTCCCGGGTCTCAGCCACATCAGCTGTGTGGTGGCTGTCCTCGGCCGGCTCAGGGTCACTGTAGGGAGTGAGTCACGTGAGGGCCGTGGATGTGCTTATAGGTGTGAAAACCTGTGAGGGGCTTGCCCATGCTCTAGAAGTCCAGCTGGCCCATCTCTTCCACTGGTGCCTCTTGAGAGTGCTGCTGTTTGAGGGGGGTGCCTGGTCCATCCCCGGGAAGCCCTTCCCCTGCCCAAGGACCTTGCACTCACCATCAGACACTCGAGGAGCTCGGACACCTGCAAGAACTCATAGCTTTGGGCACCCTCGTTGCGGCTGATGGCCCCCACCAGCATGAGTATGGCCGTGAGGAAGCTCTGCTTCAGGGTCTCGTCCTGGGGTCAGACAGTGGAGCAAGGGGGCAGGTCGGGGAGTGGGAGTACCAGAGGGGTGGGAGAGCAGGAGGGCCACCGTCACATGTGGCAGCAGGGCCTCTGCTGATGGGGGGACAGCAGAGACCTCCGGCTGGGGCTGCATAAGCCCTGGAATAGGGGGGACCCATGTGATTTTGTTTAACGATGTGAATAGTTGATGATGCTTAAGCATCAGGAGGTGCCCATAAGAAGCCCAGTGTCCAGCTTCTCATGATATGTGGCTACCCCAGGCCCAAAGGATCAAGTGTGCAGTGGCCTCACAGGGCTCCCTGGCCCCTCATTGTTCCCAGGGTGCAGGGTCAGGGGACTGTCATCATGGGGCATCCAGTTCCCCCAAGTGAGAACCCAGGGCTTGCTTTCGGGGGGAGGCAGAGGGCTGGGATCCTCACGAAAACCCATGAAGCATTAGGTGGGAAGCATGAGGAGGAGGCCAGGTCCACGTTGGGGTGTGGTGGGGAGGTGGGCTCCAGGGCCCTGGGAGTCTAATCCTGACCCTGCTCTGGTGGGCTCTGGGGCCCTGGGAGGTCTAATCCTGACCCCGCTCTGGTGGGCTCTGGGGCCTTGGGAGGTCTAATCCTGACCCTGCTCTGGTGGGCTCCGGGGCCCTGGGAGGTCTAATCCTGACCCCGCTCTGGTGGGCTCCCGGGCCCTGGGAGGTCTAATCCTGACCCTGCTCTGGTGGGCTCCGGGGCCCTGGGAGGTCTAATCCTGACCCCGCTCTGGTGGGCTCCAGGGCGCTGGGAGGTCTAATCCTGACCCCGCTCTGGTGGGCTCCGGGGCCCTGGGAGGTCTAATCCTGACCCCGCTCTGGTGGGCTCCGGGGTCCTGTCTAATCCTGACCCCGCTCTGGTGGGCTCCGGGGCCCTGGGAGGTCTAATCCTGACCCTGCTCTGGTGGGCTCCGGGGTCCTGGGAGGTCTAATCCTGACCCCGCTCTGGTGGGCTCCGGGGTCCTGTCTAATCCTGACCCCGCTCTGGTGGGCTCCGGGGTCCTGGGAGGTCTAATCCTGACCCTGCTCTGGTGGGCTCCGGGGCCCTGGGAGGTCTAATCCTGACCCTGCTCTGGTGGGCTCTGGGGTCCTGGGAGGTCTAATCCTGACCCTGCTCTGGTGGGCTCTGGGGCCCTGGGAGGTCTAATCCTGACCCCGCTCTGGTGGGCTCCCGGGCCCTGGGAGGTCTAATCCTGACCCTGCTCTGGTGGGCTCTGGGGTGGGCCGGGGGTCGTACCCAGGAGCTGTAGTGGAAGAAGAAGACCATCCGGGACAGGATGTTGTCCACCCATGGAAGGATCTGGGCCTTGGCCTTGTCCGCCATCTGGCCGTAGGCGAGGAGGATGGTGCTGCTGGCCCACTTCCACTGCAGGTCCCCCGAGTTCTGGGCACAGTGGGGTGGAGGCGGGGCAGGTCAGGCGCATGGGGGCCCTGCTGAGCCTTCCCCTGGGGGTGTGGTGATGGGAGGTACCCCAGGCACTAGCAGGGTCCTGGAGGCAGGGCGGACCGCAGTTTATATCACAAGGAAATAGGGGAGATGGGGTTGTCTCCCTAGGGGCGGTGGGCTGGGTCTCGTGGGGTCACTCAGAGGTGTACCCGGGGGTGCTTGTCTCTGCCAGAATGGGCTGGAGTCTAAGCCCCTCACCCTTCTGGACTTGGGGTGGCCCCTCCCCAGGGGCCCAGGACCTGGCCCTCTTCTGTCCCACCTCAGGCTGCAGGGGGCCTGTCTGGACCTAGAGAGACAGTGATGGGGCACCCGGCGTGTTGGCTCCAGGTGAGACCCAGAGAGTGGGGCCCCTCGATGTCCCCTGAGGACACTATGATCCTGCAGCCCACCAGTGACTAGACCCTCTCTGAGGGTCTGAGCCTCGGGTCCCAGCCGCTGCTCTACCACCCGCCAGGTGCCGCACTGCGAGGAGGAGGCAGGACCTCGGCCGTGGTCCTGGTTCTCACTCGTCCCCCCTCTGTCCTATCCTGGCTCGCCTCCTGCGGTCGCTGCCACTGCTTCCGCCTTGGGAGCTCCCCGGGGCTGGCCTCGGGCCCTCGTCTCCTGCTTTGGACAAGGCCCAGGATCAAAGAGCCACTGACCACCATGCGGCAGGCAGGCAGCCACGTGGGAGCTGTCCCGGAGCCCCTGCCGTGTTGGCTTCACAGCTGGGCTCCCTGCAGCCCGGTGGGAAAGAGGGAGCACCATCGAGGAGGGGAAAATTGTGGTGCGGGGGCCATGCCGCTGCTGCAGAGGTGGGCTGGAGGCCGGGGGCCGCGGCCCACAGCTTTTCCCCCTAATCGGCCCCAGGAACCCCCACCCCACAGAGGCTCAGCATCCCTGGCAGCAGTCCAGGACTCCGGCCACCAGAGAGCCAGCACCTTGGGGGAGAAGCTGTTCAGGCTCCACTTGATGGGCGTGCTCCGGCCAAACTGCTCCAGGACAGCCCAGACGTGGTCCAGGTGGCGGGCGGCGGCCAGCCCCACAGTGAGCGCGATGCCCTGTGGGGGCGGGTGGCAGGGGTCACTGATGTGGGCTGGTAGGATCCGGCCTACTCCTCACCTGGCTGTGTGGAAACTGAGGCCCAGGGAGGGGGGGAATTTGTCCGAAGGCACAGGGCACCTGCCTCCCACCAGCCTGGGAGGACACACACATCTGAGCCAAGCCTTGTGGGGCGTCTCTTTATGAGGGCTGGAGGTGAGGGTAGGGTGGGGGAAAGGTGACTGTGGAGCCCTGCTGCCGCTGCCTCCCCACCCCCAGGTCTCAAGCCCTGCGCCAGAGCGGGGAATGGGGGTCCAGGTGACAGGAAGAGGGCACAGCTGTGATGGGCTCGGAGTGGGACCGGGGTCAGGGCTCGGAGTGGGACCGGGGTCAGGGCTTGGAGTGGGACCGGGGTCAGGGCTCGGAGTGGGCCCAGGGTCAGGGCTCGGAGTGGGCCCGGGGTCAGGGCTCCGTGTGGGACCAGGGTCAGGGCTCAGAGTGGGGCCAGGGTCAGGGCTCAGGGGGCCAGGGTCAGGGCTCAGAGTGGGACCAGGGTCAGGGCTCAGGTCACGGCTCAGAGTGAGCAGGGTCAGGGCTCAGGTCAGGGCTTGGAGTGTGGCCAGGCTCAGGCTAACCCTGTGGTCAGGGCCAGGCAGTTGGCTGAGTGGCCGCCACAGCCTTACCTCCCTCTGCTTGGGCCATTGATGGGACGTTTCCAGCAGGGTTTTCAGGTGTGTCCTGACGTTGGTGCCGTTCTCTTCGGCTTGAAGCATCAGCCCATAGTAGATGAACAGGAAGGCCTGGGGAAGCGTTCAGCTCCCTGTCTTGAGCCTGAACCCCCTCTCTGGACCCCTGTCCACTGGGCAGCCTGCCACTTCCTTGGTGCAGGCCCCCTCCCCCCTCTGCTTTGTGACCAGCAATCCCTGGCCTGGTGGTGAAGCGTCAAGGGTGTGGCTGCAAGTCCTACCGCCTGGCCCCCGCCCTCTGTTTCTTTCGGGGGCCTGGGGCTTGCTCTGGGCGTGGGGGGGCCCGTGCAGTGGGCACCAGGGGTGGGAGTGGCCCACCTTCTCCGGGGGCTGCTCCTGCTGTGTCCGGTCGGGCCTGGTGAGTGCCCCCAGAAGCTCCTTGGACCACCCTTCCGTGTTCAGAAATGGCACCGACTTGATGGCCATCTGTGAGCAGACGGGGGTGGGCGGACAGAGGGTCTCTGTCCCTACCCAAGAGTCTCCCCAGCCTGGCCCGCCCCCACCTGCTCAGGGTCCCGACTCCGCCATCCTCCTCCGTGCTTCCCTCTCCTGAGGCTCCAGGGCCCACTCTCTGACTTGTTTGCTTGCCCTTGGGGACGAGAAACCTATTCTTCAAGATGCTCCTCCCTGGAGATTCTCAAGGAGGGGCTGGAAACCATGTCCCCAGGGCTGGGCCCGGGCTCGGCTGTCATAGAGGCCCAGTGGCGTGTCCCCTCAAGGTGGCTGCACCAGCGAGTGGGTGCCTGGGGGGCAAGGTTGGTCTTGTTTGCCCATGGCTGTCTCGCCAGCCCCTTACAGTGCCCGACAAGTAGTTGACACTCTGTTAGTATTTTTGAATGAAGGAATGAATGAACCAATGATCAAATGAATGAGAAGTCCCTCTTAAACAACAAGTCCTAAAAGCCCTAACAATGCATCAGTTATGATGATAAATACACAGCCCCTCTGTTTTCAGTGTTCCTGGTTTCCACAGTATAAGTTGTCTAAGATTTTGATCCTAAGATTTTTTTCTGATGGAGAGACTCCTTTTAATTATGCTACCAACCCAAATACCTTAAAAGAAAAAAGGATTGGTAAATGTGAAGATAAACATTTCAAGAAGTTTGTTTAGCCAAATCACCATAAATTAAGTTGAAAGACACAGTAGTTTTTTTTTCCTTTCTATGATCTGTTGCCAAGAGTTAATATCATTGATAAAGAGCACTTTTTAAAACCAATAAGAAAAAGATGACAATCCACTTAAGAATGGAGATATATAAACTCAACCTTACTAATATTTAAGAAATGGAAATTAGGATGATGCATCATTTTGGCCAAGATTGAGAAATAGTAAAAGCACCACATTTTGGAGGTGATTGGATCACATTAAAGTGCAGGTTTGGGCAATGTTAACTAAAATTTATAGTTTATATTTATGGAAATGCATCCATTTCCCCAATTAATTCTGTTTCTGGGGATCTACCCTAAAGGAGCACTAGCAGGGCCAACTTGGAGACAAGGGCGCCCTCTGCAGGCAGGACTGTCGGCACCCCGTCTGGTGATGCACCCTTGGACCTGGAAATGGAAACTGCTCTAGCCTAGGGCTTCCCTTGTGGCTCAGATGGTAAAGAATCTGCCTACAATGCAGGAGACCTGAGCTCTATCCCTGGGTGGGGAAGATCTAGAGAAGGGAATGACTACCCACTCCAGTACTTTTGCCTGGAAATTCCTATGGACAGAGGAGCCTGGCGGGCTACAGTCCATGGGGTCGCAAAGAGTCGGACGCAACTGAGCGGCTAATGCGTTCACTGCACATGGGCCATCTCCACTCCTCCAGGCTTTCCAGATGGTGCTGGTGGTAAAGAACCAGCCCGCCAATGCAGGAAGGATGAGATGCGGACTTGATCCCTGGGTTGGGAAGATCCCCTGGAGAAGGGCATGGGAACCTACTCTTTCTTGCCTGGAGAATCCCATGGACAGAGGAGGTTGGTGGGCTACAGTCCATAGGGTCGCAGAGAGTCAGGTACATGACTGAAGCAATTTAGCATGCACGCACACCAGGGCAGAATCCAGAGGAGCCTGTCTGCCCCAGTCGTGCCCCACACCTGGTCCATTTGTTGGGGTGCAGCAGGACCTGGGTGGCTCTCCCATACGCCCACTGGACAGGTGTCTGCTGAATGTCCAGGGAACCCCAGCCTCCTGGAAGCACCAGGGTCTTCTGTCCCCTCCTCCAAACCTTCAGTGTCTCTTTTTTTCATGGCGGGATGTACCAGCAATTGGTGGCCAAAGCAGAGCCCAAACTGCTACAACACTATTTATGGGAATTAGTGTGAATTCTGCACGTTTCCATAGTAGAGATAGTCATCTATCTGATTCTGCATCAGTCCTAGACTCTGCTAAGACAGACTCTGCTAAGAATGTTTACAGAATATATAAGGTGGGCCCCATATTTCTTTTTATATTTTGAAATATTTTGAAATTTGAATGTTTCCAAAATTTTCTTTAAAGCTTTAAATATTTTAATATTGAGGTCTATTTAACTTACAGTGAGACACATGTATCATCAGTGTGTAGTGCAATGAATTTTGACAAACGTATGTCTGTCTCAGTTCAGTTCAGTCGCTCAGTTGTGTCCAACTCTTTGTGACCCTGTGGACTGCAGCACGCCAAGCCTCCCTGTCCATCACCAACTCCTGGAGCTTATTCAAAGTTATGTCCATCGAGTAGGTGATGCCATCCAACCGTCTCATCCTCTGTCACACCCTTCTTCTCCTGCATTCAATCTTGCCCAGCATCAGGGTCTTTTCCAATGAGTCAGTTCTTTGCATCAGGTGGCCAAAGTACTGAAGCTTCAGCTTCAGCATCAGTCCTTCCCATGAATATCCAGGACTGATCTCCTTTAGGATGGACTTGTTGGCTCTCTTTGCAGTCCAAAGGACTCTCAGGAGTCTTCTTCAACACCACAGTTCATAAGCATCAATTCTTTGGCCCTCAGCTTTGTTTATGGTCCAACTCTCACATCCATACATGACTACTGGAAAAACCATAGCTTTGACTAGACGGACCTTTGTCGGCAAAGTAATGTCTCACCCCGTCAATATCTGGACCACTTCTGACTGCCCCAGAAAGCTCTCTCATGCTCACTCCCACTTAATCTCCATCCCCACAAGACCGGCTTGATTTAGTTCACCCGCCATAAGGTTAATTTTGGCTCTTCTAGAATTTCGCACGGCTGGAATCGTGCGGTGTGTGCTTTTCCTGTGTCTGATATTTCTTACAGAGACGTGTCGATTCGTGTTTCGGCTGTGGCCGTCACTGCTGCGAGTGGGCTCTCTCTAGCTGAGGGCTCCTCTTCATTGTGGCGCGTGGGCTTATCACTGCAGAGGGTTCTCTGCTTGTGGGGCTTGGGCTCTAGAAGCATGGGCTTCATTCCATAGCTACGGCCCGCCGGCTCCAGAGAGGAGTCTCAGTAATTGTGGCACTTGGGATTAGTTGCTCCTGGGCATGTGGAATCTGCCCAGACCAGGGATCAAACCAATGTCCCTTGCACTGCAAGGCAATTCTTAACCACCGGACCCACCGGGGAAGCCCTGTGTCTGGTGTTTTTTTCCCTCAGCGTGTGTTTGAGATTCGCCGTGCTGCGGCACGCTTGTTCAAGGTGATCCCTCTGTTTCTGCTCTGACGTTTGTTATTTCATTTCTGCCGCTCAGCTTCAGTGTAACTCGCTCTAAAACTTTCTCCAGTTTCCTCAGGTGGGTGAGTAAGTAATTGATTTCAGGTCTTTGGGAGGGGATGAGTCTGCCCGGTACAGGTTGTTCCTAGTCTGAGGCTCTTAGGAATAAGGCTGCTGGGAACATGCTTCTGCGTGTAATTTTGTATACGAGTGTTTCATGCTTCTGGGGTTAGTACCTAAAAGTGGAACTCCCGAGTCCTAACTGTATAAGAAAATGTCAGTTTTCCAAGCAGGTTTCCCTGTCCCATCTGCAGCGGGCACTTCCCCACTAGCATTTGGCCGAGCCTTTCTTTCTCCTTTGAAGTCTGTCCGTGGGTGGGTGGAGGCTGCTCCCGGATGGTAACTGACATTTCCCTGAGGATTCAAGATGCTGACCGTTGTGTCTTTGGCTTTTGGTCATTCATCTGCTTTCCTCTGTGACATGCCTACTTAAATCTTCTGTTCACTTTTGCAGTTGGGCTGTTTGTCTTTTCTCCCAGAGTTTTGGAGGAGTTCTTCACTTATTCTGGATACAATCCCTTGTCAGAGATATGCCTCGTGAATATTTTCTTCTTGTCTCTGATTTCCCTTTTTCCACTTTCCTCATAGTATTGTGGGATGAGCAGAAGCTTTAATTCAGATGGAATCCAATTTATCCATTTAAAAATATTTTTATGCTGATTTCTGGGCTCCAAGAAATATTTACCTGCCCCAAGATAAACGTAAGATTGTCTCTTGTGTTTCCCTCAAAAAGTTTTTTTGTTTTTTAATATTTAGGCCTTGGGCCCATCTCAAATTAACTTTTGTGAATGG
The DNA here is from genome assembly GCF_042477335.2 of Ovis canadensis. Lineage (NCBI taxonomy): Eukaryota > Metazoa > Chordata > Mammalia > Artiodactyla > Bovidae > Ovis > Ovis canadensis. The sequence continues at coordinate 25,568,996 of NC_091253.1, read as the reverse complement.
TTCGAGGCAGGCATTAAAGTTCCTTTTAACCCCTCAGATAGGTGATTGTTGCAGAACCATTTGTTCAAAAGACCTTCCCTATTGAATTGCTTTGGTACCATTAAAAAAAAAATTAATCGATCACGTGTGGTTTTATGTTGGCGTTTATATTCTATCTCCTCTGTCAATTCTATCTTGTTGATTGTAGCTATATAGGAAATCTTGAAGTCAGCTAGTGTAATTCTTATAATTATGCTCTTTTTCAAGATTGTTCTGGCTATTCCAGGTCTTTTGCAATTTCCATATAAAATTTTAAATGATGGATTTTAATTCTATAATGAAGTTGGTTGGCATCATACTGGCAATACACAAATCAATTTTTAGAATTGACATCTTAACATTATTGACTCTTGTTATCCATGATCATTTATCTGCATTTATTTAGGTTTTATTTAATTTCTTTTCGCAGTGTTTTGTAAAGATCTTGCCCATATGTTTGTTAAATTTGTCTGAGTCTTTCATGTTTTTAATGTGACCGCATCATAGGTTTTTAGAAGTTTATTTTCCAATTGTTTATTGTTAGTACACAGAAATTCAGCTGACATTTGCATATTGATTCTATATCCTGAGATCTTGCTGAATTCAATTATTAGTAATTAATAGTTCCAGAATTTAAAAATCTGTGAGATTTTCTGTGTATGCAATTATGTTGTCTGCAAAGAAAGACAGTTTCTCATTTTCTATTGTAATCCATCCATCTGTTTTTGCCTGTCTCTTACCTTACTGCCCCGGTTAGGGCTTCAGTGCAATGTTGACCAGGAGTGGAGACTGTGGGCCTCTTTGCCTCATTCTGATCTTAGTGGGAAGGTGTCACTCACTCATCATTAGGTGCGCGAGTGGCAGGACTTCCACAGACGCTCGTTTCCTCCTCCTCCTCCTGCTCTGTGAAGAGCCTTCCTCAATGTGATCCTGGGACTACTTACAATAAAAACATACACGCGGTCTCCACCTTCTTCTGGCACAGAGCTTCTGAGACCCTTTCCTAAGTGAGGAGAGCGGTAACGGTGTCTTTTGTTGTTCACAAGAAGCCTGGTTCCACTTCTCGAGAGCCCCTGGCTCTCCACCCAGGATGAGGGCGAGCTGCCCGGAGAACCAATGCTGGATCGACGGTTGGAACTCTGACCCACCTCTGAACCTTCAGAGAGGGTGACAGGTGGACTTTCATTATCAGGCGTCAGCGGTTTCGAGAATCACACCTATTGACAAGGTCTCTGGGATGTGAGAGATTCCAGGCGGGTGGACAAAAGGGCAGGTTTTTCTTGCTAATCTTTTGCTAAATATTTTTGAGTTCATCCTCATAAAAGATATTGGTCTGTAGCTTTCTTGTAATGTCTTCTTCTGGCTTTGGTGTTGGAGTTGTGCTGGCCTCATCAGATGGTTTCCAGAGTGTTCCTTCTCCTCTGTTTTCTGAGAGAATTTGGACAGAATTGGTATTATTTCTGCATTAACTTGTGATGAGCTTCCCTGGTGACTCAGATGGTAGAGAATCTGTCAGCAAAGCAGGAGACCCAGGTTGAATCCCTGGTTTGGGAAGATGCTTTGGAGAAGGGAATGGCAACCCACTCCAGTATTCTTGCCTGGAGAATCCCGTGGACAGAGGAGCCTGGCAGGCTACTGTCCGTGGGGTCCCAAAGAGTCAGACATGACTGAGCGACTGACACTTTAACTTGTGATAGAATTAACCAGCGAAGCCTGTGGGAAGGTTTATAAAATATCACTCCAGTTTCTTTTATCCAGGGCTACTCGGATCCTCTGTTTCTTCTCTTGTCAATTTTGTGGTTTGTGTTTTCTAGGGAATTTATTCACCCTAAATTGCCTAATTTATTGGAATCATATTTTATTACTCTTCCATGTTTAAAGGTTGTTCAGTGATATTCCATCTTTACTGATAATGAATACTTATTTTCTTGATCAGCTTATCAAAGAGCTTATCATTTTATTAATATTTTTGAAAAACCCACTTTTGATTTTATTCACTCTCTATTGTCCATTTAAAAATTTTTGATTTTTCCTCTATTTTTTATTATTTTCTTTCTTCTATTTTGGGCTTAATTTGCACTTTGGGGGATGGCTCCTTAAAATAGAGTTTAGATAGTAGATTTTATCTTTTTTCTTTCCTAATATGGGCATTACAAATATGATTTTCTTCTAAGCATTGTTTTTTGTTGAGCCCCACAAATTTTCAAATTTTCATATTGTGCTTTCTTTACCATTCATTTCAAAATATTTTCTAATTTTCCTTGTGATCTCTTCTATGGCTTGTGGGTTATTTAGAAGAGTGTTGTCTAATATCCAAATATTTGGAATTTCTCCAGATATATTTTTGGTATTGATCTCTAATTGACGTTCTGGGCAGAGAATGTACTCTGTTTGATTTCAGTCCTTTTAAATTTATTGAAACCTGATGTATGGCCCAGTAAACGATCTGTCTTGGTGAATGTTCCATTTATATTTGAAAAGAACGTCAATTAGATCAATTTGGTTAATTATGTTGTTGAAGTCTTCTATGTACTTAGTGATTTTCTGTCTTATTTTTCTATTAATTACCTGTATTGCTGCTGCTGGTGGTGTTATTTCCACTAAATGCTATTTAATTACAACCATTCTGCTGCTACTATATGATAATAATAACTAATGCAGTGAGTGAGGGCTTCCTGTCTGCCACGCACAGAGCCAGACATGGTGTAGATTATTGCCTGTCATTTCACAGCAAGCATTGGAGGTGGTACTTTCACCCCCATTTGATAGAGGAGGAAATAAGGTACAGAGAGGCAAAGTAGGTCACCCAGGACGCACAGCTGTGGTTGGCTGAATCTGGACTTGAATCCAGGCCTGCCAGGGCCCGGAGTCCCCTCTCCTGGCCATGTGGTGCGTGGTTGGAGCGTGACACCCGTCCGCACTGTGACAACTTCAGCCCCACCGCCCTCCTCCTTGCCCCTCTGCTCTCCCGTCTGACCTCCGCATCCTCCCTGGGCCCCTCAGCCATGGACCCAGACCCCAGGACGGGCGGGAAGGGCCTTATGTGCGTTGGGCACTGGCTCTATGCCAGGAGTCTAGAGACAGGTTCACATCCTGCCTCCCAGGGACCCTGCTGCTCCTCGGTGCCAGCCTTGCCCGCCCTCCGCCTCCCGTCCTGAGCCTCCTCCGCCCTCCCAGGGCTGAGCGGGTGCCCACCCTCGCCCCCCATCATCCCCGCAGAAGGCCCCCGTGGCTGGGCTCCCTCCCTACCTTGGCCAACTGCTCTTCCCAGCCAGCCTTCTCTTTCTCCTTGAAGAGATTCTCTGGGGGAGAGAGTGGAGGTGGTGGTCACTGGAGGCCAGGTCCTGGGTCCACGGCCAGGGCTGGGTCTTGGGCTCCATGTCCCCCATCCCTTGGTCATGATTGAGTCAGGACTACATTGTCCTGTGTTTGTCTGGCTCCCTGAGGGGTGAGCTCCGAGGATGGTGAGCTGGACCTGGGGGTCCAGAGCGCTGGGCTGGAATCGTGGTCCTGCCATCCATGCTGTGTGACCTCAGGTGGGTCAACTTCCCTCTCTGGGCCTCAGGCTCACTGACAGTGGTATAGAGGGTTCCTGCTGGGCATAGCCCCTTGGGATGTCCTTGGATCTCCTCAACGGTGGGAAAACAAGGCCCAGAGAGGGGCACACTGTGGGGCTGGAAAGCCTTTAGGGAGCTTTGGAAACCCAACCTCGGAAAGAGGGGCCACACCGGGGATTGCTCTGGGGGAGTCTCAGAGTTGACCCGAGGCACAGAGGGACCTCCACCCAGCCTGTCAGCTCCAGGGGAGGTGGCTTGGCAAGCCGAGCCAAGCTGAGGCCTGTCTCCTCCCAGCCTTCTTCCCAAGCACAGCCTCTGAGGCCTCCCCTCTGGGTCGCCCTGGAGACAGCAGACCCGCCACACCCATTTCTCCCCCTTGACCTCAACCCCCTGCCCCCACCCTCACTGAGGCTGTTGACTAGCTCCTCCCTAAGGTCCAGAGGTGTACTCACACCATTTCCTCCTCAAACCCCTACTCATGGCATGCAAGGCATGGCTCAGAGTTGGCTGCCTCCTCTGGGAAGTCCTCCCTGATGGCCACCAGGCAGAAGTACCTCCCCAGCTGGGCAGCAGTGAGTTCAGCTCATGCTTGTGAATGAATGAGTGAGGGACTGATGAGAGGTGGAGTTTGCCTCCCTGGTGAGGCTGTGAGCTCCTGATGGCAGAGCTGGGCACACGACAGGAACTCAGAGTGTTAGCTGAGCCTCATCCTGGTAAGACCTCCCCCCGTGAGTCCTCCCCAGGGGTCCTCAGAGACCCCCCACTATCCAAGGTGGCCCTTCCTGTGGCTCAGAGGCAGCAGCCACAGGGGAGGCACAGAGATATGGACCTCCCGGGCCTGTGACGTGCAGCTGGGCGCCCAGGCCTGTCGCACAGTCTGTGAGCTCGGCCTGGCTGTCTGCCGGGAACCAACGGAGAGGACCACGGACCACGCGGCAGTGCAGGCCTTCCTCCTGGGGCCTCCTCACTCCGCCCTGGTTGTGTCCAGGTGGGCGGCTGAAATGCCGAGGGCAGGAGCGTGGCCTCATCGGGACGGGCAGCACAGATGGGCAGTGGGGGTGTCCGGCCACAGCCTGTGGCCGTCTGGCTTGTGCAGCTGATGCTCGGTCCCGAGTGTGTCCTGCGGTCAGCAGCCCTGGCGGCCCCCTCCTGCTCTCTGCATGGCCTGCCCTGCCCCCTGCTGGCCTGCGGACAGACAGTGGCCGGGTCCAGGCCCCGAGGGCAGGACATACCGTCAGAGGTCATGATGCCCATCACGTAGAAGAGACTGCGGTGCGGGAAGACGCCCGACAGGACCTCGGTCTCCAGGTGCTGGGCCACCACCTGCCACGAGTGCCTGCAGATGGCCACCAGCACGTTGCTGGCCGCGTCCTGGTAGGCCTCCTCCAGCTCCTGGGTGGGGGGCGGAAAGGAAGAGTGGGTGGTCAGATGGAGCCTTGACATCTCACACACGGGGTCTGGTTTGGTGGGCAAGACAGCTACTGTCAACCCAGGTTTTGGATGGAAAACCGGCTGAGGAAGCCCGACACGCAGAGCGGGCGGGTGAAGGTGAGGCTTATCCCCTGGACTCAGGATCACATGTGAATGTCCACATCCCTGGGCCTCTTCCTGGTCCAGAAACCCATTGTCATTGTCCCTGCTGCTGAGCCTTTGCACATATGCTGTGTCTCCCACCTGGAACACTGCCCACTCGCCCTGTCTATCCAAACGCTAGTCCATTTTGAAAGCTCGCTCCAATGCCTACACTCTGGACACGCATCCTGAAGGCTCTACTCGATGTCACCTCTTTCCGGAACTCCTGGGAGCTCAGGACAACATCACAGCCTTGGAGTCTTAGAATCCCACAGCCAGGGATTCAGAAACAGAGTCTCTGCTTCTGTCCCGAGATCTCCGGCCTGAAGAGTCAGTGTCGGTGTCTTGGGGGCAGAGGCCCAGCTGGCCAGCCGCCTCTCCCTCCCTGCACCCCAGCCAGGCCTACCACGCTCTACTCGGGGGGCAGCCTCAGACCGTCTGGCACTGTATTGCACACCCAGGGCTTTTCTCAGGGCTGTCTGAGTCATCATATGAAATCGTTACATCATTTATGATTTGTTGAAAGGGTGACTATGAGGGCTTCTTGTTAAGATGGTGGGTTGAATCTGATTTTGCTCTTTCAGGAAAGGACCTCAAGTACTCTACATTTAGGAGATTTTTACCGAGGGCGATAGCCCACCCCTCTGGTTGAGGTAACTGGGCTGAGTGCTAAGCTGGCGGTAGGGCAAGCTGAGAACCGGCCTCCACTGACACCACACGTGATCTGGTAGAAATCCTGGGGGGTGTGTCTCCCAGATGCTTACAGCTAGGGAGGCCGGGAGAGGGCGGAGTGTGTGCGAAGTAGTCAAGCGCCCAGATCCCTCCCCCACTCTGCACACCCGCAGGGTCTCTGGAGGCCAGGCTGAGGGTCTCTGGGCGGGGAGGCCAGGCCTGCAAGTGCGGAGGACAGACGCTTCCTGGGTCAGGTTCTCCACTCTGCTGCACGGGGCTGCGCCCCATATCAGGGCTTCCCTGGGAGATCTGGATGGCCCGAGAGGAATGTCACTGAGGTGCTGATATGGGGACAGGGGAAACGCAGAGGACAGTAGAGGGCTCACCTCATAACTCTGCAGTGGACCCCCAACCTCACCACCCACCTGTGTGCCCAGAGCACCTCAACAGCTCCTAAGCACAGGCAGATGGCCACATAGAGAAGGCCACGGATGCAGGAGGGACCAAAACCATAGCCAAAACCACAAACCTGATGAAACCCAGAGAAAAGCTACTCAGAGGAAACAGAGGCCAAACAGAGAGAGAAAACTTGAAGCAAAACAGTCCCTTTAATATCCTGAGAGATAAGAGAAGACACTGCATCTGTGAAGCTATTAACAGGATGAAATGGGAACTTTCTGAGGACAAAGACCAAGATCTCTCGAAAGTTAAAGGCTCATGGATATACATAGAAAATGCAGTCAAAGATCTGGAAGATGATGGCTCCTCAGAGAGGAGAATGAAGGACAGAGAGATGGAAAAAGAGAGGTGGGGTGAGAGTATGAGGAACTATGGAGAGCTCTGGGTGGGTCTGAGAGTCAGGCATTCCTGAAGCCTAGTACAGAGCAACACAGGGGACGATGTCCTGGGGAATCAGGGAAGCGTCTTCCAGAAGCAAAGGACCCAAGCAGCTGGACTGAAAGGATGCAGGACAGCCCAGCACAGAGGCTAAATTGGACCCAGAGCCAGGCACGTGCTAGGCATCGTGCAGGATGGAGGCGCCAGGAGGCACTTGCTCTCCCTGTGAGTCCTGGACCAGCTTGTGCACCCGGAGAAGCGCCTGTCCCCACCTGCTGGGGGATGTGCAGCCCAGGTCCAAACCTGTGGTCTTCAATAGGCGGGGACCCAGAGGCAGGCAGCCAAGGGCTGAGGCACTGCCTGGGGAATGGGGGATGCACAGACTGCCAAGAACTCTTTGAGACTCACCTTTCTCTGCTGTAAAGTGGGTGCATGAGGCTGTCCCTCTGAAGGGGCTGGTGGTAAGAAAATGAGAAAATGGGCAGAATCGCTTGGTCAGCCACAAGGCTGGGCATTCCCAGCATTCTTTGGGTCCCTGGAGCAGCTGCCTGCACGCCAGAAGCCTTTGTGGAATGGCCTATTTGCTGGGTGGTGGGGGGAGACTCACCGTGGACTTGGTCATGTTCTCCAGGGCCAGCTGCATGAAGGACTTCTCCCAGGCCTCCTCCAGGGACTCACTGGCTCCAATGACTGCCCCTAGGACGTGGAAGAGCCGGAACTTGTGCCGGGTGGAGATCTGCGGGCGGCAGGGTGGACACAGGCTCAGGGACGAGTTGGGTCTGATTAAGTGGGGGGTCGCCATGGGAACAGTGGGGGGGGGGAGGCGCGCCTAAAGAGGCCAGCGAGGAGATAGCATAGTGGATGCACTTGGCCATCCATGCAGCAACACCTTTGTGAACAGCCCTGAGCTAGGTTCTGCAGAGACAGATGAGTAAACACTTGTCCCCATCCTCAGGGAACTGCCAGGGGGTCTGAAGAGCATTCTACCAGTTCGTCCATTCATTAAAAAATCCAGATAGAGCTTTCCCCTAGTCATCCACCCAACCATCCCTCCCCTGTGACTTTAGGCAAATCACTTCCCTCCTCTAAGTTTCAGCGTTCTCATCTCTGAGAATCATGATAGTTTATCGAGAGCCTGTTCAGAGGATGGTCCACACATGTTGGTCTACTTTCCACCCACCCGCTGCTGGCTCGCTGGACACATGGGGAGACTGCTGCTGCTAAGTTACTTCAGCCGTGTCCAACTCTGTGTGACCCCATAGACGGCAGCCCACCAGGCTCCCCTGTCCCTGAGATTCTCCAGGCAAGAACACTGGAGTGGGTTGCCATTTCCTTCTCCAATGCATGAAAGTGAAAAGTGAAAGTGAAGCCGCTCAGTCGTGTCCGACTCTTTGCAACCCCATGGACTGCAGCCCACCAGGCTGCTCCTTCCATGGGATTTTCCAGGCAAGAGTACTGGAGTGGGGTGCCATTGCCTTCTCCAATGGGGAGACTGACTGGCCTCAATTCATGGCTCTGCTGTCTGGAGGAACCAAGGTCTGAATCTGCTTTGGGTCTAGCCCTGCCCTCCCCTCTCCACGCCTGGCCCGAAGGGCCTGAACAGCCCTCACCTGCTGGTTGTTTACAAAGTAGTCGTGGATGGTTTCTAGCACCAGGTTGGGGGCCCCGTACGCCATGCTCTTGATTTTCTTGATGATGTACCTCAGGTGGAGGGAGTCTGAACCGCTGAGGTCCCGGAGCAGCTTGAAGCAGATGGCTGAGGAAGAAGGCGTGTGGGTGGGTGCGCAGTGGGGGCCACGGTGCACCCGCAGGGGAGGGCGGGGCTGGGGCTGGGGCTGGGGCTGGGGCGGGCGGGGAGGGCTGGGGCTCCTAACCGCTCTGCCCGTCCTTCTGAGGTTCATGGGAAGATCGGAAGCAAGAAGGCAAGCAGGGAATGCATCCTCGCTTGCTCGTGCGGTACTCGATTCACTCACTGGTTCACTCTTCTTTTCACCCATCCATTTACCCATTCATCTATCATCCATGTGTCTGTCGATCTGTCCATCCACCCATACATTTATCCATGTCTTTCTATCTATCAATCCACCGGTCCACCCACCTGCCTGCTCACCCTTATGCTCACTCATCAGTCCATCCATTAATAAATTTATCCATCTATCCACCTTTGGTCCATCCGACCTTCCATTCCTAAATCCATCTATCCATCCATCTACTCACTATTCACCCGTTTAAAAATTCATCTACCCATCCACCCACCCTTAATTTATCTGTTGATAAATTAAGCATTCATCCCTCCATCCCTCCATCTGTTCTTTCCTCACCCCTTCATCCTCCATCCAGTCACCCAACCTTCAGTGGTGTTCATTTATTGTAAGACTGTGTGCGGCTCAAGGGGAGTCAGGGCCTGGCTCTGTTCTGAAGGAGCCTCCGGCCCAGGAGAGCCCTACCCAGTATCAGCGGACTTGAGTTCTGTGGGGAAGTTGTCTGAAAGGCCCTGGGCACACAGTGAGTGGAGGGGTGATAAATCCTAAGACAGAGAGGCAGTCAGGACTGGCTTCCCAGAGAGGGTGGCATTTTAGCGTTGCCTATAAGGATGAAGGCAGGCCATCCTTTGAAGGAGGGGAGAAGCATTCCAGTGAGAGGGCCAGGTGTGAGCTGAGGCTCCAGGGTGTGAAAGGTGTTGGAGGAGGGTGGAGGGAAGGGCTGAGAGAGGGCATTTTGGGCTTCCGATGGTGTCTCAGGAGGTGCGAAGAGGCCAGAGAGGATGCGCGGGAGGCCCTGCTGAAAGCTGCACGTGCGGTACAGATCCACGCCTGTAGACACCCCAAGGTCCTAGAGGGCGGGCTTGCTCTGGCCCTCATCCTCAGGACTTCCTCAGGTGGAGGGACTGATGGGGTCTGCTGGAACCGAGTCCCGGGGCCGGGGGTCACCTGCGTTGTAGGCTTCCTCGATGAACGTCCTGTGCTCCTTGGGCATCAGGGCGGCCTGGCTGCTCTGTGACCTGCAGAGCAGGATGGTGGTGGGGTGCCTCTGTCTGTCCCCATGGGCAGAATTCTGAGGTCCCGTCATGTAGGACTGGTTCTTTGTGAATTCAGAGATGTGGGAGGAGATTCTGAAAGGGAAAAGAGGCCTTGGGTGTATGCATCTGAATGGCCCTGTTACAGAGGGAGGTGCTGTAGAGGCCGAGAGGATGGTATTATCTAAATAGAAAATTCCAAAGAATCTAAAAGACACCCTACCAGAACTAAAAAGTGAATTCGGCAAATTGGCAAATATAAAGTCAGCATACAAAAATCAGTCATGTCTCTGTGTACCAGCAATGAACTGGGAATTAAAATAAAAACATACTATAAACAATAGCACTAAAAATCACGAGATATTTAGGTATAAATTATCAAATAATTGTAAGATCTATATACTGTAAAATATAAAATACTGTTGAAAGAAACAAAGACTTTAATAATGGAGCGACATGCCATGCTCACAGATTGAAGGCTCAATATTATTGTCTATTTTCTCTAAATTTATCTAAATAGTCAATGCAATTTTCATCAAAATCCCAGAAGCATTTTTTTTTGGTAGTAGCCAACAAATTGTTTCTAAAATTTATATGGAAAAGTAAAAGAATGAAGATAGCCAAACAATTTCGAGAGAAGAACTGGGGCACTGATACTGCTGATTTGGAGGTTTATTATAAAGTTATAGTAATCAACGCAGTGCGGTATTGACGAAAGCACAGAAATATAACCAAATGGAGCAAACTACAGAGTCTAGAAAAAGACCCACGTGTAATATGGTAAAGGTGCAAAAGTAATTCAATTAAGAAAGGATGGTCTATTCAATAAATGCTGCTGCAATACCTGGATAAGCGCATGTGAAAAATAAACCCCAATTTATATCTCACTACAAACATTAATTAACTCAAAATTGATCACAGACTTAAAGTGAAACCTACGATTCTAAAACTTCTAGAAGAACATGTAGGACAAATCTCTGTGATCCTGAGTTGCACCAAGCAGTCCCGTGTGCGACACCAAAGGTATCATCCATAAAATAAAAAACTGGTAAATGAGCTCACCAAAATGAAGAATTTCTGCCTTTTGAAAGACAGCTACAACAAATGAAAAGATAAGCTTTGGACCTGGAGGAATAATGTTCAAATCACATACGTGATAAAAGACTAGGCCTGAAATATATAAATTCCTTATGAACAAAACACAAACAACCTAAGAAAATACAGGTGAAAAGATTCAAATGACATTCCACTAAAGGAGAAAAGCAGATGGCAAATAAGCCCATAAAAACTGCTCCACACCATTCCCCACGGGGGAAACAAATTAAAACCACAGTGGGATCTCAATACACACCTACTGGAATGGAGCAAAGAAAAACTGGAAAATACCAAGTGCTGGTGGGAAGGCAGAGTAACTAGAGCTTTCATCGTTGCCCGCGGAAATGCAAAATGGCACAGCCAGTGCGGAGGGTAGTTTGGTACTTCCTGAGAAGGTGAAACCTACATTTACCATCCAACTCAGCTGTTCTACTCCTAGGCATTTACCGAACTGAAATGACAACGTCACACAAAAATCTGTACACAGACGTTTACCGTGGCTTTATAATAACCCCAAACAGAAAAAATCTGAATGTCCTTCGACTGGTGAATGCACAAAAAAACTGCACTTTATTTCAGTACCCACAGAAATTCTACTCAGTAGTAATGAGAGGGATGACTGACGAAGGAGGCCACGTGGAGGAGGTTTACATGCGTTACGCTGTGTGCAAAAAACCAGACTCCCAAAGCAATGTGCTGCCTTGTCCCATTTTTGTGACATTCTGAAAAGGTGAAGCTATACAGACAGAAAACAGATCAGTGGCTTCTGGGGATAGCGGGGTTCCTGGAGGATTGATTATGAAAAGGGGCACGGGGAATTTGCAGGGGGAGATGGAACTGTTTCATAGCTTTTGTGTGGTAGTGGATACACCACTGGATGAGTCCCAGTCTAGAACTGGGGCTTCCCTGGCTGTCCAGCAGTTGGGACTTGCAGCTTCCACTGCAGGGGGCGCAGGTTTGATCCCTGGTCAGGGAACTAAGATCCCACATGCCGTGCAGCATGGCCCCCAGAAAATTAATTGAAAAGAAAAAATTTGTAGAACTGGACACTAACAAGGGTGAATTTTACTGCATTTAAATAAGAAAGAAATACTTTAGCTACTGAACAACAACATAGCTAAAAAAAAAAAAAAACAAGAACAAAAGAAATAACAAAAATGATCCCTCATCTCATTTCCTTCTATTCCTTTTTTCGTAAATATTTGTTTACTTTTTGGCCATGCCCTGTGGGATGCAGGTTCTTCGGGGACATTCAGGATCTTATTTCCTCAACCAGGGATTGAGCCCATGCCCCGTGCAGTGGAAGCTCGGAGTCTTAACTTCTGGAGCACCAGGGAAGTCCCTTTTTCTGGCTTTTTCTTGCCCACTCCACCCACCTCAGGTGCAGAGGGCTCCCGCTACTTCTGAACCCGCCGGGCACACTTCTACCTCAGGACCTTTCACTAGCTATTCCTTTTTGGCAAAACCCTCCCTCCAGAGCACTGCTCGGCTCAGCCCCTCGCCCCCCTTCACTTCTTTGCTCAGTTGCATTTTTCTCGATGAGCTTCTTTAAAATCTGGCCCTCGCCCCGCACTCTCCACTCCCTAACCTGCCGATTTCCTCCCACGGCCCTTTCCACCTTGTAGCCCTGTATAATCCTCTGGGCCCTGTCTAGTGTTTATTGCTGTCTCCCCCACCGGAATGCAAGCCAGGAGACAGGGCTCTTCATGTCTCATTTCCAGCTGTGTCCTCAACACCTGGAACCGGGCCTGGAGTGACGTGTCCAGAGCAGCCATCAGCCCCACCGGGCTCTTCTGGGTCCAGCCCTTCCAGCTCACTGGGATCCTGGCGGTCTGTCCTCTGCAGACTCTGCACCGGGCCAGCTGCCCGAGCCCTTCTGGCTGACCTTGGGCCTCCGCTCTCCTGTCTGCCCAGGGCATGTGTCCTCCCCCTCCCCGTCCTCCTTGACCCCTTGTGGGGGCCACGTGAAGTCGCCTTCAGCCTGCTCGCCATGGTCAGCGCATCCTAGAGTAGGGGGTGTGTCCTCCGGCTCCCTGATGACTGATGGCCCTCCTTGGCTCCCCCTGAACTCACAGGAACCCTGGCGGCTCCACTGACCAACCCCTGGGCCTTTTCCTTCCCAGTCCCCCTGGAGGTGTGCTGCCTGTCTCTGGGTCCCCCGCACGTCCCAGGGAAGGCCCTGGGCAAAGGCCCAGTGACTGACCGACTGAGTGGATGCTGCTGGGGGTGTGCTCCTGGGAGGAGCCAAGGTCAGCCTTGGACAGCGGGACCGTCCTCCCGTCTACCTGGAGCTGCTACCTTCAGCTCCCCTCCCAGCTGGCCTTCCCGCCTGGAGCGTGGGGGCCTGTCCCTTCCCTGGCCATGTCCAGCCTGAGTTCCCTCTGCCCCTCCCCACCTCTGCCTCTCTGGGGACCAGTGACTGTGTGGTCAGCAGGGGATTCTCCCGGGCTGTACTTCACCCCACCGCCCACCTCACCAGAGCCCCCGCCGCTGCCAACGAGGATGGGCTTGTGTCAGGAGCTTGATCCTGTCTGCCGTGTCCTCACAGCAACCCCACGAGGTGCTGAGACACAGAGAGGCTGAGCGACCCATCCCAGGACCCAGCCTCTGCAGGACAGCGTCTGTTCAGACCAGCTCCGACTCCACAGTTTGCATCCCAGGGGTGTGCACTGGGGCTCAGTACACACACGGCCCCTCCTGGAAGGCCCCCCTTCCTACGTGCGTACTCGATCTCTCAGTTGTGTCTGACTCCCTGTGACCCTATTGACTGCAGCCCTCCAGGCTCCTCTGTCCATGGGATTCTCCAGGCAAGAACACTGGAGTGGGTTGCCATGCCCTCCTCCAGGAGATCTTCCTGACCCAGGGATCGAGCCTGAATCTCTTAAGTCTCCTCCATCGGCAGGTGGGTTCTTTACCCACCAGGGCCGCCTGGGAAGCCCCCTCCTTCCTACGGCCTTTCAGAAAACCAGCCACCCCCATGCTGCTTCCTGGAGGGCTCAGCCTTTCACACTGAGCCTGGCCCCTCCTGCACCCTGGAGGGGGCTTGGTCGGTCAGGGTTGACCACAGCCACAAGCGAGATCTGTGTCTCACTCCAAACCTGCCTCCCAGTCCCTCGGCGACCAGGACTGAGTGTATTTAAAAGACAGGAGAATAGGAACGCAGTTAGCAGACAGCTGCAGGGGGAGTGCTTTCTTGCCCTGGACAGGAAACGAGATGCGGCAGAGGGGAGACTGGCCTGAGCATGTGGCCAGAAGCGACGGTGCGGAACAGAAGAGCTGCGTTCCGAGGCGGGTCAGGCAGCTCCCTAGGGGACAGACACGACCACGGAAGCACAGGCCAGAACCTCACCTGGGAACCCCCCCAGGGACAGCCTGGAGAGCCGACGTGCCCCAGTCCCCATGCAGCACACCGTGGGCCTGGGGGGCCAGGGACCCGGAGAGGGAGGCTGCCCGCCAGCTTCCGACCTGCCGCTGGACTCAGGAGACGGAGCTGCCCTTGCTCCCACCTGGGGCGCGGGGGACCCCGGACCAAAGGCCACAGAGGACCTTCCCTTTGTGCATATCCCTCAAATCTGTTAGGAAACAGGCTGCTGCGCCCTCTTGACGAGGTTGAGGTTCCGGGCAGCAGAGGGACAGCGTGCCCACTGTCTGTCCATCCGTCCACTCCATCTCACACCGCTGGTCCCCACAAGTATCGGCAGCCACAGGCAGTGTAATGGCAAAGGCAGTGTAATGGCAAAGGCCGTGCTGGAACTCAAGTCCCCCCTCTCCCTGCACCCCATTGCCCTGCCCTGCCCTGCCGCCCCCAGCCTCCTCTCCAGCACGTTGAGGGCTGCCAGGTGGGAGTCCACCCCCAACTCCCACTCCAGGCAGCTGCCAGCACGCTGCAGGACCCCTCCATCCTGGGCCCAGGCCCTGGGGCCCGCCCCTTGCTGCCCTGCCTGGCGGGGGGCCCCTGCCCGGCGCGGGGCCCCTGCCCGGCGCTGGGCTGACCTGGGGTTCTGGGACCTGGCTGAGGAGGTCCTGTCTGTGCTCGTATGGCTGTGTGGCTTTTCTGGATGCTGCGCGTCCATGTTGGGGTGCAGTCTGGAGGTGCTGCCCACTCCCTCCTCATGCCTGGCTGAGCAGCTCTATCTCTGGGCTCTCCCTCCCCCGCCCCAGCCAGCCCTGACCTCACCCCTGAGGTCACAATGCTTGCAGCACCCACGGCACCTTGCCAAAGACAGGGCTGTGGAATCGAGCACTGTGTCCTGGGCACAGCCCGTGTGTGTGTGTGCACGTGTGTGTACACCCATGTCCTCGGCGTGCCCCTCCACCTCTGGTTCTTAGTTGTCTCCTTCCGGACACCTGTGGATCCAGCTGACACCATGCTGCACCCTGGAGACCCCCCGAAGCAGGAGGCCCAGCTAAAGCCCGCCTGGATTCCCGACCCAAGAGGCTGCAAGGCAGTAAACGCGTGGAGTCTTAAGTCCCCGAGCCTGCTGTTCCACAGTGACGGATAACTTACTGTGTGCTCCGTGCGGGAAGCAGGCAGAGCTGGGACTGAATGGCCCCCCAGGGGAAGCCCTCTGGGAGGGTCCGCGGCTGGCTGCCTGCTTGTGGTCCCCTGGTCCAATTGCATGGCTACAGGGGAGCTGGGTCCTGAAGACAGACCAGGGCTCCCAACAGGGACCCTTGTCAGCAGAGTCAGCTGCCGGAGGCCCCAGGGTCCTCCTGTGTGGAGGGGTGAAGAGGCCCCAGGCAGCGGACGGTTGGTGTCTGGACCTGCTGGTGGGTGCCCACCCCCAGCCCAGCCGGCCCTGATCTCAAGGCGTCCTCGCAGCTGTGCTGTGCCCGCATCCCCTGTGTCCTGGAGACACACACGTATGGGACCCTGGCCACGTACAGGAAACCAGAGTCAACAGACAGCAACCGCCTACCGCCGAGGCCTTCGGGGCATTGCAGCTGCTCCGGGGGTCAGCCCCACCGCTCTGGCTCTGCCAGGCAGATGACCTTTCTGAGGCTGTGACCTCTAGAAACAGGGGCTGATGATGCCCCCTCCCCAGCTGGTTCTGAGACTTAAATCACTTTTCCCTGAAAGGGACTTGGTAGGAGATGGGTGCCCAACACAGCATGGCTGTCTGACTCGGTGGGCAGCTGCACCAGGGCTAACTGCAGCTTAATTTCAGGATGTCCCATGAGATGGGGCTCCTGGAAATGCACCCTGTGTGGAGAGGAGCCTGAGGCTGAGAGTGAGGGGCGGGCAGGGTCCTGCTCATCCAGGGAGCTGGGGGATGGGGTTTCCCCAAGCCTTTGGCTCAGCTCACTCTGATGGGGGCATGTGGGTCAGTCTTGTTCGTAGCCCGGTTCGCCCTCTCCCATCCTCCAGCACTGTGAAAGGGACTGTTGAAAACTGGGCCCATGAATCATGACGGAGGGTCCCTGGGAGACTGGATCCTACAAAGCTCTCAGAACAGCTGCTGACAGTGACCCTTCTCAGGGCTGGGCCCCCACGCCTCCAGGGTGGCCCCCTATAGCCACTCTGTCTGGTGGCCTACAGACTTGTGTGATTAGTGCTTAAATGCGCAGCAATGTTGAGGTTACCTGTTGAATACCACCATAGCAGCCTACAGTGGAAGGGACGCTAATGAAAACAGAGGTAACACGTGCCCCAAGCTCGTCACTTCTTGCTTGTTGCATACATTTTACTCTGACCTGTGTCCTAGAGGTTATCTATGTGTCTCTGTCTGTATATGGGGCGGTATCGCGCGCCTCTGCCAGACTCTGTGTGCCGTCCATCACAGGGGCAGCAGCGGACCAGCCATGGTGGGAGGCTTTACACCACGGTCGTGGGCAATGCTGCAATCAGGGCCTTTGGTTTCTTTCTTTTTTGGTGAACCATTGTTGGACACTGACCAGGCTGACCGGGCAAGGTGGGCCAACCAGTTCCTCCCCTTAGGAATTTGGAATTGGGGCCAAGAGGGAAGCATCGGGTTGGGGTTCTCTATAGCTGCCCACCCCTCCTTAGGGCTCCAGGCAGAAGGGAGGAGAAAGCAGGGTACAGAGAGAGGCTGGCCCCCAGGGGATGAGCCGGGGTGGGGGGTCGGTTCCTGGGTCCTGGCCCCAGAACTTCTCCATGGACTTTCTGGGCTCTTGGAATGTACCTGGATTACAGGGAGGCAGGTTTTCCACAGAAGAACTTTCCAGCAAGCCCCAGATGGACAATGGATGAGCTGCTTGTGGGGGGGGCGGACACTCCTGTTCCTGCAGGGTCCAAGGGGGGCTGGATGTTAGGGTGGGAGTGGATGAGCCTCCTGTGGGGACAGGTGCCAGCCCCAGGGGACACTGTGACCTGGGGTCTGATCCTTGTCCATCTCGTGCTACCCTTCACCACGTTTGAAAATGGTGAGATGTCAGGGCTGCAGGTCTGCGGCTGGGTCATGCCGCCCGCCTGCTTTCCCCATGAAGCTCTCAGGAACTGGGGAGCACCTTCAGCGCCGGGGGGACCACCTCTGCCGCGTGTGTGCTCCCAGCCTCAGGGCCACTTTTCACAGTGATCTGGAGGCTGGGTGTGCTCACCTCCCTGCGATCGGGATGATGCTCAGAGAGGGTCAGGACCTGGCTGGAGGTCACCCAGCAGCCAACGCTGAAGCCAGCTTCAAAACCAGGCCCTCCCAGCTCACGCCAGGGTGAGCACGAGGCCTGTGGACCATCGCGCACCCACCTCCGCAAGGTTAGTGAAAGTGAAGTCGCTCAGTTGTGTCCGACTCTTAGCGACTCAGCAGGGTTAGGGTTAGGGTTAGGGTTATACCCGTCCGTCCCCAGGGGCCTTGGGCCAGTTTCGCCCGAGCCTTTCCGTCCCGCCGGCAGATGGCGCTGCGGGCCCAGGCAGGACTCCAGGCGGGGGACCCGAGGGGCGGGCCGGTGGGGTGTTCCCGCAGAGATGGGCTCACCTGAGGCCACAGCCCTTCTGAGCGCAGATGGCAAGTCAGGGGGAGAGGGCCTCAGCATCCCACCGCCCAGGCCCCTGGCATACTCCGGCTCGCGGGCTCCAGCCTGGACCCTTAGGGGAGGAGGCTGCTGCTACTGCCCCAGAGAGGACCGGCCTGACCCAGGGCCCGGCAGCCCAGCCCCTACCCTGCTTCCCAGACTGCTTCTTTCTGCCCCCCTCCATGCCAACCCCCTCAGGTCCCAGCCACAGCCAGGCCAGCCCTCTGAGGCTCTGCAATGCCTTCCTCCTGGAATGCCCTTGACAAAGAGTCTTTGCTAGACCAAACTTTAGCCAGGCTCCGGAAACTTCTCCTGGGCCCATCCTTACTCTTCCTCATAAAGTGCAGTTCTAGCAAGAACAACCCCCCCCCCCTTCCTTGTCCCCTGCCCTGCGCCCCCTGCCTCTGTTCAGGGTCCTCATCCTCTGCTCTCTCCCAGGTGAGGTGTGAGCACCTGGCCTGCCTCCACTGAGAACCCTGGTAGGTGGATCTAGCTAGACTCTCCCTACTCCTGATACCTCCTGCTAGTTATTTTCCATCCACTGACTGCCCCCACCCACTCCGTCCTGCTCCTTGGCTATAAATCCCCACTGCATCAAGAGCTGAGCCCGGTCTCTCCCCCCGCACGGCCCATCCCTGCACCTGCAGCCATAACCGCACGCACAAGAATCTGGTCTTCACCTGGTGTCACTTCCTCCCCTCCACACCCCTGCTTTCCTAAAGAAAATCCCGCACTTTCCTATTCGCCCTTGGGG
The DNA here is from genome assembly GCF_042477335.2 of Ovis canadensis. NCBI lineage: Eukaryota > Metazoa > Chordata > Mammalia > Artiodactyla > Bovidae > Ovis > Ovis canadensis. The sequence continues at coordinate 25,550,506 of NC_091253.1, read as the reverse complement.
ACCCCAGCCCAAGTCACCTCCTCTGAGACACCACTCCTGACTTCTCTGGGCTCCCAGAGCATTTATTCTCCCTGAAGGGGTTGGTTCAACAGGAACTCGAGTTCTGGGAGGTGGAGTGGTGCCGGCTGAGGTTCTGATGGGAGGTGACCAGCAGACAAATTCTCGCCCCTGAGGATGGGTTCCCAGGAGCACAGTGGCTCCATCAGACCGCCTGACACCCTCCCGAGGTGTTTAAGCCACCACATAGCAGGCTCAGGGCTCCCCAGGCGACTCAGGGGCAAAGAATCCACCTGCAGTGTAGGAGATGCGGGTTTGATCCCTGGGTCGGGAAGATCCCCTGGAGGAGGAAATGGCAACCCGCTCCGGTCTCCTTGCCTGGAGAATCCCATGGACAGAGGAGCCTGGTGGGTTTCAGTCCATAGGATTAGAACTGGGAGCGACTTAGCAGGCTGGCAGACAGCTGGCCCAGCCTCAGGAGCAGAGCTGGGAGTCCAGTCCTGGGCCTGACGGGCCCTCGGGCTCCCTGGTCCCTGAGGTCAGCCCATGTCCTGCCAGCCACCCAGGCTCACCGGGCTCTGCCCATGTGTGCAGTCCTTGCCTCTAGAACCCTCCCTGCCCTCCACCCGGCCCTGCTCCAGGCAGTTCCTGCCCCTCCCCAGCCTCCCAGCCCAGGGGCGGATCTCTGTTGCCCTCTCTCCCCACAGGCCCTGCACCCCATGAGCGTGGACACCCGGAGCCCCCACCCTGCTGTGCTCCAGTGTAAAGTCAGCTCCGACAACGTGCCCACTGGGCGAAGGCAGCAGCTGAGATCTGGCTGCCCAAGGAGGGGTCCCGCCTCATGTCTCCAGGGCTGCCAGGGTTGGGGGGCAGTCAGCAGAGGCCCTGGCGCCCAAGTGGGCGTGCTGCCAGAGGTGCCTCCCGCTCTTCCAGGCTCCCTCCTCCCTCCACACCTCTCTCCTAATCTTTCACAGAAAAAAAAAAGGGGGAAAAAGGCCAAAGAAAGAGGTTTTCTTCTCCACTTTCTGAAAATGAGATTTTAAAAATAACCAAGAGGCGGTGCAGCGCCAGGAGGGGATTATGTGGGGAGCCTGGGCTGCGGGGGCCTGCCCGCCCCTCCTCCTCGATGGGTGCCCTTGCCCACAGCCAGCAGCCTGTGCCCACGCCACGCTCAGCCTGGCCCCCTAACTCTGCCCTTCCCTCTGTGCAGTGGAGGAACCGGCGAGGAGGGGGGTGGGGGGGGTGGCACCAAGCTGCTGAGAAGGGAGGTGACCGTGGAGATGGAGGAGGCAGAAACGCTTGGGTGGGGACCCCAGGCTGCAGAAGGCCCCCGGTATCCCTCGGCGTCCCTCCCTTGACTCACTGTTCAGCAGCTGCCTGGCCCCTCCGGGCAGCTTCTCAGCTCCGGGGTACTGTGCTCGTTGCTGCCCTAGGGTGTCTGCAGGGGCCCGTCCTCAGACCCTCCTTCCCTCCCTCCACGTGACATCCGTCTTGACTCAGCGTCACTGTCATTTCTCCAAGAGGCTGACCTTGACCACGGGATGGTCTCCGGGGGTTACCCCTGCCGCTGCCACCCCACGGGTCCCTGACAGTTTCCTCTCTCATCCTCATCCCGACCGGTGTCTGTTTCATGAACTTGACCTTTACCCTCTGCGCAGTTAGGCTGTGAGCTCCCCGAGGTGGGGGCTGGGGAACTATGGGTTTGCCCCACTCCCAAGCGCTGGGCTCTTCCTGTCCCGGGAGCCTGACCCAGGGCCCAGCAGCCCAGCTCCTGTCCTGCTATGCAGGCCGCTTCTTTCTTCCCCTCTCCATGCCAACCCCCTCAGTTCCCAGCCCTGGGTGATTCAGGGTGATTCAGGGTGATTCAGGTTAAGTGGTCATCTCCGGGAGCCTCTGGGGCTCAGGAACAGGCCCTGTTCCTTAGGGCCTGGAGCTAGGCTGAATAATGGCCTTCCAAAGAGAGCTATGTTCCAGTCCTTGGAACCTGTAATTGTTACCTTATATGGCAAAGAAAAAGGGCTTTGTGGCTGTGATTAAGTTAAGAATCCTCCGATGAGGAGATTATCCGGATTATCTGGGTGGTCCCTTAAAGCAACCACATGCATAGTTATGGAGAGGGGTAGGGGGAGTTTTATCACAGACAGAACAGGAGGAGGCCATGTGCCCACAGGGGCGGGGGTGGGTGTTGGGGGGGTGGGTGCCAAGGGATGCTGGCAGCCCCCAGGAGCAGGGAGAGGGAGGGGCCGGTTCCCCCCGGGAGCCGTGGGGGTAGTATCCCTGTGATGCTATCTTAAACCACTGACGTTGTGGTGATTTTCACAGCAGCACTAGCAAACAGTACAACGTGCTTCAGGGGGACTACTGCGCGCTGGGTCTGTCCTAAACAGGGAGGCAGGCCGGCCAGCAGCTATCCCTTTGAACGCTGAGCGCCCGGCTGCCCAGCTGCGACTACATTCCCCAGCCTCCGTTGCAGCCAGGAGCAACCAGGTGACTTCATTCTCTCCCGGGCACTTGAGAAGTGAAGTGTACAGTTTCTGTGCTTAGTCGCTTAGTCGTATCCGACTGTTTGCGACCCCATGGTCGCCAGGTTCTGCCTGCAGAACCCCAGGTTCCTCTGTCTATGGGCTTCTCCAGGCAAGAATACTGGAGTGGGTTGCCATGCCCTCCTCCATGGGATCTTCCCAACCCAGGTCCCCTGCACTGCAGGCAGATTCTTTACCATCTGAGCCACCAGGGAAAGCCCGAGGCTACTGGAGTGGGAGTGGGTAGTAGCCTATCCTTTCTCCAGGGGATCTTCCCGACCCAGGAATCAAACCAGGGTCTCGCGTTGAAGGAGGAATCTTTACCAGCTGAGCTACCAGGGAAACTGCGGGCCGGAGAGGGTCCTCCACCCTCTTCCTGGTTGAGGAGATGGGAACGACAGTGGGTGAGACCTCGCCTCAAGGGGCGGAGTCACAGCTGGAAGGAGCCTGGCCTGCCCTGGGGCCCTGGACGGGCTGGATGGCTGCAGGTGGGCCTGGACAGTTGGACGGCACCACCTTATTGAAGTTGCTCTCTGTTACCACGGTTTGGCAGTTACCCTATTACGCAGGGCTTGAGTGGCTATTAACAGGCCTGTCTCGTCCGCAGTGTTCAGTGATCATTTGTAGAATGTCAGCGTCTGGTTTTTCTCCTGTGTTGTCCCCACCATGCGGATAGCAAGCGGCCGCCCAGGGTCACCGGGCTGGGCTGAGCTGGTACGACGTCTGCCCTGACAGCTGGCGTCCGGTGGCCCGTGTGGCTGCAGCACGGGACCTTGGGAAGCCGGCCGGTCTGTGAGACACAGGCATCCCTCGGCTGCCTTTGAGGCCCAAGGGCTGGCCGTGCTCCCGCCCGCCGGGCCACCCCCACGTCCCAGACCGCGCCTTCCTGGCCAGGGGCTCCAGACGCACCGGTGGGTGGGAGGCGGGGCTCTGTGTGTGTGCTCAGCTGTGCCAGACTCTTTGTGACCTCATGGACTGTAGCCCGCCAGGCTCCCCTGTCCATGGGATTTCCCAGGCAAGAACGCTGGAGCAGGTTGCCAGTTCCTACTCCAGGGGCTCTTCCGCACCCAGGGCTCCAGCCCACGTCTCTTGCGTCCCCTGCACTGGCAGGAGGACCCTTTGCCACTCTTTACCACTAGTGCCATCTGGGCCCCGCTTCTCAGGGCCGCCACCGGCACTCGGGACCCAGGGCTCCCTGATGGAGGAAACGGTCCCCAGGTGCCTGTGCCCAGAGCACCTGGCCGTTGTGGGTCAGGAGCTGGGCTGTGGGCTCACACGGGAGTAAACAGGAGGGAGCCGTGCACTCCTCTCTCGCCAGCTTGAGGAACACAGGGGTATTCTCTGTGTCCTGTGCGGCCCCCGTCGTTTTGTTAGTGGATCTAAAACACACTCCCCAGGGCTTCCAGAGGAGAGCTGGAGGCTGTCCAGCCCCTTGCCGGGCTCCAAGGTTCAGAGTCAGTAGGGAGGGATTAGCCCGGGCGGGTCACTGGGGTGAGGATGGAGGTCTCCAAGCACCAGGGTGGGGTTCCCCATGGCTCCTGAGAAGGGCCAGGTGAGGCGTGGGGGGTCAGGGGAGAGGCCCCCGTGCCTGCTGACCCTCCCCTGAGCCCCAGGGCACTTCCGGGTGGGGTCACTTTAAATGCAAGGTTCTCTCCTCCCCAGAAGGCCCCTCCCCCAGTCTCCTGGGCAGCCAGGTAAACAAGCCTGACCCCAGGCTGCTGACATGGCTTCCCCCTGTTCTGGGGACCCCAGCCCGGCAGGTCTGCCCCCGTGTCCTGTAGCCACTCCAGGTGAGACACGCGGAGGGGGTCGGGATAGAGGAGAAGGGGGTGCTCATGGCAGCCGGGCTCTGAGAATGTGGGAGAGAAGGCAGCGCCCCCACCTCTTCCTGGGGGGGGCGGTTTCCCTGGGGTCACACAGCAGGGCAGGGCACCCCACCTCTTCCTGGGTGGGAGCGGTTTCCCCAGGGTCACACAGCAGAGCAGGGCAGGGCACCCCACCTCTTCCTGGGGGAGGTTTCCCCAGGGTCACACAGCAGGGCAGGGCACCCCACCTCTTCCTGGGGGCTTTCCCCAGGGTCACACAGCAGGGCAGGGCAGGGCAGGGCAGGGCAGGCGAGCACCTCATCCCCTGACAGTTCTCCTTCCTGTTGTCCTGCAGCCCATGGACCCTGAGCTGGGACGTGGGCCAGGGTCCTCCTTACTCCTCGAAGCCTTTGCAGTTCATTCTCCGGCCCCTCCCCCACCTCCCTAAAAGCCCAGGGCGAGTCCCAGGTCCTCAGAAGTACAAACTCTTGGACTTCACTGGTGGACCAGGGGCTAAGAGTCTGTGCTCCCAATGCAGGGGGCGTGCGTTCTATCCCTGGTCAGGGAACTAGACCCCACATGCCACGTGGTCGGCAGTAACTAAAGGAGGTACCCACCCACTGCCCACACGGGGAGGGCTCTTAGCCTCCCCCCACCCCGTGGATTTGGGGCCTGGACGCCGACCCTCTCTCCACCTCTGCTGCCATGGCAGGGGCGATCTCTCCCTTCTCCTGGCCCCTCAGCCCCCCAGATGCCTCTCTGAGAAACGTGTCCCTCAGCCACCCATGCGGTGGTCGTGCCTTGCCAGCATCCAAACTGTAGCCCGGTGCTGACCGCGATCTGGGGACCAGGACTCCAGCACTCTGTGGGCAGAACCGTAGTCCACTGTTTGCAGCCGGTCCTGCCTCCTCCCCGCCCTGTCCCCGCTCACGCCCCCATCCAGCTCCGCAGTGAGCATCACACCTGCACCACACCCTCCTGCCCTGGGCCCTCTCATCTGATGGCACCCCCCCGCCCCAGCTCTCTGCCTGCTCCTTGCCGGCACCCGCACAGCTGAGCTTGAGCGGAGCTGGGGATCAACGCAACCAGGCTGACGCTCCCATTACATTCCTGGCTGCAGGGGGGGCTCCGCACCAGGGTTCCACGGCATCCCTCCTCCCTTCCAGCCCCACCTCTCTCCCAGCAACCGCCTCGCACCCCCACTTCCAGCGCCCACCCTCCTTCCCTCTGCACACTCAGCTGCTGGCCTTGCTCCTGCTCTCACGGAGAAAGAGGACCCCCACAGGCTCTGGGCACGGCGGGCGCCCACCTGCACCTGGGCCCGCGGGCCCCGTGCTCCCCCGCCTGCCCCCTGCATGAAGCACCCCCTCCCAGCCGAGGCCCAACCTGGCCTCCTGCCCGCGGCCGTCACTCCAGCACCTCTCCAGCCTCCTCTCCTGCAGCCTGACATTTTCTCTTTACGAGATCTTTCTCACTGACATAAAAGCACGCAGCTACACATCCTGTCTCCTGACCCCACTTCCCTTGTAGCTACCGCCCTATTTCTCTGCTCCCCATTTTTAGCAAAAATCCTGGAAAAGGTTATTTATACATGCTGCCTCCCGGTCTTTCCCTCCCGTTTGCTCTGGAATGCAACGGACCCAGTCCCTCCTTCCTGGGCTTGGCCACAGCAGCTCTGGTCAGGGTTGGGGGTGACCTCCATGCTGCTGAACCTGAGGTCAGTTCTCAGGTGCCCTTTGACATGACCCATCGGCAGCTCAGGGGCTTCCCAAGTGGTGCCAGTGGTAAAGAACGCACCTGCCAATGCAGGAGACATAGGAAACGTGGGTTTGATCGCTGGATTGTGAAGATCCCCTGGAGGAGGGCATGGCAACCCACTCCAGTATTCTTGCCTGGAGAATCCAATGGACAGAGGAGCCTGGTGGGCAACGGTCCATTGGGGTGGCACCGAGTTGGACACGACTAAGAGACTTACATGCAGTGTATTCGAAGGGGCAGCTCGGGGCTCAGGACCCCCTCCCCGCTCACTCCCAGAGCCCCAGGCTCCCCTTCTCCTCTCGCATCACTGCCGCTCCACCTCCTCTCCCTGACCTGCCCAGGCCGGCTTCTCAGGCTTCTTCCCTTTCTATTTGCATGATCACATCCAGTTCTGCGGCAGTGAGAGCATGGGTCCTAACTACCGGACCACCAGGCTTTAAATGCCATCATCTCCCAGGAGTTGGTCTGTCTGTCTTCAGCCTGGCGCCACTCTACCTCAAGCCCAGACTCAAGCCCAAGCTCTGCACCTCTTCCCCGGTCTGTCTGAAGGCATCGCCGGTCCAGAATTAGACTCTCGAGCCCCTAGCCCCAAGTTGCTCCTCTCAGTACATGGGGCTTCCTTTCCTCCAGCGGCTCAGGCCAGAAACCGCGTGTCTTCCCTTTGCTTCCCTTCCCTTCCCCCACCAGCCCCTCCGTCGGCAGAGCCTGCGGGCTCCACCCTCGAGACACCTGTAGACGAGCACTTCTCTCTGCTGAGCCCCAGCCCCTCTGCCTGGATTGCCGCCCTGGCTGCCTTGTGGTCTGCGTGGCGGCCCTTACCCCTCACCTGTCTGCTCCGCAACCACCAGATCCACCTGGCTAAATGCCAGTCGGGGTGGTCATCCTCTCCTGCCCTCCCGGGGCCCTCCCCTCTTCTCCACAACTCTCCTCACCCCGGGTGCATAGCAAACCCCAAAGCTTCTGCCCACAGCCCACCCGCCTGTTGGTACTAAGTGTGAGGCCGGGCCAGTGGTGTGGGCACCACTGCAGTGCCGTGCCTCCGGGCTCTCACCCTGGAGGCCTCCAGGGAGGAGGTGTCCCGGTGGACAGGACAGGCTGCCGGGGAGGGGGCACCGCCATGCTGCCCATCGGAACCTGAGGCTCCTGCAGGGCTGCCTCGGACCTGTCCAAGGTGCTGAGTGCAGTGGGCCCTGAGCCGGCCCCTCTGGCCTCACACCCTGCTCAGAGCTGGTCCACGGCCTCTCCTACCTGGGGCTGTGGCTCTGGACGCAACCGCTTTGGTGCTGAGCTAGGAAGGCACTTCCCACTGACAAAGAGGTTCACAAAGGTTCATGACCTTCTCATCCACAAGGATGGCAGAACAGGCTCGACTGTTTCCATTCTTCAGATGGGGAAACTGAGGCTCAGGGAATCCAGAACGCAGACCAGGCTCTCCCAGGTGAAGGAAGGACCTCTGACCCAGGTCTGCTGGCTCCCGTCCCTGGCCTGGGAGAAGCCGAGTGTGTGTTGTACACAGCTGTGGCGGAGCCTGGCACACAGTAGATGCCTCAGGGTACTTACAAGGGGAGGAGAGTCATCGTCCAGGGGCTCCTAGCAGGAGGGTGTGGCACGGTGGAGCGCATCTACGGCCGTCAGTTCAGGGCGGGTCTCTCTGTGTCTGCCTTCTCACCAGGAAAACATTCTGAGTGCTGTCGCCCCTCACAAGGGTGTGGGGGAGGACCTGAGAACGCACGGTCAGAGCCTTGTATGGGTTCATCCAATGCCTCCTCCCAGGCCCTCCCCCCCGAGTCTTGCCTTGTCTCCAAGGAGGCTGCCCAGTTGGTCCTGTGTCCCCAGAGGCTTATCTATACCCAGGGAGGGCCCATGGTTGCATTGTTGAGTTCAGGACCCCCAGAGCTAAGCACTTTGCTGAAGTGCAGCAAAGGGGCAGGGGGGGAAGGGTCTCTCCTAGCAGCTCACAGAAGGTGTGGGCTTGGAGTGGCGGCTTGGGCTGCTGCCTGGGGCCATGGATGGATGGGCCTCACGGGTGCAACACAGGTGATATCTGAGAGCGGGTCCCTGGATTTCACCAGACCCCCGTCTCCTGGGAATCCATGTGTGAGTCAGTCATCAGACATGTCCCCATTTCTCCTGAAATGTGGTCCTGGAGTGAAGGGGGAGGGCGGTGTCCCATGGACACAGCACCAGCCCAGCTTCCAGCCGGATCCTTCTCCCCAGTGAAGATGGTCAAGCTGGTCGGCCCCCTGGGTCCCAGATCCCTGTTGCCCAGGCAGGGCTCCCCCCTCCCTCCACCTGCTGACACAAGGCCAGCTCTGGCCCCTCCGTGCTTGCCTTGCTGAGTCCTCTTTCGAATTCACCCTCACCTGGCTCTGTCCCCACTCCGCCTCCCCGGCGGTTCATCCTCTGCCCAGGCCCAGGATCCACTTTCCACTAAGAGTCATCAGGTCGCCCTTGCTCTCTGGGGATGACTCCAGGTCCACAGCAGGCTCTGCGTGGTCCCCGTCAAGCTATCCAGACTCCTCCCCTTCTGGAGCTTTCCGCCCAAGGAAACCGCGACCCACTCCAGTGTTCTTGCCTGGAGAATCCCAGGGACGGGGGAGCCTGGTGGGCTGCCATCTATGGGGTCACACAGAGTCGGACATGACTGGAGCGACTTAGCAGCAGCAGTAGCAGTATGTAGTGCCTATATTCTAACACACCCCTCCGGGCCTTTCTGCCTCTCACAGCTCCTTAGCGCTGTCCTTGGAAATTAGCCTCCCTCTCCGGTACCCCTCCCCTCTCTGTCTCCACGTGGCCCGCCTTGGCCTCTCTGGCTCAGCGCGGGTGGCTGTGGGAGTCGCTTATCCCCCACCGCTACGCGATCCCTGCCTGCAGGCCCCGCCGCGCCCCAGGAGCCCCCGTTCCCGGACATCTACGGCGGGGACGCGCAGCTGTGGGAGGCGCACTTCCGCGGCATCGGGCGCGCCTATCGCGCGCTGGGCAAGGAGGACGACTTTGCCATCCGCGTGCTCACCGAGGACTTCACGCTGCCCTTCCCGTTCGCCTGGCCGCCGGGGCCCGACCCGGCCCGTGGGCCGCTCTTCTACGACCCGCACGACCGCACGGGCTTCGACTTCCTGCTGCGGGGCCCTGGCGCGCTGCCCCCCGCGCTGCTGCGGCCCCTGCACAGCACGGCGCAGGCGGCGCTGCGCAAGCGGCGCCTGGAGCAGCTGGCGCTGAGCTACGCACACGCGGGCGCCGGCCCCCGGCCCGGCCTGGTGCTGCTGGCGCCCGTGCCCGCCGCCGCGGGAAGCGCCTTCCGGGGGCCCGAGGCCGCCTCCCCCGGCGGGGGCGCCCCTCGGCTGGGCTAGCGCAGCCCCGAGCTTGTCAATAAAGTGTGCAGAGCTTCTGTTTCTCCCGCCCCGAGGCTGTTTGCCAGACACACCTGGGCGGACATCTGGTGCCAGGCAGATCCCCGGGATCGGGTCCGCGGTGGTGTGGATGTCCACTTTGTCCCACGTGGATAACGAATCAAGGCGGGAAGTCGGACAGCCAGGATGGGCTGGCCAGCCCGGGAGCGGCTGCGCGGGGGAGAGGACCTGGGATAGTGGGGGTGGATGGCCGTCTGGGACCCAGCCTCTTGGTGGGCATTAGCACCCCCATGCTGCAGGTGAGGACCCTGGGTCCCAGCGCTCCCGGGAGCAGCTGCGATTTGTTTCCCGTGTGGCTGCAAGTTCAGCAGGGGTCCTGTCTTCTGGGGCAGAGGGGCATCAGGGTTGGGGATGGGGCCTGGATGGAGAGATGGGAGGGAAGGGACACAGGAGTCGGAGCGCAGGGCGGGGGAGGGGCGGGGAGGATGTGATGGGGAAACAGGTGCAGGACACAAGCATCACACCGGGAGCCCAGTCCCCAGGCCGCTGCTTTCCTACCCGCCCTCTGTGCCGGCTCTGCAGAGAAGAGGGTCCTCCTGCCCCCACACCCACACCCACCCCTTTTATGTGTCGAGGGATCGGCTGAGGCCGTTGGTGACCTGGCCTCATCCTGGGTGTCTCCCTCTGCAGGTGAGAAGCTCTGGCAGAGGCCAGTCTATCGTGGGCTCCTGGTGCCGGGCAGAGCTGCTGGACGCAGGACCCGGGTGACCTTCTCCTCCCACCTGCAGCCAAGGCCCAGCCTTCCTCTTTTTGGGGGCTTGGATCCCAGGCGAGCACGAGGCAGGGGGCTGAGGGCACCTTCTTACTCAAGTACAGATGGAATCGGAGCATTTTTTTCCCCCTTTCTTCTAATCCAGGAGTTATTTATAGCTTCCTGGTGGTGGGCAGAGATGGTTTTTCCAAAGTCTTGCTTGGTGTGCAGGAGAACCAGTGACAAGAAATGCTCAGCTCTGGAGGACAGGGGCTCAGGCTCTGCAAGAGGGGTCCTCAGCTTCCCCCTTCAAGACCTCTGACCCTGTTCCAGATTCCTTTATACTTGTGGACCATCTCTCCAATTTTATAGAGATGTATGGTGGTTATACCGCAATCCTCATGTGTGTGAATCCTGATGGGGTAGGGATTCTATCAATATCCCTATGTTGAATACTAATTGTTCGGGTTTCCCCAGAAGCAGGCCCTAAACATGGATTTGGGTGCAGGTGACCGATGCAGGAGGTGACCCTTGGAAACAGGTAGGGGAGTGAGGAGGTGAGACAGAGAAGGGAAGGAAGCCAGTGAGGGGCGTGCTGTGTAGCTAGGTAGGCCTGCAGGTGGATGGAAGTCCCTCTGAGAGCCCTGGGAGGCAGCGTGGGGACCGCCGCACCGCCATCCTGCCTCTGGGATGGGGAAGCCAGTGTTTAAGCTCTGCCTCCCTTGTGGTGAGGGGACCGAGCCTGCACTTCACCCCAAAACAGCATACGTGGGGAGGAGCTGTTTAGAAACTTTTATAAGGTGCCAGAGTAGCTTTATAAGTGTAAAGTGTGATAAGAATTTGGACTTTATATTTAGTATATTCCTTAAATAGAAAATTTTCTAGAAATGTATTTTTAATGTAGTTTATGGAAGTATCGGGGCTTCCCAGGTGGCACTAGAGGTGAAGAACCCGCCTGCCAATGCAGGAGACATCAGAGATGCGGGTTCAATCCCTGGGTCCAGAAGCTCCCCTGGAGGAGGGCATGGCAACCCACTCCAGTGTTCTTGCCCGAAGAATCCCATGGACGGAGGAGCCTGGTGGGCTACAGTCAGACACTACTGGGTGATTGAGCACGCACACACGGAAGTATTTGTCTATGGCATGTTGGAAATAAAAACGTGGCTGTTTACCACCACTAGTTTGAGAAGTACTGACCTAGGGGAGAAAGATAATAACCAAATAAGTAAACTACTAAAGAAACAAACATGATTAAAAAAAATTACAAACAGCAGCAAGTACTATGAAGAAAATGAGTAAGGACAGATCCCATTTCAAACACAGTGGTCATGAGGGCCTCTCGGAGGAGGTGACATTTGAGATTGAAAGGAGTGAGGAGGACCCGTCACTTGAACATTTGGGGAGGGGGCTCCAGGCAGAGGGGACAGACTGTGCAAAGGCTGAGCAATTAAAAATAAAAGCTTCAAAGGTCACAGGACTGGAAGCAGGGGGCGCAAGGCCATAGCACAATGAGCAAGAAGAGGCTCTCATTGATGAATAGCCTTCCCCTTATGGGGCAGGCTCTAGAATCTTCCCCGCAAGACTCTAGGGTCCCAAAGCCCTTTCATGGATGCTGCGTCTTTTCATTCTCCCTGTGGTTCCATGAGGTCAGTGGGTGGAAGAGGGCCCTGGGGCCTAGAGAGGGGAAGGAACAAGAGCATAAGCCGGCATGTTACTAGAACTCCACATTATGGCCACACAAGGCCTGGCTTCAACGGGCTTAAATGGCAGAAAGTTAAAAAGAATGGTTCATGTAACCGGAAGATCCAGAAATAAACTGAGATTCAGGTAGTTTGATCCAGGAGCTCAAGGTTGGATCTAGCCCTCAGACTAGTTTCCTTAATGCTGGCACCATGCCTGATGCACCTCCTGACTTTTCAGTCTGCCTGGCCACTGACAAGGAGAGAGGCCACTGACTTCCCAGAGCTCTCATGGGAGAAAGGATCCATCTCAAGCCCCAGGAAGCTTCCCTGAATGGCCTACTGGTCCAGTACGGTCACGTGTCTAGTCCTAAATCAGACAGTATCCTGTACTGACTGACCTAGGCATGTGTTTCCTGAACCAATCCCTATGACCAGGGGTGGGGTTACCCTCACTGGATTCTAAGAATAAGGCCAGGAACAGCATGGTGGATCAGCTTGAGGGGAATGGAAGGGATGTTGGGGAGATGGCTCCCATGTCCATCACAGCCAGGAGGTGTGAGCCCTGGGGTGTGGTCCTTGGGCGGACGTTTTTTTTGCTAAATCACGCATTTTCTCTTCCAATTAAGTATGCTGCTACTGGAGAGAAGCTTGGGTCAGAAATGGCCACAGCGGGACCTCTACTCTTTCATGTGAAGCAAGGGTGATCATCTGATTTGTCTCCTGACCACCTACTCAGTGTGGGAAGACTTCCTGCATCAAGAAACCCGTGGGTGGGGCCTTGGGAGACCCAGGACCTCTGCTCATTGCCCCTTGGATGAGTGTCTGGGCAGCCCCTCCCAGACGCAGGGCCTCCTGCTGCCTTTCTCACAGACAGCACTATGGAGCCCTCCCTGGGCCTTTTTGCTCTGGCTGCTAGGGTGCCCAAAGCCCACTGGTGCCCCTCTGCCCTAGCTTTCCCTGGGCGTGATCTCCCAGGTGCTGTGCCTGTGCCTTCTGGCCTCACTGTTTTATCCTGGACTGGCTTTCGAGTCTTAGGCTGAGGGGATGAAATCTTAAAAATGATGCTTCCAATTATTTTTGAAAATTGGAGAGAAACACCTTCTTTTGAATGTTGCAGACCCTTTCACCCCCTCTGAATTGCCAGAAGATTCCGCTGTATTCTAAGAACCAAGCCTGGTGGTCTGCACTGAATATTGTGGGTGCTGTGTCAGGGGCTGACTGCTGTGACATTGGGCCCTGGTGCTTGCTGGGGTGAGCAGTGGCTGCCTCCCAGGCTCCGGGAGACAACGTACCTCTGCTAGAAAGCTGGGTCCTCTTCTTCAGGGTCTCAGGTCCTCAGTGGTAGGTGGGGGCAACGGTCACGGTGCTTCGAGGCAGGCCGCTGGGGGTGAGGTGGGAGAGCTCACTGTTCAGGCCCCTGGCTCGGCCTGGCATGCAGTGACACCCCACAGAGGCCAGCTGTTTCCACTGGGACTGTGCACTCTCTTTCAGCTAGCCTTGTCCCCTTGTCTTAACCCAGGGTGGCTGCTCCTCCTCTGTCCTGCCTCTCCACCCTGGAGCCCGGCGCACACCTCTTCACATCCCTCCCTCGGGGCACCGGCAGCCTCGCCAGCTCATTCACATCACCGCTGGTGCAGCAGCACGCGGGGCAGGGTGTGACCTGTCAGTGGTCACGAGGGACCTCTGTCCCTAGAACCTGCTTGTGGGGGCTGCTCTGAATGTTATGAATGTGGCCAGGGGCTCTCAACTTGCTGAGCAGGGAGGCTGGGCATCCTGGGGGTCCCTGGGGGAGGACAGGAGTCAGGGTGTCAGCTCAGAACCCGAGGCAGGTTCCCTCTAACTTAGCCAACACAGCATTCCCAGGGAGACTGGAGACGCCATGTCCTTCCATATTCCAAGGAGAGGGCTTCCGTTTGATCCCTGCACTGCTGGGAACAGGGGTCAGGGTCCTTCCACCCCCTGCGTCTGCTCCAGTTTCCTCGGGAACAGACTCTGAGGAACAGTGAGAATGTTTAATTAATTGCAATTACAATCTTCAAAGGAAGCTGGGAGTTGAAACTTGTTCCTAATTACTGTGTTGCGATGTCGGCCGGCTCCCCAAATTGATCATGTTAGAATTTCCGATGGAGGATTAATTGAGTTGCTGCGAGGACCACTTTGCGTCCCTCCCCCTTAGATGCGGCCTGTGCTCAGCCTGGAATGACAATGAAGGGGGCCGGGTGGAGGCTGGCGGGAGCCAGCGGGATGAAGAGCTCCCAGCCCAGGTCAGGGCCGCCTTGGCCCTGGCTCAGGAGCGGGGCCGTGGGCTGGCCGAGCGGCTCCCTGCGGTCCCTGGTGTATGCACTTCACCCAGTGTGTTCTGCTCTTGCCTCTGGAATTTCCCTGTGTGGAGGCTGCTCCCTCAGCCCCCTGTGTTTAGGTGGGGGCTGTGATTAGTGCTGGCCAGCGAGTCCTGGTCATCGTGACATGCGTCTCTTAGGACCAGAAGCCTTCCTGCCGGGACAAGACCCGCACAGAGTCCTTCCTTCCACTGCCCCGTGACCCGCGGCTCCGGAGACAGTGCCTCCTCCACCGTCCTACATCCTGGAGGCACCTGCAGCAAGCGTGAGAAATTGCCCATCGTTGCCCCACCTCCGCAGCACGGTCTAGCGCCTCCTGACCGATGCAGCCTCTGCAGGCGAGACTGTGCAGGCCCAGAGCCAATGAGACCCGGGGCCCTTGTTCAAAATCAGGAAAATGGCAAGATGATGACAGCGGAGCGTTAAACCAGGCCTGGAGTGTGACTGCCTAGGTCACTGGCCCCAGACCCTGTAGAACGAGACGAGGGAGCTGTGAGCAGGCCTCGTGGAGGCAGGTTCTGTGGGACCCGTGGCAGGGGAAGGGCGTGGGCCACCCTCGCGGTCCGCTGCGCTCCTTCAGGGACTGCTGTCCTCCCGGCCCTTCCTCAGTCGCCTCTGCTGCTTTCCGTGGAGGTCCTGAGTTGTTGTTGCTCCTTTTCAGATGGGCTGTCCGCTCTGCCACCTGCCCCGGGTGTGTGGGGCTGGGCGTGCTGCCATCCAGGGCTGCCGAGAGGCTCGAGGGGCGTCAGGCAGGTGGCGGAGGGAGGCGCTAGATCAGAGCCCCCAGGGAAGGGGGGTGGGGGGCAGACTCTGAGGAGGGGAGCCCAGGAGGTGAAGGACACCGGCTTCTTGTGTGGGGTCAGGACAGAATTAACAGAACTTTGGCTTGCTCCACGGTGGGCTTGGATCTGAGCAATGGCAGCATCTCATTAATTCTTTAAAGCATGCATTCATAGGGGTGGTGTTGATTTCACCCCCAAGGGGAAAATCTGGTTCTTGGGGGGTGGTTCTTAATCTGGTTCTTAAGATTTCAGTGAAGAAATCTTACTTGTTAGGTTTGAAGCACAGCTACGCATAAAGTACTCACACAGAGCTGCACAGTTCATCTGTGGTCTTAAAATTTCATGGGGGGGGCAAACTAGGAAAACATGTCTCGAAAGACCCCTTAGGTGCTGAGGGGCAGAAAGTGAAAGAAAGGTTGAGAAGTACTGGTCTAGAAGGATCACTTTGCTGCAATGGGTTGAAAATAGCTTTGGGCGCGGGTCCCACAGAGGCACTGAAAAGTGGAAGCGTTAATCGCCCAGTGTGTCCGACTCGCCAGGCCCCTCTCTCCATGGGATTCTCCAGGCAAGAACACTGGAGTGGGTTGCCATGCCATCCCCTCCTCCAGGGGATCTTCCCGACTCAGATACTGAACCCAGGTCTCCCGCATTTCAGGTGGGTTCTTTATCATCTGAGGCACCAGGGAAGCCCATGAGAGCTGGAGGCAATTGCAGTAATCCAGATGAGCGTGCTGGAAATCCGAGAGGAGCCTGGGAGAGGGGTGCGGCTCCAGCGCGATTTCCTGAAGGTTAGAGAAGGCGAGGTGTCAGGGAGGCCCAAAGTTTGGGCGGGGGCAGAGGGAAAGCTGGAGCTTCTATCCTCTGGGATAGGGAGGCTGGAGAGGAGGCCGTCTGGGGAGCCTGGGGGACCCCAATGGTGACAGCAGCCTCAGTTTGGTGGAGGACTCAGACAGATGGCTGTGTTGGGGACCCAGGCTCAGCACAGGAGGAGGACCTGCCTGGTGCTGGCTGAGATGTTTGAATGACCGAGGAAGTGTGCACTTGGAGCATTTGGAGTCCCTTGGCTTGGTATGCCCTCAGGCTTCTCATCTGTGAAATGGGCACTCTGTCACTTGGCCTGAGGCTGGTTTATCTCTGTGGGGCAGGGACTGTCTCCAGCAGGAGATGCTGAGGCCTGTTTGAGGCCCCAGTGCTGGGCTGTTGCCGGGGTGTTGAGTGTTCTCATGGCCTTTAATTACTGAATGCTAACGAGCCCTGAAATTAAATTAAGAAGAGGAGCTGACCGCCAGCATCCCTTCTCCCCCGCGGTGATGGAGTTAATGGGGATCCTGGGGACAGGCCGGGGCGGAGGGGTGGTGTTAATGAGGGCAGGGGGGCCAGAAGTTTGCAGGGTGTTCTGACACTTAGGTTCAGGTCATTCTGCCGGCTCCTGTGGCCCAAGGAGAGAGGGCAGGGCCCGCCCCAGAGCGTTCCAGCCCCAGACGAGGCCAGACCCATCGTCCCCCAGTCTCCCAGCTGGGGAGACTCAGGTCTGCCACCATGGCGGGCAGAGCAACCAGCAGGTTCCTGGTTCAGTGTCTGTGCTTCCCCTGATGGCCCTGAGCCGAGGCCAGCCAAGCTCGCTGACCTCTCTGGTCCCTGGTCTCCTCGTCTGTGGGACAGAGGGATGGTGCACTGTGTGGGGTCAGCTTGTAACTGGAGGAAAGGGTGGACGTGCGTCCGAGCTTAGCTGGGCTCTGGCTGCAGGACGGCTGGCCTCTCCTGGCCACTGAGGGCTCCCGCCTGGAGCCCTAGGCACCTGGGTCTGTGGTGGGCGAGCGTTCCTGGAAGGGGCCTGCGTCCTCTGACCCCAGCCCGGTCATCAGTCCCTGGACACACTGGCCTCCGTTGGTTCCCAGGCCCGAGAGCACTGGAAGAAGCCTTCAGGAGCACCCGCCTCCCATTCCACACGCGTTTGTCACAAACCCATGAATATGCCATCTTCGCCCACCCCCTCCAGGCAAACTTCCTCCACATCTGCAGCGAGTTCCACATTAATCACCGCTAATTGCTAGCGGGAGTCGTTTATGTCAAGAGCCATTATTCCTGGGAATGGAGAGGGAGAATAGACGCTGCCTTCCAGGAAGCCTGGCGTTGGCCCCGGGGGAACAACGCCAGGCCCCAACGAGGGCCCTGGCCCGCCCGGCCCACTTCCAGCGGCTCCAAACCGCGTGTGACAAACGCGGGCCTCTGGCCTCTGCTGAATATTCAGGGGAATGAACGCATCCATCATGTTCACGCGGTTTTCTGAAGTTGTTGTGAGTTTCCTTGAAACCAAAGAGAGATTTTTTTTTCCCCTTTTTGGCAACAACAGCTGGGAATAAGTTGACACTTTCTAAAAACTGCCACTTCTTGCTTGGGGAGGGAGCAGAGGAGGGAGATCCCTGGTCGCTGACCCCCCAGGCCCAGCTCGGAGCTTGCCCACCAGGACCGGCCTGCTCCAGGTTCACTACTGGGGAGGTTGGGCTGGGCGGTGTATCTGGGAGGAGAGGGGTGGGCCTGAGCTGTGGGCTCCAGGGGCTCACCTCCCCGGACCCAGAGGATGCACCGAGGGCTTTCTGCACGTCTCACGTGCTGAACGTTGTTTCTGTGTTTTCATTCTTATTGGGTCTGAAATCAGCTTATTAACTGAAATATTTGATCGGTATTTTCTTAGAGTACAGTGTCTGATGTTTGTTAATCCTGCCTGAGGCCACACCTGTGAAGACTGGGGCGTGAGAACAGGTGGGCACAGGCTGAACGCGCAGGTACCCGCGTGTCTGTGCCCGTGTGTGTGTGTGCAGATGTGGGCCCGTGTGCGTGCTTGTGTGTGTGTGTGCACATGCATCCGTGTGTATGCAGGCTTTTGTCTGAGTGTCTGTGGTCGTTGTACACAAATAACACAAAGATCTTCAAAGTTCCTGAAGCCCCCCCCTACTCCCTCTACCCCCCCGCCAAACTCTCTGAGCTCTGTGATTTTAGGCCCATTTTATTGATGAGGACACTGAGACTGTGAGGGCTTAAGGGGCTCTCCTGAGGTTCCTGAGCTGAGAACGAGCCCAGCTGGGACTGTGTCCATAAGACCCCCTTGAAGGTACGCAAGTTGCTGCTTGGAGGGGCTGGGGGCTGGGGGCCAGGACATAGGCTCTGTGGCCCTTCCTGCATCCTCCCCTCCCCTGTCTCCCCCTTCCCTCCTGGCTGGTCCCAGAACCTCTTACCAGCCCCACCCAGGTCTATCTTCCCCACTCTGAGCCTGTGCTCCTGGGTGAGCAACTCGGAGCCCACCAAGGCTCAAAGGCGAAGGGCAGCTGTTGTCCTCCTGGGCCCCGTCTACTGAGGGCCCTAGGGGGTCGGTGACTCGTCTCTCACCCCCACACCCCCACTGGGCACCCAGCACCTCTGTCCTGTCCACCTCTCGGGCACAGGTGGTCTCCCCGTTGCACTTGCTCACTTTGCACACCTCCTCCAGGAAGCCTCCGTGGATCCTCCTGAAGTCCAGGTTGGGATCCCCGGGACTGTTGTCACTCTGAGTGATCTGCTCCGCCATGGCTGTCTGCTCCTGGCAAGGCTGGGTGCTGCGTGTCCGCGTGCGTGAGGCCGAAACAAATGCTCTGAGGTTTCCTACACTGGACTAGAACCTCAGGCCCAGGTCGGAGCCCCTCTGCCCTCAACGCTGACCCATGTCCCGTCCCTGGGGGGATTGCAGGCAGGTTCCTCACTGTGGCTGATGCTGCCCATGGGTGCAGGCCTGCTCTGCTGACGTGTTGAGATCCTGAAGCAAGTGCTCAGTGCAGCCAGACGTGTGCCCTGGTGGCTTGGCAATGTCTGCTGTGGGTGTGGGCGGGGAGGCGGTGGCCTGCACCCCCCGGACACCACCTGAAGGCTGAGTCCTGGGGGTAAGCTCGGGAGTGGCTCTCACGTCTGTAAGTCTGGCATGGGGCCTGGAGCCGGGAGCTGGCCTAGTGGCTGACAGAGGCTGGAGGGGTGGGCTGGGCAGGGCAGAGGGAGGAGGGAGCAGGCCAAGGAGGGCCGCAGGGGCTGGCCCCAAGGGTGAGAGGGCGGGCAGCCAGCCCCGCTCCCGCCTGGGCTGGTTTCACCTGGCTCCCTGCTCCTCCTCCAGCTGGCGTGCTGGGACGCGGGTGGCCCCCTAGCGGGCCCTGCAATGCTCGGCTCTCCTGGCAACGGTGCCCCGGCCCCAGCCATTCTGGAGCCAGAGAGCCGCCAGGTAGGATGAAAATGCAAAACCTCCTGCCCGGGCACCCAGCAGAGCCCGCCAGGCATGGCCCAGATCCCAGAGCCCCAGGGCCACTCCAGAGGCCCGGCAGCCCTCTCCGTGCTGGGGCACCCGGTGTGGACAATCAGCCCATGGTCAAGTGGCCTCAGGCCCCAGGCGGTCGTGTCCCTTCTTAAATGCCTTGCAGCCTGATGATGACGGCCCAGCTTTTCCGCCTCCATCCTCCCCTGCCCCTGGTCCACGTGCTGCTGGGGTGGCCCGGCTCCTTCCTCACCTCCTGCCTCCCGCATGGAGCCCCGGCCTCAGAGAGACTCAGGCTCACACCCAGCTGTGTCCCTTACTAGCTGCGCCATCTGGGCGAGGTCTCCCGGCTGCCGAGCCTCTGTGAGACGAGAGTGGTGTGGGACCAAGAGAGGCAGGGATCTGAGACTGCCGACTGGGACCCCAGAGAACTCTGGGACCTGGAACTGGTCCTGCCCCCATCCCTGCTGGGAATCTCCAGGTCTCCAGGCGTGTGGGGCCACCTCTGCAACGCTTTGGAGTCTCAGCGAAGGACCAGATGGTGTTTTGAGCATTTTAATAAGAGCTATTTGCAGTGTTGTCGCCATAAAAAAAAATTCCTGCTTAATGAGCAAATGCATGTCGGTAGCGAGTTAAAGGCTCTTGGATGTTTTAAATATTATGTACGTCGTGTTCGTGTTAACAAACCTGATTTTTAATTACACCTTCCTCTGCTGCCTGGCTGGGCTGAGGGTAGGGGAAGGGAGAAAAAAGAAAAATCAGGCAAAACAAGTGTGGTTTCCCATGAGAAGTGACAGCCAGACTCTGTGGATCCCCCCTTCGCAGACACGGCTGTGACGGCTCACACACCCCAGAGTTTGGCAAGGATGTGGTACTGCGCCGCCCTCGCTGACCTTCACTTCCGAGCCCTGACCCGGGCAGAGAATGAGCGCTGATCCCTGGCTGAACACTGAGCTGAATCCTGGCCACTCACTGAGCCCTACTCCCCAACCATAGGCTTAGCCCTGATCCTAGCCACACATTGAACGCCCACCGTGATCTCCGGCTGAGTCCACATCCTGGGCACTAACTGAGCTTTAACCTTGATCGTGGTCTGAGCCCTGATCCCAGACATGCGCAGAACACAGAGCATGTTCACAGACTGGGCCCTTAGACCCCGACGCCCTCGCTACCTTTGCTGGTGTCTCCGCTGGAAGGCTTAAGGCTCCAGGAAGTCCCCTCCTCCCCCTTCTCCCTCCCTGATTCATCCTCAGTGCTGCCAGGCAGGGGGCCCTGTTCCCACCTCAAAACCTCCCCTTCTCGGTCAGTGAGTCCCACACTGAGCTCATCACCGGCTCACCTCTGCCTTCTCCAAACCCACTCTCCTCCTGGCCCTGCGGGTTGACCGGGCTGGGAATCCAGGGCACACTGCTTGCTTCGCTCTGTCCTCATGGATCCCTGGACCCCTGAAGAAGGGACGATGCCTCTTGTCCATTTGTAGTCCTGGCTCTGGGCTCTGAGCCTGGAAGGCAGGAGACTTTTATCACAAGTCTTCTGAATGCATGAGTAAGCTGGTCTAGAGTCTCAAGGCTGGGTCCCTGCTCAGGTCAGCCAGGCCCATGAAGACCTGAACCCAGGAGCACTGGAGAGGCCGGCCTGGGGTCAAACTGAGGGTCCTGTCCAGGCAGGCCGCAGTCTAACCTAGTGCAGGGTGGTGGGCTTGGGCCTTCTGTGGACATTCATTGAGACCTGCTAAGAGCTGATGGTTCGGGTCCTGGCAACACACTGTGGACGAGAGGCTGACCTACCTTCCAGGAGCCTAGGTCCCTGGGGCACAGGGGCAGATGCTCCTGGGTGGTGATGGGGGCTGCCAAGGTGAGCGGGCAGATCCTACTCTTTGAAGACACAGAGATGTGACATTGCCGCCGAGCCTGAGGGCAGGAGAGGCGCTGGGGAAGCGGCCCTTGGGCACAGGGCCGCGTGGGGCGAGTGCCCGAGGGAGCCCGGAGACCTGGCCCAGGCTGGTGCTCAGCGGGCCCCTGCACCATCGTCTCCAGGCTTCGTGTGTGCGATGGGCTAATTCACTCCCCAAGCCCAGCCTGCGAGCTGGGCACTGTTCCAGGAAGACAAACAGACAGTCTGCCTGCCCTCCTGGGGCTGCCGCCTTAGCGCCTTAACTCTGAAAGTGGGGGTCCGTGGAACCCTGAGAGGAGTCCCCAAGATGCTGTCAGGGGAGCCACAAGGTCAAAGCCACCTTCCTGGTAACACTCAGACGCTGTTGTTTGCCTCTTCTGTGTTGGTGTTTGCACAGATGGTGCAAAAGCAGTGACAGGCAAAGTGGCTGATGCTTGGGATCGGAGCAGCAGCGCCAACTCCTGCCACCGTGACGGGCGTCTCCGGGGCTGCACACCTGCAGCCAGGCCCTGCCGAAGGCAGCCAGAGTCAGCTTCCCTGAGGCTCGGGGCTCTCCCTTCAGCCACAAGCAGTCGTCTGTGCAGGCACTCTATGAGGGGTGGGAGGCACCACCGTGGTGGTCTCGGGAAGAGCCCCGGGCCTCTGTTTTGAGTTACAAGCTCGGCCAGCTGCCTCTTCCCTGGGAGAACACAGCCCTGATGGCCGTCCTTGAGTGGCGGCCTCAGCATCCCGGTGTCAGCCCTGGCTCCGTGACCCCCCGAGGGCCCTCCCGGGCCTGGGTCCTGGTGGCCGCAGAGGACAGACCCGCCGGGAATAGGAACAGCCCGGGGCAAGGCCGCAGCATCAGGGCACAGGGGCACAGACCCGACTCCACCCACCAAGCCCAGTGGCCCTGGGGGTCTTGACCTCCCGGGATGTGTCCTCTATTGGGAACCCAGGGTAGTTACATCCTCCGTGAGGTCTTCTCCCAAGTCCAAGTGTTTGTAAATTGCCGGCGTAGGCAGAGGTTCTAAAAATGGCCCAGTCATCACTGGGAAGAAGAATCTTCCAGCAAACATTAGGAGATGGGCCCCAGTAGTCTGTTTTCAAGAGGAGGAAACTGAGGCTTAGAGTGGGAGCTGACCTATCCGGGGGTTCCCAGGCTGGCCACCCCACTCCTTGGGGCCACACAATGCCTCTTTGTGCCCGCTCTCTCAGACCCCCAGGGCCCTTCTAGGCCTGCACCTGGTTTGTAGCTCAGTCCCTGAAGGGCCCATTTCTCAGGGTGGCTGTCCTGCCCGGAGCTGGCTTCCTGGGCACTGTCCTGGGCACTGCCCTCTCATCACCACGTCCTGCTGACAGGGGGCCAAGTTGGATGCCCAGAGGGAAAGAGGCGCTGAACGAGCAAGGGTGAGGGGCGGCAGGGGCGAGGGGAGACAGCTTCCGGGTGGCTGAGAACCTCTGTCCCAAGGATGGGTGTGTGTCTTCCCTGTGTGTAAGGGGCCAGAGGGGCCGCAGGGCTAGCCTCGGGGAACCGGCAGGCCCCAAGGATCACAGTGGGGCTCAGGGCTTCTCGTGGTGCTATTTGATTTCAGCCAGGGAACCAGGTGTGTCCAGCGCTCCTGGCAGTTATTCAGCCCTGCTCCCTGCACGTGGTGCAGCACCAGGTAAGCTGGGCGCAAGCTTGAGAGCAGGGTGACGAGCAGGGGCCACTTGTCGGCAGCTGCCTGCGTATCCTGTGGCCCAGGCAGGGTTCAGCTAAGGCTGGGTGGGGGCTGGAGGCTTGGAGATGAGCCCAGGTGGTAAAGAGGGTGACCTGCACAGCTGGGAGTGCTGGGGTGGAAGCTGTGTGTCAGAGGCAGTCTCAGGAAGGTACGGAAACAGCCTTCCGTCAGGGAGCAGCCTGTGCAAAGGTCCTGGGGTGGGAATGATCTGGTGTGTTCGGGGAAGAGGAGGCATCTTAGGGTTGGGCTGAGGAAGGGGGATTTGGGGGAAGATCAAGGGAGGTCTTGGCCATGCCAGGGACCTAGGTTTTCCCATGAGTGGGATGGGGGTCCTGGTGGCTTCGGGCGGATATTTTTAGAGGATCTTCTGGCTTTTCATGGGCCACAGAGTAGCAAGAAGGGAGGAGTGGAGGCAAAGAGTCCTCGGCCTGCGACAGGACGCTGGGAGGGAATGACCGGGCCCCTGGAGGGCGTGGGGAGGCAGATGGCAGCTGCTGGGGTCCCTCAGGGCAGGTGCAGCACAGGCGTCAGAGTCCCAGTCTCGAGCTGGGGGCCCCTCCAGGTGCTTTTGTCGTGGAGGCTGCAGCCCTCTCCCAGCAGCCCTACTGGTGACCCGGACCTGGTGGGACCCACTGGATGGACAGACCGAGGTGTCAGGATCCGTGGACAGGCAGACAATTGAGAGGGGGGCTCACTGGGAGGAGAGGGCAGGCCTTGGGGGGTATTGCACAGGATCGGGGCGTGGAGCAGGGGGAAATGCACCCACCGTCCTAGGGGAGCCCTGGATCCCAGGTTCCTCAAATGCTGTCCTGTGAAAGGTCCCTCTCTCCCACTCCCAACCCCTGGGGAGCCCTGTGAGCCCCAGGTACCTTTGGCCACACTGGGGGTCTGAGCTGCTCTCTGAGCTCGGTGAGCCCACCTGACCCCAGACTTATTGGAGGGTGGAGGTCCTCCTCCTTGCCTCCCCAGGCTCAGCATGCCCGGGCTCTGCGTGGCTGTGGATTGAGGCCGCCTGGGCAGAACATGGGCTCGAGGGCAGCCTGCATGGTGTGAACTCACTCAGTTCCCAGACTGGCCTTGTCCTTGACCTTCGAGTGAACTTGAACCCTCACTGCCTTCTCTGAGAGGCCACTTGCTAGTGACAGGCCAGAGGATTCCCCCAGCCCCTTCAGCCTCTGTCTCCTGGGATTCAGAGACCCTCCCCCGTGGCAGTGATGGGCAGGGCTGCCTTGTCCCCGGGCATCAGAGCTCCTGGAACATTCACTCTTGGAAAGAACATGCTGCCCAAAAATAGCAGCCTGGTGCTGACAAACATATGCTGCTTCCCAGGGGGCGGCAGGGAGGGGCCAGGGCCCCTGATGGGCTCAGGGCTGGAGGCTTCGCCGCTCCCCGGGAGAGCATCTGCATCGGCAGCACCAACTGGAGATGGCAGACGGGCTTATGAGGCACCTACTGTGTGCCATTTACCTCTGTCTGTGGCCTGTGGCTTCCTGAGGACCTGCGGGCAGGCGGTGCTGCTGTCCTTCCTCCAGGTAAGGAAACCAAAGGGAGAGCGGCCGTGTGACGGTGGGAGGTCCCGCAGGGGGAGGGCAGAGCCGGGCTCTCGCTTGACCTCAAGGGAGGGGCGCTGCTGTTGGTGCAGGTGGGACAGCCTTCCCACCCATCCACCCACCCACTTACTCATTCATCCACCCACCACCCATCCACCCATCCACCCACTTACTCATTCATCCACCCACCCACCCACCCATGCACTTAACCCATCCATCCACTCACCTGTCCATCCTTCTCTCTTCTCTTTCTTTTTTTTCAGTTGAAGCCTTGTTGATTTACAGTGTTGTGTTAGTTTCTGGTGTACAGCAAAGTGATTAGTTACACACACATACGTATATATATATATATTCATATTCTTTTCCATTATGGTTTAGTACAGGATATTGAATATAGTTCCCTGTAGTATACAGTAGGACATTGTTGTTTGTCTATTTTACGTAATTTGTATCTGCCAATCCCAAATCCCTAACTTATCCCTCCCCCGCCCCCTTTTCTCCTGGGTAATCATTGTTTCCTGCGTCTGTGAGTCTGTTTTGCAAACAAGTTCATTGCGTCATGTTTTAGGTTCCGCATATATGCGACATCACATGGTACTTCTCTTTCTGACTTACGTCACTTAGTACGACAACCTCCAGGGGCATCCGTATTGTTGCGCACGGCATTCTCATATTCTTTTCTCACGGCTGAGTGGTATTTCGTTGTCTCTGTGTACCCCATCTTCTTTACGCATTCCTCTGTCCATCCGTCCGTCTTCCCATCCATCAGTTACTGGACTGAAGTGAAAGTGAAAGCCGCTCAGTTGTGTCCGACTCTTTGCAAACCCATGGACTGTACAGTCCAGGAACTTCTCCAGGCCAGAATCCTGGAGTGGGTAGCCTTTCCCTTCTCCAGGGGATCTTCCCAACCCAGGGATCAAACCCAGGTCTCCCGGATTGTAGGCCGATTCTTTACCAGCTGAGCCACGAGGGAAACCCAAGAACACTGGAGTGGGTAGCCGATCCCTTTTCCAGGGTTATCTTCCCAACCCAGGAATCGAACCGGGGTCTCCTGCATTGCATTCTTTACCCACTGAGCTATCAGGGAAGCCTCAAATTGTCCTCACTCGCTTGTACCCTAGGCTGTAGCAGGGAGCCCTCTGGGCCTCAGTTCCCCCTATGATACAGAGGGGGCCCACTTGAGGTCCCCAACTCTCAGGCTGAGAGTGAAAGTCGCTTCCCCACCTCTGTCTGCTGCCGGGACCTCTCCGCTCCTCTGCTTAGCGAGCATCCAGACTCTCAGTCCAAGCAGCCTGCCTCTCCGCTCCTCTGCTTAGCGAGCATCCAGACTCTCAGTCCAAGCAGCCTGCCTCTCCACTCCTCTGGGCCTCACGAGTCTGCCTCCATCACTCCCCATTCGGGCTCCTCCTTGGTGCTCCCAGCGCCCCCTCTGTGATGTGGGCCCTGATTGGATGGAACGCCACGTGAGGCCGAGGCCACAGGGCTCCGTGGTCAGGGATGCGACTTTACATCTCTGAAGTCTGAACAGGGCTGGACACCACACCGGGCTGTGGGGGGGCTCCTGGGATCGTCCCCCTGGGGTTCCAGAGTCCTTCTTCCTGTGTGTCCTGGCTTCCACTGGCTGCAGCTCCGGTCAGCCTCCTCTCTGGAGCCTCTGGACGGCAGTGAGGAGGGATGGGGGAGCACAGGGGAGGGCTCCCAGCCTGGCTCAGGGGGCTGCACGCGCTCCTGCAAAGCTTCTTCCGGGTGTTTCCGGTGGTTGAGCTATTGATGGAGAAGCTGGAAGCAGCCTGGCAGGGAGTGGAGATGAGAGCAGCTCCTGGAAGAGAGAAAGGAGCCGTCATGTGAGCGCTGCGGGCGGTCCTGCCGCCATCTCCCCTGGAGCCGGATGAGGAGGGACGCAGGCAGGACGACTCTCCTCTTTACTCTCCATCACAGGAGGCTCGTAGTTGGATGGGGAGCTCAGAGAGGACCACCTGAACCGCCGTCCTCTCCCGGAAACCCCTGCCCCCACCGGGAGAGACGGGCCGTCCCCATCTGTGGGGTGAGGTGCTTTCGGGAGCCCCAGAACGTCTCCCTCACTCAAACAGCCCCCAGACTGGCTTCCTAGGCTTCCAAGCGACCTGAAAGCAGCATTTCCCCTGGGAGGTCAGGGTGGAAGGGGTCTTGGAGTTGCTAGAATCCAGCCCTGATGCCAACTCTCACCCTCTGTGCGCTCTCACCTGTGGAGAACGGGAGGGTCCGGGGCCCACTGGCTGCCTCCAGGTGGGCCCGGCGGGGTGCCCTCTTAGTGAACAGAGTCTGGTTGGGCCCCCCTTCCCCATTTGGTGTGGTCAGGCCACCGCCCCCTGCCTAGCTTCTTCCTCACCTTGTTCATCACCGACAGATGCCTTCCTGGAGGGGCAGGGCACCCTGGGTGGGGGCCTCTCCACATGACCCTCCCCATGGGGGGGTCTTCCCTAATCACTTCACCGTCCCACCCAGTGGCAGCTCAAGCCTGGACCTGGAGACCCGTCCACTGGAGGTGGGAGGCTGGGGTGCCGACCCGCAGAGGAGCCAGCCCCACACAGAACGCTTCTCAGGCTTTGATCAGCCGACTCCACGCTGGCTGGGGAACTGAAGCGGAGCCCCCTTGAAAGGCGGATAGGTCCCTTGCCCTTTCGGAAGGCAACACGTTTGAAGGGACTTGGCTGGGGAACTGAAGCGGAGCCCCCTTGAAAGGCGGATAGGTCCCTTGCCCTTTCGGAAGGCAACACGTTTGAAGGGACCTGAAATCTGATTGTTCGCTGATGGAGGCCAAGCTGCCGCACATGTAAATTTCCAATTAAAACAGAAATTAATCCTCTCTCCCAACTACCTGCTATCTCCAGCCGGATGAGCAAAAGTTTTATTCTGCTAATTAATGTTATCACCCGTTAGCTTTATTTACATAAGCAGATATAATTCACATGGCTTTGCAGAAGCTGATGGGAAACTTGAAAAAAAATTTTTTTTTAAGTTAAAAAAATTAATTACCTTGATCCTCCCTCTTGTATTCTAATCACAGACTTGCAGGGTTCCTCTTTGGTGCTCCTCGAAACCCCTGGGTTGGAGCCTTCTTTGATGAGTGGGAGCTTGTTCCAAACGGAGAGGGAAAAAGTTGAAAATTGAGCAGCTTGGAGGGGAAGCCAGTACCAGTCTTCATATGAAAGGCCCGATGGATGTGATAATTATTTACGGTTTCTGGCGTTGGGTATTTTTGTTATCCAGTTAAATAGACTCCAAATACCACATTAAAATCTTGCAAAGATCCTGGCAGATTAATAAATCACAGCAACTGCTCTGGCATTTGGCATGGTTTGGGGGAAGTCTGAGTCGGTTTGGTGGCTGCACCTTCAGTCGCCTCCCTGCAGGGTCCACATCTGGGGGTCCCCTGAGGGGAGGAGCAGCCAAGAGGCACGGGGCAGGACGTCCCGGCCCCTGGGTTGGAGGATGCGTCCCTCCAGGGCTGTGTCGAGGGTGCCACTCAACTGTCCCTTTACCCTGAGGAAGCGGAGACTCGAGGTTCTCACAGGCTGCCTGTTGACGGAGACTGGCGTAAAATATTATGAGTTGTCCTGGGTGGGAGCCGTAAAGTTGGTGTGACAGTCGGTCATCAGACACTTGGAGGACTGTGCTCTGGATCAGTGGCCCCAGCCTTTTTGGCCCCAGGGACTGGCTTCATGGAGGACAACTTTTTCACAGATGGAGCGGGGTGCAGGGGATGGTTCAGGTGGTAATGAGAGCATTCGGAGAGATGGGGAGCGGCTGGTGAAGATTTGCTTGCCCACAGCTCACTTCCTGCTGTGCAGCCCGGTTCCCAACAGGCCACTGATGGATCGGTCTCTCGCCCCGGGGTTTGGGGCCCTGTGGGTATGACCTTTTTAGGAAATGGGGTTTCGGCAGATGGACTCAAGATGAGGTCATAGTGGAGTGGGGTGACCACCGATTGATGGGCTGTGTCCTCTCAGAAGACGGAAGGCTGGAGACAGACACCAATGAGGGTTGGTGCCCCATGGAGACACAGAGCCTGCAGGAAGAGGTAGAGACTCAAGCCAGGACCTTACACCAAGGGGGCTGGAAGAAGGAACGGGCCCTCTCTCCCCCAGGGCTTCAGAGGTCTGCCTTCTAACACTGAGTTTCCAGACTTGTGTCTCCAGCCTGGGTGGGGATGAGTTTCTGTTACATGAACCCACCCAGACTGTCCTAGGAAACCAACACAGCTCTGCAGAGTTCCCTGTCTGGGGCGGGAGACAGACAGACAGACAGTCAATGCTCCTGGAAGCATCAGGAATCTCCTGGGGTGAGCGGAGGAGTGCAGGCTGCCTGCTCCAGCCTGGGGGTCAAGGAGGGTTTCCTGGAGGAGGGGAGGCTGGGCTGAGGCTGGGTGCTGGCAGTCAGCTGGGGGCTCAGGCTGGTGGTCTCCGCCCAGCGCCCCAGCCCCACACCTCTGCCTCTGTCACCCTGTGACCCGGCTGCCCTTCCACTGATTCCCCCCTTGGAGGTCCGAGTCCACCTGGGAACCCCGTCCGAGGCCCTGCCCGTGGTCCTGCCCGTGGTCCTGGGAGGGCCTCTGGGCACCCAGCTCTCCGCTCCGCCCTTCAGTGTCCTCCCACTCCAGTCACCAGGCTGGTGCTCCTGCTTTCTCCCCCTACCAGACCTGAAGCTCCTCGGGGCCTCGCTCCATACTGTGTCCCTTGTCTGTCCCCCTCCCACAAGTGCCTGGCAAAGGTTGGCCAGACTCTCCGACGGGGCCCCGCCCCCTCTGGTGAGCGCAGGGGCACAGGGCACCCTTGGGTGCCAGCCTGGCTCTCCCCAAGTCTGAGCACTGGGCTTCGTGGAATCCGCTTCCCCTCCAGGGCCTCACGTGCCTCAGGGCTGACATGGCGGCTGATACCACGGGGAGGCCTTGGGCAGTGCTGAGCGGCCGTGGGGACTGGGCCATGCGCCTGTCCCCCGTCCTAGGTCAGTTCAGTTCAGTCGCTCAGTCGTGTCCGACTGCGGCCCCATGGACTGCAGCACGCCAGGCCTCCCTGTCCGTCATCTACTGCCTGGCAGGGGGAGGCCTGACCGTGACCATCCCCTCCCACCAGGCAGCCTGCATCTGGGATCAGACGTCACCCTGATGTGAGGCCGGGGATTCTGAAGAGCCCCGGGCAGGTGAGAAAGAACAGGGCTTCTCTCAGGGGACACGAAAGTCAGCCTGACTTTGAAGAAACCCCCTCCCTGCCAGCCCCACCGGTGCAGAGAGCAGCTGCCAGAGTCTCAAAGAGTGTCCTGCCCCCAGAGAGATTGGGGTGTGTTTTTTTCTCCCTCCTTGAATGAAGGAAAGAAATGATGCTGAGTGGAGAGTAATTACCCAAATTGAGGCGGAAATCAGTCGTGAAAGGGGGAGGAAAGGAGACCAGCTAGGAAGCACCCCCACCCCCACCTGCTGCTCTGCCTTCTCCTCCCGGTCGGTCGGGCCCCAGGATATTGTTGTCAAGGTGGTTCTGGCTCTGATGGCCTGGCCCCTCCCCGCCCCCAGTGAGGGCCCCAGGGGTTCTCATCCCCCACCTAGGGTCTGCCAAAAATAAAAATTCTACAAATTTTGCCTCCTAGCTTCACACGGGTTTACCAGGTGTCCCTAGTGGTGAAGAACTCGACTGCCAAAGCTGGAGACCTCAGAGACATGGGCTCGATCCCTGGGTGGGGAAGATCCCCTGGAGGAGGGCACGGCAACCCACTCTAGTATTCTTGCTGGAGGATCCCATGGACAGAGGAGCCTGGCGAGCTACAGCCCATGGGGTCACAAAGAGTTGGACACAACTGAAGCGACTTAGCATGCTTAGCACTAGCATCATAAAATGGTAAAAATATCTTAAAGGGGCAGAGCCATAGAGTTCTTTTTGTTTCCTCTTTTAAAAATTATACTATTTTATTTTTTTGACCAATTCAACAAGGAAAGATTGAACGACACCTTTGAGCAAGTGAAAGCAGAGGCAGGGCTGACACGCAGGGCGTCTGGAAAGTCTTTTCTTTTTGGTGGAAGCTGTGGCAGGGATGTGACTGTTTGCATGGTGACCCCACACCCCATGAGTGCCTTGGTACCTCCCCGAGGGGGCTGTTCTCAGGGGCAGACCCACCTGAGTTGTTTGAGGAGCCTGGAGCCCATTTCTGAAGCTCAGAGCCCTGATTCTGAGCTTTGGGAAGTGGTTTTGTAGATGCCCGGGTGTGAAAGTTCAGTTCAGTTCAGTTGCTCAGTCGTGTCCAACTCTTTGCGACCCCATGAACTGCAGCACGCCAGGCCTCCCTGTCCATCACCAACTCCCAGAGTCCACCCAAACCCATGTCCATCGAGTCGGTGATGCCATCCAACTGTCTCATCCTCTGTCATCCTCTTCTCCTCCTGCCCTCAATCTTTCCAGGCATCAGGGTCTTTTCAAATGTATCAGCTCTTCGCATCAGGTGGCCAAAGTATTGGAGGTTCAGCTTCAACATCAGTCCTTCCAATGAACACCCAGGACTGATCTCCTTTAGGATGGACTGGTTGGATCTCCTTGCAGTCCGAGGGACTCTCAAGAGTCTTCTCCAACACCACAGTTCAAAAGCATCAATTCTTTGGCGCTCAGCTTTCTTCACAGTCCAACTCTCACATCCATACGTGACCACTGGAAAAACCATAGCCTTGACTAGATGGACCTTTGTTGGCAAAGTAAGGTCTCTGCTTTTTAACATGCTGTCTAGGTTGGTCATAACTTTCGTTCCAAGGAGTAAGCGTCTTTTAAATTTCATGGCTGCAGTCACCATCTGCAGTGATTTTGGAACCCAGAAAAATAAAGTTAGCCACTGTTTCCCCATCTATTTCCCATGAAGTGATGGGACCAGATGCCATGATCTTCGTTTTCTGAATGTTGAGCTTTAAGCCAACTTTTTCACTCTCCTCTTTCATCAAGAGTCTCTTTAGTTCTTCTTCACTTTCTGCCATAAGGGTGGTGTCATCTGCATATCTGAGGTTATTAATATTTCTCCCAGCAATCTTGATTCCTGCTTGTGCTTCCTCCAGCCCAGCGTTTCTCATGATGAACTCTGCCTAGAAGTTAAATAAGCAGGGTGACAGTGTACAGCCTTGACGTAATTTTTTTCCTATTTGGAACCAGTCTGTTGTTCCATGTCCAGTTCTAACTGTTGCTTCCTGACCTGCATACAGGTTTCTCAAGAGGCAGGTCATGTGGTCTGGTATGTGGAAGTGGGCAGGTCAAATGTGAGGGGCCCACTGGACTGCCACCTCAGAGTCACAGTGGGTCATGTAGATGGCCAGAGGGATCCCTGTGAGGAAACCCAGTTAACTCTGAAGAAAACTTTTAACCCCAAATAATTTACTGAGACGTAGTTCACAATGAGATATAGTTTATGGGTTTCCCTGGTGGCTGAGCTGGTAAAGAATCTGCCTGCAGTGCAGGAGACCTGATTCCATTCCTGGGTCAGGAAGATCCCTTGGAGAAGGGAAAGGCACTCCAGGATTCTGGCCTGGAGAATTCCATGGACTGTATAGTCCACGGGGTTGCAAAGGGTTGGACACGACTGAGCGACTTTCACTTTCATAGTTCACATACCATATAATCCGTCCACCTGCAATGTGTAGTTCACGATTTTAAGTATATTCACAGGAGTGCTGTCATTGTTAGAACATCTTCATCACCTCACAAAGAAACCTCATCACCGCCACCCCTCAATCCCCACCTCATTCCCTTTGCAGCCATGAGCCTGCCCTTGGCTCTGAGCATTTCCGGTTCTGGGCATTTCCTGCAAATGGAGTCACGCACGTGTGGTCTCCTGTGTACGCTCCTCTCACCACACCTCTTGTTGTCAAGGTCCATCCACGTGGTAGCCTGAGTCAGGGCTTCACCCTTTCTTTATGGAGCACATCCTGCCGTGTGGACGGGCCGCGTCTTCACCAGCGTCAGGTGTCAGGCCTTTGGGCCGTTTGCACCTTTGTCTGCTGTGGATATGGCTGCTGTGAACATCCACGCACACGTGTTTGTATGGACGTGTGCTTTCGTTTCTTTTGGGTACACACTTCGGAGCGGCATTGCTGGTCACATGGTAACTCCACTTTGCCTTTCGGAGGACTTACCAGGCTTTCCCAAAGTGGCTGCATCATTTTCCACCCCCACCAGCTGAGTGTGAGGGTCCACTTTTCACCTCCTGCCCAGCACTTACCATCTGTTGTTTGATTCTGGCCAGCCTAAAGGGTGTCATGTGGCATCTCATTGCGTGTTTAACAATTAAGCCCAACTTTCACAAACCTGCTTGAGCCCTGAGCCCCACTCTGAGGAGCCAGGGTATAGAACAGGGTGTGGCTCCCTTTTGGCCCTCTGGACAGGCTGGCCTGGCACAGGGCTGCTGGGGGTGGGTGTGACCTCGAGACTTGGCACCCAGGGCCTGCGTGGGGCGGTGCTTAGTGTCAAGCAAACCGAGGAATGAGTGAGCAAGAGGGTGAACCGGGGCTGGCTTGGGTTTCCACACGGCCTCCTGAGGCTGGAAGGAGCGCGGTGCTGGAGACGGCCTGGGAGACCCTGGACAGTGTCTGAGAGCTGCAGGGCCCTGAGGATTCCTGGGTGCGCAGTCCTGGCCACTCTGCCTCCATTTCCCCAGCTCCTGGTTGGCTTCCCTGAGAATCAGGCTCTGTAGGTTGGTGATGGGGGTGCTCGTTATTCCTTCGGGTGCCCGAAGGGGCAGTGAGCATTTGGTGCTGCCGCGACGGGAGTGTCTAATCCCAGGAAGGCAGCGACGGTGGAGTTTCAGGTGCCAACATGGACCATTAGAGAGGTGTTTTCTCAAGGGCAGCCCTCACACTCCATTTCCTGCAGCCTCTGCAGGGGGGGAAGCAGGGTAGAGCCGGACCTACTCTTGCACCCATTTGCTGGATACGGGGATCGAGGGCAAGCGAGCACAAGGGGAGCACATTGGGTCCTTCGTGTTGCCTTTTAGCCAGTTCTTACCTCCGGTGGATGATTTGGCAGCACAGGCTGTGGACAGCCCAGCCTCAGTGATGTAACAATGAAAAGGTCTGTTTCTTTTCACTCAAAGTTGGTGCAGACTGGGTGAGGCTAGGGGCTGCTCCACGGAGTCAGCCAGTGCCCCAGGGCGACAGAGCCCTGCCTTCTAGAATGCTCTGAAGGGGGCAGCGCAGCAGGGAAGACAGAACCTCCAGCTGGTCTGTGCTTCGGCCCAGAGAGACATGGCAAGTACCCGTGCAGCCCATCAGGAGGTGGGGGGCAGGCAGAATGCCGGGAGGCTCCACCGTCTTGTCACGGGCCCTGGCAAAAGACTCTCGGGGAGGCTGTTTCCTTAGCTGCACGGATGGGGGCGGCCCTATCTACGGCTGAGCTGTGTGGACCTGAAACACAGTCATGGTGGAGTCAGAGGGCGCTTGATACATGCCTCAAGCCCAGCCCTGGGCCTGGACTTGGGGGCTGGGGGCCCCTGTGCCCCGTGGAACTTGGAGTGGGGAAGGGGCTGCGGGGGGCGGTTCTGCAGCAGCCTGCGTCACTGGGGGCGGGCCGGGCCCTGAGGCTCGGAGCTCCTCTCCAGAAAGTGACATTTGGAAGGAGGTGGGCCTGGGGCTCACTTAACATTTGAGTGCCACTGCTGAGTGCTCCCGGGGGCGGCTGGCAGCGACATTAGCAGGGATACAGGAGTTGGCACAGATGCACAGGCAGGATTTAGGAGTCCAGAGGGGGCTTAGCAGGAGGCTTCTCTGTCTTCCGGCCCCTGCGGGGAGAGAGGGAAGGAGGCGGGCCAGGACAACGGCCTGGGGTCTGGCCCTCTGCCCCTCCTGCAGTCCTGGCCCTCAGTCCCCGGACTGGACCACATACTGGGCCAGGGCTGGTGCCACCCCTCACCTCGCCAGCTGTCACCCAGCCTGCGAGGTGACACCCCAGCCTGGCCTCTCCTATGGGCCCCCTCCCTCCTCCACCCCTGGTTTATCTGCCCCCCTCCCCCACCAGGCCTAAGCGCTGGGGGCCCAGGGTGGTCTGCGCTGCAGCCCCACAGGCTCCGAGGAGGACGGCTTGTGTGGGGACCGGAGTTGGGGGCCAGCTCCACAACCCCCTGGCCCCGTGCTCTAATTCTGAGGAGCAAAGCAATCCCTCTGCAGTCTCCCCCACCCCCAGTGACCCCAGTGACGCCTGTGACTGCAGCAGCGTCACGCCTGCAGCCCCTTCCCCACCCCAAGCCAGTCTGGAGCCCTGCGCCTGGGGACCCCCTCTGTGCAGTATGCCAGCGGACACCTCATACATGCGGTGGGGGCGGGGGATCAGGGAGGGTTAGGGACGGGGTGGGTAGGGACGCAGAGCTGTCTTTATCTTTCAAACCCCATGTTGGGCAGTGACCTGGAGACTGGGGAGGGCACCCTGCGGTGGGCAGGATGTACCACAGGTGAGCAGAGTGACCCTGACGTGAGGCCCAGTCTCATCCCTGACTTGACGCTGACCCTTTTTGGGTGAGGTGGCAGGGCCAGCCGAGGGGCTGGGTGTAGGCCGTGGACAGTGGGGCTGTGGCATCACAGGAAGGGCCAGCAGAGGTGTTGATCTGGGTGTCCGAGCAAGCTGGGCTGGAGCGAGAGGAGGAGCCAGGAGCCAGGAGCCAGGAGCCTGCTGGTCACGCAGCCTGGTGCCTGCAGCTGCCCTGATGAGGGAGGGAGGGGATGCCCCTGAGAGATGCCAGGAGATGCCTGCTCCTTGCAGGTGGCGGCCGATTGCCTGGGACACAGGTGGTCAGGGGGCCGGCCCATCCAGCACCCACTGGGATCTTTGTAAAACCCTAACTTCAACTTGTGGAGTGTGAGCAAGCCCGGAGGGGAGGATGGTCCGGCAGCCATAGCCGAGAGGCTCCTGTTTGGTGTTGGGGCTGGATGAGTGTCGGGGAGACACCCTATCTCTCTCTCAGGATAGGTGCTGGGTTGGCACACGGGCAGTGTTTGTGCCATCAACAGAGTCTTGGAGACCTTGTGCAGGACTGCCATGGACAGTTGCTCAGGTTCCGCATCTCACAGTTTTAATGTGAATAGTGACCCCTGGACCTTGTGACTTTATTTTGTGTGAGGTTTGAAACTGAGGGCTGGCCCAGGTTCTTGCTCTTCCCAGCTATGCCAGTGAATGCTGATGTTACTCCCCCTGTAGGTCCGCCCGGCTCCAGTGTCCCCACGTCTGGGAAACCTTCTCAGAGTGTCCCCCCACCCCCTGCCCCGGATAAAGCTAATTGCTGCCTTTTTCATTGTGACAGGCCGCAAATGTCCCTGGAGTTGCTCCTTTCCTGTGTTCCTGCCCCTTTGCAACGTGAGCCTGAAACTCTTCCCATCGAGAGGCAGAGTCAGTTTCCCACCCTTTGATGGTTTTGGCTCTTTGGCCTGCTTTGGCCAATGGGACACGTGACCTGAAAGAGGCTTGACAAGTGCTTCAACTTTGGAATGAATGTATCATGCAGCTCTTGGGAAGCCAGGGACGACCACGTGAATGAGCCTGGGCTAGCCTGCTGGCTGATGAACAACACGTGGACCAGTTACCTCTACTGCCCCCGTGGACAGCCAGCCAGATGCGGAACACGGGAGTGAGGCCAGCTGATGGCAAGCACACACCTGGACCCAGACAGCATCAGTGGTGCGCAGACGAACCTTCCGGTGGCGTCCTGTTCTCATGACCCACTCACAGGATGGTGAACAAACAATTGATTGTTGTTTTAAGCTACTTAATTTTGGGATAGTTTTAAAGCAGCAGTAGCTGACTGATACATCTGAGTTTCCATTGCACTTTATTTCCACATCACTATTACTACTTGGATAATCCCTGTGATAGTGACATCACCGTGGTTAAAAGAACTAGCTTCAGTTCTGATGAATCCTGGTCTGTGGCCTGAACAAGTGAATTAACGTCTCTGAGACTTAGATTCCTCATCTGAAAATGAGGACTAGAAACACCAGTCTCCAAGCTCACTGGCCATTGTAATGGTCAGACTCGGGAAGAATTTGCAGTCTTAGCACATGGTCAGTAGCTAGTATCTTCCCCTGCTGATCTGCACACGACCCCTCGTGGCTCGTCCTACTGTCCCTGGGACCTGGACAGGCAGGGCCTTGTCTGCCCACCAGGGTGCTGTGTCAAGAATGCCCATGGCTCAAATATCCTTGCTCCTCTGAGGCCTCTTCCCCCACATCCTGGGGACTCGCCTGTCCAGGGCGAGCTGCTCTCCCAGGATTTCTGGGAAGACTTTTATTTTTCATTCATCTTGGCATTTATGGTTGATATTCCAAGAACAGTCAGACAAGATGAATGTCCTGTCTCCAGGACCCAGGGGTGACTTGCCTCCCTCGCTTAAATTCAGTTCTACCTCTGGGCACTGTCAGGCGTGCCTGCGTTGGGCGGGGATGAGGGGCGGCAGGCGCTGGTCTGCAGGGGACCAGCTACTGGAGGCAGATAAGCCCCTTAGACCAGTGCGATGACGCCTGGCTTGGGGAGCCCGGCATGCGTGCACCACCTGTTCACGGCGGCCACACCAGCCTGTGCGTCACTGAGTCTCGGGCCCGAGTCAGTCTGTGCAGCCTGGCTGGAGGTTGAGGGCTCAGGCCTGTCGCTGTTACCATTGCTCTTGTGTTGTGACCTCTGACTTCGGTTGCAGTTCCTGTTGGACGGGGTGATACCCTGTGGCTTGCACTTAGCCTTCACCCACCCGCACACTTGGGTCTGGGCTGGTGGTGCAGAAAATGCGTTTGCACACACATATGTACTCATAGATTCAGATACACATAATCACACATACAGAAACACGCGCCGTTATGTGAACACAGTTGGCGGCCGTGGAGAGCCAGGATGCAGCCTTGCAGTGCCTGTCACGTGTGCACAGCACGTGAACCCACCTCTTAGTCTTGGGGGCAGCCTTTCCAATGAGGTTTGTGGGGTGAGGAGCCCTGAAGTGGCCTCTGGCCTCTCCCAGGTACACCTGCTTGAACATTTCCTGGGCCAAAAGGCAACCTCCCATGCCAGCTGACTGTCCCTCCTGTTGCCAAAGTCAGGAAGGGCTCCTGAACCCTCCGAGCTGGCCTTTCCAGCCTGTCCCTGCCCAGCTGCTGGCCCCTGGGCCCTTGCCAAGCCCGGGCTGGCACAGGCTGGCAGCTGATGTGTTTATTTGCCTGGTGGCGGGGGTGGGCGAGAAGGCCGGGCGGTAATTGGTACATTTTGTAAGCAATCATCTGCTGGCACCTTCTGCCTCAGCTTGTGGGCCGCCCAGTCCCGTTAATCATGGTCTGCGGCCCCAGGCCCCTCTCCTGACAACCTCATTTCTCTCCCCTGGAAGGATAGAGCCATCCTGGCCCCTAATGGTATTATCTGTTATTCCTGGCCACCCTGCTCGCTCTGGGCATGTGGCCAGAGCCAGGGCCTATGTGCAGGGTGGGCAGGTGGGCGTGTGGGTAGGCGGGGGGGGTGGCAGGCAGGGGATGGCTCTGGACCGGGGCTGTGGCCGGCCAAGCCTGGCCGGGGTGTCAGAGACCTCATCTTCAAGATTCTCTGCACAGCACTGATCTGTTTCTGCAGGAAGGAGACAGGTGGGGGAAGCAGAGCCCCCCTTCCCCATGAGGTCATGCAGCTGGGCAGGTGACATGGACCCCAGGTCCCCCTGATTATAGCCCCTGTGGTCAGACCGGCTCTGGAGTCTGCTCTTGCTGCAAAGAGAAAATCGTATTAATACTGTCCAGATGGTGAAGCTCCCCTTCAGCCTCCTCACCTCTGACAGGGACCCAGGACACAGCCCAGAATGGGACCTGGGGTCCGGGGGCAGTGAGTCCTGTGGAGAAGTGTGTCCGGCATCATTGTCAGTGTTTGCGATGAAATGATGGTGTGTGTGGGAAAGACGGATGAACGCCGTGCAATTAACAAGCAGCCAGAGTGTGCTCATGTCATTAATCCCTTCATGGCTCTGCCGGGCACTCACACACACACATCAGCATCAGAGGTGCCAGGTCTTTGCGGGGTGTAGACCCTACCCACCCTGGGCGCCTCCTGGGTTCACTCAGACTCCTGTGTTCTCTTCCTGGGCCACAGAGGCTGGGTGGGGGTTTACTAGGAGCAGAGAGAAGGAAACAGGATTTGTATCTCTGGGTGAGAAGTTTCCCACATCCAGCTGGCTCTCCAGGCTGAGACCAGACCCAGCCTGGCTGGATGCTGGCCAGACCCCTCAGCTGACCTCCTCGGGAGCCAGGGTGGCTAGTCTGATGGCCCCCAGGAGCCAGGGGAGAAGGGGCAACAGAGAATGAGATGGCTGGATGGCATCGTCACCTCAATGGACATGAGTTTGAGCAAATTCTGGGAGGTAGTGAAGAACAGGGAAGCCTGGTGTGCTGTAGTCCATGGGGTCGCAAAGAGTCAGACATGACTGAGCGACTAAGCAACAGCAGCAAGAAGCCGTGGTTGAGGGTTCAGCAGGCGTAGAGTTGAGGCTCCCTGACCTTGCTGGGCAGGCCTCCCTGGCTTCTCCCATTAGCCTGCTTCACGCACACCCCCCCACCCTTTGGGTAATGCCTCTTGGGGCCCGCGGAGCAGGCCTTCTGGGACAGCTTTGCTCCATGGGGCCTGTGGGTGGTCTGATGCGTGCAGTCCCTCCCCTCCGCGTCTGGGGCTCTGCCTCCGTTTCCTCTATGAGGACAGCCGCTGTGGCTTCCTCAGTGGTCCCCCACCTGCAGCCTCATCTGCCCCCTCCACCTGCAGCCACAGTCATCTTAACCTTTCCCGTCTTTCCCGTCTCAGAGCTCCACCGTGCTGGCGTCTCTCCCTCGTCTGAAACCACCAGGGGCTGCTCGCTCCCAACCTGGCGGCATCTGAAGGTGTGGCTTTCTGGAGCCGCTCTCCTCGTCTAGCCACTTCCTCCCCCGGCCTTCCCCAGTGCCCTGCCGTGATGCTGGGCCCCCAGCTCCCTCGTGCACCCCTGCAACCCCTCTATTCTGTCCTGCGGAAAGCAGATCTGAGTCATCTATAGCTCCCTAGCGCCTTGGTCCTCAGCCTGGACTGGAGGGACTCGGGTGACAGGCCCCCAGTGCTTCAGCCCCATCCCTCATCAGCCGCCCCTGCCCCCAGACCCTGCCACAGCAGGTTCCTCAAACTGTGCTCTGGGTGGAAGGAGGCAGGGAAGGAGGGCAGGTGAGCTGGGAATCACGGCCTCCAGGGGATTCAAGTGCTCTCAGCCTGGTGCAGCCCTGCCAGGCCTGCAGTAGGGGTCCCACGGGAGTCAGTACTTTCCAGACCTTGAAATCCTGAGCTTAGGGCTGTTCTCTCCTGGCATAGTGGGTGACCTGTGGCCCTCAGACCTACGCACACTCCTGTGTCCATGTTCCTGGGCTCCCTTCCCTCCCCAGATGGCGGCCAGGGGACTCCTGGGGTCACCTGTTGGAGGCCCCCAGAGAGTCCTCATCTGTAGCTGAATCCTCTCAAGAATTGAGTCCTGCACATTCCTGCTGGAGACCTGAGGGTCCCCACTGGCCACAGGGGCTGATACTCTGGCCCTTGAGAGTGGGCGAGGGTGTCTCTTAGCTTGGAGTTTTCCCACTGTACCCAAAGATGCTCTAGGCCTCAGCTAGGAAGCCCGTCTTTGAGGGAGACAAAGGTCCTTTTGGTGCTGGCTTTATCAGAGGGGTTCTAGGGTGCTGCTGGGGGACCAGGTCCCAGATGTGACTTATCACTGGTGTGACAGAAACCCCGACCAAGAACCTGGCTGCCTGGGTTCAAGCCCCGGATCCTCCAATCACTACAGTGCGGCTTTTGGTCGGTTACTTAGTCTCTCTGAGCCTGTTTCCCTATCTGCAGATCTGGGAATCTCTACATTTGTTGTGACTTTATAACAGGTTCAAGGTGCTTAATATATAAAAGGCTCCTGGATTTAACTAGTTCTGTTGGTGGGGCTTCTGGGTCCCATCCCCAAGTGTGATGTGGTCCCAGCCACCAGGGCCAGGCCTGGTGTTTGTATGCCCCCTTCTAAGAGCTGTGGTCATAGCCTCCCTTTGGGACTTTGAAAAGGAATGGGACCTTGCTATCTTTTTGCAGAAGAACAAGGCTTTCTAAGATCAAACCGCGAAGCCCTGATACAGTCTCAAAAGGGTATCGATCTGTCAGACATGCAGGCTGGCAGCAGGCAGCTCTCTGCAGCGAGAGCCCCTGGGGAGGGAGATGAAAGCCCCACCTGGTCGTCTGTCTTGTGTTCTGAGTCGTCTCTTTGACCCTGTAAAGAGGATCAGGTTCCAGTGCTTTTGAGGGTGGCTGCTGCCAAGCCCTCTTCCAGAACACCAGGGAGCAATTGTGGAGGCCACCACCTCTCACTGGTGGGTCCGGGCAGGGTGCACATCAGCCACCAGATAGCCTCAGAAAGAAAGCAGTGTTAGACGAGTCAGCACCACGGACAGCACCACCAGAAGCCGGAACTTGCTGCTGGCGGTGAGCCGGCTGCCTCAGAGGGGGACAAGATGCCCGGGGCAGCAAAGGATGGGACTGGGTGTGCAGGCCACTTGTGGGGCTGTCGCAGGTGTAGAGATGCTGGGCGACCAACTTCCGGTCAGATGACCACTGGGGCAGGCAGAGTATCCTGCACCCTCCTAGGATTTCGTGAGCACAGTTACTCTGAGGCTGGAGGCCCAGGGCAGGACTAGTGGGGGGAAGGTGGGTGGATGCCCTGGCTCAGTGGCCTGCAAGGGCAGTGTCTGTGCGCAGAGAAGCAGAGAGGTGTCCCTCTCACCTGGAACATGTGCTGTCGGTCAGGGGGCAGGCTCCACGGGACCCCTTGGAGGGGACTTTCTTGCCCTGCACTGTACCAGCTTGGTTATGCTTGTCCCTGGAAGCCCCCGGGACACCCAGCCTGCATATGGGCAACCTGGAGGATGGAGGGGTCATTGCCCCTAAGTGGGGCTCCACCTGTGGGCCAGGAGTGGACAGACCAATGTCCAGCCTCCTGTCTCCAGGCGGCACTTCTGAGGGTTGCTCAACTCCTGAGTTATAACCTCTGAGTCCTTGTGCATCCAAGGTGACATCTCTGCTGAACTTGGCCAGCCCCTTACTCATGGCGTGGATGAGAGTCAGACTGTAGGTAGTCTAAGTGTGAATGTGCCGGCTGGGTGATCTGAGCCTGCTCTTGGCCTGTCTGAGCCTCGCTTGCCACATCCGTGAATTGGGGCAGTGACACATACCCTGGGCTTTGCTGAAGTGTGAACAAGGTAAGGGGCTTCGCTGATAGCTCAGTTGGCAAAGAACAAGGTAAGACTGGATGAACAAGAGACTCTGCAGTTTGAGAGCTGTGTGTGGGGCGGATGAGGGCTGACCACAGTGCTTATTCAGCCCGGCGTCCGTTTTGCTAGGGGGCCCTTATTCTCAGGCTGCCCTCAAAGTCTCCCAGCAACTGTACCATGGAGATAACAGCCTCTGCCCCACCGTTTCCTCCTCTTCCTCACCGCTGCCCGCTGCCCGTACTGCCTGGTCAGTCTGGGAGGTGGGCCCTGCTCCAGGCAGAGCTGCTTGCAGGCGCCGTCTGGGAGGGCAGGCTGGCTTGGATGGATGACTCGGCCGTGCTGCATATGGAGTGGGGCCTGTGGGGAGACGGAGAGAAATACGGCATCCCCTCTTAACGACTGCGTGGCTGCAGCAGGGCGCGCTGACCATGCAGGCTCTTTATGTGCCCTCATAAAACTGGGGTTGTAATTCTCTCCCATCACTGACTGGTGCAGCCTCAGGGACTGCGTGTGCTCTCGGTCACTTCTGGGGGGCATGATTCCTCCTTGGAGCGAGTGACCTGGAGAGTAATGTCCTCCCAGGGGATGGCAGTGTCAGTGAGGGGGAGGGTCTGCTGAGGCCAAGGGGGTTGTCCAGTGGGGACGGGCGAGGGGTGTGCTGAGGACCCGAGGGGTGTGTGGCCAGCTTAGCCAGCGGGGCTGGGAAAAACCGCAGAGGGGACAGCAAACCCGCTCCTGCAGTGTGGCCTGGGGCCTGGCCCCTCCCTGCCATGCTCAGGTGTGTCTGGGGTCTGACAGTGCAGCTCTGTGCCCGAACCGGGATTCTGGGGCACACCTTCAGTGCCAGGATTGGGGGGATCCTGCCCTGACCCAGGAAGAGTCCGAGTGCCGTGTGGTCTCACAGTGGGGTGTGTGTGTGTGGACGTCCCCTAGGTCAGACATGTTTGAGCAGATGGTTTATGTCCATGCGTCTGTCCAGGAAATGGAGATAGGTGGAAGCGTTGTCTGAGATCATTTCGACCTGGAGTGCCCTGGGAGTCTGTGCTTGGGAGACACTGCTCTTTGTGCACCGTTTGATGACGTGGTTACTCAGAGGGGTGGCTGAATATGGGCAAAGTCATGCTCTCTTCCTTGCCCGATCGCCACCATCTGGGGGACAGGGGGGCCGTGGGGTGGGGGCAGTGAGGCTCGACCCCGGGCAGAGGCCCCAGACGTGCCCAGGCAGAACCAAGGCAAAGGAAGGGGCCAGCATCCCCTAGGAGTGCAGAGGGGCCCAGCTGGGGTGGGCAGCCTGGAGCCCACTGTCCAAGCAGAGTCAGGAGAGGTGGCCAGGGGTCCGGGGCAGAAGCCCCTGCCAGGACCAAGTGCTGACCTGGGTGTGGCCACTGGGTCAGGGGCCCTGGAAGGGGTGGGATTTGCCTGTGGAAGCAGGGAGGTCACACCAGTTTACC
This sequence comes from Ovis canadensis, assembly GCF_042477335.2. NCBI lineage: Eukaryota > Metazoa > Chordata > Mammalia > Artiodactyla > Bovidae > Ovis > Ovis canadensis. Next base: position 25,507,393 of record NC_091253.1, on the reverse strand, counting down.
CAGTACCTCCAAGGGGCCCCTCTCAGCCTGCTTTTATGGAAGAAAAGGGTTACTCACACCATGGACGGGGTTTGGCCAGGTGGCGGGTGGTGGTGGTGAGGTGGGGCAGCCAAGGGTGGTGGCTTCAGCAGGGCTGCAATATGTCAGGTCTAAGTTGGAAGCCTGGCTCTGTCCTGGTTGTAAAGACCACACTTTTTTTTTTTTAAAGATTATTTGATGTGGACCATTTTATAAGTATTGAATTTCTTACAACATTGCTTCTGTTTTATGTTTTGGTTTTTTGGCCCCAAGGCATGTAGGATCTTAGCTACCCCCACCAGGAGTCGCACACTCACCGTGTGCATTGAAAGGCGAAGTCTCGACCACCAGGGAAGTCTCGAGACCACACTCTTGATGCAGACCTGCCTGCACTGAGGCCTTGGCCCAGCAGGCCGGCGCCCGGGCGTCTGACTTCCTGACTGAGCAGCTGCTGGATGTGCTGGGCTCAAGTCCCGCTGTGGGGAGGAGGGCATCTCGCAGGTGCCCTGTGGGCAGGGGATCCAGTGTCTCCTCTCCTTTGGCACTTCCTCACGACTGAGCGACTTCACTTTCACTTTTCATTTTCATGCATTGGAGAAGGAGATGGCAACCCACTCCAGTGTTCTTGCCTGGAGAATCCCAGGGACGGGGGAGCCTGGTGGGCTGCGGTCTCTGGGGTCGCACAGAGTCGGACACGACTGAAGCGACTTAGCAGTACCAGCAGCATCTCCGTGCCTGCTCTGGCCTGTCTTGTTTTGCTTGCCCTTTCCACTGTTGGCCCAAATGCTGCTCTTCCCAGGACTTTGCCTTCCATCTCCTAAGACAATTCTCCTCTCCTAAGACAGTTCAACCACAGCAGCATCAACAGCCTCAGACTGCAGACCTACTATGTATCGGGCACATGCTGGGGCCAGAGTGTAGGCTCTGGCACAGCAACTGGGACGTGTTCTCTTGAGCCCCTAAGAGCCCCTTTCTTGGCTGCAAGGCCCAGAGTGAGTGCCCAGGGACCCTCAACCTAAATTCTTGGGCTATCAGCCTTCCAGGGCTCTCATCTGAGTGGCTCACAGATGGTTCAGAGTGTCCAGGACCACCTGAAATCGTCTGCTGATTTCCTGTGTGTACTCTCTCCAGGGGAGGTTCCCAGATCTCAGCAGGAGCTCAGAGGGGCCCACGCCGAGAGAGGACCAAGCATCCTTGTTCTGTCTGCTGGCCCAGGTGGGCGCATCCACAGCTGTGTCTTCAGTGGCCACTGTCTGCCCAAGCCCCTGATGCCAGGGCAGACCCCCAGCCCACTGTCCAGCCTGAGTGCCGGAGCTCCAGACAGCTTGTGGAAACCTCCAGGGACCTGACTGGGGGGTCCCCACAGCCTTTCAGGCAGACAGGTACGGTCTCGGGACTGGAGTCAGGCCTGAGTTCATGGCTGGGGCTATTTGCCAGAAATGTGTCGGAGGAGGGCTCCGGGGTTTCCGGGTCCCTCCCCAGTGGGTAATGTCCAGTCTGTCCTGAAACGTACCGCAGACAGGCTTTCCTGCCTTTTCCAGGGCATGGGTCAGTGGAATGACCGACCCCCTCCGGAAGGCACTGCCCTGCTCTGTCTGCCAGTGTGCTGCCTCTTGGCCTTTTCGTGGCCTCCAGGCCCCTCGCTGGGGACGGGTGATGTGCTGAGGTCTGAGAACAATGCAGGCGTGTGCAGGGCAGGGGCAGGGCAGGGAGGACAAGAGGGAGGCAGTGGCCTGATTATTATGGAGCTGGCATTGCTCATAAAGTTCAACCAATTTAAAGCCGTTTTCTGGGTATTAAACTTCACGGCCTGCTTCATAGCCTGGTCGTGAGCGTGGGAGCAGGTCTCTGAGCCTGAGCCACCTCCCAGAGGTGTCTGGCCTGAGGCCAGCAGAGGGTCTGAAGGTGCCAGGGTCTCCCACAAGGATGCTGAACTTGGCCCCAGACCACGGATGGGGAAGCTAGTTCTGGGCCTCCTTGCCAGCCAGTGTTGCTTTGAGCAGGGCTGGGCAGGTGGTCCAGTCCTCAGCGCCTGGAGAAGTCTGTCGGGAGGAAGGTGGGCAGAGCCAGTGGCCCCCTGGGGGCAGCAGCCCCTACCCAGGCTCGCTGCGCCCAGCAGCTCCTCCTAGCCTCTGCAGGGGCCAGATGCCTCCCATCTGCGTGTGGGAAGCGCAGGCTCCGAGGGACCGCGAACGGATGCGGGTCACATCGCTATGATAGCAGACTTCGGTGCCCAGTGGGCCTGCATATCAGACACACAGCGGGTCAATCACATGGGGTCCTCTCCCCACCCCTGCCCCGTGGAGCGAGGCAGCCCCGAGTCTGGGCAGAAGTGAGCACTCCTTTCATGACGACAGGAAGCGGCAAAGCTGCTTGCTAGTTCTGTTCCTCCCCATGGACATGGGGCCCCTCTGAGCCAGGAGACTCCTGGAGTGAACCCACAGCTCCTGACAGGGGTGATTCATAAATAAGGGAGGGGTGGCTATGGGGCTCCGGGGTCACCTGCTCCTTCCAGACCCTGGTGGTGTCCATCTGTCTCCCCACACCAGCCTCCCAGCTCTGTTTCTGATGACCTTGACCTGCTAGTTCACAGAGCCTGGAGTGGGCCTGGCTCAACCCACTTGGCCTGGGCCGACGCCGTTTCCTGAGGAGGGGACGGGCCCTCATCCAACCTCTGGGGGGAGTGAAGGGGACAGTTTCCAAACTGGGCACGGATCAGGCTCATGGAGGCAGTTCCAAGGTGCCCCATGGGCCCCCTCCTTCTTCCCTTCATGTAGTGAGCTTTCGTTAGTCACTGCCTGTGTGATAGATGCAGTGACAGGAGGCAATGAGTAGGGGACGTGTCTGTCCTGGAGGGAGAGAGGAGCCACAGTGGACAGCTCTGGCCCAGAGGGGGATTTCCTATGATGGGGGAAGCCCTGGGGCTCATGGGAACCCAGAGAGGACTCTGGAAATGGGTGTTGAGGGATGAGTAGGAGTTTGACAGGAAGGGATACGGAGGGGCATTCAGTGCATATTGACATGCCTGTGCAGCGTCAGAGGCACCGTCCAGCTATGTGGCACTCCAAATAACCTCAAGGAGGAACTGATAGAGGGGCAAGTGCACTGAGGGAGTCCAGAGGGGGATGAGAGGTGTGTATCTGGGAAGAGGGTGTGTATCTGAGAAGGCTTCCTGGGGGAGGCAACTCTGATTCAAGGCACAGAAGGGTTGGGAGTGTTATTGGTGGATCTTCCAGCTGAGGGACTGCGTGGCCTTTCCTCAGATCCCTTCCCCCCCAGGTTTGTCTTCCCACAGGATCACCATAGCATCTCACCTCCTTTGTCTTTGCAACACAGCCTAAACCTACCCTGGTGGGACTATATCAGAGGCAGCTGAGACCTCCTGGAATTATGCACATCCTGCCTAGGAAACAGAGGGGTTTCCCTCCCCAGCTGGGGTGCTAACACCCTGTGGCTCAGCCTGTGGGGGTCCAGGCCTATGGACAGACCATGGGAAGCCATCGTCCCTTAGAGGGGTGCATGGCCCAGCGACCACAGCTGGCTCTGTCCACAGATACCTCATTGAAAAACAATTGAAACCAGTGAAGCTATGTGTTTCTAGGGCATGCACTGGGCCCTGGGCCTGGGGACTCTGCTGTCCCTACTCTCTCTGATCCTCGATAACTGGAGACCTAAGATGAAGAGGAGGCTGGACGAGATTGAGTGACCAGCTGCGGGGCCAGTCGCACTGTGCAGGAGTGTCAGGACCTGAATCCGGTTCTCTGGGGCCAGATGCCATGTTGCTTCCAGGCTCCTGGGTGGAGTGGGTCATGCATTATGACCTCTTGTCCCAGGCCTTGGTTTCCCCGCCTGTCAAGGGGGAGGGAGTGACCTGGTTGTTCTCTGGGCCCCTTGCCAGGGCCTATCTGCCCTCACACCTCGGGCAGGCCCTGCCTGTGCCACTCAGCCAGAGCCTGGTCCCTGCACAGCTGGTGGTGTCCCTCTGCTTCCGGAACCCAGGCTGGCCTCCTGCCTGGGCCCCTGCCTCCCCCGGAGGAGAACAGGCATCCCAGACTCCCTCCAGGAACCTGCCCTGGGGCGGGGAGAAGGCTCTGCTCTTGCTTCCAAAATTCCTGGCACATTTGCCTGGAGTCGTGGGTGGCAGATGGAAGCTGACAAGTTGAATAAATTAGGGCCCGATCACTTTTTAGCAGACGTCACATTAAACAGCTTGAGGCCCCATTAGGAAGGTGTATCAGGCAGCGTGTTGGGCAGAAGTGGTCTCTCTAGGGTCCACGGACAGCTCTGGGATGCCAGGCCTGTTGCAGTGTCTCTTGAGGCTGCTAGGATGGTGTTGAGGGGGAGTTTCAGCTGCTGGTCCCCCAGTGGGGTCTGGTTGCCATCACTGCTGGGGGTGTAGCCCAGAAGGTCCCCCTTTCACTGACCCACCTGCTTTGTCAGCTGGGAACCCCCAGGCAGGGCAGCACCCTGGGACGTGTCTGCCAGGGGCGAAGTTGGCCCAGGGGCCCTGTGGCTCCTGCCCCGTGGCTAGCTGGAGCTTTTCCTCGTGAGCTGGAGCTTATGGTCTCATGATTCTGAGAATCCAGGTTTGTCTACTTATTTGAGAAACGGTTCCTGGGGACTCTGGGAGCCAGACACTGTTCTGCCCTGACAGCCGTCACTGCAGCAGAGAGAGGACTGTCCTTTCCATTTCACACGGCCCTTCCCCTGTGCCCAGCCTGGAGTGTGCTGTGCTGAGTTCTCTTGGAGACCCCATAGACTGCAGCCCAGTGGGCTCCTCTGTCCTTGCAGACTCTCCAGGCGAGAATACTGGAGTGGGTTGCCATGCCCTCCTCTCGGGAATCTTCCCAACCCAGGGATTGAACCCAGGTCTCCCGCATTGCAGGTGGATTCTTTACCACCTGAGCCATCAGGGAAGCAAGTGCTTTGAGGATAAATAGGCAATCAGTTCTGGTGACGGCTCTCGAGACAAGAATGCAGTCTCCACTTCACGGGTAAAGAAGCTGGGAAATCAGGGAGCTGGCTGACTGGCAGCTGACTAGGCAGGCTGGTTCGGATGCCCCTGCTCCCAAACCCCATGGGATGCAGGCATAAAGCAAACAGGAACATGGCCCCCAGAATCCAGAAAGCTCTAAGACACAGGGGCAGAGGGGCTATGCAGCTCTGCTGGCCTGGCGGGCTGCTGCAGTGGCTCTCAAGGGAGGGAGCCTTTGAGCAGAGACCCTGATAAAGTGGAAGCATGAGCCCCTCTGATAGGGGGCAGAGAGCTCCAAACAGAAGGGGCCCCAAGCAGAGGGCCCCGCCAGGAGGGTGTGCTGCAGAGGGGACAAGGAGGGTGTTAGCCCCAAGCCCCAAGGAGGGGGCAAGGGGGTGAGTGCAAGGAGAGCTGGCCCTGGAGGGACAGGTGGACACAGCCAGGAGTCTGCCCACCTTGGCACAGCTGCTGGGGCGGCTCCCAGTCTTAGACCCGGTGACACATCCCACTGGGGCCCCGCGTCTCCTCTCAGACAGGGCCTGACTTCTCGGGGGCACGTTCTGGGATCTGTCCTCCGCAGATCCCATCACCTTGACTTGTAGTTCCACAGGCACCCCTTCTCTCCAATGAGTTAGCGGGTGCCGGGCTGTGACCACGTCTCAGGAGCCTGGTGTGTGTCCAGCATCTCCCTGGAGACTTGTCGCTGTTGTCTTGAATGCTCCCGCATCCCCCAGAGCAGTTCTTATTAAGGTCGCCCCAGGGGGGATCAGAAGAGCTGTAGGGGTGGACAGGCTGAGTTGGAGGGGCTCATGAGATCCCCAGGTGTGGGGCTGTCTGGGTCTAGAAGCTGGTGGGGTGGGCCAGGCTGGAGGTGAGAGCCCCAGGGATGGACTGGTCACTCCCCAAGAAGGGGAGGCACGCCTTCGGTCTTCTCAGGATACCTGGGTCAGCCCTGTTCTGATGATGGGCAAATCAAAGACTGTGTTCTCGCAGTGGCGGTCTGGCCTGGACCCCAGTGCTTGGGCCTCAGCTGCCACCATGAGCAAGGTGCTGGGTTCTTCCCTTTGGTCAAGTGGCTCTGGAGACAGCTCAGGGTGCTGTGAGAATCTTGACGAGCTGGCTATTTGAAATCAAGCCCCAGGACGGAGAAAAAAGGAGTCAGAGCTTGCAGCGGGGCATGGCAGGGGCGGGGTATCGAGGGGGTGGACAGCTCCTGTCTCCTCCTCTCGTGGGCCCCCGAGAAGGCTGCTCCAGCTGGCAGGCTAGGAGGGACTAGGGGCTGAAAGCGGGGGGCATGCAGGAAGGGCCCCTCAAGTGGACACAGACCAAATGGGGAGGGGGGCTGTTGGGAGGGCCTGTACCAAAGTTTCTCCCAGTTTTGTGGAAGTTTTCCCTACAGGAGGTGCTGAGGTCACTAATTCCTGAACCTGGTCACACTCTGAGCTCCCATCTCAGCCCCATGCTGAGCGCTGCCCCCAGTCTCAGGCCCCCTTCTCCCCACTTTCACCCCCACTGAAGAGATCACAGTCTGGCCCCAGGGATGAGGTGGACATTCCAGACATAGCTAATTATAACACAAGACTCAGTTAATCTGTGCTCAGCAAGTCTGGGAAGCCATCCACTCAGGACAATCCATGAAGGTTTCCTGGATGAGGAGGATCAGTGATGTTGAAGCTGGGCCTTGACAGTCACAAAGAACAGCCAGCTTGGTGATGAGAAGCATTTGTGAACGTGGAGGTTGTGCAGACAGGGGTTTCTGGTCCCCAGATGTCAGGCTGAGGGAGGAAGTGTGAGTGCAAGTGTGAGGTTGCTTCAGTCCTGTCCTTTGTGTGACCCTTTGTGACCCCATGGACTGTAGCCCGCCAGGTTCCTCTGTCCATGGGATTCTCCAGGCAAGGATATTGGAGTGGGTTGCCGTGCCCTTCTCCAGGGACTCTTGTCGACCCAGGGATCGAGCCCGCATCTCTCGCGTCTCCTGCATCGGCAGGCAGGTTCTTTACCACTAGCACCACCGAGGGAGAGAGAGCCAAACCAACTCTCTCAGTACCTTGGACAGTGCCACCCTGCGTCCACCAGCCTGCCTCGAACCTCAGAGCTGCAGCCTCACCCCGTCCATCTCTAGTCCTGCAGCCCCAGGAGGAGAGGCCTCCAGCCCTACTCTGCAGCCGGTCCCCCTCTCTATGAGCTGGTGTGGTGGGGGCTGAGGGGCACATGGCTGGCATAGGATCCTGGCCCCTTTCCCAGCTCTGGGAGCTTTGGGAGAACTCCTACCCCTCCCTGGTCCACTTCTGTAATCGGGCGGTTGGACTCAACGACGTCCAGCCTAGTGTTTAGTTAATCCCACCGTCTCCCGCTTGGGTGGGTGTGAGATACGGGTCTCGTGTCCCAGGCTCCACCCTGGACCTGAATCCACAGGTGCAGTCCTGGTGCCTGGGACTCACCTTCAGACGTGGCTCCACTCCAGGGGTACCGGCCGTGATTCAAGCAGCCAGGAACTCTGGGCCCAGAGGGGCAGGAGTTGGGGCTCAGGGGGTGGGGAGGGGAGAAAGCAGGGAGAGGGGTGGGGGTGGGGCCTGGCTGCCCCCTGGGACCAGGGAGGGAGCATGCCTGCCTGTCTGTCGCCACTCAGCGTAGCACTAATTACAGGGACATCCCAGAGTGGGGTTCATTGCTGAGCCCATCAATACAGGATCTGTCAGGGAAGAAAAATGTTGCATTTTGTTTCAAAGACCTTTCCTTGATCTCATCTTGCAAGGAAGAAATAAAAAATAAAAAAGAGAATCACACAATAGAACAAGCGAAACCGAAGGTGGCCAGAGAGTGAGTTTATGAAGACCCTGGGACGTGCCACCTCCTGGGGTGACTGGGTCCCCAGCTGCCTTGCCAGGTGTTTGTGCTGCTGAGAGACAGCCCTGGCTGGACCCCAGGCTGTCCCAGAACACAGTCTGCCCCTCCTCCCCGCTTTCTTGCTTGGGGCCCGGGGGTGAGCCCTCGGGATGCTCAGAAGTCACTTGTTGGATGGAACTGCAGGCAGCCCATCGCAGGCCAGCCGTTTCTCTGAGATCCCCAAACCCCAGCCCTGTGGCTCCCTCGACGTCTCCCCACTGCAAATGGAGGGGTTCAGACGGGAGTCCCCGGGAGTGGCTCCTCCTCTGGGCCTGTTCCGCAGCTGTATGGCTCAGCTCCGTGGTTAGACCTGAGCGTGCAGGGATTCTATTCTGGGTGTCTAGGGCTCCCTTTTGGTTCCTGTGATCCCATTACTTTATTCTATGATCCAGGCGCATATCCCTTACTGCTGTCTGTGAGTCAAGGACTCTGTGGGTCCCAAGTGGAGGCTGGGCCTCAGGGGGAGGAAGGGAATGACGAGGGGCCAGACTGAGCAGCTGCATCGCTCAACCCCCTCGGGCTTCGCTCCACCTCAGGGCGGCTTCTGGGGCAGCTGGTGGTCCTGCCACTGATCCACCCAGTGGGGGCAGATGAAGCCTCTCTGGTGGCGGGAGTGGGTATCTGCACCCTGAGGTGGTACATGGACCCCATGCTTCCCTCCTCTGTCACCTCCCAGCATCACCACCCTGCCCTTCGGGCTCCAGCTTCAAAGGCTCCTCCCACTCAGAAGGGATGAAAAACTTCAGGTCATTTTCCTGACCAGGTGAGGGAGGGCTGGGCGACTTGCCCTCCTTGGCTCTCACAGAGGTGTCAGGACACTGGTGGAATCTGCGGTGCAGGGGGCGCTGGTCCAGGGAGCCGAGGTGAGGAGGGTGCAGACCCCCTGCAGGAGCTTCCCCGGGGGCTTGGGAAGGCTGGGTCTGGCTTCCAGGTTCAGCAGGTGTCTCGCTTCCCATCCCCAGGGGAATGGTACCCCCTCTGCAGATGGGAAGGGCCCCCCTTCCTTCCATCTGCTGAGGCAGCCTCCTGGCCAGTCTAGGGGGGCTACAGGCTCTGTGTCCTAAGGGGTCTGCAGGAACTTTCTGTCAGTGGCCCCAGAACCCTTTTCTTGGTGGTCTTGGGCTCGGATCTTTACGCCTTTGCAAGACCTCCGTCCCGGCTCCCTGGGGGCTTTGGGGAAGGATCCCTCCAGGGCTACAGTAATAGACTTTTCTCATGCCTCCACTCCCCTCACAGAGCCCCCATGCAGTGGAGAGCGCTGCTGCCCACAGGTGCCCTTCTCTCCCCTGACCAGGTCCCCCCCTCCTCTGGGAGGCCAGGCTCCCTTGGCATGGAGACTGTCCCCATCGCTTCCCCCAGCCAACAGGCGGGCAGGCGCACAGAAGGCCGGCCTCCTGGCCAAGAGGGACCAATAGGGGAGCCACAGGCATCCCAGCTCCGAGGGCTCAATGCTCAAGGCGCTTCCTCTTGCCCTACCCCCAGCCCCTCCTCTGAGCGCTCTCCCTTGGGGAATCCCACGCCAGGGAAGGGGACCAGAAGAGGCTGAGGAAGTGGCTGGGAGGGAGGGGGGTTCCCCGAGTGACAGCACGGCCTCCTGGCGGCAGTGCAGGGGTGGGGGGGTCCTCTGCAGCGGCGGGGGGTCGGGGGAGGTGTGTGGATGGCCTGCGGGCTGTGGTGGCGGGAGGGGGCGGCGGGAGGGGGCGGGAGGGGGCGGGAGGGGGCGGGAGGGGGCGGGAGGGGGCGGGAGGGGGCGGGAGGGGGCGGGAGGGGGCGGGAGGGGGCGGGAGGGCCCCTGGCCAGGAAGCCAGGCAGACTCATAGCTCCGAGGACTAGGCTGTTGCTAAGAGCCGCTGGAAGAGAGAAAATGACAGGCTGGGGTCTGTTAATCACCAATTTCAGGCAAGTAGTGAGGGTCAGAGGCCTCCTTGGAAGCACTCGAAGAGAAACTCATTTCCTGTGGTCGGGGCAGAGCGAGTGTGGAGGCTTAGTAGGAGGCAGAGGAACGCTGACAGCCACATTCTCAGGCCGCGGGTCCCACGTCCCGGCGGACATGGCGGGGTTGCGGGGGTGGTCCTGCCATGGGGGTTTTCGAGCCGCCCTATGTTGGGGAACCTGGGCCCCAGGCCTGCCCCTGCCAGCAGGTTACTCAGAGGCGCCGAGGGCCACTCCTCGGATCTGCCCGCCAGTCCCCTGGCCGGGGGCTGGGTCATGGCTCGGAGGAGCCAGCCTGGGCGTGCGGGCCCTGCTGGGGGTGGGAATGACGACACACCAGGAGCCGCAGTCTGGCCAGGCAGCTGCAGGGCCGGGGAGATGGAGAGGCGGGTGTGAGCCGGTGAGGGGGCTCCCATGACCTTGGATTCACCCCGCTGGCCAGACCAGACTCCCGTGTTCCTGCATGGCTCTTGGAAGCTCCCGGTTAAATGAGCTGCAGGTGCCAGAGCCGCCGCGGTGAACGGGGAGGGAGGGGTCGTGAGGCCTGGGGAGGTGGGCAGGCTGGGCGGGGCTGCGCCAGAGGCTGTGTCAGAGAACCTGAAGCCCACAGGCCCCTCTCCACGCTGACCTGGACTGCCTGTCTCAGAGAGACCCAGAGCCCGCTCCTGTAAGAGCATGGGTCCCCTGCGCTGGACAGTGTCACGCACCGCTGATGTCTGTGGTGGGGTGCCCACCCTCCCCAGAGGACCTGCACACACTTGCTTGCTCACACGCACATGACTCAGTTGGGAAGGCCCTCGCTAAGGGAGGCACAGGAGTTGGAGGGCGTTAGTGCGGGGTCAGACGATGCTGATGCCCAGGCTCCCGAAGCCCCGTCTTGACCCCTGTTGAGAAGAAGCATGTGGTGTTACCCTCACCTACGACCGTTCTACCGTGGGTGCCCACGCCTAACTGCCCTGCTTCTTTGCTTTCTGAGTTTGGACGGCAAGGAGCACACTTGGCGGTCAGCGGAGCGTGAGGTTGGTCCACACAGAGCCGGCTGCCTACCCCCCAAGACCCCTGCTGGATGGCCCCTCTAAGTCCACTCTGCCTGGGGCTGTGGGTGGACCCAGCTCTCTCTGTCACCGTGTGTTTCAGGGTCTGCATCCCAGGGACTGCGGGTGTGAAACAACAGCTGTTCTCTGCGGGCAGTGGGGCTGGTGTGGTCAGGGCATAGACTGGCTTCATCTCTGTGACTACCCTCTATCCTGAGTCCCCACTGTCGACCTGGCAGGCCCTTCCCTCATCCACCTCCTGTCCAGGGGGCTGCCTCTCCCAGGGACCCAGCTAGAGCTGCCCGGCTGGTGCCCACAGCCTCACTCTGAGACCTGTGGGGTCAGGAGTCGGCCACTGGGGGCCCAGTCCTCTTGTCCGTGTGCTGCCCAGCTCCTCCACTGGGCACCCCAGCTCCCTCTCCTCTGGGGTGCCCCAGCCCCTCCCCACTCTGGGGGCACCACGGCTCCCTCTCCTTTGGGGGCACCCTGGCTCCCTCTCCTTTGAGGGTAGCCCAGCTCCCTCCCAGCCCAATGAAGCCGTGGGTGCTCCTATCCCCTCCTTCCAGGGGTTCACCCCACTTTCCAAGCACCCCATCTCAGCAAGACTAGAATCTTCACAGGATCGCATGGAGGTGGCCCTTCGTCCCTGGCTGGCCTCTGGCACAGAGATGACTTGGCTTTTGGGGGTTGGGGTGAGTCCAGCCCCTACCTGTTCCTCCTCCTCCTTCCCCACCTCCTGCTCAGAGCCTGAGCTCTGCACCCCGGACGCGTGTGTGTGCTGCTTGGCTCAGCTGAGCATGTGTCTGGGGACAGTGCCTGCCCCAGTGTGTGTCTGAGTCCCAGGAGTCTGCTCTCCCTGTCCCCATGCGTCTACCTGCCAGCTCTGTCCTCTCTCCACCCTGGGAGGCTCTGGGGTTGGCCGTGCTGCCTCCTCGCGGAGATGGCGTGTGATTCCTTTCACACCAGCGCTGGTGGTGAGACCTACGGGCTCACACCTTCCAGGGACCCACCGCTCTGATGTCTTCTCACCTTTTCATAAACCTGATTCTCTCCCTCCTCCCAGGCAGCCTCGCCGCATCCATGGCGACCTCCTCTCTCGGAACCCTGGGGACCCAGAACGTCATTAATCATCAGGACTGGGCGGTGCCACCATGTTGCCCTCTGGGAGCAGGCAGCTCCTGAAGTGACCACACCGGACGACCACACCCACGGGCACATGGGGGAAGGGCTGTGAAGGTCAAAGCCTGTGCCCATGGCCACGTGGGCATTGCTGTTCCTGGGTGCCAGGCCTGGTCCTCTAGGAGACCCCAGCTCATCCCCGGACAGCTCATGCAGGGAGGGCAGGCCAGGGTGTGGGAGCACGTGGGGGGCAGCACCCCATCCCAGGCACCCAGCAGGAATTCAGCACTGTAGGCGTTTGCTCTCTCAACAGGGAGAGGGCAATGCAGGCCGAAGGACCAGTGTGAGCAAAGGCAAGGATGGGGGCTGCTGGACACAGCGTGTGTCCAGCCTTGGACGCAAAGCCGCAGCCACCGCAGGACGGCCCTGAGGGCGTCGGTGAGTGGCAGCAGGAAGGCTTGCCCCTCTGGGTGGACCTCTGTGAGGGAGGAGCTGCTGGGCGGGGCAGACGCGACCATCAGCGGGGTCCACTTGCAGCTGTGGGGGAGGTGTGGGTGGTGGCGGGGGAGGAGTGGGGGTGGAGGGAAGAGCTTGCAGGAGACCAGCTGTGATCAGGGCCCAGCCTGGCCTGACCTGGACTTCTTGCCTCTGTCTCTCTTTGTCCCCAGAAGTGGCTGGGGGCCAGCTGGGAACCGGTGTGTGTGTGTGTGCGTGCACGCTCACATGTGTGTGTATGTAGGGGGCGTGGGGTGGTGGGGTGGTGGTGGTATGTGGGTGGGCTTCCACGTGGGCCCTGGAGGGCCTGGAAGGGGAGCCTCGGAGGCTAGAGCTGGTGGCTTGGCTGGCCTCCTGTTCTCACCCACAGAGGAGCTGGCGGCCACAGCCGCTGGAATTTTCCGAGCCCTCCCTCCTGATTGGTTCTTTCTAGCACTAATGTTCCATGTCTGGACTCACCCAGACACTGCGTGTTCACCCAGTGTGGGAAGTCCTGCTCCTACCCCATTTTGAAGATGGGAGCCTGCATGAAGCTGTGAGTCCTGTGCTTGGCTTCCTGTCCTGGAGAGGGTCTTTGGGGGCCTGCGTGCGGCCAGCACACGGAGGAGCTTGAGTTCCATCTACAGGCCTGTGTTGGTGTATCGTGGGATCCACCAGGGTCCACACTGAAGGGGCCATGGACCTGCCCGTAGCATACATGCTTTCTGGAGCTCAGAGGGGCAGACCCGGGGGTCCGCCCACCCTCCGTGGGACCCGAGTTCCAGTCTCAGCCCTGCACCTGCTCTCCGTGAACCCTGCATGTCCCTGAGCCTTGGTCACCTCATCTGCGCAGTGGGGCTGCTGGGACCTGCCTGCCTGCCTGTGGGGAAGAGACCCAAGGCCATTAAGTGCCCGCACAGACCCCACCCGGAGCAGGCGTGGGGCCCAGGGAGTCTCCAGGTGCCCTGGAGAAAGATTCCCTACGCCTCCGCTTCTTTGCGGTGACATTTAATCCATGCAGGGGCTGGCGGATGCTTTATTTTTGGAGCTGGCTTTTTATTTGGGGAGGGTATTGTTGGCTTTGGCCCCAGGGAGTTGATTTAAGAAGCAAATATTACCGTTTCTTATCAGAGGCATCTTGGAGCCTCTGCCAAGGCCCCTCCCTCCTGTCGAGAATTCTAGGCCTTGCCCGCTTGGCAGTCCTGCCTTGCTCAGTCTCTCAGGGTAGGAGGAAGCCCGGCTTGGGAGACGCTGCAATGCTTTGCCTGGACATGCTGGCTCCGCCCCGCCTTCGGGCCTCGGTCTCCCCATCTGTGGGGTGTGAGGGCGGACGCGGAGGTCCCTCCTGGACTTCCGTCGTCCAAGCTGCTCCGGTGGAGCTGACCCTCCTCCCACCCGTGAGGGGGGAAGGATGAGGCAGCGACATTTTCCTCCAGCTGATCTGGGGGTGGTGTGATTTGCATATGATTTGCATGAATATGCATGCCGATTTCATAAAGGCCCTAGCTGCAGGCATTTAAGACAATTCCAACAAACAGATCCAGGCAAAATGCCTGGAATTGTCTTGGACCCTGAAGGCAGCTTCAATGAGGACTGTCCCTCCAGGGTGTCCTGCATGCTGGGTCCCCTGCGTTTTGTCACCTGGGCCCCTGGTCAGAGTGTCGGGAGGGGTCAGGATGGAGTCTTAGGGTCCCCTGGCTTGGCTCAGGCCACTGGGCTCCAGACTGACCTCGGGACTGCCAGAGGGTTCCCAGCAGTCAGGGTGGGGGTGGATTCTTGGGTTCTGAGGTTGGAACTCCCTGAGGAGTCTCCCAGGCACTCTTGTCCCTGCAGAATTCCAGAGGGGAGGGAGACGGGCCATTTAATTCAAGCCACAGCTGCCCCCCTGCCCTGTTCTCCCCTCTGCCCATCTCAGGAAGGGCAGCTCTTCCTCTGAGCCTGCAGTCTGGAAGCTCTCCGGACCCAAGCCCTTGTCATGTCCCTTTTACCCTTAAATGGCTCTTGCATTTCACATCATGAAGCTGATCACACCTCCTCCCCCAAACCCCACGAAACAAAACAATAAAAACCAGATACTCCAGCAGTTTCTTCCCTGCTCTTGGAATAGAGACAAAACGCTCTCTGTGCGAGGCTCCTTCCTGGTTCTGCCGCCTCCGCAGGCAAGCCAGTCTCCTCCTCGCCCCCCGGCCCATCCCGCTCCCCCCTTCATGGGGCATCTGTCTGTGCAGTTCTGCTGCCCGCCAGGCTGTCCCCCTGCTGCTTTCCCAGCAGAGCCGCGGGGGAGTCTGCTTCCTCCTCCGGGTTCTCACCTCATGGATGTACTTTGACACTGGACTCAGGGACCAGGCCTGCCCCTCGCTCCCCGGTGTCGGCACATAGTGGGTGCTCACTGGACAAGTAAATGGACGTATGGGTGAGTAGACACACGGTTCCCACCTTTGTGTCGGACGACCCTGCAGACACAGACCCCCCGACACTGGGGCTGCGTCACCCCTGCTGGCATGCCCCACTGCGCAGAGCCAAGCTGAGCACACAGTCGGGCCAGTCCTCATGTGAAGGGAGCCTGTCTGGACACTATTGGACCCAGTGACCCTGTTACTGCACCGCCGCCTGGACCACACAACCAGGTAGAACTGGGGTGGACTGGCTAGGCTGGAGCTGCAGGGCTCCTGGCTACTTTTGGCCCATGGGAAGCCCTGGTGGGGGACGGAGAGCGGGCTTCAGACAAGGCCTGCTGCGGCCTGGGGAGATGGGGATTCCAGGTAAAGGAAGGGAGGTCGCAGAGGGGAAGGGGCTCTGTTTGCAAATTCAAGTGCGATCGGCTGTCACCGTCCCTGAAACCATGATGAATGTGCCTGAGCCCGCAGGCCGGCCCACGCAATCCCCAGCGAGGGTGATTTATGACGGCTGAGATTTTTCTTAAGCAAGTGGTTTTCGGAGAAAAAGAAAGGTCACAGCCAGTTAGGCCCTACATATCTTATCTTGTTCTCCGCCCGCCAGCAGTTCCCTGGGAAGTTGGCAGAGTCCACGAGAGCGTCTTGTGCCGGCTGCGGGAACGGGCGGTAATGCCCCATAAATGCAGGCAGGACAGCCCAACGATGCACCCAGCTGAGTGGGATGCTGGTCTTTTTCTTGGGGTTGGTGACGGAAGGGGCCTGGCTCCCCACGAAGCCCTATGGCTCAGATGAGAATACCCAGGCTGACCTGGGGGGCCTGGTTGGAGGTGGGGAAGAGACAGGTGCGCAGCTGGGACTGGCAGATGCCGGAGGTGGGGACTTGATCCTGGTCAGAGCTGGAGCTAGGTAAGCCCTCCGCCAGTGACAGGAGTGCTCCACGTTCTGGCTCTACTCCTTTCAGGCTGTGTGGCTGTGGGCAGCTTGCTCAGCCTCTCTGGTCTTGGAGTCCCTGACCATCAGAATACATATAACATAAAATGTGCTAGCGTGCTGCCTGCTAAGTCACTCAGTCATGTCTGACTCTTTGTGACAGCATGGACTATGGCCTGCCAGGATCCTCTGTCCATGGGATTCTTCAGGCAAGAATGCTGGAGTGGGTTGCCTTCTTCCAGGGGATCTTCCCATCCCAGGGATTGAACCCGCGTCTCTTATGTCTCCTGCATAAGGCAGGTTGGGCTTCCCACATAACTCAGTCGGTAAAGCATCTGCCTGCAATGTGGGAGATCTGGGTTCAGTCTCTGGGTTGGGAAGTTCCCCTTGAGCAGGAAATGGCAACCCACTCCACTTTCTTGCCGAGAGAATCCCTGGGACACCCGTCTGTCATTAGGTGAAAAGGGATGACGCAGAGGTGTGAGGCTGAAACGAAGTGCTCCAGGAGCGTGGTGCACAGTCAGAGAGGCTTCCTGGAGGAGGTGGTTCCCATGGGTATGTCATCTCCCTACAGTGTGGGCCATGTCCCCAGGATTGGGCCCCAGGATGTCATCTGTAGGAAGAGGAGTCTGCTTAACGGGTAGGTCATGTGCCAGCATTAACCAGGCCGTGGCAGCTGTGAGAGACGACGGTGGTGTGAGGAGGGAGGAGGCAGGCCCACCCCACCTGGAACCTCATCACAGCACCGATGACCTTGTTGCGCGGGGCGGGTCCTGGCGCTGGAGAAGAACGAGGTGCCGGATAGGACAGGGTGGAGGTGAGGTTGCACTGTGGTTTATCTGATTCTAAAGCAGGGAGAGCTAGTCAGCAGCTGGGGGCCTTTGAAATTGACCAAGGGGACAATGGGGCTTCAGAATTCAGGAATCAGGAGGCTGGATGGAGAGAACCGGCCCTGGGCCAGGTAGAGAGGGAGCTGACTGAGGCTGGTCCCTGGAACAGGTTAGGGGAGAGCTGCTGGCCCTCACGCTGCCTGGAAACCCTGCCCTGGGCCTCAGCACCCCCTCCGCTCCTGGTCCATTCTCCTGGCAACTGTAGATTTTGCCCCGTGCCCTCTCTGCTCTGGTCTGCCTGCCCGGGGCTGCCTTGTCCCCTTAAAGTGACCCCCTCGGAGACATGCCCACTTAGAGCCTTCATCTTAGTCTCTGACTGAGACTTCTGTTTCTGGAATAAGAGTATTTGCAAATGTACCTGGGGTAAGGATCTCGGGCCAGGATTGACCTGGGTTGGGGTGGGCCCTGATGATGATGGGTAGCCCTGCTTGAGACGGAAATGTGGGGATACACAGACACACAGAGAAATCCAGGGGACCTGGAGGCAGAGACTGGAGGGATGAGGCCACATCCAGGGGCAGCTGGAGCTCCCAGAGGTGGGGGAGGCAGGAAGGACCCTCCGTGAGAGGTCCCCACACAGCCCTGCTTTGGACATCTGGCTTCCAGAACACGAGTGATTACATTTCTGCTTTTTACATTTTTCATTGTGGTAAAATACACACAGCTTAGAGCTTGCCATTGCTGAGTGTACTGTTTAGTCTTATAGATGCTTTCACTTTGTTTTGCGTCCCTTACCACCATCCATCCCCAGAACCCTTTGCATCTTGCAAGACTGAAGCTCTGTCCCCATTAAACAATAAATTTCCAGTCCCCCCTCCCCAGCTCCGGCACCCACCATCTGCTTTCTGTCTCCATGTATTTGTCTGCTCCAGGTCCCTCATATAAGTGGATTATACAGTACTTGTCCTGTTGTGACTGGCTAATCTCACTGAGCACAAGGTCCTTGAGATTCATCCATGTTGTGAATCAGAACTTCCCTCCCTTTTAAGGCTGAATAATATTCCACTGTGGGCTTCCCCAGTGGCTCAGCAGTAAAGAATCTGCCTGCAACGCACAAGACATAGGAGACACGGGTTCAGTCCCTGGGTTGGGAAAATCCTTTGGAGGAGGGCATGGCAACCCACTCCAGTATTCTTGCCTGGAGAATCCCATGGACAGAGGAGCCTGATGGACTGTGGTCCATAGGGTCACAAAGAGTCAGACACGACTGAAGTGACTGAGCACGCATGTATGCGATATTCCATTGTATGACGACTTCCCTGGAGGCCCAGTGATTAAGAACCTGCCTCGCAATGCAGGGTGATCCCTGGTCTGGGAACTGAGATCCCACATGCTGCAGAGCAACCCAGCCCACTTGCCAAGCTACAGAGCCTGTGTGCTGCAACCACTGAGCCGCTATGCCATAGTTAGAAAGCCTGTATGCTGCAGTGAAGACCCTGCATGGTGCTACCAAGACCCAGCTGGCTGGGCTGAAGTCATCTGTTGGATGGCTTTGGAGCTGGCTAGTGTTTAGTTAGGGTGAAGACGTATTTAGGTTTATGAGGGTGGGCAGAGGAGGGAATTGGGCATGTGTGGGCCAAGGTAGAGTCCTCTGCATGGAGGACCAACCAGGGTACAAATGAGATGGGCCAGAGCCTCGTGGATTCTGGCTGTCTGTCTGAGCTGGGCTGTCCCTGGTGGGATAATCAGTCACCATAGGAAACCCTGTTCTCTGCAGGGCTGACATTGGTTTGCAAGTTTCCTTGACCTTGCTTCTGCCCCAGGGCCTTTGCACCTGCTGTTTCCAGCTTGAGCACCCTTCCTCAGATCCTCCCTGGGCTCCTTCCTCCTCTGCGTTATGTCACAGCATCTCTGAGGATCTCTGTGGCCGGATGGCATCTGTCTCCTTGTGACCACGTTAATCCCCATCCCTGACCTCACAAGCTCCATCTGAGATGTCTCGTCTTGTGTGTGTTCATCTATCTTCCCTAAAAGGGCTCTGCTATGTTTGACACTCTATCCCCAGGGCTAGTTTAGTGCCAGGCACTCAGTGGGTACTCAACAGTCATTGTTGAATTAATGAATTAAATCCTGCATCATTCCACAAACATTTATGGAGATTTTCCTATGTGCCCAGCACAAATCTGAGCCCTGGGATGAAATGCAAGGATGAACAATAGCTATGCTGTCCCTGCCCTTGTAGAATTACGTTCTACTGGGGACAGTTATACAGTTAAGAAGCAGGTACTCACAGCAAGGTCAGGTGAAGGGCATGGGAATGGTGAAGAGGTTTCTAGGAGGTGGTCAGGAAATCCCTCCCTGTTATGAGGACCTTGATCCAGTTGGGGATGAGGGTCCCTGATGAGGGCTAACCTGGGGGGGGGGGAATGGAAAAAGGAGGTGATGAAGGGCTGGTCCCAGCTGGAGGCTGTGTGTGTTGGGTGGGGCTTTGGGTTCAAATACTGCTCATCCAGGCTTGTGATGTTTCCTGCCTGGCCTTGGAGTTGTCATCTGTGAGATGGGCCCTCAGAGGCGTGGCTTCCCTGGAGCTGATCCAGAAGCAGAGAGTGGAGCAGCAGCACCTTGCAAGCTCCCGTGAAGCCTTGCTTCCCTTTGTCCTTTTCTGTGATAATTATAACCCCGCCAGCCTCTTTGGTTGCGGCCTCAAGGCAGGCATCTGAGATGTTCGGAAGCTCCAGGCTTCTGTTTCTGCTGCTCACAACCCTCCTCCTGACACCAGCCCCAGGCGGGAAGCTCACGCGTTTCCTTCCTGGCCGAGTGCCAGCTACTCCACGGCCGCCCGGCCACCCCGTGCTTCCGCTTCCTTCCCACCTGCCCTGCAGGGTGATGGAGGTCTGCCAGCAAAGGTGCACCTGATGGTTTCTGGATGCTTCTGAATCGCAGCTTTCACTACTTCCTGCCGGCAGAGATGGGGTCGGGGTGGGCGCGATGTCTTTAGCATCAGGACAAGGATTGGGCAGGTGGTGACCTCAGCTGAAGCTCTGGAGCTCCTGGAGGGGCCCCCGGCTTGTCTCTACAGGGGCAGCAGACCTCACGGACCCTCACGTTCAGGCCTGGGTGAGTTCCAGGTTGAAGAAGCTCTGAGGCCCCATCTGGGTTTGGGTGATGGATTCCCAGGGGAGGCTGGGGCAGAGAGGCAGGGAGGCCTGCTGAGCTCTGGTCCGGCATCCGCCAGGTCTCCAGCCCCCCACCCAGCACAGCCCACGACGGCATCCCAGAGCGTAGGAAGGGCTTGTGCTGGTCTGGCCCAACCTCCATTTCTGCCAAGGAGACTGTGGCTTGGGGTGGGGGGAGGCTACTGGCAGCACACCTGCCCAGACACCCCTCAGCCTGCAGGGGCCCAGCTCCCTCCCAGGCCGCCTGTGGGATGCACCTGGCGGCTGGGTTACTCCTCCCTCTTGGTGGTCCCTTCACCCAAGACGGTCCAGCTATGCTGTCTGCCCTGCTGTCTCCCTCCCTCTCCTTGGTCTGCCTCTCCTCCGACTCAGGCCCTGGGGGGTCAGGGAAACCTCAGAGGACCCTAGGCCCATGGAGAAGATAAAGACAAAATTCCAAAGCTGGGCTAGGGGCGGCATCCAGAGGTGGGGTAGGAAGGAGGGCTCGTACCCTGACGGGCGGGGGTCACCTGGGAGCTGGCAGGGGTCAGGGTGGTCCCCCACTTTCCCCAGCCTGCCGCCTTGCCGTCTGCCCACCTCCCATGGTTCCCATGCCCTGCCTCAGAGGCACCAGAGCTCTGCCACGTTTCTTCTCCCGGCAGTTTGGGTGTCACCCAGCTGGCGGAACTGGGGGTTTGGTTGTTCATTTCCCCAAGCTGTGTGTAGCTTCCTGGTGGACTTTTAAGCCACTGTGCACCCAGATTCCAGGGCTTGGATCTGTGAGCGGTGACTGGGAGCCCCGAGGCTGGAACTCTGGCTGTGTAACCCTGAATGACTGTGGTTTGTCTACCTTGCTGTGGAGGTTGGGATAAGATGGTGGGCACTCTCTGGCCGTAAAAATACCTAAGTAGACTGACTGCAGACCCCAGAATTAAGCTAAAACCTGCAGCTCTTGATGTGTTAAAAAATATAGCACTTAGTAAGAGGCAGGAAGATGTTTTGTTCTGTAGGCTCCTTTTCTATTTTTTTGGGTGCATTTTATTGATTTCTGCCCTGAAATAGTGCTTTCAACATTTTAAAATAGAATCCTTGGCGAAGGGATCCCAGGCTGGGGATTTAAGTGGAAATTGACATGGCTCTTCATAAAATCACCGTCAAAACAAGACACTCTGAGGTCCAGGCCTCTCTGTACCCTCCACTTCCTTTGTAACCCTCATCTCTGCTTTCGCTCTAAAAAAGTCACTTGGATAATTGCTCATCCCAGTTTCATCACTCTGCTGTGGGTGACTTTCCTCTGCTCTCTATTGCTGAATGAGGTGGGAGAGAGAGTGACGCCCCGGGTCAAGCACCTGGAGTGCCTGTGGAATCACGATCTCGCTGCCTCCCTCACCTGGAGGCCCTTCTGCCCAGGTGTCCAGGTGCCGGGCAGCCGCTGTAGCCTCCCTCCATCCTCTCTCTGTCCCACCTGCCACTGGGCAGCGCCTGCTTGCAGGCAGAGGGAGGCCTGGGAAGGCAGGGCAGCCTTCAGGAAACTCCCCCAGCCTTGGGGAAGACAACCTAGAAAGGGGCGGTTCCAGTGCAGAATTCAGGTCCCCAGGGCAGCGTTCTGTCCCAGGGCCCTTACCTGCCGCTGTTGCTGCTGGAAGGCATCCTGAGAGGAAGACAGAGGCTGGGCAGCATCTCGGTCACACCCCTCATCGCCATGGAGGTGGTCAGGGCTTGGGCAGAGGCCGGTGGGCTGGGGCGCCTGACGGTGGGCGCCGCTCCCTCCCAAGCCTTGCCTTTAGCAACGTCAGGCCTGGGGACCCTCCTCCTTTGTCTAGGGGCTCAGGAACCACTCCTTTCCTGGTCCCTAGCCTGGGCTGAGCACCCTCCCAGGCCATACTTCTGCTGCTGGAGGCAGCTCCTGGCCCATCTCTGGGGGGTGAGCAGGGCCCGGGTGGAAGCTGAGCCCTCTTTGGGGCCCCTCTCGGGCTCCTTCAGGGCACATGTGGCCCCCGCAGGGGAGCCGGCCCTGGGCCCCTCCTCACTGCCCCCTCATCAGCGGCCTTGTTTCTCCAGCTCTCAGTGCATTGAACAGGGTAATTAGCCTGTCAGCTGGGACCACAGTTTCTGAGCAGATGCCAGCAAGAAGTTAGTTGTTCCGGAGCTGGAGTTGCAAACATGCAGATTCTTTCTAAAAAATGTTCACCGTCCCAACTTCCTCCTCTTCTCTGACTCCTTTCTTCCAGCTGTTGGTGAGGGGGTGGCGATGGCAGGGCCGACCTAAGGCCGCTTCACGTTCTGCGGCCGAGGGGCTGGGGTCAGGGCGGGCTCGGCGAAGGGGCCCAGCAGGACCGCAGGGCCCCATGGGAGGACAGGGCGGCCCAAGTGACCTCCCAGCAGCGTGTGAGGCCTGCAGGGGGACCGTTGGCCTCCCTGAGCATCTCCCCTGGGCTGGGGAATGAATCATGACCACTGATGTTCAACCGTGAGGTGTCCCAGTCACAGCAGGTCCTGATCCCTCACTCCAAAGTCTTCCCAGAGCCCAGTCCTCACCAGGATTTCGATGACTGAGACCCCAGGACAAGTCTGGCTCCTGTCCAAGGCATCTGACCTTCAGAGGGAACCAAGATCTAATCAGTGGATGACTCGGTGGGCAGCTGTAGAACCAATACACGGCTCACACGGGTGAAGACAGGGCCACAGGCCTGGACGGGCTGAGCTTGGGGAGCTTGTTGGCCACCCAGGCAGGGCATCCAGGCCTGGGGAATGGCCCATGGACCCTGACCTCAGAGGGGTCCTAGAGGGGCTGAGAGGGTGCTGTTGGAACCAGCTTGCCCCCAGAACCCTCCACCCGCCTGAAGATCTGGAGTCAGAGAATCAGCTGGGGTCCCCTCTAGTCTGGAGCGCCGCGGTGAGTGTGAGCTGGTGGAGGTCACTGCCCGCCCCTCCCTCCGCCAGCAGTCAAGCTCTGGGGCAGGGCTCCCACTGCTCCCCTCGGGGGCTGTCGGGGAGTCTGGCAACGCCTCTCTCTTCCTCTGGGAGGAGGTGCTGGAGGCTCCACTCAGAGTGGCTGCTCAGGCCTTTGCCCCATCCGTCCTCCCCCGACACCGGGGCAGCAGAAAGGGACTGTCTCCCTGGACCCTCAGGAGTGGAGTTTCCCGGTCAGTTGCTTTGCGCCTAAAGGCAGTTTCTGCTGACGGGAGCCTGCGTCTTGCTGGCGCCCAGCCCATCTCCCTGACCCCACGGGCTTGCCCTGCCTCTCCTCTCCCTCTCCCCCCACCGTCATTTCTACCTCCTTCTCAGAGCTGCATTACACTCTGCCGCCAAGAGACTGGAGCCCTGCTGCTCAGAGTGGGAGACTTTTCTCCCCGGCAGCGGGAGGCCTGACGTCATGTTAGAAACAGAGCAAATGCCGTCACTGGGACGTGGGGTCAGGTGCCGGGAGAGCTGTGCTTCTGGGCAGGTACCAGCCTCCCCCTCGAGGGGCCCTTGGCCTCACGGGAAGGACTGCGGGCTCTGTGATTACCGGGGGGCAGCCGTGGGCCTCGTGCGCAGGAGTGACACGTCAGGGGTGCTTCTGGACGTCCACCTGCTGGAGCGTGGCGAGCAGGGAGGCCAGCGTCGGGTCCTTGCCGGAGCCCGAGGCCCCCTGGCTCAGCTGTCAGGGCAGGAGAGGAGCTCGACCACCATGATGGGAGCCTGGGTCCCGGGCAGGCGGGCTGCTGCCCCAGGCTCCTCCCACTAGTGTCCTCTCCCCTGGCCTGAGAGGGGGTGGGCTACAGTGCATCCACATTTCCAGGCTTGGAGTCAGAGGACGGTTGAGAGGTGGGGGAGGGCGGGGTGTCTGAGGATCTGCGGGGAGGGTGAGCTTGGGGGAGGATGTCTGGGGGAGGGCTGCTGTGGGGACGGGAGCTGGCCTGGAGACAGAGGTGCCTGAGCCCTGTCTTCCCTGCTGGGCTCATGACAACGGGAACAGGGAGTAAGGAGAGGTCAGGGCCCCGGTGACCGGTGAGGCTGGTGGCCAAACCGGGGCACGGGGAGGCAGGCTAGGGGACGGAGCCCCAGGTCTGACTTCCCCCAGGCCAGGTCTCAGCCCCGTGGCCAGCTGGCCTCTGGCCTCCGACTCTCATCCATCCAACCCCGCAGATGATAATTGTGCATCTGCTATGTGCACCTGTGAGCAAACGGCAGCGAGGAGATGGAGAGGCTGTGCTGAAGGGAAACGTCCACATGCGGAGAAGAAGGCGGCCCCCGCTGTCTGCATCAAGGAGTGGGGGTGGGCAGTGGGGGAGGCGGGGTGTCGTTCTCCGCATGGATGGGGCCTCGGGGACACGGCCCGGTGCTCAACCCGGCACGAGTTGCAGAAGCCTAGCGCTCCCATGAGGGTCATCAGATAACATGTAGGGTGCTCAGTTAAATTTGAGTTTCAGATAGTCAAGAAATCATTTTCCAGTATAAGTATAGCCCATATTTTCTTGGGCTCCAAAATCACTGCAGATGGTGACTGCAGCCATGAAACTAAAAGATGCTTGCTCCTTGGAAGAAAAGCTATGACAAACCTAGACAGCATATTAAAAAGCAGAGACATCACTTTGTCGAAAAATTTGCCAATAGTCAAAGCTATGGTTTTTCCAGTAGTCATGTATGGATGTGAGACTTGGACTGAGGGCCAAAGAATACATGCTTTTGAACTGTGGTATTGGAGAAGACTCTTGAGAGTCCCTTGGACTGCAAGGAGATCCAACCTAAAGGAAATCAGTCCTGAATATCCATTGGAAGGACTGATGCTGAAGCTGGAACTCCAATACTTTGGCCACCTGATGCAGAGAACTGATTCGTCTGAAAAGACCCTAATGCTGGGAAAGATTGAGGGCAGGAGGAGAGGGGGATGACAGAGGATGAGATGGTTGGATGGCATCGCTGACTCTATGGACATGAGTTTGAGCAGGCTCTGGGAGTTGGTGAAGGACAGGGAAGCCTGGTGTGCTGCAGTCCATGGGGTCGCAAAGAGTCGGACATGACTGAGTGCCTGAACTGAACTGATAGCCCATGTAACATTGGGGATATAATAAAAATATTTATTGACTATCTGAAACTCAAAATTTAAAGTTCTTGTCACTTTATCTTCCAAGCCTGGCTCCCTCTTTGGGAAAACCAGGAGGAGACTCTGGAGAGAGGCTCCTTGCCCCCCTTCCCCGGCCAGGGCTGCAGGAAGGAGGGTGCAGCGCAGGGGGTGTTGAGCCCTGCCCAGCACGCTTGGAGCTTGGTGGGTGGCCCTGGTGAGCCTTGTCTTGAACTAGTCTGTGGTTCCTGCGGGGAGGTCTGGCTTGTATGCCACACATGTCCCCCATAGGGATGGACCTCAAATCTTGGTGGCCCAAGTGTTTTAGCCAAGCTTCCTCTCACATATTCTTCTGGGAATCAAGTGACTTTGAGTGTGTTTTTTCACTGCTTTGGTCATTGGCCTAACTGAATGTGGTCTCCCCTTTGTCCACTGCATGGAGCGGACGTGCTGCTCCTGCATCAGGGGCCAGGGGACCTTCACTCCCCCGTGTGTCTCTCGGTCGCCCGGTCCTGCTCCCTGGGCAGCCGAGGAGGGAGGTGTGTGGTTATCGTGATGGAGTCGTGCCATCCGCTGGGTGACGTGGGCAAGGGTCTGCTCCTCTCTGGGCCTGTGTCTGGATCTGTGGGCTGGATGGCAGGTCACAGGGATTTCCCTGCTCAGGGATGCTGCAGTCATACTCTGCATCCGACGGGCTGCCAAAGACAGTTTGCTTTATGGAGCTGGAGGTCTCAGACCTGCCTCTCGGAGGGGCAGTTATATTTCAATCAGACTGGTTAAAGGTGCCCAGTCTTCACTGAGATCTAAAAGCTGCTGTAGAGGCTGAGGGTCAGGGAGGCTGAGATGAAAGAGAGCTGCCTGCCCTTTGCCATGCTGTCTCAGGTCCCACATGTCCGGTGGGCCAGCCCAGCCCGCAGGTCAGAGACGGGGCTGTGGGCAGCTAGGAGGAGCTTGTGGATTTCAAAAATCCATCATGATGAGGGGTAGACTCTCCACCTCTCTTTTTTGTATGATGATTAATAACTTTAAAAAATTATGTTGCTCATTCATCCCTTGATGGATTGAATATTCCTTAAGACTTACTTTCTTTGTGTTATGACCAGGCCCTGAGTTACAAGGAAATCTTCAGATGTTTGGAAATAAACATTCATGGGAGAGCCCCCAAAGGTGCTCCAGCTATAGTGGAGTCCTGGGCAGACGGGGTGGGCGGCTCCCGCCGAGCCCGGTCTTGGCCAACCCGGGAGTGATGGGGGCTTGGGAGGACCTCTTGCTCTCTGAGGCGAGGGCTGCTCTTCGCCCACGTGGTGTCCTCTCTGGGCAGCTCTGGGTCTCCCAGCACTGCTACATCCACCCCCTGCCCCATCTTCCTAGCCCCAGAGAAGGGACTCCAGCCGGTGATGCGCCGTAAGCCTGAGTCCTGGGTGACCAAGCAAAGAGATGCCCCGTCCATCCCACCAACCTCGATGGGCACAAAGAGGCAGCAAGAAGCCAGCTCCTGAAATCCAGCCATGCCTACATCCCACACCCAGGTTGGCAACCCCGGGGGTATTTATCTCAAAAAAAAAAAACAGACTTGAGGGCTTCCCTGATGTTCTGCTCTTCTCTAGTAGCACACTGGGCACTTTTGGGAAAGACTGAGGGCAGGAGGAGAAGGGGGCAACAGAGGATGGTTGGATGGCATCATCAACTCGATGGACGTGAGTCTGAGCACCCTCTGGGAAAGAGTGGAGGACAGGGAGGCCTGGTGTGCTGCAGTCCATGGGGCTACAAAGAGTCGGACACGACTGAGCAGCTGAGCAACAGCTGGTGCTCCAGTAGTTAAGAATCCGCCTGCCAATGCAGGGGACACGAGTTTGATTCCTGGTGCCTCAGGGCAACTAAGCCCACGAGCCAGTTACTGAAAAAGCCTGCACACCTACAGTCTATGCCCTGCAACGTGAGTAGCCTCTGCAGTGAGAAGCCTGAGCACCACGGCTGGAGAGGAACCCCCGCTAGCTGCACCTGGAGAAAGCCCCCGCAGTGCAGCGAAGACGACCCAGGCCGCAAAACAAAAGAAAAAACCCAAACCAGACTTGAACTTTTGGAGCAGATTCAGGTTCACAACAAAAGTCAGGGGAAGGCAGAGAGATGACCCACATAGCCCAAACTCCCATAATCTCCCCCATGTCAGCAGCCCCCCAGTGAGGCAGCTGTTCTAAGCATAAACTTACACTGACACGGCGTTATCACCCAAGGTCCATGGTTTACTTTGCGGTTCACTCTTGGTGTTGTGTTTTCTAAGGGTTGGACAAATACATAATGACATGTATCTGCCATTATAATATCATCCTGATTAATCCCACTGCCCTGAAATTCCTCTCCTTTCTGCCAATTCATTTCTCTCCTCTAACCCCTGGCAACCACTGATCTTTTTACTGTCTCCATGGTTTTGACTTTTCCAGAATGTCATAGAGTTGGAATCAGATAGTACATAGCCTTTTCAGATTGGATTCTTTCACTTCATAATATGCGTTTAAATGTCCTCTGTGTCTTCATGGCTTGATAGCTCATTTCTTTTTAATGCTGAATAGCGTTCTATTGTCTGGAAAGATACTCATGGTTTCTTTACGTACTCACCTATTAGAGAACATGTTGGTTGCTTCCAACTTTTGGCGATTATGAATAAAGCTGCCACAAACACCCATGTGTAGGCTTTTGTGTGGACAGACGTTTTCAGCTCCTTTGGGTAAGTACCGAGGAGCACACTGTTGGATCTGCGGGTTTCGTGAGAAGCCGCTTGGCTTCCACAGTGGCTGCACCACTCAGATCCCAGCAGCCGTCGAGGAGGGTCCTTGCGGCTCCACACCCTCGCCTGCATTTGCTGTTGTTGGGGCCCCGGGCCTGGACCGTTCTCATCGGGGCATCGTGGTGTCTCAGTGGCATTTGCTGTTGTCGGGGCTCTGGGCCTGGACTGTTCCCATTGGGTCGTCGTGGTGTCTCAGTGCTGTTTGAATTTGCATTTCCCTCATGACACGTAATGTGGAGCATCTCTTCATGTGCTTATCTGCCATCTCTATGTCTTCCTTGCTGAGGTGCCTGTTCAGGTCTTTAGGCCCCTTTTTTTTTTTTTTAAACCAGATTTTTTGATGGGTCCTTTTGGAGTTGGGCTCTGTCTCTTGCAAGCATATTAAGCACCAGGCAGTTGTGGGAGGGGTGGCGAGGCTTCAAGCCTGGCCCTGCCACGTGGCCGACGACTGTGAGTGAGACACGTGACTGCTGAGCTGCGCCTCCTGCCCCTGGATGCCAATGCCGGGCAGAGGATGGAGACGATTTCTGCGAAGACGATTAGGTGTGTTCTGAGCTGTTAAAGTTACACATGACCCTGAGTTTGATTTGTTCACGCCTTCCAGCCAGCCGTGTGGAGGGCCCACTGTGTGTCCTCTCACGGTGACCTGTGCTGAACAACCTTCGCCTACCCCCACCCCCGCCCACCTTGTTTGCTGGGATCTTACCTCATTTTCTCTGACGTCAAAACCAAGTTCAGGAATCGCCTCCTCCAGGTTGTCTGCCAGGGATCCTCACAATTCCTCACACTCATTCCTGTGGGTGTTCCCCACGTGGCACTTTCCCCGGTGGATGCCAGCGCCCTCTGTTGCCCCCCCCCTCCCCGCAGTTCACTGAGGCCAGGGACGGGTCTTGCCATCTCCCTATCCCCAGGGTTAGGCTGGCACGTGGTGGGCATTTAGCAGTGATTTTAAGTGACTGAACACAAAAACAGGGTCCCTGGGAGCTGGGCACTGGAGACAAATGGACATGCCCTCCTTCCCCAGGGGAAGGGACTTGGCAGTTACTGAGAACCTTCTGGGTTCAAAGTGCTTTATCCATGCTGATGTGGGTCCTTGCAGCCCACATCAGAAGCCCGTGTTGGTCTGCACTTGGTGTGTGGGGTGCTGAGGTCACCCAGGGGGTGAGGGGCCGAGTGGCCCCTCCGTCCGGCATCCGAGGGCCCTGGGAACATCCCTGCAGGGGCTGCAAGGGGCTCATCCTCCCAGAGGCAGGGTGCTCTGCCTCCTTCTGGCTGAGCCCCTGGGTGGGGCCCCTGCCGGCCACTTACCCTTCGGTGGCCTTGGGGTGGCCCTCAGTTTTTTCCAGGTGTGAGATGGGCATGGCCATCTTCGATCAGGGGTTGTGGAGGAGACCAAATCAGAGGTGGACGCAAGTATCGGGCTGGGGGCTGCTGCAGGGAACCCGCCCTCAGGGTCCACGGCAGCTGCTTGCCCGGCCCCCCGCCCCACACCCGAGGGGACGAGGGCTTGCAGCGGGGCCACGTGGCCGTCCGTTTGGTGTCCGCATCACTTGGACAACAGCACCAGCCACTTGGCAGCCTTTCCCTGCCACGCTGAGCTGCCCACTGCCTCTGTTTCCCGTGTCCTCTGGGGTCCTGGGAGACTGGGCTCTGAGAGGCTGAGGACAGGGTGGCATAGAGAGCCGTTTTTGCAGCTGAGTGCACCTCTGCACCCAGACCACAGCACCGCTCATGTCCGTTTGAACCCCATTACCCACCCAACCCCCTGGCACCATCTGGAAATCCGGCTCCGAAGTGAGAAGAGGAAAGATTAGATATTAATTTAATTTACTCCAGGTTCTAATTGTCTGGAGAAACTTCTTAGGCACTCACATTAATTTATTTCCACTTTGGGCCAGTTACGCTAATTCAAATCCTCAAGTATTAAAACACTGATATTACAGATCAGATAATACGACAGATCGAGGGAGCCAGGGGAGGTGGGGAGAGGAGGCTCTGCCCACGATGCCTCCAGCCAAGATGGACGAAGGGCCGGGGAAGGGAGAAGGCACCACCCCTTCCTGCGAGCGTGAGTTGGGTTGAAGGGGTCCACACTGGCACCGCTCGCCTCCTGGGGACTGAGCGTTGGCCCTGATTCCTCCGTCTGAGCCCCGATGCTGTCTGCGGGGTGTGTCTGGCCCTGAGCCTTCTGGGGTCACAGTCGCTTGTCTCTGGATGAGGTGAATGTGGGGTGGGGTGTCAGGAGGGCGGCATGGTGGGGGAAAGCCGTTGCTCGGCGCGAGGGTCCCGTCTGGAGTCACACCCCAGTGATGGTGAAGACAACAGACGGGCCGTGGACAAGCTCCCCTGGCAGCCCTGGTGGGCTCTGCTCTGTGATGGGCCCCTTGTGAGCTGTGTGGCTTTGGAGCGGTCAGTCCACCTCCCTGGGCCTCGGTGGCCTCATTTGTCAGGGCGCCCTGGGGGATGAGCTTCTTGTGTGTCGGGCTTGGGCTCCAGAGCGCTTGACATTGAATCCCACCCACGGGCAGGACCTGTCCTCCTCCGGGCCTCGTTTCCTGGCCGGGAGGTGCTCACTCAGGCTGTGCCTGGGGCGGGCTGAGTCCTCGGTGTGGGGGTGGCTGGAGCGTGCCCCCTACTTGCCAGCAGCCGTGACTCATCAGGCGTTGACAGGCTGAGTCACTGGAGAGGCAAGGAGTTGTTTCCATGCTCTGGGATGTGGGCCTGGAGCAAGGCCGACCGACAGCACAGCCTGACGGCCGGTCCCTGGCTCCTGGACCCAGGGCATGTGCTCGTCGCCCCTGCCTGCAAGCAGGGCAGGTAGGGGAGGAAGACAAAGTCCCGGGCCCCTGCCCCGGTGGGTAAGAGGGTGGTGTGGAATTCAGAAAGTGCTGCTGAGGGCCCTGGGGCAGGGATGTGGTGAGGAGCTCCATGGGGGCAGTGGTGGCTGGTGAGGGCTTCACCACTTTTAAGAGTGATTCTGTTCCCTCTTGTCTCCACCTGCCCAGCCTTGCTTCTTCCTGGGCATAATGGGCAGAATTGAACTTGCTGTGTTTTGAGGTCTTTTCCCGTTCCAGCTGTGTGTGACTCTAGTTGAGTCAGCAGCAGACTGTAAGCAGCAGACAGGCCAGGTTCTGTGATCCTTCCCAGCACACTGGGAACAAGCAGGTTTGTGCTCACAAATGACCTTGGATGGATGGATCTGGGAGAGGTCGGGTGGGTGGGTGGACGGATGGAGATGTATAGACAGATATGTGGCTAAATACGTGGATGGGAGGAGGGCGGAAGGATACATGGATGGATGAGGAAATGGTGGATAGATGGGTAGATGGTTGGGAGGATGGATGGATGGATGGATAGTGGATGAATGGACGTGGGTCGGTAGGATATGAATGAATGAGTGGGAAGGTAAGTGGATGGATGGATGGCTGGGTGGGTGGGTGGATGGACGGATGGATGGATGGATGGATGGATGGATGGATGGATGGATGGGTGGGTGGATGGACGGATGGATGGATGGATGGATGGATGGCTGGGTGGGTGGATGGATGGATGGATGGATGGCTGGCTGGCTGGGTGGGTGAGTGGGTAGGTAGGCAGCTGGAAGCACGTGTGATAGGATAGATGGATGGACGAGCTGGTTGGAGGAGGGAGGGATGGATATATCTGTGGGACGATGGATGGGTGGGTGGGTGAGCTAGTGGACAGGTGGTAGATGGATGGATCCATGGGTTTTGGATGAGGGATGGGTGACTCGGTGGGAGGATGCATGTATGGGTAGATGGATGTGGATGATGTGTGGGTGGATGGGAGTGGATGAATGCAGGGAAGGGAATGTGGATGGATGGATGGATGAGGTCTGTGACCTTTCTAGTGCTCAAACTTTATGTTCCCTCTGCTATTAGCAATTGAATATTTGATAGGTTAAGTGCGCAGCAGAAAACACTGGGCTAAATTGGTACCCTATCACTCTGTGACCTTGGGTAAGTTGCTTGCCCTTTCTGATCAAAATGAAGGGGCTGGAGTAATTGGCTCATAAGTCTCCTTGCTTTGGTAAGTTCTGGGAGTGTCCTGCTCACTCTGCCCTCTGCTCCTCCTCTCGCCCTCCTTCCTGGGGCGAGGCCTGCTGCTTTCTCCTTTCTTCAAGGCTCAGGCTCAGGGCCCTCCCGGGGTGGCGGCTCAGCTGGCTGGTGGTGCAGTCCCAGCAGGGTCCCTGCTGGGACACCATCTGGAGCGGGGCCAACCGATGCCAGCTCCCCGGCCGGATTTGGACCGGTGCCCGGCCCGGTTTTGAGCTTGTCATTTAAGTACTACGGGAGGCCGTCTGTCTGCATAACCTCCCTGGCTGAGGACACTGCCCCCTCCAGGGCCCCAGACAGCCACCATCTGGCAGCGGTGGTCAGTGGTGGCTCACATAATATTGGGATTTTTCTTATTTTTGGAGAACTGAAGTGTCAACCCACACCTGGGGGCACTGTGGGACGCATTGCCCCCTCTGGACCTTTGCCTGTCCTTCCACCGGCCTGCAGTCGTCTCGTCAACCACAGGATGCTGCCCGAGCTTCGGAGTGTCAACAGGACAAGTTAGGACAAGGAAGAAAGCTGACATTTCCTGCCTGATGATCACAGCATTGATGCCGTGACTGAGCGCTGGCCACGTGGCTCTGCCCGAGTACTCGGTGTCCCGGTGACCCTTAGCCTCAGTCTCCTCCTGTGTTCTTCAGGGAGAATGTGACCCCTCCCAAGGCGGCGGTGGTGGGGATGGAAGGAGTGTCCACTGAGGGTCAGTGCAGTGCCAGCCACGGTCTTGAACATGATGAGATTGTTTTCCCTTCCTTTCCATCTGTGGGTGCTGCATCTTATGGTCCTGGTCCTCTTTCTGGGCCGTGAACCCAGTTCCTAGGCCTCCCTGGGGCCCAGAGTGCAGAGTGGACCATCACAGGCCAGAGACCAATGTGCCTGATGGGAAAAGCTGGGGCCCAGGTGAAGGGCTGTCACGTCCAGCTCTGAGTGTAACTTCCCATCTGACAAATGTGTGTGGGAGGGCTTGCTTTAATGATGTTTCTTAGGCTCCTCTCAGCCCCTGTGTTTGTGAGTCTAAGACGGGAAGAAGGGATCACGTCGTATGTCACACTGCATGCATCCTTGGTGTTCCAGACGTGCAATATGGGTGCAGAGGCAGCCTGGAGCAGCCCCCCAAGGTGTGCGGGGTGGCGGCCCCAGTGCCTTCCGGGAGTGGAAGCTTTGGTCGCTACGCAGTCAGGGCCAGGCTCTGAGGGGCTGGGGCACAGCTGAGGCTCATGGTGGGGCATGAGGATTCCTGGGGGCCTGTCCTGGCTGGCGATCTGGGAAGCCAGGGTCAGCATTATCAGAGCGGAGAGTAATCTGAAGTCCTGAGGCTGGCCTGGAGATGGCAGAGGCTGGGTGAAGCCCCAGCTGGGCAGGAGTTTCCTCTGATGGGCAGTGGCTGCTGCTGCCAAGCCCCATGGTCCCGTGGCTGAGCCTGCGGTGGGCGAGGGGGGTGGGGGCGGTCCCAGGGATCTCTCCCCTCACTACCCCCGTACTGGCTGCTGCTCTTGGGGACTCTGACTCGGCCACTGCAAAGTCACTTTCCTCCGTGGGCCTCCGTGTCCTCATCTATAAACTGGTGCTGGTCAGGGCAGGGAGGCTCACCACCCCGAGCAATGGGGGCTCGCCCCCCAACTGATGTGTGGGTGAGTTGAGGTCCTGAGTGGCAGGCAGAGCTAGGATGTGCAAGTTTAGAGGTCTGTGGGCACGGAGGCCTGGAGAGGCCGCAGTCCACCGTTCCCAGGGGCCAAGCGTCGCAGAGGGGCCCCTCCCTCTCCTTCCTGCCCACCTGTCCTCGGAAGACCCAGCCCCACCAGCCCTTGCCTGGAAGACAGGCTTATGCCTTTGCTTTTACGACTTTTTTTAAAAACTGGGAACTGGGACAAGCAGGCAGGGCCTGGCCCTGGAGCAGGTCGGGGTTGGGGCGGGAGCTGCTGTAGCTGGAGCACTGGGTCTGTGATGAGCTGTCCACAGAGCCCAGGTCGCCGGCAGGAGGAGTGAATAACAGGCTGGAGGTGAATGGAGGGAACGCGGGGCTTTGGCTGCATAGAGAGGGTCTCAGGCTCAGGGCATTGCCCAGGCGAGTCTGCTGGGGCCCAGGGGGAGGATGACTCGCCTGTGGGGACCCCCTCATCCCAGCTATCTCCCCATGTGGTAGAGAAGCTGCTGGGTTGCTTGGGGTGAGTGGGCAGAGCGTCCTGAGGCTGTAGCCGCCCTTCGCTGGTGCTCCGGGCCCTGGGGTGACTCCATACCCGTCCCCGGCCTCAGGCTCTGACCTGAAGCCCCCAAGCCTGTGAAGGTAACTGCTGGGGCTCTCCGTGCACCTGTCTCCCGGTTGTGGGCCTGGACCGGGTCAGTTGGACAGGGTCTGGGGCGGTCCCTGTGCCGGGCAGCCTGGCTCACGGCCAGCCTCTGGGTGGCAGTGGAGACCCAGCTACCTCCCTGCAGCCCCGCACGGCCTCGGCCTGCTGCTGTCAAGGCCCTGCCAGCTGGTGGCCACCACAGGGCATTTCTGGGGCTGCCCTGCTTCCAGGGGAACGGGAGGCGGGCCCGGGTGAACAGGGAGGCATGGCTGCAGCCAACCTCTCCATCTGCTGGGGCTCCTGGCTGGTCTGTGCTGCACACCTGAGGTTCTGCGTGGCCTGTCCCAGACCCTCTGTCCCTGAGGACTCTGCCCTGGGCCCCCTGGAGCTGACCGAGCAGCTGCACCTGCTCTTCCTGTGCTCCCTGTCCCTGGTGATTGAGCTGTGCCATCGGGACCTCAGAGGTCCTTCGAGAGCCAGAGAGTCTTAGAGAATATTCCAGGACATTCATGCCAGGTATGCCTGAGGCCACAGCTTGGATGCCTCCCACGATGGGGAGCTCACTGCCCGTCCCATGATGGGGACTTCACCGCTCCATACAGGGACAGTCTAGCCTGATTACTGAACAAAGAGCTACAGATAGTCATGCCTGCTGGTCCCCCCACATGGCAGGACAGATGAGGTAGGCTGTGACGGGTGCTGGGCACACTCTCTGCTTTCTTTCTGTTGTGAGGATTTTTCCTAAGACCAAACCAAGGGCAACCCCAGCCAGCAGGCCTTGCCTCTCTTCTGGCATCAGCCCTTCAGGGGTTTGTGAACAGTGACCCTCCTGGCCTGGCAGGGCTCACGGCCATCAAGGGGAGACCCTTGTCCACATACACACATAGAGCCAGGGTGCTGCTGAGAGCTGGGCCTCCCAGGGAGTGCTGGGTGCAGGGTCGGGAAGGGCGGCCTTTCCGTCTGGAGCTCAGGGATGGCCTTGGGACAGTGGCCCCCGAGAGGAGGAGCCTGCAGGCGACACATGGATCAGGGGGACATCAGGAGCCTGGAGCAGCCAGGGCGAAGGCCCTGGGGCAGAGGGAGATGAGCTGCAAGTCGCCCGTCATGGCTGGAGCTCTGAGCTTGTGAGTGGAGGGCTCAAGAGCCTGGGGTTGTGATCGGGGCTTGAGCTTTATCCTGAGGATGCAGAGACCCCTGGGGGCTCAGGAGCTGCTGGATCTCACAGTCCCCCTTTGCCTTAGGGATCTGCCCTGCCCACGACTGGTTGCAGTGAACACTTCCGGCCTTTTGAGTGTGCTGGGGGCTCTGCCTGGGGGCCAGCAGGGAGACTGGCTGGCGAGGGGGAAGATGCTGGGCTGTTTCTCCTCACTGTCCCTCTGCTGGCACCACTGGGGGCTCCTCCAGCTCCAGTGCCTGCCACCCACCCACCCCGCAAGGCCTGATTCTCACAGGCATCCCCCCAAGGGTGTGGCCTGCACCCTGGCTCTGGAAGCTCCAGCTCCTCTCATTCCCCCTGCTCAGCGTGGTGGCCCCTTCCTGTGGTCGCTGATCTCTGGGCAGACTCCAGGTCCCTGGCTGGCGTCTCGGCTCTTTTATCCCATGCATTCACATCCCGGTGTTACGGCCCCTCTGAGGGCCCTGGAGTGTTCTCTGCATTCAAACGGAAGCCCATCTGATAACCACCCTTTTCTTAAGTGGGATTGAGCTGGGTTCGTGCCTCTTGTAGCTGACAGCACCTTGACCTTCTGCCTCTCAGGGGGCTTATGGAGAGGTGGGGAGAGGGCAGCCACCTGGAGAGAGGATTTAGGAGGAAAACGCTGCTGTTTAAAGAAGGTGTCACAGTTAGGACATCAAATCTGGGGATTTGGCTGAGGGCTGTGCAGGGGCGGCAAGTGTTCCCTGATGTGTCCACTGTCGCATAAGAAGCCACCCCAACACAGGAGTGGCGGGGTGTCAGCAAGAAGACATCTGGCGGGCCCATGCCGAGGAGCGTGGTTAGGGAGAGGGCCGGGGCAGAGAGAGGTTGGAGGCATTCTCATTCATTCATTCGACCATGTTTATGACTCTCATTGTGCAGGCTAGAACCTGTGCGATCAGAGACAACCTCTGCGCTCCTTCGGCTGCTGGATGGTGGTAAGAAACATACAGACCCAAGGTGTGATTCTGAGTGTTCAAGGGTCGAGGGAGAGCAGCAGGGTCTGAGACAGGAGCACTAGAGGGAGTCATCCGGGAGGGCTGCCTGGAAGAGGAGACAAGGACATGCAGTGACTTCAAAGTGGTTAAAGGGCCAGCAACCCTATGAGGAGAGCAGGGGAAAGCATTCTGGGCTGGGGAGCAGCGTGTGGGGAGACTCTGAGATGCGAGATCCTGGTAAGATCTGGGGGGAACTGCTGCTCGAAGATCACTGGGCACATTTGGAAATGTTTCCAGGAGTACGCTTGTGTGCGTAGGGGTCTGCACAGGGAATTGAGGTTAAAAGCAAGCAGGCTGTTTCTCTGGGAGACACAGTCTGGGCCTCCACCTGAGGTGACCAAAGCTTGCCGTTCCCCTGTGGAAGGGGGGCTGTAACCCCAGGAGACAGGGTGATGCTCTGGCAGGGGTTCTGGTTGGGCCTTCCCTGTGGCCCCCGGGCTGGAGGCAGAGAGGACTGCTGCGGGGCTGGAGCCAGACGGGGGCCGTCCAGGCCCTGCCCCCACCCTTGCCTGCACTCCCACTGCAGAAGGTGACTCAGGCTGTGGGCATGCTCCGTGAGCACCCTTGGGTGAGGGCCAGGAGGAGCATGGATGGGCCCCGCTCCGAGGGCTGGTGGGAGCAGGCCCTGACACCCAGCCAGACTTCATTTCCCCACACGGCCGGGAGTGCCCGAGGTCTGCAGGTGTATGTTGGACCTTCCATGGCACCCCAGGACCCTGCCGTGATGCCTTTCTCAGACTGGACTGTGGAGCGTGTCTTGTTTCTGCCATCAGGTTGGGGCTGTCCTGAAGGCGTGGCCCTGTCTGCCTGTCAGATTACAGGCGTCCGGAGGCAGGGCCATGCCTCCACTCTAAATTTTTCACTACGTGGGGGCTGGGACTGCGTCATCTCTATCCAACCAGAGATGGGACACGAGATGCTGATTCTAGAACAAGCATCCCGTCTGCCTTCCCTACCTCCTTTTTTTTTTTTTTTTTAACTTTCCATTTTCCATGAGCAAATCCGCCTCCTGCTGCTGGTCTCTTGGTTTGATTAGAGCAGTCACTTCTAAGCTTGAAAATACCCAAGTTGAGGGAAGAAGAAAAAGTCAGAAAAAAAAAAAGAAAAGAAATAAGGGATGAAAACTCCATCCCACAGTTGTCCTGACGGAAGATTTTCTTATCTCCCGGCTACAGTCTGTGGGTCTCTGTGCTTAATAACCCAGCAGATCTTGTCCTGCACAAGAGAACATGACAGGCTTTCAGGCTGAAAGCCCTGCGCAGCAGGACTTTTCTCCTGCGAGGCCTCCCCCGTCTTCCCAGGCTTCATCCTTGGAGCCAAGGAGGCAGGCCCGACCTGGGAGGGGGGACGGAGGGACCTTGTTTACTGATGGCCACTGTGTGCCCAGCTTTGCTTCGGGCCCCAAACATGCATGGTCCAGATTGGCCTCCCCCCTGCTCTGTGTGGTGGGCCTAACAGACCCATTTTACAGATGGGGAAACTGAAACCCAGGCAAGAGGTGGGGGTATCCCAAGTGAGGCCCAAGGTCCCTGGAGGATGGGAACCCAGAGCAGCGAGCCTATACCAGGCCCTCACTTTTCTCCAGACTCAGTTTCCCCGTGTGTGTGATAACCAGGTAGGCTCCGATGGTCTCCAAGATTCAGAGGGCCCCAGTGTGAGTGCACAGAGAAGGAAGCCAGGGCGCCAGTTGGAGCGTTTTGAGGAAGTGCTGTGGACGGTGTTGCTTTGGATGGAGGGCGGGCGGGGGTGCCTGCTGGGCCACCCTGCAGAACATGCCTCCACACAAGCTCGATGAGCACTTTCTCACTCGTCTCCCACCTGGTGAGCTGCTGCGTCTTGCTGAGCCTCACCTTCCTCATCTGTAAAGTGGGGCCTGTGACCCCAGGGGATGGACCTTCGTGTGACTTCTGCAGGGTTAATAGAGGCTGGGTGCCCAGCACTCGGAGACTGGAGGGCCATCCTTCACTCCGCTCCTGGGAGTAGAGTCAATTAAAAGTGAAATCCCCTGTGAGCGCAACTTGCTCTCACTCCAGGAGATTGCTTTCAGTGTGGAAGCTCATGAAGTGGTCCTCCTCATGGTTCTCCACTGGCTAGGCCATTATCTGAGCTGGAGGGTCTGGACTGGAAGTGGAGTGCGGGTGGCTCGAGAAGGGCTGGGGGCGCCTCGCAGGAGCGGACCCCAGATTGAAAGACTCCTGTGAGGATGGTCCGGAAGGTGCGAGATTTAGCACAAAGGTGAGAGTGATGGAGAGAGATTTAGCTGGAGACTGAGAGCTATTGAGAGGGTGGAGGGGTGCTGCTCTACCTCTGGGGCAGTGGGCCCCACAGGCAAGAGCCTGTACAACCTGACCGTGTGGGCTCCATGCAATGCAGGGTAGGAACCCCGGGGAAGGAAGCTGGGCCTCTACAGGGCCAGGGCATCGTGTTCTGGGGGCGGACGGGGTCAGCACCAAGGACAGTGGCCAGGCTGCCACACCTGGAAGACCTCTGCCTGCTCCCGGCACCAGCAGTCACCAGTACAACCAGAGATGACTTCCTGGTGGTGCACTAGGCACCGCCCAGCTCCCAGATGCCTCTCAGGCCAGCAGGAGGACAGATGGACAGTGTAACGTGGAGTGATGAGGGGCTGGGGAGAGGCAGGGGCCCACGGGGGACCCACAGAGGGGCTGGGCTCAGAGAGCGGGGGGCTCTCTCACAGGGGCAAGCTCCCAGCAGCTGGGGTGTCTCCTCTGGGCCCTCTTCCTCCTCCATAGCAGACAGAGGGCCACCTGCCGGGTGGACTTGAGAGGTGATTCCTGCTCTGGGTGGACCATGGGGCCAGAAGTCCAGCAGAGTCACTTCAACCCTATCCAGCTGTACTTTTGCCTGGTGTGAGAGGTTGGGGTTGGGGGTGGGGACAGGGCTGTAGCCCATGCCTGGGAAGAACAGGGAAGTCTTGCTCACAATCTGCTCTTCACGGACCAGGCATGGGAGGGCTGGGACTCTGGGAAGGTGTTGGACGCATTTCACACCACGTCGCTCTTCAAAGCCTCTCCTCTTTTTAATTGTTATAAATCGTGTTATAATAACTGGTCATGACGGAAGAGTGTCCCGCCCAGACTAAGGTAATGAACTCCACCCCCACCATCACCCCAGGGGATCATCCTGAGTTCCCTGGGCTGGCCCTGCCACCCACTCACTGCTCAACTGCTTTGAGGCAAACCCCAGGCTTCCTCTCGTTTTATCTCCACCTCTCTCAATATGTGCCTGTAAAACCTAAGATTCTTTTAAAAAACAGTCATGATGTCACTATCACCCCTAAAATAGCAGCGATTTCTTAGTATCAAATATCCAAGTGTTCGCATTTCCTCATTGTCTCACATTTTTTAAAACAGCGTATTGGATTCCAGATCCAAATAAGGTTTAAGCATCAAAATTTCTGGCAGTAAGTTATTTCTGAATCTATAGATTTCCTTTCCTCTCTTTTTTGTCTCTCCTACCATGAAGCTGCTGAAGAAACTTGTCTGTCTGTCTGTCTGCGGCTTGTCTGCCTCCTGGGTTTTGCAGGTCTTATTCCTCGGTTGTGGCTCTGGGAAGGAGGCTGGCTCTGGAGCTGGTCGGATCTGGGTCTGGGTCTAGGTTGCAGGTGTCGGACGTTGTCGACGTTGTCGGACGTGCTGTTTTCTGCGGTGCTGGTGGCCGGATTGGTGCCCACACCCGTTAACTCATGGAGGTGACCAGGTGGTGACTCGGTTGCTCTGCACACACACAAAATGCTGCCGAAAGTCAAGGGTGAAAGCCTAGCCCCCTCCTCCTCCGACTCCTGGCGCTTACCTGCTTCTCAGAGGGGGCCAGCATCCTGTGCAGTCCTTCCAGATCTTTCTCTCCAAAGAAGCACCCACCATGCCATGTGGACATCCAACTCTGCTCTTTTCTTTACAAAACAAATTGGCTCACATTCGACACATTGATCTGTAGCCGCATTCGCTTAGAGTCATAAATTACGAACATTTCCATGTCAGCACCCAGAAAGCTACTCATTTTTATCCATAAACATTTCAGAGTACTCTTAGAACAGCCCAACCAAAATACCATTCTCCCACCCAAAGGAAAGTCGGATATTTCCTCAATTTTATCTAATGTCCACTCAGAACTCAAGTTTCCTCTGATTAAATCATACACGTTTTGTTACATGGGTTTTACTAAAGTTATTTTCAAAGGAAGATCCACATATGCAGTGGAGAGATCGCTCAGACTGCTTATAGATGGTCCTGCCCCACCTGTCTCTCTTTCTCTTTTTTCTCTGTAGTTTATCTGCCGAGGACCCTGGGTCTTCCTTCTGTGGAGCCTCCCAGCCTGGACACCCTGGTGTCACTGCTCCTGTTCCTCTGAGCTGACCTGTGTCTCTTGTGAACTGGCATCAGCGTAGGGTGTCTGTCCATCCAAAGCTGCATGGCGCTTGTCCATCTCCATGATGCCTTGGCCGGTGACAGCCGCCTCCTACATCCATCAGTTCACGGGGGAATCTCAGAATGGTGGTGACAGAGACCCATCACTCCCCTGCCTCTCTTGGCTGGAATACATCCCCTGAGGAGGCGCATCTGCTCCCTAGCTGCTGGTTACTGGGGCGGGCACTTAGAGAGGATGGACGGTCAGGGGACAAGCTTGGTTCTCTCCCTTTATTTACTAGTTTTCAAAACAATGAGCTTTGGCGATTGTGAGGTTCCCCCCAGTCATTTTGAACTCATGATTTGGACCTGATGTGTTTCAATCTGTTGCCGCTATAATCTGCATTGATCCTTAAACTGTCCCATCTTCAGCTTGTGGAGACCTTTTTGTCTTGACTCCCGAGTCCTTCCACATGACCCAGGGCTTCTCTGACCGCATCTCACTCTCCTGCCTATGGTCTCCCAGCCCCTGGGGCTGACCACGTCTCCAAGGCGTTCCAGGTCCTTTGAATGACAGATTACATCAAGAGGCTGCTTTCTGGCACTTTGATCCCTGGTTTGGTCCTTGTTTCCGAGCTTTTCATTTGGCTATGAAGTTTTATTCTGTAAGATAAAAAAAAAGCCAAATTTAGGCTTACAGAATTTTATTTAATTTCTCGACTTTGTCTCTCCTTTTCCTCACATTGACAGACTTGGTTCCTAGTGACATTAAAATAATTATGTATTCATTTCATCTTTATACAAATATAGTTTCAGAATATCACTGCCAATATTATTATTAACAATTCAATTACTGAGAATCATTACAGACTTTTCTTTTTGAAATTCTTTCTGTCCTCATGGTATAACCCCTGGGAATAAATGGTGAAACGACTGTTCAAACTCACTTCAGATGATTCCTTTCTGTGTTGTTATGCTACCATTCCGATACCCTGCTAGATTCTTTGGTTTTGTTTTGCTTTTAGCTTTTAGAGATTGTTTTTTGAAAATTCAGCCTTGTGTAATTACACAGAACGTTGGCACGTTCAGGAGATTCTCGCTTCCTCCCCCGGCTCCCGGCTCCTCCATCCTGTCTGTTTCCTTCTCGGGGTACAGACTTTTCCCTCCTCAAGTGTTTGCTTTGAACTTCCATCATTTCTTAAATATGTGCATATCATGGACAGATCCCTATCCTTGCGTTCTTCTCTGCACATGCTCCTCACCCCGTTTCTCTAACAATGTATCTCTGTGGTCACCAAGAGTGGGTGTGGTCCCATCGCTCCGTCC
Source organism: Ovis canadensis (assembly GCF_042477335.2). NCBI lineage: Eukaryota > Metazoa > Chordata > Mammalia > Artiodactyla > Bovidae > Ovis > Ovis canadensis. Next base: position 25,465,559 of record NC_091253.1, on the reverse strand, counting down.
CCAGTGCCTGGTGGGGTTTGAGGCATCCTGGGTGGGGCTACGTATCTGTCCGAGGATGGATGGAGGTTACCGTGGAACCGCAGCCAAGCCTGGGAAGGGAGCCTCGGAGCCTCTGAGAGAAGGCAAAGGGGGGCGCCAGGGACTAGAGGGCTTGGGGGAGGGGGAAGGTTGAGCAGGGTCTCCACTCAGGGCAGAGCTTGGGAATCTGTGCAGAGTGCAGCTCCTCAGTTGCTTCCTGGCAAGGGCAGGGAGGCAGAGCACGGCAGTTGGGATACAGGACGTGTGTGCCACTCGGAACCCAGGCTCTGCCGATGACTTGGTCACCCTTGTGGGTGGAGGTGGCAGAGGGCCCCCCTTCGTCTGTGCTCCAACAGCCTGCTGCCCCACCCCTAAAATATATCTTGGCGTGCCGTCGGTAGGGGAGGCCTCTACTCTCTGCTCAAATGGCGCACCCCAAATTTCCAGTCCCCTCCACCGCCCAGCACCTGGCATGGCTGAGCAGAGAAAAGAATGCTTCTTGGAAACCCAGACCTGGGTTCAGATGGTTTCTGCCATGGTGTCCATCTGGCTAATGGGCTCGGTAGGTGTCGAGCTCCGTAGAGAGTTGGTGTGGGGATGCAGGGGCCACGAGTGGGGAGCTCTTTCCCTTCACGTGGGCAGGGGGGACCACACCCCTGTACCAGCAGCACCGCCGCCCAGACTGTCTGCACCAAGTCCCGAAAGGTGGGGTCAGTTGCATTTGGCCGAGGGGTGCTCGGGGCCCGGGAGTGAGATGCGATGGCTGGGTGTGTGGCCCCAGGGAGGGGAGGAGTGTGGGGTTAGGGGTGGTGAGCATTCCCACGTGGGAGTCTGTTGTGTCGGTTTGCCAGAGCTGCCTCACACCAGGCGGCCTAAACCACAGGCACTCATTCTCTCCTGGTTGGGCTGCGAGTCTGAAGCCAAGGGGTGGGAAGGGCCACACTCCCTCCCGAGGCCCCCGAGGAGGCTCCTTCCTGCCTCCATCTCCTTTCTCCACTCCGCTCGGACATGTGTGGCCTCTTGCATGCAGCCCTCCTGGCCTATGTTCCTTCTCACCCAAGCCACAAGTTCCCATCATAGTAATAGTAGCTTGATCCTGACAGCGGATCAAGTTGGCCAACCTGGCCCCCATCTGCCTTTTCAGACTCACCCACATCAGCCTTCCTCTCTTACTATCCAGAACCCAGTGTTTATCCATGGTTCCAGGAGATACCAGGCCACTCCTGTTTCTTTGCAAGGGCAACACCCTCCGGAGCCTCACCTGTCCACTCCTACACATCCTGCAAAGCCCTACTCAATCAACACTACCTCGTCATGCTTCCCTTGACCTCTGCCTGCCTCAGCAAGATGAATCACACTCCCCTGAGCACAGGCTCGGACTCGGCTGGCAGCCTACATCTCTTAGGAGCTGTGTGGTCATGGGAAACTCTTTGAGCCCCAGTGCCCTCATCGGTAGAATGGGGATGATTGTATGACACTGCCCACGTGAGCTGTTGTGGATGTAACGGGATTGCATGGTGCTGGGAGTGGTGAGCACTCAAGGGGGTTGGTTATAGTGACAGCAACATGGCTCAGAGTCCTGGGCACCCTCGGGTACCCTGGGGACGCTGCTGCTCCCGGTTTCTTGCTGTGTCCACAGGTGCTGGTGACTTCAGGGTAGCCAAGTCCAGGTCTTCAGGCTCTAGCTTGCTTCACTGTCTCTGAGTCACTCACCTGAGGGCCTGCAAGTCATGGCAGACAGGGTTGGGGGGCACCAGGGAATCTGGAAGTCTGCTGTGCTGTCTGCTGACACCTGTCCTCTCCAGCCAGCGTGGGGGCCTGGGAGGTTTAAGCCACTTAGCAGGACGGAGGCGCCTGGGGAGGCCCTGGCTTCTCAGCTGGCAGGCGACACGAGCCTTTGGGAGCCCCGGGGGACTTGCCTTCCACACCTGCAGCTCCATGCGCTCGTGTGTACAAACACCCTATTTACGTCTGATTACAAACCATTAGTGCAATTAGGTTAGCCCCTCTCCCATGTGCTGGGCCTGGAGCCAGCTGTGCTGGGGGCCAGGATAGAATAGCAAACAGCTTCCCGCAGAGGCGGTGCCTGCTCGGCCGGCTCTCGGGGCTCCGGAAACCCTGCTCTCTTGGGCCGGGGAGCCGGGGCTGCAGTGTCCCTGGGTCAGGGGCTGCTTTGCACCTCCTGGAGCTGGGATGGGGGGAGGGCCAGGCGGGCTCAGGCCAGGTCACCTGAGGGGCGCGGTCCTTCCCCGGGAGCACTGTCCCTCTCAGGGCCCTCATCTTCGCTCTGCTGCTGTCTGGTGCCAGGTGACCCTTAGTCGTGGGGGCCTCCCCGTGCTCTGTAGAGTGTTTAGCAGCACCCGCTAGATGCCAGCAGCACCTCCTGAGCCAGGTCTATGTTCCAACACTGTCCCCCACATATGTCAAGTGTCCCCGTGGCCTGGACCTTGCTTTGGCATTTGGCCGCATCGTCCTGCCACTACGCTGCTCTGCTGGCGGTGTTGCCTCGTCAGCGCTGAGGCCACCCCTCCGCCTGCTCCCGCCCCGGCGCTCTTTCCTCCCGGCGGCAGCAGCCTTTGAAGCCCAGACACTCCGTCACCTCTGGCCCTGCGCCCCCTAGGGGTGCCCGAGTCAGAGAGATACCACACGCTGCTCCCCTGACCCTCCACGTTGAGCACAGCCCCAGCCCGCTGGACTTAAAAGGGCCATCTGAGCCGCGCACTTGACCAGGAGAAAGAGGAGAGGCCACGGGCTGTTTGTTCTGGGAGTTGGGAGTGAGCGCGCGGTTCTTCAGAGCCTGGCTGGAGGCGTCCTCCTCCCTCCTGCCTGCCCGCTGAGTCCTCGGCTGCTCCTCCCCACGTGCACCCAGCCCCAGCTTCCCACTCAGGACTCTTGTGAGCATGAGCCCCAAACTTCCACTCCCCTGAATTAGGGCCTTGCCTTTTGGGTGCAGGGGTCTCACAGCTGCTGTCACCTGGGATGTATCCAGGACGCGGCTGCTCACATGCAGACCCGAACTTCACCACAGCTCGGGATTGCTTGAAGCTACGCCAGGACTTACTGCCCAGCTCCCCTGCCTGCACCTGGCAACGTGACTTCGCTGCGTCTCCCCCGAGAGTGTGTCTGCTCCTACGATGACCAGTCCTCGTGGTTGGCCTGGGCTGGGACTCTGGGGACATGGGACCTTCGGTGCCGTAGTTGGGAAAATTCCAGGAGAAATGCGGAGAGCCAGTCACCCATTTGTTTCCCATCCCTTGATCGGGCTTGACCTCGTGACTCATTTTGGCCGATGGGATGTGGCCAGTGGGATGATGGCATAACAGATTCCCCCCAGATACCCCATGCCCCAGGATCTGCGACATTCGCCAACTTCCTTGGTGTAAATTCTCCTACCATGGTTGATTTCAAGCTGCCAGCGTGACGTCACTGAACATGGAGTAAAGAAGAGAGGAGCACGGCCTCTCTCCGGCTCATCCCAAGGGTGTGGTAGAGCCCAGTGTGTGTTACACGGCCCTGAGGGTCCACGAGCTCTGCTCTCCTCCTAGGACTGCCCTGTGCACAACCCTGGCTGGCCTGAGGATGGTGAGACCACATAGTGGGCAGGTGGTCCCAGCCACGATCCTTCCAGACCAGCCCATAGCCAGCTTACTCCCAAGCACAGGAGAGGACTCAACCAAGGCCCATAGAGCCGCCCACCTGACTCAAAGCTCACCTCACATGTATGGGTGAACCTCCTGGGGTCAGAAGAACTGAATGTCAGTCTACGGACTCACAAGCTTGTTGTGAAATTCTGTTGTTTTAAGCAACTGCCTTGCTTTAATGGTATTGTTTAAGCAATTCTTCATTTTTGGAGAGGTTTCTTACAAAGCAGCAGCTGGCTGATACGCAGCTGTTCATATTGAGGTGTGTGTACTGTTGGTATATTGCTTGTGTTGAGTCTAATTGTTATTTTAAATCACTTAGAAAAATTTACACTCTGATTCTGCAAGCAATGGGAGTCATCACTTACACCAGAAGCAGAGTGGCAGGGTTCCCTCTTACATTAGCAAAGCCAGCGTTCATCCTTGAATAAATGACCTCAGTTCCATATTTTCATACAGAGCAACACATGTGCGCTTTACGGCCCGGAGAGAGGAGACTGCTCTGTTTTGTACGAAGATGTACGTCTTGCACCGGCCAAGTAGTGCGGCTGAAGGCAGGAGAGACCACCAAACCCCTCCGAAGAGATGATGGTGATTGCTGGGATAGATTGGCATGACTGGGCCATGCAGGACTGTCGAGGGCCACCGTGTTGTAACTGGCAGTTTTTTCTTAATGTCACACAAAAACCATGGTGTCTTAGAACCCATGATATCTTCAACTTGACAAAATAAAGCATCATTTTTTATCACCCCCACTAGACCACCAGGCCCTCTATAGGCACTCGGTTTAGTGCTCTGCTTTGGCCATGTTGACATTTTCATTTTTAAGCGTATTTTCATTTTCCACTAGGCCCTGCAAGTTATAAAGCTGGTCCCATTAATCAGGTTTCTCTGGAGGCTTGTAGCAGGATGATGGTTAGACCCGGGCTCTGGGTCCAGACCTGCCCCCGGCCCTGTGAACCCGAGCTTGTTGCTCAGGACTAATTACACGCCTGTCTCCAGGGTTGGCCGGCTCCGGGGGCCTGCTGACTGTGGCCGTGTCCCTCTGGCCATGACCTCCCTCCTAGCAGCGCTGAGAGAGCCTGTTGGCGACACACTTTGTGAACAGCCCAGCACCAGGCTGACTCCTGTGTGGTCATTACCATCCCTGTGCATGGTATCCTGAGCCGCAGCTGTGGACGCATGTGTCCTGGGCCCAGAGAAGAGGCTGAACTTGACCCACGGGTCTGGCCACCGGCCGCTTGCTTCCCCCTCAGGCCCCGGGTTGACCCAGAGCCTGCCGAGCCTGCCAACCTGCCCAGGACCCCTGGGGTTTTACCATCCCCGACCCCAACGTCCAGGCGCCGCCTCACTGGGGAGCAGAGGCAAAGGGCTGACCTTGAGTCGGGCTGCAAGGTGAAGAGCGCTGACAGACGTTTATTTCTAAAATAGAACTATCTGGACAACCGCTTATTAACTGGGGGGAAGGGAGTGCTACTTCAGGCCTGACATTATAAAGGCATTTTCCTTTAAGAGCTTTTCCTGAACTTTTCACACCAGCTTGGCTGTCGGGAGCAGGGCAGAGAGAGCAGCCCCTCATCCCAGGTCCCGGAAGGGCTACGGCCAGATGAGCCATGAGCTGCCGTGACGGACACGACGTCCTCCAGAGGGCTCCGGAGCCCCGTCACGTGGCTGCAGCATCCCGCACTGTGGCTGACAGGTAGGGGACTGTGTCTGGCCATCCACGGCCCCTTCCACTGCCCCGGGCAGGTTCTTCACATTCCTCAGATGGCCAGGCCTTAGAATGTGTGTTCACATCTGGGGCCAGGGCTCAGCCGGTGATCAGAGCCAAGCCTTAGTCTCTGACCGCCATCAGGGCTCAGCAGGACCTGTGAGGGTGGGAGGGCTGGGCCAGGCGTCGTCTGAGGCTGGGGACCGGAGTGGGCATCCACCTTGGGGTCCCTCCCTCTGGCCTCCCTGAAGCTGGCTCGTCCTCAGCTCCCTGCAGCACAGGTGGCTCTGGGAGAGGAGAGGCCTGCGAGGTTCCTGAGCATCAGCTGAGCGAACCAGTGTGTCTGCAGAGAGACTTTCTCTCGGCCGCTTCCCTCCCCTCCGGCTGCTCAGCTCATGGTCTTGGGATGGAGCTGGGCAGCTTGGGGGAGGGCCACAGGGCCGCCCGTAAGTGGGATCCAGAGCAACAATGCCCTCCCTGAATCGAGGAAGCTCACAGGTCTCAGCTGGCCTTGGCTCTGGGCTCTAGATCTGCCTCGGGGGCAGCTGGGAGCTTAGCAAGATACCTTAGCAAGTTCCTTCAGGAGATTCTGTTTGCACATTCTCCCCCCACCTCTTCAGATATTTGCTGTGAAGCTCACATTATGCCTCTTTATTAAAACTGTTAATCAAAGGAAAATGCAAAAGCTGGGAGAAATGGAAGTGAAGCTCGTGGAGGGTGGGACTGTCCTGGAGTTGGGTCAGAATGCCTCCTCCTGGCTAAACCCAGGCAGAATTGGAAGGGCCTCCTTGTGTACAGGCAGCTTTCTGCCTCAGTTTCCCTAGGGTGCTTAGTCTCCAGAAGGCCCAGGACCTGAGAACAGTACTCTTCCCTTACCTGCGTTTCACTTTCTATTTCAATTACCTGTGGTCAACTGCAGGCTAAAATAGGAAAGTTCGAGAAACAAACAACTCGTAAATTTTACACTGTGTGCTGTTCTCAGGAGCGTGATGAAATCTCACGCTGTCTCTCTCCACCTGGCCTGGGTCGTGAGTCATCCCTTTGCCAGCGTATCCACACCGTACATACGACCCGCCCATTCATATAGGAAGAAAGAAAGTACACATATATAGGGTTCCGACCTGTCCAGGGTTTCAGGCATTCATTTCAGGGGGTCTTAAGATGTGTCCTCCTTGGATGAATGGGGAAATGACTGATGTCCTGATGTTTCAGTGAGATGATGGGCACAAAGGTGTCCTGAAGACTGTGAAGAGCTGCCCAGGGACCAGCTTACCTCTGAGAGGGCAACAGGAGGAGGTAAGTCTTCATTGAGCACTTTAGAGGTTTGTCAATTTTATTGATCGTTTCAAGGAACTAGCTTTTCGTTGCATTGATTTTCTGTTGTTTTCCTGCATTCGGTTTTGTTGACTCCTGCTTTTATTTTTATTATGTCCTTCCTTCTGCTTGCTTTCACTTTATTCACTCTCCTTTTTCTGGGTTCTCAAGGTGGAAGCCTTGAGACTTTTCATCTTTTCTAATGTTAACACTTAGTGCTATAAAATTCCCTCTCAGCACTGCTTTAGCCATGTCCCACAGAGTTTAGTATGTTGCACTTTCATTTTTATCTGATTCAATGTATTTTTATTTCCCTTTGGACTTTCACTCTGATGCGTGGATTAAGTGTTTGGAGATTTTCCTGTTGTCTTTCTGTTATTTATTTCTCATTGGATTCCATGGTGCTGGAGACTACACTGCACTTCCAATTATTTTTAATTTTTTGAGGTTTGTTTTAGGGGCCAAGAGATGGTCTGTCTTGTGTTATGCTCTGCCAGCACTTGAGAAGAAAGTGTGTCTATTGGGGTTGGATGAAAGGTTCAGTGGATGTTGGCTTGAGCCTGTTGCTGAGGATGTTGTTACATTCTTCTCTGTCCTCCTCATTTTCTGTTGGGTGGTTTTGCTGTTGTTGGGAGAGCAGTGTTGAGGTCTCCAACTGCTCTTGTGGACGTGTCTTTTTCTCCCTTAGCTTCTCTCAGTCTTTTTCTTCATATACTTTGCAGCTCAGATGTTGTTCCTATTCATTTAGGGCTGTTATGTATTGTTGATGTATTGATTAATGTTTTGCATGATATAACTTCTCCCGTCTGTTTCTTTCAGTCCACCTGTATCTTGATATCTGAAGTAAGTCTCTTGCAGGCTTCATATAGTTCAGTTATGTTGGTTAACCTACTCTGACAATCTCTGTATTTTAATTGGCATATTTAGGTCATTTATATATAATGTAATTATTGGTAATGTTGTCTTAAAAAAAGGGATGCTGTTTCATTCTTTGTTTTCCATTTGTTCTTTCTGAGTTTTGTTGATCTCTTTTCTTTTCCTTGCCTTTCTATGGGTTCCTTTAAAAGCTTCTGTAGGCTTCTGTTTTGATCTGTCTGCAGTGTTATTGAGAGCATCTCTTTTTGCAGCTATTTTAGGGGCTGTTCTAGTTGTTATACTACACAAATGCAGCTCATCAGAGCCTGCTGGTGTTGTCACTTTACCAGTTCAAGCAAAGAGCAGAAAACTTACCTCCCTTTACGTCTCATTACCATCTTTTATTTGTAATATAATAAAGTGTTTTCTGAACATAAACTTAGAACCTCAGACAATGCTATGATATTTGCATCAACTGTCAGACATAACCATAAAAAAGTACTGCATTTAGCTGTATTTTTATTCTTTCTGTTGTTCATCCTTCCTTTCTGGTGGTGGGGGTTTAGATGTTCCACAGTTCTCTGCCTTATTGTTTCCCTTCTGTCTAGAGAACCACCTTTAGCCATCTCTAAGGGTAGTTCTGCTCACAAGACAAATTCTCTGTTTTCCTTTACCTGAGAATGTCTTGATTTCCCCCTCACTCTTGAAGGATGTTTTCACTGGATATATGATTCTGGGTTGACAGCTCTTTTATCTCAGTCCTTGAAACGTGTTTTCTCACCTCCTTCCAGCCTCCATAATTCCTGATGAGAAATTCACTGTCGTTCCAATTGCTTTCCTCCTCAGGGTAAAGTGTTGTTTTCCTTTGGTTGCTTTCCAGATTTTCTGTTTTTGTGGTTTTCAGAAACCTGACAAAGATGAATCTTTGTGTGGATTTCCTTGGTTTTCCAATATGGGGCTCTCTTGCCTTCTTGAATCTGTATGCTTACGTTTCATTTAATTTGGGAGATGTTCAGCCATTTCTTTCTTGAGGAACATTATCCAGCTCCTCTCTCTTTCTCTGGGACACTGATGACAGGAATCTTTGTGATAGTCCCACACATACCTGAGGTTCTGTTAGTGCTTTTTTTGCGGGGGTGGGGGGGCGGGTTGCACTTTCTCTATATTGCTCAGATTTGGTGTGTGTGTGTGTCTGTTAGTTGCTCAGTCATGTCTGACTCTTCAACCCCATGGACTGTGGCCCTCCAGGCTTTTCTGTACATGGAATTCTCCAGGCAAGAACACTAGAGAGGGTTGCTATTTCCTTCTACAGGGCATCTTACTGACCCAGGGAATGAACCCAGGTCTCCCACATTGCAGGTGGATTCTCTATCGTTTGAGCCACCAGGGAAGCCTAATTTCCATCTTGAAGTTCACGGATTCTTCCTTCTATTCCCTCCATTCTGCTGTTGAGTTTTTCCACTGAGTTTTAAAATTTCAGCTATTGTATTTTCCAGTTCTAAACTTTGAATCAGTTATTTTTATAGCTTCCATTTTTTTGCTGACATTTCTTATTTCTTCATTTGTTACAAGTTGTAATTGTTCTTAGGACATTTCATGAAGGCTGCTTTAAACTCTGTGTCTGATAATTCTAACTTCTCTGCCAGTTCACTGTTGGCATCTATTGATCATCTTTTATCACTTGGTTTGAGATCACCTTGCTCTTGGTGTGGTGAGTACTTTTCATTGGAAACTTTGGACATTTTGGCTATTATGTTATAGGCTCTGGATCTCACTTAAATCTGTTGGAGCTGACTTGACGCTATGATAAGAAATGGGGTTACTGATTTCTTATTGCCAGGGTGCCTTGACTGGTGAGGGCAAGTTCAGAGCTCACCTGCTCCAAGTCTTTCCTGCTTCATCACCGCCCCTCCACCTACTCATCAGCTCTTTCATCTATGGCCTTGGCTGGGTCTCTCTTCTGTGCCTGCCTCTGGGGTCATGCTGTCAGTAGCAGGCCCAGTCTCCTCAGGGGAGGAGGTTAGCCCAGGATCGGGAGCTGTAGGGCCAGGTGACTCCTGCAGACTCTCCCCTGTTCTAGGCTCAGAGGCCTTTAATGGGAGCACAGATCCTGGCCACCATTTTCCGGGTGCACCTTAAGCTTACTGCAGTGAGATGGATTTGATTGAATGCTTCGCAGGCCAACTCAAATCACTCATCTTTAGGAGCCTCCTGGATAGCTGTCTCTCATACATAGAAGCTATAGAGTCATGAGAAGAGGGAACAGTATGATCTGAGGGATGGTACCCAAGAGTAGAATGATGAGAGAGACTCACTGCTTCCTAACTTCAAAACTGGGCTCCATGCCTCAGGGATTGTAGAGGATTTTCATCATTATCAACACCTGCGTCATCGTCAACACTAACAACATCATCCATCAATGTTGTCCTCATCACCATCATCACCATCACCACCATCACCAGCATCACCACCATCACCACCCTCATCACCATCACCACCACCATCATCACCACCACCACCACCATCACCACCACCACCACCACCACCAGCATCACCAGCATCACCAGCATCACCAGCATCACCACCACCACCACCATCACCACCACCACCACCACCACCAGCATCACCAGCATCACCATCACCATTATCACCACCACAATCATCACTGTCGTCACCAGCCCCATCACAACAGTAAAATAGCAATGATAACAGCAATCATTTTTTGAGCACTTATATAATTTCTTTTCCTTATCGCCACAACCTTAAGAGGGAGGAGATATTATCTTACATTTTTCAGATGAGAAAAGTCAAACTCAGAGAGGTTAAGTAACTTTCCTGACCTCACACAGCTAGCTAGTGGTAGAGCCAGGATTCAAATTCTGATCTGTCAGATGCCAAAGGCTTGGCCCATAGAGCTGGCAATCGAGGCCCTGAGTGGGCTGGAGAGTCATGGCTTTATCCCCTTTGTAAGCTCCCCACAGTTGGGCCATGCTCTGTGGCCTCTGTGTGGTCCTGGCCGCTGGCCGTACACACTCATGCATGGTGAGAAGGTGAGGAGCCAGCTGCTCCAAGGAGGCCTGGCCAGATCTCCCCGCCCCCGCAACCCGGCCCTGCATTCCTGCGCCCGTGGCTGCCCGTGCACATGGTCACTCCCTTACTTCCCTGGACACTGAGCAGCCACGTGCCCTGGGAGCTGGTCTTCTTCTTGCAGCTCCTTTTCTTCCATTTATTTCACCACGTTAAACACTCCACATTTTCAGGGTGTCACGAATACCAGAATTCCCTTTCCCCATACGTGGAAAGGGATTGGCCAGGCGACTCAGATGGTAGAGAATCTACAGACAATGCAGGAGACCTGGGTTCAATCCCTGAGTTGGGGAGATCCCGTGGAGAAGGAAATGGCAACCCTCTCCAGTGTTCTTGCCAGAGAATCCCGTGGACAGAGGAGCCTGGCAGGCTACATTCCATGGGGTCACAAAGAGGTGGACACGACTGAGTGACTAACACTTCCATGGCACAGACACGCTGTCTGAGGAGCACTGGAGTTGCCCGGTCAGGAGGCGGGTTCTCAGCCCACGTCCATGCTGGAAGGAAGGAAACTCCTGTCCTACGTGTCCACGAGAGACATCTCAGTGAAGACGTCTCATCACCTCTGGCTGGGCCGTGTGACTTGCCCGCTGTGCCAGGGCTGGGGCCGCTAGCAGTCCTCCCTGGGTCCTTGTAATGAGGGGAGGGGTTGCATGACCAGCAGCCCCACTGGACCAGATGGAGAAAGAACGTGTTCTCCCACAGCGCAGACGGACACGAACTCAAGTCCCGGCTGATGGTTTGTGATAACAGGGTGATGGACTTCACACCTAGGCCTCACTTTCTCTCCTTCCAAAGTAAGAGTAGTAGTGACCTTGTTGGCGGCCATCATGAGGGTCAGGTGACCAGCACATGTGATGCGCTCGGAGCAGCACCTGGCCCTCAGCGGGCACTGCCACTCGCAGTCACCCCCCTCTGGGTCCTGCGGCACCTTCGCTGATGCCTGGGCTGCACGAGGCTGCCAGTCTTGGGGCCTCTTACAAACGGCAGGTGTGAGCACCCCTGGTCCTTGTTCGTAGTATCAGACTCTAGTGTCTGCAATCAGGGCCACTGTTATACAGCCCGCCACACCGGCAGCTCCTGGAGCAGAATGCTCGGGAGAGGCCGGCGGAGGGGCCCATGAACGTTTCATCACGAGATTCCCGAGGAGCGTGGCTCCACAGGCAGCTTTGCACTGGATCCTTCGTCTTGGTGACATATGTCCTCACTCTCCCGTCTTGTCAACAGCGGACGTACTAAGGAGGCCTTCACAGTTAAGCATCCGTGGTGGCAGAAAGAGAAAACAAAGCAGCTGACACTTGTCCCACATGTCCCCTCGCAGAATCCTTTCTCAGCCATTAGCCCAGCTGAGCCTCCCATGAGACAGACACTCAGGGGCCGTGGTGGCTGTGGTCTACAGGTGGGGAGCCGGGGTCCGGCCCTCATTGTGCCTGGTGGGTCAGGCACCTGCCTTCACCTCGCTCCCAATCCTTTCTCTAACATGGAAAGAGGAAGCCTTAAAGACATCCTGGGGCTGATTAAACGTAGAATTGGAGCGGAGTCTGAGTGTCTTTTGGCTGTTTTTAGTTTCTTCTTGGGGAATTGACCGAATCACATCTTTGTCCATTTTTCTTTTGGAGTTTATTATTTAATAGATACTCGGAGCTCATTTCTGAGGGAATAAAGGGGTGGAGGCCAAGAAGAGCAATGCTGAATTGTAACTGTCCTGAAGTTCACACTCTCAGGGGGAAGCAGACAATGCACACTCACGTGGGTGCACACGCTCATACACATACACGGGCCCATGGGACACACGTGCATACAGGCGTAAGTGCACCCACAGATAGGCACCTGAGTACTTGGAGAGGCTGAGCGGCTCCTTGAGGTCCAGGAACCTCATGTCAGATGGCACCCCTGCCCTCTCCTACTTGAAGCTGGTGCCGGGGCTGGAAAGGTATGGGGACCAGGCACCCCACACTCTGAGGGCGGGGGTGCCATCTGACTTGTGGCTCCTGGAAGGCCTTTTGGGGCTGTGTCGTGGAAGATTTAAAGTGCTCACATCCTTTGACCCAACGATTCCCTCACAGGGGTGGATTATAACAAAATCTCTGGGTGTGAGCCTGTGGGTATGAGTGCGATGATGCTCTCGCAGTGGGCTTTGTGAATGACCAGCCAGCATGCAGGGCAGGACTGAAGGGGCAGCGGTGGAGGGAGGTGAGAGAGACAATGGCCGGTCCGTGGCATGGGCTCCCGGGCGGCTCGGAGATGATGCGGACTTGAGTTTATTGATGTGGAAAGCTGTCCATGGCGGGAGGTACTGCACGTGATCGCGGAGCACAGGCAGTGTGTCCCAAATGGGGCCGCTTCACACAATCCTCTCTCTCTCCCCATCACTTCTGCTCTCCAGCTCTAAGGATAATGTAGAACATGAAGCTTAAAAACCTATTTACCAACATTTTAATGGCTCCACAAGATGAGATTGCCAGTAATTTTCTTTCACTTCATCATTCCTTTAGGTATTGTCTTAGCTTTGTTAAAAAAATTTTTTTATGACTTTTGCAGTCAATGCTTATTACTTTAATAACAGTAAAAATGCGATTTTTATGTTTTCAAGTGATTCTTCTGTGCCCCATGAAAGGCAGGGGCCTGTCTCCAGAATGTCCCCTTGACTCACCATAAAGGGGGGAAAGATCCATTTACGACACTTCTCAAGCACCTCTTAGGCAAGGCGCTGAGTTGGAGGCATTCACACGGATACCCTCACGGACCCCAGGCAGCCGCTCTGTGATGTCATGGTGATCACTCACATTTCACAGTAAAGATGGTGGATCAGAGGGGTAAGTGGTCGGCCAAGGTCACACAGCTGGGGCTCTAGCCACATGGGGAGGAGGTGCATGGAGAAGGGGTGTTCCCTTTCCTGGGGTGTGAAATGGTCTAGCCCATGAGTCACCACTAAGGGAGAGCTTCTCGACTGGCTGAATGGACGTGGCCAAGGGAGAGTCCTGGCTGGCTGTGAGGAGCGTCAGCAGGAAGAAGCAGGTGAGTGCCAGGCCTGGGCCAGGAGGGATGGAGGTGGAGACCTGGCCCCAGCAGAGTGGGGTGCTGGAGTGAACCGGGCCCTGAAGACCCATGTTCTGGGGGGCAGTTTCTCCAGCAGCAAAGTGTGTCAGTAGCCCTGCAGACCCTATGCCTGGGCTTCATAAAGGAGCAAGGGGGACCCTGCAGGGAGAGGCTGTGAGAAGGGCTAGGGGTGTCCCGCCCGTATGGTATTTGTGGCACCAAGACTGGGGTTGTTGTCAGGGCGACCAGAGGAGGGTGAACACAGATCTTCACGGGTGCTCTGCCAAGTAATTAGTGTGTATTGACCATTTAATCTCTAACATCTCCACGAAGCAGGCAATGCTGCTGGAACTGACTCACAGATGGGGAGACTCGAGGTCCAGAGAGGCAGAGAGACTGGCCTGAAGCCTCACAGCCCATAGGAAGTTAAATGTTTGTGTGCCCCAGTCAAGCAGCCCTCCTCCCCAGTGTGATGGTGTTTGGAGGCAGGCATTTCCTTTGGGAAACATTCAAGGTTAGATGGGGTCATGAGGGTGGGGTCCCCAGTATGGAATTAGTGTCCTTATGAAAAGAGGAAGAGACACATGATCTGAGGCTACGGCAAGAAGTCTGAAAGCCAGTGAGCAAGTCCTCACCAGACCTGACCATGCTGGCGTCTCCCTCTCAACCCCCAACCTGCACAACCGTGTGGAATAAGTCCTTGATGCCTGAGCCCCCAGTGTACAGTATTTTGTTACAGCAGCCCAGACTGGATGAGCCATCGGCTGAGCTGGGTTTGCACCCTGCATGCTGGGTCTTAGCCCTGCCTTGTCTGGCCACAGTGCCGTGACCTCCCTGATAGTGAATTTAGACCAGTCCCTCCTGCCCCAGGCCAGTGGGATGAGGAAGTGAGCTGAGCACTCTTGGGCACACGTCTTAACCTCTCTGAGCTGCAGGCACTTCAGCCATGAACAAAGAATATAGTTGCGTCCCCTTTTCTGATTCCTCCGAGTGTGAAATGAGGAATGAAATGGTAGAACATGGCATGAGTCTCGAAGGGCTGCTGCAGCAAATCAGCACAGACAGGTGGCTTAAAGCAACAAGAGTGGGTCCTCTTACAATCCTGGAGGCTAAAAGTCCAAAAGTTGTGGACAGGGCCGCACTGCCTCGAAGGCCTCCGGGAAGGGTCCTTCCTGCATCCTCCGGCTTCTGGGGCCCTGCAACGTTTGCGGCTGCCTCACTGTCTGCCGCCATCATCACGTGGCCTCTCCTCCATGTGTCTCTGTCTGTCCCCAAATCTTGCTCTTCTTTCTCTTAGAACGATGCCAGTTCTTTTCTGATTTGTTTTTGTTGATACAACTCACTGTGATTTTAAAAATAAACTTTACATTGTGGAATAGTTTTAGATTTATAGAAAAAATTCAGAGATGGTACAGAGAGTTCCCATATACCCACACCCGTTTCCTGCTATTAATAACATCTTACATGACTGTGGTGCATTTGCTACAACTAAGGAATCAGTATTGATAGATTATTATTAAATGAAACTCTGTCTTTGTTCAAATCTCAGTTTCCTGCTCCATGCTGAGGCCCCTCTTGGCTGCGGCACATTTTCAGACTTTCTTTGTTTGTGATGACCTTGACAGTTTTGAGGGAGTCAGATATGTGATAGAATTTCTCTGATGTTTTTCTCATGATTAGACAGGGGTGATGTGTTTTGAGAAGGAAGAACACAGAAAAATGCCATTCTCACTACATTGTATCGCGAGCCCAGGTTGTCAACACTGTTTTTGACTGTGGATGTTGACCCTGGTCACAGGCGAAGGCAGTGTTTGTCAGGTCCTCCAGTGAAAGTCACCGCCACCCCTTCTCCAGCCTCTTTGCCTTGGAAGGGAGCCACTGTACAGGGCCCGTGTCTGGAGAGAGGGAGGGGAGGTCCTGCTCCCCCTCCAGGAGGGCAGAGTATCGGCAAACATTATTTAGGATTTTTTGGCATGGGAGATTTGTCCATATTTGTTTATTTATTTGTCCAATCATTTATGTCAGTATGAGCTCAAGGGTAGCTAGACTAGTTTATTCTTTGGGGTATAATCCATGGCCACAGTATTTCTGTTGCTGGAGTTGTTCCAGCCGCAGCCACCGGGAGCTCTTCCTGTCGACCTTGACAAGCTCCCTGGTGATGCTTTTGGTTGAACAGATCCTCCTTTCCTGACCCAGCAGATGCCCCGGGCTCATCACGTGTGTGCCCTGCTCCGTCCCAGAGTCAGCTGTTCCTCCAAGGAGTCCTGCCTGGAGAATGGGGTTAGAAGCCAACATCTGGGTGCTGGGGGTGCCTGCTGCTGCTGGGTGTCACTGCTCCAGGCTCTCAGCCGGCAGAACAAGGACACGAGTGCGTGTCACCAACCTGGTGTACACGCATGCGTGGACGTTTCTATGTGTGCCCACCTGTATCTCTATTAAGCTAGATGGGCCCTCATCCTGGTGTGTCCAGTGCTAATCCACCCCCATCCCAGCCCCCTCCCCTTTTCCAACAGGGAGAACCCTGCTCCCACTCCCACACGATGGTCCAGCCGGGTCTGCGTGTGCAGTGGGATCGGAGCTCCAGGCCTACGCCCCACGGGGACAGTTTACTCCCCGGAGCACAGAGCTCAGGCCCCTGCGCCTTTAGGCTCACACACGCCCCTTGTCCCCGTGTTACTTCAGGCAGCTCCTTTCTCCTCTCACTCTTCGCTGTGGGTTTCTGATCATAGATATTTTCTTTCCAGATGTCAGAAATACAGGAAAGCACAGGAAGAGATTGGAAAGACCCCAGAATCTCCCTCCAGGCGAGCCTCTGTGCATGTTTGGGTCTCCATCCATCCATCCTTTTCTATCCCAAATTGTACCCTGAATCAATCTTCCCGAGCTTGCTTAATAATATCATTCATTCACAGAGAACCTGCTTTCCCAAGTTTGTGGACAGGGGTGTGCTTACCATACAGCCAGTGCTATGCCAGGCTCTAGAAGTTCCACGGACATCACGAGGAGAGGCGACTCTTCCCTTGAGAGGCCCCCAGCCTTGGGGGTGTGGAGACGGATGTGCTTCAACAGTCACAGGACCAGATGGAAGACTGCCTGGGACGCGTCATGGGAAGAACCGGTGCGTGGTGCTGAGTGCTCTGGCCTGGTCTGCATGGTCCGGGATGCTGCCCTGGGGAGGGTCCTCAGTGATGGTCTGAAGCATGACCGTGACTGACAGGAGGGGCAAGGATGCCACCTGGCAGAGGCCCTGGTCCCGGGGCAGCAGGACGCATCTCTGGGAGGCCAGCATGGCTCAGTGGGGGCTGTGGAGGAATCTGTGGAGACTGGCTGTGGCCACAGGCCTGGAGAGTGTGGGCAGCCTACAAAGCACACGGGAGCTCTGGCCGGGATTTGAGCCGGGGGCGGGGGTGGGGGTGGGTCACGATCTGATGGACTCCTGGCTGTCCTGTAAGAAGTGCTGGAGAGGCCAGGGGGATGAGGCCCAGGGGGACGAGACGAGGCTGCAGCAGCCAGCAGAGAGAACTGACCGTTTCGGGGGATGTCCTAGTGGTGGTGTCCCCTGTAGGACCTCATGCCAGCCAGGCCTGATCAGAAAGTCCTCCCCAAGCTCCCCTCTGCCCCCGGGCCATTGCGTGTGCTGGCCTCTGGCCCCGGTTCCTGCACACACTGCTGCCTGCCCTTGGTCACAGCTCAAGCGCTTGAATTCCCCTCGCAAGCCAGCCTCCTGCTCTCCTGACCTCAGCACTAGATGCAGTCCCAGAAGTGGCTTCCTGCGCACGTCCCCTGCTGCTGACCCCCTGGGACCCTGTATGGTGACTGGGGACATGGCAACCTTGACGCTGGCAGGAACGGTCCAGGGCTGCTGGCTGCACAAGACGACCCACGTGCTAAGACAAAAGGCACACGTGTTCACTCATGGGAGTGGAAACTCTTGGTTTTGATTCCAGGTTCAGATGAGCCAGGGATCCCACACAATATGCCTGAGGCTCTAGAGGCTGGGGGTCGGAGATGGCCCCTCAGCAGTGCTTCCTGTAGTCAGGTCCGGGGGCTGCAACTCCTGGCACCTGTTCCCACCACCTGGAGTGACTTACGGCCCAGTCTGGGGCTGGCCAGCGTGATCAGGGACGAGAGTGCTCTAATTACCAAACGTCCTGCATGATTAACTAGGAAATTAATAAGCCGAGCATTCCCTCTCCACCTGGTGAGCATCTCGGAAGCCCATAAACATGCCGGCATCCGAATGCCACTGCGAGGCGTCCCCCCACCCTGCCTGCATCCGTCAGCACCTGGCGATTTATGGTCCTTTCCAGAGCATCTCCACGCCAGGGCTTCGTTCCAGAAACTGGAACTGGGTCTCAGCGCCCACTTACTGCCCACCTGGCTCTGGAGACCATCAGGCTCAGGCCCCCACCCCCAGCTCTGAGGCTGTCGCCTCCTCTGCCCCTGCTTTGCCATTTGCACAATGGTGGTGGCACTGCCCAGTGTGAGCCTGTCCTCAAGGTCAGACTGGACGATGCCCTGATGGGTGCTGCCGCTTCCTCCCTCCGCCCTGCCCGCTGGAGGAGTCGCTGACCTGGTTAACTGAGTCTGAGGTCTGTCCCTTGTCCTGTGTGTGGTGGGTGGATCAGGAGGCTTCTGCCACATCTCTTGGTCCTGCGTGTCCCACATGGGGGGCTCCAGGCATCAGTGGCTCTTTACCCCTCCTCCTTTCCTGCTCCCCCTCCCAGGAGGGAGCCGGCAGTAGGGCACCGGCTTTGTCCCGGGCTCAGCCGCCTCACTCTTGGGGTGGGGGGCCCTCTGGACTGACCTGAATCTCTCTTTCAGTCAAGCTGTCGCTGCAGCCTGGGCGGGTCTCTCTTGCTCCTGTTGAAGAGCAGTTTCTCTTCCCTTTGGCCGTGATTCCCACGTGGGCTTCTCCGGGAGGAACGGAGCTGAGCAGTGTGAGGGCAGGTCTCAGGCGGCCGAGCCGTGAGCCATGGCGCTCTGAGCAGAAGCCCCGCAGGGCTGGGCGGGGGGCCGTGGAGGGTCAGCCACTGGTCCTGGGCTCGCAGGAGGGGCCCGCTCAGGCTCTGGGTTCCCTGTGCCCCAAGAAGGTGATGGCTGTGATGAGGCACCCCTGGCCCAGAGCACGCCGGGCACGGCCGCCCCCTCCTCCCTCACTCCTCAGGCCTGTGGAGGGCAGGATGGTGGCGGGGGCATCACAGGTTGGCAGAGCTCCAGACCCCACCATCTGGCACATGGTCCCGTCCTCCACTCCCTCCCTGGGTGGCCACGGAGCCTGCGGCACCCTGGGGCCTCGGTTTGTCATCTGCAGTGTGGGCGATGCTGCCTCCTCTCCCAGGAGGGTTGTGAGCCTTAAAGGGAGGTCAGTTTGAAGGCCCTGGGGGAGCAGCCCTGGGGAAGGGGATGGGAGTCCTTGGGGGAGGGGAGCGGCTTGGGTGGCCAGGAGCCGGCCCAGAGGTGGGAGCGCAGGACGGAGTTGCTGGAAGATGTTGTTCACCAAACGTGTCGCACTAGCAGCAATTTGTCCCACTTTTGAGGTCATTTTTCTTTTGGACTCACTTTCGAGCATTTCAAGCTCATTTGTCCTCTGGAAGTAAATTTCCAGCCATGGGCTCATTCCAGCCATTGGTCAGAGGGATGTGGGCCGGGAGGGCGCAGTGCTGGCAGAGGCCAGGCTCTGGGGGGCTGGCAAGGCAGGGGACCCTGGGAAGGTGCTGGGGGGGCATGGGAGCCGAAAGGAGACCCCTCCTCTGTGAAGGTTGGTGGCAGGCAGACTCAGCCCCATCTAGACCCGCTCAGGAGATGAATTCTCTTTGGATTAGCGTTAAGTATACTTAAAAAAAAAAATCAGGGCCCAGAAAAGTGAGAATTAAGTAGAATTTAATATTCATCACGCCTCGGGAGAGGGAAGATTTCCTAAGTTTAGAACTAATACAAGGAATCAGGAGAGAAAATATGGACAGATTTGACTGCATAAAAATGAAAATCTTCTGCATGTCAAAATTAAACCACCAAATAAAAAGGCAAAAGAATATGGCCTGGGAAATATATTTGCAGCAAATATGACAGACAGAGGCTTAATTTCTTTATTAAATAAAGAGCTTATAAGAATATCTGTAAAAATATAGAAGTGCATATGATGTAAAGTTCAGGCTTTTTTTTAAAAGAGGAGGTGTTTAAATGATAGGGAAAAACAAACGAAAATCTTACGTGTGGAGGAAAAACTATGCAAGCACCATGATGTTGAGAGTGAATTTTAGGGACTGGGATGCTTTTTTTATGTCTATTTTTTTCTTTCTATTTTCCTATAATTTTCAAAAAATTTTTAAAGAGTATGCTTTACTCCGCAAAAAGTGTGATGGATTCATGAATATATTTGCTGTGTTATTACTATTAACAATATTTATTTTAAAAAATTTTACCGATGTATAGTTGACTTTCAGTGTTGTGTTAATTTCTGCCATACAGCGAAGTGACTCAGTTATATATATTAATATATATATGTTCTTTTCCATTATGGCTTATTACAGGATATTGAGTACAATTCTCTGTGCTATACAGTAGGACCTTGTTCATTTATCCTATATAGACGAGTTTACATCTGTTAACCCCAAACTCCCAGTATCGCCATCAACCTCATTACTATTATTGGAAGTAGCAGCAATGCTCACTGTTTGTTAAGCAGCTGCTAGTATGAGATGCGTGCATTGCTGTGTGTGTGAAGCATTTGTCACTCGTCATCTCATTTAATTCACACGACACCCCTGGGAAGCAGTTGTTATTATCCCCACTTTAACGATGTGAAAACTGAGGCTCAGAGAGATTAAGGCCTCTGGCAGGGGTAGGATGGCTAAGTGGGAGATGTGGATCTGAACATGGGGCTTGGACCCCAGGTTGCCCCGGGGTGGCTAAGTGATGGCTGGGATGGGAGCTGAGAGGTTCTTCCGTGGCCCCACCAGCCCCCAGGGCAGTGCTAAGATCAAACCCACCTTGTGTGCAGATGGGCTGGAGGAGCGCTTGTCCTCCAGGAAGGGCAGTGTGTTCCAGCCTTGCCTGTCTCACTCCCTTCCCAGTAAAATAGAAACCAATCCAGGCAATGCCAGGAGTTGAGAGGGCTCAGGAGGCCCTGGCAGGAGGCATGCATTTACAGTTCCGCACGTGCACAAAATGCTTATTAGAAATCTGACAACAAGGCCGACGTAGCCTTAGACTAATTGACTAAGAATCCTTGAACTTGACACAACTTGGGGAAAAATAACAGAGAAACGATGCAAAAAGGCTCAGAAGCAGCTCAGCTCCTCTTTCTGGGTCAGCACGTGCAGTGGTGATTCCTGTTATGCTTATGCCGAGAAGGGGAAGGAGCCCTGAGACTCATCATCCAAGATGGTCCTTGAAGCCTTCAAAACGGGAACAAACTGGGGGGGTAAAACCCCACACAGATGGGTCGTGTCACCCACCCTACACACAGCCCCGGGCTCAGAGACGAAAACAGCTTGGCCCTGGGGTGGTGCGAACCCTGGATGCACTGGAGGCTTTCCTGGAGGAGGTGTTTCTGTTACTGAGCCCACAGGAAGGCTGCAGGTCCTGAAAGGTGAGGCACAGGGAGGGCTGAGGAGACTTGGAAAGTGGCTTTTGGTGGCACTCGGGGTCTCTGTGGGGAAGCCGCAGGAGGTAAGTGAACCCCGAGGGCTGGAAGTGGTCACTGTGCCTGGGCCTGCGGCCTCTAGGAGATGGGCAGGTGCTCCCAGGCTTCAGAATCACAGTGTCTTTGGGGAACTGAAAGAAGAGATTCAGCTGTCCTCTGGGGCTAGTGAGGTGGCTGTTAGTGGAGAAGAGAAACTGACTTCCCCATCTTCTGGAACTCTCCTCCAAGGAAGCTACTGTCCACATTTTACAGAAGAGAAAACTGAGGGTCAGAGCTACAGCCCCACAGCCTTCCTGGTGCTTGTCTCTGTGGCCCGAGACATGGCTCCCTGCTGTGGTGCACTGCACCATTCCAGGTCGGGTGCCAAAGGAGGGCACCCTCATGAGGCTGGCCTCCTTAGAGCTCCTCCTGGCCGGTCCTGTTTGTGGCTCTCTCGGGCAGACCGCTGGTCCTCAGCACACAACGGGCTATTGAGCCTGAGCCCCTCAGTCGCCGGGCCACCTCAGGATCCCCTGATGTCCGAGGCCTCAGCCCAGCATGTGTGTGCAGTAGGTGCTCCATAAATGCTCTCCAAACAACCAAATCCAGAGACTAAATGCAGCTGGGGCAACTCTGGGGCGGTCTCCCCTCACTCCAGATAAAATGAACACAAGCTGTAGTCACATGTTCTGAAAATGTCACTTCAACTGAATTCACGTGATTGTCATCTGCCCCCAAGTCTTCCCTGTCCCTCCTCTCAGTTCAACCCCAGACCTCAGATCCAACTGTCTTCAGTTTTCACCTTGACTCAATCCAAATCAAATTGGGTCAGTTTCCTTTCAATTCCATTCTATTGAATTCTTTCTCTAGAATTCGATTTCCTTTCTTCGATTTGGCAAAATTCAGTTCCTTCAATTCATTTCAGTTGGCCTCAGACCAGTTTGGGGACTTTAACCCAATCCTGGCCAATAATTCAACGACGAACAGTTTTCCGATCGGATCCAAGATGACTCAGCTCGCTTCAGGGCCCCAGCTGGTCCCTAGGTGTCCTCCCGCGTGTGAATCATTGCGGCCATCCTCCACGTGTCTTTTGAGCACCTGAGCCCTGCAGGGCGCCGTCCTTCTGATGTGGGATGACGAAGAGGCTCCTTTCTGGGGAATAAACTGGAAGGAGATGAAATGTGAGCGACTGCTTGTGCTGGGTGAAGCTGCCTCCAGTCTGTCACTTCCTGTTCTCCCTGTGACGCCCCCAAGAGAAGGCGTCAGTGTTTCATGGTCACAGTCCCTGTTGGAGGGCTGGGGAAGCAGAGGCACATGGTTGAAGTCCATGGCCTTACAGCATAAGTGCTCAGATCTTGAACCTGGGCTACTTGACAGCAAAGCTCTCTAGCCTGACGTTTCCATGAGAAAATAATAGCAGTTCAGTCAATGAACTTGTTCAACAACGTTGAGTGATTCCCAGGAGCTGATCATTGTTTTAGGCAATGGGGACGCGGAAGTGGGGGAGGCAGCCACGTCCCTGCCCTGTGCACCTGTGGTCCAGTGTGGGGGGAGATGGAAGTTCATGCGAGCAACATGTGGGTGTCCCCAGCTTTGGTGGGAGTGGGGAAGGTCAGGAGAAGATTCCAGGGGTTGGTGGTATCATGCCTGCACATTAAGCACTGGATAGGTACAGCTGAATGAGGGAATCCCTGAGTCATGGCCTTCCTTGGCTTTCAGGGGATGACCCTCACCTGGTCCAGTCCTTGTTTGAGCCTACAGCACCACCCTCCTGCTCACAGGTCAACAGAGTGGTCAGAGCCCTCACCGTTTAGTCACAGACTTTTTGCCGAGTAGCTTCCTTGCTTCAGTTGACACCGCAGTTTCTTCATCCGCTTCTTGTTGTTCCTGCATCTCAGCTTTTCTTCTGATGCTGGAAATGATTGAAGGAGGGAGAACGGGACGACAGAGGATGAGATGGTTGGATGGCATCACTGACTCAATGGATATGAGTTTGAGTGAGCTCCGGGAGTTGGTGATGGAAAAGGAAGCATGGTATGCTGCAGCCCATGGGGTTGCAAAGAGGTGGACATGACTGAGCGACTGAACAGAACTGAACTGAACATTAGCCCGGCTACCACAGTTTCGTGACTTCCCTGGTGGCTAGACTGACTCGTCAGTCCTTCCAGACTCACTGACTTCAGCTGCCCTGGGTACCCACTCTGGTGGTTTCTCATGGTTTTGCCTTCCTGGGTGACCTTTGTTCCTCTGAAAGCTGTAAGACTTTTATAATGAGGCATATGTGCACAGAGGGTACTCGCAGAGGTGGATATAATGGACGGAGGTCAAAAAGGTCTAAATACAAATGCAACGAGTGCAATAGAAAGAAAGAGATTGAAGGAGTTGGAGCAAGTTGGGAGACATAGACTTTTCCTGCGGGAGGCATACATTCAGGGTAGAATTAGCGAGATTTTCAGGGACCACCACAATATTCTCCCCCATGAAATTAAAAGATGCTTGTTCCTTGGAAGAAAAGCTATGACAAACCTAGACAGCATATTAAAAAGCAGAGACATTATTTGGTCAACAAAGGTCAAGAGATCTGGATCACAGAGAAAGCTGAGCACTGAAGAATTGATGCTTTTGAACTGTGGTGTTGGAGAAGACTCTTGAGAGTCCCTTGGACTGCAAGGAGATCCAACCAGTCCATCCTAAAGGAAATCAGTCTTGAATAGTCATTGGAAGGACTGATGCTGAAGCTGAAGCTCCAATACTTTGGCCACCCGATGTGAAGAACTGACTCATTGGAAAAGACCCTGATGCTTGCAAAGATTGAAGGCAGGAGGAGAAGGGCATGACAGGATGAGATGGTTGGATGGCATCACCGATGCAATGGACATGGGTTTGAGCAAGCTCTGGGAGTTGGTGATGGATAAGGAGGCTGGCATGCTAAAGTCCATGAGGTCGCAAAGAATCGGACATGACTGAGTGACTGAACTGATTGAACTGGCATCTTCCCTGACCCTCTCCCAGCAACGTGGAGGAATGGGCTTTTCAGCACCTCGCCTCTGTGGACAGAGCCCAGCTGCCCAGCTATCCTTTCTACCTTCTCTGTCCACATCGCCTGTGCTTACCTCATCCTCTGCTTGACGTATTTATCAGACGGTGAATTTGACCAAAGGTGCTGCAGTAGGACCTACAACCTGTCCCCCCAGGGAGACTGTGATTCTCCAGAGACAGACAAAACTGGCTTCAAGTCCTCGTCTTTGCCTTGTCACGACTTTGACTCCCATTTCCCCACCTGTCATGCTGAGTGACTATGAGGAGTTAACAGGGTGGTATTTGTCAGGTGCTTGATGGAGAGCAGGGCTTCAGCAGCTGTTTGCTTCTTCCTCCTAAGTCGCATGTATCAACTTTCCAAGGGATTCCTAATGCCTGAGCCAGATGGCTGAGGAGCAGACATCTTGGCAAGCTGGTGGGGGAGATTGTTTTTAGCAAGCGCCACACTGAGGCTCACCTTGGTGTGGGGAGGAGAAGCAGCTATGTTTTGACATCTCCCAGGTCTTTTCTGGGAGTGAGGGGGTGAGATACCTAATGGGCTCTGTAAGGGCAATGCTTGACTCAAACGATGGAGGGCGGAAGGTAAGATTCCAGCCACGCGCATGATACTGGGGACGCTGGATGGCAACTTGCCCCTGTCATCACCTTGTTCCATGGCTGCCTGCCCATCCCTGACTGGGTTGGCCCTTTTGACAGTAAACGTCCCCCCTGCCACACACACCTCATGAGAGGCTAAGACAGAACCACAGGAGGAGAGAAACAAGTGCCTACCTGGAACTTGTCAGGATGGCCTCACCCCAAGGCTGCTTTTGGGTGATGGTCCTGGGGATATCTGGGGATATCATACTAGACTCAAAATCCCATCTCATTTCTGCCCCAGCCCCTGCGATGGGGGCATTCTATCTCGTTCACTGCTTTTTCCTCCTCCCCGATGTGGCTGCCCCCTGTGCTGGGTTCTCATGGTACTGGGTGGCCTGATGGCACATCAGGCTGTAATCGCCACAGCCTGCATGGTGCGTGACTCAGCAGAAAACTGCATGAGGCGAGTTCTTTCCGGGAGGCCCATCCCCAGAGAGCTGGTCTCCAGACCCCGAGGGAAGATGGCTTTTCCTCTAGGGAAGTTTAGATAGTGGTCATTTCACAACAGGTTGTTCCTAAGAGAGGTCAGCTGGGAACACACTCCAGGCTCCCCTCTTCTTGGCCAGCATGTCTGCCAGCCCTTCACTGAGGATACCAGACTTGCGGCCTGGCCTTTGCTCACAGGGACTAGTTTGCTGTGCCTGCAGCCTCTGGGCCCTCCCACTGAGGCTCTGTCCCACCTCTTGGAGCCTCAGGTTTTTTATCCGCACAACAGGGAGAAGAGGACAACACCTAACCGAGAGGGTGACGCGTGCCAGCTGCTGATGGTGCCCTGGGGAGCGTCACCCAGGTTAAGCTCTCTTGTGGGATGTGGGGGGGCGGCAGGCACAGGTCTGGGATCCGGCAAAGCACACCAGGGATGGCCCATTCGGAGACTTGTGAACCTCTCTGCCTGGCAAATGCAGAATGCAATAAGGCCTACCTCTGACCCCTCAGTGGAGTTTCTCTAGTTACGTAAACTTATACTCATCCTGCTCGAATTACACAGTGGGTGCATCAGATGAATCCCTCTGAAAACCAGCCCCACTGTAAGCTGCGCCGGGCACACACCATCCCATGCCTGGAAAAAGACTGAGGCCAAGCCCTTCCCAGAAGAGGAAGCTGCAGGTCTGGGAAGTCCCCTGGTGGTCCCCACGGCGCAGAGCATGTGTGTGGTTTATCTGGGATAAATGTTAGTTGTTCTAATTCTTTAGCTTGTGCTTGGGCCCTTCTCTGGCCTCTCCTACTCCTCTCAGGAATCTCAGATGTCACAGTAGTTCCCCCAGGAGGCCATCTGGGTCTCAGCGGGAGCCAGATCCAGACCAGAGAGGAGAGTCTACCAGCTAGTTGTCACACAGCAGATTGGGTAGGGGGCGGTGAGGCGCTGCCTCCACTCCTGCTCACATTGCCAGCCCAACCTGGCTCTCTGGTGTCTAGACCCTGCCCCAGTCCACAGTCCCCAGCCCGCAGGCCCCCGTCTGTAGGACCCAGTCTTCAGCCCCCAGCCCGCAGGTCCCAGTCTGCAGGCCCCCGCCCTCAGGCCCCCATCTGTAGGACCCAGTCTTCAGCCCCTAGCCCACAGGCCCCAGTCTGCAGGCCCCCAGCCCACAGGCTCCCAGTCTTCAGCCCCTAGCTCAGAGGCTCCAGCCCGCAGGCCCCCGCCCCCCACAGGCCCCAGTCTACAGGCCCCCAGCCCACAGGCCCCAGTCTGCAGGCCCCCCGCCCTCAGGCTCCCAGTCTTTAGCCCCTAGCCCAGAGGCCCCAGTCTGCAGGCCCCCAGTCTACAGGCCCCTGCCCGCAGGCCCCTAGCCTGCAGGCCCTCAGCCCACAGGCCCCCAGTCTGCAGGCCCCCAGTCTTCAGCCCCTAGCCCATAGGCCCCAGTCTACAGGTCCCCAGTCTGCAGGCCCCCAGCCTGCAGGCCCCCAGCCCACAGGCCCCCAGTCTTCAGCCCCCAGCCTGCAGGCCCCCAGCCCACAGGCCCCCAGTCTGCAGGCCCCCAGTCTTCAGCCCCTAGCCCACAGGCCCCCAGTCTACAGGCCCCTGCCTGCAGGCCCCCAGCCCATAGCCCCCCAGCCCACAGGCCCCAGTCTGCAGGCCCCCCGCCCTCAGGCTCCCAGTCTTCAGCCCCTAGCCCAGAGGCTCCAGCCCTCAGGCCCCTGCCCCCTGCAGGCCCCAGTCTACAGGCCGCCGTCTACAGGCCCCCAGCCCACAGGCCCCAGTCTGCAGGCCCCCCGCCCTCAGGCCCCCAGTCTTCAGCCCCCAGCCTGCAGGCCCCCAGCCCACAGGCCCCCAGTCTTCAGCCCCTAGCCCAGAGGCCCCAGTCTGCAGGCCCCCCGCCGCAGGGAGGTTCAGCGGCACCTCACGTGGAAAGCTGGGGGGGCACTGGCGCGTCCGAGGGGGGAGAGCTGTCCCCGTTGCTGGGCCATGTGCCGGTGTGTGTGAGAGTGACAGAGTTAATTTCCCAAACACCATCTGAGCTGAGTGCATTTTGATGAGGGTGATGGTTTTTTAAATTTTAAATTAGAAATTACATTTTTACCTCTGCCAAAATAAAGATGAGAAATCAGATAAATCTGGTTCGAAAAGGGCTGGAACCGGAGAACGTGTGTCTGACAGACTCTCTGCTGAGCAAACAGACCCGGATGCCAGTGTGTGTCTGGAGCTCGGTCCCCGGGACTCTGGGCTGCCGGGGCCTCTATAGCCCTAGCCAGGCTGTCTGCAGAGCAGGGGGCGGTGGGGCTGCATGCATGGGCTGGGCTCCTTGGAGGGAACCCCAGGAACCTGCGTCCTCCTTCCTGGAACCTCCAGGTCACATGCTGGCTGTAGCGCTGAGTGTCTCCGGGCCTGGTGGGGGTGGTGGGCTCAGCCCATCGGTCTCCCCCGGCATCTTTGAGAGACCCTTGTGATGCTGTTGCCTCCATTCTACTGTTGGGGAAACTGAGGCCCAGGAGCCTGGCTGGGTGGGTGGGGTGGGGTGGGGGGCGCTGTGGCTGGAGCAGGGGACCCGAGGGCAAAGGCTCCCTCCCTTCCTGCACAGGGTCAGTAAGGCTGGTGTGGGGCCCGCAGGGCAGGGGAGGGGCCGGGGGCAGTGGCTCTGACTGTCTGTGAGCCCCTTCCC
Source organism: Ovis canadensis (assembly GCF_042477335.2). NCBI lineage: Eukaryota > Metazoa > Chordata > Mammalia > Artiodactyla > Bovidae > Ovis > Ovis canadensis. Next base: position 25,437,491 of record NC_091253.1, on the reverse strand, counting down.
CCTGCCCTGCCCCGTCTGCAATCAATTCACATTATTTGCTCCCTCTGCCAGCTGCTGTGTAACGTCAGTTCTCAAACAGCAACATGACAGAAGACAAGGAGCTGTGCTGTCCCCACTGCCCAGAGACCTGTCCGTGAACCCAGGACCCTCAGCTGCTCTTCTCCAGCCCCGCCCCCCACCCCGCCGAGGGTGCTTATTTTCTGGGCCAGTGCCCTTCAGCCCAGTGGAGCCCAGACTCGCCCTGCCCTCCGTGGTTCACCCGTGACCCCTGCCTCCAAGTCTCTGTCCCCACCTCCCTAGTTACCCTTCGAGCCCCTAGGTACCTGACGGCAGGACCTTCTCCTGGCTCACGGGAGCCTCCTGTTACCTGTCAAGAGTCCAGGGAGGGAGTGTGGACCGTGTCAGAGAAGGCCCTCGGTTCCCTGGAAATAGGTGAGGTCAGGTCCGTGGACCTACCCACCTATTCCCCCATGCCCTCCACCCCTCAACCCCTGGCATCCTTAAGTCAGAGCTTGTGAGGTCACACTGCCCGACTCCGCTGTGGTTGAGCCCCTGGGCCAGATTGTGCGCGGGCCACCCAGCCCCCCTCCACCCACCATCCAGGTGGCCCTTCCTGGTGTCCACAGCCTTCCCTCCAGAACCCTGGACTTCTGGTTTGCCTTCAAGGCCACGTCCACAGGATTCTTTCAAAAAGTGAGATGAAGAAAACCCCATGCTAGAGTCCGACCACAGAATACTCCTCAGAATAAAAGGGAAGGAACTCTGGGTTCACGGAGAACCTTGGATGGATCTCAGGGCATTAGGCTGAGGGAAAAGAGAGAGCCGATCTCAAAGGTCACAAACTGTGTGAGTCCCTTTATATAACTTTTTCCAAGGGCCATGATGATAGAGATGAGGACAGAGAAGCGGCTTGGGGCAGGGGCACGGGGTGGCGCAGGGGCAATGGGGAGCTTCCTGGGGACCCGGCAGCTCTGCCCCTTGACTGTGGAGGCTTTGCAGGGGCGTGTGTGTGACACGGTCCGCAGAAGTAAGCACAAATGTGCACACATGCACACACACACACGCACAAACACACATACATGGGTTTCAACGTATCTCTCAGGACACAATGTCACTCACAGCAAGGGCCCTGCCCTGGGCTGCAAGGCTGGAGGGTGGTGGTGCAGGCTCGGAATCCACCCTCTCCTCCCGCATGGGGAGAGCCACATGCCCACCCCAGGGCAGCCCTGTTCTGGGCCCCGTGAAAGTGAAAGTCGCTCATTCGTGTCCGCCAAAAGGCCACCAGTCCTCTGCTGCCAGCGCTGACCCCCAGGCTCACAGCAGCGGCGTCTGCTCCTCTCCACCCCAGCCCCACAAGTCTCTCCTCCAGGGGTTCAGACCGATGCTGCTGCAGGCTCCCTTTCGCCCACTCAGCCCTGGCTCTGGGGTCTCCCCTCTCCCGTGCGGGCTCAGAGGAATCCCCCTTTCTCCGTTTCCTACATGATCCAAGGGCCGCCCCCCTCCCCGCTCGCCAGGTGACCCCGCTGAGCCAGTCCAGCTCCTTTCTCGGTCCTGACGACACTTTGTCCTCAGTGTGGCTGGAGTAGGTGATTTTTTCTTCTGGGAGGGATAGAGGAAAAGCATCAGTTGATTTTAGATATCCAAACACTGGCAGTGAGGTGAGGCACAGTTCCTGGCCGAGGAAAAATTCCCGGCTCCCCACTGGTCAGAGGCTGCCCGCCACACCCAGGGGGGCTCCTTGCCCAAGCCCAGCTCTGTTCCCATTCAATCCAATGTCACGGGCCCCAAGGAGGGTGCCTGGGACTGCAGGGCTCAGACCCGGGGAGGGCGTGCATCTATTACCGACCTTGGCTCTTGCAACCTCCCCCTGAGGCCCCTCTTGCCCTCTCATCTGAGCTCTTTCAGTCTGGGAGTCCCCAGCTCCAAGGGTCATCCCTGACTCCGACCTAGGTCTGGGGTCTGCCCTGCTCAGCCCTACCACTCTCTGCTCCTGGCGTCTCCTCTCTGTCTTCCCGACCAGACTCGGCTCCCTAGGGACAGACCACTTATCATGGTCACCCTGGCCCAGAGCCCACCCTCAGGAAATGTCTGTTTGGTGTTGTCATCACTGGGAACCCAAGGGTAGATGAGAGGCTGGGGCCCGGGGCAGCGCTGGGCAGGAGACACACCCTGAGGACATCTGGCCTCGGGCACTGCCTGAGTTCAGAAGTTCCAGGAGGGCCCAGGGCGCTGAGACGGAGGGATGGCCTCGCCAAGGCCGGAAGCAGGGAGGCCTGGCTGTGAGCTTGTCGGTGAGCCGCCGGGTGTCAGATGGCATGAAGTCTGGGCAGGTGCAGATGTGGATGATGAGGCAAGGGCAGGGAACTGTGCGTCACCTTGTAGCTGACGGCCCCGGGGACAGATAGGCAGTACAGTTACTCCAGCGCCAGTGAACGGGCAGCCGATGATGGAAGAGGGGCTGTTGGGCTTGTGGAGGCAATGACAGGGCTGCGATTACACGGGGAGGGGGGCAGGAAGGGGTGGGGAGCCAGGGAGCAATCACTGCCCCTTCTCCCCTCCCACCTCCCAGCAATTTCCCTCGGCTGCAGGTCAGTGACACCGCAGGAGGGGCCCTGCCACCTTCCCAGGCTGGGAGGCCCAGGGATCCCATAAGAAGTTCCGCTCATCTGTGACGCTAATCCCCAGCTGCGATCCTATCTCGCTGGAGATAGCTCTCATGTCCATCGATCCTGAGCTGGCATTAGCACAGGAGACTCAGCTATTAGCTCCCGGCGGTTCCAAAAGCTGCCCGTCACCGACATCCACCGGGACGCAGGGAAGGGGCTGCCACCTGCTCCAAGGCTCCTGGCAGAGCCCCAGCTGGCCTTGCAATGTCCTCCTGGAGGTGGACGCTCAGCCCCAGCCTGGCTGGCACAGAAGGTCCTGGCATGCCTCTCCCCCATCCCCTCCCACTCTGCCTCCCCCCGAGCTGGCCCAGGCCCAGGATGTACTGGAACAAGGCGTTCTTCCAGGGAGGCGACCCTGGGGACCCCACACCCTGGGGAGAAGTCAGTTTGGACAGGACAGCAGACTCCCTGCCCTGTCACCCAAAGCCTCAACTTCTCTGGCAGTTGATGGAAAATGAGCCCGTGTGGGTGGCACCAGCTCCTACCTGAACCTCAGGAATCTCCAGACTGGTTGTCAGATGACTGACGTCTGATGTTACCCTGCAGGGATCGCAGACTGTGGTGTTTGCCCCTCTCAGTCGCTGGGTCTCTGGGCACACGGGCCCTGCCTCTCCAGGTGGTGTGGAAGTCTCCCTGCCCCTCTCCCCCAGACCCCGCACCTGCTCCCACCTGACTCTGGACCTGGGGTCTTCTCTCCTGGACTCTGGAGCACCATGTCCGACCATGCCCCTGCCACCCCGAACCCTCTCAGCAGCCTCAGGGGCGAGCACAGACCAGGCGTCCTGACCCTGAGACCTCACCTGCCCCTCCCTAGACTGCCCGCCACATTCCTCCCTGCCGTGTCCCTAAGGCCTAGCAGGAAGCCCACCTCCTGCAAGACGTCTTTCTGGTGCCCTGGCAGGAGGGCTTCCTGTTCCCCCTGGTCTCCACTTGCCCCGCTGCCCTGGGGCACGTGCTGGGTGCTTTCACCAGACCTAGGGCCTTGAGAACCGGTGATGGTTCTGGGAAAAAGATGGCTCCTAGTGTGAATGGAGGGCGGACTATGCCAGCATGGTGGACCCTAAGCAGGGATGTCAACGGGAGCCACTCCAGGGTTGGACTGGCAGCCGTGACCTGGCCTGACCACATCCCCAGGCCTGTGCCCTCCTCTGGGGACCTCAGGGCCTGTGGAGAGAGCCACAGTCCCCTCCTGCCAGATTTCTGCTCCGACCGCCAGAACAGAAAACAGCCAAGAAGGAGGATGTGGACGACGTGTGGGGTGCTGTCAGGGGTCCATTCCTCCCTCCCACACGGGGGCCTGCTGGGGGCTCTGGGGATAAAGAAGGCGGGTGCCCCCGCCCTGGTCTCCCTGCCCATCTGCTGGCTGCGCAGGTCACAGCACCACCCTTGCTCCTCACTCCCTGCTCTCGGCCTTGGGGCCTCCTCCCCCGGCCCGGGGCTGGGGCTTCCCTCCGAGCTCAGGCCCCGCCTGCATGGATGCGGGAGGGAGAACAAGTCTATATCGTCAGTGCGAGGAGGCTTGTCTGGCTGAGCGGCAATGCCTTCATCCCTTCTGGGCTGGGGGCCACTCTCAGCGGACAAGTGCCTCTGGCTGCCCCATACCAGCTGGGGACAGTTAGGCCCAGGGGGCTGGTCTGTGCTGCGCCTGGAGGCTCCTTTCTGGCCGGCAAAAGCTCCCGCGAGCCCCAGAAGCTCAGGCCAGGCTTAGGGAGTTTGCTGAGGCTTAGAGGGAGCTGGGCTCTGGAACAGATGACCATCCACACAGCAACAGCCTGGGAGCAGGGGTCTGGCACAGGCTCAGCTGCACAGGGCGGCCCTGCCTCCAACTACTCTGTCCTTTAAAGGCTCCACGGAGCCTTAGGGGTATCGAGGTGGGCCCTGAACTGATTCTAGCTGAGTCCTGACCCTGGTCCCACTCTGAGCCCTGACCCTGGTCCCGCTCTGAGCCCTGACCCTGACCATACTCTGAATCCTGACCCTGATCACACTCTGAATCCTGACCCTGGTCCCATTCTGATCCCTGACCCTGGTCCCATTCTGAGCCCTGACCCTGATCACACTCTGAGCCCTGATCCTGGTCACACTCTGAGACTCTGAGCCTTGACCTTGGACCCTGATCTGCCCGCCGTGACCTCCCCAGCATGGTACCTGGAGGCTTTGCAGGGCATGAGGCGTCTATACCCCCTCTGCTTTGCAGGGGCTCAGGTCAGAACACACCTTTTCCCCACATGGGGAAAGGTGTCCTCCCACACCTGGGGTCTGGGGGCTCTTTCCTGAATTGTAGCAGCAGATATTTAAGGAGAAGACAGCATTGTGAGGACCTCTCAGGATGGAGAATTCGTGACGTCTGTCTTAGAAACTCCACCCGACACACCCTGAGCAGAGTCACTATCTCATTTCACAGACGAGGACACCGAGGCCCAAGGAGCAGCCTTCCCGTGGTCTCCACACCTCTGGCTGCTCCTCGCCCGGCAGTGTGGGTCTGGGCTCAGGACAGATGTGCGTGCCCACTGGCTGTGCTGGGCCTTGTGATGCCCCCGGAGCCAGGGGGGCCCTGCCGTCTCGGGGGCCCCGGCACTTGGTTCACTGATGCCCCCACCCTGGGCCCACACTGCAGGGCAGACGGAGCCAGGCCCTGCTCAGCGCTTTGGGGACTGACCCGGGCCCAGTGGGGAAGCAGAAACCAGACCCCTCCCTTCAACCTCGCCTTTACCAGCTTCTCTCTCTGAGCCCCACCGACTTCAAGCGCTAGGACGGGTGGGTGAGCCTCTCTCGTATCCGGGATAGTGGGGTTGTTCCTTGTCCTCCCTGGGGGCCTCTCAGGGTGCTGACAGCTGGACCACTGGAAACACCTTTTCCGGTCCTGGGCCTCTGCCAGAAGGGAGGCCAGGCGAGGCCCGTCCAGGTACAGGCACGCCCGCTCAGTATGCTCACACTTCCCACTCACATAAATATCCAGCTTTTAAAATTTAATAAAAAACATACCAATTATAAAAGCTATTTACCCAGTCAAATCAATCATGGGCTTTGGCGTGTTTATGCCTGAACACCTGATTTCAGCTCGTAAGTCACTTTTACACCCTTTTTAGCGCCTAACTACCCAAATGAGCTGGCAGCACACTCCTGAGTGATGGAGCCCACCTTCCCCGGCCTTCTTCCCCCTATTCCCTGAGGCCAGGAAGTTGGATCACCTTCGTGGAAGCCAGGATCCTGGAGTCAGGACTTAGACCCTCTGGGGCTCCTGCCTGGAACCTGCCTCCCTCTCTGCAGGTTGGAAAGCCAAAGCTCACCTCCTCCAGGAAGCCTTCCCTGCCTACCCTAATTCACAGTGTTCTCTCCTCTTCCGCAATACTGGATGTGCCGGCTGGCTCCACATCAGTGAGAAGTGTGTTCACTTTCTTCTGTTTCACAGTAACGGCTGGGGCCACCACACGGAGTCTGCAGCGACGGCATGGGGACTCCAGGGAGGGTCGGTGAAGAGTTCCTCTCACAGCACTTGACCTCCGTGCGTGCTTCAGGGATGAAAGCAGAAAACCCGGCGGGGGAAGAGTCCTGCAGGTGAGGGGAGGACACCATGTGAGGTCCGGCAGCCTGGTACTTGCTGATAAGAGCGGGGATTCCAGACCAAGGACGCAGATTCTGGCGGCTGCGAAGCTCAGGAGGAGACGGGAGAGTAGCATCCAGGGCCACACAGATCTGCCCCTCCATGCCTCGCTGAGTGGTCTTCGGTAGCCCTCCTGGCCTCTCTGAGCCTCAGCTTCCTTATCTGGGGGACGGCATTGTTGTGAGCGGAGTTCACGAATGAGTCGGCGCGTGTCAGGCATTTCATTCTGCCGCTTAGTGCTGCTGTGACCAGAGCTGGTGTTCTCTCTGCTTCTTGTCTCTGTCAGTGGTGTTTTTTCCAGGCCTAAGTTTAGCTTGGTGGCTAAGCGCACAGACTCTGATATTAAACCCACTTGAATTTGAGACCCATCTCTGCGACTTACTGTGTGATCCTGTACAGGTCACTCAGCCACTCTGTGCCACAGTTTCTTATGGCAACCTGGACACCACCAAAAATACACCCGCAGGTTTGGAAATGTATCCTGGAATTCACATGTGATGGTTGGAGCTGAAGCAGCCTCATTGGGCTACAACAAAAAGCTCACAGAATTGGAATGAAACAAGATCATCAAGCAAAGGGATTTTGTCCATAGTTGCTGGATCCTAAATATTTCCTGATTGGAGCCTCCAGTGTTTACCGAGGTGGAGTGGACACAATGCAGGGATGGAATCTATTCGACCCTGACCCTGTGTCCCCAATGTATTGTGAACCATCTGCATTTCTGCTCCCTCATCAATAATAGCAACCATTGTACACCTTCCTAGTGGGTTGCTGGGAAGATTGAGATACTGGATGCAAGATGTGTGGCATGCTGCCTGCCTCACAGTGTGGCTCACGATAGCTCAGCTAGTTAACTGTTACCTTCTATGTACCAAGTGATCAGCTAAGCAGTCTGCACATTGTATTCTTTTTAATCCATCCAACTTCATGCTGAAATTTCATAAGAAATCTTCACAAACATTTCCTGTGTCACCGCTTGCAACAATTAGGTTTAGTGGTAAGTCACAAGGACTCAAAATAGCAGTGGCTTAAATAAGAAAAAAGTATATTTCTCCCTTTTTCATAAAGCCTGGAGGCATATTTGCCAGGACTGCCTGCACTGCACAGGTCTCAGGGGCCTTGTATCCTCCCTTCTGTCTTGGTGGATTCACAAAACACAGCCTCCATTTCCAAAGCCACTCCATGGTACAAAAAGGGCACCACAGCTCCAGCCATCACATTTGCATTCCAGGATACCAGAAGGGAAAGGGAAAGTGTGAGTGGCAGCTGCCTTCATGATGGGTTCCTGAAGGGGAGTTTAACACTTGTATTTGCGTCTCGTTGGCCAGAGTCTCATGGGGGCATTCAGTGGCAAGGAGGACTGGGATGTATTATCTCTGTCTTCTGATTGTGTGCCAGCTAAACATTCTGTTCAAGAAAGAAAGAGAGAAGGACATTGCAGGAAAACTATCTGTCTCAGACATACTGACATTTGACCATTTTTTAGCATAAATTCAGCCGATTTATCTAGGGAAGCCAGCCCTTGATTTAAAGCAGGATTTCTTAATTGACACTGTTGCTATTTTGGACTGGATAATCCTTTTCTGGGGATGGGAGAGGGCTGGCCAGTGCATTGCGGAATGGTGAGCAGCCTCCCTGGACTCTATTTATTAGGTGACAGCAGCCTCTCCTCCCCCAGGTGTGATGACTGAAAATTGCCAAATGCCCCCCACACCGGAGGCCAAAACTACCCTTCAGTTGGAAACTTCTGACTTAAAACACACACAAATGATGACTTGAGAAGAAAGGTCGTTCAGGGGAAAAACAAGTTAAAAAGGCAAAGAGGTCTTGGAAGTGTCATCCCAAATAAAGGGTTAAGAAAATGTGGCCCATCCACATAATGGAATATTATTCAGCCTTTAAAAGGGAAGAAATCCTGATGCCTGTTACAATGTGAATGGACCTTGAGGACATTATGTTTGGTGAAATAAACCAGTCAGAAAAGCACAAAGACTGTGTGATTTCACTCGTATAAGCTCCCTCAGTTCAGTTCAGTTCAGTTCAGTCACTCAGTCGTGTCCGACTCTTTGCGACCCCATGAATCGCAGCACGCCAGGCTTCCCTGTCTATCATCAACTCCCGGAGTTCATGCAGACTCACGTCCATCGAGTCCGCGATGCCATCCAGCCATCTCATCCTCTGTCGTCCCCTTTTCTTCCTGCCCCCAATCCCTCCCAGCATCAGAGTCTTTTCCAATGAGTCAACTCTTTGCATGAGGTGGCCAAAGTACTGGAGCTTCAGCTTTAGCATCATTCCTTCCAAAGAAATCCCAGGGTTGATCTTCAGAATGGACTGGTTGGATCTCCTTGCAGTCCAAGGGACTCTCAAGAGTCTTCTCCAGCACCACAGCTCAAAAGCATCAATTCTAAAGCCTTCTTCACGGTCCAACTCTCTCATCCATACATGACCACAGGAAAAACCACAGCCTTGACTAGACGGACCTTAGTTGGCAAAGTAATGTCTCTGCTTTTGAATATACTATCTAGGTTGGTCATAACTTTTCTTCCAAGGAGTAAGCGTCTTTTAATAAGGTCCCTAGAGGAGTCAAATTCACAGAGAGAGGAAGTAGAAAGACGGGGACCAGTGACTGGTAGGGGAATGGGGAGTTGGTATTAATGGTATATGTTTAACAGGTACAGAGTTTCCATTTTACGAGATGCAGAGATCTATGGAGATGGATGGTTGCATGTGATGAAGATGTTTAATACCTCTGAATTATCCTCTTAGAAATAGTTAGGATGGTTAGGTTTTATGTTATATGTATGTAAGCACAACAACAACAACAAAAAATTGGGGAAAAAATGCAGTGGGGACATTCACACTTTCTGGAGGCCCAGTGCCAGCATCTCACTTGTGTTCCAAGCCCCTCCTCTCTCTCATCATGGTCTTTGGAGCCTGAGGTGGGGAGGAAAGCCTATGTTTCCAACCTCTTCTGGGAGGTGTAAGCAGACAATCAGCTCACGATCTTGGTCTATGAACCCAGATAAATGCCAACTTTAAGGCCACAGTGTTAAAGCGCACACTTGAAATCAGCAGATCCAGAGTCTGATAGGCCTGAATGCTTGCCAGAACGTAAAAGGGGAGGACATCTGAAGCAGGGAACGGTCGACGGATTCACAAGTGAGAGGAAGGACGTGTTGAACTACATAAAAATGAAAATTCTGCGTCCGGTGAACACAGGAAAGGCAGTGAAGGGAGAGCAAGTACAACGGGGAGAAGTAAATGCTCAGGAACACAGCGTCCTAACAGGGAACGTTGTTCGTGTGTGAAAGAGTCTGTAGAAAGCGATCAGAACACGCACTAACCTCAAACAGCTCGTCAGTCAAGGACGCGGTTACCCAATTCACAAGAAGCCTAAATATAATTAGGAAAACAAACACGGGGAAAGGGGCCTCCCTCACAGGTAATAAAGGAAACGTACATGAAAATAAAGTGCCGGTTCCTGCTAATAAAGGGGAACAGACATTAAGACACCGTAACGTCTGATGCTAGCTGAGGACGCGAAGATGAGCATTCAGAGCCCTGCTGGTCCAGCCCCCTGAGCAGACACTTGGCAACGAGCACCACACACTTAAAAATGCTCCTTTAGACCCACAGCTTAATTCCTCAGATGCTATCCCGAGGAAGTAATCCTAAAAACACAAAAATACATACTTTTAGCAAAATAATTAGAAACAACCTAAGCATTTGAACATGGGGAATGTTTAAGCAAAAAAGTGGTTTATCCAGTTGAAAGAATATTACAGCCATTAAAAATAATGTTTGCTAAGAGTGTGTACAGAGAACACTTGCAGGGAACAAAACCTAATGGGTAATAGAGTACAATATGATTCCACCAATGTAGAAAAATATTTGCCACCCTGTTCAAAATGGCTGTGAAGAAAGGTGCATTAAAAATAATGAAAGGACGTGGCCCCACATATTAACAAGAGTTATCTTCGCCTGGTGGGTTACAGGCAAAACTTGCTTTATTTTACTCTGCTATTTTCCGAATTTTTCCTTACTTGGCTCTGTTGCCTTTGATAAGATAAACGTGTTTTGCAAAAGCCTGGCTAACCCCAAAGGAAATGGTGTGTGGTTGATTGTTACTGCACGACCCAGGGTTACTTTAACTGGGATCGCAGAGCTGTGAAAAACAAATTACAATGGGGGGAAAGTCACACTTGCGGCAGACTCAGGCCTCTCCACCCTCCCAGCACGGGGACGCCCTCCTCAATGGGTGGGGAAGACGGGTAGGTGTGAACGTGACTAACGCATTCCAATGGGCATGGAGGTGTTGGTCCCCGGGGACAAGGAGGGCACTCAGGAGACAAACGCAAAGGCCGTGCGCTGAACTGTGCGCTCCTCTCATAAACTTGACCGGTATTTGTGTGAAAGGCATGTCCTTAGGCACCAGCCCAGGAACAGAGGCGGACTTCACAATAACGACACGGCGGCTGTCCCGCCTCCATCTGGAGGGTCACCAGCAGTCCCCTTTGGGCCTCTGGTCCCAGCTTCAGTATTTATCGTGTCCCGGCTTGGGTCAGAAGTTACAGGGTGACCCCACCCCTGGTGCCCTCTGAGGGGGTGTTGGGGTGCCGCACGGCCATCATCCTCAGATCTTCCCTGGCTGCTCAGAGTCTGGGGACCATGGACAGGGTCCGCAGACACATCCAAGGGTCTCTGAGAGCCCTCTATAGGCTGATGAAAGGACCTGGGCCTCCTGCCAAGAGTCCCAGGGCTGCCTGAGCCCATTCCGGCTTCCTGATCTGCGGGTCACTCGGAAGCCGCTGTCTACCGGTGTCCCCACGTCGCAGGCCAAGCCCCATGGGCTGCAGGAAGCTGGGCTCCTGGCAATAGCCACAGGGTCGCGCTTCAGCCCTGTCCGTCCCAAGCTGGCCACGCAGGAGCAGGCTGCCACTTTTCACCGCTGCCAAGCCACCACCTCTTGGGGCTGTTGCACCTGGGGCAGGGGCGTGGCGAGGGTGAGGGCGTTGCCCCGTTTCCCAGAGCTTTGTCCTCACCCCAGCTCTGTGCTGATCCTGCTGCCCAGGGGGATAACTTCCAGCCTCATCAAACTGTCTCCAGTGAGCAGGTCTATTTTTAGGGGTGGGGTTGGCTTGTCTGGGATTTTTGGAGATCTGAGATGCTAAGAAAGCACTCTGAACTCAGATGTTCATGGAGCGGGCAATAGTAATTGGTGAGGGTGTAGCATTCATGCAGGGCCTCTGTGCCCTCGTGTCAGCATTCGTGTGGGCACCCGGAAGCGGGGCCTCTCTGGGCACCAGGATCCCCTTGAGATGTGTGGCCTTGTCGTGACTCATCCAAACAGGGACACAACTGTCAGTCTTCCTTGTCATCATGGGCCCCCTGCCAGGGGAGCCTCTCACCTCTGGTTGGCAGATGAGATGTCCTGGCAGGTGAGTTCAGAGCAGGATTGGAAGCCAAGGCAGGAAAGCCTTTTGTTTCCAGGCTCCTCTGCCCTGAGGTGGAGCAAGTTCCCTCCGCCGTGCATGACGGCGACAAGTGGCCAGAACGCATTTTTGGAGAAGGGTCACACGCTATCAGACCAGGCCTTGCTGGGCCCAGGACTGACTCTGACCTTCCTGGCCCGCATGGGAGAAACAAGGGGTGCCTGGGGGCCGAGGGCCTGCTCAGGGGCCTGGCCCACCCCCTGCACCATAGCCCTGTGGATTCTCTTCCTGCTGGCCGCTGGACCCCTGATGCCTCCGTCTCTACTTCAGGAATCGATAGCTGTGAGAAGCCAGTCTCCACGGCAGCTCTCTGCGCTCACTCGGGGCCTCATCTTGTTGTTTGCAGCTTATTAAGATAAACATTTGTCTGGGCTTCAGGGTTTCAAGGGGCTTTTGTGACTTTGTTGGTAAGAGGCTGGGCTTGGGAGCTCAGGGAGGGGATGGCAGTGGCGGGGAGGGTCTTGGGCTAGGCTTCACTGGAGCCTAACGGGGTTCCCCACGCTCTACACCTGCTGCTCCTGAGCATTGAGGTTCCTGAGGCTCGGTGGATTTGCCCCTGCTCGGTTAGCCCCGTCCTGGGCAGCGGGCGCAGGGGATGAGGGATACAGGCTGCAGGGGAGGGAGGTGGGGGTGCCTGAGGTCAGAGGGACGCTGCAGCCAGCCCGCCACACCTCGCCCGAGATGAGCGCCCAGGAGCCCCGGTTTCCTCGGCCATAAAAGGTGAGAGCAGCCAGCCAGACCTGCAGGCTGTGATGATTAAACGAGTTCACAAGTGTGAGACCCAAGCTGGGGGCTGGACACCGAATCGAGGTGTGCTGAGGACCTGCTGTCTTCACTAAAAGCAGTGAGAGAGGAGGCTATACGCAACTTCAGTGCTGGCAGCCACTGCCGGGGCTCCTGGAAGGTTCGGGAAGGAATCCTGAGGGTCAGGTAGGAAGCAGGGCATCGGACTGAAGGGGTCAGCATGCGGGGAAAAGCGTGGGCAGAGGACACAGCTAAGACAAAGTTGGCCCAAGGGCCTGGGATGGTCAGGGAAGCTCCAGTGCTGCGCTGTGGGCCTGGGAGCTGTGAGGAGAGGGCAGGTGGGGCCAGGCCCACGTCTGTCATCCACGGGATGGGATAGGGTGTGCCCTGCAGCTCCACTTGCGGCCCTGGGTTCAGAGCCACATCTGAAGCGGTGGAGATGAGGCTGAGGGAGGGATGGGAGGTGCTGGGCGGTGGGTAGGACCAGCCCTCCTCTGGGTTCCCCTCTGGGCCAGGGCAGCTGTCCAGTCTGGGACTGCGGGGCACCCAGTCCAGAGGCGGGCGGGACTCCATGCTGACCCATCCTCTGCGGGCCTGGGGAGGGGAGTGGGGTGCAGAGGGGATGGAGGTGTGGTGTCACCAGAGCTCACAGTCACGTGGGGAGCAAGCCTGGTGAGAGCGTCTGCGAGATCTACAATCTGACTGAGTCTGGGGTCCTCCTTGCTGGGGAGCCTTCTCGGGGGGAGCCTCACTTTGATCCCACGCAGACCTGGGCCTGCTGTCTCAGGCCGCCGAGGGAAACAAGAGTGGCAGGCTCAGCACAGTGTGATGCAACAGGACAGAGCGTGACGGGACACGAGGCAGCCTGACATAACGTGAAGCGGTGCTGCTTCCTGCTCTCCCTGTGGGTGCTGGGAGCCGAGGGTGGGGTCTGGCGGGCACTGCCAGGCCTGAGATCAGAGGGAAGAAGGCAGTGAGGGAGAGGAGGAGAGGGCAAGAGATACAGGGAGAGAGAGAGCCCGTGCAGCAGAGAGCCAGGAGGTGGGTGGGCTGAGAGAGCCGGGGTCCTGTGGACCCTTTCCTCCGCACCCCTGGTCGCTCCAGGCTCAGCTCGAGGGGAAACACGTTACTGAGTTTGCTGCAACCCTTGCTCAGGGGGCCAAGCGCCCAGACACTGGCGTCCCTGGAGCTGGCCTTGACAGCAGCCCCAGGTGGACAGGGCAGCGTCCCCCCCTGCCTCACCCCTGGACAGCAGCCGGGATGCTCACCAGCACCCACACAATGCTGACGCCTGATGGCTCCAGCTCCATGGGCACCTGGCGAGTTCACAGCCTCCATTCTCAGGCGCCCCAGACCCAGCCATGCCTCCACCACCCCTTTACCCTGGAGCAGGTTGAGGAGTCCTGGGTGCAAGGCACACCCCTGCCCTGTGGCCCCCAGGGGCTTGAGACTCACTCGCTGGAGCCTTCAGTTATGTACACCCACTTGTTTCAAATAGGCCTGTAGTCCTGACCCCTGGTCAGGCGAGGGGCCTCCGAGGTGGTGGATGGACGCCTGCAGCCAGGGCGTGGTGTAGACGCCAGTGGGAGAGCAGCGGGAGTGCTGTGTATGGGACGCTGGGATCCTGGCCCCCCCGGCGGGGTCTGTCTCTGCTGCCCTCTCTCTGCCGTGAGTGGAGGGTGGACAGCGCCTGTTGGTCCCGGACTTTGACCTGGGTCAGCCTGCTGAGCCCTGCTCTTGTGTGTGTTGTCACAGGGCTGGATATGCTGGGTCTACACAATAGAGATGTGTTTCCAACTCAGGTCAAATCCTAAGTGGGATCCCTCTGTGGCTCCCCTCTACGTGGGCGTGCAGGAAGGGGCTCAGGCTTCCGCCAGCTCCTGCCTCTTCCACCCTCAATGCTTGGCCCAGGATGACTAGTCTCCTGTGTCAATGTGGCCAGGCTCTTGTACCAGCTATTCAGTAAAGCACCAATTTATGTGTTGCTGTAAAGACATTTTTTATCTGTGATTAATACCTGCATCTCTGGATGATAAGTTCGGGGGTAATCCTTGATAATCTGGGTAGGCCTCGGCCAACAAGTTGAAGGCCTGAAGGGCAAAACTAAGTTTTCCGAGGAAGGTGCAATTCTGCCTCTCTGCTGCCTGAGTTTCTCGCCTTCCCACCTGCCCTGCGGATTTCAGACCTGCCAGTCGCCACAGGCACATAAGCCAGTTTGGGGGATAAACCTCTTAGATACACATGTCTGCCTCCCTGTTCTGTGTCCCTGGAGAACCCTGCCCTCTGCAGCCTCCCGTGTGTGTGTTAGACGCTCAGTCAAGTCTGACCCTTTGTAACCCCGTGGACTGTAACCCTTCAGGCTCCTCACTCCGTGTAAGTCTCCAGGCCAGAATACTTGAGTGGGTAGATATTCCCTTCTCCAGGGGATCTTCCTGTCCCAGGGATAGAGCCTGGGCCTCCTGCACAGCAGGCAGATTCTTTACTGTCTGAGCCTCCAGGAAAGACAGCGTAAGTCCCTTGGGCTAGGGCATCAGCGTGGAGCCTCCAGGTGGGCCAGGCCTGCCAGCAGCCACATGCCCTCATCCGCGTTCCGTTAGGTTACACCTGGCTGTGAGGAGACTGGGGAGAGTCTGGTTGTGCCCCCAGGGAGGTGAGCATGCCAGCTCCATGCTGCATGAGTCACCGCCGCAGCCCTGGATACGCAGCATGACACACGTTTGTTCTCCGCTGATTCTCTGGGCCTGCCTTCCCGGGTCCTCCACTCAGGGTCTCCCAGGTGCACCCTGGTGTCGCCAGGCTGCATCTCCTTGGAGCCCCAAGCTCCTGTGATTCTGGAGAAGTCACTCCGTGGAAGCTGCGGGATTCTGGGTGCCTAGCCTCTTCAGGATTGGCAGGAGAGATGGTCTCTGTTGCTTAAAGCCTCTGAGCTTGGGAAACACCGCATCCTCTTCTGATTAGGCTCTCTTCTGATTAGGCCAGGCCCACCCTCAGTAACCTCCCTTTGACTCAACCCCAAGACAAACTGACTAGGAACCTTAATCACATCTGCAAAACCCCTTCACCTTTCCCAGATGATGTAACTCAATAATGAGGGTGATACCTATTTGTAGGATGCAGAATAAACCCTGAACATTCATTGGAAGGACTGATGCTGAGGCTGAAGCTCCAATATTTTGGCCACCTGATGAGAAGAGCTGACTCATTGGAAAAGCCCCTGATGCTGGCAAAGACTGAGGGCAGGAGGAGAAGGGGACAACAGAGGATGAGATCGTTGGATGGCATCACCCACTCAATGGACATGAGTTTGAGCAAGCTCTGGGCGTTGGTGAAGGACAGGAAAGCCTGGCCTGCTGCAGTCCATGGGGTTGCAAAGAGTCGGACATGACTGAGCAACTGAACAACGATGTTGGGGCAGGGACCCAGGAGACTGTGCTGAGTTCTGCGAGCTGCAGAGGAGAGTAGGTTTGGTGACCAGGTTCCCTGGTTCCTCCCCAGGCCCCCAGGAGGAGGGGCTGCTCGGGACAGCCCCCTTTTCACCAGGCCTTCCCCTGCCTGAGAAAACACTGGAGGCATTTATTCAACATTTTAAATAAGAGAGGATGCTCTTTTCCCACCATTTCGGGGCGGGAGCACCTCACACACAGAGGAGGGAGGGGGAGGGGAGGGAAGGGGTTTGGGGGGAGGGAGGGAGGAAGTGTCTCTGGGGATGATGGAACAGCCTTCTTTCCTGCACTGGCAGCAAAGTCACACGCTGTAAAACAGCATAATGACCCCGTCTTCCTCGGCACAAACCACACTTCCCCACAAGCTCAGCCTCTGTGCACGCTCAGATTTATGTACCTCCAACCTGCTCGCAGGGTAGGAGGGTGTTGGCTGAAGGAACCCGGGCTGATCCAGGGCACCCCCTCCACGGGGCTTCCCCTCCAGACCCGGTCACCTCCTTTCCACCTTCTTGCTGCAGAAAGCCGCCTGAGTTACGGACGGAGCAGAGAGGCAGCGCCCGCCCCATCTGTCTCCCGAGCCTTGCATGGAGAGACAGTGGCAGACCTGCCTCTCCTCCCAAAATCGGAGGCTCCCGCTGCATCTGCCTCTTTCCAGCCACCCAGCCCTCGAGGGTGGTGTGACTCTATACTGCCAATTCTCCCAGCCCTTCCTGGGGAACAGTAGGTCATTCCCACCAGTGCTCATCGTCACCCACCTTTGCCACCTGGATTCCACTTCCTGGCTGGGGGCGAAGGGGGAGTGGTGGGCACTGCCGTGACTCCAGCCGGGAGCCAGCACTCAGAACTTGCCCACGCCTCCTTCTGTGAGCGGAGGAGGAAAGGGGCTGCCCTGAGCCACCGTCACGGTGCAGGTGCCGGGAGCAGTGCCGTTGCTGGTGAGGCTGGGCTGGGGTCAGGAGGAGAACAGTTCTCGGGGAAAGTGCAGCCTCACTGGGGAGACAAGATCAGACCTGCATGGAAGGAGAGATCAGCCCGGGACAGGACACTCTGATGCTGTAACGGGGCTTGGATCAGACTCCTGCTAGGAGCTGAGAGAGGGCTCAGAGAGGCTGTTGCTGAAGGAGAGGGTCCCTGAACTCAAGCCTGTGACTTGCCCAACAGCATGAGCAGAGCCAGATCTAGATGTGGGCTTCTAGAATCCCAGCCCAGAGCTGGCAGCCTACTCCTAAAGCTACTGACCACCTTGGGGTCCTGCATCCTGCCGTTGGTTACTTGGCAATCAAAGAAATATTACCAAGAAGAGCCGGCCCCCTGAAAGCAGCATGCTAGCCTCTGCTCTGCCACTGGCCCCAGACCCCCATCCCGGCGCCTCCGGAGTGTGTTTGACTTCTGCAAGGTGGGGCTGGAATCACTGCCTCACAAGGCTGTTGGGAGGAACTGCTTAGGTTAGGAAAAAACAAAGACAACCACAAAAGTGTTTTGCAGAAAGTAAATTTCCAAACAAAACACGAGCTGTTTCTGATTTTATTGCTCTAACAGCTGGAGTTGGAGGCTATTTCCGAATTACTCTGATTTCTCGGCTCATCCAATGGCCCACTTATCTAGAATGATTTATTTGCAACAGAAGAGTATGGTGTGTGTGTCGCGGGGGAGGTATCTGAGCCCATTCTGTTGACCCTGGGTCTTGGTGGGCTGGCTGAGGCTGAAAACTAGGGGAGCCCGCAGAAGACCCACAGGTTCAGAGAGGAGACGGCTGAGCCCAGGGTCAGGTAGAGGGGGAGCAGAGCTTCCAGGGGCCCCGGGTGGTGCTCGCACGCCTGGAGGGGCTCAGCTCTGGCCAGCTCCAGGCTCCACCCCTGCTGTGGCCCTCCACCCGATGTCAGAGCCCGCCGTGTCACTGCCACTCTTCCACGGGGCCCTGAACCCTCCTGAGCTTCCCCTGTGGTTAAGAAGGTCCTCCATGGCCGCTCGTGGCTCCTCCGCTCACACCCCCTCAATGAGGATCTGCTCAGAGTAGCCCCTCACTGCCTGGGGCACCCTGCCTTGCCCTGTCCACCATGTGACATCCCTCTGACCCTTCGGGTCCAGCTCATGTGGGAGAAGCCTTTCCTGGCAACTTCAGAAAGATCTGGAAGCTTCCATAGCTCTATGCTGCTCAGACCCTCACCTAAGACTGGTTGCTAAGTCATTTGCTTCTTCTGCAAAGAACTCCGTAAAGCCAGGACGTGTGTGTGTGTGTGTGTGTCTCTCATTGCCTGGTAGGTCTTAGGAACTCGATAAACGTTTGCGGAAAGAGGAGAGGAGGGGGTTAGAGAGGGGAGGGGCCCTCTGCGAGAAAGTGTGCCATGTGGGGGCTTCTTAGAGGGCACCACCCCCCTCCTTGCATGGCCTGCGGGTCCCAAGGGTGCAGCGCCTCTGCCTGCCTCCCTCTGAGGCTGTTCCGAAGCCCCTCGGGCAGAAGGGAAGCAGCGCTGGCATTTCCCACAAGATGAGGGGGTGGTGAGGCAGTCCCCAGGCCTCCCAGCCCTGAAATCTTTTCTATTTATAACATGAGCCCTGCATCGGCAATTGCTATTCAACTCAGGGGAGGCTGTGAAATAAAATTGTGTAATAGAATTTATTCTCCCCCGTCCGCTTATTAAATCTCACCTCAGGACATGCTCTCTCCAATGCCAGGGGCTTCTTGGCCGCTCCTAGGGTGGACCCGGCAGGCGCCGCCCCTATCTCCCACAGCTGCCCAGAGTGGACCTGCGCGGGCACCTCAGACCTCCTGCTGGCGGCTGGGGATTGGGGCCAGGGCCTGGGCCAGGGGCTCACGGGTCCTGAGGCTTCGTGGGGAGGCAGGCAGGTGGGCTGGGGCCGGGCTCCTGCCTCGATCTGGCTTTCTGGGTGGCCAGAGCAGGGGCCTGGCCAGCTGGGGGTGCCGGGGTCCCCTTGTCCACACCTTCGCCCCTGTAGGACCTGTACCCTCACCCCAGTGCCCAGCGCCTGGCCTGTGTGGGAAGCTATGCCCTCACTCCCCACCCCCACTGACACACCCACCCACAACCACACCCCCCCACACACACACCATGTACACACACACACAATGCCCCACCATATACACACACACACACACGCCCCACCATGTACACACACACACCCCACACATACACCATGTACACACACACACCATGTACACACACACACCCCACACATACACCATGTACACACACACACCATGTACACACACACACAATGCCCCACCATATACACACACACACACACGCCCCACCATGTACACACACACACCCCACACATACACCATGTACACACACACACCATGTACACACACACACAATGCCCCACCATATACACACACACACACACGCCCCACCATGTACACACACACACCCCACACATACACCATGTACACACACACACCATGTACACACACACACAATGCCCCACCATATACACACACACACACACGCCCCACCATGTACACACACACACCCCACACATACACCATGTACACACACACCATGTACACACACACAATGCCCCACCATATACACACACACACACACGCCCCACCATGTACACACACACACCCCACACATACACCATGTACACACACACCATGTACACACACACAATGCCCCACCATATACACACACACACACATGCCCCACCATGTACACACACACACCCCACACACACACCATGTACACACACACCCCCCCACACACACACCATGTACACACACACACACCATGTACACATACACATGCCCCACCATGTACACACACACCCCACACACACCATGTACACACACACCATGTACACACACACACGCCCCACCATGTACACACACACCCCCCCCACACACACCATGTACACACACACCATGTACACACACACACGCCCCACCATGTACACACACACACCCCACACACACACCATGTACACACACCCCCCCCCCACACACACCATGTACACACACACACCATGTACACACACACACCATGTACACACACACACGCCCCACCATGTACACACACACCCCCCACACACACACCATGTACACACACACCATGTACACACACACCATGTACACATACACATGCCCCACCATGTACACACACACCCCACACACACCATGTACACACACACACACGCCCCACCATGCACACACACACACGCCCCACCTGTACACGCACACATACACACACACACACCTTACCAATCACACACACACACACACACATGCCCCACACATTCCCCACCATGTACACACACACACACACACGCCACACCGTGTACAGAAGCTGTACCCTCTCTCAGGATCTCCCTCCCCCTGGTTCTCAAGTGTTCGACTCCTGGCCTTTTGGAGGCTCGGACCAAGCCTGGCTTGATCTAAGTTGGTCTCCCGACTCCTGGCCCCCAGCCCACCCATACTCCCAGGCTGGCCCCCCAGCTGAGCACTCGTGAGGCTTTAGGGCTACATGGGTGGGCCTCCTGAGGTTGGTGTCAGTTGAGCAAATGTCTGTTAGCACACTGGGTAGATGGAGCAGACCCCAGAGGCTGCCCTGGAAACCCTGGGCTGGGTGGAGGAGACTCATCCAGGCCATCATGGGCACCGTCCCTCTCGGCCTGGGGTGAGGGGGGCGTCCCTCCTTCCCCATCAGAGTGTCCCAGGGCTGTGGAGAAGGTGGATGTGGGAGCTGATGGGGTCTCAGCAAGAAGGCCGCCAGTTTCCTCATTAGATGGAGGAACGCTTTTTGCTCCAATGAGCCACAAAGGGGTCTCTTGACCCCTCTCCCCACCTTCAATTCCTAATCACACCACTGCATCAAATTAATGGAGTGGGAGGGGGGCTGTGGTTTCTTGCCTTGAGGGTCCTGATGCCACCAGCCCCTCCTGCCTGCCCCCAGCTGTGATCCAGCAGGACCCACGTTTAGGGCCAAGTGAGGGGGGTCTCATGACAGTAGTACTTCTGAGCCCCACCCCCAGACAGTCCTCCCGGGTCCTTGGAGCACTGCCAGCCTTAAATGCAGATGAAGGCGGCAGCCAGCCACCCACACAGCTTGCTAACTTGGTAAGTATTTTTAGAACTGCTTCTCCAATATCTCCCTTGCTAGAAGAAGGAGCAAGGGAGGCTCAAGAGAGGACTTGGGGTTTGTGGGGGGCCAGGGTCTGAGTGAGACTTCTCAGATGCAGAGCCTTCCTACCCGTCCTCATGGGGGTGCAGTACGCCTGGGGAGCGCGTGTGTCATCTTCCCATTCTGTAGATGGGCACACTGAGGTTCGAGAGGTTCCCTCACTTTTCAGTGGTTGAGTTAGGATTTGAACCCCTGAGTTTCTGACTCCAAAGGCCCTGTCTTTGGGCCTGTCTCCAAGTGTTCGGAAGGCCCCACTCTGCTGGTACTTTGCTCGGGATTAGAACAAGCCACGTCATGTCCAGTCTCCCTGTGGACACAGTGTCCCTTCCATTGCCCTGGAAGAGGAGGTCAGCCTTTAGGAAGGGGAGCAGAGCCAGCCAGGTGTCCCGAGAGAGCCCCAGCCTTTCAGAACCCTGGACAGGGGCACATGTGGCCACAACCTGGAGGGATCCCGGCCCAGTGAATTTCACCACCTTCCCCCCAGCCCCCAGCCCCCAACCCCCATGACTTACAATTACAAGAGAAGAGTTTAGGACAGGCCCAGCTTCAGGGTCCACCACAGACCAAGTAAGTCAGACCCCCGGATGGGAGGGCCATGCGTGAAGTCTTTTTCACTTCATTTTTACTTACACAAAGCATTCACATGTACAGTTGTTCTCTGAGGTACAGAACTTGATAACAACAGCAACAGCAACAGTAACAATACGGTACAGCAGGAGAGTTGAGAACCACCACTCTGGTCTCTCCTGACCCTAACTGCTCCCCTTGCCCCCGGGGATCCTAAAGCCCCCGAGAGCCCCCCCTTCTGCTACAAATGGGCCAGTATCACCTGCCTTTTTTGGAGAGAGAGGAGAGAGGGGCTTCCAGCTGCCCAGGTGTGAGCATCAGACAGGTGTCTGAGATGGGAGGGTCCTCGCCACTGACCCCGTTCAGCTGTACTGTGGGCAGGAGCTTCTCCCGCAGACCTTGAGCTCTCTGCCCTTGACTTTCAGAGAGGGGACGGGTGAGTGAGCCCTGGAGCCCACAGGGACAGGCCTTCCTTCCCTCCCTCTGGCTGCCGGCCCTTCCCTGACCACACAAGCTTTTGCCAAACCTTCCAGTCTGCCTGGTAGGGTGGGTCGGGAGCCCATGGGGTGCCACCCACCAGTGTTTCAGGGGAAATGGAATTGCAGGCTGAGGGGGAGGGGAGGGAGACGGGCCAAGCACATTCCCTGCTGCAGGGTACTGGGGGTCCTTATGCAGTCGGAATTTCCAAAGTGACACATTTGTCAACATTATGACCCAATTAGGCGCGATAACCAGAGTGCACGCCTGCATTGCGTGTAATCGCTGGTAATATTACTTAGCGACGAGTGGCTGAGTGATGAGGCTCAATCATGCAGGAGGAGGAGGGGTAAACACTTCGATGTCTGAAGGGTCCTTGGGTGGGGTAGTGGCAGGGAATCCAGAGCCTTGGCTTCAAATGACATCCAAGGACCACTTTTTCCCTGCTCATGGGTTTGCTTTTAGATCAGTTGGCCAGGGTGGCGTCGGATTCTAGTTCATCTCTCCATCACCCCAGACCCGGCAGGCTCCCCATGGGGCACAACTCTTCAAGCCACAGGTCAGTTCCGTTCCTCTTGGGCATCTGATTCTCTCCACTGCAGTTTGATCCATGAACTTTTTTCCCAGTGGAGGCCGGTGCATCTCCTGGCCTCTCTTCTCCCAGACAAAGTGATTCTGTTAGACCCCACCAGCCACATTGCTGAGGCTTCTTATCCTTCTGAAGGATTTTAAGCTCTATCATCTCCTTGGATAACAAAGAAACCTTGGGGGGCTCTCTGATGAGGTCCTGTTCCCTGTTTTTCAGATAAAGGAATGTGGAGGAGGCTTGCCTAGGGTAGAGTTCAGGTCGGCAGAGGGCCCCTAGCCCAGAGCCCCCCCACCTGACTCATCACACAACAGCCTCTCCTCTAGATTGGGTGCTCTCTTTGGGACGTTGTTCCCAGAGACAGACTCAATGAAGGAGGCAGCTCATTGCTGTTGTCCAGGTAGTGAATGAGCTTTCATTAGTGCAGGGTCAATTTGTAGGTGTTTGATAAGACGAGGTTGCTGACAACCTGGAGTATATTTGAGCCACATATATTGGTGGAGAGGCTTGCTAGGTGGATCAGTGGGTATAAGATCCGCCTACAATGCAGGAGACACAGGAGATGGGGCTCAATCCCCAGGTCAGGAGTATCCCCTGGCGAAAGGCATGGCAACCCAGTCTAGTATTCTTGCCTGGAGAATCCCAAGGACAGAGGAGCCTGGTGGGCTACAGTCCATAGTGTTGCAAAGAGTTGGACACGACTGAAGCGACTGAGCATGCTCGCACGCATGCTGGTGTAGAGAGAGACGCCCTGAGGGATGGAAGGGCAAGGCTCCTGACACATTACAGGGCACACGAGGTTTCGACCGCAGACACGCATGCTTCACCCTCAGCTTTCTGGGTGAGACTCACAGCTCCAGTGTGCAGATGAACATAGGGAAGCTCCCAGGGTCACTGAGCTTGACGCAGTGCAGGGGGCCGCCAAGCCCGACCTGCCCTGCATGGGCTGCCTTTCAGCGCAGTGTCTCACCCAAGAAGAGGCCTGCCAAGACCACCAGTCTCAGAAGGGAGCCCACCTCCAGGCGAGGGGTTTGGGGGGTGGTGCCACTGAAGCCCCATGACCTCGATGAGCCCTGCTTCGGTCTTCCTACATGCAGTCAGCAAATCTAAGGGCCCCTCTCTACCTCAGTTTACCCTCCATATGCAAGAAGAATAGCAGCTGCACTCTCCTCAGGCATCACAGATGGACTGCAGCAAGCAAAACAGCCTTGCCAGGACTTTCCGAAGGCTGGGGAGTGGGGAGTGGCTGACTGGTCCCTAAGCTGGACATGAAGCAGGGTCAGGAGTTTCCAGGTGGGAAGGACTGGGCTAGAGGGAACGGCCTGGGTGGGGTCAGAGGAGAGCTGTGTGGGAGGCTGGGTGGGGGTTGGGGGGTGCTTGGTGGTAATGGGGCTGGAGCGCTTAGGCACCCCGGGCTGAGCCTCGGGGGCCTCCCTGCCCACGCCACCCAGGCGGCAGCAAGAGAGCCGGAGCCTCGTCTGCTGATTCCCTGGGGCCCATGGGGCCCGCCCGGCCCAGAAGAGCTGTCCAGCCTGGTGAGAAAATGAAGATTGATCATCGCAGGAAGGCAGCCCAGCTCCCCAAGCTAGCCGGGAGTCGCAGGAATACAGAGCTTCATTATTATTTTAAGTGTTACTCAGCTGCTTTATTGAATTCTCCAAGTCAGGAAAAATCCTGGCGAGATAAGAAGTTGACATTTTCAGAAGCAGCAATGAGGACCGCGCGGGTGGCGAGGATGCAGCAGCTCCAGCTTGGCATGTGGGCACCCCAGCCCCAGCCCGACACCCATGGGCACACACGCCCGTGTCGACTCAGGGGCCGGGGCGCTGCAGCCAACCAGAGCCACGCCAGGGACACCAGCCCTGGGCAGAGCGGGCAGGGCTGCTGCCTCCCGCCCCGTGCATTCCCCACCACCTCCCTCTCCTCTTCCGTCCCTGATCGCCTACTATGTGCCAGGCTGGGGCACACATTGGTTGAGGATGCATCCTTCTCTGGGTTTGCAGTGCAGTGGGGGCACCCAGGACACGCATCGCTCACAGGACTGTGTGTGTGAGTGGAGGCCCAGGTGGGCAAGGGGGGTGGGTACCGGGAGGGGCTTCTGTTGCCCCTGGCTGCCTCGCTCACCTTTGAGGCCTCAGGCCTGGAGCCCAGCCTGAAATGGAGCAGATGCTCAACAAATCTTGGTTAAATGCAGGCTGAGGGGATGTGTGGGTAAAGGAAGGAGTGGTTCTCTCTGCAGACCTGAGACAGGGAGCCTGGGCTCTGGGTCTCCAGGGCAATGTGAGTTTTCTTGGAGCAGAACGTTCCAGGAGATCTTTGGGCAAAGGCAATAGCTGAGCAAAGTCTCTAAGGATGGGCCAGCTGGTGAGAGAGGAATGTGGCTGGAGGGTGGGGGAGTTGGGTGGAGGCTAGAGGTAGAGGCTGGGAGAGGGAGGCTGGGAGTGGGAGACTGGAAGGGGAGGCTGAAAGTGGAGGATGAGGGGTGGAGGCTGAGAATGGGAGGCTGGGAGGGGGAGGCTGGAGGTGGAGATTAGGAGAGGGAGGTTGGGAGGGGGAGGCTGGGAGGTGAGGCTGGGAGGGGGAGGCTGGGAGGTGAGGCTGGGAGGGGGAGGCTAGGGCTCAGCCACCTCATCAGACCACAGTTGGTGCCTGGCAAGCATCTGGGACAAGTGGGTCCTAAACTCCTATTTTGAAAGAATGAATGGATGAGTCCATGGGTGGGACAATCCTAAGACTACCAGAACAGCAGCAGGGACAAGGACCCCCGTCCCAGGTCATGAAGGACAGACAGATCTCAAGTCCATCTCATGGGAAGCAGAGCATCTTCAGGAGACTGAACTGTCCTGAGCAAATTCAGACTCTGGGTGGCTGTCCCTCACCGCGGGTCCTTCCCTTTTGCACAGGCGCGGGTGCAGAGTGAGCAGACCCGCAGGTGCAGACATGTCAGGGTCTGTGCCCCTCTGGATCTCCCAGTCCTCCCCCATCACCCCCAGAGCTGACCTATACTAGGTTCCCCTCCCTGTGTCCCAGGCCCCGCTCCTCCCTCAAGGGGCTTACAGTCTAATGAGAACAAATACCGCCACCTGGACCTCCACGTCAGCTGGTGCCCCCCCCGTATAGACATGGAGCCTGGCGGGGGGTTGCTGGGAGAGCCTGGAGGAGTCTGGGGAGCCTGGGTAGATTGGAGGGGCAGCTGGGGGCCTGGGGAGCCTGGGGGCCTGGGGGAGATTGGAGGGGCAGCTGGGGGCCTTGGGGAGCCTGGGGGCCTGGGGGAGTATGGGGGGGGGCAGCTGGGGGCCTGGGGAGCCTGGGGGATCCCGGGCTCCTAGAGGTGCATGGCCAGCTCTGAGGGCACACCTGGGGCATGTAGACCCCCAGCTCCACTGTCTGGTGCAGCAGGGCGGGGATTGACACAGCAGTGTGAGTTTCTGCTCCTACCAGGTAGAATGATATGCCCACCTGCTCAGCCATTGCTATTGTGCCTTTTTCTAAAGGGAACTAATTCATTCCCTTGATCAATATGTACGGAGCACCCCCTGATCAGCCGAGGGCAGAGGTCTTTGCAGAGCTGGTTCTGACAAGCGGCCCTCATGGGCCTCAGGCTGTGGTTTCTGCACCCCCCACCCCACTCTAGCCTGGCTCATCCCCGCTTCTCGCCTGGAGGCCCCCTTGTCCTCTCTCTTGCCCCTCCAGCCCGCTCAACCTGCAGCTGCAGGCTGGGCTCATTCCAAGTGCTCTGGTGCTCCAACCGTGGGATGGCTCGCCCATTCATGGAGCACCAGTGTAACCCTCTTCCCAGATCATAAACCTCCACCTCCTCCCAGGCCTCCATCCTCAGCTCCTGGGCCTCCCTGGGGTCCTGGTGAATTGGGGAGGGGTTGCAGGGGCTCCTTTGCCTACTCTAAAGGCCCCATCCCCCACCCTTCCCTCTGGTTATTGGGTGGATATCTGCCTCCCCCATCAGACCCACATCCCAGAGGCAGGTCCTTTGGCCACCTTGGGCACCGGCCTATGGTAAACATTCAGCACGCTGAGTAATTGAATGGATTACTCAGGGAGATCCCATCAGGGAAATGTCATTATCCCCATTTGACAGAGGGAAACGCTGAGGCTCCTACAAAGCCCTCCAAACCAGGTCTGCCTGAGTCCAGAGCTGGGGTCTTGAGCACTGTGTTCACAGTAAGAGGCTTGTGGGAGTAACATGGCCCTTCCCCTTGCTGGTCTTGGGGTGACGGCATCTAGGCAAGTGTGGGAGGCAGGGAGGAGGAGGTACAGTCAATCCAGGAAGTCTGCATGGAAGAAAGGGCAGGTTCTTCAGGGAGTGGGAGTTGGGCAGATCATAGGCAAGCCGATTCCTGGTGCCGCCATCATATCATTTTCTGAACCCTTTCTATGGACCAGGCATGAGTCTGAGAAGGTACCTACACCTTATTTAAGTTAATCCTCACAAATCTTGAAGAATAACCTGAGGCTCAGCAGAGGTGAGGTGCTCAGAGGGACCAGTAGGTGGGGTGGACCCCTTCTCCTGGGGAGTCAGGGTGGGTGGATTTTCCGGGGAGACCAGATCTGTTGACATCACTGTTACTCAGAGTGTGAGCTGGGAGCTCTGCGGGTCACTGAGATCTTTGCAAGGACCCCAAAGTCTTGGATTTTTCTTCATTAACTACAATCAAAGTGACGCATTGCAACAGGCTGAAGGCAGGAGCAGAAATGAGACGCTGGTGGCTTCCACTCAGCCAGACACAAAAGAGGTTTGCAAACATGAAGGCCATTCCTCTGTTCTCACTCCTTTTCTCTGGACTGGGGAAATACGACACTTCTTAATCCAAACATGCTGCTTGTATTAACGTATAATGGGTTTATAGTTCCAAAAATGAATTAGTAATTTTAAATGTATCATATTCCTTGATAGCTCAGTTGGTAAAGAATCCACCTGCAGTGCAGGAGACCCCAGTTTGATCCCTGGGTTGGGAAGATCCCCTGGAGAAGGGAAAGGCTACCCACTCCAGTACTCTGGCCTGGGGAATTCCATGGACTACAGTCCAGGGGATCTTAAAGAGTCGGACACGACAGAGTGACTTTCACTATTTTATTTCTAACATGGTCCTCACCCACAGATAACGGGGGAATAACAAGGTGGGGCGGCAGTAGGCAGGCCTCTTCCTCCCCACAGATTGCTCTGTACAGCCCAAGAGCCCAGGGGCACTGCCTGTTGTGACCTTGAGCAGGCCAGACTCCCCACTGGGTTTTGTCTCCTGGGGGAGTGTGATGCCTGGCCTGGGCAGTAGAAGGGTGAGACTTAAGTTCCTGGGCTGCTCTGCGTCCCCCCCTGTGACCTTGACTGAACCATGCAGCCTTTCCCTGGAGTGAGCCCCATGGATGAGGGCCTACTGTGCACCGGGGCTCAGCACATGGGCTCAGGGCTGAGCTGAGCAACCCTCGTGGGGCCCAGTGTCTGGGAGGGGAGGATGGCAAGGGGAGCTGTGCTGAAGTGTGATGAAGTAGGGAAGGGCAGGGGGTGGGGAGCTCTGGGTACCCACACGGAGCGGCCCTGGGGGTGGTGAGAGGCAAGGAGGGGCTCCTAGTGCTCCCAGTCCGTCCTGGCCCCTACACACTGCTGGGGGACTGAGGCTGTTCAGTCCAGGGAATTAGAATCTGCAGGATACTTGCACTTCTAGAGGCTTAGGAAGGGAGGGGTCATCTCAGCAGCAGCAAATGCCCAGGGGAGGGGAGGCTCCCTCTGCTGCTGATGGCTGCAGAGACAGTCTCCCCCGGATATTGACAGCACAGCCTTCAGCGATTTTAATATCATGGCTTTGTGGGGATGCTGCGATGCCTGCCGTCACTAGGCAGCTCGGCATCTGCAGGGGCTGGTGTGGGAGGAACCTTCTCGTCTTCCATCTGCTCTTCCTTATAGCAGCTCACTCACTCATTCACTGACTCACCCGTTCCAGCCCTCTTCTTGCACACACCCATCCGTTCATTCATTCAACCACCTACCTGTCCCTTCATTTAGTCATTCAGTCATTTGCCCACCTGCTGGTCTGCGGGATCATCCAACAAGGTTTAGTAAGCATCTCCTATGCATCAGGTCAAGTGCCCAGGGAAGCCGTGATTTGTACTGACTGTCTGCCTGCAAGGAGACTGAACGTCCAGTAGAGGAAATGATGATAATGGTGATGATGGTGATGATGGTGGTGACGGTGAAGAGCTGGCGATGATGGTGATGCTGCTGATAGCAACAGTAATGAACATTTTTTGAACACATGGTATCTTCCAGGTAGTGTTTTAAGCCCTCTGCATACATTAGCTCACTTAAATCTCAAATGCATCTATGAGGGAGATACTATGAAAGTCCCATGTTATGGTCAAGGAAACAGAGGCATAGAGAGGTTGGAGAATATGCCAAGGTCACAGACACTGAGTGGCTGAGACAAGTTTCCCTACTGGGCTGCTGGAAGAACACTTACCTGATTGTTACCAGCCAGGGCAACAGGGTTCTCAGAGGGGTGTGGGCAACCTGGCTGGGTCTTCCGGAGGGAGAGAGGTCAGCTCAGCCTGGAGCTATCAGGGAAGGCCTCACAGAGGAGGTGGCATTCAGCTGGGTCTTGAAGATTGAATAAGAAACTACTAGGAAGAGGGGAACAGAGGAAGGCAGCAGAAAGTAGATAGTGCGAAACAAGGGAATTGACAGAGCGGTTGGTGGTTTGGTGTGTGGGAAGTCCAGAGAAAGTAGGCGGAAACTTAAAGGTTGGGGTGCTGCAACCTTGGTAGACCCTGAGTGTCCTGCTGGGGGTCTTGTGAGCAGGGAGCAGGGAGCAGGGAGTGAGCTGGCACCAGAGGGGCAGCCTCAAGAAAAACGTGACATTCCAAGCCCCAGCGCAGGGACTGCACAAGCTCTCACTTGGTGAGACGCATGGTTGCTGGGGAAAGGCTCACACACTGGGCCCTGGCAGAGGGTCCAGGAAGTGCCAGCATCCAGTTACACCTCAGAGAGGCCAGAGGTGGGGCTGAGACATGGAAGGGGCAGGCAAGAGACCCTGCTGTGATCAGTGGCCCGTGGGGCTCAGAGCAGGCGGGGCCCCAGGGTGAAGCACAGGCCAGTCAGACCCTGCAAGGGGTATGTACAGGCTGGGGTCAAGATACGGAAGCTTTAGGGATGGTGTGGAGAGAGGCAGGGTGGGGAAGGGATGGTCACCCTCAGACCCCGGGCTCCACGTGGGCAGGTGCATGGAGGGGGGACGCCGTCGCCTCAGTGGGCTGCCTGGACTGCCCACTCAGGGGAGATGTGTGAGCAGGAGAGCTGGGTCCTGCACCTTGGGCCCGTCTGCAGTGCCCTCCGCTTTCTCCTCCCAGCACAGGGGAGGCCTGGACCCACACTCGGGTACCTCAGGCTGCGGGAGGGTCAGGACCATCAGTCACGCTGTGCAAGGAGCTCCCTCCTTTAAAGGGGGTGATGCTGCCTCCATTTTCCGGGGTGCAGACACACCAGCTTCCTCCAGACTCACGTGGTCCTCGATTCTCTCCAGATCTCAGATTGCCCATCCGTGGGGTAAGAGGCGTACCCCGGGACTGGATACCCTGGGAGGAAGACAGAGGAGGAGGTACAGTCCCCATGGTACAGACGAGCCAAGCCCTTGACCCCAGACCCACAAGTAGCCTTGGGTCTGGAGGGCAGAGTCCCGAGTGCACTCCAGGCTTCCACCACCAGGACGGACAGGAGCGCTCAGAAGGTACATTAAAAAAATGATCCATGCCTCCCCAAACAGAAGGGAATATCGACACGGTTATTTTTAGCATTATTAAAATAAGTCTGTTTTGCTCTTTTTCTGCGCTCCTCTCCCCGGCTCAATCTTCGCTTCCAGATTGAATGTGTGTGTGTGTGTCCAGGCCAAGGCGCCAGGGGAGCCACCGCGGCAATCAAAATGTTAATGAGACCCTGATTGTGTCTCCCCCGACGCCTGCCTCCTCCATTCCTCTGCCTTCCCCAAATGTCGCTGGGCCTCTGGAGCCCTGGGGAGTGGCACCCGCGTTCTTTGGAAATGAGACCTCAGCTTAATGCTCCGTGGAAACAGCCTTCGGGGAGCCTGGAGAACTTGGGGACATGGAGAGATGGGCTTGGCCCAGGATCCTGGCTTTCTCCTCTCCTGTCAGTCCTCCTCTGGGTCCGATTCAGGCCAGTCCATTGGCTGGGACGGAGCCTCGAAGTCACTGTCCATGGTCCTGGCCCCACCTCACTCGGAACAGGCTTCCCTGGGTGCCGAGTGGTCAGGTCAGAGCTGAGTCAGGATGGACAGGGTCTCCGGCTCAGATGGAGAGCGTGGGCCCTACTGGTCAGGCAGCTTGGTTGTGGGGAGGTGTCTGTGCCCTCAGGATGCTGCTGGGTCTAGCAGACCCTGTCGCTTTGAGTCGTGTGATCTGGGGCAAGTTACACGGCCTCTGTGAGCTTCCTTATCTTCCTCTGTGAAACTGGCGTGGGGGGATCCTCCTCGCTGCCCGGGAGTTTCAAGCTCTGAGACAGTGCGCCCGGCCCCTTGCTCTCAGGGATGGCCAACCACAATGGCCAGCACTTTGTTAAAGCCAAAGTGTTGCAGACCCTGGACTCTACCGCTGCTTCCTGGGGGGCTAGACAACCTCCCCCACCTCGTTCCTCCCGTCTGTCCTCCCGGGGTTGGGGGGGCCCGGATCTCCTCACACCCGGCCCCAGCTGAGCCAGCGCTGTCATGACTGGCGGGTGTCTGCGCGGGGCTGCGTGTCCACACTGTGACCGTCTTGCCCAGACCGTGCCTGGGACCAGCTCGGGCTGTGGCGAGCTCTCCGAGTTTCTCCTCTGGGTCTGGAGGAAACATCAGCCCTGCCTGGTTCCCTGAGCCACCCAAACAAACCTGGAGGCAGGGCCACCGGTTGGCAGGAGCAGGGCTCTGACATCCCTGCTGGGATCGCCAGGCCTGGGCTCACCTCTGCCTGCACCAACCCCCCATTTTCCCCAGCCCACCCTCTGATTCACACCAAGAGCATGTAAACCGGCCTCCCTACCACCCTGCCCTCCCATCTCTGTCCCATCAAGCCCCAAGTCCTGCCCCTGCTGACACCCTCCTGGGCATGCCCTGGCCCCAGGCCACTAGGGCCAGGCCTCCATCCCCATCCACTCCTGCCACCGCCGGGCTTTCCTCCCAGGCCCTCCAGGAGCCCCAGCTCGCCTGCCTCCCTCTGGGTCCTCCCTCCTGTCCCTCCCTGGTAATGGTCCCTCTGGCTGACAGCATCCACCTGGGCTCCTGCGAGCTCTCTCGGACCTGCATGTGCCCCTGCGTCCATCCTTTCCCTTGCCGCCTGCCCCTCCTCTGTTGGTCCCAGAACTGCTATGCGCTGCTGCCTATGAGCAGACGGGGGTGGGGGGCGAGTGCCGGCTCTCCCTGCAGCCTCTTCACGGCTCGCGACTCTGAATTTTCTACACAATTGGCCATCAGGTTTTCATCCTCGGCATTCAGATCCCATTGCGGTTTCTCCCCACTATCCTCCCATGTCCAGCTCCAGAGGCTCACCCCCTCACCCCTGCCCACGCCCATCCATCCCTCCTGCCTCTGGCTCTGTGCCCGACCCCACCCACCTTCCAGACACAGCAGAACCTCACTGTTCATTATTTTAATGAGTTAACAGATTTCACCAGTTGCTGTTGCTGGGGGATTTGCCTTGGTGGGTAAATGTGGACACAGGCCCAGCTATCACAGGACTCTGGAAAAAAGGCACAGAAATCATGACCGGCACACTCTTACGTGGAACTGCCCTTGGGACACGTGCGGAGAAGGAAGAACACGTAGCGCTGGGAGAAGGCAGACCTGGGGGTCCACAGGCTCAGGGAGGCAGCCTGGGCTGAGATATGAAGGGCAAGTGGAGAGAAGCCAAAGTGTTCCAGGCAGAGGAGGAGCCGTGCAAAGGCCCTGGGGTCAGGAGGGAGCCGGGCAGGTAGGCTGTATTAACAGAAGCAAGCATGCTGGAATTCAGACGGTCAGGGAGTGTGGGGCAGGGGCTGAGGCTGATCTTGCAGGGCTGGCCTGGTGTGGAGAGGGAGGTGGGAGGACAGGAGGGGATGCGGGAGACCAGGCAGGAGACGTGTAATTGGCTTGGAGGAGGTGGGGTGGAGACTGAGAGCTGGGCTTGATGGTGGAAGTGGAAGGTGTGGGCAGGGGCACACTCTGACCCGGCACGGAGAGGAGCTCGCTTCTGAACCAGGAGGGGGTTGCTGTGCAGGAAGAGCCGCATTCCTGTCCCAGCCTGGCATCCCTCTGCCTCTACGCTGGTGACCCCCGCTTTGAAGCTCCCCGAAGTCCAGACCGAGACGCCCAGAGCCTCATTGATAATGGACACAGTTCACACTGAACACCTCTGGGCCTGTGCATCTGCACGAAGGGGACCAGGAAGGCCTGCTGCTGGCAGGGACACGTGGGTGAGATCTCCAACCACCTCATCTTCTGAGTCATGTGTCATCAGACCTGAGGACCGGGGAGGGGCCTGGCAGAAGTTGAGGGGGTGTGCGCCGTTCAGACTGGGCACCACCCGGCTCCGAGCGCAGCCAGGCTGACCCCGCCCTCCCCGTCACCAGCTCTGAGACCCTGGAATGGAGGAAGAGGGACCCGACCCTCAGGGCAGCTCTCAAGGTGACTGCGAGCAGCAGAGAGAAGCTGGACCCCAGCCTGGATGGAAACAAACACGTCAAGCCCGGCAGGGTGCTGGAGGCTCAGAGAGGGGGAGGGGCCGGCCTGAGGCTGCAGAGCCAGGCAAAGCGGAGACCATATGAAGCCTGTGCCCGTGCCCACAGCCGGGCTTCAAGACCCACGGGGTTTCAGGGGCTGCCCTGTCCACTTCCCCCTCTACCCCTGGGTTTGCTGCCCCCTGTAGAGCGAGGAGTCTGGACACAGCCTCTGGGGGCTCCTCTCCAGGGCTGGCACATTTCTGGTTTAAAAAGGAGCCTTTTCACCCGCTTGGAGTTGTCTTGTCACCTGGGCCAGGTGTTTCCTTCACATCTGATCCTCACCCGGGGGAAACGTAGGGATGAGAGATGCTCTGTGTATAGGCATTAATATGCTCACTTGCCCTTTATCTTCAATTCAGCAAGCATCCATTGAGCGCCTGCTGCATGCAGGACTCCATGGCCAGGCCTGCTGTGCGTGAGGCCATGTGATGCTCTGCAGAGTAGGAGGCTTTCAGGGTGGGGAACGGATTATTCCCCATCTCCCCAGCCCCAGCCCTGCCCTGGGCACTCTTAGCCCAGGCTCGCGCATAGTAGGCAACCTGGAAATGGCCCTTTAATTGACTAGAAGGGAAAGGAAGCAGTCTCAGTTCTCCAAGGCGTTGCCATGGTGACTTCTCCCTCACGGCCCTCTTTCTCCCAGCCTCCAGGAAACAGGGTCCCCTTGAACGAGCTCTCCAGGTGGCCAAGGGTCTCTGTGGTCCCTGGGAGGATGCCCCTCATCCTTTGGGGACCCCAACACGCCAAATAGGCACAGGACTCTAGGTGAACATGGAAGATTCCCTGAAGCCTTGTTCACGGTAGGATGGGGGACAGGGCGCCCTGGGGAGCTGCGTCCCCTCCTCCCTCGGGGTCACACGTCTTCACAAGGGGGCCTGGAAGCTTGCAGCTGCCTGGGAGGTTAGGAACAGCTGACAGGGTTCCCAGAGACACATGAGAAAGACAGGAAAGCCAGGCTGGCCAGCAGCCTGGGGGCGACGTTGCACGCGGGCAGGTCTTCACCCCTGAAACAACGTCCTTTTGCACGAGGCTGGCTGGGCACGGCCGGGCTGCGTGCATGCCTCCTCCGGGTGCTCTGACATCTCACCGCAACCAGGGGGCTGGGCCGGGATCCTCGGCACTTCACGACACAAGTGAACCAGCGGGTGTGCGTGTATGTGTGCGCATGCGTGTGTGCGTGTGTCTGCATGTGCTTTGGGAGTGCGACTGTGACCCTGTTGCTTGGAAACCCTGCTCCTTGGTGAGGACTGCAAGGCAGGGCCATGGCTTTACAGACCACGGTCTGTGAAGGCTGGTGGGCACGCAGGGGGAGGAGGGTGCAGGGCCTCAGCATTTGGGGTCTTGGATGCTTGTGGGGGCCAGGTGTGTGCTGGGCCCTTGGGCTCTACCGGTGAGCAGGCTGAGGGGCTGTGTATGGGAGCCCAGGTCTGGGAGAGACAGAGGCCGAACCACAAACGTCACACCAGTTACAATCTAATTCCGTGATCATCGGGGGCCCTGGGGTTTGGGCGTCAGAGTGGATGGGACAGGGTGGATGTGTGGACCCCTGGGCCATGAGCCCAGATACCCTGGGAACTGGGGACCGGCTCTGCCTTGATGGCTCTCCTGCAACCTGGAACCCCTCCATGCAGAGCTGTGGGCGAGAATTCTGGTCCTCAGTGACCCTCGGGGGTCTTAACTCCTGTACCTGGGGTACAGGGCCAGGTACCTGGAGCCAGGGCTTGGAGCCTGGGGCCTGACCACGTCCTGTCCTCTGCTGATGGAGAAGCCTGCCCCGGCCCGCTGTGGCTGCTGCGTGGAGACAGAGGGCAGAGTCGCTTACGTGAGCTTCTAAAAGCCCTGTCTATTCCCCGAGAGTTGCTCCCTAACTCATCCTGGTACATGGATGGTTTCTTATAAAGCAGCCTTTTGGGGCCTGAGTCACTGTAATCTCTGACGTGACAGTGCATTCACTGCCCGCCCCCCTCCCACCCCCCTGCCTCCTGCAGCTTCTTGTTTAGAAGACAAGTGGTCGCTTTGGGTTGTTTGGGGTTTTTAAAAGAATAACCTGAGTTGGAGCTTCCGTTCACCCAGGGGAGCAGGGGGTCGGGGTGGGGAGCTGCTGGCTCCTGTGCCCCTGATGGGGCAGCAGGGGCCCGGCTCTGCCACTGTGCTCTGCTGGCTGTACCAACCCGTGCCAGCCACAGTTGCCCGCTCTGTGCTCAGACCACAGGGGGTTCTGCTCCCAGGCCAGAGCCAGCTCAGGCTTCAGACACACCCTGTCCAGGCCTGGGTGTCACGTGCCCACCAAAGCTTCTGAGGTGACTGGGCCTTGGCCCCAGTGAACCAACTGGTCCTCCAACTCTTCTTTTGGTTGAAGCCTTTTGCCTGGGACCCAGACCCCTGCTGTGAATCCTCTGACATGCTGAGGACTTGAGCAAATCACCTCTTGTGCGTGGACCTCAGTTTCCCAATCTGTAAAATGGGTCCATCTTTGTTCTCACAGCCCAACCTGCAGGACTGCTGTGGGGAGCCAAGGATCTCATGCTCTGTGTCCCCAGTTCACAGGTGAGGAGCCTGAAGCCCAGAATGACACGTGTGCTGACGGCAGAGGTGGACTGGAGCCTGGGCGTAAGGCGTCTGGGGACCCCTGTGCTCATGACTCTGCTGCAGTGGGGCGGAGCTTGGTCTTGGGCTGCACGCCTCTGTTCCACTGTGCCTGGAGGACTCCTGCATTGACCCAGAGGTGGGCCCGCAGTGGCAAGGGGCTTTGCGGCGGGCGGCCAGCAGGATGTCTGGGCACTGGGGAGGCTTGTCCGGTGGAAGGTCAGAGACACACGCTCAAGACCGCAAGGTTCCTTGCTCCTATCAGGCAGCCTTCGTGCCGGATGCTCAGACTCGGAGCCACTGCCCTGGGCCTTGTTCTTGCCTCTACCACCTGCTCCTCAGACCCGAGGGGCCCAAGGGTGGCTGTGTCCATTACCAAACACAAGGAAGCCCTGTGCAGGGCGCTCATGATCTGCTCACTTCCTCTGAGCCGCTGTGCGTGTGACTCTCAGCCCACCAAGGACACACAGAGCTGCTTTCTGAAGGTCAAGGAGGTAATCTGAAAGCACGCTGGGGTGTGCCCTGGCTTTACCCCAATTTTACTGGTGCGGAAGGGGGAGACCAAAGTGCTGAAGTGTTTTGCCCCCGAGGATGAGCAGGCAGGGCTGGGCCCCCTCTGCGTCCCCCACTCTCAGGCAGAGAGGACCCGCTGCCGCCTCCCTCGCATGGGCCTTCCCATCCCCGCCGACGCAGTACCGGCTCCGGCTCCCAGGGGGCGCTGAGGGCCCGCGGCTGGCTTCCCGCCGCCCGGTGCTGCGCGTGCTTCCCGATCAATAGAAGATGCTCCGTCCCCGAGATGTCGCTCCCAGAGTCTTCACACATCTGCATCGGAAGGAGTCCAAATGGAAAGTCTTTTCCTGTTGGGGGAAAAAAATGTAAAAAGGAGAAAGGGAGACGTTGCCTGACAGATTAGAAAATTTTCCACTTCCCAGCGTTTGAACCAAGTATTTGTGCTTCTCGCGCCCAATTACCCAGGCTGCAAAAGGCCCGCCGCGGGTGCCTCTCGAGCCCAGCAGAGGCGCCCCGCGTGTTGATCTGGCCCGGGAGCCTGCAGGGGATTGTGGGCGCGGCAGCAGGTGCCAACCCACAGGCCTGCCAGACTGGGACCCATTCCACCCGGCCTTCCACGCGGGTTTGACCTTGGAAAAGCCACAGGGCCCTCCAGTCAACATCACAAGGATGCTGAGAAGGCCAAAGCATTTCATCTGCAACATGGAGCACCTACAAATAAAATTGATTAATATTTTTACACTAATTTGGAGTCATCACAGTGCTTTTGAGGTCTGATTTCCTAATTAGTCCTGGGAAGTGGGGGACGAGCCATACCCTGGGGGAGGGGAACGAGAGGTCACAGGCTGGTGGCGGGTGGTGTAAAGGGCCACCGGGGCACCAGCAGCAGGAGGCAGCCCCTGGACAGGGCCGGCCCTTCTCCGTCTGTGCTGGGAGCCTGGGAGCTGACCATAGGGGACATAGGGGCTGAGGAGGCTGGACCTGCCTGGGGACCGGGGTTCCATTGAAGACATCTGTGAGGACGAGACTTGTGGGGGCCTAAGTCTGGTGGGAAGATTCTAGTGCCACTGGTCTGTTGAGTTGCTGAACTGAATCCAAGGAAGCGAGAAGTGATCACTGCGGGAGAAATGGTTTCCAGGCCTGGGGTGCAGGACCCCAAGACTTCCTCCGGCCGGGAACCTCCTAGGGCTGGAGAGGTATTGGCTTCTGGGAGAGTCCTTTCTCGACTTCACTTGTCCACAGCGGAGCCCCTGCTTCCACCGCAAGCCAGCTCCTCCCCAGGCCCCCCCAACCAGGGCTCGGCCTCCAGGCCCTCCCTCAGCTGGCATCTGAGTCTGTCTGCACCCCCCTGGCTCTCTGCACCCCATCCCCCTCCAGGTCCTGCAAAGCCTGCGGGGCCCTCTCGCTTCTCGGTGTCCCAGCTGCCACTGCCCAGCCCCGCCGCTCCCCTGCTCTCACTCTCTGCCGGGCAGCGGCCAGGGTCACATTTTACAGGCACAAATCAGAGTGCGTCTCCCTTGTGTGTGTGAGTTGTTCAGTCCTGCCCAACTCTTTGCAACCCTATGGACTGTAGGCGGCCAGGCTCCTCTGTCCATGGGACTCTCCAGGCAAGAATACCAGAGTGTGTTGCCATTCCCTTCTCCAGGAAATCTTCCCGACCCAGGGATCAAACTGGGTGTCCTGTGTTGCAACAAGTTGTTTACTGTCTGAGCCACAGGGAAGCCCTATGAGAGGCAGGCAAAGCCTCTAAGCCTGATGGAATGCAGCCCCATCTAGTCCCACCCCACCCCTGCCACAAGTGACTCCAGCTCACAATATGCCCTGGGGGGGTGCGGTGGGGGGCGGGGATGTGCTCGCTGCTCCTCTGTTTCTCCCTCCCTGGGCCCTAACGTACCCCAAGTTCCTAGTATGGACTGCTGCTGCTGCTGCTAAGTCGCTTCAGTCGTGTCCGACTCTGTGTGACTCCGTAGACGGCAGCCCACCAGGCTCCCCCGTCCCTGGGATTCTCCAGGCAAGAACACTGGAGTGGGTTGCCATTTCCTTCTCCAATGCATGAAAGGGAAAAGTGCTCCTTAATACTTGCTGACTCATGAATGAGCTGGGGTCTGAGGGTGCCGGTGGGGTCCTCAGCCAGGAACTGCTGACTGGAGGCAGCCTGCTGAGAGTGGAGGAGGAAGGCTCCACATGCGTGGAGCTCTACAGGGCTCGGGGCGGGACGGCGCCTGGGACTCTGCATTTGCAGGTCAGGCGCGTGGCCCAGCAGCAGGCCCTGGGGATGGCCTGAGGGGTTTCATCCCAGAGGGCTCTCTTCCCAGATGGGACTGGCCACGGCTGAGCCTCGTGGGGCCGGTTCTGGTTCCACCTTTCCAGGCGGTGTGGCCACGGGCAGGACACACAGCCTCTGTCCTGAGCCTCATCCATAAATGACCTGAATGCCCCAGCTGCAGCAGAGTGAGGGAGCGGTGGTCAGCCACGCTGGAGCAGGGCCTGGTACACAGTGAGCTCCCTTGTGGGATTCAGAATGTCTCAGGAGCCCCAGAGAGGACAGTGGTTGGAGGCAGGAGGCCTGGGTGAGGCTGAGTCCATCTTCCAAGTGTCCACCAAACAGTGACTGAGGGACCAAAGGGAGGGGGTGAGTCCTGAGGCACTCTGCTCTGCTGAAATGGCGCTGTGAGAGTTTCCCTGGATGTGGGCTCGTCCCACTTCTGAGGACAGCGAGCTGTGCGGCCTCAGTCTCCCCTTGCCCACGTGCGCTGGGTGGTGCCCACTCCCAGGAGGCCACGCTGGGGAGGGGAGGGGTTGACAGCAGGCCGGAGCCCTTGGGCTGTCCCCGTCAGGCCCCCAGCCCTGCCCCCAGGGCCATGACTCTCCCAACAGCCCACTCCCACCCCAGGCCCAACACTCTGCTGGCACCCTGGCACTCTGGCAGGGCCTGGGCCTTTTCAGGTGGCCAGCTTTGCTTGGCACACGATTCCACCGAGCCTGCATTTCAGGGGTGAGCCAGGGACCCTCAGACTCCCCTCTCTAGCCCAGCTGTGCTTGTCAACTTGTCCAAGGTTGTGTATATCCAGAAGAGCGGGGACCCTTCACCCCAGCATGCATATACACACACAGACAGACACACACACACATTCTGTCTTCCCTGGGGAACTACACACACACACACACACACACACACACACACATTCTGTCTTCCGTGGGGAACTACACACACACACACACACACACACTCTCTCTGTTTTCCGTGGGGAACTACACACACACACACAAACACACTCTATCTCCCTGGGGAACTACACACTTACAAACATACACACTGTCTTCCCTAGAGAACCACACAGATACACACTCTGTCTCACACACACACACACACATACACACACACACACACTGTCTTTCCTAGGGAACTAACACACACACACACACACACACACTCTCTCTCTCTCTCTCTCTCTCTCTCTCTCTCTGTCTTCCCTGGGGAACTCCCAGCAGAGACAGCCACCTAGCACACCTCCCAGGAAGAGGGAGGAGTTTTACAAGTGGCTCATCTATGGACGTGTCAAGTGAATTTCTAAAGGGTTTCAAGGGAGATGAGAGAGATTAATCTCATTTGGGGGTATCTTCACAGCCGGCCAGCAACCAAGGCTCAGGAAACCTCAGTTTCTCCATCAGAGGAAAGGCGAGACTCTGGGTGCATCTCGCAGCCTTGTGGTCTGAAGTCAGGCGCAGAGCAGGCATCAGGGGCCTTGCTTTCCACAGTGTCCTTCCCATGAAACATCCTTCACAGCTCTCAGCTTGCCCACGACCCATCTTCCATCCCTCTGGGCAGGTCCCCCTCCCTAGTCCCCACCTTAGGTCTAGGTCTTAGAGCTTAGGTCTCCTTTTTCTGCCCAGACCACCCAGCCCAGGAGTCGGGGGCCCCAATGTGACCTTGAAGTAGCCGACTGTCCTCTTCAGCCTCCAGATTCTGAGTTGAAATTCCCTCCCCACTCTCCGTCCTCCCGGTCTTTCCTGTCCACCCTCCTCCTCTTCCTTCCTCTCCTCTCCTTCTCTTTCCTCCTCCAGCTGAGATCCTCAGCTCTCTGCGTTTCCTCGGGGAATGACTCACATTTGCCTCCCACCTGCACTGCCAGCTTCCCCAGTCTTCATTCAAAAGGGTCACAGTGCAAGCAGATTCCGCCTTCAGAGGCCCCGGGGAGGTGACAGGCGGCCAGGCGTGCTCCCCTGGGCAGCCGGCGCTCCTGCAGACTTCTGGGGAGGGAGCCTGGCTTGGCTTGGAAATGTCTGCCTTTCCAGGGCCAGTGGAGTAGAGTTCAGTCCTGCCTTCCGACCCAGGGCGGGTTCCTTCGCTTTCCTGGACTCCCTTTCCCTGCACACAAGATGCAGGAGGCAGAGCAGCCACTGCCACCCCCCCACCCCGCCCTTTTCTGTGGTCCTCAGGGTGTTCTGTATTCCCGCCACTCTCTTCTGCCCTGGGTGCCTCCCTTTAGATGCAGGGAATTGGGGACTCAGCCCGGGGAGGACACCGCAGTGGAGCTGCGCTAGACTGCTGGGGGATGTGGGGAGTCAGGGGAAAAACGGAGGTGCAGTTCTCCCCAGGGACTCTGGTCAATCAATGCAAGGCGTCATGTTGGGGTGCCCACCTGTCTTCCCCGCCCTACTCTCAGTCCACCTGATTCAGGGAAAATTGACAGCCTCTCCTGGAACATGTGACTCAGGCCTCAGCCAATCATGGTAGCACATTCCCATGGTGGCAGGGATTGGTTGACGAATGAGCATGTGACCCAGTGACAGCCAATGAGAGGCAAGGAGATTTCGTTGCTCCTGCAGGGCTGGGATGCTGGGTCCTTCGGCTCTAGAATGTGGGCCAGGAGCCCTGCCCATAGCACCTCGTTGGAGCGAAAACAGTCTCACTTGGCCAACCAGGAAACCCAGGAAACAGGGCTTTGTTTTTAGCTGCTTTTGCAGAGTTGCAAAGCCTTTGCATATATTATTTCATTAAAAGCTTATAACAGCATTGCAGGGAAAATATTACCTGTTCTACAGGTAGAGAAAATGTTCAGGAGGTGATGTTAGCTGCCCAACCCCATGCCAAGCTTGAGGGCGGGTCAGCCTGGCCCAGCCTAGTGGCCTCTGCCTGACTCCCATTGTGTTGTCTGCCCTGGCAGAGCCAGAATTCACACCCACGTCTCATGTTGGGGACACGGGGCTGGTTGTGGAACCCCCAACCCATCTGTCTGCTCTCCATCCATTTGGACGCACAGTCACATGGGACTGGCGACGAACGCAGTCATTTGCAAATGCTAAGGCTTGTTCCACGGCTGGGGATGTACCTTGGGCCAGATTCAGTGCATATTTCTGGACTGGGATTAAACTCCACGGTGGCTCCTGGACGCCAACTGGTTTGGAGGGAAACACTCTGCTCTGTGATGAGAGCCCTCCAGATGGTTCTCGGAAGCACTGGAGGCTGCCAGCAGGACCGGGAGGCTGGCCTGGGTCCTGGAGAGCTCCCCTGCCTGGGCCCGGCACAGAAGGGACTGGAAAGTGTCCTCCAGGTTCGAGGAAGGTGCCTAGAGCAGAGCACATCTCCCCTTCCTCAGCCCAGAGCTTCCCATTTCCTGGAGGAGAGAAGCAAGGCTCAGAGAGGTAGGGTTTCTTTCTGCAGGTTACAGCCCTCCTAAGAACATCGCTAAGTGTGCCCGGGCACCCACGGGGCCGTTCTGACGGCTCTTGCTCTGGGCAGCATGCCCATCTCCCACTTCTTTCAGGGCCCTGCGATCACCCCACTTTCCCTGCCTTTGCTTTGCTCACCGTTGCTCCTCTGGGATGTGCTTCCTGACTACTTTCCAGATGTCCCTGCAAGGCTCCTTCCTCCAGGAAGCCCACCTGGCCTGCCCTTGCCCCTCCTGCTGTGCAGCCAAGGTGGATTGGGCCTTTCTTCACCTGATGAATGCCTCTGCTGCGGATGGGAAGGCCGCTTCTCGGAGACAGAGACATTTACCTTGCTCATCTCCAACTTCCCAGCAGTCCACACGGAGTAGGTGCTCAAAAAATACGGCTGAACCAACGAATGAGAGCGTGAAGGAAAAAGTGTGGGTCTCAGACTGCACGTGCTCAAGCCTTGTGCAGTCTTGGTGATGATGCCCACACCTCCAACATCCTGGCTTATTGCGGGGTAACGGGGGATGGAAGAGGATGGTGGGGGTTGGGATAGACCCAAAGGGGCTTCTTGTAGAAGGGGGGGCAACGAAGATAATTCAGGCCAGAGAGGGGCCCTGGCTCCTACCCAGAGCACACCGCCTCTGTGTCCTCAGTGATCACACAGAGCTGACACTTTGCACTTCACCGTCCAGCGTGGATGGTACAGAATGGCCAGTGTCCGAGGCGTGGAGGTGTGGTCTGAGG
Organism: Ovis canadensis; assembly: GCF_042477335.2. NCBI lineage: Eukaryota > Metazoa > Chordata > Mammalia > Artiodactyla > Bovidae > Ovis > Ovis canadensis. The sequence continues at coordinate 25,394,520 of NC_091253.1, read as the reverse complement.
GCCGGAGGGTCTGCCCTGGGCTTTACTGAGTTAAGGCATCTTGTTTCAGTGTAGGATGAGGGGGACAGGGACCCACAGACGTGGCTCCGGGTCTCCTTCTGCCCCTATTCAGCTGTCTGTCCTTGGGAAAGGTGCCCTGGCCTCAGTTTATCACCTGTCAGCTCAGAAGGGTGGGTGGGTCCTGTCCAAGCCCTCTCTTCTCTCTTCTCTCTGGGGACCCAGAGCTGAGCGTGTCCCCCGGGGCCTTGGCAGAGGCTGGATGGGCCTGAGCTCCTGCATGGCCGCCTAGCCCTCCAGGAAGGCTGGAGGGGGTGGGGCAGCCACCCACTCCAGTTGGATTACGCTCCCCACTCCACTCTAACTTCATTACAAAGCCTGTGGCTGATCCTCTTACGACATCTGCGAGGGAGTGGGGTGTGAGGGAGGCAGGGGAGGATGGTGCTGAGCCGCCCTCCTTGGGGAAGCGGGACACGGCGATTTACATATTTATGAAATCTTTTCCATTTTGCCAGGGCCCTGTGTGCACTAGGAAATGTCACAACTCATTTTAAGTTGGGAATCTGTGCTCCGGGAGTGACAGCTCAAGCCGCCACCGAGGCCTCGCAGATATCTGGAGGTGACGAGCAGCCCTGGGCTGGGCTCCTGTTCCGGATCTGCAGTGACCAGCTGTGCAGCTGCAGACAAGGCCCTTGACCTCTCTGGGCTTCCGTTTCCCCACGTGTAACATGAGGCTGGATGACGTCTTTCAGAAGCTGCTTCTGGCATGGCCCCGGTGATCGCCCCGCCCCATCCCATCCACCCCCCAGTTTTCACGTACTCATGCTCTCTCTCTGAGGGTGGGCTGGGCCCAAGGACTTGCTTCTAACCAACAGAAAACAGCAGACATGAGGGTGGCACTTTCAGGACTAGGTGCAGAGACCATGATGCTGTCTGTTCCTGGACCCTCTTGTCCTCTCTTGCCGTCACCCGTTGGGATGAAGCCAGCTGCCATGAGCGGGAGGGGCCCCAGGCCCAAGTCCACGAGGGACAGCCTCCTGTCCGCAACCATGTGGGCGCCTGGAGGCACGCTCACCACAGCCTCAGTGGACATCCTCAGTGCAGCCTGGGGGCCCAGCGGAGGCACAGCCAGATCCCATTCACTGGGTCTGTGGGATAATCAGAGGCCATTTGGGGCTAAGTTGTTACACAGTAGTAGATGACTGATACACTGTTGTTCTCAAAGGGCTACCTGGTGACTGAGATGACATGCGATCGTGCAACTGTGGACAAAGTATGTCACCTGCTGTCAGGAAACAAAGGACTCTGCAGCCGTCCCTGACTGCAGGATACCAGCCCTAGATAAAGGCGCATATTGAACAAGTGATTTCAAGGAGCCCAGACTCTTGGCATCTTCCCATACATAGAAAAGTGCTAAATTCATTAACTTGAGATGTCTGTAGTTTTTTTTTTTTAAATTAACAGTAATCTTTTGATGTTCTAACTATCTGGTTTTTCTTCCAAAACTGCTGTATAACCTGGTTCCTCCCTTACCTCTTCGGAACAGTCTCTCAGCCGTCCGAGAGCCTCAGCGTCGCTCTCAGCCTCCCAGGCTTGGGTCCTCAGAAAGTCCAAATAAAATGTAACTCTTGACTTTTAGGTTGTGCATTTTTTTTCAATTAATGCAGAGCATAGCACTCAAGGTTAGTAGGTGCTGGGTGGGCCTGTGAGTTATGTGAGCGTATGTCTGGGTCATTTTTCACGTCCAGACCTCTGGTGGGGGGTGGGAGCAGCGCTCGGCCGACGCCTGCTCAGCCCCAGGAATAGGTCACAGATTGTGTCAGCACGGACCTGGAAGCACACTGGACGCTCAGTGCCCGTGGGCCGCTTGAGACGGGCTTGCTGATGGAGTCCTGACGAGCCTCAGCTCTCGCCCTGTCGCTTTCTCTGTCTCTGGCTCTGCCTCCCTTTGTCTGCCCTCTTCTTAAGGACCTTCATCTTTTTCACTTGTGAAATGGGAGAGGAGAGCACCCCACCCCAGGCCGGTGCCTGATTGCACTTTTGGGTTTGGAGGCCACGTCCCGTGTCACTTTGTTGTAGCCTGGCATTGGGTACGGAGTCTGGAACACAGTCTGTGCAGGAGATGTTTGGGGTAACACTGCATGTGCTTCCCTGACGGCTCAGACAGTAAAGAATCTGCTTGCAACACAGGAGACCTGGTTTTGATCCTTGGGTTGGGAAGACCCCCTGGAGAAGGGAATGACAATCCACTCCAGTGCTGTTGCCTGGAGAATCCCATGGACAGAGAAGCCTGGTGGGCTATGGTTCATGGGGTCACAGAGTCAGAGAGGACTTGGCAACTGACACACACAACACGCACTCAGATAATCGGTCCAGAACCAGAGTCAAAACCCAGGCGCTTTGATCTGCAGGTGGAGAAGGGGTCCCCAAATACCCCATTTATCCTATCGGTGCCTGGAATGACTTCCCATTCCCAAGAGTCTCACCCTGGTTTACGACACCAGAGCCCTCATTAAAAGGGCAAATGCATTAATCATGTTTGGCTGATGTGTTTCGCCCCTCCTGTGCTTAATACCATGGTGAATGCTGGCTTCGTGTAGGGTGTCCTGCTGGAAAGCAAGGCCCGTGGCCGCAGAAGCACAGGCTTGGGGAGGTTTGCAGAGACTGGGGGAAGCGCCCACGGTAGGCAGGCCAGACTCTGCTCTTCTCTCCGCACCCTGGAAAGCCCCGAGGCCGTGGACAAGCTGGCCGGGACGCACCCTTAGCCTGCAGGAGGCCTGCGGTCCGTGTCCTGTGTCCATGACAGCTCCCTGATGGAAGCTTCTGAGGTGAGGAATGCTCTCTTTCTGGGTCATCTGACAGGGCAGCTGCTGGCCATGTGAGGCGGCTGTGCGCCTGGCCCGTGGAGGGTGTGACGGGAGCAGGAAATTTTGGTCTCATTCCTCGCTACTTAGGTTTGACCGTAAGGAGCCGCGCATGGCTGGTGCTCCCCTGCTGCCCCCTCTCAGGTCTAGGTCTAGACACAGAGCAGCCTAGCAGATTGGGGCCCGCACAGTGCTCATGTCTGCAATCAGATCTTTCCAAGAACACTAAAAATAACCTTTAGAAGAAAGAAATAATGCCGGGAGAAGATGAATCTCGCTGGGCTGTGAGGAGCCGGGGAGGAGCTGCCAGAGCATCTAATCCATCACAGAGATCTCGCCATCTGTCCAGGAGACTTCGCTTGAGGGGAAAGAAAATTCTTGACTCATCCCTATTTTTAAAAGTGTTTATCTTCAGATCTGGAAGACGCCAAGGGATAAATCAGTGCTGAGCACCCCTTGGCCCTGTGGTTCTGTGGATGGTGACCTAGTGCAGCCCCAGATTCAGTAGAGAATCCTCATGGACCACCCCTGCTCCCGTCCCCTCCGCTCCCCTCCCCTCCCCTCCTCTCACTTTTGTGTGTTCATTGGACGTTGCAGGGCCTGTGCCCGGAAACACTTGGGTCACCGTGTCTCCAGTTTCTCCATTGCCAGCAATTGCTCTGTCCCCAAGGCCCGTGGTTGTAGGTGACCATGTCCCAAACCAAATCCCCCCACACCATGCACACCGCCGGTGCCACGGCCACCACCAGTGTTATTACTGTGGTGCCGTGACCAGCTGGCTTCACCACCCTGGTCGGGCACAAGGGCCACATGGGGAGGTTATGGGGAACTCCTGGGAGGAATCTGCACCCACCTTGGGAGCCCCCCCAGAATCAGGGCTGTCCTTCGGCTTCCAGTTCTTGTAGGTCAGCCAAACACCCGGGAGGAAGGTGCATCTAGGTGGGGTAGATGGGAGGCAGCGGAGGACAGAAGGGATGTGATGGGTTACTGGGGCCCAGCGGGCCACTGGTCACTGTCCCCCTTTCCCCTCTCTTCTGCCCAAGCCCATGCCATGTCTGCCTCAGCAGGGGCCCAGAAAACCTATGGGCTTCTGGAGAACCGTGGAAGAAGCCAAGCCCACCGCCAGGCTCTATCCTTCTCACTCTGGCGAGGGGGAGCCATTCCCCCATGGACCCTCTGCTGCCCCTGCCCACCCCTGTGACCCCTCCAGCCAACAGTAGCTCTCTATAGCCCCCACTCCGACCTCTCCCAACATGGGCAGTATTCCAGAAGAGTGCCATTATTAATGGAATTTTAATCCAGGCGTCACCCTTCCTAGGGCTGGGACGCTGGGGTAGGGGCGTGCGGGTGTGGTCTTGACGACCCACAGGCAGTGCCTGCAGCACGGTGGGCAGCCTCTGTGTTCAGATGTGCAGACGCCATTTGTGGGCCGACACAGAAGAAGGGCATGGAGACCCGGCACCTTCAGGACCCCCGGGGTGGTCTGTTTGGGTGAAGAGTAAAGCACGTTGGCATCCTGTGTCGCAGGTCCCGAGCTCTCTGGCCCAGCTCGAGGCCAGTTCAGAGGTAACGCTGCGGGGGGAGCACTGCTGGGTGCTGGGCAAGGCTGACGGTCACGAGCACTCGGTGGGGCCTGCTGGTGGAAGCAAGGCTCAGCAGACAGGTGACTGCGAGTCTGGGGTTCTGGACTCACACAGAACTGGTGTAGACCCCCGACTCTGGCTCTTCCTGCTGTGTGATTCTGGGCAAGCTGCCTCACCTCTCTGAGGTTCCATCTCCACCCGTGTGGGTGGAGGACAGTTAGAAGTGCACCTGCTGGGGTTCTCGGGGGCTGGATGCACCTGCTTTTTATTTCAAAATAACCCCATGGAGGTGCTCTGATAAATCCACTTTATACTGAGAAAGCAGCTCCCAGATGCTGGGGTGGGAGGCTCAGGGGAACCCGGCTCCTGAAGGACGGCATCTTGCACGCATCAGGATGAACAAGTGAATGACAGGCCGACAGGGGCCCCAAGCCCAGGACTCAGTCATTCCACCTCGGGCTCTGGGAGGCCTGGTCCCGGGACCCACCTACCGGTCTGGAGAGCGTCGGGCTGGTGGCTGGAGCCTGGCCTTGGAGTTCCAGACTCTGACTCCATCGCCGCCCTGCATGAGACCTTCACGCACTCGGCCACTCTCCCTCTGTGGAGCCTTCCACCGGGAGATGGCGGGAGCGGTCTGCCACACGCTCAGCAAGGGCAGGGATGACCTTGAGGACCATCCGTATAAAGTGACCACGTGTGTGGAAGGGGCGGGATGACTCCACCAAGGCTGGAGGGCACCTGGGTGTGAGGCTCAGAGCAGCCAGGTCCCCGCCCCGGGCACACAGCTAGCAGGCAGCAGAGGTCTCAGGGGTCTGGAACCTGATGGACAGGTAGGGCAGGTGGCGGGGACGAGCCCCATGTGCAGGCTGGGGTGGGAAGTGGACCAGCCTCCAAACCGCCGGCCTGGGCCCCAGGCCCTGAAGCTCCAGGCTCAGCATCGGCCTGCACCTGGAAGGTGCAGCATGCTTGTCCTGAGCCCCTGTGGGCAGCTGGGTGTTCTCACCCCAAACCCCCAGGGCCAGCATCCATGAGTGAGTGACCTCATGGCCTCCCCTGAGTGGTGTGGAAGAGGCCCTCCAGAATGGAAGGGGGTGTCTCTGTGGGCCTAAGGGAACTTGGGGTGTCACTGAGGCCAGGAGGGGTCCCTTTCCATCTGCTGGGACCCATCTGAGGGGCTCCCTGCCCCACCTGGCCTGGTCCTTGCAGGCAGCTCTTGGACAGTTGGGCCATGACTTCGGGGGTGTTCATCCCCTGCTGGAGCAATGCTGGGCACCCCTATGCCCCACGGGATGGGTGCTTTCACAGCTGTCCCCCACAGATGAGTAAACTGAGGCCCAGGAGTGGCTCCATCGGGTCCTGTAGCTGGTGTGGGACAGGGCCCTGCTCCTGGTCACCGATGGCCCTCCTTAGCCCTGTGCCTCCATGGACAGGCTCATTTCACCTGCACCTTGACCCCCACCATCTCCCTGAGAAGAAGGGGAGTTCAGAGGACTTGGGAAGCATGCAGACAAAGACCTTTATGGACCGAGGACTGACAAGGCCCCGGGCAGGGGCACCAGGGACTGGGTCTTGCCCTGGAGAGAAGGGTGAGGGTTGCATTTGGGGTCTGCTGGGGAGGCATGCCTACTAGCAAACAGCTTCTGCAAACCCAAGCTCCTGCCCTGAAGGCTGGAGAGAGCCGTGGGCCCGGGGAGCGCTGCTGCAGCTATCCGTGGGCCTTGGCCCCAGCTCAGCCCCTGACCTGGTGGCCCTGGTGGTGTGCGGAGGCAGCCCCCAGCCAGCTCCTGGGGGAAGGAGCCAGGAGGCTCCCAGGCAGGGCAGGCTCCTCCTGGGCTCCTGTTCGCAGGTGGCGGTGACTGCTCAGAAACGCACTTCAGCTCTGGGCTCTGCCACCTGAGATGGGAGACGGTTACCCCGAGGCTGCCCTCAGCTCCCCTGGGCACTGTCTTCACCCCTCCCAGGGTCCTCACAAGCCCCCTCCTGTCTGCTAAGGGCCTCCTATCCCAGCTACCAGCAGGAGTCAGAAGCACAGCCACTGCGTCCTTTGTTTCCTGGTCGGGTGGAATTGCCGCAGGTGGGGGTGGCAGCTGCAGCTGCAGCCAGCTTCTGGGGCTCACAGCCTCAGATGCAGGGCAGGGGCGGGACCGCCACCCCAGCACCCCAGCCCCAGAACAATGACGCGGAGACCGTGCTCCTGAGCCAGTCCTCGCCGCAGTCCCAGCCCCAGAAACCGGGCTCTTTGATGGGTAATTGCTGGTTTCCTGCCTGCAGACCATTCAAAGGAGGAAAGAGAAAATCTCCTTCATTTTATCTTGGGAAGGCGGCGGCCTCTCTCGGCTCCCCCACAGGCAGCAGCCTTTTCTGAGATCACAGCGACTGGCAACAATTAGACCCCAGCCTGGGGATCAATTGCAGGGACTAAAGGGCTCACGGCAATTGCGAGGAGAGCCTGGGGCAGGCGTGGATGCTCCCACAGGCAGGGTCTACGTCTGGGCTGGGGGACAAGTGAGGGGGCGAGCCTCTCAGCAAAGCCGACCCAGGCTCGGGCAGGAAAGGGTCTCCGGGCTTGGGCTATACTCCATCCTCTCACCCTCCCCAGGCCTCCAGTGGCTTTGATCACTAGCCATGTGTGGCCCCGAATGTACCCCCACAGCCCTCTGTGCCTGCCCCTGCCTCCACGGTCTGCTCCCTGTCTGGACAGGGTTGGTGCAGAGTTCCTGACCTGTCTCCCCTTCCAGCCCCTGCCCTTGGCCTCCCGGCCTGTCCGCCCACCAGGACATGCAGCTGGGCGTTCAGGTCAAGATCAGACCCAGTGTCCTCCTTGGCACTCTCCCTCTCACTCCATTCTGAATCTTCCGCAGTCCCGGCTGCTCCTTAGAGGCCCACGTGGCATCTCAGACTTAACGGCCTCATTGCAGGTTTGTGAGCCGTCCAGGGGACCAAGGTGCGCTGCACCCCCTCACTCCACAGGGACCCCCGGACTCCTACACCAGGCCCCGCCTTGCGCCCATGAGCTCCCTCTGTCAGCCCGTTCCCTGGTCCATGGTGCTCATGCGTCTCTGGGGCTTTGCGGTGCTCATCCCTGGAGTTCTTCACCATGCTTTTCACCCTGCAGGGTCTCAGCAGAAAGAACACCTTCTCAGGGGCCTTGCCCACACCCTAATGCTCCACCACTAGCCTGTGCCAATGAGACCGCCCAACAGCTCCCATCTCTTTCTGAATGTCACCCTCTCCTTTTTACTTACCTCTCACCCTGAGGGTCTGGAGGACAGGGACACTCACCCTGCTCCTGGCTGGAGAGAGAGGCCTCAGTGCACAGAGTGCCCTTCCTGCGGTGTGTCTGACTGCATCCAGGGGACAGGCTGGCTGTGCTAGGCTCACTGGACATCCTGGCCTCTGGCGTAGTCTCGCCCTGAGCCACCCTGTCCCTTGTTCAGGACCTGTGTCTCCCTTCTGCTCCTGGGGTGAGCTCTCCCCTGCTCTGGTGAGCTGAAGCTGGACTGCCCAGGATTCTGCCCTGATGTCCCCTGGGTGTCTAGGCAGGATGGTGGAGGCTGCTGTTTGAATGATCCCTCCCAGGGGAATGGGCAAACACAGACAGGAGACACGAGGGGACCTCACATTGAGGGGTGCCTGTGATGCACTGTGCTGGGGGCCACTGAAAGTCAAGCAGGGTCTTGTCCCGACAGCACCTGCTGAGGGCTGTCAGGAAGTTTTCCATATCACTTACAAAGTGTCTGCTCTGTGCTGAGGCCGTGCTGGGGCCAGACACGCGGCTGTGAAGAAGGCACCCCCACCCTCCAGCCAAGAGAGACAGAGGAAGAGCAGCCGTGACCTGAGTGTGGACAGTGAACGGGGGCCCCATGGATGACAGACACCCGGGGGGGCTTCCTGGAGGAGGTGATGCCCACTTAAGCCACAAGAGCTGGAGTGGGGCTGGGGTTGTGACGGGAGCACAGGCACAGGCAAGGTGTGAGGGTGGTGTGGGTTCAGCCAGTGAGAGGCCTTGAGAGGAGCTAGGGTGGGGCGAGAGATGGGCAGGGACAGTCCCCGTGGGCCACACGTGCTGGCTTCTAGGTGGTGGCCGGAGACATAAGTTACATTTCTTATAGGAAAAAAATGCAAAGCAACGAACAGAAGTGAAGCTGCAGGTGCGCTGGCTCGGTTCAGAATGCAGCGGGGCCTGTGCGCTCGGTTCCCACAGGTGAATGGCACTGAGGTCTCGGTGGGACTCAGGTTAGGGCCTGCCCCTGGGCTTGGAGCCAGGGCTGCCCCTGCCCACCCTCCAACTCCTCCCCACCTGCAAAAGCAGCAGCAGACAGACAAACAAGGCCAGTGAGGCCGCCTGGGCAGGTGGGAGGAGGCAGAGGGGTTTTCAGTGGAGCCCAGCTCTGGAGTTTGTGAGGGGCTGTGAGGGGCAGACGCCCCACTGCTGTCGTGGTTTTGGAGGGGGTGTGGAGGACTGGGAAGAGGCCAGCAGTGAGTCCTAATGTAAATGCTGGGCTAATGTTAATGATACTTAGTGTATCAGTGTTTGCTATTTACTGCAGCAATTCTGTATGTGAAGTGCAACAAAGGTACCACGCTAATGCAAGCTGTTAGTACCCGGGGAAATGTATGCAGAGAGAGGGCACCTGGGAGGCCTCTGTCCTCCCTGATCAATTTTGTGCAGAATTGCCCTGTTGATTTACAGATTGGAAGTGGCTTTCTTAATATAAGGTAAACTAGATTTCAGAAAACAGTATTACCAGGAACAAGTGAAGTCATGTTGTGATCAGGTCATCAAGAAGACATGACCTTAAGTGTTTAGGCACCTGGTAACTGAGCTTTAAAATGCACAAAGAAAAATCTGGTGAGAGTTGAAATGAGAAGTAGAAAAAGTCACAATTATAGCTGGAAATTTTAATGTGCCTCTCTCAATGAGTGATAGAACAAGCTCACAGCAAAATGCTAAGTGCATTTGAACAATCAACCAACCCGATGTGACTGATGTTTGTAGAAACCTCCATCACCAACAGCAGGACCCACAGTATCTCCAAGGGCGTGTGAAGCATTTATCAAGATAGATAGACCACATTCTAGGCCATAAAACAATTCACAATACATTTCAAAGGATTATAAAATATGCACTCAGATCACAATGGAATTAAACTGAAAATAAATAGTAGAAATGTATCTGAAATATTAAAAAATTTAATAAGACACATACAAAGTATGCGTGGGTCAATGGGAAAAGGGAAATTAGAAAGTATTTTGAAGCAAATTTACATGAAAATTCACCATATAAGAATTCTGGGGGATGCCTTTACCCCAGTACGCAGGAGGAAATTTATAGCAATAATTGACTACATTAGAAAATAAGAAATGCCTGAACTTAATGTCTTTAACTTTCACCTTAAGAGACTAGAAAGAGAAAAGTAAATTAAACCAAAATAAGCAGAAGAAATGAAATGAGAAGCATCAGACTGAAAATCAAAGAAATATAAAAGTAAGAGATAATCAATGAATCAACAGCTAGTTCTTAGTGAAGATGAATAACTTTTATAAACTTCTAACCAGAATAATTAGAAAAACATGAGAGAAGGCACAAATTACTATGTCAGGACTTTAAAACGTGACTTCACCAAAGACCCCATTAATATTAGAGCAGTAATGAAGTAATATCATGAACCAACTTTTACCAATAAGTTTGATGACGTTGACAAAATGGGAAAATTCTAATTTGAAATTTGGCAATGAAAGACATAAATTTATCCAAGAAGAAACAGATAGCCAGAATAGCCCTATATTTATTTTAAAAAATTGAATTTAGAGTTAAGAACTTCTCTACAAAGAACTAGAATCCTCATCGGCTTCACTGATGAATTCCTCCAAGTACTTAGGAAAGAAATAATATCAGTGCTATACAAACCCCCAGAAAATTAAAGTGGAGAGAATACTTTTTACTATGTACTAGATATTTGCCCATATTTACATATTAAAACCTAATGCCCAAGGTGACAGCCCTTGGGGATGCAGTCTTTAGGAAATGAGTATGACATGAGGGTGAAGCCCTCCTGAATCAGCTGGTGCCCTGATAGCAGAGACTCCGTAGAGAGTCCTTACACGGACCCCCTCCTGACACGTGAAGACACAGTGAGAAGGCACCACCTATGAGCCCAACAGCGGGCCATCATCACACACTGAATCAGCTGGTGCCCTGATCTTGGAGGGCTAGGCTCCAGAACTGTGAGCAATAAACTGTATTGGCCACTCCGTCACTGGTATTTTGTTATCGCAGCCCAGATGAATTAAGACAAAGCCCAACTCCTTCCGTGAGGCCAGCATTACCCTGATACCAAAACCAGACAAGGATATTGCAAAGCCCCCCACAAAACTACAGACTAATAACTCTGATGTATGTGGATATATAAGTTTTAAACACAACTGTGTCAAATCAAATCCAGCAATATTTAAAGGATAATAACTCATGGTCATGTGGAGATTATTCACCAGGAATGCAAAACTGACTTAACATTTGAACGTCAGGTAATTTAATTTACCAGATTAACAGACTAAAAGCAAAACATATGATCACCCTGATAGCATTTGACAAAATTCAACACCCAGTGACGATGAAACTGTCAGCAAGTATACAAGGAAAATTTCTCAACCTGATAAAAATCATCAGTGAGCAACTCACAACTAATATCTTTCTCAGTGATGAAAGTCTGAATATTTTCTCCCCAGATTAAGAACAACATAATGACATTTGCTTTCAAGACTTCTATTTAACATGTGGTAGGAGTTCTAGTCACTTCAATAAAGCATGATAAAAAAAAATGGGTCATGGAGACTGGAAGGAAGTAAAATGATCTTTACTCATGAATTCTTGGTAGCAGATCTAATGATAGCTACATAAAGGAAAACTTACTAGTGCGAATAACTGAGTTTAGCAATGTTGCTGAAAACAAGATCAATACACAACAACGAATTTCTATTTAAACAGCAAGAAACAAGTGGAAATTGAATTTAAAGATATTGTTTATCATGGCATCAAAATTATGAAATACTTAGGAACAAACCTGGTACAGAGAACTTGGAAGACCTGCACAGTTGGCCCTTGAACGGCATGCTGACCCTTCTCCAGCTGGACCTCTGCGAAGAACCTTACAGTTCGCCCTCTGCATCCATGATTCCCTGCCTGTGGATTCAGCCAACAGCAGATTGTGTAGCACTGAGTTACTGAAAAACATCTGCATACCAGGGAACCCTCATAGTTCAAACCTGTGTTGTTCAAGGGTCAACTTTATTTTGAAAAACTATAAAACCCTGCTGAAAGAAGTGCAGGATCTAAATAAACAGAGAGATATGCTCTGTTTATGTGACTGAAGATGCGGTATTGTTTATGGATTAATTATCCCAGAATCCATCTGCAGATTCAGTGAAGCCACAATCAAAATCTAATCAGTTTTATAAAAAAAAAAAAATTGATCAACATATTCTAAAATCTTTATGGGAATATAATGATCCAAGAGTAAGCAAAAAAAGAGTATTGGATTATTAGCATTTATGATTTCAAGACATTGAAAAGCGATAGTAATTAAGACAGCGTGGTACAGACACAAAATTAGACAAATATATTATTGGAACAGAGTACACTGTCCAAAAAACAGACCCATACACATATGGGTTAATGATTTTGAAACAAAGGTACAAAAGCAACTTAGTGGAGAAAGGATAGTCTTTCTTCAAAAGGTGCTGGAACACCATTTGCCAAAAAGAAAAAAAGAAACTCAAAGTATGCCTTGTATCATTTATAAAAATTAACTAAAAATTAATGGTAGTCCTAAATACAAAGCCAAACCATATGACTTCTAAAAGAAAACTTAGGGGAAAAAATCTCTGTAATCTTACATTAGGCAAAGCTATCTCAGCCATAAGAGCAAAAACATAAAAAAACAAAGCTTAACTGTATCAAGATTTTAAACATTTGCTTTTTGAAAAACATTGTAAAAGGGGTGAAAATGAAATCCACAGGCTGAAAGAAATAACTGCTACATCATACACCTAACAAAGGGCTTTTACAAGAAGAGGAAGAACTCTCAAAACTCAGTAATAAGAACACAAATAACTTAGTAAAAAAAAAAAAAGGGCAAGATATTTGAATGGACAGTTCAAAGATACATGGATGGCAAATAAGCACCGGGAAAGATGCTCTAATAGCATTAGTCCTTGCTGCTGCTACTGCTAAGTCGCTTTAGTCGTGTCTGACTTTGTGCGACCGCATAGACGGCAGCCCAACAGGGTCCCCCATCCGTGGGATTCTCCAGGCAAGAACACTGGAGTGGGTTGCCATTTCCTTCTCCCAATGAGCGAAAGTGAAAAGTGAAAGTGAAGTCGCTCAGTCGTGTCCGATTCTTAAGGACCCCAAGGACTGCAGCCTACCAGGCTCCTCCATCCCTGGGATTTTCCAGGCAAGAGTACTGGAGTGGGGTGCCATTAGTCCTTCGGAAGCTGCAAATTACAACCCCAGAGAGATCTATGTACATACCCACTGGGATGGTTACAATGAAAAAGCCAACCACACCAACAGTTGGTGAGGCAGGGGAGCAACCGGACTCACGCTGCTGGTGTGGATGCAGACTGCTGCAACCACTTCATAAAGATAATTCGGTGTTTCCTAAAAGAGATCAGCCCTGGGGTTTCTTTGGAAAGAGTGATGCTAAGGCTGAAACTCCAGTACTTTGGCCACCTCATGCGAAGAGTTGACTCACTGGAAGACTGATGTTGGGAGGGATTGAGGGCAGGAGGAGAAGGGGACGACAGAGGATGAGATGGCTGGATGGCATCACTGACTCAATGGACGTGAGTCTGAATGAACTCCGGGAGTTGGTGATCAACAGGGAGGCCTGGCGTGCTACGATTCGTGGGGTCGCAAAGAGTCGGACACGACTGAGCGACTGAACTGAACTGAACTGAAAAGTTAAACACACACCTACCATGTGATCCAACCAGTCTCCCCAAGAGAAAAGACAGCGTGTGTCCAAGAAAGATAGCATGCGAGTGTTCACAGCAGTTTTACTTATAAAAAGCCCCACACTGGAAATAGCCCATTTGTCCATCATCACAGGAACAGATACACACATTGCTGTATATTCCATCTATCCGATGGAATCCAACTCAGCGATAAGAAGGAGTGAGTTATTGACACACGCAACAGTATGGATAAATCTCACAATGAGTATACTGTTGGGAAAAGCCAGACATAAAAGGAATACTGAAACTTCCCTACCCTGCTTACTGGCGGAAAGAGATGGTTTCCATGCATATAATAGACAGAATATTAGTACCTAGAACATAAAGCATATTTGCAAGTCAATAAGAAAAACTTTGTGGAAAAGTGGGTAGAGAATTTCAAATCGACATTTCACAAAAGAGGAAACAAAATGGCAAATACATACATGAAAAGAAGTTCAACCTCACTATTATTCATCGGAAATGGCAGTGAATTCAAAGACATCCTTTCATACCCAGCAAATCGACAAAGGCTAGTGTGTGGCAGCAAGTGATTCGAGGAGATAGGACAGAGGGTTTCTGAACCACTGCCCATGAAAGGACTCTTGCACCCCACTCTGGAGAGCAAGTATAGCGGTGAAGATGAAGGTGTTCATGGCCTGCACCTAGCCATGCTGCTTCTAGAAAATTCCTCAAGAGGCACACAGAGAGAGGTTTACAGGATTGCTCATGGCAGCATCCTGCAGAGATGCCACAAACAGCCTACCTGCCCATCCACAGGGGGACAGTATGTAGGCTGTATGTGGTCAGTAAAGGGCCTGCTTCAGGGCCACTAACGATTTGAACTAGAAACTCCTTCATGGATGCTGATAACTCTCAGAAAGCACACTGAGTGGAGACACCTTGTTGCAGCGTGGCCCACAGCACAACAGGCTGTTTATGTAAAGCTTTAAACCTACAAGGAGCATTATATATTGTTTATGGAGCATAAAGATGCAGGAAAGATAGACAATGCTAGCGAATGATACTCACCCATTTCCTGCCGGTGGCTGTCTCTGGCAGTGGGTGGAGGAGAATGGGAACTGGGAGAGTGGCACAGCCCCTCCAAGGCCACCTCTACTGTGACAGGCCAGTGCCAGGCGTCCCTGGAGGCTGGACCTCCAGACGGAACCTGGGTGCTTCCCGGAGGAGGCGACGATTGCCTGGGGCCTGGAGTGGAAGCTGATGCCAGCAGGGGATGTAGGGCATTTCCTGGAGAGAGAGGGCGCCATGGGGACCTGGGGGCGGGGCTTGGACCCCTGGGGGCAGTCAAGCTCACTCTTGGTGCTCTGAGGGCTGCTGGTTGCTGCCCATGCAGCGTGGCCCTGGGGGCCGGGCCACACAGACTGGTGGTCGTTGAAGGGCCTCCTCCAGGCCTCCAGCCTCTCGGACTCCTGTGGGATTCTCTCCCCTGGGGCCGGATTGGGTGCCTAGGCCCACAGGGGCGCTGTAGCAGTGCAGGAGTCCTGCATGCCACACCACGGTCCCCTTCCTCCCAACACTGCCCTTCCGCTGGGTGCGCGCGGCCATCTAACTGGTGCTCCTCAGGTTCTGATGACCTTGTCTTCATGGCTGTACATGCCAGCTTCCGCTTTTGCTCACCGTCAGTTGCCTTAACCCCTGTGTGTTATAGAAAGGGCAGCTTGGGCTTCCTGAGGGGTGGATGTGCTTGGGATCCTGGCCAGCAGAGCTGGATGGGACCCCTGGGGTCTGGACAGCCAGCCCATCTCTCTCCCACACCCAAGTTCCAGGTGTCCTGGAACCAGTGCCACTGATCGGCCAGCAGCGCGGAGCTGGACTCTCCTGGGCAGCCAAGGAGCCCAGCAGGCACTCTGACTCCCCTGGGTGTCTTTTCTGCTGAGCTGTCACTCAGGGTGTTATCTGTTGTTGCAATATATTATTGCCATGGACACCACATGTTAGATCTCAGTGTCAGCAAAACGATCAAGGAAATTCATTTATTATTAACTTATGATAGATGTAAGACTGATTGCTTCTT
Organism: Ovis canadensis; assembly: GCF_042477335.2. NCBI lineage: Eukaryota > Metazoa > Chordata > Mammalia > Artiodactyla > Bovidae > Ovis > Ovis canadensis. Next base: position 25,379,041 of record NC_091253.1, on the reverse strand, counting down.
AGGATCTGTGCTCGGGGCAAATTGTGGCAGCAGCAAGTCACTCTTCAAGGCCTCCTCTTTCCCCCAGCTGCTGGGGGCGGGGTTGGCGCAAGGCTGACCTGGGAAATGGCATCCTGTGCCTCCTCTGGTCAGCCCCGCACACGGATGCCCGTGACCACCTCCCATCGCCATGGCTAGCCCACCTCCTAGCATCCTTGGACTGCTGCCGCTCCCACAGGGCACACATGGTTTTTCAGCTCTCAGCAGTCCTCGGAGCAAGTGTCACCGTCTCATTTTACAGCCAGCGGAGGGGGCGCTTCCACACTCTTCACCCAGGGCCTCACACCCAGACCCGGGACTGTGGGCCCCGAGCTGCACAGCCTTAGTGCCTGTAGAGGGGTGGTGACTTTTTCCTTGTTGCTCTTTCACCCATGTCCCAGATTGAGAGGCTAAGGATCAGAGGCGGGCAGTGTACCATTCAAGGTCATGCGAGGAGGCGCTGAGAACACCTGTCTCCTTCTGCCCCTTCTCGCTCCCCACCCTTATCATCCACCCCACACCCCATCCCTCCAGGGCAGGTGGGCCTTCTGCCTGGCTTTGAGCCCATCCAGCTCCCATCCCACCCCACTCCGAGGCCTGAGAGGTCAGGCAGGCCATTGGGCTGCCCAGGACGGGATCCATCACGCCAGTGTGAGTGATGTGCTGGAGGGAGTGCCCCGGGCCACTGCGGTCCCTCCAGGATGGCTGAATCTCCAGCAGGCTTTCGGGTCCCCTGGCTGTGCCGTGGGGAGGGGGAGGCTGGGGCAGGACTGAGCGCAAGCATGTCAGAGCGTGCTGTGCAGAGCCGGAGACCTGAACCTGCGCTGGGCGTCGTCATTAGCGGTTGTTATACTTCTTCCCCTCAGCCCCCCTGAGTGCCTGCCCCCTGCCCCCCTCTCATGCAGGGCCCTGTCCTGGGAGGCTCCAGCCAGACCTGCCCCCTGGGACTCCTCCGCTCTCCCCGGTGCTGAGAAGCCAGAGCTGGTGCTTTGAATTAAGAACATGTGGATTCTGACCCGATGATTGAGGGGTCGTCCTCTGTATCCCAGCCCTCACTTGGGGGAAGTGAAGCTCCTGGGGCTGTTTTGATGGAAGGTGTAGCTTCAACACACCCACGAAGGAAGCGGACACAGGGTTTAGTACAGACCTAGAAGGGTGGGGGACCACGAGGGGGTGGGGGGTAGGCCTGCACCTGGGTCAGGAGCCAGAGGGGTGGCAAGCCCCCATCACTCACAGTCAGGTGGCTGGGGTGGAGGTCACTAACTTCTCACAGGCTTACTCCAAGTGGCGACTTTAAAAGGGGTCCCTGGAGAAGCAGGGGGCATCTTGGGGAACCTTGTGAGCTCAGTTCCTCATCTCAGCATCAACGCTGCGGTGAGCAGGGTCCTAATGATGCCGAGGCAGCAACTCAGGGAAACAAAACTTGTTTTTTATCACACCTCCCCCCCATCCCTCTCTGTGCTTCTTCTCTGATATATTCATCTCCATGAATACAGGCCTCACTACAAGCTGACTAGCGTGATAGATACGCTTGAGTGTGTCTAATCCTTGTCAAGAGCTTTGGAGTTGAATTAAACAGAGCAGATGAATTAGCCAGGAGCCAGGGCGGGGGCTTTGTGTGTATCCGAGAACCAGGAAAACTGAGGCTCACGGCTAATGGTGGGGTCGGGGCCTTGAGCCCCATATCCTGACCCCAGGCCTGGGTGCGGCAGAGCTGGCCCACGAGGGTCTCCTGATTTTGCGATAAGACTCGGAAGGGAGGGAGTTAAGCTGCTGAGCCGCCTTCCCCGAAGCAATTAATTACAGAAGTAGAGAGGTGGGCCTGACAATTATGTTCCACACAAAGGACCCAGAGGGAGGGGGGTAATGACTTCAGAGCGCCTTGCGCTGCGAGATTAATAAGCGTGTGGCATTTGGATGGCACGCCAGGCTTTGCTGTCACCCTGCTCCACGCTGGCCCCTGGGGAGTTCCGGGGCACAGGTCAGGGTTACCGTGGTTACCCGGCCACGGCCACGGCAACCAGCACACAGCCTGCAGCAGGATGGTTGGACCCAGGGGACTCCCCGCGCCTCCCGGCGCGCTGGCTTCTCCAAGAGGGGTGGGGGGCAGGCTGGGCAGGGGGGCCGGGCTTGCAGAGATCCATGCCAACCCCCAGCCCCCCATACAGCCTTGTGGAGAAGGAGAAAGCTGTGGGGCCAGGGCTGGAGTCCCAGCATCGCCACTCACTGGGGTGACCTGGGACAAACCAGCCTCTTGCCTCCTTCACTGAGTAGGATAAGAACGCTGGGCGGGAGCTGTGTGGGCCCAAATGAGGGGCACAGACCGAGCCCCCTGTAGCACAGCGTCTCGGGGTGGCAAAGGCTCCTCCTCTGTTCTTGCCTCTGCAGCCACCCCAGCAGCTGTGCACTGGGAAGGACCACCCCCGCTCCCCCATGCACCCACCCCATGGTCAGGGGAGCCCATCTCAGCCCTGCCAGCAGAGCCTGGCTCCTCCCTGCCCCGGCTGACCCCACCCTGCCGCATCGAAGGGCGCGTCTCCACCCCCCTGCCCTCCTGCTTCTCCCCTGGAGTTTCTTATCGTCCTTGTCCTGGTCTGTGTCTTTGCCATCCCAAACAGCTGTCAAAGTCAAGGGAGCCCCTAAAATTTCTGAAATTTAGAATCAAGGGAGAAGGAAATGGCAGCCCACTCCAGTATCCTCGCCTGGGGAATCCCACGGACAGAGGAGCCTGGTGGGCTGCAGTCCATGTGGTCACAGAGAGTTGGGCACGACTTAGCGACTAAACAACAACGAGGAGAAGGCAGCCCGGGTTTGGGGGGAGTCTGCCAGGGCAGTTCAGGTCACTCACCACCCGTCCCTCAAATGCCCCCTGTCCTGCAGCCAGGCCTGTGTGCCCCCAGGCCCTCTGTGGACCAGCCCCGCCCCGCACATACCCCACCTTCGCGGCGCTCACGCTGGAGATGTGGACGAATGGCCCGGAGGTTGACAAGACTTGGCAGGGCTTGGAGGTGCGTGGGTTAGGACAGGACAGGGAAGGTCCGCGGCCCCAGAGCCATGTCTGGTGGAGGGAGGGTAGGTGGCAACGATGGGGGCAAGCCGCCGGAGGGGCTGAGGTCCCAGCATCACAGCCGACATGAGTCCTGGTACCTCCCGACCCTGAGTGGCATGGTGCCTGCTGCGTGAGAACTGGGGGTGGGGGCAGCGGGACTCCCCGTGGGGTCAGGACTGCTGGACAGACAGCCCACAGAGTCTTCCGGGCTCAGGCCCCTTCAGGAGCCGTCCCCACGCGGCAGTGGCCGGGTGCGGTGTCAGAGGGTGCCGTTCCTCCTCGCAGGAGGCCCATGGACCCTTAGCTTCTGCAGGGCACATGGGACATGGATGAAGGGGTTTCGGCGGATCCCCACAGCTGGCTCAGAACGCAAGTCTATCTGTGGAATTACACACCCATGCTCGGCACAGGCCCCAGTCCACAGTCCCAATCAATACAAACAGGGGGACGGTGACATAGGGGAAGAGTAACCTGCCCGGAAAGCCCAGGGTGGATGGAGCCACATCTTGGGAGTGCCCCGCTGGGGTGGGAAATGCTCATGACCTCACTGGAGGGACACTTGCCCTGCCAGACCCCTTCATCCCCAAGGTCATTCTCAAGGCCCGCACACAGGGGCCTGGGCTTTACCGAGAGAGAAACCTCCGTCTGAGTTCTGCCTGCTAGCTTCCTGTCCCAAGATTCCGTAGGACATAGGATGCCCTGGGTCCACCCCTCCCCATGCAGCCCCTTCCTGTGAGTACTTCCCAGCCTCCCAAGCAGGAGCTGTGGAGTCTGCGTGGTGCCCGGCATTTCCAGTCTGGCCCTGGGATCTGAAAACCCTGCTCAAACCCAAGCCCTCAGGGGGAACAAGGGCACGTCCTGTGGTCTGACCTCAGCTCCTCTGGCTGTGAAACAGTAACAGCCACACAGAGCCCTCTCCATGGGGTTCTCCAAACAGAACTCCAGTCCTTCAGGGGCATTTAGGCCCAGGCTGCTGAGCGGGAAGAGCCCAGTGGTCCCCAGGCTGGTGGTGGCCCTTCCCCAGGCCCGCAGCCTCCGCGTGTCCGCCAGTTTGTGCCTGAGGGAGGGGAAAGGTTAGGCCCTGAGGAATTGAAAATCAGTCATGGTTACCAAAAGCCTTTCTCTCGACATCTCCAGCCTCCAGGCCTCTCAGGCCATTGAGGAGCACCCTGGCTCATATCCTGGACCTCCCTCCGTGGCTCCCTCCCATGCACGCGGGGGCGGCAGGCAGAGGCGGGCAAGGGCGAAATTGCCGTTTACTTTGCTGCCCCTATCTCTGGGTAGCAGACATGCTAGGAAGCTTTTAGACACTAAATGAAAAGCCTGGCGCAGCTGGACCTCTGCAGGCAATGCCTTAACTCTTCATTTTCTCCCTGCCCCACACGCTCGCTGGCCACGCTTTCTGTTTAATTAGGGGAGAGAGAAAATTGTGACATCGACTCAAGGGCATCACCTTCCTGGAGTGTGAAAGCAGAGAATTAATCCCAGGTCTGGCTGGCCCGTCCCCCAAGGCACCTCTACTCACCGATTTGCACGGCTGCAGCTACGGGAACGGGCCAGGCCTCCCAGAGCTGGATTGGAGGACCAGGGAGCAAGATGGTCACCCCTGTGCAGTGAGCCTGGCCCCTTCCGGGAAGCTGGGGAGGGATGAGCAGAAGGAGCCAGGGGCACCCACCTCCCAGCCCCACCCCAACCTGCGCTACTCTGGGTCTGAGCAGGGTGGGGAGGGAGGAGCAGGTTTGTGTGCATGAGAATCTCTGAGCTAGGCACAGGCAGAGAGGCAGGGAGAGCTGGGCATCAGGAGGTGGGCTGGGAAACCTATTTCCTCTCCAGTCCTCAGGGGCATGGGGCTGAGCAGAAGGGGTCCAGAAGAGACTGGCCTTCCAGCTGGTCTCACAGGGCAAGTGAGTGTGGGCAGGTGGGTGAGGACTGGGCAAGGAATGCGAGCGGGTGGGCTGCTAGAGGAGGGGTGAGGCTGTGTCTGGGGCCACAGGGGGGACGTGCCTATGTGGAGGGCAGGGAGGCTGGGTCCCTGGCTAGGAGGGTGCATCAGAACGCGCCCTTCCTGGCTCGTAGTAGACTTTCGGGGGCGGGGTGCCAGGTTCATGGTTCTTCCCACCTCAGCAGGGAGGCAGGGCTGAGGATGGCGCGTGCAGAGCTTCAGCCCTCACTCTGACCCTCACTGCTCGGTTGGTGCCGTGGCCAGACCAGGTGGCCCCCGGATCCCAGGCTCTGTTCCGGGCACAAGGAGCATTGGGCTGGAGGGTCCATTCCTGCTGGACCGTTCTGCGCCTCTGAGACAGCCTGGACTCACGGGCTGGCGGTCCATGCTCAGGGTCTCCACCCTGCCTCCACCTGTCTGTCTGCCTCAGGACCGCTGCTTTAGTGTTTCGCGGGCGTGTTATCTCTGCCCCAGAAGTGTTCAGGCAGTCATCCGCGTGTGCTCCGTAGACTGTGGACGTGCCGGTCCTGCTCGTCCCTCCAGGGCCTCTTGCCTTTTCCTCTAAGACCCCCTCACCTCGCTCCCTGGCCTGGGACCCCAGCCCCACTGGGGAGGGAGGCTGGGCGCTTGTTCCCTGGCCCTGCCGTGTGCCCACCATGCAGCGGGGGCACCCTGTGGAGAGAATGCAGGGCTTGGACTCCGGGAGGCGGCACTGGCCTCTTTGTCAGCTTTTGAGTCTCAAAGTCTCATTTCCCTGATTTAAAACCAGCCTCTTCAACCGCTAATTGTTGAAAGGAAAAGAGTAAGATGGGAAAAGGAAAATCAATTTGCATGGGGAGATGAAGTGTGCCCATCGGCCCACTGCCCTTTGCGGGGAAGACTGTGAGATCTTCAGAGCGGCCGCGCCAGCTGCTTATCAGCTCGGAAAGGAGTCCGCGTCCCCCCGCCGGCAGGGAGGGGGCCTCGTCTCCCTCAGCGCCTGGGGCCTCGTCTCCCTCAGCGCCTGGCGCCTCCTGGAAATGTGGGCCAGTCCCTCCCGGGCTGGACTTCCTGGTCAGTGCCCCGCAGTCCCGGGACACGCTGGCTGCCTTGGCAGGGGATGGTGGGGACTCGCCTGTGGAGTGGTTGTTAGTCCTCAAGCCCCAAGGCGGAGCTGCTGCCCATGGCCCCATCCCGCCCCCGCCTTGTCCTGGGCCCAGACTCCTGGCCTTGCCCAGCAGTGGGCAGATGAAACACCCCTGAGTGACCTCAGAGGACACCAGGGCTCCTGCTCACTGCCCTCACTCCCAGGGTCATCCTGGGTGCAGCCAGGCCCCCGCCTCCGAGAAGACTGGGGCCCTCCAGTCTGAAGCCGGAGCAGGCCCACTTCCGCCAACCCTGCCTTCCCCAGGGGCCCCAGAGCTGTGGGCAGGCTTTCCCCAGGACGCCTCTCCCTCCGCGCCTGCATCTAAGGCCTCCTCTGCTGTGAGGCCCCTGCACCTGGGCAGCAGGGCCAGTAGAACCCCACTTGAGGCCTGGCTTCCCAAGGCTTTGGGCCTCATGGGACTAGACCGCAGAGCCTGGCCTGCAAGGGGGCAGGGTCACCAGATAAGATGCAAGATGACCCTTTAATTTTCAGTTTTAGAAATTCAAAGAATATTTTTAAAAGTATGTCCCAAATATTACATGGGGTATACTTTAACACTAATTCACTGTGCATCTGAAATTCAGACTTCAGCGGGCATCTTGGGCTTCTCTGTGCTCAATCTGACACCCTAGTGACACCCCACGCTCAGTCGTGTCCGACTCTTTGTGACCCCATGGACTGCATGGGATTTCCTAGGCAAGAATACCGGAGTGGGTTGCCATGCCCTTCTCCAGGGGATGTTCCCAATCCAGGAATCAAACCTGGGTCTCCTGCATAGCAGGCAGGCTCTTTACCACTGGGCCACCAGGGACACCCCTAGAGAGAGGTGAGAAGGCAAGGTCCCTTTCCTGGAGGCCAGCGGACGTGGCCCTGCCGCGTGGCTGTGACCACGTGCTCGGACGTGCTTTCTGAGAGCCTGGTCTGGGCCAGGCCTGCTCTGGGTGCTGGGGTCTCCACTGAGAACCCTCCTGAAGCTGACCGTGCAGCGGGGAGGAGCAGCAGACCAGGGAACAGATGAAACACACGCTCAGAACTGGACTCCAACCCATCTCCACTCGGGGACTCGCATCTCCTTTTCCCCCAGGTTTTCCTTTTAGGCAGCGGGGTTGGGGTCTGGGGGGCATCCCTCTGGGCTCTGAGAGGACCTAGGATGTGTTCCAGGACCATCGAGGCAGAAGACCCAACCATATGCAAGCCTGCTTGCTCTGGTCACCTCTGCACGACTTCTTATGACCCCAAGTCGTGCCGTCAAAGTGAGCAAGCAGAGACCATTCAACCTGGCTTCTCCTTCCCTTAAAAATACAGGCAATTATTTTTGGTACACTCGAGTATATAGTTATTAAGAAGTGTTTGAAAATCAAAAATGGGGAGAGAGCACCGAGTTGCTCAGTTCAGTTCAGTTCAGTTCAGTCGCACCAGTCGTGTCCGACTCTTTGCGACCCCATGAATCGCAGCACGCCAGGCCTCCCTGTCCATCACCATCTCCCAGAATTCACTCAGACTCACGTCCATCGAGGCAGTGATGCCATCCAGCCATCTCATCCTCTGTCATCCCCTTCTCCTCCTGCCCCCAATCCCTCCCAGCATCAGAGTCTTTTCCAGTGAGTCAACTCTTGGCATGAGGTGGCCAAAGTATTGGAGTTTCAGCTTCAACATCAGTCCTTCCAGTGAACACCCAGGACTGATCTCCTTTAGGGTGGACTGGTTGGATCTCCTTGCAGTCCAAGGGACTCTCAAGAGTCTTCTCCAACACCACAGTTCAAAAGCATCAATTCTTCAGTGCTTAGCCTTCTTCACAGTCCAACTCTCACATCCATACATGACCACAGGAAAAACCACAGCCTTGATTAGATGGACCTTTTAATGTCTCTGCTTTTCAATATGCTATCTAGGTTGGTCATAATTTTTCTTCCAAGGAGTAAGCGTCTTTTAATTTCATGGCTTCAATCACCATCTTCAGTGATTTTGGGCCTCCCAAAATTAAAGTCTGACACTGTTTCCACTGTTTCCCCTGTTTCCCCATCTACTTGCCATGAAGTGATGGGACCAGATGCCATGATCTTCGTTTTCTGAATGTTGAGCTTTAAGCCAACTTTTTCACTCTCCTCTTTCACTTTCATCAAGAGGCTTTTTAGTTCCTCTTCACTTTCTGCCATAAGGGTGGTGTCGTCTGCATCAGGTGTGTGTAAACCCCGCTGTGGTCCTAGTCAGCTTCCTTTCTGCTCTTCACTCCACCCAGAGGCTTCTGTCTATAGCGTGACTTCCGTCCACACTCCATACTTCTCACCATGTCGTTAAAGCGTCTTCCTGAGAATAATTTTTATTGATTCCCATTTGATTGTGAGAATTCATCCCACTTACTGCATGACTTTCCCTCTGTGGCTGGACATTCATATTATTTCCAATATTTTCGTATGATATAAAATGCCACAATTAACATCTTTGTGTCAAAAAATGTTACTTCTCCTCTCTATTTGGGAGAGTGTTGTCTCAGATGGATAAACGTAAGGAAAATATTGGTCTGCACCTAAATTTATCTAAAGTTTTCAGCATGCATTTTTTTGTTGTTGTTGCTTGGAATGGAATACTGGTTTTCACTTCAGTTGGAGTTTATTTTTGACATAATATTGGTGTTCAGTTTTATGAATCCCAAATAATCAATTTTTCCTTTGCTGTGTCTTCTACTACTTCTAACCTGAAAAACTCCCTTACTCTCTAGAAGTGAGTATATAGTCAATTACAATGTCATTTTTCTTCTAATTTTTCTGGGTGTGTAATTTTTCTTGACATGGCTGGTTCACATCTTGAGGGTGTGTGGGTGTTGGGATCAGGGATGTGTGGGTGGGTCTGGATGAGCTGAGAGCCCCTTCTACCACTGAGTCAAACTCCGCCAAAACTCTGCCCCAAGCCCAAACCCCATCCCTAAGCCTCAGCCCCACCCCCAAGCCCAAGCCCCACCCTGCCTGCATATCTGCATCCTTTGTTCTTCCTGTCTCAGAAGGACCAGTTCCCACTTTCTCCCTGTTCCCCAACTCCAAGCCCCTCTCCTTGGCCTTGCCCCGTGCCCCTGGTGGGTGACCCCTCTGCTGGGGACACAAGCCCACCTTCATCTACCCTCTGTTTGCACCCCTCCCCTCCTCTTAGTGTTGGTACAGGGCAAGACGCTGCCCTCCCCACCTCCCTCCCAAGAAGGCCTTCCGCCTGGACATCCCAGTGCCCCCTCCTTCAGAGCCTCACGGTGTCAGTTACGACTTGCTTTTCCTGTGTGCAGACTTCACCTGTCCGTGGGGATCTCCTGAGGTCTTTCAAACACTCATTCATTCACTGGTCCATTCATTATCCAACGACCCTGGATTGGATCCTTGCTGAGTGTCAGGGAGGCAGCTTTCAGCAAGCGCCACCAAGTCCTGCTCCAAGCCTTAGAACACAAATATTCCACAGAAGGAGACAGCTGATGGACAGGCCAGCATCAGATTTCAGCTAGAAATTTCTCACTTGCTGTGAGTGTGTGGGAATAGAGCTTGCCTGCAGAGGTGGTCCAGCGATGGTGTCTCTGAGGTGACATTTAGTTGAGAGCTGAGAAGAGAGGAGAACAGCCTGGCTAGGTGCCACCTAGGTGCCAGCAGGGAGGGGGATTCCCTGCTCAGGGTGGGGAGGACAGGCCCCGAGATGAGGAGGTTGGGGGGTGGGCAACAGTGAGTGTGGTGGATGTGCGGGCCGGTGGGGAGGGATACTCCCAGATGAGGTCGTGGAGCCCTCCCAGACCTGCACTGTCCCCTGCGGGAGCCTCCAGCAGCATGTGGTTCCTTCAGCTCAAATTTAAATGAATTAAAACAAAGTGCAGTTTAGAAATCTGGTTCTTCCGTCACACTGATTGCTTTTCAAGTGGTAAATAGCCACATGGCTTGTCAGACACAGAACATTGAAGCACCACTGGTGGTTCTGTTGGGCGTGGTGCTCTGGACCGTGGTGGGGGCTAAGAAGGAGTGGGAACTGAGTTAGGCTTGAGCTCTAGGTGCCTGTGGGGTGAAGGGAGGAAGAGAGGGTTGAACCTGATGATGGAGTGGAAGTGGACAGGGCTCCATGCTGACCCCCAGGCTTCGAAGAGCAGTGCCAGCGTTGGAAACTGGGGGGGCAGCAGGGCATGTAGAGGGCAGGAACTTAGGAGCCCAGGGGAGGACGCGTCAGGCGGGAGATACGGAGGAGGCTGCAGCAGAGGTGGTGGGGGTAGCTGGATACAGGGGCCAGCCCCGGAGCTGACAGGCTGAGGCCTCTGGGGAGCAGGTTTAGCTCACTGTAAAGACAGGCTTCCGACCAAGCAGTCTGCTAATGCTCCACAGTGAGCCTCCCATCTCCAGAGGTAATCAAGCAGCAGGAAGGGCCACCTGGCAGGGATGCTGTGCAGGGAATCCGAGTAACAGATCTTCAGTTTTTATAGAGGTTATTAGAGTGGACTGAACGCTGTCCCTCCAAATATGACCACAATCGGACCCCCAGACCCAGTGAACGTGACCTTACGTGGACAAAGGGCTTTGCAGATGTAACTGGGTTAAGGGTCTTGGGATGAGGACAATCCGGACAGGCCCTAAGTCCAATGACAGGTGTCCTTAGAAGAGACGCACAGAGGAGAGACAGAGAAGGGAGAGGCCACGTGGAGAGCGAGCGGAGACGGGAGTGATGGAGCCACCTTCAAGGACGCCTGGGGTCCTGGAAGAAGGAAGAGGCAGGAAGGATCCCCGTGGAAGCTCGAGAGGGAACACGGCCCTGCCAACACCTTGGTTTTGGATTTCTGGCCGTAAGAGCTGGGAGAGAATAGATTTGTGTCGTTTGGAGCCCCCCGGTTTGTGGTCTGGCTCCGAGGCCATTATACAGGAAAGCGAGGAACTGTCAGAGGCCCACCACGTGCAGGCTGTGCCAGGCTGGACGTGCCACCCCCACCCTCGCTGCCCCTCCCTGCGCTTCCAGCTCCACAGAGGCAAATGTCTTCATCTCCTTCTCCTGATAAGCGTGATATTTTTCTTCCATATCTCTGAGTACACATTGCTTCTTGCTTTTCCAGTCTGCGGCTTTTTCGACAGGCTTCTGTCTTGGAGGGGGAGGCTCCGGCGCCTTCCTGCCTCGCCCTGCGTGCCTGCCCCCTGCCCCACCTGCCCAGTTCAGGAATAACGCCGTTTCTGCCAGATCGATGTTGTAAATTCCTCAAAGCTGAACCCAGAATACATTCTTTCTTTCCTTTGCCTGCATCAACATTTTGTTTCCCTGGAGCTAGTAATGCTCTTATTTTTCCATTTGCTTCATTTTCTGCACACTTAACACTAAATCCATGTCAAATTCTCCCCCAGTCTTGTAAACACATGGGCTCCCTGGCTCTTCTGTTTGCAGGAATGGCTCTCCGCTGGTCCGAGGGACCCCAGGCCTCTGGTTCCCGGTCTCCTGTCAGGCTGGCCGCGGGGTTCTGCAAGGCTCTCCTTCTTCTGACTTCAGTTCAGTTCAGTTCATTTCAGTCGCTCAGTCGTGTCCAACTCTTTGCGACCCCATGAATCGCAGCATGCCAGGCCTCCCTGTCCATCACCAACTTCCGGAGTTCACTCACTCACGTCCATCGAGTCAGTGATGCCATCTCATCCTCGGTCGTCCCCTTCTCCTCCTGCCCCCAATCCCTCCCAGCATCAGAGTCTTTTCCAATGAGTCAACTCTTCGCATGAGGTGGCCAAAGTACTGGAGTTTCAGCTTTAGCATCAGTCCTTCCAAAGAAATCCCAGGGCTGATCTCCTTCAGAATGGACTGGTTGGATCTCCTTGCAGTCCAAGGGACTCTCAAGAGTCTTCCCCAACACCTCAGCTCAAAAGCATCAATTCTTCAGTGCTTAGCCTTCTTCACAGTCCCACTCTCACATCCATACGTGACCACAGGAAAAACCATAGCCTTGACTAGACGGACCTTTGTTGGCAAAGTAATGTCTCTGCTTTTGAATATGCCATCTAGGTTGGTCATAGAAGGAGTCATTTTGGTGGAGCAAATTCTTCCAGAGAAGGTGTGTGGGAGGCATCTCTGACTTTCGTGGGAGGAGCAGACTCTTCTTTTTGAATGATTCTCCGTTTATCAATTTGTGGCTGCGCCTCCAGGCACGTGGGATCTTAGTTCCCCAAAGCAGGGATCAGACCCGCACCCCCTGCATTGGAAGGGCGGAGTTTCAGCTACTGGCCCACCAGGGCGGTCCCAAGCATGTTTCCTCTAACCTCACACTAAGTCTGTCTCTCGGCTGGACGGGGTGTGGACGGGAACCAGCCTCTGAGCATTTAGGCCTCATGCCCTTTCTTTGAGTCCAGCCTTGCACTGGGATCACTGACGTTTTGGCTTTCAGTCCTTTGTATGAAGTGTGTTTGTTCCTCTGGATTCTCTGTCCTGCAACACGATGTGAAAATTCTTTGACTCCACAGCGTGCGCATGCTGGGGTGGACATTCCCTCCTAACCTCCCCTCTGGGCAGCCCTGGGAGGCAGGGAGGCAGGCGTCAGTGCCTTGTCCTCCCAAGGCCTGGTGCTCCCTCCCCTGCAACCTGCCTTACAGGGGACATTGCCGTCGCTTGCCTGTATGTTTCCTGTTAGGCTGAGAAATCCAGAGCAGAGATGACCCCTTATTGTTCTTCAGACTCCCAAGGAGGTCACTGCACATCACAGAGCAGGTATAAGCTGCCTGTAACACGGTACCCCAAACATACAGGGTCTGCAGTCAGCAGCCTGGTGCAGCTCACGCAGCTCCCCCACGGCCTCCAGTGTCTCACGGGAAGCGGTCCAGGTGTTGGTCAAGGCTGGGGGTCTCATCTGAGGCTTGACTGGGAAGGGACCTGCTTCCAGGCTTACCTGCTTGTTGGCAAGATTCAGTTCCTTGTGGGACTGAGGGAGCCAGAGGAGGACTGGGGTGAGGACCCAGGCAAGGGGTCCTTGGTCTATGCGACTAAGAATAGGATCCTCTCGGGAGAAACAGACAGCTGGACACTAGGGAGGAGCGGAGTGAGTACACCCGCGTGTAGCTGGGTGGGCTGGCCAGGCCACGCGTCCCAGGGAAGTGTCCCATGGTGGAGGGAACCCTCACAGGGGGAGGGAGCCAGCCTGTTGAAGAGATTCGCTACAAAGAGGCCACAAGGTGCTGAACAGGGGCTGGTGGTATTCAGTTGTGCCTGCCTGGAGGTTCATTTTTCTGCCTGGAGAAGCATTAACTCTCTTGTCGGGCCGCCCTGCTCCTGGGCGAGTGAGCATCCATTTTTCTCCGTGCAGGATTTGTCTTATTTCGCTCTGCGAGAGGCCGCGTTTAAGCTCCAGTAAATGATTGCAACGTGGGCATGATAACTTGGCCTTCAGTGGCATTTATTTTTCCTCTTGGCCAAATGCTGACATATAAAACTCAATTGCATTTTGAAGAAAGTCAAGCAACGTGTGTGTTTGCTCAGACCCCTTGTAAGGCCCTGGGAGGCGCCTCCCACTCTGGCCATTCTCCAGCTGGGCGGATGAAGTTCAGTGGGCTGGGCTGCCTGGAAGTTGGCCTGAGAGAGATCGCTGGGGAACCTGAAATCACGGGAATGGAGGTGTCTGAATTTGGAAGATGTGGTGCTGTCTGCCCCTTAGGGACCTGGTTAAGACCCTGACAACCTGCTGCAGGAGACCCAACCCCCATCTACTGAGCCTCAAGCTTTCCTCTGTGAAATGGGCCACCACCCCCAGGGCGCATCCCCCAGGGTCAGAGCACCTGTCACCGTCTGCCAGGCTGCAGCTCAGACCACATGCCACTTTTCCCCTCTCAGTACCAGGTCTGGGACCAGCTTATGCCACCTCCGAGGGCCTCTGCTTCCCAACCTGCCAAAGAGCAAAGCGCTGGATGCCAGCTGCGTGGCTGGTGTGTTGGCGCAGCCCCGGCCTTGCATGGTGCTCAGTCGTGAGCGCACTCTGCTCCCTTTCCCCTGGGTCAGGTTGACTGAGCATCTCCAGGGCCCAGGAGATGGTGCTGGTCCTCTACAGGTCCTCTGCCACAGGACGCACAGGCCTGGGGGCCCCGTGGGCACCAGGCTGGCGGTGGTGGCGAGGATCCAGGCCCTCTCTCTGCAGATCGCCTCCCCGGCCCTGCTTCCTGCTTCCCTGTCTCAGCATCTCAACAGTCTGGGATTTCCATGCTTCCGGTGGTCTTCTCCTGGAGCAGATGGGCCGCTGTCTCTGGGCCCACCTGTGCTGAACTCTCACGTCTGTGCCCTCTGATGAGGACTTGCGGCGCCTCTCGGAGGAGGGAGTGCAGACTCCCCACCAGCTCTGGGTTTGCCCAGGGGACATGGCTGGAAGTGATGCTGGGCCGCCTCCGAGTGGGGTCTCTGGAAGCACTGGATGTCTCCTCCCCCCGCCTGGGTGCCTGTGCTCCACCAGGAGGGCCTCAGCCCCTCCATCCAGGCCCAGATGGGCCTGCAGACAATGCGTTCAGAGCCCAGCCAGCCACAGAGTGTCAGGGAGGTCTCTGTCTGCAGAAGAAGCTGCCTAACTGACCCCTCAGGCAGACACGCTCCGCCAAGCGGGAGTTGTGTTGGCCGGGCTCCTGTGTGGCCTTGGGCCTGGATGCACACACAGCCGCACAAGCTGTGCGCTTGATGGATGAGCGCCGGAAGGAGAAGGGAGGCCCGGGAAGAGAGCACTCCTCTCTGAGGCTGCACACACGGCGAGAGACGGATTCTGGTGGGATCTGGGTTCCCTCTTCCCAGGGTGCTTCTTCAGCAGCGTGTGGAGTTTTTAAGGATGGAGGGAAAGGGAAAGTGTTAGTTGTGTCCCGCTCTTTGCCCACCAGGCTCCTCTGTCCATGGAATTCTCCAGGCAAGAATACTGGAGTGGGCAGCCGTTCCCTTCTCCAGGGCATCTTCCCAACCAAGGGATCGAACCTGGGGTTCCTGCATTGCAGGCAGATTCTTTACTATCTGAGCCACCAGGGAAGCCCTTTTACTGAGAAAAGGGAAAGCATAACTGACCAGTTCACGGAAGAACAATAAACCCGGGAGCATTTGCCTCTATCCTGCCTGCCAGGAACTCTGCTTGCTTTCAGCAGGGGTTTTGGGGTTCAGGAGCCCCCTGATTCCCCAGGAAGTGTCTGAAGAGGCTGACTCCTCTTGTGGACTATTTCTGTTGGAGACTTGGGAGAGAAAAAATCTATTTTAGATCATTAAAAAAATAACATTATCTAATATTTCATAATGCTGCTGTATGGTTCAAATTTCACTTAATGGTGGATTTTTAGGCACTTTCACCAAAGGAAGAATGGATTTTCATGGAAAGATGTGAACCCCACAGTCTATAACCTGCTGCTCCTTTGGCAGTCTGAGGAGGTGGTGCTTATGGGGATGATGAAGACAAGGAAAGAGGGAGGGGGTGGAAACTGCCCCCAGGAAAAGCCGGGCTCCTGGCCTTTACTCGCGTTGTGCTGTGTTGAACCTCTCTGCCTCCCTCCAGGGACACGAACCCTCCTTCAGTCTCAGCTGAGGGGTCACCTGCACCCGGCAGTCTGCCATGATTTCCTTAGATTACCCTCTACCCCCATCTTATTCTTCTGCCTTTAAAGGGCAGAGGCCACGCTTCACACATCTTGGGTTCAGTTCTCCAGGCAGACAGCCTGGCCCCAGACAGAGGTGGCTGGTGTGCGATTGGGCTTCTTTCATTCTCAGCTCTGTGACCTTGGCCATATTACTTAACCTCGCTGAGCCTTAGGCTCGTAGGTGTCAAGTGGGACCATCACAGACCCCACCACAGAGGGTTATCACAGAGACAAAGGGGATCATGTATTTAATGCCCTTGGTGCAGCACGTGTCACGAAACAAGCCCTGCTGGGTGACGGTTGGTGGGGTCTGCAGGCGCCAGGGTCGCTGCCGGTGCTGCTCTTGGGGCTGCATCAGTGTCTTGGGTGTGTTTTGTCCGCAGGTCCTTGGCGACTGCTGCCCCGGTGCAGCTGCGCTAGAGTCAGAGCTGGTGCAGGACACACGGCCGCAGAGTCCAGCAGGCCCTCCCCTGGAGGACCGGGCCCTCGCCACGCTCCGTGTCCGCCTTCAGCACCGGTTATCCATCTCTTTACAGGTGAGAAAACCAGACCAGAGCAGGTTCCACCGGCTCATCCCAGGTCCTGCAACGGGGGGACAGGGGGTGTGGGGGCCAGAATGGCGCCCCCTCCCAGCCTGGTCCTCCATCCTCTCACGGGCTCGTGGTCATAGACGGTAACTTCCTGCCTGCCCAGCTGGTATCCTAGTGAAACATGTTTTGTGGAGAATTGTGGATGACTCCGTCATCCTTTCCAGGGAAGCTGTCAGTTCTTGTTAGGCTCCAAGGGGGACATCTGGATGATGTCCCCTAAAAATGATAATAACGTGGGCATTTCTGAAGGCGTCGTGATGTTGAGAGAAGCAGAGGAGGGCCCTCCGTGGCCAGGCTGACGCTGGTGACCGTGTCCATCATGTTCCTTCTCACAGACGAGCCGCTGGGGCCCAGTGGTGCTCCCTGTGGCCTGGGCCCTGGTCGCTACCCCCCCTCCCCCTGCCCCCAGGTCCTCCTTCCTCTATACCGGCTGCCCGCAGGGCGCATAGAGGCCTCGAGCCCCAGACGAAGACAGCAGCTTCTCCTGCAGTGGCCAGTGAGCAAAGGCAGCACCCAGCAGACCACTGTGGGTGCTGTGGTGAGCTGTCCCCCGTCCACAGCTCACTCCCGCACCCCCTCCTGGCCTTGCCCCCCGGGCCACAGGGATTCTGCTCACTAGGTCACACCCTCCCTGGGGTGAGGCCCCGTCGAATGGCTGGTCCGGTTGCAATGCCTGGTCTCAGCTCCCTGTGGGGGGCCTCAGCCTCTCCCTCTGCCTGGTTCCGCTCCCTGTCCTCACCCTCTTCCAGAGCGCACGCCGCAGTCAGCACACAAACCCATCTCAGAAACTCTTTCAGGGAGCCAGTCTAAGGTCCTATTCACAGGAAAACCACAGAGGCCCCGGGGGCCAGGGAGCCAGGGTTGGGTCAAGTAGGCAGGCTTAGAAACCACGGCAGGCCCTTCGGGGTGGGCTGTGCTTGGTGGCTGAGAGTGGAGCTGGGGTAGGAGTGAGGCTCTGGGGCAGGAGGCTGGGGGGCAGGTCCCCAGAGGCCCATGGGGTGGGTGCACGGGTGTACAACCCGACAATAAGGGGCCTCCACCGGGACCAAGGGCAGGTATGCCCCCACCAGCAGAGGGAGCCTGCAGAGCTTCTCCCCAAAGCAAACAGCACCCCAAATCTCTGTGTCTCAGAGCTCATGAGGGGCCATGTGGGGAGCGGGGACCAGCCAGCTCCCCAGCAGTCAAGGGTTTGTGCAGGACTGGTGTGACCAGTGTCTGGGTGTGGCTGTGGTCAGGTAGGGGATCCCAGCACAGAGTGAAATGATTACTGGTGATTTGAAGGTGGTGATGCAGGTTTTGGCAGCTCGTTTACGCGACCTTTCTGAGAACCTTCTATGTGCCAGGAATTGTGCTAGGTCCTGGGGATGCAGGGGTGGTGCTGAGGTTCCTGATGATGGGTGTGGTTGCACTGAAGTTAGTGATATGATGACAGGGCTCCCGGTGATGCCAAGATGATGGAGGTGATGATGGTGATGGTGGTGATGGTGATGATGGTGAAAATGATAGTGATGGGGGGGTGATGGTGATCATGGTGATGACAGTGATGATGATGGCGATAATGGTGGTGATGGTGGTGGTGACTGTGATGATGGCGATGATGGTGATGATAGTGAGGCTGCTGGTGATGGTGGTGATGGTGATAGTGATGCTGGAGGTGATAGTGATGGGGGGTGATGGTGATGATAGTGATGGGGGGTGATGGTGATGGGGGGTGATGGTGATGATAGTGATGGGGGGTGATAGTGATGATAGTGATGGGGGGTGATGGTGATGATAGTGATGGGGGGTGATAGTGATGATAGTGATGGGGGGTGATGGTGATGATAGTGATGGGGGGTGATGGTGATGATAGTGATGCTGGAGGTGATAGTGATGATGGTGATGATAGTGATGGGGGGTGATAGTGATGATAGTGATGGGGGGTGATGGTGATGATAGTGATGGGGGGTGATAGTGATGATAGTGATGGGGGGTGATGGTGATGATAGTGATGGGGGGTGATAGTGATGATAGTGATGGGGGGTGATGGTGATGATAGTGATGGGGGGTGATAGTGATGATAGTGATGGGGGGTGATGGTGATGATAGTGATGCTGGAGGTGATAGTGATGATGGTGATGATAGTGATGGGGGGTGATGGTGATGATAGTGATGGGGGGTGATAGTGATGATAGTGATGGGGGGTGATGGTGATGATAGTGATGCTGGAGGTGATAGTGATGATGGTGATGATAGTGATGGGGGGTGATAGTGATGATAGTGATGGGGGGTGATGGTGATGATAGTGATGGGGGGTGATAGTGATGATAGTGATGGGGGGTGATGGTGATGATAGTGATGGGGGGTGATGGTGATGATAGTGATGGGGGGTGATGGTGATGATAGTGATGGGGGGTGATGGTGATGATAGTGATGGGGGGTGATAGTGATGATAGTGATGGGGGGTGATGGTGATGATAGTGATGGGGGGTGATGGTGATGATAGTGATGCTGGAGGTGATAGTGATGATGGTGATGATAGTGATGGGGGGTGATAGTGATGATAGTGATGGGGGGTGATAGTGATGATAGTGATGGGGGGTGATGGTGATGATAGTGATGGGGGGTGATGGTGATGATAGTGATGGGGGGTGATGGTGATGATAGTGATGGGGGGTGATAGTGATGATAGTGATGGGGGGTGATGGTGATGATAGTGATGGGGGGTGATAGTGATGATAGTGATGGGGGGTGATGGTGATGATAGTGATGCTGGAGGTGATAGTGATGATGGTGATGATAGTGATGGGGGGTGATGGTGATGATAGTGATGGGGGGTGATAGTGATGATAGTGATGGGGGGTGATGGTGATGATAGTGATGCTGGAGGTGATAGTGATGATGGTGATGATAGTGATGGGGGGTGATAGTGATGATAGTGATGGGGGGTGATAGTGATGATAGTGATGGGGGGTGATGGTGATGATAGTGATGGGGGGTGATAGTGATGATAGTGATGGGGGGTGATAGTGATGATAGTGATGGGGGGTGATGGTGATGATAGTGATGGGGGGTGATGGTGATGATAGTGATGGGGGGTGATGGTGATGATAGTGATGGGGGGTGATGGTGATGATAGTGATGGGGGGTGATGGTGATGATAGTGATGGGGGGTGATAGTGATGATAGTGATGGGGGGTGATGGTGATGATAGTGATGGGGGAGTGATGGTGATGATAGTGATGGGGGGTGATGGTGATGATAGTGATGGGGGGTGATAGTGATGATAGTGATGGGGGGTGATGGTGATGATAGTGATGCTGGAGGTGATGGTGATGACAGAATTGGTGGTGGTGATGGTGATGCTGTGATGTTGGTGATGGTGATGATGGTGATGGTCATGACTGATGGTTGTGATGATGATGGTGATAATGGTAGAGATGGTGGTGGTGATGGTGCTGATAGCGATGGTGGAGGTGATGGTGATGGTGATAATGGTGGAGATGGTGGTGATGATGGTGATGGCGGTGATGTTGGAGGTGATGGTGACAATAGTGATGGTGGTGGTGATGGTAATGATAGCGATGGTGATGTGATGGTGCTGATAGTGATGGTGGTGACGATGATGATGGTGATAATGGTAGTTATGGTGGAGGTGATGGTGATGATGGTGATGACAGTGATGGTGGTGACGCTGGTGATGGTTATAGGAGATGGTGGTGGTGATGGTCATCATGGTGGTGATGGTGTGGTGGTGGTGATGATGATGGTAATCATAGTGATGGTGGTGATGGAGGTGCTTTGAATGGTGGTGATGCCGGCCATGGTGGTGGTAGTATTGCTGGTGGTGGCAGGGCTGGTAGAGGAGACTGTGTTGATGACACAAAGTGTGTCTGATATTCGCACCCCTGAGCTCTGTCAGCTCCTGGCTCTTTCCCTCTGGCCCTTCCCTAGTGGGAGTTTTCATTTCCTGAGCAGGCTGTGACGGCACCAGCAGCGAAATACGCTCTGGGAGCAGGAGGATGGGAATCCTTATCTGTTAATTGGTTTTCAGCCTCTCTCTCCCCCTGCACTGCCGACCCTCCCCAGTCTCTGCCCTTATCTCAGGGCCTCTCCATGTTCTGCTAAGTTTAGCTTAATCAGCCATTAGCCCAGGCACAAGGTGGGGCCCTTGGCCATCATCCACGGGGAAGCTTCTTGACATCTGTCAGCCTGAGGAGGAAGTGGGGGGGCAGAGCAGGGGTTCCAAGGCCCCCTGCAATTCAGAGCAGAGCTGGACCCAAAGGGGCAATTCAACCAGATACACAGGAGCTGTGCTGAAGGGCTGCTCTCTGCGACGATCTGGGTTGGGGCACAGGCTGGAGGAGCAGAGGACACGCGTGGGGCCATGTCTGGGGGAGGCCCAGGCAGCTCAGGGTGACCACCAGTCCTGTCTGGAGGGCTGGATCCCAGACTCAGGGCTGGGTCTCCGTCGGGGGTTTAGGGAGCTGCCAAGGCCTGGGGCTAGGGACCAGGGAGACGGGAAACAGGACTCCAGATGACTGCGCTCACTGTTTCCTCTCTCGGCTTTAGTCTCATTTCACTTTGGATTGTGTGTCCCCTCTCCGTGCAAGCAGGTTTGGCCACGTGGGTCTGGTCAGCCCGTGGCTGGGAGAGGCCCTTTCTTCTGGAGGACCGCCTGGGAAGCGTGGACACTGAGTGTATGCGTGGCTGGTCTGGACTTGCCGGGGAGTAAGGTCACCCTCTGGTTGCACCTGCCACGGCCCCTCTTAGCATGAGAACAGCCGCCTCCCAGCCCAGCTGGCAGAGGTCCTGTACTCACATGCGCTGGGTCCTCTGTGGTTTAGAGCCAAGGCTCTGGTTTTTAAGTGTGAGCATCTCCCCAGGAAAAGCCTGGTAACTGCGTAAGGGAGCTGGATCTGTGCTGGTGAAGTTCCTGAGCGGTGACTGGTTGAGACGATTTTTGGACTGTGGGGTAGCGTGGTCCTGCCCGATTACAGGCCCAGAGCATGTCCACAGGCTGCATTCCTCAGGGAAGGAGCGTCCTGGCAGAGCGGGCTCCCAGCGCCGCGGTCCTCCCATCCCTGTCTGCAGACTCATGGCCCCATCCCGGTGCCAACCACACAGGATGCGCCCCAGGGTAGCCTGGAGCTGAGGACCGAGGGGCTGAGGTTCACCCCCAGCTCCCCTGCTGTGACCCGAGTCCACACACTTACACACCTGCAAACACGTGTAGAGCTGCAGCCACGCACCGGCGTGTGCCAAGCCTGGCGGAGCATGGTGGGAACCAGGCAGGACTCCTGCCCTGGGAGAGCTGACCATCCAGAGGGCAGAGCGAAGCAGGCAAGACAGCAAACAGATGGGCAGATCACAGACTCTGGCCCTGTTGTGAGGAGGCACCCTCCTTGGGTCAAGGCCCCAACGCAGATGGGATGGTGAGAACTCGGGGCCCTGGCATATGTGGTGGGAGGAAGAGGGGACAGCCCGATGGAGCAGCCGGGAAGGTCAGAGGAGAGCCTGTGTATCGGCCTCCGTGCAGGCTCCCATCACAGAACACGGAGGACCGGGGCTTATAGACGCCTGGAGGCTGGACATCTGAGCTCAAGGTGCCCTGCCCCTTCCAGAGGGACAGAGCAATGAGTGGAGGGGACCCCAGGGGGCCAGCCTGGCTGGTGCAGGGCTGTGGCCAGTGGAGGTGGGCCTTTTATGCCATGATGCTTCTGAGCACGAAGGCATCCTTCCCAAGGGCTTTGCTTTGAATATTGACAATAATAAATCTCAGACAACCAGAAAAGATTTCCTCACAAAGCCTCATGTCCCTGCCACCCTAAGTGAGAAAAAAATTCGTTCCTGGAGGCAACCAATTGACATAAATTGGAGAGTAATTAGTCCATGTTTTATACCTTTTCTGCATAAGCATACCATAAACAATATGTCCCATTGTTTTGCGTGTTTAAACATTTACATAATGGGATTATGGTGTAAGTAATGTTCTGGAATTTCTCTCTTTACCTGACATTTTGTTTTTAAGGTCCATCCTTTTCAATAATATAGGTATACTTTGTATATTTTGAAATGCTACTGTATACTCGGTCATTCAAAAGTATTCCAGCGTGTATCCACTTCCAAATTGAGGGGGTTTGGTTTGTTTCTGGTATTTTCTATTACAGATGGTGTCACAATGAAAACGTTATTTGTCAGGCTTTTACGTGTCATGTACTGGCCTAGGAATTTTAGTTACGTCTATCTTGGAATCTGCAGTGATGTCTGGAGGGGATGAGCGCACTTTGCAGGGAAGGAAACTAGGTTCAGAGCGGGTGCCCAGTTTGTCTGGAGCTGAGCGGTCAGGAGACGTCCCAGGAAGCCCGTCAGCGTCGGGCCCTCTGCTGGACAGGCTCCCCTCCGTTTCTGCAGCGCCCGTGCGTGCTCAGAAATGGCCCTGGACTCGCCCGTTCTCCATCCCACTAGATGCCACCAGTGGTTGTGTTTCAAATAGACAGACGTGAAATGCTGCGCTAATGAATATGGGCCTAACCGTCACGCATCAGTGACTGTGCCACAGTATATGTTCATGGTTTAGATCTTCCCTTTGGCGAATTGCCTGTTTGTAGGTTTTGTCCATTTTTCCCTTGGGTGTTTGTCTTTTTATTGATTTGTAGATGTTCTTTATGTATCTGGATATTGATCTGTTTTCTGCTGTGGGTTGTGAAGTCTTTTTCTCAGACAGTCACTTCTCTTCATGTTATGGTCCTTTTTCATACAGAAGTTTTAAATTCTGATATATCCAAGTTGACCATTTTCCTCTCTAGGTCTCCATTTTGTCTTCTTTTAGAAATTCTTTTTTTACCCTGAGATCACAGAATATTTTTCTGTACTTTAATTGTTTTAAAGTTTCGTTTATCACATTTAGATCTTCAGTTCTGGATTTTTACTGTCTTCAATATGTCTAGTCAACTATCGAGTACTATTTATAGCTCAGTGTGAAATTGAACATAAGATAGGATTTCTCGTCTCGTTCTTCACTGTAATGGGAATGCTTCTAAGTGAAGGATGATACTTCTTATAGGTTAACGCAGGAATCTGGGCAGCATCATCACCACCACCGCCATCATCAAGTTTTCATGAAGCCATGAAGGGTCCATGTGGCCTGGACTCCTGGAGTTCTGGGGAGGGAACTAGGACCTTGGCAGGTCTTCCTGCACGAGGCCCACCCAAAACTAGGAGACACAGTAGCCAGGCTGAGGGGGTTTGTCCAGAAAGGATGGGTGAGGGGGTCTGGAAGGTGAAGCCAGTCCCCGGGGACCACAGGAGTGGGTGGAGCAGAGAGTGAAGGCTGTCGTCTGGGTTGGGAGAGTGAGGAGCAGGGAAGACACACGGTGTCAGCTCACAGTGAGAGTGAGTGCAGGTGGGTGGTGATCGGAGGGGGCAGGGGCCCAGTCTGATCCTGCCTCTGTCACTTACAGATGGTGCAGCCACGCTCAAGTTACTTAACTGCTTAGGCCTCAGTCTTCTCACCTGTGAAATGGGCTCACAGAAACCCCTCCACAGCATACCTGGGGCTGAATTGAGTCATGTGGGCCAAGTACCTGGTGCACAGCGAGTGTGTGGGAGGTGGGGATGTTGTCCTGGTGCCCACAGCTTTGCTGGGGAGGCAGATGTCCTGGCGGGGGCGGCCACAACATCCTCCTTCTGGCCACACCCAGGCCAAGGCACTCAGTCCTGGCCACTGGTCCTGGAGGGACAGAGTGCTGGGGAGAGGAGCTGGGAATGTACCATGCAGTGTCCGCAGGGGCTGACGATGCGCTCTTGTTTCCACGTCCCGGGGAACTGTCGCTGGGATGCGAGCATCAGGGCCAGGCTGCCGGGTCTAGACTCCAAGTCACTGATCCCTCCTTTCCAGAACAATTCCCACCAGCGGTGAGGACAGAGAGGATCAGTCACTGACGCTGGAGGTAGAGCTGCCGGAGGAAACCAGGATGCCCGGCTAAAACTGAACAAAATTCAGTTCAGTTCAGTTCAGCTCAGTCGTGTCTGACTCTGCGACCCCATGAACTGCAGCACGCCAGGCCTCCCTGTCTATCACCAACTGCCAGAGTCTACCCAAACCCATGTCCATTGAGTTGGTGACAAAGTAATGGATAACAATTTTCTAGTAAAATTATACTTCACATAGTGCGGGATATATCTAACTAAAAAAACACTATTTATCTGGAATTCAATGTAACTGGCTGTCTTGTATTTTTATTTACCAGATATGCTGACCCCATTGGGGAGGTGTGTGGGCAGGGTCTGGGCAAGGCCTCAGATCTGACCACAAGGGCTGAGGCTGGAATCAGGGCCCCAGGTGGGGAAACCAAGGCAGAACCCAGCTAGGGATGGGGGATGGGGAGGGTGAGCAGGAACTGCCAAGCAGGGGTATTTTGTGGGGACCCAGGGACAGAGGCTGGGCCTGCCTTCCTCCCTGCACTTGCCTCAGGCTTGGAAGGTCACTTCTCCTGAGCTTCCAACTCCTCAGCTATGAAACAGGGCTGGCAGTACCAGCCCCCAACCCCAGGGTTACACGCTGCTGCCGTCTTGGAGGTGACAGTTTATTTTATTTTTTAATTTTTTTAAAGAATTTACGCACTGAGCCCCCCAGCCGGGTTCCTCCCGGCTGCAGCGACGCGGAACGTGACTGCCCCACCGTCGCCTTCTCTCCTCGGCACAAGCTCCAGCGACGAGTAGAGGGTTGCGGTCAGGACCCCAACCGGGGTGGAGGGGAGGCCAAAGCAAACCCCACAACCTCTGCAGCCTCCTCCACCAAGTCCCTTCACTCATCCGCGCTGCCTGGAGAAAAATGGAGGTGACAGTTTAAAGTGGACCCCACAAAGGGGACAACAGTCTGTAGCAGGAGGTGGAATGTGGCTGGGGAGAGGTAGCTCCATGTAGCTGCAATGGTCCAGACGTAACAGGAAGGGGCACAGAAGGAGTAGTCAGTCTTGGCAGGCAGGTGGGGAAGGCTTCCTGGAGGAGGTGATGCTGGCACTGGGGCCTGCAGGCTGAGCCAGAGCCCACTGGGCAGAGGAACCCTCGAGAGCTGAGCTGGATGGTGTGGAGTCACCCGGCCCACCCAGGAGCACAGCCCCACCCCCTCTCCCACAGCAGCCTTGGCAGGTGACTTGCGGGCGATGGCTTTGGCCTGAGGATGGAGAGCTCAGCCTGACATGCAGTCACAGTCTCACTGTGGCAGCCTCAGTCCTGGGCCCGGAAAGAGGCTTCACCAGCATTGAGTGCTCATTTCAGGGCAGACCCCTGGGAGTCTGGCTTACAGCTTGGCTCACCCGAAATGGGCTCGTGATGGTCTGAGGCCCTGGCAGGAGAGCAGGCGTGCAGGGCCCTCCTGAGCACCAAGTGCACATGCCTCCTGCAGGAGGAACAGCTGTCTGTCATTAGCGCCAGGACTCCCCTCCCCCACCCCCGCACAGCTGGACGCATCTGCGGTCCAGCGCCCGAGCGTGCGGGCTGCCAGGGGCCGCCTGCTGGCTCAGAGATGGGAGCCCCGCATGCCAGGGAATACCGGGCGGCCCCGCTGTGGCCTCCGAGGGACCTGCCTCTGTAATCTCGTCCCCCTGCTCCTGACTCTGTCCCCTGCTCAGGCTCCTGCCTCCCCTGGAGTGCCGGACCTCCTTCAGGACACGTCAGAAAGGGAAGTGTGCTTTTCAGGAGGCAAGTGCGGGAGATCTCCGAGGCAGGACCCCCTGTCTGAGCCGCCCTCCTGAGGTCACTGCCCGCCTTGAGCATCCTGCTCTCCTTGGGCAGGTTCCCTCACGACACTGCTGTGATGCAAGTTTTGCAGAATGAGCTTGGCGAGCTCTAGTATGCAAATATGAGACAGAGTCATGACAAGCAGAGGTAGTAGTCCCTGCAGGGAGTCCGAGATTCTGAATTGCGTCAGTTTGGCAAAGGTGCCCGCTACCGGGTACAGAAGATTGAAACCTGCTCTCCCGGACGCACGCCACTCACCGCTCAGCTCTGCCCTGAGGGGCTCCCTTTCTGAACAGCCCCCTAGGGCAGGTTGTGGGCCCCGTTGACAGCTGTGGGACAAACTGGGGTTCCTCACTCTGCCCCACTCACCTAGGCAATGGGGGAAAATGGTTAGGCCCAGTAACTGGGTCCCAAAGGCTCCACCGGGCTTCCCAGGTAGTGCTAGTGGTAAAGAACCCGTCTGCCAGTGCAGGAAACATGAGAGACTCAGGTTCCATCTCTGGGTGGGGAAGATCCCCTGGAGGAGGAAACGGCAACCCACTCCAGTATTCTTGCCTGGAGAATCCCATGGGCAGAGGAGCCTGGCAGGCATGCAAATAGTCCCTGGCATCACAAAGACTTGGACACAGCTGAGTGATGGAGCACCCACAAGCTTCCACCAGCCGGTGAGCACGTTCCCGTGGGAATGAAGGAGGCAGGTGCAGTGGAGACCCGCAGGGCCGGGGCTGTGCTGCTGATGGAGGAGGCCTTCACCACCCGGGGAGCCCCGTCCTCTCCTCCTGCAGCTGGGGGGCCACGGGAGGAGGCCCCTGATCTGTGCAGTCTTCCTGCCAGTCCCACGGCCCCACCCCGCCTGCTCCTCCTGGGCGGTGTGGGGCCTGGGCTCTCAGGGCCTCTGACCCTCTGCATTGTTGAACACTATCTGCTTCACAAGGATCCCAGGAAGCAGTTTGCTGGCCCATCTGGTGGACGAGGAAACTGAGACTCACTCAGACTGTGCACGCCCCCTGCCTGGAGTCCAGGGTGCTGTCCCTCCTGAGCTAGTGGTCTGCTCTGGGGCTGTGATGCTTGAGCAGGGGGTTCCAGGCAGCTGCTCTGTCACCGTGGGCTCCTTGGGACCCCCAGCGTGGTGGGCATGGGTGCTGCTGTGCTCGGGGCCACCAGACTCCTGACCCCCCTCCCCCCCCCCCCGGGGACACGCTGACTTCTGCCCTGTTTGTCTGTGACTCTGGGTCCTTGGGACAAATGATTTCAGGCTGAAGCTCATTCCAGCATTGCAGGTGGGGGTCTCCCAGGACCTCAGGTGGGGTCTCAGAAGGAGGGGCGGGGGTGAGCACACATGGAACCCTGGTGGGGCCTGAGGTCATCAGTCACAGGGGTGGAGAGCACCCTCCCATACTGGGACGGTCTAGCCTGGGGTTGGATGAGGACTGGGGGCCCCAAGACCAATGCCCCGAGCATGAGAGGCAGGGAAGGGGGCTGCCCCAGGCCTGTATCCTGACGCCCAGGCCCCCATCTGGCTTGCTGAGGACCAGAATGAGAGGGTGAGGCTTCGGGGTCTGCCCTCTCCCTGACCCCCAGATTACATGATTTCTGGGGCTCACAGATGTTGCAAGCCTATGTTTTTAACAGGCTCAGATGCTAGGCTCCTGAGACAGCACCAGAGATTAGATTTACTTATTTTACCCCAAACTTAATCAGAGTAAAATTTGAGGTGACTTCTAAGAGTCTAAGCTTCTGAAAGGAGGCATCCTTCAAACGCTAACACCCTAAGCTGCTTTGGGGGGAAGATGAGATGATGCCAGGCTTCTGAAAGCCTGTGCTGCTCAGAGTCCCACCTTCCCTAATTCTGTGTCTTCGGCGGGGCTCCGCGTGGCCGAGTCGGCGCCCGTGAATGGTGACAATGCCCGGGCTGATGGGCTATGCAGGCTAATCTTCCCTTTGAGGGGCTTTGATGAGCTCCTGGAACAGCTGCTTCAATCAGAGGGGAATTTTGCTGAGCGCTGGGGATTTGGAACCTCGGGGGAGAAGCTAATAGCAGCTGCTTTCTGGGAGGCTATTGGAATCTGGAGGAGGAGAGAGAGGCATTAATAAAGCAAGGTGTAAAAACCTGGGGGTCGTCCCAGCCCCAGAGAAATGGGCGAGGGATAGAGCTCGGCCCTGTCCTCTCCTCTGTACTTATGCACGAGCCCCCACCTCCCAACACGAAGCCCTGGACAGCCCGTCCCCAACCCTAGACATGTCCCCTGAGATCCCCTGCGGGGTCCTCCAGACTGGCAAGGTGGCCCACTGGGTGAGCACTTGGCAGAGGGGCAGCTGGGGGAGCAGCCTCAGCCCACAGCAGCCCTCCCCATGCAACCTGCCCTGGGAACCCTCTGCATGATCCCAGGCCTGGGCGGCCCCTGCAAGAGGGGTGGGGAAGAGGGGAGGACACGTCAGGCAACTTTCCAGGTGTGGATGGGACGATTCTCCAGGCTTGGACTTGAATGGGAAGTGTCAGAGCGGGGTGCTTGAACCTCTGTGCTCTCACCAATTCATTCATTCAATCACGCACTCATTCAGCACCAACTCTGGGCCTGGGGCCATGCCAGGAAAAAGGCTCCGTTGCTGGCATCACTCACAGTAACCAAGACCTGGAAACAAGCTAAGTTGTGCGGATGAATGGGTGAAGAAGTCATGGTCTTTGTACACCATGGAATATCATTCAGTCACGAAAAGGAGGAAATCCTGCCATTTGTGACAAGCTGGGTGGACCTTGGTGGCATTATGCTAAGCGAGATAAGTCAGACAAGAAAGACAAATACTGCCTGTGATTGCACCCTGACTTATATGTGGAATCTGAATAAAATACAGGCCGAACTCATAGGAAAAGAGATGAGATTTGCAGTTAGCAGAGGGCGTGTTGGGAGGGGAACTGGAGGAAAGTGGTCAACGGGTACAGACTAGGAGTTACACGATGAACAAGCTCTGGGGATAGACAACGTGGTGACTATGGTTAACACTGCTTCAGGAAATTAAGGAAAGCCGCTGACAGTAGATCGTAACAGTCCTCATCACACGAAAGGAAAGCACATTTTTCTTTTTCTTTATACCTATATGAGATGATGATGTTAATTAAATCTCTTCACAATATATGTAAATCAGACCACCATGCTGTACATCTTAAATTCATAAGATGCTGTCTGTCAATTATATCGCCATAAAACAGGGGGGCGGGCAAGACTCTAGTGCTGGACTCAGTGTACTCAGAACATGTCAGGGTGCGCTAGGTGGGGGTGCAGGTGGAGAGGAGCTGTGGTTCCCCTTCTGCCTACAGGGCCGATGCTCCGAAGGAGCTGAAGAGGGCTGGAGAGGAGGGGCTGAGATGGGAGGGACGGGGCTAGGAGGGGCGGGGCCGGGAGGGAAGAGGTGGCCTCTGGGGAGGATTCTTCTCTCCCAGGATGGGAAGCCGAGAGGGAAGCAGTCGCGGGACTCTCTGAGCTTGTCCTCCTGGCTGGGTCTCCCAACCTCTTTGGTTTCTCCTCCCCCCAGGTGGAGCCTCTTGACCTTGGCCTGAGCCTGGACCTGGCCTGAGGCAGGAGGGCTTTAAGGATATCAGGAGCATCCTGTGAACTCCCAGGAGTGAGGACTGTGTGTCCTGGGCTGTAGGCATGCAGCCTCGCTACAGGCTGGGTGGTCCCCTCCTGCCAAGGGGCCCGAGTGTCACGGCTGGTGGCTGAGCACTGGCCTTGCTCCCCAAGATGCAGCCTCCCTTCTGTCTGTGTGGCCCTGGCCTCGTGACTCTGGGGAGTTCCCGTCCCCTGGTGGCACCGAGGTCGTGAGGATGTCCACTACGGCAGGCTCTGCATCCTCAGTCCTGCTGACTGGCTGCCTGGAGCATGACCACTTGCCCAGCACCCACTGGCCTGGACCCCGCCTGCTGCGGGAGCCACGTCCCTTGGGTACACTGGCCCCTCTTCTGTGATAAATGCCCCCCCGGGACCCCAAGCTCAGTGGGATCATTTCCCAGTGTTGGACATATGGGCAGACGGGCCCCTCGTGTCTTGAAAGTGGGAGGACGCTGGCTCATCACCACCATGCTGTTTGCAGCCTCGCTTCCAGCCAGAGAAAGCAAGGTGCTCCCTCCTCTCCTCTGCAGTCCCTCTGTCCTGAAGTCAAGGGAGCAAGACCAAGGTGCGCGCAGGAAGCCTGCTGGGACCACAGCGGCGCCTAGATGCCCCCGGGCATGCACCTGCCTGGTTCCTAGACCCTGGCGCGGGGAGGCCGTCTGGGCAGACCACTGACACCGTCGAAGAAGTTGGCTGTTTGCCACCGTCCACCTCAGTCCAACCTCAGTCGGAAACAGGAACTCAGCCTGTCCTTCCCACAGCTGACAGCTTCGTACAGAGGCCGGTCTGGAGTGTGTGATCCTGACCTCTGTTGGCCCTGTGCTGCCTGCGAGGGAGACGGGTGGGAATCAGGTGTAAGCATCGAGCGGGGTCGCGGCACTGTCCTGTGGGCAGCACCCCCACCCCATGCCCGGAGCCGGCTGTGGCTCTGCCCTTGCTTGGGCACGTGCACCAGGAAGGTCACGGCCAGTCCTCCGAGCACCCCCTCGGCAAGGACAGAGTGGAGCTTTGTCCGAGGGCTGTGGCAGAGAGGGCAGGGGTCCTGGTCCCTGTGGAGAAGGCTGGGGCAGGGGCACTGGCTTGGGTTTGCTGAGGCGTGAGTCTGAGGAGGACCAAGCCTTGGTCCTCGGGTCTACGTCGTGTTCAGGGCAGGATGACGGAGAATTGGTTCCACTGCCCGTCCTTGAACAAAGGAGGCTGAGGGGTCATCGCTCCCCCTCACAGCCGAGCCTGCCCTCTGGGGCCGAGCCCGCTGACTACGCTGGGGCCCAGAAGTGGCAGCTGGAGGCGTTCCTGCCCGGCACGCCTGCTGAGATAGCAGAGCCGGTGTTTCCAATTAAATGGGACCTGCTGGCTGCTCCCTGGGCTGTGACTTGGGCAGGCTCCCCGCCGCTTCCCTGGACGCATGTGCTTAGGCGGCAGAACCCTGTGTTTCAGAGGCTGCCACCTGCCCCTCACTTTCAGCCTGATTCTCCCAGCGGACCCCCAGCGAGCGGGGAAGGTGCCTGGTCACTGGGTCTCCCTGGATGGGCTGAGATGCCAAGGACTCTTGTGGTGACCGGGAGCCGCCCTGCCCCGCGGCCCTCGCTGGTGCTCTATGGCTGAGCCTGTGCATCTGATGGAAGGTGCGCTCTGACGGAGCAGCCTTGCTCGGCAGCCTGGCTGATTTACGTCCCCTGCAGCCTGGCCACCTTGCTCAACCTTCAGGACGCTCCGAGTTAGGGCTTCCGGGGTGGAGGCAGAGGGGGGACTCACAGCAGAGGGCCCCCCAACCCCGGCTGGCACGCCACCCCCCACACTGCCACACACTGTGATGGCAGACACAGGAGGCCTCAGGTAACTCAATGTTCAGAGCCCAGAACAAAGGTCATCAGGTGGTCTTTGCTTTTAGAACTTATTTAGTGTCATTGTCCCGGGGGAAATTCCCAGGTGACGCTAGTGGTAAAGAACCTGCCTGCCAGTGCAGGAGACATAAGAGACACAGGTTCAAACCCAAGTTGAGAAGGTCCCCTAGAGGAAGGCATGGCAACCCACTCCAGTATTCTCTCCTGGAAAGTCCCATAGAGAGAGGAGCCTGGCAGCCTGCAGTCCATAAAGTAGCAAAGAGTTGGACATGACAGAGGCGACTTAGCACGCACCCACACACATCCCAGGTAGTGAAATGAGGTGATGACTGTTTCAGGAAGCGTGGGGCAGAGGGCTTCCCTGGTGCACAAGCTCTGTGAGCTCGGGTGGTTCCTGTTGGCCTGATCTTGGTGTCAGCATCAGTGTTGTGATGCTGGCAGCTGCCTGGCAGAGCTCCCGTTTCACAGGAGAGCGTGCTGATGGTTGGGAAGCCCCTGGCCTCCTCCAGGTCCTGTGTCTGACATGCTGTAAAGCCAGGCCCCAGATGACGTCGGTCCCGAGCCAGGAAAAGGCTGGGTAACACCTGTGTGCAGGCTCTGCTGGCCGGTGGCTCCTAGTCCGCCTCCCTCTGCAGACAGAGCCAAGGCTCCTTAGCATCACCCATGCCCATTCACTCACTCGGCCAGCTGATCAGCCATTTATTTACCGAGGGTTTTCTGATCCTGACTGTGCCTCGGGCACTGTGGGAGTAAACAGGTGGGGGAGGACGTCCCTGTGTCCATGTCCTCGGGCGGAGGAGGGAGCGTGCTGGCCGTGACCCCTGGTGGTGAGCTTCCTCCAGTGGGCCTGGTATGGGTCTGGGTAACAGAGTGGGGCAGGCTTCTCAGAGGACCAGCGTTTTAATGGGCTCCTGCGGAGTGTGTGGGAATCCGAGAGCACCACGGGAAGGGAAGGGCGCTCCTGACAGAGGAGGAGCATGTGCAAAGACCCGGGCTGGGGAGTACAGCGCACACGGCACTCACGGGTCTGGAGAGCGGAGGGTGAGGCGGGCAGGGCAGAGGTGGCCCTCTGACCCCCGCATGGACCCATGGACCTATCGCACGGACCCGGCATGGACAGGGTCTTGGTAGGTCCAGGATCCGAGGGCCAGAGCTAGGGAGAGAAGGGCAGCTGGAGCGCCCTGTCCTGCTGGTTTTCTGAGCGGGTTCCTGGGCAGTCTTGCCCTGGTGCACCCACCCCGGCTCTGGCCCTGGTGCTAAGCGCAGGTGTCATCACCTGACACCTGTCACAGTCACAAGCATGGCCACACCGGCTGCCCTGCTCTGTCCCCACCATCAACAGCCCCGTCAGGGAGGTGGTCACTGTCACTGCGTCACCTGGGCGCCTGGCACCTGGGCTGCCAGGTCCACACTTAAGTGTTGGGGCTGGAGGCGGAGGCTCCCTGGACCACGTCTGCTGTGGAGTCACAGGATGTCACAGGATGTACCTGGAAGTCCTCACCTGCCCGGAGGGCCTGCAGAGGCCCCTCCCCACCCTCTCCCCTTGGGCGCCGCCCCTCAGGAGCCTGTTAGGGAGGGGGAGACCCCTGACTCTGCTGTCTCCTCTGCACTCCTGCAAACCCCCAAGGGGGCCTGTAAAGGGGGCCCAGCTGCAGCGCCAGTTAGCACAGAAGACGGGCAGAGCATATGTTGTGCTATTTCTGTTCTTCTATAAAGTCAACATTAAAAATTTTTAACAAAGCACCAGGCACCACTGAGAGCAATTAGTGTCGCGTCGTGGACCAAATGGTGGCTTTGCAGAGGCGGCTGCCTCGCGCTGCAGGCCTGACGGGTCCTCTGCGAGGTGGGTCCCCGCAGGGGCGGGGCCAGCCCCTGTCGGCCTTTGGATCCCTCCTCCCCCAGAGCAGCGTTTCGTAGCCACCAGCAAGGAGGGCTTGGAATGCGAGCCAGACTCAGGGCTCAGCCCATGACCAGTTTGGTTTGTTACCGGGGTCCGGGCTCAGTCTGTGACCAGTTCAGTGCTCAGTGTATGAGGGATCAGGGCTCCATGGGACACCAAGGTCAGGGCTCAGGGTGTGAACGGGAATCAGTCAGTATCAGAACCAGGCTCAGTGGGCACCTTCCTCAGCCTTATAAATCCTCTGATTTTGTTCCACCTATACTGGCCTCCTTTGTGATCCTGAGTTCACCAAGCTTTCCGGATGGAGGGGCTATTTGTGTTCTCTCTGCCTGAAAAATAAGAATTATTGTCCCAGATTAATGGATCTTTCTCCTCTTTAGTTCTCAGCTCAAACGTCAGGTCCTCAGAGAGATGCACCCGCTTTATCTCCCTCCAGGACACGCATTACGACGTGATCACAGAAAGTCCTTCCATGTGCATGGGCGAATAGCAGAGGAGGGGGGTCCCGACGCTGGGCCCTGGGGCTGGCAGGAATGGGCTGCACAAGGGGGCCCTGGTCTGCGTTTCTGTCTGCCCTCGCTTCCCCTCCTCCTCTGACAGGCCGGGAAGGAAGTGGGGTAAGAAACAATGGCCCAGGAGAAGCCTGGGGGTCACCAAACGTGGTGCAGCCTGGCTACTTCAGCAATCCTTTGTTGTTTGTTAAAAGCTGGGAGTAAAAAAAAAAAAAAACCTGTGAAGCATTGTTTTCAAAAATAAGACAAGTGAAATATTTCCAGTATGTAGAAAAGTTCAAACTGTAACATGATCGGCATTTACACGAGCTCCACTTGAGACAGCTGCTCACAGCTCAGGGTATTTGCTTTAACCTTTTCCCAGACACGACTAGGGAAAGACCACCCTGTAGACAGAGGAGCTGCCCCCTTGCCCCCAAGGCAACCGCTGTCCCCAGGTCAGAGTGTGCTCATCAACAAAACTCGATCATATTTTATGCATTTAAAAATCACTCACAGTCTCATTCTGCGTGCGTCCTTCATTTCTCCTTTGTTTCCCTTCCACTCAGCGTTATGTCTTGGAGATTTATCCATGCTGATGTCTGTAGATCTAACCCCCTCATTTTAGCTCTTGTTTAATTGTCATTGCATGAATAAGCAATGTATCCCAATTCCCCAATCGGAGACCAGTTTTTGGTGGACAGTTTACTCTGATGGGCTTCCCTTGTGGCTCAGTTGGTAAAGAATCCCGGGAGACCTGGGTTCAATCCCTGGGTTGGGAAGATCCCCTGAAGAAAGGAAAGGCTACTCACTCCAGTATTCTGCCCTGGAGAATTCCATGGACTATATAATCCATGGGGTGGCAAAGAGTTGGACAGGACTGAGCGACTTTCACTTTCACTTTGCTATGATGGATACCCCTCTACGAACAAGCTTTGTAAACAAGTACAGGGATGGCTCAAGGAGCTGCCCGGGGGTGGAATCTCTGGGTCATTTAGGAGCAGAGCAATTTCAGCTTCAGTAGAAAATATCCAATTGCTTTCCAGAGTGGTTCAAGCAATTCACCTGCCCGCTGGCAATGTGCAAGAGTTCCTGTTTCTCCACATTCTTGCCACCGTTTGGTGTTATCAGACGCGCCAGTGTTTGCGGACTGCGGGCTGTGAGGTGGGGTGTCTCCATGTCTTTGCTTTTCCCTGATGGCTGGTGTGGACAAGCTTGTCCTCAAGTCTTTACGGACTGCTGGGCTCCCTCACCTGTGAATTGCCTGTTCCTGTGCTTTGTCCATTTTTCCATTGGGTCATTTAGCTTCTTCTGGCGTGTTCATTGATTGCACTGACCCCATTAAAATGCAATTAAAACATTCTCTTGTGCTTTTAAAAAATGTTTTGCAGTTTTGCATTTCCCACTGACGTCTCTAATCCATCTGGAATTTATTTTTGTGTTTGCAGTGAGGTAATTTTATCTCCTCAGTCATTTGTTCCTTACTCCTGGCGGCATGGTCTGGGACAGTGCTTTTTAAGCCTGGACCCATGGGCTCTGGTCTCAGTTGCAGACCAGGAACCCTGAAAATCATAATTGTAAGCAGAACTGTGTGTGTCTGCACACTTTTCTGCAGAGGGCCCATCCACCTCCTCTGATTCTCCAAGCTGTTGGTGACACTGATAATCTGAGTAGCCACTGCCCAGTGCTCAGAGCCACTGGACCATTGGGAGACAAGGAGACAAGGCTGTGAATCTTTCTTCCCCCAGGCCTCTTCTTTGGACCTCGTCCTTCCTGGATTCAGTCACCTTTGGAATTCACTTGGGACCACGTGGGGCCTCCCTGCTGGCTCAGATCTGCCCGCAGTGCGAAGACCCAGGTTTGATCCCTGGGTTGGGAAGATCCCTTGCAGAAGGGAATGGCAACCCACTCCAGTATTCTTGCCTGAAGAATCCCATGGACAGAGTAGATAGATCAGATACCTCCTCTCAGTAGAGGCCAAGGACAGCTTGTGGTACAAAGCGATGATCCGGGAGAAGCCAGCAAGGCAAGCTGTTCTCTTTCACAGGAATCAGGCTCCCACGGCCCCGTGTGCTGGTAGGGGAGAGGACGCCATGGATGCAGGGATGGGAACTGGAATTCCTAAGGAGCCTGGACCAGCGGGGAGAAGCCTGCATGCCGTATCTCCGGGCGGCCACTGGAGCGCAGGACAGGGTGGAAAGTGTCTGTCCGCAGCCCCCACCTGTGTTCTGGACACTGTGGAAGGGACTCCCTTTGCAGAGCCCACATTTCCAGAGTTGGGGACCCATTCCCTCCCCGCCTGGCAAAGTATCTACAAATGTTATTTGGGATTCTTTGGAATAGGAGCTTTGTCTATTCTCCTCTGCTTATTTGTTTACACCATGATTTATTCATACCTATATAGCCTCATGGATATTAATTTTGTACTTAGAATCCATGGCCACAGTATTTCTGTTGCTGGAGTTGTTTCAGCCGCAGCCACTGGGAGCTCTTCTTGTCGACCTTGACATGCTCCCTGGTGATGCTCTTGGTTGAACAGATCCTCCCTTCCTGACCCAGCAGATGCCCCGGGCTCATCACGTGTGTGCCCTGCTCCGTCCCAGAGTCAACTGTTCCTCCAAGGAGTCCCACCTGGAGAAAGGGGTTAGAAGCCAACATCTGGTGCTGGGGGTGCCTGCTGCTGCCGAGTGTCACTGCTCCAGGCTCTCAGCCGGCAGAACAAGGACACGAGTGCGTGTCACCAACCCGGTGCACACGCGTGCGTGGACGTTTCTATGTGTGCCCACCTGTATCTCTATTAAGCTCATTCAGTCGTGTCCAGCTCTTTGTGACCTCATGGACTATACAGTCCATGGAATTCTCTAGGCTAGAATACTAGAGTGGGTAGCCTTTCCCTTCTCCAGGGGATCTTCCCAACCCAGGGACTGAACCCAGGTCTCCCTCATTGGAGGCGATTCTTTACCAGTTGAGCCACAAGGGAAATCCAAGAATACTGGAGTGGGTAGTCTATGCCTTCTCCAGAGGATCTTCCTGATCCAGGAATCAAACCGGGGTCTCCTGCATTGCAGGTAGATTCTTTACCAGCTGAATCACCAGGGAAGCCCCTATTAAACTAGACAGGCACTCATCCTGACCTCTCCAGCGCTAACCCATGCCCATGGGGAACACCCCAGCCTCCTCCCCTTGCTTACCCACAGCCTCCCTTCCAACCTGAAGAAACCCACTCCCTTCACCTGCCACCTACTCATGTAATTGTCCAGCTAGGTCTGCACGTGCAGTGCGATCGGAGCTCAGGTTGGCGCCCTGTGGGGACAGTTTACCCCCGGAGCGCAGAGCTCAGCCCCTCTGTCTTTAGTCTCACACATGCCCTGTGTCCCCATGTTGCTTAGGGTAGCTCCTTTCTCCATCCCCTTTCAGCGAGGCACCTCACACATTTGGAATATAATCATGATGTTTTGGCTCTCTTTTCATTGCATCCACAGATCCTTGAACTTCTAAATTTTTTTGTGTGTGTGTCCACTATGGTTCACTCTTGGTAAAGTTCTACGGGTTTTGACTAAGGTGCAGTGTCCTGTAACGGCCATCTCAGAATCACACAGAATCCTTTCATCCCCCAAGAAATCCCCCGCAATTCCCCCACTCAAGCCTCTCCCAGGCGACTGGCCAGCACTGGACCGTGTACCATCTCCATACAGCTGCCTTTCCCAGAATGCCACATAGACGGAATCGTGCACACGGAGCCCTTCAGAATGACTTCTCTCACTTAGCCAGGTGCATCGAAGTTTCCTTCATATCTTTGCGTGGCCGGGTGGCTCCCTCCCTTTTACCGCTGGACGGTGCTCCACGTCTGGATATCCTGCAGGATATCCTACAGGTGTTTACTCCTTCACCCACTTGCTTCTGGTTGGGGGGTGAGACTATAAACGTCTGCGTGCAGGGCTTTGTGTGAACCTGGTTTCTAATTCTGTTGGGTAAATACCTCTGGGCATGATTAATGGATGCGATGTAAGACTGCGCTTACCTTTGTAAGAAGCAGAGACTGCACAGAGCGGCACATGCTCCTGCGGGTCCCCATGGCCTCACTGCTTCTCCCGCGGGGAGGCTCAGGCCACAGCTCTCTGGTCCTGGCGGGGGCTCCACAGGAGAGGGCTGGGAGGAGACGTGAAGAGAGTGCTGACCCATCCTCCACGTTCTGCCCCCAGGGGACCACGGCTGTCACACGGTTCACATCTGCAGACGTGGAGTATATGTCCTCAGGGGAGAGAATGGTCTGGGTTGTTGAGCCTCAACCCTGTGCCCGGGGTCACCATGAGGACCCCAACGGTGCAAACAGCAGAAAGTTCAGGGCGGACCCTCTCTAGCTGTGTCCCATCCAGGAGAGCCTGGCAGGAGGGGAGCGGAATACGGTTGGTAGAATTCCAAGGCCTCCTCCCCTCCCATGGACTTGTTCTATACAATCCCACCCTCCTTGAGCATGGGTGGGGATTTTATATGGAGAAATAACCTTGCCCCTGATTAGGCTGTGTCATGTGACAAATGGTGAGGGGGTCGATGCTTTGATTAAGCTGTTTATGAGACCCCAGTGCAGCCCAAGAGGGAACCTCTCCTGCCTGCCTGGAGGAGAGCTGACGGCCTGGTGTGACCTGCAGGGAACCCCAGTCCTACAACCACAGGGAATTGAATTCTCCCAACAATGTGAAAAAGCTTGTCCTCACTGGCCCCACAGCCCATGAGCAGAGACAAGGCATGTCCTCGAGGCAGGTGTGACCCCACGACAGCTGCAATCCAAGCCCCCAAGGAGGGGCAGCTTGTCTGTCTCAGCCTCTGACCCCTGGAGAGCAGGGCCTGGGACCATGGTGAGCAGGCCAGAGGCTGGGGAATGGCAGTGGACGACACCACCCAAGGGTGCATAACTGATCAGGTTACCTGTGTGGGCCTGGGCTTCACCCACCTGGGACCCCACGAGAGGCGCTCTCCCCAGACGTGTCTCTGAGCTGCCCAGAGAGGTGGAAGAGGGCAAGGCTAACAGGTTTATTCCTGGCTCTCACACCCTGTTGGGCACCAGCTCTCCTGTGGGGCAGAGATGTCCTCATTGTTGCAGGTCATAGGCACCTGTCCGCCTGGCAGGATTCTGCGTGTACTCCTGTCTGAGTGTTTCGACCAGCAGCTGAAACAACAGAATTGAGTGCCCCATACTCCCAGAAACTGGCAGTTTGAAAGTGGGCATCACTTTCAAGGGTGGATCCTCCTAAGACTCTAAGGGAGGGCTCAGCTCCTTGGCTTGTCGATGGCCATCTACACATTCACACAGCTGGCTCCCCATGTTTGTGTCTGCCCTTAAGCTTCCCCCTACATGAGGACAGCTGTCATTGGATGAGGGCTGTGAGAAGCGCAGGGCAGGAGGGACCGCTGTATGAGTGAATCTTGTTCACAGCTCAGAACTGCAAAGGCGCCACTGCCCCCGCACCCACGGGTGGCCTGCAGAGAAAGCCGTGGGCCCAGGTCTCTCTAGCATTGTGGCTGAGAGTGCTCACCCACCTGAGAAGGAATCCTGGCCCTGCAGTCCCCTCTCCAGTCCCTTCTCCCCTCTTCATAAAGCAGAGATACAGCCAGCATCCAGATGTGGGGAGTGGCCCCTGGAGACTCCATCCCAGCTCAGCCCCTAGCCAGGCCCTTGTCTAGCTCCCTCAGTCCCCAGAGCGTTGCCTTAAATGCTCAGTGATTTCCAGCAAGTGGTTACCCTTTGCTGAGGTTAGAGCAGAGCGGATGGAGGGCGGGATGTGTGTGCACGTGTGTGCTGGGGAGGGAGCGGGTGGAGGAGCGGAGAGGGTGGGAAATCTGTTTACAATTAGTCAGCTCTCCATCTTGGATTCTTAATGAGACAATTAGATGCCATTTGAGGAGGAGAGTTTAGCTTATTTGTGGCTATTAATCCCCTGATGCGCTCTCTTTCCTTCAGGAGGGCTCCAGAATGCTAACATATGGGTTTTCCAGAGGGCGAGCGGGGCCCGGAGCTGCAAACACAGCAGCCACTACCTGTCTCATCACTGGCACTGCCATCTCCCCCACCATCCCCACCATCCTCCCCACCATCATCCCCACCATCATCCCACCACCATCCCCACCATCCCCT
The DNA here is from genome assembly GCF_042477335.2 of Ovis canadensis. NCBI lineage: Eukaryota > Metazoa > Chordata > Mammalia > Artiodactyla > Bovidae > Ovis > Ovis canadensis. Next base: position 25,339,057 of record NC_091253.1, on the reverse strand, counting down.
CCATCCTCCCCACCATCATCCCCATCATCATCCCCTCCATCCTCCCCACCATCCCACCATCCTCCCCACCACCCCCACCACCTCCCCACCACCATCCCCACCATCCTCCCCATCATCATCCCCACCATCCCCACCTTCCTCCCAACCATCCTCCCCACCATCCCCACCATCCCCACCATCCTCCCCACCATCCCCATCCTCCCCACCACCATCCCCATCATCATCCCCACCATCCTCCCCACCATCCCCACCGTCTTCCCCACTATCATCCCCACCCTCATTCCCAACATCCGCACCATCATCCCCACCTCCCCTACCCTGGGAGTTCTGGGAAATCACAGGGAACTACTAGAGGAGCCATCTGCATAAACACCCCTCAACCTTCCTGGGGAGGCTGTTGAGAGACCAGCAGTGCTTGGGGGTCTGGAACAGGGAAGATGAGGTTCCCCCTGATGGGGCACACTCAGGGGCCATGGGAGGAAACCAGGGCTGGTAAGAGGGCAGTGAGGACCCTGTCCAGGTAGCCAGGGTGCCCAGGGGCAGACAGGAGGGCGTCAAAAGTCAGGGGGGCATGCTGACCCGCCTCCTGTTGGGTTTGAAGTAGCCAAGCTGCTGAAGCCGAGGGTAGAGCTGGGACAGAATCTTTCCCTGCCTTTTCTCCACACACCATTCCGGGACCAATGGACCCCGGGAGACGGCAGGTAGACAGGACCTGCCTCACAGAGATTTGAGTGTGAACTGACCCAGGGAGCCAGAACCTGACACAGAAAAGGCAGAGCTCTGATTCATGGCTTACATCTTTCTCTTTCAAATGAAATGAGGCTCCTGGAGGGTGGGGCCTCCTGACATTTTTCATGATATGATATGTTGGGAAAATGTGATGGTTTGTCCAGCACGTGGAAGTAAACAGACACGGCTGCTCTCACCAGAGCTGATTAGCCCTGGGGGTGGGGGACCGAGATCCCCCCAAGCTGGGTTGCCCACACGTCTATTGGGGAGCTCTGCTTCTGGACAAGGACTATGTCTCTGCTCTCTGCCTGGCCTCCTAGCAGAGCTATTCCACATACACATACTAACAAAGGGTCAAGAAATCCATCTGCAAAGTTCTGGGGAGGCACAGTAACTGACCAGGAGCCAGTTCCCAGCCAGTGCTGATTGAAGGAGGGAGGGGGTCTTATACACCCAGTGGGGTTTGCAGGGGTGGGAGGGGAAGGCAGAGGTGTTTCAAGCTTTGGAGACTGGCTGCTGAAACTACTTTTCACCATTCTCAGAGATCTGAAGCAGAGTCACTTTGGAAGAAAATGCAGTGAACACTATTAGTTATTCTGAGCAACACCTCCAGGGTGTTACTTGTTTGAGCAGAAGATGGGAGCATTAAAGAATGTCAGGACTGGACTCACGGGCCTGACTTTCCCTGGACACAGGCAGTGGTTGACGGCTCCTGGCATGGGTGAAATCGCCAGGGAGATTGAGCCCAGGAGCCGGAGCCCAGGAATCTGATCAGAGCAAGAGGCAGGCAGTAGAAATGAGGCTCTCCTGGGAGATGGGTAGGGAAGAAGGCCCCTTGAGGTGAAGGGTGATGGATGGTGATAAAGCAGCGCAGGCAGGAGGGGTCTGAGGGAGATGGAGGACTAAGCTGGCCCTGGCAGCTTCCGGAAAGTGACAAGGACAAGGAGCCAGGAGGGCAGACACGACTCAGCTGTGGCCCCTCCTGAAATTGGGTGCAAAATGAAATCCTGTAATTGAGTCAACCCATAAATGTTGTAAGGGGAATTGAGTCTTCGAGGGAAGCATACGGAAGTGTCCTCTGTGAATAATGCTGCCCAGCCTCCCCAGAACTTTGCAGATGGATTTCCCGACCCTTCATCAGGGTGTGTGTGTGTGGAATAGCTCAGCCAGGAGCCAGGCAGGCACTATTATTTCCATTTTGAAAATGAGAACAGTGGCTTCCGGTGAGTTTAAGAGCTAGCCCTCCAGGGAAGTTTCCTGTTCTGTGTCCTACTTATTGTCTTTATGTCAGGAGGATGTGGTCCTCTTGTTGGTCTCCTGTCTCCCCTGTAAGTTCTCTTCCGGAGACCTCATCTCTTCCAGTCACAAGAGTTCTACACAAACATGCTTCTTCTCACCAGTCTTTGACCCAGACTTCTCTCGAGGGTGAGCCCACCAGGCACAGAGTACCCTCAACAGATGTCCCATACCCAGCTCAGTCAATATGTGATGTACTTCATGCAAAGCAGCCCCCATTTGCATAAACGGTGCAGCCTTTCTCCCAGACCTGCCTTCTGGGTATCCACCCTCTCCATCCACAGCCACTCAGCACTCGTCCCTCTGGAGCTGAGTCCTCAGCACCCCACCCCTGTTGCGCCCTTGGCGCCCCTTATTGAGAGCAGAGCAGTCCCCAAGCTCTTTCCTGGGCTTCCCTAATGGGAGTGGTGACTGGACAGAGAGAAGGTCTTTGTGAGGGGTGAGCCATGTTTCAGGAGGGCTGTAGCTAGTAGGGGAAAAGAAAGGAGGGAGAGAATAAGCAGCCAGGAAAAAATGCGGATGCGGGAATGGGCTGAACTCGCCACAGAACAGTGAGCAAATCAGAGGATCCCTCCCAGATGTGGCAAGTTGCTAACAAGGAAGATGAAATAAAATTGAGGGCTAGACTCAGGAGAGAGGAGGCTTTGAAGGGTGGAGGGCGTGATTGGATTTAATATGCAAATAACAAAGCTCCTTTGTCCGTTCTTCATCTTCACGAGACAAGCTGGTGATGAACCGAGTCTTTGTTCTACTGCCAGTTACATTCGGTTTTGGCCAAAGAAGTTATGAATAAGTGTGGATAGTGGAGCCAGAAGTGGAGAGGTTGACCCCCATAGAGTGGTGCAAGCGGGGCTGGCGATGGTCTTGGTGCCTTGAAGACTGCAGGAGAGTGAGGAGGGTTGGTGTGTAAACATCACTTTTGTGATAGTAACTGGTAAGTGATGCAGGCTTCAGGAGGGCATTTGGCAGAGAGAGCTGTACCAGTGCAAAATGGGACAGCCAGCCAAGTTAGTAAGACAGGAAGCACATCGAGAGGAACAGGGACCCGGCTCATCAGCAGTCCCCACCCTGCCTATCCTGACTGCTCCAGAAAGCCAGCATCTCAAGGGAAAGGAAAACAGAACAAAGACCCGCACACGGAAAACACTGGGCTGTGCCGGCCAGGCCACTGCAGTCTCCCTGAACCCCAGCAGCCTCCTCCGTTGGACGGAGATGTAGGGACCTTCTTCCCAGGGTGATCATGAGGTCAAATGAAGGTTGAACATTGTCTCAGTCTTTTCACAGAGTCCCAGAACTTATACCAGAACCTGGGGGGCTTACAAATGATAGTTACATCTCTCCTGGTTCTGGAGGCTAGAAGTCCAGGATCAAGCTGCAGGCAGACTCGATGTTTGATGAGGGCCATCTTCAGGGCTTGCAAGTGGCATCCTCCCTGCGTCCTCCTCATCCGGTGGAAGGATGAGAGGGCTCTGAGGTCTCTTTCGTAGGGCCACTAATACCAGTCACAAGGGCCCCACCCTCATGACCTAATCCCCTCCCAAAGGCCTCACATTCTAATGCCACCCACTCGGGATTAGAACGTCAGTGTATGGATTTGAGGGAGACACAGCATCCAGTTTATGGCAGATGTTTTCTGTAAGCAGCAGACTGCTTCAAGATGAGTGGCATTCTTCTAACAATTTTGGCAAGAAAATGGTGCAACTCTTGGATTTGAAATTTGGATCGGACACAAATCCAAACATGTCCTTCCCCTGCTTACCTGGTTGGTGGGAGATACGCAGGCAGCCCCCGATGCTCGTCTGGGTAGGAGCACGAGAGCCTTCTCTCCACAGTGGCGTTAGCACGTGCAACCTCAGGCAAGCGGAGTGGGGAGGGGGTGTCTGCTGTGAATGGCCATGAGCAGAGCCCTTCTGCTGCACTGGTTAGGGTGGGTAGGAAGATTTGAATTACAGTTTTGCCCTGGTGGCTCAGACGGTAAAAGAATCTGCCTGCAATGCAGGAGACCGAGGTTTGATCCCTGGGTCAGAAAGATCCCCTGGAGAAGGGAATGACAACCCACTCGCAGTATTCTTGCCTGGAGAACCCCATGGACAGAGGGGCCTGGTGGGCTACAGTCCATGGGACCACGAAGAGTCGAGCACGACTAGGTGAGTAACACTTTCCCTTTCTGGCCATGTAATTCTCTTTGCTGCTGCCTATTTCTTGATCTTCCTTTCCTGGTGATTTTTTCTTTCTTTCTTTTTTTTTTTGCGGGGGGTGGGGGGTGGCAAGGGGAGGGGGCGCTGGGCCAGGTGGCATATGGGATCTTGATTTCCTGACCAGTGATTGAATTCCTGCCCCCTGCATTGGAAGTCCCAGGGAAATCCCCTTTCTGGTGACTCTTGAGTTGCCCCAAATCTGGACAGTGAACCCCTTTGGTGCCTGAGCGAGTTGTGCCACACAGACCAAACTCCCAACCAGCAGAGTTTCTTCTGTGCCACCAGGCGCCCCCACGGATGGCCCAGCTGAAGCATTCCTCTAGCAAGCAGCGTCACCAGCAGGGTTTCCAGCCACAGGCTTGCTACTGCAGAGTCTGGGGTTAGAGATTCAGGGGAAACCATCTGAAAGGTCTGTAAGTCATGGCCATGAGGTATCGTACAGATAATGGAGAGGCTGGCACTAATGCTGGGCGCCCAGTACCCTGGTCTCTGCAAGCCCCCTCCAGCTGTTGCTGTTGGCTATTTATCCTGCCAGGGGTTCCCCAAGCTTCCCGCAACTGCAGCTCTGTGCCTGCCATTAACTGGGGGGAAATCGCCAGGTGTGATTCCTTCCGACGCGCCTGCTCTGTCCTCTTCTTCCTGGTATTCCAGTTACATGTAGTCACACCTGCTTGCTGTAGTCCCACAGTTCTTGGATGCTCTCATTTTGGTTTCGTTTTTCTTTCATTATTCTTCTCTCTGCTTTCAGTTTGAAAACTGATTATCACCCTGTCTTCAAGCTCACGGATTCTTTCCTCAGCTGTGTCCAGTCTACTGAGCAGCCCATGGAGGACATTCTTCTTTTCTGTTCTGGTGTTTAGATCTCCAGCCTTTCCTTCTGATTCGCAGAGTTTCCGCCTCTGCTTACTTTACCCATCTGTCTTGCATGTGGTCTACATTTCTGCAGAGTTCTTAACATATTAATTATAGTTATTTTAAATCCCCTGCCTGATAATCCTAACATCTGTGTCATGTCTGAGTCTGCTTGTGATGTTTGCTTTGTCTCTTCAGACGTTTCTTGCTTCAGTGGTTTCTTGTTTTCTGGCAGACCTTGTAATTTTTCGTGGAAAGCCTGGCATGTGGTTTAGGGTTCAGGAACTGAAGTAAAGAGGTCTTTAGTGTGGAGATTTATGCTAACCTGGCCAGGTGTTGGGCCTATAACTGAAGGTGCTGCAGGCTTGATGGGTATCAGTTCCTTGTCTTAGCTCTCTCTCCTGTCAGACCTCAATAAGAAAAAATATTCATGGAACAAACATTACTGGGGCCAGGAAGTACTCCAGGCTTGGGAGTCAGTGATGATGAGGAAGCCATGTCCTTGCTCCACCCAAAGGGCTCAGAGGCAAATGAAAAACAGGACTATTGTGCTCCACCAAACACTTGTGTGATGTATTGTGGGCTGACTGAGGAGATGCTCTACCTCTTGGATGGGAGGAAGCGGCAGGCATAAGTTCCTCAGTGGGCAACCCTTGAATGAGGCATTGAAGGCTGTGTAGGAGCTATTCAGGAAGAAAAGGGGAGGGGAGGGACTTTGAAGAATTCTATTTAAACCACTTTAAATCATTTAAGCACTTAAATGGGAAAAGGAAGTGTGTGTGAATGATGAAAACAGGCCCAGATGAGGCTGAGTTAGTTCAAGAGAGGTCCTCTTTTCCACCCACAGCACTTCTGTCCCCATCATTGAGTTGAGAGAACGTTGTCCAGCTCTTTCAACCCCAGCATCCTCATGGTCTGGCACAGGGCAGACGCTAAGCAAATACCTGTGGAATCACAGAATGAGCTTGAGTTTGACTGAATCAAAACTGATCACAGTTAAAGACGCAGAAGAACGTGTGGAGCAACCCACCTCATACCCACAACCCGGTATCTGGAGCATCAGAGGGTCACAGCACAAGAGCAGGACGCCTGCTGGACCACGCAGGAGGCTCTGCAGCTTCACGCTTTCCTGCCTCCACACTCCATCCCTCACAGTCCTTTCAACAAGATATTCCTCTCGGAGAGAAATCCACGGCGCTCATCATCTGAGTCGTGGGCCTGATTCCGAGGGTCTCACTTTATAGATCTGCAAGCCTGGCCCAGAGAGGGAAAGTCTTTAGCCAGAAAGTCGTGTAGCTGGGCCTCAGGCAGGGCATCCTGGATGCTAGATGGATGCTCTCTGCATTACCCCAGGGTCTCAGCTTTCCAAGGGTGCAAGATGGCCCCCAGTTCAGTGTCCTTGGTTCTTTGCCCTCTGTAGAGCCAAGAGGCCTCTCTTCCTCTTCAGCTTGCAAACTGGGATAAAACACTTTACCTCTTTAGGCCTCCGATTCCTCTCTCATCAGATGGAGACAAAGCTTCTCGCCCTAGGGCCTCGCAAATCACCACCTGGTGATGCTGCAGCCCTGGCCCCTCCCTCCAGGATCGCTCTCCTGGGCAGAAACTCAGAGCATCAACATGCACCCTGGACTCCACCCGGTGATCACTGACCTCCGCCACTGTATCAATATTGATCGTGTCTGCTGGGGCTCCGAACATGCATGAGGGATTAAATCAATTTAGCCAGGGTCTGAGCGCGGGTTGCATTTTGAGCAGCATCAGTATGTCCACCTGTGTAGAGGCTCTTGCTACCATTACTGATTCACAAATGTCTGCTGGAATCAGTAAATCCATTTCATTTACTTACGTAGGAGATGTTTAATAGCTGCCACATGAAATTTGCAAATTGTGCTCCATCTGAGGCTGATTAATAAAACACCATGGAAAATACATCAGTCATTTCGGTACTTAAATTAGTACCGCATTCGACTTGAATCATCCTCTTTTGCACCAGTGATAACGGCCTCACATCTCCCTCCCCGCTCTTTCTCCTTCATCCCATTTTTCCCTCCCAATCTCTGCAGTTCAGGTGCTTGTTAGGGAAGCCAAGTGGGAGAGCAACGAGCTTGTGGATGCTGCTTATCTCCTGAAGTCAACGTGTGCCCAGTGAGAGGCTTATTCATCTCCTCGTACCCAGGGCGCCAGCCCATAGTAGGTGAACGAGAGTCGAAAGGAGAAATCGTGAAATCATGGACCTCTCTATAATAGGCGGTGGTTATTGTAGGTGAAGAGTAGAGAAAATTTGTCAAACAAGGATGTCAGGCACCGTGTGAAGCAATTTGTATATGCTGTTTTTAATATGATTATCATGATCGCCCAGGGGGAGTCCTGCCGTCCATTCTCTCTGGGATGCAGATGGAGAGGAAGGGATGTTAAACAACCTGCCCAAGGTGACACAGCAAGGAGTGGGGAGGCAGGAATCTGAATTTTCCAACACGGCGGCACTTCCTGGGGGCTCATCCTACTTTGTGGATGAGGGGAGTGAGGCACAGAGGAGGCCAAACTCACGGCCACATGCTGGTCGGGGGCTCTGGGGCTGCAGTCTGCTTAGAACTCATCATCCATAGATGCTTGTGGAGACCCTGTGCACTCCAGGCTGTGTGCCCGGTGTGCAGACATAAACAGCCAGCAGAGTTCCCGCCCCTAACAAATAGGCTGGCGTCCAAGAGTCATTCAGCAAGCAAGTCCACGGAGGTGCACACTGTGCTGCTCAGAGAAGGGCCGTTCCTCCCCGAGTAACATCTGGATACAAAGAACGGTCGTGCACACTGTCAGCCAGGAGAAAATAAGTCTTTTCCAGCCCCCCTCCCAATTCTGGCCAAATTACCTTATCTTTCTGAGCCTCCATTGCATCATCCATGAAATGGAAATAGCCAAGTGTGGTCTACTTCCCTAAGAGGGCTTTATGAGGATCAGGTCTGGAGCAATCTCCCTTGAAAAGGCATCTGGAAGTGTTCAACACCACACACGCACAGGGGGACAGTCCACCCACCCCTGCGAAGGCTGGTGCTTATCAGGCTTTGGGGAAGAAGTGTTGGCAGCATAGCACCCAATCTCAGCCCACCCTTGGCTGGCAGTGCACCCAGAGCCCTGATTGCTAACAGATATGGCATTATCCCGCAGATCACACACCCATTAGCAGCAGCATCCAGTCATGATGGGGGTGCTACGGCGTGACATCTCTGAAACAATGGAAATTCGAATCAGACCCCAGAGACTGCAGGGGCTGGTTTAATGAGCCCCCCTCTCCCTTTTGGTGTCCCTGACCCCAGTCAAGTTTCCTCATGGAATCCCCTCAAAGCGAAGGCAGCATTGACAACCATCTGGCTAGAGCCATAATGATGGGGGAGGCTCACAGAGGAGCTAGTGGTCCTTGGAGAGCAGGAAGCCCCACAGTAGACCAGGGCTGTGGGAGCTCAGCCTCACCTCCATGCTGCACCAAGACCCCCCTTCCTCTTTGGGGCTTTCTGTAAGCCCCCAAACTGAACTGTAGCCTCCCTGGGTCTTTGATAAGGATCACGAGGCTCCACAGTTCTGCCTTACAGCGCTCTCTGTGAAGGGACAGGCTGCACCTGGCAGAGGGTTCAGCTCTTAGCATGTGTTCAGTAAAGGGTTTTAAATGACTGAATGAGCCTCAGCTATAACCTAGGATCTGAACTCACTGCCAACATTGACTGTGCTCATGGCAAGACAAGGCAGTAAGATGAGTCAGGGAGCCCCAGCCCCACTGACAGGAACACAGGAGAGGACTGGGTAACTGGATCCACGACTAGAGGCAACGACCCCAAGCCCAGGGGCCAGGACCCGGGAATGGTTAGATGGTTCTGGTAGCTAATGGTTCCTGCTGGCATTGGGAGCTTCTCAAATTGGCCTCGAAGATTCCAGATCCCTCCAAGCATTCCAGGAATACTCGTTTAAAGTTCAGTGTTCTCTGTCATAATGTCGTCTTTGAAAACTAGTTTTCCTGGTCCTGGGCTCTCATTTCGCAAACATTCCCTGTGAGCATTTGCATGGCAGAACTGGCAGGGTAAACAGGGATGGAAGTCTCTGCCCTGGAGGTACTCACAGTTCAGTTTGGAAGAAAGTAACGTGCCCAGATAATTAGAGTAGAGTGTGATGACTGATAATTGGGGAAGAACAAAGCTGCGCAGAAGCACCGAGCGGAAAGTTAAACTCTGCCTGCTGAACTGCCATGAACTTCAAAGAGGATTAACTTTGGTGGTGAATTTTGGTTATAAGTCAGAGTTCACTCATCATCAACCCAAGGCAAAGGAGGGATAGGAGAGCAGTCTAGGCAGAAAGGACAGTGTAGGCAGAGTCCCAGGGCCCCAGAAGAGATTTCTGTGGAACAATAATGAATTTCCTGGGACTGGAATCTAAGCTGCTTGAGATGGGGTGTCAGGCGCTGTAGCTGGAGAGGCGGCGGGTCAGACTTTGAAGGGCTTTGAACATCTTACTAAGATTATTTGACTTTATCCTGCGGGCCACGGGGAGCCCTTAGAGGGCTTTAAATACGAGAAGTGACATGATGAAATTTGTGTTTTAGAAAGATACCTTTGGCAGCAGCTTTCCATTATTAATGCAAAACTCCCCATCGTGAAAGCTTAGAAGCCAGTCATGTCTTAAACCAGCTTCCCTGCCAGCCCTACGCTTGTCCTCTCATCATTTGATGAGGGGGAGCATCACATTTAAGACTGGGATTCATATCCTGGTTCTGCCTCTGATTCCCTGAGTGTCTCTGGATAAGAATGTGGACACTGACTCTGCCTGTCTTACAGTGCCAGTGGTAGGGTCTGATGGCAAAAAGGATGTGAAGACTGTGTTCAATTGTAATTGACTTTGTAGATGTAAGGGGTTATCATTTTCATTTATAAAAATGGAGCTCCCTATCAAGGCAAAGGTAAAAGGATATTTGAGCAGGAAATGGTATTTTGAACAGAAATGAAGCTTCCAATCTTCTACTCTCACCTCTGTCAACCTACACAGCAACCCTCTCCCCCCCCCCGCCCCCCGCCGCCCCATATGGACTTCCAAACTCCTACCATCACACAAGTCCGCTGCAGTTAAGATCCGCAAATCAACAATCCACTCTCAGGGGCTCTGTCCAAGGTGTTGACCCAGGATCCTTACCCAGACCTGGCCTCCTGTAGACTGGGGGCTCTGTCCATGGTCCTGACCTCCTTACTATGTTCTTCCCACAAATTCAAGAATTTGCTATGAGCACACATGCAGGAATACTCCGTTTCGGAGCACGTTAACCAGAGGAAGTATTACAACCGTCTGTCGCTCTGAACTCACTCTTCCCCAATAGATTTACAACTCATAAACGCAGCCGTCAGAGCCAAGTGCATAAAGCCAAGAGCCCAGCACTCCAACATTAACCGTGAACGAGTAGGAGGGATTCAAGGATCTTGTATCCTAATTCCAACCCATTTATGAACTTGCCTTTCCCAGTGAATCATTTATCGGACCCACTCCCACTCTCCATCCTCTACTTCTATTGCAGCTCTCACAAAGGGAGGAAATGAACACTGTTTCAATGGCTGCAGCTGCTTCTCAGAATCTGCAAGAAGAGCCAGTGTTCAAGGAGGAGGGGCGAGATGCCAGCTTTGACTGTGGTGTGGGTGAGGTTTTAGATTTTCTCTGAGCAAGGACTAGATGGCCAGCATAATTCTATTCAATCACTAAGATTCTGTGATTCTGTAATCCCCACCCCTTGCAGAACTGCAGCCACCCCCAAGGTGCTCCTGAATGCTGATCACAGTATGCTACATTTCTGTGATTCTGGAAATCTTCCCTGATCCATCCTTCTCTCACTAGAACTTTCCTTTCCTGTACTGTGCATCTTGAGGACATTCCTGAGATTTCTGAGATTTTCCTTAATTTTCCCAAGGCTTCTGTCCCCAGAGCATGCCTGGGATGTATTCCAATTTTGCAGATCAGTACTTTTGAAACTGAGCAAACTTTCTGTAACCCAACTTTCTCTTGGGTGAAATGAGGACATTGACATCCACCTCCTCGGGATTAAGTGACATATTATGTATGAACCATAGCCTCTCATGCCTAAAGTGTAGTGAGTGCTCAAGAAATACATCCTTTTGTCTTCCTCTTCCAAATCAAAGGGCTTAAGACACAATCCCTGATAATGTATTAATTCAGTAGCACATATATGCATGTTACCCTCACTTAGCCTCTTGCATTTTTCCTAAAGGAATTGATATCCTTAAAGTGAACACTGGCTCATTGGTGCCTTTTTCAAATTCCAGGAATAACACATTGTGAGGAGCTCATTGTTTTTCCTGTGCACAAAATCATGGCAGGACACATAGAACCTTGAAAATAGTTCATTTTCTTCTGGCTAGTGATTTCCTCCAAGCTAAGAGAGTATTTCTTCTTACTTCTTCAACTTTGGAGAGGATGGGAGGCTAAGAAAAGCCACCTTCTTCAGCTGGAATGGAACTAAATTGACTAATTTATAAGCCTGGGCTGTTGTCTGGGCTGGAGTTTCTGTCCTTTGAAGATGTCAAACAGTAATGAAATAAGGCTCCCAGAACCCAGCCCACACTAATCACTCCAGTGCTGCTCAGACACAGTGAAACAGCTTGGTTCTTTGCCGGGCAGTGGGGGCATGGAAAGCTCTCCTGATTCACGCGTCAGCTGGCAGAGACTCCTAAATGAGGTCTTTTGATAGTTCTAGGTTTGACCTTGAGCAAGCCACTTCTTTTACCTGAACCACATCCTGTCTCCCCACTCCCAAAGACCCCAGCAATCCCCCTTTCACACTACCAGCTTTATCCTAATCAGGTCCTGTTTATACCTGGTATCCATCTCTCCATCTGTCCTGCCAACCTTCATCTCCCAGAGCATGGCTACTGCCCAGATTTAGGCCTGGACCATCGCTCACCTGGACTGATCAATATCTCCCTGGTGACTTCCCTCTCCCCCAGATCCTTCACACTTCTTCCAGGCCAATAATTTATAAAATGCAAATTTGGCCATATCCCTCCACTGCTTCAAATCTTTCAAAGACGCCTTTATTCTGGCATTCAAGGACCTTCACAATTCACTCCAGCTCTTCCTCCCCAGCTTATTTCCGTACTATCTCTGGGTCCCAGGGCCCTGCTCCTCGTCTTTTCTCGTGCCAACTTTCTACCCTCGTCTTCGTACACTCCATTCCCTCTTCTCCCAGCATTGCTCCAAACACATCCTCCAATATTGAGTGGCTGTGATACCTTTCTGGATATTCCTAGATCAGTCTTTACACTCTTTGCAGAGAAAATTTCCCAGGAATAAATGTTCCCATGTGGTCTGACCCAAGAAACAAAGCCTCCAGCGAGAATAGTCAGTTGGTTGCCTGCCACACCCACAGTGAGCTGCCAGGCCCAGGACACCTGGGTCTTCTTGTGTCTGTAACTGCCCTGCCTGTACTGACCAGGTGCAAAACCATTTCCTGTGACTGCCAGCACTGTGAGGAGAAAGCCACTCCTTGGCACCAAGTTGCCTTCAGCATATGCTGCTCAGGATGGCCAACTATATTCTGAAGTTGGAGGATGCTGTGAACAGCTGTGACTATTGACAAGCTGCTGTGAACAAATTACCCTCTTTTTCCTGGGGGATTACACACCCTGCTCACCTGTCTTCCTCTCTTCTACCTGTGTACCTCTGATCCTCTGTAATGATGGGAGAATACACTTTCTAGAATCCAGATCTGACCATGCTTTATACCCATGCCCACTACACACACACACACACACACAGACACACACAGACACACTCACATTATGGAGTGACTAGAATTCAAGCTCTGTGGCTTGTCCTGCAAACACAGTCCTTCCTGACCTGGTTCCAACTCCTCCAGCTCCATCTTCAGTCTCTCCCCTGCCTCCCAGGAGCCACGCGGTGCATTCACACCATCCCTCTGGGAAGCCGTAGCTACTAGAACCATACTTTCACACTCTAACCTGACACATGCTCTTCAGAGAAAAGACCTTTCCCCACATCTTGGTTTGAAGAACTCCTCCTTATGCCTGAACCAACTGAAATTTTCCTCCATTTTTAAATGCTACTTTCTGAACCAATATCTAGCGTTCAATTTTATTCTTTTCAAAATAATATATGCATATGGTTTTATAAAACTTATAAACCACTGGCTCTAATCCTGACTGCTCCCAGCTCTTTCTGGAGGGGACAGCTGCTCACCACTTTTTTCAGGAAAATATAAGATTCTTCCCTCCCAGAAGGTGGGATGAAGCACCTTCTTGGTGGTGACACTTCCCCTCTTGGACCAGTGCGACATAGTAACCTGGGAAGGATCCTGGTTTATAAACACATCTTCTGACAGATGGTTCCAGAGTCCAGACCAGTGATCAGGTGAGTGATACAGATAGTGAAAGAGACGTGAACAGAAGCCATGTTTGGTTTCACACCAAACGGCCTGCTCCAATTTAACCTTTATTAGTAATAACGGTGATTTATCCTCCATCTACTCGCTCCTTTGTCATATTTTTCAGTTGGCTCAAACCTTGACTGAGGAAGAAGATACTAGTTAATTCAGTTCAGTTCAGTTCAGTGGCTCACTCGTGTCCGACTCTTTGCAACCCCATGAATCACAGCACGCCAGGCCTTCCTGTCCATCACCAACTCCTGGAGTTTACCCAAACTCTTGTCCATTGAGTCAGTGATGCCATCCAGCCATCTCATCCTCTGTCATCCCCTTCTCCTCCTGCCCCCAGTCCCTCCCAGCATCAGAGTCTTTTCCAATGAGTCAGCTCTTTGCATGAGGTGGCCAAAGTACTGGAGTTTCAGCTTCAGCGTCAGTCCTTCCAATCAACACCCAGGATTGATCTCCTTTAGGATGGACTGGTTGGATCTCCTTGCAGTCCAAGGGACTCTCAAGAGTCTTCTCCAACACCACAGTTCAAAGGCATCAATTCTTCGGCACTCAGCTTTCTTCACAGTCCAACTCTCACATCTATACATAATCACTGGAAGTTAATTGGCCTCCCTCAAAATCTTCAGTTCAGTTCAGTTCGGTCACTCAGTTGTGTCCAACTCTTTGTGACCCCATCAACTGCAGCACACCACGATTTCCAGTCCATTACCAACTCCTAGAGCCTGCTCAAACTCATGTCCATCGAGTTGGTGAAGCCATCCATTAAATTCATCCTCTGTCATCCCCTTCTCCTCCTGTCTTCAATCTTTCCCAACATCAGGGTCTTTTCCTATGAGTGAATTCTTCACATGAGGTGGCCAAAGTATTGGAGTTTCAGCTTCAGCATCAGTCCTTCCAATGAATATTCAGGACTGATCTCCTTTAGGTTGGACTGGTTGGATCTCCTTGCAGTCCAAGGGACTCTCAAGAGCCTTCTCCAACACCACAGCTCAAAATCATCAATTCTTCGGCCCTCAGCTTTCTTTATAGTCCAACTCTCACATCCACACATGGCTACTGGAAAAACCATAGCTTTGATTACACAGACCTTAGTCAGCAAAGTAATGCCTCTGCTTTTTAATATGCTCTTTAGGTCTCAAAATCTTAATAATTTCCATTTCCCCAAAGAAACCCATCTCCTCACTTATACCTGTTTCTTCTGGCACTTACCTCCATATTTCTAAATTACATGCTTATCCTACTATTTCTTGATTTTTCAGGTTTATGTAAAGTTTATTGACTTCCAGTCACAGGAGGTAAGGGTGTATCTCTCTTAGCTCTGACACCTGCATATCTGCAATCCCTGTTCTCTGTCCTTTCAGTGAAGTTGGTCAACATTCAAGGATTTTTGTTGTTTAGTCACTAAGTCATGTCTGACTCTTTGTGACCCCATGGATTGCAGCACTCTAGGCTTCCCTGTCCTTCACTATCTCCTGGAGTTTGCTCAGATTCATGTCCATTGAGTTGGTGATGCTATCTAACCACCTCATTCTCTGTGGTCCTTTTCTCCTTTTGCCTTCAATCTTTTCCAGCATCAGGGTCGTTTCCAATGAGTTGGTTTAGACTGTTGTGACTGTGCGGCTCGGTCAGCGGTCTATTCTTGCGTGTGTGTGTGTGTGTGTGTGTTTCCTGGAGTTAATAATTACGAACTCATCTATGTGTGTACACTAACTTAGCTAGACATCCTGGAAGAAACGAGCTCCTCTTGACATGTCTGAGCCGTGTTGAGGATTCCATCAGCCTCTCTGCCTGCTTGGAGCCACTGCTCCCGGGCCCTCCACCCCCTGCTTCCACGTGGAAGGACGGTTCTCTAGACAGCTGTCCAGGGCCTCCCCTCCTCCACCTCCCTGGGATCCTTCACCTGCTCTCTACATGGGGCCGCCTGTCACCTGGATTCCATGACTTCCTCTTTCGCAGCTTCAGTTCTCGTTTGTGGGGGCTGTGTTTTTCAGGAGCTTTCAGAGAATGAGTATAAAAAACAAACTCGAGACTTGAGGAAAGTCTTCATTGTGCCATCAGCATGGTTTGTAGTTTGGTTGGGTCTACAGTTCTCATTGAAAATCCACTTTTTGTTCAGAATATTCAGAGATGCCTTGTCGTCTAGCTTCTAGCACCGCTTTTGAGAAGACTGATGCCATTTTTATGCCTGATAATTTGTTTTACACCTTTTCTCTCCCCCCACCAGACCTTCAGCGTCTTGTCTTTATTCCAGATGATCTGAACTATCACGAATGTGGACCCATTCAACTGGAAGCCAATGTTCTTTTTAATTGTTTCTTGGATAACTTTCTCTTCTCTGCATTTTCTGTTCTCTTTTTCTGGAAGTGTCACTGTTTGGGTATCGGACCTCTTGAGGTGATCATTAACCTTCCTTTTTATTTTCTTTATCTTTGTTATTTTGTTTCACTTTCAGGGAAAATCTTTTCTCTTCTAAATATTCTATTGTATTAAAATTTCCTGTTCTCTAATTTTTAAATATTTTTAATGAATAGATTCTTTTGTGTGTCCTGAATTTTCCTTTTCCAGAGCATCCTCTTACTAGAATGCAGGTGACCCATCTTCCCTCATCCCCTGGAGACACAGATTTAGTGTTGCTCCCGGTGTCCTGCCCACCCCCGCTCTCCGTTTATTACTGCCTGTGGTTCATTTAGTGTGCTTTGGTTCATTCCTTTTTGTTGGTTTTGATTTCCCTCTTTCACATTAGAAGTTGTCAGGGTTTAGTAGCTATGGAAGACCGCTCGTTTTTGTGAGTCCCTCATGGAAAATTAATTGGACACTCCGTGTGCGGGGGCTGGAAGGGGTTCAATGTACAGCGGCACGGAGGCACGTTGCATTTTTAATCTGGCGCCTCAGCTGTCAGTGTCTGCGGGTCTTTCCTCCTGGGCCAATGAGTTTTCCTAGAGAAGATGCCTCTCTTCTGCTTGGGGAGCGTGAGCCTGGCTTCCAGAAGTCTTAGAGTGTGGAAGGGGAGCTGAGGCTTATATTAATATAAGCCACCCCAGTAAAACATTGCCCCATATTTTCCTATTGTCTAGTCAAGAAGCCATCTAGAGCAACAGTTCCAAGGCAAATTCCACGTCTGCTGCTGGATACAGGTGGAGCTGTTTCCTGATGCTCGGGAGGGAGGAGAAGGAGGATGGGCCTCTGTCTCCTTTTCACAAAGCCTTTAAAGCCAGCTTCCTTTTCCTCAACCCCACCTGCACTCTCGCCCTCCTCAGGGACACCCGAGGCTATGATTCTGGAGGCTGTCCATCTAGGGGTCTAAGGAATGGATCACTTTCCCTACAGGCAGACTTCTGTGTTCACCTGACTCCAGTGAGTTAATTCTATCACCTCCTGTCTGTCTCTTTTTTTGCCTTTGGCAACTGTGCTGACATTCTGATGTTTTGTCCCTGACATTCTCTTTGTGCTTGTGGTTTTGTGTCTGTTCACTTCCTTTCCTGTTATATTAACAGGGCTCTCTGAGCCCATGGGTTCAAACCACCGCATTTAATCAAAGTCCCTGTTATAGGTTCTCCGGCCCCATCCGTATCTGACAGGCTGCTATTGTTTACCAAGAAATGTCTATCCCCTGTTAAGCTCCTTGGAGGCCAAGTTCACATCCTTCACTTCATCTCCTTTGCCATGTGTTATTAACATGTGTTAAATTGAACTGAACTCTAATTACCCTTCACAAACTCTTCTGCATGGAGACAAATACCCTGTCCTACGTGTATGTTGTAACACCAAGGTCAAAGCGACTATGACCTTGGGCTCTCAGCCTGACTTTTTGCAATCCCGGTGACACCAAGTCCCTGAATCTTGGTTTTCCTGTCTACAAAATGGGTATAATACCTATATTGTGAATTATTTTTTATAATTAAAAAAGATAATGTATGTAAGATGGCTCAGCATTTATGGGGACCAAAGTAAATGTCAGTTCTCCTCCTATTACCTTCAGTCTATGAGAGGCGAGTGCCCTAAAAGGTCAAGCATCTCCCCAGAACTGACAGTGGGGACGATGGAAGGAGGGGTACTGGGGCATGTGTTCCCGACACTTCCTGCAGACCCTCACATGACGACAGGCTCCCAGGAGTCAGCTTGCTCTAAATAAAAGCCGAGCTGAACACTTTTCCTTCAGAGTAATTTCCTTGGAGTTATTTAATAGCTGCTGGAGAGAGGGGAAAAGTTCAATCTTGAAGACAATCCCAGTTTATAGCTTCTCGGTGCTGACGACGGCTGCCCACTCAGGACTGCCCGCTTTCCTCTCCATCTTCCCTGTTAAAGACCCATGCTCACCTGTCTCCATGCAGACGGTGCTGGGTCTCACCCCAGAAATGGCCCCGGGGCCCATTTGCAAGCTCATAAACTTATATTTTCCTCATTAAGAGGAAGGGAGGAAGACACTGTTCAAGCCGAGCGAGCCAGAGAGAAGTGCAGAGCTGTGCTGGGGTCAGAGGAGGGAGGGCTTCCTGCAAGAGGAAGCCCACAGAGTCACGTCCGCAACAACAACAATAATAATAACAAAGGCAGTGACCTCGAGATGTTCGAATGTCCTCCCCCGGTACCCTCTTCTGTTCTCATCACATCTCGTAAAGACGGCAGGAAGGGGAGCCCCTCAAATCAGAAAAGGAGAGTGGAGGGTAGGGGATGAACAGAGGGCTGGTCTGGGGTTCCCCAGGTCTGGGTTTGAGTCCTGGCTACTGCGTAGGAACTTGAACTTGGGTCTCAGAAAGGTGAGATGATTCAACACAGGGCCTGTGGTGATGGACAAGCAGAAGCAAGGCTGGAAGCCACCCTTCCGAAGCCCAGAGCCTCTGCCATTCCCAGTATGCCTTGCTGGCGGCTACCTGGTGGGCAGCATGGTCTGAGGGCTGCATGTCACAAGGCCGGGCCATCTGAAAGCACACACATCATCTAATTATCTCCACTACAATCAGCCCTCGTGGCCAGCCCTGTGGGGAGCACGGAGAGTGGTTCTAACAGGGACAGGTTGTCTAGGGCTCACTGTTGAAATGCTTAGGGAGACATTCACAAGGGAACCACCGCAGGGGAGAGGAGGAAGGGCGTGACCCAGGACCACAGATTTGCAGAGCCAGGGCCATGTGGTCTTCACTCCATTTCCTCTGCTTGAGCTGCGGGTGGACTACATTTCCCATCCTTCCTTGCAGGAGGGGCAGCGCCGGGTGACGGAGGCCAGGCACAGCACAGCTATCTGTCGTGATGACTGAGCCCCCCAGTGAAGGTGAAGCCCAGAGCCCTAGATGGCAGTTACGTGATAGAAGGAAGGTGTATTTGTTTCTGCAGCATCGTCTAGCCTTTCCTGACTAACACACGAGGACACAGAAGAGGAAGTGAAGAAATCGCCCAGCCAGCGAGTCCCCTATAACTGGTCTGACAAGTTCTTTTAACCACTCCCTTCAGCATCTGACCTGATTTGTTTTCAGGCCATCGTGTAAACGTCTCATCCTCCGATATTTTCTCCCTGAGGCTGCCTGTCCCCGCCGTACACACAGGCACTCAGCGTCCTACATGATGCCAGCTATTCGTGTCTGTATTGTTCGGATGCCTGGCTCGACGACGCTAACGCAGCCGCAGCGGTGTCAGTACACTGCGTATCCTGCACCTTTGCTCCTGGCGCCCAGCTCAGAGCTGGGCACTAACTGAACTCCACAACTTCCTTAGCCTAGGGGAACCAGGGTGCAGACAGAACCCACAGAGACTATTGTTCATAGTAAATATTTCAAATGCACGTTGGCATGCTTCTTAGGCTAATTGTTAACGAACTGCGTATATTTATTCACGTTTGAGGAAGCTTCATTCCTTTTTAAAAGTCAGTTGTATTGAGGTATAGATTACACACAACAAAATACACCCATCTTAAACGTGCCTTTGGATGAATTTGGACAGATTGATACACCTGTGTGGCCACCACCGCTTAAGGATAAGGAGCGTTTCCATCAGCCTTGAAGGTCCCCCTGTGCTCTGTTCCAGTCGGTGACCCAGCCCCAGCCCCAGCCCCAGCCCCAGGCACCCGCCGCTCCGCTCCCTGTCACTGTAGATTAAATTTGTTTTTCAGAGACTCACATAAATGGAATTCTAAAGTGCCCACTCTTTTGTGTCTGGATTCTTAAGCTCAGCACATTTTTGAGATTCATCCATGTATTTATATATTTCGGTCATTTATCCATTTTTATTGTTATATTTCCATAGTATGAATATACTATAATTTGCTTATCTGGTCATCTTTTTTCCGTTTTAATGACAGCTTTGTTGGGATATAATTCACGTACCATAAAATTTACTCTTTGAAAATGTACAATTCAGTGGCTTCTAGTGTATTTATGGAATTGTACAGCCAGCACCACTAATTTTAGAAAGCGTTTACCACTCCTGAAGTGATGAAACTTTGCAGTCACCCCTCCCCCACTCTCCCATCCCCCCAGCCCCTGAAAATCACTGATCTTCTTTCCGTTTATGGGTTGACCTATTCTGGAGATATTAAATAAATGCAATCATACAACGTGCAGCCTCTCACTCCTGGTTTACTCCACTCAGCATAGTGTTTTCCAGGCCCATCCGTGTTGTAACCTGTGCTATTATTTCATTTCTCTTTATGGCCAAGTAATATTCCTTTCTATGGATAGACCACATTTGCTTATCCACTCCCCAGTTGCTGGTCTTTTGGATTTTTCCATCTTTTGACTTTTGTGAATAATGCTGCTATGAACATCTGTGTATGAGTTTTTGCATGAACACACTTTTTTCAGTTCTCTTGAGTGTATACCCAGAATTAGAACTGTTGAGTCAAACTGATGATAACTCTATGTTTAACTTTCTGAGGAGCTGCCAAACTGTTTTCCAAACCGACTGCATCATTTTCCATCCTTCCCAGCGACGTATGAGGTTCTAATTTCTCCACACTCGACGTTGTTATTGTCCATTTTGTGGATCATAACCATCCTAGTGGGTGTGGAATGATATTTCACTGTGAATTTAATTTGTGCTCCCCTGATGTGTAATGACATGGAGCATCTTTTCATGTGCTTATTAGACACTTGTGTATCATTTTTCGGAGAAATAGCAGTTCAAATTCTTTGTCCAGTGTTTAAGTTGTGTTGTTTGTCTTTTTATTACTGAATTATAAGAGTTCTTTATATATTCTGCTGTTGCTGCTGCCGCTAAGTCGCTTCAGTCGTGTCCAACTCTGTGTGACCCCATAGACAGCCTCTTACCAGGCTCCTCTGTCCCTGGGATTCTCCAGGCAAGAACACTGGAGTGGGTTGCCATTTCCTTCTTCAATGCATGAAAGTGAAAAGTGAAAATGAAGTCGCTCAGTCGTGTCCGACTCTTAGCGACCCCATGGACTGCAGCCCACCAGGCTCCTCTGCCCATGGGGTTTTCCAGGCAAGAGTACTGGAGTGGGTTGCCATTCTGATGCTAGACCCCATCAAATATATGATTTGAAAAAATTTTCTCACATTCTGTAAGTTTTTCACTTTCTTGACAGTGTCCCTTGAAGCACAGAAGTTTAAAAAAATTTTTAATTTATTTTTAATTGGAGGATAATTGCTTTACCATATTGTGTTGGTCTCTGCCATACATCAACATGAATTAGCCGTAGGCATAACATGTCCCCCTGCTCTTGACCCTCCCTCCCAACTCCTAACTCCCACCCCATCCCACCTCTCTAGAACACCTGATTTGAGCTCTCTGTGTCATACAGCAGATTCCCACCGGCTGTTTATTTCACATACAGTGATGTATATGTTTCCATGCCACTCTATCAATTTGTTCCACCCTCTCCTTCCCACACTGTGTCCAGCCATTAAAAAAAAAACAAAAACCACACATTCGAATCAGTCCTAATGAGGTGGATGAACATACAACCTATTATATGGATTGAAGTAAGTCAGAAAGAAAAAAGCAAATACCATATATTAATGCACATATGTGGAGTCTAGAAAGATGGTACTGATGGATCTATTTACAAGGCAGCAGGGGAGATGCAGACATAGTGAATGTCTTCTATTTTGACGAGTCCCATTTGACTGTTAATGTCCTTGCTGTGTGCTTATCCATTCACATCTTCATGGATAATTGGGTGGTTCCAGTCTGGACTGTTATGAGTAAGTGAAAGTCGCTCAGTCGTGTCTGGCTCTTTGTGATCCCATGGACTGTACAGTCCATGGAATTCTCCAGACCAGAATACTGGAGTGGGGAGCCATTCTCTTCTTCAGCAGATCGCCCCAACCCAGGGATCAAACCTACGTTTCCTACATTGCAGGCTGATTCTTTACCAGCTGAGCCACAAGAGAAGCTCAAGAATACTGGAGTGGGCAGCCTATCCCTTCTCCAGCGGACCTTCTTGACCCAGAAATCAAACTGGTCTCTCCTGCATTGTGGGGAGATTCTTTACCAACTGAGCTACCAGGAAAGCCCATTATGAGATTTACCCATCATGAGCAAAGCCATGAACATGAAGATGTTAGTAGATGAAGGTGATAGGTGTATTCATTTCTTTTTGGTAAATAAAATTTCTGGATTGTTTGATAAATGTATATTTAACTTTATTTTTGGCTGCTGGAGACAAGCATCTTTTTCAAAGATACCACCAAAATTTTGGCCAACATTTCAAAACATGTTTGTAAACATAATGCTTTCCTTTTAAACTGGCAGCACTTTGAAAAACAATATGATAAGACAACACAGCTTGTATCAACATTAGTTCAAAATCCTTATATTTTTAACCATATAACATGTTCCCACATGATAAAATGAATGATAGCTTAAATCAACGTCAACAGATGAACCCCACAAAATGAAAGTTTGGGCTGTTTGATGAATCATAGTACATTATGGTTAAATATATCTGCTCTCTCTCTCTTTTTAATATTCCTGGCACCCAAGATGAAAAAAAATCTTTAAATATACATTTCATGTGGGTAATAGCTTCAGTGTATGTTTAACTTTTAAGAAATTGCCCAGCAGTTTTCCGAGTGGTTATAGCACTGTTCCCTCCTGTCAGTGATGTGTGAGGGTCTGACTCTCTCAGCATCACACCAACACTTCACATTGTCAGTCTCTTCAAATCTAACCATCCTGATGGGCGTGGAGTCCCCACTGTGGTTCCATATACACTTTCCTGATGTCCAGTAACACTGAGCATCTCTTCACGTGTTCATCGGCCATGTATCTTTCTTGCCTTGCAATGTATTATCCAAATCTTTTGCCCATTTGTACTAGGTCTCTTCTTAAACTAAAAAAAAAGCTTTATATATCCTGACTATAAGGCTTTGTCAGATACTGGGTACTGTGAATATTTTCTTTCATTCTGTATCTTGCTTTTTATTTTCCTAACAATGTCTTTCAAAGAGCAGAAGGTTTTAGTTTTGATGAAGTCCAATTTATCAATATTCTCTTTCATAGTTTGTGCTTATCTAAAGCCTACTTAAGAAATCTTTGCTTATCCCTAGGCAGTAAATATTTTCTACCATGATTTTTGTCTAGAATCTTTGTAGCTTTAGGTTTTACATTTAGGTTTATGATCCATTTCAAGTAACTTTTTAATGGCCTGAAGTTTCCTCTTTTTCCATGTGTATACGTCATTGTTTCTATACTATTTGCTGAAAAGGGTGGTCTTCCCTCCATTGAATTAACTTGGCATCTTTGTAAAAAATCAATGTTTCGTAACAATCAGCAGTAGTTCCCTCACTACTAGCATGTAGAAATACAACTGACGTTTGTGCAGTGGCCTCGTATTCTGTGATTTTGCCAAAGAAACTAACTAGGATTCTTTTAGATTTTCTCTGTTCACAGTCATGCCATTTGCAAATAGAGACATTTTTATTTCTTCCTTCCCAATCTGTATGCTTGTTTCTTATTTCTTGTTTCTTATTCCTGTTTCTTGCCTTCTTACACTGGCAAGGATTTTCACAGGGTGGGCATCCTTTCCCAGTTTTAGGAGGTGATGTTAGCTGTAGGCTGCTCACATATTCTTTACCGGGTTGAGGAATTTTATTTCTGTGTAGTTAGTCTATTGAGACTTTTCATCATTCATTGCTGTTAACGTTCATCAGATGCTTTGCTGTGCAGTCACTCAGTCATGTCCAGTTCTTTGCGACCCTATGGACTGCAGCACACCACACTTCCCCATCCTTCACTGTCTTCCTGAGTTTGATCAAACTCATGTCCATTGAGTTGGTGATGCCACCCAACCATCTCATCCTCTGTCATTTCCTTTTCCTCTTGCCCTCAATCTTTCCTAGCATCAGGGTCTTTTCCAATGAGTCGACTCTTCGTATCTGGAGGCCAAAGTATTGGCGCTTCAGCACCAGCCTTTCCAATGCCTATTCAGGATTGACTCCTTTAGGATGGACTGGTTGGATCTCCTTGCTGTCCAAGGGACTCTCAAGAGTCTTCTCCAGCACCACAATTCGAAAGCCTCAGTTCTTCAGTCCTCAGCCTTCTTCGCACAGCAGGTGGAATCTTAATTCTCCTACCAGGGATCAAACCCTTGCTCCCTGAAGTGGAAAATGCAGTCTTAACTGCTGGACCACTAGGGAAGTCCCAGGATCTACTTCTATCCGAAGGTGCTGGATGTTATATACAAAAGCGTGTGGTTCGAGACGAAGCTCACTGTATCATTTGGGATCACTGGGAAATCGCCTGAGGTATAAGCAACAGGGCACTGAAAGTGAGGCAGCTCCAGAGCATGCATGACCCAAGCAGAAGGCGCCCTCCTGCTGTCGTGTGCTCAGAACCCCTTCCTGGTCCCCAGGACCTGTGGGCTGCGCCTCAACACGGCGCTGCAGGCGACTGCTCTCGGGCGCGTCCTCCGTCTGCTCCACCCGCTCCAGTTCGAGAGCCTCTTGTTTGAGAAAACATAGTATTTTCCTGCTCCAACCCTACTGCCCCATGAGTCCTATTTCAGAAATTTCTATCAACTCCTGATCCCTTCTCTTTAGTTAAAACCATCCCATTTGAAACTTTAATAGTTTCAAAAAGTGTTTGGTCTTCCCTCATTGAGACCAGATTCACAAACACTGAATAAGCGCCTACTGTGTGCACTGAGGCACGGCAGGCACACTCATGTTTGGTGGATCATTGACTTTTCACAAAGGCTCTGAGAAGTAGGTTTTACTCTAGGCATTTAGCCAATAAAGATAAAAGAGTCCAAGGCCAAGTGACTTGTCTTATTTAAATAGCTTTGATACTTATCCTTTCCTCCCTGATTTATGGTTACCAGAACACAGTCTATGGGGAGATGAGGCTGAGTCTGTGTGACCTTGGGAAAATTCCTTCAGTTCTTTGAACGTCAGTTTCTTCTGTTACAAAACACATATTGATGTGTCGCAGTGAGAGTGAGAAGATGTGTGCTGAGTCTGAGTGCCAGCAACCTTCCTGACGCGCGGTAGATGCTCCAGTTCCCTCCCTTCCTGGCTCTTCCCCTTACTCTTAGCTCCTCCACGGCACAGCTATGCTGATGCCTCAGTGATTGTTCTTGCAAACTCCACTGCTGGCTTAAAACAGAAAGAGAGCACATAAAAGCCCAGCGGCATGAGCTGCCCAGATGCTTCCGTCTTAGACAAGGAGGCATTGGTCTGGTCACTCCGGGCCGCTGCATTTCATGCTTCCTCCCTGGACTCTGGGGGTTAAGAGAGCTGCAGCTGCCCTTGAGAATGACCTTGCCTCGAGAGCTCCGTATCTTGACTTCAAGTTTCCCTGGAGGCGGCTGTGATCTACCGTCTCCGTGAGGAGAAACTTGCTTCCTGGAGCGCTGGGGACCATCCGCCCTGGGACGTGTTCACCGGAAGGGGTGCTGCAGCAGGCACAGTGCTCTTCCTGTGGCCCGGCTCTCGAGGCAAGGTCATATCTCAATCCAGAAGTGGACAGAAGGTGACGTCTGTGCTCCCTGCCCTCCTAGGAAGCTGTAAGGAAGGACCAAGTTAACATGCAAAGATGCTGGTGCTGGGGAGCTGGGGCGACTTATTATTGGTGATACTTGAGCCTCTGTCTGTCTAAACTGTGGCCTCCTTGAAGGAAGAGGTCTTACCATCTTGGGGAAATCACTTAACCAACTGTGATAATAATTGCTAACATTTATCCAGTCCTCCTTAAGTGCCAGGTACTGTATGATGTGCTTTGCATACATAATTGCATTTTAATCCTCACAACAATGACTAAGAGATTTTAATAAATTCCAGGAGACAGAACTCGCAGGGGTGTGAGCGGACCTATAAAAGAGGAGGGGGCTGGAGCCCGGATCCTGGCAGCAGGCACGCTGAGAGTCCTCCCCCGGGACAGAGGAGGGGCCTGGGGCCCAGAGGCAGCAGGCGTGGGTGGGCCGGGGTGAGGAGCCAGGCTGAAAATAGAGGTCGTGGTGAGTCATAAGTGGGGCAAGCCCACTCAGCAGACCCTCCCCCTCCCCACTTGTGGGAGCAGAAGCACAGGCAGAGGGACGACCCGATGGCTCATCACTGAGGCCATGGGGTGAGCCCTACAGGGACAGCGAACCCCAGAATGAAACAGGGGGTCCAGGCTTCCACGCTTTACAGAGAATCTGCCAGTTGCCACAGTCCTCCCACTCCCCCCAAAGCCCAAAGTCAGAGTTATTATCTGGGGGTGGGGGGGTGAGTAGGAAAGCAAGTCCTGTTAACCAACAGCAGAGGGGTCCACCCCAGCACCCTCACTTGTCCCTTCACCGTGTGACTCGGCAGACAGCATCGCCAGGCAGGGAGGAGAGCCAGAGAAAGATGAAGATAAACACGCCAAAAAAATGAAGATCAGAGGAAACAGAGCAAATCAAGTGAAAAGTACGCTAGAAATACTCCAATTAACGTAAGCAGAAACATTTGAGAGGATTTTGTAACTGCAAAATAAAAAATCAGCATGCTTTGAAAGGAGAATGGTCAGAAAATCCGAACAAGCAGAGTCCAAAGTACGATTGCACCCCTAGAAAAACAACAGAGGATGAGAAAGCAGAGTGAGTAAAGCGCCAAGAAGAGAGATTGGAATTATGAGCAAATGGATAAAAAGGACAGAGAAGAAAGCCTCCAGGAGGCTGACAGCCGGAAACAAAACTGGAGGAAGTGGAGGGGAGGGGAGAACAAATCAATAATGCAAGGGAATCGCTGAGCTCCAAGGAAAACAGAACCTCAACACTGCAAGGGCCTCCCACAGCACCAAGCAGGATGAATCAAAAAAAGAGCCACAGTGAGGCAGGTTACCATCAACTTGCATAACACCATTAATAGAAAAATCCCCAGCGTTTTCAGAGAGGGAAACATGTCATCTGCAAAGAAATGAAATGACCTGCCTGTTCTCTGATCAGCCACCGCTTTCAGAAGCATAGCCAAGCCCCTAGGATTCTGATGACGTGCTAGTCACAGCCAAACTAGTGGACACGTGGGAAGAGACATTTTCATACATGCAAACAAACTTTCATATACAAACTTTCATTTGACTCCTCAAGAGAAGTGACTTGAGGATATACTCCAGGTAAATGAGAAAGTAAATTACAAAAAAGAAAGAAAAAATGAAGATCTGGAATCTAACGAAGAAGGAAAAGGGCCAAGGCCAAAGGCCAAAAATCTGAGGATGGCAATTTGGAAAGACAAATCTTGGGTCCTTGCTCACATGTTTAAACTGCAGAGTGAACTCTGGACGGCTCTGTCTGTTAATCAGTGAGATGAGCCCCTTATGTTTCAGCCTCTGCGAGAGGCCTCATCTGTACCTGTCACTAACATACTTACTCTGGAGCCTTTTTTTTTTTTTTAATGGTGCAAACTGTCTTGCCAGAGTAGAATGATATTAATATGTGTTTTTAAAAAAGAAAAGTTACAGGACAGAAAGTTCTGTTTGAATATCATCTGGTGTATTGGTCAGGGTAGGTCAGCTGCTGTAACAAAGACACCCAGATCTCACTAAGGTCTATCTCTCCCTGATGTGAATCGTCCACGGTGTCTGCTGAGTGGACCAGGTGCCACACGGTGGACCCAGGCTCCTTCCATTTAGGGGCTGCCCCCTCCTCTGGGCTGCCTCGTCCATGCCATTCAACCAGAGGGCGGAGGATGCCTGGTGACAGGCGATGGGGTCCTGGGGAGGGTCTGAAGGGCTGGGTCTGCAGGAGACACGTGTCAGCCACTCATATTCCTATGGCCATGTGAGGGGGCAGTGACATGTCCTCTAGCTGTGTCCCCAGGAGGACGAGGTGGGCTCTGCCAGGGTCCGAGGCACAGACAGGCAAGTGCGCATCCATGGGAAGCTGGTTTCAGTCCTTGCCTCTGGGGATCCAGGTAAGCATCTGAGGGTCCTTTCTCTACTCTTGAGTCCTGGCCGCATTGTTTGCTTTTAATGAGTACATGTCTTAAATCAAAATGAAAATATTCTTACTTGGGAAGGACATAGCCTTTGCTGGGCTCCTCTGTGGCCCTAAACCAGTGGCTTCCAGTAGCTCCCCAACTAGTCCACAATACAGCCCCCACCCCTGGGCCATCATCACCTCACTTTATAGACAGACACCCCAAGTGACATGGTGAATCCTGACCTGGCTCCAAACCCACCCTTCCTCCTACTGGCTCCTGGAGTCTGGTGTAGACCAGGGAGTCACAGTTCAACCAATAGCTCGTGGTTGGTCTAAGAAGACAAAAAATGTGTGTCTTCTCAGGTTTATAATTACATATAGTAAAAGTGTTCTCGAAAAGCTTCTAATGAACCAGAAGGATAATTCTTCTGTCTGAAAACCCCAATTGTCACATGAGGACATGAAGCCAGGACAGCTGCCTGGAGGCCCAGGAGAGATGCCCAGGAGGACACCAGCCCTGGATCTCAGACTTCTGGCTTCCAGAGCTGGTGAGGAAATGAATTTCCATTGTTTAAACTGCCCCGTCCATAAGCCTCTGTTATAGTAAATGAATACATATATCCTGGAGAACTCACTGATCCCAGAAGTCTCCAGGATTGGCGGAACTAAAAATCCCAGGAAGGTGGAGAAAGAAGTGGGCAGAAAGTGCATTTGAATGAATGTGTGTTCTGATTTGGATTGTATCTTGAAAATGAAATTTAAAACATGTGTAGGAGGCTTCATGAATTGGAACGCCTGCCTCTCGGCTTTTCCAAAGGGGAGGGGAAAAACAAAATCAAAGTTAGAAAGGAACATGTTTGCACAGTTTAGGAGACATTGTAAAGATATAGATGAAACAGAATTCCCAGAGGCTGACCTGATCGTGATAGATGTATCCCGCCCATGGTTTCTTTGTTCAGCTGGTCTGCCCGGTTCTGGTCCATCTCCTTCTGAGCTGGGGTCTAACTGGAAAACCAGGGTGAAATTCATTGGGAGAACCACCAAGTGTTATGCGGTCACTACTCAAACAAAAACTTCAACATGATTAGAAACAAACAGCAGCAGGGGGGCTTATTTCACAACCCCTGTTTATTCAAAGGGTGAGTGAGCCAATGACCTAAAATATTATCATAAATAAACAAGAAAGGCGTCAAGCAGAGACAGGAGTGAGAGTCAGAAGGTCACGGATGAAGGTGTATGGATGGCCAGTAGGCAAACGTAAAAGGGTTTCCATCACTGATTACAGAAAGCCCGCGCATTTCCGTGGGGACACGTGAAACCCTGCCCAACAACTCGCAGATATGAAAACGCAATTCTGCTCAGGGGGAAGCGCAGGTTGGCCTGCCTGGCGTGTCCAGGGGCAGTAGATGCAGAAACAACGTTAGCGTTTCTGGAGGGAATCAGGGTGGCCCCTGCTACGACCCCCAAGAGTATGCTGACCGATTCCAGGTATTTCACTCACTCACTCATTCATTCATTCACAGACTCGTCCTTCACTCAGAAAATGCAGAGAGTTCTCCATCAGGAGCCAAAACCTGGTGAGCCTGAGGTCAGGGGTCACCGGAGAGTCCAGGCTAGAGCTGTCAGGCCAGTGAACATGAAGGCCCTGTCGCCTCCAGGAGACTTCCGAGCTGCCCTGTGGGAGTGTTGGGGGTACAGTACCGTGGGGACCAGGGGGCTGAGCGAAGGCAGTGGAGGGAGGGGGCTGGCAGGAGCCCCGCAAGAGAGCAAGGCTCTGTGTGGAGAGGGCCGGCGGGTGGGGGCTGTAGGGGTAGCCGGAGGCCTGGAGGGCAGGCCTGGGCTTCAAGGCAGAGCAACAGGAACCGCTCGAGGGTGCTGGCCGTGTCGCTCCCTCCGGGAGGAGGGTGGGCTGCAGAGGGGCCCTCGGAAGCAGGAGTGGTTCAGAGACTCCAGGCGGAGGGACGAGAGGGGAGCACAGCCTGCGCCCGAGAGATGGAGGCCGAGGAGGACGGACAGAACTGCTGTGCAGCTGCCGTGGGGAGGCGGGGAGCATGGCGGATGGGGCAGCCGTGTATGCGTGTGAGTGTGCGTGTGTGTCTGTATGTGAGCAGGCACACAGAAGATCCTGTTTTTGATACATGTGCAAGGAGAGGGGAGTGAGGGAGGTGGCAGAAGGAGAGAAGACGCCGTCTCCAAAGCGAGCGGTGTTTATCTCTGCGCTGTGCAATTACGGGTAATTTTTCCTTCCATTGTTTGTTTCCCAAGTGTTCTGCATTGAACAAATATTGACTTAGTCATTTAAAAAAAATGTGTTATGAAAAAGATAAAGGCAGCTTACAAAGACTCCCAGTCCCCTACTTCGCTGAGTTCAAATGCCTGCCCGGTGGGCGAGCTGGCTTCACCCCACCTGTCCTCCAGGTGTGCTGACCATGGGGGTCAGGAGCCTGCTGACTGCTGTGAGCTCCCTGTGGGAGCCAGGAGGCTGAGCCAGACGAATGCAGCCAGTCCGGGTGGGGCCGTGACCTGTGGGGCTCCAGTGTGGTGGGAGGGATGCACAGGGTCTGGGAGCTAAGGGCTGGACCCTAAGATATGGTGTCCTGAGGAGGTGGGGCCAAGAGGCAGTGGGAGGGGAGCCCGGGCCTCCCGGCCAGGCGGGGCCTGTGCAGGGCTGGCCTGCTGGCCTGGAGGAGGAGGCACATCTGCGGCCCAGAGAGTGGGACTCAGGGCTGGGGCAGTGGACGGGGACCAGATGGCAGGGGACCCTGGCTCCTTAGCACCGGGCACTGCTGCTTTGCAGTCAAGAACCCCAGCTGTGCAGGGATGGAGAGGACATGCCCGGAATAGGGTGCTGCCTGCTTTCATCCCCGCAGCCCATGGGCAGTGCCAAGGGGACCGGCCCCATCCTCGGTGCTGACAAACGGTGCTGCCCACGGAAGCGTGGACTTCTCCATAACTCAAGCCATCCCCACACCCAAGCTCCCTGGAGAGCCCGAGCACAGGTGTAGGAGTGGCCGAGGACAGAGATGAGCAGGTACCTCCTGAGACCTAATTTCATCGGCATGGTCCTTCAGTTTTTCTGAATTGTAGACACAGCAGAGAGAACCCAAAGGAAGCCTCACCTCCACACCCCCCAAACCCAAGGCTGCGGGGTCATCATTCGAGAAAACCAAGTGGAGAAGTGGCAAGCGCAGCTCGCTCTCAGCCTTATGACAGGAAACCCGCAATGTGGCTGACGTGAGGAGAGTGGGGTCGAGGCATGGGATTTCTCCTTCCCACGCCGTGTAAGGAGCACGCGTCAGATTAGCAGTTTCCTTCCTAAGGGAAACGTTAAGAGAGTTGCCAAACCATGGCTGGGACTGAGGCCAGAGGCGGAGGACACGCTGACCTACTGCTGCAGAGCTGTGTCCAGGGGGTGGATGGGGACATCCGAGGGTGCGTGGCTATTCACCTCGTATTCTCACTGGGAAGAAGGGCTGTGTCAGTGGCTGTAAGTCTCAGGTGGACGTTTCCGCAATGTGTACACCACTGTGGGCAAGAGAGAGGGGCCTGGAGGAGGGTCAGGAGGGCGCAGGGTTCCGTGGGCAGTGGCCCAGCTTGTGGGCACTCTCCCGGGACAGGCGGTGGGCTGGGAAAGGCATGGAGCAGACCGAGTGGCCGGGTCTGGTTTGGGTTCCCTGGCAGGTGCAGTGGGAGGTCAGACAGAAGGCCAGTCATGGCCGAGGTCAGGTCCGGCAGGCGTGTGGACACAGTCCTGGCGTGGGAGGTCCAGAAAGCAAGCCAGGGCTGGTGGATCTGGAGACAGTCCAAGGGTCAAGAGCCAGGAGGTGTCGTCAGACTCCAAGTCTGGTGTGTGGGAGGGATGGGGCCTTCGGGGCTGGCGGCTGGGAGGCCAGGATCCCGTAGCTGAGGTTTCAGAGAAGGTGACAGGCTGCCTGGGAGAGGAGGGGCAGAGATCACTCCAGTTAGATACTAAATGAACACCGAATGATGGCAGGAGGCTCCATGGAGACAAACCCCGGCCCCGGCTGTTAGGGCCTCCTGTCAGTGAGGTGACGGTGGCAAGGAGGAGGTGAGCAGTCGTCAGGGAAGGGGTGGACTGTTCTGCTTGGGATGAACCTCGGTGATTCAGACACGGGGAAGGTGAGAAGGGCCCGTCCAAGGAGGCCTGTGACCCAAGAGGCCAGGGTCTGAAGATGCAGGTGATTTCTTTACCATGTGTGAGTTCCAGGGAGCAGAGCAGAAAACTCTGGGGGCAGTGTCATGAGGAGGGTCCTGGGGAGGAGGGGCTGAGAGTTCAAGTGTGATCCATGGAGAGTGATGGAGGCCTGGGGTGCTGGGGCAGGGAGCTTCTGTCCAGGCCCAGCCCTGGGCCCCAGAAGCATCACTGGCAGAGATTCTAGCAGGCAAGCTGCTGGCCTTGCGAGGATGAAGCCAAGCTGATGGAAACGTGGGTCAGTTCATGGGAGAAGGGCTCAGATGCTGGGACTGTGGCGATGTCATGGAGACCCTGAAGATGCTTTGTAGAGGGGAGTGGCATGAGCAGTCTGCTGTTTAAAGATGCTGGGGTGGTGGGTGAGGAGGGTGGGCTGGTGTCATGTGACTGGCTTGGGGGCTGGGGCAGCTGATGGCCTAGCCCAGAGGACAGAGAGAAAGGTGTGCTCCAAGGCTGGGACCCTGGCTGGCCCCCCGACTGCAAACTCCGAAGGGCTCCTGCAGGCCAGAGTTCAGGAGAGGATAAATCCATGCAGGAGGTGCATTTGCTTAATGGTAGGTGCAGACAATATTTAATGGCAAACAAGACAATAAAACATGTAATTAGCAGATGTGCAGCACTGCTTGCCGGGGACTACAGCGAAAGGCGCTAAAGCACTACCAAGATTAGCAGGCAGCTCGTAAGGGAGCCAGTTAGAGGACTGACACGTGCTGGGGTGGGAAGGAAAGACCTGGGGGAGCTCTGGAAACTGGAGAGTGAATCCTGCCCCAGCTTGTGCCCGAGGGCTATGTGACTCCCAGTATTCATTTTGGCATCTAGAAAATGGGGCTATTGACAGCGAATGCTGTAGAAGATGAGGATTAAACGGGAAGGAGAACATGACACCTTTAGCACATTGCCTAGCCAAGTGCTCAGTCAGTGCTGTCTCTATTAAAGTCACCCTCATCCTCATCACCATCACCATGGCTACCGTCATCCCCACCATCAGCACCACCATCAACACCACCGTCATCACTGCCATCACCAAGCTCACCCATCGTCACCACCATCACCACCGTTACTGCCACTGTCAGCCTGGCATCACCAACACCACCATCCGATCCTTGTTATTATCACTGTTGTTATTAAAACTGGGAATTACATGATCCATTACATCATACACAGTAATCCAAGTCTACGCCCCAAGCACTAATGCCAAGGAAGCTGAAGTTGAACAGTTCTGTGATGACCTACAAGATCTTCTAGAACCAACACCAGAAGAAGATCTCCTTTTCATCACAGGGGACTGGAATGCAAAAATAGGAAGTCAAGAGATGCGTGGAGTAACTGGTAAGTTTGGTCTTGGAGTACAAAATGAAGCAGGGCAAAGGCTAACAGAGTTTTGACAAGAGAACACACTGGTCATAGCAAACACCCTCTTCCAACAACACAAGAGAAGACTCTACACACGGACATCACCAGATGGTCAGTACCAAAATCAGATTGATTATATTCTTTGCGGTCAGAGATGGAAAAGCTCTATACAGTCAGCAAAAACAAGACCAGGAGCTGACTGTGACTCAGATCATGAACTCCTTATTGGAAAATTCAGACTTAAATTGAAGAAAGTGGGGAAAACCACTGACCATTCAGGAATGACCTAAATCAAATCCCTTACTATTATACAGTGGAAGTGACAAATAGATTCAAGGGATTAGATCTGATAGAGTGCCTGAAGAACTATGGGCGGAGGTTCGTGACATTGTACAGGAGGCAGTGATCAAGACCATTCCCAGGAAAAAGAAATGCAAAAAAGGCAAAATGGTTGTCTGAGGAGGCCTTACAAATAGCTAAGAAGAAAAACTAAAGGCAAAGGAGAAAAGGAAAGATATTCCCATTTGAATGCAGAGTTCCAAAGAATAGCAAGGAGAGATCAATGATCTCTCAGTGATCGATGCAAAGAAATAGAGGAAAACAATAGAATGGGAAAGACTAGAGATCTCTTCAAGAAAATTAGAGATACCAAGGGGACATTTCATGCAAAGATGGGCTTGATAAAGGACAGAAGCGGGATGGACCTAACAGAAGTAGAAGATATTAAGAAGAGGTGGCAAGAATACACAGAAGAACTGTACAAAAAAGATCTTCATGACACAGATAACCACGATGGTGTGATCACCCACCTAGAGCCAGACATTCTGGAATGTGAAGTGAAGTGGACCTTAGGAAGCATCACTACAAACAAAACCAGTGGAGGTGATGGAATTCTAGTTGTGCTATTTCAAATCCTAAAAGATGATGCTATGAAAGTGCTGCACTCAGCGTGGGAGCAGATTTGGAAAACGCAGCGGTAACCACAGGACTGGAAATGGTCAGTTTTCATTCGTTCCAGTCCCAAGGAAGTGAAGTGAAGTGAAGTGAAGTCGCTCAGTCGTGTCCGACTCTTTGCGACCCCATGGGCTGTAGCCTACCAGGCTCCTCTGTCCATGGGCTTTTCCAGGCAATAGTCTTGGAGTGGATTGCCATTTCCATCTCCAGGGGATCTTCCCAACCCAGGATTCGAACCCGGGTCTCCCGCATTGTAGACAGACGCTTTACCGTTTGAGCCACCAGGAAAGTCAATCCCAAAGAAAGGCAATGCCAAAGAGTGTTGAAACTATCGCACAATTGCATTCATCTCACATGCTAGCAAAGTAATGCTCAAAATCCCCCAAGCCAGGCTTCAGCAGTACATGAATTGAGAACTTCCAGATGTTCAAACTGGATTTAGAAAAGGCAGAGGAACCAGAGATCAAGTTGCAAACATCCATTGGATCACCGAAATAGGAAGAGAGTTCCAGAAAAACATCTACTTCTGCTTTATTGATTATGCCAAAGTCTTTGACTGTGTGGAACACAACAAACTGTGGAAAATTCTTAAAGAGATGGGAATACCAGACCACCTGACCGAGAAATCTGTATGCAGGTCAAGAAGCAACAGTTAGAACCGGACATGAAACAACAGACTGGTTCCAAATCGGGAAAGGAGTATGTCAAGGCTGTATATTGTCACCCTGCTTATTTAACTTACATGCAGAGTACATTATGAGAAATGCTGGGCTGGATGAAGCACCAGCTGGAGTCAAGATTGCCGGGAGAAATATCAATAATAACCTCAGATATACAGATGACACCACCCTTATGGCAGAAAGCAAAGAAGATCCAAAGAGCCTCTTGATGAAAGTGAAAAAGGAGAGTGAAAAAACTGGCCTAAAAGTCAACATTCAAAAAACGAAGAATATGACATACAGTCCCATCACTCCATGGTAAATAGATGGGGAAACAATGGAAACAGTGATAGACTTTTTCTTTCTTGGGCTCTAAAATCACTGCAGATGGTGACTGTAGCCATGAAATTAAAAGACACTTGCTCTTTGGAAGAAAAGCTATGACCAACATAGACAACATAATAAAAAGCAGAGACATTACTTTGCTGACAAAGATCTGTCTAATCAAACCTATGGTTTTTCCAGTAGTCATGTATGGATGTAAGAGCTGGACCATAAAAAAGCTGAGCGCCCGAGAATTGATGCTTTTGAACTGTGGTGTTGGAGAAGACTGAGAGTCCCTTGGACTGCAAGGAGATCCAACCAGTCCATCTTAAAGGAAATCAGTCCTGAATATTCATGGGAAGGACTGATGCTAAAGCTGAAACTGCAATGCTTTGGCCACCTAATGTGAAGAACTGACTCATTGGAAAAGACCCTGATGCGGGGAAAGATGGAGGGCAGGAGGAGAAGGGGACAACAGAGGATGAGATGGCTGGATGGCATCGCCGACTCAATGGATGTGAGTTACAGGGAAGCCTCGCATGCTGTAGTCCATGGGGTCGCAAAGAGTCGGACACGACTGAGCAACTGAATTGATCCTGCTATGCATCTTCTGGAAACAGCTGCACAGAGACCAGTCTCTCTGAGGCCTCAGTGCCCATCTGCTCCGTGGTGAGGTCACAGTGAGCTAGAAGAGTATGTGACTTGCTCCAGGTGATGGAATGTCAGCGTGGCATCAGCTGAAGTCGAGGGTGGCTTCCTGCCACGGCTCCTTGCCACTCCTTGCATATTATGTGACCTTGGGAAGATAATTTTTCTTATTTGTGCCTCTATTTCACCTAAGCAAAACCAGGAGAGAAACAGACAAGCCCTGCAGATCTCCATGCATTCACAGTTTAAGCATATTCACTTCACGGACTGCACCTGCCTGATTAAAGCAGTGAGGCCACATGTCCCCCAAAGAGACACTCATGCCCTGACTTCCTGCTTGGCCCCAGCCCTGCTGACGTCTGCTGACTCCTCCTGGGAGAGGCTCCAGGGCTGCAGAGGGTGGGGGAGCCCCATAGCAGAGCACTGTGCCCCCTGCTCCCTTCCTGTGCCTCAGGCCGACCCTGGACTGGCCTCCGTCTCCCACTCCATCCCCATTAATCCATGATTAGATATACATCTTTGCTTCCTATCGAGGAGCTGGTGAATTGGGCCATTAGATAGAGAAAAAAGCGTTTTTCAATGATCACCAGGGAGAGGAGACGCCGCCAGTGCCGAGTGGAGAATCAATTTGAGCCAGGAAGGCCCTGCCATCCATCTCCGTTTGCTGGGTAATTTAGGCCTCAGAGGCTCAGAGCAGATAGCGGCATTGCACGGGCACCCCTGCTGTGGCCGGGTAGAAGGTGCAGCCTTGTGCCCTGGTCCTTGTCTCAGGGAGGCTGGGGGAGGGCGGAAGAAGAAGCGGGCCTACGGGGAGGAGCAGGACTTCCACTCTGGGCGCACTTGGACAAGGTGGGGTGTATTCTCAAGTGGACCCTACTCGGTCCTCGGTGTAGAGGTGGGGTTTGTGTCAGTCCCTGGACAGCCCCCAGCCCAAACCACCCTCCCGAACTCTCTCCCTCCCCCACTGTTCTCTCTTCCAGGAAAGGGTGACTCAGGTCCCCACGTGGAACCAGCTGAATGAGAGGGGGCGGGTTGGGAGCTGGGACCACAGGAGCTCCTGCGTCTGCTGGTGTAGGCACCCGGCTGGGACAGCCTCTGCCACATCGGAAAAGGATCTGAGGGTCAGAGTGGCTCAGTGACTTTCTAGGGCCACTCAGTGCTCAGGTGGGGGCTTGGGCAACCCACGGCATGGCACGTCCACCAGCAGAGCTCAGCCTCCTCAGTAG
The DNA here is from genome assembly GCF_042477335.2 of Ovis canadensis. Lineage (NCBI taxonomy): Eukaryota > Metazoa > Chordata > Mammalia > Artiodactyla > Bovidae > Ovis > Ovis canadensis. Next base: position 25,301,851 of record NC_091253.1, on the reverse strand, counting down.
CCAGCTGTGCAAGGTCACCAACAGCTTCGATGGTAGCACTGCTCAGGGGCCATGTTATGAGCCCACTTTGCAGATGTGAGAACTGAGACTTGACAGGAATGACGCCATCAGCCAAGGCTGCCCAGCTCCCGGGGCGAGGCCCTGTGACTGCCAAGTCTGGACCTCAGTGTTTGGCCCGCTGCCACACTCGCAGTGTTCCTAGGCTGTGTCCCATGGGAGTGAAATCTCCCAGCCAGCACATCCACCCGACCAGCAAGGCCGTGCTGTGTGAGGTCAGGAGGCTTTTGGCCCAGCTGCCACAGGCTGTCCGGCCTCTTTGGAGGACAGGTGGGGGCTTTCTTAGATGATGAGACTGCCTCTCTCTGCCCCCGTGTCTTGTTCCTCCCACCTTGGCACCGGGCAGCTCCTCTAGCCTGGCTGGCTAGGGTCCTGGACCTGGGCCTCGTTTGCTCTTCCCATGTGACCTAGGGCGGGACCCTGCCCCTCTCCTGCCTGGTCCCAATCGGGGAAGGGGGTGGGTCGCTGTGCCTGTGCAGGCACGGGCAACAGGTGAAGGGGGTCCGAGGTGCTGGTCACCATCTCAGGGGGCACCCCACAGGGCCAGAGCCCAGGCACTGCCCACCACATTGCCAAGGCTGACAAGCGGTGTGCGGGGGAGGACCCCTCTGTTCTGCCCACCCTGAGCCAGAGAAGAAAAGATGCAGGAGGCCGCTGCTGGCCGCTCAGCCTGAGGTGGGTGGTGGCTGGTGGAGGTGTCCACGCGGTTCTCTGCCATGCAGAGGGAAGGAGCCCCCACGCCAGGCCGGCCAGCTCTCCCTAGTCTGGGTCTTCTCCCTGCAGTTCCCTCCCTGGGGATACTCTGCCTGGCTTGGATCAAACGTCATGCCTCCTCCAGCTGTTTCCTGGGAGCTGGTCCCTTCTTTCTCTGCCTGAGGACAGGCCTGGACAAGCCTGAAAATGTGGCTGATGAGCAGGTGTCAAAATGCATCCACGGAGAGGCCCCCACCAGGGCCTGGCAGGTATTGGGCGCTAACAGCTGTGTCTAGAGCTGTGAGGAGATGGCCCCAGGCTGGAGTGAAGTGCAGTCAACAGCATCAGATGGGGGCGGGGTCTGCAGGCACAGCCAGGAGAAGGGGAGAAGGGCTCTGGACGACAGGAGGGAAAGCAGGTGGCCTTCCTGAAGGAAGAAGAAATGAGTTTCAATTCCACACACAGGGAGACCTGATAATACTTACCACATATCCTCACCTAAACCCTGGGGATGGAGGGAGGGGATGGAGGGTGATGGAGGGAGGGGACGGAGGGACAGGGAGGGAGGGGGACAGAGGGAGGGGACGAAGGAGGGGAAGAGAGGGAGACGGCGGGGTTCGCAGGGAGGGGGCCAGAGGGGGACAGAGAGGGTTGGAACTGCTCTCACCAGAGGGCAGCAGCCGGCTTTTGATGCCCACCGCCAGCCAGGGCCTTCCAGGGCAGGGCGCCTGCTACCTGCTAGGGAAACACCTTGTTAATTATCGCTCAGGCGTTGCCCTCGCCTCGGAGCTGCAGTAATTGAAAACTCACCTTCTCAGCAGCGGCTTGGCCACTTTCAGAACTGCTGGCCAGGTGGGAAGCCCGGGGTCACTCTGGATACCCCACTGGATCCAGGAGAGGACGATAGAGAGCCAGACCAGCAGGGCCAACGGGCGGGGCTGGCAGCCACTGAGCGGGGCCAGGACTGTCCACCGCAGGAGCAGGGCCTAAGTGCCAGCTGGTGTCTACCTGGAGCTTCTCTCAGCTCACAGGACCCTGGCCCTAAACAGACTCAAGTTCCCATGTCATCTGTCAGCTGGCCTGTCCTTCCCTGGGGCTCAGAACCTCCCACAAGTGCACTAGACGGGGTCCGAGGCCCGGGCTCCAGTCAGTGTTGGTCACTGGGGGACTTTCAAGTAGCCCCTCCAAGAACAGTCCCAACCAAGCCCCTCACCCACGGCCAAGGTGGGTACTAGTGGGGGCAATGGGCGTGGGTTCACGGGAAGACTGCAAATGACGTTCTAAACATCATCTGGGCTTCCCTGGTGGCTCAGATGGTAAAGAATCCTTGTAGAGAACACACGAGCCACACTCTGAGGCTTTATGCAGGCAGCCCCAGGGTCCGGAGGTGGGGAGAAGATTTGTCTGCATCCTCAGCATAGTGGAGAGGCAGAGGGCTCTGGGGGTGAGTCTGGGTGCTGTTTGGGGCGCCCCCAGAACCTCCCCACATGAGGTCAACCCTGGGCCTGTGCCTCCAGCCACCCCCAGCCTCATGCACTGCCACCAGAGCCTGTGATTCATCAACAGCAGGTCCGGACGCATAGGCATGGGGGCTCCCTGCTGACTCGTAGGCGGTCACCTGTCCTGCCCTTGCTCACACTTGTAGGTGGGAAGAGAACCGTATTTTTAACAACCATACCTGTCTGTTAATAAAAATATTAGCCAGTTGAAGAGTTTTTCCCAAAAGCAAAAAAATTTCCATGGAGAAAGTTCCAGGTCTCATCAGGAATACAAATGATGCTTGCCTGGTGTTAATTAAGACTCCAGCTCACAGCCTTTCCTGAGACAGAAGGAGCCTGGGGCCTCTGGACGAGGGTGTTGGGCCTAATGGCTGTGCTGGGAGCCCAGAGGACCACCTGTCTCCCCAGCCCCTGTCAGGGGCGGCGCTCGGGAGGGCTGGGTGGCCGCGGGGGTCTCCTGCGTCCGTCAGCAAGGCTTGCTGCCCCCTCTTCCAGTTGTGGCCCACTCTGCCTTGATGGCCTGGGGCTTAGAGAAAGAACCCAGGGAGAAGTCCTGACCCTCCGCTTGTGGCTTCCGGGGCTGCAGACGAGGGCCCTGCAGAATGAGGTGGAACCTTCTCTTGTGAGCACAGAGGCACTAGTGGCAAGTCCTGACACACAGTCATTGCCAGCGCTGGACATGCTGGGTCCCCCCTTGCCCGCCTGCCCTGGGCGGGCCACCCGGAGAGGGCCAGCCCTGCCTCTCATGTGCCTGCTCCCAGCCATGCTCTCAGGGGCCCCCTGCCTCTCTGGGGACCCTGGGAATGTCAGACTGAGAGTGACAGGTAACAACGGCTGGTGCTCAGAAGAGCCTCCAGCTGCGGACACCAACTCCTTGTGGGGCCAGGCTGCGTGCTGTGGGCCTGGGGCCCCCACGAGCTTGCACGACCACCTGAGGGCCTGCGGGGACCAGGAAAGTGAGGGGCTGCTCCCACAGGACCTCAGGACCTCATGAGTGCCTGGAGCTTTCCCTCCCATGCCAGAGGAAGTGATACAGGCTGACTTCTTTCTTATTTTCTCAGTTCAGTTGCTCAGTCGTGTCCGACTCTTTGCAACCCCATGGACTATAGCGTGAGAGGCTTCCCGGTCCATCACCAACTCCCAGAGTTTACTCAAACTCATGTCCATTGAGTTGGTGATGCCATCCAACCATCTCATCCTCTGTCGTCCCTTTCTCCTCCTGCCCTCGATCTTCCCCAGTATCAGGGTCTTTTCCAAGGAGTTAGTTCTTTGCATCAGGTGGCTAAAGCACTGCCGTTTCAGCTTCAGCATCAGTCCTTCTGATAAATATTCAGGACTGATTTCCTTTGGGTTGGATCTCCTTTTAGTCCAAGGGACTCTCAAGAGTCTTCTCCACCACCACAGTTCAAAAGCATCAGTTCCTCCTATTTGCTAATCGACTTGAAATTGTGGGCCAGTTTTGGGTTTAGAGCATCATCTACAGAGTCTTCCTGTGAGCCCTCACCCCCTACCCGCTTTAGCATCTTCTGTTAGCGCTGTGCATTGATCCCTAGGAAGGAGCCAGTGCTGATAAGTAACTGACAACCGAAGTCCACGCTGTGTCCGGATGCCTGTCCCCTCGCTCCGTCTTTCCCAGCTGTGTCTCTCTGCTCCAGGCTTCCACCCAGGTGCCAAGTGACATTTAGTCCTCATGTTTCCTTCTAGGAGAGACGGGCAGGGCCAAATCTTCAGTGTGCTGCTCCGAGGATTTTTACATCAAGACGTGCCCACAGATCAAGAGGCTGCGTCCCCCCCGCAGGGCTTGCTGGCCCCTCCCGGCAGTGCTCCCCCTACCCTGCCCCAGAGGGCACCGTGTTGCCTGCGGGCTGTGTGTTGAAGGAGCACTCACTTCACATCTTCCGTGTCCGGTTTCCTTGGCCCCCAGTTTGCCTGTGAGCAGCGGCTCTGCTGCTGTGGACACTGGGAAAGGATTTCACTGCAAAACACAGAACGAAGCAATGACCGCTTTAGTCCACACCGCCCATACTCGGGCCTTTTAAATTCTCACCATTTGAGTCTCATTATGACCTCGCCTCCTGCCACTTCTAGAGGCTGTCAATGACCCCTGAAGTCACTGAGACCCCTCCCTGCTTTCCCTCTACATATCTGTAAACAGCTCACATGATTAACTGGGAGGATTTTAACCTTCACATCAGTGGCATCATATGATGTTCACCAGTCTGCTCTCTGCCTTTCCCACCTGATGCTGCATTTTGAAGATCAGTGTGTGTGCCACACGCAGCTCCGTTTTGCCCCTTTCAGCTCCCGTGTACACGAACACGCTGCACTTGGTCTGCCCATTCTCCTGTTGATAAATTTGGGGTCTTTTCTATTTCTTTCCTTTCACACATTCTGATAGAATGAGACAAGAAATGACCTGGGGCCATCTCCTTCTGCACATGTGTGTGAGTTTCTCTTATATTTATCTAGGTGTGGACTGGCTGGGTTTGGGACTAGATGCACTTTCAACCTTGCTTCTTTTCATACTTGCATGTCTTAGCTTGGGCTGATATCACAGGATACTGTGGACTGGATAGGTTGAGCAACAGATGTTATTTCTCACAGTTCTGGAGGCTGAAAGTCTGTGATCAAGGTGCCGGCACACGTGGTTCTTGGTGGAGTCTGCCTGGTTTGCAGTGGCAGAAGACGAGAGGTTTCTGCATCCTTCATGTAAGGGCACTAATCTCATTCATGAGGGCCCCACCCTCGTGGCCTCATGGCCCTCAAATGCTGTGCCTCCTAACTGAAGGTTGGACTCCAATGTGTTGTTTTGGGGGGGGGGACACAGACGTTTGGTTCCTGGCATGGTTCTTCCCCAAGTGTGCACCCGTTCACATCCACACCACAGCTCAGGAAAGTCACCACTTCCCCGCATTCTCACCGACACTCACTCCTGCGGGATGCTGGGACTCCTGCCTGGATGTTGGGAATGGAATAGCATCTCCTTGTTGTAACTTGTGTTTCTTGGGTTACTTGATGTAGTTTATTGGCCATTTGTATATCTTCTTTCCCATGAAATCCACGCTGATTGTGTGTGTGTGTGTGTGTGTGTGTGCGTTTAGTCTCTTAGTCGTGTCTGACTTTTTGCACCCCCATGGACTGTAGCTTGCCAGACTCCTCAGCCCATGGGATTCTCCAGGAAAGAATAATGGAATGGATAGCCATTCCCTTCTCCATGATATTCCCAACCCAGGGATCAAACTTGGATATCCTGCATTACAGGCAGATTCTTTTTTATCTGAGCCACCAGGGAAACTGATTTGTTTTTACTTATTTTTTTTTGGGGGGGGGTGCCTTTTCCTCAAAGCTACATGGGAATTCTTTGTATAATATGAGGACTAATATTTTATTGATTTTATGCATTAAAAGGGCTTCCTCCCAGAAGATGGCTTATCATTTTATGTTTGTACAGAGTTCGTCTATTTTGTTTTTGTATGGTGACTCACTTCATCTGCAAGCTTTCACATTTATTGGCGCGAGATAACTCAAAGCATTTCCTCTTTTGTGTTTCTAATACATTCATTTGTTTCCTCTCTTTTCTTCATCCAGTTTGCCAGAGATTGTTCTACCTTATTATTCTTACAAAAGAAAAAAAAAAAAGCAAAGCAAAACATTGGCTATTTGATTTCTGTTTTAAAATATCCACTTTTATCTTTATTATTCTCCTTTTTCTATTTTTTGCCCTTGTTCTTTTAGTTTCTTGAACTGAAAATTTAATTCACTTTTATTATTTTCATTGTTTGCTGAAATTCATTTAAAGTTAAGGTTTACCCAGAATGATTTTTATTACCATTTACTTCTAGATATTTTCAAACTCTCCAATGTAAGTTTTTTAAAACTCATGATGTGTTCATCAAATTTTGGGAATTTTCAGTCATCATTTCTCTAAGTATTAATTTCTGCCCCTTTATGTTAGACTGTTTGATAGTATCCCACATATCCCTGAGGCTCTGTTCATTTTTCTTCAGTTTTCCCCTCCTTTGTTCTCCAGGTTGGATAATTTCTATTGATCTGTTCTCAAATTCACTGACTTTCCTGACATCGAAAATCTCCTTTAAAGCCCTTTCAGTTAATTTTTCACTTCAGCAATTGTAACTTTCAGCTCAAGAATTTCCCTTGGTTCTTTTTTTTTAATATAGTTTCCATTTCTCTGCTGAGATTACCTATCTGCTCACTCATAAGATTATATTTCCTTTAATTCTTTGAAGATTTCTTCCTGCATAAATTTATAATAATTGCCTTAAACCCTTTATCTGCTGCACCCAGCACCTGGGCCGTCTCCAAGTTCAACTTCCACTGACTGATTCACTATTACTCACCAGGAATCACGTTTTTCTACTCCTTTGCTTTGTCCAGTGATTCCTGATTGTATTTTAGCCACTATGGGTTCTTGGTGGCAGAGACTTTTGGGTCCATTTTCCTTCTCAGATGAGACTTGGCTCTTGCTTGGCAGGCATTCAGCTGCAGGCTGATGACCTGACCTCTGTGCAAACTTGCTTGTGTGAATTATTAGTGCAAGTCCAAGGATGCACATGGTGTATCTCAAGCCCTTCTACCTTGGAAGGACATAACCTGTAAACTGTAAGCCTTGCAGCCTTATCTGGGGGCTTGTTACAGGCTGTATCCAGTGAGTCTAGAGTAGGGCTTGGTCCTTGCCCCAGAGTTGTGGCGTTCCTAGGGTCCCCTCCTTACAGATTCCAGTGGCTTCAGGCGAACTCATGCCCTGCTCAGAACCAGCTCTCCAGGCTATGGTTGGAAACCATCCCCAGGAGACTGCTGGGCCTCATCTTAGAAGAGTCCCTCCTCTCCCTTCCTGCAATGCTTGCTGCCCACTGCCCAGAAGAGCTGTTTCTTTTATCTTGACAAGTTTTATGATTGTTGGTGGTGAGAGGGGTTACCCTGTACCACCTGCTCCACCATGCTTAAATGTGCAAGTTTCTCCAACTCATGAGCTTTTTCAGGACAGCACTGATTGGGTTTATTATCATCACTGAAGTATAAGATATATAAAATAAAGTATAGAAACCTGAAGAGTCCACTTTGAGGAGATTTGACGATTGTACACAGAACTTTTCTAACAGTTCCGAGTCTCTGTCATATTGGTTGGCATTTACTTCCCCTCCACCCTCGGAAGCAACGACTGATGTGATTTCTGCTGCCATGTGCCAGCTGCAACTGTTCTGGTCTTTATGTAAATGGAATCAGTTCTCTTGTGTCTCTGGCTTTTCGTTCAACATGTCTTGCGGCCCCTTTATTGTTGCTGAACTTGTCAATAGTTTGTTTCTTTTTACTGTTGAGTAGCAGCCATTGTAGACTTTCCATTGTGTGAATGTCTCACAACTTTGTTATCTGTTCTTTAGTTAAGAAGCATGCAAATAGTCTTAGATCATAACAAAAGAGTAACAGACAGGGACGGCAGCAGAGGTGAGAGCTAATCTACAGACAGAGGGGTGGGGATCATACACATGCCAGGGTAGTCGGTGCAGTGGGCAGGTGAGGGTGGGCAGGTGAGGGCAGTGGGGGTGCAGTGGGCAGGTGAGGATGGGCAGGTGAGGGCAGTGGGGGTGCAGTGGGCAGGTGAGGGTAGTGGGGGGTGCAGTGGGCAGGTGAGGATGGGCAGGTGAGGGCAGTGGGGGTGCAGTGGGCAGGTGAGGGTGGGCAGGTGAGGGCAGTGGGGGGTGCAGTGGGCAGGTGAGGGTGGGCAGGTGAGGGCAGTGGGGGGTGCAGTGGGCAGGTGAGGGTGGGCAGGTGAGGGCAGTGGGGGGTGCAGTGGGCAGGTGAGGGTGGTGGTGGTCGTCTCGGCATGGACTGAGCACAATGCAGGCAACAACGCCTGTTTGACCCAGTGGCGTTAATGATGAACTGAGCGGCCCCTGCCATGGATGCTCTCGCCCCTGGCCGGTGTACAGGGCTGTTCCTGTGTAGCCAGTCCCTGGGTGACATCTGAACTGGAGCCTCTGTGAGCGAGGCAGGGAGCAGACGGGGAGAGTTGTCTGGCTCCCACTTATCCAATAAGTGCGATTCTGAGGGCATGATTCAATAAGAGTCCTGTTACTTTAGGCTTGGGGCTGTGCAGGAGCTGAAAAATTGATTGCAGGAGCAGACACCTTAGCCAGGGCAGGAGTGAAGCCTCTTCCTTGGCAGAGAGGGGCTGGGGTTTGTGTTGGATCTCACTGGAAGGTGCCGCAGAGGTCTGTCCTTGCTGATTGTCAGTGAGCCAGGGTACTGAGGCGGAGGAGACAAGAGAGAGGTCTCCACGGCCAGCCCTGCTCCTCACCAACCACACGGCAACACACCACTGTGCATTTGTGCTCCAGAGTCCCATGCGGTCGTGGAGGTGCTTGCACTGTCCCTGGGCAGTGGGGACACCTCGTCCTGGCCACTTGTCACACACCTGTCTACAGCCTCCCAGAGCCCGCATGGACAAGGAGCACTGCCACGCCCTTCAGACAGGCCAGGACCGGGCCCTCACGGTTCAAAGCCAATGCTGCAGGCATCTTGGTCCAAGACACACTCGATTCTAAGGACAAAGGAGAGGCACCGGGCTGGGGCCCAGCCTCTCCCCTCCGCAGGAGCCCTGACAGCAGGCAGTCCTCTGGGCCTCATTTCCACCCCAGTGGGTGGCTGGGCTGGGTGACCGCAAGCCCCTGAACCTCCCTCCCATGTCTGTTTATAAAGAACTGTGCTTTGCTCTGCTCACCCAACCAGGTCAGGGTCAGGGGCTGCGCGGCCTCCCCTGGGCCTTGACCTGATGCCACAAAGTGTTGTCCAGTGGTCAAGAGCCAGCCTCAGATATCTGACATTTGCAGGTTTGAATCTGAACGCATTGTTTTCTAGTTGGGACCCTTGGAAAGCCATGCACCTGCTCTGAGCCTCGATCTTCTCATCTGTAAAGTGGGGATTATCAAAGAGAACCATCTACAAAGAGCTCTGCAGGCCTGGAGTGGCTGGAGGTGTCTTGCAGGAGGGCTGTGCTGGGCTATGAAATTTGCTGATTCCCTCCTTTGGGGACATTTGGGTCCTGGCCCCAGCACCACAATGCCGGTAATGGAGGACAAGCTGTCCACGTGATCTGAGCCCTTGTAATAAAATCTGGAGTAACATTCCACCAGAGCTGTTCTTTCCAGAATGAATTCATCCCCAGGTGGAGTATGCATCACTTATGAGCCCCTGCCCAGGTTCTTTATATGGCACCAAGGTAGGGTGAATCTGGGCCTTCCCAGGGGTCATGCAGGTGGTACTGATGGGAAGCAGAAGGCCCTTCCCCTTCTCCTGGGAAGGGCCAGGAGACCCAAGAGGACTGGGGATGACAGGAAGAGGTGGAGGAATTTCACCACAAGAAGCTTCAGGGGTTCCAGCAGAGCAGTGACAGCGCAGAAAGGAGCAGCAGATGAAGGAGAAAGGATAAAGGGTCCAGAACAGGACTTGTGTACATGGGAATTCACTGTAGCAGGAAGTGCTGTCTTGATTACTGAGGGCAGGAAGAGTTGTTCAAGAATTTGTCTTTGGATGATCGGTAACAAAGAAAAATGTTAAGTTAAATGTATCCCATTCTGTGCTGTTGCTGCTTAGCTGCTAAATCGTGTCTGACTCTTTGCAACCCCATGGACTTAGCCTGCCAGGCTCCTCTGTCTGTGAGATTTCCCAGGCAAGAATACTGGAGTAGGTTGCCGTTTCCTATCCAGGGGATTCCTCCCCCAGGGACTGAATCCTCCTCTCCTGCACTGGCAGGTGGAATCTATCACTGAAGCCCATACGCCATGTTCAACTCAAAAATAAATTCTAGTCAAATTTAAAAAATGAACTTATTTTTTGAGAAAAGCATAAAGACCTTAAAGTATAGGACATTGACATTCCTAAAACTTTTGGAACATATGAAAAAACCTCTAGAAAAGACCTGAGCCTGTAAGATATAAAGAAAATACTGAAATATTTGAGGCCGTAAAAAAGAAAACTTTCCGTATTGGATTTTAAAAAGAAGTCACCATAAACAGGGCTAAAAAGACAGGAACAACCTGGGAAAATAAATGCTGGGTCTTTGAATAGAAATGATTAATATCCATAATATATTAACAGCACTCACGTATCAGCAACAAGAGGCAAATTACATACAGAGTGTGAGCAGCTGAGGGCAGAAGAACCCAGACTCTCAGTAGACTAGACACGCTCACCTTCACCAAGAATCAGGGAAATGAAATGGTGAGATTTACCCTTTTTTACCTGATAGTGTGGGAAGCCTGAAAGATTGATCATGTTGGGTACCCGAAAATGAGCACACAGGAACAGCACCTTCCTACTGCGGGGAGAATCTAAATCAGCACAGCCTCTTGAAAGACAAGTGACAAAGTCTACCAAAATGGGGTTGACCAGTGACCCCACGTCTAGTGACCCGTCATGAAGAAACACGTGTGCACAAAACGTACAAAGGCACCATTCTCGAGAACCAGAGACCACCCAAGTGCTCATCAGTAAGGGGCGGTGACCCCACCCGTGTCCTGGGGAAATGACCAGGCAGGCAGACCGCTAACAGCTGGTACAGCAAAGCATCGAAGTGTTTTTACTGATTTGCAAACAATCCCCTGTCATGTGCCTGCATTTGTGAGGACCAGCCAGCTATGCTTGGGTGCTGCGGGCCGGGCTCCAGCATGGAGGTGGAAGGGGTCTCTCCAACGGGGGCAGGAGACAGGAGGAGGGTGTGCAAGAGGAACATTTCTGCTTTGCTCTCCTTCCTCCTGTTCGGTTAAATATCTTGCTGCAAGAACGTAGGCATGCACCCCGAAGGAGATTGCAGAAGGAGAGCAGACCCCCTTGGGGGAGCAAGGGCTGTGCACCATGTGGGCCAGGGGCTAGTCCCACCTCTCAGGCCTGGTGTCCCCAGAAGGACTGGATGCTCCTGCCCCACCCCCACCGATCTGGGCCTGTCTCTTCGTGGGGTCCCCAGGCTGGTGCCCAGAAGGTGGCTGGTCTCAGAATGAGGCGGGTGCTGCACCCCAGGCCTGGCAGCCCCTGTGCAGGATGTGCGTTCAGGGCAGCGGGGTTTTCTATGGACATGCAAGCATTTGGTTATTGATCTCTGATTAGTTTCCTAGGCCACCATGACAAACTGCCACCAACTGGAGGGCTTTAAAAAATCAGACAGAAATGTGTGCTGTCACAGTTCAGATGTGCAGAGTAAGATGGGGCACTCCCTCTGGACACTGGGGAGGAAGAAGTCTGCTGCCTCTTCCGGCTTCAGGGGGCTCCAGGCATGCCTTGGCTTGTGGTTGCATATTTGGGGGGCCAATTTCCCTTAGTTCCCTCTTGTCCAACCTCCCAGCTCTGACGGCTGGGAGCACGCTGCTCTAACCTTCTGCTTTCTGCTCCACCAGCACAGAGCTTGGCACAGCGGTCAGCTCACACTGACCAGGGACAAATCAGGGTCCCCAACCCCCTTCCTGAGCAGACTTGGGATTAAAATTGCACAGTGCAAACCCCAGAGATGGGAGACTCACCCAGGAGGCGTGATGGAAGAAGGAAGAAACACCGGGTCCAACAGGTCCCTTCCTCACCCTGGAAGGTCCTCACTGCGGAGGATGTGCCTGCCTGACCTTCAGCAGTGGGAGCCTGTGTCCCCGAGGCGCCTCCTCATCCTCCTCTCTGCAGGCAGGAGCTGCACCCCTTAAGAAGCAGCATGGGGCTGAGCAGGGAACCCTGATCCGATGAGGCCCTGTCTTGTCCCCACTTGGCTGACAAGAGGGGTGTCATGAACAGTTCCAGGAAGAGAAACCCTGAGGCCCTGGGAGGCTGTTCCCACATCCAGGGCTCTGGCACAAGACACACCTCGCTCCAGACAGCCTCTGCCTTCAAGCACATCACACAAGCGCCTGAGCGCCTCGGGCACCTGCCCGGGGAAGACGCCTCGGCTTTGACTCCACACCCCGGGAAGGAACTGCTCAAGGCTATAGTTAAGCAGGCCGTCTGAAGTACGCGTTCACAGTGCTCCTGCCAGTCAGGCCTGGGGTATGAGACATGTCTCAAGTCCACAGAGAGCAGGTGGTGGCTGGGTGGAGAGGTCACACTGTAACAAGGCCAGTCACCCGGGCCTGGGCCGTGGCTCACGAGGCTGAGGTCGTGTAGACGGCCACGGGGCCCCTTTCCCGGATGGCCGCCCTGTGCAGGCACGTGATGTGGCCGGGGCTCAGGCTGCTGTGGGCTGTCGCACACCTGTTGCACATGAGCAGAGTGTCCCTGGGGAGGTTACTGACTGCCTGCTGTCAGATGCCAGCAGGGAACAGATCAGGGATTGCAGCCCAGGCCGCTGGCTACACTTGTTGCAGTGATCAGACATCCACCCTGGTACCCGCAGGGCTGGAGCAGGAGCAGGAAGTGGGGATGAAGGGGAGAGCGGGGAAGGTTCAGGCAGAGGAAGGCCTGCACAGAAGCAGGGATGCTGGAGGTGGACGGACGCCTCGCTCTCTCTGTGCTGAGTGCTCCGTGCCTTCGGCCAGGCCGGGCTGGTCAGTGTCCCTCACAACCTCACAAGCAGAACCTGTGGGCCCCAGGGTGAGTGCCTGCTGCCAGAGATGCTGGTGCTGCTCACCTGGTTCCTCAGCATAACTCTCTATGCCCCACTCTGCCCTGGTGGCGCTGCCCACCCATCCCTTCTGTAAATGTGCAGGACACAGGGCAGGGAGGTGGCAGGAGGTGGGAGGGGAGGGAGAAATAGGTAGGGGGTCCCAAACGCTCCTCTCAAATGAGACACTTCCTAGATGCCAACCTCCTTCTCTGGGTTCCCTTGTGTCCCACCCTGTCCCACCCCCTGGATGCCCTGCACCTGCCCCGGCTCCAGAGCCTCCCGGGCCTCACGGGAAGGCCGGCCGTGAATGGGCTTGTTGGGACGAAGGGTGGCGTGAGATGCCAGGCCCACTCTGCTCGCAGCGCCCGGGCTGGCGCCAGGTCCCAGCGGACGGAGCCTGCGCAGGGCCTGGAGGGAGGCTCACGGTCACTGTCGCTGCATGGGGACGTGGAGAAGGAGGGAAAAGCCCAGACGGGACCGCAAGAACCGTGTTTGGCAGGATGCCTGCCCGCTCCAGACCGGGCGCCTGGGGCTGCTCTGCTCTGCCAAAGTTGTTTTCTCTGTGCTTCTTGTTTTCACCAGCCGGAGCCACACTGATTGACCAGAAGTGAAGGTAGGGAAAAAAAGAACACCCCGAAAGCCTCAATGCTGCAGAGGAAGCAATACCTGCATGGCTCCTCCAAGCCATCGCCCACAGAGAGAAGAGCTGTGAGCTCTGTCCCCCACAAAGCTGCCCACCATGGGGCCAGAGCCTGGGCCCTGTACCCAGAGGAAGCTTCAGACCAGGAAGCCTGGCTTCTCCCACTGCTGTCCATTTCTGGGTGCCTAGCCCCTGCTGCCCTCCCCACCGGGTGTCCACGATGTGCCCCAGTGACCCCCTGGAACATCCATTCCTTCCTTCCTGGCTCTGGGCCATGGAGAGGACACACCCTAGACTGTGCAATCCCCCCACCCTCACCCCAACGATCACTTCCATTGGCTCCGTTTCAAAACTGAGGGCCCCTGGCTCAGTCCGGTAAGCGTCATGCCCAAGGGCACACCATCAGCAGGTGGCATAGCTGGCACTCAGCCCCACCCCTGTGCTGTCGGCCACCGGGCACCTCTGCCTTCTGAAATGTCACATGTCCCTGTGTCAGGCAGCAGAGTAGCCGCTCTGTTGTGCCCCGGGGGTCAGTCGGCAGAATGGTGGGCAATAGCGTGGGGGCGGGGCTGAGTGGGTCCAGCTCGGTCACAGCTAGGGAGCCTGCTCCTGCAACAGATGGGGCATGGTGGGCGGAGAGTGACGCCTTCACGCCAGCCTAGAGGACGTAAAGATTGTATGTGTGCGTGTGACTCTGTGACCAAGCAACAGGAAGTCCTGCAGTGGTCCAGTTACAGCGGGATTCTAAGCTCCAGTGAGGCAGGAAGTCTTAGCTTTGCCACCAGCCACAGTGGCTTCATCCTCTAGCTTCCTGAGATAACTCAGCACCTCCAGGGATCCATGGAGGTACCTCCAGATTCCTCATGGTCACAAAATGGCTGCAGACTCACACCCATTAGGGAAGAGTACAATCTTCTCCAAGGGCCGAATACAGTGCTGTCTGTCACCCCACATTGTGAGACACACTGGAGTCACATGCTCACTCTGAGCCAGTCATGAAACTGGGAGGGGCAGACCTGTGATTGCCCAGGCCTGAGTCACATGTCCTCCCTGGCATCATCCACAGATCACCTGGGCAGAGAGGGGTGGGAGTCACAGGAGGAAGGGGACAGTGAGGCCAGAGTGGCGTCCGCAGAGGCTGCAGGGAGTCCGTCCTTTGTGAGCTGCCCGCAGAGCCCTTTGCGGCAGTTCGGCCTTGGGCCTGGAGTGGTCTGTCCAGGGTCAAACATTTCTCCTACAAACCTTCCCAGGAAATTCAAGTGGGGCCCAACAGAGAAGCCCTGTAAGAAACGAGGCTCAGCTGCCTGTAGGAGTCAGGAAGTGGGAAGGAGAGAACCCGGCTGTCAGGGTGAGGGCGTGTGGGCACAGAGGAGGTGCCTGAGGACAGAGAAGGAGGCAAACTGCCTGGCAGCCTGGGGGCTGCTCCCGATGGCAACACACACCTGGGGGGTGATGGATGGCTCCCTGGGAAGCGGGGGAACGTGGGGGTGGAGGAAGCAGTGGACACTTCGGCACCTCCTCTGACAGGTCAGCCTCAGCCCTAGTTTCCTCCTGTGGTTCAGAGCCCTGGGGCCAGCAGCCCAGAGCCGCGCTCCCCACGCCGAGCATAATGCGTGCGGCTTGGCTGTCAAGCTGACATCCTCCATTAATGCTGCAATGCATTTTTAATACATTCCATTTTTCTTTAATTTCAGATTATATTGGGTCTGGTAGACTCTCTCTTCATTACTGAGTTGTGCATCGTTAAGCAGTGAGAATGGCTCCGTGGAGCGAGGCGGCTTCCCTCCCTTTCAGGGACCCCTCCCCAGGAAACCAGCCTTTGCGGTTTGGTTTGAAGGACAGAGATGTGAAGTTGCTCCTCCAGACCCCACAGCAGCCGCTGCCCGTGCCCACAGTCTCTTCTCTCCCAGGCTGCCCCCACCCCCCCGTCCCTGCTCTGTAGCCAACCCCCTCTCTCGGGGAACTGGTCTGGGGGACCCGGGCAAGCCCTCATCTTCTGGCTGCTGCCCTGTGTTGGCCCAGGCTCTCCTCACTCATCAGAAGGGACCCCAGTGTCTGGCGCAGGTCTGACCACTTCCCTGGCCTGCCTCCCAAATTGGAAGGTCACGATGGAGTTTCCACTGAGGCCCAGCCCTGAGTTACCTCCTGGTGGGAGAAGCAAAGGGAGAAAATGGTTGCCGTTGACAGAGACCTTAGGACTTAGTGGGAAACATGTGCACCGCCTGCACATGAAACATAGTCACAGCTGAGAGAAGGGTGTGCCGGTGGGGCTGAGCAGTCAGGGTAGGCTTCCTGGAGGAGGAGGAGCTGCGGGCCTTGCTCCGCTTCTGCCAGCCAGATGTTCACCCACACCGGAGCGCCCCAGCTGTGCTGCTTCCTTCCCCGTGTTTCCTTTAAATGAAGGAACAAACTATCAAGAGACAAACCCAAGGAAGCAGCGGAAGGGGGGGGGTGGGAGTGGGGGGAGGGAGGAAGTGGAGCACCTAGCTCCCTGCTCTGGAGGCTCCAGGGATGAAGAGAAGGAGAGGCACTGGCCTCCGTCCCAGCAGGGCCTGCAGTCAGCTCCTTGCTGCCTCCAGGCCATCCTCACCCTCCAGAGCGGCTGCGTCCTCACCAGCACTCACAGAGCGCTCCGTCAGCATCACCTTGGTAGGGACCTGGGTAGAAATGCAGACTCAGGCCCCACCCACACCTGCGGACGAGGAGTCTGCAGGTTATACCTGGGGGAGTTCTGTTATCAGAAGCCAACATCTGCCTGCTTGTTGATGGCTCAATGCTCCCTGTTTCCTCGTGAAGGAAGGTGCAGGCCCCTTTGCCAAGGAAGACTGTCCAGCCAGCCCCTCTCCCTCACCTTTTGACTAGTCAGCTCATGCTGTGCAGTAAGCCACTCACTGCCTTCCTCCCTGAGTCACTGCCTCTGCCCAGAGCCCTTCCCAGAGTCCCCGCCTTACCAGCCCTCCAGATCCTCCCCAAGCCTCCCACCAAGCCATCACTCTCTGTCCCCTGCTGACAGGGCCCAGGACCAATCACAGCCCCTGCTCACAAAGGCGGGGCCAAGTCAGCATCAGTTTGGAATCCCCAGCCCTGTCTGTGCCCGGCGCAGAGCAGGCATCCATGAAGAGCTGCAAAATGCGTGGGTGGGTGTTCTCTGTCCCAAGCAGCTCTTAATCTGATGATGAGCTGCAGCCCCACTCTGGAGACTGCCATCCTGAGGAGACGGCAGAGCCCAGCCTCCCGCAGCCTTAATCTAGTCAGGGGTAAACAGCTTCGTGCACGAAAGTGACTTGAAAACAGGGACCAAGAGCCATGCGGCCAGTGCCGATGAATGCGGTGCACCCAAGGCTGAAATTAGGGGGAAAATGCATTAACCTGGTGGCTTAAATTAAATCACAGGCACATCTCTTTTCAAATTAAATCCCTTGTTCATATTGTTCCTCATCACATGGGAGGAGCTGCCGCTACCGGCAGTCCATTTTCCCTCTCCGTGAATAGGGACATGGCTGAAAAATAAAAGGGGCCCCCTGGGTCCCCAGGAGACTCTGCAGACAGTGAAGGGCTTACGCCTCAGAACTGGTGCCTTTTCCTACAGCTCAGGGGTTTCCATGCACCAGTTACTGAAGTGAGAAAGTTGAAATATGCAGAATGTTCATATGGAATATTAACTGTCCTTTCTCACCTGAAATCCTTGCTTACAGGACGTTTAATGATCCAGATCTCTGTAAAAATGACTCTTCTAGTTGTTAGCTTGGTCTAAGGGTCTCTCTGCACACCTGACAACCTCCTTTGTTTCCCACCTCCACTTTTTCTGCAGATCCAAGTGTTCTTGACGTGGCAAGAAAAGGCCCTTCCTGCCCACATGCCCGGCTTTGTCTGCAGCCGTGGCCCCTCACTCTGTCCTCCCATGGCACTGGAGCTTTTGGCAGTGACTCATACCCAGTAGATGCTACTTCCTGTTCAGCCTCCGCAGTGCTGAGCCTTCTGCCTGGAACCCACACCTTGCTCCCTTTGCCTGGGTAATTCCCCTCATCCCTGTGACTCAGCTCAAGGACCCTGGGCTTTGGCAAGTTCTCAGTGCTGTTTTGATGTGCTCTCACATCAGTTTCCTCTTAGAATGAGAATCTCTCAAGGGCAGGTTCCTGACATGACCAGCACCAGGCCATGGCCATCACCAGAAACAGAGATATTCAGTTAATACATTCAGAGTCTAGGTGCCTGGTTTTCTTGCTTTCTGGTTCTTTCTGGGAATGCTTGTGAGCCTTTATTGTCAAACACTTCAGTCCTGGA
Source organism: Ovis canadensis (assembly GCF_042477335.2). Lineage (NCBI taxonomy): Eukaryota > Metazoa > Chordata > Mammalia > Artiodactyla > Bovidae > Ovis > Ovis canadensis. The sequence continues at coordinate 25,284,084 of NC_091253.1, read as the reverse complement.
GTCTGAGGTTGTGACTTCAAATCCCCACTCGGTCACTTGCTGTCCATGTGGCCTTGGCTGCTCTCCTAGCTGCTCTGTGTTAAGTTTATCATTCTTAGAGGGATGAATAGCCTGCCATCCCTTAGGCCACTGAGAGAGTGAAATGAGACACTGCGTAGGAAGCACTCCAGACAGTGACGGACAGGAGCCCACTTATGGAGTCAATGGTGATCGAGGACCCGCAGTGTCCTAGGGCTGGTCACCCAGCAGGGGAGCACTGCAGTTACTATTGCCTCAGACACTCCTGTTGCTATTACCACCACTGCTAATATTAGTAACGCCAGCAGCAGCTATTACTATTACTATTGCCATTACCACTACTATTGCTATTACCACTACTATTGCTATTACCACCACTGCTAATATTAGCAACACCAGTACTCCTAGAACCTGGGATAGAGGTTCCACCTCTATCAGTGGCTGGAGCAACCATGTGCTATACTGAGTTTAGTCACTCAGTCATGTCCAAGTCTTTGCAACCCTGTGGACTGTAGCCCACCAGGACCCTCTGTCCCTGGGGATTCTCCAGGCAAGCATACTGCAGTGGGTTGTCATGCCCTCCTTCAGGGTAATCTTCCCAACTCAGGGGTTGAACCCAGGTCTCCCTCATTGCAGGCAGGTTCTTTACCATCTGAGCCACCAGAGAAGCCCAAGGATACCGGAGTGGGTAGCCTATTCCTTCTCCAGAGGAACTTCTGGATGCAGGAATTGAGCCAGGGGAATGACCATGCTGCTGCTGCTGCTGCTAAGTCACTTCAGTCGTGTCCGACCCTGTGTGACCCCATAGACGGCAGCCCATCAGGCTCCCCCGTCCCTGGGATTCTCCAGGCAAGAACACTGGAGTGGGTTGCCATTTCCTCCTCCAATGCATGAAAGTGAAAAGTGAAAGTGAAGTTGCTCAGTCGTGTCCGACTCTTAGCGACCCCATGGACTGCGGCCCACCAGGCCCCTCTGTCCATGGGATTTTCCAGGCAAGAGTGCTGGAGTGGGATGCCATTGCCTTCTCTGGGGGAGTGACCATATCAGTGACTAAAAATGCTGGAAAAAAACTTTCAGGTGAGAAAGGACTGTTTTTATTCCATGCAAACATTTTGCATGTTTGGGTTTTCTCATTTCAGTAACTTGTACATGGAAATCCCTGAACTGAAGGAAAAGGCACTATTTCAGAGGCATGACAGAAGAATCAAGATTCAATATGCTAGTCAGAATAGAAGTAGGAACACCTCCTTTCCCATTTCAAACATGCTAAATATTGATTAAAATGGAAGCCCTCCCCCAGTTATAAATATATTTTGAAGCTTAAAAGAGATCATTTTACATAAGAAAGAGGTGGAATCTTGAAAGATGGAGCAAGAAAATCAAGCATGGTCTCATATGAGTTTCAGAAGGAGACAGAGTGAATTGGAGAGGAAATATTCACGGCTATTATGGCTATAAATATTCTAAGAAGCAGAGAAAGATATGTCTTCAGATAAGAGAAGCACAATTTATGCCAAGAAGGATGAATACACACAAATGCACAAGACATATTTTAATGAAATGGCAAAATGTCAAAGAAAAAACATCTTAAAAGCTATAAGAGAGAAGAGATAAAGGCAAACTTATTATCAGTCACAAGGGGTTCCTGGAACAATATAAAAATTCATTCAAATTGCTGAGGAAAAATAATGTTCAACGTAGAATTCTATACCCAGCCAGACTAACATCCAAGGAAGACAAAAGTCAAGATTGTTCAGATGTACAAGGATTATTGATCTCAAACCTCACTGAAAGAGCTAACACATAATATACTTCAACAAGGAGAAAAAAAAAACCGGATGGAAAGAATTAAAAAGGAACAAAAAGGGTGCATTGATTGATAAAATATCTCTGTAAATATAACTGAAGTACTAACTATATTTAATAATCTGACTAAATTTTTACACTTACATAAAGGAGCAAAAAAAAAAATTCCTACAGAATAATTAAAGAGAAAATGAATTCAATGCTTAAAGTATGGGAAGGTCTTGGTCATTCACAGAAAGAAGATGGAGATTCTGAAGTTCTCTATAATTTCTAGAATTTTTAGATTTAATTCTGTGTTTATAATTTCAAGTAATCCCTAAAGTATTTGAAATGTAACTAATCATTGCCAAGCCTGCTGAGATATAAAAGAGAAAGCTGTCAATCCAACAAACAGCAAAAAAGGATTAAAAAAAAAACCAAAGGATAGTAAAATCAAAATAAGAGGATAGAAATAAGTACAATATTATAGTAATCAATTGCAATAAATGCAAATGTATTCAAAAGAGATTATAAGGTTGGAACATAAATGGAATTTATATGAATGTATATATATAGGAAAGTTAAAGCAAAGGCATATAATACTAATTATAACAAAATCATTCTAGCAACATTAATATCATGTGAAATTAAATTTAAGATGGCTGAACTGGAGAATCAAGAATCATTTCTGTTTAAGTCAAGGCATGGTTGATGGCAATCAGGGCTGCTATTCAGCATTTCCCTGGATGCTATAATCTGTGTTGCAAAAAGGAAAAAGATAGACAATGGAAGGAGCTAAAATTGTGGTTATTTACAAATTGCACAATTGTCCAGGAATCTGGACAAGTGATGAAGGCTCAAAAGAGACATCATCAGAGTTCCCGGATACAGTAATCAACATATAAAAAAAAGAGTAGTTGAATATAGAACTAGCACTTAAAGAATCCATAATATTCTCACGTGCAATAAAGTAGCAAAGAAATGTGATAGAGAGAAAAGTCCCATTCACAACAATGACAAAAACTATGTTACCTAGGAATAAATGTAATAGAAGATACATTAGAGTTTTTATGAAGAAATTACAAAATTTATTGAAGAATGTAATAGAAGACCTTATTAAATAAATTTTCATGGATGGGTAGACTTACTATTGTAAAAACTATAATTCTTTCCAAATAAATTAATACATTCAATGGTATCTCAATCAAAATTCAAATTGTACTTTAGTGAAAATTGACAAGCCAATTCCAAAATTCATTTGGAGTAAAGTCCAAGAATAATCTTTAAGAAAATAAGTCTGCAGAGGGAGGACTTGAATACCAGATGTTCAAAAGTATTATGAAAACATAGAAAATAAAACTGGACTGTCCTGGTACAGCAAATTACAAATATCACAAATGGATCAGTGGAACAACAGCAAACAAGCCCTACAGAATAGCTTTGAAACAAGATGATGTACATTTGGGAATTTAATGAATTATAGAAGCAGTGTTACAAATCAGTGAAGAATGGATGGATGGCTTAATATGGGAACTTTTCATCAGAAAAGAAAATAATTAGATTCCCTCCTTTACTCTACTCAATATAATGAATTCCACATGATTAAGGACAGAAATGAGAATTTTTAAAAAGTCTTTAAAACTCCTTAAAAGAATTATATAATATTTTTATTACAACCTAAGAATAAGAAATAATTTCTTAGACAAAACCCAAAGAAAGCAATACCCAAAGCAAAGATTAATGAAAGTAACTACATCAAATGAAAAACTTTGGTACCCAATAAACCAACAAACATATTAGAAGTACGGCAGCAGGCGTGGGACAATTTGCAGCACACGGGAAAAACACTAGAGTCCAGATTTGTAAATAACCTGCAGCAATCAATTAAGAATAAAGTAATACTTTACCCACTTGATGTGAAGACTTAAGTCATCGGAAAAGATGAGGATGCTGGGAAAGATTGAAGGCAAAAGAAGGGAGTGGCAGAGAATGAGATGGTTAGATAGCATCTTTGACTCAACGGACATGAATTTGAGCGAACTCTGGGAGATAGCGAGAAACAGAGAAGCCTGGCCGGCTGCAGTCCCTGCGGTCACAAAGAGTTGAACATGACTTAATGACTGAACAACATCAAAATGATACAATAGAAAAATGGACAAAGGATGTGAACTTCAAGTCACCAAGGAGGATTCCCAAGTGGTTAACAGAGGGGAATGATGTATAAACGCAGTAGCACTAGGGACGTGCAAGTTAAGCAATAGAAGCCATGCATAAGCATTACAAAAACAAGACAATGGTGTGAGGGCTAATGAGGATGTGGACTCTGGGAAGGAGGCGGCTTGCTGTGCAGCAGGAAGCATCATTGTTTCAGCACTTCAGCACCATGGACAGCAGCCTGCCGGGCCCAGAGAGGGTGAAAATGTGGGGTCCCTTTTGCCTGAAATTCTGCTTCCGTTCCTCCAGACCCAGCAAGCCCTTCTCATTATAAATACTGTATAACACCCCGCTACTCTCTTGACGTGAAAATCATACGCATTATAACCTAACCATCACGTATTATTTTTTTTTAAAAATCAATATAATGCCCTACCTATAATGTGAAATAGAAATAAAAGGAGAGGACTTTACAATAGAATGGTATGTAATTCCATATATTCATGCTCAGGCTCAGTGAAGTGAGAGACTCAATGAAGGTGTCAAATGCTTTTATTTCCTTGGAATGAGTAAGTTTGTATTTGAAATATTTAGCTGAATAACGTCCACGCTTTCCTATGTATACAACATTCTGAAATAAGACTAAGTAAAAACTCTGGCATGAAAGTGTGCGAATAATCAATGATGTAAGCATGGACTAGCACAGGCGCGCTGTGTGGGTGCCCAGGAGAAGGACCTGCATAGCCCACTGGTCTGACATTACAGACAGCCTCCAATATGGTGGCACTGCTCAGACACCTTTGGTGAGATGACTGGCTGAAATGGTGAAGGACTCTGGTAAAGTTCTGAATAAAATGCCCTTTGATCCAAGCTGTATTTACAGGGTATTTGTATTACTGGCAAGCTCCACATAAGTGGTCAGTTTATATCCAATCTTTCTACCAAAAATATATTTATTTAGGTAATAAATTGATTCCCCAGCATGAATGCTCAGATGGGACGTTTGAAAGCTGTTTGAGCTGCAGAGCAATCCTTCACGTGTGTGCTGACCCCAGATGGTAGTGTCACCCCTACACCTAGCACTCCTGGCCTCTAACCCCTCAATGCTTGTACTGTGATTTCCAAGCATGTGAAAGCCCCCTGCGGGTGATAACAGGGATGGCAATGCCCCACGGAGCACCAGAGCCCAAGACCCCCATCAGGTGGATGCACAGGGGACCAGGCACTTGGCTGCTTAGTGTCTGTGCCAGTGAATGTCTGGAAAACGACCGCATGTGATGGACCATTATAGGTAAAATAGGTAAACTCAGGGGACCTTTGCTTCCAGTAACAATGGGCTCAGTAATTATTTCTAACTTTTCTGCTAAAACTGGATAACATACTGAAAACAACATCTTAAAAGCATTGAATAATGACGCAGAGTGAAGAGTCCAGAAACCGACCGATACAAATATAGTCTAGTGAGTTTCAGAAAGTGCAAAAGCATTAGCCTTGGCAATGGAGAATTTCTGCAAATGGTGTGAAACGATGGCCATGCAAAAACCGAATCCTGACGCTTAACTCACATGTTACCCCCAAATTAACTCAACATGGACTGCAGACATAAAAGTGACTGTAAAGTCTAAAACTTCTATAAGGAAATGTAAGAGAAAAATCTTTTAGACCTTGGGTTAGGCTAGGAGTCAACCATGGCCCATATAAAGCATTGTCATAATTTAATAAGAAGAAAACCAATAAACCAATAAACAGAGATATGAACATTTTGCCTAAGAAAATACACTGGTGACAAATGAACAGAAGAAAATACACTCAACATTAGTCACCAGTAGAGACACACAAATTAAGATTACTATAAGTAAACAATACGTATCTGTTAAAGTGTGAGTGTATACAGGGCCTCCCTGGTGGCTCAGTGGTAAAGAACCCGCCTGCCCATGCAGGAGACATAAGAGACATGGGTTCGATCCCTGGGTCGGGAAGGTCCCTTGGAGGAGGGCATGGCAACCCATTCCAGTATTCTTGCCTGGAGAATCCCATCAACAGAGGAGCTTGGTGGGCTACAGTCCATAGGGTTGCTAAGAGTTGGACATGACTGAACTGACTTAGTATGCAAGTATATTTACCCAACAACATCAAGTTCTCGCAAGGACGCAGAGCCCCTGGCATCCTGAATCCGTCGCTGATGGGAGTGCAAGTGGTGTAACAGCATCTCATCTTTGGAAACACAGTTTGATATTTCCCTAATAGTCAAGTGTGCACTTGTAGTATGACCCAGCAATCCCACTCTTAGGCCTTTTCCCGAGAGAAACGAAAGCCGATATTTTCACTAGACCTATATGTGAATGTTTATTGCCATCACCCAAAGTCCCCGAACAGCCTCTCTTGGGTGGAGGAATGAACACAGTGGGTCCCTCCGCACTGCAAGGTGCTTTTCAGGACCAAGCAGGAATGAGCTGGATGCTCTTGAGCACTGGGGTGACTTCCAGAGGCAGGATGCCAGTGAAGGAAGCCAAACCCCAAATGCCACACGCTCTGCTATTCCATGTATACGACATTCGAGAAGAAGCAAACGTACATGGATGAAGAGGCCGGTGTTGCCTGGGGTAGAGATGTGTCAGGCGGTGCACCAAAGAGAAGCAGGAGCAGGAATTTGGGGTTGAGAAGACTCCTAAATGTGATGAGGATTTGTCAAAATCTGTTAAACTGGACACAAAGAGTGAATGTTACTGTATGCAAATTAAAAATAAATTGAAACAAATAAAAATGTAGCTGTTCAAACATCTGACTCATCAAATCTACCTAGACGAATATAGAATCTTATGGAGATCTGAAAGAGTGCTGAGATAAATGCATGGAATTTTCACTGTGGCGTTGTTTCTAACAGGGGAAGTCAAGCATAAATCCGGACATCAGGGGTTCCATTTGAATACATTCTGATATAGCTACAAGATCTTAGTAAACTACAGACATAATGAATGATGTGGCTAGATTTCAAAGGCACATTTTGAATGAAAAAAAAAAAGTTTCGGAATACGTACAGCAGGAGAGAATGTTAATTACCATGACTTCATAGTAAGTCTTGATTTATAATTCACTCTTATATGATTTTTTAAAAACTCCAAGGCAATAACATGCGTTTTTCATTGATACATTCGTCACAGCATCAATATAAAGAAGAGTGCCGGGGGTTTATCTTCACGGCTGAGGGAGGAATTCTTCTCTGAGCTTGAGGACAGTGAAGGAGATTTCAGCCTGATCAGAATTGTTCATTTCCTTTATATTTTAAATATCTGGAGCAAAATGAGGAAAAATTAATTTGGGTGGGTAGATGTGGGTGTTTGTTTTTAATTCACTGCAAAAAGAAAAAAAAAAAAAAGGAGCTATCAACTAGCCCCAGTTCCCTTCCTGTCAATGCAGAGCTGGTTTCCCTGTCTCTTGGCTCCAAGTCCAAACTCCCCTGCTTTGCTCTGTGGCCCCACCCAGGCCCTGGGTGTCTGACTGCACTTTGTTGCTGCCACTGGGAGACTGGGAGGCACCGTGGGGACAAGGGACTGCAGAGCTCTTTGCCGGCCTTGGGGCATTACCCCAACACAGTCACCCCCTGCAGGGGCACCCGCAGGGCCAGGGGCTGAGCCCGGCTGTTGGGAGCCGCTGTTCCAGCTCTGCAGAGCAAGATTCAGCACCAGCCCACGGGCGCTCCTCTGAGCTCTTCTGAGCTCCAGCAGCCTAGGGAACACTGCCTCTGCAGCTACTGCGTCTGAGTCACCTCACCTCCCTCCGTCTGCCACCTCAACCTCCAACACCAGGTAAGCACCCCCACGCCAGCCTCCCTCTGATTACCACACCTGGATCCCGCTGACATGCAGCCACCACCATACTCCGGCAGGTTCTGATTTTGTCGGCTCCCACACTTCCCTTCATCTGCCCCTACCCCCTCGCCCCCACACCGGGCTTCAGGGAGCCCACCCACCTTCTCCACCAACCTGGGTTCAGCTAGCCGTCTTTCTTCTGCTTCTCTGGGCCTGATCCTCTACAGAACCACACACTTCAATTCCAGCAGATCCAGTTTAGCAAAAACTCATTTTGCCGGGCGTAGCAGCTTAGTGGCGTCCGTGGGGGGCTGAGAAAAGAACGTGACAGTGCTTACCTCCTGGGGACATCAGACTCCCTGCAGACAGGCATGACAGCGGCAGCACACAGGAGTCTATATCGCACGTCAAATGACGGGTGCCTGAAGACTTCTGCTTCTCCAATGGCAAGAACCCAGGCAATCCAGAGAGGACGGGCATCCAAAGCCCGACTCCACAGCTGGACATCGGAGACCTGAGGGAGGCCAGGCAGGTGTGGATGGTGCCGGAGAGGCACTGCAGCCTGCCCTGGTGGAACTGGCTCAGGGAACCCTGAGAGCACAACCACTCCCCGAAAGGTCAGGGGCTGGGGCTGGCGGTGGGGGGAGGGAGGCTGGCAGTGGGGGCCCCTGAGGAGTGTGAGCAGGATGGCCAGGGGTGATGGCCATCCAGAACACTCCAGGCTGCAGAGTGCTGTGCCATTCGGGGCTTGGCGTGTGGGTGCTGTGAATGAGGAGGGTGCTGGGTCCAGAAGCTCCTCACCACGGTTAACATGCCACCTTCCCAGGAAACAGGGCGCTGATCTAAAGAGCAGGCTCACGGCACCTCCCTAGCTGTCACCCCAACTTCTGATCCATCACAGCTTGTGGACTTTACCCTTTAAATGGCTTTATACCCAGTCTTCTTCCCACCGCTCACTGCCACGTCCTGAGCCACCTTTGCTTTTGACCTTGGAAATGGCAGTGACCTGTGAGCTGATCTGACCACTGCTGCTCTGTGCCCTGTCCCACTTGCTGTCCTTGGGATAAAGCTGTGCCTTTACTGTGGTCTCAGATGGAGGCTGAGTCTGGCCTCACCTGCCTGTCAAGCTCGCCTTCTTCCACACCCTCCCTTGCTGGCTGCCCTCCATTTCTCCGAATGCCCTGCACTGTCCCCACCCCAGGGCCCTTCAAAGACTCTGAGGACCCTCACCAACGAGCTGTCTCACTTGATGCCTTCTGGCTGGGTCCTCTGTCTCCCTCAGATCCAAGCCCGGGTGGCTTCCAGGCCTCCTTACCTGACCCTAAGGCAGACCCTTCATTTGCTTTCCCAGCAGATGCTGTGCCTTCCCTGGAAGGAGCCTGAGGCTTTTATCTAACATCTACATCAGTTAGCATCATAGCTAGTGGTGGAAGAATGAGTCCTCCTCCCCTGATACCTGAGAATAAGATGAGGATGTCCACTCTCACTTCTGCTGGTCAACACGGTACTAAAGGTCTAGCCAGAGAGATGAGGCAAGTAAAAGTAACAGCAAGCCATATGCATTGGGAAGGAAGAAACAAAACAGGGTCTAAATGCAGGTAACATGAAAGTGTCAATATAGAATCCCAAGGAATTGACTAGTTTAAAAGGGAAAAAAGAAGATCATGAAGAAGGAAAAAACCTCCTAGAATTAGCAAGGTCACAGGCTGTAAGATCAACATACAAAAATAAATCTATTTTAAATACTAGCAGTGAATATGTGGAAAGTGAGATTAAAAATACAAAGCCATTTATAATTACTCAAAAAATGAAGTAGCAGTAAATCTAATACAACATGTTCAGAAACTGTATGCTGAAAGCCACAGAAATGCTGAGGAAGGAAATTTAAAAGATCTGAGTAAATGGAGACAAATACCATGTTCATGGATTGGAATAGTCAGCAGACTAAAGGCATTAATATTTCCCAAACTGATATGCAGGTTTAGCACAATTCCTATCAAAATCCTAGGAAGTTTTTTCTATAGATATAAATAAGATCATTCTCAAATTTGTATGGAAAGTCTGATAAACTAGAAAAACTAAAAAAATTTTGAAAGAGAAGAACGAACCAGAGGAATCAGCCTACCTGATTTCAAGACTTACGTTTTAATCAAGACTGGGTGGTATTGGTAGAGGAAGGGGACAGGAAAAGAACAGGAAACCCAGAAATATACTCTCTCAATTACTCAACTGATTTTTTTACAAAAAAGCAAAAGCAATTCCACGGGGAAAGACAGTTTCTTAAACAATGGTCCTCGAGCACTTGGATATCCACAGATAAAAAGCAAAGAGCCCTCAACCGACACCTACCACCTTACATAAAATCAGATCCAAATGATCATAGATTTAAATGCAAAGTGTAAAACTGTGAGACCTTTTGAAGAACACATAGGAGAAAATTTTCCAGACTTGGTGAAGAGTTCTTAGACATGACACAGAAAGTATGACCCATAAAAAAAATTAATAAAGCTGGATCTCATCAAAACTAAAATCTTGTGCTCTACAAACGGCATAGTCAAGGGAATGAAAAGATAAGCTATACCAAGTCGCTTCAGTGGATGGAGGCAAAAACTCACATCTAACACTGTACTCATTTCTAAAATATACAAAAACCCCGGAAAATTTAACAGCAAGGAAACCAACACGCAAATAAAAAAATGGCGAAGGAAGTGAAGAAACCGTTCCCTAAAGAGTGTGGACGGGCTTCCCAGGTGACGCTAGTGGTAAAGAACTTGCCTGCCAATGCAGGAGACATAAGAGATGCAGGTTCGATCCCTGGGTCAGGAAGATCCCTTGGAGGAGGCTATGGCAATCCACTCCAGTATTCTTGCCTAGAGAACATCATGGACAGAGGAGAGTGGTGGGCTATATAGTCCATAAGGTCACAAGAGCTGGACACAGCTGAAGAGACTTAGTAGCAGCAGCATCAAGAGGGTATACAGATGGAAGGGAAGCATATGAGATGTTCAACGTCACTAGCCTATTAGGACAGCTGACATTCCAAACACAGTGTACGCACACACACAGCACCAAATGCTGGCGAGGACACCTGAATAAAATGCTGGTGAGACCATCTGAATCTCAGACCCTTCTGGTGGGAACGTAAAACAGTACAGACACCCTGGAGTATTGTTCCTAAAAATCTAATCAAACACAGACCATACAACCCAGCAACTGCACTCTTGGGCATTTATCCCAGAGAACTGAGAATTTGGGTCCGTGTAGATACCTGTATACAACTGTCTATAGCATCTTTGTTCGAAAGTGCCCCAAACTGGAAACCAAAATGACCCTCTGTAAGAGAAAGTTTAGAACAAATTCTGGCCTGGCCGGTCCACTCCACAAATCACTACTGGAATAAAAAGACACACACTACCGAGGCACACCGCTGTTTGGCTGGATCCCAGTGACATTATGCTGAGTAAAAATAAACCGACCTCTAAAGGTTACATACTGCATGAAGAACATAACATTCTTGAAAATCATAGAGATGGAAAACCAGGTTAGTGGTTGCCAAGGGTCAGCGTGGTGGCAGGGAGCCATCCTGTAACCTGACCCCAGTGGAGGCCGCACGGGGGGAGCACGTGTGATTAGGTGTTGAAGAGCTGCACGCGTGCCGCTCCAGGGTCCGGCTCCTGGCTTTGACGGAGTACTCGGCGTCTTCATCATCCTGCCTGTGTCAAAGGACACGGCCATCGGTGGAATCTGAAGAAAGGGCCCGTGGGACTTCTCTGTGCTCTTTGCAACTTCCTATGAATCCATAATGATTTCAAAATTAAAAAAAAATTTAAATGTTAATTATAGAAAAATACAGAAGCACCTTGTTTGGGCAGCCTTCATTCCTCCTCCTGACATGCCGATCCCTTTTCCCTTCCGCCCAGCAAAGGAGGTCTGGAGCCTGAACTTGGGGGGTGGGCTCGTGGGTGTGAGCTTCGGCAGTGGGGCGGGAGGCAGGGAAGAACTCCTGAGTCTAGACCCCAAACAGCTCAGGTTTGCTCATTATTTGGCAGCTTCTGGACCTGGTGCCCCGTGTCCTGTCTGTGCAGAGCAGGTGGAGCTGCTGCGAGGGTGAAGTCGAATCATGGCTGGTACACACTGCAAACTGTAAGCTCCTGAATCAGGACAGGAGGGGCGCACGCCAGGCGTTTCCAGAGCTCTCAGGAGCTCCCCGGAGGCAGGGCTGTGTCGCCGGCTGTGCTGTTGTGTCCTGCTGCGATCTTCAGGGAGACAAGAGGTTGTGGCTGGGATGTAGGACAGAGCCGGGCTCAGGGAGGAGGGGTGTCACTGTGCTCCCCTCAGCTGGAGGGCTCCCTGTGGCAAGTCCCCCCCCCCTCCGCTCTGTTCCCTGGGCCCTGGAGTGGCAGGCATGGGTGGGGACGTGTGGCAGCCACAGCCTTTCAGAGCTGGGAAGGGCGAGCAGGACAGCTGGAGGCCTCCCGCTGAGCGGCTTCATAATTAGAAGCAAAATCAAGGAAAACTGCGGCAGCGATGGCTTCAAACAGGGCAGGTTTTAAATCAGCCCAAGTCAGGGCTTGTCAGCTGGGATGCTGATTAGAAAGAAAGGTGAGTGTGCGAGTGTGTGTGTGGGTGTGTGTGTGTGTGTGTGTGTGCACGTGTGCACGCGTGGCTTTGAATTTTCTCCAGAATTGCTGGTGTTGTCCCAGAGCCGAGTGTCTCCCAGGAAACCTGCTGAGTGTCATTGACTTGCAGCTTGAGACCCGTTCGGCTCTTCCCCGCCGGCCCAGAGCCTGGGTCTCAGTGGAAGCTCCTGTCACCTCGCAGGATAGCAGGAGCAGCTGGCGAAGGAGGGAGGGCTAGCACCTAGGAGACGGTGGGATCCCTCCACCCACCTCCCTCCCAGCACACGGTGGGCGGGTGCAGAGTGGCTGTTAACTCCATCCAGCAGAGGCTGCAGAGCCGGTCAGGGCAGAGGACACGTCCAGAGAAGTCCAAGTCTCAGGGCCACTCCAGAGAACAAGGGGAGTCTTCAGGAAGAAGGGGGGTGGCAGGAAGTCTCCCTCCCGGGAGCCTGGCTTTGAGCCTTGCTGTCGGGGAGTGAGGACAAGCTCCCCCACCAGCCCCAGGGCAGAGTGGAGCAGGAAGACCCTCACTCCCTCTGTGATGGGGACAAAGCAGGAGGCAAAGTAAGCTCTGCAGAGCCCCAGGTGCAATTCAAAGCCGACAGTCCACCTGCTCTCTCTCTCCTTCCAGCGGCTGCCCCCTCCCCACCCTTACCTTCCCCCCTCACCTCCAGGCACTGGACAGCTCAGATGCAGCCCAGCCTCTGGGCAGGTGGGCAGGCATTCCTGGGCAGGTCTGGGCGGTGCCCTACCCGGAGCTGTGCTCTCTGGCCCCCGTGAGCAGGCTCAAGGGGCAGGCCCAGGAAATAGCCTTGTTTCACTGCCAGAGCCCCTGACAGCAGCCCTTACCCAGCGGAGCAGGAGATAGCCTTGTGGGGAGGGCTGGTGGGGAGTGGCAGGGGTCACCCTCCCAGGAAGCGGCCAAGGGGTAGCAAGGTGCCGGGGCCCTCTGGCAGCCCTGGAACTTGCTGGGAACAGGATAAGCAGTGGTGGTCCTGCAGGGATGGGGAGGTAGCCTTGACCTCTGCAGGCCTTTCATGCCCGCAGCTCCAGCCTGCCATCTGCCAGCCAAGTCACTGCCACCCTTCAGGAAGGAGACTGCCAGCCAGCAAGACGCTCCCGGGATGGGAGGCCTGGGAGACGTCTGATGGGCTCCCTGCCGAGACCCATCAATTGTCCCAGGATGATTTCTTAATCATTTTGCAAGTAATTAACTGGCGCTCTCATTAGCACGCAGGCGCTCTGTAAAAGTTTCAGGGGGCAGGCAGCTGCATTGGGTGAAACTCAAACTGGGTGATTTTTAATTACGGACAAACCCGCCGGGGACAGATGCCTTGTCAGTCTTGCCACCTATTTATTCGTTTTTCACCCCTTCTTGGAAATGGAGAGCAAAATGCTCGTCACTTACCTTTGCACGCGTCCCAAGTGACATAAAAGCACAAAGGGAATGGGGTCATGGGTGGGACTCACTGGATGAGCCTCAGCACAGCTCGGCTGGCAGCGGACCCCGAGGGTGTCCACGGTGTGTACCACGGGAGAGGGGTTCCCGGGAGGACTGTCAGCAGAGCCCCAGAGGAGCGGACTGTGGGTGTGCACGTGTGTGCACGTGTGTGCACGGGCATGCACGCTGACACTAGGCCACTGGTAGCAATTGTGGTTAGGGAACAGCGCACGAGGACAGAGGGCTTCATCCCTTCATAATCAGGGAAGCTGGAAAGACACATCCCTTTACCTGAATGCTGGCCACCACGCACTTACACATCAAATATTCTCAGGAATCCATTGAGTTCCACTTCACAAACCGTTTCTCCACATCATTATTAAACTTGAGTTTCACAGCAACATAAACAGACCTCACACCAGGCAGGACTTCTGGGAAATGCAGCCCGGGAACCCCTGATTTACTGTAGACTTATTAAGTGCCAGGACTGTAGGTCCAGCAGTTTACCTAGCCTTCCCTGGAATCCCAAGGGAGCCCGCTCTATCTGGTTAGATGGACACTGGAGGTCAAAGAAGTGGCCTGCACAGGTCTCTGTGCTAACAGGTGGTGGACAAGGAATTAGTCAGCACAGGTCACTGTGCTGACAGGCGGCGGACAGGAAGTGGCCCGCACAGGTCACTGTGCTAATAGGCGGTGGACAGGAAGTGGCCCGCACAGGTCACTGTGCTGACAGGCGGTGGACAGGAAGTGGCCCTCGAAGGTCACTGTGCTGACAGGCGGCGGACAGGAAGTGGCCCGCACAGGTCACTGTGCTGACAGGCAGCGGACAGGAAGTGGCCCGCGAAGGTCACTGTGCTGACAGGCGGCGGACAGGAAGTGGCCTGCACAGGTCACTGTGCTAACAGGTGGTGGACAAGGAATTAGTCAGCACAGGTCACTGTGCTGACAGCGGTGGACAGGAGGTGGCCCGTGTAGGTCACTGTGCTAACAGGCGGTGGACAGGAAGTGGCCCATGTAGGTCACTGTGCTGACAGGTGGTGGACAGGAAGTGGCCCGCACAGGTCACTGTGCTGACAGGCGGTGGACAGGAAGCGGCCCGCACAGGTCACTGTGCTGACAGGCGGTGGACAGGAAGTGGCCCGCACAGGTCACTGTGCTGACAGGCGGTGGACAGGAAGTGGCCCGCACAGGTCACTGTGCTGACAGGCGGTGGACAGGAAGTGGCCCGCACAGGTCACTGTGCTGACAGGCGGTGGACAGAGCTTCTTCCCAGAACTTCGGACGGACAGCGCTGCACCCTGCCCTCAACCCTACAGCAGCAGTGATGGGAAGAGGAGCACCGCAGGTCTCCTGCCTTTTGTCTCCACTCAGTGTGAGAGGAGGACAGAGCTGTCTGTCCCCTGCTTGGGCAGGAGAAGGGTCTCCAGGGTGGTGACAGGGGTCCACACCTGTCTTTGAGGGCTCCCGCATCCTGGGGAAGCTGCCTCAGAGTCTGTCCGTGCAGACCACACCATGGCCCTATTTCCGAAGGCCTGACTCCAGCCTCAACCAGCCAAAGAGCTGCCCAGCGTGGAAGCCACTAGCCAGACATGGGGCTTAAAGAAAAGTTGTTTCCAGCGGCTCAGACAGTAAAGAATCCACCTGCAATGCAGGAAACCTGGGTTCGATCCTTGGGTTGGGAAGATCCCCTGGAGGTGGGCAGGGCAACCCACTCCAGTATTCTTGCCTGGAGAATCCCATGGACAGAGGAGCCTGGAGGCCTACAGTCCACGGGGTTGCAAAGAGTTGGGCACAGCTAAGTGAATTACCTACAATCAAGATCTGCTTCCTCCGTGGCACTGGGCACATCACAAGTGCTCGAAGCTTCGTGCTGCCCAGTACAGAGAACACACCCTTCATCCAGGCAGCTCTCTGCCTGGTGCTGCTCTGTGGCAGGGCCAAAACGGTCAGTATTTAGGCCTTGCAGATCATGCAGACGGTCACAACTCCTGCGCCATGGGGGCGGAGAAAAGCCAGCCTACCCAGGACGCCCACACGTGGGTGCGGGCGAGCGCCAGTGAAGCCGGACTCATAAGACAGGTGGCACACCAGGCTTGGCCCCGGGCCGTCGGCCAGTCCCTGCTCCCAGCTGTGGTCATTCACAATATCAGAAAGTGGAAGAGAGACAATGTTGGAACACGCAGATTTTCAATCAACTCTCACTTCCTAGAATATTCAAGTATTACCACCTCTAGAAATATGTCTGTACACTCTTTCCTGAGGATGTTCTCCAGCAAAACAAAGGAGTCAAGCGGGACTGAAGGATCACAGGCACACGGGGGGCCGTCACATCAGAGGACAGGTCCCAGGACGTCGAGCCCACGTGGGCATCCAGGGCCACTGTGTGGATGCAGTGGAAGGTGGGAAGCCCCGGAGGCGGGACTCCAGGGAAAAGTAAGGGGGCAGGGACTCAACAGAATCCTTTCATGGATGAAGATTTTGAAAACATAAGATGATGAACATGTGTTAACAGCAACAGAGGAGAAAAGGCAAATGGAAATTCTAGAGAAAAAACAAACAAACAAACTTCTCTCTGTGAACATGCTACGTGCATTTTCTCAAATTTTCGGATTTGAGAAGCAGCCTGGAGGCAAAGTGCAGGGACTTAACTACAGCCACATGTGAACTGTGCCACCTTTAACCCCAAGGATGCTAGTGGTAGCAAGGGTAGGTGCTCTGAAGGGGGTGGTGTCATCCTTTTCTAGTGAGGGAGTCAGTCCAGGTCTTTTGCATTTGGTGGGAAACACAGAGCATCAGTCCATGATGTGAGTCAGAAATTAAATGCTGGCGCCTTGATTGGTGAGGGAGGAGGGTGATGAGCCAAATCCTCACCTACTGTTGTCAGAGGTCAACTGATAATGCGTAAAACTGAAAACAAAGGTTATGAAGCAAGAGAGAAGAGTTGTATTTGAAATATGAATGCAGTTATTGGGAGATTCAGCTAAAAGGATTCCAAGAGGTCAGCTCAAGGTGGGGAGGGGGGCGAAGAGGGATGGTCAAGGGCGGCTATTTTTATTAGAAACTCATCTCTTTCTTATCTATTTTACAAGTGAAGGTACCGTGTTGATTAAGTTCTAACTATTTAATAAGATGAAATGAGATTTCCCTAGCTTGCAGGAGGTGGTGGCAAGGTAGAGGCAGATCCATGCCGAGCGCTGGCGGCTGGCGTGGGAGGGGGACGGCAGGGTAATGGCTGTACCTTGTCTGTCGAGGTGTCTCAGCTCAAGTGTTTTCATGACATACTTGTCAGTTGTCCCTGTTTTGTCTCAGAAATGCTTCGGTTTGGACAATGAAATAGACAGCTGTTCAATCAAATATATGGTGGTATGAGTGGGTGGGTGGCAGACATTGAGTGGCCAGGGACTGCTGGAAAGAAACCTCAGCAGGGTTGGGACCGGCTGCCTTTGAGAGGCCGGAGCTTTGACAAGGGGAGAAATCAACTCATTGAGACTAAAACGTAGCACATGCCCTGTGTGCTGGGTCCTTTTCTGGCTGATCCACATGCGGTAGCTCATCTCACCCTCACGGCCACCGTCCTAATTTACAGACGAGTAAACTGAGGCACGAAGAAGTTAAGGGCCCTGACCAACGTCACACAGCTAACGAGAGGTAAAATTCCGAGTCTAGACAGGCAAGTGAGGTCCAGAGTCCATCCTGGGCAGCTCCTCTGTGCTGTGTGTCCTCTGTTCTGCCCCCAACTGCCCCCAGACCTATCTTGGCCCTCCACGCTCTGTGCCCTGGGCAGCCAGACACGTTGCCCCCTCCAGCTCTGGGGTGTGCTTGATGGGAGGGTGCTGGGGCGTGCAGAGGACGGGGCTGGGGCCTCGGTTCCTCTCCTGCCCTGCATGCCATGAGGGGGTCACACACGTAGGGGGGTCTCCCAAAAGACTGGCTTCCTCCTGCCAGTCCTGGTCACTCTTCCCTCCCTGGTGCCTCCAGGCGGACGGCGGAAATGGCTCTCTTGGGCACTAATTCTCTCCATTTCCTGCAGCCAGTGACCAGCCGTCTGCCTCACTGTGGGGACCTGGTCTGTGCTGACCCCAGGGGAGAGGTGTTTGAGGTCATCAGAACAGACGCAACCACGAAGCCGGAGATCCGGGGATTTCCAGAGGAGAGGTTGTGAAGAAGGGTGGGGGAGTCCCACCATGCACTCCTGAACAGGTAGAACATGAAGCAGACCCAGCCCAGAAGGCAGAGAAGATTCTGGAAAGGATGCACAGAGATCTGAGAGCGGGAGTGTCCCAGGGAGCGAGAGAATGGCCTCGAGCACCCTGAGCCAGCCGCCAGGCGAGGCCTGAGTCTCGTTGTAAATCCAGAAACAGGGAAAGCTGAAACAAGATCAGTTAGTCTTTAGGAAGAGTTTGCACAGAACCCTTGCACAGGGGAGCCTCCAGGTCTAGAGCTGAGCGAAGCCCGAGGCAGAGGTTACAGCGTGACCTCTGGAGTGAAAAGGAGGAGGCTATTTATCCAAGGTGGGTTTTCACAATGGGGCTTCCAGGCAGCAGGGGGCTGGTTGAAAGCAACCATCTTCTACCATTTTAGGAAGAAGACTTCAGTTTTCCTTGGATCATTACCAGAGGCATTTACAACAAATAACCTACATTTTGCTTATGTTCCAGAAATAAGCTCAATTCAGTGTTGCTCATGCAGCTTAAATGGTTTTGTCTGTTTGGAGGATTGTCCAGCCTGGTCTTTATTCTATTTGATTTTAACAGCCTCCAGGGAAGTCATCCACTTCCAGACCCAGGGGAGTCAGCCTGAGCCATCTGTCTCAAAGGGCAGGTGGGGTAGAGGCTGCCTGGACCAAGGATGGAGGGAGTGGAGGAAACGGAGGCCCAGGGCAGGCTCTCTCCTGAGCATGAGGTGGTGGGCTCACAGGAGTCGGGGCTGCTCTCTTTACCCCCAGGACCCCCTCCGCCCTCTTCCCACCACACTGTGCCCTCACTGTGGATGCTGTGTGGACTGCATCCAAGGACGCCCTGCCTCCATCTCCTGGCTGGATGTGATCAGAGAGGCGGCATTGGGAGGCTGGCTGGTGCTCCCTCAGCTCCTCCCCGCCTGGCGGCGCTGGCTGGTGCTCCCTCAGCTCCTCCCCGCCTGGAGGCGCTGGCTGACTTCCTCCCGGACCCAGGGCCCTTCTCCACCCAGCTCCTTCCTGGGGATCAGCCCAGAAGGGCTTGGGGCAGCTCAGGGGAGCCTGGGGACAGAGCGAAGCAGAGGGGTCAGGAGGACAGGGGTCCTTCCAGGATGAGGAAGACCTGGGGGGACAGAGGAGACGGGAAGCACTGAGCAGAATGGGGACTCCGAGCCTGGGGTTCCGGAATTAGGGATCTGGGGGTGGAACAGTTCTGAAGGATGGTGGGGCCCGGGTGGGAGATGGGATGGCCACCTAGGCGAGAGGAAAAGTGCAAACACGCTCGCTGTGCTCTGATCAGAGTGCATGGTGCTCCACGGCCCTGCAGCTAGAGGCCGATGGGCCTGCAGCGAGCACAGTGGGTGTGCAAATCCATGCGTGCGTTCACGCTGGGTCACTTCAGTCGTGTCTGAGTCTTTGCAAACCTATAGGCTGTATCCCACCAGGCTCCTCTGTCCATGGGATTCTCCAGGTGAAAATGCTGGAGTGGGTTGCTGTGCCCTCCTCCAGGGGATCTTCCCAATGCAGGGATCTTAAGTCTCCTGAACTGGCAGGCGGGTTCTTTACAACTAACACCACCTGGGAAGGCTATAATGTAAACTGGAAAATATTTATTAATTTAGGTCACACCACATGACTTTTAGGATTTTAGCTTCCTGACCAGGCATGGAACTCCAGCCCCCCGAGTCCCAACCACTGGACTGCCAGGGAATTCCCATGAAACTTGGAAAATGTTTAGAACTTGATGAAAATAAAAATATTATGAGGGAAAACCTGTGGGATGCAGCTAAAGCAATCCTCAGGAGGATAAAAGAAAAGCTGAAGATTAATGACTTGAGCATCCATTTTTAGAAGTCAGGGGGAAAATAACAAAATAAAACCAGTATATAACAATAGGATAAAAAAATCAATAATAGAGATAAAAAGATAAATTGATGAACTAGGAAAAAGACAAGTAAGAGAGGGTCGGGAAAGTCAGAAGCTGGTCCTCTGAAAACTGCTGATGAGAATAACAGGTCTTTGGTGAGACTGGTGGTGAGAAGCAGTGACGGCAGGTGGGGTGGAGCCACAGACGGCACCGCAGGGAGGAGTGGGTGAGAGGCTCCCTCTCCCCATGCACGGAGTCACAGGAAGGGTCTCACCTGAAGAGCAACGTGAAAGAGCGCCACACACAGGGAGTAACGGCTTCCGAGTGGCTGCACAGCAGACGGGGACAGGAACGTCTGAGACGGAGAAACGAGGCAGTAAAAGACGCACAAGGACTTTGTGGATAAAATTTGGAGAACTGTCTTCATTTGGGGGGAAATTAGATCATTTTATTGTGAGCTGTTAATGAAAATCTAAATAAATAACATTGCATTTTCATGGATTGGAAGGTTGAGTACAGAAAAACGTCACCTATCCAAAACCGGTTTACTGATCCAATGCAATAATACAAATCCTTTTAACTTTTTGGTGTGACATATGATAAACTAATTCAGAAATACATATGGAAGTGCAAAGGGCTAGAGATCACTGAGTTCCTGGAAGCTAATGACGTAGGCAGACTTGTTCTCTCAGTTGACTAGACTTTTGTATGTTTAATTAGGGTGAGTTGAGGAGCAAAAAATTTGTTCAGGAGCAAAAAAATTACACCAGGAAAACAGAATACATCCCAGAAACAGACCCACAAGTTTATAGAAATGTCTGAATATTGAAGATTATTGAAGATTAGAAGGAAAATTGAGCTTTTCAAGAAACCAAGCTGGGAAAATTGGGTGTCCAGGCAGAAAAGAAATGAAGTTGAATCCCTATCTTATACTACACGCAAAAAATAGTTTCACATGGATTTAAGACTTAGGGAATACAAAACTATAACACTATTGGAAAACATTAAGATTTAAAAAATAAGACACACAAAAAGTTCAAACCCAAAGGAAAAGATTTATTAGTTTGCATAAAATTGAAGAACTCTGATTTATTAAACTAAACTGAATTCAAATTGAATTTTTAAATTAAAAAAATAAACCACAAACTAAGACAAGAGATTTTCATTGTACTTAACCAACCAATTAGTGATTTCTAACACAAAGAGCTCCTCTCAAATAGAAAGACTGAACAAAGAATTTGAGACATCTCACCAAAAATATCTCCAAATCTTATAAATATGAAAATGTGCTGAATTTGATTAGAAATCGGGAAAAAGCAAATCGAAATCTCAGTGAAATGCCACTGCACATCCAGTAGGCTGGCAAAAATCAAAAGTCAAACAGCATCAAATGATGGTAGGAATGAGGAGTCACCAAAACTTCCCACTGTTTTAAAAAGCAACCAGTTTACAAAACAGCGAAAAAGTTGGCTTAAAACTCAACATTCAAAAAACTAAGATCATGGCATCACTTCGTGGCAAATAGCTAGAGAAACAATGGAAACAGTGAGAGACTTTATTTTGGGGGGCTACAAAATCAGCGCAGATGGTGACTGCTGCCATGAAATTAAATTAAATGTGACCAATCTAGACAGCATATTAAAAAGCAGAGACATTACTTTGCTGACAAAAGTCCATCTAGTCAAAGCTATGATTTTTCCAGTAGTCCTGTATGGATGTGAGAGTTAGACCATAAAGAAAGCAAAATGCTGAAGAATTGATGCTTTTGAACTGTGGTGTTGGAGAAGACTCTTGAGAATCCCTTGGACTGCAAGGAGATCAAACCAGTAAATCCTAAAGGAAATCAGTCCTGAAAATTTTCATTGGAAGGAATTATGCTAAAGCTGAAACTGCAATACTTTGGCCACCTGTTGAGAACTAACTCATTGGAAAAGGCTCTGATGTTGGGAAGATTGAAGGCCGTTTGAGAAGGGGACGATAGAGGATGAGATGGTTGGATGGCCTCACTGACTCGATGCACATGAGTTTGAGCAAGCTCTGAGAGCTGGTGATGGACAGGGAAGCCTGGAGTTGCAGAGAGTCAGACACTACTGAGAGACTGAACTGAACTTACAAAACAGCCTGGATAAATCTGAACATGGCCCTACCTTATGGTTGGCCAATTCCATGTCCGAGTCTCTAAGCTTAGAACACAGGACAGGTGAACCAGACCTGCATCTGACTACCCGGTTATCCGTCCAAATAAGTAGAATATGCACAATGTGGCAAATTCATGCAAAGGATCCTCTAAGAGCTCAGGCTGCGGCTGTAAATATCCGGAAATTAATCTCACAACATAGTGTTGATGAAAAAAGCAAGTCCGTAAACAATACATGTTCTGTGAAAAGTGAAAGCCATTCAGTCGTGTTTGTGTCTGACTCTTTGCGACCCCATGGACTGTAGTCCATAGAGTTTCTCCAGGCCAGAATACTGGAGTGGGGAGCCTTTTTCTTCTCCAGGGGATCTTCCCAACCCAGGGATTGAACCCAGGTCTCCCACATTGCAGGCAGGTTCTTTACCAGCTGAGCCACAAGGGAAGTCTAAGGATATTGGAGTAGGCAGCCTATCCCTTCTCCAGGGGATCCTCCTGACCCAGGAATCAAACCAGGTGCATTGCAGGTGGATTCTTTTATCAGCTGAGCTACCAGGGAAGCACTACATGTTGTGTGCTTCCATTTATATAAACTTCAAAGCTGGTGACATTAAGCTGTGTGTTGTTTAGGACATACACATAGATGATCAAATTAAAGGAAGATGCTCACAAAACTAGGGCGGTAGTGACCTCTGGGTGGAGGGAAGATGGAGTGGCAAGAGGCTAGTGATGCTCTATCTCCTAAACTCCATGATGGTTCTGTGCACGCTTCATTGTGGCTGTTTAAGTGTGTGTGTGTGTGTTTCACACATGTTCTGCACATACATGTTGTGATTGTTCTTTTAATTAATGAAGGACATCCTCTTCAAAGTTCTAGAAGAGAAGACTTTGGGGAAAGGGTTACTGATTAAACATCCTAGAAAACGGACAGCCTTAGCCAGGTGCCAAATGCTGTGGTCCTCTCAAAATCAGGAAACAGCCAGCCACGGGGAGAGAATGAGCTGAGATAAAAGGGCGGGGGAGACCGCTAAGGCTGCAGGGAAGCCCGAAGCACAGCGTTAAGGACTGTGTGGGAACAGGGAGGAAAAGATGTGAGATGGAGGAGAATCAGATCAGGCCCACCTTGAGAGGCTTCCTTGCAATTTACAACAACAGAAAAATTGTAAATACCTGAATCTTACATGAAAAACGATTTGCTAGGGAGGACAGAGAATAGAAACCCAAGCTTTCGAAACATAGAAATGTCTCTAAGGAAGAACTCTGATAACTCGGATCATGAGCAATTATCAAATATGCAATTGAAAAAAGATTTCCTAGAGAGAAAGAAAACAGAGAAGAAAGGTCACAAGGGCTCAGCCTTCCCCAAACAAAATCAGAGAAAGTGCCTCAGGCCCGGCGGTTAGGTTTCTCTTTATTTCAAGAATGAATACATCATCTTTCAGCATTGTCAGAGAAAAATTACACTGCAAAGGGACAAAGGTAAGGCTGGGCTTGCAGCCATGAGGGTGGGCGGGCAGGGGAGCACACCGCCGATGTCTGAAGCAAATCTATTCTACAGTTCAAGGGAGGTCTCCAAGAGAGATGAATGAAGGGTGAGGACCCCAGATGGTTCAGAGGAGGCGCTCTGGGCAGGACACACTGGGAATCTGCCTGGAGATGGTGAGTGGGGTGGACGCTGGGGCAGTCAGCGTGTCCCCGAGCTCCGGGACAGAGGAGAGCCGGGGTCAGTGCCCAGGCGGGCAGCTGCGTTTCAGGGAACAGGGTGAGAGCCAGCCTGCACTGGGGCCCGAGGGGCAGTCAGGGAGGAGGGCGGGGATGAACCGGAGAAGTCAGACTGGCACTCAGGACAAGCACCATCAGCTTCCCCCTGACGGTCTTGGTGGTGGGGGAGGGCAGGAGCTGGTGTGCTGGCCTGAGCTCCCAGACAGGCTGGGCGCCCTCACCAGGGGCGGGGACGCAGGGCCAGCCCACGTTGGTGGGAGGGGGGCCTTGACGTCAGTCTTGGGCTTGAGTTGAGGGCACCCTGCATGTCCAGGTGGAGGTTTTGAGTAGGCAGTTGGGTACAGGAGCAGGCACCAGCAGGGCTCCTGGCCTTGTTACTGAGAGGAGACCCAAGCGGTCACTCCACAGCCAGGATGGGACCACCTGTGTGTGTAGGGCAGGCAAGCAGGCCTTCTGTCTTTGACCCCAGGCCAGAGGAGGCCCCTGACCCCAAACTCCCAGAGCAGGAGGAAGTACTCATCCCACCCACCCCAAACCAAGTGCCCCCTGAGAGCTGTCTCAGTCATCACACTGGCACGCGTGTGACCGGAAAGTGACCGCGTGCACTTTCATCCCAGCCACAAGGGCGCTGTGGCTGGTGTGAGAGGCCACCGGAAGAATGGCCATGCCGATCAGGTGCAGCAGGCACAGGCTGCACCCTGCTGGGAGCACGGCTCCCCAGCCCCCGTGCCCCCCTTCCCCTGCGGCTCCCCAGCCCCCCCCCCGTGGCCCCCCTTCCCCTGCAGCTCCCCAGCCCCCCGTGCCCCCTTCCCCTGCGGCTCCCCAGCCCCTCATGGCCCCCCTTCCCCTGAGGCTCCCCAGCCCCCCACGGTTCCCCCTTCCCCTGAGGCTCCCCAGCCCCCCATGGTCCCCCCTTCCCCTGCGGCTCCCCAGCGCCCCGTGGTGCCCCCTTCCCCTGAGGCTCCCCAGCCCCCCATGGTGCCCCCTTCCCCTGAGGCTCTCCAGCCCCCGTGGCCCCCCTTCCCCTGTGGCTCCCCAGCCCCCCATGGTTCATGCCCCTGAGGCTGTTCTCCGAGGTCCCCCTTCAGCAGATAGACATCACAGGAGGCTCTGCTCACAGACCACCCAGGTGGCGCTGAGTTCACCACCAATTACTGTGTGAACTTGGCTGGGTTTTCCTGCTCTGTGTAGTCAACACTCCCAACCTTTCGCAGGGCCCAGAGGTCACAGCTGAAGCAATTAATTTGAACCAGTCTGTTCCACACTCAGTACCTCCTCGCACCAGGCTCCCCTTGGTGTCAGCAGCCTGTCTTCCCTGGGAGCCTGATGGACTGGCAGGGTTTCATTTTATTTTCTTTTTTGCCTGTCCTCTGCAGGGCCTGCAGTGGGGAGGGGAGTGCTAGTTTCCCCTGGGAGAATAATTAAAGCGCTTTGGTTCTGAGCCAGGTTTAATGAGGCTAATGGTCCGAGTGGTCAAGTCTGCCAGTACGACCAGCGGAGGGTGGCGGAGCCCCAACCAGGCCCACCCCAGAGGGCTCCAGGCCCAACGCCGCTCATGGACACTCACGGCCACCGTGAAAACTGCCGACGCACAAAGTCCCTTCCCTCTGAGGGCCCTGGTCTGCCTGTACGGCCAGGGACAATGACGGACATTCACTGTGTCTGGGGTGGAGGGTGAGCCTGGACATCAACCCCCCTTCTTGAGCCTTGTGGCTCAGGGGGTGGGCAGAGGGGACCCTTGGCCACTCGGAAAGTTCATCTGAGCATTAGTTTTAAGAATTAAAGTTTTAACACTAAATAATATTAATTGACATACTTCTATGTTTTTAAGAATTATTATGCATTAACTGAGGACCAACCCCATGACAACTTGCCCTCTTCTGCCCATGGAAAGATATCAGGACTCACACAGGGACACATCCCGTCTTGCGTCTGCCACTGCTCCCTGGGTCACCTGGGTCCTCTGATAAGGTGACCACCTCAAGATGCTCCCACAAGCAGAGCAAGTCAAGGGTGCTTCAGAAAACCGGATGTCCAGAGATGTTAAATGTTACTCTTGATGTAATGTATGTGATAAAATAAAAAGACATGCACAAGACAGTAACATTCTACTACATAAAAACTGCCATATTACTCTCAGATTTTTAGACTAGCCCTAGGGCCATTTGGTACAGAGAGAAATCATTGTTAGAGATAAAACTTTATATATATTTTCTGCTTATTTTAGCAAACAGACCCTAAGCTCAGGATTTGCCCTAATTTCTCAAACGACATCATAAAACCTTTAAGATGATGAATTAATTTATTTAAAACCTTTAATTTCTTTATACCAGCACACACCTCTGCATATTTTTGCATAATTGCAAGCACTTGCATTCTTTGCAGACGTTTCTCTTTCTTGTGCCCCTAGACCCTGCCCCTCCCCCCAGCCACACTGCCGGGTATTCACTGCAGTGTATCCGCCAGCCTTTAGGGGCACCCAGAGATGGGGTACTTCCCCAGAACACTGGGCTCTCCAAACTCACCAGATGCTGATGGTCACCTGCTGGGGTGGGTGGTAGGCCTGGCCCACAGTCCTTGGAAGAGGAGGGCCTGAGCGCCTAGCAAGTCCTGGAAGCCTGAGGCTGTTTAGCCACCATCTGAAACAGAAGCATATGTGAGGATGGCGCCCACCTCGTGGGGTCCTTTGACCAGCCTCCAAGGGCCACCCTTGGGTGAAAAATATCATCTCCTTTCCCAGGCCCCTGTGTGTGACTGGGGTCAGCACCAGAACCACGTCCGCCAGCTCCCCTGCTGTGTGTCTCAGTAGGGGGAGGTAGCATGTGAATACCCACATGGGTCCCGGGTTGCCGCAGTGGACAGAGCAGGTCCAGCCTGTGTGAGCACGAAGGCAGGCGGAGAAAGGAAGGGAGTGAGTGACCAGCTGGACAGTGGAGGCATGAAGGTCAGTTCCCACCTGCTGTGTAGCTTCCTTCCTGGGCTGGGCTCCCTCGATGGCCCAACTTGTCCTGACTTGTCTTCTAGCCTCTAGCTTCCATCCAGCCACACGGGAGGTGCTCAGAAAATGGCCAGTGGGATCTGCATGGCTGGTGCCCAGTTGCCTGCACCCCAGGAGGTCCCCTGGCGTCGGCTCTTGTGGGACCCGGGCCCCAGGGCTCTGTGTTAGAAGGTCAGTATGCATCATCTAGGTGCCCTTGCGTTGGCTCCAGAGCCATTCGTGACAGCACGACCCAGGCCGCCCGAGGCAGACGCGTCTGTAACGTTAAGATCCTTTCTCGGGAGGCTGTGGCTTCCACAATTCAGTAATCATCAAACTAAAGGTTATTTCCAACCCCGCAGTTAAATCGACATGGTGATATATTGGCCAGATGACTCCTTTTACAAAATTATCTCTGAAATGTTATGTTTTCGTTCCACAAGACTCATTCCAGCTCAGTTCCTCCTTGACCTTCATCACCTACTCTGCAGAATGCATGCACCCATCCACAGTTCTGGAAGCTTCTCCAGGCATCCGACCTGCAGTGCCCCTTTCTGACCTGGGCTGTGGATGGGGAGTAAGGTGGGGCGTGGGGTTCTGATTGACAGGCATTGCCCGCCACTCCTCCAGAGGAGCCCCGGGCCCCTCCACCCGTCCCGCTTCTCCAGGTGTTTGGGAAGCACCCAGGCCCGACCTGCTGTTAGCCCCCCACGTGGCAGGTGTTCTCCCCAGGGGCAGCTGGCAGCAGGTGGGCACCAAGGATGGTGATGGAAATCACCGTGGGGCTTTCCCACACTCACCTAAGACGTTGCTACAGAGAAGTTAGAGCTGCTCTGTGTGCGTGTCCCCTGTGGGGGCCTCTAATAAGGCTCCACGGACAGCCTCAGAGGCTGGGACGGGTTCCTCTGTGTTCAGGCCAGGAGAGCGGGAGGCCCAGCAGGAAGGAGCTGAGACGCACCCCTACTTGTCTACAGGGGTGTCTCAGCTCTGGGCTCCAGCCCCTCAGGTCAGCCCCATCCTCACCTCCTGGGGGAACCGGACCCAGCTCCCCCCACGGCCTGGTACCTACGGATGGAGTGTGGGCTACTACATGGGCCTGGCCATGGTGAGCCCCTGGCCCTTCACAGGTGGAGCCAGCTGGCCCGGCCCACCCCCGCGGGTTCACTGACCGCTCACGGGCAGGTCGTGCAGGCTCCAGGCTGTGTGAGCCACTGGTCGTCAGGAACTGACTGGTGGCATCACTACTAGGTGTCCCTCAACCACAGAGCCAGCTCCAGGGCGGTCGGCGCTCTGCAGGGTGTGGCTGAAGCCCCTTCTCCACAGAAACAGGCAGGCGGAAGAGAAGAGAAGCCGCAGGGGTTCCTGCGGGCAGCCCTCAGGGCGCACCTGCCTGCCCGCATGGGTTTCCCCGCCACCCCTCCATGGCAGCGTCTGCTCATCTTCCTGACCCCGAGCCCCAGGGTCCCCAGCAGGGGCTCAGCTGAGGCCTGGCAAGGCTGGTCGAGGGGGTGAAGTAGACAAAGGGCAGCACAGACGCCAACAGGCCCGGGTCACTGCAGCCTGTCAGCTGAATCTCGGGGTGACCCTCTGAGCCTTCTGTCTCCCAGTGCAAAAAACACGCAGCTCTCCCCTGCAGTCCAGACGCCGGGCTCCCGGGGCTCCCGCGGAAATTAGGCAGCCACAGGGTGGAGCGCCTGGCACCCAGCAGGCCTGGCTACGTGGGCTGGGCGTGACAGCGGAGAGGGGCAGGAAAGGTGGAGACCCAGACCCCAAAAGCGTCCGTCGGCCCAGGGAGCCTCCCCTCTCTGACCCTGAGACCACCCTTCCCCCCGCGTCTGTCCTGCTGTCTGCTGCCCCCTCCCCCGGGCCCTCACCCTCGAGCCTGCTGATGTCAGAGGCCGTCCTGTCACTGGAGGATGGGACACGGCCGCACCCAGCCCAGATGTGACAACCGAGAATGTCTCCGGCACCCCCGGGACACAGTCGTATTGGGACCCCCGGCTTGCACTCCTGGTTGGTGTTGGCAGGCATCCGCAGCCCCCAGAGCCAGGTGCCTGTGCCCACCTGCGAAGGTGGCTGTGGCGGCGACACTTGGCCTCCGCCCTGCACCAGACTCTGTCCCGGTCACTTACATGTGTGACCCTGAGGGCAGCCCTGCCCAGTGGGGTCACCCTCATCCCACTTCACAGAGCTGATGTGTCCGGACTTTACCGGAGCTCTGTAGGCCTCACCTTCGGGCGTTCTGCTTCGCTGGGTCTGGGAAGGGCCCCGGGGCGGCCCCCCTGCAGGGACCAGGGTGAGGTGCCCCCCCCCCGCCCACCCCTCCCTGGGGCTCCACGCCTCCACTTCAAGGAGGGAGCACTCACTGCACGCGCTCCGCGGCTCCAGGGAGGGGCAATCTGTGTGCTAATTGTGGGTTGCAAGCACACGGGATGCTGGCGCATCGCTCCTGAACCAGCTTATTATCGATCAGAAATGCGACAGGCCCCCGTCCACGGCCAGGCTGTGCCAGAACCATTGTCACACTGCACAGCCATCTCGGCGTTTTTCAGCTGATGATTCCTTAAAGACCGAGACAATAGTCGTTTAATATCGTTTGCTCAGATGAACAGTTCCCCGAGCAAATAATAATAGTAAAAAAAAGTCCCCGAGAAGCCAATTAGATGTTGCCGCTAGTACCCAGCAACGGCATTTTAAATAGATGCCCTTTTTTTTTTTTAAAGAGCAGCTGTGTCATCCAGACGAAGGCATCAGGCCCTGCTCTCACCGCTGATGTGTAAATAAATGCAGGCGATCGCATGCAGAACAGCCCTCTTCCATCAGCAGGGATTAGACACCCGATAGGAATGATTCAGATAAAGTGGCAATTTGCAGAAGAGATTTTTTTTTTTTTTTTCTGAAGAGGATGAGGGATGGTAAGAGGGAGGAAAAAACCAAGAGACGTTCTGGGGTCAAGAAACATGATCAAGCCCCAAGGGAAGGCTCAGCTTCCCACCAGGAAGCCAATGCCCTCCACCGACTTCTCTTAGTAAGACTCCAGAGGTCACCCCCAGGCTGCATTCCCAGGGCACCCCAGCCTCCACGCTCAGCTGGGGGGGTACACACTCCGTTTCCCTCCAAAGACTGCGTCTAAAGCCCAGGGTTTGCGTATAGATCCGGGCCGGGTAGCCCTAAGGCAGGGCATGGGAGAGCATCTGGAGATGGGGTTCTCAACCAGGGCGACTGCCCCCAGCAGACGTGTGACAGTGTCAGCAAGGGGGAAGGAAGGATGCTCCTAGCCTCTCCTGGGCAGAGTCAGGGGCACAGCTCAGCACCTGCAGCGCCCAGGGCAGCTCTCCCTAGGGAACGATCCTGTCCAGATGTCCACAGCTGGAGGCTGAGATGAAGCATCTCTGCCCTGGGATGACCTGCCGAGAGTGGACCCCACGGATCATCCTTCTAGCCTCCTTGTGTTTGAAGAGGGGAGATGGAGGTCCGGGATGGGGAAGTGACTTGTCCAGACAGTCATGGCGGAAGAGACGGCCCCGAGTCTGAACAGTGCCTTCACCCGACCCGAGGCTCTCCTGATACTGAAACCCAGGCTGGGTTTCTCTGGGCCTCCCCTCTCTCTCCTCTCAAAGCCTGTTTCCAGCCGAGACTGTGGCCCTGCCAGGATCCCGTGCTCCCATGCTCCCCTGGGACGTGTTCCCTGCGCTGACCCCCGGATCCACCTTCCAGCACAGCAGCGGCTCCTGTGACAGGTGCACGTCCCAGACGGCGGAGCACAGGTGCCGCGGGCGTCTGTGCACGGCGAGCGGCAAGATCGCGAGGTTTAGGAAGCTCTGGATCAGAGTCCTGGCTCCTCTGCTTCTTCGTGTCATTTATCCTCTTGGAAACAGGGCTGCAATATGCTCTCACAGGAAGAGCAGACGCACGCGCTCTGTGAGGGGCCGTGCACTGACTCCGCCACCCCCACCACATGTCCCTGCCCCACGGGGGTCACAGACCCTGCCTCTGGGAGCCCTGGAAAAGCCGCCGCAGCAGATGGCAGGAGGGGCCAAGCAGCCAGTGTGAGCCCGGGCCTGGCCCAGAGCCATCTGTCCTGCTCCAAGCATCCTGCTGGCTGGCCATGCATGACGTTCAGCCACATCAGCATTTTGCAAAATTCCAGCTCGAGCAGGGGACCCTCGTGAGCTGTTGTTGCTGCCAGCCATCTGGTTTTGACATATTCCGGCCAGTGTGGGCACGCTGGAGCTTCATTTGCATGTGGAGGAATCCAGAGAATGCAAGAAGGACGCGCCGAACATCCACTTTGCTGTAATGCTGCTTAGAATTGCACAGTCTTGGGAGCTCAGGGCCACCTCGTTCCCTCTTCCCAAGGCAGCCAGCTCTGTGTCTCCTGATGAGGGTCACCCCAGCCGTGATGGAACCTCTTCTCCAGAGGCAGGCCAGCTACCTCTCTGGAAGCATCCTCTCTCCTGGACACTTTGGCTCTAAGAGCCTTTCTTTGGTTAAGCCAATGTTTTGTCCGCTTAGGACAGACCTGCCCTTCTGCCATGCCCATCCGGACAAAACAGGAGGGACAAGGTATAGGTGGTTCGAAAGGGAGCCCTGGACACCCAAGCACGGTCTGAAGATGCCTGACCAAGGAACGGAGGTCTGGCTGAACCCTCAAACAGGAGCCTCGATGTAGGTCATGGAGACAAATTTGTATTTCCTTGGTTAGGACCCTGTCTGTTTCGAGAGACAGCAACCAGATTAAAATAAGCTTTACATGAAAAAAAGGGGAAAAAAGGAAAAAAGATAAAATGAATGCGTTGGCTCAGACAATGGCTAAAAAGTCAAAGATGTCCCTGCTTCAGGCGTGGCTGGATCCAGGCCCTCAGATGAAGTTGCAAGGACTTGGTCTTGTCCCATCTTTTTTCCCCTCATTGTTTGCTCTATTTTGAGACTCCAAAGGAGCAAGGTGGCCCCAGCAGCGACCTGCCTATTATCTCCCAAGTTCAAATACAACAGGAAAGTAAGTGGAGGTCTCCTCCCCTCAAAAGTTTGAGTCCTGAGCCTAACTCACTGGCCCAGAGGACCTTGATGCATTCTTGAAGGAGCAAGAGGGGTGGAGTCACAGGCTGGTCTAGCTGGAGGCCACGTGGACCACCCACGGGGACACAGTGCTGGCTGCCTGGAAGACCCTCAGCAGAGGGAAGGGAGCTGGAGCCAGAGGCCCAGAGCCCAGCCAAGTGCAAGCGTCAGCTCGCAGCCCAGCACACACCGGGTGTTTATCTGGCGAGGGAGGCAGAATGAACAGCAAAACCCACGCCACGGGACGTTCAACTAGCCTATGTCAGGTGTCACCAACCAGACTGACGGCATGTCGGATTCCAGACCGGAGACACCTCACAGCGTTTGCTGAACGGATGACCCTGCCCCGCCAAGACAGTCACTGCAGCTCCCCCCTTCTGTGAGCTGCCCTTGGAACCTGGGGCTCAGCTTTCACTCTGTTTCGTATCTGCTGCTTCTCTCTCTTCAGGGTTCCCTAAAGCATCATTTCTTTGATAACACTGCAGATTCTTTTCACCTCAGCTGGGCCTGTGTCTTTCCCTTCACTTGGGAGGATAAGTTCTTTCTGACGTGATCACATCCACCAGGGACCCAGCCCCTCATGCTTCTGCTAGCAGAGTCTTGATTAGAAAGCCCTTCCCCCTACCTCAAGGCCACAGAGCCATTCTGCATTTTAAAAACCCACTCGATCACTTCACCATTCTCACAGAGGTACTGAATTCCTCTGGAGTTAATTTAGCTAATACTGTGGAGAGTAGGAAACTGATTTTATTTCTCCAAACACTGCCCACACTTCTTGTACTACTTATTAAGTAATCTACCTTTTCCCCAATTATATATTACCATGTATCAGCCACACACACACTCAGGGGTCTCTTTCCCAACGCCTCTGCCCACCACTCCCAGACTGTGTGCCTCCGACAGGCTCACGCCCCACACCCTTGAAGTCTAGGAAATGTTGAGCTTCCCTCAACGCCTGAAACTTTGCTCATCTTTTTCAAAATGTTCTAAGCTATTCATAGAGTTATTTACATACATAATTTAGACTTCGTTTTTCAAGTTCTAAAAATTTCTTTTGAGAATTTGATTAGATAATGTATTGAATTCATACATTAATTTAGGAGAAGTTGGTGTCTTTACAACGTTTTGTTGTCTCATTTGGGAGCACATCTGTATCAGTCAGCAAATGCTGTAATAAGCATGAGTAACAAGCAGGTCCAAAGCCCAGCAACTTACCACAACAAGCCCCTGACCCGGGGAACTTGTGTCTCTGTCTGAGTGATCTAGGGCTGGCTGAAGGATGTGTTCAGAGCTGCTTCATGGGTCAGCTCTTCTCTTTGGACCAGTGGATGACCTGGGGGCAGGTTCTATATTTTATGGCCAACAGGAAAGGATGGAGGAGGTGAGAGGAGCAAGACTCCACCCCCCACTATTGCTCTGCCCACAAGCTGCAGTCAAGGCAGCCAAGCAGCCAAGTCCGGTCTCAGTGGGGGTAGGGGAATCTCTGGACGGCTCTTTCCTTGGCAGAGGGCAGAGCCTCTAACCCCATTGGAGGAGGCAAGACTTGAAAACAGCCATCCTGTCTCCCACAAAGGGAAGTGTCTTTATTTACTCAGATCTATTTCATGTCATTATAATTGCTGCAGATGCTTCTTGGGAAGGCCAGGCCCCCTTGTCAGGCTGGCTTCTGCCTGGGGACCCTCCCTGATGCCTGGACAGCCTCCTTGCTGCAGCCCCTGCACAGCCAGCTCTCCTCCTGGTGACAGCACCTGGAGGGGAACGCAAGCTCCTCCATGAGAGGAACTGAACCTGGGGGCCCTGCCTCGCTCCATTGGCTCCAGGAGCTACTTCCAGGAGCACAGTATGAACAGACTGAGTGGAGCCTGGACCCTGGGAAGGAGCTCGCTTCTGGAATCAGGCCACACCAATTCTGGGGCTGACTCTGCCGCAGGTGTGATGCGTGTCCTGGCATGGCCTGATGAGCCCTGGGCCTCCAGCTCTCCCGTGTGCAAAATGAGGGCACCAGACCTAATGACTTCCAAAGGCCTGTCCCAAATCTACGGCACTGTATGAATCTATAATTTATGGTGCAGTGAAGAGCCTCCTGGCGTGGGAAGAGGAAACAGCCTGCGAAAGGGAAGGGTGGGGATGTCTAGGCGTCAGTTATAAATCCAGGGAGGGGTGTGTGTGTGTGTGTGTGTGTGTGTGCGCATGTTGGGGGGAGTGTGTGTGTGGGTATGTGTGTGGGGAATGGGTGTGTGTGTGTGGTGGGGGAGTGTGTGTGGGGAGTAGGTGTGTGAGTGTGTATGTGGGGGTGAATGTCTGTGTGTGGGTATGTGTGTGGGTGTGGAGGAGTGTGTGTGGGGTGTGTGTGGGGTGTGTGTATAGGGGTGTGTGTGGGTATATGTGTGTGTAGAGGCATCTGTAGGGCGTGTGCAGAGGTTTATGTATGGGGTGTGTAGGGGGGGTGCAGCTGTGTGTAATGGGGTATGTGTGTGTGTGTGTGGGATTGTGTGTAGGGGCATCTGTAGGGGTGTGGGGGGTATGTGTGGGGGTGCGTGTGTGTGTGTAGGGGCATGCGTAGGGGTGTGGGGGGGCATGGGTGTGTGTGTGTGGGAGTGTGTAGGGGTGTGTGTGTGTGTGGCTGTGTGTGGGTTTCTGTGTGTATGTGTGTGGCCATGTGTAGGGGCGTGTGTGTGTGTGTGTGTATGGGTGTCTGTAGGGGTGTGGGGGGGGCATGGGTGTGTGTGTGGGGTAGTGTGTAGGGGTGTGTGTAGGGGTTTGTGTTTGTGTGTATGTGTGTGGCCATGTGCAGGGGCGTGTGTGGGGGCGTGTGCAGAGGTGTGTGGGGGGGTGTGGGGGAGCAGGTGTGTGTAATGGGGTATATGTGTGTGTGTGTGTAGGAGTGTGGGGGGATGTGGGTGTGTGTGTGGGAGTGTGTGTAGGGGCATCTGTAGGGGTGTAGGGGGGATGTGTGTGGGTGTGTGTGTGTGTGTAGGGATGTGGGGGCATGTGGGTGTGTGTGTGTGGGAGTGTGTAGGGTGTGTGTGGGGGTACAGGTGTGTGTGGGGGGCTGTGTGTGGGAGTTTGTGTTTATGTGTGTGTGTGTGGCCATGTGTAGGGGTGTGTGTGTAGCGGCATCTGTAGGGGCATGTGGGGGGTGTGTGTAGAGGTGTGTGTGGAGGGGTGTGGGGAAGGGTGTGTGTGTGTGGGGGGGAGTGTGTAGGGGTGTGTGTGTGTGTGTAGTGGTGTCTGTAGGGGCGTGTGGTGGGGCTTGTGTAGAGGTGTGTGGGGGGGTGTGGGGGGAGCAGGTGTGTGTAATGGGTTATGTGTGTGTGTGTGTGTGGCCGTGTGTAGGTGTGTGTGTGTGTGTGTGTGTGTGTGTAGCGGCATCTGTAGGGGCGTGTGGGGGGTGTGTGTAGAGGTGTGTGTGGAGGGGTGTGGGGAAGGGTGTGTGTGTGTGGGGGGGAGTGTGTAGGGGTGTGTGTGTGTGTGTAGTGGTGTCTGTAGGGGCGTGTGGTGGGGCTTGTGTAGAGGTGTGTGGGGGGGTGTGGGGGGAGCAGGTGTGTGTAATGGGTTATGTGTGTGTGTGTGTGTGGCCGTGTGTAGGTGTGTGTGTGTGTGTGTGTGTGTGTGTAGCGGCATCTGTAGGGGCGTGTGGGGGGTGTGTGTAGAGGTGTGTGTGGAGGGGTGTGGGGAAGGGTGTGTGTGTGTGGGGGGGAGTGTGTAGGGGTGTGTGTGTGTGTGTAGTGGTGTCTGTAGGGGCGTGTGGTGGGGCTTGTGTAGAGGTGTGTGGGGGGGTGTGGGGGGAGCAGGTGTGTGTAATGGGTTATGTGTGTGTGTGTGTGTGGCCGTGTGTAGGTGTGTGTGTGTGTGTGTGTGTGTGTAGCGGCATCTGTAGGGGCATGTGGGGGGTGTGTGTAGAGGTGTGTGTGGAGGGGTGTGGGGAAGGGTGTGTGTGTGTGGGGGGGAGTGTGTAGGGGTGTGTGTGTGTGTGTAGTGGTGTCTGTAGGGGCGTGTGGTGGGGCTTGTGTAGAGGTGTGTGGGGGGGTGTGGGGGGAGCAGGTGTGTGTAATGGGTTATGTGTGTGTGTGTGTGGCCGTGTGTAGGTGTGTGTGTGTGTGTGTGTGTGTGTAGCGGCATCTGTAGGGGCGTGTGGGGGGTGTGTGTAGAGGTGTGTGTGGAGGGGTGTGGGGAAGGGTGTGTGTGTGTGGGGGGGAGTGTGTAGGGGTGTGTGTGTGTGTGTAGTGGTGTCTGTAGGGGCGTGTGGTGGGGCTTGTGTAGAGGTGTGTGGGGGGGTGTGGGGGGAGCAGGTGTGTGTAATGGGTTATGTGTGTGTGTGTGTGTGTGGCCGTGTGTAGGTGTGTGTGTGTGTGTGTGTGTGTGTGTAGCGGCATCTGTAGGGGCATGTGGGGGGTGTGTGTAGAGGTGTGTGTGGAGGGGTGTGGGGAAGGGTGTGTGTGTGTGGGGGGGAGTGTGTAGGGGTGTGTGTGTGTGTGTAGTGGTGTCTGTAGGGGCGTGTGGTGGGGCTTGTGTAGAGGTGTGTGGGGGGGTGTGGGGGGAGCAGGTGTGTGTAATGGGTTATGTGTGTGTGTGTGTGTGGCCGTGTGTAGGTGTGTGTGTGTGTGTGTGTGTGTGTAGCGGCATCTGTAGGGGCATGTGGGGGGTGTGTGTAGAGGTGTGTGTGGAGGGGTGTGGGGAAGGGTGTGTGTGTGTGGGGGGGAGTGTGTAGGGGTGTGTGTGTGTGTGTAGTGGTGTCTGTAGGGGCGTGTGGTGGGGCTTGTGTAGAGGTGTGTGGGGGGGTGTGGGGGGAGCAGGTGTGTGTAATGGGTTATGTGTGTGTGTGTGTGTGTGGCCGTGTGTAGGTGTGTGTGTGTGTGTGTGTGTGTGTAGCGGCATCTGTAGGGGCATGTGTGGGGGTGTGTGTAGAGGTGTGTGTAGGGGAGTGGTGTGTGTGTGTGGAAGTGTGTAGGGGCATGTATAAGGGTGTGTGGGGGGTACGGGTGTGTGTGTGTGTGTGTGTAGGGGCGTCTGTGGGGGCATGTGTAGAGGTGTGTGTGGGGGTGTGTGGGGGAGTGGGTGTGTGTAATGGGGTATATGTGTGTGTGTGGCCATGTGTAGGGGTGTGTGTGTGTGTGTGTGTGTGTGTGTGTTTAGGAGGATGGGAGGGGGTGATGCTCACTATTTTCAAGGTTTCAAAGGAAGTAATGGAGTGGAAAGAGCAGAATGGTCCTGTGTGGCTGGAAATGTCAGAACTGGGAACCAGCGCCTGGAAGACACAGGAAGCGGACACAGCCCAGTCCACAGAGGTCGTCTTCTCCCTCCCGGCGCTTTCCAGGGAGGAGAGGGGCTCCCTGAGCAGAAGGGCTCAGGCCTGGGCAGGGACAGAGGTGCGCACGCTCTGAGTTCTGTGATCCCTGATAAAATGTGCCTTTGGGATGTCTCTCCTTTTATCTCCAGCAGCAGAGGGGAATTCTTGCTATTTGGTCTTGCTCTTTCTCTCCCTCTGGATGCAGACCCCAGTCGTGGCCAGAGCAGCTGGGCAGAAGCCCGCCTGGTGGGCCTGTGCATTCTAGCCAGCTGATGGTCAAACACCCTGACGCAGTTTGCCTAGAGGTGGCTCCTGGCCTGTGTGCCTCAGGGGGGAGCTTCAGGGGTCAGAGTGGGAGAAGGAAAGACAGGTGATGGTGGGGAGACCTTTTAATGATTCACTTCAGTACTTAGATCTGGGCTCTTCCTTCTGGCAGCAGACTTGGAGGCACACAAGGATCTCTGCATCCGGCCACAGCTGGGGGTGACCGGGTGTGCTTTCCAGGTGATCAGAGGACTCACCCCCAGGAGGTGGAGGTGAGAGAGAGGGAGGAGAGGAGCCCTCCCCATGAGGCCCACAGGCAGAGCGTGCTAAGCTCCTCGCTCTGTGATGGCTCCTGTGTCCTGGACACCGGCTGGTCCAGCACACAGCTGCAGTGTCCTCCGGGTGGAGGCGGGCGGGGCCGGGTCACCGGCAGGTGCTGATAGAGGTCTGGGAGATGGCAGTGCCGTTGGTTTTCCCACATCCTGTGGTTCATGACACTCTGCTCTGCTCTCCTCTGCTCTCTGTGCCACCCGTGTCCTGAGTGGGTGGGCGACCCCAGCGGGAGGGAGAGTGGCCTTCCTGTGAAGGGCCATCAGCAGGGTGCAGTCAGCAGACAGAGGCTCCAGCAACACTTGGTTTCAGCATTCAGTGCGTGTGGGATCTTCCCTCCATGGCACAGCGGTCAGTTCCCTTAGAGCGCCTTTCACGTTTCCATGGTAACCACAGCCCTCCGGAGCGCTCACGGGCCTGCATCGGCAGCCTTCTTCCTTGCGTCTCGGCACCTCAGCACAGAGAGGGACCCACTGAATGCCCTTGCCACAACAGGTACAGGAAGGCAGCTCAACTCCGTCTCCTGCTGCGCTACCCCCGGCCCCACTGCAGACCCTCTGCCCGAGATGGCGGGGCCGGTCCCTGCCTTCCAGAAATGGGCGGTCACGTGATGGCGGCGTGCCAGGGGTTCCTTGGGTGAGATCTCAGGAGAGAGAAGGGGAGCAAAGCGACGCGTGCTGGGCCCCATCTCGGCGCCGGGCGCAGACCTGGGCCTCACCACCCTGTTACCTCTTCTCATCTCATGATGAGGTGGGGATGCTAATCTCCTATGCACAGCGAAAGCTGAATTTGGAGGAGTGTGGACTTGCAACGAGCCCTTCAGATGAGAACTGAATTTCACAGCTAGGCCATTTGGTCTGAACTCCAAACCGGCACCTGATTCTGGAACAGCTCCATCACTCGATGCCAAGGGCACTGGGGGATCTGTGATCAGGTTCACAGATGGAAGGTGATGCTATGAGATGAAAACTTTCCTCTCCTCAAAACCACCTCTTGGAAGTTCCAGCACAGGTAACAACAAAGTTTAGAGAGACCAGGGTGCTTACACACAAGGGGCTTGCTTATCTTGCTAGGAAAACTAAACCCGCACGAAACAGAACTCATGTGGCTAACGTCACAGGCCATGACAGAACTCAAATAGCATTTATTCAAAGAACGCAAACGTTTGTATGTTGTCTCTACTCCAAAACCCTGCCAAACTACTCCTTGTTTTCTCTGGACTTTGTATGGGCAGCCCAGATAAATATAACCCCAGATGATTTTTACTGAAATTACCCAAGTAATTGCTTCCGTTTTTAGTCTCTACATAAAATGGTGTTTGCTGGACCCCAAGAGTGTGCTCAGGATAAAATTAGGTTGTGTGAAATTGAAAATATGGGGAAAGCCAGACTATGGAAGCTTATAGTCTGGTTATGGGGAAAAATCAATTATATGAAGCAGATGCCTTCTACTTACAGAATATGTTGTACCAGACCAAGACTCCCACAAATAATGGTCATTAACGCTGGGTAAAATGTAAGAGAAACTGCTGTTTGAAAGCATCAAATACACCCAAGACAGCCAAGATCATCCCCAGGAGGAGGGGGGGAGGGAACAGAGGCGGGAAGGGGACGCCTCCTGCTCTGGGGACATGTGTAATTTGCTGTTCAGGGCACAGAGTCCAAGCAGAGAATGCATGTCTCATGGGTCTGAAAAGATCATAGACGATTTACGATCATCCAGGCAGTCAGGACTTGAGGGGCCAAAGTCTGTGGGAAAAGAGAATGGCACAGATGTGATTCCACCATCTTGAACAAACATTTCTCTTAGAGAATTTGCCAAATCCCAAGCCCCAGGTGATTGTAAACACCTAGAAACCATGCCCAGAGCAACTGAGCAGGGCTCTTGAAGCCAAGGAGGGCTTTAGAGTCTCAAAGAACTTGGGAGAAAACAACTGGGGAGAAAGGGCCCTCACTCTGCGAGCAGAGGCCCCAGCGGTGCAACAGACTGGAGTAAAAATCAGGCAGGCAGAAGCTGGAGGAGATGCAATCCCTGAGATAAGAGGGTTAAACTGACTGAGTGCTCCATCCACCTGGCTTTTTCCCCGAGAGAATGTCCAGTCCACAGGGCACAAGCTGAGTCCAGTCAGATCAGAGCTCAAGAAGAAATCAGAAATCTTACTGGGCTAGAAAGTCAGATATCAAATTTAGTAACACCAGGGAGGCTAGAAACTGAAGAAGAAAGTCCTGGATTGCAGGAAGCCACCTAGGAAAACACCCCAACACTGTGAGCTCTCAGCTGCTTCCCAGACTGCACAGACACGGGACAAGGCAACAGGAGCCTCGCCAAACAGTGAGCTAGAAGGCTGGAAGGCTGCAGCGGAGAATTCAACAGCTACAAAACCAAAAGTTACCATGGAGGGTGGGGAATTGAGGAGACTTTGTTCAAGGGCACAAACTTGAAATTAGATGATGATAAGTCCTGGAGATCTAGTGTACACCACAGGGATCATAGTCAACAAGCAAGTCGTTAAGAGACAAGATCTTAATTGTTCCTGCCACAAAAAGTAAATGGTAATGACGTGACATGATAGGGGTGTTAGCTGACACCACTGTGGTAATAATACTGCAGTATATAAATGTGCCAAGTCAACATGTTGAACATCTTAAATTGCACAATGTTACATGTCAATTTTATTTCAATAAAACAGAAATAAAAATGATCAGATCTGAGAAGCAGTAGAAACCTATTAGGCAAGATAAAAAAAAAAAAAAGAAAGAAAGAAAAAGTCATAAAAACAAACCCAGACATGCAGTTAGAAGAAAAGGACTTCACAATATCTATGACAACTATGTTAAAGTGTCTATCAGAAAAAATGTATATAATGAGTGAAGAGGTAAGGAATGTTTGAGAGAGCTATCAAAACTCTAAAAGCAAGTGGAAAACTCATCAGACTCTACAATAGAAAAGATCATTGTACTTGAAGACGGGTTATTTGAGATGGAATACATTAAAGCCTGGAGGAAAAAAAACTGAGTTTCATTCACACATGGAGTAATCCTGTCAATGTATGGCAAAACCAATACAGTATTGTAAAGTAAAATAAAGTAAAAATTAAAAATTAAAAAAAAAATAAGTGATCTAACACCTATGTAATAGAGAAGAAGAAGGAAAAGTTATTTAAATACACTTTATCTGAAATCTTCTTAAGGGGAGTAAGACCTTGGTCTATCAATCCAAGAAACTAGGGAAAATCAACCAAAATAAACACAAAGAAAGGCGCAACTAGGCACACCCTAGCCAAACTGCTGAATCTCATAGCTAAAGGGAGACTCCCTGAGGCATTGAGAGGGGAAAATAGCAGCTGATATCTCCCAGAAACACTGAGGCAGGAAGCCCAGGGAACGCCATCGTTCAAAGTCAACCTAGAATTCTATAAGCAGCAAAATGCTCCTGAATATGAGGGTCAAAGAAAGACACTTCCATAGAAACGAATACAGAATTCACCAGTGCTCCTATCTTGGAACAAAAAATAAATATTCCTCCCGTAAAAAGGAAAAAAACAAAACAAAACAAAACTGAGCATTGGAAATGCTAGCTCTGAAATGGTAAGCATGTGGGTAAAGAAGATGACTTTTCCCTTAAATTCTTGAAAAGCTGGTTGACAAATAATAGTCAAAAGAGATGACAGAGTTAGAATATCACCTTCCACACCCCTGGATGAGTTAGGAGGGCTCGGCATTAGAAATCTAAGGCTGTTCACATGACAAAGAGATAGAATCAGAAATAATGTGCCTCTTGCTGTCTGGGCAAACACCAAATAGCATCTTGCGAAAGGGATTAAGCTTGAGTCTGACCCAGCCTCTGGATCCAGCAGCCAATTCGCAGAAAGTATAAAGACAGAGGAACACACGGAGAATGCTATCGGCAAAATCCAGACTGCCGGCAAGTCTGCAAGTCAAAGGAACCCGGCTTCCCCATAGATAATGGTGAGGAGCCGAAAGAAGCAGGGGGTACTTGCAGGATGAAAGAACCTTAAAGGACGTGTCATATTTTTAAATTGAGCAAAAGTAAGCCGCAACGTCCAGGGATTCACCTTTGAATGATAAAGCTTTTTTTTTTTTAATTTAAAAAACGTAATTGCAATGAAAATCAGGATAGTGGTACTTGTAGGGGTGCAGAGGAGAGTAGAGGGGCTTTGGTTGAGGTAAGGCTTATCGACAGAGCTCCCAGGATGGGCAACACAGCTCTGTTTCTTGAACTCAGGGTGGTTATCGGGGTGTTTGCCTAGGAATACTTTGTAAATCATGTATGTGATTTTTTGTTTCTGAGTTTTAAAACATAAAGTATTTTAAAAGTAAATCAACACTTTGAAGCAAAAATAATAATTTGGTGTGATGGTTTAAAGTGAAAGTCGCTCAGTAACGTCTGACTCTTGAAGACCCCATGGACTATACAGTCCCTGGAATTCTCCAGGCCAGAATACTGGAGTGGGGAACCATTCCCTTCTCCAGGGGATCATCCCGACCCAGAGGTCAAACCCAGGTCTCCTGCACTGCAGGTGGATTCTTTACCAGCTGAGCCACTGGGGACGCCCAGTGGTTTAAAAAGTATGTGGGAATAAAATGACAGTGCATGCATGCCGTCGACTTAAAAAAAAAAAGCACAATGTGTGGGCTGTGAGTTAAGTTTTACTTGGGGCAAAATGAGGCGTGCAGCCTGGGAGACAGCACCTGAGAGAGCTCTGAGAGACTGTTCCCAAGAGGCAGGTGGGGGAGGTCAATACATCCTGGTGAAGGGGGAGTGCATGGAATCAAGCACATGTTTCTGAAGAACGTTTCTGCGGGTCTTGTGAAGCTTCTGCTCGTCACCAGAAACAGTCGTCACCATGAAGAATTTTATTGCTTTAGATACGAGGAGACACAAGAATTGGGCCCATAAAATCAGTCCCTGAGACTATCTATCTGAAGACCTGTCCTGCCTGTTTTCCCTCATTTCTGCTCTCCACCCTGAGCTCCTTTGGGGTATTGGAAGTCAGCAGCTGCAGCGTCACATGATTTAATCCTTGTAGGTAGGCGACAAGTGCCCACAAATGGCCAATTTGTAGTTGACAATGCAGTGAGGGAACTGCTGAGCTGTTTGAGGCTGGAGAAAGAAGGGCCCTTGAGAATTAGAACAAATCCTCATGTTCACACAGGGCAGGAGGTATTGAGCTCATCTCTCCTCTCATTCCAGTAGTCAGAGAGCAAGACCTCATAATGCAGGGGGCCTCAGGTATTCAGGAAGTCTTGCCTCAGGAGTAATTATTATTATGCCTCAGGAGTATTATTACTCAGGGAATAATTATTTCACACCTAAGGGTGACTCTGATCCAAACTAATGAATCTTAGGAAAGGTCTTAAAAGGGCAGAAATATTCCCAAGGAACTCAATTAGATCCCATGGCAAGGCTCAAGAACACTTTTAGAAACACAGAAATATCCAGGACCCAACAAGATAAAATTCACAGTATTTTGCTATCCAGTCAACTTCCTGGGTTTTCCAGCAGGAAAATATGACCCAAGATGATGAGAAAAAATGTTCAATAGAAAGTAATGTAGAATTGACACAGATTGTTGCAGAGATAGGCAAGGACATGAAATGGCTCGTGGAACTATATTCCACATGTTCAGAAAGATAAGGATGGAACATATGACGGAATGACATGGAAAATGTGAAAGGACCCAAATTGAACCTCTGGACATACGCACAGCATGTAGACTTAAAAAAGGAAAAACAACAATGGAGCGATGATCAGAAGACAGACATCAAAAAGCAACATAAGCGCAAATGTTATCAATAATTACTTTACATTTAAATTTTCTCAACACATTAATCAGAAGACAGAGGTTTCCAGGTTGGATACAGAAATAAAGACCCAACTTGATGTTGTCTACAAAAGCTCACTCCAAATGTAAAGACACAAACAGGGATAAAAGTCAAACGATAGAAAATGGTATACTGAACTAGCCTTTATGGAAAAAGGAGGCATGAGGGGGCTGAAGGGGCTACAGTAATATCAGACAAAGTAGGTTTCAGAGTGAAGAATGTTAGTAGGGATTTAAAATTTCATCTTGAATGATAAAGGTTTTGATTCATCACGAGAACATAATAATCTTAAATGTCAATGCACTTAATAACAGCAACTCAGAATGTATGAAGCCAAAACTAGTAGAAACACAGGGAAACAGACAAGCCGAAAAAATGCTGAGACTTAAATACCCGTCTTTCAATAATTGAAGGAATTAAGCACGGCAAATCAGTAAAGACATTAAACCCTTAAAAAAATTGTTTGAACTTTTTATTTTGTATTGGGGTATAGCCAATTATCAATGTTGTGATAGTTTTAGGTGAACAACCAGAGGACTCAGTCATACGTATAGAAGGACGTGAGAAGCTCTGAACAGCACTGTTAACCAA
Source organism: Ovis canadensis (assembly GCF_042477335.2). Classification (NCBI taxonomy): domain Eukaryota; kingdom Metazoa; phylum Chordata; class Mammalia; order Artiodactyla; family Bovidae; genus Ovis; species Ovis canadensis. Next base: position 25,240,008 of record NC_091253.1, on the reverse strand, counting down.
GGTGACCTGATTGATGCTTATGAAGCACGTTCTTTTCAAGGGCACGTGGAACTTTACCAAGGCAGACTGTATTCCGGCCACTAAGACAAGTTCTCAATCCATTAAAAAGGAGTCAGGTCATAGGTAGTGCGTTCTGTGACCACAATAGACTTAAATTGGAAATCAATAGGAAAAAGATTTCTGGAAAGTCCCCAAATATTTAGAATCCAAACAACACACTTGTAAGTGGATCCATGCATCAACAAAGAAACCCAAAGGAAATTAGAAAGTATTTTGAACTGGATGAAAATTAAAATAGAGGGTACCAGAATTTGTAAAATGTCACTAAAACAGGAGGTTGGGAGAAATTTAGAGGGTTAAGGACCATTATTCAAAGAGAAGAAGTTTCAAATCAAAGCTCTGTGCTTTTACTTCAGAGAGTCAGTAGAGGACAAACTGAACTGAAATTAAGCAGGTTAGGAGACACTCAAGATCAGGGCAGAAGTCATGCAATAGAGGAGAGAAGAACAACAGAAGTTCAGTGAGGCAAAACTGAGTCTTTTTGTTTTCTTTCTTTTTTTTTTTTTTTGAGAAGATCATTAAAATTGGTAATTCTCTAGCTAGATTGAACAGAAAGAAAGATGTTCACCATAAACTTCAGAAATGACAAAGATGACATCATTGCAGTTTGAGTAGGTATTAAAAGGCTAATGAGGACATCTTACAAACTTTATTCCAATAAATCCGTGATAACTTAGATAAAATTCACAACCTCTTTAAATACACAAGCAACCATGGTTGTCTGAAGAGCAAATAACTAACTGGCATGACCCTTTATCTATTGAAAGAAAATGAATTTGTACTTGAAAACTTTTCCACAAAGAAAATTCTTATAATTTTTACCAAGGTGCTCCCACAGTATGGTGAGGAAAACCAGCCTTTCCAATAAATGATGCACTGTCAATTGGACGTCAATACACACACACACACACAAAAAGAATTGGCCATCACCTCACATCACATCAAAGTTATCCAAAAACGACTCAAAACACCAGCTCAGAGTTAGATTTTAGACCTAACTGTGAAAAGTAGAACAAAAAAGGCCAGGAAATGACACAGGGTTGTTGCTATTTGATTAGAATTAGAATTAAGAATTTATGTCCATCAAAAGACTCAGAACAAATTTAAAGAGAACTTCTATAAATCAACAGGGAACATACAAATAACTCAATTTTTTTAAATGACAAATAGCTTGAACAGGAACTTCACGAGGATAACACCGAACTGGGCCATAAACAAGAATGCCTAATCTCATTAGGCCCCAAGAAAATGTACATTAAAATCACAGAACAGCAGTCCCACCCATAACGGCTGAATTTTTATAATGTGAAGAGGCTAAATGTCAGCAAAGATGTGAAGTAGCTAAAAACACACAGCCAGTGGGAGTATAAATTGGTACAACCACTTTGAAGCAGTGTCACCAGGATCCAATGAAGTTGAGTCTAACCCCTCTTTTCGTGACCTATTAATTCCACTCCTTGACACTGACCCAACAGAAATGCTGAAGGTATTCATCCAAAGATCTGCACATGGAGATTTATAACAGTTCTAATGATAATAACTCAGCAGTGGCCACGGGACTGGAAAAGGTCAGTTTTCATTCCAATTCCAAAGAAAGGCAATGCCAAAGAATGCTCAGACTACCACACAATTGCACTCATCTCACACGCTAGTAAAGTAATGCTCAAAATTCTCCAAGCCAGGCTTCAGCAATACGTGAACTGTGAACTTCCAGATGTTCAAGCTGGTTTTAGAAAAGGCAGAGGAACCAGAGATCAAATTGCCAACATCCACTGGATCATCAAATAAGCAAGAGAGTTGCAGAAAAACATCTGCTTCTGCTTTATTGACTATGCCAAAGCCTTTGACTGTGTGGATCACAATAAACTGTGGAAAATTCTGAAAGAGGTGGGAATACTAGACCACCTGACCTGCCTCTTGAGAAACCTATATGCAGGTCAGGAAGCAACAGTTAGAACTGGACATAGAACAACAGACTGGTTCCAAAGAGGAAAAGGAGTACCTCAAGGCTGTATGTTGTCACCCTGCTTATTTAACTTCTATGCAGAGTACATCATGAGAAACGCTGGACTGGAAGAAACACAAGCTGGAATCAAGATTGCTGGGAGAAATACCAATAAGCTCAGATATGCAGATGACACCACCCTTATGGCAGAAAGTGAAGAGGAGCTAAAAAGCCTCTTGATGAAAGTGAAAGAGGAGAGTGAAAAAGTTGGCTTAAAGCTCAACATTCAGAAAACGAAGATCATGGCATCTGGTCCCATTGCTTCATGGCAAATAGATGGGGAAACAGTGTCAGATTTTATTTTGGGGGCTCCAAAATCACTGCAGATGGTGATTGCAGCCATGAAATTAAAAGATGCTTACTCCTTGGAAGGAAAGTTATGACCAACCTAGATGGCATATTGAAAAGCAGAGATATTACTTTGCCAACAAAGATCCGTCTAGTCAAGGCTATGGTTTTTCCAGTGGTCCTGTATGGATGTGAGAGTTGGACTGTGAAGAAAGGTGAGCACTGAAGAATTGATGCTTTTGAACTGTGGTGTTGGAGAAGACACTTGAGAGTCCCTTGGACTGCAAGGAGATCCAACCAGTCCATCCTAAAGAAGATCAGCCCTGGGTGTTCATTGGAAGGACTGATGCTGAAACTGAAACTCCAATACTTTGGCCACCTGATGCGAACAGTTGATTCATTGGAAAAGACTGTGATGCTGGGAGGGATTGGGAGCAGGAAGAGAAGGGGACGGTTGGATAGTATCACTGACTTGATGGACGTGAGCGTGAGTCTGAGTGAACTACGGGAGCTGGTGATGGACAGGGAGGCCTGGCGTGCTGCGAATCATGGGGTCACAAAGAGTTGGACACGACTGAGTGACTGAACTGAACTGAACTGAATGATGATAACCAAAAAATCAGCAATGATCATATTGTCCATCAATTGTAAAATGGATAATAAATGTCAATATAGTCATACACAAGTAATACAGCCATAAATAGAGGAATATTGCTACTTGCAACAACATGGAGGATTCACAAACATAATGTTGGAAGGAGTCAGACCCAAAAGGGTACCTAGTACATGATGCAATCTATATGAAGTTCTAAAGTTCTACACTGGTGTACAGTATTGGAAGTTAGAATGGTGGGGTGGCCTTTGAGGTGTGGTAATGGGAAGGAAGACTGTGAGGATCTATTTCTCGACCTGGCTGGTGGTTTCCTGGATGAGTTATCCCTGTAAAGTCTCATCAGCCTGTCCGCTCCTGCATCTTTCTGAGTGAGTGTTCTACCTGCATAAAATGCCAGGGAGGGTTATGAAGTAGACAACAGCAGAATTCAAACTGTGCGGTGCTGGGGCTGTGTGAGGGGCAGTATACCTGCTAAAACCAGGAGATCTGAGTTCAGATGCCAGCTCCACCATGTCTGAGCCTGAAACCACGCTGAAGCTTTTTCAGCTTCCTCACCTTCGATGGCCCCGTCTTTCTGCCCCGTTACAGGGTGGTTTGGGGGTTAATAGGTGATCTAATTGTACACCTGGTTCAAGACCTCGCTCACAGCAGACGTACAGAGAACAGCAGTGCTGCTGGGCGTTGGTTGTCAACGTGGGCTCCGGAGTCACACTGCCAGGTTTGAATCCAGACTCCTCCACTTATGGACGTCTGACCTTGAGGAAGTTATGTGACATCCCCATCCTGTCTCATCTGTAAAGTGAGGAAAAGATTAGTTAAGACTTAGCACATACAGCACGCCATGTATCTGGCTGCAACTACTATGACTAGTTCTATTACTAGTTGATACTGGAGCTTGAAGAAGGGAAATTCCCATCAGCAGGAGGAAAGACTCCCAGGGAGGCTGGGCTTCAGGTGGCTTTGCCAGGATGAACATACTTTGGAGTATCTTAAAAGAAAGAAAGTGAAGTCACTGAGTTGAGTCCAACTCTTTGTGACCCCATGGACTGTAGCCTGCCAGGGTTCTCCATCCATGGGATTTTCCAGGCAAAAACACCAGAGTGGGTTGCAATTTCCTTTTCTAGGGAATCTTCGTGACCCAGGGATCGAACTCAGGCCTCCTGCATTGTAGGCAGACTCTTTATCATCTGAACCACCAGGGAAGTACCTACAAGTACCTAAGATGCTCCAGAGTCTCTTACGTCAACTGAATCAGGGCTTCTTCGATTCACTCCCTAGCCCCCTGCCCCGTTACCTAAATAGGGTCCCCCATCAAGAGAGTCAAAGACTCAGTGTGAAGTCCAGCCCTAAGCAACTGTCCCCATTTTCCATGGAAGAAACTGCTGCCCCAAGGGGTCAGGGTACCGTCCAGGGTTCGGGGGGTCTGAGGAGGACATGGGTCAAGTCCCTCCTTCTCTGCTCCCCAAGCACCCAGGTGCCCAGAGCTGTCGTCCTCATTCGAGGACTGGAGGAGAAGGCCTCAGGGGACACGCATTCCTGAGGCTCTCTGACGTGCCCGCTGCGAGTGCACGTGGAGGAGAGGGTGAATCCCAGCCACGGAGCGGGGGACGCGCCTCCTTCAGATGAGAACGCCGACGGCCGCACGCCGCCTCCCCCACGCCTCTTCGCCGTCGCACTTTTCTGCAGCGAGCGCAGGAGCTAATGGGCTTTTACAGCTTTTACATCCAACACACTAATTATAGTTCAAAAACCACGTGCAGATTCCAGCATTCTTTTACCACGTTTCCCGATCTCTATGAAGAACTAATTAAAAACTTTTTTTTTTCCTGTTGTCGCTTGTCTGACAGTTTTGCCAATTTGCAGCCTGACGTGCAGAGCTAATTAGAAGTGAAGGCCATCAGCAGATGCCCACGTCTGAGGTGCGGGGGCCCGGGAGGACGTGCCTCTGAGAGACGGGTGGATCAGACAGATCAGCCCTGGGGGGTCCAGTAAACACTTAGGGGGCTGCTCTTCATGGGCGGGGGCCTGGGCTGTGGCAGAGAAGGAGGCTGATGTGGTCCAACCTAGGAGCTTAGGTCACACTCTCCCGGAGATGTGGAGCCCAGGTCCATCACGTGTGGGTGTGATGGACATCACTCTGGCCCCCACCATGACACTGCGCAAGGCCCTTGGAAGTGAGGGAGCCAGGTTGCTGTCTCCCCAACTCCTCACAGCCACGCTGCAATGTGGTGACTGCCATCCCCCCTGTAGATGGAGAACATCTGCTCAGGGGAGAGACAGAGCCTCCCAGGGCAGGGTAGAAGCTGACAGTGCCCCTCCCAGTGGAGCAGCATCACAGGGCTGGGGAGGGCGCCCGGCCTGTGTCGCAGGACCCTGCTGCGGCGGTTTCTCCTCCAGGACACTGCCCATCCTCTCTGCACGCAACAGACCGGAGTTCGCAGCATCTCGCTCTCTTTGTATTAATAAAAGGTGGATTCCTACCTTGGCGTGAGGAGGAGGAGGCGTGCAGTCAGGTCCTGTACTAGCCTTTCTGCCCTCACTGTCAGCCCCAGCCTCGGGCCCTGGGAGTGCAGGGCCGCCGGTGACGGCTCAGAGCCCCTCGTGGTCCTTCCCCCAGCTGCCCCCCGACGGCTCAGAGCCCCTCGTGGTCCTTCCCCCAGCTGCCCCCCGACGGCTCAGAGCCCCTCGTGGTCCTTCCCCCAGCTGCCCCCTGATGCCTGGCATTCTGCCGTCCCTCTCTCTCACTGGGAAAAGGCCACAGTGACGACAGTAACTCTCGTCCACCACATAATGTCTGAGTGAGCCCACCTTCAGCCTGAGCAGAGCTACAGGGAAGCTGGAGCAAGAAGGCCTGGCCTTGCCCTCCCTCGAAGAGCTGATTCAAGAGAGGGCATGCTGACACACCTTGGCGATGGCTCCATGGGACTGGATTCTGAGACGGGGAGCTGGGGCCCTGTCATTCCTGAAGGGTGCTGGGGAGGGAGAGAACCGTTTGGGAAGAGCGATCGACGATCAGGCAGGAGAGGGCTCATCATGCCTGGGAAACAGTCTCTCTGGGGTGGGATGTGTGGGTCAGATGAACTTGGCGGGTGAGAACGGCCTGCTTGTCAAGATCCCTAGCTTAGGTTTTGTTCTAGAAGCAATGGGGAAAAAAAAAAAAAAAAACTGAAGGCCTTTAAGCTGTGATGCTGGCACGATCAGATGTGTGGTGGAAAGGTGTCTCTGGCCTTGGGGAGGGGATAAGCTCAAGGGAATAAAACTGGAGTTGGGAGCAGGTGGCGAGGAGGTGGTCACCGTGGTCTGGATGGGGTCCAGGCTGGCCTTGCCCAGGGTAGAGGCAGTGGGCTGAAGACAAGTGGATGGATTCCTTAAACATTTCAGAGGTTGGTGTGATGTGGTGAGGGGCTGACTCAGGCACAAGGGAGAAGGAGGAGACCCGGGTTTCTGATTTGGGCAGCTAAGTGGATGGGAGCGGATGGGGTCGGCAGTTTCAGGTGAAGAACGAGAACAATGGAAATATGACCTGGAACCGCGGCAAGCAGCCCTGGGCCCCCAGGGCAGGAGGCACGTTCAGTGTTCCGTCCTGCCCCCAGGGGTTTCCTTCTTTTTTCCTCTGAATCCAGGCTTCATTTTGTCCCTTTGGGTACTGCCTTCTGGCCTAGTTAAGACAGTCCTCAGGAGTCTCATAAATGCCCTTTTGTTTTAGAAAACATCTGGTCCTTTTTATGAGTGGAATTAGGAAATGCAGTTAATGCTGAGTCTCCGCCTCCGTGGGTGGGTAGGATTTATGCAAACCTGATTTGGAAGAGATTGGGCTGGATGGCATTTGTTGGTTTGGGGGCCAAGAGTATGTGAGCCTCATCCAGCCCACCTCTTCCTCATCAACCCAACAAGATTCTCAAGGAAGTTATCTTCACAGACTGAATAAAATCACCGAGTCAGCTGCTCTTGACCCACAGAATGGCAATTTCATGGGACTCAACTCACAGAAGCAGGGAGACCCTGCAGGCCTCTCTCATAAATGTGGATACAGAGAAACACACAGGCCCCACTGAGGCCAGGCTGCCTCCCCTCTAAGCCCCTGGGGGCTCATCTCTCTCTATCCAAACAAGTTTGCAAAGAGAGGGGTCTGGTCAGGTGGCAGTTAACACCTTAACCCAACTCTGATAAGCTGGGGCCTGTGAGCAACATTTTTTTTTTTTGGTGGGAAAGAAGAAAGAAAGCTAAGGGGGAGGGCCAAGAAATCCTTCCCCTTAGAATCACCCAATCCTGTGCTCACTTCAGTAACACGTATACTAGAATCACCCAATCACGCCAGTTGACGGGGACGTCCATTGTGGCAACTCATGGAAGGCCGGCATCATAGATACTGAAAGAATCTCAGTCTAGAATGAGGTTCCCTGATTGACTGGCCAAGGTTGTGCTATGTGTGTACGTGGGCACGCACACACACACACACACACACAATACCACTGGGTGAGACCTTGATGACCGACCACCTCTGGTGTAGAAGGCCCTCTGCAGGTTAACTCTACCAGCTTGAGTTTGTTTCATCCATTAAGAAGCAGCTGCCAAGATGAGATTCAATGTGCAGGACATTTTTTGGAGGTAGGGGGTGGAATGAATGTGAAGAATCAAGGAAGGAGATTGAAAAAGATGAAGGCAGGTGGACCCCTCAGCTCTCTTGCAGATTTGACACCTGTAAAGAAAAATACGGGGGTGGAGGCTTGGGTGGCCTGGTACCAGCACAGCGGTAGGGCCAAAAGAGCCTCTGCGGGGTCCTGCAGTCAGCTGTGGTGCCTGCAGCAGGGGCAGCACGTGTTAGGGTCACCATTTCATGTACCTGGAAAGGTCTCACTGATTGTCACAGCATATAAATCACTGGGTTAGATAGAAGTAATCCAATAAGGTAAAAATCACTGGTGCTATTTAGTATGGAAAGGGACTAAGCTTATGTGCACTTCATGAAAACATTTTTTGATGTGAACTTGACACCTGCATAAACCTCCTTCTGTATTTCCCATTATCCACACAAGCTGTAGCTTCTCCAAGCTCTTCCAGCCTGGCAGACTGACTCCTGTCTTTGTCTTGTCCCCTGCTGACTGCAGGGAAACCATGAAGGAAGGAGTTGGGAGAAATGATATGTCCCGCACTGGGTGGTTAATCATGCAAGTGGACAAGGGCATGTAGCTAGAGCTGGATTCAAATACTGACCCTGCCCTTCCCTATCCCAGCTGTCCATGCTTGGACACTCTCTAAACCTTCCTGAGCCACATTGGAAAAAAACACATTCCTAGTACTCACCTTGCCAGGTGGCCATGAGGATCGTGTGATATCACCTATAAACACTGCCTAGCAACATGCCTGGCATGTCATGAGCTCCTTGTAAAAAACCAGCCTCTCCCACTCTATTTCCCTTTCCTCTGTATTCCATCCTCTCCAGTACAGATGACATACAATAAATCGAGTGATGTTTATGATTTATGCCTAGTAAAATAGCAATTAAACATATAGGCTGATGCGGTTAAATGTGACACCACAAATCATGTTTGAATGCCTCCGGACACGTGAGTGTACTCTTGTTCTCTTCTTGTTTAGTTGCTAAATCGTGTCTGACTCTTTCGCGACTCCAAGGACTCCTCTGTCCACAGGATTTCCCAGGCAAGATTAGCGGAGTAGTTGCCATTTCCCTCCCCAGGGGATCTTTTGACTCAAGGATCGAACCTGCATCGCCTGCTTGGCAGGCGGATTCTTTACCCTCTGAGTGTAGTCTTCACTTTAGTCGCTCAGTCGTGTCCGACTCTTTGCGACCCCATGAATCGCAGCACGCCAGTTCTCCCTGTCCATCACCAACTCCTGGAGTTCACTCAAACTCACGTCCATCGAGCTGGTGATGCCATCCAGCCAGCTCATCCTCTGTCATCCCCTTCTCCTCCTGCCCCCAATCCCTCCCAGCATCACAGTCTTTTCCAATGAGTCAACTCTTTGCATGAAGTGGCCAAAGTACTGGAGTTTCAGCTTTAGCATCATTTCTTCCAATGAACACCCAGCACCGATCTCATTTAGAATGGACTGGTTGGATTTCCTTGCAGTCCAAGGGACTCTCAAGAGTCTTCTCCAACACCACAGTTCAAAAGATCAATTCTTCGGCACTCAGCCTTCTTCACAGTCCAACTCTCACATCCATACATGACCATAGGAAAAACCATAGCCTTGACTAGATGGACCTTAGGCGGCAAAGTAATGTCTCTGCTTTTCAATATGCCATCTAGGTTGGTCATAACTTTCCTTCCAAGGAGTAAGCATCTTTTAATTTCATGGCTGCAATCACCACCTGCAGTGATTTTGGAGCCCCCCAAAATAAAGTCTGACACTGTTTCCACTGTTTCCCCATCTATTCGCCATGAAGCGATGGGACCAGATGCCATGATCTTCGTTTTCTGAATGTTGAGCTTTAAGCCAACTTTTCTACTCTCCTCTTTCACTTTCATCAAGAGGCTTTTTAGTTCCTCTTCACTTTCTGCCATAAGGGTGGTGTCATCTGCATATCTGAGCTTATTGGTATTTCTCCCGGCAATCTTGATTCCAGCTTGTGCTTCTTCCAGCCCAGCATTTCTCATGATGTGCTCTGCGTATAAGTTAAATAAGCAGGGTGACAATATACAGCCTTGAGGTACTCCTTTTCCTCTTTGGAACCAGTCTGTTGTTCCATGTCCTGTTCTAACTGTTGCTTCCTGACCTGCATATAGGTTTCTCACGAGGCAGGTCAGGTGGTCTGGTATTCCCATCTCTTTCAGAATTTTCCACAGTTTGTTGTGATCCACACAGTCAAAGGCTTTGGCATAGTCAATAAAGCAGAAGCAGATGTTTTTCTGCAACTCTCTTGCTTTTTTGATGATCCAGTGGATGTTGGTAATTTGATCTCTGGTTCCTCTGCCTTTTCTAAAACCAGCTTGAACATCTGGAAGTTCACAGTTCACGTACTGCTGAAGCCTGGCTTGGAGAATTTTGAGCATTACTTTACTAGCATGTGAGATGAGTGCAATTGTGTGGTAGTTTGAGCATTCTTTGGCATTGCCTTTCTTTGGGATTGGAATGAAAACTGACATTTTCCAGTCCTGCAGCCACTGCTGAGTTGTCCAAATTTGCTGGCATATTGACTGCAGCCCTTTCACAGCATCATCTTTCAGGATTTGAAATAGCTCAACTGGAATTTCATCACCTCCACTAGTTTTGTTCATAGTGATGCTTTCTAAGGCCCACTTGACTTCACATTCCAGGATGTCTGGCTCTAGGTAAGTGATCACACCATCGTGATTATCTTGGTCATGAAGATCTTTTTTGTACAGTTCTTCTGTGTATTCTTGCCACCTCTTCTTAATATCTTCTGCTTCTGTTAGGTCCATACCATTTCTGTCCTTTATTGAGCCCATCTTTGCAAGAAATGTTCCCTTGGTATCTCTAATTTTCTTGAAGAGATCTCTAGTCTTTCTCATTCTGTTGTTTTCCTCTATTTCTTTGCATTGATCGCTGAGGAAGGCTTTCTTATCTCTTCTTGCTATTCTTTGGAACTCTGCATTCAGATGCTTATATCTTTCCTTTTCTCCTTTGCTTTTCGCTTCTCTTCTTTTCACAGCTGTTTGTAAGGCCTCCCCAGACAACCATTTTGCTTTTTTGCATTTCTTTTCCGTGGGGATGGTCTTGATCCCTGTCTCCTATACAATGTCACGAACCTCCATCCATAGTTCATCAGGCACTCTATCTATCAGATCTAGTCCCTTAAATCTATTTCTCACTTCCACTGTATAATCATAAGGGATTTGATTTAGGTCATACCTGAATGGTCTAGTGGTTTTCCCCACTTTCTTCAATTTAAGTCTGAATTTGGCAATAAGGAGTTCATGATCTGAGAGGAGCAACCCCATGTCCAAAGAGCGGTGGCTGCGTGGGTGCAGGAGGGCCGAGAGGAGCTACTCCACATTCAAGGTCAGGAGGGGTGGCAGTGAGGAAATGCCCCTCATCCAAGGTAAGGAGCAGTGGCTGCACTTTGCTGGAGCAGCCATGAAGAGATACCCCACGTCCAAGGTAAGAGAAACCCAAGTAAGACGGTAGGTGTTGCGAGAGGGTATCAGAGATCAGACACACTGAAACCATAATCCAGAAAACTAGTCAGTCTAATCACACTAGGACCTCAGCCTTGAGGTCCCAGTGAAACTAAGCCATGCCCTGTGGGGCCACCCAAGACGGGTGGGCATGGTGGAGAGGTCTGATAGAATGTGATCCACTGGAGAAGGGAATGGCAAACCACTTCAGTATTCTTGCCTTGAGAACCCCATGAACAGTATGAAAAGGCAAAATAATAGGATACTGAATGAGGAACTCCCCAGGTCAGTAGGTGCCCAATATGCTACTGGAGATCAGTGGAGAAATACCTCCAGAAAGAATGAAGGGATGGAGCCAATGCAAAAACAATACCCAGTTGTGGATGTGACTGGTGATAGAAGCAAGGTCCAATGCTGTAAAGAGCAATATTGCATAGGAACCTGGAATGTCAGGTCCATAAATCAAGGAAAATTGGAAGTGGTCAAACAGGAGATGGCAAGGGTGAACATTGGCATTCTAGGAATCAGCGAACTAAATTGGACTGGAATGGGTGAATTTAACTCAGATGACCATTATATCTACTACTGTGGGCAGGAATCCCTTAGAAGAAATGGAGTAGCCATCATGGTCAACAAAAGAGTCTGAAATGCAGTACTTGGATGCAATCTCAAAAATGACAGAATGATCTCTGTTCGTTTCCAAGGCAAACCATTCAATATCACAGTAATCCAAGTCTATGCCCCAACCAGTAACGCTGAGGAAGCTGAAATTGAACAGTTCTATGAAGACCTACAAGACCTTTTAGAATTAACACCCAAAAAAGATGTCCTTTTCATTATAGGGGACTGGAATGCAAAAGTAGGAAGTCAAGAAACACCTGGAGTAACAGGCAAATTTGGCCTTGGAATGTGGAATTAAGCAGGGCAAAGGCTAATAGAGTTTTGCCAAGAGAATGCACTGCTGCTGCTGCTAAGTCGCTTCAGTTGTGTCCAACTCTGTGCAACCCCATAGACGGCAGCCCATCAGGCTCTCCCATCCCTGGGATTCTCCAGGCAAGAACCCTGGAGTGAGTTGCCATTTCCTTCTCCAATGCATGAAAGTGAAAAGTGAAAGTGAAGTCGCTCAGTTGTGTCTGACTCTTTGCGACCCCATGGACTGCAGCCCACCAGTCTCCTCCATCCACGGGATTTTCCAACCAAGAGTACTGGAGCGGGGGGCCATTGCCTTGGTCATAGCAAACACCCTCTTCCAACACTACAAGAGAAGACTCTACACGTGGACGTCACCAGATGGTCAACACCAAAATCAGATTGATTATATTCTTTGCAGCCAAAGATGGAGAAGCTCTAAACAGCAAAAACAAGGCTGAGTGTAGTCTTGGCTGGAAGCTAAGTCACTTACAGAACCAGGGACAGCCACTTGGACACTGAGCGACATTGTTGGTCCTGGAGGCAGGGCTGAATGAAATTCTCTCAGCACTTTATTTATCTCTTTCTTGGGGTCACTCCATAATATCTTGCCTCCATCTCTCACAGCATCAAACTTCTCCATTCTACTGAATCATAAAATTTTGTGCTAAATATGTCACATGTATGAAACGTGCATGTGTGTGAAAGACACAACTATCTTTCCCATGTGTGCACACGTGTAGATACACATGCCCATTGTCCCTACATTTTTACGAGCTCTGTCCTTTCCTCTACTTGCATTTATAGTGTGTGCCCTTTGGCAGATTGTCTCTACTTGTTTCCACTTCTTCTTCCCTTATATCTGTAACCACTCCAGAGTTTGTTCTCACCATCTAACTCAACAGCGCTTGTAGCGTCTTCATGGTGCTAAACCCCGTGGCCACCTCGGCTCTCGTTTCACTCGGCCTGCGGCTAGTGCTTGAGGTGCTCCTTCTTTGGCAGCTCCCTGTCCCCTTCACTTCCGAGAAACCACACCGCCTCAGTCTCCTCCGACCTCACTGGTCAGTCTTTCACAGCGTCCTTCACTGGTTTTCCCAGCAAAGTTCTACAGGGTCTGAAACACCCACCTCTACCCACAGGGTCTCCACCCCACACCCCATCACCTTCCCATTTCCCACTCCTGTCCCATCACACTTCCACCTCACTTTCTTTTCCCTGTTGCCCCTCTCTCTAAATGCCCTTCCCTAGTACAGCCATGAGTCCCTTTTTGTCTTCAAAGACAACATTCAAAAGCCACCTGGTCAGATGCCTTGTTTGGCCACCAGGCATAAAATAGCACCTTCCACCACCATTCTCTCTGTCTTGTAGCACCCGTCACCACTTGACGTGTGTGCAGGCATGCTCAGTTGCTTCAGTCATGTCTGACTCTTTGTGACCCCACGGGCCATAGCCTGCCAGGCTCCTCTGTCCATGGGATTCTCCAGGCAAGGATACTGGAGTGGGTTGTCATGCCCTCCTCCAGGGGACCTTCCCAACAGAGATTAAACCCGTGTCTCCTGTATTGCAGGCTGATTCTTTACCGCTGGGCCACTGGGGAAGCGCCATCACTCGATGCATTCCTTATTAACTGTCTGCTTTCCTCACTGGAGTGCATGCTCCATGAGGGCAAAGTGTCTGTCGTATTACACTACCCCCTTCTCAGCATCGAAATAGCAGAGGGGCCCTGACACTTGTTGATGGAAAGAAAGAAAGGGAGGAAAGCAAGGAGGGAAGGAGGGGGAAGAGAAAGAAAGAGGAAAGAAGAAGGAAGGAAGGAAGAGGGGAGAAAGAGAGAAGGGGGGGGCGGGAAGGAGGGTGGGGGAGTGGGAGGAAGGAAGGAAAAATGAATGAAATTCGGTGCAGGGCATCTCCGGTATTGGCTGACAACCCCTGGACATCAGGGACCAGCTCTGACTCATTTTTCGCATCCTCTCAGGACTTGCCATGTGGTACAGGTGATATACACTCAGGAAATGGTCACCCAGGGAGTGGATTATTGAACAAACAACTGCCTCGCTCAAGCAGGTGGGGAGAGCTCTAGCCTAGGTTCCTCCTGAGAGCAAGCAGGTCAGAGAGCACAGCCCAGAGTGATGAACACGTCATGGTTCCAGGTTCCAGTAGAAAAGCACTTACCTGTCAGGGGGCCTGAACCTCACCATTGCCTCTTCCTGGCTGGGACGAGCCTCTGGGGGTGCCTGAGTCTGGGCCTCGAGTCACAGGTGTGGCACTCGGAGGAGGGATGGAGGAAGACAGGGTTAGTTCCTTCTGCACCGGCCGGGTTTCATTTAGCTTGACCCCGGGGGTCTTCTGTTCAGCTCGACCAAAGGGGCCCCCAGCTCATGCCATTTATCTGTGTGTTTTCCATAGAAGAATCATGGGGGGAGGAACACGTAATACTCCACCATCAGATTCCTCAAAGTGAAAGCACACAGCGCCCTGGTTTCTGAGCTCTGAGTACCCGTTCATGGCCGACGGGCTGTCATTTACAGATGGTATCACACAGCAACCATCGTCCTCAGAAGGGAGATGGCCACCGGGTTCTTCTGCTGGCCGGTAAGTGCCTGGAGAGCTCTAATTTCATTATCAACTCAACAATAATGTGATGCATGTATTTGTTATATCAGTATGTGTACCTGGGCACACACACACAGTCCTTCTAAGTGGTCGTAAATAATGAATAAATCAATATCCTGACACACAGTGAATCAGACCTTGAAAGGCAATCAGATATCAGGAATTGCAGCTGCGTCTGAATGAATGAGGGGACACAGAGGCTGTGGTGTCCGACTCAGCCTTCCCCGCACTTTCCGAAGCCCCGCCGTGGACACGCACTCTGTCACCATTAACTGTGAGCGGGTATTTATGAGTTTGGTTGGCTGTTAACAACTTGGCCCTGCGGCAATTAATATTTATATTTGCAATCCTCAGCGCTGATAATGGACAATTCACATGCTCTGGTAATTGGCTCGCCACCCCCAGCCTCTTCGCGGGTCTTTCCTGACCAGGGGAGCTGTCTTTCCCAGGGAATCTTATAATGGGCTTTTCATGTGTTGGTGATTTTAATTACCTTTTTATTGCTATGCAAATCATCCTTCGTTTAATCTGCCAACTAAAAGGAGGGACTGAGGTGACGGGCCACAGTGGAGACAGAAGGATGGAAAGGCTGAGGCTGCCAAGCAGGTCAGGGCTGAGGGCCGATGGGTGTGGGAAGCTGGGCTAGTCTAAGTCCAGGTGCGGGTGAGGGCCATTACCCGGATCAATTGTTCAGGGTGTGGCTTTGGGAGCTCTCAGAGGAGACTGCTGGCCGGGCAGAGTGGCGCACCTCTGGGAGCCCCTGGGGCAGACCCCGAAGGCCCAGCAAGATGGAGCGTCTGTACCTCGGGGAGCCGCTGGAAGAAGGTTCCGCTCGCAGAGATTCACTGAGTTCTCAGCATCAGGCAGGAAGGAAATCGAGGCTCCGTAAAGGACCCCGGGAGGACGCAGCCAGCATGGCCTGCCCACTGTGCTCCGTATGGGTGTGGATGAGACCGTGAGGACCTTTCTACCAACAAGCTGCCTTGTACACCTTCCTGGAGGACGGAGCTGGAGCTCCCCCATCAGAGCAGGGATTCAGGAGAGGCCCGCGTGTCCCCAGTGAGCGAAGGCTCCAGAGCTTCTGCTCAGCGACGTCTGGAAGCCGGCCAGGAAGGGGCACGAGAGGGCCACCTACCCTGCGTCATCCGTCCCCACGGGCCACAGCCTCCAGGGCGGCACCTCCAGCAGAGGGTGCCTTTGGGAGTCTCAGAGCTCCCTCGGGCTGGCCTTGGCTCCACCCCAGCTTGCTGCTTCCAGTGTGATGGGGCATCAAGGTTCAGGGCCGGGGATGACAGGTCCCCATTCTGGCCAGTATTTTACATCTTGGGCCATATCATCTCCCCCTCACCAGGTGTGTTTTTCTGACCACTCAGAGCAGCAGAGAGCTGGCCCGGCCCTCAGGTGTGTCTCTTCCTGCAGGAGAGAAAGAGAGGCTCCCAGCAAACTCCCATAGGTGAGGGAGGCCCCCGTCTCTGTGCTTTTGCTTCGTGCAGGGCTTCAGCCGTGGGAGAGTTGAAGTGAGGAAGCTGGGGCCAATGGAGACCGCTAAGGGGAGGGCAGGCCCTGGACCTGGGCGGGTCCCCGCCCCCCGTGGCCAGGGCCTCCCAGCCCTGCCCTCCAGGGTCCCTGCCACCCCCAGCTGTGCACCTGGGGCAGAATGGCTTCACCGCTCCGCGTCCAATGCTGTCATGTCTCAAATGCCAGGAGGGTTAAAGGAAACAAGTTTGTATGTTACACAGATACTGTTCTAATAAAACGTGATGTGATCATCTAAAAGTATATTACAGCAATTACATCAGATCTGTGACTTCCCAGATACTATGTAGTAATACAATATCTTCCTATGCTTAATTTAAACAAAACATATGAGTAAATTGAAGTAAAAGTAAGGTGATAGAGCAAACTCATTGAGATGACCTGAGCTTAAGAAATGCTGACATGTCGAACGGGAAAAAGTCCCCAGCTGGTGTCTGGGCTGGCCCGTCTGCAAGTGTGTGCTCACCCCTGCACACCCCACGCTCCCTGTGGATAAATCTCGGCTCTTAACTCAAGTAGCTGAGACCACCAGCTCCGATACCTCTGCCCCATGAGGGTAACGTAGACAGAGCCCAGGCCGCCCACGGCTGCTCCCCTCCCCTGCTTTGCACACAGAGAAAAAAACTAACGAAGCACACGCATGCACACTCTAGTATGCTCATATGCACGCTCACATTTCCACCTATAAATTAATTAACTCCTCCACTCAGGTAAACTGTGAGGAAACAGCCAATAACGCTCCTCAGTGTTCCATCCGGGCCTGTGGATGGCTCATTAGATTATACAAGGTGTGGGTAATTACCCGGAAAAAATACACCACTTTCCTGTGATGCCTAATTTCCTCTCCTCGCTCTTTAGCTTCCCTTCAGGCAAAGGAGAAAGATTCACCATTCTGTGACCAAGTATGGTGGGGTGTGTGTGTGTGCACGTATGAGCACACGTGCACGAGTGTACCAGGCAGGCAAAGACTCCTTAGGGAACCTTGCATCTGGGTTTCTGTGGGGGCCACGTCTGGAGCAGGAGGAGGCAGGCTGGTGTGCAGGGCCAGCCTGGCTCTGGCAAAGGCCGGGTCAGGCTGTCTCTCCCGAGATGCTGTCTCTCCCGAGATGCTGTACTCTAGCACCCATGGGGCTTCTGCCCCGAAGGCTCCTGGCTGCCCCTGGAGGAGAGGTTTGCATGGTTGATTTGGGGTGAAGCGTCCGTCTCTAAGATTCGTGGTCTTAGATGCCTTCCCCGGTCTCCATTGCCCCTCAACTGACCAGAAAGTAATTACTGACTTAGATCTTCTCTCCAAAGCAAGGAAGTAGGAGAGGTAATGAGCTGGGCTTGGAAGACCAAGAGGTAAGACTCAGGCCACCTGGCTGGCCGTGAGCCCAGGCCCCTAGGCCCCGTTACTCACCTAACATCCACAGGACAGTCTCCATACCAGGATCCCAGCGTCCCAGGACTACAGGTGAGACAGGAGCGCCAGTGGGGGAGGGGGCAGCATCTCTTGGAAGATTCCTATCTCCGTGGGGCTGTGATGCCCCAGGATCACAGGAGACAGGAACGAGAAGAAGTGCACAGAATCCCAGGTTGCTCTTGTTGGTGCTGACCACAATGTGCACAGCTTAGCCTGTCAGGCGCGGGTGGCACTGGAGATAGGGCTACAGGGGGCTGTCTGTTTCGAAGCGTCCCCGCATCTCAGCGGTCACCCAGTCTGCTTCCCAGGAAACTCACAGGTCCCTTCCGCAGCCCTTGCCCCCCCACCACCGCCCTACCCAGCCAGCAACCAGTTCTGCCGCTTCTGCTTGAACCTTGGGAGGTGGGGGAGCTTAGCTGTTCCTGGCTGTCCCCTTGTCGTGTTGTCAGGCGGCCAGATGGTAGGGAAACCTCCCCATGACTCAGACACCTGTCACCAGCTCTCTGTTCTGAGATCTCCTGCTCCGTGGGATGCGGTGCTGGGGCTGAGTCCCGGTGACCCAGATGATCACCTCGGACTGAAGAAAGCGTTCCTAAGATGGGCCCCGACAGTAGTGTGAGGGCTGGTAGGGAATCAGGTCCCTGAGAGCCGGGTCAGAGCACACACAGACCCAGGCCCAGGTTCAGAAATCCCAGAAGGGCAGACACTTGGGGTACACTGAACTGAATAATGTCCTCCCCAAAATTCACATCCACCCAAACCTCAGAATGTGACCTTTTCCAGAAACAGGGTGTTTGCAAAACTGAGGAGTAAAGATGAGGTCATCCTGCAATAGGGTGGGCCCTGCATCCAAGGACAGCTGTCTACACACAAAGGTCATGTGGAGACCTGTGGAGAGAAGGCTAAGGATGACGGAGGCAGAGACTGGAGCCACGTGTCCAGTGAGCTGAGCGATGCCAAGGGCAGCCCTCCTAATCTAGGTGAAGATTTCAGGCATCTTTGAGGTTATGGAATGTTTGGGGTCCTTTGGAAAGACAGGCCACTGAAGCCTGTCCTTCCACCAAGGTTGGAATTGTCCTGCAATTGGGCAGAGCCTGAGGGGGGACAGGGGCAGGGAGAGTTTCCAGCAGGTGGCGATTTCCCCCAGGGTCTGAGGGGAACAGTGCAGACCCCAGGGAGGATGGGGGACCTCAGGCACCCCAGCTGGCTGGCCGGAGAAGGGTTGCATCTGGATTCCTCACCTAAGGCCTCAAACAGGGGCCTGAGCAGCTGCTACTAGCACTCTGGACTTAGAGAAGCAAGATAGAGTGTGAGAGGGGTCACAACAGGGACAACATGGGGTGTGGCTCCCAGAGGCCCCTGGTGGTCCTGCACAGCAGATCCCTAGCCAGGATCCCTCTCGGCAGGCTGGACTGCAGGCTCTGGGAGCCTCTCCAGGTGTGCCAGGAGCCCTGGCTTCCTGCTCTGCGTGATGAGAACGCTCAGATTCCCTTCTCTGTGACCCCATGAACACGAGAGTGCATGTTGGGTGTCTTGCCTGCAACCTGACCCACAGGAGTGCTCAGGATGATGGCAGCTGCCTCCCACATGCCCGAGGAGGTGGTGACAAGAGCCACACAGAAGTAGAGTACCTGTCAAGTAGACAGATCGGAGATGGGCACTGTGGACCAGAGCCGGGGTGTAGGGGAGGAAGCTCGGACTGGTCCAGTACAACCACTGAGGTCAACTGAGGGGCAATGGCAGAACCAACTGGGTCCAACAGCTTCATCACAGCCTCGCCCAGGCTTGTCCAAAGACCGGGGCACCAGGGAGGATGGTCTGGCCCCTCCTGCTGGTCACTCAAGGCCCTCACAGAGCCAGGGTCCAGGCTCCCTGTGGGAGGCCTCCCCTAGGGTCACCCCGTCTCTCCACTTGGCCATCTTCAGTGTGGTCCCCTGTGGACTGCCAACTGCAGCTGGCAATTATCAGCTGTGTCTCCGGGACAAATAGCTGTCTCTGTCACTTCCCAGGAAGTCCCCTCGTCTCTTGTCATTAGTCATCCATTCACTGAGTCCCCAAAAAACAGCTGACAGCAAGACAAACAAAGAATACCAAAGGGCAGCTCTACACTCTGGGAAGTCATGGCTGAAAGGCACTTTGGGAGACATCTGGTCTACCCACCTCCCTAAGCCCAGTCATGTTTCTAAGCCTGAGTCTCTGGATGGAAAGGATGTTTGAGGGTGTTCAGGGCAGTCTGCGCAGTTCTTGAGTTCTTAGGCATCCACTGAGCTTGGATTGAACACTCCCAGGCTTTGGGCAGCTCACTCCCTTGGAAGCCTGCCTTTCCACTGTGAATTGTTTTGACTGCCAGAGACTTTTCTCCACCAAGCCGGGCTGCCTACCCGTACCTTCACCCGCTCAGTTCTATTTGTGGCTTTGGTGACTCCACAAAGCATATCGGCTTCATCTGCCCATCAAACTCCGCAAAATGTTAATGCTTCTTAGAAACTAATACATTTGAGGGTTTATTCCCCAATCTAATCAGTCAAAGGAGCACATACGAACAGCTCTGAAACAAGCTGCTTCTCATGCCAATGACGTCTTGCAAAGCAGTTGTCCGTCTTTTTAGTAGTGCCGAGAAAAAGAGTGCATCTCAAAATCTTCAGTGTCTTTGATTAGATGAAGAGCAGCCTTTGTGGCCAGCTGCATCCCCAAGGTCACACAGCTAAGGAGTCAGAAACCCAGTGCTTGAGCTCCAGCCCAGTGGACTAAAGACTGCTTCTGACTCAGCCGAGAACCACTCCCTGAGTGTCTGGCCAGGCTGTCTGGGCGGAATAAAGGTGCTGGCCCGGCTCCTGCCCGCACCTACTGGCCAAGAGTCCCGTAAACCAGCCTGCCCACTCTGTCCTCAGCTTCTGTGCGCATTGTAGGTGTGGGCACCAGGCCAGGCTGGCAGTGAGCCCTGAGCTCAGCAGAGGCAGAGAGGCCTGGCTGAGGGCAAGAGGACGTGTATTTGGGTTCACGTTGCACTCCTGTCAGCCCTAATTTGTCCCTATCGTATACTCCTCAGGAAGATTAAATTTGGGAGCAGCCGCCTCCGTGTTTATTCATCACTGGGCCTCGGGCAGGCTTGGTCAGTGGCATCTCCGTCCGGAGCTGCGGAAGGACGTGCCGGGCACATCAGTGACTCAGGAACACGCGTCCCCAGACCGTGTCATACCCACTTTGATATGGCAGGACCTCCGACTTATTTGACAAAGACAGTTCCCCCCACTTTCCCGCTGCCCAGGAAGCTGAGGATCTGGGTGGAGGTCTAGGTTGAACCCGACCCCCCCCCAGAGCCCCCAGCGCATCTTCCCTTCACAGCGGGCATCTTGTGGGCAGGCGGCTTGGTCTTCCTCAGCTCAGTGGGCACACACACCCATCTCACCCACCTCCTGGGCTGTGGGAGGCACACATCACAGCCCTCTGTGGCAAACGGGGTGAGGACGAGAGGTCCTGAGAGCCCTGTGATCCACGCAAGGTCACAACTCAAGGTCAAGCCAAACGCCTCCTCGGTGGCAGATGCTGACTGAATCAGAGTCTCTGGACTTCGGTGAGCTAGTCCCCACCACTCATTGAGCCCTTTCCCTGGGCAGTAACCCTGTGCCCTCAGCACTGTGCTTGGAATAAGGCTCATCAATGTTTGCAACGTGTACAAAAAGAAATGACACCGATGTGGTGAGATGGAGGTAGCAAATACTCCTGGTGTGATTGTTTGCAATTTATCAATGTATCAAATCAACGCTTCATAAACCTTCAATTTACACAATGTTATGTGTCAATTATACCTCAATAAAACTGGGGGGAAACGCTGACAAAGTGCCGTTCAATGACATCAGTAGCTGCACTGACTTCTGACTCGGGGAATAAACAGCAGCCACAATCACCGGCCAAGTGCCCCACAGCTGAGCGTGGCCGAATCGTCCTTTATCTTGAGAATCTCTCTGGGGCCGGGGACAAAAGGTCCCGAGGCTGAAAGGGCCTGGAGGGTAGACCCCAGCTTTATCGACATCAGGATGTCCCCACGGCACCAGGGACGCTGCGTGCTCAGTGTGTGACACCACAACCCACCAGGGGATCAGGAGGGACACAGAGACCCAGGCCTGGAACCTCTTCAACCTCTTTCCGCCCCTTCTCTCTGACACCTCCACTCTCCACCCTGTCTCCTCTCCGTCTCCCCCTCCCTGTAGGCCCAGACTCAGGGCTGCACCACCTGTGCGGCCTGCTCCTTCAGGCCTCGGGGTGCTGCTCTCGCTATTCTGCCAGAACACCCTCTCTCCCATCTCCAGCTTCAGCACTGACTCTGCTTCTCCAGGCTCAGACGGATCGCTGCCTCCTCCATGAAGCCTCCCCTGGTCACCTCTCCCATCTCAAGCCCTCTAGCTTTCTGTCTTTATATATTTGTGTTTCTTTTCTGTTCTTTGTTTCTTTCTTGGTTTATTGGTTTTTGTTTTATTTATTTTTTTTTTTGGCCTCACCACATGGCATGCGAGATCTCAGCTTCCTAACCAGGGATTGAACCTGCAACTCTGGAGTTGGAAGTGTAGAGTCTTAACCGCTGGCCCACCAGGGAAGCCTCCCCCCGCCCCCCATCCCTTGTAGTGTTCTGTGTCTCCCTCCTGCAGGGCCCTTTCCTGGTTATGTCCTGTCATGTCAGCTAGATACTACTCCCCAGGTCACAGGGGCCACTGACAAAGTGCCATTCAATGACATCGTTAGCTGCACTGACTTATGGCTCGGGGAACAAACAGCCGCCACAATCACTGGCCAAGTGTCCCACGGCAGAGAGCGGCCGATGGCAGTGTTCTTTCCCTGACCAGGCCCGGGAGCCGTCTGCTGAAGGATCAGACAGATGCATCGAGCCTGGTGTCAGACTGCTTGTCCTGCTCCCAGCCAAGCGGCCCTCCCACTCGGACTCTCCCAGTTTGCCGGGAGCCAAATATGATTTTTGGCTGGCCTTGCAGAGGAGACATTCAAAAGCCCAGGCTGCCACATGAAATCTCCTCCTGGCTCCTCCTCTGTGATTTTCAGGCTAAAAATAAAACCCCCGGGGACCCCAGTCAATGCCATTGTCCCTGCTACTGAAACGTGATGAGCGCCTGATCAAAATTATTGTGCATTGTTGACGGGGAGGCAGCCCAGTGCTGATCTCCCAGCGACTTTAAAAATAGAGCCTCTTCCTTTTGTGCCAGGGCAAAGCAATAATTTAGATAATTGAAACTCTGAAATGAGTTGGAGACGAATCACTGTGGCTTTGGGCTTTTTTTTATAATACTTTTTCTTTGTATCAAAAAGAATGGAGTCAGAAGAAGAATGTTTGGCTCACACAAAGACCCTGAGAGGGATGGAAGGAGTTGGTGCGGGAGCTGAGCTACTCTGAGACCCCAGGTGCACGACTGGGGACCGTCGCTCCTCTGCAGGCGCCCTGAAGCAGCAGCGCCCCGGAGGCTCCCAGGACCGAAGCCTCCTTTCTCCCTGGACTGACGGAGGAAACGGGTCAAGTCCCAGGAGCTGGGAGTGGGTGGAAAAGGACGGTCTTCAGGTGAGCCCTCTGCTCTTGCCTTGGGGTAATTTCTCACCTGGGACTGGAAAGTGACAGGGCTGGGCTAGGTGACCCTGGAAACACGAGCTAGGCATCTCGAGATGAACTTCTCTGAAAGTACATTAGGGAGTATGATGACATAGGGGAGGCACATGGATTAAACGGATTGATTCATAAAAGCATCTGGTTCAGAGCAAACAGTCAATAGATCTATACACCCATTCATCCACCCATCATCCATCCGTCCACCCACCCATCCACTAGTCCACCAATCCACTCGTCCACCCATCTCTCCATTCATATACCATCTATCCCCTCATCTACCATCTCTCCACTTATATACCATGTATCCACTCTCCTACCCTCTCTCCACTCACCTGCCATCTCTCCACTCATCTACCCACTCCTCACTCATCTACCCTCTCTCCACTCATCTACCATCTCTCCACTCATCAATCATGTATCCAGTCATTTAATATCTAACCCCTCATCTACCATCTCCCCACTCACCTACCATCTCTCCACTAACCTACCCTCTCTTCAATCATCTACCCGATATCCACTCATCTACCCTCTCTCCAGTCATCCACCATCTCTCCACTCACCTACCCTCTCTCCACTCACCTACCATCTTTCCACGCACCTACCATCTAACCACTGATGCACCATCTATCCACTCACCAACCTTCTCTCCACTAATCTACCGTCTCTCCACTCATCAACCATGTATCCAGTCATTTAATATCTAACCCCTCATCTACCATCTCTCCACTCATCTGCCATCTCCCCACTCATCTACCCATCTATCCACTCACCTACCATCTCTCCACTCATCCACCCTCTGTCCACACATCTACCCTCTCTCCACTCATCTACCCTCTCTCCACTCACCTACCCTCTCTTCACTCATCTACCATCTCTCCACTCATCTACCATCTCTCCACTCACCTACCTTCTCTTCACTCATCTACCATCTCTCCACTCACCTACCATCTCTCCACTCACCTACCATCTCTCCACTCACCTACCATCTCTCCACTCACCTACCATTTCCCCAGTCATTTACCATCTCTCCACTCATCTACCCTATATCCACTCATCTACCCTCTCTCCACTCACTTTCCATGTATCCCCTCATCTACCCTCTCTCCACTCAACTACCATCTCTCCAGTCATCCACCATCTCTCCACTCATCTTCTATCTCTCCACTCAACTACCGTCTCTCCACTCACCTACCATCTCTCTATTCATCTACCCTCTCTCCACTCTCCTACCCTCTCTCCACTCACCTGCCATCTCTCCACTCATCTACCATCTCTCCACTCACTTTCCATGTATCCCCTCATCTACCCTCTCTCCACTCAACTACCATCTCTCCAGTCATCCACCATCTCTCCACTCGTGTACCATCTCTCCACTCATCTGCCGTCTCTCCACTCATCTACCCACTCCTCACTCACCTACCATCTCTCCACTCTTCTCCCTTCTCTCCACTCACCTGCCCTCTCTCCACTCATCTCCCCATCTATCCACCATCCGTCTGCTCATCCACCCATCCACTCATCTATCACACACCCCTCATCCATCTTCCTTCCCTTCATCAGAACTAGTGGATCAGTTGTAGATCACTTTGTACCAAGGGTTGTGACAAGTCTTATAAGGATCAGAATTCAAAACAGAATCACTTCTATGAGCCTAGATACCTGTGTTTCCAGGGTGGACAAAACATCCTGCTCACCTGTGAGGGCCTAAGAAACAAATGAGGGTGGTTTGGGGCCATGGAGACATGGGGACTCTTACCTGGCTCAGATCAGCCTGTCCTATGGACACAGCTTCCTGTTGGCATGTCTTTGTACTGTTTCCTGGCACCGCTGGGACAAGGCACCAGAAATTGGGCAGTCTAAAACAATGGAAATGCAGTTGCTCATGGGTCTGGAAGCCAAAAGTCTGAGGTGAACATGTTGACAGGGCTGGTTCTTTCCGGAGGCTCTGAAAGAGTCTGTCCCAGGCCTCTTCTCCAGCCGCTGCACATGACCACCATCCTCAATGACCCTCATTTGCATCATTCGTGTCCACCACTGTCTTCATGGGGTCTTCTTTCCTCTGCGGTGTCTCTGTGTCTCTTTCTATAAGGACTCCAGTCATTGGGCGAAGGGTTACCCTGTTCAAATTTAACCTCATCTTGACCAATGACATTGGCAAAGATCTTTTCTCCAGATACGGTCACATTTTGAGATTCCTAGAGGATATGATCCTGGAGAAGGAAATGGCAAGCCATTCCAGTATTCTTGTCTGGAAAATCCCATGGATAGAGGAGGCTGGTAGGCTACAGTCCATGGGGTCGCAAAGAGTTGGACACAACTAAGCAACTTCACTTTCACTTTTCAGAGGATATAAAGTTGGGGACCACTAACCTAGCACGTTACCACATCCTAAGTTTAATTCAGGTTAGCAAATGTTCAAAGACTCACCAGGTGTTGGGACTGCCGGGGCGTTTCCCGATGAGACAGGAATGAAGGATTCCACAGGGAGGGGAGCACTGGAGATGATGGGCTGGTCTGAGTTCAGAGTCAGAAGGCAGAAGGGCAGAGCCCTTGGACAGTCCTGATAGTGTGTAGAGGGTGTGTTGTCATGATAGCGGCATGGGTGGGCATCCTGCGGGCTGGTGCGAGTCCCCTCGAGCTGCTGAGCACCAGTGCCTCGCCTGCCTCTGCCTCCAGCACCCAGCTAAGGACGGGCACCTGGCGAGTTCCCCATAGCTGCTGGGCGAGCCATCGCTCACTCACACGTGGTGCCCGCCTGTCTCCTGCCATGCTCACTATTTGTGGAGCCCATCTGTGAGGGACACCGGGCCAGGCTGGCGTGGCGGCAGCCCAACTGGAAAGGCCCGTGGTCTGCTCGGCGGCAAGGCTGGACCAGGGCCCCCGGCTCTGGCGCTCTGAGCAGCTCGCAAGAGCACCCATGGGGCCTATCCATCATGCCAGATTCCCCGGTGTGTGTCAGCCTTGCTGAGCGGGAAGTTGCACAAACGTACAGCTTCCTCCGATTTCTGGGTGGCAACTGCAGCTCTGGAAGGCCAGGGCAACGGGATCTCCTGCTCTGCTCCTCCCAGAGATCACCACGGACCCATCTCCTTGGGGTTAGCTCCCCCGTCCTCCCAGAGCAGATGTTCCCACATTCCTATGTGAGTTTAGAGACCACCACTAACCCCAAAGCTCCCAGGCTACTCTTCAAGCCCAGGGTGTGATCTGGGACCCACAGTTGAAGACGTGGACATATAGGGGATCCAGAAGATGCTGCGTCCATGGTGCCACCCTTGGGAGCAGGTTCTCCAAGGCATTCCAGGAGCTTTCACCCAGGCCTGCCCCCTCCATCTGAGTCGGAGGGAAGGGATGGAGCTCAACTTGTCCCACACGGCCCACTGTGCCCTTTCCCCAGGGGTGACCATAGGAAGTAAACCCAGCAGAGCCTTTGGGGGTACAACCTCAGCTTCCCGTCCAACTTGGGCCCTGGCACCCATCAACTGTATGATCAGAGCCAGCAAATGAACCTCTCTGAGCCTGTTCTCTAGGAGGCAGATAATAACAGGAATCACTCAGAGTGACAATTAAATGAGGTCTTCCTTCAGCTGAGTTCCTGACTTAGCAACGAGGACAGTCATTATCCTGACGAGGTCTGGGGGCTGACCTACTTCTGAATGCTGGGGCTCCCCAGGGCCTCTCAGCCTGGGACCCAGACGCTTCTACATGGGACTGGCTTGCCCCCAGCTCCCCAGGCCCCAGGTATGCTGCGTGGGCTCTGTGTGGCCGCCTCAAGGCTGCGGCCTGAGCAGCTTGTCCATTTCTTGAGATACTCAGAGCACTCTACCCATGGGCTCCATGGCAGGAGGCCCCAGGGCCCATTTTTACCCTATGTTAGGTTTGGCCTGTGGCTGCCCAAACAAGTGACCACAAACAGGTGGCTTCACACTACAGGGATGGATTATCTCCCAGTTCTGGAGGCCAGCACCTGACGTCAGAATGCGGACAGGGTCTCCCTCTGAGGCCCCAGGAAGGGTCCCACCTGCCTCCTCCAGCTCCTAGGGCTCCAGGCACCCATGGTCCCTCCCGTCTCTGCCTCAATCATCACTTGGCCTCTGGGAGTCCCTGTCTGTTTCCTTTACCATCTCTTCTGAGGACACTCTTACTGAACTTAGGGCCCACCTGGATCCAGAAAGATCTCATCTCGAGATCCTGGACTTCATCACATCAACAAAGACCCTTTTCCAGATAAGGCTGGTTCCACAGCCCCTGATTTCCATCTGGTTTGCTGTGCTGCCTCTGTCCATCAGTCCAGGTCTGACTCAGGCTGTCCAGAAACCAGACTGGGACATGGCCTAGAGTGAGATCCCGGGCCAGCGATGACCCAGAAACAGGGCAGGCCCCCTGTGACCCGACAGCCCCAGACACCCTGGGAAGGCCTGACATGGGGTCTGGTGCAGATGACATTCCAGGGCTTCATGTCTCATCAAGCCTCAGAGTTATTAGTTCTCACGCGTGGTCAGAGAATAAATTGCCTGAGAAGGGCCCCCTGAGGCAACAGGGCACAGTAGTCACACAGCTGGGACCAGGCCTTGAAACCTGCCTCCGCAACTCCTGGGAGTCAGTGCCTTGAACCGTGCGTCCACGTCCATCCCCCACCAGAGGCAGCTGGCTGCCGGCCGTCCCCTCCACCTCCTCTGTCGTGGTAGCTGAGGAGTCCAGGCACACAGGACAGGTCCAGGCGGGCCTAGGGTCTCAGGCCAGCAATGTTCCATCTAAGTGGGGCCCGCACTGCATCCAGGAGAACAGAATGATTAGGAGAAATTTATGCCTCATGCCTTCCTGGAAGGAGCTCTGGCCAGCAGCATGGACGAGTTTTAGATTACAGTTTTTCAAAAGAGAGGGGGACGTCCTTCAAATGGATCTTTCCTGTTATATCCTTTCCATAAAAGCCGGGACATAACATTAAATCATCGCCCTGGGAAGGAGGCATTTCGGAAGGGAGCGTAGATGATATAAAGCTGGCACGTCGCGTTCTGCTGGTTTAACCCAGCCCAGGCCACATCATTATCACCTGTTTAATGTCCTGGATCCGGGGACGGGAAAACAACTGCGTTAGATCCTAAAACACTTACTAGCAGGCAAGGGGCTTCATCTTTCTGTTTGCCGAGTGCTTTATTTACTTTACAATGAAATAATAGGATTTTTTTTTTCAGATCTGAGCTCTCACTGGGGTACATCCATCCTGGCAGGCAGCGTGGCCATGTGTGCAGTGACACAGTACACACGTGTGTGCAATCCCATGCTTCATCCTCAGCCCTTGGTGTGGGGTGTTGGCTGCGTTGATGAGAAAAAAGCACGGCCAAAGTTTCATCCATTCATCATCCTTCATTCATTCAAAATATTTGCTCGACAGGCGGCTCAATTGGTAAAGAAACTGCCTGTAATGCAGGAGACCAGGGTTCAATCCCTGGGTTCAAGATGCCCTGGAGGAGGGAATGACTACCCACTCCAGTATTCTTGCCTGGAGAATCCCAGAGACAGAGGAGCCTGTTGGACTGCAGTCCATGGGGTTGCAAAGAGTTGGACATGAGTGAGCGACAGACACTTTCACACTTTCACTCCACATGGGTGCTTAGGTACAGTGACATTATCCAGGGACACAGCCTCAACCCACACGGTGCATGTGAAGAGTGACCTTGTCTGCGACTCTGGAGGGCGTGGTGGCAGCCGCTGCTCTGGTAACCTGCCTCCCAGAACTTGGGCAGTCTGCTTGGCAACAGCCCTAGAGGTCCCTGTGTGAGCGGGGAGGATCTCTGCAGTGCAGCGGTCACCACAGTGCTCACCATGACGGCCAGCCACAGCTGAAACGCCTGCACAGGACCTGGCCCCCCCTGGAGGTCCACAGCAGTTCCCACCGAAACGGACGCGTCTCAGGCTCTGCTGGGAATGAGCTCAGGACAGCAGAAGCCGTGTGGCGGTGCATCCATTGCGGTGCCTGGACCTGAACGCACAAAGGTCGCCCGCAGCCCTGGCCCACGGGGACTCGTGAATGTGAGAAGAGAGTGAGGAGCCAGGGGAGGGACCCCAGCAGACTCTCTGCACACCTTTCCGCCCGAGTGCTTCCCGACGTGTCTGATCCCAGCCGCAGCCTGTAGGTGAGTCCTGGGGCCTCTTACAGGGAGGGGCCTCGAGCACAGACACGCCAAGGACGCGCCAAGGTCACAGCTCCCCAGGGGACATCCTGGGCCCGTGGTCTGCACCCTCTCCCCCAGACCAAGCCATCATTTCTCTCTCCCTCTCCATGCCTCTGGGTCTCCCTTCCTCTCTTTCTGCTCCTCTGATCTTCCCCTCCCCACCACCTTTGCTCTCTCTCTCTCTCACTCACACACATACAGGCGCATGTGCACACACACACACACACACACATGCATGCATGCAGCAGTGACTTGGACAAGAACCACGAGGCTGTCATTGTCTCACCATCTCGTTTCAGGGCGGATATGCATTCAGAGAGCAGAGTAGTCTGGGCCATCGGGTCCTCACCACGTGCCCTGGGCCATCCGTCCTTCAAACCCCAGATGTCTCAAGTGGGCTCTTGGCAAACACTGAGTCACTGCCGCGTTGTGGGCTCCGTGCTGGGCGCCTGGAGTGTCACTATTCTCAGTGGTTGATTGAAGAGCGTGATGATCTGGGTTAATGATGTCGCAATTGCCTGAGTGATTGGAATCAGTGAGAAGATATTATAGGAGCTGACCCAATTCTCTCAACTGCTCTAACTGCTAACTGAGCCTCAAGACGAAACAGGGAGAAGATGGGGCCCGGGCTTATGGAGTCCCTACTACGTGCTGGGCATCTTGTTTGCACCAGCCCCGTTCATGCTTTCAGTAAAACACCAGCAATGAGCAACGTTTATGGCGCCCACAGTCTGGACTGGGCCCCGTGCCACCACTTTGCAGGCCCCCATCAACCCAGCGAGACCAGAACCTGTGTTTCAGCTCCTAAGAGTCTGAAATTCATGGCACAGAGACGTCTCAGCACCAGGATGTGGTCAGGATGGGGTGGGAGGAGGACTGGGTGAACAGACCGTGCGGCAGGTCGGTCCGTGCCTGGTCTGCCCCCACTCCTTCACTGCTCCCCATGCCCCAGGGAGCTTTCTCCCCCACTACCCCTCCCAAGACTATTCTAGACCCTCCTCTCTTCTCAAGTCCAGGGACCCCACGGGGGTCTGACTGCAATGGGCCATTTCAAACATCTCATGACCTAGAGATTTGTGAAAAGAAGCTTGGATTCCCTGCTAGTGGCATGAGGTGCTGTTATACGTCCCCTTACTTCACTGACAAATCCCTGACGCTCAGTGTGGGTGAGCATATGTGAATAGTGACTGTCCTGGGTGCGCACTAGGGGTAATAACACCCTTCAGCACGACTGCTCAGGTGAACACGCCTCTCGGCTGGGCTGGGCGATGGGGCCCAGGCATTTGGTCAAACACCACTCTCTGCATGGCTGTGAAGGTGTTTTGGACATGTGATCAGTGGCCACAGTCAGTGGACTTGGAGTCAAGCAGGAGACCCTCTGTGGTGTGGTGGGCCTCGTCTAATCAGCTGAAAGTCATAAGAGCAAAACGGACGTCTCCTGGAGAAAAGGGAATTAATTCATCCTGGACAAGAGTCCTGCCTGAGTTTCCAGCCCACTGGCTGGCCCTGTAGACTTCAGACTCACCAGCCCCATGATTACAGAGCATGTGACCTGGTGACAGGTGTCATTAGCCCTAACATCCCATGTTGGGAATCCACTTCCAGAGATGACAGAAACCTTCGTGTGCAGAGGTGTTTGTCACCAAAGCATTCGTGGAAATGAGCACCTGGAAGCAATGCAATGCCCAGCAGTCGGCGAGTGGGAACAGACCCAGGGTCGTCCCCGAGGAAAACAAGCATCTCACAGGGAGGACGGCAAGTGGCCGGCAGCAGTGTGGATGCAGCTTCCTACACTTACAGAGAAACAGAGATGTGTGCATGTTGTGTGTCTGTAGGGTGTTATGGTTGGAGGCAGTCTGGAAGAGACGAACCAGCATGGACACAGCCCACGTGGCATCTTCCCAGAAACTGAAAGCCACCCCCGTGCCTCCCATCCTGCCAGGGGGATGCAGCCGCCCTCCAGGCGCATGGCTGCTAAACAAACCATAAGCTGAAACTGCCTCCTCCTCCAGCCCCTTTGTGCAGTGAACACCATCACAGCCACACAGGGCAGTCCTGAAATAGTGACTCTGAGGTGGAACTGGGACTCTGAGTCATCGCTGTGTTTTTACTTACGCTTTTCAACATTTTCTAAGATTTATGCCCCAAGTGTTCGCTATTTCCTTATCAGAGCAAAATAAGCACTGGAAGCAAACCAGGACTGCTCGCTGCTCCTGACTGCCAGCAGAGGAGGCTGAGGACGACACCCGCCTGGCCTGAGATCGGCTCGTGCCTCTCAGCGTCCCTCTGCCTCCTGCCCCCTAGGCCTCCACAGCCCCTCTGAAGCCAGAAATCCCAGGGTCCTGAGCCCCCGATGCTTCACGGATGGGTAAGGCTCAGACACGACCCAGGATGATCTGCAGTGATGCCTCCTGACTGCCAGCTCAGCGTGTAGGAAGCACTCTTCCTTCCTCGCTGGCCACCCACTGAAGAGGCCCACCTGGGCCCACCCCCAGGCCCATCCCCACGCCCCCAGCAGCCGTGACTCTCTCTCTCTCTCTCTCTCTCTCTCACACACACACACGCCCTGGCTCTTACTCATCTGACTGTGGCTTGGGAGTTATTTCTTACAAAGCCTTTCTGACTACGCATAACTGCCCACCATGCGCCTCCCGCCCTCGGATCCCGTCTTTACCTCCTGGGTGCTCCAGGACAGTATCTGCTTCCTCTGCCGTGTGCAAAAAGCAGCCTCTTGACCAAAGGAATCATAGTTTGGATTTGACCAACTCATTCACTCACTTCTTAACTCCACAGACTTGTCCCAAACAGGGGCTCTGAGCCAGGCCCTGGGGATGTCACGTGAGCAAGTGGACACTGAGCCCGCCCTCTGGGCCCGTGTCCACCTGAGAGGGCACACACCTGAGCAACAGTGTGACAAGAGCGATGTCTGTCTGCCGCCCCTGGGGACTTCCAGACTCACGCATGTCAGCCGTGCTGGGAAACCCTGCTCATAAGTAGCCCTTGTCATAAAGCCAGAGGACGGCAGAGCGCCCAGGCCAGCAGGTCACTGTGCCGCCCATGGCCATCGCTCTTGTCACGCTGTTGCTCGGGTGTGTGCCCTCTCAGGTGGACACGGGCCCAGAGGGCGGGCTCAGTGTCCACTTGCTCACGTGACATCCCCAGGGCCTGGCTCAGAGCCCCTGTTTGGGACAAGTCTGTGGAGTTAACGAGAGAACATTAATGAGTTAAAGGTCTTGTTCTGGGGGGTCAGGGCTGATTGCGTGACCAGGATCAGGTCTGAGTGTGACCAGAGTCTGGGGTCAGGGTGAGACCAGTCAGGGGTCAGAGTGTGACCAGAGTCAGGCCTCAGAGGAGTGTGACCAGGGTCAGGGCTCAGGGTGGGACCAAGTTCAAGGGTCAGTGTGGGACTAGGGTCAGAGGTCAGTGTGGGACCAGGGTCAGGACTCAGAGTGGGACCAGGGTCAAGGGTCAGTGTGGGACCAGGGTCAGGGCTCAGAGTGGGACCAGGGTCAGGGGTCAGTGTGGGACCGGGGTCAGTGTGGGACCAGTGTCAGGACTCAGAGTATGACCAGGGTCAAGGGTTAGTGTGGGACCAGGGGCAGGGCTCAGAGTGGGACCAGAGGCAGGGCTCAGAGGAGTGTGACCAAGGTCAGGGGTCAGAGTGTGACCAGGGTCAGGGTCAGTGTGGGACCAGGGTCAAGGGTCAGAGTGTGACCAGGGTCAGGGGTCAGTGTGGGACCAGGGTCAAGGGTCAGAGTGGGACCAGGGTCCAGGGTCATAACGTGACCAGGGTCAGGACTCAGAGTGGGACCAGGGTCAAGGGTCAGTGTGGGACCAGGGTCAGGGCTCAGAGTGGGACCAGGGTCAGGGGTCAGTGTGGGACCGGGGTCAGTGTGGGACCAGTGTCAGGACTCAGAGTATGACCAGGGTCAAGGGTTAGTGTGGGACCAGGGGCAGGGCTCAGAGTGGGACCAGAGGCAGGGCTCAGAGGAGTGTGACCAAGGTCAGGGGTCAGAGTGTGACCAGGGTCAGGGTCAGTGTGGGACCAGGGTCAAGGGTCAGAGTGTGACCAGGGTCAGGGGTCAGTGTGGGACCAGGGTCAAGGGTCAGAGTGGGACCAGGGTCCAGGGTCATAACGTGACCAGGGTCAGGGCTCAGAGTGTGACCAGGGTCAGGGCTCAGTGTACAGCCGTGCTGGTCAGAGCACGGTGTGGGCTTGAGACTGGGGCTTGCTCTGGCCCATGGGCAGGGCTCTCAGCCTCCCAGCCGTGGCCGCTGTTCTGACCCTGGGAGCCTCCTTCTGCCTCTAGCTCTGGTCCCATGGTGGCCTGGCCTCTGGCCCTGTACACTTTTTCCTATGGAAATCCCCTTTGGCTCTAGTCCTAATTATGTTTAAAACCCCCATCCTGGCCAGGGGATCTCATCAGAGAGCAGGAGCCAGAAGCTGGGATGCTGCAGAGAAAATGCGGGCTGGTGGCCTGGACAATTCCTCCACAACCCAATCAGGGGGCCTGCACACCCGGATTTGCATAAACCCGTAAGCCGATTAGAGGAGCATTCAGAGTAAGCAGCGCAGGTACGGAGCCAGCAAAGCCGCCCTCCTCTCTGTGTAGATTAATTGCTCTCGTCCCAGCTGGTCCCAAAGCTCCGTTCATTATCTCTCTCCCCAAACTGGCACCTCCTCCCAGCTCCTTTCCTGCTTCCCTTGGTGGCACCCAATTATAACTCCGCGTCACCCCGAATGCCTCCTCTCCCCTGACCTCCACTCAGCCCACCTTGTCTGTCACAGCCCCTGCAGCCTCAGCCTGGCCCATCCCTCTGTGCCCACAACCCCATCGGCCACCCTCTCGGGCCGCACTCCTGCCACAACGCAAGATGCCTCCAGCATCGGCCCTCCTTCCGGCCACGCTGGCTCCAAGCCCAGGACAAAGGCCTCTCTGCCGAGAGTTGCACAGCAGGGCTGGCGCCTGGGCTTCCCGGGCCCTTGCGTTGTCCTTCTGAAGCGGGCGCTGCTCTGCTCATGGTCGACCAGCACCCTCCCCACTCCCCAGCTGGGCACTGAGGCTGGGGGCTGAGCCTGGCCTGGGCACACAGCCCACACACAGCCACACTCGCTGCCCTCCGTGTGATCCCCTGCAGATGGGCCTGCTCCCCTTCATTCCCACGGCCTGGTTGCGTACTCTCCCCATAGGCGGGTGCAAGCTCACGCCTTCCTGGCCTGGCTTCTACCTGCTCCATGAGGCCCCGGCCCCTGTTCTGCTGCCCTGAGACGCTGGCGAGGACACCTGTCTGGGAGAGGATGGGGCAGAGGCCATGATCAGGGGCAGAGTGGGCTCCATGGGGCAGTAGGCATCAGGCGCCCGCACCTGGCCTGAAGCCGCTCTCTTCCCCTCTCCGCTGGAGTGACACTCGGTGCAGGGGGCTGGGGTCCCCGGGGGTACCCCTGCTGCTGCAGCCCTCACAGAAACTGCGGGGGGGCGGGAACCAGGATCTCAACCTTGACCCCATTGCCTCCCCTTGACCCTGTGATCCTGGCCAAGCCAGTCCCTCATTGAGAAAATAAGAAGTGGGTTGGCTGACCTCTGGGTATTGCCTCTTTGCAAGACTTGAATCTGTGAAATGGGCTCTGAGAGCTTTAAACCAAACAATGCCATCTCGGGCAGCCTCAGGAGACCAGGCATGTGTGGGGGGAGGGGTGTCTCTGCTTCAGGCTCGCTCCTGACGTGGGAGGAACTCGTTTATGCCACGAGAACCTGCTGGATGTAAGGTCGCCATGGTTACCACCATCGTTACCATCACCACTGTCAGGGCCAAGCCACTGGCTCATGTGACCCTGGACTGACCCCTTCATCCTCCTGAGCCTTGGATGGGCCAAAAAGTGGGAGAAAGTTTTCCTTCCTTCATGGGGCCTTCGGTTTAAGAAGTAAGGGGTGTGGAGGTGCCCTGGAGGAGAGGGGTGAGACACAGGCTCAGGGTGCCCGTCCACAAGATGGTCCTGGGGCTGGCGAAGAGGCTGGTGCTGGCTCCTGACGCCCAGAGCTGGTATGGCCCTGCCCCAGGCACTGAGCCGAGTGCCCTGTGGGCCTAGCACTCCTCACCCTGCTTGGGACCCACCACCTCCAGCCCTTCCCAGCTGGAGCCTGGAGGCCCCTCTGTGAGCTCCGCACCCCCAGGAGAAGCCACTCAGCACTGAGAAGCCCCGGCCTCAGGCCTGCACAGAGGACGGGACAGGCAGTCCTTCCCGGCTGCAGCCTGTGCCAGGCTGAGACAGCTCTCCATGTCCGGGACAGGTGCGGGCAGAGGTACTTAGCGCCCCACACCTCCACCTCCCCGCCCTGGGGCCCCTGGCGCCGAGAGCGTCTCCAATTTCCCGGTCACAAACAGCAGCTGGCTGAGTCCTGGGCCCATCGGGCCTGGCTGGGCTGGCGCTCTGGACTGCTGACAGCTGCTGCTGCTGTGTCAAGCATATGCTCGCCCGACCCCACTCCCACCAGCCCGCCTGGAGCCGAAGCCGGGTCCCTCCGGTTCCCACTCCGCCTCCCGCAGGCCCATGCGGCCCCCAGGCGCAGGGTGGCCGGGCCCGCTGTGACATGGCTGACTGTTTGCTCGGGCACCTTCAGGGGTCACACGTCCCCGCCCAGAGTCAGGGCTGGTGGCCCCTCCCCCTCTGCCGCTCTGTTGTCCCAGCTCGGCAGAGACTTCGGGTCCCCAGGAGACAGGAGGGGTTGATACCTGCTTCAGGGCCTGTCTCACTGACAGACTCCCTCCTCCTGGCTAAACCACTCGGAGGGAAGACCACACACCAAGGAACAGAGGGCAGCCTCCATCATGGTCAGGGAGGAGTGATGGCCTTGGCCAAGAAGACCTGAGCAACAGACCCCCCAACACCAGGTGGGCCTAACCCGCCCTCCCCAGTCAGGCCTCAGATGAGAGCCAGCCCCGCCGACACCTGGACTGCAGCCTCTGAGAGCCCAAGCAGAGGCTGCAGCCGGCCTGAGCCAGGGCCCTGACCACAGACGCTGAGCTATCAATGTGGCTTTACCCCCTGCAGGTGGAGGCCACGTGTCATAGAGTCAAGGCCAGTACAGGACCCCAGCTAAGACACCTGTCCCATGCACTGTATTTTATACTCTGATGCCCCTGCCCTGCACCCCCAGACCCTCTGGCCCTCAGCAGCCCCTCCACACCACACGTGCCCTAGTCCTGGTCCCTCATCCACTCCATGATGCGGGCATCTGCACTGATGTCACAAGGGCCCAGATGAGTGCTTGGCACTGGATGGGTACTCGGTACTCGTTAACTGAGGCCTCACGGCAGGACACCTGGTGTTGGGTCCAGGGATTCCCTCATCCACTCCATGATGCAGGCATCTGTGCTGATGTCACAAGGGCCCAGATGAGTGCTTAGCACGGGGTGGGTGCTCGGTACTCGTTAGCTGAGGCCTCACGGCAGGACACCTGGTGTTGGGTCCAGGGACTGGGCGGAGGTGGTGCTTGTCAGCTGTGAGTGGCCCAGTGTGACTGTCCCCAGACCCTCAGGGGTCAGATGCTCAGGCAAGCACCAGACCCGGGGGGTGCAGGCAGAGCCACCTGTGAGCTCACAAGAGCAATTGCCAGTGTGGGAATAGCCCACCCTCCCCCACTGGCTCTCACTGCCGCGTCCGTGTCAGGACACAGCGAAGCTCCCCAGATCCCGGCGAAGCCCGGGATGGGGGATGGGCTGGGAGGCAGGTGGGTGGTGGGAGCCCCAGGGGCCGTCTGCGAGGTGGGGGCCACCCACCCATGGGAAGGTCAGTGCACCACAGAAATGCCCTTCCAGACAGTTCCTGGACGATTGCAATCTCTCCCGCTCGTGTTTGAAATGCGTTTCTGCTGTGGTCTGCCCTTCCTCGGGGACAAATAATTCCTCCAGTGCGGAGGGACACTGACAGCCAGCTTTCATTTATCTCTTTGAGATGCAGATTCTCTGACCTGGGCACCCCTCCCTGCCGATCCCTCCCCAGCCAGCCTGCTGGCCTCAGATCAGCCTGCAGGGCTGCCTGCAGGCCCAGCGGCCCTGGACTACCTGCCTGGTCAGCCCCTGGGGCCCATCTGCCAGCTGCCCACCGGCGAGGGACCGCGGGGGGCACGCAGCCTGGAGGGCTGTGCCGGTGGGTGGCTGGGCTCCCTGCAGCTCATGCAGCTCCGTTCTTCTTCATCTTTGTTTGGGAGGCAGCCCAGAGGACTCGGGCTCCGCCTGAACTTTTGCTGGAACGTGTCCTGGGTTCATCTCTGGTCCCACTGTTCAGGAGCCCCCCCTTCTAGTTCAGGCAGACAGCTGACTGGGGGAGTCAACCCTGGCCTGAGGATGCCCCCTCTTCCCTCTCCTCCAGACCAGGTGTCCCTCCCCAAGGGTGTGCTGAAAGCCAAGAGACATCAGGCTACATGTCACCTAAGTGAGAGGTGATGCCCTTGATCAGAAGAGGAGGTTTAGCAGTGACACCGCAGGCATCCTCAGGGACAAGTGCCTCGTGGGTGCACGGGCCTCAGGGCCTCCGGGGGCCTCGGAGCAGCCAGAGAGCAATGACAGAGGCCACTTTACCTGCTGGTGGCTCAGGGGCACAGGCGGTGGTCAGCCTCTCCGACCCAGTTCCTCCTTGCGTCTGCTGAGCAGGGGGAGCCTCTCAAAGTGACCTGGACCCTCCCTTGAGGTCAGCCCACACCACAGTCCCTAAGATCAGGCACGCCAGGGAAACGTGTGCCACCAGCTTGAGGCTGAACTTCAAGCAAAGGGTAGACTTGAGGTTGGCTGCCACGGTGACATAAGCACGTGCTCTGCTGTGGGAGCGGAGGAAACTGAGGACCAAGGTTAATGCGTCAGCAGAAGCTGTGATTCCTTGGGCTGCGCTGGCTGCACCCTCACTGGACAGCATTCAGGGTGAGGGGCCAAGCCTCTGTGCTACCCCAGGAGTGTGCAGGGCGTATGCCATTGTGTGCACGTGCTCTGCTTGCATGCGCACGCAGGTGGGTGTGGACGCGCACGCAGGTGGGTGTGGACACACACATGCCTGATTGCGTGCATATGGATGTATCTGTGCCTGGGCGTTTGTGTACGTATATGCACATGTGACCAAGTCCGTCACAAATGCTCATGTGTGTGCCCAAGTGCGTGTCCCTGTGAGCCTACATGTGCATGCATATGTGTGTGTGTAACTAGGCACCCATGTGCGTTGCAGGTGTGAGCCCCTGTGTATTATATGCGTGCAGGCATACACACGCATGTGCGCACTAGTGCTGACATGCGTGTGCAGTGGGTCTCACCCAGTAGCACCAGGTCCAACCTCAGCCTCTCCCTCAGTGCATGTTTTCACACAGATGGTCGCGCTTTCTGGCTTCAGCTGCCCTCTCCAGCTCAACGGTCCCCAAACACTATCCCCAACTGACATTTCTCCTTGAGCATCAAATATGAACACACGCACACAGAGCTCACACGTTCCCATCCACTTATTCAACAGAGCCACTGCACACAGGAAAATGAGCTGGCAGGAGGGGAGCCCAGGGCCCCGCCGCTGGCAGGTGGCCACAGGGTTTGCTGCCCGGGGCTGAGGGCCCAACTGGAGCACACGGCACCTAGGCAGCCCCTCGCAGGCTGGCTCCCGGGCTGGTTTCTGGGAGGAGCCTGCCATCCAGCCTCGCAGTCTGACCCTCACACTTCCAGCCGCTGCAAGGAATTCAGGACCATGTTCGAAACAGCTTCTTGGGTATGACTCCTGGCAGTCATGGGTGGCCTGAGCTTCAGCATGTCAACTGTTCCCTCTCCACTCTGTCTTGAGGAGGTGGTGGCCACAGCCCAGCCAGGGGACAGAGCCTGAGCAGACAAGAGTGACAGGCATGGGCCAGCGGCCACGTTGATGCCGCCCA
Source organism: Ovis canadensis (assembly GCF_042477335.2). Classification (NCBI taxonomy): domain Eukaryota; kingdom Metazoa; phylum Chordata; class Mammalia; order Artiodactyla; family Bovidae; genus Ovis; species Ovis canadensis. The sequence goes on along the minus strand of NC_091253.1, from coordinate 25,200,800 downwards.
AAGTGACGGCAGGAGCCAGGCTGAGTCCTGGGCCACCTGCTGAGCTCTGAACCTGTGCCAGTCCTGCCGTCTGCCTCAGGCAGGCACCATCTGCTCTGCTGGCAGGTGGCATGGTGCTCTGGAGTGATGGCAAACCAGACCCCGGGGAGTAGCTGGCACATCCATGGGGTCCCAAGGGCCCTTACTCAGGACCAGGCAGATAGCTCTGGATCACTGAAGAGCCCCTAGATCACAGTAGGTGCTCAATAAACATTGGCGATGGAGGTTGTCCAGGCCAGGACTCAGAATAGAAGTCAGGCCTACAGACAGACCAGGGCTGGCCCCAGTGGGCACTCACCACTGTCCCGAGGATGGAACCAGAGATGGAGGGGCCTCCTACCACCAGTCAGAAACTAGGGCTGGTGGAGGGACCCCAGTTTTCCTTGTGTTGGTGGGGGAAGAAGGAGGACAGATGGCCAGGAAGAAGCTGAGAGCCCACAGCCCTCTCCTGCTTCTCAGACCCTGGCAGCTCACCCTGTCTGGTCATCTCTTTGAAAGCTTGAGGAAGGAAATTCAATCTTTCTGGAGACATCCTTCTTCTCTTGACCTTTGGGTCTGCATATCCATCTCCAACTCTGATCACCCAGTGAATCCAGGAGTCTTCCTTTATTAAGAAGCCAGAGAGGCCAGTCCAGTGGATTTGGGGAACAGGTGAGAACACCTTGCCCTGAGGAGGCCCCCTGTCTGAATGAGAAGCTGGCATCCACCCATCATTTAATTTCCAGTCCTCAAACATTGCTAGATGCCCATCTTTCTCCCGGCTCCCCTTGCCCTCTGTCTGAAAGTCCTTCCAGTTCTACTTTAAAATAGAAAATCAAGCTTGTCTCGCCACCTCTGCTGTTGAGTCTTCCACCTGGGAACCTGCAGCAGCACCCTGACCAGCTCCCCAGTCCTGATGTTGCCTCTGATGATGCTCCATCTGAACACATAGTCAGAGGGGTTGCCTGTCCCTGAGGTCCCCCTCCTGCCAACTGTAACTGTGACCCTTGGCTGAATACAGGGCAGCTCTTTGGGGTGGACTACAGGCAGTGTAAGCTTGCAACCCAAATCAAACTCCTCAAGCTGAAACCACAATGTCTGAGATGAACAGTACATTGATTGGATTAAAGATGGATTGGGGAGAAAAGGTTAGTGACCTTGATGGCAGAGCAATAGAAACTATCCAGAGTGAAAGACACAGAGTCAAAGAATTTGCAGAGCAGCAGCAAGCCAGGGCCTCCCAGCAGCCTGATGGATGTGTCCACAGTGCTTAAGAGGGAAGAGAGACAGACCAGGAGGAGAGAGAACAGGAATCATATTCAAAGAAGTAGAGGCTGCAAGTTTTCCAAATGTGATGGTAACTACAAACCTACAGATCCAAGAAGTTAAAAACACACAAACACACACACAAGAAGAAACATTCACCATGACTCATCGAAACCAAATTACTCAAAACCAGTGTTAGAGAGAAAATCTGGGAAGAGAAAAAGGCATGTTTTATATAAAAGAGCCAAGATAAGGATGGTAGGAGATTTCTCACTGGAAATGATGCATAAGAGTCTCACGGAACTACGTCTTCAAGGTATTGACAGAAAAAACTCATCAACTGAAAATTCTCTACCCAACAAAAATAGTATTCAGAAACAAAGGCACAGCAGACCTTTTCAGACATAAAAAGCAAAAATGTCACCACCTGCTGCTGCGCCCTTCGAGAAATGCTAAAGGGAGCCCTCCAGGCAGAAGGAAAAGATGCCAGACAGGAACATCAGTCAGACACAGGAATGAAGAGCCCCGAAAATGGAGACTACATGGGCAAAGGGCCAGGAGTTCTTCATTTAAGTCTCTCTAAAAGATTCAAGGCATGGCCACGTGTGGCTGGTGGCAGGCGGTCAGCCACGGCTGGCGTTGGGCTCCGTACAGGGTCAGTGGTGGGAGGTCAGCTTGGGGTTGAGGGCTGCTGGTGTCGGAGTTTCTCAGGGCCTGCATAACACAGCCCCCAGATGGGGAATCAAACACCAGGTGCATATCGTCTCCCGGTTCTGGAGATCATGGCATCAGCAGGGCTGGTTACCCCTGAGGCCTCCCTCCCTGGCATGCAGATGCCATCTCCTCCCAGTGACCTTGAGTAGTCATCCCTCTGTCCTTGGCTGGGTCCTGATCTCCTCTTACAATAAGGATGCCTGTCAGACTGGGCCAGTGTGACCCAATTTCCTCATGACCCCATTCAGCCTTAATCACCCCTTGGAAGGTCTGTTCTCCAAACACAGCCTCATCCTGAGGTCCTGGGGTCAGGACTTCAGCACAGGATTCCAGGGACACAAGTCAGCCCTGGCAGTTGGGGATCAGGGCCAGAGGCTGCAAACCATGAACTCAGGGTGAACGCAGACTTCAGAGGGTACAGGGAGGAAGGCGGCTTCCCCGCCATCTGTGGTGGGTACTGTGGCTCCTGAGCTGGCTGTGGGGAGGGTCAGGGACCACCTGTACCAGGGTGCTCTCAAGGGTCCTCACTGGCTCTGGTTGGGCTTCCTAGAAACAGAGCTACATCTGTTCCTGAAAAGGAACCAGCTGATGGGCTAGGAGACTCTGAGACCGCCTTCGTCCTGGCTGTCTCCACTTTAAGGAAGACTGAAAAGCAATACCCGTTTCTGCTCCTCACCAGGACTGGCCCTTTGTGAGCAAACCCCATATTAAATGCTTCTCGGGGTTCATTTACTCAACTCTGACAGCCACAGAAATCAGTGTTGCTGCTGAACTTCTGACAGTGTTCTTTCATGAATGCTTTCAGAGTCTGGCTTTCGACCACTGGGAGCCTTCGACCACTGGAGAGCAGGGTCTTTATGTGGTGTGAGTGCATGCCTGTGCACGCACAGGCCATATGTTTCTCTTTGCAGGAGGACTTGTGTGGCCTGAGGCCAGGGTGAGCAGACGTCTGTGAGCACACTTGTCTGGCCATGGGCTTGCATGTGCACCTTTGCTGTGCATGTGCAGCCTGGCCACAGGGATGTGCAACATGTAAGCCGCTGGCTTCCCTTGTGGATCAGATGGTAAAGCGTCTGCCTACAATGCAGGAGACCCAGGTTCGACCCCTGGGTCGGGAAGTTCCCCTGGAGAAGGCAATGGCACTCCACTCCAGTATTCTTGCCTGGAAAATCCCATGGACAGAGGAGCCCAGTAGGCTACAGTCCATGGGGTCGCAAAGAGTCGGACACGACTGAGCAACTTCACTTCGCTTCAAGCCACTGGCAGCATGGCGAGGTTCATGCCCACATGTATGAGGGGATATCCACGGTGCGTGCGTGCGTCACACTTATGTGTCCAGCTGTATGCACACGCTCCAGGAGATGGACACAGCCTGCGTGCCTCATTCGCATCCATCAGTGTGAGAACAGACCCATGGCTATGAACTCTTTTCTCTGATCTGAACCAAAAAAGAGAGGGAGACAGACAGAGTTATTTGCATTGCTTAGCCCTGGATGTGAACCTCATTTTGGTGGGAAATGAACACAGCAGGAGTCTGTAGGGATCCATCAGTCCCTGTTCCCAGGCCTGCAGATTCAAATAAGCCCATGAAAACCTGGCTGGTAAGTGACATCTCTCATCCTGGCTCCCCTGCCTGGGCTTTCTCCGGAGCCGCATTTATCAGCAATGCCTGGAGAAAGAAGAGCAGCCCCAGGGTGTCCATGGGCTCAGCATTTACCTGCTGAGCAACCCAGGACAAGCTGCGGAGCCAGGCCAGCTTGAGAATCTCACATGGGAAAAGGTCTCACATGGGCCCCAGCAAGGCATGTAGGTCCCTCTGTCTGGCCCACAAAGGGCTGCACTGTGGGCTGTGATCGGTGATGTCTTTTAGCAATGCCAGCCAGAGTCTTAGGGCAAGGCTTGCGTCACATGCCTCTACCCCAGACTGTTCCTTGAAAAGAGCAGACAGTGCGGCCAGTGTCTACCAATGGCTAACGATTGACAGGCCCCGGAGGCACAAGGTCCCTTGTGCTCAGTTGTGCAAGTCCTCTGCTGCTCACCTCCAAGGAGTGTGATTCACACAGTGTTCTATGTGAACACTTAAGCTGGCACTTCTTGAGTTGGGCAGTATGCAACCTGTGCACCCCTCCATGATGGACTTACACACCTTGACACTTGTAGCGTCACTAGTGAAGGAGCAGGTAAAGAAATGCCTCAATAAAAGCATGGGAAGACCAGAAATTCGCACGCTTCCCCCTGACCCACCAGCCGCCTCTTCTGTTCTTTGGGAACATTTTGTTGTTTAGTCGCTAAGTCATGTCAGACTCTGCAACCCCATGGACGGCAGCATGCCAGGCCTCCCTGTCCCTTACCATCTCCAGGAGTTCACCCAAGTTCATGTCCATTGAGTCAGTGATGCCATCCAATCATCTCATCCTCTGTTGGCCCCTTCTGCTCCTGCCCTCAAGCTTTCCTAGCGTCAGGGTCTTTACCAATGAGTTGGCTGTTTGTGTCAGGTGGTGAACAGTTATCAAGAATTAATTGAGACATTTTCCAAAGCCAAACTGAGTTGATACCCAGTGCAAATTGTATAATTTTTAAATCCTTGTTATTCTGCAGAAACATGAAAGTCACACAAACCAGGAGAGCAAACTCATTAGGGGGAGGTCCTACAGGACCCATTCTGAAAGATAAGAATCACTTGTGATTAGTATGGGACTGGACACAAACAGCATTCCTACACACTGTCTTAGTCTCAAAAGCAGATGAAATGTCCCTCCCGTAGCCCCGAGCTCTCCAGTCACAGTGCCCAGAGGCCCCACAAAGGTGTGCCCTCCATCTCCTGCTGGGATCATGGAGTTGCATGGTCTGCACTCAGGGAGAGATCTAATCACCGCTTGTCCACACACATCAGGCCCTGTCCTGGGAACAGAAAGCCCACAGGGTGGGTAAGATGCTGGAGATCCATGACCCCGCGGGTGCACTCTCCAGAGAGCGGGACAGGCACTAGACACCTGCACCCCACAGTAAACAAGGAAACCGCCCAGAGTAAGGGATGCTACGAGGAAAGCATGTTGGCCCAAACTCCTGCCTGGAAAGGGCCCAGGCTGCTCCCCACCAGCCCCAGAGCCAGCTTCCAGAGGACAGAGGAGCTACAGCCTCAGCATCCGAGGGCAGTGGGGAGCCAGTCCGCAGGGGGAGGGCCACAGCTGCAGCCGGGCAGAGGGAGGTCTCCCGCTGCTAGTCCCACTCCGGCTGCCCCTGTTCCCATGTGCCTTCAGACAAGCCCTGCCCATCCCATGTGCGGATGACAGAACGAACACCCCAGGGCCCAGCTTGCACCCGAGACCCTCCCTCCATGGCCCAGGGCTGGGAACAGCACCATGAAACCCTGCCCAGAAGTCTTCCCCATGGGGTGATGGGACCCCCGGACCAGACGGCCTGCCAAGGCAGTGGGTTTTCTGGTGCCTGCCTGGGGCTTCCTGCCAGGAGCCAGTCCCTCCCGTACGCCAGGCTCAGGACCAGCCCTTCCCAACACCTGTATCAGAGAGAATCAGAGCTGGATGGGAGGTAAAGGGTTGAAAACAGATTTTTTGTTTTTCTCTGTAGTAAACTTCAGTACAGAATCAGACACAACTCCGAATGCAGCAGAAGCAAGGCAAGGAGCAAGTGGGGGTATGATGGAAACTTTCTAAGAGGAAGCCTTAGGGATGATGCGAAGTGGTCTCTGTTGAAACAGACCTAACAGGACTCTTGCTAAAGGCAGGCCAGGTGATCAGACCTGGTGTGAGACCGATCAGACCTGATCACAGCTGATCGGGGATTCGACCAGACGTCAAGGGAGGGGATGCTAGATAATCCGGCTTGTTTGTAGGATTGTTGTAGAATTCTTCCTACGCCTGGGCTCTTGAGGACGTGCGAAGTGCTTGCCTAGTGAAAGAAGGGCTCCACAGAGATGGACCAGAGTCTGGTCAAGGAGGGAGTCTCTATGAGCCCCTCTACTTGTTCAAGGATGGAAGAGACCCCTTCTTTGTTCTGTACCACATATGCCCACTTCTCGTTCAATCACCTTTGTTCGCGGAGCGGCCATTGAACCCTTGTCAGCACTTGGTAGTGGAGGATGTTTGCTGGAGGATGAGAGCAGTCAGGCTTCAGATGGGAAGAGTTTCTATGAAAAGAGAGAAATGCAAATGAATGGTTGGAACAGACTGTTTTCTGAGTCCAGAAAACAGCCCCGTAGTTTCGAGATGCTGGATCCAAATCGTCTTAGCAGTGGAGTGAAGGTGGCAGATAACATCAGTTACTTGCCTAGCTTGAGACGCCACGTTCTCATGAGCTTCCTGAGTGGCCTGCCCGGTGCGGTGATAAATCCTCAGATGTTATAACAAATCACCAGGGCTTCCAGAAAAGGGCAGTTTTTGTTCTCAGTGATGTCAACTCGGGAGGATGGGAGAAAAATGGAAACGTTACCTCATTTTCTGACAAAATATGCAAGATGGCAGGATCCAGTATACAAAAAGGTGAAAGTAGCTCAAAGGCAATGAGTAGGATTAGAATCTAATAACCCACAGTACAGATTTTCATTTTCTACTGAAACATAAAATATATCTCTACCGTCACCTGCCTTTTTGATCAAAGATGATCAATCCCGAATACTTGTCAGAAGGATTGAGGGCAGAAGGAGAGGAGGGGGTCAGAAGATGAGATGGCTGGATGGCATCACCGATGCAGAGAGCATGAACTTGGGCAAACTTTGGGAGATGGTGAGGGACAAGGAGGCCTGGCGTGCTACAGTCCATGGGGTCGTAAAGAGTCAGACGCGACTGGGCCACTGAACAGCAAAAGTCAGAGTAATGTCATTTTTGTTTACAAAATTAGTCTAGTTTCATTAGATTTGGCCAGATTATTTATGAAAGTGCTATAAGGGTGATATAGTAGTAGTGTGAGTCGCTCAGTCCTGTCTGACTCTTTGAGACCCCATGGACTGTAGCCCACCAGGCTCCTCCATCAGTGGGCTTCTCCAAGCAAGAATATTGGAGTGGGTTGCCATTCCCTTCTCCAGGGGATCTTCCCAACCCAGGGATCAAACCCAGGGTCTCCCGCACTATAAGCAGATTCTTTACTGTCCTAGCCATCAGGGAGGCCCAGGTTACAAGAATGGTAACAGATCACAAAAGCCTTTTCTGGCTCGCTTTGCTGGAACTTTACATTAGGAATCTCAGATTGAACTTTTAAGTCTCTCAAGTCTAGGAAGCCAAGCCAAGAACCCATTACTAGATTTTGCCTGTGATGCCTAAAGGTTTGGGTGAATTCTTCTCTTCTCAAGGTCTCCAAAATATCTTCAGTTTTCTGGGCCTGCCAGGAAGTGACCTCGCTCCTTCATCTGTAAGGCTGGGAGCTGTGTACACCAGGCACTCAAGAGGGCTTTGTAACCATTGGCCCATGAAGTCAGCTTTTAGTTCTTTGAAATTGTTTGGTCATCATTTTCAGATACTACTTTCCAGTCAAAGCCTTTGTTATATAGCCAATATTTCTACTTATGTCCTATCTCAAGGAGGGCAGATTCTTACTTAACTTTCACAAATAATTATAAGACCATGAAAATAAATATACTGAATAGTAGCTTTGAATTCCAGAGAAGTCAGGCAGGGAGACAACATAAATGTTTTATTTCTGTCTACAAAAATATAATCTATTCATTGATACAAGTATAGATAAGAAATAAGGGACAGAAGTTTCGTTTCTTATATCCAGAAAATAGAACATCATAGAACAAGCAACGTCCCTCAAAGAACTATAACCACCCTTTATCAGATCACTTAGTCCCATGTAATTAATTCTTATTCTGCTTGCTCTTGGCTTAGCAGTTTTATAAGCCCATCCTCTTCTCCACTAGACTTCTGAAACTCCAGACTCAGTCCAGTGGGCTGATCTCAAAGTTAGTTAAGCAATGATATCAAAAGCTTGTCTACCAGAACACCTCCCATGGTTCTTTCCGTGGATCTCCCAGACAGTCCCTTTTTATGAAAATGGAGCATTCTGACTCCAAACGCTGTCAGAGAATAGAGTAAAACAAAAACTACTTGTGGAGGACAAGAGACCTTGAATGGTTGTTAAACGAATGAGAGCTCATTTGACAAGAAACTTTGGTTATTTCTGTGGCATGCAACGTTTGAAATAATAGCTGGAATGATGACTGATAACATAATACTGGAAATATGGTAGAAAACAAGAGTGTTGAGGCATTTCTATGGACTTCAATCATTTCTGAAAGACCTATGCTAATAACATTTTCCCATCAAACATAACCTAGGGAAGGTTAATCGTCTCTTCTTATTTGACAATGTTTTACAGGCAATTCAACATAATAAGTAAACCAAATTATGTTTATGAATTCCTTTCTTTACAAGTTGACAAACAGATCCTTCAAGATTTTGGAAACCTGTTGGAAAATCTCAAGGACAGTTTGAGGTCAAATTTTCAGTTAGGATTTGTTTTGGGAAAGTTGTCAAAAAGACCAAAAGTTTTGGACATGATTAAGTAGGACCTGTGATAACTGTGAAATTATACGTAACTTCTCTTAAGTAATCAAAGACATAGCAAGATTAAAACAAAACACAAGAAATGATTCTGACAAGATCTAGAATCTATTTAGTACGGAAATTACTCAAAATGTAAAGAAAAACCTTTTGCAGTCTCGTATGAAGGACAGACCAGTAATCCAAAAAAAGATTGTTGTTACAACAAAGAAAACCAAACTCTAGTTTTATAGTCAGTAGACTATTGAGTTCATTTTTTAAAACCTTATAAATAAATTCATTCAAACACAGCTTGAACACACATAAAATTCTTTTTTGAAGAATCTTCTATTAATACAGCTTTCTATATCCATTCAGGTTTGGTCTGTGTTTTTATGTTTTCTTATTTTGAAACAGCCAGTCATCTTACTTTACAACAAAATTACTCTCTTTTTCATTAGCAAAACACACTCTATTTTTCCTTGTATACTTAGAGGTAGCTTAGTTTACGTACATTGACATATAAACCATGTCACCTTTCTATTAAAGAGAAAACTAAGAGGCAAACAGTTGTGAATTGTCTGTCACATCGCAGCATTCTGTAGCAGATAAGCAAATTTTATCCATACAGCATCTCACAATTTTGACAGTCATGTGCTTCATTAAAGTACAGTGTTTTCAAAGTGGCAAAAAGAGCGTGTTTGTGAACAGATTCAGATACATTCAGTCTCTCAATACCATATGAGAACCCATAATGACATAAATTTTTACTCAGTAATGAATATTTCTGTTGTTCATCTCACTGTAGAATGATCTGGACATTATTTCAGGCAGACATAGCATGTTATTAAACATAGCTCGCCATCATCTTAAGTTTTTCCCCTGTTAACTATTTTTACGGTATATGCATTTAGACAAGCATCAGACAGCAAAAATTTGCAAAGTGAATGTTTTATTTTTTCTTTCACTATTACACTTGATACATAGGAAGTAATGTACATCAAGCAATTCATTTTTATGACAACTTTACTTATACATTTGTTCTTCTGCTGAATTTATAATTTATATAATTAAAAATATCTGGTCCTGTGCTGTGCTTAGTCATTCAGTCATGTCCACCTCTTTGCAACCCTAGGGACTGTAGCCCGCCAGGCTCCTCTGTCCATGGGGATTCTCCAGGCAAGAACATTGGAGTGTGTTGCCATGCCCTCCTCCAGGGAATCTTCCCAACCCAGGGATTGAACCCAGGCCTCCCGCATCGCAGGTAGATTCTTTACCATCTGAGGCAACTAACATTCCCTTACTTTAACTAGTAAACCCAAATAGAACAAAACTGTGTGCTCATGGTAATAATTCAGGAGACATACTAACTTTTATTAAGCCAGCAATATTAAACTAATTATATTTATCAAAGGTTACCCAGATCACAAACTTGGAAAGCATCTGGGTTAGTTTTTATGTTTCTGGGACTTATAGAAATATTTAATTTATATGTAAATGCTTACTTATCCCTAAGTCAACTGAAACAGAGCTCTCTTATGAGATTTTATGAATTAATTTGGTAATACCATCCAGAGGTAGAGAAATATCACATATACAGCATATATATGTATATATATATACAGGCAGGCAGGCAGGCACACATGGAGACCTTGTAACTCTCAGATTTTAGCCAAGAGTCAGGTAAACACGGTGATACAAAACTCACTAGCTCACCTCCACTTTATATATCTGTCTAAATTATGTTTGGCAAGTGAAGAGTTCCTGCTTGTTATGAGGACTAATGTGCCTCACCTGCATTTGGGGAGCGGAGATCAAGAGTGAAGTGTACTAGGTGACCCTTGGGTCTGGAGTCGAGGTCCAAGAGCACACAGAACCGGAAGCTGCGGCCCAGCCTCTGCCCCTCACCTCCAGGAGGAAGCAGTTCCCGTCCGTAAGGAACTCCCCTTCCCGGGAACAAGAAATTGGGGGACAAGGTATATGAAACCCCCCCACCGCCCATCCCATGTGTAATCTCATGGAGGCTGAGGTCTTAGCCTTAGGGGGCAGACCGAGGGACATCAAGCAGCCGTCCGGACGTCTCCAAGCTCGCAGGCGGAGATGAACATCTTGTCTCTTCCCCACTGGCCTTTTCTCCCCTCTTTTCAGCCTCAGGCAGCCGCTGCCACGGTCCCTGAGTTCCCTGCAAGCCCAGTGGAGGCAGGCAGCCTGAAGCTTTGGTGACTGTGAGCTGAGGGCCTGGAGGAAGCAGGAGCTTCCCACAACAGGGGACTCCAGGTGAGGACAGTCCCCCAAAGAGGCAGCCCCCAAGCTGGTCGTGAAGACCGAGGGTCACTCAGAAACTAAGGGGAAGAGAAGACCAAAGGCCAGGAGGCCACAGGTGTGCAGCTAAGACAGAGCAGCAGGCAAGGGGGTGGGCCCGGAGGGTGGTGGGTGAGCTCAAAGCCCCATGGTCTCCCCAACTGCTCCTGCTGGAGAATCCGGCCACACCCCTGCCCCAGCTGCCCCCGAGAACCCAAGAAGATGGCCTACATAGAACCTGGTGCTAACTGCTACGAGCAGGTCCCTGACCTGGGGTCACCAGTCTGTGAGTGACCAGTGGCCTCTCGCCCACGTGAGCCAAAGAGACCCAGAAAGAAAACCAGGTGGGTGGCGACTGGACCTGGAACAGCAAGGCCAGCGGAGCCAAGGATGGCGCTGACTCTGGGGCGGCCAGAGCTATCACAGCAGAGACACCAGAAACAGCTGGAGCATCTGGTTAGCTGGGAGCTGGGAGGAGGTGTCCAGGGGGAAGCAGCCAGGAGGCCCCCTGCCATGCTCAGGTCCAGCCCGGGGCTTGGGGGACACCCAAAAGGGCACCGGCCAGACCCCTGAAAGGCACTCTGAGTTCCAAGGTCTGGGGGAGGGCTGGGTATGAGGAGTTTGAATCATATTTAATAATCAGCCTGGATGGAGAGGAATGGGGGTGCATGTTTGGTGGCAGCTAAGGGTAGGGTGATGGAGACAGTGAGAGGCTTTATTTTCTTGGACTCCAAAATCACTGCAGATAGTGACTACAGCCATGATATCAAAAGATGCTTGCTCCTTGGAAGAAAAGCTATGACCAACCTAGACAGCATACTGAAAAGCAGAGACATTACTTTGCCAACAAAGGTCCATATAGTCAAGGCTATGGTTTTTCCAGTAGTCACATATGGATGTGAGAGTTGGACCATAAAGAAAGCTGAGCACTGAAGAATTAATGCTTTTGAACTGTGGTGTTGGAGAAGACTCTTGAGAGCCACTTGGACAGCAAGGAGATCCAACCAGTTCATCCTAAAGGAAATCAATGCTGATTCATTGGAAGGACTGATGCTGAAGCTCCAATATTTTGGCCCCCTGATGTAAAGAGCTGACTTATTAGAAAAGACCCTGAAGCTGGGAAAGATTGAAGTCAGGAGGAGAAGGCGACGACAGAGAATGAGGTGGTTGGATAGCATCACAGACTCAATGGACATAAGTTTGAGCAAGCTCTGGGAGATGGTAAAGGACAGGGAAGCCTGGTGTGCTGCAGTCCGTGGGGACGCAGAGAGTTGGACATGTCTGAGCTACTGAATAACGACAGAGGTAGGGCAATGCATTTAGAATCAGCCTTGGAAAGACAGGGCTTCACTAGTGGCTCAGACAAGACGGTGAAGAATCCACCTGCAATGTGAGAGACACAGGTTTGATCCCTGGGTTGGGAAAGATCCCCTGGAGAAGGGGCAACCCACTCCAGCATTCTTGTTTGGAGAATCCCATGGACAGAGGAGCCTGGCGGGCAACAGTCCATGCACTTACAAAGAGTCAGACACGACTGAGCAACTAATACTTTCTTTCACACTTGGAAAGACATCTGGGGAGGGGTTGAGATTGACAAAGGAAGACCCTGCTCACCGTCCAAGCGCTGGACCCCCCCAAGGGAGGACAGTGATCCAGGGGGTGCTGAGCTCAGTTCATTCACTCAGTCATGTCTGACTCTTGGCGACCCTATGGACTGCAGCACGCCAAGCTTCCCTGTCTACCACCAACTCCAGGGGGTGTTAGGACACTGGAAAGGAAGCACTTTTGAGTGCCTCGCCTCCTTCTTCATCAGCTGGGCCCAGAGGACGAGGCTCAACATTCCATTCAGGTGTGTATCTTCTGGGAACTCTCAGAATTGTGACTCAAAAACAACAGTAAATGAGGCTTTTTTACAAGCCCCAGTTACGACAGGCTGGGAAGAGAGCTTACAGACCTCGTAAGGTGCAGTGTAGCCCCGGCTTCTTATAAGCACCTACTGTGTGCTAGACCCAGGGATGGGCACACAACCCTGCCTTGGCAAAAAGTCAGTCATTAAGAAGCAGTGATCTTGAGGAAGTTCAAGGGTAGCAGTGTGAGAGGTCTGGCCCTAGCCTAGGGTGGGGCAGGCAGGAGCCATGTCTGGGGGCGGGGCCGGGGGGAGGCTCGAGCGGTCCTCGTGGGAGAAAAAAGCCTTGATGTTCAGGAGGTTTTCTGAGTTAGGGGGACAGTGGGAATAGAGAACTGCAGAAAAGCGCTGACAGTCACACAGGGGCCCTGTCCACTCCAGGCCACTGGGAGCCAGGAGGGGATTCAGGCCGAGTGTTTTCCCTGGCCCAGGTTTGCTCTGAATTTTTGATGATACCTCTGAATTAACCAGAAGGAAACTTGAATGAGATTTGCTCCCTGCACCCTTGTACAGGCAAAGAAGGACCACAAAGCCCATAATCTGATACCAGAAATTACATTTCTATAAGCAAAATCATAACCAAAAACTACATGGTGAAGGAAGGGCAGGAAACGTTTGTAGCAATTACAGCAGTGCTGACTTCTAATTATATAAAGAGCTCCTAGAAATTGATAAGAAAAATACCAAGTCCCATGCTGAAAAATGAGCAAAATGCATGAAAAGACACTCCAGAAAATAGGACTCACAAATGCCAGACACACACATGGAGATAAATCAGTTATCCTCCCAAGTAATGAAAGAAATGAAAATAGAAACAGCACCAAGATGCCCTTCTGCCTATCGAGTGTGTGTGGATTAATTATTCCGCTGGGCCCTAGGGGAGTGCAGACCGTCCGCTCCTCTTCCCAGAAGCAACTTGACAGTTCATGCGGACATCATCCTGATCAGAAGGGCTGACCCAGTAATTCTACGCCGCCAACTCTGTCAAAGGAGATGGTCTGAAATGCAAACAAAGCTTTTGAACAAATTTGCCCATCAAATTGCTCATAATCAGGAATGCAGGGAGCAGCTCACCAACCCGACCGCATGCAATGTGGGAGAATCGACCCAGCGCCACCGCCAGGCTCTGGTAACTTTGGACCAGGTTCAGGGGGAGTGGATGGGGCTGGCGGCCAAGCACAGGAGTGCGCTGTGTGCAAGCGTGCTCAGAGCAGCGCGACTCACTGACGCCCAAAGGTGGAGCCGCCTGTGTCCATCAGTGGGTGGGTGGGGTCCCAGCGCGGTCCAGCTACACGACGGGCACGGCAGGATGGACTCTGTCCCCTGCCACGCCGTGGATGGACCTCGAGGACACTAGGCTCGTGAGATAAGCCGGTCGCCACGGGACAAACGCTGCACGGCTCCACTTACGCAAGGAGCCCAGAGTCCACAAGCTCGCAGAGACAAGACACAGGACGGGGTGGGGCGGGGGGGGGGGGGGCGGGGGAGGGGCGGGAAGCGAGTGCTTAATGGGGGCGGAGCTTCAGTCTGGGAAGCTGGAAAGCTCTCGAGTGGTAGGGGGGACAGCTGCAGGACAGGAGGATACGCAGTGCCGCAGACCTGTGCACTTAGAAGGGTTCAGGTGGTAACTTTGGCGTTACGTGTGTTTTACGGCAAATAAAAACAAGCTCATAAGGAAAAGAAGCCTGAAGAAGGCACCTAGTGACACGTATGGCCACAGCTGCCCCGCGCAAACGCTGGGGGCACGTGCTGGAGCCGGGTCGCGTGACCTCACGCTTACCATGGCCCTCCCCTGAATTTTCCAGACTTTCTTCCAGGAGCTTGCGTTAAGGAAACAGGAGGAAGGTAACTTTCTCAGTTCGTGTATTTACTGAGCATTCTGCCCCCTGCAGAGCTGGGAAGAATGGGCCCACGGGTGTGCAGATTGCGCCTAAGCAGGCTCGGCTGTCACAGCTGCCTCCGAGGTCAACCCTAGGCCCCACCCACTCCTGCCACGATCCCCACCTGCCTGTAGGATGAGTAGAGATGCGTGGCCGCCCCCTCCATTGCAGAGCCGCTCAGCCCACTCCGCAGCCCTTCCCTCCCCAGTCCTGGCAGGCTTTCCCACCTGGTCTGTGTCAAGTGGGCCTCGCAGTCCCGTCTGTGTGACGGGCACTGGCCATGTGGCCAGGCAGGGCCCGTCTGCCGTGGGCGCCTCCTCGGCACTCCGGCCCGGCTCCTGTTCTCTGCTCGTCTCGAACTGTGCGCTGGCCACACTGCGCAGACCCCTCGGCAGACAGGAGGCAGGGCAGCCCCGCCAGCCCCTGGTCTGGAAATCACTGTGTTGGGGGTGGGTACAGTATTTGTCAAATCTCCTTCTCAGGGGCCCTCTGATGGGCTCCATCAGGAGCGCCTGGCACTCTGAAGCCCTTCTGTGTCCCTGGGGCCCCCTGGGGGTCCTGTGAGAGTCGGGACCTCCACATTCAGACCCTCGAGGCAGAACGACAAGGCCTGAGAGCAGGGGCAGCAGGTGGGAGGTGAGGGGCCGAAGTCCAAGGGCAAGATGGGGAAGGAGTCCATGGGTAGTGGCCGGGGCTTGGCTGACCAGCAGGGGTCCCTGTGCAGAGAGATGCCCAGGGCCCTGGAGGAGGGCTGGAGGGCAGCGGGTGGGTTTGCGGGGACTTGCTGCAGGGCAGGACACCAGCCTGCTTATCCTCATGAGGGCCTCGGCATTCCCAGGGCTGCCCCTGCCCACCCCCACTGGGAGCCCAGCCCCTCGGCTACGCCCACCCAGCCCTGGGCCTTGGGGGTGTGGCCCGCGGCTCTGAGCGGCTGTCTGAGCGGGTGTGCAGAGTGCAGACCTCCAGGCCATTGAAGGGCCGCAGGGCCAGAGGCCGGCCTGACGAGCGGCGATGCAGGATTTGTGAACAGCCGCGCTGGATCCAGGCTGCCGAGGGACCCTGAGGAGAACATGAGCAATTACACGAACATCTCAGAACCAGAATTGCGCAGCTCCCGCCTGCTCAGAGGCGACAACCCGGCTTCATCTCCCCGATCGCTGCTGAAGCGCATCCCGTTAACACGTCACTTTGCCAAACGAATGAAATGTTCCAAGTCCACCAGGGCTGGTGCTTCCTGTTCCAAGTCCACCAGGGCTGGCAGGGAGCGGGGGGGCTTTGTCAGCCCCCCAGAGGGCCCACCACGGGCTCCACGGGAGCAGC
The DNA here is from genome assembly GCF_042477335.2 of Ovis canadensis. Classification (NCBI taxonomy): domain Eukaryota; kingdom Metazoa; phylum Chordata; class Mammalia; order Artiodactyla; family Bovidae; genus Ovis; species Ovis canadensis. The sequence continues at coordinate 25,184,898 of NC_091253.1, read as the reverse complement.
GAGACTCTTCCCGCACCCCTGCCGAGTGATGGACGCTCTCTCTGGCCCACAGCCGTGCAGTGCACACAGCCCGCCCTGGCTAGGAGCCAGGAGAGACCCCGGACGGAGCAGAGGCCCGGGTCTGCTCCAAGTGCCCAGGGCATAGATCCCCACCAAGGGATGTGGGGTGGGCGTCTGCTCCCCCGCCTGAGGGCTGACTGTGGCTGCCCGGCAGGAGCAGTGGGTGGTGGTGGACGGGCATCTCTGAACCTGGGCAGCCAGCCTCGGGCTCCCATCCTGGACCTCACGGGGGGGCCCCCAAGCCTGGAGGCTGAAGGCAGAGCTGGCTCCTGGGGAGGTCTCTGCCCACCTCGGCTCCCATTCTCTGCCTTCAGCTTCCTCACTTGTACCACAAAGATCACGGGCCACTGCACCCAGAAAGTGTGTCCAAAGGCCTCACCCTGAACAGTACCAACAACTTCAAGGCCAGGAGCCAGGGGCCAAGGCTGAGGGGCGAAGCTGAAGCAGGATGGCTGCCCGCCTCCCCTGCCCAGGTAGGGAGCTGCGGGAGGCGGAGCACAGGTCCAGGGTACAGGGCTGGCGGAGGCACTTAGGACTTGCCTCTGAGACCCCAGGCAGGCTCACTTTCCCCATCTGGGCAATGGGCACAATGTTCCCTGCACAGGGAGGTGGTGAGGGTTAGGTGAGAGCCACAAGCAGGACTGACGGGTGTGAGCCCCCCGCCCCCTACTCCGGCACCCAGGAAGGGCTACCCAGGCTCTCCCTGTCCCAGCCCCCTGCTAGCTACGCGGTCTGGCAGTGAGGAGCTTGTGCAGAAGAGCGCTGCTGGGACACAGATGGTGCCTGTGACACTGGTGGGGAGGGAGAGGACTGCCCACGCACACCTCTGTGAGAAGCCTGGTACCCAGCCTGGTACCCAGGAGGCGTTGGTGAAGTCATTCCACGCTGATGCACACACAAGCACGCATGTGAAAACTCGGGTGTGCGCTTCACGAAAGCACCCACTCCCTTGGGTGGGTACATGCCCTGTGACAAGGGTCTCCCTTCGTTTCCTCCAGCCCACGTCTGCAGGGGCCCTCCCCACAGGGCATGCCGTTGAATGAGCGAATGAACTGGTGCGTGAGTGAAGCACGGTTCTCGGACGCACCTCGACCGCTGCAGACACGCACGTGGCCGGGTGCAGACACTAACCCTGCCCAGAGAGGGTGCACCCCCAGCTCACAGGCAGATGTGCCCACTCCCCCGAGAGCTTGCTCCTGGGACCACAGCCCTCCCCTGCAGGCATTCACCGGCCCAAGTGCACAGAGGACAGCTGGGAGACGATAATTACGGGGTTTTATGAGGGCTTTCCTTTTTATTAAAAAAAATCACTTGTGCGGCATCTAAGTGCACTTTTCCGCAGCCCTCACATTTTATCGGCTCTAGAAGTGGTTCAGCTCCGTGATGTACGAGCACCCCCGGGCTCAGATGGGAGCTGTCCTCCGGGGGTGCCGGTGCGTGGAGGTGAGCCGGTTCCCCAAGGCTCTTGCCACAGGAAGGAGGGGCTCCCCGAGGCTCAGGGACCCCAAAGGCTGGTGGGAGGGATGCAGTGGGTTGAACAGTGTCTCCCCCAATCCACATCCACTAGAACCTCAGATTGTGACCTTTTGGGGACAGAGTCATTGCAGATGTAAATAAGGTAACATCCCAAGACGCGACTGGGTGGGGGTGGGGGGGGCTCCAAACCCAGTGACTGGTGTCCTCAGAAGAAGAAGAGAGACACACAGACATGGGCGGGGGTCATGTGGAGATGCGGCAGAGACCAGAGTGATGGGCTGCAGCCACACGGACCCTCCAAACCCAGAGGGGCAGGAGGACCCTCCCCTGGAGCCTGGGCAGGGAGCCCACCCTGCCGACACCCTGACTTCAGACGCCTGGCCTCCAGCACTGTGAGAGGACAAATTTCTGCTGCTTTACGCTCCCAGCGTGTGGCACTTTGTAACAGCAGCCCCGGAGCCTGATAGCAGGGGACACCAGGACAGCCACGCATGGATCCATGTCCGGCAGGAGAGCCCTGGGGACCCGGAAGCCTGCAAGGCCAGCTGTGCCCCCCGGGAACTGGAGCATCCTTACCCTTCCCCCTCCTCCCGCCACACAGGGCTCCGCCCCACCTCCTTGGAGTGTGCAGAGAACCCGGGCATCGGGGGAAAGCCCGGACCCCTGCAGTAACAGGAACCAGGACCACGGTCCCAGTGCCGGTTCCCAGGCGTCCTCACCTGGGCACCTGCAGACCCTGCAGAGCTCCATCTCCTCCGGCCGAGCCCACCTGTGACTGTCCACCAGGGCCTCCCCGATGCCAGCGGGGACCCCAGCTTCCCCGAGGCTCCTGTAGATCCCTACGACTGGGACCCTGCAGCTCTGTCTGCCCATGTAGGCCTCCTGCCCGTGATGGACAGACTCTAGGGGGCCCCTGGAGCTCCTCTGGTCCTCACATCCCACATCTTCCCCATTCCAGGGAGGCTGGCCCATGACTGGCCCTTTTTAAAAAAACAAAAAATTTTAAATAAGCGTTGTATTGGGGGCTAATTGTAGGTTCACATGTAAGAAATAATACACACAGAGACCCTGTGTGCCCTTTACCCAGTATCATCTAACAACACAGTAGCACAATATCACACCCAGAACATTCACACTGAAACAGGACTCAGGACGTTTCCAGAAGCATGCTTCAGGAAGTCCTTTAGGCACCACCCCCTTCCTTCTGCCCCCACCCTCTTAACCCCTGGAGACTGCTAATCTGTTCTCTGTCCACGTTGCTGAGTTGTAACCCACAGCGTGGAAGAACCAGAGTGGACTGAATGTCACCCATCAGAGGACACCTGGATAGACTCACGCTTTCAGCCCCCACATCCACTACAACAGCCACGTGCAGGCTTCGTGTGAACAAAAGTCGTTGGTTCTCTGCAGTGCACACCCAGAAGTGCCATCCATCGCTGGCTTGGGTGGTGCTCGGATGTTTAGGGATAGGACTGAACTGTTTTCCAGAGCGGCTGCCGCCTTCCACGACCCCCGGGGCTGTGGATCGCGCAGTATCTGGGCATCCCCTCCAGAATATAATGTCCTCACTCTTTCATTTTAGCCACTTCGGATAGGTACGTGGTGATATCTTACAGCGGTTTTAATTTGCATTTCCCCAGTGGCTAATTATGTCGAGCATCTTTTTATGGGCTCATTTGCCATCTGTATATCTCTGTCTGTGAAATGTCTCTTCCTACTTTGTCCATGGATTGGTTGGGGGCTTGTTTTTTAGTTTTTAGTTCTGACAGTTTTTTCTGTATTCTAGACACAAGTTGTTTGTTGGTTGGTTAATGCTGTTTTCAAAAATAATCTCCCACACAATATTTTCACTTTCCTTCTTCTCGAGGAGAACTTTCACAGAGTCAGGTTTTAAATTTGGATGAACTTTAATTTACCAATATTTTCCTTTTATAGATTTTGTTTTTAGTGTCAAGTCTAAGAACTCTTTATCTAGTTCAATATCCTGAAGACACTCTCCTATGTTTTTTTCATAAAAGTTTTATAGTTTGGGGTTTTTACACTCGAGACCAAGATCTGCATTGAGTTAAAACGGGAGTTAGAAGAGTCAGGCCATTATTACAGATAGCATCGAGGCCTTAGACAAAGACAGCGCCAGGGCCGCAGTTATAGCAGCCTCTTCAAGCCGCAGAAAATTGGTCGTCCCTGGGTCTGCAGAGAGGGAGCATCTTCATGGCTTCAGCCCCTCCGAGGATCCCTGCAGTCTCTCATTGGCTTCTGGAGCCTTCAGTGCCAGCTCGTCCTTGGGAAATACACGCGTGTGTAAAGCGCGTGCCATCCAAGGGCCTGGAAGGCACACAGAGGAGCCCCCGCCACCACCTGCTCCAGGGGCCGGGCCTCAGCCCGCTGGGCTGTGCCCACAAGCTGCCCAGGAGAAGGCGGACCAAGAGGTCGCTGCCGGCACCCGCGCACCGGGCCCGGGAGGGCTCTGCCCCAAGCCGGGGCTCCCAGGACGCAGTCAGCCCGTCACCCTGGGACTTGCCCCAGAGCTGAGGTTCAGCTGATTCACTCACGCTTCCCCTCACCGGCTGCCGGCCCAAGCCCACCAGACAGACCCTGCGGGAGGGTCCCCGCTGTGTCCCTGACCCCTTTAGAATGGGACTGTGTGAGCCAGGCCTACGAAGAACTGTTTAAGGCCAAACAAGGTCACGAGGGTGGCCCTAACCCAACGTGACCAGTGTCCTTACAAGAGGAGATCAGGACACAGACACACACGGGGACAATAATGTGAGGACACAGGGGAGACAGGCCTGCCCACGCTGTGGACCCCCGGCCTCCAGGACACAGCGGGGTGAGGGCTGGGAGATGCTCATACCCGGCCCAGGCCGGGGGGGCCAGACTCAGACCCCTCACCGAGCCCACAGGCCTCCACGAGGGCACTCTGTGGGACTGCTCCTTCAGGCCCCCTGCCAGGCACCCCTCACCCCATCTGCTCACCCCCGCCCTGTGCCTGGCTCACAAAGATCAGATTTTTTCATGAAGAGTTGACACCCCTGTCTCTGGAGGGCACAGTGAGGACTTGGTTTTTCAGGAGGAGTTTCGTCGTTGGGCCATTGGCAGTTGGGGTTATACGGTGGAGGAATGTGAAGTTGCTCAGTCGTGTCCGACTCTTTGCGACCCCATGGACTGTAGCCTACCAGGCTCCTCTGTCCATGGGATTTTCCAGGCAATAGTACTGGAGTGGATTGCCATTTCCTTCTCCAAGGAATCTTCCCAACCCAGGGATCGAGGTGGAGGGCAGCCTCCCAATGTGGGGCCTGAGATATGGCCGGGTTGCGTGACCCCAGACAGCCCCAGGAGCCACGTGGAAGAGGGGACAGAGGACCTCTGTTTGTGGTGATGACTGAGGATCCCAGGCAAGGCCAGAGCCGTCTTCCCGTGTGGAGGGAGGCGGCGCGGCCAGGCGCGGGCCGTGCGCCAGGCCCGGAGGTAGCATGCAGACTTTATCTCCCTCGCTGATTCTTAGAAGCTACGTCCAATTATCTCTTCTTTACAGACCAGGAAACCACGAGGAGGATGTAATTGGGCCAAAACCAATTTGGTCGAGAAGAAAGTGGCCAAATATAATTTGGCCCAAAACAAGCTAATTGCCGTAATAATATGTTAGAAGCTATTTAGTTAAAAATGAGTATTTGCTGTCGCTGATTGTGGACATGTTAAGTTGTGTGTGTTAAGAGTCAGTCTTTTGTGGCTATAAATGAAGTGGCAGGCTCGTTTCCCATCACGCGTTACATGGCCTCTTTCGCGGCTCTTTGATTCCTATCTCTTTGTCACTCAATCCGTGGGGGGAAAGCGGAAGCCCTTCCTAGGTTTAGAGAAGCTAAAAACTGAGCAAGAATGTTGTTTACTGGCTCCTTTGGTTGCTTGCATTCGTATTTCTTATTAGACGAGCTGCTGACACTTCTTGTGGAGACTCAGAAGCTGTGAGAAGACAGCAGAGTGCCTGTGTTTTCCCCATGCGCAGAGCACCGCTGACCTGCGAGTCCAGATGCTGTACGTCAAGGGAAGAGAGATGATTGTCCTACAAAAGAGGCCTGAGCCGCGCAGTGGCCTTTTTAGTCCACCATCACTTTTCAGCTTCTCATGGGTGCTGGCAGTCTGGCTCTTCCAAATGTCCCTTGGAGCCTGAATGTTTGCTTTGCACAAATTGCTCTGGGCCTAGGGGCACCCCTGCCCAAGCCTGAGAGCTGAGAAGGGCCCCTGCCCGAGGTGCCCCTGCAGGGCACGAAGCCCGAGACTAGAGGACTGTTCCCTCCATGGGCAGAGTTCCGGAACCTTTTAAAGCTTGGGTGGACTTCACTTTTGGAAACCTCTTGGCTGACTGAGCAGCTTTGGGGGTGTGCTGACATTGAAGGAGCCGTGGGAACTCCCACCAGGACAAGGGCAGGGCTCCTGGGCTGGGGCAGGGGGAGCTGAGGGGTCTGCCCTGGTTCCCCGCCCTCAGATCAGCACTCCATTTACTCACATGGCTGGGCTGATTCTTCTGAGAAGGACACTGCTGTTTCCCTAGCTTTGGAAGCCACGAGCTGCCTGTATGGAGGAGGAAGGAAATTGAGGCACGAAACGCAAGGATTTAATGTTTGCACAAGGTCCCGAGGCTTTGATCGTGAGTCGACCAAGGGGAGCAGGGACGATGGGGACACTGGAGTCAGGGGCAGACTGTCTTTAAACACATAAAATGTTTCAGAAGACACCGAAAGCCTGAATGGAAGGGAGAGGCACCATTTCTGGGGGTGGGTGAGCCCCACTGCAGTAAAAACCACTCCAGCATCTCAGGGGCTTCGTCCAGGAAGAGCGCGGTCAGGTGGTGCTGGTCCGTGTTTAGCAACAAGCTCCCCAGAAAGTGGCTCAGATGGTAAAGAATCTGCCTGCAAAGTAGACTGGTTTTGATCCCTGGGTGGGAAAGGTCCCCTGGAGAAGGGAATGGCAACCCACTCCAGCATTCTTGCCTGGAGAATCCCACGGACAGAGGAGCCTCGCGAGCTATAGTCCACAATGAGTCTGACACAGAGACGAACACATCCCAGAACCACAATAAGGTTTTTAAGCAAAATAAAGAGCCTTGCTCCTCAGGTGGGGAAAAAAAAGGTGCTGATTTCTTGCATTTTTATATTTCTGTGGTGTGGATATCCCCACCATGGTGGACTTTGAGAGAGCACCATGAATTAAACCAGCAACATCCTTCAACTCCGGCTCCCCTGAACTGTACCGGCTGACGCTGGTACACGACCCGTGCATGGCTCGCCCTCCCTGCCGATCCACTGAGGGCTGCAGTGCCCTCTCACCTCTAGTACTGGCAGTCCCGGTGCCTGCCAAGGGAGAAGGGAACCCTGCAGGGACACACTCCCCTCCAAGGTGCCTCACCCATTTCTGGAAGGGAGAGAGGGGATGTCCAGTGCCCAGCACCAGCAACCACCGCTCACACCATGTCCCCGAACAGAAAGACTCAGGACCTTTGCAACAGGACTTCCCCGCAAAATAGTTTGTAGGTCATTCCATTAAAATCAAACTTCAGTGGGCGTTTCATGGAACTTCCTGGCCAATCAGGAAATGGATAAGGAAGCATGAAAGGTCTAGAACAGCTGAGACTCAGAAGGCCGATGGGTCCGTCAGAAGACGGAGCAACAGCAGCTGTGGGCCATATGTCCCTGAGGCAGAAAATGGACCGGAAGCCAGTTTCTTTCCAGGTGGGGGTTTGAGAAATGGCAGGGGAGGGGCTGGCTTCATATGGAACACCTTAGCTGTGCACTGAATAGCCTGGAAACAACTATTCTCCATAATATAATAAAATTAGATCCTCACTCATTACCAGACACAAAAATAAATCCCAGGTGGAGTAAATCCCTAATGTAAAGAACACGACTTTCAAAAGAAAATGTTAGATTGCATCTCTATAAACCTGAGGAAAGGATTAATTAGTGATTAAAAAAAGCCTGTGACCTTCAACGTTAGAGTCATTTTGACTCAAAATCAAAACATCTTCTACAACAAAAATTCCACAAACAAAGGGAAAATACAGGGAAAAGATGTACAGTGCGTGCGGCTGACAAGGGATCAGAAAAGAGACGCTGTGGTGAACTCCTACCAACCAGTGAGATAGAGCCGAGCAGTTTAGAAGCAAGGGCGGGGGAGGGCGGGGGGGAACAAGTCACAAAAGAGGGAATGCGAACAGCCAATAAGTGTATTTTTAAACATTCAACCTCACTATTCATCAGGGAAGTGCAATTGAAACAAGAGGATCTCACCCCTTTACACCCACGAATTGAGCAAAATCTGTAAAGCTGATGATGTCAACAGTTAGGGACGAAAACAGAGGTAGATGAACCCAATGGCGGGGGTGGGGGCGGGGTGGTGATTCAGTGCGGCCCCCGTGAGAGCCATTTGGTGATATTTGATGAATCTGAGGATGTCTGTCCTCTCCCTCCCACAGCAGTCCTACCTCAGGCTGCATCTCCAGAGAAAGTCACCCAGAAGTACACTGTGACACACAGGGGAGAATTATTAGCAAAAGAAAAAGAAAAAAGAGCCAGGAAGTAGCCCCACCCCCACCCCCACCCCCACCCAGGGATCCAGGAAGCAGGTCCTGCTTCCCCAGGAAGAGACTGAACTCACGAAGTCAAGGCCGTGGTCCAGGTTCAGAGAGGCGCCAGGGAGCCTGGATACTGGACTCTGTCCCCGGTGTCCACTCCCACCCTCTGCCACATGGGTTTGTGGTGTCCGGTACCAGGGAGGTCTTGGAAGTGTTTGCACCGTTTGGTTTGACTTCCTGGGCCTCTGTTTCATAGGCTGCGGGAGAATATTCCCCAGCAGCCGCTCTAGAACGTGGGACCTGTGGGCCAAACCTGGAACCAAGCCTGCATGATCCACAACAAACCCTCCAGGGCACAGACACCCACAGGCCTGTAAGCCAGAAACCGGTGCCTGGTGCTAGAAGCCGTGGAGCTGTGGCCGTGCGTCACACAGCGTCACAGCAGTGGGCAGCGGGCAGCGGGCAGATGCAGGCAAGGAGTGAGGCCTCAGGTCAGCTCTTGAAGGAAGAGCAAGGGTTGTGGTGTCGGAGGAGAGAGCAGCCCTGGGAAGTGAACCCTACGAGGACCTCCAGAGCTATCTCCTGGGCTCCAGAAGTTTACAGATCAAAACAACACCAACTGAACATTCTGAGATGGGGAATTGGGAAGAGGGGACCAGGCATGAAGCAGGGGACTGCTTCCGCTGAACTAGGTGCTGGGCACGAAGATAAATGACACAGCCCAGTCACCGAGAGAGCCCGGGTCCCCTTCAGGGACTGTAGACCCTGAAGAACCAAAGGCTTGCAGCAGCTTTGAGCCTAAGTTGCCATGATGAGGCCACCAACAAGTGGCAGCAACTCATATGATTTATTTAACATTGCTGTATTTTATACCTAATAGATTCCTCCTCCCTGTGGCTAAAATCTTAAGAGTGTTTCTACAGTTCAAACATCCTCTCTCTGTTTGCCACTTTGGGATCTAAAATAAACATATGCCCTGCAGATAAAAGAAGAACTCTGAAGCTGAGTCTAATTGTACATTAATAGCACAAAAATGCACATGCTGGAGGCAAAAAATAAAAGATAAGCACACGAGCGCACAGGAAAATGATACAAACCAGCTACGGTGCGAGGATGGAGTGAGACCTGGAGCAGAGCCGTGCCCTGGCCCCACTGGACTCTGGGCCAGGCATGCTCTGACTCGGTCTCCCTGTCCCAACATGGGAGAGAGCACAGAACTACGATTCTTTCCAGTTCTGACAGCTGACGGACATTGGTCTGAGATTCTGAGATACAGACTTAGCCCCCACACCTGTCAAGTAGAAGGCATGTAAAAACAGAGACGTGTGTATTCCTGCCGTATTCCTCTCTTCCTCCTGGCCATACCTCCCAGAATGTCTGGCTTGCCCTCCAAGGATGAGTTCCTTTCTTCATCCCCAAGGTCAGTTGCTCTGGCTTACATACATACATACACACACACACACACACACACACACATATATATATCCTTTACCAAAATCTTTTTATTTATTTATTTGGCTGTGCCAGGTCTTAGTTTCAGAACGCAGGGTCTTTAGTTGCAGCACGGAAACTCTTAACTGTGGCATGTGGAATCCAGTTCCCTGACCAGGGATTGAACCCAGGGCCTCCGAGCTCCCCTGGGAGGGCAAAGTCTTAGCCACTGGACCACCAGGGAAGTCTCCCAGCTCTGACGTATGAACTCTGAGCCCTAAGTCACCTTCATCCTGGGCACTGAAGCGTTTGCAGCAGTCAACTGGGGGAAATGGTGCTGCCCACGGTTGAGGTGCTGTGAGGCTCAGTGGGGATGGTGTGCGTGGAAGCGCTCTGGACTGGGAAACACTGTGTACACACCTACACCCAAGACGTGCTGGGATGGAGAAGGGGGGCCAGATCTACCCTCCTGTCCAAAGCAAAACAGAAAAAGGCAAAACATGAGGTTTTCAAAACACTGGATACCAGAGAATGAGGCCTGTGGTCCCTGGGATGGGAGGCAAGTGAGACAAGCATCTGCTTCTGCGGCAGAGCATCCAGGCAGTCGTGGGAGGGAGACCCAGGCTGAACCCAGAACCCCTGAGATGACAGCGCTGTGGGCCTGGGACTGCCACAGTGGTCCATGGAGTGGGGAAGGGCTGCCCAGAGAGCGCTCTGAGGGTCTCCATAGGCCTCCTGGGCATGTGTAACCAAGAACACGTGTAAAGAAACTAGCTGAGGTCAGACAAAGATCCACCAGACAGGATCCTAGGAAAAGGTGGTCCTGCAGTCACATAGAGCCCAGATATGCACCTGTCCCAGCCAGCAGCAGGCAAGCCTCAACTATAAGAAAACAAAGTCCAGATAATAAATACAGAGGAAACGAAAGAATAAAAAAGAACCTCCACCAAAACTCCACGGTGACAATTGCTTTAGGCGATAACCACTGATGAATGCTAAAATTAGAAGGTAGCGTTAAGAAGTGGGATATTTGCAAAGCCTCAAAGCATGTCTTCCAGAGTATTTATTAATTACTGTGTTATTCTAACATATGTCCACAAGCGCTTTGATGCGGCTCCCTCCAGGAGGTGCGCTTAATTCGGCTCCCCAGAGAGGGGGGCTGCACTTCAAAGGTGTCAGAGCTGCGAACGAGGAGCAGCGGCTGCGAAACCATGGGATGGGAGCGGCTTGGAAGGCTGGCAGCTGAGTGCGGTGGACCTTGGACTGCACCTGAAAATGGAAAGGAGCACTTGGGGAGAAAACTGTTGAAATCGAGTCTGTACCATGCAGATGTAGCGTCACTCCTGGAGCCCCTCTGCCCGCCTTGTCCCCCTCCTTCCACAAAGACAGCAGGGGCAGCAGGATGCCAACGTGGGCAGGGGGCAGCCTGGGATGTGGAGTGATTCTCAGCCTCACTGCTCTGAGCAGCTAGGCCTTCCGGAAGCTCGCTGTCTACCAGAAGGGAGTGATGCCGGCTCCAGGGGAGTCAATGAGCCAGAGAATGCTCAAGTGCGCCGCACAATTTCACTCTCAGCTGCCCCAGCCTCTCCTTCCTCACTGTGGACGAATGACTCTCCCCAGGGCGGCCGGCACGGCAGCTGCAGGCCTGTGGCCTCTGAATCCCGAGCGCCTTCCTAGCGCCATCTGCATCCCTCTTGCCATCATGCATCCTTGGCTGCCGAGGCCCAGGCTCCAGAGCAGATGGTACTCAAGCTGCAGGTGCCAAGGGTACTCGGGAAGGCAAACGCGACCAGCAGACGTAGTACCCTGGACCCACTGCCCATTAAATATGGCTGGCAGCCCAGCTGCACGGGGGCGACAAGGGATGGGGCAGCCTCCTCCTATGAGCATAGGCAGAGTCAGAAGCCAGCCATCAGGGCTCTCAGCTGAGCACCCAGTTCCCAGAGCCCATTGCCTCAGCTCTGAGTTCTGCCCCCTACCTCGAGATGTGAGCCCAGGAGAATAGGCATGGACCAGAAAATCGATGGTTTGCAGAGACCCTGTTCCCAAGACAGTGATTTGTTTGCAGGTAGCCCAGTGCCAATGCAGGGAGTTCAGGTTCAACCCCTAGGCCAGGAAGATCCCCTGGAGAAGGAAATGGCGACCCGTTCCAGTATTCTCACCTGGAGAATCCTATGGACAGAGAAGCCTGGAGGGCTATAGTCCCTGAGGTCACAAAGAGTCAGATACAACTGAGCAACTGAGCGTGCACACAGCATATCCCCACTAACATGCAGGAGAGACCTCTATGTCCAGATCTATCAGCAAGTCCTGGCCTCCACGGGTTCTCACCAAGGACCTCCTATGAGCAAGGAGGTGGGGCTGCCATCTCACAGTCTTGCTGATCAGGGCAGAAGCTTCGGATGTGTAGACCTGGCTTCACCCATCAGGTTCCCCATTTTTCACTTCCCTATTTCCTACAACAATCACCAAAGGCATTTAAAACCCACTTAATAGATGACAAGACCGAGGCTCAGAGTGATTGAATCAGGAAAAACAGCAGGCATGCACACAGTTTTTTCATTGGCATTCTCAAAGTGAGTCTTTGATTGATTAGTAATTCCAGGAGACATCCCAAAGGAAAAGGAATTCCAGACTAAACAGTTCAAACTTATTGACTCTTCAGGAATCTCTGCGTGGGGCCGATTCAAGGCTCTGGGACATTCTGTAGTCGAGAATATTCCTTCATGAACGTTCATCTTTCTTTAATGACCTCTGCGTGGACCACCCTGGCCTACCTGCTACTCATCTGGCTATTTCCTTAGACTTCTGTGGTGTTTGTAAAACCAGTTCCTGGCAATCCAACACAAGTTTGTGACTTACTTCTAATTTTTTTAAAAAAGGGTATAGAGGAACACAAGATGCAGACAGACATCCTTCCCATTCAGAGCCCCCCGCGTTTGTCTCCTGAGACAATCATTTCCAACCACTTCAGGATTTAACGCTCCCAGTGGGTATCACCATAACTCCAAATCGCAAACTTTGCTGTGGTTGCTTCATTTTTCTAGATTGTTTCTTCATTTATTGGCACTGCAGGACTGCTGGTTTCAGGTCAAGGATGTAGAGAGCAGGCAAGTGCATCACTCCCAGTCTTACAAAAAAAGAACAACTAGAAAACTGCAGGTCAGTGACTTTTGTTGAGCCCACCAGAGAACAGATGTCATAAGACAACAAAGTAACTTGAAATCTGAAATAGAAAGGTGTCTGCAGGGAGCAACAGGATTCAAGATCTTTCCGACCCGAGACAGACACTATATATGCTAGTGAAAAGATTTGGCTGAAATCTGTAATAAATTGACGGAGATCACGTGTGGGCTACCATGAGTGTGAACCCCCAGGGGCTGCAGAGGTATGGAGGGTTGTATCTTCTTGCAGAATTTTCTTCTACAAATTCCACCCAGTGCTTACAGGGAAGATCTGGGATCTTGGAAAACCTTCCTCTGCAGTCTGGCTGGAGAAAGATGTCAGCCGCTGCTGAAAATCTGCTTGGATCCATCCAGCCACCTCCCCTACAGGAAAAAAGTGCAAAATCTGTGGGAGGGAGGACAAAAATAAATTGTCATCAAGGGCACTGATGTAAACCCATGGAAGCTAAAAGAAGAAAAGAGAAAAAATTAAAATCTCCAGCCCTGGGGTGTTGCAGGAACATGCATTATGACCAGAGCTACAGCTGCACAATGAACAAGAACCCTGTGAAGACCACACCCCCAGAATTTGCAGCCAATAATGTACCAAGAGCAATCATAGCAATAGTACACCTCCATAGCAGCCTACTTACTGCCTAGATTGACACAGACCTGCACACTAAAGGCCCAGCAGAAGCTAAAGCATAATCATCTCTTAAGTATAAAAAATATTTACCTCTGTATCTTCTGTTTTAAACAATATGTCCAGCTTCCAACCAAAATTTGAAGGTATGCAGAAAGTAAGCAAAACACATTCCCGAGAGACAGAGCAATTGTCAGAGCCAGACACGGGAAGGACACAGAGGTTCTAACCATCCATCAGGGGAACTGAAGTAACTATGATTCATGTGCTAAAGGTTGTAATGGAAAAAGTGTATAATATGCAAGATCAGACAGGTAATCACAGCAGACAGAGGAAATTCTAATTGAAATGGTAGAAATAGAAAGCAGTGTGGCAGTGGTGAAGAACACCTTTGATGGTGCCATCAGTAGAACTGAACCTGAGAAAAGAATCAGTGAACCAGAAAATACATTCCTAGAATTACTTAATCAGAAGCACAAAAGAAAAATTGGGACACAGGAGGGGAAAGACAGAACAGAGCATCCGAGAACCATGGGAACAACATCAAATATTTTAATACACACACAACTGGAATCTTGAAAGGGGAAGAGAGTCTGGTCAAAAGAAACATGTAAGGAATGAATGGTCTTTTTTTTTTTTTTAATTAATGAAAGACATCAAAACACAGATTCAAGAAACTCAGAGAACAGTAAGCAGGATACACTACTCCTCCTCTCACAAAATATTCAGACTTCAGAATACTAAAGCTAAGAAAATGTTGACGGCAGCCAGAAAGGGAGAACTCTGCATTCAAATGGATATATCTATCCTTGGCTCCTTTGTATTTAGCAAAAAGGCAGCTTTTTGCTAAGTTTCTTTTCTTAGCTATTTGTAAGGACTCATTTTGCCTTTTTGCATTTCTTTTTCTTGGGGATGGTCTTGATCACTGCCTCCTATACAATGTCATGGACCTCTGTCCACAGTTCATCAGGCACTCTGTCTATCAGATCTAATCCCTTGAATCTATTTGTCACTCCCACTGTATAATCATAAGGGATTTGATTTAGGTCATACCTGAATGGTCTAGTGCTTTTCCCTACTTTCTTCAATTTGAGTCTGGATTTGGCAATAAGAAGTTCATGATCTGAGCCACAGTCATCTCCTGGTCTTGTTTTTTGCTAACTGTATAGAGCTTCTCCATCTTTGGCTGCAAAGAATATAATCAATCTGATTTCGGTGTTGACCATCTGGTGATGTCCATGTGTAGAGTCTTCTCTTGTGTTGTTGGAAGAGGGTGTTTGCTATGACCAGTACATTCTCTTGGCAAAATTCTGTTAGCCTTTGACCTGCTTCATTTTGTACTCCAAGGCCAAATTCGCCTGTTACTCCAGGTGTTTCTTGACTTCCTACTTTTGCATTCCAGTCCCCTATAATGAAAAGGATATCTTTTTTGGGTGTTGCTTTTGAAATTCTTATAAGTCTTCATAGAAGCATTAAACTTCAACTTCTTCAGCATTACTGGTCAAGGCATAGACTTGGATTACTGTGATACTGAATGGTTTGCCTTGGAAATGAACAGAGATCATTCTCTGTCATTCTTCTAACAGAAGCAGAAAATATTAAGAGGAGGTGGCAAGAATACACAGAACTATGCAAAAAAGATCTTCATGACCAAGATAACCATGATGGTGTGATCACTCACCTAGAGCCAGACATCCTGGAATGCAAAGTCAAGTGGGCTTTAGGAAGCATCACTACAAACAAAGCTAGTGGAGGTGATGGAATTCCAGTTGAGTTATTTTAAATCCTAAAAGATGATGCTGTGAAGTGCTGCTCTCAATATGCCAGCAAATCTGGAAAATTCAGCAGTGGCCACAGGACTGGAAAAGGTCAGTTATCATTCCAATCCCAGAAAAAGGCAATGCCAAAGAGTGTTCAAACTACCACACAATTGCACTCATCTCACACACTAGCAGAATGCGCGGGCGTAGGAGGGCCTAGAGGAGCTATCCTACATTGAAGGTCAGGAAGGGCGGTGGTAAGGAGATACCCCTCATCCAAAGTAAAGAGCAGCGGCTCTGCTTTGCTGGAGCAGCCGTGAAGAGATACCCCATCCCCAAGGTAAGAGAAACCCAAGTAAGATGGTAGGTGTTGCAAGAGGGCATCAGAGGGCAGACACACTGAAACCACACTCACAGAAAACTAGTCAATCTAATCACACTAGGACCACAGCCTTGTCTAACTCAATGAAACCAAGCCATGCCCACAGGGCAACCCAAGACGGGCGGGTCATGGTGGAGAGGTCTGACAGAATGTGGTCCACTGGAGAAAGGAATGGCAAACCACTTCAGTATTCTTGCCTTGAGAACCCCATGAACAGTATGAAAAGGCAAAATGATAGGATACTGAAAGAGGGACTCCCCAGCTCAGTAGGTGCCCAATATGCTACTGGAGATCAGTGGAGAAATAACTCCAGAAAGAATGAAAGGATGGAGCCAAAGCAAAAACAATACCCAGCTGTGGATGTGACTGGTGACAGAAGCAAGGTCCAATGCTGTAAAGAGCAATATTGCATTAACCTGGAATGTCAGGTCCATGAATAAAAGCAAATTGGAAGTGGTCAAACAAGAGATGGCAAGAGTGAACATCGACATTCTAGGAATCAGCGAACTAAAATGGACTAGAATGGGTGAATGTAACTCAGATGACCATTATATCTACTGCTGTGGGCAGGAATCCCTCAGAAGAAATGGAGTAGCCATCATGGTCAACAAAAGAGTCCGAAATGCAGTACTTGGATGCAATCTCAAAAACGACAGAATGATCTCTGTTCGTCTCCAAGGCAAACCATTCAATATCACAGTTATCCAAGTCTATGCCCCACCAGTAACACTGAAGAAGCTGAAGTTGAACAGTTCTATGAAGACCTACAAGACCTTTTAGAACTAACACCCAAAAAAGATGTCCTTTTCATTATAGGGGACTGGAATGCAAAAGTAGGAAGTCAAGAAACACCTGGAGTAACAGGCAAATTTGGCCTTGGAATGCAGAATGAAGCAGGGCAAAGACTAATAGAGTTTTGCCAAGAAAATGCACTGGTCATAACAAATACTCTCTTCCAACAACACAAGAGAAGACTCTACACATGGACATCACCAGATGGTCAACACCGAAATCAGATTGATTATATTCTTTGCAGCCAAAGATGGAGAAGCTCTTTACAGTCAACAAAAACAAGACCAGGAGCTGACTGTGGTTCAGATCATGAACTCCTTATTACCAAATCCAGACTCAAATTGAAGAAAGTAGGGAAAACCGCTAGACCATTCAGGTATGACCTAAATCAAATCCCTTATGATTATACAGTGGAAGTGAGAAATAGATTTAAGGGACTAGATCTGATAGACAGAGTGCCTGATGAACTATGGAATGAGGTTCATGACATTGTACAGGAGACAGGGATCAAGACCATCCCCATGGAAAAGAAATGCAAAAAAACAAAATGGCTGTCTGGGGAGGCCTTACAAATAGCTATGAAAAGAAGAGAGGCAAAAAGCGAAGGAGAAAAGGAAAGATAGAAGCATCTGAATGCAGAGTTTCAAAGAATAGCAAGAAGAGATAAGAAAGCCTTCCTCAGCAATCAATGCAAAGAAATAGAGGAAAAGAACAGAATGGGAAAGACTAGAGATCTCTTCAAGAAAATTAGAGATACCAAGGAAACATTTCATGCAAAGATGGGCTTGATAAAGGACAGAAATCGTATGGACCTAACAGAAGCAGAAGATATTAAGAAAAGGTGGCAAGAATACACAGAAGAACTGTACAAAAAAGATCTTCACGACCCAGATAATCGTGATGGTGTGATCACTAATCTAGAGCCAGACCTCTTGGAATGTGAAGTCAAGTGGGCCTTGGAAAGCATCGCTATGAACAAAGCTAGTGGAGGTGATGGAATTCCAGTTGAGCTGTTTCAAATCCTGAAAGATGATGCTGTGAAAGTGCTGCGCTCAATATGCCAGCAAATTTGGAAAACTCAGCAGTGGCCACAGGACTGGAAAAGGTCAGTTTTCATTCAAATTCCAAAGAAAGGCAATGCCAAAGAATGCTCAAACTACCGCACAATTGCATTCATCTCACATGCTAGTAAAGTAATGCTCAAAATTCTCCAAGCCAGGCTTCAGCAATCCGTGAACTGTGAGCTTCCAGATGTTCAAGCTGGTTTTAGAAAAGGCAGAGGAATCAGAGATCAAATTGCCAACATCCACTGGATCATCAAATAAGCAAGAGAGTTCCAGAAAAACATCTACTTCTGCTTTATTGACTATGCCAAAGCCTTTGACTGTGTGGATCACAATCAACTGTGGAAAATTCTGAAAGAGGTGGGAATACCAGACCACCTGACCTGCCTCATGAGAAATCTGTATGCAGGTCAGGAAACAGCAGTTAGAACTGGACATGGAACAACAGACTGGTTCCAAAGAGGAAAAGGAGTATATCAAGGCTGTATATTGTCACCCTGCGTATTTAACTTATATGCAGAGTACATCATGAGAAACGCTGGACTGGAAGAAACACAAGCTGGAATCAAGATTGCGGGGAGAAATATCAATAAGCTCAGATATGCAGATGACACCACCCTTATGGCAGAAAGTGAAGAGGAACTAAAAAGCTTCCTGATGAAAGTGAAAGCGGAGAGTGAAAAAGTTGAGCTAAAGCTCAACATTCAGAAAATGAAGATATGGCATCCGGTCCCATCACTTCGTGGGAAATAGATGGGGAAACAGTGGAAACAGTGTCAGACTTTATTTTGGGGGGCTCCAAAATCACTGCAGATGGTGACTGCAGCCATGAAATTAAAAGACGCTTACTCCTTGGAAGAAAAGTTATGATCAACCTAGATAGTATATTCAAAAGCAGAGACATTACTTTGCCAACAAAGGTCCGTCTAGTCAAGGCTATAGTTTTTCTAGTGGTCACATATGGATGTGAGAGTTGGACTGTGAAGAAGGCTGAGTGCCAAAGAATTGATGCTTTTGAACTGTGGTGTTGGAGAAGACTCTTGAGAGTCCCTTGGACTGCAAGGAGATCCAACCAGTCCATTCTGAAGGAGATCAGCCCTGGGAATTCTTTGGAAGGAATGATGCTAAAGCTGAAACTCCAGTACTTTGGCCACCTCATGCAAAGAGTTGACTCATTGGAAAAGACTCTGATGCTGGGAGGGATTGGGGGTTGGAGGAGCAGGGGATGACAGAGAATGAGATGGCTGGATGGCATCACTGACTTGATGGATGTGAGTCTGAGTGAACTCTGGGAGTTGGTGATAAACAGGGAGGCCTGGCATGCTGCGATTCATGGGGTCACAAAGAGTCGGACACGACTGAGCGACTGAACTGAACTGAACTAACACACACTAGCAAAGTATTGCTCAAAATTCTCCAAGCCAGGCTTTGCGAACAGTGAACTTCCAGATGTCCAAGCTGGATTTAGAAAAAGCAGAGAAACCAGAGACCAAATTGCCAACATCTCCTGGATGATCTAAAAAGCAAAAGAGTTCTGGAAAAACATCTACTCCTGTTTTATTGACTATGGGCTTCCCTGGTGGCTCAGATGGTAAAGCGTCTGCCTGCAATGCGGGAGACCCGGGTTTGATTCCTGGGTCAGGAAGGTCCCCTGGAGAAGGAAATGGCAATCCACTCCAGCACTCTTGCCTGGAAAATCCCATGGGCGGAGGAGCCCGATAAGCTACAGTCCATATGTTCTCAAAGAGTCGGACACGACGGAGCAACTTCACTTTCACTTTATTGACTATGCCAAAGCTTTTGTGTAGACACAACAAACTGTGGAAAATTCTTAAAGAGATGGGAATACCAGACCACCTGACCTGCCTCCCGAGACATCTGTATGCAGGTCAGGAAGCAACAGTTAGAACTGGACATGGAACAACAGGCTGGTCCAAATTAGGAAAAGAATACGTCAAGGCTGTATATTGTCTCCCTGCTTATTTAACTTAGATGCAGAGCATGTCATGCAAAACGCTGGGCTGGAAGAAGCACAAGCTGGAATCAAGATTGCCAGGAGAAATATCAATAGTTTCAGATATGCAGATGACAACATGACCCGTATGGCAGAAAGTGAAGAACTAAAGAGCCTCTTGATGAAAGTGAAAGAGGAGAGTGAAATAGTTGGCTTATAATTTAACATTCAGAAAACTAAGATCATGGCATCGTTCCCATCACTTCATGGGAAATAGATGGGGAAACAATGGAAACTGTGAAAGACTTTATTTTGGGGGGCTCCAAGATCACTGCAGATGGTGACTACAGCCATGAAATTAAAAGACACTTGCTCCTTGGAAGAAAAGTTATAACCAACCTAGACAGCATATTAAAAAGCAGAGACATTACTTTAGCAACAAAGGCCCATCTAGTCAAAGCTATGGTTTTTCAAGTAGTCATGTGTGGATGTGAAAGTTGGACTATGATGAAAGCTGAGCGCTGAAGAATTAATGCTTTTAAACTGTGGTGTTGGAGAAGACTCTTGAGAGTCCCTTGAACTGCAAGGAGTCCCAACCAGTCCATCCTAAAGGATGTCAGTCCTGAATATTCATTGGAAGGACTGATGATGAAGCTGAAACTCCAATACTTTGGCCACCTAATGCAAAGAACTGACACATTGGAAAAGACCCTGACGCTGAGAAAGACTGAAGGCAGAGGATGCAATGGTTGAATGGCATCACCAGGGCGATGGACTTGAGTTTGAGTAAGCTCCAGGAGTTGGTGACGGACAGGGAAGCCTGACATGCTGCAGTCCATGGGGTTGCAAAAAGTCGGACACGGCTGAGCAACTGAACTGAACTGAACTGAAGAAGGGGAGAAAATGCATTACCTATGGAGGCACTGAGATAAGAGTTACAGTCAACTTCTCTTCAGAAGTAATGAATACAAGAAGACAATGGGGGAAAATCTTTAAGATGATGAAAGACAAAGCCTGTCAACCCCATATTCTTCAAAAAGTCCTTCAAAACAGGAGTAAACTGTCATGAAATAGTTAGGGAAATTGAAACCTGTCTGAATATTTTATGATATTAAGAAAATATTGTTAATTTTTCATGGGCAACTCTGCTCATTTTTTAGGATTTTTAAATCCTTACCTTCAGTGGTTTATGGTCACTGTCTTTTACACACACACGCTAATATTTTATGGACGATACCATGCGCATGATTTTCAGGAGGGAGGAGGCAGGGTGTAGAGAACATAAGATGGGCCCAGAATTGATACTGTAAAAGGTGGGAGATGATTATACTGGGGTGCATTATACAACACCTCTCCAATTTTAAACAGGTTTTAAATTTTTACAATTAAAAAAAAAAAGAGTTCATGAATAAATGAAGGAGAAATTCAGATTTCTCTCAGACAAATGAAACCTGAGGGAATTTACTGCCCATAGAGTCTCTAGGAAGTGATCAAGGAGATTCTTCATGGAAGGAATGGATCAGTCAGAAAATGTATTACAGGCTTGTTAGAAATGAAATGAATGAGATAAAATAAAATTTATTTTTTTCTTTAGTTTTAATTGTTCTAAACCGTGTGTGTGTTAGTCGCTCAGTTGTATTCGACTCTGCAACCCCATGGACTGCAGCCCGCCAGACTACAGGCTCCTCTGTCCGTGGGATTTTCCAGGCAAGAACTCTGGAGTGGGTGCCGTTACCTTCTCCAGGGGGTCTTCCCAACTCAGGGATTGAACCTAGGTCTCCGCATTGCAGGCAGATTCTTTACCATCTGAACCACCAGGGAAGCCCTGATCTAAACGATGAGTCAGCAAATGTTTTCTTAGAGAGAAAGATAGTAAATATTTTAGGTATTGTGAGCCAGATGCTCTTTGTTCGACTACCTGACTCTGCACTCAACTCTGCCCTTGTAAATATGTAAATATGTAAATAAGCATGGAACCAGCACCAAATGTAAACAAATGGGTCGTGTGTCAAGAAACCCTTATTTATAAATCAAGCCGCTGGTCATGGCTTACTGAGCCCAGTTCTGAAAGATAACTGCCTAAGGAAAAAATAATAACAAGGTATTGTGTGCATATAGAATCGGCAAAAGCAAAACAGAACAGAAAAAAGGGGGGATTGGGACCGCGGTTATCAGATCTTTACAGTACACATGGAAAAAGGGGGATTGGGACCACGGTTATCAGATCTTTACAGTACACATGAAATTGAATAACAGTATTTGACTCAGTTCCCTTAAAAACATACGTTGTAAACCCTAGGGAAAGCACTAGTACTTGTTTAAAGAGACGTAAATAGTAAGACAACAGAGAGGATAAAATGGAATCATAAAATGCGTCCAGTTAAATACAGTAAAGCAGAAAGAGAGGGAAAGAGAAAGAAAGTAGAAGGGGAACAAACAGAAAACAGCTGTCAAAGTGGCAGATTTTAATCCATCTTAGTAATCACTTTAAACGTGAATAGTATAAACACAGCAGTTAAAAGACAGAGATTGTCAGAGTCGATCTTAAAAAAAGCAAAATCCAACTCTATTCTAACCAGGTTTCAATATGAAGATGTGGATACTTTCAAGAAAAAGGATGGTGAAAGGTACCAGCAATCACTAAACAAAGGAGGCTGAAGCAGGTAAATTAACGTCCCACAAAGCAGATTCAGAACAAGGACGGTAATCAGAGATAAAGAGGGACATTACGTAACAATAAAGGGCCCCATTCAAAGGCGGACGTGCCTAATGACAGAACTTCACAATTCGGGAGGCAGGACTAATGGGACTGAAAGGAGAAATCCACAATTCAAGTCCAGTCGTCAACCCTCCTCTCCGCGTAATTGATAGAACAAGCAGACAGAAAATCAGTAGGGATGTGTGAGCTCAGACAGCACTGTCCACAAGCAGGCCTCACTGACACTGATTGAACTCTCTATCAGCAACCTCAGAGCGCGCATTCCTCTCCAGCGCCCACGGAACTCTCACCAAGACTGGCCTCGTCCTGGGCCGTAAAACCAGCCTTGACACGTTTAAAAGAATAGAAATCATACAGAATTGGTCCTCAGATCTTAATAGAATTAAACTAGAAACCCAAAACAACAGGTCCACACTGCAGAGCCGAGAGTCTCTGGTAAGACACAGGGGAGGGTCCCGATTCAGACGCCAGGCTTTGGGGGGGGCACAGAGCAGGAAAGGGCTCTTGGTCGGTTCAGGCTGCGGTGCTGGTGGCCTGACGCGGGAGCCGCACGACAAGGCTGACCCTGTGTACTGGCAGGCGACAGCGTGGAGTTTGCGATGAGGCACAGCGGGCAGAGGTGGGCCCACCAAATCACAAGGGTGGCTGGGCCCAGCCAGAAGTGGTGCGCACACCACCCCTGGCACAACCACGGGAAGCTGAAGCGCCGACACCTGGAGTCAGCCCGAGACTCGGGGATAGGAATGCAGAGACAGAGGCTGCCAACGGCCAGCTCAGCCCCTCTCCTTCCAGAAAGTGAGACCTAGGCGGCTTCCCAGAGGAAGAGAGGTGAGCAGGACCCCAGTCCTGTCCTTCTAAGGACTGTGCCCCCTGCTTGCAGGCCCCTGCACCCCTCATCCCAGGCCTCCTGCTCTGGTCTGATGCCACCCCTGTCCCAGTGCGGGCAGCCTTTCACTCACTTTCTCCTACCCTCCCACTCACCACGGGGCCCCCGCCTCAGGCCCTTTGCACCTCCTTTCCACTCGACTGTACACGCTTCCTGTAGATTTGAATCTTGGTCCAAGCATCCCCTGACTCGCCCCAAGTCTAAATCTGGACACCTGCTCACTTCTCTCTGAACCCTAGCACCACCATGCCCTGTGCATTTGGCGGACATGGAGAAGCACTAAGACAGGCAGGTAAACTCACAGCCCCGCCAGCAGACAGCCTGAGCGAGAATCCTGGCTCTTCCGCTGGTCGCTGTGTGACCTTGGGCCAGTCTCTTAGCTTCTCTGTGCCCTGATCTCCTGGTGTGTAGGATGTGGGAAGGGATGAGGAAAGTATCTAATGAGTTCACACAAGTTCAGTACTCCTGGGAAGGGACCTCTGTGTGGGATACGACCTCGTCATTGGTATCTTCCTCCATCATCAGACAATGTGCCCCCAGGGGAAGGTCGGCTCACTACTGTCTTCAGAGCTGGCCCATGGGGCGCCCCAGGAAGGAAGGAGGATGGGAAGTAATAAACGCTGGCCCAGGGGTGACGGGAAGAGACAGGTAGGCAGGCAGAGGCCCTGCTGCCCGTTCCCCGCCTCTCTGTCCCCCACCCCTGCCCCAGCCTCTGGTCCGTGTCCAACACCAACATGCTTCCTGGCAAAGCCCATTTAAATTCCTGTTGCAGCGCTGCAGGGTGCAGTGCGCAGGCCCTATTAAAATCTAATTAGCCAAATGGATAAATAATCACACGCAAGCTTAACTCTTTCCTGCAATCATGAAGCACACTCCTTGGAACCAGGTGGGCGGCCAGGCCTCTGACCTAGTTTGAGCGGCTGTCCTGCCCGAACCTGGCGGGTCACCGAGCTGGCAGTGAGTCCAGAGACACACTGTCATTTTCCCCAAGATGGTGTCAGTGTGACGAGCAGCAGGCCTGACCTTGACCGCTCCAGCCTTGTCACGAGGACGCGTCATACACAGAACCGCAAGCGCCTCTCTGCTCCCTCCACTCATCCACTCGGGAATATGCCTGTAGATCGGGGGTCTGAGGCAACCTCAGCTGAGGAAACACATGTGTGGCTTTGCCTTCTAGAAACCCTTGATCTGATGCAGGAGACAGGCAGGTAAACAAGTAATTAGGACACAGAAAAAATGAAGCCATCTGAGCACAGGGAGTGAGAACTGAACCCTGTCTGTGGGCATCACAACAGGTGGAGATGTTAGCAGGGTTTTAGAGGATGAATAGGAGTTTGCCAGGTGGGGCATAAAGCCATTCAAGAAAATGGAACAAGGGGAAAAGAAGGAAAAAGAAAAAAAAAGAAAATGGAACAATGGCGTACAAGCTCAGGGAAGTAATATCCTCCCCACTGTGTTCTGTATATTCATGGAAGAACCACAAGCAGCTTGACACTGCTGGAGACGGAGGTGCAAGAGGGGCGGGCACAGGCCAAGCTGGAGTCCATCTCTGGACTCCCGTGGGGGCAGACCACTGGGAAGGATGTCAGCGTAAGGTGAACAGGCCGCAGGACACGCAGTGAGGAGGCTGCTCAGATGGTCCAGTCAAGGCTGACACGCCCCGGCCAGTGGGGTCGGTCCATGCAGACTTACTGGCCTGTTGGATGCGAGGCTGAGAGAAAAGGTGCGGAGGCGAGCAGGTCTCTATGTGCCCTGGGTCCAGTTCCCCCTGAGGACCAGGAACCCCGTGCCTGGGCTGCTGGAGGGGAGGCTCCCAACGTGTATGTGGGTGTGCCCGCGGGGTCCCCTGGACGAGGCCTGCGAGGGGACCAGAGGCAGACTAGGGCTCGCAGGCAAACAGAGGACACTGGCTGCTGCAGAGAGGGTGTGAGGACAGAGGATGAGCACCCTGGACCCCCACCCCAGCAGCACAGGGGACCACGCAGGTCCCCAGGCACCCGACTCTCCAGCCTTCCCTCCTGAAATCCTCATGAGGCCGAAGCTCTTTAATGAGCCCCCGAGAGTTGGAGAACCAGGAGAGAGTGGCGTCTCAGCCCCCAGCCCTGGACCCGCACCCAGCCAGGGTTCTCACGCAGCCCTTCGGCCTCACTGCTTGGACTCTGTTGGTACTGCCTCCTCCAGGCAGTCTTCCAGGTGCTGTCCGCCTGCTCAACTGCCTCCTCTGAATTCCTTGGGCATGTAGGGGAGCTCCTGCCATCCTGGGCCCTGACACACAACACAGCCTGACTCAGGGTGACACTGTCCAGCACTTACAAAGAAAGCAGGAAAAGGAGTGAATGAAGAGCAGTGAGAGCAAGCCCCACCAGTCCTGGTCTCTGGAGAGGACCGTCAGCACGGAGCAAAGGCTGCCCAGTCCGTCCTAGCCAGTGGGAGACTGCTGAGTAACTCCTAGCCAGCAGGCGGCCAGGGACCAGCAGCTGTCACCTCCCCCCCGACCTCCGCCCCCGGCCAGTGCATCTCGGGGAGCCCAGCCCACTGTGCGAATCCACACAGGGCCGTTCTCCCCATCGCTCCGCTGCTTGTCCTTGTCTGTCCCTTTCCACCCTACAGGTCATCATCTAATGGGCTTAAGGTGGATTTTTTTCTGTACGATTATGCTTTGGCAAAATGTACACCGTGACTTGTGTCCATATTTTAAGTTTTCATAAATAGCCTCATTTGTTGGCTCATCTGCTTCTCTCTGTGCTCTGTCCCCAGGGGTCACCTAACACCCGCCCTCCACTGGCCACCGAGTGCCACAGGGGCTGCCCCAACCCTCCACCTCCCCTGTGACCGGCACCCGCGTGACCTCCAGGCCCATCTCACAGACGCTCAGCCCACCGCGCACCCAGGAGCGGACGTGGTTGAGCTGGAGCCACGCGTGCCCCTGAAGGCCTAGAGGTTCCTCCTGACCGCAGCCCACCTTCCCAGCTCCCCTACTTGCCTCATCCTTCCACCACCCCCCTGCCCAGAACAGACACCAAGTGCAAGTCCTTGTCACACAGAAGAATTTGGTTAAGGTCTCCCAACAGGGCCCAAGGCCATCTGCAGTGGACTGGCCCAGGCTTGGTAAGCTGGCTCCCAGGGCCCTTGGGAGAGAAGCTATTTTACTCCAAACGTGAAAGGAGTGACGTCATTCTGGCCGAGCATCTCCAGGCCTCTGGATGGGGTGCGGGTGGGGGGTGTGCCTGTGTGTGTGAGTAAGCGTGTGTGCCTGGTGCGCGTGTGCACATGTGTGCACACATGTATGGGCCACTCCATGGGTTAGAAATACATCAGTGCCTTTTCCCACCTGCAAGTCCACCGACCTGTGTCTCTCAGCAGTGCGGCCCGAGTCCTCCACCCCTGAGACCTGACGGGGGCCCGGAGCTGACAGGGGGTCTGCTTTGGCCCTAAGGGGGGCCCTGGGCTGTTTCAGGGAGCACAGACCTCTGAGCCCCCAGGGTCTTCACCCTCCACTCACATGCCTGTGGTCAGGCCCTTCACCTGCCTGGGCCTCCGGGCCATGTCTCAGCCACCCCATCAGCAGATCTGGTCAAAGTGGAAATTACCCAAGTGCCCGACATGAGAAGGCCGCAGAGGCTGACCCCGGGCCCAGCAGCACTGCACACAGAGCCCACAGACATGCCTGCCACGGCACCATGGGGTTAATGCAGGGAGAAAGGGGAGGAGAAAGAAAAAAGGGGAGACAGACAGGCTGACCGAGAGGATGTCCACAACAGCATCTTCCACAAGAGCCGAGAAGTGCAGGCAACCCACGTGTTCATGCACAATGACTAGACTAGAAAACGCAGCATGTGAGTCACAGTGGGATGTTACTCAGCCTCAAAAGGAAGGAAATCCTGGTTTTGCATCAGCACGGATGGGCCTTGAGAACTTCATGCTGAGTGAGAGAAGTCAGTCAGTTCAGTCGCTCAGCTGTGTTCGAGTCTTCGCGACCCCACGGACTGCAGCACACCAGGCCTCCCTGTCCATCCCCAACTCCCGGAGCTTGCTCAAACTCATGTCCATCAAGTCGGTGATGCCATCCAACCATCTCATCCTTTGTCATCCCCTTCTCCTCCTGCCTTCAATCTCTCCCAGCATCAGGGTCTTTTCCAGTGAGTCAGTTCTTCACATCAGGTGGCCAAAGTATTTCAGCTTCAGCATCAGTCCTTCCAATGAATATTCAAGACTGATTTCCTTTAGTATTGACTGGATTCCTTTAGGATTGACTTTAAGATTGAGAGTTTGTCAGAGACGAACAAATACTGTGTAGACGTGGAATCTGAAAAACATGAACCCACAGGAGCAGGGCGCAGGCTGCCGGTCACTGGGGCTGGGGTGAGGTGGGGGGCAGGGAGGTGGTCAAGGCACCAGGTGTGTGTGGGATGAGTGAGTCTGGGCTCTAAGGCACAGATGACCAGAGCTGGAAATACAGTGTGCTTGAAAGTCACTGAGAGAGCAGATTCTCGCTGCTCTTACCAACACAAAAGAGAAAAAGAAGGAAGTGGAGAGACCCTGTCAGGCGATGGGTGAGCTAATTAGCTTGGTTGTGTGACCAGTTCACAGTGTTTAAATGTGTCATGCGATCGTAACTATACACACTTTTTATTTGTCTATTAGACCTCGATAAAGCTGGGGAGAAAAGAAGGGGGAGAGAAAGAAGGGGGGAGGAGAAGAACCAGGATAGAGCGCTTGGGGTCGAGGGTGGGGCAAACCCACCAACGACAAGATGAGAGAGAAGATGGGACAGCCAGGTGCTCTGCCCGGCGCACCTGGAAGGCTCCTCCTGCAGGTGATGTGATCTGAAGGCAGGGGCTGCCCCAGGGGGAGCAGGACTGAGCAAGACGGGGGAGGGCACCCAGCCGTGCATCCACTCTGCTCTGAGGGTCTCCGGGGTACTATCTGTCATCGGTAGTGTCCCTTAATGAAGCAGTAATAGGTCCTTTAAAGATATTTATGGACTTCAAGTATCTGTAATCAGACATGTCTCACACAGTTGTAAGGTTATTAATTTTTAATAATTAAGTGATGCTTAATGACACAGGACTAACCAGAAGCATCTCTTTGAGACACGTGACGTAATATCTCCTTAAGCACCCACATCTCTTGCCCACCCAGGCCCCTGGCAGGGGACAAGCAGGCTGTGTCTGCGCTGTGGGGTGACTCTATGAGGCCATGGGGTGTCTGAGATGAAGTAAGCCCGTGAGACCCACGCCCCCCACCCCTCAGCACATCACCCAGGGGAGGGGCCCTCAGGGTGAGTTCATGAGATGGAATCAGATCCCTCTGGGGTTGCCTGGAGCCTGGCGCAGGCCTCCGCCGCTTCAGCTCAGTCAGACCACATCTGAGATGAGGAAACAGAGGCACGGAGGGAGGACGTGACTTTGTCCACAGTGGCCAGGCCAGGAGGGCCACTGCTGGGACCGCGGCCACACCTGAGTCCAGAGCTGCCCTGACCACTGGGCATACACTGCTCCCTTATGAGTGGGCTGCTGGTCAGCAGACCGTGTGCCCTCAGGGCCAGAGGAAGGCCAGCCACAGCCACCACCCCGAGGAACCGACAATTTTTAAAATTTGAATTCTTATTTATAGTCAAATGCACTTGGAATAAAATTCAAAAGGAAGAAAAGTCCACTGTGAAGGCCGAAACACTAAACGCCGCACAGGAGATGGAGACCCTCTCTGAGTCTAAGCGGTCAGCATCCAGCCACACGTCCTCCTGGGCCAGGCTATCATTAATCACTTATTGATCCGCTCACTCACTCAGTCCCAGACAGAGCCTCCACGCCAGGCTCTGTTTTGTGCCCAGATGTGACCGAGGAGTGGGGAGGGCTGCACCCACTCCCACAGTGGGGTGAGAAGGGTGCCCCGAGGGTGTGCGGGCTGGGCCTGGGAGGACGATGGGGCTTCCCGCCAGAGCGCCCCTGCACGCCCGGCTCCCCTGCACGCCCGGCTCCAGAGGCTGCACCCGCCGCCCCCCGTCCTGCTGCCTTTCCCTCCCTGGCAGAGGCCCAGGACTGGCTCTGCCCACGAGATACCTGGGCTGGGCAGGGAGTGTAGGGACGGGCCGATGAGAGTGAGAAAACCCCTGACAAGACAGCTGCTACCTTCAGCGTCAAGGCCAGCGCATGGTGCCTGCCTCACCTGCTGCTCCCATGCCGACTGTAGGCTGGCCCTCGGGCCAAGGCGCAGGCTCTGCACTTTGAGTCAGTTCATCAGGCTTTGCAAAGGCTAGTGAGAGGCCAGGACCCAGTGCTTGCACTCACAGGGGCATGCACACTAGCAGTTGGGAGCCAGGGCTTACTGCTGACCTGGGACAGGCCAGAGTCCCTGGATGTCCACTGTCTCATCTGGATGCTGAGGGCCAGCCGCAGCCTTGCCCAGGTTACTAGGATGCAGTGAGGTCTGACACCGTAGCGTGAATAGCAGGTGAGGCAGAGACAGGGCAGACGAGAGCGATGGGGAGACGGCACAGGCCCCTGCTGGCCAGCTCGTGGGGGAGGCTGCGCCCGGTGCCCACTCTCAGCTCCTCTCCAGTTTTCGCCAGGGTACCTGCCGCCCAACAAGAGGGCGTGTTGTCTCCCTGAGTGGCTCAGAGCGCTCCTGTGAACTACCTCACGTCCTCAGATGGGAGCAGAGTCGTGCCCTTGAGAGAGGGGCCAGACCTACCCCTCTGCCCTTGCCTGCCCCTCGGTGAAGGGTGGACGTGCTCAGTGAGAGCCGCGCCTGAATGTGCCCCCTGCCCTGCTCCCTGGGCTTCCTTGGCTCGCTGCTGCTGCGCTTACACGTGCTGAAGTCACTCAAAATTCAGATTCCCCATCACGGACAAAGGAATCCATTACCTAATAAATACACCAGCCGAACACACCTTTCTGTAAAAACTGTAAAAATGCCACCACGTTCTGCAAATGCTGTCCACTACCTACTATGACCACTTCATTTTAGAAACACAAGCACCACAGTGACCCAAGGCATCGTACGTGCATGGAGTCTTCCAGCTCCCCAAATACCCATGTGCTGTGACTCTGCAGGTCCCTGGCGACAGGTGGAGAAGTCCAGGCGCTGTTCATGGCTGGTCTGCTTGTAGCCAAGTGCAGTGTAGTTCCTCTTCACCCATTTGTGCAAAGCCTCATTTATAAAATCGTCCTTTTGGACCAGAAGATCTATAATGCCTCAGATTTCTATGACAGTCTATTAGGAAGACAGGCCCGACTTTATTTCCTGCTCCATACACCGACACTCACTAAACCAACTTACTGTGCTTGGGTTCCATTTGTTTCTTTTCGGGAAGCACAGGCTCTGGGAACAAACTGCCTGGGCTGTGTGACCTCAGGCAGCTTCCTTAACTTCTCTGTGCTCTCCGTATAAACTGAGAATACTCTCCATCAGGCCTCTTGGAATTCTCTGGAGCACAAACAGAAGCGATAAAGCTAAAATGGACTTAACATGGCACCTTCTGGCACTCTCGTTATCAGAATTCCTAGGAGCAGGAGTCGCAGAAGCTGCTCAGTCATTCAGTAACTTCCTGAAAGGTCAAGCAGGTCCCTGTGCTAGGTGATGAAGGGTACGGAGATGAATCAGACATTGATCTCGCAGAAAGATGAATACTCAGGCAATTAGAGAATAAAACAAATATGAAAATAGCCCACTCAGACAAGTGCTCCAGAAAGCGAGATGCCATGGGCACTCGGGAGGAGGGGATCAATGTTGGATCAGATGACTGGGGAAGGCAGCCTGCAGGTTTATTGAATATGAGTTTGGGCCAAAAGCGATAGAGAGAAGCTGGATACTTGAGGCTGGCTCTTGAAAGCTTGCCCCTCGTTGATGCGGGCATTCGGGCTTTGTTACTGTCCTCTGTCGGCTGCACGCTCTAACCTTCAGAGGAAGGCTGGCAACCAGTCCTCAGTGGACCTCAGACCACACTCAGGAAGCTGTGGGGACTCTGATCATCATAAAGGCAAAGACTGGAGGGTCTATTAGAAAGGTGAATTGTAAGTAAAACTAGATCATGGAAAACTCTTTGTGAGTCCTCTTTTTATCTATTACATGCTATTTCTCCTTTTTCACCTCTCACTGGGCTAGATAATGAAACGGGTCCAAGGATCGGGTAGACTCTATGTAATCTCCACCCACTGAACCCAAAACTGTTGACCAAGCATTGAAGGACTCAGGACACTGTGTAGAGTTCTGTGCAAGGAAGAGAAAATGGTCCTGGGTCTTTGACCCAATGACCTCACATTCCAGTGTGCACACATCCATGAGGGGCTTCAGGATGCCAAGGGAAGGTACTTCTGGGCAGGAGGTCCCACGGGGCACAGGTCGAGAGACACCCACTCTGATCAGGGCTCACAGTGGCCCCAGGCGGGAGAGAAGTTGTAACACAGACCCAGTGCCAGGGAAAGCAGATGGTTTCAGCACCATGGAGAGCTCACAGAAACGCTTTCCTGGAGATAAGACTTTCGCTTCAGCTTTCTGCCCTTCTCCTGCCCTGGACTGTCCAGGAATTACAGCGGTTCTGATGAGTCTGACCCAGAAACCTGTCAGAGTCCTGGACATCGAGATTGGACGAAGGTCATGGCTCATTCTCCAGTCCTAGAGGGGCATCCGTGCCCTGAGCTCTCCAGGGATGGGTGTTCTGGGGTCTTATTCTAAAGGGACTGCTTAAGGGGTTCTGGGATACTCTCAAGCAGAGCCCATCAGGTAAGGCTTGAGTTCTACTGAAAATATAACATGGGTCTCCCCTCAACTCCACCCCCACCCAATCCCAGGGTTTTGCATCACAGTCTTCATGGTGCCTCCTTTCAGCCCAGCCACCCTGGGGACCCCAGCCACAGCCCAGGGTCAGAATCAGAAGGACACTGAGTCTGTCACCAGGGATCTGCCACGTGTGCTGCTCAGCAAGAGTGTGACTGAGAACATCTGGAATTTTCCCTTTCAACCAGTTGGCTAAATGCCTCTTGGCTCCCTCCAGAGTCAATGAAACCAAACCAGGCAACCACCCCCTCAGCCTTGGCAGATGCTGGTTGTCTTTGGAGCAGCAATCCACCTGTCTTGATGCCATCCCTACACCTCTCCGTGGACGGGTGCTGACCCTCCTCTTCAGACTGTAGGGCACCTGGTGGGGAGGGACCGACGGGTCTCCAACCTCTGTGAGACTGTGCAGCCCCCTGGAGGCTGTGGTTTCACTGGAAGGCTAGGCTCTCAGAAGAAAGAATCTTGCCTTTCTGCCCCAATCAGGGAACCATGAAGACTAGAGGTCACATCTCACACATCTGAGCAGCAGTGAGAGAGGCAAAGGGTCCCCCATCTGACCATAAGATTTGGCAGGTGGTATGTCCTGCATCTGAACAGCAGACAAGGAGATATATCACTCCCATCTGAGCATCAGTCCAGGGGCTATGGATCAGGGGCTGTATCCCCTCCATCTGTCCAGCAGATCAGGAACCGCCTCCTCCATCAGACTGGATGACGCCCTGAGATCAGGAGCTGTGTCTTCATGACCAAGCTGGGTGCCTCCTTCTCAGTGGAAGGCAGGGCAGTGCACACAGCTCCCTCTGTCAGAGCCCAAGCTCTCTCCACAGAGGGTGATGAAGGGTGTGTCACTGACCAGCAGATGGATGTGCTGGTCTCTGATCACTCTATTGGCCAGGAGCTTGGGACATCTGCTCTCGGAGGACTTATCTGAACAAATGAGTAACCCACACAGCTGAGCAAACAGAAGGAGACAGTGATGCTTCTTTTTTAAAGAAGAAAACATCGCTCACAAGATGAGCAGGAAATAGTGTCATTTATTTTAGTCTCAGTGCAATGGCAAATAAGTCAATTTCTCACCCTAGGTGCTCTGGGGGCGGGGGGACAGAGATGGATGGATGTTTGCTATGACAAGAGGGTGTTCCTGTTTTCCTCTTGAAGACACAGATGGGATGTGGGCCCCTGTCACATAGCCCGCTCCTTGGTCCTACAGGCAGAGCACTTTCCGAGCTGACTCACAGCAAAGCTGCTCTTTCCTGAACCCTCTCGGTGGGCAAAGTGAGGCTCAGAGCAAATGTTCTGGAAAATTATTCTGATCCCAACTTCAGGCATGGCCTTGAGTCTATAACTTTATCTTTTAGGAGCCAGGGATGTCACCTGTCAGAGTGGGACCGGGTTAGCTGTCTGAGGTCTCATCACCATCTAAAGACGTGGACACTGTAGAACGCGCCCCAGGGCTGGCGCTCCGCGGTCCCCAGGACTCAGCTCTCTGCCGTCACGACTACTGGGTGCACGTGCTGGCCACTTGGTACTTCATAGAGCTCTTCACATTGTCCGTGATGAGAGCCCGGGAAGAGAGACCCTGCCCGGGCTGGCCCTGGGCTCCGGGGCTCGCACCCCGCCCACCGCATCCGCTCGCCCTCCCTCACGGACGCGCGCCTGCAAGTGCCCAGAGGTCGTGGCCTCCGCAGGCCCGGAGGGGAGATTCAAAGGCTGTGCTCTACTTCCTCACCTCACTCCCTGCCAGTATAAAGATATTACAGTATCAATTCCTGAAACCACACGGATCCAGGGCCCATTCATCACTGCCTGCGGCTGGAAAGGAGGCAATTATTGGAGTCATCGGCTGTCCTCAGGCCACTGCTTCAGGCAAAAGCAGGGGTCACAGACGCCCCGGGCCCCTCCCAGGAGCAGATGGCTGGGAGAAAGGAGTGGGCGGCTCCAGGCCGGGCACCACGCTGTGTGCAGCCCCCCAGCCTCACGCTCATCTGAGGGGCTGGCTCCACACTCATGGATGCCAAACTGTGGCCTGAGAGGAGGACAGCACCACAGCCGCCCCGTCCCATCAGTCCCCAGCTGTCCCTCCCGGCTGCCGCCACGTTGCCCTCCCTCGGGCTCGTGAGCCCACCCAGCGTGTCCCTGGCTCCAGGCCATTCACTGCTCTGGGGGGCCCTTTGCCCACCCTCCAGGGCCCTCCTCTGCACCCCCGGGCCTCAGCAGGAGGGCCCGTCTTCCGGGGGCCCTTCGCCAGTGCCGCACCTCTGGGCCCGGTGCACCGTCATGCCCCTGCGTCTCCTCCTGGCAGTTCACCTGCCGGGGATGACTCCCCATTGTCTGCCTGCCCGCTGTGCCCCGCCCCCTGGCCTCAGCTCTGACTCACCTGGTCTTATGCCTGGCGTGTGGGAGTGACTCCACAAACACCAGAGAACAGACAGACCCACCTGTGCCCTGGCTGGACTTCGGCGGGAATTGACTTCCCACGTGGCGCTTGGAGGCAAGCTGAGCAGGCAGGCTTCACAGGATCCAGGGAGAGTCCCCTGGAGCCTCCCTTCTCATGGAGCTGCTACCCAGGTCCTCCCAGGGTCCACATCCAGCCGGAGGAAGGATAACTTGGGCCCCAGACCCCAAGTGAAGCTCATCCCTTCTGCTCACACCTGCTGCCTAGAGCATGGTCACGTGGCCATAAAGTGAAGTGAAGTCACCTAGTCGTGTCCGACTCTTGTGACCCCATGGACTGTAGCCCACCAGGCTCCTCTGTCCATGGGATTCTCCAGGCAAGAGTACTGGAGTGGGTTGCCATTTCCTTCTCCAGGGGATCTTCCTGACCCAGGGATCGAACCTGGGTCTCCCACATTGTAGGCAGATGCTTTACCGTCTGTGCCACCAGGGAAGTCAACCTGTCAACCCGGCCATACCTGGCACCAAAGCAGCTGGGAATGATCTAATTATGCCCCAGAAAGAGAAGAAGCAGGTTGCTGGTGAATGGGAAGCTGTCTGTGCTACAGGGCATTTTTACCAGTGGTGTGTGGCTGGTGCTGGGTGAAAAGAGGAAAAATCGGGTTAGTGTTGTTGTTGTTGTTGGTTTTTTTTCTAAATTGTACAGAATTAGTCCCCTGAAGTCAGGACATCCAGGACAAGTACTGGTCAGAATACACATGTGCTTTTCATGCAGTCTCCCATAGGACATTTATCAAAAATCTGGTGATGTACAAGATGGGGAGCCACAGGGCATCTTTGACCACACAGTGTGAACTCCCCATGCCCTGCCTCCTGCTTCCTCCCAGGGGCACAGCAAGCTCCCAGCGCCCTCTGCTGCCTGCCAGTTTCCTCACTGTCCTGCTGCCACGGGAACTGCGTGTTGAGATGTGACTGTCCTCTTCAGCAACCCCCTGGGGCAGCCATTAAAGAAAGGCATTATCTAAAGCACTGAGCTAGGGATAAGGAGGACGGGTGAGCAAGAAGCATAATCAATTGTTTCTAATTAAAATGGAAATAATACAGAACATTACCATGGATGATGGGTGAGTTCTGCAGGCTCCAGTTATGGCTGAAGGCTGCTTTATGTAACTCAGAACCGGAGAAATACAATTGCTGACTCATGGTTCCCAGCACTCCGTGGCACCAGTTCCTGTCCTGCAGGTCCAGGCTTTCTCCGTCCTCGAGTGCTCCCTGAAGCCGCCTGCTGCTGGACTGGCCATCTGCCCATGGGCACACATCCTGGGGCATTCTGTCAAGGACCAGAGTCCACCCATGGAGCCTGTTTCAAGAGCGAGGCCTCTGCCCACAGTACCTGTGACCACAGGTCATCACCTGGGCGAGTGGTTCCCTTCTCCAGACCTTTCCTTCCCGCTCGCCAGGCGTGGGGAGGGAATGCAGAGCTCGTGTTTCTGCTCCCGGGAGGAGAGGAAATCCTCCGCTTCTAAAACCTCGTGATCCTGTGATTCCGCTGCTCGGGCAGGTCTGGGACCTGGGCTCCCCCTACACCGGATCCAGATCTAGCCGCATGGCTAGTTTTCTCCAGTGTGGCTCCCCCCCGGGCTGTCACAGGAGAGCGCATAGCAGGTGTGAGTTTGGCGTCTTACAACGCAAATAGGCACATTCTCGAGCCTGGATAAATTTCTCATTAATACTTGTGAGAGAAGAGCTAGTGACTGAACACTTATCAGGCACCTCCTCTGGGCCAGGGTTGTGCTAAGGCCCTCGCATATTTTATTAGCACTTTCGTCGTTTGACCCCCAACAGCTCTCCTAGGTGAGCACGCTTGTTATTCCATCTTAAAGATGAAGACACAGAGGGTTAGAAAAGGGAAGTTCGGAAGCCACGTGGATGCAACTTTGGAGCCCAGGGCGGTGGGTCCCCAGCCACGTCCCTAACAATCCCTGGGGCTGTGGACGTCCGTGCCTCCAGCTGCCAAGGCAGTGCCCCGGGGGCAGCTCTGCAGAGATGACAAGCGGAGTGGGGGGAGGCCCAGGAGGGCCAAGAGTTGGGGACAGTCTGACAGGGCAGGGAGGGGCCCCTCCTGGGGACAGCCCACTCTGCAGCTCAGGCCGGCGGGTTCCCCCATGATGCCCAAGGGGTCCTGGGGAGCCGTGTCTCTCCCCTCGGTGCTGAACTAGGTGCTTGGCACACACTCTGAAGGTTCTGACGAGGAAGGTGGATGCCAAGGGTCCCCGGCAGGTCCTGGGACCAACCTGTGTGAGCTCTGGGTTTCCGGTCCAGCTCTGAGCCGATGGAGCAGCCTCTCCATTCGCCCTTCAAAGGCCATGCGTGTCTCACCTGCTTTCCTCCCGGACCCGAGGACATGTCATGAGCGCGTTAGCACTCCCACCTTCCACGAGGACTCCCGGGCTCCTCCAAGAAGTTTAGTGACGGGATGGACATCCTGTGCCGTGGGGCACCCTCAGGTCTCCCCAGAGTCTGGCCAGCCTGGGCTCTTTGCGCTCTTGTTCATGAGCAAATATTGGGTCATCAGAGAAGTGCAGAGGGCAAGCCCACCCCAGACTGAGCCAATCAGAAAACCGGCTGCCTGGGTGAGGGGCCCGACCACCAGGAGGAGGGCCTGGTCCCCCAGGAGCACAGAGCCAGGCAGCTCATCTTGTGGATGAAGGACAACAGATTCGATTAGAGAGTCCTGCAACCGACTTAGAATTGATTTGGATATAAATAGACGGCGTGAAACCCATCCCAGTACCGCAGGGGCCTGGCCCCTCCCTCGGGGTCACACTGAAAGACGCAATCACGGTCACTTCCAAGCCCAATTAGTTCTGTGACTCCTGACGCCCAGGACACAGCTGGGCTGGGTCTCAGGACAGAGAGACTCAGCTGGACTTGGTCCCAGGACCCCTCCCTGTCTTTCTCTCTGTCTTTTATCTATCATCGTCTGCCTGCAATTCTATTTATTTATCATCTATCCAGCTATCAACCTGTCTCCTCCTCTCCCTCCGTCATCTGTCTGTCTGTCTGTCTGCCAGTCTATTATCTACTGTTATCTATCTCTCTGTTATCTGTCTTGTCTGCACATCATGTAAACTTTCCTTCCCAGTCTCACTCCAAGGGGGAGGAGACTTAATTATTCATCAGCTGCCAAGGCCTTTGGACCCATCGATTTTGTTTCTGGTTCCCCCTTGGATCCGGTACACGGATTCTGGTTTGAGCGCATTAAGTCTCTTGAATAATTAATATGGTAATTTAACCTGAGCAGAATGAACAAATGTTACCTTCTGCTCAGAGAGTGGGAAAAAGACTTTCCCTGAGGCAGTTTCCCCAGACCCCCTTCCTGTCACTCCGGCCCTTGAGAAGCAGCATCTGTCCTGCAGAAGGAAACTTCCAGCTCTTCCTCCCAGTCCCTCCCTGAAGGCAGGCAAAGGGCGCCTCACGCGCTGCAGGGGAACCTCGGTAGCCAGCCTCCTGCCGGCTCCGCGGGGCGAAGAGGACCCGCGTCCTCGCTTCCCTTGCACCTGATGGCCGGGTCCTTCTCCAGAGGCCTCGCCCCTGCCTGCCTCCCTCACTATTGCACGTGGGACAGGGGAGAGTCTCAGGGCTGAGCGTCCCCTGGGGACCCCTGGTGGACCCTGCATTGCCGGCCCCACGCCATGCGTGGCTTGGCAGGCCGGGTCGCACAGGGGGAAGGGAGACAGCAGCGCCCGGACATGGTAACAGTGAAATCGCAACTCTGAGAGCTGGGAAAGTAGTCAGGAGAACCCAGTTAGGCGGCGGCGTGGAAAGCCCCATGTGGGATCTGGGGAACACCTTTCAGATCCCGGGGGGGAGGGGGGGGGTGATGAGGCTGTGTCTTTTCCACGGTCCAAGCAGCACCAGTCTGTCCCAGCAGGGACCCACCACTGGTTTCCGGGGTGGCAAGAATCTGCATTTCCAGAGCCCCCATCCCCACCCCATCAATGCCAGTGGTGTCCAGGGCATAGATTCCCAGCCCTCCACGTGGCACGAAGCCCTCCAAGAGATTTCCTCCGTAAAGCGGCATCACCTGGGAACCCACAGCTCCTGCAGCCCTGGCGCCCTGTCACCCTCGTCACAGGCTGGCCTCCAGGGCCGCCCCTTCCTGGTGCCCACGGCCTGCCACACCCTCCCCTCCTCCAAGGACACTGCCCCAGTGTCCAGCTCACCTCCACGGCCCTGCTCCCACTCTTGGGATGCCTCCTGAATATTTCATGGGCTGCGCTGAGCGCATCATACAATAGTCACCCACTTCTGTCTCCTGACACCACTAGACTGCATGCCCAGGAGCATTTTCTCTTCCCTGCTCTTGGTGTTAGTTAGCTCTGACCCAGAGTAAACTTTTGAGTGATTAAATGATGGTGGATAAATGACAGTAAGAAGCATTAAGGAGGGAGGGGGCCTGGGGTCTGGTTGGGACCCCTCTGTTCTCCTGCTGAGGACCACCCCACCAAGCACCATGGCCTGGCAGACCCGGAGGATGTGGGACCAGCTGCTGAGGCAGCAGGGACGCCTGGGGCCCTCCCGGTCCCGGTCAGCAGCTGCGCGCGACGGGGAAGCTGGGGTTATAGCCTGTGTACTGATTTCCTGGTGCTGTCATAACAAAATATCACCACCGGGGCAGCTTGAAACAACAGAAATTTATTCTCTCGCAGTCAGAGGCCAGAAGTCTGAAA
This sequence comes from Ovis canadensis, assembly GCF_042477335.2. Taxonomy (NCBI): domain Eukaryota; kingdom Metazoa; phylum Chordata; class Mammalia; order Artiodactyla; family Bovidae; genus Ovis; species Ovis canadensis. The sequence goes on along the minus strand of NC_091253.1, from coordinate 25,146,094 downwards.
TCAGGATGTCAGCAAGTTGGGCTCCTACTGAGGGCTCCAGGGGAGAGTGTTTCCCTGCCCACTCCGCAGCCGCTGGCGTGGACAGGATCCTCGGCGCCCTTGGGGAGTGGAGGCCCCCTTCCGGCCTTCCCCTGGTCTGCAGCGGCCGCCTCCCCGTGCCTGTCTGTGTCCCAATTGCCCTCGTCTGCCCGTGGCACGGTCACATCAGGTGGTGGCCGCCCCACTCCCGTGACCTCACCTTAACTGCATCATCTGCAGAGACCTGTTTCCAAATATGGTCACCCTCGCAGGTACCCAGGGTGAGGACTTGGATGTTTCAGGAAGGGGGACACACTTCAACAACCACAGCCATGGTAGAGACAAAGAAACCAAGGGTCAGAGCGTCCAGGAGATTTTCCAAAGGCTGTGCCATTCATGAGCGGCCCCGCCTGGACTCGGTCAAGCCTCACCCACTGCCCGGGCCTTTGCCTGTGCCCCTTCCTCCCCATGGGACCACCGGCGTCTCTGCATTTCTCCAGGGCCTGTCAACCATGTCATCGCTGATAGGAGATGAGCAGAAGCCTGTTTGCAGCCTCGACTCCTACATTTGAGGCTCTGTACTCAGCATCCCACCAGTTAGATTTACTCCCCTGTTTCTCCAGGCGGGGGGACTGGGGCAGGTCTGGAGACACCAGTGACCAGCCTTGTGGGCTCCCTGGGGGAGATGAGTCTGAGAGGATGACTTGGAGTTCAGGTTGGAGGGTGTCTGGGGCCAGAGTCCCCAAGTTCTTCATTCAACCGTCCCCACGAGAGGAAAACAGAACTCTGATCCCTGCAAGCTTGATGCGCCTGAACTCAGGCCACTGAGCTTCAGCCATCACTTCGCAGGAAAGCTGGAGTCCACGGCTATCTCAGGGCTTGTCGACTAATAACCGGCCCAGCCGCCAGCCGCGTGCCCTGCGTTTGCCGCGAAAGTACTTCATGTGCTAATATGATAAATGCTTGTGGGTTTTTTAATTGGCACTGATTATTCCTTATCCTGTATTTTTTTTAAAAAAAAAAAGATGATTACACATGTCTTTGGAGAAGATGCCCCACGTTACCTCTCTGAACTTCTGTAGCATGTGGCAGCACTTAGAGTCCTCGAAGTAGCAGCATTAGGAGGACCGGGCAGGGCTCGGCTGCAACCTCGTTTTCACGGGTGAGGACACCGAGGGACAGAGAAGCTGATTAAATCGTGCTGAGCAACAGGGCAAGGCCTAGCAGAGCCCAGACCAGAGCCCAGCCCTGACCGCCACCTACATGCTTCCTACAGCAACCTTTGTCTCCCGTCTGAGGTCAGTTCAAGGCAGCCCAAGGGACCAAAAACCCATACCCGCTTACGGCACACACATACATACCCAACTTCTCACTTACTTTATTAATGGGCATCCACTGCCCCTGTGCTTCTGGAAAGCCTCAAACGTTTGAGAATCTCACCTCTCATCTCCAATAGCTTCAGCCAAGCACAGGTGTATATGTGTCTGGTCATGGAAGAGCCAACAATCATGGTTCCGGCTCATGAAACAGAGGACCTACAGCCAAAATGTGTGCTTCCCCTAATAAACCACTGAATCAGATGCGCCTGAAACCCGGCGGCCAAGCTCCAGCTGCTCACAGGCCCCTGGTATCTGACCCCTGTCACTCACCCAGAGCCTCTGACGGCGACTGAACGCTTGGGCCGGGGCCAGGATGATGCCTGCACCTCGGAGCGGTCCTCCATCTCGGGAAAGGGCTTCGGGCACTGTGGTTTATCTCAGAATTCCTCCCATTTCCCACCAAAATCAGGGATGGCCTGAGAATGACCTTGAATCTCAGTGGAACTGAGACAGTGTCACGCACACTCACACGTGGTCTGTGCTCACAGAGGAAGGAGCTGACTACAGGTTTCTGTCTGGGGCACCAAAAAGAGCATTGGTATAAGGGGAAAACGATCCGATCCAGATGCTGATACACACACACACGCACACACGCATACACATAGTTCAGCCTCTACTTAACAGTGTGACTTCTTGGTTTCTTAACCAATCAACCAATAGGTCAACCAATCAGCAAACACCTTCACTGACACCTTCTCTGCACCGGGAGCCCTGCCAGCCTCCAGTATGTGAAACCAAGTCCCATTCTGAAGGCTCTCAGCACTGGGGAAGCTGAAGGGCAGGACCTAAAGCTATTTCCTAGAACACAGTTCTTGTGGGCACCCAGCCTCCTGGGTTGCACACAGTAGGTTTTCAGTAAGCACTTGAGTTGTTGGGGGCAGGGGTGTGATGCCTGCGTGGAGTCTCTGATGGCCTTCCAGCTGCAGCGTCAGCTAAGGCAGAGTGGTGTAGTCGCTTGGTGAGCCCAGGACCTCCCAGGCCCCAGCTCCCGTTTCCAGCACTTGCTGACGCTTCCCTCCATGGTGTCAGAAGACACTTGGTAAATGTTAGCAGGACGATGAAAGCTGCTTCTGAACCAGCTCATTTTTCTGAGCCCTGAAGCGCCTAGGGCCTGGATGGGGAGTTGTCAGAGGTAATGAATGGATCGTTCCCGGAACGAGGGGCCTGGGAAAGATGTTTTAAAATTGGAAGCATGGGGTTTTTATTTATTTATCTCTTTATGCCCTGCCTTGTTCAAAAAGGATTTAGGACAGCTTATGAAGATTCATAAACTAGAACAAAGAAATATAAATGAGGGTCTGGGAGAGGGAAGCAGGGTTTCGCAGGAGGAACCTGTGCCCCACAGGCGCTCCGCCACCCTCTGCCTCCCTGAGCCTCGGCCTCCGGGGACGCTGCTAGGATCCCGGGTCACCGGTCAGGACCTGCTCCACCACGCTGGAGATGCTGATGCTTGTGAGCTCCACATACACACGCTCCTGGGTGTGCATACACGTGCACCCATCACACACATACACTGTGAATACAAGCTTGCACACGTACACACATGCACACAGGGACGTGCATATTCATATGCATAGATCACACACAGCACGCAGGTATACCTACACACTCACACCTGTAAACGTACACAGGCCACTCACATACACGCGTGCACACACAATACACACTTATACAACACATATGCACATACACACAGAAGCACGTCCCACAGAGGGACAAAGCCTCCGGAGCGGGTGGGAGGTTTCCGCTCAGAGAACCCTGGTCGAGCAGAAAAGCCCTGGGATTTGTAGGCCCACAGGCCCAGCCAGGCGGGTGGTCTTGAGCTGGGAGGCTTGGCTGCTTTCTTCTGGCAGAAGGACCTTGTCCTCTCACACACATGACCCAGGAGACAGATGAACTGCCTGTCTCTCGTGGCTGTTCTAATTTAAGAGACCCCGATCAAGCCTGATGCTCCCCACATGACCTGGTTCCATCCCTGTCCAGTCTGCTCCCTCACCCCCTCCCTGTAGTGGACAGAAAGGCCCCCCCAAGGTATGCCCGTGCCCCAAACCCCAGAAACTGTGGATGGGGCCTTGTTCAGAAAAGAGGTCTTTTCAGATGAAGTTAAGGGTCTCAAAATGAGATAATCCTAAATTGAGGGCCGACTCCTGTTTCAATGGTTGCTGTCCTCATAAGACGCAGAGGAGAGGCGGACCCAGAGTGACACCCCGGGAGCGGGGAGGCCATGTGAAGACAGAAACACAGACTGGAGTGATGCTGCCACTGCCGAGAAACCCCGGGGGCCGCCAGAAGCTGGAGAGGCGGGAAGGACCTTTCCCTGGAGCCTCTCGGGGCATCGTGTCTGGTACACCTTGCTTTCAGGCCTCTGGAGCAGGGAGAGAATGAATTTCTGTTGTTTTAAGCTGTCTAGTTTGTGCCAATTTGTTTGGTGGCCATGGGGAACGAATACACTTACTTTGTTATTTGTAAAATGCAATAAACCTTCATAAACTCCTCAGCAACACAGCCACAGCAGCCACGCACGCTTAACCCTTTGTCCTCTTTTCCCGTTCCCCTGCTCCCCCATCCAGGTGATTTTCATCTCCAATTTGTAGTTTTTGCCAATTTAACAGGCACCATCACATCCTCCAGAACTTGGACCTTCCTCCTCTAATGGCCAGTGACCAAGGCCACTTCCTGTCCTCACTGGCCAAGGGGGTCTCCTCTGGGCGGAGGTGCAAGCTGTGTCTCTGTATTCGGGACATTGACCTTTCCTTGGTTATGTTTGCAGCAAGATAACTTGTCCCAGTTTGTAATTAGTCTCTTGGTTTCTTCTGATGAGCAAAATTTCACATAGGATGCAGGATTCCAATGAAAAAATGAATGAGTGAGTCGTTTTCAGTCCTGGCTTTTCCACCCATGGCCTTGAGGTCCCTGCAGTCCAATGGGCTTCAGCTTCCTTATTGTCAGCGCAAGGGCCTGGGTCTCACTCCTGGCCCAGCCTCCCCGACCTGGCTCTCTGATGCCACAGGAACCGCTGCACCGCAAGGAAAGAGCCTTGAGGATTACTAGGAGCTTCTTAGACAAAGCAATTTCTAAGCCTCTTAAAATCCTTCCTGAAACATGCTGGCATATAAATAAATAAACAGCTCCAAAGCAATTTCCATCTGCCCTCCCCAAGCTGGGACTCTTCCAAGCCACTGGCCAAGAGTTCCTGAAACCGCCACGAGCCCCTGGGCTGGCCCGAGGGCCCACACGGAGGCAACCTTCCCCCGGCCCAGCAGCACCCTCTCTGAATGCCAGCTTCTCTGCAGCCGGGAGCAATTGGACTCTACAGAAAAATGATCTCTTTACGGCCTGTTTCATTGTGAATCGTCACCAGACAACTATTAATCTTCAATCATACTTTTATCAAGTGTTTATTTTTTTTTCCTCTCTCCCCAAGACTGGGAATATCAATACAGCAGCTGTCACGGGTCGTTACCAACTGCATCTTCCCCGCTATTACAGCGAAATAAAGCCAGATAGCGAGAGACTGGAGGAGCCGTCCGATTGACAGCTTATCTGGGGATCCGAGAGCTGCCCAGCGAGATGACATTGCCCTGTCACATCTGGGCATGTATCTCCCCTGTGAACAGAGGACATGGCAAACAGATGCTGCCGCCCCACGGCGGCCCACGCCCAGCACCCAACCATGCCTGTCCCAGCCCAGGGGAGCGGGTCCCACTGGGGCAGATGGGGAACTGGAGGGCCAGGCAGTGGGATAGCCTCTGTGTTACCATTTAGATGAAGCAGGGAACAGGGACCATCAGCCCTTGCTCCAAAGCTGCCACAGGGATCACCGGAGCCTAGCCCAGGGCACGGAGCACCAGCGCCGTCACCCCATGCAAGAGGGAGGGGATGGGGGCAGAGACAGCTGCAGCGAGGACCACAGGCAGTGAAGGCCGGCCTGGCACCGGCGGCTAGGGCTGCCACCAAATTCCCACAGGCTGGGCGGCTCTAAACAACAGAGGTCTGCTCCCTCAGGGGCTGGAAGCCGAAAGTCCGGAGTCGGGGCTCCTTCTGGGGGCCCAGGGGGAGGGCCGGCCCAGCTGCCCCGGGGGCGGCAGGCTGACCCCGGCCCTCCTAGGGCTGCAGCGCATCACGCCAGTCTCTGCCTCATCTGCACGTGTCGCTGGCTGCCTGCCTGCCCAAGCTTCATCTTCTCAGGTCTTTGCATTAGGTCCTCCCTGACTCTGGGAGGACCTCCCCGACTCTGGGAGGACCTCCCCTTCCACTGACTGATTACAGCTGCAAAGTCACTAGTTCCAAATAAGGTCGCACTTGCAGCTGCTGGGGGTTACGACCTCAACAGATGTTTCTGGCTACACAAGCCAGCCGAGGCCGGAAACCACTGGCCAGCCGCCGCGTGCTGACCCTGGAGGGGAGGGCTCCTTCCCCGTGGCCCCTCCACTGGGTGGTCTACAGCCTAGCGCAGGCAGCACCTCTCCAGTGACCTCCCCCGGCAAGGAGAGGCCATCCTGGGCAGCCAGCCCCTGTACCCACTGTCCTTCACTGAATCGTCCTCTGCGTTCCTTCAGGGTCACACCGGGGGACGGGCATCCAGACCCCCGCCGTCAGTCTGGAGAGCCACAAACTAATCCGTGAAGTCACTGCAGTCCACAGGGACGCCACATCTGAGGCCAAATCCAGCCCTTGGACGGCCAGGCTGCGGCTCTCTTGGAGGGAGGGGGGGGAGGGGACAGAGAGGAAGTGGGGGCGGCCGAGGGGAGGGGAGGGAGGGGGGAGGAGAGAGAGCTGCGCCCTGGGGCAGGGTCTTCATCCCCCTTCTGTTGACCTCCAGATGTGAGCAGTGTGTTCAGGGCTTGGGCCAGACACCCAGAAAGAAGGTCCGAGATAAAACTGAACTGAAGCACGTCCGCCTCACGCAGGGCCCGTCCGAAGTGAGAGCTCCCCGCCTGTCACCTCCAGCCCACGTGGGGAGGCCTGGGCTGCCTCTCCTCTCTCTGGGGGCCAGTCCTTCTTCAAACAGAAGTGCTGCTGGTCTCAGGGGCCCTTCCAAAGGCTCCTGGGAAGGGACTGGAGAAGGCGGAGGTCAGGAAGGGACTGCAGCCCAGATGCAGCCACAGAAACTTTTTCAACCCCATGCTCCAGGCATTGTTCACCAACTGGCCCACAGGCACAGTCCACCTGCCACCCCCGCGCATCAATTTGTTGGTGCTCAGCTTTATGGTCCAGCTCTCATATCCGTACATTAACACTGGAAAAACCACAGCTTTGATTAGACGCAACTTTGTCGGCCAGGGACACACAAAGGCCAACGCGCCGCTGCTCCAGACTGGACACGCTCCCTCCACATGCTCGCTGCTGCCAACACCATTGAACTTTAATTAACACAATGACAAGCAGCCCCGTGCAAATCAAACATTGAAGGGTCTGACCGCTCATAGCCAGCTAGCCTCCTGCTCCCCAGATGCCTTTGGCAGAAGGGCAGGCACTGGGAAAGCCCACAGGATGAGGCTGGAGGGCACCGCGTGGGAGGAGCCTGGTCATCAGTGGCTCCGAGTGCCACCCTCCGGCCCTGGTCCTCCGCAGCCGGTGGCGTGGGGCCAAGGGTCATGTCCTTGTGGTCTCTCTTCCAGAAAGCAGGGGAGATCCGACACTGACGGCGCTGCTGAGGGTGGGAACTTGCTTGTTATGATTAGAAAACACAGTTTATTTAAACTGTTACTTCTCATAATTCATTGGATATTATTACAGGTCAGGATCGTCCCTCCGTTAACATATTGAGTACATCCATTAGTGTTGTAGAAAACTTCATATATAATTCAGTAAGAATTTGAAGTACACTTAAGCAGACCGTCAGGGGACGGGAGGTCTCCATCACGTGCCTGCAGCCTCGAGGTCCTTCCAGCAGGCTCGGTGATTTAAGTCCTTGCTCAGTTCCCTGACTGTCCGGCCTTGCAAGCATGATGGTGTGTCTGCTTGGAGAGAGGCCCTGGGCTCAGCTCGGGGAGCAGGGAGCCAAGACCGTCCAGGCAGAGAAAGGAGGTAGTCCTGGTTCAAAGAGGTGCAGCTGGGCCTCAAACTCATGTGGGTACCAAGCCTCTGTCCCCTGGGATGCCCACTGCCTTCCCCAGGGACCGTGAGCACTCACTCGATCGGTTCTCCCTCCTACTCCCGGGGTACTTGTCCTGGCTACCAGGGTGCCACTCCCTCGGTGCCGCACTGCACAGGCCCGTCCGCGGGCACCGACCACCTTAGGATCAGGATGCGGCTGGTTGTCCCCAGAAGATAGCAAATGCCGGGGACAGTGGCCGCACCTTGCTTGTCACACAGTAGGTCCTCAGAGAGGAATCTGACTGCCTGAGCTACCCAGAGACCAAGCAGGGCAGGGCCCCCAGGGGAGGCACGGCCACAGCCAGGAACAGGCCCAGGGCCCATAGGTGAGGCGAGGAGCTCACAGGTGGGCAGGCACCCCTGTTCGGACACCTCACTAGGTCCAAGCCCCGAGTCACAGATCGGGAGCCAGCCTGCCAGGCCAAGCCTTCCCCACTGACAGTCTGGAGGCAAATCGTGAGGCTGCCCACCACCCCACACCACCTCTCTCCCTCCTTCCCCCTCCCTCCATTTCTGTCTGTCCTCAACATACACACGTCTTAAGTAACTTTCCTGAAAGCATTTCCATGATTTAAAAACAATACCCCTAGGACACTAATCTCAAACACCAAGGGACATGATTATGAAGAAACTTAGGCCTCACAGTGTGGCAGTGAAAACCTGCATCTGAGTGGAAGAGCTCTGACTCCTCTTGTGGGAAGAGACGTGGTTATCTCTAATAAGTGACAGCGCCCACCCACCCCCCGAAACTCACCCTTTCCTCATCTATGCTGGCTCTAGGAATTGCAGGATCCACAATGTACATCCATCCACCCACCTGTCCACCCAGCCACACTAATGTATTCATCCATCTGTCCCTCATCACAGGCCAATCTGTCCATCTGTGCATCATCACCCATTCCTCATCCACCCACCCACCCACCCATCCATCTACCCATTAATCCATCCATCCCCCCATCCGTCTATTTGCTCTTCTACCCACCCATTGCCTGCCTTTCACCCCAGCATGCCTCCATGCCTGTGTCTGCTCATCATCTGTCCCTCTAACCATTTGTCCATTCATCTTCCATCATCCATCACCCATTTTCCCATTCCAGCCTCCCATCATCACCATCATCATCCACCCATCCACCCATGCATCCACCCATCCACTCATCAATCCATCCATCCACTCACCATTCATCCAGCCAGCCAGCCATCCACTCATCCATCATCCGTCCAGCCAGCCATCATCCATCATCCATCCACACATCCATCCATCCACTCATCCACCCATCCACTCATCAATCCATCCATCCACTCACCATTCATCCAGCCAGCCAGCCAGCCAGCCATCCACTCATCCATCATCCGTCCAGCCAGCCATCATCCATCATCCATCCACACATCCATCCATCCACTCATCCACCCATCCATTCACCCATCAACCCATCCACTCACCGTCCATCCATCCATCCACCATCCACCATCCACTCATCCACTCATCCATCCACCCATCCATCATCCATCTACCCATCCATCCATCCACTCATCCACCCATCCATTCCCCCATCAACATCCACTCACCATTCATCCATCCATCCATCCACCATCCACCCATCCACTCATCCACCCATCCATTCCCCCATCAACATCCACTCACCATTCATCCATCCATCCACCATCCACCCATCCATCCACCATCCATCCATCCATCCACCATCCATCCATCCACCATCCATCCATCCATCCACCATCCATCCATCCACTCATCCACCCATCCATTCCCCCATCAACATCCACTCACCATTCATCCATCCATCCATCCACCATCCACCCATCCACCCATACACTCATCCATCATCCATCCACCCATCCATCATCCATCCACCCATCCATCTATCCACTCATCCACCTATCCATTCACCCATCAACCCATCCACTCACCATTCATCCATCCATCCATCCACCATCCATCCATCCAGCTATCCACTCGTCCATCCAGCCATCTAACCATCCACTGTCCACTAAGTGAATGCTAATTAAGCCCCCTAATATGCCCTGAGGCACCAGGTACTGAGGATAAAGAAAGATTATAAAGTAGTGGTCCCTGCTCTCTGAGCACATTGTTTCCCTATTTGTCTGTCAAATTAAACCAAACACATGTGCCTGATGAAGTCATCCACTGCCAGGCCCAGGTCTTCCTGTCCAACCTCGTCACTTAACAGTAGTTTTACAGCCAATCTGTCCCACAACAAAACCGGATCACTCACTGTCCCTCAAAGTCCTGCTGCCCCTCTTACTTCAGAGCCGCTGCTCACGCTGTGTCTTCTCTCTGTGACGCCCTTTCTCCTATCATCTTTCTCCACCAACATTCTAGCCCCACACCAATGCCCTGTTTAACACCCCCTCCTCCAGGAAGGCTTCCCTGATCCCCTCATTAAGATGAGCTGGCTCCCTTCTCTGACAGCTATGGTAGAGACCACTGCCTGCCTCTGCCCTGCAGAACACTTGGCTCTCGTGTGAGCTGGAGGGTGTGGCTGGGACAAGTCAGAGGACAGCTGAGAGCATTTTCTCTTCTTTCGGGGGACTTCTCCTTTATCTCTCCTTGTGGAATGTTTATTTCAGCACAAATCATGTAGTGTTCAAGAGCAACTTCCATGCCCTGACTGCACTGTGGGATCTTCCCTCCAGGTGTGCGGGGATCTCTGGGCCACCAATGCTCTAGAACCTGCCGCGGTGGGCTGCAATCACTGGCTAGTGACCTCTTGTGGGGACAGCATGTCAGCCAAGTCTGTGTGACAGGGTGGGACAGAGTCTGCCCTGGGGCCCCTGGCCCACCCCTGGAATCACAACCCCAGCTCTTCCAGGTGGACAAGCCCCTCCTCTATCCCGGCTGGAGCCTGCTCCTGCTCCACGCTCATATTCCCAGGACCAGGGCTCTTTCATGTTTGCTGTGAAGGTCCACAGAGGAAATGCTCCCAGTTGTGTAAGCCTTTCTTTGTGGTAACTATTCAGTTCCGCTGCTACAGCCCCAGAGAAGCCATGAAGACAGGCAAGCGCAGGGCGCGACTGTGGCCTGGTACACCTCCATCCACGGGATGCACAAGGCCGGGCCCGCCCTCCACACACCCACCTGGCAGCTGGCAGAGAGGGCAGGGCACCCCCTTGCTCCCGCCAGAAGTCTCTGCTCACGTGAGGGTCTCCATCCTGCACCCCGAGCTCTGGTCATTGAGGACCATGGCTGAGTGTCCATCATCTCAGCTGAAGCTGCCCAGCATTTAGGGAGAGCTGGCATCACGACCCTGGTCCTTCCTCAGGAGACTCGGCCTCTGGGGGGTCACCTCACCTGAGTGCTCAGGTGTGCGGGGAGGGCACCTTCTGCCAAGTGGCAGACCCTGGGGGTGGAGTCAGGCTGCCACAGGGCCTGGGGCCCACTGCCCGCCTCGCCACCACAGGTCAGACTCTGGGGACAAATGGGGCCTTGAAGGAGATCACACTCACATGCTGCCCATTTCACTGTGGACGGCAGAGACCAGAGCTGTTCCTGAGCCCAGAGCATGCAGTGGTGGGGGCTGCCAGAAGCACACCCCATCCATCCCCAGGCAGGGGGACGCAGCAGCTCCCTCCCACCTGGGCTTGACCAAGCAGGCGCCTGGCTCAGGACACCCTCCCCGCCAGCCCGCCTTGTCTCAGCGACCCCCGACCCTGCCAGTCGCTGCCCCGTCACACTCACAGGAAGCAAGGATGCACAACCGTATCCGCCCTCCAGCCCCCAAGCTCCACTGGATGAGCCTGAGTGTGCCTCCTCCGTGAGCCCTGTCCAGCCTGCAGTGACGCACATGAACGCTCGGTGACCCACGTGGACGCTCGGTGACCCACGTGGACGCTCGGTGACCCACGTGGATCCTCAGTGACCCACGTGGACGCTCGGGGACCACATGGATGCTCGGGGACCACGTGTGCTGAGCTGACCCGCCATCCACTTCTGCTGCCATCAAGACCCCCTGGTACCAGCTTTCTCGCGTTACCATCACCTACAGCAACTTGCTGGGCTTCTCTGTTGATTTTCTGTGCCCCTCCCCCATCAGACATCCGGCTCCAGGAGGGCAGGGACCCATGTGTCTCCAGCACTGTGGCCACCGCTGGGTGGGAGATGTCAGAGGTCGTGAAGGCAATGACAGTCCACAGGGTGGTCACACACTTAGCAACTGCGTGGGCCTGTCCTCGCTGGACTCTGTTCAAATGCCCAGTCCCTTCGGCTCATCCATCAGCCTGACAGGAACCTGATTTAATCGCCCTGTGGCTGGATTGAGTTGACCTGAGGGGGCGGGCAGTACTGGTGGAGAAGGGACAGTGGAGGGGCACCACCGGGTCCCGTCTCTGCAAGCCCCCTCTTTAACGGACACGCACGGGCAGCTCTTCCCGGCTGGAACACGGCCTCCCGCATCCCGAGCGGAGGGTCAGCGGTGCGGCTCTGCCTGCCAGGCAGGAGCCCCTGGGACGAGCCCGGTGCCCCGAGCCCGCAGGGAATTGCTCTAGGAGGGCACCTCGCGGGTGCTCTGTGCATCTGACTGGCCCCACACACCTCTTCACTTACGGCAGCCGGAGAGAGAAACGCAGAATCCCAGCGTGGCCGGGAATGGGCACCTGCCTCAGGCCATCTCGGAGCAGCTGGCGACCTGGGTGTGTGACACCCCTGCCACGTGGACACCTCCCCTCAGACCACTGGGTCCTGGTTTCCTCAGCTACGAGGGTGGCTGCCCAGGCCATATCCTTGTGAGGATGGAGGCTGGAGGAGCCTTCTGCAAACTCCAAGCTGGAGGCTGAAGAAGCAGCAGCTGGCCAAGAGCTCCAGGAGGTCTGAGCCACTTCCAGAGTCAGGCTCAGACAGAATCGCATGAAATTTTGGGCTTCCCTGGTGGCTCAGATGATAAAGAATCTGCCTGCAGTGCAGGAGACCCTGGTTCAGTCCCTGGGTTGGGAGGATCCCCTGGAGAAGGAAATGGCCAACCCCCTCCAGTATTCTTACCTGGACAATTCCATGGACAGAGGAGCCTGGCGGGCTACAGTCCAAGGGATCACAAACACGACTGTGTGACTAACACACTTCCCAACAAAGCTACACTCTTATTGTTACCTTAATGAGCAATGACAATCGGGCTTAGAAAGGGTGAAGTGTTTTCTCAGGAGTATAAAAGCCTGCGTGTGAGTCAGGTTTCTGCTGCGATAATGTTTTGTAAGAAACCGCCCTCCCAGCCGGTGGTTTAGGAGGACCCCTCCTTTTCCTGGCTCTCGGGGGTGCAGGCAGGCTGGAGGCGTTGCTCCTGGCCCGTGTGTGGTCAGCCAGCTCCGTGCCTCTGGGACCCGTGGCTACTGTGTGCACCTTTCTCACAGCAGATGACAGCCCAGGGTCCAAGCCTGTGTCCTGTCTGCTAATATCCACTGGCCAAACCCATTCGATGGCCAAGCCAGCAGCAACAATCTGATAAACTAGCTCCTGCGCTGGTTTGGAGCAGGGCAAACTGGGCATGATTCCAAACACAGGCAGGAAAAGAACTGGGACGAGAGGCTGATTCCACTCTGACGACACAGCCAGTCCACCTCCCCATCGCTTGGCTCCAAGAACCTTTTTTCCCCTGACCCGAGGGCCCTGGGAATGCACTGGGCTTGACCTCCGCTCTCCTGATGCCCAGGGTCCACTCTGCCACACCCAGAAGGACCCCAAGTGCCAGTGTCGCCATCCACGCTCACACTCTCCACCTCTACGGGTGAGCGTGGTACCCTCTCTTCAGACGCCAGCCCACCTCTGGTCCAGCCCTGCCTCAGCCCACCTCACAACAACATCTGACCAGGCCCGCGGGGTGGGAGCCAAGCAGGAGGAACCAGCTGACCTGCATAAAGAGGGAAGATGTCCCCCATCCCCACTCACAGTGCTCTTGGCACTGAACCAGCTCCTAACAGGCATTTTTAGAAAAATGGAAAAATACAGAAACAGGTCCAGAAAAGGAGCCTTTAGCTAAATGCACAGGGCAGAGCAGGTCTTCTGGATCCCAGGGCCCTTTGCATCCTGCACAGCTCTCCCCCAGGGCTCTCTCCTCGCTGTTCTGAGGCTTGGAGGCTCTGCTGTGCAGGGGTGTGGTGTGTGAGCAAGTGCATAGCATGTGTATATGTGTGCGATGGATGTGTGTTGGTGTGTGTGTGTATGATGCGTGTGTGACTGTGATGCCAGCATGCAGTGCGTGTGTGTGTATGACGTGTGTGCACGGGTAGTGCAGAGAGAAGGGGTCAGGGGTGTATTTGCATCTGAACAGTCAGAAGTCCCCTGCAGAGACGATTTAAGGGGTGACAGTGCCAGGGCTCAGCTAAACAAAGGGCTGGCGGATAGTCCATGTTCCATCTGAATGCCTACTGAGGTATGAAATTAAGTCAAATGCTTCTACTCAGCTGGACTGATTACTGGCATTGAGGCTACAGGAACAAGGCTTGCTCACTTCGCTGCCCCCGCCCCCACCCTCACGAGGTGGACTTGATTGCCGGGAACCTCCTTTCCTCTCCAAGGGTCTGATGGCCATCTTGGCTCCAGAATTCATGTTGTTGACAATTTCTGATGTGATGGGGCCCAGCTCCAACCCATATGTAATTTCCATTTCTGTCTGACTATGTTGGACCCTGTGTCGGGGATTCGAGATGCACAGTGGAGAAAACCCAGTCTGCAGCCTCAAGGATCCACGCTCAGTCCATCTCCGAGTGGCCAAGGTATTGCGGTGCAGCTATGGAGCCAAAAGAGAGGGCAACCATAGTCCTGGCAGGGCAGCGGACCTGAGGTGATGAACAAATACGGAGCAGCAATCACATAATATGTGTTACAATAACGCAGTGGGGATGGAGCATTGTCGGTGAATTCGGGGATTCTGGGTTTCTCTGGCCGACATCACCGATGTGAGCTTTCCCCCTCCACAAACCTTAGTGCCTACGAAGGGCCCCAAGTCATGCCGAGATGGGGGTGTGTTGGGGGCGTGGTCCAGAAGTGCGGGGATGAAGGTGAAGACGATGGTGATGGTTTGGGTGGACATGGCCTTCCTGACACTCCAGTGCCGCCCACAGGCGGGGCGGTTCTGAGATGATGGCACTGTGAGGGTGATGCTGAGGGTCACTGCATTAGGAATGGCGGTGCAGAGGCATGAGCATGGGGACAGCAGAGCTGGAGGGTGGAGGCAGTGGCGGTGGTCATGGTGTCAGCTCAGCAGAGCTGGAGGGTGGAGGCGGTGGCGGTGGTCATGGTGTCAGCTCAGCAGAGCTGGAGGGTGGAGGCGGTGGCGGTGGTCATGGTGTCAGCTCAGCAGAGCTGGAGGGTGAAGGCGGTGACGGTGGTCACGGTGAGAGCAGAGGAAGCCTTGTGTTCCGAGCACCATGACCCCGTCCTCTGCCTCTCCCTGCAGACTCCAGTAACAATAGGGCACCTGTCGTCCAGACAAGTTTGAAGCAGAGGAAGTCTTCTCAGTCGGTGGTCCTCCGTCTTCACCTCCCATGCCCGGCACGCCCTAGTGGAACCCAGGAGCCGCCGTGGTAGAAAAAAAAATTTCCCCCAAATTACATGCTCTGTGCTCAGGTGCTCTGCTGTTGTGATACCGTCAGCAGTGTGTTTAGGGGAAAAAAGAGCCACAGTGGGGTGACTGGGGACAAATCCGATTATGGTGATGAAGTCTCGGTCGGTGTTCAGGGATCTCTGTATTCTATCTAGACATTTTTGTGTCCCACCGGTGGCATGTCCACGCAGCACAGAGGACTTCTGTCCTACACAGGATCAAACCACAACATCTGTGTGACGCATCTCACTTTGTGCCAAGAGGCAAACACTCTGCAAAGTTGACATTTGCGATAATATATTATGTCAGGTGAAATAGGCAAGAAGTTAATTAAAGTCAGGGAGTTAATTAATGAGATCCAGTGCACATTAACGATCATTACCTCATGTGAGAAGAGTAATTAGTGGCGTGGCTGGGGTTTCCTTGTCCTCCTGGGTGGTGTGTTGACATGGCACATAAGTCACTCCCAGCTGGAGGGATACCTCCTCGTGCAGCAGCCGGGACAGCCAAATGTCATCAACCCCCGGCTTGGAAAGCTGTGTGACACGCGTCGGACATCCAAGGAGCCATGGGCGCCAGGGGTGGCCAGAGCCAGCCAGCTTCCACCAACGCTGCCTCCCGCTAAGCCTCGGCCCCTTCCTCTGAAACAGGGGCTAATCAGAGCCACCGTGTGGGACTGAGCTCACACTCAGCACAGAGATGAAGTGATACACGGATGATGAGAAAGGCTTGGTAAATCATCCTGAGTGGGAACGGGCATCCTTACATAAGGTCATCCTTACGCCCACAGGGCCCCCACGTCGTGCAAGAGCTCTGTTCTGACCCTGTGAGGGGCCGGCGGTGGGCCAGGGTGCAGTCAGCCTGGAAGGCACGGCCACAGGGGGTATGAGGAGCTCCTGGGTGGGGTGGGGGAACCTGAGCTGGGGCCCAGGGCAGGTTTGGTGGACTCAAGCCTGGACAGACACTTGAGGTTTGGAGAATGTGGGAGACACAACCCCTGACCCCACTCAGCTGCTGGCCGCTGGTGGAGACATCTTGACGGTCCCAGAGCTTGGGCAGAGATGCTGTCCTCCCCTGGGGCCCTCCTCCCTGAGTGCTGGGAGCACAGGGCCAAGTCACACTCCTGCGTCTGACAGGAGCCCCGCTGTGCAGCAGGGACTCTGTCCCAGGGGCCGACGTGTCTGCCTGGGATGGGGTGGTGCCTGCCGGGCACCCCAGCGCCTCACCAGCCTGGGGACCGGGCAGTGGGGGGCCTTGGGGGGCGGGGGGGGCCACGTGTCTGCACACAATGTCTTCGAGTCTGTCACCAGGATTCACTCGACCTTCATGTGACCCAGCATGTCTTTGCTGACTGGGTACAGCCTGCCCTGCACGTCACAGACGGCCGCCTTCCTCCGGGCCCTGCCTTATAATACAGGGGCTGTGCAGCTTCCCTGGTGACTCAGAGGTTAAAGCATTTGCCTGCAATGCAGGAGACCTGGGTTTGATCCTTGGGTCAGGGAAGATCCCCTGGAGAAGGAAATGGCAACCCACACCAGTATTCTTGCCTGGAGAATCCCATGGATGGAGGAGCCTGGTGGGCTACAGTCCATGGAGTCGCAAAGAGTCGGACACGACTGAGCATCTTCACTTTCACTTTCACAGTGACCGCCAGACAGGTGGGGCAAGGACAGCAGAAGTCAAGCCCACCTCGGTGTGGCTGAGCCAACAGCATTCAGGCAGGGGGAAGAGGAGCCCCGAGGCCAAGCAGCTGTAAGAGCCAGCTCCTGCCAGGCTCCTCTGCCCATGGGATTCTCCAGAATACTGGAGTGGGTTGCCATTCCCTTCTCCAGGGGGTCTTCCTGACCCAGGGATTGAAACTGGGTCTCCTGCATTGCAGGCAGTCTTTACCATCTGAGTCACGAGGAAGCCTATAATTACCTCTGCAAAGGCTCTATTCCAAGTAAGTTTACATCTCAAGGTTCTGAGTGGATGTGAATTTGTGGGGACACCATTCAACCCACTCAGGCCCCAACAAGGGAAGGACACAGGCAGGGGCAAATCAGGTCCCAAGTGGGTCTGAGCTGCAGAATCAGGCTGGTAGTGTCCCTTCAACACAGCCCAGCACCAGGCACCCCTGCCCCCTGCCCTCAGGGTCCCCAACGGTGGCCTCCACTGCCCTAGCTGAGTGGCAACTGTCCACGCCCCATGCCCCTCACCTGCCTGGCTTTGCTCTGACCCCTTGGCAGCAAAGGGGCAGCCGGAAGGTGGGCCGATCAGGAGTTGCTG
Source organism: Ovis canadensis (assembly GCF_042477335.2). Classification (NCBI taxonomy): domain Eukaryota; kingdom Metazoa; phylum Chordata; class Mammalia; order Artiodactyla; family Bovidae; genus Ovis; species Ovis canadensis. Next base: position 25,128,762 of record NC_091253.1, on the reverse strand, counting down.
CTGCCATCACTGCCAAACACCCCCGGGCACAGGAGGATGCCTGAGAGTCCAGGGAGTGCAGCCACCCTCTGGCTGCTGGAGCCGGGGGTGCGGGCGGGTGACCTGGGCCCCTTTTGTCCTCACCTTTCAGAATAAGCATTCTGACTAAAGGCCAGAAGCCTAGCTTGGCACCGAGCTATGGACCGCCTCTCACTCCTGGTGTAGCAGGATGGCCTGTCTGCCACCTTCTAAGGGTCCCAGGGAGTTTGGGTCTGTGAAGCTGGAGGGTCCTTGTCCTCACTGACCCCTGACTCTTGCTTGTCCTCCTTGCCAGACCCTCCCTAGCCCACCTGGGTCAGGATCCTCCGCTCCAGCTCACACGAGCATCTCCTGGGCACTTCTTAACAGCGCTGACACGGGCCTGCCCTGGAGAGTCTGACTCAGCTGTCTGGGCAGAGCCTGGGGTGGGGTTGTAAGGTTCCCCAGGCCTAAGCCACGGATCTAAACTATGAGCCAACCTGGATGGGCGCATGCCCTGCCCATGGGGAGGCAGGTAGGCCTGTGCCCACAAGTGTGTGTGGCTCACCCCAGAGGCAAAGCAGGCAAGTGGCCGCCTGGCCAATCTGCGTGTCCATCACACCCGCAAAATGTTCAAGAAGCGTCCTGCTAGGAACTCCGGCTGTTTCTGTCCCTCACGCTGGAGAACGGAACATGGAGAGAGAAAGCAAAAGCGAACAGGTGGAGAGGCTGAGTCCAGGGGCCCGGCTCCAGGCAGGAAGGACCCTGGGGTCCCTGCAGGCTTGCCGTGCATGCCCAGGTCCAGCCTGCCCACCCCCAACCAGGGGAAACACAGGAGGAGGGACAGCTGCCAGCCGTGAAAGGAATTTTAAATTCTGTGTTGCAGCATGAAACGGGCAGCTCAACCCCCAATCGTGTTTATTCTTTCCTTCTCTAGGACACACTCATGCATAGCCAAGAAGATTTAAAATGTTTATGCATTATGCGGGCCGGCATAAAACAAGGCAAAGCACCGCTATCACCGGGTGCTCAGGCTCATAATAAGCCGCTCCTCAAGGAAGTAACAAAGAGAGGAGTGTCCACCGACGTCCTGAGCACTTCAGGAAGGAGTGGGAGGGGGGAGGCGGCCCGGGCCTGCGTCTGCGGGACTCCCCATCCAGAGCTGACCTCCAGGCCAGAGGCTTCAGCCTGCCCCTCTGCCCCCCAAAAGCCGGCCTCTGGGATGGCAGAGAAGCCCCATGTTAGCCACTGCTTTCACAGACAGTATCTTGTCTGGGACCCACCACGCCTGCGCTCTATTTTATAGACAAATGGCTGAGGCTCCAGGGGGAGAGGGGGCCTCCCTGAGGTCACATCCCAAGTGGCAGGGCCGGTCACGCCAGCAGCTCAAACCCTGCCCTTCTGCTCCCCAGCCACCTCTGAGCCTCCCTTGTAAACCTGATGCCTAGATGGCAGCCTGGACCCCTGGGAACCAGGCAGGAACCCCGAGAGGGGAGATCTGATTCTCGTCGCTCAGAGAAGAAGCAGTCTGGGCCTGCAATGGCCCAGATGGCAGCGTCAGACAGGGACAGGCTGGAGAGGCAGTGAGGCCCCCGTCGCCATCAAGGCCCCAGGAAGCAGGAGAGTGCAGACTCTGATGTCAGAGAGAACCCTGAGAACCAGCTCTGCACCCGCTGGGAGACCTTCCTGGAGGCCCCTCACCCACACCTGCCTCAGCTTCCTGGGCTATGAAATGGCTATAGATATATGACAGCTCCCAGGTAGAGTGTGAGGACTGGGTGAGCTAATAGTTTTGTGGTTGTCAACACCCACCACAGCCTGACCTGGGCAGTCCCCCTCATCAGTCCTCCGCTCCCCCAGCCCCCTGCTGAGGAGGCCTCTCCACAACAGAGGTGATGATGGAAGCCGAAATTCAATTCAATGTCCTAACCTGACAGAGGAGACATTGTCGCTCCTGGTTTTGTGCCTGCTGCTGTTTGGACGCACGGGTGGGGCTCTCCTGAGGGTCTGGCGGGCTTGGACAGGAGGTGGTTGCAGGAGAAAGGAGACTTGACCAGGCCCTTGGGGTCAGATCCCAGCCCTGCAGCCTCAGGAGCTGGGCTCCTCGTCAGCCACACCCACCTGGCCTCTGTCTACCCCTCCCGCCTCCTGGAGGGAAGGGCCCAGCCGTACTGTGGACGGTCCCCCGGTCTGGAGGCCAGAAGGGGGATGCCTTCCTAGAGGCCACACCTCTGTTACCACGGTCTCCCCAGGGCCTCTTTCCCGCCCCTCAGATCTCTCAAAAGTGCTTAAAAGGGTTAGTCCAAGAGGCTGAGTCCAGGGAAGAGCGTGGTCCAGCCTCATCTACCCCACCTTGCTCCTCCAAGTCCCCAGCTCTGGAAAACAGGAAGCACCAATGCTGGGATATTTAGGGTGCTGCTCTGGGGTTACTGCAGGCGCGCAGGAGCCTGCCAGATGCTGTCAGGGTGGGGATGGAGGCGGGAGGGGATGCCTGCACTCACAGCCTGCAGGGCGGGCTGGGCACTAGATGGCTGGAGAAACAGGGGCCCCTAGGACTGTGGAACTCTGCTACTCACACCCTCCCGTGCACATAGGGTGCTAAAACACACGATGCCCGGTTAAATTTGAGTTTCAAGCAAACAAGGGATACTTTCTCAGGATGAGTGTGTCTGATGTGATATTGGCTGCATCTCTGGTCTCCCCCAGCTCCAGAGGGTAGGGGGTGGCTCTGACTGAGTCTCCTCCAAGGACCACAGCCTTTGTCCTTCTCCTAGAGTCTTCCTCCCCTTCCTCCTCCTCCTCTCCCTCCTCCCCAGCCCCCAGTGTTGGCAGAACCCACCAGAAGGAGGGGGACGCAGCTCCTTGACGCATTCCATAAAGGTCAGCCTCCCAAGACACAGGACCCGAGGAGAGCGGACCTGAAGGGCCAGATGGGGAACAGCCAGCCCAGGGGTGGGGTGGTGGCCACCGTGGCGACGGCGGAGGTTGCGGTACCCATGGTGGTGGACCTGCCAGTGACAGTAACCATGGTGACGGCGGGGGTGGTGTTGGTAACCATGGTGACGGTGGGAGTGACAGCGGCTCTGGAGATGCCCCCAGGATTGACGGTACTCATGACAACCACCAAGAGATGTCGGCGGCCTTTGCCATGACGGAGATGCTGTCCTGTCTCTCTCGATCCCCGAAACATGGCCGGCAGTGAGTGGGCCCTCTCCCGTCCAGCTGGGGATCCCCGAGCACCACTCCCCCGACAGCCTGCTCAGCGTCAAGCGGAACAGTTTGCCAAGACGGGTCTTCAGCTTGGGCAAGCGCTCATCGCAAGAGACCGTGGGGGAGGAAGTAGACAGGGCGTCTGGTGGAGGGGCCGGCCTGGCTGCGGCACTAATTAAGCCCCCACTCCCCTCCCTCGGGAAGAACTGTCCTTTCCACTGGCTTCTCCAAGCTGTAATCTGGCGGCTGGTTAATTAAAGCCAATTTGCTTTGGATCCAAACAGTGTTTACTGTGACACACAGGCAGGCAGGGGACAGTGGGGAGCACCCCCGCAGCCCCCACGAGGAGAGAGGGGACGGTATGCCGCCAGACAGGGTTGCCCAGGCACCTGGGCCCCTCGTGGGGGCACCTCTCCCAGATTCCACGCAGAGAACAGGAGAGGCTCAGCCCAGGACACACGCCCCACAGGTCCGAGCCCTGGCCCCCCACCCCAGAGTCTAGGGTGGTCCCAGGAGGGTCCCTTCACTCCAGAGCTCCTGAGTCCCCACACTCAGTGGGGATCCTGAGGGCTCCCACAGGCCCACTGGGTGACACTGCTGCTGGGGGGCTGCAGAGCCTGTGTGTGGGACCACCTCATCCCTCCAGAAGAGGCAGTATTTGCAGCCCAGATAAAGACTACCCTGTAGCCATGACCCACTCATCCGGAGAGCCCGGCCTGCCCCTAGCAAGGGCTGTGGCCGCCCCGAAAGACTGAGGCAGGGCCTTGGGCTCTAGGCCCCGCACGGCCGTGCTCTGGGCCCGCAGTCAACCGATGAACAGGACTGCTCATAGGGGCCCCAACCTACCCAGGACTGGGGAGGAAATAGCACAGCAGACTTATCTCCTGCTTCTTCTCCCCAGGGTTTGCAGCTCATGTGGGGAGACCCACCTCTGTCACCTCTTGAAGGATGCGAGTCAGGACATAAATCTTGACTCAGAAAAGCAATGAAGCAGTCAGAGCAGGCTGCCTGGAGGAGGTGGCAATTCACACTGATCCTCACAGAGATGGGATCTGTGCTCCTGGGGGAAGAGCACGGCTTCAGAGGTGGAGGCTGGAGCTCAAGCTGGGTTCTGCCACTTGCCTGCCGTGGGATTCATTCTTCCCAAGCCTCCGTCAACCCATCTGTGAAGTGGAAGCTACAGTGTTTAAGCAGAGTGTGGATGTAGCAAGCAGTGCAGGACCACGTCTACAGCAGAGGGCCCAGAGACAGGGAGGGCCCAGGCCGAGGGAGACAGTGACCGTGGTCCATGCCTGGAGTCAGCCTCTCTCTCGTGATTCACGTCCCAGGCTCTGGCCTCTCCCTTGGACGTAAGCCTCCCCTTCCCAGCGCCCCGCTGCCAGCCTCTGCCTCCATCCATGCATCAGCCTGGCTCAGCCCACACCACACAGCTGGTCCGCTGTCTGACTCACTACAACTGAGGTCACATCAGCTGGACTCAGGCCGGTCTGAATCCACGCCACGTGGTGCCTGCGCTCTGAGCTCCAGCATTGGACGGCCTGCCCTCGGGGGCTCCGACTCCGGGGGGGGGCCATGGTGGGCCCCTGGGAAACCATGGGGGCATCACAGGGCAGCGGTGAATCGCTGCGGCGGGGGGCGTCTGCGGCCCGCCCGCAGTGGCCCGACTTCCCCCCGGGACGGCTGGGGACCTCGGCTCCGGGCAGCAGGGATGGGGACTGAGCAGGCTCCTGGCGAGAGCTTCAGGGTCTCTTTCCTCAGGCCTCCCTGGCCTGGACCGCTCTGGGCAGGAAGAGGTGCCAGCAGTGGGGGCAGGGCTAGGGGTGGGCAGACTCCCCGCAGCAGTCCCCAGCCTTAAGGCAGGCGGCCGCTCTCCTGGGTGTCTGGTGTGCATTTGGCCCACAGGGCAGAGGGCCAGGCTGGAGGTGCCTGAATATTGGGATGCTCAGCCCCTCTTTCGAGTCGGGCGCCTGGAAATTATTTCATGGAGGTCAGGGCCAGGCGAGGGGAGAGCACTTAGGAAGCAGAAATTACAAAATTCTGACTAATTGCCTCTTAAAAGCACTCTAAGGCCCTAGAGGTGAGAGGCCCTCGGGTTTAATCACTTCTCGGGCACTGGCGGCTGGTGAGAGGCCCTGGCCCTGGCTCCCTGGTCCTGTGCCTCCAGCTCCTGGGGTCAGGGGGACACGGAGCGCTCTGGGGACAGAGACCAAGCCCAGTGCAGCCCCCTCCCGCACATGGCAGCTGGCACAACTCGGGGAGCCACGGGCATAGCGCCCACTCCCCTGCAGGGCAGCACGGCCAACGCTCCCCACAGCCAGACTCCCAGGGTCACGTGTGGCCCTTGGTCCCCTTTCCCCTCCAAAACGGGGCCCAGACCTTCTCAGCGAGCAGCCTCCCGCTGTCATCCAGGAGCTGCAGCAAGAAGCAAGGAGCGCCTTGAAAAGAGCTCAGGTGTGGGTGGTGGCAGCAGGCAAGGGTGTCCCAACCCTGGGTGTTCCAGCCCCAGTCGTCCCAGCCCTGGGACCTGCGGGGAGGGACGCAGGCTGCATATACCTGAGCTCGGCCAGATGGGTTGGACTTGGTCGCACGGGGTGGAGCCAGCCCTGCCCCCCAGGCCCCCGCTGCCATCCCAGCTTGAAGGAGGGTGAGGCCTCAGGCAAGAGTGTCCCTGGGGGTCTCTGGGGTTCTCCAAGCTGCCCTGCTTGATCATTACGATGGAAAACTGGTGATGACATCAAAGACAATAATCACAAATCTAGTCAGGGTCTCGGTGAGCTGCAGGAAGGAGGTCAGACTCTGGTCCGACTGAAGGGACTGGAGCCGGAGGGTTCGAGGCGGGGCCACAAGAGGCAGAGCGCAGCAAGGGCGAGCGGTCACTGCTCGGCCTGAGAGATGAGCGGGTAACGTGGGCCCCGGCGGCTCACGGGCTCTGGCAACTGAGACTGGCTTGCAGAAAGGAAGGGGGCAACCTCCAGGGTCCCCGCCGGGACATGCAGACAAAGCTCAAGGAGAGGGCTGTCACTGCCATGACGCCGGGGCCTCACTCCCTCCTGACCCTCCGCAGTCTGCGGGCAGGGTCTCTGCAGAGGTGGAAACGGAGGACCAGGGAGTGGGGGGCTGGTGGGCTGCGGGTGGAGTGGACCAGGCCGTCCCTCTCCTGCCCCGCCAGAGCCCCGGGCCCGTCACTCACGACACCTGTGAAATCACACTGGTTGGAGCCCTGGGGGGTGATGGTCAGGATCTGAGTCCTGTCTGAGCACGGAGGCCACTCTTGGCCCATGAAGTCCGGGGCAGCTGGCTCGGGAGAGGTTCACCCATCTTGGCAGGAAAGCGAGGGAGCCGTGAATGAGGATGCAGCCCCACCTCTGCCCCCGCCGCCCGCCAGCCTCAGCGTCTGCTGCCAGGAAATGGGAACGAGGGATGGGCCCCGTTTATGTCAGGGAGTGAGCGGGTCTTGGGCCTCATGGCGCTCCCAGGGTGACCCTTGGGAGGATGCTGTGGTCCCAAGACAAAGGGCCCGGGGAGGAGGGCCCACAGCTGCCAGCACGGCTCTCCCGGGACCAGCCCCACGGCCTGTTTCGTCTGGCATCCGCTGGGCTTCAGGCGCCGGCATCACACTCTCCGCCATCGCGGGGAGCGGAGCAACAGAGCCGGCTGCCTGGATGCTCCTGTTTGCAGCGGACGCTACCGTTCCCTGAGTGTTCCTTCATGGGTCAGGCAACACAAATGTGCTGGTCTTCCCTTTACTTTCTTTATTTCTTTATTTTGTTACGGTTTCAGTTAATGCTATTAAGCAGTCAGAAGCTGGCTCATCCTAGGGCTCCGGGGGGCAGGGTCCCCCTGGCTGCAGGAGAAGGGCAGAACCACACCCCGGCTTGTGCCCACCCAGGGTTCCGGTGCACAGGAGCCCGCTGTGACGGGCCCCACGGGCAAGGCCCGAGCCACCACCTCCCGGTTCACAGCTGCAGGAGCCCGAGGAGCTCCTTCAGACGCTGTGACCTTCACACATGTGAGGATGTGGCTGCCGCAAGTCACATGCCAGGTCCTAGGCAGGGTTCCCCTGGCACAGGCAGAAGCCAGAGCCTGGGAGCCCCAGGCAGAGACCAGGGTGGGGGTGAGGGGCCGGCGCGTGGAGGGAGCCGGAGAAGCGCGGGCCGTGGCCATCGAGGCAGGTCCTACAGCCTCTCTCGGATGCTGAGACCCTGAGGGCGGGGGCTGAGCCTCGTCCACTTCTCTGCCCAGCGCCCAGCCTGCAACAAACCAGCAACAAGAAAGCTATCGTGAGGGTGAGCCACAGGCTCAAGGTCGCCCAGCCCCACAAGGTCACCTCCTCCCAGAAGCTCCACCCTCGGCTCCTTCTGCTTCTCGAGGTTGGTACATCAAGGGGGCCCCCTGGACTCCTGACTCTCCCAGAGGAGCAGCAGGAGCCACACCCGGCCCCGGCCTCCTGTCTCCACGCGGTCTGATTAGGGAGGCCACAGAGGCTCAGAGGCAAAGGGCCTGGTGGACGTACTCAGAGGCTGACAGCACGTGCTCCCGAGGGTGCAGCCAGCAGATCTCTGCACCCCCACACTACCAGCCTGGGACCCACCACACACGACCCTCAGCCCAGGACTGCATCCTCGCAGGGGCTCTCCCTGCCCCCGCCCAGCTCTGCTGCCCCTGCCTGGACACACCAGGTGTATCTTGTCCTCTTTCATCTTCCAGGTTATGAGGAGGAGAAAAGAGAGCATCAAACATCTAATGATTTAAGAAATTGTGGACAGGTGAACGAATAATATGCTTTCTCGTCTCGAGCATTTTCCCATGTACTTATTCACAACAACAAAAGTCAAACACCAAGAGGCTGAATGGATAACTGTGCTAGCAGTTTGGGGCTTTTTTCCAGGTATTGTGTTTTGGTTTTTTTTTTTTAATAAATAAATAAATCTTGCAATTATATTTCATTAAATCCCTTGTGACTTTAATTAAATCCTTCCCGATAGAACCTTTTCTGGAAGGAATCTGTGTGTCCAGTGTCAGGATTCCGTGGAAACCAGGCTGCGCAGGAGAGGCTCCATCTGGCCAGCACCAGGCCTGAGGGTCCGACCCTCCCATGTTCACATGCCCAGGAGAATTAGGGGGTTTCGTCCCGAGTTGAGGACCTGGGTGCCGGACCAGTCGCACGTCCCACTGCCTCTCCTGGGTCCTTCCCTGCTTCTCCCAGCAGTGACGGGGGCCCCTGCCCCAGAGACCCTGCTGACAAGGGTTGGTCACTGGGTACACTGGACACCTGCATGACTGACCTCAAACTCCAGCCGCTCCGGAGGCAGAGCTGAGACTGTGTGGCTCAGGGGCCCCCGAAATCGCCTCACTAGCACAGAGCAGTCCCGTGGCCCAAGGGCCCCTGGGAACAGAGATACTCTCGTCAGGCAGGACGTTCAAGGGCTCAAAGGTCACCTCCAAAGAGCTGGCAAAGGCCAAACCTTTTGGCGGGGGGCAAATTTAATGCTTTATTGCATAAACAACAAATAAGATTTACTTCCCAAATATTGCCTGGGCCATTCTTTTTCTCTTTTGTTTTTTCTCTTTGGCTGCACTGGGTCTTTCTTGTATGTGGGCTAAGAGCCGGGCGACTCTTCCTGCGGTATGCGGGCTTCTCATTACAGTGGCTTCTCTTGTTGCAGAGCTTGGGTTCCAGACACACGAGCTCAGCAGTTGCAGCTCCTGGGCCTCAGAGCACGGGCTTCAGTAGTCATGGCGCACGGGCTTTGCTGCCCCACGGCATGTGGAGTCTTTCTGGGCCAAGGATCAAACCCGTGTCCCCTGCATCAGCAGGTGGCTAAGAATCCACTGCACCACCAGGGAGTCCGTGCATGGGACACTCTCTCTGAAAATTTGCCTGTCGCTGATCTGAAGTTCCAGTTTGCCTGCACGTCCTGGGTGCGAATTGCTCCCAGCATCCGTCACACAGCTCGTCCCTGTAGACCCGCAGCCACTGGCTGGGGACAGGCCACCTCCAGGGAGCGCAGAAGGGGGCACGTCAATGCCAGTCCCGTAATGCAGCAAACCTGCCCACCCCCAAGCCAAGACGCACGTGGGAATGACTGTATAAGCCAGGAATCGAAGCGGGAGAGGACAGAAAGAAGTGACTAAACACGACACATAAAATATTTTCAGCGAGATTGGAGAAGCTACACACCAAACACCAGGAAGCCACCGCCGTGGCCCTCCTAAACACCACCGTCGTCAAACTTTAATGTTCTGTCCTCTGCCTCCGATCTCATTTCCTTTAAGAAATAAAATCTTAGGGATGAGCCGGCCCTCCTGGCTCTCTCCCTCTCTCCTCCCCCTCAGTCCTTTCCCAGAAGGAGCCGTGCGGCGAGAGCTTCAGTCAAAACCTTTCATGTTGACACACGTGCCGGTGCGTTGGTCACAAGAGCAGTTTCCTTCACACCAAACATGCAGGGCGTCTGGGTAATCCTCAGCATTTCAGCTTCTTTGTGAAACATCCAGACACAGAATACTCATTCACTGTGAAAATGATGATACCTAGCTGCAGCCTCAGACATGTGAGATGGCTTTCCTAACGAGATCAGAGGATTCAAACAGAGCTAAGTCAGGACCCACGTCGCCGACACACGCATTGTTTGCCCTCGAGAACGGGAGAGGAAGTCACCCTGGGAGGAGAGCCATGGTGATTTTCCCTGCCTATTTTCCTTGCCTCTGTTACAGGTTGACAAACTTGCCTATATTAATTTGGAGATGAAAAGTGGAGAGCTGGAGGCCTCAGGGTTCTCCAGGGCCCGCTGGGTGAGGGTCCTGCATGTCTGGCCAGGATTCCGAGTGCCCTGGGGAAGCCCGCAGGCGGGGCCGCTCAGGAAGCCATTGGGGCTGGGTCCCTGCAGAAGCACGTATCTCTGGGTCACCATGGTCTCAGCACCCCTAGCCTGCCCCCACCCCTACCCCGGCAGGCAGGGAACCGGCAATGATAGCTCGGCTCCCAGAAGCTCGCAGTCCAGGCCAGGTAGGGGCAATCAGGCTGTGAGGCCCGGCCCAGGTGGGCGTGGGAAGACAGGTCACATGCCCAGGGTTGCTGGGCAGCGGGTGCTCCTGATCCTTTGAGCACTTGGAGAGGCCACAGGGCCTGCACAGGCTGCCGCCTCCCCAAACCCAGCCAGTTCAGGGCAGCTGGCTCACCCATGCAGCCACATTGTTGGCCGGGGTGGGAGGAGCCCCTCAGGGCCTACTGTCCTGGCAGGCATCCTGGCGACTGTCCTACAGCCATGCCCACTCTCAGGCTCAAACCGCCCTCTCTTCTTGCCAGTGACCTAGAGTTAGAGCTTCTGGTCCATCCCCTCCAGCCTCCTCTGGACCACAGAGGAGGCCAGTTCCCCCCGTGGCTGAGAGGTGATGGTGGTGGAGGTGTACTTGAACATCACAGTCGTGTTACCATGTCTGGGCTGGTGAGCGCCATGAGGTGACAGGTGGATGGGGAGGTGGGGTGGCTGGGGCGAGGGCAGGCTCTGAGCGCCGAGGTGATGGTGTCCTGAATGAGGTGGCGGGAGGTGACCAGGGCAACTGAGCCACACATGGTCTTGGATGCCACTCAGGGGAGTGACCGGGGTACCCCAGACCCGTTCTGCGTCAGCCAGGCCTGACTCTGACCACCAGGCAGGCAGTCAGTTCAGTGGCTCAGTTGTGTCCGACTCTTTGCAACCCCATGGACTGCAGCACGCCAGGCCTCCCTGTCCATCACCAACTCCTGGAGGCCACCCAAACCCATGTCCATTAAGTCGGTGATGCCATCCAGCCATCTCATCCTCTGTCGTCCCCTTCTCCTCCTACCCCCAATCTTTCCCAGCATCAGGGTCTTTTCCAATGAGTCAGCTCTTCGCATCAGGTGGCCAAAGTATCGGAGTTTCAGCTTCAACATCAGTCCTTCCAATGAACACCCAGGACTGATCTCCTTTAGGATGGACTGGTTGGATCTCCTTGCCATCCAAGGGACTCTCAAGAGTCTTGTCCAACACCACAGTTCAGAAGCATCCATTCTTCAGTGCTCAGCTTTCTTTCTTTTCTGACCACCAGGCAGGATTCAATACGCCCCTAGACCGATGTCCAGGAAGGAGCCCTCACAGGGGTCAGGAGCCTCCCCTGCCCCGCTTCCCGGGATGCCGAAAGCATGAACAGTCACAAGGCGCTGATGAGCCGTCTCCACGCCCTGCAAACAAGCCTGGACCAAGCACCCCGGAAGTTAACGGCAAGGGAGCCTTCTCCCAGGAAGGAGGTGATGTGTAGAGATTGATTGTCTTCAGGTCTCAGACACAGCACAATGTGAAGGCGACTGCCTCCTGAGCTTGAAAGACGCTGACACCTTAAATGAGCCTGAACCTGTCTGCTGTCATCGCAGACGCCACCTGAAGGGAATTCATTGCCCTCGGGACTCAGGCCCCCACCTCCGGGCCGGAAGCTGCAGCCTGGCTGCTGAGTGGCTGCTTCCTTCCTTTCTTACTTCTGCTGTTGTTTCTCGCCCCGAGTGGAGTGTGCAGAGTGCTGGGGACCTCAGACCCGTGGTCATCTGCCCCTTTCCCATCCCTCCTGCCCCGCAACAGCCAGAAGCCTGGATTTAGGGGCCAGCCTGGGGAGACGGGCCCATTCACGACTGCCCGTGTGGGGTGAGGTGCGCGGTCCATGGGTGCGCCAGGGGCCGCCAGGGTCAGCGGGCTGCGGCTTCTGAGTCGATGGGGGTGGCGGCAGCAGCAGACATGCCCCAGTGGCCCCAAATGTGCACAGGCCAGGAAGGGTCCTTCCGGCCAGTCTTCTTCCTCCGGGTCCTGGGAATGCACATACCCTGAGTCAGGGAGACAGGCGGGCCCGGGCAACTTCACCAACGGCAGTGTCCACCTATTAGGCCTTTAGCAGATGAGCAGACAGGGGCTCGGAGGAGCTGTGTCCTGCCCTCGGGCTGAAAGGGCTCCTGGGAAAGAGCAGTGTGGTAGTTAGCGTGTAGTTGACACTTGCTGTGTGCCCAGCACACATGGGTGAACCCAGTCATGAGTCCTCTCTGTCCACGCCTTCCTGGCCATGTGGTCTGGGGGTGCCCAGTCCCCCCACCAGTAACGTGGCCAAGATGCGGGCCTTCCTGCCACACAGAGCCTGACTCCCTCGGTGCCCAAAACATCAGCCATTGTGTTTATCATCGAGACGAGCAAGGCCAGAAAGGCAGAGGCTCCCTGCAGCATGGCTCACAGAACGCAGGGGCCCTGGGTCCCAGTCCCCCTGCCAGACATCTCTGCCCCGGGGGAATCCCCCGGCAGGGCCTGGTGCTGCCTGAACAGCACTGCCTTCCCCGCCCCTGCTGGCTGATGCTCAGGACATGTCTTTCTCGCTGCCTGGTCTTGGCAGATCCTCCCAGTTCCCCAAGCCCCAGCGGGTGGGTGGGAGGATTTGGGGAGATGAAATCTGCAGGATGCCAGCTCCATGCGGCCTTCCCGGATGGACAGATGGACGGATGAATGGACAGTGGGTGGAGAGCAGCGAGGAAGGCTTTGGATTCCTGCCCAGCGCCCCCTGCACCCAGCACAGGCCTGGCTGTAGTAGGCACTCAATAAATGTTTGCTGAGCTGAACTCAAGGGGAAAATTGACTTTCTTCTGCCCAGCGCAGCCCAGAGGCCCCTGATCGATAGCGACCATTGCGCCTCCTGCTTTATAAAGTGGTCACACTGCTGTGTTCGGAGCTGCCACAGAAACGCGCAGGCGAGCCTTCGATTCTGGGGAGAGCGTAATGGCATGGCCCTGCCCGCAGAGCCCAGCAAGTGGAGGTGGGGGTCACCCATGGTGAGGCAGGGGCAGAGCCTCTGGGGTCCAGTCTGTGTGGCCGGGAGGAGCAGCCCCCTCCCCAGGGGTCTCTGTCATACTGGGGGACAAGCAGGAACAGAAGAGGCTCCTGGCCCTGCCTCTGAGCACCCCCAATCTGGGCATGGAGGGAAAGGGCAGACCCTTGTACATTCAAGGGAGGGAGCGGGAAGAGGGCGCTGTGCTCCACAGAGGAGGGCCCGGGCTGACAGGCAGCAGGGGTCCAGGAGGCAGGTGCCGGCCGCTCTGGCCCCACCATCATACCAGCAGCCCCTGCCCTGGGCCGCCCTGTGCGGGACCCAGGGAGCCCATGGGTCTGCCCGCCCTCGGACCGAGTGCTCTAGAGCAAGGCCTGGGCCTTTCCGGCCTCCTCGCCCAGCTGAGCGGACAGCTCCCCTGCCACACTGTCGGGGGGGCCCAGTCCCGGCTCCAGCACCAGGGGGTGACTCCGCTTCCCCAGCCCCTGGACACCCTGTGCCGTTTCCAGAGGCTCCCTGGATGCCTGACGCCGCCACCTCGGCCACTCCTGCAGGAGAGGACATCGTGTGGGGATGGTGGGGGGCCCCCAAGAGCCTCCCTCCCAAGTCTTATTGGTTTTTCCCCAGCTGCCTCTCCCCCCAGAGACTTATGCAAATCCCATTGCCGGATTGTTCTTTAATGTCAAGTGCAGGCGGATGAATGTCAGATTCGGTCCCAGCCTCAGTCAGTAACAACACTTGATAGGATAGATTGTAATTTCTTCCCAAGCCAGAGGGATCAGCTCTTTAAGCCCATCGCTCAACAAATATTTCCTCTCTCCCTACCTCCCTGCTCGCCACCCTGTCCCCTTGCCTTGAGGACAGCTGCAAGGCCCTTAATCCCACACTCACACCCCCTCTGAAGCTTCTGTGGAACCAGGAATTGGGTGGTGGAATCAATTCTTCTCTGTGAATCAGGGTGCATCTTGATCAACTGTAGCCCTGCTACCATCACCTCCCCCTCCATCAGCTTCATCAACAATGGCCCCCGACTCAGCCTCTCCCGCTCCCAGTCACTGCCTCCTCCAGCACTCCCAAGCTCACTATGTGCCTGGTGTCCATCATTCCATCCTGGCTGACCTTCACAGAGTGGACCCACGACACCAGCCACTGCAACTCAACCAGAAACAAATGACCGGTTAGAGACTGGGCAGAGGGTCTGAAGAGACAGTTCCCCAGGAAGATATGCAAATGGCCATCAGCTCAGGGAGACGTGCGCAGCAACACGGATCAAATCACACCACAGTGAGGGGCTGTCTCACACCCATCAAAATGGCTACTACGAAGAAAATGTCTAAAAACAAAACAACTGGTGTTGGCGAGGATGTGGAGAAATTGGAATGCTTGTTCACTCTGGTGGGAACACGAAAGGGGGCGGCCACTGCGGAAAACAGCACAGAGGTTCCTCAAACACTTAAACATAGAATAGGCATGCGATTCAGCAATCCCACTCCTGAGTAAATATCCTACAGAAGGGAGAACAGGGCTTTGAAGACAGATGTGTATACTCGCGTTCATAGCAGCATCACACATGATAATTATAAGATGGAAGCAAGCCACGTGTCTACTGACGGATGGATGGATAAACACAATGGAATATTACTCAGCCTTGAACGGGACGGGCGCTCCAACACCTGTTAGAATATGGACGAGCCTTGAGGACATTCTCCAGGCCAGAATACTGGAGTGGGTAGCCTTTCTCTCCTCCAGGGGATCTTCCCAACCCAGGGATCAAACCCAGGTTCCCCACATTGCAGGCAGATTCTTTACCAGCTGAGCCACAAGGACATTATGTTAAGTGAAATAAGACAGTCACAGAAGGACAAACACTGCTTGATTCCACTTTCGTGAGATCCCTGGAGCAGTCACATTCAGAGACAGAGGAGAACGGTGGGTGGCAGGGCTGGGTGAGCAGGCTGGGGAGTCAGTGTAAAGGGGGACAGAGTTTCACTTTGCAAAAGTGCAAAGAGCTCTGAGGAGGGCGGTGATGGTTGCAAGGGCTGCACGGCAGCGTGAGCACACCTCATATTGTATTCATGGTGTTGGTGTTTGAGTGTGTTAAGTGCACGCTTAAACATGATAAGCATACAAGTTTTGTGTCATGTATGAGAAGTGAAGAGAAAGCATTAGTCACTAGTCGTGTCCAACTCTTGAAACCCCGTGGACTGTGGCCCGCCAAGCTCCTCTGTCCGTGGGATTCTCCAGGCAAGAATACTGGAGTGGGTTGCCATTTCCCTCTCCAGGGGATCTTCCCGACACCGGGATTGAACCCAGGTCTCTTGCATTGCAGGCAGACTCTTTACCATCTGAACTACCAGGGAAGACCTATGTCACGTATATTTTAGCACCAATTTTGGTTGGGTTTTTTTTTTAGAGACAGAATGAATCAGGCCAGCCTGCCACGCAGATACATTCACAGAAATTACAAGGAAAACCCAAGTGAACGTCCAAGGTCAGCAGGCAAGGACAGACTCTGGAGGATCCAGGGAAGGAGAGTGACACCTCAGTCCTGAGTTCCTTCAAGGCTCCAAAGTTCCAGACCTAGCAGCCTGGAGCCCCCAAGGGGAGCCCACCTGAGTCCTGCCTCCTGCAGCCCGCAGCAGGACGTGACCTCCTGGCCAGCCAGCGAGCTGCCCCAGATCTCAGCATCCGAAGCCCACATCCGCCTGCCAGGGACACAATAACAATGCAAAGGCGTGTTCAGTGAACGCTCACACCCTGCTCCCAGGCGGTTCCTCAGAGCAGGAGTAGGCGGCAAGGGACAGCCTGGCCTCCTTCCCAGGCCCCCCTGTCCACGGGGCAAGCCCCTGTCTGAGCCTGGCTCTGCGTCCCCTGCTCTGGCAGCATCAGGCCTCGGCCCTCTGTGGGATGCAGCACCTCCCTTCCCAACCTGCACAAAGTGTGACAGATGCTTGCAGGACAGGAACCCATGAATGAACAGACGCGGGAAGATCCATTCAAGCCGGGGTGGAAGGGGAGGACGTGGGGCCGGCCCTTCAGACAGGAGGGGTCCAGACCCGCAGGCTCGACTCCGCCCTGTCACCCACGCCCAGGCACGAGCCCTGTGAGCACTGATCACACAAGTACGTGTGTCAGTAAGTGTGAACTGAGCACCCTCTCTGCGCTGGGCCGTGCAGGGCCATCAGGGTCTTGACAGACGCATATGAGGGTGTGGCCAGCACACGGTCTCCAGGTTCAGATACACCTGCAGCCCTGCCACCCCCTAACTGTGTGACCCTGGCTGAGCCCAGTGCCTCTTTGAGCCTCAGCTTTCTCCTCTGTACAACGGGGACAACAGCACCCACACCATAGCGTCGGGGAGAGAATTGAAGATGCCGGAAGGCCAGCTCCTTGCGGTACTCTGCAGGGGCCAGCCCCGCTCAGTGTCCACATCGGGAGCCTGTGGGGCAGAGAGGAGCCCAGGGGAAGGCCTTGGTCGCTGAGTGGGGAGGAGAGGCTTTGCTGGCAGTAGGGAGCCTCTGAGAGTGGTGCAGCTGGGGCGCCACGTAGGCAGCCTCTCCCCCCAGCACTCCCTGGAGGCCGTGGCCCCTGTGGCCACGTCCTGTGAACCTTCTCGCCTGGCCCAGCCCCCGTCCAGCACCAGGGGCAGCCCCTCCTAGCTGAGCTGAGCACCCTTGTTTTCCATTCCCTAGAACTCATGGTGCAGGGAGGTGGCCACAGCTCTGCAGCCAGAGCCTAGGGTTCCAGGAGGGTGGGCTTCAACCCTCAGTTTTCTCACCAGTGGCAGCACCAGACCAGAGGCCTGGTGGACCCAGTAAGCAGGTGGCTGACTCACGCGGTCCCTCCATCCCTGCTCTCAAGGAGGGCTCAGAACAGGCCTGCCAGCTGCCCAGGGGAGACACCTGTCATCGGAGGGGGCGTCAAGATGTCACCAGCCAGTCCTCTTCTTTTCCAGGGGCCATCAAAGCCTGGCACGAAGCCAGAACTCGTCCAGAAGGGAAGCTGCTAAGCCAGAAATGAGAAATAAAAATAGAATCCCCCACCCTCATTGGTGGCATGATAACGGGAAATTAAAAGTAGGAAAGGGGGCAGGACAAAGCTAGCTGGGAGCTAACAGGTGGGATATTTATGGAATTCTTCAATAAAAGGCTGGGAGGGTGAATATACTTATGATTCAGATTGTCTGGCTCCTGAAACAATCAAGGTTCATTGGAAACAATGTATGCAAATTTATTTAAATGACTTGGGAGGGCAAGGCGGGGGGCCTGGGAAGCTCTGCAGAGGGAAGGGAGGCCAGGGGGGCCTGCAGGCATCCAGAAGCTGCCCCAGGGCTGGGGTCATACCAGCCGAGGGACCAAGAGTGGCTGGTTTACCCTCCTCCTCAAAGTCTCATCTCAGGCCCACAGAGTGACCGCCAGTGACATTCAGCATGTCGTGGTCAGAGGGAGGCCTGGATTCTGCATAAAGGGGAGTCCTCTGGGAAGCCCCTGTTTGTGTCCTGGCTTCTGTGGAAACCGATTGCTGGGCACTAACCTCCACCCTCCTAGTCACTACGTACCCACTTGTCTCTTTGGTTCAGCCCTGAATCCCTGGAGGGCAGAACCCCTGACCATCCTGTCCTCTCCCCGCCTGCCCTGTGGTACCTGCAGCCAGGATGGTCACGTACATCACAAGGACTCTGCTTACAGAACTAACGAGGGAGGGAAGGAGCCGACAGGAAGGACAGACACCTAAGCCAGTCACTCACCCTTCAACAGAACCTCCTCGAATGAATGAGTGAGTCATTCATTTACTCCCAGAACAAAACTAATGATGTGTCCACTTTACAGGTGTGCACACAGGCCCAGGGCCATGCAGTGACTTCCTGGGGCTTCTGGTTTAGGGAGGCAGGGAGCTCACTGGAAACAGCACCCGCTTTAGAGACAGACCTGCCTGCTTTGGTCACTTACCTCCTTACAGGTAAGTGGGGCCCCTGCCCTGTAAACGGTGCCACGTGACTGCTGAGGGCTGAAACACCTCCCCACAAAGATCACCCAGGTCCAGCGAAATTCCTGTGCTGAAGCCCTGACCCCAGGACCTCAGTGGGAGACGGTGTGTGGACACGGGAATTAAGGGAAGCCAGCGCATGAGGGCGGCACTAACCCAGTCTGACCGGCGTCCTTGTTAGAGGAGATCAGGACACAGGGGGCTGATGCCTAAGGACGCAGGGAGGAGACGGTCGTCTGCACACCAAGAGGAGTGGCCTCAGGGGCTCAGCCCTGCCGACGGTGCGATCTTGGACTTCCAGCCTCAGAACTGGGAGACGGCGAGTTTCTGCGTTTCCACCGCCCAGTGTGGTGGCTCTTATGACAGTTGAGCTGGTCATTACACTGGGCCGCGGCTTATATTAGAGGAAATGACCAGGGAGAGAGGAGGGGTCAGAGCGGACACACGAAGGAAGGATGGAGCCAGGATGCAGGCCTCGCGTGTCAACCGCCCCCTTCCGAATTTAATTTAAAATGAATTAATTTCAATTTAAGGAGGCACGTGTGGCTGGTGGCTGGCGCCCAGGATGGTGGAGCTCACAGATCCTTCTGGTGATGGAGAGGACGGCGTGGGGACAAGGGGGTGGGCTGGGACCAGTTACAGCCCTCCCACGAGGACGGCGGGTGAGAGGGAGAGCTTCCCCCCACCCACAGGCCGTGTCCTCGTAGCAAGAGGGCACCCACTTCCCACAAACCCGAAGGTAAAGATCCAGCAGCCCCCTGCAGCCCCACCGCCCAGCAGAGCGAGGCCCAGCCCTGCAAGACACTCCTCCTCACTGCCGGGTGCCAGCTGACTGTCCATGGCTGGCCCACCAGATGCGGGTACCGGGGGCAAAGAACAGGGGCCAGGCAGGAGGAGAAAGGATTTCCAAGGCCGTTCTCACCTTGAACCTAGACAAGAGAGTCCAACGCTCTCTGCCGCTGACAGCTCCTGCTGGCAGCTGCAATTAACACAGAGCCGTTGACATCTAAATAATATAACAGTTATCATGAAAAATATGCGGCTGTGATGAAGATCAAGTTATTTATAAAAGAATTAATAATTGAGACGTGAGCGTGCTGTTGGATGGGATTCAGCGGGGACACTGCCCAGCTCCCTGATCAGAATTTCTGTGGGGAATAAAGAGTCCCCTTAAGAAGACGAAGACCTTGACGTCTCCTCTGCTGTTTACAAACCGATTCCTGGCAATGAGGAAATTAACGTGGAGAGTCGGGCTGAGCTCCGGGGACTGGGGAGGGCAGGAGATGCATCTGGCCCGGGCATCCCAGCGGAGAGGACCACACGACTTGTCAGCGGTTCTGGAACGCGGTCGATGCAGGGAGTTATTGGAACAAAAGATCAGACGCCACCCTCGGAACACACACGTGCATGGAGCTCTGAGGTGGGGGCCCACCGGCCCTTTGCCACACGGGCCTCCGCACACTCCTAAAATAGCGGGAAACTTGACCGACCGGCCTGGGTCGGTCACCACAGGCCATGGGGAGAGGAAACAGACTGGCTGGGGGGCCACCCCCTGCCCCCACTCCCAGCTACCAGGAGTGCTGGTAAACCAAGGGTTTGCCTCTGCCAATCCTGCTTCCGAGGGCTGGTCCCAGGCCAGTGGCAGGCTGGAGCTTCGTCTCACCCAAATGGAAGCATTTCCTGCTGGACACGTCTGATTTCTGGGGGCCTCTCTGCCTCCAAGGCCTTCCCCCCTCCTCACCTCCCTCCCTACCGGATCTCTGAGGCCAGCTCACATCATCTCAGTCCCCCAGGGCGGTCGTAACCAAGCCCCACCCAAGGGGCAGCTTAGGCAATGGACGTCTATGGTCTCAGCGCCCTGGAGGCCAGGACACCTGAGATCAAGGTGAGGGCAGGGCTGACTCCTTCCAAGGCCTAGGGGGAGAAGTGCCCAGGCCCCTCCCCCAGCCTCCCGTGGTGGCGGCATCCTTGGCCTTCCCTGGCTTGAAGAAGCCTCACCTGGTCTCTGTGTTCAAGGGGCGAGCGTGTCTATGTTCAAATTTCCCTTCTCGGAAGGACCCCAGTCATGCTGGATGAGGGCTGACTCTGCCACAGTGTGACCTCATCTTATCAAATTATTCCTGCAAAGACCCTGTTTCCAAATACAGTCACATTCTGAGGTCCTGGGGGTTCAAGTTGCAACATGAATCTTGAGGGGATGCCATCCGGTCCAGGACACCCCATGGGCAGGGCCCCCTGGTGCAGCCTGACCATCATTAAGGGCAGGAAACAGCCTCAGGAGGTGCTGACAGTCATCGGGTGTGGGGAGGCCACCCCGAGCTGGACACCCAGGAGCTGCACTCTCTGCCCCCGGAATGGGCATGGCCCCCAGACAGAGGAGACTTGGACCCCAATTCCAAGCCATCAGCAGCGCTGGGCAGGGGCTTATTCACTCATTGTTGCACTTTCGCATACTGATTTGAAGGGTTGCTGTTGCCCAACCAGTAACGCTGGAGAAGCTGAAGCTGAATGGTTCTATGAAGACCTACAAGACCTCTTAGAACTAACACCCAAAAATGATGTCCTTTTCATTATAGGGGACTGGAATGCAAAAGTAGGAAGTCAAGAAACACCTGGAGTAACAGGCAAATTTGGCCTTGGAATGCGGAATGAAGCAGGGCAAAGGCTAATAGAGTTTTGCCAAGAGAACGCACTGATCATAGCAAACACCCTCTTCCAACAACACAAGAGGAGACTCTACACGTGGACATCACCAGATGGTCAACACCGAAATCAGATTGATTATAGTCTTTGCAGCCAAAGATGGAGAAGCTCTATACAGTCAGCAAAAACAAGACCGGTAGCTGACTGTGACTCAGATCATGAGCTCCTTATTGCCAAATTCAGACTTATATTGAAGAAAGTAGGGAAAACCACTAGACCATTCAGGTATGACCTAAATCAAATCCCTTATGATTATACAGTGGAAGTGAGAAATAGATTTAAGGGAGTAGATCTGATAGACAGAGTGCCTGATGAACTATGGAATGAGGTTCATGACATTGTACAGGAGACAGGGATCAAGACCATCCCCACGGAAAAGAAATGCAAAAAAGCAAAACGGCTGTCTGGGGAGGCCTTACAAACAGCTGTGAAAAGAAGAGAAGCAAAAAGCAAAGGAGAAAAGGAAAGATATAAGCATCTGAATGCAGAGTTCCAAAGAATAGCAAGGAGAGATAAGAAAGCCTTCCTCAGCGATCAGTGCAAAGAAATAGAGGAAAACAACAGAATGGGAAAGACTAGAAATTTAATTTAATTTCTCTTCAAGAAAATTAAAGATACCAAGGGAATATTTTATGCAAAGATGGACTCAATAAAGGACAGAAATGGTATGGACCTAACAGAAGCAGAAGATATTAAGAAGAGGTGGCAAGAATACACAGAAGAACTGTACAAAAAAGAGCTTCACAACCCAGTTAATTATGATGGTGTGATCACTCACCTAAAGCCAGAGATCTTGGAATGTGAAGTCAAGTGCCTTAGAAAGCATCACTACGAACAAAGCTAGTGGAGGTGATGGAATTCCAGTGGAGCTATCTCAAATCGTGAAAGATGATGCTGTGAAAGTGCTGCATTCAATATGCCAGCAAATTTGGAAAACTCAGCAGTGGCCACAGGACTGGAAAAGGTCAGTTTTCATTCCAGTCCCAAAGAAAGGCTCAAACTACCGCACAATTGCATTCATCTCACACGCTAGTAAAGTAATGCTTAAAATTTTCCAAGCCAGGCTTCAGCAATATGTGAACTGTGAACTTCCAGATGTTTAAGCTTGTTTTAGAAAAGGCAGAGGAACCAGAGATCAAATTACCAATATCTGCTGGATCATCGATAAAGCAAGACAGTTCCAGAAAAAAATATCTATTTCTACTTCATTGACTATGCCAAAGCCTTTGACTGTGTGGATCACAATAAACCGTGGAAAATTCTGAAAGAGATGGGAATACCAGACCACCTAACCTGCCTCTTGAGAAACCTATATGCAGGTCAGGAAGCAACAGTTAGAACTGGACATGGAACAACAGACTGGTTCCAAATAGGAAAAGGAGTACATCAAGGCTGTATATTGTCACCCTGCTTATTTAACTTCTATGCAGAGTACATCATGAGAAATGCTGGGCTGGAAGAAGCACAAGCTGGAATCCAGATTGCCGGGAGAAACATCAATAAGCTCAGATATGCAGATGACACCACCCTTATGGCAGAAAGTGAAGAGGAACTAAAAAGCCTCTTGATGAAAGTGAAAGAGGAGAGTAGAAAAGTTGGCTTAAAGCTCAACATTCAGAAAACGAAGATCATGGCATCTGGTCCCATCACTTCATGGCAAAAATGGGGAACAATGGAAACAGGGAGAGACTTTATTTTCTTGGGCTCCAAAATCACTGCAGATGGTGACTGCAGCCATGAAATTAAAAGACGCTTACTCCTTGGAAGGAAAGTTATGACCAACCTAGATAGCATATTAAAAAGCAGAGACATTACTTTGCCAACAAAGGTCCATCTAGTCAAGGCTATGGTTTTTCCAGTGGTCATGCATGGATGTGAGAGTTGGACTGCGAAGAAAGCTGAGTGCCGAAGAATTGATGTTTTTGAACTGTGGTGTTGGAGAAGACTCTTGAGAGTCCCTTGAACTGCAAGGAGATCCAACCAGTCCAGCCTAAAGGAGATCAGTCCTGGGTGTTCATTGGAAGGACTGATGGTGAGGCTAAAACTCCAATACTTTGGCCACCTGATGCAAAGAGTTGACTCATTGGAAAAGACCCTGATGCTGGGAGGGATTGGGGGTAGGAGGAGAAGGGGACGACAGAGGATGAGATGGTTGGATGGCATCACCGACTTGATGCACATGAGTTTGGGTGAACTCCGGGAGTTGGTGATGGACAGAGAGGCCTGGCGTGCTGCGAATCATGGGGTCACAAAGAGTCGGACACGACTGAGTGACTGAACTGAGCTGAACTGAACTGTTGTTGTCCAGTCACTAAGCTGTGTCCGATTCTTTGTGACCCCATGGACTGCAATACACCAGGCTTCCCTGTCCTTCACTATCTCCCAGAGTTTGCTCGAACTCATGTCCATTGAGTCGGTGATGCCATTCCCCCATCTCATCCTTTGTTGCCCCCTTCTCCTCCTGCCTTCACTCTTTCCCATCATCAGGGTCTTTTCCAATGAGTCAGTTCTTTTTGTCACATGGCCAAAGTATTGGAGCTTTAGCTTCAGCATCAGTCCTTCCAATGAATATTCAGAGTTGATTTCCTTTAGGATTGACTGGTTTGTTCTCCTTGCTGTTCAAGGGACTCTCAAGGGTCTTCTCCAGCACCACAATTCAAATGCATCAGTTCTTCGGTGCTCAGGTTGATCCTCAGAACAGAGATCCTTCACACAGCCTGGTCCAAAATGCCACCAGAGTCATGACCCTGTCCTCCGCAACATGCCACCCAGAGCTTCGGGGACACAGGAAAAGGCACTCCCTCAGAGAAATGTACGAGCTTGTCAGAGCCTGCTCTGCACCTGGAGCCACAGGAGGCTCCCACTTTGCTCTTCATCAGCCAGGGAGTCCTCATCCCTCTTTTGCAAACGAACAGGCCCAGAGAGGCTGAGGGACGGCCTGCGGACACACAGCCAGCCGGGACAGGCCGCCACCAGACTCCCGGCTACACCCGGCCTGCCCGCCCCACTGCCTGCACTTACAGGCGCCCTTTCTCACCCAGGACCAAACTGCCCCAGCAGAGTGGACCCGGCTCTGCATCGCTGGTAACATGGGGTCTCCAGACCCGCCTCCCTTGGCTGGCTCCATGACGCAGCACCAAACGCAGCGCCCAGCAGCGGTGGGGCCAGGCCATCAACAGCTATCTCACCCCAACAGCCTTTCAGAGATGCTAAACCTGTCTGGAGAGCCACCTACAAACCCGCATCCCTGCCAGGGACAGTCCGCAGCAGGAACACTCGTGGGGCCCGTCTGCAGCGTGCTTGCAGGGGGCTGCCCCTCCCTGCTCTCCGCCCCATCTCTGCTGCACTCTCAGCCCCTCTTGGGGGGCTGCCAGCCTGGCTCCCAGGCTCTGTTTCTGCCCCCAACATTCATAACCTCATCTGAAGCCTGCTGCCTTCTGGAGCTGGCCTGCTTCACGTCCCCACAAAGCGCCGGAATACTAATTGAAAAGTGATTAATTGCATTCACGGCGATGTCTCTGTGCAGGAGCTGGGGGCCACTCCCCACACTCCCTGAGTGGGCTTAGGACAGCAGGGGAGCCATGCTTTTGTGTTTTTAACGCTGAGCTGTTTCTAGTCTGATTTAATTCTCACAGGGAAAGTCTTATACCATGAGCCTTACTCAGCGATGGGGTCCAGGCCACCCCTCTCAGAACCTCCTTTTCCTCCTTTGAAGGTGGGGCTGCTAGCCCCCCGGACGTTGGGATCAGACTGTCCGGATTCAAATCCCAGCACTCGGTCATCACTGTGGCAGAGTTTGACCCAGTGCTGTCAGCCTCCTGGCCCCTTTGCTCTCTCCAGTACACTCACATTCCCCATATCTACCCACTGCCCACTTCCCGAGATTCTGTTCGGAGGTCACTTCCTCCAGGCAGCCTGCCAGGAGCCCTCCTGTCTGCTCCACTAGCACCCAGGCATCTCCCCACAAGAAGCTGTTGTGCTTGCCAGTCTCCCACTGGAGAACAAGGCCAGTATCTGGCTACTCCCACCCCCACAAAACTCACACCTGGAGACACACCCAAGCAAGTGCATTACCCACCGTATCTGAGCCCCCAGGATGGAACCCAGATTGAATGAGGCATCAGGATGTAAGAACCTCGCACACAGCAGGTGCTAAGGCACCGATCAGCCAGTCCAACCTCTCCCAAAGCCCAGGGTAGCCCCTCACGCCTCTCTGGGCCTCCATTTTCTCAGCTGTGAGAAGGGGTGACTGCCGGGGCCGCCCTGCAGGACTGCGAGGGTTAATGAGGCCGTGGGCACCGAGCACAGGGCGGGCTGGTCTAGACACTGCGCGTCTGCACCCCATTTCCAGCCTCCAACCTCCAGGACCCAGGACCCAGAGTTTCCACAAGCTGGTCTCAGTGCAGGTGACAGGCTGAGCCCAGGGGACCTGGGGGAGGACCAGGGCACTGCCGTGAGAGGCCCTGACTCCTCTGACCCCAGACGAGGGGGGTCTTTCAGTGGAGACTGGGTGCTCACTCTGAAGTACGTCTTCCTGGATCCAGGCAGGGGGCCGGGGCCAGGACAGCTCGGTGGGGAAGCACAGACAGCCTCTCCCATGGGAGTGTCAGAGCCACCTGGAGGGGCTCCGCAGGTCTGGAGGGGGTGGGGACCCCTCGGGTGGGCGGGGCCAGCGCCCGGCTCCGCCCTCCTTCCCCTGCAGCTCAGGCGGATGGTTGACCCCTCCTGGACTGGGCTGTGCAGGACGCCCCTGACTCGGGTCCAGCCCACATTCGCGCCACCTTGAGCAGTAGCAGAGGCTCTGGTCCTGGCTGGAACTGGCGGCCCCGTGGGCACATCCTTGGGCTCGGCTGTGAAACGATGACGTTTCGGGGAGACCGTCTGGTGAGGACAGGGCAAAGGGGGCTTCAGTGCTGAGTGCAGGCGAGCTGGTGGGATTTCCACGGGCGGTGCCTCTTGTCCTGAGAGCCGGGCTGTCCCCACCTGGGGACACACGTGGAAAAGGGGGAGGGGGATGGCGGTGGGGGAGGGGGGAGGAGGTGCTGCCAGGACTTCGGGGGCCACTGGGTTCTGGACACGGGGACGTGATCTGACCCGGATGCTGGTGGGACCCTGGGGGGCTCTGAGAACCCACAGTGACGGGAGACCAGAGGGGCCACGTGGACACCTGGCAGGGCCGGACTCCAGTCTCGTCTGAAGACGGGGTGGATGGCATCTGCCAACAGACAGAGGGGAGGGGCCAGCGGCCCAGCCCTGAGCCTCTGGGGCAGAGCAGCCAGCAGCCGACGCAGAGTCCACGGGAAGCGCTCCGGAGCTCAGGGTTTCCCACGCTGAGCTCGGGTGACGGTGACCCCCGGGCAGAGGGCGGCGGCTGGAGGTGGGTTCTGGAGAGGCCTGGCTGGACACAGGCCCCGGGGAGCCTCCGAAGGGACGAAGGGCAGCGGGAACAGGGACCCAGGGCTGAGGCAGGGGCCCAGGCCTCTGGTTACCGCTGACGTGGAGCCGGTCTGGAGATGACCACCCTGCTGGCCTGGGGCAGGCTGCCAGGCCTGATGCCCCAGCTGAGTCTGAAGCTGCCCAGGGGTGAGGACGGAGCTCGGACTGGCCCCCAAATCTGGTGTTCCCGTAGAGACCCATGCGGGCCAGGCCAGGGCCGGTCTTAGGAAGAGCGGCCCTATGCTGGTGGCTCCTTCCCAGAGCTTCACTCTGGAACGCTGGTTCCCAGGCTGTGCCAAGCACACTGAGAGCTTACTCACTTGTTACTCAAGAGCTTCCTTACTTGTTTTTCCCCCTCCTTTGATACAATTATAGATTAATTAATTCTCACCAAGCAATATCTGACCTACATCAGCGCCTCTGTAAGATGGCAGAGCCAGAAGCAAGAAGCATTCAGCTATATAAAGACAAGAATCTATTTTAAAAGAGGCCCGTGTGCGGAGAGTCAGCTGCTCCTACGACGCCTCGTTACATAAGGCTTATTTAAAGGCGCCACACACCCGCTCGCCCGCGCTCGATTCACGGCCGGGGAGCTCTGAGCGCGGGGTTAATTGCCTGATTCAGTCTGAACACAGCGGAGGGACTCTGAGCAGGGAACGGTCCCCCGCGGGTGGACAGTTTCGGGGGGCACGGGCACCAGAGCCAGAGTGCCTCCCCTGCCTCCTGCCCAGCAAACCCTGGTCTCCTCATATTTTGGCTGCGGGATCCTCATTGCATTCAGCGCGATGGTCTCCGCAGCACCAGCGCGATCTCGGGAAGTCGTCAGAGGCATCACCACTGAAGAATTAGGCCATGATGTGGCAAGGGGCTGACCAGGCTCCGGAAGCAGCCACCTCGCTCTGCTGCGCACCCGGCGCTCTGACCAGCTCGTGGAAGCACAATCCTTAATCACCGCGGCTGTCCGGGGAGGACGGCCCCCCGCAGTGGCGGCTGCTCCTGGGGCCCACGCCCCGAGCCACCCCTCCCTCTGCGAGGCAGGACCCCCCACAGTTGTAAGGAACAGAACGGGCAGAGGAGATGGGGCGTCACTTCTGAGATTGCTCTCTCTAGCTCTTCGTGGGAAGCCCCTGTCCTGTTGGGAGGCAGCATGGGCAGAGGCTCCCATGACAAGGGACCGACCCCTCCAACACGACTCAAGGGAGCTTGGAGGTCTCCCACAGTCCAGCCCCCAACCCCCTCTGCCCCGCCCACTATCCAGCCCTCAGAGGAGACCACAGCCCCGGCCCACAGCTCAACAACCACCTCGTGACGGGCCCGGGCACCTGGGCTCCTGCCGACACTGTGAGGGGATAACTGCTGGCCATCTAACCCACGTGCACCTGGGAACTTGTCACACAGCAGACAGCCAACACACCGATCACTGTAGGATGGGAAGCTGATGCTCTGAGCCATAGACGTGGCTCAGGCCACATTCACACAGCCAAACCCGGGTTCAAACCCCGGTCCACCCAGCCCTGCACAGCACACAGATCTGGCCCCGAGATTACAGGCAGGGGGCCAAGCCTTGGCCTGCTGTGCTCTGCGGGAGGCAGTGGAGGGCCAGCCTCAGGACCCAGCAGAGGGGTCCGTCACAAGGGTCTGCCTTCTCCATGAAGGGCCCACCACCCCCTCCACCACCGCTCCCCACGCCCCTCCCGATGCTTTTACCCCAAAATTTCCCTGGTTCAGGCTCAGCCCCTCCCATAGGAAACTCCCCATCTGCTTCATCCAGGAAGCAGGCCTGACCACAGGCCACCCGAAGAGCCCTAGGAGGGGCCGTCCCTGCCCCAGACCCCGAAGTTTTCTGCAGGGCCATGTCTGACCCCAAGCTCAGAGGGCAGTGACTGGTGGCCCACAGGCTGTGGGGCCTGAGTCCTCACTGGGTGTGGCCTTGTCCTGGTAGCCCCGTCTTGACTTGCTCATAAGATGGACCAGCGGGTGAGCTCCCGGCTGGTACGCTCACCACCTTCACACCGGCCACAGCTCAGCGGCCATTTCCAGGCTGGGGCTGGGCCCCAGGTGCAACAGGGTAGGGGCTTCCCAAGGGCCTTCCCATCCCCGTGACCTGCCCCCCAGCTGGGCCAGGCTCACATCGGGGGCCTAACTCAGCGGGGCCCTAACTCAGCGGGGGGCATGGTGCCCTGCCTCAGGCTGCTGCACTTGAAGAGGCCTGGGGGCCTGCCTGGTGAGGGGGATATTGCCAGGAGGTGGGAACACCTCCCAGTCCCGCTGGTTCAGCGTCCTGTCCGTCAGGAGCGTTGTGCCACTGGACAGGGGGTTGGGCTGGGCACGGGGTCGGGGGGAGACGGCTCTGCAGGTTCATGGAGACAGGGGTCAGTCAGCTCAGAAAAGCCACCCTGGACCCTCCCCACCCCAACACACAGATTCCTGGGTCCCGGGGGTCCGTGCCACCCCTCCCCTACCAAGCACAGGCTGAGGGTATTGTGGGGCTGGCAGAAATCTCCCCGTCCAAGGGGTCCTGTCCACTGACCCCTTCACTCACTTCATCGTGCACTCATCTTCTGGACAAGCCCCCTGCAGGCAACAGCATGGAGACCTGCCCTGTGAAGCTCACAGTCTGGCGGGGGGGAAATAGACTGTGGAATGGAAACCAGCAAACGCTCACAGGTTGGTGGAGGGGCAGCCTCTCGGACCAGGGGTCTGTGGACGCCGGACTTTCAGGGGTGAATATGGAGTCTCTGTGGCAAGTGGGTGACAGAGGACGAGACAGTTGGATGGACATGAGTTTGAACAAACTCCAGGAGACAGTGAAGGACTGGGAAGCTTGCGTGCCGCAGTCCATAGGGTAGCAAAGAGTCAGACACGACTGAGCGACTGAACAACTGGTAGCCCTTTGGGTCCTTCGGTCCCTGGGGGAGGTGACTTCTGGGCTGTTGTCAAGAGAATCCAGCCACTCAGGAGAAACAGCAGCTCAGACAGAGGAGGGGGGCTGCTGGACACGGCCAGGCCTTCTCGGGCTGTGGGGCAGGGAACTTCCCTGAACCCGCCAGTGTGGACGGGAGGGGGTCTCCCCGCCTAGAGTATGGCCACCAGGTGACCCTAAACATCGCTGAGTCCAGTCCTCAGGAGGTTCCCTTTTCTTTTCTCCAACCCCCATCTTCTGGAGGTTCCCAGCGGCCCTCCAGCTGGGACGCCCCAGGGTTCAGCTGAAGAAAATACCCCAGCTCTTCTCACTGCGTTAAGTTTCACAGCTTCCATTTATTTATGGAGAAGGAAAAAAAAAATCTTTCCCCTGTAGCCAGAACACAAGCATTCCAGGTAAAAGAAAAGTATTTTGGTTATGTACATATCTGTGGAGACTCCAGGGAACATGTGCCCTCCATCCACCCACCGTAGGGCTTCCCCGAGAGCAGTGGGGAGACCAGGCGTGAGCCTGAAACGGTGGGCCCTGAGCTCTTCGCTTCCCAAGCCCAGCCCAGGGGCCCAGCACCCAGGAGGCAGCCCCTCCTGTGCAGAAAGGCTGCGGGGTGTGGGAGTTGACGTGGGGGCTCCCCTAGCTCCAGAGCAGCCTTCCCGCCATGCCCAGACGCCACCTGGACACCCGGCCCAGTGCCAGGCTCTGCACTTGTTTCCTGCTAGGCCCTCCCTCGAGCGCTTCCTAATGCAGCCTTAGGCAGGTTTCTCATCTCCGCCTCACCGTTGTGTTCCCAGGAACTTTCTTGTAGTCATTTGCTTCTCCACGCGTTGACTGTGCTCAGGTATTACTACGCTATAGTATCAGGTGATACTGCAGTTGGGTATTACACGCACTGCGCAAATGAGACAGGGGTGGTGCAGGGAGGGTAATTCACTTGCCCCAAGACACACAGTAAGAGAGGCTGGGCTGCTACCTACAGCTCCAGCCCCTGGCTCTCTGCAAGCCCCTCCAAGCAAAAGCCAGTCTCAGACTCCATGTTGCAAATCCCAGACGCCTAAAACCCAAGCCCGCTCTTCCCAGCTTTAGAAACTGCCCACGCTCTGCAGTCTAACATGGCAGAGAGTCAGGAAAAACTGTACCACCCGCTGGGCCCCTCATCAGCTGACTAGGTGGCGGGCAGCCTAAGGACCAGATGGCCAGCGTCACCTGGGAGCCTCGGGCTCACCCAGGCTCGCCTGGTGAAAAACTGCCTGTTAACCAGATCCTTGGGCAACACTGAGCCCTAGGTTGGAAGAGCTCGCAGACAGGGCTGTGGAGGGGCACACTTACCCCACGGCCCCTCCTGCAAAGCTCCCCCAGTGGTGTACTCTCTGGCAATGGGGATTAGGTAGGGGCCCCAGAATCAGCTAATATGACACCCAGTGATGGCCTCCTCCACCGACCTGGAGTGCCGGCTTGGAGGCCGAGCCTCAGATCAGGGTGCTCTGCCCGGGCCTGGACACTCCTGCAGGCCACTGGGCTCACAGGCCTAGCCAGGCTGTTGATAGAGTCTGGGCTCCTGTCCAGAGATCATCTCTGGCTTTGATGCCACTTAATGTTCTTTCGATGTATTATTCATCCCCGTGCATTGCAGAGCTCACTCTTCAAAGCTTAGACACATACGCAACTTGACTGGGCACTCAACATTTGTCCCCACTCTCTCCATCCACATCTGACCCCCACTCACATCATCACCCCACCCATCACAACCCTTCCCCGCTTCTCTTCCTGAACTCTGTCCACAAAGACCCAGGACTGACTTTCCGGTGTCCGCACTCCAGTTTGGAATTTGCTCTGTAGCCCTGGGGAAGTGACTCTGCTCCTCTGGACTGGACCTAAGTTCTGAGAATCTCAGAAACTCAGGGTTGGGAGGAAGCTTGGGGCCCTCCAGGGGGAAGTGGAGTATTTCCTGCCGTATAGTAAACAAGGATGTCAGCGTCATCAAGGACTGCGGTCCTCCAAATGTGGATTCCTCCAGAAGGGAAAGCTACTTGCATGATCCAGCAGCTGCTAGGCTGCAGCCACTCCTATGGTGAGCCCTGGGGAACTCAGGATGTGAAAAGGCACAGGATGCTGGCCCTGGGTGGCGGAGATGCGTATGAGCGGACCAATTTCAGTGAGCTCAGACTCTTGCACCTTCCCAGACACAGAAAAGCGCTAAACTCCTTAACTGGCGATGTCGAGTTCTCTTTAATTCACAAAATACTTTTGATGTTCACACTACCTGCCCTTTGTTGAAAACTTCTATGTAAACTGACTCCTCCCCCGCCTCCTTCTCACAGCGATTCTCTCAGGGTCACTTGAGATGCTGTCTCCCGGGTTTGAAGTCCTAAAAATTCCCACTGAATAAAACCTGACGCTCAACTTTTAGGTTGCGGCTATTTTTTAAGTCAACACCTGAGTCATCAACCATAGAAGACGATGGATCTTGCAACAGTATCTAATCCAGGACACGCGTGGGGTGCTGCACACCTCTGGGGATGGGGAACCCACTCTCTGAATTAAGTCAGAGGCTCAGCCCAGGTAACTGAGCCCCTAGATGTGCCACTTGTGATCCTGAAGTCCCTCCCTCTTGCCCTTTCTTGCTGTCCAGAGCAATATTCAAAGATGGTGAGTTGCCAAAATACCACCTAAAATCAGGATGCTGGGTAAGTGATAACAGAATTGTTGATTGGCTCTTATCCTTTTTTTTCCTTTCTGACACTTCAATTATTTCAGTTATGACTTTTTCATAAAACAGTTCATAGATTGCAGGGGAACAAGTAACCTTTAAATCTCCCATTTAGCATATTACAATAATTTCCTTGGAAATGTATTAGAATATCACAGGTGCTCATGCTATACGACCTACTGCAGGCCCTCCATCAGCAAATTAATGTCGGGGTTAATTCAAACTTTGGGAGAAAGTGCAAGCTTGACAAAGATGAATCTGGCCATTCCCAGTAATGACAAGGAGGGCACAGATAGGCCGCTGGGGGTGGCATTCCTGGAGAACAAGCTCGGGAGGCAAGTGAGCAGCTGTGGTTTATCAGAAGTTTAGGTTAAAAGCAGGTGTTTCGAGGTCAGTCTCCTGAGTTCAAACTCCAACTCAAACACTGCTAGAAGTCACGGAACCATGCATGAGCAAGTGACTGCCCATTTCTGGATCCCAGTCTCTTTATCTGTAAAATGGATAGATACTAGCATCTGTCTCATTGTGTGGATTACATGAGTTAATAATGCATCGGAAAGTGTTGGAGCCACCGTTTGCTGCTGTTGCTGCTAAGTCGCTTCAGTCGTGTCCGACTCTGTGTGACCCCATAGACAGCAGCCCATCAGGCTCAGCCGTCCCTGGGATTCTCCAGGCAAGAACACTGGAGTGGGTTGCCATTTCCTTCTCCAATGCATGAAAGTGAAAAGTGAAAGTGAAGTCGCTCAGTCGTGTCCGACTCTTAGCGACCCCATGGACTGCAGCCTACCAGACTCCTCCGTCCATGGGATTTTCCAGGCAAGAGTACCGGAGTGGGTTGCCACTGCCTTCTCCGGAGCCACCATTTATTTAAGGTCAATGAATGTTAACTCTCACCATTCTCATCATCATCACCCTGATATTCATCACCGTACCCATCACCATTCACGCTATCATCGTCACCACTGTTACATCCATCATCAGCCTCATCAGTACCATCACCATCATCTCCATCTCCATCACCACCGTCGACACCCGCATCACCACCATCGTCATCATCCCAGTGAGTCCTGCAGCTGCCCGGCCCACCAGAGCCTCACAGGCCTGGATTCAGGACCCAGCTCCAGGACTCCCTCCTCAGAGAAGCCTCCTGAGACCCGTGGTAGCATGGTCCTCCCTCCTCAGAGAAGCCTCCTGAGACCTGTGGTAGCATGGTCCTCCCACCAAACGTCTCTCACCCACTCCTGTATTCCCAGCACCGCTTCGATGGCTTGCTTTTTGTCCATCTTCTTGCCTCTTTCTCGCAGTAGGGGAAGGAAACCCAGGACCTAGAGCACCATACCACAGACAAAAGATGCTCAGTCAAGATTTTTAAATGAACGAATTAATGAAAGAATGAACGGATGATTGAACAAATAAATCCCACTGCTGGTCTGGGCTGAAGGCCTGCCTTGCCTCCGTGCCCTGCCCTCCCTGGAGGAGAAGGAGCAGGGAGCCCCAGGTCGGCGGAGCCCCAGCTCACCCACGCCAGCACCTCCCCAACTCCCTCAGGTGAACAACAGCCCAAGGAACCCGCGTCACAGACCCTCCGCCCACTGCCAGCGCACTCCGCAGAGGCAGGGGTGCCTTCCTCCTGTTCCCGGGGTGCAGGACAACGGGCTCCTGGGGATCTCTGCGCCCTGAGGTTGTGGCTGCCTGCTCATTGACAATTGCCCGAAAGGGCTCACAGTTCTGCACCAGAGATGGAGCCGGGCTCCCTGCCTCCCGCACAGGAAAGGCAGATGGCTCGGCCCCTCATGTGGTCACCCTCCAGGGGCACAGGCCCTCGGGGCAGTGCTGGCCAGGCCAGGGAGCTTCTGCTGCCTGCGGTTCCAGGAGGGCAGAGTCCGCACATGGGCAGGGACCCCGGGGGGAGCCACAGAATTAACACCAGTGGCTGTAGGGGGCGGGGGTGGGGGAGCCGGGAGGCCCCATCCTCAAGAGGGTTTAACCTGGAGGCCTGGGAGAGGGACTGGGCCATCTGGTGGGGTTGGGCTGGGCACTTTCATAGTTCCTTCCACTCTGGGGCCTGACTCCCAGGGGTGACCCAGGTCCTACAGTGTGGGGGCTGGGTGAGCCCATCCCCAGCTCAGGCAGCCTCTGCCTGGCCCAGCCTCCATCTGTTCCTTCCCTATGCCAGCTGCTGGGCTCCCCCAGGGCTGGCTAGGGTCCACTGCGTCTCCCCAGGGTGGCTGGGGGTCGGCTCTCTGTTGGGAGGTGGGAGCAATTATTTACTAAAGCTTCCTTAGGGGCATAGGGAGAAGAATATTTTTAGCAAGTAAATAAAGTCTTTCACAGAGAAAAAAATACTAATGTTGGGATGCAGACCCAGGAACCAGAGACAGCCAGGCTGGGTTTCCAGAAGGCAGTCAGACACAGCGGGCCTGCGTCAGGCTCGTCCCGGGGTGCGTCTCCAGAAAGGGGCTGAAACTGGCGCTTAGCAAGAGGCTGGGGCAGAGGCTGCCTGAGTCGGACCACGGGGGCCCTGGACCAAGCCCTGTGCAGGGAGCAGCCTGGAGGCGTCCCCATCCCGCCGTGTCCACCCTGCAGCTCATCCGCGGCCAGTGAGAGCATGGACTCAGCAAAGCGCTCACCCCTCAGCAGCTCCCCACACAGCTGCAGGACGCAACGTGTGCTGCGGCCAGTGTCGGGCCAAGGACCCTGGAGACGGTGCCCAGGCCCTCCCGCCAGGAGGGCTCCCCGAGGGGACAGCAAAGGGCCCGCAGCGCTTGGTCGGGTTTGCGCCAGGACCCCTACCCAGCTCAGGACTTGCGGCTGATGGCCAGCTGAAAGTCAAAGGCCCCTCCCCAAGTCCGGGAGGCCTGATCAGGGCAGGGGGGTTCTCCCCTCGCAGACCCCGCCCACTGGAAGACCAGGCTCCTCCTTGTCTCCTCTGGGTTGGGGGCTGGGGGTGAGATGGGAGGGGGACGGGCCCCCACAGGCCTTCAGTGTCCCTGTTCTAACCCTCTCCTGTCCCAGCCTTGCTCCAGGAGAGGCGATGAGGCCACTCCGCCCCAGGAAGATCAACCTGCAGGCTCCTGTCACGGCCCTGCCTCCCACTGGAGCGGTCGCTGAAGACTCCAGAGGAAGCTGGACCACGGCTGCGGTCGGGGCGGAGTGGGTGCTGTGCTGTTCCGGGCAGGGAGAACCGCACGTCCGCACCAGGCAGGTTAACTGAATGTACACTCATGGGCACGCACACCCACGCTCACGTGCAGACTCCCAGGTGCACATGCACACAGAGCCACACGTATATGTGCACACATGCTTGCTCACACACGTGTGCAAGCATGTTCGCGTGCACACGCACCAGGGCAGGCCCCCAGGAGCCACGCTCAGGGCCTGGTCCTGGTGGGAGGGCTGGCCCCGGTCACCCGTCCCGCCCTGAGCTGCCCTCCCGCTGGCCTGCGCCGGCCTGGGCTGGGAGAGCGCGGCCGCCCATGCTCTGTCAGCTGGCGCCCGGCTCGCAAGGCAGCAGATGCCGGCAGCCTGGTGACCCGCCATTCACCCCGCTCGCACACCAGCCCCATCCCAGATGGCTGGAGACCTGGCCTCCTCTCCAGACACCACCTGCCATCAGCGCCCCCATTAGCAAAAATGCTTCCACTCAGAGGTCAAAGGGATGACGTTTGCCCCAGACTCCTGGACGCGGGGTGATCGCACCGCGCCACTGGGCTTATGACTTCACTTTCCGGCAGGAGTCAGAGCAAAACAAGAGTGAGCGTCCAGTGGCCTGGCTGGTGCCAGCCCCGAGTACGACCTCGGCTCACAGAACTAACCCCCTTGCGTTCCCCCAAGGCACCATCACCCCCGGGCACCCACAGCCTTAAGTCTGAGAGCCTGTCCTGCCCAGGGCCACACACTCAGCAGGGCATAGCTGGCCTGTGAACTCCAAGCCACACACTGTCCCACCGGGGCCACGAAAGAAGGACAGCGTTGGCCACGGTCACCCGGCCAGGCCTCTGACGTCATGCACACCCATGGAGGCCCACAGGGCCGGGCTCAGGCCAGTCAGGTCTGCGTGGACTGGCACTCAGGCCAAAGACGGGACCTGCTCGGTGGTGACAGGATGCTGTCACGATAGCATGGGGCGTCCATGACCTCTTCTCAGCTGACCACGCCAGGCCCCGGCCGTGCCTGGACATTCCAGCCACCCCACCCCTCCACCCCAGGGCAGCCCCTTACGCCCAGGCTGCAGTCTGTCCCTCCACCTCTGCTCATGAGGAGCCTCTGCAGACAGCCCTGATCCCTCACCCCCGGCCCCCCACTCCTCCCTTCCCAGTCTGCACTTCTGCAGGTCCAGCAGTCTTAGCTATCCTTTTGGCTTCAAGAAGGGATGGTGGGTACTTGTCAGTGTCCTAACAGGAGATCTCACAGAGGAGGGGTCATTTGAGCTGGGTTTTGAAGGATGGGGAGGAGTTCACCAGCTGAACGAAGGGCAGGTGAGGCGCACTTTGAGCGGACACAGAGGTGTCAGATATCTGAGGAGGAGAGGGATCAGCAAGACTCATGTGGGGACTTGGGGACGTGGGACTTGATGGAGGTGATTGAACCTTGTGGGCCTTGAGTATTTGAGTCCCAGGGCCTTGAGTGCCAGCCAGGGCCACCGAGGGTAGGGGGAAGGCAAGGGATGAGAGGACCATTCAGGAGGCAAAAATAAATGGAATACTTACTTTGGTGCCTTTTATAGATTCAAAGTCACTTTGTTAACTTAAGAACATAAAAATGTATAATGCATGGCTTGATTTGTTCATAAAATTACCATGTTTTGGTCTATTTAGAGAAGACAGCCTGAGGGAGGGAGCCAGTATGGGGGTGGGGGAAAGGAGTTCCTCAAAGATGTATTCAACTTACTTTTCTCAGGTCTTTGCCACACGGGTAACTTGTCCATCTGGCATTGCTCCAGCATGTCAGGGGTCAGAGGTGGGAGGTCAGCCTAGCAGGGAGGCAGAGCTCCTGGTCCCCACAGCAGCACAGAGTGCCCCTCCCTAGAGGCCCGGGGCAGGGGAGCAGGTCTCGATAGACAGACACAAAGTTATCCCGGGAGGGGGGCCGTCTCCCTCCCACAAATGCCAGCACACGAGGACAGGGCAGCCCTGCCCACCTGCACACCCAGGTCCAGTGGCCTTGGTGTCTGACGGTGGGCTGGGGGAGTCGGGCTCTAAAGAAGCAGAAGGGAGCCCCCAGGCCTCCGCTTGGTTTCTCCACCTGGAATCCCCTGCCTTGGGGCTCCTCGCCCTGCCTTCCCTGGCTCTGCCCCTTGGGGCTTTCCCTGGGGGCTGTGTCTGATTTCCCCAGAGAGCCTCCTCCCCCCACACAGGGCCCACCTGAGAAAGAGGCAAGAGCGTGTTTGCTGAGTGACTTAACGAGGGACCCAGGGGGCTGGGCCCAAAGCCCCAGGCAGGACTGCAGGCCCTGGGTGGGGATGCGGACGTCAGGCTCCTCAACGCTCCCTGGGCTCTGGAGCAGAGAAGTGAGGATGGAGACTCACACGGGAGCGAGCAAGTGGGAGGAGAAGAAACCCAGAGGCAGGCCCCGGAGGAGGAAGCAGAAACCGAGGCAGACGCATGGGGAGCCGCCTTCCTGGGTCCCCTCTGGCAGGGCCCCAGTTCCCCACTGGAAGCACCCCAAATGCTCTGCTCCGTCTCCACAGAGCCACAGTCCAGACCCATCCCCACACTGAGGAGCTGCCTGCATGTCAGGGGAATGAGGAAATCACTTCCTACTGACCATTATTCTGTTCGAAATTTTTTGTTTTTTTTAGCTGTGACTCAGTGGAAACTTGCCTGCACAGCCCATGGATGGGGTGAGCTGACCTCCGTGACCCCAGTCCCCGACAATGACGCAGCTCCTGCCTTGACCTCTCAGGGGCCTGGGGCTCCTGGAGGAGGGGCCCACCATCCGCCTCCCCCTCCCCAGGGGCCCACCATCCCCCTCCCCCTCCCCAGGGGCCCACCATCCCCCTCCCCCTCCCCAGGGGCCCACCATCCCCCTCCCCCTCCCCAGGGGCCCACCATCCCCCTCCCCCTCCCCAGGGGCCCACCATCCCCCTCCCCCTCCCCAGGGGCCCACCATTCCTCTCCCCCTCCCCCTCCCAGACCCCTGGGACTCCGCCCATCTGCAAAGACCAAGTCAGAGCCCAGGTTCCCTCAGCTGCCCAGAAGAGTTGAGGGTTATTAAGCAGAAAAGCCATAAATGCCTTTGCATTCTGCTGGCTGTCTTGCCAGCCTGTAGATCAATTATTTCCGGTTTATGGACAACATGCCTAGGCTGCTGCTAGAGCCCGCAATGCCCCATTGGTTTGTCTCTGCCTCCCCCCGCCCGGGGACCAGCGTCAGAAGCCTGAGGTGCCGTGACGGATGGTGCTGGCCAAGGCAGGAAGCAAATGATGCTCCCGCCAGCCGAGGGCTCGTGGTGCCGGGTGGAGGGCGGGGGGCCCTGGGAGGTGTGGATGGTGCTGCAGGCACCAGAGGGGCACTGCCAGCTGAGAGGCCGTGGGCTCTGCCTCTGCCCAGGCTCTGACTCTCCCGAGCTGTGTGGTCCCAGGAAAGTGTCCTAACCTCTCTGGGCCGCTAACTGGGGCTGCTCCCCTGCTTCACTGGCTTGGAGTGAGGACCAGTGTAGAGACTGGGCATCCTGTGTACACATTACCATGGCCCAGGAAAGCATCACATGGCACCTTGTGCTACTGGCACAGTCTCCCCATGGGCCGGGTTCTTTGATCCAGAACCTTCTATGCTTGTGCTCGTCTATCTCAACTTCAGGCAGCCCTCAAGGTGGGAGCTTGGCTCGGCTTTACCCGGGTTCCTGGGTACAGGCAGCCGGTGTCCTGGACTCAGGCCCAGACCCCGCATGTCTCAGCCTTGCTTTCCCCAGGCAGGGCCGCGGAAGCCGAGACAGACACACCACGCAGCCGGCTCCACCAGCAACCACCTGAGCAGAGCCGCCCCGCCTGGACTCTGCCCGTTCTCCCGGGAGCTGGGGGTGGCCCTGCCTCCAGGGGCTCCTGGTCACAACTGCCCAGCGGCTGGCTTCAGGCACACAGCAGAGCCCCTGGACATGCGAGCTCCTCCTCCTTCTCCCCTCGGCCTCTGCCCTGCGCTCCTTCCCGTGAGAGGCTGCAAGTCACACACCTTCCCGGCACTTCTCAGGGACCCTGGGCAGCGGGCCAGGAGCACAGCGGGCACCCAGCCCAAAAAGAGAGGAGGGAGGCTCCAGGCCTTGGAGGACCGGGCGATGCTCGTGGTCACCCAGGTGCCAAGTGGGAGACCTGAGTGAATCCACACCTCCCACTGCTGAAGGAGCCCCAGGAGCGACTCTGGAAGCGGCCAGACTCCTCCTTCCACGTCTCCAGCCTGGCCCCTGCCTCCTCCCCTGGAGCCTTATTTTACAGCGTTACCAGACCGCCCCATTATTTAATAAAACTGTCAGAACCACAGATTTGTGCAAGGCACACAGCTCTCTCTTTCTCTCGCTCCTTTCTTTTCAGATTCAATAAACCCTGAAGTTGTTCCAAGAAGACAGGAGAGTGATGGGAAGTATCGATGCCACATGAGAAAAAGGGGTCATGCAGGCAGGATGTCCTTTGCCTGCAACAGCCCACCTGGACCAGGTAAAGCACCCCCACCCCAGAAAAGTCAGGCAGCTGCTCAGGGTAGGGAAAGCAGGCTTGGGCAAGGGCTGAAGCTCACAGGAAGCCCCACAAACCCGCCTCCCCCCACCCACCGCAAGGGGTGGGAGGAGCTGCGTAGGGTGGGCACAATCTGGGAAGACTTCCCGGAAGAGGAGACACCAAGACCACATCTTGAAGCATGAATAGGAGATCCCCCTTGGAAATGGGTACAAGGGGATTGCACCCCAGTGGAACACTGAGAGGGCAGGGCTGTGTGCAGCAGAGCAAGGCTATGAGAGGACACCGGGGTGACGGAGTGTGCGGCATCTGGGCCAGAGCCTGTCCGGGGCCTGCTGCCAAGATGAGGTCCTCGATGTCCATCTTGGGGTTGCTCATGGGCCAGGAATCTCAGGAGGGAAGCTGCCCTTAGCCACAGGCGCTGGGCCCAGGGAAGGGGCAGTGCCCCAGCCCACGAAGAGGGAGACAGGATGGCGAGCCCTGGTGCCTCCTCACCCAGAGGGCAGAGCCCCCACCGGCAGGTGCCTCGTGGGTCCTGCCCCACAGTAGCTCCTGGCCTGCTGTGTGGGGAAGGCTCAAAAAGGTGATTGCCTGGCTACCCAGCACCCCAACCTGTAATCACAAGGGCCTGCAAGGGGAAGGCAGGGGCCAGGGTGACGGCAAGCAGGGACAGACTGGCACCACAAAGGCCCAGGGGTGCATGGCCCCCAGGAGCTGGAAGATGCAAGGAAACGTCCCAGAGCCTCTGAGGGCCGGGCCCTGCCAGTGCCCGGACGCCAGACCCTGAACACCCACTCGCTCAGGAATCAGGGACCCCTGACCTCCAGAGCCACAGCAGATGGACAGACATTGTCTCCAGTCACCAAGCTGGTGGGGATTTGCAGCAGCCAGAGACAAGCAAACTAGCACCGTGGCTTTGCTCCCAACTTCCCAGCTCGACTCTGTTCTCCCTGAAGGTCTCATCACAGACTCCTCCAGCTGCAGCGCTGAGGAGGGACCCCTGCCCTGACATGGGGGCCCAGGGCCAAGGACGCCGAGCTGCCACCCCGAGGGGCTGCGGCCCCGCCAAGGCCTCCGCCGCCGCCGCGGCATTGCTGGCAATGACTAGGGGCTTCCTGCTGAACGTTAAAGATATTTTACATGGGAGATTTAATACGGAACATTAAGAACCATTGAGATCACTCATATCAATTGAAGATATAATAATTGAACCCCATAAAGATCGCTGAGAAGCTGGTGGAGCTGTAAGGAGAGACATGAAGAGAGATGAATGGGCCCCTGTTCCTCTCCCCGCGTCCCCCACCCTGCCAGAGGTGCTCATTACAGATGCTTGTGGGGCCTCCATCAGCGGCACAGGCCTCAGCTGGGAGAGGGGCCCAGGGCTCTAGTCTCAGAGGGGCCCAGGGCTCTAGTCTCAGAGGGGCCTGGGAAGATCCATAAAGTCCTGTGCATCTCCCGATAGTCTCAGTCAAATATTTGGCTAAGAGGTGGAGCAAGGGCACCGAGGAAATTAGAAATCCAATCTCATGCGGCCCAGGACCCTACATTCCATCTTCGTGCTGTGCTCTGGGCTGCAATCACGAACGCAGAGTGAGCCTTGACCCTGGTCCCACTCAGACTGTGACCGGTCACGCTGACCCCTTTTTTCTCTCCCAGGCGGGTCTCGATCCCAGAAATGGAGACCTTCCCTGACTCCCGCCCCATTCATGCACTCAGCCCCTCCCTGCGTGCAGCCTGGCTGCCTCTGCTTATCTCTAGAAGGTTCCACGCCCTTGGGGAGGTTGGTCAGGGGGAGACAGCTGGGGAACAGCCACGGTTAGCCAAGTGACCTGAAACGTCTCAGCAGGGAGCAGTGACCCGCCTCACCCCCCACTTCCTGTCCCCAGCTCCGACCCCAGGGGCCTCCAGTCTTTGTGTCTCTGGGAGTGAGGCCCTCAGGCAAGCCAAGCCCTGCTCCTGGGTCTCTCTTTGCTGACCCTCTGTGTGGGTCCCTCTTCTGATCCGAAATATGCCAAGGCCAAGGTCACAGAGACCAAGCACTGGGGCTGAGCTGGGACTCCCCCCCCCCGCCAAAGGGCCCCACTCCTGCCTATTGCGCTCACCTAGCTCAGAAGAGCTGGCCAGGAAGAGAGAGGGGCACAAGTCAGCCTGGCTTCAAAGTCCTTGTCCGCCCCTTCGCTGTGTGACACAGGGAACCCGCGTGACCTCTCTGATCCCGGCCTGCCCAGCAGCAGTGGGATCATGGTGCCACCAGGCTTCTAGGTGTGAGCTGACCCCCAGCAAGTCCCTGGAACACGCAGCCCTCTGACGTGGAACCTCCCAGGTCCCTGGGGCCCGGGTGTGAGTCCAGGAGTGGAAATGGTGGTGGGTGAACAGCCGGTGCCCCAGCCACCCAGCCTGAAACAAGTCCTTCCAGGCTCATAAATCTGCCCCATTCCCCTCAAGCTGACACCCAGCCCAGCCGCCTGCATGATCCCATATATTTCATTTACAAGCTGGTCTATTACCCGATTCATAACCGATCTGTCACCCTGAGGGATCAATGCGTTCACGGGGCGCCACACACATAACACCTGGTGTGTAATTGAATCCAGGTTCCCTGGCATCTCACTGCACTGTGCGCTCCCCTCGGGGGCCATCGCCACCCCCACCCCCAGCCTGGGGTGAAAGCACAGAGAAGGCGCCTCCCGACCCCAGCTCACGGAAACGAAGCATGGTCTTAGGAGGACTTCCACGGTCCTAAGCGAGCTGGGCCACTCCCATCCCTGGGGGGCCTTCCTTGCATTCTCTTTTGATCCCCACTGAGCAGGCATCTGGGCTCCCCCTGCCAGTCTCCCAGGCCTGGGGTCTCATACCTACCCCCGTGACGGGCACTCACTCTCTGGCCCAGGGCCACATTCATCAAGTACATTCCTCGATGCGCCGTCAGCTGCTCAACACTTTCAGAGCAAGTCTTCCCATTTTACAGAGAGGGATGCTACAAGAATGACTTTCCCAGGCTGGCGTGTGAGACCTAGATCTGAGCCTATCAGGGCCCCCGGCCGGGCCCTGACCACCTGCACTGAGATGACACTGACCCTCCTCCCCAGGGGTCAGCAGGCAGAGGGCCAAGCAAGGGTGGGACCCCAGCAAAGTGAGACTGAGCTTCTCACTGGGGTTTGTGTGTGATGGGGGCACCGTCTCCCTCAGGGCGGCCTATCCGGGGAGAGAGACCCCAGTGACTGGGCACAAGCCTGCCCCATGCCCAGCTGTGGCCCTGCTGCTCTGGCCCACGCGTCCAGCTGATTGCCCAGCCCAGGGGCTCCGCCACCCCGGCTGGTGGCAGCTCCAGCGAGGTCTGTGGCTGCAGGCTGGGCACCCTCCACACTCGACCTTTCTGGAAGCCTGTGCGGCTGACCTCCCAGGGCCAAGCTTAGCGTGGCTCGCTCTTCCCCACCCACTTTCTCGCTTCTCTGTTACTAACTCTCCTTTTCACAGACGTGGCTCCCTGATGGAAACGGCGTCCTGCCTTCTGCAAGGATTCACATATTCCCAAAAGAGCAGGAAGTCCCCCTCATGTGAGAATTTCTCCGCAGAGGCGGTGCAGAATGGGGCTGTCGGGCTGGGTTTCCACAGGGACCTGGTCTACGGGCACCTCCATTCCCAGAGCGGCCAAACAAACTGACTCAAGGCCCGGGGAGCCGTCTGTCTCCCCAGCGCCAGGACGGCAGGGGTGGAGGGCGTGCTGGGGCCAGAGGCCGGGTCTGGGCCTCCAGCCTTACCTCCGTGTCTGTCTCAGGCAGGGGCCTAGGCCCCGCTGCACGCACAGGTGAGGGTCGGACAGCATCTGTCACCCGTGAAAGGCCACGCGGACGTCCCTCATCCACACTGCACATCACAGCTAAGAGACAGGCCTGGACAGGGAGGGAGCTAAGTGCTCCGGGCTGCAGTCGGGCGGGCTGGCCTGAGCCAGGATGCACCCACGCCAGGCTCTGAGGTCGGACACACAGTCACGCTCACACAGAGACACCCCCAGAGGGTGTTGGCATGTTCAAGGGGGGTGGCCATGGGGTCATGCATCTTCCCAGGTGGCTCAGTGGTAAAGACCCCACTGCCAATGCAGGTTCAATCCCTGGGTCAGGAAGATCCTCTGGAGAACGAAACGGCAACCCCTGCAGTGTTCTTGCCTGGAGAAGCCCATGGACAGGGGAGCTTGGCGGGCTGCAGTCTAAGGGGTCACAAAGAGTGGACATGATGTGTGACTAAGAATGGGGTGACGGCCTCTCAGGCCCTGCTGGCCTCACCAGCAGGCCACCACCTG
This sequence comes from Ovis canadensis, assembly GCF_042477335.2. Taxonomy (NCBI): domain Eukaryota; kingdom Metazoa; phylum Chordata; class Mammalia; order Artiodactyla; family Bovidae; genus Ovis; species Ovis canadensis. The sequence goes on along the minus strand of NC_091253.1, from coordinate 25,085,021 downwards.
GCTGCCTGGGCACCTGGGGAAGCTCCCTCCAGCGAGGGCAGGGTGCAGGTGTTCAGGCTCAGTCAACCAGCGCAGAGAGAGTGAGGGGCTCAGGGAAGGCTCCCCCTGCCCCAGCAGCCCCCCCCGAGGAAGCGGAGGCAGGCGTCCCCAGGCAGGCGGTGGCCCAGTGGGAGAAGATCCAACCCCTGCTCCAGTGCTGCCCAGGGAGGTGGGGGCCCACTGGGCAAGTTCACAGCTCACGTGGTCCCTCTGAGCTTCGATGTCCCTCCTGGCAAGCAGAGCAGGGTGCCCACATGCACCCCAAGTTGGCCCCAGGACAGACCCAAGTGGGCGGTCCCCCTGGAGCCTGTGACTGTACGTCAGGACTAGAAAGGAGGAGACCAGGGACAGTGGGGGTGGAGAGGTGGGGAGAGAGGGCGCCTCTCACAGGTGGGGAAACTGAGGCCCAGAGGGCAACAGAGGTTTGTTCAGGAGTACCCAGCAGGAGCAAGGCCCTCGAAGACGGAGGAAGGGGGCGGGAGCACCTTCCGGCTCCCGGGTGCCCCATCCTGAGCTCCCATCATGGTGATGACGGGAGACGCCTTTTGTGGGACGTTCCGGGCCCAGCCTGGGCGGTCTGAAAGGGACACAGACCCACAGGGCCGCGGGGCCAAAGCCCTGGGGGCCGGCAGCGCCCAGCACGGCCTCTGTCCAGAGCTGTCCATTATCCTTCCGCAGCTAAGGATGAGGATCGCGAGGACATTAGTCTCAGAATTACCGGCGGAGGAGAACGTTAAGAGGAAAATAAATTAAAAAGAAATCCATTCGAGCTGTAATTGTAATACAGTGTATCATAGTCAATTGAATCGCAAATACAAGCTGGTCCCTTGTCAATTGATTTCAGCAAGTAAACAATTTGGGTATTTAAATTGGAAATTCACCGCAAAGGGAGTGGGATTTGGTTCAAGGAGAACTAGAACTTCAGCTTAAACTTGGCTCTGGGTCTCCAGTCCTGGTTGGCCTGGTGACTCTGCACTGGAGGGAGGGGACAGGTTCCTGCCCTGCTGCCGCTTGGGGGTCACCTCCTCGGGACGCCGTCCTAGCCCCCAGCCAGAGCACATGGCCCCCTGCTCTGGGCCGCCTTTGTTCCTAGGTGCTTCCGCCTCTGCCCATGCCTCCCTAAGCAAGCTGGGGCTTCTCTGTCACATGGATGAATGCCCCTCCACACTAGGGGCTTCCAGTGGGCAGGGGTCCTGGTTTACTTCCTGAGCCAAGCCCAGGTGAGAGGGCAGTGCTTGGACCATGCAGCTGTCGAGAGAATAAGTGGGTAAGTAATGGCTAAGAGGATGGATGGGTGGAAGAATGGATGGACAGATGGACAGGCAGGTAGATGGGTGGGTGGAGAGATGGACACGTAGGTGGATGGATGGGTGGGTATGTGGGTAGACGGATGGATGGATGAATAGGTGGATGGGTGAGTGGATGGATGGATGGGTGGATGGATGGATGGATGGATAGGTAAGTGGATGGGTGAGGGGATGGATGGATGAGTACATAGATGGGTAGGTAGGTGGATGGATGGATGGATAGATAGATGGACAAGCAGATGGATAGATAGGGTGGATGGATAGATAGGTATGTAGGTGGATGGATGGGTATGTAGGTGGATGGGTGAGTGGATGGACAGATGGGTGGGTAGATGATAGGTAGGTGGATGGATAGGTGGATTGATGGGTGGATGGATGGTTGGATAGGTAGGTGGATGGATGGGTAGATGATAGGTAGGTGGATGGATGGGTGGGTGGGTGGATGGGGGCAGAGTGGCTAGGCAGATGCATGAACAGCTTAGCAAGACAGCTGGATGTTTCTGAGCTAATCAAGACAAGTGGCCACTTCATTGAGAAGTGCCTTTCTTACTCCTGAGCCTTTCTTACTTTCAACCAAGATACCATTTTCAGAGCAAAGCAATGCCTGTTGCCTAGAGGATTTACAGGTATCCCGTCAACTGAAGCAGCTGGCCTTAAGCACAATGAACAACCCCTGGATGACCCCTCCAGGAACAGCGCCTATGAGGAGGGGTGCACTCCTGCAGGGCAGGGCATCTGCAGGAGCCTGTGGAGGTCACGCCTCTCCAAGTTACCTCCCCCGCGGGGTCACACTGTGTCCACCCCAGGGTCTGCCTGAGCTGGCACCAAGGAGGACTGTCCCCCGGCGGTCTCAGCACTGACTCTGCTGCAGTGAGGCTGACACGGCCTCCTGTCCAGGGCCACAGAGTTAACAGGCTGAGAGGACATGGGAGCCGTGGCCAAGGGCGAGAGATCTGAGCATGGGGGGAGCAGAGAGGACGGAGCCCAGAGAGGTCCCGGAGCAGCCTGTGTCCCCATGGCGTCCACGGCAGGCAGGCCCTCCTTGCTGTGACGAACAGTGAAGTCACAGCACAGCGAGCGAAGATGGAAGTGAAGGGGGTCGGAGGCGGGTTCCACTTTCCAGAGACGGCCACACTGCCACTCTTCCCAAGAGGCGACGTCTCCCCCCACCTCCCCGTGAACCTGGGCGGGCTCAGCCTTGCTCGCTGCAGTCCCAGTGACGCTGTGTGACTTCAGAGATGAGGTCTCAGGCTAGGATGCCGTTTCTGCCGGGCTCTCCCTCTGGGGCTGCTCCCTGGGACCAGCGGCCAGCCGCACGGAAGCCCGGACCACAGGGAGAGGCCACATGCTGGCGTGAGGCCGGCAACCCCAGCTCAGATCCCAGTCGACGGCCGGCATTGACCGGCAGGCCTGCGGCTGAGCGAACCTGCAGGTGATTCCAAACCAGGACCAGAGACGAGCTGTCCCTGCAGGGCCCCGTCTAACCGGAGGGTCGGCGGCGGCGGCGGGGGCTGTTTTGTTCCACGGTCATGACAACCACTGCAGACACCAGCTGAGTCTCCCGCTCTGCCGTCTGTTTAATGAGTTCCCTCCCTGTTTTCCAGTCCCCCGCTCCATCCGCGCATCGCTCCGGCTGCCTTAGAGGAGGCTGTGCTTCTTACTGAGTCCATAAACCACAGGACACGGCGATGGCGTCACGACAGCGCTAGGAAACACCTGGGAGCAACGGCGCCTGGTGGACATGCCCGTAGGGAGAGGAAGCCTCTTTCTTTACCTTTGTCTTCTGTTTTGTTTGGTTGTGTTTGGTTGTCTGCCTGAGGTGTGTCCTGTGAAGTGGAGGAGTTGCTGAGATTGTATGTGGTTGACGGTGTACACACGGAGTGGAAGGACCCCTTGGACGCGGCCCCCCTCCACCCAAGGCTGGCTCAGTGGGGGGCTCTTGCAGGTTTGTGGCTCAGGGTCCAAGGGGCCCTGAAGTGCCGGGTCCGGGTCCTGGGCAGGGGGTCCCCACAGCAGGGTCCTCTCGGGGTTCTGCAGCAAGCAGGGAGCAGGCAGGGCACGGCCAGCGCAGGGTGGATCCTGAGCCCCAGCCTTGTGCAGGCCCGGCTCCTGTCACCCTTCCGCTGGAGGCTCTAATAGTCCCATTCTACAGACAGGAAACTGAGGCTTGGGGGAGGGAGCCGTGAGTGCCCCTGGGCTGTGACCCACATTGAACAAATACCTCTCTTCCACCAACTCGGTGCTGAAGCCAGGTTCTTCCCAGCACCCACACGCTCCCCAAAAGGAAAGTCCAATGCAGCCAGCCTCTGGCTTCCTGTGACTCGTGTCTGGCCTGGACACGTGAGACTGGTTCCAAGTCTGGCTCTGTTGCCACACGCTGTGGGACTTCAGGGAGCCTGGTCTGTCTCTGGACTTTCCCAGGAGAGGAAGGGACAGAGCAGAGGTGCTCCCCTCATCCCGCTGGCTCCGGGAGGGCACAGTGGGTACCGCTGGTCATAGCGGCCCCAGCCCATTATGTGCGGGCACCATATGGGCACCTGCTGGCCGGCCGCTCACTGTCTGCACCCAGACAGCTGGCCTGGCTCTCGACCTCCCTGCCGCTCCAGACAGCAGGAGCCTGAGGTCACCCTGATGCGTCACTCTCCAGTGGGGAGGCCCGGAGTCTGGCCAGGCAGTGGCTGCTGCCACCACCAGCCCTGCCCTGGGCGCCCTCCTCCTGGCCCCGAGCTGCCCTTGGCCTGTCCACGTCAACGCCTCGCCCTGAAACACCTGCTCCCCCAGGGTCAGGGGGAGCTGGCGGGGCGGCAGGGGGTGCTGGGGTCCCAGCAGCCCCTCCCGCGCCCTCCCCACCCACAGACACTCCAAGGTCGGGCGGCCGAGAGTGAGTGGAGGCAGAGCCTGTGCAGGCAAGCCGGGGCCCCTGTGCTCAGGCGGCCAGGTGGGGCACGGGGCACCGGCCAGCCGTCTCCTGCCCCTCCGCCCCCACGCCCAGCCTTGCTCCCCCCTGGCTGCCCTGCCCCGAGTGCCTCCCCTCTGCAGCCCACCCCGGCCTGGCCAGCAGAGCTGGGCTATGCACTCACAAGTGCCGCCCTCCCGGCTCCTGAAGGCCCGAGGCCTCGCACCTGCGGCCGGAGGCGTGATATCCAATTTGCAGCCGACACCTCCTCTAGACACCCTGGGCCCAAGCAGCCAGCGGCCCCGCGGCTGCAAAGCTGAGGACGCGGCTGCTGCCCCAACACAGGGGTCTGCCCACCACCTCGCCCCCCCAGCCTGTCTTGCCGCCATGCCCACACTGCCGCAGGGTCGCATTTCCCAGGCCCTAGGGAAGGAAGTGTCGAGAAACGCAGAGCTTCGCAGGATCGTTCAACCTGAAGCTGTCTTTGGGGCAAAGCAGAAGGGGTCCGGAATGCTTCAGACCCTCTGCAGCGGAAGACGGACTACGGGGGTGGGGGGCTGAAGAACGAGGGGCTGCTGAGCAGGAAGTAGCCTCCTGCAGACCCTTCTGGAATTCTGAGGCCATGGACTCTGCCTGTCCTGGGGGCCTGGCATGTACAGCCCCCAGCCCACAAGGTCCTGAGCTCTATGGGGGCCTGGGAAGGGCAATGCTGAGTCCTGCAGTGAGGGGCCGGGGTCTGCCTGCACCCCCTCTCCACGGCGGGTGAGGCTGTCTCCCGCCCTCTCCTACCCACAGAGGCCAGGCACTCCCAGTGGCTTCTCTGGCTCCAGACCCTCATGTGTAGGAATGCCTCCCCCACGCCTCACTCCTGCAGAAGAGGGGGACCCATGGGCAGCCTGGGCTGGGCTCTTCCCACCCAGGACCCCCTTCTCCGTGCCCAGCCCCCGGCTGGGTGCCCAGAGGCAGAAAAGCTGTGACATCACTTCGGGAGCTGGAGGGGCCGCAGAGCTGCGTGGGGGAACAGGGTGGTAGGCTGCCCGCTGGCCCTCAGGGAGGACGGGCCGGGCCACGGCCGGGCTGGGCTCCCACGGTTGGTGGAGGCCCTGCCCCAGCCTGCATTTCCTGCGCACACGGCCATCACACCCGCGCACTCACACACTCACACACACCCCCGCCACCCCTTCCACCCAACGCAGCCCAGGCTCCACCTCTGGGGTCCCGGAGCCGGAGGCTGCCTCCCGCTGACGGATGACAGATGGAGACCAGTGGCCCTGTAGCTGGCTATGATGGCAGTTTATTGGGCGGCTCAGCCAGGGGCCGGCACAGAAGCAGGGGCTCGGCACGCGGCAGGCGGCAGGCAGGTGCAAAGCTCTGCAGGTCCATGCAGGCCAGGCGACAGCATCAGCCTGCAACACAAGAGGCTCTGTCAGCTCCTGGCGAGAGAGCCCGGCTCAGCTGTGGCAAGAGCAGGCAGGGCGGAGGCCCGGGAGCCAACGGCGGGCGAGGGGTCCTGCCGGCTCCCAGGCCTGGGTCTCCCCAGCACGCCAGCCTCCTGGGGGAGCCGAGGGCCTTCCCTTGGGCAGGGCTGTTGGAGCTGGGGGTCCCCTGGGGGCAGTAGGCTGGGCGGTGAGTCACAAGGTGGCAAGGAGGGTGGGCCCTGGCGACCAGCCTCCATCTCACAGGTGAGAAGGCAGAGGTCCCGGGAGGGGAGCCGCCATGGCCACGGTGCCGCGTGGACCCCCCGGCCCAGGTCAGGCTTCCCCAGACCTCGCTGTCCTCCCTCCACCCGTCTAGCCTGTCCTCACCCCCGAGTTCGGCCTGGCTGCCCCGCTCTCTCCTGCTTCCAAAGCCACATGCCTGGAGCTGTCCTCGGTCCCTCCTGGCCCCTGGCCTCTCCCTTCCCAGGATGTCACAGCCAACCGGCCCTTGCAGCCCCGAGGGCTCTGCTGACCGCCCCTCCCCCTCCTCTCCTGCAGCGCCGCCCACACGTCCTCCTTGGAACCACAGGGACTGTGGCCGTGTGCGTCTGCACAGGCTGGGGGCCCCCCAGACCACGCTGGAGCCACGAGCCAGCGGGTGAAGGGCAGCTCCTCAAACAGCGCCTCTTAAGGAGGCCCCAGAGCACTGCTGAAAATCACAGCCCACCATGGCAAGGCCCCTGCAAAGGCCCTGAGGAACAGGACCCCCCGCCCCGCCCGCGCGCCCCTTGCACGTGGAGGTCTCCAGGCACGTGCCACCTCCTTCGCCTCCCCACAGTCCCTCTGCCCCAGCCAGGGCCCAGCAGCAAACCTGAGAACCACAGGGAACCGCCGCTGGTCTGTGCTTCCCTCCCTGCTGGGCAAGCTTGCCCACTCCCTTCGGAGGGTATGCTGAGTACCAGGAAGGGGAGGGCAGGGAGGGGAGCAGAGGTCGCTCCCCAATGCCCCTCCAGACACAGGCCCAAAAGGGTGACCGAGGCTCAGCCCACGTGGGCGCCCTTCAGAGCTGTGCCTGCCTCAGCCCCCGCCAGAGAGCCCCCAGCACCTGCATGCCTCCTCTGCGGCCTCACCCGCCTTCCTGTCCCCGCACCCCACCTCTGCGCCTGTCACCTCCTCCCCAGAGTCCCTCCCAGGAGGCCCTCTAATGCCAGCCTCATGGGAGACCCCATCCGGAGAGCCAGCTGCAGGCCTGGGCCTCTAGGCTCCATCTCCTTGTTGGTAAAATGGGGCTACAGTCAGCTGGCACCCCCAAGCTGGCTTAGCGCTTCCTAGAAGCCTGGGCACGGGCTCTGGCTGGTAGGATGGTGAAGACTCAGCTGCCCCCCGCCGACCCCCACCCCCAGGCCTGTGCAGACCCCACCCAGCCCTCTGCAGGTGCGTCTCCACTTGCATGAGGGACTCAAGTGGGGGACCTCCGCACCCAGCACGCGGCCCCCACCCCAAGTGCCCCACCTGCCGCCCTGTGCTCTGCAGGTGGAGCCTCAGCCACACGGTTCTGACGCGAGGCTGCAGAGCAGACCTTTGGATTTGAACAGATGGGACACTGACGGGATCTGAAAGGCGCTAGGGGTGGGAGGCCGCGGCCTGCAGGGCTGAGCCCCTGGTGCTGGGATCTCCCCTGGGCTGGGGTCCGCGGGGCCTCCAGGAAGGGCACCCACAGATCCATGGTGCGGAGACTGGCTCTCAGGGTGCAGGGGCTGGAGGGGGCCATCTTTCCAGGCTTCGCACAACCCACAGCCCTGCCTTGCCCCCATCCCTGCTGCGCCCTCTTCCTGCCCCGGCCGACCTCCTCAGTCCCCGTCTCCTCAGGGTGGCGTCACCGTGGGGGCCACAGGGGCTTCACACACCCCCACCCCTTCAAGATGGTGCCCGGCTCCAAACACCCCCGGGGGCTCAGGGACCCTGGGTTGATTTGGACCTGCACTGACCACCTTCCCCACCTCACCATCAACTTCATGCAGCAGACACACTGTGCCTGCCCCATGGTTTCTCATCTCTTAAGAGCAGAGTCAGGGCCAGGTCTACAGCCAGGATCAGGTTCAGAGTCAGGTCCATCACGTGATCAGAGCAGGACCAGGGGCAAGGCTCAGGGCGTGAGCAGGGGCGGGGCTCAGGGCGTGAGCAGGGGCAGGGCTCAGAGCGGGACCAGGCTCAGGACTCAGAGCGGGAGCAGGCTGCCCTAGGGTCCATCTGGAGCACCTTCCTTTGACTGCCTGGGGCTCAGATCACCCGTGAGCTCCCTGGGCTGTGGGGTGATGGTGAGGGGCCTTCTCGAGGTGCAGGCACCACAGAGGCTGGGCTTGGCTCCCATCCCTCAGGTCACCGTCAATGTCCCTCAGAAGAGTCATTTCTCATCCACTCACCACTCTGCCAGTGATGCGCCCAACCCTTTGGTGGTGGGCAACTTCAGCTGCCGTGGGGACCCAGGCCCAGACCCCTGGGCATTCTTCTCCACTGCTGGGCCTTATGCCAGTCTCGTGTGCCCACTGGCCGACTGACAGGCCAACTGATGGCACACTGACCATTGACTCCTGCACCGTGGCTGCATGTGGGTTAGCCCTGCCCTGGGAGGGAGAGTTCAGGGGCTGAGCAGGAGAGCACCCAGCACAGATACAGTCTGCTGGTCCTCCCTGGTGACACTCTCTGAATAGCTTATTAGAAATTAATATTTAATTCTCTTCTGTGGATTTAGCTTAATTATTCAATTTATTATTGCAATTACTGAGAAGTACCCAGAAGCAAAACTGCTAGCTTTGAGCAGGGAAACAGTCGGGGGGCAGGGTGGGGCGTCTTGTGAAGCGCAGCTGACCCTCAGAATGCTTGCTTCATAGACTTTGGCCCAGGGGCTCCCCCTAGCCCCCTGAAGTCCTCGTTCTGCATCGAAGCCCTTTCTCCTCTGGTCAGGCCTGGTGGCTCCCTTCCAAGTGCCTGCCCTACAAGTGGGGCCTGGAGCCCTCCTCTCAGGGGGTCCCCGAGGGCAGGGCCCCACCAGCCGCCTCCTGCATGGCTCTGGAGAAGCAACGGGAGGAAAGTGGCCAGGCCCTCACCCGCCCACTGGGCTGATTGATGGGGCTCCTGCAGGAACCCCATGATCATGCAGCCCTGTGTCAGGGCGGGGACTGTCCCCCTTCACGGGTCTGATACCAAGGCTGCGTGGAGCTGGGGACCTGCCCTCTGCCCCAGGTGGAGACGGCAGATGGGACCCAAACCCAGGGCCATGCCACCGCCCAGACACGCTCTCGCCCGACCCTTGGCTTCAGGCAATGTGTCCTCCTACAGCCCAGTGAGTGGGGTTGTCACAGTGGACACAGGACTGGATGGCTCAGTGGCCTGACCCTGAGGTCAAGGTGAGCATGGGGGATGCGGGTGGTGCCAAGCTTCACCTTCTCCCTGCTCAGAGGGGCCCCGGCTGGCATCATCAGGTACCCCCACTCCCGTCCTGATGTTGCTGAGGGCCCAGCGCCCTGGCACGGCCTGGGATTCTGTGTGTCCAGTGGTCACTCCAGGGACAGTGTGACCCCTGGACAGGTGCCGCCCCAGAGCCTGGAGTCACAGAACCAAATCTGAGGCCAAGTGCCAGCTGGGCAAGGGCGGGGGTCGGGGAGAAGGGGACAGTCAGGGGGGCAGGGTGGGGCGTCTTAGGAAGCGCAGCTGACCCTCAGAATGCTTGCTTCGTAGACTTTGGCCCAGGCCCAGGAGCTGGGCACACAGGCCTCAAGCGCCCCTACCCCCCATGATGGGAACAAAGGCCTGGGGCTGGGGTCTGAGCGAGGTTCCCAGCCTGGGTTACAGGAGTCATCGGGGAACCCAGACTCCTGCTTCTGGGGAGGTGTGTGGTCAGGCAGGTCGGCAGCCAGATCGCAGGAGAGGAAGCCTGAGAGACCCTGTGGGCACCCAGGGTGGCTGGGACTCGAAAGGCTCCAGGCCATTCCACCTCGCCCCTGCCTAGCAGCTAGCTGGCAAACGCCGCCACACCGTCCATCAGCCCTCCCATCTCACTTCTGTGCGGCCACTGGCACTGGAGTGTTTCTGTTCTTTTCCACCTTTGTTCTGGTGGAGGGCATCCCCACCGGCTGGCTGGGCCAGGCCCTCCTCATGTGGCCATCTACCCAGCCTGGGGTGCCAAGGGGTGGGGCCATCACATGCAAAGGGAAGGGGGCCTACTGGGAGCAAACACTGCTCCTGACAAGTGGCCCCAGGAAGCCCAGGGGCCTCCTGAACGTGGCCTGGCCTGGCTTTTGCTGCCGTGCTCCACCCACAGTGACCCCAGGCCATTGCCTGTCCCTGCTCTCAGCCCCAAGTGCCCACCTCCTTGTTTGATGGAGGAGCCCATACCCACCTCTCAATCCTCAGCTCTCAAGAACCACCTCCTCCAGGAAGCCCTCCCTGCAGAGCTGCAGCCCTTCCGGCTTCCACTCTGCTCCTGACAGGTCAGTGCCTCAGGGGCCTGCTTCTCTCCTGGCTGTGCGCTGCGGGAGCAGTGCTGGGTCTGCTTCCCACCGGCAGGGGCAGGGGTGTTCACTGAATCAGACAGAGGCATCGCCGACCTCTGGGTTGCTCGGACTTGTTCCCGTGTGTCCTGCCCGAGGTGACTGGGAGGACAAGGCCCGGCCCTGCTGGCTGGAGGGCCACTCGGGAACATCAGAGAGAAAGGCCAGCTGAGTGTCCCATCTCCATGAACAAGAGCAGGCTTGTGACAACAGCAACACCATTGCGACAGTGACGGCGTGGTGAGGAGACAGCCTGTCACGGAGGGCGGGACTCCTCTGGGCTGGACACCTGGTGGGCTTTGCCACTGATGCCCACAGTCACTGCAGAGGCAGCATGGACGCTCCTTCATAGATCGGGGCCATGATGGGGGCCACAGCCCCTCCCCCTCCTCCTGCTGCCCCCAGCCTCGCCCAGGGGTCTCTGCCCACCTGCCTGCTGACCAGGGGCTCTGAGAGGTGGGCACTGGGTCTCTGGGGGAGATTTCCATGCATAAATGCCCAGGGAGCCATGTGACCTTCAGGGAGCCCTCCCAGCACCCCCGGCAGGCACGCTTCCCACTGCGGCAGGGCGGGCAGGGCTGCCCAGTGTCACCAGACTGCAGGTGACCAGGCCACCAGGCCTTTCACAGGCTCAGCCTAGAGCGGTCAACTGAGCCACCTTCATGAGCACGCCCCGAGGACAGCGCCACTGACCACCCAGGCCACATGGACGACCCGCAGTCCCCGCACCACCAGACCTCAGGGTCACGCAGACCCGAGCTGGAGCCTGGCCCCACACTCCCACTCTGTGATCTTGAACAGCCACTTGGCCTTCGGGGCAGCACTTCCCTGGCACTCCCAGCCCCAGAAGGCTCACTCCTCTGTGCTGTCCCATTCCGGGTAAGTCCCTTCATCTCTCCATGTGTCAGTTTTCTCATCTGAAAAATGGGGACATACCAGCACCTCCATCATGGGGCTGTGTGAAGATTAAGTGAGGTTCTCCCATGTAAAGTCCCTACTGATGGAGCACAGTCATCTCCTGCCCACCCGGATGCCACGCTGTCCACCACCGCAGCCTCTGGGGAGGGGGAGCGGGCAGCTCAAGGGGAGGTCTGTCCCTCCCTCCTGACCTCACGCATGTGCACACACACGCAGACACACACACGCAGACACATGTGTACACACAGACATACATGCACACACAGAGACACGTGCACAGAGACACGTGCACACAGAGACACACATGTGCACACACATGTACAAGACACACGTACACACAGAGACGCATGCACAGGCAGACACACACGCAGACACACGTGCGTGCACATAAACATGCAGACATACATGCACAGACACACATGTACACAGACTCACATGCACACACACGCGCATGTACACAGACACATGTACAGAGATGCACGCACACACAGATACATGTGTACACAGACACATACATGTACACAAGACACATGTACCCACAGACACACATGTACAGAGACACACGTACACAGAGACACACATGCACACACAGAGATGCATGCGTGCACACACATACACAGACACATGTACACAGAGAGACACACATGTGCGCACACAGACACACATGCAGATGCACACAGAAACACACACAACACACATGCAAACAGAAGCGCGCACACACACAGAGCTGCAGACACACACGTGCATAGAGGAGCCTGGAGATGAAGACCCCACCACTCACTTCCCAAATGGAAATCAACGGCTTCAAGGTGGATATTTCACAGCTTTCAGAAACCATTAAAAACATGATTTGCTATGAGCCTCCATTGAGCCCCTTAAATTTTTGTGCTCGTGAAAAATGCTTCATGGATTGTTGCCCAGATACTGGAATTTCCTATTTGCTGAGGCCCAGCTTTGTGACCCCAGTGGGTGCAGGTGAGGACAAGCCCCTGCTTGCCCTGACCCCCTGCTCCCTCCTCCAGCCACTCCCCCATCCTACACCAGGCCTTGGGACCCACAGAGCCCACAGGGACACACAGACAGATCCACAGCGAACAGCTAAACGTGAAAAGAGATCCTGAGGGTGTAAGCACCGAAGCTGTGGGTGCCCAGGAGGACAGAGGGATGGGGAAGCCCTCCAGATCCAAGGACTCAACTCCTACCGGTTCCACCAGCTCCTTTCCCGTAAGAGCCACCAACCAAGACCTGGGCAATCCTGCTGCTGGCCAGTTGCACTGGGCACTGGGAAACAAGCCCCTCTGAAGCCTGACACCCTGCCCCGCATCCCGAGAAATCACAGGGGTACATGCCCGGGCCCTGGGCCCTGCTGGGGACCCAGATTCCCCATAGCTTCCTCTGCCTGAGATTGCATCCCTGAAAACCAAGGTTGACCCCAAACCTTCATCTCTCAGATCTGCTCAAAGCAACCGGGCTTGGAGGTACTTCTGGAAACAGCACTTTTCAGAAAGGCAAGGGGGTCAGATATGAGATGAGGAGCTGGGGCCAGGAGCTGGGCTTGACCAGGACAGGCACCCTTGCTTCTGCTCCTGTGTCATCTGAGGTTCCTACTGGGGCTGAGGAGGCTCAACCCGGACCACAGACTTGGTCTACACCCCTCTCACGCTATGAGGCCGACCCAGTCATACTCTAAGCCCTGACCCTGGTCACACTATAAGGCTGATCCCAGTCACACACTGAGCCCTGACCCTGGTCCCACTCTGAGCCCTGACCCTGGTCCCACTCTGAGCCCTGACCCTGGTCCCACTCTGAGCCCTGACCCTGAGCCCTGACCCTGGTCCCACTCGGAGCCCTGACCCTGGTCCCACTCTGAGCCCTGACCCTGAGCCCTGACCCTGGTCCCACTCTGAGCCCTGACCCTGGTCCCACTCTGAGCCCTGACCCTGGTCCCACTCTGAGCCCTGACCCTGGTCCCACTCTGAGCCCTGACCCCAGTCACACAGTGAGCTCTGACCCCGGTCCCACTCTGAGCCGTGACCCCAGTCACACAGTGAGCTCTGACCCCGGTCCCACTCTGAGCCGTGACCCCAGTCACACAGTGAGCCCTGACCCCGGTCTCACTCTGAGCTGTGAGCCCAGTCACACTCTGAGCCCTGACCCTGCTCACACTCTGAGCCCTGACCCTGGTCCTGGACAAGCCCTCATACTGCTGTAAATTGAGTGCAGGAGCTCACAGGTGAGCGAGGCTGGCTGAGCTAGGTAGGAGGTCCTTCCACTTTGGAGAGTTCCAGGTCCTGACCTGCCCCGTCCGCACACCCCCAAGCCCCAGCCCGTAAGGACCAGGCAGAGATGGGCCTGCAAACCTCGGCAGCTGGGAAGAACTGAGCCTAGGGGAGCTGCAGCCCCGGGAGTCGGCAGGGGTCCTTGGGGGGTAGCCTGGACAGTGGGACGGGGGTGATGTAGGGCTGCACCCCCTCCTTGGGAGACCCCTGGAGGGCAGGGCCTCGCCCGACACACAAACAGAGAAACGGACACATGAGGCTGCAGGTGTCAGGGAGCCCCTCCCTCAAGGCCTATTTTTTCTGCAGAAGTAATAACCCCCTGCATTTGAATAGAGCCTTTTCCTTCCTCAAAGCACTGTTTATATTTAGCCATTATCTGCCTTTGTCCTCAGAGCAACTCGGCAGCAAGAGAGAGGCAGACAGCAGCCCCACAGCTCTGCAGAAGCCGCACCCAGAGCAGGTGGGCCTCCAGGTCCCAGAGCCTCTGCTGCATGGCCTGAGGGTCACAGAGGGTACCTGAGCGCAGCGGGCTGGGGTCTCCCCTGGCTTGGTGACATGCCAGAGATGACGTGTCCCTACAGGGACGGGCTCAGGGCTCCCCTGGTTCTATGGTGCCCAGGGACACCCACACCCCCAGACCCCCCCACCAAGTGGCCTGGGGCCTGACTCCCAGCTTGTCCTACCAGGGTCTGAGCTGCCCCAGCCCCAGGCCCTCCCCACTGTTCATCTGTGAGCTTCTAGGAGCTGGAGACCCCTCCTGCCCCCTGAGCCCACAGGCCACTAAGGGGCTACTGGCCAGCTGTGTGACCTGTGTCCCAGCCTCGCCTTCCATCTTCCCAGGGGACGGACATGGCTGTGGTCAGTCCGCTCCAGCCAGGGAGCTCACTGGAGGCGGATCAGCTGTTCCCATGGGGTCTGCGTGCCTGGCCCGAGGACGCATCCTTGGGTTCCCTCTCACAGTGGGATAGGTTCAGGGTGCAGCATTGCCCAGCCCTGGGGCGGGGTCACAGCTGGGTGTGCAGGGGAGGGTGGGAGGTCTGGGCGGCCCTCGGAGCAAAGGAGGGCAGTAGAGAAATCTGAAGGAGTGGAGAGGCGGCTGGAGCCCCTCCCCGCTGGTCCCTCAGCACCGGTACTATCCCTGCCCAGGGCCCAGGAGCGCAGGAGGCCCCGTCATCGTGGGCCATCACCTCTGGTGATGGAACCCAGGCTGGGACATGGCAGCGCCCTGCGTATGACCGTGGGCCTCAGTCTCCCCTGCTAGATGGTCCTGACGATGACCATCCCACCATTGTGAGCAGAATGACCCAAGTAGCAGGCGTGTTGCCCCCAAGGGTGACACCCGGAGCTCTACCTATGCCCTGGGCTGCGTCACAGATGACCACAGATGGGGTGGAGACTAGGACCCAAAATCAAGGGCCAGCAGGGCGTTAGGCCCTCTGAAGCTCTGGGGAGGGTCCGCTGCCTGACTCTGCTCACCGCTGTCCCAGGGGACTAGTCAGCCATGACCTTCTGGAAGTCAGTGCTTACACAGGGGTCTTCAGGAGAGCCTATCCTGGGCTGTGAGCTCCAGGCTCGTGGGCTGCCTTCGGCCTTGTTCACCACTGGTCAGCAGGGCCCAGCCATGGCTGACACATCGGAAGATGACAGGTGGATAAGTGGACGGGTGGGTGGATCAGAAGTGGGGAGATGAGCGGATGGATAAGTGGGGGGTGGTGGATGGATAAATGAATGGATGGGGCTGGGTCAAAGGAGATCAGATGGGTGGCATGGGGGCAGGGACGGCACCTACCCGGGGCGGCATCACTTTCGAACAGAGGTGGCGACGATGAGGACGATGACCAGCAGGACGGTGACGCCAGCCGCCAGGAGGAAGCACTTGACTTTGCGTCTTCGGAGCTGGACAGAGAGACAGAGGCTGCTGTCGTGTGTTGGGTGTCTAGCCTCCCATCCTGGGGGACACTGGGCCTGTGACTGCAGGGGGCTGGGCCCACCCGAGGCCAAGGCCCACACAGACCTTGTCCCTTGCAGGGGGCCCTGCCCTCAGATGGCACACACTCATCCAAGAGCCGCTCTGGGCTGGCCCTGGAAAGGAGGCAGGAGAGCCAGTGAGGCGCTTGCAGCTCCAGAGGCAGCCAGGCCTGGGAGTGGCTCCTGGTTTGCCCTCCTCCTTAGCCACGCCCCTTCCTGGGACCTTGGATTCTTCTGCAAGTATATGATGAGGCCATGGACTCCAGGAGCCACTTGGAAGACTTTATAAGATGACGCATGGAAAGTACACCCCATGGAGTCTCACACATGCCAGCCATGAAGTCCTCCCCAGACACTTTTCTTATTCCTGTATGTTGCTGTGGTCACTAAATTTACAACTTGCAGGCCCACCACCAAAGGCCTCAGTGCGGGAAGACACACAGATTGGTGCTGGAGAACTCGTCAGGGAGGGTTCTAACTCTCCAGGTCCTGAGCGCAGGGGGTGTGACTCCCCAGGCACGTCAGCCAGTGGGAGATAAGGGACCAAGGTGGAAGCTGGGGCAAAGAGAGAGCTTAGAATAGCCTGGGAGGTCACCAAGCAGTTCAAGAGGGTTAGTGACAAGACCTCTAACTTCACAAGAGTTAGTGACTTAGGAAGTAACTAGGAGGATGGGGAGGAGAAGGAAGACCATCCCTGGAAGGACAAAGGCCTCAAGCAGAAGGGCAATCTGAGAGGATGGGGGCAAGACCAGGAGGGGAAACCTCAGAACTTGGCTGTGATGGGATATTCAAGAGAAGGGAAGGAGGCCAAGGATGAATCCCCCAGCAGCTCACCTGAGCCATCAGGTGGAGGCTGGGGCTGGGCCTGGACTCATCCGTTCATTACTGCACTCCTGTTCTTCCATCCATCACTCATCCATTCATTCCACTGACCCCCCTGCCTGCCAGTCCACACACCCATCCCTCCATCTGCTCATCCACTCATCCGTCCCCCCATCCACCCCTCCAGCAATGTGACCACACACACACACACACACACACACACACACACCCAACAATCCACCCATCTATCCACCTTTCTGCCCTTCCACTCTCTCAAGGTGGCTCTGGTCTCTAGAGTGGGCATTACGGTGGAACGCTGACTCAGCCGTGGGGAAGGGAAGAGCCTGGCAGGGAGAGGGTAGACAAGGTCCCTGGAGTAGGTGGCACTGAACTCTGGTTCAGGGCGGTGTCTTAGATCTGCTGGGTGACGGATGGATGACCAACCCCCCATCCTCACTGTCTCAGTGTTACTCCAGCAGAAGGCCAGCCATCATCAGAACAGCCCTGCCTCCCAGGGCTGCGGACAAGTACTGTCACGCCATGTTCTGAGCCAGGACTCGGCTCAGAGAGGTTAAGGGACCTGCCCCAGCCTCAGAGACGATGTGGTGCTCATCTGAGGTTCGGGCCTCTCTGCCCCGCTTCCCAGCTTTCACAGGTCACACTGCTGCCCTGGCATGCCAGCTGTGAGGAGGGGCCAGAGTGAATCAGACACAGCCTTCAGGGAGCCCACAGCTGGGGGTGGGGGAGGTCAGAAACCCACAGGGCAGGGAGGGCTCCGAGGGAAAGGGTCTCCAAGCCAGGGCCCCTGCAGGACCCTGGACAGAGCCCCTGCAGGACCCTGGACAGCGCCCTCTGTCCATGCGCAGCAGGACAGCCCCCCTTTCGAAAACTTTTGAGCGCCCAGCATCCCCCACGGGCTGCCTGGACTCAGCCCCTCCCCAACACTGACTGGTGGGTCCTGTCAACACGTCTGCAGAAAAAGAGGCGCCAGCTTACGAGCTGCAGTCAGGATTCCAACCCGGCGCCCGTGGCAGGCCTGTGTGTATGTTCCACGTCCCCCACAGAAGGGCCGATGGGCCCTGTGAGCTCTCAGTGCCCCTCGCACACCCGGGCCCCCACACGAGCACCGATGGGGACTGTCTGTGGGAATCTGGATGCCTGTGAGAAACACAGCTGCCAGGGTTGGGCAGGGCTGGCTTCCACGACCTGACTGTGTGTGGCTGGGGCACACTGCCCGCCTCCCAGGCTTCAGGCGGTCACAGCAAGCCACTGTCCCAGCTCTCCCATCCGTGTGGCTCAGGCACAGCTCAGCTGGGACCAGCCTGGCCTCATGCTCGCCGCCAGCAGGAGGAGTGTCTGTGCCCAGCCCAGCCCAGGTCAGCCTTCCCGGGACCCTCAGGCTGACCTCGAGCTGGACAGCAGCTGAGCACCTGCGTGGGTAAGATCTATGCCAGGCCCACGCCTCCCTGGTCCCCTCTGTCCACCCTCCACACCTCACCGCCACATTGAACAGAGCAGGGGAAGGGAGGCAGCAGAGCTGGGAGCCATGCCAGCAGCCCAGGGGCCTGGCTGGAGGGAGAGTGGCCCACAGCAGCAGGACAGGTCACCAGGGGGGAACGGGGTTGGCAGACAGCATCCCCAGGCCCTGCCAGCCCTGCCAGCCTCCACCAGGCCCGCCCCTTCTTGTCCCTCCTCTCCCCGCAGTGAACCACGCTGGGCCTCCCCTCCAACTTCAAGGGGAAGAGGCGGGCAGGCAATGACAGGTGGGCCGGAGGCCGCCAGATGCTCAGGTAAAGACAGATGGAGGAGCAGAGGCAGGCTTGGACGAAATGCTCTGTAGTCCCGGCCCTTGGGGCCCCCTCCCATGGCACAAGGCAGAGCCCCGCCACCCCCCAGCCTCTGCTCAGCCCCGGGCACCTGCACCCTCGCCCACAGGGATGGAGGCGGCTTCTGCGGGGCTGGGCTGGGCCAGGGACAGAGGCCACACTGGGCTCCCCCAGGAGCAGCCGGTGAGACGCAAGCCCCTCCCGGAGCTCCAGGGAGCAGGAAGCCGCCCTGGACACAATGTCGACTGATGGGCTGACCTTTCCGGCTCCCAGCAGAGGTGTCCTGACTGCATCTGTGACCTTCCAGTAAAGCGCGGAGGAGACGTCCTTAAGGAGGCATGATGAGATTTCCTGTTAACACCACTGCGTCCGACAAGGGAGACCGGCCGAGAAGGGCCTCTCGAGCTGCTAAGAACTGGCACACCTTTTTTACATGGAGCTAGAGCCATTTTTAAAGGCAGGAAGAGCCCAGGGACCCAGGCAGAGGCTGTGGGAAGGATCATAGGGCCCTAGGGCCCCCGAGCCCCTACTCTCCAAGCTGCACCCTTGTCCACATCAAGCTCTCATAACCCCACACTGCGGGCACCGCCCTGGCCCCCTGCTGCGGGGACACCAGGACACAGACCTGGGAGGCCCAGGGTTACAGGCTGAGTTGAGTTCCCGAGAAAGACGCTGAACCTTACCCAGGACCTCAGAGCAGGTCCTGAACAGGAGATGGGCTTTCACAGAGGCCACTGGGTTAGAGCAGGGTCATCTGACCAGCTCCACGGGGAGAAGGCCGAGTGAACACGCGGACGACCATCTGCAGCCCAAGAGGGAGACCTGGAGCGGAGTCCCCCTCCGGCGGCAGAAGCAGTCGGCCATGCCAACATCCTGATCTCGTACTTCCGGTCTCCAGAGTCTTGAGACTAAATATCCACTGTTTCCACCACCCATCTGTAGGGTCGGTTATGGCAGCCCGCACTGACCATAGGCCAGGCCCTGACCCGTCTCCTCTGCCGACCCTGGGGAGTAGCTGCACCCTGTTGCCAGAGGCCTTCAGACAAAGAGCTCGCGGGTCCAGCGGCATCTTGGGCCTCATCCAGGCCCGCCTGGGGCACCCCACAAGAGCACCTCCACCCTGCTCACCGATGCCCTTGCTGCCCTGGGCGCCCTCGGGCCCTGTTCCTGCCCCCCAGGAGCTGGGCCCAGGACGTAGGGGTCAAAGGCCAGTGGGGCCGCAGGTGCCTTCCCTTAAGGCCATCACGTCCTACAGAGGAGGAGGTGGCCTCAACAAGGATGCTCACAGAGCTACAGACACCTCCAGAGGTGGAGAGCTCTGCACTGGGTACGTCTGGGCAGCCAGGACCAGAGGTCACCGTCTGGAGCAAGGGTGGTGGGCTGCCCAGAGCCCCCACCCTTCATCTGGGGCCTGTTCCCACGAGGCAGTTGCGAGGCCCCTGGGGAACAGGCTCCAGACAGAGGCTCCCAAGACACAGAGCAGCCCCTTCCTGGTGGCCGCTGCCTCAGTCCCCTCAGAGAGGTGCTGAGTGCTACACACTAACAATGACTCTCAGGATAGCCCTGCAAGGGGCCCGAGCACACCCATTTCAGAGGTGCAAACACTGAGGCTTGGGAAGTGCAGCTCGCCCACGCCCCTCAGTAGTGGTGGGGGACAGAGCTGCCCAGGGACTACACAGGAGGGAAGGAGCAGGAGAGCACGCTGTGGGGACGGGATAAGTGAGGCCGGTAGAGGGACCCCTGCCCGGCCGTCAGTGTCAGCTGATTAATCCCTCTTAAACGGCAGCCCCATGCTGAAGGAGTCTGATGGGGGCTGGCAGCGGGGAGCCAATTAACCTGAATTACGCTCTTGATTGGGGCCCAATTAGCGTTGGCCGCGTGGGGTCAGAAGCAGTCCTGGTGCAGTAATTGTTGAATTAATTCCCTGGCTGGGGAGGGCTGCACCTCCCCGCCCCAGCCTGGGATACCGGCTGGCTTCCCGCACCAAGCCTTCCTGCACCTTCCACCCCCCACAACCCCTCGCCACCCTGGCCTGGTCCGGCCCACTCCCCCTGTGGGAGGGGGTGGCCACATGATGGTCTGGGAAGGGGGCTTGCTCAGACAGCCCCCCCCCCCAGGGCCTTCCTATGTATCCCTCCCTCTGCAGCGCTTCACTCAGAGAACAACTCACTCTTTAAAACCCACCTCCAGCATCACCACCTCCAGGATGCCCGCCCGGGTGCTCCCTGGCTGCACCAGGAGCTGTCTCTCAGGTTCCCAGCCCCGCTTCCCTCTGCTCAAAACTTGCCTCCTCCCGGCTGTTGAAGGTGACCACGACCCGAGGACGGTTGCTGCCCCCAGGCTGGCAGGACTCAGCGGAAGCAGGATGAGCAAGGGGAGCAGACCAGTCACCCCAGCCTCGGGGTCCAGGGACGGGCTCTGCGGACACGCCCTCAGGCCGCCTCAGGCTCGTGTCCACGGTCAGGGAAAGTGGACACTGGCTGGTCGGCCCAACGGGCCCACAGAGCTGCCGCCCTCTGCCTGCCCTTACCCATGAGAACCAAGATCCAGAGTGGGCAGTTTGGGACAGACAGCGAGGGTGAGGCGGCGAGGCTGGGGTTAGTTACTGGGGGTGGGCCAGCCTGAGCAGGGCGAGGGGAGGACCCCTGGGGCTCCGGAGGGGTCACGGTGAGAAGCAAGGCCCCGGCTGCTACAGCCCCGGACAAGCAGGGGCCCCGAGGAGGAGAGGGCACTGACTTGGAGCCCCGAGGCCCCCAGGCCCCTCCCCACCCCCAGGGACCAGGCTGCTGTCTGGAGTCCTCTGAGCGCCTGGGCTCTGGGGCTCCAGGCCCAGTGAAGGGCGCAGCAGCAGAGGATCAGAGGAGGGCTCAGGGTGGAGCCCCAGCTTCCCAGGGAGGCCACGACCCCTGTAAAGCTCACGGCGGCTCACACCTGTCGAAGCCCCTTCCAGCCAGGGCGTGTGCGCCCCTTCTGGACCAGCAGGGCTCATTTTTCTGTCCTCTCAGCCCCTAGTTGAAGGGCAGCCCCTGTCCCAGGTGTCCCAGGCCAGCGGGGCCCATGCAGAGCAGGGGCTCACTGAAGCCCGAGCCTCTTCCAGGGCCCACGTGTGCTGAGACTGCAGCCTGGCCCTCTGGGTCCTTCTGGGCTCACCGTCCCCTGATGAGTGGGCCAGAAGGGCTCCCCCATCTCTAGCAGCCAGGGGCTCTGCAGGGGAGGAGGGAGCAGGGAGGAAGGAGAGAGGGGCAGGTGAGGAGGGGCCAGGGCACTTGGGCATCAGATGCCGGCTTGGGACTCAGTGGGACCAACACGC
Organism: Ovis canadensis; assembly: GCF_042477335.2. Lineage (NCBI taxonomy): Eukaryota > Metazoa > Chordata > Mammalia > Artiodactyla > Bovidae > Ovis > Ovis canadensis. The sequence continues at coordinate 25,063,688 of NC_091253.1, read as the reverse complement.
ACTCTGCCCCTACCCCCGACACTGGCTGCAGGGAACGTGGGGGCTCTCCTCGAGGTCCTGGGGAGCACGAAGCCCCCATCACGAAGGGTGATGGCGCACCAGTGAGAGGAATGGTGAAAGCTGAATTACCGGCCTTAAACAAACTGTGGGCCTGTAATCTCTGTGTCCTCGGTCTCCAGCCCTCGCCCCCCGCCCCTCCCATCTGACCCATGGCCCGGCGTCCCCTCCTCAGAAGCCATCAGGCCCTCAGAAGCCATCAGGCTTCCACTCTCTGCCTCAGAAGCCGCTTCTCATGCAAATGTATTCAGAATACATGACATTTCAGAAACATCTATTTGTATATATTTAGACTCCATTTCAAACGAATTATTCAAAATCGGAGCCATTTGGATGGATGGGTGTGGAACGGATTGTTTCTTAAGTGTGAGCATCAAAAACACCGTGTTTTCTAAGTGGATTACAGACGTTGTAATTATTGAAACATTCGGCTGGGGGGAAATTCCAGAACTGTGACTTTTGACTTGGTGACTCTGTGTCTCAGGACGGGGGCTCAGGGGCACCCCAGGATGGAACCCGAGGGCAGCTGAGAGCTCCTGGCTTGTCCGCTGCTCTGGCAGAGGCTGAGGTCCCCACGCCTGGCAAGGTCCTGCACGGGACATGGGCCTGTCCACTAGGGCCTGAACTGTCTGTGTCCACTCTCTGGCTGACTCACGTCCTGACCTGAAGTCTGGGTCCAGTACTTCCGGGGATGGAGCCCCACGCCATGCCTGCACACACAGCCCCATCAGAACTGGTGAGCTGGGCTCCCTCCCCAAGCAGCACCGGGGAAGGAGCAGTCATTGAGCCCCATCCAAGGCGGGGCTGGTCTCCCAGGAACTCTCTGCTTCAGAGAGCGACCCTGCAGAACTGGGCAGGAGAATCAAGTAAGCGGGGCTGAGACGTCCAGCAGTCCGCTCGGTCCCCACCTCCTGCAGGAAGGGAGGCCAGACCCCACCGATGTGGTCACGAATAATGCAGTAGGGCCGTGGCAGCAGGCAAGTAGAACTCAGCGCTCTCCGGATGAGAAACCCCCAACTCCAACTCAGCCAAGCCACGGACTCAGCATCAAACAACATCAACCAAGGAAGGCAGCAGCGTCAGGAAACAGATTAGACAACCGAAGACTGTAAAAACCGAGGGCAACGCACGGGTAAACGTCCAAAGAATGAAGGATATGGTCATTGAGAGGCAACCAGGGACTACTGAGAACGAACAGAAGATCTGGAAAAGAAATGAACTTTTAGAAAGAAACACAGTTTTTGAAGTGGAAGACTTAGCTGACAAGTTCAGCAGAAGACGTGACCCAGCCTAAACCAGAGAGACGCATCTGAGTGAACCAGCCGTCCCCGGAGGCAAGCGGACTGGAAGGCAGGAAGGAGATGGTCAAAGCTACAGAGACGGCAGGAGGCCTCTAACACAGGCCCTGCTGATGAAAGGCCTGCGGGGAGCATGAGGACAGGCCTACGCAAGGGGTGACAGCCGCGGTCTTCCAGGACGGGTCCACACGGGCGTCCACTGACGCCACAGCCATAAAGCAGAAGGGGAAAACGTCCATATCTGGACATACCTTGGGAAAACCACAGAACCCTAAATACAAAGACAAGCTCTTCAACTGGCCAGAGGAGGGAAAAAAACAGATCCCCAAAAATAATAAGAAGAAGAAGGCATGAGGACAGTTAGGAAACGCCTCAGTAGCCGAATGGAGCCAGTCAGCACCAGACAGGACTCTTAACAGAGCAACACCCCGTGTGAAGACGCAGGCAACGCAGCAATAAAACAAACAGAAACTGTCCATGTGGAACTTCCCCGGGGTCCAGTGGTTAAGACTCTGCGCTTCCAATGCAGGGGACACCGCTTTGATCCCTGGTCTGGGAACTAAGATCCCATATGCCTTGTAGCTTAAAAACAAACAAACAAACAAACAACTGTCTAAGTGATCACCAAGATTGGTCCTAAAAAGTGACTTCAGGAAGGAGAAAGAGCCCAGAAGATCTGAGATAAAAAGAACCACTGGTGCCCCAGTACATGACACAATGGATCCTCATTCACACCAGCTGCAAAAATCACAGCATCCCACCGGGGAGCCTGTAAAAAAAAGAACTGAGGATGGCAGAGGTCCAAGGCAGGGGCCTGAGCTCACACATCCAGAGGCTCTGTGTGTCCATCAGGAAGGGGCAGCAGTCATGTATGCCTTTAGACTTTGCAGCCAGATCTCAAGGGAAACAAATGAAAGACGGAAATAAACTGCAAGAAAAAAAAGGAACTAATTTCTAAACACTCCATGGATTAAAGAGATGCGACTAAATCCAATCAACGAACCTGGGTTAGAATCCTGGATGTTAAGAACATTATTGGGATCATCGCTGACACCTGAATGGAGTCAGTGATTCGACAGGAACATCTGATGAGCGTTGATTTACTAGTTTGATGGCTATGCAGAAGCACATCCTGGCCTTCAATAATTCCACATTAAGGTATTATGGAGCAACACTGTGGTGTAAGCGATTCTCAGGACAAAGAAGTGCCAAAGACTGGGGAGCATGGCTTAAAGAGATGCAGGGACTCTGAGTCCTAGCTCTGCAACATTCACACACATTTGAAATCCTTATCAAAATAAAAAGTTTACAACTTAGAACTAAAAAAGCAGGCTTCAAAAATAAAGATAAGTGGAAACCAAAAAGTAAGATGAGAGAGACGAGAGCTAACACATCAGCCAGGGCTGAAGCTCAGTCAGGACAAGAGCCAGACCGTCACTATGGATTTTCAAATCCAGCTCAATGCAATTTACGAGTGACATATCAAAGGCATAAAAGAATAGGAAAATATATTGTGAAAGCATTAATCAAAAGAAAGCAGAAATAGACCCATTGAGAGCAGACAAAATGGGTTTTAAGATAAAAGGCATCATGTGGGATAGGAAAGGTCACTTCGTAACGCTGAGTTTTGATTTATCAAGATGATACACCCACCCTAAACTCGTATGCAACCTAGAAAAAAAGAGCCATAGAATATATAAAGCAAACATTTATAGAGCTACCGGGAGAAATTTCCAAATCTAGCAATGTGGTATAAGATTTCAACAGATTTCTCTCGATTTATGATGTCAGGCAGACCACAAAAGGGAAAGATACAAAATATCTGAATTACCTAGCTTGGTTTATTGGACACTAATAGAACTTTCCATGTCTGTGTATTTAAAGAATACACATTCTTCTCTCATACACATGGAATATTTGCAGAATTGGAAAGCTCTAAGCCATAAAGAAAGTCTTAACAAATTTCACATAAAAGAAATGCTTTAAACAAAATGCGACTATTAGAAGATAACAGAAAAGAGCAAATTTAAAATCCCCATGCATTTAGAAATCCTACCATTCACTTCTAAATAACCCATGGGTCAGAGAAAAAAGTCATAATAGATAAACTATTTTAAATTGAACATTAATGGATGTATGATATATCACTACATGGAGCCACAGTAAACATGGCCCTTTCAGGGGGGTTTGTAGACTCAAAATGCTGATGTCAGAAAACAAGAGAAGGGCTGCACCCGCACGGGCTGAGCGCCAGGCTGTAGGCACGAGGAGGAAGGACAGCCACACAAGGCGGAGAAAGAGGACCAGGAGAGGAGGCCGTGCGAGACACAGCAGCAGCATCAAGGGCGCCAGTGAAAAGGACCAGCACCCGGAAAGAGTGATCAGCACACAAAGGAACGGACCAATGAGGTAGGAGTGAGAGGCACAGATCGCGGATGGACCGGGCACTGTGCAGCAGTCAACAAGGTTATTAGCACCTGGAGCCTCCACGCCGAAAAATCAAGACAAGCGGAGACTCTTGAAACAGGTGGCTCACCAAAACAGTTGAGAATAAGAAAGAACCTGAGCGGTCTGAGAGCACTCCGAGAACTCAGAGAACAGAGAACACAACCCTAAGCTTCACATGAATCAGACACAGGCATGCCACTAACATGGGACACGACCATCACGAGCAGGGGCGTGCAGAGGCCCACACAGGAGCGACAGCCCCCAGCAGACCAGCAGCGAGAGAGCCCACACCACCATCAGCGGCTGTTATCACTCACTCTGGTGAGGACGCAAGAAGAGCGACACGCACCAAGTCAACAGATTAAAAGAAAAACAAATAATCATCTTAACAGATAAATATATACACGATGTAATTGGACACCCAGCCCTTACTTTTCCTAAAAAAGCTCTTGTCGAGCCCTTAGCAAATATCCTTCATCTGACAAAGAGCACAATAAGTCTAAAATTAACATTCTTCACAGGCTAAGGTTGGAAGCATTCCTTTTTAAAATTAGGAACCAAACAAGGAAGCCCATTTTCCCTCCTTCTAAGTCAGGACTCACCAGGGCTCCCTGCCTACACAGCGATCAGGAAAGAGAAATTAAAAGGCATTGGGATGGAAGAAATAAAGCTGTTATTATCGATAATAACAGGATTATCTTCAAAGGAAACCTAACAGAATCCTTAGGCAAAGTATGAGAAATAATTAGACATTAACATCTGGCTGAACATAGACTTAATTCACAAAAATCACACACATTTCTATATACCAGCAACTTGCTGGTACATGTACCATTTATAGAAGCAAACAAACAAATACGTTTAGGTATATACCTTTTAAAAGATATGATATATATATATAGAGAGAGAGAGAGAAAGAGAGACAGTCATTGTTTAAATGTATTTTAAAACACTTTAAAAGACATAAATAGAGACACTGTGGGCTTCCTGGTGGCTCAGAGGTTAAAGCGTCTGCCTGCAATGTGGGAGACCTGGGTTCGATCCCTGGGTCAGGAAGATCCCCTGGAGAAGGAGATGGCAACCCACTCCTGCCTGGAGAATCCCATGGATGGAGGAGCCTGGTGGGCTACAGTACACGGGGTAGCAAAGAGTCGGACACGACTGAGCGACTCAGGAAGTCCCCATACCATGAGGATATCAGTTCTTAACAACTGGAGCCACAGGTGCAATGCAATTCCAATAAAAATTGCTGACTTGGTTGTTTATGGAAACTGACGAAGAGATTCCAAAACATACACAGGAGTGCAAAGGGCCAGGGAGACCGAGGACAGGGCTAGAAATAATAAGGGTACGGCCCCCGGCCAGAGTGTCGCTCAGCACAGAAGCGGATATATGAGTACAGGGAGGCTGCGGTGTGAGAAGAGGCTCGGCAGGGCCAGAAGGGACCACGCGGAGCCTGCACGGGACTGGGAGCAGGGCCGAGACACAAGGAGAGGAGGGGTGTTCAGACGTGGTGAAGGCGACTGAACCCCAGAGCTGGAATGTAACAGGCAGTTGGAGGTCTGCAGAAAAAAAAAGAAAAAAAAACAAAGAAGAACACCTCCTCGACACGGGGTGTGGGGGACCCAGGAGTGGGCACGGACCCCCGGAGTCCTCAGGAGACTCCGCCAGGCGGGGAGAGTGGTGATGTTGGCGGCGGGGCCAGGCACACAGAGCAGTGTCGCCCAGGTTAGAACGCACACGTGTGTGTACACTCTGCAAATCACCGAGGAGCAAAAACAAACACTCCAAGTGTTTAAATGGGCAAAAGGCATGAACAGACTTCACAGCAAAGCAAACACAAATATAAACATGCAAAGATTCCAACTGCGTCAGTAATCAAGAAAATGCAAACGAGGACCACAATTACACACTATCTCACTCCCACCAGGCTGGCCGAGATTAGAGAAGCTGACGCTACCCAACACTGTGGGCAGAGCCCACACGTCGCTGGGGGAGTGCGGTGGCCAACACCCATCTGGCCAAGATGAGCCATCCACGTGCCTGTGACCCAGCGGGCCTGCTCCTCCACTGTCACCCAGAAAAAGCCTTCCCCACCAAGCGCACACTCGAGGGGCATGGTCACGCAGACTGCGACAACATCCACACTGTGTCACGTAGGACCGGTGAGATGTGTGGACCAGAGCCGTGCACAAGCGCACGGTGGGTCCTGGAAATAAGGCTGGATCAAAAAGGCAGCCAGTCCTGGGGAAGGAAGGAGAGTCTGGCTTGATTTTTATGGAGATAAAAAGCAAGCACAACTGGACAATCCACACGGAGCAGTTAGGGGGCAGCAGGTGAGCTGGGGAGGGTCTGAGCTGCCCCTGGGTGCAGGGGCCATCCCAGTGGCCTGCTGAGGGGGCTGGTGGAAACCCACTGTATCCTCACACTTTATATCATTAAGTATGTGACGTGTACTACCTTGTGTGAGTATTAAACACTGAATTAGAAACACTGTATCAATTAAATGATCAAACACTGTATTAGAAAAAGGCCGGAACGATGACAGTATGGGGACTGGCGAGGGCTGTGCAGCCAGGCAGCTGTAGCCATCACAGCACTCAGGCCCTCCCCGAGGAGGGCTGAGACCTGCTGGGGCCAGGGGAGGGCTTTGGGGGGGCGAAGATATAGGGATGCAGGAGGGCTGGATGCTCCCAGGCAGAGAAGTACAAGGAGGGCCTGGGGGGCCCCCTGGATGTGCCCGAAACCCTGGGGACCAGGGCCCAGACCAGACAACATCCTCCCTTGGGGGTGGACCCAGCCGCAAGGGAGTGCAGGTCCAGGAGTGAGAAGGGAGAGCAGGTCCAGGGGTGAGAAGGGAGAGCAGGTCCAGGGGTGAGAAGGGAGAGCAGGTCCAGGGGTGAGAAGGGACAGCAGGTCTAGGGGGTGAGAAGTGAGAGCAGGTCCAGGGGTGAGAAGGGACAGCAGGTCCAGGGGTGAGAAGGAACAGCAGGTCCAGGGGTGAGAAGGGAGAGCAGGTCCAGGGGTGAGAAGGGAGAGCAGGTCCAGGGGTGAGAAGGGACAGCAGGTCTAGGGGTGAGAAGGGAGAAGGTCCAGGGGTGAGAAGGGAGAAGGTTCAAACCCAGCGGGGGCAGGTCACTGAGGTTAGTGTGTGTGTGGTGACGAGTCCCCAAGTCCAGGGAACGGAGGAGCAGGGTGGTCAGTCCCCAGACCCCCAGGGAGGGCAGGCCTGGCCCAAGGCCACGAGAGGAGGGGACGATGGAAGTTGGGGTGGAGGAGGCTTGCTGGGGGTAGGGGTGCAATTCTGAGCAGGGGGAGGTTTGGACCATTGCTCAAAAACGCACAGCCGTTTTCTTGGGCCTCTCCCTCCCTCCCTGAAGGACCACCCACAGCAGCCCCACCAGCCCCGCTCTGGCCTGTGAAGGGCCCAGTGGGTGCAGCATGCCAAAGGGCCACTTACTGCTCCCAAGCAGACCCTCAAAGCTTCTGTTCAATTCTTCCACTGTTCTCATCTGCTGTGAGCCAGGAAAGGGGAGGCCGCCCACTGGTCTGGGTTCCAGAGTCAAACACAGGAGCAAAGGCATCTCCATCCTGCTATGGGTTTACAACACAAGCAAGGACCAAACCCAGCCTTGGGCTCATTTGTTATTGTGGCCAAACAGCCTGCGCTGACTGATACAGGGAGGAATGGGATGAGCCCTGCTTAACAGAGGGATGGAAATCCTGCTGCTAGCCAGCCATGTGACCCTTGGTGGCCCTTGAAGCCTCTCCAGCCTCTCACCCCCTTCTCCAAAGTGGACAGCACAGCCCAGCTGGTGCTGAGGCTGGCAGCTCAGTGAGGTGTGTGCTGGTCTGTAACTCAGGCAGGCCCTGAGTTGACCTACCCCACCCGGGACCCTCAGGCTCGCAGCCGCGCACTCCTCTCTGGTTTTCACCTCTTCTCCTGCCAACGGCAAGAGTGTTGAGGAAGACACAAACCCGGGGAACAGGAGAGCTCTGCACAGCTGACACCGTGCCAGACCGAGGCTCCCTCCCCAGGGCAAGAGCAAGCTGAAATCCCCCAGGTGCCAATGCTTCTGGTGTGGGGGCACCAAGGTGGAGCCCCAGACCCCTTTCCCAGCAGACGGCAGTGCAGGCTGGACCAGCAGAAAGGGAAGCAGCCGTCAACGCCACTGGCTGTCCGTGTGGCAGAAGCCTTGCTCACGGTGACAGCGTCGGGACGGCTTAACAATCCAGGATCACAGCCTTCCCCTCGCTTGGGTTTCCTCTTCTGAGGCTTTTCGTCAACTCTGTTGACAGCACTACTAATGAGCTGTCATCAGATGTTCCTGAAGCTGCGGGGAAGAATGGGGGTGGGAGGGGGGAGGTGGGGAACACGGAGTCGGTGCGCCCAGGACCTCCCTGATGTGTGAGGTCGGGTGGGCCACGGGCACCTGTGGTGCAGGCAGGGGTTAGCCTAACTGCCTCCCCAGCTGCTTCAATGTGCACAAAGCTCCAACCCTGGAGCCTCAGGGAGGCACACCGGGGAAACAGGCGGAACCTCTTAAGGGGAGGGACAGTGCTAGTGACCATCCTTTCCCACCCAGGGCCCCGCAGCCTGACGAATGTGAGACACTGCCCCCTGGCCTGAGGTCTGAGCCTGTAGAGAACAGTCCTAAAGGGTGACCCAGCATCCAGCCACCCTGCCTCTGTCCATGGTGCTGACACTCTCGCCTGGCACTGCTGCGGCCCATTCACAGGCTGAGGACGCCAAGACCCGGGCACACACAGAGGGCCAAGGATGGGGTCAGACCCGTCAGACTTCTCACCCACCCTCACCTCAGTCAGACCCCTGTTCTGCAGATTCTGACCCCAGACCTCCAGGACTCATCCAACAGTGCCCACCTGGGGCTTCTCGGGGCTCATGGTTCCCACCAGCTGGGACTGAGAAGGAGAAGCCAACCCCCCAAAAACCACAGTCGAGAAGGAGAGCTGGGCCTCACTGTTTGGGAAGAACAGGAGGCTGGGGGCAGAGCGTGGGGACCGCGGGTCCTGCTCACACCCCTCCCCGCCCCATGCATCCAGGACAGCCGGCCAGCAGCTTCTGCCAATCAGGACACCTACCCACCCTGGGCAGGCTGCCTGGCGCCCCTGCCCGCTGAAAGCATTGGTTAGGCTGGAGCGCTCCCACCCTGGAGTCCATGATTCGCTGGAAGGACCACGTCCTCAGTCCCAGCAGCCACACTCCACGCCCATCCTTCCATCTGCAGAGTACGCACTCGGAGGGAGGGCTTGTTTGATGTCTGGGCAGTTTGTTTGGTTTAATTTTGTTGTTCCCCATCTCTGCTGTCAAGAGGTAAACAGACACGCTGCTTGTCTTCCAAGGAGGGCCAGATTAATAATGCATTGGAGCAGGTGGAGGAGTACGGCCAGGACTCGGCACCAGGGTTTCCATCCGGGCTGAGCCCGCGACTGGCTGAGTGACCCCGGCCAAGGCTCTGAGCCTCTCTGGGCCTCTTCTCTCCTCACGGATAGTCTGAGGCTGGGGTCCTGCCCTCCACCCCCACGATGGTGCTGGCGGAGACAGTGCTTGCTGCAAGAAGGCCTGCCTGTGCTGGGTTCCCGATGGGCATTACTGGCAGTTTTCCTGGGCAAGGGGATTCCTCCAGACAAGAACGGCTTAGAGATTGTACGAGGTCCCGTCAAAGTCACACAGCGAGTAATTAACGCAGCCAGAACTCAGGCTGGGCCAGTTCTAAGCTCCGTTCTTTCCCCAGGAGGAGCTGATCAGAACCAGACAGCCCTGCAGGCACCCCTGTCACTTACTGTCATCTCTGCCGCCATCACACCCACATCAGGCCCGGGGTGGCCTCAGCACCGCATCCCCATTCGGGGATCTTCCTTGCACTGGGTGTCCCCCAACCATTCCCCACACCCCGGCTGTCTCTTCTGTACAGTAGGCACATTGCCTCCTGCCTGCCCCTCAGATGGCAGATGTGAGGATTGGCTGAGTGAGGGGGCGACGCATAGAGCTGAGACACAAGCCCACTCCACCCTGCCCTGCGCCTCCCGCCGTGGAGGACAGCGTCTGAGCCCTCACACAGACAAGGAGCCCAGGCCAGGCCAGTCCCTCCCAGGGCAGGTGGCATTCTGGGGAAACTGGACAGGCAGGTAATGCTGACTCAGGAAGGACAGACTCCATGGCAGGATGGGCTTCAGAGGTGGATGACGGGGTGCCCACCTGGCCACTACCAGCTGTGACTTCACGCGTGTGATGCTACAGGAATGGCAGCAGGGACACGAACTACAGGGCTGGGGACAGGCCAGGGACAAGGCAGGTAGGAACTCTCAGGCCACCCCACCATGGCTGCCTGCCCGTCCCTCATCCCTGTGGCCCCCACACCCCTTCAGACCTGAGGCTGGCCTGGGATGGGGCTGCAGTAAGAGCTGAGCCTGTTCCAGGGACAGCAATCAATTCCACGCAGATACTCCCGGCTTCTCACTGCGGGGGCTATAGTTCTGCCCCTCTCTCCCCTTCTTTCCCAGCAGAAAGCACAGGAGAGCTGAGGGCTGGTCCCGTGGGCCTGGTAGCACTGAGGTTTTCAATGAAACAATCTATATCTGTCTGCGGAAGGCAGGGCCCAGCCAGCTGGATTCCTCTGGGATCCAAGCCTTGGGGCTGTGGCCGGTCTCCAGGCAGCCCATGTGTTCTGAGGCCTGGCTAGGAGGGCTCCCTCTTGCCCCAGCCTTGCCCCTCCCTCCACTGAGGAGCTGCTCCCCCCAACCAAGCCCACCACCCTCTCCAGACCACCTCCAGCAGCTCGAGGTGATGGACAGGACAGTTATTACCTGGGCTGCCAGAGCACTCTGAAGCCCTGTCTGAGCATGGCGGGTGGTGTGGGGGCTGCCCCCCAGACCCTTGCATCTGTCTCTCTGTGGCCACTCCCCCCCAGTTCCTTCCGCTGCCAGGTCCTTCCAGCATGACACTCGCCTGGTTCGGTCAGAAATCCCGAGATGCACGGGCAAGCCCGGGCATCAGAGACCTGGATTCGAATTCTGGCCCCGCCCTGTTGCCAGCTGCACGATTTGGGGCAAGTGCTGGCTTTTCCTGAGTTTCAGCCCCATATCAGAAAGCGGGCAACAGTGGCTATTTGTCACGAGAGCAGGACGGGGACCGGCCACGCTCTGGGGCTCTGCATGCTGTAGCTGCATCCCCTGACCACCCTCACTGCACGGGGGGAGCGCAGCAGCTCCTCCGGCAGGTCCCGGACACTCACGCTGCACTTGGCCCGTGCTGTCAGCCAGGAGGGTAGAGACGCACACGTGCCCACCCAGGGAGCTGGAGGCCTGGGGAGGCGGGTCCCAGAGGCAGGATAAGGACAGCGGGGTGGGGGGCGCCGCAGTGCGGAAGAAGGAGCAGGGCCTGGGGCTGCCTCTGCACCAAGCACGGCCTATGTCCTGTGGTGGGTGCGGGGGGAGAGGGCCAGGAGCATGCACTGTCCTCCCTGTGCTCCCCACCCCCACCTGCGCCACCCTCCTGGCACAGCAGGGCCTCTGGAAAGGAAGGTCCCCAGGCCAATGTCACGGCCGCCCTAAGTCAGGCACACTGGCAGCCCCGAAGGGCAACAACAGTGCAGGCGTTGTGGAGAGCAGAGCTCCTAGGGACAGAGACCTCCGGGGGTTGGAGGGAAAGGACACAAGGTAGGATGTCAGCCCCACCTTGGGGAGGCCTCCACAGATGATCCAAGCATCTCACAGACAGAGATCACTTTCTTCTCCCTTCTCCCAGGTTTGGTCCCAGACCTGTTGTAGAGGACTTGCTCTTATCCCCAAATCGCCACCACAGCCTGATCCCCACCTCCCATCACCAGCTCTCATCACCATCACCACATCTTCACCACCACATCACCACCACCACATCACCATCACGACATCACCACCACCACATCACCATCACATCACCACCACCACATCACCACCACGACATCACCACCACCACCATCACCACCACCACATCACCACCACCACATCACCACCACCACATCACCACCACCATCACCACCACCACATCACCACCACCACATCACCACCACCACATCACCACCACCACATCACCACCACCACATCACCACCACCACATCACCACCACCACATCACCACCACCACATCACCACCACCACATCACCACCACCACATCACCACCACCACATCACCACCACCACATCACCACCACCACATCACCACCACCACATCACCACCACCACATCACCACCACGACATCACCACCACCACATCACCACCACCACATCACCACCACCACATCACCACCATCACCATCTTCACCACTATCACCACCACCATCACCTTCACCATCACCACCACATCACCACCACCACCATCACCACCACATCACCACCACCACATCACCACCACCACCATCACCACCACCACATCACCACCACCACCATCTTCACCACTATCATATCACCACCACCACCAACTTCACCGCCATCATCACCAGCATCACCACCATCACCTTCATCACCACTATCACATCACCACCATCACCATCACCTTCACCATCACCACCACCACCATTTTCACCATCACTATCACCCCACCATCACCGTCATCGTCTTCATCTTTACCGTTATCATCTTCACCACCACCACCATCATCACCCTCACCACCATCATCACCCTCACCATTCCCATTGCGTCAGTCAGCTCAGGTGCCTGTAACAAAATACTATAGACGCCACCACCATCACGACCACCACCATCACGACCACCGTCACCAGCGTCAGAACGCGTCCCTGCGCTAAGCGCTCCCCAGGCAACCAGCAGGGCCAGTTTTTGTGTTTCGCAGCAAAGGAACAAAGAGCAGAGCGGCTCAGCGACGCGCTCAAAGTCGCACATGGGCAGCCACTGCAGAGCTGGGGCTAGAGCCCAGTCTGTCGGACTCCAGGGACCGTCCTCACGCGTTACAGAAGCAGCAGTGTCCCCTACCCGGCCCGGCTGCTGAAGAATGGGGTTCTTGCTATGGATGCGGACAGGATGCTGGGCTGATCTGGTTCTCCAGACCCCCGTTTCCCTGGGCCTCTCCCGGGTATTGGAAGGGAGGCAGGCTCATTTGCATTCAATTTGCATACAGCTGCTGAAAATGAGCCCAAATTCCCTACCACTTCAAAACGGCATTGTTTCTGCCTTGGAAGGGACCTTCCCACGCACACAGCCATCCCCGTCACCCCGCTGAGGGGCGGTGTCCCCTCGTCACCTCTTTGGAGGAATTAGTTCCCCACTCCCACCCCAGCCGCCGCCCGGGGGTGACCACAGCCTTAGTCTTCTTCCTCCTTCCTCTCCAGGGGCCATGGGTCCCCACGGCCCTCCCCACGGCAGACCTGGCAGGGGCAGGGCAGGGAAGTCCTGCAGCGGAGACGCTGGGGCCACTGGCATGAGCTGGAGTCCTCTGTGAGTCTGGCACCCCAGAGAGCCAGGGTCAGTCAACACCAGGACTGGGCCGGACGCCAGGCGCTGCCTCCAGGGGCCTCCTACCTCCTCCAGACCATCGTCTTTATGTGGGACCCCTGGCCCCCTCATCTGCCCACCCTGCCCTCTGATGCTCAGCTTGGGACTGTCAGCCCAGGAAACTCTATCAGAAGGGCCGCCTGGAGGCTGGGGGTCAGGGGCACTGTGGACAGGGCCCGGGCTCTCTGCAGACCCGCCCTGGAGAGGGCCTGTCCGACCAGGGGCCGGGAACTGTGAGGTGCAGGCCGGCACCCCGCCTCCCCCGGGGCGGGGTGGGCAGTGCAGCGGCTGGAGGCCTGGCCCCGGGCGTGCAGCCCTTCCTCTGCCCGGAGTCCGGCTTTCTTCTGCCTCCTGCAGACCAGCTGCCTCCCGGAGAAGCCCTTCTGCACACCCGGCGCCCCATCCAGGAAGTGGACCACGCCCATCTCCGGGCTCCCAACTCTGCCCGGGAGACAAGCAAGGGGCACACATCTCTGCACACCAGTGCACAGACACACACAACGCACACGTACACACACATAAACTTCACGCACAGCACAACACGGCTGAGCACTCGCACGCAATGGGCACCACCCGAGGGTCTGCCCACCTCGTGCCCCTCCCGGGCTGTGAGCGGTGCTGGCTGTGTGTCTCAGAGCTTTGGACGAGCCTTCACCGTCTAGCCTCATGGGGTCCATCTGAGCAGGGGTTGAGACTCTTCTCATCTTGGGGGCTCAGAGGTACCCCTCAGGGTTAGAGGGAAGCAGGGGGCAGGCACTTCTGGCTTCAGACAGTCCCACCACCCCTCAGGGGCTTCCCAGGTGACTCAGTGGTAAAGAATCCCCCTGCCAACGCAGGAGACAAAAGAGACACAGGCTCAAAACCTGCATCAGGAAGACCCCCTGGAGAGTCCCATGGACAGAGGAGCCTGACAGGCTACAGTGCAAAGAGTCAGACCCGACTGAGTGACTGAGCACGCACGCATTGCCCCGAGACACTTCCTTCCCCCCTGGGAGGCTGTGGGGATTCATCCTCCATCCAGGTCTGGTCCATGGGGCTGGCATTTCAGTCATTTCTGTAGCACTTCCTCTAGGGCCTTAAGGACATCCCTGATCCTGGTCTACAAAACGGGGGCATGTGCCAGGATGGCCGCCAGTGCCCAGCTGGACTCCCACACTCAAAGGGAGCTCTACTCATGAGATTAGTGCAGCAGGACGAACTCGGGAGGGGGCCCCAAATCAGGGCTGACCTGAGTAGACTTCTTCCCGGTCAAGAAACAGTGAGGGGGCCTCGCTAGGAGGGACCCACAGGAGCTCATAGCTGCAGTCGCCCACCTTGGGCCCCAGGAAATGAGCCCCTCCCTACTTCCTGTGGGCTCCAAGTACCCCCCACACACAGGTCTGGTCCCCACACCTGCCGGAGAGCTGGGGGGCGGGGCTTGTGGGGGGCAGGGACAGCCCACAGAGTCCGCAGGCTTGAACGCAGACCCACCCACCTGAAGCTGCTCCGAGTTGCCAAGGACACGGGGGCAGGTGTGGCAGAGCAGGGTGCAGGGCTCCCCAGTTTCTCTGTGCTATGCCAGAGGACTCTGCCCATCCACCCAGGCGCAGCGAGCCCAGTAATGAGCAGACTGATTTAAACGTTTGCTGGGGTTCTGTTTCTGCTGGCAATCACTTTGAGAGGAACTGGAGGAGCAAACAGAGCAGGGTGGGAAAGGGCCCGGCCTGGGGCCCAGCCCGAGGCCCAGGTGAGGGCCACCTCCCACCCCCCCGGCCCATGGCTCTGCCAGCTGTCCCTCCCCACGCCTGGAACCCAACCATATTTACATTTCTCAGCAGATGGCAGGGAGAACCTATAACAATGCGATCACGAGAATGAGATTCCCCGCTGTTCTCGGTACCCAGGGGCTCGGGCCTCAGCAAATCCAGTCACTGCTTATTTACCCAGCTTGCCTCCAAATTAAAAGGCGGCTTCCCCTCCCCCAGGGTGGGCTCCCAGCCCAGCCCAGCCAGGGCAGCAGGGCCCACACCCACCGCCCTGGAGAGGCCTCGTGGCTCTTGGGTCACTGGAGACAGGACGGAGGGCTCCTGCTGGGGAGTCCCTCTTCGTCCTCCCTAGAGGCTCCGGGCCTGGGCCAGGCTGCCCGGAGGGCCCTTCACAAGTCCTGCCCTTTGCTGGACTTGGATGAGTTCAGGGGCCCTCACTCCTCAAGCCTGCCCCAGACACCAGGCTCGACCCACTGGAGACCTTCCTTCTTTCTGCATCTCTAATCCCCCCTGATCAGAACCACTCCCCGCTCCCCCACCCCATTTTGCCTCCAGGTACCTCTGATGCCCCAGCCTCGTCCACACCTAGGCAGTCAGGAGGTGGAGGAGCCACGCAGTGTGTGCTGACCAAGCATGGGCTCGTGCTGAGCACAGTCCTGGGGGCCGGGGCACCCAGAGCCCAGCCTCGTGGAGGTCACCTGCCCAGGAGGACAAGGACTCCAAGGGCATGTGGGCAGGCGTGTGGCTGGGAGGGTGAGAGGGATCGCAGATGCCTCTCTGAGGAGCATGTGTCTGAGTGAAGACCTACAGGGAAGGGGCAGTGAGGACCTAGAAAGCATACAGGACAGGAGGAAGGGAGAAGGCCAACCTCAGCTGAGCACCCAGGAGCCAGGACGGGCATCCCCGCTGTCTGCTGCCACCCATGGGCGGGGGACAAGGGGGCTGTTCTCAGCTCAGCATCGTCCATCATCCGCCTGCTGGAAGCAGCACCCTGGGTGGGGGTGGGAGGCATTATTTTCCCCAAAGCCAGTGGTTTTCCAGGTTTCCTGCTAAACCGCCAAAAGGCAGGCCACAGGGCTCAGCACAGTCAGCCCATGCTGTGCCCCGATGGTCTGTGTCCACGAGACAAGAAGGGCCCATGATGTCCCTCTCCTGAATGTATGTCATCTCTGATTCGACCTGTTGTTACTTATTTAGGAATTTCCCTTTTTCCTGTGGTCCAGGAACATTTGTACAAGACTGGATCTCTGCTCTGAAAGCTGGGTAGAACGTCCATTAAAGGCCAATCTCCGCAGGGGAGAGGGGTCTTCCTGACCCATTCCGTTTCTTTAATGGTTACAAGGACCACCAATCTTTTTATCCTTTAGTTGGTGTCGACAGATTGCCCGTTTCCAAACTTGCTGGCCTAGGCCTGCTCACAGAATTCTCTCATTACTTTGGAATGTGCGACCAACCTCGCCAGCGGTTTGTCCACCTTCATGGTCTTTCAAAGAGCCAGCTCTCGTTTCCATTCAGTTGCTCTGCCACGCCCGACTCTTTGGGACTACGTGGACTGCAGCACACCAGGCTTCCCTGTCCTGCACTATTTCCTGGAGTTTGCTCAAATTCATGCCCATTGAGTCAGTGATGCTGTCCAAATGTCTCATCCTCTGTCACCCCCTTCTCCTCTTGCTCTCAATTTTTCCTAGCATCAGGGTCTTTTCCACTGAGTCAGCTCTTCACATCAGGTGGCCAAAGTATTGGAGCGTCAGTAATAAATTCTGCTTTGTCTCTATAATCTTCTTCTTTCTAATTTCTCAGGGTCTATTCTGCAATCATTTTACTTATTTAATGTCTTTTTAATATCTTAATTCATTATTTCCCAGCCTTTCTCCTTTTGTTGTATAAGCATTTAAGGCTATTAATTTCCTCTGAAGTACCCCCACAGATTTTGATATGCAGAATTTTCATTATTATTCAATTATGTATTTTTACCTATCCATTAATGATTTATTCTTCTTCGACCTCCCAATTATTTAGAACTGTTTAAAATATTTCCCAACGTATAAAAAAATTTTTATTTTTGTGCTGATGCTATCTAATGAGAGGATTTTCCTAATTGCATTTTTGAATAATTGCAGTGTTTCACCCATTTACTGATTCTTTGAAGTTTGTTGACACTTGGTCTTCAACCTAAGTCAGGATCAAAATCCAGGCGTCCTGGAGAAGACTGGGTGTTATCTGCTGAGTGTTGTTTGAGCGTCTGGTGAGTCAACTGCTGGTTATTAGTGAAGCCTGCACCATCTTCACTAATTCCTGGTCTTTGTGCCCATGCTGACACCTTCCACTCTCAGGATGGACTCCCTCCGCAGGCAGGCAGTTCCGGCTTTACCCATCTATCTGGAGCTCGTTTGAAGTGTACAGAGATGAAGGATTTTTCATCTTCCTGAAGAGCTGAACCGGCCATGCTATCCTATTTAATATATTGACATTCACTTATATGAGTGATATTGATAGGGCTAGCCCCTCACGCTCTTCCCAACTCTGACCGCCGTGTCTTTCTTTACACTCTCACCCTCTTGTCCTTACGTTTTACTGGATTAGTTTTAAATGGCAAAGAGAGATGTTTTTCCCTACAATCTGTTGAGTCTCGACGTTTAATGGGCTCTTTTGGCCCATCCACACTAACCTGTTCACTGGACGTGATACCGAGGGTTTGCCGCGGGTTTTCTATTTATCCTATTGTCTTCTTCTACGTTAATTTATCTTTCCCCCACTTTTTTATTCAGTAATGAGTTTTGTCTGCTTGGTTGCATTTTTATTCCTTTTTTCCTAACTATATATCTTCTTTGGTGAAGGATCTGCTCAAATCTTTTGCCCAAATTTTCTAATTCAAGTGTTTGTTTTCTTGTTGCTAGATTTAGAGAGCTCTTAATATATTCAGGATACAAGTCCAAAGTCAGATGTGTGATATACAAACATTTTCTCCCAGTAAATAGCTTGCCTTTTTATCCTATTAACAGGGTCATTTGCAGAGTGTAAGTTTTTAATTTCGGTGAAGGAATTCTTGAGTTTTTAACCACGTATAGCTACTAACAGGCACCAAGATTAATAATGTAATCACTCTTTGCAAACAATACAGTCATTGTCCCACCGCTGTTCTGTCTTTTTGAAACACTGACCCATGCAAACGAGACAGTACAGTCAAAGTCCACTGCTTAATAGGAAACGGTTTCACTATCAGTCCTTTATCGACCAGCTTCCGGCTCACCACCCATGTCACAGACCTTCCTCCTGGGGCCATGCCGGAGTCCACCCTTCAGAGGCTCTTCTTGTCAGTCTCTTGGCAACAAACCCTCACGCTTTCAGTCCTCTTTGTCCTGAGAGGCGCCTTTGCCTGGGGCCTGATTCCAGGTGACCATTCCTCCCTGGGCCTGGTCTCCCCATAGCCTCCACTGCTGAGCCTGTGGCTAGCTTGGGGGGGGGGGGGTGGGCACTGTCGCTCTGTCCCCCTTCCTGAGCCAGCCTCCCACTCAGGGGCCGAGGTATCCCACCACATAGAGCCGCCTGGTGCTGTGCGTGGCCCCCACCCCTGTCTGCAGGATGGCAGGTCAGGGGGTCACGCACCACCTTTCCTCATTCGATTTTCTTCTCCTGGGACCCTGCTCAGACCCAGGCTGGATTCCTGGTCCTCTGCACCCTTTCATCTCTCTGTCACCCTTGCCACTTTCTGAGGTCCCCTGTCGTGTTGCTATTTTTCCAACTAAGCCTCAAACGTCATCTGTGACCAAGGATGCCACCAGTCTCCCCACCAAGTTCTTTGTTCTTAGAAGTTGTCACTGGCCCTTTCCAGACACGCTAGGTCATTTCTGATCATGTTACTACTACTCATCTTTGTGACTTCACCTCACTTTAAAAATATTCCTTAGAAACTATCTTACGTTAGGTATCTGCTTGATTCCTTGGGGGTCTGCACGGGCCAGTTGCAGCTGCCTGCCGAATCAAAAAACACAGACTCGGCAGCTCTAACAGAAATGCAACCCCCATCCACTCCCATCCTGGAGGCGGGAGGTCAGAGAACGAGGGTGGGCAGGCCTCTCCCCCAGTGTGTGGCTGGCTGCCTCCTCCCAGGTCCTCATGCGGCCATCCCCCCACATGCGTCTCTGTCCTCATTTCTTCTTCACGCTGAGATGGAAGTCACCCCAGGGATCCCACTTCACCTCGATCCCCTCTAAAAGCCTCAACTTCTAACAGTCACCTGCTCAGGTCCTGGGGTGCAGACCTCGGCACCTGAACTCTGCACCTGGCGGGCCTGAACCTGTTATTCTGCGATGCTGGCCCTCCTGCCCCCTGCAGACTACGTGACAGCTGCCCGTGGGCTCATGTGATGCTTCTTCCTCCCTCTGAGGGGCCCCCAAAGGCCTGCGGGGCCCTCCCTCAGAGAGACCCATCTGCCGGGACCCTGGATCTCAGGACCGGCCTCTGAGATGCCTCCAGCTCAGTGCTGGGGTGACTGGGGAGGTGAGGGGGTTGCAGGGAGGGGACAAGCCTGGCTATTTCACTTCTCCCTGCAAACCAGCAAAGCCTTTACAACCACAGCTTTTTCCACATTAATCTGTTTCCCGCGTGGGCTCCTAGTAAAAGTAAAGTCTCTCGGTAGTGTCCGACTCTTTGTGACCCCATGGACTACAGCCTACCAGTCTCCTCCGTCCATGGGATTTTCCAGGCTAGAGCACTGGGGTGGGTTGCCATTTCCTTCTCCAGGGGTCTTCCCGACCCAGGGATTGAACCCAACCTAACCTGCAGTTTATCCACCAAGAGCAGACCTGAGATACACCCAACCTTTGCAGGGCAGCAGGAAAGGCCACCAAGGAGAACACCCGGTGTCGTCTGACCACAGGGATAAGGAGGTTGGAAGGACGCTGGCCATGCTGTGGAGGGCTGGATGGGCCCCTAAGCAACCTGGGCGCTTTTGTGGACGAGAGTTACTGACTCGCCTCTGGCGGGGAACAGTGAAACCAGGAAACATCCCTCCCTCTGTGTAGGTCCCACCCTGCGCTCAGCTCCTTCCAAGCCGGGCTGCCCCAGGAGCCCGGGGGTCAGCTCACTCGCTGTCCGGTTCCTGCCAGGACCTCAGCTTCCCACTTCCGGAAAACGCTGTTTTCACAAGGGGAAGCTGGAGGGGAGCCCGGCCTCAGGGCCACAAGGGCCCAGACGGCCATCGGAGCCGTGGGGCCGGCCATGAGCCTGCCTCCTGGGGCTGCCCCGAGGGGCCGTCCCGCCCTGGGGTCACAGGCGAGGCGGATCGCAAGCCCAGGGAGGGCTGAGGGCTGCCTGCGGGCAAGCACAGGGCACCGACCACCATCAGGACAGACCGGCTGCCTCTCATTTTCTGTCAGCATCACCCTCAGCACTGTCTCTGCCTTTTTTTTTTAATATTGTTATTTTATATTTATATAAGAAAAATATTTTTTCCAAAAAAAGTCAGTAGGTATAAAATGGCACCCTACCCAGACCAGTACCAAGGAACATTTGTGCACACATATATCTCACATCATAGACGTAAACAATGACCACAGGCCCTCGGGCGTGGGTCCCTTGGGGCAAAACCAAGCAGACGCAGGTGCCCAGCCCCCACCCCAGTCTGTACACCTGCAGAGCAGTGGGGTTCCCAGGAGTCACTCCGGGGCACACGCTGGGCATCTTCTGGGTGCCCGGCTGAGGCACACGTCCAGGGTCTACGCACCAGGCAGTGGTCTGGGGGCACTGTGCCCGCATGCACGCGCCTGATGGGAGGGTGGGCTCTGCTGCCCCCGACGTCGTCCCTGAGCAGACCTTGTCCCTGCACTCCCTGGGGCCGCTGGGCCCACAGGCGATGGCAGGATGGAAGGGGCATGCTGACAACGTCGCGAGTCCTCCCCAGCTCCGTTGAGGGCCCGCAGGGCTCGGATCCTAGGTTTCCTCCTCCACCTTCAGGATCATCCCTGAGAAGGCCTCCGGGCCAGTGCGGCTGCCCTGGGAGGCTCTGGCCGGCCTGCAAACGGTCCCGCCCCCCGGGGAGCCGCCCGGGCTGGCGGGCGAGGCACCCCGGGCCGGGAGGGCCTCCATCAGCCTCCCCAGGGTCTGGGTGAGCGCTTCGACGCCATCGGCCAGCCGCTGGCTCTGCTCAGCCAGCCGCTCCAGCAGCAGGTTCTGCTGGGCCATCAGCGTGCTCTGCTGCTGGGACCAGGCGCTGAGCAAGGCACCCTGCCGCCGCTGCACGTCCAGCAGCCGCCGCTCCAGCTCCGAGGCCTCAGCCCCCGCAGCCTTCCCGGAGGGCTGGGATCCTGCCGAGGTGGGCGGCGAGGGCCGAGTTGGCCCAGGAAGCGCGGCCGCCGGGGGCACTGAGCCCGGGGAGGCGGGCGGGGAGGGTGAGGCGGCGGCCACGGGGAAGGCTCCTCGAGGGTCCAAGGGGTCGGCTTCGGGCGGGCTCGGCCCATCCAGTGTCCGCAGGGGGAGCCACAGGCAGCCAGGGACCTCGTCCTCCTTGTCAGCTAGCAGGGGGAGACAGGAAACGTGAGCCTTCGCCGGCCGGGACCCAGGCAGCGCGGGGAGGGCTCTCGGTGCACGAGGCCCTCTGCACACACGGTGATCTCGGCCTCTCCTGGGGCCCTGCTGTGGTCGGCAGCAGCCCCTCACAGGACGCCGAGACTCAGCAGGCGAGGGCATCCTCCAGGGATGCTGAGATAAAACTCCAACCTGGCGGCTCCAAGGCCAAGGTGCCACCGCCAGGTTGCCATCTGTCTGTCTGTCTGCTCACCCAAGCTGGTCATCATCTACTCACTGTCCTGTCTGTCCATCTGTCTTCCTACACGTATCCACCCACACATCCACCCCTTCGTCTGTCTGCCCATCTGTTTGCTGGTCGAGCACCCATCCGTCCCTCCATCAGCCCACCTCCTTCCTTCTATCCACCCATCCATCCGTGTGCACCTTCCCGTCCATCCACTGTTCATCTCTCAGCTGTCCATCCATAAGCCAGCCCACGCACCCAGCCACCATTCACCCATGTCTGTCTGTCCATCCGCACGGCTGTGCTGATGCCCTTTCAGCCCTTCAGTCCATCCATCCATCGCCCCAGCCCCCCACTCATCTGTCTGTCCAGCCATCCGCCACGTCCAGGAAGATATGCAGAGTGGACATAATAGCAGCACTTCACCAGGAAAAGCTGAGACCTGGAATCCTACACGCTGGGCCCCAAAACCAGCTCCACCTCTTGGGAGTCGTGTGACTGGGGGATGCCCTTCTCTCCTCTGGGTCTCAAAGGCCTGTCTGCACGTGGAAGGTCAGAGGCCGTGATGCCTGTCCTGCCGACACTTCCCAGCACGCTCGGGCAGTGGGCAGGAGCCGGAGGGCTTCCTGCCTGGTGGCCACCGTGGGCTGTACCTCCTGGGCGCAGCCCCCCTCGTCTCACCTATGGGGCAGGATCCCACCTTGGGAGGGCAGCATCACCCCAGAGCACCGGGCCCACGCGCCCCCTGGCACCAGGCAGGCCAGGTTCCAAGCCTGCTGTGCCTGGGCACGGGTGGCCGCCCGCCGCTGTCTCCTCGTCCTCCTCCTCCTTCTGCAGTCCAGGCTTGTGCTGATCCTTCTGACCTGGTGGCCCCTGGGGGCACGAGGGGGAGCCAGCCGCCCCACCGGCTTTTTGCTTCTCTCCTGAGATGAGGCTTCGGGACTGAGGCCCTCGGCATGTAATGTCCAGCTCCGCTTTCCCACGGCAGAGGCCGGGCCAGGCTTTCGACAAGCCCGCCGTGCCTGTCAGTTCCAGCGGCGCCATCTCTCTGGGAGCCCGAGGGGACCGGCCCGGGGAGCCGGCCGTGCCTGTCAGTTCCGACGGTGCCTTCTCTCTGGGAGGCAGGCTGTGCGGGCAGAGGGCCCTGAGCTGCCACCAGACGCCGCAGCCCTGCCCCGCCCCGCCTTGTAGACGCGGCCCACCCCCGGCAGCTATACCAGCTGTCATGCGCGCCCAACGTCGCCTTCACTGAGGAGTCAGGGGACCCGACGCAAAAAAGAGGCTGCCAGCAGTGGGCCCAGTGGGCGCCCCCACGACGCGCCCTTGCGGAGTCCAGTAGCCTCCAGGCTCCCCACTGGGGAGGCCTGGGGAGGGTGGCTCTGCTGGGAGGGGCCGCTTTCCCCTGTGGCTGGCCCCACCCTGCGCCCCTCCTCCCCAGAGGCAACCGGAGTCCCTCTCCCAGCCCAGTGCCGACATCTCAAAGCCCCCGGGGAGCACGGACAGCGTCCACCACCTTCCCAACCCCTCCCTGCCCCGGGTGGCACGGCTCGCACAGGTCTACTCCCTGGCTGCAGCAGCCTGAGCCCGCCTGGGCAGCCCCTTCCTCGGCCTCTGCCCCCGCCCCTGCCTGGCATGCCCTTGGAAGCTCTCCCTGCCTCAGCGGGCCCAGGGCCCGCAGTCACTGGACTGCACCGTCCGCCCACCCCACCCCTAGGACGTGAGCTCTGGGGGACACAGGCTCTGGGGGCTCTGTCTCTGAGCGAGGGCCCAGCACAGAGCAGGGGGCCTGGGGGCGGGCGGCAGGCAGAGGACGCTCGCGGCGCCCACCTCCTGCTGGACCCCGGCCTGGCCAGGGGCTCATGGCTGTGTCGCAGCAGGGTCCCCAGAGCTGCCTGATGCCCTGCCTCAAGCAAACGAGGGTCAGACACTGGTCCTCGCTGCCCCGGAGCCAGCTGACATATCCCAAGCGGCGAGGCCCGCGCCTGGCCCAGGGCAGACAGAGAGCCCTCTCCACAGCCGTGCCCTCCAGGACAGCTGAAGCCACAGGGCCTCCTGTTGGGGCAGCCAGGTGCCGCCCACTGGGCTGGGGAGCCGCAGCCCCACCAGCGCCCACGGCAGCAAGACCCGCCCCTGGGAGCTGCTCACCCCTCACCCCTGCCCTCTCGCTCGCTGAGCCGGGGGCACAGACCTGGGACACGGCCTCGGTGGGGGTGCAGACCGGGGCAGGCAAGGCTGACCGTCCTGGGCACGCAGCCCGCACCCCTACCTCTCCCCTCCCCCACAGCAGTAGGCCTGGGCACAGAGAAGACCCTGCAGGCCTGCCCCTCCGGCGCGGGTAGGGGCCGAGGGCCGTGCCCTCACACTGACTTACTTGGTGCCGGCTGGCTCCAGCGAGGAGCTCACTGGCCGCCTCTGTGTGCGAGGACGCAGCCTCAAGGCCAGCTTCAATACTATCTGCAAATCAAGACAACACAAGCAATTACAGAGAGGAGACCCTCCGGTCACCCGGAGCAGGGGTGGGGGAGGCACAAACGGGGAGTCCGGCTTCCAGAGGTCAGAGGCTGTGGGGATGGGCACCGCCCACCCACCCAGCATGGGCCCTGGCCCGCCTGAGTGTCAGGACAGAGACCTTGGCACTGTCTGTCCTTGGGGCCTGGCAGCCCCTCAGAACGGGTGAGTCCAGCCCAGGAACAGCTCTGCACACAGAGCGCCACCGTGAAGACAGCCATCAGGGTGTGGGAACACCACTGGCCCCCAGGACATCAGCACATGCCGGCCGCCGGCATCCCCACGCCACGCAGCTGGTTCTGACAACCGTGCAGCTCCGAGGGGGGACCAGGGACTTCAAGCAGGGGCCTGCTGGGTGTCGGCAGAGCCCCCAAGACGTCACTCCAGCAGCACAGCTGAGCCACCCTGGGACACCAGAAGACACCCCTCCGCGGCACCGGGGGTGAAAAGGCGGTATCATGTAAAACACCCACAAGTCCACCCTACCCTGCGACGACACGTGGCCAGGCTAGCGGGCACAGGGCAGGGGTGAGTCAGGACCAGGGAGGGCCCTCGACCCGGTAGGAACAGGGCTGGAACCCCCGGGAGCACCAGGGCAATTCTCTATGCTGTCTCCTCTCCCCCCGAGAAGAAGGACCCGGTGCTGCCCAGACAAGTGGGCAGTGGCCACAGCTGTGCGCACAGCCCTCAGCAGAGACCAGCTGGTGCTCTGTGGGCTGACCGTCAGACGCAAACACGCATCAAGCCAACTCAGGAAGAGAGGACGCGCCTCTGAGTTCACGCATTCTGGCGAAAACTCAGAGCTGGAAATGGCTACATGCACGCATCTCCTCTGATGCTGGGAAAGATTGAAGATGGGAGGAGAAAGGGACGACAGAGGATGAGATGGTTGGATGGCATCACCGACTCAATGGACACAAGTTTGAGTAAACTCAGGAAGTTGGTGATGGACAGGGAGGCCTGGCGTGCTGCAGTCCATGGGGTCACAAAGAGTCGGACACGACTGGGCGACTGAACGGAAGTGAACACATCTCCCTCGACCGCCCAGGGCCTGAGGCAGAGCCGCGCCCATAAACACAGGTGCAACCTGGGCACTGAGGGACCGGTCAGCAGCTGGCTGCCCCAATGGGCGAGAGCCTGAGGGTCACGGGGGATGAGGGATGGGGTGCCCGCTCACCAGGGTGGGTGGGACATCTGGGCTGAGCTGGGTCTCATGGCGGAACTTGCAGAACCAAGCATCACACACTGGGGCCACCGAGCTCCTGCCCCACTCCCAGGTGGGGGGCTGGCAGGACGGGTCTGAGCACCCAAGGCCCCCCGCCAGCTCCTCTGGGCCTTCGACTGTGCCCACCTGCAGCACCCCAAAGCCGGGTCTGGCTCTGCCGGTAGAACAGGTGGCCCCCACAATGACTAACAGGCAGGCCCTGCCCCGTCGTCCAGGCCTGTGACTTAGTCCAGCCCAGGGCATGGCTGTGTCCTGGGTCCGTGTGCATCTCTGACCTGCCCCTGCCTGTTTGGTGGAGACCCCCTGAAAAGGTCTGCTGGGGTCTCTGCTGGGGCGTCGACGGCCCCTGCTGTTCCTGCAGGCCCTCCTGCTGTCCGCTCGCAGCCCTCAGGACACAGTTGGTCCTGCTTTCCGCTTCTCCCTAAAGTCCTTCCAGCAGCTCCCCAGGACAGGGGAGGCGAGGGTCTGCGGGGGCACGCTTCGAGCTGTGGGTGGAGCCAATGTTTCTGCGGCGAAGGGCGCTGTGATAGGCTTGCAGAGGTGTCTTGAGAGGAGGAGGACGAGGAGCAGGAGGAGGAGGAGCTGGAGGCGGCGGCCAAGACCCAGCCAGGCAACCGTCTTCCTCGTCAGGGTCAGGAGCAGCCGCAAAGGCGCCGGCGGTGGGCCTGGGGCTCTGGGGTCAGCATGCCCTGGGAGGCTGAGGGCCCTTGATGCTGCCTGGCCTGGCCTGCGGCTGAGTGACATGGGCGAGGGGCGCCCCTCTCTGGCCTGGAGCCTCGGCCTCCCCATCTGGACGCAGAGTGGGCCTTGCTGGAGGCTCCGGGCAGGCTGTGGGGAGCCACTTACTTGGCAGGGGCTTGACGGCACGGCCCTCCCCAGGGGTGCCTGGGGCCGTGAAGGTCTCGGCCACCATGCGCTCGACAGGCGTGAGGACGGCGGGGGTGCGGGGGCACTCGGCCAGCTTCCTGCGAACCACCCCGCGCAGGTCCCGCCACTTGTGCTTGACGTCGCCCAGGTCCCGGCGGCAGTAGCCCAGCGCGTTCACCGCCTGCAGGATCTTGCTCCACACCCGGTGCTTGCGGGCGGGCGGGCCCCGCAGCGCCCCGAACAGCAGGGAGTAGTGGCGTGCCACCCTCTGCACCAGCACCTCCGTCTCCTGGGGGCTGAAGTTGGGCTTCCGCGTCTTGGTGCGTAAGTGCGGGCCTGGCCCGGGCAACAGGGCTGCCGCAGCCGGCTCAGGGCTGGAGCTGCGCCCGCACGAGGCCTTGCCGCTGCTGGACCCTGGAAAGGCACCGGAGGCTGAGGACAGCGGGCTGGCCCCACCACTCCTGCTGGGGAGGACGCGGGCCTCACTGACACCCGCCATCCCAGGGACACCCACTCTGGCACGCAGTGGGGTCCCGGGCCGTGGCTACTCTGGGCACTGGGGCCCACCCCTCCAGCAGGCATGGCACTGGAGGAGGTCAGTCCTCACCGGCCCTCCGCCCAGCAGAGAGGCCCTCCTCATTGGCCCATCGCTGGGACCGAGTGACCATCTGGTGACCATCTGGGAAACACCTGGGTGTCCATCTGGAGCATACAAAGCATTCTGCACACCCACCCTGAGACGGTCACCCACAGAGGCGATCAAGCACGTGGAGACAGGGAGGGTCCCAGGAGAGGTGCCGTGAGCCAGGACAGGTGATGCCCAGAGCTGCCCACAGCAGAAGCGGGGGCCCCGTGGGCACCCAGGCTTGCGGAGCAGTGAGGGGCTGGCAGGCAGCAGGGCCAACCCCCACTCGCTCTGCTCCTGGGGGTGCAGCACACACCGGGCAAGGGGGCTGGGCTGCCTCTTGGGGAGCAGGACATGCCTGGGCCTCCGCACGCCTCAGCCTTCAGGCCCCACTGAGGTGACAACTCAGCCCGACATCAGGGTGGAGACGGGTGCGGGCAGGCCTGGGCCCTGGCCGCAAGCTGCCTGTTAACCAAGCAGCTCTGGGCACTGGGAGCCGCCTCGTTCCTGAGGGCCACGGGCTGTAGCCCAGCACTGCCCCGGGCACCTGGGCACGGGGGGGGGGGAGCAGGAAAGCCTTGCGGCCACATGGCTGAATGGCCGAGCTGGGGGGGCAGGGGCCCTCGCATGGAGGGAATGGGGCCACCGCAGGGGCAGGACAGCTCAGCTCTCCCCGCGCGGCCACGGCCAGTCCCCACTGCACATGCTCCTGGGAGGAAGGTGCAGAGTGAGGGGCAGGCAGCCCGGACACTCCCACAAGCAGGAGGAGGGGCCCGCCCCTCAGGGGGCATTCCCGGGCTGGCCTTCCTGAGGGGTTGGGCCGACCTGGGGGGAGGGCATGGAGGGCGGCTGGCAGAGGCTCGGACCGCCAGAACCTGCCCAGGTCCCACTGTCTGCTGGGCAGCCCTGCCAGACCGTGCCCAACCCTCCCTGGGGCAGCTGCTGAAAGGACTCGGGTCGAAGCCAGACGCAGGGCCCCCAGAGGACGGCCTCGGGCGGGTGGGGCAGGTGGCTTGGTGGATGCTGTGGGTACCCACCGATGGCCTCTCCTTGCTCTGAAACCATGGAGGCCAAGTCCTTGATGATCTGGTTCACATCTAACAGGTCACTCTGCGGAAAGAAGAGGACAGCCATTAGGTCCCTGGGGCTGCAGTTCAGAGGTCAAGGGCACGGCCAAGAACCAGAAATGAGCCTAGGGTCACGCCCCAACTCAGAGACACTGCTGGGATCTGAATCACTGTCCCCCAACCTGAAGGTCAAAGGCCACGCTGAGCATCTTGGGGCCATGAATACCCTCACTGGGTGCAGAGGACTCAGCGCTGGCCCCTGGAAGGGTACAGTCTTCCGCAGGATGGCATCCCCAACACTGACCTACAGGCCTGGCTAGAGGAAAGAAGAGGGTATCTGGAGCGGAGGGCTCAGTGCACCTCCCACAGGCCCCTCAGTCCTGTAGACACCTCACTCCTCGTCCCCTCCTGCAATTCGACTGAGGGGCCGACCTGCCCCTCTCTGTACACCCGGCACCCAGCATGGCCGGCACACGTGGGTGGTAGATGGTAGATGGATGAAAGGTGGATGGTGGGCAGGTGGATGCTGGCCGGTGGCTGGACGGACAGTGGATGGATGGATGCTAAACTGGATGGGGGGATGAACGGAGAGATAAATAGTGAATGGATAGATGGATGGCGGATAGAAGCGAAACAGATGGGTAGATGGCTGGATGGACAGAATAGTGGACGGTGGATGGATGGAAGCCCCACTGCTGTCTGAAGACTGAGGAACTTCTTGAAGCTAGTGAGTGGGGTAAAAAGCAGAACTTAGACCCGGAGACTCTGGGGTACGTTCCACCCCGCTCGTCATGCTGGCCGCTTGCATTCTCCCTGCCACCCTCCTCTATCTTAACTCCACTCGCCCAACAAAGCAGAAGTGATATTGATGAAGGATGTGGGCATGCCACTCACAGAGCACACGCCTGGGGCTGTGCTGGGCACGCTGACGTCACAGAGGTTCAAGAAGGGCCTCTCAGAAAGGGGGAGGGCAGGGATTTGAGCCTTCCCTGCAGCAGATGGCTCCTCCACTGGCCAGCCAGGTGACCCTGGGAAAAGCCGCTCACCTAGGAGTCAAGTTCCCACACCTCCCACCCAGCAAATCCAAGCCTCCTCCCTCGGTGCCAGGCGCGTGGCCAGGGTAGAGCCAGGAGGGGAGGCCCCTCCACACCTCTGAGATGCAGGTGCCATGCCCCTGCCCCCCATCCACCACCCTGCAGCCCATCAGGACCCTGGATTCATTTCCACCAGGGTCATTTCACCCCACTGCTAAACATCGCAGGGAGATTCATTTTCTTTTTAGGAGTGTTCTGGGAAATGAAGCAATTAGCATGATCTTAAACCGACAAGTACTATCAATCGCAATTCAATTACTGGGCTTACACATGGCAGAGGCGGCGGCTCTGCGGGAACCGGGCCCACGGCCGGGAAGGTGGTGAAGAGTGCAGGGCCTCGGATGGCCTCTGGCCTGGACCCACTTCTGGGATCTGCATCCCCATGGCCCTCCCTGGACAAGGCTGCTGGTGGGAAGGCCGAACTCAGGTGCAACCCGAAGGTCCAGACCCTGAGGTCACCCGTGACGGCCGCAGCCTCAGCCAGACCTCAGGGAGATAAGCCCACCTCCCCACTCTTCCAGGTCTCTGCCCCAAGGCCTCCAGACGGCCAGCCTCGACCTCAGCCACTGAGCCCGCACCGTGGGCAGAAGCCTGGGGGTCCCAAGTCTTGGACTCGGGGGCTCCAAGGGGCCTTTTAGGGTGCTTAGTCTCTACACACTGCATGAGGTCACCACTGGGCAGGCAGGGAAGCCGGCACCAGAGGTTACGGTACTCTCCTGGGACACCCCCGCTCGCCAGGAGCGGGGCAGCCCCGGCAGTCCGGACCCCTGATCAGCACCAGGGATGGCAGGCTCGCTCCCGGGAGGCCTCGTGCCCCAGCCACTGGCGAACTCAGCATGCGTGCAGTGGACCCCTTCCCTTGGGCACAGGGACAGTCTCAGCGAAGGAGAGGGCGGGAGGGGTGGCTGAGCAGGAGCCACGAGCCCGGGACCTCTGGGGGCCCAGGACCGCAGGCTGCCTGCCCAGGGTGGGGGGTGGGGTGGGTAGGGGTGGAAGCGGGAGCAGCAGCACTCAGCCGCGGCCCGGCTCCCACAGCGACACACGGCTACTGGGGCGGGTGCTCCTTGTCCAAGCAGCACTGACCCCAAGAACCCAGAACCGCCTGATGGGACAGCGGGTCCCCAGTCCAGCTCCCTTCAGGGCTTCACGAGAGGCCTCCCACTTCGCGAGATGCAGTGGCCAAGGCTACTCTCTAACTGCTGCAGACACATGGGGGCCGCCCCCTCCAGGATGCCTCCCCACACCACGTTTCTGTAGAAAGCAGCCCCCCAAACACAGTCAGGGCTGTGACTGCAGATGGTGGCCAGGACCCGGTGCTGGCCCGGCCATCTGGGGCCTGGGGTCACTCCCAGGCCCCTGCTACCCGCCCTCCACAGCCGCCATGCCTGCCCGCACATGCACAGGGTTGGTCTGGAGCCAGGTGGCCGCTGCCAGGGTGCCGGCTGCTCCTGGCTGGCTTGGCAGAGCAGCACTGACCTGGCCCGCTGGCATGAGCCGAGATGTCCCCAGCGCCCCAGATGCACAGGGAAGCAGCACCGGGGGGCCTCGTGTGCGTGACCACCCCCCACCAGACAGCATGCCAAGGGCACCGCATCCCGTCTCCAGAAGGTCGTCATCAAGAGACCGCCGCCAGGGAGGTCTCCATTCACCAACCTCTTGGACGTGGAGGTGACCTTTGACACTGGCACCCTTCTGGGTTCCCGGCTCCCCTCTTTGGAGAAGGGATGGCAACCCACTCCAATATTCTTGCCTGGAGAATCCCATAGACAGAGGAGCCTGGCGGGCTACAGTTCATGGGATCGCAGGAGTCGGACATGACAGCACTATCTTTATCGTTTCTTTTCTTTCCCTCTTTTGACGATGCTGAGACTCCGACGCTGACTCATGCCCATCTCTCAGCTAACGCTGAGGAGCACGGTGGCCCCATGTCCCTGGCAGGCCGTCCTGGGGCCCCGCTTTGCCCTCAGGCCCGTGACCCTCTGAGTTGTCCAGGGATGAACTAACCACCCTCTGGAACAGACACGCAGGCTGGGCCCCCAGCCCC
This sequence comes from Ovis canadensis, assembly GCF_042477335.2. Classification (NCBI taxonomy): domain Eukaryota; kingdom Metazoa; phylum Chordata; class Mammalia; order Artiodactyla; family Bovidae; genus Ovis; species Ovis canadensis. The sequence goes on along the minus strand of NC_091253.1, from coordinate 25,032,453 downwards.
CGCTCTGTGCCCCAGGAACCGCCTACTATAGAGACCCCTTCCCACTCAACACCGCCACTGACTCCCCGGCCGAAGGGGGCCCACACCCCTAACATCTGCTCTGTGTGTTCCGGTGACAAGCCAAACCACTGACCGGCCCCCTGACCCGTCAGGACAGGAGGCATGCTGGCCGAGTCTGAGCTGGCTCCTCTCACAACCCAGGCCGCCAGGACACGCCCCAGGCCAGAGCCCTTCTAGCTCCACTTCCCTGCCCCCCGCCCCTGCAGAAGAGAGCGGGAGTCCCAGCGCGCCAGGGTTCGCACGTCTGTCACGGCGTTCTCCTGGCTCAAGAGCCCCCCCAACCACTGGAATTATCCTTTTGAATAAAGAGCAACCCCAGCCCTTCTTCAAGAAGTAAGGAAGCCACCTTGGAGGGAATAAGGGGAGTGGCAGTGTCCCAGGGCCCTGGGCTGCAGCCCGTCTCCGCCAGCTTGGTGGCCGAGGGAGCAAGGGCGGACTCAGGAGACATCGCCCCAGCAGCAGGCTGACCCGCAGGCACACCTGAGGCCTGACCCCCAGCCATGAGCCGCTGTGAGGGGTCAGCAGGGGGCATCCTCCAGGCAGAGCAGGCTAGACTGTGGGGAGAGGGTGGCAGGGGAGCCTGGGGTCAGACTCCTCCGGGACCCCCAGGCAGCAGCCTTCTAGGTGATCTCAGAGACGACAAGGCTGGCTCCAGAGCACTGCTCAGGGATGGGAGTTTACGGTCCCAGCTCCCAGGTAGATCAGCCTGTGGGCACACAGCCCCTGCCCTCCAGGAGGTCTGGTGCAGAGAGCCCCACCGCAACGGCCCAAGAGTAGAAAGCCGGCCTCGGTCGTCCGACGCTACAGTCCCACCCGAGCCCCAGGCACTCTGCCCGTGGAGGCCCTCCTTGGCCTGCAGCTCCCCCTCCAGACCACTCTCGGACGCCGGGGCACGCTTGTCACGGGAGTTGACGGTGGGCACGCGGGGGAGTGGCCTGTACGCTAAGCGGCAGCATCAGGACACAGGCAACCAGCCGGGAAAGATGGTCACCGTGCTGGACACCTGAGCTGGCTCGGGTCCTGATGGAGGGTGCTGAGGGAAAGATGGGACATGCCAGAGCCCACACCCACCAGGAGCCAGGGGGAAGGCCAGGCCTCAGACCCGGAGCCAGGCTGAAGGCCAGGTGTGCCACGGGGGGCCATGCCGGGAGCCCAGAAGCCCCCAGAGCCGCTGGGATGGAGCCCCCGGGGGCAGCCAGGCGGAAGGCCAGGCCTCAGGCCCAGGGTCTGAGCTCAAGGCCAGGCGGGCCACGGGGGGCCATGCCGGGAGCCCAGAAGCCCCCAGAGCCGCCGGGATGGAGCCGCCGGGATGGAGCCGCCGGGGGCAGCCAGGGGGAAGGCCAGGCCTCAGGCCCAGGGTCTGAGCTCAAGGCCAGGCGGGCCACAGGGGGCCATGCCAGGAGCCCAGAAGCCCCCAGAGCCACTGGGATGGAGCCCCCAGGGGCAGCCCCAGCTGTGGCACACAAGGGCGGCAGGGACCAGGAGCCGCGTGCCCAGGCGTGGGCACCAGGGAGCGGGAGAGACAAAAAAACACCTTAACTTAGTAAATGTTTAAATCATGCAATTATTATCCTGATTGCTTCTAAAACTAGAACTCATTAAAGGCTCTCACGGAATCTTCTCCCTTCTTTTACTGGCACTGAGGAATAACAGCCTTGCGCAGGACATAATAAAACCTCGGTGCGCGTGTCTGTGTGTGCGTGTGTGTTCCCTCCACTTTTAACCACGAAAGGAAAGAAAATACCGCTGCATTTTTCTCTACCACACAATCTCTCCTCATAATTAGGATCTTGGCAACCATCCACCTACAGAGACGACTGTTCAGCTAATGGAACAGCCAAACTTTGTTTATTGATTGATTCCCATATTTATAGCTAGATTCTGGCCAGATCAACCTCCCCCTGGGCTTTGGCTTTACCACGCCAGCTACAGGGAGAGCGGCTAGGCCCCCTCCTCACCCCAGCCTGCTCCCTGCCAGGTAGCCATGGCAACAGGGCAGCTGGTGAGGAGCTGCACACCTGGGTCAGGTGACTCAGCAGCCCAGGAAGGGGCAGAAGCGCAGGGCCGCGCAGGTGAGCGCAGGTGCGACGGGCTGGGCAGAGAGGGCCGGGGCAAGGCAGGCCGCGGCAGACCTCACTAGGAGCCCACAGGCGACTCTGGTCCATCCCAGGTGGCCAGACCAGTGCCTTGGCAAGTCTGCTACACGCTGGCAGTGGCTGGGGGCACACGCCCATCTCATTCAACCTCCTCCTACCCCTGGAGAAACCCGGCCCTGCCTTGTCCTCCAAAGAGCAAGAACCCCACTCAGCCAGAGCTGAGTGATCACGTGGGAGGCAGAGCTGGGCCTCACGGGCGGGCTCCTGGGCTCTGGGCTCCGCACAGGCGGCCTTGGGGTCCTGCCGCACCCTCCACCAGGAAGACAGCAGAGCACCGCCATCAGGACGGCCCCGCTCTCGAGCCGGGCACTGGCCACAGTCCCAGCTCTGCCCCACACAAGCCGCCGGGCCCGGCCAAGTGACATGCCTGCTCCCAGCCTCCACCTAGGCTTCGGTAAATGCTTGCGCTCCCAGGCTTCTGTGTGGGCTGCAGACGCACATACATACAGGGAGCAGAGCCCTCTTATTAAAACACAAATCTTCTGCAGAGTCCCAACACGCAAAGCTTCTCATCCATTCAGTTGCCACCCACCCACCCTCTTCCATCCACCCACCCCTCCCCCATCCTCTCCCGCCATCCATCCATCCACCCCCACCATCCATCCATCTCCCATCCATCATCCACCCCCACCATCCATCCGCCCCACCATCCATCCGCACCCCCACCATCTATCCATCCAGCCCCCCACCATCCATCCATCCACCCCATCCATCTATCCATCCCCCATCCATCATCCACACCCCACCATCCATCCCCCATCCATCCATCCATCCACACCCCATCCATCCATCCACACCCCCACCATCTATCCATCCACACCCTCACCGTCCATCCACACCCCCACCCCCATCCATCCATCCACCCCCTAGCCCCTCCATCTGCCTGTCCCGGAGAAAGGCCCTGAGTGCCCAGACAGTGCCAGGCATCCTACAGGTGCAGGAACACAGCCAGACTAAGACAGACAACACCCCTGCCTCCATGGGGCTTACAATCTCCTGCAGGAAAAGGAATAGTTAACAAGACGATTAATTAAACAGCATGCTAGACAATGCAGGGAAATGAAACCTTAGACATGGAACATCTGAACCAAAACCTGAAAGTAAAAGGGAACAAGGTGCTGAAGTGTCGGCAAGGTCCAGGCTCAGGGCGGGGGCGGGGGAAGAGGGGCGCACTGGCCAGGTCCTGGCCCAGCGACCTCGGCGCCACTGAGGGGGGCGGACAAGGGAGCCCACTTAGGGGGCAGCAAGGAGCCCAGGTCTTCGAGGCGGGGCCACACCGCTCCAGGGCGGGAGAGGGCCGCCCCCCAGAGGACCCAGGAGGATGTGCCTGAAAGCCGGCTGGAGGGCAGCAGGAGCGTGGGGCCGTGTGGGGCCCGCAGAGTCGGGGGCAGCCTTGCGGGGACAGAGCATGGGCCACCCGTTAGCATCTGGCCAACAGCAAGTGCACCGAAGGCCCACGAAGTGAGCCGGCTGCCGCGGTGGGGACACTGGGCAAGCTGCTGGCCAGAGATGTCCTTGCCCCCGGGAGAAGGCCTGTCCTCGCCCTCTGGGAGGGTGGTCTCCTGGGAAAGGGGACTGGCAGGCACACCCCTGCCCCTCGGGAGAAGTCCACCCTGTCTCCCCGCCCCCAGCTCAGCCTGAGCTGCAGGGGTCGCCACGGTGGACCGGGGATGCCCTACTTTGTCTGCCAAGCACCCCCAGCCTATGACCTGAGTGTTCCCCAGTGGCACCTATACCCCGACCCTCGGGGCCCTGGGAGTTTTGGGGTCCACGTGCTGACCCACCTGGGACCAGTGTCAGGGAGGGGTCCTCGGTTGGCAGGCCAGAGAGCAGCTGAGTCAGGGCGGGAGGAGGAGCCCCAAAAGCGCCCCAGAGGTCCCTGTGTGCGTCCGCCCGTCGCAGCGGCCCGCCTGCAGGCCTGGCTCCTGCGGGCTCTGAGCTCCCCTCAGCCTGGCACAGGAGCCCAGTGCGGGGGTTGGGGGGCCTGCAGGCCAAGAGGGGAGAGGGTGGCAGGGGCATCTCATCCACCCACAGACGGAGAGCCCCCAGGAGGCCTCAGAGGACAGTTGGTGCTACCAGGGGATGGGCTGCCCTGGGAGGTTGGGTAGAGGTCCTCAAGGAGCCCACCCCCCCAAACAGCAAGACACCCTCATCTGAAACCTAACTGGGCAGGTTCAGGGGCCACTGAGCCAGGCAAGGGCCCAGAATCAACAGCGGCCCCAGCAGCCCTCAGCCTCCTGCCCACTCACCACCTGACCCCTGGCCGGCAAGCCCAGGTGCCCTGACCCACCCGTTTCACAGAAGCAACGACCGAGGCAAGCAGCAAACCCAGGTCACCCAGCCGGCTAGCAGAGACATGGACCTAAAGTCAGGACAAGGCACCCGAAGCCTCACTGTGCCCAGAGGGTGACCTGGGGGCAGAGGGGCAGGGAGTGGACCCGTCAGTCTGCCCCCATCAGCTCCAGGCCGTTCCCGGCTCGGCAGCCGCCATGAAAACACCCATCACAGGCCAGGAGGCAGAAGAGAGAGAGGAACATGAAGGGATGCGAGGCGGCAAGCCTCTGGCTGCGACTGCAACCCCACTTTTCGGGCCTTGGTTTCCCCATGTGTCCACAACCCCACCGCCCAGCCAATAGGGAGGTCCCTGAGGGCAGCCCAGGGCCTCAAAGGGGCTGCAGGACCACAGGTCTCCCTCCATCCGGTGACACTGTGCGTGCATGAACCACACACGCTCAACGCCCCTGGGGAACGTGGGGGCAGAGTTGGGGTGCGGGAAGCAGTGGCCACATGCAAACAGTCTGCAGCGGCCAGGGAGAGAAACGCCCCGCGTGTCAGCCGGACGCTGCTCCCATGGCCCCTCCCCAGAGCCCTGCCCACTCACGGCAGCCCGGCCATGCAGACCCAGATGGACAGCTTCAAGAAACCTGGGCAGTGGGGCTCAGGCACCCCTGGAGGGGCTGGGGCCCGCCACCCACTCCGGGACGGGCTTCTGCTGCCACAGGCAGGCACCAGGCTCCTAGTCTTCTCCCAGACCCACGTGCTGGCATCAGGACAGCTGCAAACCCGGGGGAGGGCTGTGTGATGGCCAGTGACGATCTGTCTGTTTCTCCCATTTCCAAAGATGGCGGGTGGGGGAAGAGGGATGAGGCGGGGAAGGAAACCAGGGATGCTGACCCCAACCCCAGGCCATCACCCTCCAGCAGACGCCTGCTGCATACGACGTCACCCACACACAGGTGAGGACACAGCAGAACCGCGAGGCTGGCCACAGGTCCTGTCCACGGCCCCCGTGAACTCACCATACTCACTGCTCAGATGAGGACGGGCTGGCAGTGCCTGGGCCTCCCTAACCCCACCCCAGGCGTGTCAGCCATGAGAGGCCATCAAGGCACAGGCAACCCCCTGAGCAAACCAACCCCATGACCTGCTGGGCCTTGGATCTCAGAGTGTAGCCCACCCCTGCTCAGGAGCTCCCTGCATTTCCGGGGGGTCACCCCACCCCACCTATGTTCCCAAGCCAGGCCCTGCATTGGAGCCTGCAACTCTGTACCCTGCATGCCAGGCCGAGGCCACGTCAACCCTGGAGCCCCTCGTCCCACCAAGGTGGCCCAACCCGAGGGTCCTCCTAAGAGGGCTTCAGTTCTCTCGCTGAAGCAGCAACGGGTCCCTCTCGCCACAGGCCTGCCAGCCCCCCGAGCTGTGGGGCAAGGGCTCCTGACTGTTCTGAGCTCTTGGGGAAAGCAGGTCTCATGTGCCAACAGCAGGGGAAGACATCTGTATGTCCAGTCCTTCCTGGAGCAGCTTGGCAAGGAGGAGAGGCCTGCCCTCCGAGACGGGCCGTGCACCGCCTTCCTCTCTAGCAGTGAAGTGCAGTGTGAGGGGGGGTGCTCTGCTGGGCAGAGTGGGGCAGGGGGCAGCAGTAAAGGGTGCGTCCACCGCCCTCAGGAGTGCAGACCTGCCCACTGCAGACACGGTGACGGGTCCTCAGCCAGTGACTCAGTTTTTCAGCCCAAGTTCCCATTTTTCTAAAAGAAGCTGCTTCAGGGAAACTTTGTTCCAGAAACGCAGCTCCTGGGGTCTGGGGGACAGGCGGGCCCCCAGCACCTCCTCCTGCAGGTAAAACCGAGGCCCAGAGGGAGGAGGGAACACACACTCAGGGGCTCGGGGCCACCACCAAGAGAACCAAGCATCCCGAGAGCCACGTTCTAATAAACGCACGTCCCACAACAGGAGACAGGCCTCGGTGCATACTCACGCTCACTAGCTCGCACACTCCCCTGCATGTCCACTCATACCCTCGCACCCCCACTCAGGCCTGCACACCTCTGGCAGCTGTCAGAGACCATACCCGGCTAGGGACACGTCTGGCAGCATGCATTACACACATACCAACTGGGGGAAAAAACCAGTGGCCCCACCCCTGCCCCAAGGTCAGACCCCCAACACCACTGCCACCTGCTCGCAGCCCCACCAAATCGCCGGTTCAGTTCCAGCAGTTCGCTTAACCACTCAAACACTATCCTCAGGGAACTGTTCTGGGCGTTGAAGGGCCTCATCAGAGCAGAACACCCTCTGGAAACCTCCGTGGGCAGTGATGGAGGCAGCCCTGGGGACTGGCTATGCCTCCTGGGCACGGCCCCCGGGCCCTGGGCTCCAGGTCAGACAGCCGACCCCACTGGTAAACGCAGGCAGGCAGGGACAAGACACGGGCTCCCCGGACTCTGTGCCCTCCACGGTGGCCCGCATGCCCGAGCTCGGGCGAGGCTCAGTGAGCCAAGGTCCCGCGCCCTGGGCTCAGACAGGAGCAGGCCTCGGTGTGCTGGGCACGGGCCAGTCTAACCCCCACTGGTGGCACGCCGAGAGCAGCCACGGCAAGGAATCGGGGTTCCCATGTGCACACGCACGTGCATGCTCGCCCGTGCACGCAGTCGCACCTCAATCTGCAGGATGGCCTCCTCTCGCAGCCGGATGGCCTCCAGGTCCTCCTCGGTGATCTCGGGAAGCAGCGCCTGCTCGTGACCCGACCACACACCATCACCCCCGTTGAAGATCTTCTCATCATCAGCCAGCTCAGCAAAGGTGGCCTGGGGGCTCTGCCGAGACACAGACCACCGTTACCACACAGCCTACTGCCGCCGGGCCAGCCCGCACCGGCCACCCGGGAGCCCCCAGCCTGGCTCTGCAGGGGCCTGGCCCCAGCCTCAGTCAGGGCTACTCCACAGGACTGCAGGTGCTGGAGCCACCGTGATGGTGGGCAGACACCGGGCCCCTGCCCGCGGCCTGAGCACTCAGCTCGGGCCGTCCCAGGCCTGGCTGCAGCGGGCCCCAACAGGGTGGCACATGCCCCACGATCACAGGGGGCGCGTCCACAGGCAGCAGTCCTCCTCCCAGAGCCAGCGAGCTCCCTCCAGACCACGTGTTCACCTCATCGAGCCAGGGAGGTCTTTACATAAACAAACACGTGGATGGATGAATATAAAATAAAAGATCTAAAAACTCTGTTGACGAGCGCTCCTCGTCCAAGGTGGCAATTATCACCTCCCTTCCCGCTGTGGGCAGAGGAAGCAAGCAGTGCCAGGTGGGCAGCAGCCGGTGGGGGCTGGCCGGGGCCAGGCCGCGTGCCCGCACCTCCTCCTCTCTGCGGCCCCAGCCCTGCCTGGGCTATGGGGCATGTCAGGTCAGACCCGGAACCGGCCCGCTGGAGGCCCAGGCCTGTCACATGCACTCAGCCTCAGCCTTCTCCTCCGCCAGACGGGAACAGCGGCCCACACCTGTGGTACGCGGCCTGTGTCCACCCCAACCCTGCCAGGCACACCCGCACTCCCAGCAGGAGGAACGGCACCTGGGGCCCCTTGCAGACGGCACACCCCAGGCCCCCGAGGCGAGGGGACTGGGTGTGACCTGGCTCGTTCTTAACTTCTCCCGCTACAGCCTTCATGTCCATGTGTCCAGAGCCATGGACAGGATGGACAGGGATGAGGGCGAGGCCCCAACCAGGGAGCACGTGTGAAAGCCCCGGTCAGGGGCCATGGGGTGCCGGAAGTCCCCATGCGAGTGAGTCATGGGGCACAGGGGGCCCTGTGCCTGCAGGGGACCCCGACGGTACACCCCTCCCTGCAGCAGAGGCTGCTCCAGAATGGGGTACCTGGTCCTGAGCTCCAGTGATTCCACTGGCCTGGGGCACCTCCCGTGAGAAGAGCCCAGGCCGTGCACCCAGCGACTGAGGTACAGACACACCCTCTGCAGCCCTGCCGTGAGCACAACCTGGCCAGCATGGGCTGGGAGCACAACCAGGAGCATGGGTGGGCCAGCGACAGTGACTCAGATGCACAACATGAGCAAGTGCACAGGGTGCCATGTTTGGCCACCTGGAGGCTGGTTCCCTGGAAGCCCCCGGAAAGTGCAAGGAAAGAGGGCCAGCCTCCCTGCAGTCGTGGGTGCGCGCCCTGGCCCCCACAGGTAAGGCCTGCCCTCCCCGAGCACCTCAGGACAAGGGACCAGGGAAGGAGAGGCGGCTAGCCCCACCCAAACCCCTCCTGAATGATCAGAAAGCACGCTGTCTTCTCACAAAGCCTCGGTCTGGGTCTTGAGCTCTGAAGCCAGGATTAGGGTTTGCTGGCAGGGCGCTGGAGCCGCAGCACAGAACGCGGCCGGGGGATGGTTTTCCAGCTCACCGGGCAGCCAACAAAGGCGGCTTTCTCTTCGCTCCAAGGCCAAGGGCTTGGGTCCTGCTCTGACATGTCCGTTTCACGCTCATGATCCAACAATTCAATGACTGCTGGGTGAGAGGGGGCCAAGCAGTTTCCCGTGAGAAGAGATGGAGCCCAGCGAGGGTTCAGGGAGGCCAGTGAGCGGCCAGGCAGGACTTAGGGCTCTCAGGGGCTCTGGGAAACAGGCCACTGTCTCGCAAACTCTGACCCCGGGCTCCGCGTGGGAGTATCCGTGACCCGGGCAGGAGGGCAGGGGTCAGGATGAGAGCTGTGTTTCTTGGGAAACACAGCTTCTGTACAGCAGCCCCAAGACTGGTCATCCATTCCTCCAAACAGCAAAGGCTGTGGTCAGCTGATGGACATCTCTGGGAGCTCTGCAAAGCCCGGAACAAAGGACTGGTGAGACGCTCAATCCTCCCCCAGCCCCGTGTTAAGTAACAGAGCTGCTGCCAGGGTGCGGCTCTGAGGGGGACACACGAGTAAAGAGCCCCCTGCAGATGTGCAGGTGAGGTGGTCTCTACTGCTGTAGCCCGGGGAAACAGGGCTCCGGGGACCACACGCCACACTGGCGCTGGCAATGAATGCTGGAGAGCGTTCCTGACGCGGGATGGGCTCCACCCTGCCTGGGGACAGCACCCAGCCCAGGAGCCCCCAGGGGCTGCCCACCAGTTGGGCCTGACCCTGGTTGGAGGCTGAGCCAGGACCCAGTTGAGGCGGCGGCCAACACAGCCAAGGAGGTCGACCTGCTCCCAGCCACGCCGGCACTCAGCTTGGAGAACAGACAGGCACCTCTGCTCCTGCCGGGACCACCAGCCTGCAGATGGCGGCCCCAAACTCTGGACCATCAACGCAACAGCATCCCCAGGCTGAATCTGCAGTGTCAGCTCACCCACTACAGCTTGCGAAAATTTCTAGAAATCACCTTTCATAACTTCTTGGAACCACGGTTGGCCATTCTCTTCCCCTTTAGGAAACATTCTACTGAAATAGGGCGTGAGCAGTTGAATGCACAAATCACACGTGGACAGGTCTGTGAACTTTAATCAAGGAAAGACTTCCAGGTCAAGACATAGACATTCCAGGCTCCTACTCAGGACACTGCCCCCAAGCAAGGACCGTCTGGCTTCCGACTCCGCCTGTTGCTTCGGCCAGGTTTGGACCTGTCCTCTTTGTGCTCAGCGTGTGTCTGAAAGCACCAGCGCTTGCTGGCCACAGACCACCCCTCTGCCGCCAGTCTTTCATGCACAGACTCAGCACAAATGCTATAGGCTGGCTCTCCCCCACGTGTCAGCTACTGCATGGTGTGCTGTGTTCAGCGTTCTTTGACGTGACTTTCCACTGGGTACACACCTGGGAGGAGCTGCAAGGCCCAGGCAGGAAGACCTTTCGCTCCACAGACATGTTCAGCAACCGGAGTAGGGGCACCACACACACTCCCGTCTAGCGCGTGAGACCTCCAGCTGCTCCACAGCTTCCTGAGTTTTCACCTGTTCTTTCTAGTTGTGTTGGTGGGTGCAAGGTGTGCAGAGATGGAGCACCGTGGGTTCACTCTGCGTGCTTCCAGCGACACACGCTGAGCATATCCATGTGCTCACCAGCCATTCCAATGTCCCCTTTCCAAAGTGACCCGCAAGGCGCTTGCCCTTTTATGGTGGATATGCAGCCATCTGCACCTACCACTGCAGGAGACCTTTACACACTGCGGATGTAAATCCCTTTCAGGTGTGCGTTGTGCAAGTGCCTTTGCTCATTCTGGGGGCCGCCTCTTCACTCTCAGGGGTGTCCAGACTTCAACAAAGTCAACTTTACCACCTTTTCTTCACAGTAAGTGCATTTTCATCTGTGCGAGAGGACGACAGCCTCCAAGGGCAGCTTCCAGACACTTCACTGCCTTACTGTTCCTGCCCAGATCTATGATCCCAGAAGGCGTTCTGAGCCGGGTGAGCTGAGGGGAAGGGGCTACTGGGGGTGGCAGCCTGGTGCCCAGAGTCCTCCAGTCCCTCTCCGGCCACACAGCAATGGCCCTGGCCTGGAAGGTCCGCACGGCCTGAGCCGGCTGCCGCCTGCATGCAAGTCTTGTCCTGCACGCAGCTCCCTGCCAGCTCCGACATGGAGACCAGAGGGCAGCATGTTTGGACCTGTGCTTGCCATGTGCCCGACAGGACCCTTCCCAGCTCAGCCATCAGCCGATCAGCATCAAGCCCGGTGCAGACCCTGCACTTCCCACTCTGTGGCAGTGCACCCCGCACCACCCAGGCAACCATGTGCGTGTACATCTGTGTCTACACACAACTCCGCTCCCACTGGTCTGTCAGCTTAGCCGTCAGCAAATACCACACTGTTTTAATATCTACAGCTCTACATTGTGTTCTGATACCTGGGAGTGTAAATCCTCCAGCTCTGTTCTTCAAAACTGTCTTCATTATTTGGGGCCCTTTATATTTCCATATACATTTTGTAATCAGCTTGACAATTTACACACACATTCAAAACCTGCTAGGATTTTTGTCTGGATTGTATTGAACGTATAGAGCCATTCAGTGAGAACTGACTTCTCTGTGTATCAAATTTTCCAATCTACAAATACAGTGCGCCCCTCCATTATTTAATCTTCTCTAATCTCTCTTCAGTAATGTTTTGCAGTTTTCTATACAGAGGCTTAAACAACTGGTCATCATTTCCTCCTAGTTTTGATGCTACAGTAAGTGCTATCTCTTTTTAACATCATTTCCAAATTGTCTTTTGCTGGCACCCACAGTATTTTCTTGCACATTAACGTGGTAACAGAAATCCTGTTATATTCACTTATTAATTCTAAGTTTTGCCAGATTCATTCAGATTTTCTAGTTACACAACCATGCTGTCTGTGAGGGGGTTTCTTCCTTCCCAGTCTCTACACCTTTTCTCCCTTTCTCCTGTCTCCCTGCAGCGGATATTCCCTGAGGTACACTGAAGCACAGAAGCAATACCACTGGACACCATGTCTCACCCGTACTCTCAGGAGCAAAGGTTTTAACATCTCACCAGTAAGGGCACTGCTGACTGCTGGACTTTTGAAGATACGCTTTATCAGATTAAAGGCATTCCTATTTAGTACTCATTTGCAGGAAATTTTGCATCTCCCTAAGTGGATGTTGAATTTTACCAAATGCTCTTCCATGTCTATTGAGACAATCAAGAAGATACTCTTACTTACTGTATTAACATGATAAATTATTCTGATTCTTTCTGAATGTAAACCAACTTTGCACTCCTAGAATAAATCCCATTTTAGAATGGTGTCTTACCTTTCTGTACATTACTAGACTTAGTTGATTAATACGTTGGTTAGGGGACTTCCCTGACGACCCAGTGGCTAAGATGCGATACTGCCAATGCAGTGGGCCTGGGAGCAACCTCCGGTCAAGGGGCTGGATCCCACATGGCACAGCTAAGACCAGTGCAGCCAAATAAAGAATTTTTTTTGTAATATTTTGGTTAGGAGTCTTTGCTTCTAGGCTAATAAGACATCTTGTTTTCTTTCTTGCAAAATCCTCATAAGAATTTGGAATTAAAATTTACTAGCCTCATAAAACAAGGTAAGAGGTATTCTCTCTTTATATTCTATGTAAGTGTTTGTGTAAACTGGTATTACTTATTCCTCAAATATTTGCGAGAACTCATCACTAAAGCCATCTGGTCTGAAGTTTCATTGCTGGGATGTTTTTAAATTATGGATTCCATTTCTTTAATAAATACTGCACTTTCCAGATTTTTTACACATCTTGGTAAGTTACATTTTTCTTTAAAAATTTGTATTTCTTTAAGTTGTTAAATTGATAGGCATAAGTTGCTCATATTATCTTATTACTTTTTTCATTTTTAGAAGCTTTAATTATATATGTATTTTCATTCTTGATACTAGTAATTTGTATTTTCTCTCTGTATTTTGATTAATCTTGGAGGACTTAATTTTATTACTCATTGTAAAGAACTGATCTTTCGCTTTGCTGAATTTGTCTATCATGCATCTATTTTATATTTCATTGGTTTCTGCTTTTTCCTACGTATTTTCTTTGGATTTAATTTTTTGTTGTTATTCTAGCTACTTGAGATTGAGAATTGGATCACTGATTTCACACTTCCTTTCTCATATACATATTTAAATCTATGAATAGAATATAGCTCTCTGTGCTATACAGTAAGACCTTGGTCCTCCCTGCCCTTCCCTAGAGTCCCAAGGGCATGGATTCTATGCTGTCCCCTAACGCCCACTGACCACAGTAAATCCTCAGCACCTACCTGCTGCTTGCCACCCCTCTGTGCCGTGGGAAGCAGTGCTCTGGACTTCTCTGCAATTTTCTGTGGGATAAAGTACAAGAGGAGGGAGGTGGGGAGAACAGAAAAGGTAGGGAAGAGAGAAGAAATGGTCAGATAAACACAAAATACTGGGCAATGACCAACAGTGAAGCACATCTCCAGATCCGAGAGAACGGAGCTGCCCTCGGACTCTGGGAAACCGGGAGCCTGGCTGGGTGTCCCCAGGGGGACAGTCTGCTGAATGGCCTCTTCCCACACACGTGGGGCGGAGGGACAGAGATACCTGTCCTCCCACCGCCAAGGGGCTCTTGCGAGGACCCTCTGGGGCAGCACTCCAGAGGAAAATGTCCCTCACGGCACACATACTGAGGTCACACCAGCCGGGTCCTGGCAACCATTGAAGGTCTGCAATGCGGCCCCCCGCTGCTTTAGGGGATGGGGCTGGCCCAGGGCGGGTGCTCAGGGCATCTGTGCGGGGCCTCACCTTCTGCACCACTCCATAGCGTCGGACGGCGTCTGACAGCTGAGTTTTCAGGCGATCTAGCTGAAGATGCTCCTGCTGCAAAGAGACAATGAAGCTTCAACAGTCGGCCGAGGCCGCATCCCATCCCCGCTGCGCCTCCATCCCTGGGCACACTCCCAGGCCCCTCCCGGCCCGCCTGGCACCTGCACCACATCCGCCCCCAGCCTCACGGGCATCTCCACTCCCTCTGTCATTAGAGCTGGGCTCACCCCGCCTACTTTGCCACCACATCCATCCTCTCTAAGGCCAGCAAAGGCTCTGGGGGCACAGCCAGCATCACCATGGACACCATCTCCACCCGATCCACACCATCTCCGCCCGATCCCCACCATCTCCACCCAATACACACCATCTCCACCCGATCCACACCATCTCCGCCCGATCCACACCATCTCCGCCCAATACACACACACACACACACACACACACACCCCTGATCCACACCATCTCCGCCCAATCCACACCATCTCCACCCTATACACACCATCTCCACCCGATCCATACCATCTCCGCCCAATACACACACACACACACACACACACACACACACACGATCCACACCATCTCCATCCGCTCCACAACATCTCCACCCCATACACACACACACACACACACACACACACACACACCCCCGATCCACACCATCTCTGCTCAATCCACACACACACACACACACCCGATCCACACCATCTCCACCCGATCCATACCATCTCTGCCCAATACACACACATACACACACACACACACACCTGATCCCCACCATCTCCGCCCAATCCACATACACACACACACACACACACACACACCCGATCCACACCATCTCCGCCCGATCATACCATCTCCGCCCAATACACACACACACACACACACACCCCATCCCCACCATCTCCGCCCAATATACACACACACACACACACACACGATCCACACCATCTCCATCCGATCCACAACATCTCCACCCCATACACACACACACACACACACACCCCCGATGCACACCATCTCTGCTCAATCCACACACACACACACACACCCGATCCACACCATCTCCACCCGATCCATACCATCTCTGCCCAATACACACACATACACACACACACACACACCTGATCCCCACCATCTCCGCCCAATCCACATACACACACACACACACACACACACACACACACCCGATCCACACCATCTCCGCCCGATCATACCATCTGCGCCCAATACACACACACACACACACACACACCCCATCCCCACCATCTCCGCCCAATATACACACACACACACACACACACACACGATCCACACCATCTCCATCCGATCCACAACATCTCCACCCGATCCCCACCATCTCCGCCCAATACACACACACACACACACACACACACACGATCCACACCATCTCCATCCGATCCACATCTCCACCCGATCCACACCATCTCCACCCCATACACACACACACACACACACACACACACACCCGATCCACACCCTCTCTGCTCAATCCACACACACACACACACCCGATCCACACCATCTCTGCTCAATCCACACACACACACACACACACCCGATCCACACCATCTCCACCCAATACACACACACACCCCCGACCCACACCATCTCCACCTGATACACACCATCTCCACCCAATACACACACACACACACACCCCCGATCCACACCATCTCTGCCCAATCCACACACACACACACCCGATCCACACCATCTCCACCCGATCCACACCATCTCCACCCAATACACACACACACACACACACACACACACATATGCTGTCCGCAATGACCACGAGGCCTGCAGCTCTCACGTGCTATGCCTGTCCAGTCCCCAGAACAAACCACTCCAGGGAGAGGTGTTACGACCAGACAGCTGACCTGACCTGACAGCTCAGGAGGTCTCAGGCCCAAGCTGAAGGTCACGTGGGGGGTGGAGCAGAGCCCTGAAGCAGCTAACCACAGGTGAGGCTGCATCTCACACCCACATCAGAAACACAGGCAGCAAATTGGCCATCCGCCCCCCAGCACCTCAGCACTCACACACGGCCTCTGCCCTCCCGATGGAACAAGACCTCGTCTCCTGTTCACCTCTGCACCCGAGTTTCAGAATGACACCTGGCACAGAGCCAGCGCTCAGGACATACAGATGAACGAGGGAACAGGCAGGCAGGCCCTAGATCTTGGCACTGCCGGGCCACCAGGAGTCCCCACCCTCTTCTCAGCAGGCAGCGTCGGCACCACCGGAGCTGTGTCGGCCCTGGGACCAGGACTCAGACACAGGCTCCCAGGCCCATCCTGCCCCAGCACCTCCCATTAGCTCCTGGGAGGGCCACGACACTCCCCAGGCCCTGCACCTCCAGTCCCAAGCCCAGCCTCCGCTGCCACCGCGCACCCCACGCAAGCCCAGAGGCAGGAAGGAGCTGCAGGGACAGCGGCAGGCCACGCTCGGTGAGACCAGCTCTGCAAGGCCTGCCCGCTGGGGGCGCGCGGCCTGGGGCCGCCGGGCACCTGCACCGCTGTCCAGCCTGCACTGGTGCCCAGCAAACAGTGGAACCCGCGCTCTCTGCCCGAGCGGCCACGCAGCATCCTTCGCCCCACCCTCTGCCCGGGCCCCCGCCGCCCTCCCGTCCCCGGGAACGTACCCGGGGGCAGCCCCGCAGGAGCTCGGCCGTCTGCTTCAGGGCGCTGGCGCTGGCCGCGATCGTGCGGTTGGTCTCCTGCTGCACTGTGTGCCTGGGGGGGAAGGCACGAGGGTGCAGGGGGAGAGGATGGGGGAGGGGCAGCAGGAAAGGGCGATGACACAGCAGGCAGCAGGGTGGGCAGGGGCTCATGGGGGGAGGGGTCAGGACAGGAGAAGCCAGGCAGAGGAGATGGAGCGGACAGGCCCAGGGAGGGGCGGATGAGAGGGAGCAACCCGAGGGGGCAGGTGAGGCGTGGAAGACGTGACGCTGTAAGCTCAGGCCAGCGTCCCCAGGCCCCAGGGCCCCGGTGCACAGCCGCAGCTCCTGCACATCTGGGGCCCAGCCGAGAGCCCTCCCTATGGAGGAGCCCCTGGGGTCAGCACTAGTTGGGGCCAGGAAGCAGGGTGGCCGCAGAGACGGCCCTGGGCCCAGCGCTGAGGACAGCTTGTCCCTCTGGGGGCCACACTGAGAGGCCCAGCTCCAGACCCAGGAGCATGGGACCCTGGGCCCAGGGTCTCTGCCAGATCCTCGGTTTAAGATTCTGAGTGTGACCTCAGAAGGCTGAAAAGGCCAGGCTGACCTCAGGCCCTGTGGACAGAGTGACTCTGGGCAGACCCCATCCACAGGTGTCCTGCAGGCTCACAGGCCCAAGCAAGGGCAGGGCCCTGGCCTGGCCCCAGGGGCAGACACCAGAGAACCTGCCAATCGGAAGTATCCAAAGCAACTTCAGAAAAGATAGGCAGTGCTGGAGGATGTCCACACTGACGTTGGACTCCCACAAGCTTCAGTGACTGAGACAACACAGCGCTGTCTTGGGACAGCGACAAGTGAAATGGAATCACCCCAAATGCACCCACGTGGAGAGCTCGAGTAAGCACTGAGAAAGGTGCCAAGGTATTCAAAGGTCGGTCCCTTTGAGAAGTGGCACAATCGTATTCAAAGAGTATCAGCCTTGACTCCCACCTCACACGCTGTGTCCAGGCAGAGGCTCTGAGGCCAGACACACAGGCAGCCCAGGGCCCAGCGCCCCAGCCTGGCACGTCTGCGAGAGGAGGGGCTGGCTACAGGTGGAGCCGGGGTGGGGTAGGCAGGCCATGCCAGCGGCAGCATCACACACAAAGGGGGTGATGGGCAGCGGCGGCCGTGGAGAGAGGGCTGGAGGCTCGGGTGCAGGAGCTAACCCCGACCAGGAAGGGGCCCAGCCAGGCCGCACTGAGGAGCAGAAGGCAGGAATTCGTCATGCGGCAGACGTCCTGCCTGGGGCTCCTGGAAGGACCATCCACTCAGCAGCCCTTCCCGAGGGGCCCAGCACTGCCCTGGGCTGACGCCGACAAGCCCCACCGTCACGGACCGGGCCACCTGGCCAGTCTGGGAGCCCGTGCTGGGGGCGGCACCGGGCCACTCATGGCGGGTGACAGGGATGACCGAGCCCACCCCTGTCTCACGTAAGATGAGGAAAACAGGTTCATCCCTGTAAGCCTCTTGTGAAACTAGCTATACTTACTCAATCTGAAAGACTGTCTTTCCTCCTGTGATCAGATCCCAACTACTGAAATGCCTTTTTTCAATGTGATGGC
The DNA here is from genome assembly GCF_042477335.2 of Ovis canadensis. Lineage (NCBI taxonomy): Eukaryota > Metazoa > Chordata > Mammalia > Artiodactyla > Bovidae > Ovis > Ovis canadensis. The sequence continues at coordinate 25,014,439 of NC_091253.1, read as the reverse complement.
ACAATGGATGATAGTGTATTTGTTTTTTTTTAATGTCCTTTCTTGGCCAAATAAAACAGCTGGCAACTGTCAACGTGGAACAAATACAGACTTGAAAACCCTGCACTGGCCTCAAGTCATCTGAAAATGCTAATGGTCCACAAGATACACAGGTTCCCCCAGGGCAGGGGTCATGGAAGGCTCTGGAAGGCCAGGACCAGCGGGGTAGGCAGTCTGGTCAGGGGCCACCCCGCGGGGAGAAAGGGTAAGAGGGCTAGGGGATCTGGGGGCACAGGGGGGCAGGAAGGCATGAAGCAGGTTGGGGACCTGGAAGCTGAGGCTGCGGGGAGAGCAGGGGGTGTCCAGGGAAGGGCCCGTGCCCCTCTCCAGACCACCGGTGACGACACCCTCCAGCCAATGGGCCATGGTGGGGAAAAGCACCCGCCTGAGCCCAGGGACACAACCCCAGGGCCCTGACCCAGGAACAGGCGGCAGCACAGGCGGCCCACACGCTCTCGTGGCGGATCCTGACGCTGAAGACGGAGGAGCCCGAGCGTCACAGCTCAGCACCACGCACGCCAGCCGCGGAGGCTGAGCCCCCAAGGGGCATGGTCCCAGTGTGTGCCGGGGGCATGCGCATCCCCAATCCCCAGCATCAAAAGTGGGATCTAGAACACTATTCACTTAAATGCGACTCTACAAAACGCCTATGGACTTGAGAGGCTGGCAGGAAACACCAAAACACTCTCACAGCGCTTCCTCCGATGTCCCGGGCGTCCAAGTTCCCACAGGGAGCATACGCTACTTCCACAATCGGAAAACAATGCGGGCTACTTCAAACAGGAAGCTCAAAGAGCAATTTACAACAGAACGGCACACAAATCTGCCAAGGGCCCTCGGGTGCCTCGCTCTGGACCCCAAGACTGGGCGGGGTGGTCCAGACCTGGGAGTGTGGACGGACAGCAGGGAGGATGGGCAGAATGATGGAAGGGAGGACGGAAGGGCGGGCAGGCGGGCAGACAGTGGGCGGGGCGTGCGTGGACGGACAGCAGGGAGGACGGGCGGACTGATGGAAGGGAGGACGGAAGGGCAGGCGGTGGGGGTGGGGGTCAGACAGTGGGCGGGGCGTGCGTGGACGGATGGCAGGGAGGACGGGTGGACGGATGGCAGGGAGGACGGGCGGACGGATGGAAGGGAGGACGGAAGGGCAGGCGGTAGGGGTGGGGGTCAGACAGTGGGCGGGGCGTGCGTGGACGGATGGCAGGGAGGACGGGTGGACGGATGGCAGGGAGGACGGGCGGACGGATGGAAGGGAGGATGGAAGGGAGGACGGAAGGGCGGGCGGGCAGACAGTGGGGGGGGCGTGCGTGGACGGATGTCAGGGAGGACGGGCGGACTGATGGAAGGGAGGACGGAAGGGCGAGCGGGCGGGCAGACAGTGGGCGGGGCGTGCGTGGACGGATGGCAGGGAGGACGGGCGGGTGTGTGGGCAGACAGTGGGTGGGTTTGGCCTGACCACCCACCAAGAGATGCGGCCTGGCCCTGTGTCTGGTCTCACTCGCAGAGTGCTCCTCCGTAAAATGGGAAGAACACTGCCTGCCCTCCTCCTCCCCAGGGTGCTGGCAGGATGCAAGGAGCCGAGGGCAAGGCCAAGTCCCGCCCCGAGGAAGTCCTGTTCTGCTGCCATAACTGCTGACTCTGGAGCATCCGGCCTCACCAGGGCAGGAAACACTGAGCCCACGGGGGACCAGCCCAGACCTCGAGTGCAGCCAGGCGCCCGTCCGGGGTCCCCCGACCATAAGAAGCCCTGTGAGGGGCCGGCCAGGGATCTCAGGGGCATGGGGCAGGTTGGGGCGGCTGCTGAAGGCGGGCACTTGCTGAGACCCAACAAGGAGGCATCTGCAGGCACTGGTCCCTGGGGTTCCTGCTCTGGGGGACTGGCCGTCAAACATGTCACCACAAGACAGGTTCTCCTCTGGGGGCCCCGGACTGCTCAGCTGGCCAAGAGCAATGGCAGGGGTGTCGGGGAAGGCCCACATGGTCCACGGACTACAGGGCAGCCTCCATCCTAGGAGCCCTGCAGAGCAGGTGGGGAGGGGCGGGGGTGCGGCTAGCAAAGCTGCACGGCCACAGAACAGGACTGGGAAGGTCCTTGGGTCCAGGCACAGTGCTCGGGGGATAGGTCCTCGTGTCCCTCTACTGGGGCACCGGGCTCAGCTCTGCCCAAGCACCCAGCCTCCCCAGGACCTAGAGGCCCCAGAGCCTCCTCTGGGCTGGACAGGTTTAGGATGGACGCCTCCCGAGAGAGAGGCCCTGGCCTCTCCCGTGGACGCCAATGCCAAGAAAAGACACACGGTCCTGGCAGCAGCCTGCCCCCCTCCTGGCTCTTGCGGTCCACCACCCTCAGCGCCCCTTCCCACGCAGGATGGCTCAGGCAAAGAGGACAAGGGCTCAGATGCAGGCCTCCTCCCTAGAGAGCCCACCCCAAGGCACACTGGGATCACAGCCCGCAGGGCTCCAGGGTGGCCCCCAGGGTGCCCTGAGAAGGGCCTGGCAGCCTTGGCCATACTGGCCAGGCTGCACCCCTGCAGAGACCTGCTTTCTCTTCCAGGGCCCCGACCCTGAGGGAGCAGAACCTCACCCCAGGACAGCCTGACCCAGCCTGAAGAGCCAGGGGTCCCCCAGAGGCCGCCCCTGGCACTCAGCCCCCTCCTGCCCAGCCTGCGTGCCCACCACCTGCACACTGGCCGTGCCAGCGGCAGCCTGTCGTGTGGTGCCCCGCGGGGGTGTTCAGCGTGCGGCCCTCTGTGCGCTCTGGTGTGTTGTATGCAAGCATGTGGACAGTCAGTGAGGCAAACGGTGAGCGAGGGGGCGCCCGCCACCTGGAAGCACACCTGTGCACAGGGCAGCTCAGGGCAGGGCTGAGCCCCTGCTGCAGCGGCACCCGTGAGCCCGCCCAACTGTGGGGCAGTGTGCGAGGAGGGTGGCGCGCTATACCCATGGGCACTGCACACACTCACAGGCTGTCCCGCAGCTCCTGCGTGTCACCCGGCGTCCCCAGGGACCGGAGGCTCTGCTCCAAGGAGGTCACTGCGGGAGAAGGGGCTGGAGTCAGGGGCAGCCAGGGCTCCACCAGACGGTCCCTACTCGGGCGCGCTGCCCACCCGCCTCTGCCCGAGGACATGGGTGCTGAGGCTAGGAGTGACCCTGCACCTGCCGGAGCCAGGATACCAAGGCTTCAAGCCCACCACCCCCACAGCATCAGTCACACTCCAGCAGGGCCCAGGCCAGCCTTTTCCCCAGGTAGTCTAGGACCAGGGCCCAGGCCTGCGTGGGGCTCAGGGGCTCTGCAGAACTGCCTCCAGGAGGCCTGCCTGGGTCTGGGGAGGGGGCTACCGTCCTCCCCGGGTCAGCATTCTCTGATCTGGTAGAGCTCAGGGCTCAGGGCAAACACCAACCCCTTCCACGAGGGCATGGGGAGCCCTGCCTGCCCCGTGTCCACGTTCCTGTGTCCCTTAGGGGTTGAGGACAAGCCAAGGCCTCGTGGGGTATGGCTCTCACCCCCACCCCAAGCCCTGGTGACCTGTGAGTGGGCCCTGCTGGTCTGAGGGAGGCTCCGACACGCTGCCCCAGGGCTTGGGCAGGTCACAGGCGTGTGATGCTGGAGGGAAGATGGGGGCTGAGGGGGCTCCTGCCAAGGTCACAGCCCGGCCTGAGACCACAGCACTGGGCTCACACTGCACCCCGCCTGCAGTCTTGAGTCACCCGGGCCAGGAGAGGGCACCCTAACGGGCTCGCCCACAGGGTAACCCCATGTCACCCTGACCCCCTGCAATACACTTAGCAGCCCAGACGAGGGCAAGGCAAGGCCCAGACACAGACTCACCATTGGAGTTGATTCGGAAGATGTTGGCTGACGTCTCTTGGAACAGCTCCTGGAGGTCACTTGGGTCCATCTGGGTGGCTGCAAGGAGACATGGGAGGGGGCCACACCTTTACTGGGCAGCCTACAGGAGCCAGGGCCACCGTGCTCACACAGAGTCACCTCCTCCCAGCTCTGCCCCCAGCGGTCTGGCAGAGCCGCAGAGGTAGAACAGGGCTGCGATGCTCAGCGGGTGACGGAGGGAAAGACAAAGAGGCCAAGCCCACTCCCCAGAAAAACAGGAGCCTCAGAAACCATGAGAGCCGAAGAACACCTCTAAGTGCTGAAAGAAAGGAAAAAAAATCAGTCAACCAGAATTCTATACCCAGTGGAGATACATTTCAAACACAGAGGCAAAATAAAATTGTCAGGCAAAAAATGCTGAGAGAAGCTCTTCCCGCTGGAAAGAGATGCAGAACAGGAAATGTTAAAAGGAGTTCGTCAGGTCAAAGGGGCCCTGGATCTGCAGGAGGAGCTGAAGGGTGTGGTGGGTAAGCCCAAGGCAGGCAGAGACATCCTGTCTCGTTCCTGGTCTAGTCAGGGGGCAGGGACCGCCAGGAACACCGTGTCCGCCAGCACATGTGCAGGGGGCACAGATGGGAGCCCTGGAAGGCACTCACACACCCGGGGGAGGCAAGGCTGCTCCGTGAGAGGAAAGCACCGGTCACTCACTCCAAGCCACCGCCATCAGAAACACCCGTGAGCCCACAGCAGAGGTCACATACAACACCACACTCCACTCGGTCACTCTGAAGAAAGGAAGGGGCAGAGAGAAAAGAAACAAGAACACAGGGGAAACAACGCAACTGTCAAAGCGGCAGACTCATCCCTAAACACGTGGGTTTCAACACCAGAGAGAAGCCATCTACAGCCGGCTGTGCACCACGGCCCCATGTGGCCAGCAGGCACCATACTGCAGCTCGGGATCAGAGCCACTCCATCGCCCCCTTAAGGTCAGGGACAGCTCTGTTGCCCCCGCTCAGTCCACAGGGGAGACGCCAGATGGGACAGAGGCAAACCTGGCAGCACACTGGACACAACAGGCCCAGCTCAGCTCAGCGCAGTGCAGTCGCTCAGGCGTGCTGACTCTGCGGCCCCATGGACTGCAGCACCCCAGGCCTCCCTGTGCATTGCCAACTCCCGGAGTTCACTCAAACTCATGTCCATTGAGTTGGTGATGCCATCCAGCCATCTCATCCTCTGTCATCCCCTTCTCCTTCCACCTTCAATCTTTCCCAGCATCAGGGTCTTTTCCAAGGAGTCAGTTTTTCTCAACAGGTAGCCAAAGTACTAGAGTTTCAGCTTCAGCATCAGTCCTTCCAATGAATATTCACGACTGATTTCCTTTAAGATAGACTGGTTGGATCTCCTTGCAATGCAAGAGACCCTCAAGAGTCTTCTTCAACACCACAGTTCAAAAGCATCAATTCTTCAGCGCTCAGCTTTCTTCACAGACCAGCTCTCACATCCATACATGACCACTGGAAAAAATCACAGCTTTAACTAGATGGACCTTTGTTGGCAAAGTAATGTCTCTGCTTTTGAATATGCTGTCTAGGTTGGGCATAACTTTTCTTTCAAGGAGCAAGCGTCTTTTAATTTCATGGCTGCAGTCACCATCTGCAGTGATTTTGGAGCCCCCCAAAATAAAGTCAGCCACTGTTTCCACTGTTTCCCCATCTATTTGCCATGAAGTGATGGGACTGGATGTCATGATCTTCGTTTTCTGAATGTTGAGCCTCAAGCCAACTTTTTCGCTCTCCTCTTTCATTTTCATCAAGAGGCTCTTTAGTTCTTCTTCACTTTCTGCTATAAGGGTGGTATCATCTGCATATCTGAGGTTATTGATATTTCTCCCAGCAATCTTAATTCCAGCTTTTGCTTCTTCCAGCCCAGAGTTTCTCATGATGTACTCTGCATATAAGTTAAATAAGCAGGGTGACAACATACAGCCTTGACGTACTCCTTTTCCTATTTGGAACCAGTCTCTTGGTCCATGTCCAGTTCTAACTGTTGCTTCCTGACCTGCATACAGGTTTCTCAAAAGGCAGGTCACGTGGTCTGGTATTCCTATCTCTCTCAGAATTTTCCATAGTTTATTGTGATCCACACAGTCAAAGGCTTTGGCATAGTCAACAAAGCAGAAATAGATGTTCTTCTGGAACTCTCTAGCTTTTTTTGATGATCCAGCACATGCTGGCAATTTGATCTCTGATTCCTCTGTCTTTTCTAAAACCAGCTTGAACATCTGGAAGTTCACGGTTCACATATTGTTGAAGCCTGGCTCGGAGAATTTTGAGCATTACTTTGCTAGCGTGTGAGGTGAGTGCAATTGTGCGGTAGTTTGAGCATTCTTTGGCATTGCTTTCTTTGGGATTGGAATGAAAACTGACCTTTTCCAGTCCTGTGGCCACTGCTGAGTTTTCCAAATTTGCTGGCATACTGAATGCAGCACTTTCACAGCATCATCTTTCAGGATTTGAAACAGCTCCACTGGAATTCCATCACCTGTGCTAGCTTTGTTCGTAGTGATGCTTCCTAAGGCCCACTTGGCTTCGGCTTCCAGGAAGTCACCCCTTACATGTGAGATACAGGAAGATGCGGCTTATACGTCAGAGGAGGGGACAACGCAACACGTGACAGCAGTCACGAGCCGGCTGGAGCGGCCACACTGACAGCAGACAGAGGACTCAGGACAACGGGTCCAGCCAGGGACCAGGCGGATGTCGTCACGACAACACCAGGGGCAACCAATGAAGACGACAAAAGACCCTCAGGGTGCACCTCACGTCACAGCTTGAAAACACACAGAGCAGAGACCGTGGGACAGAGGCTGCCGGGCGCTCCCCGGGGAGCAGGACGAGCAGACGGAGCAGCTGTCCGTCAGCACTCTCCAGGAACACGACCGAGTGATGTTCTAGGACCTTCCCCCCCAGCTGAGCGCACGTTCTCATCAGACGCACAAGGAGCCCACGGAGGCTGCCGACACCTCGGTCTACAAAGCAAACCCCAGTGAGCTGAAAACAGCTGGAATCATGCACAACATGTTCTCTGAGCACAACAACACTAGGAATCAACAGCAGAAAGAGACCTGGAAATAGACAGTTATTTGAAAAACAACACACTTCCAAACAACCATTAGTAAAAGAAAAGACTCACCAAGGAAATTAGAAAATATTGTAAGCTGAATGGAAAGATAATAACATACAAATGCACGTAAACAAAGTAATGCGGCAAGCATAATTTACAGCAATAAATACTTACATTAGAAAAGAAGTCCCCAGTCAGTGATACAACAGAAACAGATTAACCCCGATGTAGGAAGGAAACATTAAAGGTCAGCAGAAATCAATTAAATTGGCATGGATAAGTAGAGAGAACTGATGATGTCAAAACCTGGCTCTTTGAAGCAATCAATAAAACTAATAGACTTGCAGCCAGATTTGCTGAGAACAAATAGAAAAGACACAAATTAGCAACAACAGGAAGGAAAGAGGAGCTCTCACTACAGGTCCTACAGGCATTCGGACGACCAGACCTTCAGGAACAAGCGGAGCCAGCTCCTCTGTCAGCTCAGATCAACGGGCAAGCCCCCGGAAAGACACCCAACAGTGAAGCTCACTGCAGGAAAGCAGGCTGCACAGGCTGTTAAAGGGACCGTGGTGACACTCTCCCCACAGAGAAAGAACACCGTCTTGGATGGTGGCCACACAGTTAAGGGGAGAATAATACCAATTCTACAGAAACCCTTTCAGAAAACAGGAGGAGGAAATGATGACCCACTCACTTCAAGACTGACTTATGGTTTCCGTAATCAGACAGCAAGGGCTGAAAAAGCAGTGACATGGATGGAGGGAAACACGAGAACGGGGTGCTGGGTCATTCCGGGTTCCTCCAACAGTGCCAGGCTGAATACCTACAGAACCTCGGCCCCAAACCCACCAGGCTCAAGCATGAATGCAGCAAGGACCACAGGGGTACAATACAGGGGTCTGGTGGATCCCTTGCCTCCAGAATCAAGACTGAGCGGCTGCACACGACAGGCCAGGAGAGGGACGTGGGGGTCAGCAGACACTGCTGGGAAGAAGGTCAGACAGACAGACGGACAGCACAGGACGAGCCCCTGCCTGGAGCAGGCTGACACTGCAGTCAGGGCCCTCCCCCATCAGCCCAGGGAGGCAGGAATCAGGGTGACCACCAGCAAGGATGCAGGGGCCTGAGCTCGTACAACCGCTGTGGACGACGGAGCAGCAGCTTCTGACAGCTGAACTCACTCTGACGTGGGACCAGCAATCTGACTTGGGGATTTATCCAAACCCTCAAGAAAGCAAGGCTGCATGTCCACACACAGACATGCCCACGCTCTTCCTCAGCCGGTGAGGAGCCCGCCCCCAGCATGGACGGGGCACAGACTGCCAAGTATGCCCTCCTGAGCGTGGACGTGACAAGCTGCCAATACCCATGCCTCTGGTCAATAAGGGAGGGAACCGGCGCTGAAGGACAGCAGCCCACAGACCTCACACGGGCTGGGGGCAAGAGCGAGCTGGCCGGTCTGGAGGGGGCCCCCACCCGCCGCCACCCCCACTCCAGCCAGCCCAGCCTCAGGGCAGCAGGAGACGGGACCGGCGTGGGGACCGGGCACCCTGCCCCTCCTGGCCCCACGGCTGCAGCCCCAACGGCTTCACAAGGCCATCCCACGAGGGCCACAGGCAGTCAGGATGGCGCCAGTCCTCACACAGCAAGGCCCCAGTGCTTTCTGGGCACCAGGCGGCAGGCCTGCCCTGACCCTGGCCACTGCCCCCAAGCGCTGGGCCCAATGAGAGCAATGCCCCGGAAAGGCCAGGGCAGGCTCTGCCCAGGAGGATGGAGATAACCAGGGCCTCAGGTCCCCACCTGCCCACCCTGATGTCTCGGGGCCAGCCCAGCCCGGGCGAGGCCTCTCCTGGACGCTGAGCCAGCAAGAGGGAAAGAACCAGGAAGGAACCGGGGTCAGCGCTGCCAGGACACTGCCCGGAGGACACGTCTTTCTTGCTCCAGGTCATGACCTGAAGTCAGGAACTCAGTGCCCTGCAACGAGAGCTGCATCCTGTCTGTGCCCAGCTCCCCGTGACCCTGAGGGAGGGACGAGCCCCTGGGTGCCTGGGGCTTAAATGGGGCCTGTCGGGCGGCAGGAGTGAAGGAGCCAAGGACAAAGTACAGAAGGATCCAGAGATCACGGGGAAGGTGGGGGGGCGGCAGCCATCAGTGGCCGCGAGCTTCCTGCCAGCTGAGCTGGGCGAAGAACTCACCTCTGCGCGGCTCGGGGCCGAGGCCCTCGGAGGGCGGGGCCTGGAAGGAGAAGGTCTTGGCCACGGCCTGCTCCAAGGGCGTGAGGGGCAGGGCCTGAGGCGCCCCCGGCAGCTCGCCCAGCTTGCGCCTCACTACGGCCCGCAGGTCCCGCCACTTGTGCTTGAGGTCCACAAGGTCGCGGCGGCAGTAGCCCAGCGCGTTCACTGCCTGCAGGATGCGGCTCCACACGCGGTACCTGCGGGCAGGCTCGGCCCGCGGCAGGCCGGTGCCAAACAGAAGCTGATGGTGCTTGCTGACCCTGGCTACCAGCACCTCCGTCTCCTGCGGGCAGAAGTTGGGCTTCCTCTTCTTGGCCCGGGTGGTGCTGGCCACGTGGCCACGGGCCCTTGCAGCCGGCTCCTTCTGTGGGCCAGCAGGCAGCAAGGTGGGCTCTGGTGTCCCACTGCCATCGGGCGTGACCCCTGGCCCTGGAAAGGCACCGAAAGGTGGGTATTTAAGGCCCCGGCCAGGGCGGTGGCAGCTCCCAGGGAGCCTCCTCTTTGGCTTCCAGTTCAGAACAGTACTTGTTTCTGCCCACGGCCCCTTCCCTACTGGGTGTCCAGAGACGTGGGTCTGAGTCCTGGGCCTGCCACTGCCTGGCTGGGTGCGGAGCTGAGAGGGACCTTGCTTCTGGGCCATGGTGCCCATCTGTCTCCAGAAAGGCCCAGCCCGGCCCTACTCCCTCCGGCAGCCGATGTCAGGAGCAAGGGGTGAGAAGGCGGGGTGGCTGTCCCATCACGAGGAGCAGGCCCTCTGGGGCCGGGGCCAGGGCTTGCCGAGGGACATCAATAACCGCGGACATGCCGGACGTCCTGACCAAGACGACTTCGGGTGCCGCTGACCTCTGCCTCTCTGCCCAGGTGGCTGAGTCCTGGCCATGGCTGCCCCTCCCACACAGGGTCCCCCTGAAGGGCACACCGAGGCTCCTACACTCTCCTGCCAGCCGCCCAGCCGCCCCTGCAAGGCAGATGCAGGCTCTGGGCCCAGGGGCCACCAGAGCTGGGCCAGCCCTTGCCTCTCCGTCCCGCAGCGCTGGCCTCCTCCCTGGAGCCCCCAGGGTCCTAACAGCCTGGCAACACCCCTGGCCCAGACCCGCCACACCGTCAGCTGGCCTTGGGGAAGGCAAGGGCCAGCGCAGGTGAAGCCCTGCTCCCGCTCCCCAGCTTCCCCAGCCGAAGCCCCTGGGAGTCCACTCCCCACCCACTGACCCTCCCACCTTAGGGCGTGGCATTTCTGCGTGGCCTTCCCTGGCACCCCCGAGACCCAGCATCCCAGCAGAAGTACCTCGCTTCCTGGCCCTCGGGCCTCTGGGGGTGCCAGCTGGCCCCGGGTCACCGTCCCCATCCTCACCCACACAGGGGTCCTGCAGGCTGCTCTCTGGCGATGGGCAGGGGGAATGGCGGATTCCGTACTTGGTCCAACACTTTGTGCACTCTATAGACAGCAACGGACAGTCTCGGTTAAGCCCCCCTGCCTGGCTTGGGGCACCTCTGGTGGAGCAAGGCTCTCACACAGGACAGCAGGTGTGCCGGGCCCTCCAAGCATCCACACCAACAGCTCCACTTGCTCAGACCCACCTCTTCCAGGAAGCCCTCCCTGACTGCCACACCCCTCAAACACCCCCTTTTGCTGAAAGCCAGCACCATGTCCAGAACTTCAGATATTCTGACTCTCTCTCTGCACCCAGGTTCTTCTGAAACGTGACTCCAAGCCAGTACGAAACTCCTTACAGCAGAGCCTCAGGTGTGGCCCCCAACCAGGCCAGGACTTTGACCAGTGCACAGCAACATGCAAAATGGAGAATAAGGCCTTGGGCACGCTCATGGCAATGTGGCATCTCCGCACCACCAGCACGGGACCATGCCACTGTATTTTATAAAACCATCGTTCACAGTATATCACAAGTGAAAACAAAAATAAAATCGGTTCCCTTGACACTGCTGCCAAGCCGAGGAGCGATGGTGGGCCCCCAGGGAGGACGCAGTTACCTCTCTGATAATTTTCATTTATTCAGAAACACTTCCTGGACAGGTTTGCCAGAATTCCTGAGCCCGAAGACATGTGTTGTTAAGACAGACGGACACCTCAGGAACCAAGCTGCTTCCTGTGCACAGCTCTTCGGAATCAAAAGAGGCAGTGGTGCCAGGCTAAGACCACGCACCACAGCCAGGGCGCTTGGCGGGTGGGTGCACTGTCCAGAAGTCTGCCTTGGAGGAGATGTCTAATCATGTCAAGGGGCAAGCGAGGTCCAGAGCTTCAGCACTGAGCTCCTGCAGCAGCAGCCTCTTTGCAGAAAAGGCCTCCGCGTGGAGCACGTCTGTAGGTCCAGGATGGCCCAGCTCTTGAGAGGGCAGGGCCTGACATGTCCTCTTCCCCAGGGCTTCCGGAAGAGCCTGCGGGCAGAGCCTCTCCCCCAGCCGTCTGCCCAGGCTCCCCTGCAGGCAGACAACCCGGCCCTGGGGACTGCTGCCCCGAGAGCACTGTGTAAGGAGGGGGTGCAGCAGCCCAGGCCCCGCCACGGGGCCACCACCAGCTTCGTGGGATGCAGGGGGGCAGAGGCGCTCGATGCCCTCGCCACACGGGCGTCCGGTCAGCACAAGTGCAGGCCTGGCCCACCTTCCCCCTCCCCCACCCCCATGCCCTGCAAGGTCCCCAGACAGCCGTGGAGGAGCCAGTCTGGTCTGCTCTCCAGAATCATGTGAACTCTGAACTCTGGGAACACAATATAAACGCAAATGCAGGCAATTATCACAGGAAACAATAAAGAGCATCCACCAGCAGGCGCATCGTGAGGGAAACCATCAGCACTCAGGGGTGAGGCCTCAGGCAATGAGAAGCCCAGGCAGGGGTCGCCTCCACTGTCATGTCCGACCGTCATCCCACTGGACGCGGGCAGGCGCCCGGCACTCTCCAAGGACCCGCAGGATGGCCTCACGCCCCATCCCAGACCACGGCCCATCACACTGTCTCCCTGAGCTGGGGAGCAACGGCATTTCTGCCTCACATCCCCTGCGGCAAACATCTCTGCCAGTAGCCCTTGATGGTTCCCTAACAAAGAGGCGTGGCTGGGCCAAGACAGAGGGAAGGAGGGGGTCCGGAGGAGGCAGGGAGCAGTGTGCCCGCCCCTGCAAGTGAGCCCACCCCCAACCCCCTGCCGCCGAGCCACAGGAGAAGGGCCAAGTTCACATCCTTCTCTCCAGGTACCTTCTCACGGTCTGTGAGCCACACCCTCTCTTCACAGACTTGGCCTGTCTGTATACAGATCTGGAGGCTTTCCTCCCATTTATGTGAGTTCTTTACATGATAGTAACTTCCCACTTGGCTTTTTGCTGCATTTGTGATGGGACTTTATGGCAAGAGCCCACCCTAATCTCTGCATAATTAACTTTACGGTCCCCTAGTAACCCGTAACACTCAGGGCTTGGCACGCGGCAGGCAGTGGTGATCACAGCTGCTCCCACACCTGGGGTCTCAGTGGGGCCCCTCCGTCCTGGCCTGGAGCCCCAGCCTGCCTCCCTGGCAGCCCTGCTGGTCACCCCCAGAATTACACCCAGCACCCCAGAAGCAGCCCCAGTCTCAACAGCTGTCAGCAAATGCAAATACTCTTCTGACAGAAATGCAATCAATATAGAAATCAGTTTCAAAGGAGAACTAGGAAGAAATACACATGTTCGGAAATGAACTACAATTCTAAATAAATCCTGGGTTAAAGAAGAATTCACAAGGGAGATTAAATATTTACAACTAAACATTAATTTTAAAATGCTATATATTTTTGAATTGTAAGATTCAACTAAAACCATGATTATCTGGACATTTATAACAGAAATGCTTTTATCAGAAATGAATAAAAACTGGATATGAATGATCTTAGGAAAATGAAACAGCATCAACTCAAAGAAAGAAGGAGGAAAACAGTAAAAATGTGGGCAGAAAGAAATCCATCAGATTTTAAAACTAGCTTTTAATAGAGGTTCAGAAAATCAAGTCAGCCCTTTGGAGGGGTTTATAACGCTGCCACGAGTCTGTCGACGTTGATGACAAAACAAGAAAATTGGGAGCAACAATTAAACAACATTAGGAATAAAAGAGGGTGTGATCCAGGGGCTGGGGACGCTGGTGGAACGACAGGAGCAGAGCTCAGCCTGTTAATTCGCTCTGTCTCCCCCGCGCCAGAGGGGAGCCTAACCCTGTCCATCTCCCTGGTCGGAGCCCAGCTGGATCGCGGCAGAGCAGGCGGTCGGGACCAGGGCTGCTGCCCTAGTGGCCGCGCCCCTGACCACAGAGTGACGCTGCCCAGGTCCCACTGGATAACATGCGACTGCGTGCCGTGCTACTTCAGGCAACGTGAACATTCAAGAGCAGACACGCACCCACAGAAACACAGCGAGCTGACCGAAGAAGAAGCGGAGAGCCTGGACAGCTGTCGCAGATGGCATGAGCAATGGGCAGGCCACAGAGGAGCTCCAGGCCCTCCCGGGGGAGGCAGTTTTACAGCGAAATCCCAGACACCGGACAGGAGCAATCTTGTTCTTCCAAAACCTTACAAAGAACACAGCCAGCAGGACTAAGCCCCCACATGCCACACGACACAGCCTAAAAAATATAATAATAATAGAAAAGGGAACACACTCTCCGGGACTTCCCTGGTGGGTCAGTGGTTAGGACTCCGTGCCCCCAGTGCAGGGAGCACGGGTTCTATCTCTGCTCAGGGGACTAAGATCTCACAAGCCGCACAGCGCAGCCTGGAAAAAATAATAGAAAATAAAATAACAATAATAGAAGAGAGGCCACAATCACCATTTCTACTCAGAGTTGAACTAGAGCTTCCGGTGGGCTCAGGACAGAAGGAAAAACACGAAAGATAAAAGCGTTGACGCAGAAGAGGTGAACACTGTCATTATTCGTAAGTGACACTGTCTATACAGAAAGCTCAAGACTCAACAAATTATTACAATTAATAAAAAGACTTCAGCAACAGAATCGGTGCTGTGTTCCATTAACGCGCGTGCATGCTAAGTCGCCTCAGCCATGACCGACTCTGTGTGACCCTGTGGACAGGCTCCTCTGTCCATGGGGACTCTCCAGGCAGCAAGAATGCTGGAGACGGCTGCCATTTCCTCTTCTCGCGGCTCTTCCCCACCTAAGGATGGAACCCACATCTCTGACGTCTCCTGCACCGGCAGGCAGGTTTTTTTTTTACCACTAGCACCAGCTGGGAGCCCCTGTCCCATTAATAATGGTTCTATTTACAAAAGCAGAAATTAACAAAAAAGTTTTCATTTTTGTTAAAACCAGTTTAATGAAAGATATGTAAAATATTTATGGAGAAAATTACAAACTTTGTTGACATTAAAGACCCGTCAACAGAGAGGCCTACGGTCTCGTGGGCAGAAGACTGGTGAGGATGGCACCGCTGAGTCTCATGGTAACAGGGGATGGGGGCCAGTCTCAGCCCGAGTGACGGGCAGGGGCTCTGAAATCCATGCAGCAACAGAGACCAGAGGGCCCAGGGCGCACCTAAGGAGCAGCGATGGAGCAATCTACCCTGAAAGTATCAACAGTTAGAATAACTGTGAAAATCAGGGTGCGACTCCGCACAGAAATAGAAAACTGACCTGGAGAATCTGCATAGATACCGCGCTTATCACACAGCTGGCACCGCAGGTCTGCAGAGAGGGAATTTTCGGTCAAGGGCCCGGGGACAATTTGTTATATCAACAGAGAAAAGTAGTGTATTACACTTCACCCTCCTCATACAGAAAAATCAATTCCAGGTGATCGCAAGACTTAAATATGAAAAACAAATTGTATAAGCTTCAGAGGAAGTAAAGGCAAAACCATTATCCTTGTGCTAGAATTAAAAAATGCACATTTTGACAAGAAAGATTGATAAACACAGAGGTGCTGTAGTTAAAAACTGGCTTTCATCAGCAGCACCACAAGGAAAAGCCAGCACGGGGGGCAGAGTACCTCCAGAAGACACATGGAAACCCTGCCCATTGACAAGAACAAGACAAACTGGAGGGGAAAACACAATTAACCTGAGACCCAAATGCCCAGTGACCGCGGGAAAAACTGATCCCACCAGATGCCGGAGAAACGCGCGCTGAAGCCAGATGACGCCGCTCCAGGCCCACGGGCGGGCAGACAGCCAAGGCCACCGCCCTTCTGGGCCCACCAGACAGGGCCGGGCCAGCACGGCCACCAGGCGCTGAGCTGCCCACCCCACCGCCTGGTGGTCGTGCTGACCACCGTAGGGGCCGTCCCAATAGCGCCAGCATCCGAGCTCCTCAGCACCAAACCCAGGGCCCAAGACAGGCGCTCCGACGGCCCGTCCCCCGTGGAGCAGCTGTGCCTGCCACGACCTCGCACGTGACTGAGCGCCCAGAGCAGGCAGAGGGAAGGGCCACCAGGCGGAAGGCTGTGCCTCGGGGGCAAAACCAGCAAGTCACAGGCTGATTCAACCAGTGCAAAGTCAAGAGACACACACACGCCCACAGGGTCTGCTCAAGGACATGACATGGCAGCAAAACCTCGAGGACAAACCGCCAAGGGTGGGGAAGGGGGTGGGTGGAGTCTGTATCACATTTCAAGTCTGTGAGCACACATGCTCACAAACTCACACTCGCTGCAGATCCCTAAGGACCTGGAGTCAGTTTCCCAGACACAGGTCTGGCAGAAAACCCCTCTGCAGGGGGATGGGAGCTGGGGGGTGAGCAGATCACAGAGCCAGCCCACGGCAAGGGGCCCAGCCCAGCACCTGGAAACCAGAAGCAGATCTGCCCTGTGGAGCCCAGGACGCCACCTGTCACCCATGGGCCTCCATTCCCCGGCTGTGCCCCACACGCAGCACCAGGTCCACACGGGCACCTACAAGGCCATCCACCAAGTACCCCAGCGCCTGCAGACTCCACGGGACACCGCGGACGCCTGGACCCGCCCCCAGGCAGGGCGGCGTCTCCCACTCTGCTCTCCCCAGGTGCTGACCCAACGCCAACAACCCCGGCCCGTCTGGGGCCAGGGTCACCCCCGATCCGGGGTCAAAGGCAGGGCCAGTCAGAAGGACAGAATCCTTCTGTGGTTACCATGGTTACCAAGGTAACACAGTGGAGACGGGCCCCCGGCTGCTCCCCCCCAAGCCCACGCTGCCCTTACCTAGAGGCTGATAGCCTTGTTGGGAGGGCCCCCCGAAAGGGCCCCGGCTCCCCAGGCCGCCACTGCCTGCGATGGATCCATAAGACATCTTCTCACAGGACGCAGGGCTGCACCTTCCTGCAGAGGAAACAAAACACCGGGTGGGGGGAGAAGGGGGCGGTCAGAGCTGGAGCTCAGGTTCCACTCCCGCGCCGCCCACCCTCCCGGGAGCCTGACTGCTGCGACCTCACCTTGCAAGTCAACAACTAATGTCTGAACGTGGAAACAAGATCGAGCAGTGAAGAGCGACACGAGTGTGTTATTCAGGGTCAACAGCCTCCCAGAAGCACCCAAAGCAGCCACGGGATGGGAGGAAGGCGACTGGCAGGGGTGGGGGCACTTCTCCCTGAGTAAACCACGCAGCACTCCTTCTCTCTCTAAACTCCATGCGTGGAAACTTTTAAAACACTAAGCTTAATTTGCAAAATCCCAGAGAAATCCTCCTCCAGAAGGCTCGGCCTGGAAACACAGCTGCACGGGTGTCTGCCTTGAGCTGACAAGACCCAGGGCCCCCAGCATTGTCCTGCACGGCCAAGAGACTCGGGGCGGGCAGGGACCAGGACAGCCACGCACCCACCATGCACCAGGCGCATGTCCAGTGTGGGCAGGAGGGCTGGCCCCAGGGACCTGGCCGCGTGGGCGGCAAGGGCTCCCGCAGGAGCTCTCAGAGACCCTGGGGGTCCGCAGAGCTCAAGCGGGAGCAGAGAAGGGGCTAAGCCTCCAAGCCACAGCTTGGAGGAAGGGGCAGGCCAGCCCTGGGAAGACAGGAGGGGCACCGGTGTGAGGCGGTCCCTCGGCCACGGGCGGAGGCTGCGGGCGGCTCTAGGGACCCGCCGGGCTGAGGGTGCACCCAACGCCTGGTCGCAGGCAGGCAGCTGGACGGGACTGCGGCGATGAGCCAACAGCACAGGTCGCCTGAGGGGCAGAAACAGGCCAAGGGGCTGCCACCGACGTCCAGGCAGCTGAGGGGTCATGCGCAGTCCTGGTCTGAGGTGGAGGGAAGACCCCCAGCCTGCCCCATCTAGCCTGTGGTCTCCCACGGCCTGTGCTTTTGCTCAGAGACTGGGAAATGGAGGCTACCTGCCGCAGGGACCACAGAGCCAGCCCAGCCGGAGGACGCCCAGAGCGTGTCCTCTGCCTGCTGCCCGGGCCCCCGGCAGGGCTCTGGGCCTCAGGGGCCTGGGCGCACAGACCCCCGGGGCTCCCCCCGTGCCCCTCACCTGCCCTGAGCCAGGCTGCACCCTCGGCTCCCGTCCAGTGTTCCCGCCCACCCCGCACAGCCAGCTCATGGTCGATTTCTCCACCAGGGTGTCCGCACCGCGAGGGCGGGCAGCGGGCAGCCACCGCGGGAGAAACAGAGCTGCTGGCAGCCCAGCGGGCAGGCGGAAGCTGCAGCAGGGCCAGGCCGGAGGGCCGGCGGACACCGCTGGGCTGGGGTGCCCAGGAGGAGCCCCAGGCCACCTCAAAACTGCCAGCCAGACTCCAGGGAGCGATGCCCACTCCCCAGGAGGCCTCCTCCGGAGCAGCTTCCATGACCACCCACCCGGGTGGCCGGCCTCCTCCGCCTCAAGCCCCCGGCTCACGGTGGCGCCAGGCTGTACCCTGGACATCAGCCCCCCGCAACAGCCTGAAGGGAGCTGTCTGTCCCTGGACTGCCCAGATCCTGCCCCCTGGGCACCAGGGGAAGCAGGGGTGCCAGGGAACGCCCCAGCAACGCAGCCCTGCCTGCAGGACAAAGTCCCCAGGCCCTGGAGGAGGGAGCGGCCGGCCAGCAGGATACCACAGGATGCCAGGCCGGAAGGGGCCCCCGGACACAGCCCAGGCTGGAGGCCAACGACCCGGCTCCAAGGCCAGTGCTGAGGCCACAGTAGGGCGGGCCCTGCCCGTGACCTCTGCCTGCAGCTCTCTCTTGCCAGCCTGGGGCTCGCAGAGGCCAGGGGCCCCCCAAGGCCAGGGCTGACCCTCCCAGCAGCAGACAAGGAGTGGCACTGTCTACACGGGGATGTCCCAGCATGGGCCCTGCCCCCGCACTACGCCGGAGGGACCCCCAAGGATGGAGAGCGGGTCCCGGTGGGGCCCAGCGTGAGCCACTCTCTCATCTCTGGTCCCGCTTTCTCCTCTGTAACTGGGGCAGCACGCCCGCCCTTGGTGGGTCAGGGTGCCATGTCAGAGGCCTCCAGGAGTTCGTCTGTGAGCCGGGGCCCCGTGGTGACACTAGACAGCAGCAGCCCTGAGGCAGGCCGAGGCCTGGAGGCCAGAGGGGGCGCCCCGGGGGCAGAGAGGCAAGAAAGGATGGGCTCTCCCTCCTGCTCTCGGCCTCCCGGAGGCCTGAGCTGACCCAGAGCAGGAGAAGGGCACTGGGACCCCGGAGCCCCTCTGCGGGGGAGAGCTGACCTCCCCAGAGGGCTGCACCGTGCCCAGCGTCTCGCTCCTGCTGCGGCCTCGTGGAGGTCCTCCCAGCGTGGTGATGGACCTGACCACAGTAGGCGTCCTCCCCGCCCCGGACGCCTCCAGCCTCGGCAGAGCACACGGCCGCATCCCCGGCCTGCCCCACCTGGCCGGGTGCATCCGTCCTCAGCCAGGACCCAGTCCCCCCCAATAGGAGGTACCAGGAAGGGAGCCCCAGGGAGGGCAGTGAGTCACACAAGAGAAGGCATGAGGAGGAGGCCCCCCTCAAGGCACCTGTCCTCACACTGAGGGCCCCCTGCACGCCTGCTCCCACCCGAACACTCACAAGCCCCTGAGGGCCGACAGTGAGGGCTTCCAGACTCCCTCAGGCCTTGTCCGCCCCCACGTCAGCCATGTCAGGGCCGGTGGCCCCAGACACATGGGAGGGAGGCCCAAGACCACCCAATCCAGTGGAACCCCGGGGGCCGGGTAAGGAGCAGGGCCCCCAGGTCCACAGAGGGAGGTGCATCCTTCCTCCTGACCGAGCCCAAACCTCCCACCGCCCTGGTCTGCACCCCCAGGAGGGCCCTTGGCAGCAGGCCAGAGGCGGGGGCCTGACGCACCCACTTGGCGAGTCCCCTCCTCCAGTACCTCGGCTCCCACCCGACTCTGGCTGTGTCCCTGCTGACAGCCCTCAAGACCTCACCCTCACGACCGAGCTCGGCCACAGCCTCCGATCCCCACCGCAGGGCCTTGGGGTCTCCCCCCTTCCTCCTCTGTCTCCCCTCCTCGCCCAGCCCCGAGCAACCACAGGGCTCAGTTCCGCCCCGCCTCCCCTTCCTCCCCTCCCCAGCACACACAGCCCTGGTGGAGCCAGCTTCCAGGCACCGGGGGACCCAGGGGTTGGCATGGGCTGCAGCCCACTCGCCATCACGGCCCAGCGCCCCCCAGACACGGGCACCCTTCCTCCGGCCACACGCCAGGCCTGGAAACACAGACACGGGGCCAGGCTGAGGGGATGAGGCGGCAGGCCCGTCAGCCCGACTCCTAAGGGATGCGACTCTCCTGTGCGGTGAAGTCTCTGCGATTCACTGAACCAACACAGGCAGAGGGGGTCGGGGCAACAGGACTAAACGCCTGACCTGGGCCGAGAGCGGCTGCAGGCCTCACAGGGCCCGCTCCATGTGAGGCATGTGGGAAGGCTCCCTGGAGAAGGCAGGTCTGGGGAGGAAGAGGCTCTGCGGGCTGGGCCGGTCAGAGGGAGAATGGCCATGGCCTGGCCCCTACCCAGACGCCCTCCGCTCACCTGGTCCCAGGCGCGCTGGTGGGAAGGCTGCTGGGGAGCCCTGCCCTGCTTGCCTTCTGTGCTCTGCTCCACCCAGGCCGGCAGTGCGGCTCCAGGGAGGCAGGAGGCCCCGGGCTGTGCTGCTCAGAGACCGAGGCGCTGCCCTCAGGGGGGAGGGAGCAGCAGCAACACGATGCCCAGTCCTGCCCACACCTCTGCGGGGCAGGCCCAGCAGCCCAGGCTGCTGCCCACTGAGGGCCCAGAGGACACCGTGAACCACCCCACAGCAGAGCCCTCCCTGGGCTAGGCCCACGCCTCCCTCCACTGACCGCTACCCACGGGCCCACCAGAGTGGCTTCAGATGGGAGTATTCTGGAGCCAGAGCTGCTAGGAGACCCTAGGATGAAGAGCAGGACGTCGCTGGAGACCAGGCTGCCCAGCACACCTGGCCCCATGCCTGCCATATCCTGGGGAGAAGACATTGGGGCCACGGGGCCTCAGTTGCAGCACATGGGATCCTCAACCTTCACTGGGACACGTGGGACTGAATCCAAGGCCCCTATACTAGGAGCGCAGTCTTAGCCATTGGACCACCAAGAAAGTCCCTGAGACCCTGATTTTTAAAATGAGAAAACTAAACTCAGGGAGGGGAAGCGACTCACCCGCGGTCTCACAGACAGATGGGTCGAGGGCAAGGCGCCTCCCTCCGTGGCTGCAGCGCTCCCCACGCCTGCCCCAGCGCTCTCTGCCGGTCCTCCCACAGCCCACGGCGACAACTCCCGCACCACCGGGCCCCCCGCGAGCACCTGCCCGCCCACTGGAGCTGGCAGGCTGCGTGTGGCCGCAGTCTGCACCGCACACAGACCTGTCTGGGCCACTCGCTCACACAGCTGTAAGCGTGACGATCACCCTCCTGGCCTCATCCCCTAAGACAATGTGATGCTCCAGAGAAACAGGAACATGGGTTTCTCAGTTACAACACACCATTCTTTACAGATAGGAATTAAGACTACTTGGAGAAATGGCTGATCCCAGGACTGGGGCAGAGAGAGTAAGATAAGCCTAGATCATTCTGTTACATGAAAGAGCAAGGAAGTGATCAAAGCAAGGCAGGGCCATCGCCAAAGGGCCCAGAGGCCAGCCCGACAGGCTTCCTTCCGCTGGCCAACTCGGCAACAATTTGAGCATGAAAAAAGACGATGGTGATAAAAGATTATAACTTTTATTTATCGTAACCTCTAAAAAACATCTATCATGTATTGATTTATCTGGCTGCGCCAGGTCTTGGTGGCAGCACAGGGGGTCTTCCATCTTTGCTGTGGTAGTTTCCTGACCGGGGTGGAACCCAGGCCACCTACATAGGGAGCTCAGTCTTAGCCATTGGGCCCCCAGGCAAGTCCCTGTTATAGCCTTGCAATAAAGAAGTAAAGTAAAAGTCCACAAGTCCACGTGGTTGTAAACACACACAAGGGAAAACGAAAAAGCTCAGACGCGGACAACTGGGAAAGGAAAGATGAAATCAGCAACATCCTTACGAGGACCGACTCATACAGAAAAGCCCAGCCACCAGGGCAACACAGGAAAGGACAGGTCAAGGAATGATAGTAACTCATTCAGGCAAGAACGTCCAGCAGGCCTGAGAACTGCGGGTGCGAGTCCCATAAATGGCAGGAGATCCACGCAGTCTCAAAGAACCTTCCCCAAGAAACTAGGTAAAAGTGGAGGAAGGACAACTCTGCAGAGGAGAAACTTCACGGACGTCGGCTTAACCCCAGGGCCTGGGCCACGCAGTGGGGCACAGATCAGACCTCACGCACCCCTGCTGCCAGACAGCAAGGAGGAGACGGCAGCCTCTCCAGGCCCTCCTGCCAAAAACGAAGGACCACGGGGACAGGAGACACGCCAGGCTGGGCGACGGCCCACAGCACAGCCGACCTGCGCCTTTTCCTGCATCAGCGTCACAGACTAGTAGAGACAGAGGACTTGACCATCCAGGTTCAAGGAGGCCAAGGAGACGGCACCCCCAAAACCAAACGGGATCCTGGATTTCATTCAGCGGAGAAACGTGTCACTGGGCTCACTGACGAGGTCTCTCCGAGGAACACCAGGAAGACTCTTAGGCCAGAGTACTAGCCAGTGTTAATGCTGCTATTGACACCAGCCCTGGGGTTACATAACAGAGTCTGCATTTGGGGGTCAGGAGCATCGTGTCTGCAGCTCGCCGGGCGGTCCAGAGGAACACGTGACGTGCACAGGAACACAAAGAGGGAAGGGAGGAAGTGAGCACGGGAAAACGGCTATACGTGGGGAACCTGGTGGGATTGAAGGCTTCCTGTTAATATGGTAACTGTTCTCAAAACTAGAATTACTTTTTCCAGGAGTTTTAAGTTCAAAACAAACGAATAACTCTACTAGAATATTTTTTTAATCCTAGGAACATATTCAAGAAAGGTCTAAGATCTGTGTACTGATAACTAAAAACAAACACTACTAAAAGGAAGTAAAGAAATTGTAAACGAATGAGGGGCCACAGCAAGCTCGTGGGGGGCCACCGGGACCCCACGGCTATGGGAACCAGCTCTAACGCGCCAGCCCTGGCAGTGAAATCACACACACAAATGCGTAAAATATTTTCTGAAGCTAAGAGGTTCCTCCCATCTCAAAAACAATCTATTAGACAACTCTTGAAGAAAGAAAAAAAAATTAAACTGAAGAAATTCTTTTAAAAAAAGTGAAAACATCACCTATGAAAATCAACAGAGCACGTTTAAAGCAGTTACCAGAAGAAAAGTCAAAATGCTCAATATTTCATGCATAAAAAAAAATCAAATGGACTTCATAACTCAAAAGGTTGGAAAAGAGCAAAAAAGTCAAAAGCAACCACAAGGAAAGAAGAATATAAACAAAAGTTAATACTATTAATGAGGTAGGAAACAGAAAAACAATAGAACTAATTTACAAATTAAAATCCTGTTTTCCATAAAGTACTAACAAAAGAGACGACCAAGAGCTAAGTAGCCAAGAAAAGAGGGAAGGAACCACGAAGACACAGTATCAGCAATGAAAAGGCGGCGGGTCACTGAGACAAACGCGTGAGGGACTCATTAAGGCCCTGCTTTCAAACCTCTATACACAGAAGCTGTAAAACGTGGACGGGATGGGCAATATCTGAAGAAAACGGAACTCACCAGAGGTGACCCCCTGGAGACAGAAAGCTTCAAGAGACAAATATGGATAAAAGAAATAGAAAGTTGTCATGAAAACCACCCCACAAAACACCAGGACCAGAGGGTTTTGCGGGGGATCCTGCCACGTTTCCAAAGCCGAGCATTTCCAGAGCTCCATAAATTATTCCAGGGTGCTGACGGAGCAGGGCAACCTCCGGACCCTTGTATGAGGCACCTACAATGCTAACACTGATAGAGAAACCTGGTGAACGCAGTGCAAAACACGGGGAAGTTACACACCAGCACTGGCCACGCATATGCTGCCAGGCACTGAATGCCACAGCAGGAGACAAACTCAGTCCTGACCTGCTCACCTTTCCAGGGATGCGGGGCACGTGCGGCCTTAGGAACCCATTAACACGACAGCGCATCCACCCGAGGGAAACGCTACGAGTTTCCCCACAGACGGACACTAAAACCAGCATCAACAGAACTCCCGATGAAGACAATCAAAAACATTTCTTAAAACGGTAAACACCCGCTAATCCTAAGAGGAGCGTTTGCTCTGTGGGAAACGGAAGTGGGGACTGACGCTCGCTACCCACGCACCACGGCGACGGAAATGCCGACACAAGTTAAAGCTCCCAGAAGTAGCGGGCGGGGCAAAGCAGCAGCACCTAAACTCACCGGTGCGGGCTGGAGGAGAACCCCAGTCCCCAGAGCAGCCCGAGCGAGGACAGGTCCAGGAACGCAGGCCTCAGAGACGGCGGTCTCCCCGACGACCAAGGCGGAGCGGATCGCGTGGACAGCACCCCCGTCCTCGGACAGGACGGCCCTGCTCACAATGACGTCGTCCTCCCCTCCCAGTAAACACCAGCCAGCCCAGGGCGTCCACACGGGAAGACACCACGGAAACAAGCAGATAAGAAGCACTGTATCCTTCAGGCTTAGAAACCCAGAGCAGGAAGGGCCGACACTGCTGCGGCACGGTGGATCTGGAAACGTCTCGCTGACTGAAGGAAGCCGGACGCAGAGGCCACACACCCACGACCCCATTTCTGTAAAACGCCCACGACAGGCGGGCCTGCAGAAGCGGGACACGGACAGGCGACGCTCGCGGGTATGGGGCTTGGTCCAGCGTGACCAGAGGTCCGGGCTTTGCAGGCGGTGATGGACGGTCGCCCTGTGAGGACCCTGAAAACCCCTCGAGCACACACGTCGGGGTGGGATCTGTAGGGGACGTGAGCTCTATCTCGACAATGTGATTGTTAACACGTGCTAGAAAGTCTCTATGATTAAAACCGGGCAGGAAAACACAGAACAACGGGATGAAACAGTCAGTCTAAAATGAGACCCACATAGATACGGACATCAGGATACAATTTTTAATAGACGGTGCTGGGATATCTGGTTAGCCGTGTGGGAAAAAAGTGGTTCGTGCCTAACATAGTGAGAAGAGCCTGCACCAAAGAAGAACAGCCACCCAAGTGAGAGAGAGAACAGTCTGAGGAAAGACAAGCTCCCCTGAAGCTGCATGAGGGAGTTTCCTGGGGAGAACTCGGAGCCAAACGCTGTGAAACAAGAGGTGCACACGCGCCCACTGCCCCGCCCGAGCCCCCCCACCTGGTCTCCCCCTCCAGGAACTAGGCCCCCCGTGACACTGGCCCCCACGGGTGGGGGAGGAGCAGGGTGGGGGAGTGCTCCCACCTGGCCCAGGTCAAAGGGGCACATTGGCACCAAGGCCACTTGCAGTCTGGGTCCTTCCCCTGTGCCTCCAGGCAGCTCTCCCCTACCCCACATCCGGACCCCAGCATTTCCCCAGAGCCCCCTCCCTCACCAGTCTACTAAGACCTCCCCTTCTCTGGGACGCAGAGAAAAGGCCAGCAGGCCCCCAGGACTGGGCAGGAGCACGCAGAGCAGGCTGGGGACTGAGCAGGACGCCCTGGGGAAGGAAACCATCTGGTCTTTGAAGGAGCCGCAGGGCGCAGCCCCAGGCCCTGGGAGCTGGCTCAGGCACCTTCAAAGGACAGCTGGGCAGTCTCAAAGGCCTGTTAACAGAGGGCCTGTGGCCTGAGCTCACACCGGGAGGGCGGACACACACCCCACCCACGGGAGAGGCAGCGGACAGCCTGACTCCGCCCCAACACCTCCCCCACAACTTGCCGGAGAAACCAGGATACAGGCTAAGGGCAAAGACAACTCAGCACTGCATCCCCCAGGCCGGCCCCGGGGCGCCACCTGCACTGGCCCTCAGCCACCCCCCAGGACCTGCCCCCAGGCCACTGCAGCCTGGGCCGGGGAGAGGTGGGGAACCCTGAGGGTGGGGACCCCGAGACCACCAGGCAGCAGAGGGGCACTGACCCCGCTCGGAGGAGAGGCCCTCCCCCCGCCACACAGGGGAGGGGCCCCAGGCCTGCACTCCTGACCACAGGCTGGGCAAGGGGAAGCTGGGCAGGGCCCAGGACAGGGTTGGGGGCAGGAGGACAGCCCCCGGCCCGCCAGGCTCCAGAGTCTGAGAACCTGGGCTGAGCCCACAGCTGTAGGAGCCCAGCAGGGACCACGACTCGCCCAGATGGAGGTGAGGGAGGCCGGAGACAGAAGGGAGAGGAGGGAGGAACACGCTCCCATTGGACGGAAAAGCAGCCGGGATACACCGCCTGGCCACCCCTGCTCCTGCGAAGGGGCGGCCTGCAGAAGACTCTTGGCACAGACTCCAGGGACCCTGAACGCTGGAGCTCAGTCACAGGGGACTCAGCTCTGAACACATCACTTATGAGTGGGAAATCCAGGATTACAGGCCCCTGGAGGGTTCTCGAAAATGAAAACGCCTGAAACGGAGGGAGGGACTGAGGTGGAGGCGGGGCAGGGAGGGGTCGGGGAGTGGGGGGGCGGGGGGGGGGGAGACCGAGCCCAGGCGGGCTGCGAGGGCCCCAAGGCTCGCCACTCCCCAACAGACTGCTCGGCAAGACAGACCCATGCAGGACAGAAGCTTCAGGCGCCCAAACACCCAGAGCTCCCGGTCGCCGGCCCCCAGGGACGTGACAGGCTGAGTGGGAAGACGCCACCCACAGTCACAGCACGGGGACTTCCCTGGTGGCCCGGACGTTAGGACTCGGGGCTTCCGCTGCAAGAGGCATGGGTTCCATCTCTGGTGAGGAAATCTGCACATGGGTGGTAAGGCCAAAAAAAAAAAAAAATCACAGCACAGTTGGGAGTGCCTTCCGCCACCCCGAGAGCAGCCCTGTGCCCTCAGGGTCCCCTGGCACCGCGGGAGATCAGAGAGGCAGGGCTGCAGCAGCCCCGGCAAACCACACCCTGCACCCACCCGAGAGCTCTACGCTGACAAATCAGACAGGAAGCACTCGGGAAGCCAGAAACACTACAAAATAAAAACACAAAGCCAGAAACAACCAAAATAGCCAGCAATAAAGAATTAAATACATCGCGTTAGGTATCTAAATAGAGTATGACGCAGAGAATTTAAATAGTGTTAAAAGTATAGATTCAGTTGTGGGGGACATGCTCACACACGACACCAAGGTGAAAAATGACGTGAGAAAAGCACAGGACACAGTTACCCTGAGGGGTGCGTGTCCTGGCCGCGGGGGCAGAGGAACCGCCACTAGGCCACCCCACTCCTGGGCCATCGTCACTCACTCCTGGAGGCAGCCCAGACACACACCAAGAAGGCGGGGGGCGCACTGGAGCCCTCCGTCTGCTCGGGCTGCTCAGGTGCGTGGCACACAGGACACGCAGGACCCACAAGGGGAACACAAGAAGCAGGACAGAGCCCAGCGAGCGACGGCATTTGTGCAACAGCAGAAGGGACATGTGGCACCTCAGGGGTCACGGCCAACCCACCTGCACACACTCACACGCCCTGAGCCGTCGGAGACGCACAACAGGGCCTGGAAACACCACGGCAGGGGTGGGGGTGGATCCCGTCCACGGGAGACAAACCCACAGTCGCCGGACAAGGCCGGGCCACAGGAGATCAGAGGTGGGAACGGCAAGTGGTCGCCAGGGGTACAGGGATTCTGTGCCGGTGTGAAAAGGTTCTGGAATCAGGTGGTGATGGCCACACACCATGAAGAACGGACATCGCTAAAGCGCACTCTGTTAATGTATAAGACGGCACGTGAGTCCCACCACAGAGCTGCCCAGAGTGGGTGGTGGGTCACAGGAGGCTGCGGGCGGACGAACTGCCTTGGTGCGGGCCAGGGCCTCCCAAGCTCTCTGCCAGGCCCACATGTCACTTTCATGATCAGGAGAAGGAAAGAAACGTGGTCCTTGAGCCCAGCAAACACACACGCTAGCACTGCTGGTCCAGACGCGCAGGCAGCAGGTGGCATGCGGCCGCGGTCACCACTGTGCCCAGGATGGAAGAGTACACAGCAGATCCTCAGGCAGCCTGCCGGCATATGGGCCCGTGGCACGCCAACGCCATGCCCGGCCACCTGGGGCCATGGGAGCTGGCCTGGTGACACCCATGTCTGCAGAGCACACAGCCGGGAGCCTGCCTGGGAAGCCTCAGCAAACGGGCACAGCCACTTGCTTTCAGGTCACTTTGTTAATTTCTGCAGCCTGGTGGAGGCTGAAGGCTCAGCCGTCCACAAATGGGTCTTCATCCCCAGCCAACCCCAGCCTGGCCCAGGAGGAACCCAGGCTGACCCTCGACCCAGCCGCAGCAGGCTCAGGCCAGGGCACCCAGTGGCCCCTGCCCCTGGCCACGGAGCAGCCTGCACCCAGGAGTCCCCAGCTCATCACCTCCTAGCTGAGAGAACTTGCACCTCCTGGCACCTGTGACAAGGAGATGAGGCCACAGACCTACTTCTCCACGGGGCTGAGTTAAGTCCTGGAAGCGCGTCAGCTCCCCAGCCGTGCTCACTGCTCCGTCCACGTCCCAGCCCTGCAGCACCCACCACTGCCAGGAGACCCTGAGACACAGAGCCGGCTGGGCCACCTCTCACCACGCACGCACACCTGGGCCAGACCCCAGGGCCCCACGCACGTGTGCCTGTGTGTGCAGAGGCAGAGGAGGGGCCGGGGGCTGCAGTGATACGCAGTGGAGTGTTGCTATAGCAACTTGGATTCCATGTCAAACACAGCGCCAACCAGGCACCCCAGGCACCCCGAGAACGGTGCCCAGAACAGCCACGGGGAAGCAGGGGTTGCTGACAGCACCAAAGGGTGGTCGGGACGCTGGGCACACAGGCCCTCCCCCACCCCACCTGCCACCCCGCCCCCACCCCAGCCCCTCCTACCGCCCTCCCCGGAAAGGCCGCGGGAGGCCCGGCTTCAGGGCCTGGCTCTGCCCACCGCCCTGCTGCCTGCCCATCAGCCGAGCCCCCAGGACGGCAGCGGGCAGGGAGCATGGAGACTGGGCCTGAGTCACGAGGGCAGGGGCGGCAGCCCACGGCACAGCTGCAGCGGCCAGGAGTCCTGCCCCCCACAGACCTCAGACTTCCAGGGAGAGGCGTGGGGGTGGAGGAGGGTCATGGCGGAAGCGGGAGCCGGGGGCCCCGTTCTCTGGAGCACAGCCCGCTCAGGAGGGGAGCCAGCCTGTTTTCTGGGGACAAGCCCGCATCAGGCCCGGGACTTGCAGCCCATGGCCACCATGTCATTTAACCTTGGGGAAGGAGCCTCTGCTGTTACACGCCACAGATAGGAGACTGAGGCTCAGGCAGGTTAGGAACCTGCCCAGGAAGCCCAGATGACCTGAGACAAGGTGGGATCCAGACCCAGGACTGTCTCCAGACAAAGCCTGTGCTGCACTGGCCCCCTACTTGGCAGTGGACACATCAGACCGGAGCTCAGGACACACCTGGGTGTCTCAACCCAGCTCCCCCAGCAGAGGCCAGCGACGCAAGGACAGCCAAGGTCATCCGACGAGACAGCCAAAGCCCCGGGACTCTCCCCAGCCCTTCGTGGGGAGCCACCGGCCGCGGCGGCGTCCTGAGGACAGGTGTGCTGAGGGCACCGCTGGCTGCAGGAAAACGGGACAGGCACATACCTGCCACCTCGATCCCAATGGCAAAGGCTTTATGCTTCTTCTCCCTGCGGGGAGGGAGGAGACTCTCACTGTCCCGGGCGAAGACAGGCACACACTCGCTAAGTTCATGGAAGGCCCCCGGTGTGGGAAGGCTGGGGCCCTGGGGAAGCCCCCACCGCACAGAGGGAGCGGGGAGGCATGGGCTCGGTGTGCTGGGAGCCGGGCGTGCTTCTGGAAGCACCATCACCACCATCACTGCTTAAGTGTCCTAGGGGGTGGCTCCCTCCCAGCCTCACCCACCCTCAGGAGCAGCACCAACAGCAGCATGACTGGGGACAGGAAACTCCCGCCCTCCCCCACCCCTCAGCCCCCATTCATGGAAGCAGGGTGTCCTCCATGAGCCACCAGCCCCATGGCGACCCCCAGGTCACAGCCACCACCTCCTCACAGACAACAGGACGAAGCCATGCTGAGGAGACAGAGGCTGGGAGACGGCTTGCAGTCTGCTGCTTTCACAGGAGAAACATCAGCAACTTAACTGGCTGAGGAGGACAAGACCCCTCCCACAGGAGGGGTGGGTGGCAACAGGAAGATGGGGATCCCTCTTTTTGCAGACAGCAAAGGTAAATCACAAGTGTCACTGCCCAGAGTGACAGGCAGGAGGTGTGGGCTGGGCCCCAAACCCCCGCTCTGTGCCCAGGAGCTGAAAGTGCAGACCCAGCTGGAGGAGCCCCTGGGGAAAGGAGAGCTTGCCCTCAACCCCTAACCCACAGCAACTCCCTGCAACCCCTCCCGAATGTCCACCCACGACACAGGGCAGGCCGGTGGCTCCCGCCCTGCCCCAAGGCCTGCAGGGAGGAGGCATCCATGGGTAGGATGGGCTGGCAGGACAGAGGCGCCTGCAGAGCTGTCCGTGGTGCTGAGCACAACGGGCCCAGAGACAGTCCGGCTGGCCCTCAACTAATGCTGTTGCTGCTGCTAAGTCACTTCAGCCACGTCCGACTCTGTGAGACCCCACAGACAGCAGCCCATCAGGCTCCGCCGTCCCTGGAATTCTCCAGGCAAGAACACTGGAATGGGTTGCCATTTCCTTCTTCAGTGCATAAAAGTGAAAAGTGAAAGTGAAGTCGCTCAGTTGTGTCTGACTCTTAGCGACCCGATGGACTGCAGCACACCAGGCTCCTCCATCCATGGGATTTTCCAGGCAAGAGTACTGGAGTGAGGCGCCATTGCCTTCTCCGCAACTAAAGTCAATTAATGTCAACGATAATGTCAAATAATAGAAGGGGAAAGACTAGCAATCTCTTCAAGAAAATTGGAGATATCAAGGGAGTATTTCATGCAAGGATGGGCACGGTGAATGACAGAAACAGTAAGGACCTAACAGAAGGAGAAGAGATTAAGAAGAGGTGGCAAGAATACACAGAAGAACTATATAAAAAATAGTCTTAATGACCAGGATAACCATGATGGTGTGGTCACTAACCTAGAGCCAGATATCCTGAAGTGTAAAGTCAAGTGAGCCTTAGGAAGCATTACTGAGAACAAAGCTAGTGGAGGTGATGGAATTCCAACTGAGCTATTTAAAATCCTAAAATATGATGCTACTAAAGTGCTGCACTCAATATGTCAGCAAATTTGGAAGACACTGCAGTGGCCACAAGACGAGAAAAGGTCAGTTTTCATTCCAATCTCAAAAAAAGCAAAGCCAAAGAATGTTCAAACTACAGCACAATTGTGCTCATTTTGCATGCTAGTAGGTAATGCTCAAAATCCTTCAAGCTAGGCTTCAGCAGTATGGTAGTGAACAAAGAACTTTCAGGTATTCACGCTGGGTTTAGAAAAGGCACAGGAACCAGAGATCAAATTGCCAACATTCGCTGGATCATAGAGAAAGCAAAGGAATTCCAAAAACTTACCTCTGCTTCATTGACTATGTAAAAGCCACTGACTGTCTGTATCACAACAAACTGGAAATTCTTAAAGAGACAGGAATACCAAACCCCCTTACCTGTTCCCTGAGAATTCTGAATGCAAGAGAAAAAGCAACAGTTAAAACCTTACATGGAACAACTGACTGGTTTAAAGTTGGGAAAGGAGTACATCAAGGCTGTGTACTGTCATCCTGTCTATTGAACTTCCATACAGAGTACATTATGCAAAATGCTAGGCTGGATGAATCACAAGCTGGAATCAAGATCACCGGGAGAAATATCAACAACCTCAGATATGCAGATGACACCACCCTTATTGCAGAAAGCAAAGAACTACAGAGCCTTTTGATGGGGGTGAAAGAGGAGAGTGAAAAAAAACTGGCTTAAAACTCAACATTCGAAGAACTAATAAGGTCATGGCATCCAATCCCATCACTTCATGGCAAATATAAACGGGAAAACGTAGAACCAGTGACAGATTTTATTTCCTTGGGCTCCAAAATCACTACAGTCGGTGACTATAGCCACAAAATTAAAAGACGCTTGCTCCTTGGAAGGAAAGTTATGACAAACCTACACAGCATATTAAAAAGAGGAGATATCACTTTGCCGACAAAGCTCCAGATAGTCAAAGCTATGGTTTTTCCAGTGGTCACATAAGGATGTGGGAGTTGGACCAGAAAGAAGACTTGAATGCCAAAGAATTGATGCTTTCAAACTGTGGTGTTGGAGAAGACTCTTGAGAGTCCCTTGGACTGCAAGGAGATAAAATCAGTCGATGTTACAGTAAATCAACCCTGAATGTTCACTGGAAGGACTGATGCTGAAGCCGAAGCTCCAATGCTTTGGCCACCTGATGTGAAGAGCCAACTTGTTGGAAAAGGCCCTGATGCTGGGAAAGAATGAAGGCAAAAGAAGAGGCAGACAGACAATGAGATGGTTTGACAGCATCACTGACTCAATGGACATGAATTTGAGCAAACTGCGGGAGATACTGAAGGACGGGGAAGCCTGACATGCTGCAGGCTTAACAACTTAACGACTGAACCACAACGTGAATGAGTCTAACTTCTCCAGTCAAAGAAAAACGATTCTCAGGTTAGCGGGTAAAGCAAATCCAGCCTCACGTGCATGTAAGAAACACTCATGAAGGAAGCAGAAGGCGACAGGAAGAAGGATCGTGAAGGCACGCTAGGCACAAGGAGGGGTGGGCAGCCCTTTGTGACCCGCAGTTGGGGAGCACAGAGACAAGGCAAAGGGCGGGGTTAAGGGTAAAAATGATATTCGTCCACAGGCGCCAGTAGTCGCAGGAGACACAGGAGGAAAGGACAGAAACACTCACGCAGGAATGCAATTCACTTCTCTGTCAACGACAGAGCAGGTGGACAAAAGACACACGTGACCCACACACAGTCAGATGGTGACACTGACCGGGACACACACTGGCCGCTGACACCCAGAAGACAGAGCAGATCTCCTTTCCAAGCACCTGCGGAAAACTGACAACTGACTCCGTGTCAGAAACACAAGAAGAACCTCGTGAAACCCAAAAAGTTCAAAAGAGAACAACTGAAGTTCTCTGATCAAAATGCAATTAAAACCAGAGCAACAACAAAACCAAGAAATCAAAAGACGCTTTTAAGACTTACTCCTCAACAGCTTTTGGACCAGAAAAGAGACTGCAAACCAAAATGACAGCACTTCCAGACAGCACTGATAAGGAAAACACACTATCAGAACTTAAGGAAGGGCCTTTAAATAGTAAACACTTTTCTGAAAAGAACAGAAACAAATGAATCAATCATCTAAACACCTAGAGAAAAGAACGATAGGATAAACTGGGAGAGAGCAAAAGAAATTAACTATAAGCAAAAAGTGATGCATTCAGAAGCAGAAAACAAGGGAATTAATTTAATAAAAATATCCAAAAGGTGAATCTTTGAAGAAGAGAAAACCCTACAGTGCAAACAAATAGCCAATCCAACCAAGGAAAAAAAAAAAAACAGAGCAAAGGAAATAATCACAGGAACCAAGGAAATTAAGAGAATAGTAAGCAATAGCTGCACTCGAGTCTACATGAATAAATCTAACAACCTGGATGAAACTGATGATTTTAGGAAAATAAAATATCTATAACTGACCCCCCCCAAAAAAGAAAGAAAAATATTAAAGGATTTTCTTCCTCCAAATAGAAACAGAACAGAAGAGCACCAGGTCCCAATAGTTTCACAAACTCTACCAACACCGTGCAGACCAAACGTGCGTGAGCCCGTGTGCCAGGCGCTCAGCTGTGCTCTTTGCAGCTCCCACCTAGTCCAATGCTATTCAATAACTCTGCAAACACATCAGAAAAAACACATCTCAATGATACCTACGAAGCAGGTAGAACCCTGCTGCCAAAACCGAAAAGTACACACCAGAAAAGAAAATGACGGACCAAGCTTCCTTATGAAAAGCAGTACAGATGATCAATTAACCAGCACAAAGCATCCAGCAGCACCTTCGAGGAATTCCACGTCAGACCACGTGAAGGGCATTCCAGGAACTCAAGAATGTCTCAGCATTAGCAACTCCCCTGAGTACAGTTCATCATATGACTATGTCTAAGGAGAAAAGTCACATGATCATCCCATAGGTGATTAAAAAAAAAAAAAACTAAACAAATTCAACAATAATTCTTCAGTTTTATTACAAATAAGATGCTCAATAAAATGGGCAGCACAGGCTCTTCCCTGACATATGGAAGGCATGTGTCTCATTCCAAACCCATGTCTGCCCCACGGGGAAACCCCAGGCGTGCCCGCCAAGAGATGCCCAACACCAGCATGACTGCTCCCCAGAATGCTAGACGATCTGTTCACACGAGCAGGGACAAGAAGGAGCCCAGAATGCAGAAACTGGAAGGGAAGTTTAAATGTCACTACTTGCAGCTGCTAAGACTGGGTACCTGCAGAACCCAAGAAAATTACCTAAAAAATAGCAGAATTCAGCAAGGAAGGCAACACGGGACAAAATCAAGAGTAGTCACATGTGCACACACAGACAAAGGATATGCAGAAGAGACTCCTAACCACAACATTTAAAAAGACATGGGACTCGCCTGGTGGTCCAGCGATTAAGACTCCCTCCGTGTTTCCACCCCAGGGGACATGGGTTTAATCCCTGATCAGGGAACTAACACCCCTCAAGAAATGCGGTACAGCAAAAAATAATAATAACAATAATACTAGATAAAATTCCTGCAAATAAAGAAAATGTGAAAGCATTACAGAAAAGGAGACCTAAGAAGCAACCGAGAAAATACAACACCTTCAGAAGCGAGACTCAACGTCATAAAGACATCACTGTCCCTGATTTGTACATTTAACACAATCCAATCCAAAGCCAATCAGGTTTTAGGGATGCAAATATGTGTATGTGTCTGAGTAAAGAACAGGCAAGCTAATTCAGAATTCATATGTAAAGATAGCCTAGAACAGGCAAAAAAAATTATGACAAAAAAGCAATGAGTTCTTTGAGATACTGAAACACAGCAGTAAGTGAAAGTGAAGTCGCTCAGTCGTGTCTGACTCTTTACAACCCCGTGGACTGTAGCCCACCAGGCCCCTCCGTCCATGGGATTCTCCAGGCAAGAATACTGGAGTGGGTTGCCATTTCCCTCTCCAGGGGATCTTCCCGACCCCAGGGATCGAACCCAGGTCTCCTGCATTGCAGGCAGATGCTTTAACCTCTGAGCCACCAGAGAAACATAGCATAAGGCCTTCATAATAAATAGAGACTACAGCTGCACACAGGGACAAGGCAGCAGCTGATAAGCAACGTCATCAGTCCTGAGAGGGCAATGACGGTGGACGAGTCACACACGCTGCACACAGTACAGGGCAACAGCCGCTGAAACAGTGCGCCACGGCGGAAGACAAACACGCAGAGCGACGGGACAGGATGGAGAGCCCAGAAACACACTCACACACCGACAGCAGACGGATCTGCCACGGGCGCCAAGAACACACATGGGGAAAGGGCAGTCTCCGCAACAAACGACGCCAGGAAACTGAAGCTGAACCTGGAAGACAATGAACTTGGATCCTGTCGTACACCACAAATGCATGATAACTCAGTCAATTAAAGACTTACACAGAAGACCCCAAACTGTAAAACTGCGAGAAGAAAGCACAGGGACAAAGGTTCAAAACGTTGGTTTTGACGAAGATTTCATGGATATGACACCAAAACCTCCAAGTAACAGAAACAAACAAACAAACAAACAAAAAAAAAGAGCTGAGTGGGACTACAACAAATAAAAAAGCTGCTGCAAAGCAAAGGAAGTAACCATCGGCGTGAAAAGGCATCCACGGAACTGGAGGAGATATTTACAGGGACCTCTTCCTTGATGCACAATGGGGTTACACCCTGATAAACTCATTGTAAATTGAAGATGAATTGAAAATGCATTTAATACATCGAACTCAGCAAAGGTCACAGCTTAGCTTGGCCTTCCTGAAACGTGCTCAGAACAATCACATCAGCCTACAAGTGGGCAAAACCATCTAGCACCAAGCCTATTTTATACGAAAGTATGGACTGTCTCTTCCTGATGGCTCAGGTGGTAAAGACCGCCTGCAATGCAGAAGACGCCAATTCAATACCTGGGTCGGGAAGATCCCCTGGAGGAGGGCATGGAAAACCACTCCACTATTGTTGCCTGGAGAATCCCATGGACAGAGGAACCTGGCGGGCAACAGTCCATGGGGTCACAAAGAGTCGGATGGGACCGAGCAACTAAGCACAGATACAGCACGGATGGACCGTCTCAGACTGAACGCTGCTGAAAACGAATACAGAACTTGGCCAGGGCCCAGCTGTGCACGCCTGTGCTCTCAGGGCTGACGGGGTGCTACCCGCTGCGCAGCATCAGGAGAGAGCACCATCCACCCTGCCTCACTGGTCCAGGAAAAGATCAAATTCAGAACTCGAAACATGGACGCGTATCACTTTCACATCGTGAAAAGTCAAACACTGTAAGGTTGTTAAGACCATCATAAGTAAAGCATGATGTGTATCGAATACGGGGTTAATCTCCAAAACACATAAGGAACTCCTACGATTCAATAGCTTAAAAAAGAGAAAACTAACACATCACCCAATTATAAAATGGGATGAGGACTTGAACAGACATTTTTCTAAAGAAGACATACAAGCAGCCAAGAGGAGCATGAAAAGATGCTCAGCGTCACTAACCATCGGGCAGACGCAGATCGAAACCACAGTGAGACGTCACCTCACCCCTGGCAGAAGAGCCACGATCAAAAACAAGAGAGCGTGAGAGAGTCCGTGCTGGCGAGGATGTGGAGAACCTGGAACCTGGAACACTGACAGCAGAGATGAAATATGGCACAGCTGATACGGCAAACAGCAGGAAGCTTCCTCAAAAATTAAAAACAGAACTGCCATACGATTCAGCAATCCCACTTCTGAGCATTTGGAGAAGAAAATGGCAACTCACTCCAGTATTCCTGCCTGGGAAATCCCATGGGCACAGGGGAGCATGGTGGGCTACCCATGCTCCACGGGGTCACAGAGAGTCAGACACAACTTGGCAACCAAACCAAAGGGATTCCCTGGTGACTCAGCTGGTGGGGAATCTGCCTGCAGGGCAGGAGCCCCAGGTTCATCCCCTGGGCCAGGAGCATCCCCTGGAGAAGGGAATGCCAACTCGCTCCAGAATTCTTGCCTGGGGAATCCCATGGACAGAGGAGCCTGGTGGGCTACAGTCCACGGGGTCACAAAGAGTCGGACACAACTGAGCGACTAACACAACACATACGATTCAGTGATCCCACTTCTGAGCATTTATTTGAAAGAATTAAAATCAGGATCTCGGACAGATGCCCCCCATGGTCACCGCAGGGTCATTCACGGCAGCCCAGACGTAGAGACAACCTCAGTCCCATCTGCAGATGAAGACGAGGTCCACGTGGTGGACAGCTTCAGACTTAAAAAAAAAAAAAAATTCTGCCATATGCGACAACATATGGACCTTGAGGACATTATGCAAAGTGACATAAGCCAGTTACAGAAGGACAAACAGGGCATGACTCCACCTGTGTAAGACACCTGAAACAGGCCAGGGGCTCGCCTGGCGGCCCAGTGGTTAAGAATCTGCCTTGTAACACAGGAGACCCAGGTTCAATCCCCGGTCAGGGAACTAAGGTCCCACAGGCCACAGGGCAACTAAGCCCAGAAGCCACACAGAAAAGATCCATAATGATCCAAGGAAGATCCCAGGTGCCACAACTAAGGCCCAACACAGCCAAAGAAAATAAATGAATGAATTTTTTAAAAATAAATGAATAAAACAGTCTCATTCAGAGAACCACTGAGTAAAACAGTGGTTGCCAGGGGCTGGGCCGGGGAAGAGGGGAGCTGCTAATCACCAGGAAGAAAGCTGCAGGGAAGCAAGACGATGCAGTTCCAGAGCACGGCTGGCAATGCTGCACCTGGACAGCAGGATGTGGTACTCGTACGTGCATGCCGCGCGGCTCTGTGCACTTCAGCCTGTGAAGAGAGTTCAGTTCAGTTCAGTCGTCTCTGCCTCTCTGCGACCCCATGAACTGCGGCATGCCAGGCCTCCCTGTCCATCACGAACTCCCGGAGTTCACCCAAACTCATCTCCACTGAGTCGGTGATGCCATCCAACCATCTCATCCTCTGTCATCCCCTTCTCCTCCTGCCCTCAGTCTTTCCCAGCATCAGGGTCTTTTCAAATGAGTCAGTTCTTTGCATCAGGTGGCCAAAGTATTAGAGTTTCAACTTCAACATCAGTCCTTCCAATGAACACCCAGGACTGATTTCCTTTAGGATGGACTCATTGGATCCCCTTGCAGTCCAAGGGACTCTCAAGAGTCTTCTCCAACACCACAGCTCAAAAGCATCAATTCTTCGGCACTCAGCTTTCCTTATAGTCCAACTCTCACATCCATACATGACTACTGGAAAAACCAGAGCCTTGACTAGACAGACCCTTGTTGACAAAGGTATATCTCTGCTTTTTAATATGCTGCCTAGGTTGCTCATAACTTTCCTTCCAAGGGGTAACCGTCTTTTAATTTCACGGCTACAATCACCATCTGCCGTGATTTTGGAGCCCAAAAAAATAGTCAGACACTGTTTCCACTGTTTCTCCATCTATTTGCCATGAAGTGATAGGACTGGATGCCATGATCTTAGTTTTCTGAATGTTGAGCTTTAAGCCAACTTTTTCACTCTCCTCTTTCACTTTCATCAAGAAGCTCTTTAGTTATTCTTCACTTTCTGCCATAAGTGTGGTGTCATCTGCATATCTGAGCTTATTGATATTTGTCCCAGCAATCTTGATTCCAGCTTGTGCTTCTTCCAGCCCAGCATTTCTCATGATGTACTCTGCATATAAGTTAAATAAGCAAGGTAACAATATACACCCTTGACGTACTCCTTTTCCTATTTGGAACCAGTCTGTTGTTCCATGTCCAATTCTCACTATTGCTTCTTGACCTGCATACAGCTTTCTCAAGAGGCAGGTCAGGTGGTCTGGTATTACCATCTCTTTCAGAATTTTCCAGTTTACTCTGATCCACACAGTCAAAGGCTTTGGCATAGTCAATAAAGCAGAAATAGATGTTTTTCTGGAACTCTCTTGCTTTTTCCATGATGCAGCGGATATGTTGGCAATTTGATCTCTGGTTCCTCTGCCTTTTCTAAACCAGCTTGAACATCTGGAAGTTCACCGTTCATGTATTGCTGAGGCCTGGCTTGGAGAATTTTGAGCATCACTTTACTAGCGTGTGAGATGGGTGCAATTGTGCAGTAGTTTGAGCATTCTTTGGCATTGCCTTTCTTTGGGATTGGAATGAAAACTGACCTTTTCCAGTCCTGTGGCCACTGCTGAGTATTCCAAATTTGCTGGCATATTGAATGCAGCACTTTCTCAGCATCATCTTTTAGGATTTGAGATAGCTCAACTGGAATTCCATCACCTCCACTAGCTTTGTTCATAGTGATGCTTCCTAAGGCCCCCTTGACTTCACATTCCAGGATGTCTGGCTCTAGGTGAGTGATCACACTATCGTGATTATCTGGGTCATGAAGATCTTTTTTGTACAGTTCTTCTGTGTATTCTTGCCACCTCTTCTTAATATCTTCTGCTTCTGTTAGGTCCGTACCATTTTCGTGGTTTTTTTATTTCTGTCCTTTATTGAGCCCACCTTTGCATGAAATGTTCCCTTGGTATCTCTAATTTTCTTGAAGAGATCTCTCGTCTTTCCCATTCTGTTGTTTTCCTCTGTCTCTTTGTATTGATCACTGAAGAAGGCTTTCTTATCTCTCCTTGCTATTCTTTGGAACTCTGCATTCAAATAGGTAGATCTTTCCTTTCCTCCTTTGCTTTTCACTTCTCTTCTTTTCACAGCTATTTGTAAGGCCTTCCCAGACAGCCATTTTGCTTTTTTTCATTTCTTTTTCTTGGGGATGGTCTTGATCCCTGTCTCCTGTACAATGTCATGAACCTCCGTCCATAGTTCATCAGGCACTCTATTAGATCTAGTCCCTTAAATCTATCTCACTTCCACTGTATAATCATAAGGGATTTGATTTAGGTCATACCTGAATGGTCTAGTGCTTTTCCCCCACTTCCTTCAATTTAAGTCTGAATTCGGCAATAAGGAGTTCATGACAGTCAGCTCCTGGTCTTGTTTTTGTTGACTGTATAGAGCTTCTCCATCTTTGGCTACAAAGACTGTAAT
The DNA here is from genome assembly GCF_042477335.2 of Ovis canadensis. NCBI lineage: Eukaryota > Metazoa > Chordata > Mammalia > Artiodactyla > Bovidae > Ovis > Ovis canadensis. Next base: position 24,974,470 of record NC_091253.1, on the reverse strand, counting down.
CAATCTGATTTCAGTGTTGACCATCTGGTGATGTCCATGTGCAGAGTCTTCTCTTGTGTTGCTGTAAGAGGGTGTTCGCTATGACCAGTGCATTCTTTTGGGAAAACTCTAATAACATTTGCCCTGCTTCATTCTGTACTCCAAGGACAAATTTGCCTGTTACTCCAGGTGTTTCTTGACTTCCTACTTTTGCATTGAAGTCCCGTATAATTAAAAGAACATCTTTTTTGGGTGTCAGACTAAAATGTCTTGAAAGCCTTCATAGAACCGTTCAACTTCAGCTTCTTTTGCATTACTGGTCAGGGCATAGACTTGGATTACCGTGATACTGAACAGCTTGCCTTGGAAACAAACAGAGATCATTGTGTCATTTTTGAGACTGCATCCAAGTACTGCATTTTGGACTCTTTGTTGACTATGATGGCTACTCCATTTCTTCTAAGGGATTCCTGCCCACAGTAGTAGACATAATGGTCATCTGAGTTAAACGCACCCATTCTAGTCCATTTTAGTTCGCTGATTCCTAGAATGTCGACGTTCACTCTTGCCATTTCCTATTTGACCACTTCCAATTTGCCTTGATTCATAGACCTAACATTTAAGGTTCCTATGCGATACTGTTCTTTACAGCATCGGACCTTGCTTCTATCACCAGTCACATCCAAAACCGGGTGTTGTTTTTGCTTTTGCTCCATCCCTTCATTCTTTCTGGAGTTTTTTCTCCACTGATCTCCAGTAGCATATTGGGCACCTACCAAGACGGGGAGTTCCTCTTTCAGTGTCCTATCTTTTTGCCTTTTCATACTGTTCATGGGGTTCTCAAGGCAAGAATACTGAAGTGGTTTGCCATTCCCTTCTCCAGTGGACCACATTCTGTCAGACCTCTCCACCATAACTGTCTGTCTTGGGTGGCCCCACATGGCATGGCTTAGTTTCATTGATTTAGGCAAGACTGTGGTCCGTGTGATTAGATTGGCTAGTTTTCTATGATTGTGGTTTCAGTCTGTCTGCCCTCTGATGCCTCTCTCAGAACCTACCGTCTTACTTGGGTTTCTCTTACCCTGGACATGAGGTATCTCCTCTCCACCGCTCCTATGCCATGCAGCCACACAGGTCTTAGGTAAAGTGCTCTTATCCCAATAAACACATAATTTTAAATTCTAAACACAAATGGCAGTTTGGAGCATGGCTAAGCTAGCCCCTAAAACCAATGGGGGAAGAAATGGACTCTTTAATAACCCGGACAGGACTATCGATAAATCATCTGGAAAAAATTAAGGTCAGATCCGTATCTCACACCATATGCCAGAATAAAATACAAATGAATAAAAACTTTAAAAGCAAATCAACGAGAATGAGAAGAAAACACAGGATTTCTTTTTGACCTCGAAGCAAAGAAGCCTTCATCAACTACAACTCAAAATCCAAGCGCCACATATGAAAGCTGACGGATCTGATGGCACAAAAGTGGCAAGACAGTGAGGACGACAAAACGCGGCAGCAAATGCCCGGAATCCAGCTGACACTCAGAGAGCCCACGTCCACAATCAACAGGGAAAACAGAACCAACAACGCGGCTTTCAAAACACGAACAAAGTCAAGGAACAGAAAGCTCCCAAGGAAAACACAAATGGCTCTTTGATACATTAAAAGATACCAAGTTCATTCATCACACAGGCAAGGCAGACTGTCCCCCTCTGAAGCCTGACCACACTCAGCGTGGAAGCGGCTGGAGGACACGCACCCACAACTCCCGAGGGTGTGTGGATCGGGGCACCCCTTTGGTGGGGGGCGCTGGCAGTGTGTCCTAATGAGGAAGGTCTGAGTCTTCCGACCTGGAGCATACATCCTACAAACACGCACCAGACGACATACGAACCAGTCGTTCATTCTGTCATACTCAAAGACTGAAAAAAACCTAGATTTCTATCAACAGGAGACTATGTTAAATTGATTCTGAAATATCCGTATTTGAACCATTCTGCAGTTGTCGACAAGGAAAAGAGAAGCTCTCTGTACTGCCGGGGGAAGACCGCCAGGACTCTTTGGTTTGTGGCGGGGGGGCGGGGGGTGGGGGTATAAGTTTCTTATTTGGTTGATAATCATATTCTTATATATGTGGAAAGACAGGTAAGGGACCAGCAGCAGAGTCACGTGTGGAGACATGGAGCTGGCCCGCTGGGATGGGGAGACCCTTACCTCTCTGCTGCCAGCGTCCTTGTGTGTCTCTTTAATGCGTGTTTCTAGATTCATGCAGTTACTCACCTGGCAGTGCCAGATTTCAGCTGCAACTCTCGGGATCATCCCTCTTCGCTGCACCACGCACCATCTTTCAGTTACTCTGCACAACCCCGTGGACTGTCGCCCACCAGGCTCCTCTGTCCATGGGATTCTCCAGGCAAGAATACTCGAGTGGGTTGCCATTTCCTCCTCCAGGGGATCTCCCAGACCCAAGGCTCAAACCCACGTCTCCTGCATCTCCTGCACTGACAGGCGGAATCTTTACCTCTGTGCCACCTGGGAAGCCCGGCTGCAGCACAGGGGAATCTTTATTCGTGACATACAAACTCTTAGGTGCAGCATGTGGGATCAAGTTCCCGGACCCTGCGTCGAGAGTGTGCAGTCTTAGCCACTGGACAACCAGAAAAGTCCCTTCCTTATACGTTTTTACTTTTGAACTATGTAAACTTTTCAAAAAGCACAAGGCACTGGGACAGTTAGACTGCGGTCCATTCACACCGCAGAACGGCAGACCCAGTGACAAAAAGCAGCAAAGTACAGATACGTGTGACAAGCAAGAAAAACCTCCAGGGGATTACACCACATGAAAAGAGTCAGTCCGCAAGGGCTACATACTGTCTGATTCCATTTGTGTAACACTCTTGAAATGACAGAAGAAAAAAGGAGGACAGGCTGGGGCTTCCTAGGAATTCAGGAGGGCGAGGGCAGCAGGGAGGTGGGTATGGCTACAAGAGCAATACCACATGACAGAACAGCCTGTGTTTCCACCGCGTCCTTGCTGGTATCTTGGGTGTGACTCTGTGCTACAGCTTCCTGAGAAACCGGGTAAAGGCACACAGGAGGCTCGGAATCCGTTCCTACAACGTGAACACACAACGTGGCGAAATATAAAGCTTAAAAGACACTGGGCTGCTGGCATCCATGTCCAAGGCTGCCAGGTGGAGAGAATGGAGGACGCATTCAGTCTGGCCTGGTTCCCGAGCGCCGGCCCCCTGGAACGTGGGGACCATAGGAGGGGACCCCCGCACGGCTCACCCTCTCTCTGGGCACAGGGCAGTCCCAAGAGGAAAGGGCAAGCAAGGGGAGGAAGGGCGCCCTTCCCAAGGCACAAGCCGCCTTGTGGCTTGACACTGCTGGCACCTGGGGGGTGCTCGTTACTGCAGCAAGACCTACCCGACACTGCCAGGACTTCTGCTCATCCAACCCCACCCACGCCTGCCTGACTTCATTCTTGCCCAGATGGCCATCCTGGCTCTTAAGACAGAGCCCTGCCTGCATGTTGCCTGTGGGGCCCCTCCTCCACGGGCCTCCAAGCCCTCGCACAGGTGGGCAGCAGTGCACACTGCCGGACAGGAGGCCAGACAAGGCTGCACCCTACAGCAGCAGGTGGCTCAGGCCTCCACCACCCCCTCCCCAGTGTAAAACGAGGGCAGAGCCAGCTTTAGAGCTTTCCAGCTGCGGGATCCTTTCTTCAAACACAATCATCCCCAGAGAGCTCACACAGAATGGGGGAGACCAGAGCTGCTCTGGGTGAAGGGAGAAGGAGCAGGCAGCTGGGTTGACTAGAAGCCCCAGTTCCAGGGGCCCCCTCCCACCACTGGTCCGGCAGCTCTCCACAACCCCACACTGATGACACTCTGGATAAAGCCCAGGTTCTGGGGCTGGATTCATGGTCCTGCTCCCAGCCTGCCCTGCACTTTGCAGCCTCAGGAAAACAGACATCCCCTCTCCCCTCCTCCCTGCTCTGACCAGCAACTCTAAGACCAGGTGGGGTTGGCGCCCAGCCATTCAAGCCAGCGGGGCAGCAGAGCTGATCCCAGAGGACAGGTTTGGGCAGCCGAGAAGTCAGCCCAGCGGTTCGACCAGAGGCTGAAAAGACGTCCAGGTCACACTGCCAGAGCTGCGAAGGCCAAGTACAACAGGCAGCCTGATGCTGCAGACTGGCCCCTGGGCAAGAAGAGCCAGGACACTGAGGGAGGACTGGGGGGTGCAGGGACCAGCTGCGACATCAGCCCTGCAAGTGAAGCCTTTCTGGGCCCTGGCTCTGGAGCCCAGGCCCATCTCCCACCCTCGCGAGCTCATTAGCACCCTGGCAGGAGGAGGGCAGGCCAGGGCAGGGATCCAGCTCCTCGTTAGCACGGCCACTGAGAGCCGGTGCTGAGGGCAGCCAGGCCTGGGCGGAGGCTGCTGGGCTACCGTGGGAGGGACTGGTTCCGGGCTGCTGGTGTGAAATGAGTCCCTTTCCAAACACTTGGCAGGAATGGATTATGGATCCCAGTGGAGGGCAGCCAGAGGTGGCTGGGCAGGAGGCGGGGGGATGCCCCCGGCTGGCGCTGACTCCTGAGCAGAGCTCTGATGCCCCCTCATCTCCTGAGGGGCCTGCCCTCCGTCCTCCCGAGGCAGCATCCCACCCGCCACCGCCACCGCCACCCCGCACCCTCAATATCCAGCTTCCAAGTCAGTATGGGTGCAGTCTGCACCCCCTCACAGAGGCCACATTCAGGGTCTGGCTTGGCCATCAGAAGACAGACACGGACAGACAGGTGCCCGAGCATAGCGCCTGATACGAAAGCCCTAATAATGCTTGACTAGACATGGACACCTTTCCACAGGACCTGGAGAGCAGCTGCGGCCAACGGTGGGCTCACTCTAACCTCCTTTCATCCGTGGCACTGGGAACCAGAACTCCAAGTTCCAGGCCAGCCTCCTCCCAACCCCAGCCAAAAACACACTTCCAGACCTGGGCTCCCTGATGCCCTCGACCCTTGCCTGGCTCTGCTTGAGAACATTGGTTCAACACTGAGGGGAGTTTAGGATTAAGTCTTTACCAGGGTAACCACCACCATCACCACAGACGTCCTCCAAGGGACAGGGCATCCTCTGGGGTGTAAGCAGCCTCCCATCCATCCTCCGGGAGGCAGCAGAGCAGGAGTGCTGGGTGGGCAGGGCGACAGAGTGGTCAGCAGGCTCAGGAGCCAGCGGGCTGAGTTCAAATCCCGGCCGCTCACTTATGGGCCTGTGACTCTGGATAAGCTACCCGGCCCTAGGAAGTGTCCTGATCTTAGGAATGTAAGGAACCCAGCAGCTGCATGGCAGACCCCAGGGGTCCGTAAGCAGTGGTGACCATCACAGCTACGATATGAAGAGAGTGACAACTGTCAGTTCTGTGTTCCCACGAGTGTGCCGCACAAGCAGGCCGGAGCCAGCTTGCCGGAGCCAGGGGGCTGCTCAGAAGTGGGGCAGCCACACCAGCCTCCCGGACACTCCCTGACTCCCACAGCCCCTCCCAGGGCCTCGGCGCCCGCACCTCAGCAACAGCACTTCCAACTCACCTTCTATTGCTAGTGCTCCGTTCTCTATCATGCCACCTAACCTTCTTCACAACAATTATGCCGGGAGCCAGCGTGAGGAACTCTGCCCGTGGCAAAGGTCATGAGGAAGGAGGCTTCGGCATACGCAAAGGCGGGATCGAGCCTCAGGAAACCCCCTGTTCCCCAGCATCTACCCCCAAAACCAGAGTCTGCCTACTTTACTGATTTATGCTCTCACCTACACCTCTGACTTTACGGGGGGCTTTCCCCCACCTCTCTCAGAGGAGTTAACCTACAGCTCCAGTTAATAAAAATTCCTGGGCGTGACAAGGGTGTCTCAGGTCAAACCTCTCTGCTGGCAGACTAGCTTGTGTGACAGGATTATCCACACTCTTGCTACTAGGTACATGATTGTTTACAACCTCTCAACCATAAACAGCACAGAGAGTTTGGAGGATTTTGAAAGTGTTAGTTAGCATTGGGTTTTTCTAAAGATAAAAATCATGCTGGTGAAGGGTTTTTCATTTATTGGGCCAAGGTTTGCTGCTAAATCCCCTGCCCTTATACATGTTAATGAATATATAACTAGCATATAGGAGAAATAAGTATTAACCTTTAAGATTAATCATGTTAAACCTTAGGCTAAGTAAATTACTTTCTTAATTGTAACCCACTACACCCTCACCCTATAGGGATGCAACTTTATCTGGTACCTTCAGAAGGTGGTGCCTGGTTTAAGAAAAATCACCCCTGGTAAATAAGTTTTTTAGTTGACTGACCATTATCAGAAAGAAAGGATCATAAAATGTTAGTAGGCCCCCTGGCCAGAAGATGACGTAAAACCCCTAAGACCTTTTTGTATACATTTATATGAAGCACCTGATTTTGATAAAGGTCAGGACTGCCGACCCCCGTGTGACTTTAAAATTTCCGTTTGTCTCTATGCGTAACAAAAGGTATATAAGCAAACCTGAAAATAAAGAAAACGGATCAGTTTCTGCAAAGACTGATTCCCCCGTGTCTTTCTTTCTTGTTCTGTTTTTCTGGCTGAATTCCCATCTGGAGCATGGGTACTTGCCAAGCCTGCTAATTTTGCCCTGGCTTCTAAGATCTACGTGAGAGGGAGCCCAAGGTGGGGCACCTTCTGCTATTCAAGTGGGTGCCGGTGGCCTACGTGCAAATCTCTTGAGATTTTATTGGTATTCCACGTAAACCAAGTTATTCAGCCTCTTTTTCTCCACTAGTATTTTCCTAACTACACTATTTCTTTCTTATCTCCCTGCATATCTTTAATTAAGCCATTAACTCCTAGGACGCTGACTCCGTCCCTGCTTCGAATTACCCTGGATCCACCGGGGCTGGACCCCGGCACAATTATCACTATTTAAAACGGTCCTATTTATTACAGCAACAAGAATGCTATATGTCAGGTTCACTACTGTCTCCCAGATGATAGTGTGCACTAATGTTTGTGGTACGAGTGACTGCCCTAAGCAGTTACTTTATCCACGTTTCGTCTCTGATTCTCACGTCTGGCTTCAAGAAAATCTGTGAGTGGTATTTGCCTCCTCTGCCCTAAGGCACCCGCACAGGACAAGGACGTTCAGAGCAGAGAGCAAGGACACGCACAAGAACCAGCATCAAACACCCCAGGGCAACAGCGCTGGAGGAGGCAGAACAGGCCCCTTCACTCTGATCTGCTCATTCTCCCTCCACTTTCGTCTTTCATCACCCACTCCTCCATTTACGGATCCAGCAAACGCTTACAAGCCAGGCAGTGCTGGGTGTTCTGGCAGAAGACAGCCAAATCTCAGAGGCCGCTACCTTCACAGCCTAGCAAGCCCATCATTACTACTGATGTCACAAATCACCATTCAAATAAAAGAAAGAATTATGGCTGGACTGAGCCACCCAGATTAAATTCCTCTTGTAGCAAATAATACAATCAAAACAAACCCAGCAACCACAGACATGCCTGTGCGCATTAAAAAAAAAAAAAAAGGTCGAACCAACAGTTCACTTCTCCCAAACACTAGTCCCAACACTAGTCAGAGAGCAAGCAAACTCTCAGTAACAAGCAGGGTGCTGTGAGCCACAGGCACAGACATGGGTGAACCAACCCAGGGGAGGTAGGGGACAGTCGGAGTACAAGGCATTCTAAGAGGAAGACACAGACAGTCTCATATCAGTGACAAAAGACATGGGGTGTGCAGGAAGTAAGAGCTTATGCCCTGGCGGGCCACACGAAGCAAGTGGTGGAAGAAGTGGCTGGAGCAGAAGGCAGGAACCAGGTCCCGACCATCACCTTACAGGAGGGGACTTAAGGATTCCTGTCTGCCCACAAGACCCAAAACCCCCAGACAGCAGTGCCTGTGCCTAGGCACCCACCTCAGGGCCTGCAGAGGAGCACCCAGGGAAGGCAGCGGGGATACAGCCAGGGCAAACAGGCCAACAGAGGAGGAGAGAAATGTGCAGGGGGCCAGGAAGCTCCACCTCCTCCAGGAAGCCTTCCTAGATTGCCACTCTCCCACAGCCACTCCTGGGCAAGCATTTGCTGAACGAGGTTTCTACTGAGGACCTGCAGTGTATGAGGCTGAGCCACTAGGAAGTACCACTGTAACAGACCGAAGCACTCCAATACTGACATGCTTGCCCTGATGCCCCCTCACCCTGACACTGTGTCCACACTGGGGCTATAGTGAGAAATAATCGCAACCCCTGCCTCACGGGGATCCAGGATAAAGCAGGAAAAAAGCAAACAAGTGACAAACACAAAACATGAAGCGCTGGGAAGGAAAAGGGAAGGGATCTGAACCAGGGTAGTGATAGGAAAGAGTGGTCAGGAAAGTGGGCTGAGACCCACTGGAAGGACGGTGAGGAGCCATCCAGCCAGGAACCAAGACGTGAGCAGGAAGAGGGCAGAGGAGGACAGAGCCAGGAGTAGCTGCCATGGCAGAGGCCCCTCTAGTCCCGCTGCTTCACCCTCAGAACTTTCTGCCGTGACCGCAGTATTCCAGGCCTGCGCCTCGCTAGCTAGTGGCCGCCACAGTGGACGCCGCGCATGGAGCCCAGAGGGCATGAGTGAGACTTGAGTCTCCCGACAGGAGGTCCCCGAAGAGCGTCCACTGAGGCAGCAGAGATCGGGGTCAACAGAAGGTGGACAGGCGGGAGAGCCCTCATCCTCGGTGCCCAGGAGGCACGTTTCAAGCCAAACGTGGAGGGAGGACAGGAAGGGCCGGAGAAGAGGCACGCGGGGCCGGGCTCTCCCTCGACGGCTGCCTCCCACTCGCGGACCATGAGGACCATCCCGGTGCCCAAGTGCTCCGCCCCGAGACCCGCCCCGCCCTGGCCCCGCCCCCTGCAGGCCTCAGCCCACGGCAGCCCCGCCCCTCCCGGAGGCCCCGCCCGCCCCACGCGCGCCCCGCCCCGCCCCGCCCCCGGCCCCGCGGACCCCGCGGGCCCCGCGGGCCCCGTGCACCCCTTTCGGCACCGCCCCCGCCTTGGGGAGCGCGGCCCCGAGCCGACCCAGCCTCGCCCCGCCGGTCCGCCGCCGCCGGCCCGGCTCCGCCGCGCGCAGCCGCCTCACCTGGGCCTGGGTAGCTCGCGGGCGCGCTCCGTGCGCTCTAGGCGGGCGGGGCGGGGCGGGGGGCGGAGCCAGGACCCAAACATCACGTGACGACCCTCCCGCGCGGCGAGGGCCGCGAGGCGCCCCCGCCCGTCGCGTCAGCCAATGGCCGCAGAGCCACGGACACGCCGAGGGCGGTGTCCGACTCGGAACTACAAGTCCCAGAGGGCCCCGCGCGGGCGGCGGAAACGGCCTGGGACCGCGGCCGACTGGGCCAGAAAGCCTGCGCCCGGCGGGCGCGCTTGCGGTCGCCGGGATGTGTGGTCCTCAAGAGACACCAAGTACCGTGCATCAAGTACCGGCCTCGGGCCGGCTTACTCGCTTCTCCGAGGCTATGTCTTCCCATCTGCGGAGCAGGGTCACTTAGACACGAAGTGGGAGGACTCGCTTCGGAGGCCCAACCAGATCTCAAGGGTCTGAGAGGCAGAGCCGCTGCGACGCAGTGACCACGCAGGGCCTGGACTGGAGAGCCGAGGACAGAAGGGTGGGCGCCCAGGTCTAGCACGGCCCACGGGTACTGCCGAGAGGAGCCGCGACCCTGGACGCCACGCCTTGATCCGCACCTGCGGGGGCGCAGACCAAAGCCTTTCCGCGGAGGGCCTTACGGGGACGGGTCTCCAGAGCGCTCGGCTGTGGAGCTTAGGATGCGGGGCCACGCCCCGTGCTGGGGCGGGTGGAGGGAAGGAGGGGAAACAGGACCACACCTCCTCCAGGACGACCGCCTGCAGAGTGTGCTTCCTGCCGACCCAGTTCCCCAACCCCCAACAGGGTAGTCTAGCGGCGTCCCAAGCTGTTTTGGCACCAGGGACCCGTGGAAGACAGTTTTTGGGGAGAAAGGGGAATGGTTTGGGGCGTTGCATTCATTGTGTACTTTGTTTCCATGATTATTACATGAACTCCACCTCAGATCATCAGGCGTTAGATCCGAGTGTGGGGGACCCTGGTCTGGTGCCAGCAGCGCCAGCCCAGAGCCAGTGCTGAGTACCTGCTGCTTCCTCTTTACCTGGGGCAAGCCCTCTAGCGTCCCACCCCACCCCTCAGAAGCGGTAGCGCGGGCCCCTCCAACAGGACCTCCCCCTGGGAGAACCAGGAGGGAGGTTGGGTAAAGGGGACGTCTAAGAGACCCCCAGAGGAAGAGCGGAGGGAGGAAGCTGCCGCAGCCCCCACAAGATATCTGTCTGTGAGTCGCATCCTCCCCCTGTGCCCCGCTTCTGGAGGACCCTCTGTGCAGCGCCCACTAAAGCTGACCTCATACGCGCACAGGGCCGCAGTGTTCACTCAGTGTCCCCACAGAGCCTAGGCTGTTCTATCACCACACCTACACCTGTGTTGCTGGGTGATGTTGAGCAGTAACACCTCCTCTGGGCACATTTTCCAAAGCGTTGATGTGGGAGCCTCTGAGGCCGCAGAGTGCCAGAGCGCAGGTGTGGGAGGGGCGGTGTGGGAGGGGCAGGGGGGGCGGGGGGGAGGGGGGGCATGCCACGTCGCCCCTGTTACCTGTGTGGGGGGCAGTGTCACAGGGGGATGTGTGCTGGGAATATTCTGGCACAGGCCCAGCACCCCACAGGGGTCTGACCGAGAGAAGAATCTTGCCCTCAACCATTCAAGACCAGTCTCATCACAGCCCCAGGCTCTTAAAAACTGAGCATGAAACTCGTAACAGCCTCCCAAGGTATTTATCACCAAGCAGGAGTGGCAAAAAAAAAAAAAGTAAAAGAAAATCCCAACAGGAGCATTTGAGTGTCATCCTTGCTAATCACATCCTCTGTGAAGGAAGAGTTTGCCGCCCCTCCTAGGAAGTAGCAGAGCCTGCTTCTTCTCCATCTTTGTGGGAGGAGGCATCTCCACGCCCCAAGGAGCCATCTGTCTGTTCTACACCCACCACCCAGGCTTGCTACCTGGCACAGCGTCCAGACTCCTCTTGCCAAATCTCATCCTGTTTGTCATCACTTATTCATTCAACAATCTTATTTCCAGTGTCAGGCAACATACTAAGCCCTGGGGATGCCATACAATTAGATTTGGTTGCTAATGACAGAAGATTCCAATAACAGTGACTGAAATAAGATCAGTATGCAACTTTCAATATTACACATTCTAGCCCAAATAGGCTGTAAGGCTGGGAGCGTGCCCCTCACAATCATCAGTATCCCAGAGTCGTTTAATCTTGTTGCTTCTCTGATCTGCAAATGGGCCCTCTGCCTCATGGCACAAGGTAGCTGTGTAAGTGCCAGCCATCACATCTGCTTTTCAATAGCAAGAAGGAGAACTAGACAGTGGAAAGTCATCCCCAATCCCATCCTTTTAAAGACAGTTCCTAGATATTGTACACCTGCTTACACCATCACCTTCCACTTGGCCAGAACTGGGTCCTTTGGATACTTTTAGTTGCAAAGGAGGCTAGGAAAGGTCTTCCTCCCAAGGACTGTGTTCCCAGCAGCCATCTGGGCTCTTGCACCAAGTAAGACGGTGACGATGGGGCCCACCTAGCAGTCTCTGTGAAGACACAGCCCTTGTGGCAGTGCTTGTGGTTTAGCAGGTGGGCTGCAAGTCACACCGATGTGCATGGGAACATGGGTGGAGGCTGTGCAGGAGAAGAACGGGGGTGTGGGGACCAAAGGGGGCTGAGGGTCAGGGATGGCCCCCTCAGCGAGGACGCCCAGCATGGGGAAGTCTTGAGGGGTAGCCGTCCGTCCTGACCATGCCAGCTGCTCTGACCACCTCTTCTCTCCCTCAGCCACAGGGGGTGAGGGCGGGCACTGGCCCTGGTGGGGAGGGGCACCCGCAGGTCCCAAGGGGCCTCGGCAGCTCTGCGGGCCCAGGCCTGTCCCTGACACCCAGCCAGGGCCTCACCTCCGCGTCACAACCTGGCGCCCCGTGGGGCTCTCAGCCTGTAGTGGCCGTAAGATCACAGGCTGCGGGGTTGAAGAGCACCTCTTACCTTCCGCTCCACAGCGCGCAGCTCAGCCCGAGATCACGGTTCTCGGTGTACGTGCTGTGCGGCGGTACTTGGGCCCAGGTGAAGCTGGGACCCCGTGAAGGCGGTGAGCGTGCCGGCCACGCCGGGCCACGGGGCAGCCCACAGTGCTCCTGTGGGAGACAAGAGCCGGAGGAGTGGGAAGACAGACACCAGAGGGGACACCTTGGGGACCGGCCAAGGCAGTCAGTGCTCCTGGGTGCTTGCTTCTCTGTCTTGGACACAGCCACGGTCCGTGGCCTCCCCAGCAGTTTGGTGGCCCCATGGCTGGCCCCAGACACAGGACTGGGAGCAGCAGGGGAGGACGCGCCTTTCCAGCTGCCATAAGCCGGCCCCATGGTCCTGCATGCATCCCCCTTGTCACCAGGTCGTGGAGGGCTCCACCGGTTTGAGGGCCCCTGGTTATCACCAGACAAGCCCCAAGAGGGAATGGGCCTGGGAGAGGGGCCGGCTAATCTCCAGGTGACCGAGTGTGAGAGGAGAGGGCAAGGTCAGGAAATGGACAGAGGAGAAGGTACCGCCACTGCAGGACCCTGAGCCCAGCCGGTCAGCCCAGCGCCATTTCCCAGGGGCCCAGGGAGTTGGGGTGAGGAGTTGGCAAGTCTGTGAGGAAGACAAGTAAACAGCAAGGGGCAGGGAGAGGTCGGGGTTATCCCAGCACCCAGCGAGGGTCTGGCTCACCCCCATGCAGAGCGCCGGGAGCTGGGCCTTTGGTTTGAGTTCCTGTGGGGGTAGCGTGGTAAATTCTCTCTGCCGAGGAGCCCCCACACCAGGACCAGCGTAGCTCCTGCCTGCAAGCCCCTTGATTTCTTCACAGATGCTCTGTGCACACAGCACCTTGTTCTTTCCATATCGGGTCTCTTTTTAGGGACAAACAGGCTCCTTCTTCCCTCCCTCTTCCTCTTCTCTCTCCAGTTGGGCCACCAGACCAGTGGCCACGTCCACTGACTGCCCAGCCTCCCACTAGCCCTGCACCACGCCCTCCCGGCTCTACCACAAGCCAGCAGGGTAGCAGCGACTCCGAGTCTTGGCTTCCTCAGGCCTGTGACACGGACCACAGTGTGCCCTGCTCTGAGGGCTGACGCAAGGCTTGTGTGGGCCAGCACCTGCCAAGCCTTTCCAGCCCTTAAGCCAGGCCTGGTCCACTGGAGCCCCAGGGCACGTGTGAGCGTGTGGCCTATCTGATTTATCATCGAATCTTGGGTGGCATCAAGCCCTAGTGCCAGGCACCATGTGGGTGCTGCCCTCGAGGTGTCTCAGAGGAGCAGAAGGAGACAGAATCACCTACTGAGTGCTAAGTCTGTTGTTATTTATTATCGTCAGTCATTCAGTCATGTTCAACTCTTTGCAATCCCACAGACTGTAGCTCACCAGGTTCCTCTGTCTCTGGGATTCTCCAGGCAAGAACACTGGAGCAGGTAGCCATTCCCTTCTCCAGAGGATCTTCCCAACCCAGGGATCAAACCTGGGTCTCCTGCATTGCAGGCAGATTCTTTACCTTCTGAGTTAGAAGGTCACATTCGGAAACAGTACATTTTTCCCAGGGTGTTGGAAAGATTTCCCAGAAAAGGAGCGTTTGGACTGGGTGCTGAAGGATGAATAGGAGTTTGCCAGGCAGGACTGGTTTGAATCTACCGTGGCTGCTGGAGAGTGTTACCTTGTCCACCTCCTGGGTGGAATTCTGTCCAAGCTCCTCTAACCCGTGGGAATTTGTCTGGGCTCCCCCATCTCCCCTCCCCTCCTCCCTGCACACACTGGCAGAAACACAGTCACACACACTCATATACAGTCACACACACTCTCACACTCAGAGTCAAGAGCTGGTTTCAGTGCGCTGTCCCCCACCCCCACCAGCACGTGCAGGGAACCACGGTCACAAGATGCTAATGAACAAAGGTAGACCTCAACGAGAAGAACATTTTACAAAATCACAACTGTGTGCTTCCAGGGTTCCCTCCCTGCAACCCACAGAGCTGCTGAACCTCACGATAGTGCTGTATGTGGGCGGAAAGCCCGCCAGCCCCACCTTCTGGGATGACGCAGGGGGCCTGTGAGGGGGCTGAGTGGGAGCACCCTCCCCAAGACCGGCTCCACAGTGCTCCTGTTCTGCCAGCTCACACATGGTCTCATTTGGGGTCGTGAAACTCCCATTCAAGGCCCTTCCTGGGCCACCATCACCCAGCATCACATCACGTGCCTTCAGGACGCCGACCCAAGCCCACAGCACCAACTCTCCAGGTGCGCCCTCTCACCTGTGCCCAGTCGGCCCCCACCCGTCAAGGCTGGCCCTGCCACGGAGTTGCCCCTCCAAGCTGCCCGGCCCGGGGCTTGCTCTTTCACAGCACTGGAGCCTGAGCTCCTGGCTACCGGTCTAGTGCTCGTCTCTCTCTCAGCTGACTGCCCAGGTCCCCAGGGCTGCAGGCTCTGCTGTCTGTCCCTTTCCCTGGGGTCCCCACGACTCCTCAAGCTCTAAAAATCTCTCTCTCAGCCCAGATCCCTGACTATCTCTCCTCCCTCCCAGATACCTGTCCCCTGGCTGAGCTGTGGGCTCTGAAAACAGGTGCACAAGGGGGCCTGAAGGGTATGGCTGGGGACTTCTCCCTGTGGCCAGCAGGCCCTGTGCGCCTTTACCCTTGGGAGTGTCCAGCACGAGAACGGACGGCATCTCTGGCCCCTCAGAGGTGAAGGAGGCCGAGAGAAAGGGAACCAGGCTGGACCACAGTGGGCTGCTTCCTCAGCCTGACCGCAGGGAGCGCCCAGGGCTACGAGGAGGTGGGATGCAGGTCTTGGAGCCCCGCAGGCAGTACAGGGTTACTGGGTGGCGTTACCCTGGTATTGACGGTGGAACAGACCACCCAGGCATCTCCCTCGTTTCCATCAAGGTGGCTGGTGAGCAAGGCAGGCTTACCAGCTGAGTGAGGGTCCAGCATGGGGACACACACACCCAGGCCTCGGCAGGGCCGACTGGGCCCAGGAATGGTGGTCCCTGTGGTGAGATGAAGGAGGACCAAGGCCCAGTCCAACCATGACCCCCTATGTCCCTGTGTCCTAAGTCGCGTTGGCATTTCCACACATTCTCGCTTGTGGGCACCACCACCTTGGAGGGCAGAGCAAAGCTCCAGGCTGGGGAGCACACCCACTTTGGCTTTATGGTTTCGTGAGCCCCCTCCCCCTGCCCTTACCTGGGACTCCCCCACCAGTCCTCCCGGTGAGTTCCTAAGCCCCTCCTCCCTCTGTGTCTTGACAGATCCAGGGAGGACTTGCCATCCGAGAGCAGCGGCTGCCTGGAGGTGAAGGGGCAAGCCCTGATAAAGCACAGTGGTGTGGCTCACGGACTGCCCGAGCCCCTCGTGTTCAGCACTTTCCAGCCATTAGTTCTTGTCATTCATCCATCCACCCTCTCAACTTTCCATCGGTCTGCCCACCCACCCACCCATCTAATCCTTCCATCCATCATCCATCATCCATCCATCCATCCATCCACTCATCAAACAAATATCCACAAAGGGTCTTGACCCAAGCACAGGGGCAGCAGAGACTGAAGCCAGAGAAACCCCGTCCCCTCCAGGAGTGGGCATCAGGAGAGGAGAGACGACCACCAACCTCCACCCGGGTTGTCACCCCTATTTCTCTGATGGGAAAACAGAGACCCAGAGACTCCAGAGAAAGAAAACTTCCTGTTTGCTTGGCACCATAACCAGGAAGCAAGAGAGGCGGTGCCAACATGCCCCGAGCAGAGGGGAGCTGGGGTCCGCCCCAGGCCTGCCCCACCTCCTCAGAGCCTCGGCTCTCTGCCTCTCAGCCCTGGTGCCCACCGAGTGGGTGGGCAGCACTGGCGGCAGGAGGCCTTGGGCGTGTTGACTGTACTTGGCGGTCACTGCAGTATTTACAGGGCTCGATGGGGCTTAGCAAAAAGGGGAGGGGGCGCTGCTGGAGTCGCCGCGGCACTGCAGGCCCTGCCTCTCCCACCAGGAGTCCAGTCGGGCTGGGCGCAGAGGGGAGGGGCAGCAGCATGTGGGCCCCGGACAGAGCGTGGACTTGCTGGCGGATATCATGCAGCCGGTGCCCAGCTCAGAGCAGGATCCCCACAACCGCCGCCCCCTGCTTCTCCTACCCAGGCCTCCCCACAGCCAAGGACGGGATCCCTAGACTGTCCAGCAAGGCAGGGCTCAGACCAGGCTCAGGGCTGCACCTGTGCCCGAGGCCGGGTTTCCGCCTGGCCTGGAGGTAGGAGGTCCCCCCTGGGGGCTGGAGCCCTGCGTGGAAGCGGTGCTCAGGTCCTGTCTGGGAACCTGGGGGACTGGGAACATGTCCTCGTCCGGCATCTGGGTCTGGATCCCGTCCGAGTCACTCCCCCATGAGCCCCCACAGGCAGCAGGGCGGTTCTGTGTGGAGGAGGCACCTGCGGCCCCCCGCCATCTAAGGCCCCCCAATCCCGGCCCCCAGCCATGAAGCTTCCCCTCCAGCTCCATCCCACCATCTATTGTTTTTAATTGATGTATTTTAACTGGAAGCTAATGACTTGACAATATTGTAGTGTTTTTTGCCACACATTGACATGAATCAGACATGGGTGTATATGCGTCCCCAATCCTGAACCCCCCTCCCACCTCCCTCACCATCATCTACTTCTGCTTCGAGCTCTGCTACTGAAATCTAGCTCCACCAAGTCACCACATTGGGAGGAGCCGGGGAGGAGCAGGGTCAGCGGTGAGCAGGCCTGGCCCCTCCCCCAGGTCCTGGGGCTCAAGGTGGCTTCGAGGTGGGGGGAGCAATCACCCCTTTCTCCTTCAGGCCAGGCACAAGCTCCCCAGCACTGCTGCCAGCCTCCACCAGCTCACTCTGTGCCAACAGCCTGGCTGGAAGGAGCCTCCTCACCTTCACTGCAGAGCAGCCCACAGCCCAGGCCTGGTGGGTGGGCGCTGCAGGGGCCAAGCCCTCACCCCAGGCTGGGGCAGCTCTGCAGAGCCATCTGTGCTCCTGCGGGGCCAGCGGGTGCCCCCGGGGACGAAGGCGCCCAGCGCAGCCTCTCCCCCACCCACCCCAGGAGCTGTTCCGGTCCACTCTCCACAGTGAACTGCCAGCAGACCAGTCTCCCAGGACCCAGGGACAGGACTCTGGCTGTAGGCCACCACCTCCCTTCCCCCCACCCCGGACTGGGTCGGGGTCTCACTGGTGACAGCTCACCCCACTCCTGAGTCACACAGGGGTGGGGGCAGCCGAGGAGGGAGGCCCCGGGCAGAATACTGTATCCTCAACCAACAGCCCAGCGGCTTCAGCCAAACTCCTGTCCAGACCCCACGGGCCAGACGTGGCCAGCATCCAGCCCCCAGCGGCTGAGGTAAAGCTGGGCTCACACATTGGGGGGCAGTGGAGATGATAGTGACAGGGGGACCCCTGCGGCTGGGCCCAGGCCCCAATATCCACACCGCTGTCAGCAGCAGCCGTGGCGTGCGCTCCCCCACCACTCTGTCTTCCTGTCACTGTGGGAGCATGGACAGCTCCCGTGCCCGCTGTCACAGCTGTGCATGGTGGCCGTGTCCCCTCCGCAGGGCAGAAGTCAACACTCAGTTCCACGGTGGCCCATCCGCCTTCACCGCTCCCCGACCCTGGGGAGGCCCACCCGCTTTCGGTCCTGAGAATGCTGTTCGCTTAACGGAGGCTGGTGCTTCCATCCATTTAGTGATAGAAGAGGATGAGAACTTTGGAACAAATATCTCTGGGCAGCTTTCCTAGCGGTCCAGTGATTAAGAATCTGCCTGCCAACGCAGGGGATACAGGTTCGATCCCTGGTCCAGGAAGATCCCACGGGCCATGGGGCGACGACGCCAGTGTGCCACAGCTACTGAGCCCATGCTGAGTGCTGCAACTACAGAGCGTGCCCGCCGAGAGCCCGCGCCCCACAGCAAGAGAAACCACCGCTGTGAGAAGCCTGTGAACCTCAGTGAGGAGCACACACCCCGCTCGCTGCAACCAGAGAAAGCCCACGTGCAGCAACAAACACCAGCACGGCCAAAAATAAATAAGCCTCTAAAAAGAAGTCTAAAGGCTCAGAGGGCCAGCATCTCATATGAAGATAAAGGCTTTTCTCAAGAGTCGAAGAAGGAAGGTTACTTTTAGGCAGTACGGGGAGGGTCCACACATCTTCAGAAGGTCATAGGACGACACTCCTGCCCACCCACCCTTCCTGAATTCTGGGTGACTCAAGAGATGGGGAGCCGTGCTCGGCCGAGTGGTCAGTGATGGCTTTGGACCTTGCCTGCCACATCACGTGGCCCGGTTAGCTTCACCCCGGCCTTCTGCACGTGGGGTGATGCTTGGCTTGGCACGTCAAGCCTAGACCCTCCCTCGTGTTCCAGATGGAGGGTCTGTTACTCCCCCATGTTGGAAACACAGATAATTAAACAGGGGGACCCATCCCCTCTTACGTTCTCCCATTTGAAGATAGGTGGGCACCCCAGTAGGCTTCCCAGGTGGTGCTAGTGGTAAAGAACCCACTTGCCAGTGCAGGAGACATAAGAGACGTGCGTTTGATCCCTGGGTCAGGAAGATCCGCTGGAGAAGGGCCTGGCAACTGACTCCAGTATACTTGCCTGGAGAATTCCATGAACAGAGGAGCCTGACGGGCCACAGTCCATAGGGTCACAAACAGTCAGACACAATTGAAGCGACTGACCACACGTGCACAGACACCCTGGTGGTTGAGGCCGTAGGGAGGGGAGATTGGCGTCAAAGTCTCTGCGGTTCGGTTCTAGGTAGGATGGTGCAGGCACACACAGCCCCTCACTGAACGTGGCTATGAAACCTGGACAGGTCACACAGAGCAGCTGTGTGAGGACTCTGGCAAGTGAAGGCCAGCAGGTGCCTGGGAAGAAAACTGGACTCTGAAGCACCTTCAACTCACTGGCAACTTCTCCCCTTTGTCCCTCGTGTCCTACAGCTTAGACTCAAGGCAGGCTGAAGTCTGGAATAGGCATCACAGCCACCAGAAGAGTACAGAGAAAATCCCTCCAGTTACGGCTCAAGGAAGAGGGTGGAGAGATGCCCAGCTTATTTTTGTTTTCTCTGTCATCCAACACCCAGCCCCCAGGCAGTCCTCATAGCGGCCAGCTTGGCTTCAGCTGGCGACAGCAGCGGGCCTGCAGGCGTTCAGCGTACCAGTGGAGGGGAGATACCCTCTCCAGCTAGAAGCTGTGCGCTCAAGAATGCCAGTTCTTTCTCACATTTTTTTCCATCACCCCTTCCTCACTCCACTTGGTCCTGGGTATGGACACAGCCCTAGGAAGTACACAGCAGAGCATTCTAATGAAAACCCCTCCCTTTGGCCAAAGACCAAAAGGAAGGCATCCCAGGAAATGAAGGATCAGAGAACAGAGAGAAAGGGTGTGGGAAAGCGACCCTCACTTGTGTGTGATTGCCAAAGGTCAAGCTAAGTGGATGTGGACAGTGAACGGTGTGCCAAAAGTCTAAGAAACGAGCTACAGGGCAGATACTACCCAAGCCCAGAATGACCGGCAGATGCTCACATAGGATGGATCTGAAGAGCAACAAAAGGCTCTAAACTCTGACCTGACGTAGGAATCCCAGCCCCTGAAGACTGGTCAGAGCCTGCAGCCTGAATGCGACTGGTTAGATTGTCTGCTGCAGCCTAAGTATCTACATCTCCATGGGACTAGGACAACATCCAGAGCCTATAAAGTAGTATTCAAGATTTCTAGGATGCAATCCAAGACAATTTGGCATACAAAAGAACAGGAAAATCACAACTTGTGTTTTGCATGGCACAAAACAATAAACAGGAGCCAACTTGAGATAACACAGATGTTAGGATTACCAAACACAAATTTAAAAGCAGCCATTATAAAAATGTTCCAATCAGTATGGGCAAACACTCTTGAAATAAAAAAATATAGAAACCTCAGAAAATATAGACATGAAGAAGAAAGAAACGGAAACATAACAAACAACTGAAAAATACATAAACAAGGTGTAAAGTACCCAGGGGTGGAGTCCCAGAGAAGAAGGGTGAACACAGAAGAAATCGCGGCCGGCGCACTGAGCGTGGCCGAGAGAAGCTACCCTGCGCCCGAGGTCAGGGGCGATGGCCGAGAGGAGCTACCCCGCATCCAAGGCCAGGGATGGCGACCGAGAGGAGAACATGAACACAGGTCAAATCAAAGTCTCTGCTACTAGCAAGAGGAGAGCTGAGATTAAGAGAAGAAAAACAGAGCCCCTGGGACCAGAGGGATACTATCAGAAGGTCTAATATTCACAGACTCGGGATCTCAGAGGGAGACAAGAAAGTGTGATGCAGAAAAAATATTTGAAGAAAAAATAGCTGAAGATTAGTTAAAATACATAATCCTACAGGTTCAAGATCAGTGAACCAAAGAAATTCATTGTCAGATACGTCAAGATCAAACTGCTAAAAACGAAAGACAGTTAACTCATGAAAAGCGCAAAGGAAAATAACGAGTTATCTGTAAGGGGAAAATTATCGAAATGACTTTGGCCATCTCATCAGCAACCGTGGAGGCAGACAGAAGGGGCACGCTTGTTTTCCAAGGGCAGTTCAGACTTCTGTGTCCAGGAAAATACCTTTCAGGCATGAAGGTGAAATGATGCCATTCCCAGATGAAGGGCCTCTCTCTCTGTGCCAATGTTGCAGCTTCCTGTGAGTCTGTCGGGCTTCCCTGGTGGCTCAGTAGTAAAAAACCCGCCTGCAATGCAGGGGATGTGGGTTTGATCCCTGGGTCGGGAAGATTCCCTGGGGGAGGGCATGGCAACCCACTCCAGTATTCTCGCCTGGAGAATCCCATGGACAGAGGAGCCTGGTGAGCTAAAGTCCACAGGGTTGCAAAGAGTCAGACACAACCAATGCCAACACATGTCTGGGGCGAGGGCCTCAAAGCTGGGTGGCTGGGCCTTGGGGGCAGTCTGGGTGGGACAGCAGCTCGCAGGCCGCCCCTGCCATGACGCTGAGACAGACCGCCCCTGGCCTGCGTGGCCCCGCCCTCCACACTCATCTGTGGCTCCCCGGCTCCCCCTTTCTGCCTCCACCCTCTCGGTGTCCTGTCTTCCCTGCCTTGGCACTCTGAATGCAACAGCGCCCCGCCCCATTACAGTGGAAATAAGAGATGGAGAATGGCGCTTATTGGGCACCTACTGTGTGCAGGTCCCGGCTGGTCGCTGACACGCCACACCTGTGAGAGGGACACTTTCGCCCCACTTCACAGATGAGGCATCTGAGGCCCAGT
This sequence comes from Ovis canadensis, assembly GCF_042477335.2. Lineage (NCBI taxonomy): Eukaryota > Metazoa > Chordata > Mammalia > Artiodactyla > Bovidae > Ovis > Ovis canadensis. The sequence continues at coordinate 24,953,059 of NC_091253.1, read as the reverse complement.
TGGAGGCAGCAGTGGGCACAGGAAGGGCTGGGATTTGAACCCAGGGCCGCCTGAAGCCAAAGGCCCCCCTCCCATGGCACAGCTGGTCTTGCCTCTGCTTCAGCTTTGCCCCCTGGTCACTCTGCACCAACTGTCCACCACCAAAGGGGAGGGGCAAGGGGGGCAGCAGCGATGCTGGGCGGGCCTGGAAACCACGCAGGGACTCCTGTGAGCTCAGGGTGACTGGGGCTGGGGCACCCACAGACCTCTGAGTGGGAGTCCAGCCCAGGCACCCGGCTGCCAACGACTCTACTTGCGCTGTCAAACTGGGTTGTGCTAAAAACTGCCTCCCACTGCAGGAGAGGACTTGTTAATTAATTAAATGACACTTTGGCTCCCTGCATGGCCAGTGAGTGAGAACGGCCCCCGCGGTTCGAGGATCTGGGGCGAGGCAGGAGGGCAGGAGGCGGGCAGCTCAGGTGGCAGGTCTGGCTGCTGGGGGCTCGCTGGGCAGAGGCCGGGCCCTTCTGCAGGCCTCGTAGCCACATGCAGCCCTCGGACGCTGAGCAGGCACAGCTGCTCACATCCTGCACACCGTGCCCGCCCCCTCCTCTGAGGCAGGCCAGCCCATCTCCTCATCTGGATGGCCCACCTCTGAGCGGCTGTTCCCGGTGGGTAGTCTGCCCCGTGCCTGGCCATGGAAGTCTTCCCCGTCTTGGCCCACGCTGCCTCCTCCCTGCCCAGAGTGGGCATGTGTCTGACCATCTCTAGTGCCCCGTCACCCCTGACCTGGATCTGAGGCTTACGCCCCCAGTGATCTGTGGATGACCAAGGGAGGCCACCCCTGGGCCACGGCGCCCACGGCGGGCATGGCTCCGCTTGCAAATGGGTGTCAGGTTCTGGCTGAGGGCTCGGCCCAGGCCTGAGGGCAGGCCCTGTGCTGGGATCACCTCAGCACTTCTGTAGCCACCGGGCCCAGGCCCTCATCTCCCAGTGCCCCTCCTTCCTCGGAACAGAGCCCTGGGTCTGCAGCAGGGTGAGTAGCTGCCAGAATAAAGACTTCACTGTGGGGCCACCCGAGTCTACTTTCTGACCAACAGGATTCATAGGAAGTGATGTGAGCAACTTCTGGGAAGCGCTTGTAAAGAGCAGAGCAGACCTCTTTTCTCCGCTTTGCCTTCCTGCTAGCCAGAAGACAGATGCAACAGCTGGAGCTCAAGCAGTTACCTTGCACCATGAGGTACAAGATGTGTAATGAGGAAGACTGTGTGGGCTGCAGGTAAGGATATGGATGCTGATTCATCCTGCTCTGTGAAGAGGGCCATTATGAAGACAAAGTCAAGGCATGAGGACAAGGCAAAACAAAGAGATTAGCAGAGAAGCAGAGCTGGAACCTTGATCACAGTTTGCCTGAAACCCATACTGTCTTCATTTACAGGGGTCAGTCCATTCCCTTTGTGGTTTAAGCCAGCTGAGATGGATTTCTGTTACTGTCCACTGAAACCTTCCCAATAGATACTGTGGGGGAGACAAGTGCTGTGAAAGAGACGTGCGGCTCAGTTGTCCTGCGTGGGCAGGGTCCTGAGGAGGGAAAGGAGCCTGGGGCACTCAGGGCAGGCTTCCTGGAGGAGGAGGAGCACTTCCGGGGAGGGGATAAGGGCACTCTGCAGTGGGGTGAGGGCGTGGGGGCTGGGCATGGGGTGGGCAGCCCTTCAGAGGGGGGCGGAACTGGTGTCTCCTGGTTGCCAAGCCCAGGACGCTGCCAGTCACCATTTGGCCCAATTTAAATTTCGCAGATAGCACCTCACACCTTCCCTGGAGCTGTGAAAAGCACAGCATGACCTTTATACAATCCGAGCAGCTTTATTCCTTGGGCCCCCCAGATTCTCCAGGGCAGACAGGCTTGCCACTCCCCCCTCCTCCGGCCACACGCACATGCCAGCCGAGCACGCACACGCATGACAAACCCACACGCCTATGCTCTCATGCCCGCGGGGTCTGCACAGGCGTCCTGTGCTTGCGTTCACATTCACACACACGGTGCCCTCGCGTGTGACCTGTGTGCACACCGGTGCGCCATACCCATGGTCATGCCCCTGTGTGCATACTTGTACTTGCGGTGCACACACTGACACAGGTGTGGTGCGTGTGTGCATGTGCGGGCTCTGTGCACACACACACACACACACACACCAGCATACACACACGCATCTCAGTGCCTGCAGGGGTCCCAGGAGCTCAGCACTTCCCCGCACTCTGGGCCGGGTAGGTCCAGGCCCTGCTGGCTGTGCCAAGAGGCGGGGGTGCCACACTTTAGGGGGCCCCGGTGGGTGAAGGTGAGGAACCGTCCCCCACCCTCAGATCAGCGCTCGGGCTCCAAGGGCAGGGAGGGGCCAGGGCAGGGAGAAATCCTGGGTCTTTTCTCCTTGTATTGGTTGGGAAATAGCCTTCCCCACCTTCTCAGGGCCTGGGGAGCTGAAGATCTTCACGCATCTAAATCTGGGGCCGGCAGGTCGCGGGCGCCGTGGGCACAAAGGAGGTCAGCCCAGGAGGGACAAGTTCCATAGCCCTGGCCCCGTTTGTGACCCACATCGCCTGCCAGGGCACTCGGGGCACCACCAGAGTGAACGCTGCAGTGAGGTTCCGGGGGTGGGGGTGGGTGGGGTGTGCTGAGACTGGACTCCCTATATAGCACACACATACACACACACACACACACGCACGCACACACACACCCTGACCCGCTGTCCTTGTAGACACCCCTGGGCAGGCCCCCCAGACCCCCTCCCTTCCCTCCCCTGATCCAAGAAGCTGGGCTCCGGCCCGTCCTGGGCAGGGGCCAGACCCCATAGCCCCTCATGCCAGGCCCCGGGCGACCCTAGTACGGAGTCTCCTCTTCATCGCCCACACCACCCTCTGACCACCAGGGGCACCAGCACCCTGCCCCGCCTGCCACGTTCCATCCCACCCCCAGCTTTGGGGAAGAATCTGACTGCAGAAACGGGAGGTCAAGGAACACGGACGGCAGCAAAGTGAAATGACTGGCCCCAGGCCTCGGGAGCTCAAGGGGTTGGAGCTGGTGTTTGGGGCTGCCTGCCCACAGACGCGCACGCAGGGCTCCCATCCCTGGACGCTGGCATCCCTGGCCACTGAGTCCACCAGTCCTCGCCACCAGCCACCTTCGCCGTCCATCTCCTTGGTGCCATGCCCTCCCGCTGGTAACCAGCGGCCCACTCTGCCAGCCCAGCACCCGGCTGTCTGTGGGGTCAGATGCCTCCCGGGACCAGAGCTCTCCCCTGGGTCTCAGGTCCTCCAGCACACGGCCTCTGATCGAAGCCGCTGGACCCTGCTCCGGCGTCAGATGCGCCTCGCCGGGACCTCTGGGCTCCTGCTCATCCCGCCTGGTGCCCAGCCTCATTCAGGCCCTGCTGACCCCCACCCAGGCCCGCTCAGCTGGCCGCCCGTCCCCTCTTCGGACAGAGCGGTACCCAACCCTCTTGGCTGGCTGGATTGGGTTTGGGCTGCCTTGTTTGTTTATTTCTTCCCTCTTTGAGTCTTACTCCTTTTTCTCCCTCTGAATTGGCGTGGAGTGGGGAATTCACCCTCCCGGTTCCCAGCCCAGCACACGCGCCTCTCTGCGGCCTTAATTATCTAATTTGTAATATTTCATCTCCCCTCCCTTTCATCTCCCTCCAAACACCCCGACCGGTTAAAATAAATATGTATTTTTAATTCTGAGGCGCCTCATTTAATCTGGCAGCAACGTTCCACCACTTGCTGGTACGCATCTCCGGCTGAGTCACACTCCAGCCCACCAGGCACACCGGCCCCCCACCCACCCTGCCAGGGGGCTGCATGGAGAGAGGGCTCGGGGCCATGTGCCCAGGAGGCAAGCCCGAGATGGGCCGGCAGCGTGCTGGCCCAGGGGTGGCCCTTCCCGGGGAGGCCACAGGACACCACGAGGAATCCCAAGGCAGCTCCTGGCCGTGAGCACAGGCCCCAGAAAGCCAGCCTGGGGCATCCAGAGTCACTCCCCTGCCTCCTCCCAGGGCCTGGCCAGGCACACCAGGAGGGCCTGTCGACCAGTGGGGAGAGGAGCCCCGGCCAGAAGCGGCTGCCCCTTCCCCTCCGTGGGTGTCTTCGGCTTCTCTTCCCTTTCACTGGGCTTGATCATCAGGTGGACCTCACCCAGGGTGGCTGCTGTCAGACCACGCGGAGGTCACTGCCACCCCCCTGGAGACCCCCAACCCTGCCCCAGCCTGGTCTGCTGCTCTCCTCTCCCCTCCCACCGAGCTCCACGTGTCAGGCTTGACAGGGGAGGGGTGGCACCTGGCCTGCCTGCAGAAGGGTGCCCGGGAGGACAGGAAGCCAGAGCCCCAGCCCTGCACCCCGTGGCCAGGCCCGGCTCTGACAGGGCTGGAGGGCTCATCCAGGGGCACCCAGACCCCCACTCTCCCAAAGGCCTGTTGGCACATGCTGCCTCTAAGCTGTTGGCTGAAGGTGATTTAATGTCCTTAAGTCAGTGGGCATCTTGGCTCCTAAGTGAAGTCTTCCTGGCTAGTTGGTTTGTTTGTCCACTCACTCATTTACTGGGTCATTCGTCCACAGAGCGTCTGGCTAGCAAGGAAGGAGGGACCCAGGGAGTCAGGAACGAGCTGTGTTGGAAGACGGGGTTCTAAACCAGGAAGGTTGGGAGCTCAGGGCTGAGGCAGCGGGCGTGAGACAAGGCCCCGCCCCGGGTCCCTCTCAGGCCCCACAGCTGCCGCTACCACTGGTGCTCAGAGCAGGAGCTGAATCCAGGTTACACCCAGACCCGGGCCCTGCCCCCCGCCTTCCTGCCGCTCCCAGGGGCCGGTGGGCAGCAGGTCTGAGTCTCTCTGGGTCTACTCCACTGACCCGCTCCAGCTGACCTTTCTCTTGTCCCTTTCCGCTCAGCTTCCAAGGCCAACCGGCTCACCTGAAGGACCAGGAAAGACGAACGTAAACCACAGGAGATGCCCATCTGTGCCCCTAGGCAGGACCTGCGCCAAGGAGAGGTGACAGCCAGCGCCCCTCGGGTGCTGGACAGGTCAAGCTTCCAGAGCTGGACAGGTTAAGCTTCATGTGCCCTTTGACCCAGACCCTGTCTTCCTGGATACACATGCTGGAGAAAGCCCACCCCATGACCCCCAGGGGTCACCAGCAGGACAGGCCTCACAGCTTGATGCAGAGAAAGTGGCTAGGCACTGCTGGAAGCCCGTTCACGTGGCCACATCTGGGCAAAGAGAAGTTCTGGGAATGTGGTCAGGACAGAGGACAGGTGAAAAGCCCGAGGCCTGGTCCAGGGTGGAGCACCTCACAGCGGGGAGGACGAGGAACTGTCACTTGTGTTCACCCTGCAGGCAGAGTCGAGCTGATCGCTGAGAGGTGTTAGCCTGGGACAGTGCCCAGCTGTGTCACCACGCACATGACCGGCACGGTTTGGATCGGCGCATGGGGCCTGGAGACGTAAGGGAAGATGCAGAGGCATGATCGAGTCTAACACGGGCAGAAGAGGGGCCTGCATGCTGGGAGAGCCACAGAGAACTTGCCCAAGTTGGTGAGGCTTTCTCCCCCTAAAGCCAGAAAGATCTCAGGAAAAACACTGAGCTCTGCTGAAGCTGGGTCCTGGGCCGGTGGCCCCCATCCATGTTGCCCCCATACTTATCAGCATACTTACATAACATTACGTAAGATATACATGTTTTAAAAGAGAAATGGCATCCGTTTCCTCTGCAGCATGAAAATGTGGCATGCTGACAACTCAGCAGCCCTGGAGGCTTGGGTGGGCGCAGTGTCCCCCAAAGGGATCAGGGGTGCAAGGAACCCATAGGGCGCCTTGACCATCAAGGGTGGCCACCTCGGAGTGGGGCTCCTCCTGGACCCCCTGCAAACGACTTGGCTGGCTGGTTCCCAAGGCCGCCATTCTACATCTGAGCCCCTCTTTAGCATTCAGGGAGCCTCCCCAACCTGCCCAGGGGCCGTGGGCCCCCCTTTCTCTCTATCTGAAGCACTGAGCCCACCAGCTCCCAGGGACACTCAAGTTGGTTGATTCTCAAAGGCTCCTTTGCAGCCTCAGCTCCCTCCCTGGGAAAGTATGAGCCCAGCGGTGACACCCATCAGGAGGGGCAGTACCCTGTGCGAGCCGGGCTGCATTGAAGACATCCACACTAGGCAGACCCATTCTCTACACCATGAGAATCACCACTGTCCTTACCACACCATCACCACCACCACCAGCTCCACCACTGTCTGCATCACCACCACCAGCATCACCACCACTAGCAGAACCATCACCACCACCATCTTGACCACGACCACCACCATCACCAGCAGCACCACCTCTCCCCCCACCACCATCTCCCCCTGCACCACCATCCCCCCTCCGCCACCATCTCCACCACCTCCCCTACCACTATCTCCCCCAGCACCACCATCTACCCACCAACACCATCTCCCCACGGCCACCATCTCCCCACCGCCACCATCTCCCCTCCACCACCATCTCCACCACCTCCCCCACCACTATCTCCCCCAGCACCACCATCTCCCCCCTCACCATCTCCCCCAAACACCATCTCCCCCTGCACCACAATCTCCCCCCCGCACCACCATCTCCCCAACCACCACCATCTACCCACCACCACCATCTCCCCACCGACCACCATCTCCCCACCGACCACCATCTCCCCCCAACCACCATCTCCACCACCACCACCATCTCCCCCCAACCACCATCTCCGCCCAACCACCATCTCCCCACCACCACCATCTCCCCTCAACCACCATCTCCCCTCAACCACCATCTCCCCACCACCACCACCATCTCCCCCCCAACCACCATCTCCCCCCAACCACCATCTCCCCCCCACCACCATCTCCCCCCCAACCACCACCATCTCCCCAACCACCACCATCTACCCACCACCACCATCTACCCACCACCACCATCTCCCCACCGACCACCATCTCCACCACCACCACCATCTCCCCCCAACCACCATCTCCCCACCACCACCATCTCCCCACCACCACCATCTCCCCTCAACCACCATCTCCCCTCAACCACCATCTCCCCACCACCACCACCATCTCCCCCCAACCACCATCTCCACCACCACCACCATCTCCCCCCAACCACCATCTCCGCCCAACCACCATCTCCCCACCACCACCATCTCCCCTCAACCACCATCTCCCCTCAACCACCATCTCCCCACCACCACCACCATCTCCCCCCAACCACCATCTCCCCACCACCACCATCTCCCCCCAACCACCATCTCCCCCCAACCACCATCTCCCCACCGACCACCATCTCCCCCCAACCACCATCTCCACCACCACCACCATCTCCCCCCCAACCACCATCTCCGCCCAACCACCATCTCCCCCCCAACCACCATCTCCCCCCAACCACCATCTCCCCCCAACCACCATCTCCCCACCACCACCACCATCTCCCCCCCAACCACCATCTCCCCCCAACCACCATCTCCCCACCACCACCACCATCTCCCCCCCAACCACCATCTCCCCCCAACCACCATCTCCCCACCACCACCACCATCTCCCCCCCAACCACCATCTCCCCCCAACCACCATCTCCGCCCAACCACCATCTCCCCCCCAACCACCATCTCCCCACCACCACCACCATCTCCCCCCAACCACCATCTCCACCACCACCACCATCTCCCCCCCAACCACCATCTCCGCCCAACCACCATCTCCCCACCACCACCATCTCCCCCCAACCACCATCTCCCCACCACCGACCACCATCTCCCCCCAACCACCATCTCCACCACCACCACCATCTCCCCCCCAACCACCATCTCCGCCCAACCACCATCTCCCCACCACCACCATCTCCCCCCAACCACCATCTCCCCACCACCGACCACCATCTCCCCCCAACCACCATCTCCCCACCACCACCATCTCCCCCCAACCACCATCTCCCCCCAACCACTATCTCCCCACCACCACCATCTCCCCCCAACCACCATCTCCCCCCAACCACCATCTCCCCACCACCACCACCATCTCCCCCCCAACCACCATCTCCGCCCAACCACCATCTCCGCCCAACCACCATCTCCGCCCAACCACCATCTCCCCCCAACCACCATCTCCCCCCCAACCACCATCTCCCCACCACCACCACCATCTCCCCCCCAACCACCATCTCCCCCCAACCACCATCTCCCCCCCAACCACCATCTCCCCACCACCACCACCATCTCCCCCCCAACCACCATCTCCCCCCAACCACCATCTCCGCCCAACCACCATCTCCGCCCAACCACCATCTCCCCCCCAACCACCATCTCCCCCCAACCACCATCTCCCCCCAACCACCATCTCCCCACCACCACCACCATCTCCCCCCCAACCACCATCTCCCCCCAACCACCATCTCCCCACCACCACCACCATCTCCCCCCCAACCACCATCTTCCCCCAACCACCATCTCCGCCCAACCACCATCTCCGCCCAACCACCATCTCCCCCCTAACCACCATCTCCCCCCCAACCACCATCTCCCCACCACCACCATCTCCCCACCACCACCATCTCCACCAGCACCACCATTTCCACCACCAGCACCATCTCCAACAGCAGTACCATCTCCACCGTCTCCACAACCAGCACCATGTCCACCATCACCACTATCAGCACCATCTCCACCAGCAGCATCATCTCCACCAGCAGCACCATGTCCACCATCTCCACCACCAGCACCATCTCCACCATCACCACCAGCAGCACCATCTCCACCATCTCCACCACCAGCACCATCTCCACCATCACCACCAGCAGCACCATCTCCACCATCACCACCAGCAGCACCATCTCCACCATCACCACCAGCAGCACCATCTCCACCATCACCACCAGCAGCACCATCTCCACCATCTCCACCACCAGCACCATCTCCGCCATCATCACCACCAGCACCATCTCCACCAGCAGCACCATCTCCACCAGCAGCACCATCTCCACCATCTCCACCAGCAGCATCATCTCCACCAGCAGCACCATGTCCACCATCACCACCACCAGCACCATCTCCACCATCTCCACCAGCAGCACCATCTCCACCATCTCCACCAGCAGCACCATCTCTACCACCAGCACCATCTCCGCCATCTCCACCACCAGCACCATCTCTATCACCAACACCATCTCCACCAGCAGCACCATCTCCACCAGCAGCACCATCTCCACCATCTCCACCAGCAGCATCATCTCCACCAGCAGCACCATCTCCGCCATTTCCACCACCAGCACCATCTCCACCACCAGCACCATCTCCACCACCAGCACCATCTCCGCCATCATCACCACCAGCACCATCTCCACCAGCAGCACCATCTCTACCATCTCCACCAGCAGCACCATCTCCACCAGCAGCACCATCTCCACCATCTCCACCAGCAGCATCATCTCCACCAGCAGCACCATGTCCACCATCTCCACCACCAGCACCATCTCTACCATCTCCACCAGCAGCACCATCTCCGCCATTTCCACCACCAGCACCATCTCCACCAGCAGCACCATCTCCACCATCTCTACCATCTCCGCCACCAGCACCATCTCCACCAGCAGCACCATCTCCACCAGCAGCACCATCTCCACCAGCAGCACCATCTCTACCATCTCCACCAGCAGCACCATCTCTACCATCTCCACCAGCAGCACCATCTCTACCATCTCCACCACCAGCACCATCTCTACCATCTCCACCACCAGCACCATCTCTACCATCTCTACCACCAGCACCATCTCCACCACCAGCACCATCTCCACCACCAGCACCATCTCCACCACTCCCCTCTTGTATTAGGCCCTGGGTAGAGGGCCCTGCTGGTCAGGGCAGGCGGTTGGGAAGAGCGGGAGGAGGCACAGGCCTGAGGTCCTGCCGTGGTCCTTGTGTGTCACGTGACCTCACACAGCTGGCTTGCCATCTCTGAGCCTCAGTTTCCCCACCTTTAAGAGTAGGATTATGCTCCCTAACCTGTCTCTTTTTCAATATTCTTTTGAGAGTGAAATAAATTGAACGATCTGAAGGTGTTATGTTAATTTTAAAGTGCTGAGCAACTGTTATTCTTTCTTCTCAGCATATAAAGTCCATTTCCCTCTCTTGGCCCCCCTCCCAGCAACCACATACTTGTCGGGTCTTGGGAGTGCTGCAGTTCCAGGAACCAACTCCAGGAGCTGGAAGATGGATGCCACCTTTGACTGGAGTGCAAACAACATGCAAGTGAGCATGCAAATCCCCCGGGACCCTCGGGGAGAGTCGCGCCCAGCCCTGACGGGGCTGCCCTGACCTAGTCTGGTTCAGGACAGGTGGTAGGGGGACAGGGCTGCGGGGGTCCAGGGAGCACAGGGAGGGGGGGTTCTGGGCAGAAGGAGAGGCTTGGAAACCTCTGCCTATGGCAGAGAACCCGACAGGTCAGTGTGTTCGCCACATCTCTGCTCCACACGATATCCACGTGTCTTCCGGTGGTGCCAGCCTCCCTCCTTCATCTCAGATGTGGCATCTATCCCACTCCCTGACCCCCTCTCGCTCTTCCCTCTGCCCTCCCAGCACTTTCCACTGGGGCCCTGGACTCTCTCTCCACCGCCAGCACCTGGGCTCCGAGAGAGAGACCAGCAAGAGCCCACATCCCGAGTCCCATCTCACAGTCCCAGGGAGTCACCCGATGGACCGGGGGTCAGAGGCCACTCCCTGAGAGACCGTGGTGTGGAATTGTGTATCCGCCATCCTCCACACACCTGTCTGTCTGGCCACGCAGCACCGAGACAGGCGTGTCCTGCAGTGCCGAGACCAGGCCTCCTGCCCAGTGGCAGCTGGAGCTCGTGAGGCCTCCTGATTGATGAAGCCATGGTGATGGGACTTCGGGGCCCTGGAGGCAGGACCCACGTGGAGACCTAGGTGGCGTCCAGGTTCTCTGGAAACCAGGGCCTCCTTGGCCCTCAGAGGCGGTGAGAGCTGGGGAGTGCGCCTGACTTGGGGACCTGGGCAGGGTGCTGGGTCGTGGGGGAGAACTCAGCCTGTGACCCAGAGGGGCAGGGAGGCTGATTCATCACCCATGCCGCTAGGAGCCCGCTGGGCACCACGTGTGGTGGATGAGCGTGCAGAGCCGACCAGGCCACCTTGAGCCCTGGCTCCGTCAGCTCTGTGATTTCTGCTATTGTCGGTATTGATTTTCACTGCACTGTTTATTCAACGCTTAATCTCTGTCCACTGAAAGCCCCCAGAGCAGTGCCGTGTGCCCCCTCCCAAGGGCTCACTCAGCCCAGGGGAGGGGCTGGTGGAACCAGCACCACAGGGCTGGGGCACACAGGTGCCAGCCCGTAAGAGGGGTCCAAGAAAACTCGTCAAGTGGCTGCAGTGGATGGTCATCCTCACGGGTGACCAGGGAGGGTCGGGGCTCAGTCAGGATGGTGAGGACTGGAAATGGTGCTTTGGAAGTGTCCAGGGTTAGAGCCAGGAGCTACAGGTAAGGTCCCCACCTTCTCTGTCTGCACTGTCAGTCTTGAAGACCCTCCCTCTCTTTGAAGAACAAGCCCATGACTCTAAGTCCCACCTGGTCAGAGGAAAGACTTTGGTGTCAATACTGGCTGTGTGAGCTCGGGCCAGTCACACCCCTTCTCTGAGCCTCGAGATTTCCCACTTCCAAGAGGCACCACGCCCTGTAGCCCCTGGAGGTTGTAGGAGACAGAAAGGAGCGGCCTTGGCAGCATGGCTGCTGCGGACATGTGGGAAGCATGGCCACCGGCCGCCCGCTTGCCAGGTCTCAGAGACCCTACGGGCTCCCCAGTTGGCCCCAGCCCGGGACCCTCGCAGCAGCAGCAGCAGCAGCAGCAGCAGCAGCAACGCCAGTTATGGGCTGGAGCCTCCTCGCCTCTCCCTGACCTGCATTTCCTCGGCCCTGCGGCCCACGGAGGGTGTTAGGAAAATCCGCCAATCGCGCCCGGTTCTCACCCAAGAGTTGTGAGAACGAGTGGTTGAAAATAGCCCGAAACTACCCCGGCCTCCTCCTCCCCAGGGGTGACCAGGGAGGGGCGGGCGAGGGGTGCCAGGCAGGGCACTCCTGTTACATAAGCTCGGTGTCCCAGGCTCCTCGGGAGAAGGCCGAGGACTCAGCACCACGGCCAGGAAACCAGGCATCCAGGGCCCCAGGGTTTGGGCCCCTCGGGCCTGCGGGCAGCAGCTGGTCACGCAGACTGAGGACTGCAGCCTGAGGGCCAGGTGGAAGAAACTTATCAAGCACTTGGTCCCAAGTCCCCCAGACAGAAGACCCATTCCCCCCAGAAGTCCGCCTGGGTCCTGCCTAATGGGCTCAGCTGGTGCCTTCACCTCTCTGCGGCTTCCCTGCAGAAGGGCGATCCCAGCCCCGAGCTGGGCTCAGCAGAGTCCAAGATGGGACTGGCCGCTCCCCCACTTCTGCTCCCCACTCGGGAGGCGTAGGCCCCTCCTAGGTACCCACACCCCAGCACCACCTGGGCTTTGACACCAGCCGGGGAAGAAAGCGCCTTGCCTGGCTGAAAGCGCCCTGCCAGGGGGCCTCCAGCTTTTCAGCCTGATGTCCCCCACCCCAGCTGCCAAGTGGACCCCTCCATCTGAGATTTCCGCATCAGACATGCCTGGTGTTAGGCAGAGGTGGGGAGCTGGGGTCAGATGGAGGGCCAGGGTCGAGGCTGCAGCAAGAGGGCCTAAGGTCAGGTGCGGGAGGAACTTCCAAAGGGCAAGGGTTATAACTGCTGGAGTCACGGGCAGCTTTCCCCTCACCTCCTGCCCTGCCAGCCGGAGGCCCATCACTCAGCCCAGGCATGGGTGGTAGCTGGGGGCCCACGGGGCGGGGGCACACTGAGGGCTTGCACAGTGGTCCACAGGACCCTGGTTCCGTGGCGCCAAGGCAGGTGGCAGGAGCTGAAGGCCCTGGGGCCAGAGGGGGCGAAGCCGTGGGCAGCCGACCGCCATCTGCCGCCGTCACGCCTGCTGACCCCGAGGGGCTGATGGCAGGGATCCCACCCTGCGGCTGCGCTGAGTCAGTGCGGAGAAGCAGGAGGGAGGGGGCAGGAGCTGGGCCCGGGCCAGGAGGTTTGGCACCAGAGAGCGGGAAAACTGGGGCTCTGACGTGGAGCCCACACCTCCATCGGAATTGGCCATCTGTGCCAGGCCCGCCTTGATTTACTCACTCGATCCTGACAAAGACCACACAGGGGGTGCCATTACTGTCCCCGGCACACAGATGAAGCGGGCACAGAGGAGGCAGTTGCCTGAGGTCACACAGCGAGAAGGTGGGGCCGTCAGGATACAAACCAGACCACCCTGGTCTGGCTGCAGCCACTGCGCCGACCTGCCCTGAGGACTCCCCACTCTCACCTGGAGCCCGATGTGGGGGAGGGGAGGTGCCAGGCAGCTCACCAGCTCTGCTGTGGAGCCCGGAGCTACAGGTCGCGTGCTCACTGGAGTCCAGTTAATGACAAATCTCAGGCCCCCTCTGGCCCGGAGCCCTCCCCAGGGGGAGCCTCAGGACTCCTAGAGGCCAGTCCCCTGCGGGGAAGACAGGCCACCATGCAGTAGGGCAGTCACCAGCCACACGTGGTTATTTAAGGTGAAACTAGTGAAAAGTAAGTAATTAAAACTTCAGTTCCTCTGGCACACGAGCCACATTTCTGACACTCAGTAGCCACGCGTGGCCAGTGGTGGATGTGCTGGTCAGCCCTGCACAGAACATGCCCACCACCCATCCTGTTGGCCAGCTCTGTAGGGCCATCTGGAGACCAGCCGTCTCGGCCCTTTGCCTCTGCCCCCACCCCAGTGCCTCTGGCCCAGGAGCGAGCAGCCTGAGCAGGGTAGGTGTGGAGGTCGGTCCCTTGGGCCCTCTCACTGCTGGACTCTGGCTACTTGAGCTGATTCTGGCCCTGGACTTGGTCTCCAGGACACAGACCCCAGCTGGGTTGCTGCTGTGTGTGCACACCTGGCTGGGGCTGGGGCAGGACGATGGTGCGCAGGGGACTGTGGGCGTCTCAGAATGGAAGCTGACTGCCCACCTGCCCGGGCCCACCTATGCTGACCCCGCCGCCCAGTCACTCAGCTCTGGGCTGGCCGGGGGTGCAGGAGGGCTGGCCACGGTCACTGGGCCCAGAGAGGGCCTTGGCCTGTGTGCTTGCAGGTGGGCGGAGACGTCCGGGTGTTTCGGGGAACATGCATGCAGAGGGTGGGGGGCTTCCTGGAGGAGGGGCCCACGGAGCCTGTGGCTAGCCGGAGGAGCTGGGAGCCCTGGCCTCGCTTCCTTCCTCCCTAGGCATCCCTCCTCTTTTCCGTCTCCTCACAGTCGCGTAGCCTGGGGAGTCCAGGGCTGAGCGGGTGGGCAGCAGGGGAGCGGGAAGGCAGAGCAGCCGCAGGGCAGGGCCTCGTTCTGCTGAGTGGCAGCGCGGGCCCTGCGTGTCCTGGCTGGGAGGCTGATGCTGGCATGTTGCATCCACAACTAATTACATGCATGTGAATCAGCCCATTACTCACTCTGCTCCGCACCCCACCGCCACCCTCTGGCTTACAAAGTCCACCAAGTGGCTGGAGAGGGCCACGATGTCCCCAGGCTGGGACCCCTGTGCTGTGCCCTCCAGCCAGCCCCGAGGCAGCCTCTGAAGGCCAGAGAAGGGGTGCCAGGTGCTGCAGGCCCTCGCTCTGCCTTGGTGCCAGGAGGCCGGGTGGGGAGACCAGGACTTAGGGGGCTCGGCTCTAGACCATCCCAGCTCTCTCCTTGACTGCTGAGGGGTAAACCCTCACGTCTTCCCCAGAGAGGGGCCGGTCCTGTGTGAGAATGGTTTTAAACAGACAAGACCCTGAGGTAGGCTTCCTGCTGCTCCACTGGGGGTCCTCCTAGCCCCCGCATGCACAAAGCTTCGGTTTCTCATTCCTCAGGGATGGCTTAGCGTGTACACTCAGGCTCGGGAATAAGAAGCTGAACGGGGAAAAGTGCCAGGAGGACAAGGCTCAGTGGGGCCAGGCTGGGGCTTCAACATGTGACCAGGGTCAGGGCTGAGTGGGACCACGGTCAGGGCTCAGTGTGGGACCAGGGTCAGGGCTCCGAGTGGGACCAGGGTCAGGGCTCAGCGTGGGACCAGGGTCAGGGCTCAGAGTGGGACCAGGCTCAGGGCTCAGAGTGGGACCAGGCTCAGGGCTCTCAGAGTGGGACCAGACTCAGGGCTCAGAGTGGGACCAGGCTCAGGGCTCACAGTGGGACCAGGCTCAGGGCTCACAGTGGGACTGGGCTCAGGGCTCACAGTGGGACTGGGCTCAGGGCTCACAGTGGGACCAGGGTCAGGGCTCACAGTGGGACCAGTCACAGGGCTCAGTGTGTGAATAGGGTCAGTGGTCAGTGAGTAGATGGCTGTGGTCAGGGATTGGTTTATGGCCATGAAGTTTAATATCATGCTCCCCCTGGGGCTGAGTGAAGAGGTTCCAGGACTTCGTGCCTGGCTGGATAGGGCTGGCCTGGCATGGGTCCATCGGTTTCAACCTCCTGTGCTGAGGCCACCTTGGACTACTACAAGCTGTGGCCCCGCCCTTCATGTCAGTGTGAGCCATCGGGATTGTACAAGCTTTGGTGGAGAATGCTGGAGGTAAACTGGGAGCAAACTTCAGGCTCAGAGGTGTAGAATCCTGGGATGTCTGGGCTGCAAGAAACCTTCACCCTCTTCTGTCGTGGTCCACATGCAGCCACAGGGCTGCTGAAGCCCCAGTGGGGCCCGTGCAACTCTGTTTCAGGACTTCAGCTGGGTACGGGCCTGGGGAGTGGGTAGAATTCCCTGTGCAGCAATCCCAGGGCCCTGCTGACTCTGCTCCCTCCTTGAGGAGCAGGGGTCGGACGGCCTCTCTGCCTCTGGGAGGGGAACCGTCTGGGGTCTGGATCAGGAACTGGGGTGAGGAGACCCTTTTCTAGAAAGGACAAAGAGTGGACGGAGGCGAGGAGGGGCAGGCAGGGCCCCGCTGAGAAGTCCTGTCTCAGGCAACACCGCTTCGCACCAGATGGCCTGAGTGGAGGGGACCCCAGCCTTGCCCTGGGAACCCCCGGCGGGGGTCCCAGGGCAGAGGAGCACGGGGTGGCTACTACCGTCCTCCGTGGGCACGAGGAGGGCTGGTGGCAAAGCGGCAGCTGAAATCCTGACTCAGAGCTGCGGGCACCCTTGGCGCGGTCCATGGCCCAACAGCAAAGGCCCCCTGGTGGCCACAGGCTGCAAGTGCAGAAAGGAGAGCGAAGCCAAGGCTGAGGCCCTGAGTCTGGGCCTGGAAGGGTGGGAGCAGCAGCCCCCCAGGGGCACCGCCTCTGCCTCCTCCCTCAGTTCAAAGACCCTGGGGAGAAGGTCCTCTCCCCAGGATGAAGGCGGAGGGATACAGCTGCCCTGGGGCCTCCTCTGCCTTCCGATTGCCTTGGGGGCCGTGTCTCCCTAGCTCGGACCAGCCCTTCAGGATGACCCTATGAAGCTCAGTCCACAGGCTGTCCTTCCCAGAGGGACTGGTCTGCACGGAGCTGCCCCTGATGAGGTGAGCCACGTACCCTGGCCGGTGATGGCGCTGTAGAGGTCCTGCTTGGGGGTTACGGTGATGGCCATGGGGAGAACCGTGCGGGGCTGCATGCTAACGTTCAGGCTGAGAATGGTGGAAGCGACTGTGAATTAATGGTTGATGGGGACAGTGATGACACCCTAATGGAGCCTTCTGGGAAGAAGCTAAAAAAAGCCGACAGTTGGACCAGATGTTGGGCTTGGGCCGCAAAGGCATCGGTGGCTGGCTAAGACGAGAGATGTGTGTACTATTGCATATTCAGGAAGACTCAGTGAGGATTTTGCATTCAGAGTGGACCACAAGTTATGAAAAAGAAGTGAGGGGCTCGGAGGCATAACCGTCCTAGTAGAGAAGGACCCTGAAGTAATCTCCCTGAGGTCCTTTCTCCAAGATGCTGTTTCATTTTAGGGAGGCCCCCTGTGGGTATCTGGCCAAAGGCCTCAGAAGAAGGGGGACTATGGTCACTTTAAGATGAGAGATGAAGCAGCTGAAGGGGCGTCTCCCCCAGTTTATGGGAAAACAAAGCCTGCATATGGGACTGGGATGTCCCCACTGTCACCAAGTCAAAGGAGGATGCGTGGAGGACACGAATGTGGACAAAGTGACTGAGGTCGCCCCTCAGGGTGAGCGCCGCTTCTGACCCTCGGCGCTCTTCTCTCAAGCCCCTCCCTCAGCACCTCTCAGAACAGAGCCCCCTGAGGAAAGACTGGACAAACCCAACCTCAGCCGTTCAAGCTGGGCCTCCCCATGTCCGCCAACCTCTGAGCCTCACGGTCCTGGGTCTGTTCTTCCGCCTCTGTCTTCTGCCCTTCCCTCATCCAATCTCCCCTCCTGCACCTATCCACGCGCCATCCTTTCAGCTGCATGGCCCAGCCATCTCTTCAGCCCTCCACTCAGGTGCCATCCACCCAGTTATGTCCCCACCTCTCCTGCCCATCTTCTTCCACCTGGTTCCTCCATCCATCCACCCACCCTCCACCCTTCCATCCACCACATCGCCCATCTCTCTAGGCATCTGTCCTTCCACCCATCCCCTCCCGCACCTCCTCGACCGAAGCCCACTTACCTCATCCGCCCTTCCACCCAGCCCGTTCTCTCTGGCACCTCTGCGCCCTGTCGGGGCACAAGCCCGTACAACTTCCTTCCCTCCATCCATCTGCCCTGCCTGCCCATCCACCCACCCGTCCGTCCTCTCGCCCAGTCGGCCCGCGGCAGCCACTCCTCGGCTCCCGGGAGAGGCAGAGAGCTGAGACCCAACTCCTGGTGTTGCTGCTGCATGGGGCGGGCGCCGGGCTTCCCCCGATGCGCGCGTGTGTGTGCGTTTTTCCTTACCCGCCCCCCCGCCCCGCCACCTCTCCCCTCCCCCACACCCCGCCCCCCGCTCGCGCTCCCCTCTCATGTGTGATCTGGAAGCTCTAGAAAGCCTGATGTAATCCGTAATGCAGTCTCTGGCTCCCGATTCGGGATCCAGTTTCAGAGCGAGAGATTGGGGAGCGCCGGCAGCCCGGTGGGGGAAGGAGCCCGCCTCTCTCCTCCTCCTTCTCGCCGTCCTCGGCCTCCTCCTCCCCCTCCCCGCGCCGCCCCGCCCCCGGCTCGGCTCGGCTCGCCCCCCCCTCAGGAAGGGGAAAAAAGGCGAGAGGAGCGGGCCAGGAGAGAGGAGCCGAGCGGCGGCGGCGGCGGCGGCCGGAGAGGGAGCGGCGGTCGCGGCGTTGGCGGCGGCCCCGGCGGAACGAGCGTGGAGCCGGCGAGCCGGGAGCACAGGCGGCCGCACCGCGTCCTGGCCGGGCCCGGGCCCGCGCGCCCCGCATCGCCCGCAGCCCGGGCATCCGGACCTCCCGGGCGTCCGGGGGGCGCCGGCAGGCGGGGGGAGGGGAGGGGGCCTGCGCGCGCCGGCGAGTGTGCTCCCGGGGGCGGCTCGGCTAGGCCTGGAACGGGCCGGGGGTGGCGGCGGCAGGAGGAGCCCCCGCTCCGGTCGGGCGCCCGGCTCGGCCGCCGGCGACGCGGGGCGCTCCTGGGGATTTGCAACTCGCCCGATCAAGTCTTCGCCAGCGGGGCCGCTGCTGCCGGGGAAGGTAAGGAAGGCTCTGGCGGGGGGCTGGGGACTGGGGGCGCGGCGAGAGGGGGCGCAGCCAGGGTGGGAGGGGGTCGGGGGAGGGGCGGACGCCCGGACTTCCTAACTTCGCCGTTTGGGGCTTCGTAGCTCCGAGGTTGGCGCTCCGAGCTCGGACCACCCCCCCCCCCGCCCCCGCCCCCTGCCTCCTCCGGCGGCGGCGACGGAATCTGGCAGGTCTCCGCGCGCCCGCACCGGGCGGGTTGAGGAGGGGGCGACCTGGACGTGGGAGAGGTTCCTCGGCGCTGCTCGGCTCCCCCGAGTCCACACACCCGCAGCCTGGCCGGGGTGGCAGGCCAGGCTGAGGAAGACTGCCCTCCCCGTCACATGCACAGAGCCAGGGCCGGCTGGGGAAGGCGTTCCCCTTGTGTCCCTGACCCACACGGGCGCTGGCAGGGGTCTTGGGAGCCCCAGAGGTGCCCCGCAGCCACACACTGACCCAGGTAGGTTCAGGAGAGACACCCCGGTGTGTCCCCTTCCGCTCATCACATCCAGAGCCCCTAAACCCCTGTAGGGGCCCGAGATGTCCTCCCCGCACGCACAGGCTCTCCCTCGCAGCCTCCAGTAGACGCGGCACCGGCGGCGGATACTCCCTGGAGGTGCTCTTCCTCCCAGATGGTCAGAGGGCTACCCTAGCACCGTCCGGCCCCCTACACACACACACACACACGAACGCCCTGACTCGTTCCATTCTGATCTTTTCCACTCGCTCGGACAGGCCGCGCGGATAAGCGGATCCGAACTTTGGGTCATCCCTGCGCCCTCTCCGCGCGAAGCAGCGAGGCCGGGCGCCGGGCACTCCTCGGTCCCCATTCCCAGCGGGCCGAGGCCGCCGGTCCTCGTCGGCCGCCGCGCAGCTGCCTCGAGGAACTAGCCTGGCCCCCGCCCCCTCCCGGGCAGGTTGGTGCTCTCGGCCCGGCCGGCCGCCCTCTCCCGCTAGTCCCCGCGGCCCCCTGGGCAGGGCACAGCGCGCCTCGGGCCTGCTTCGGGAGGGCACGGCAGAGCTGAAAATCGCCGCGAAGCTTGGTGGCCGGGAAGGCTTGTCAGAGGATGCGGCTCCGAGCCCGTGGACCGCTGCCGGGTGCGGCGGCTCCCGCTGGGTCACTTCCCAGGCAGCTCAGAGGGAGCGCCCGTTCCGGCACCGCGGCCCCGGCCCGCTGGGCACCTTACCCTCCCCACTTTATTTTCGGCTTTCAAGTTTCTTGGAGTGCAGGGAGCCAGGATGGACCCGGACGAGTCCTCACCCACCCCTTCTTCAGCGCCCTTTCCCTCCGCGCGTTCCCGTCACGTCCCTTTCATTCCCCGGGGTCAGGGCCGAGAATTCCTTAGCAGCAACTCCCGAGGAGTTGAAATATGTGCAGGTGTGTGGGTGGGCAGGGGGCGCGCACCCCCCGCCCCAGGCAGCCAATTGGCAAACGTGTTGGGAAGGGGGCTGGGAAATCTGCGCTCCCAACCCACCCTCGGGACCTAAGGGGACCCCCAGCTCCTTCCCCCACAGACACAAACACACGCCCCCTCCGAGCAGCGGCCGCGCGGGCGGGATGGGGGCGAACGGGAGGCCGGGGTCTCTTTTCATATCCGGAGGTGGAATACCGTGTATTTGGGGTCTGAGGCGGCGGCCATAGCGTCTCCTAGAGTCTGCAGCCTTCTATTCCTCGGCGACCCCCGCCGCCGCCGAGGAAGGGAGGGAGGTCGAGGGAGAGAGCCTCCCTCGCCCCCGCAGGTGGCCGCGAAACTCTGCGTCCGGACGCCCGGGTGCCGCCAGGTCCGGCTTTGAGGACCCCAGCAAGGTCAAGCAGACGAAGGAGGGGGTGGGGGCTCCCGGGCGCGCCCCCGCCCGCGCAGTGTCAGGGCCGCTCAAGGGGTGGGGGCCGCCCGCCGATCAGTCCGGACAGCCCGCCGCCCGCGCCGCGTCCCCCGAGGCGAACGTTGCGCGTGCCGGGATCCCGGAGCGCCCAGCCCCGCGCGCCCTTCCTCCTGGCTCGCTCGCTCTTGCTCGGCGCTGCTTTCAGACTTGTTGCGCCTGGATCTGGGGGGCGGGGGGCCGGCCTGGGAGTCCCGGAACCCGGGCGGCGGGAGGCCGAGAGCGAGGCCGGCGGGAATGCGCCAGGGCGGCGCGCGGCTCCGCCGGCGGGCGCGGCGCGGAGGCTCGAGCGCGGAGTTTGCCGCCTCCGATCCCGGGGAAGGGAGCTTGTCCCCGCCGCGCTCCTGCGCGGGGGCGGAAAAGGGGATTCGCCGCCCTGGGCATCACGCCGCTCTGCTCGGGACCCAGGGACGGGAGAGGACGCAGCCAAGTTGGGGGGCCCTGCCTCGCCCACAGGCTCTGGCCCCTCTCCGGCCTCGGTGGCCGCGTCCGTGAAATGGGGGCGAGGGGGAGGCTCTGGGGGCTCTTCCGGCCCAGGCCCTCGGCGCTCTCCCGGACATCCGATGCGCTGGGCCCGCAGCGGGCTAGGCCCGCAGCGTTCCGGGCCCGCAGCGTCCCGGCCAGCCGGGTCCGGAGGCAGCTGGGTGCCTGCGGACGCGCGGCCTCAGGGCCGGGCAGGAGGCGGCCTCGGCGGGGCCGGACGAGCGGCAGGGTGCAGGCAACCTCCCTCGGCATCCTCGCCCCCTGGCCGGCCCTCCTGGCCCGGGCCTCCACCTCCGGAGCGGGTCCTGGGGGTGAGTCCGCCCCCCGGGGACGCCTCCAGCTCCGGCCGGGGCGGCGGGCGCCGGGATGCGGTGGCGGCGGCGGCGGAGGGCGGCGCGCTGTCCCGAGCGGCCGAGAGAGGGCGCCCGCACCACCGGCCGCCTGCCCGCCCCTTCCGTCTCGTCCGCGGCCCGGGCGCCCGCCCCATCCCCGCAGCACGGCCGCCCCCGCCTCTCGGCGGGCCCTAGGCTCCCTCGTCAGGGCCCGAGCGCAGTCAGCCGCCTCCCCGCACTCGCCGTGCCCGCGTGCCCGGTGCACGGGCGTGAGGAGCGCGTTTGGGTACCTGTGTGCCACGCGTGCACGTGCGTGTCCTGCCGGCAAACTGGTGGCTTGTGTGGGCAGGCACGCAGACTGCCACACGTGTGTGCGTGCGCAGAGCAGATCTGTGTCAATGCGCGCCCGGGATGGCAGGATTGAATCTAACCACGTTTTACCTGCGGCAGGTCCTGTGGTGGTGTGCAAGCGGTGGCCCCCCTCAAACCTAAACCCAGAGAGTTGGTTAGCTTAGTGCATCCCGGCTGACCCACTCTGTCCCACTGTCCTCTGGAACTCTCTGGCCCCCAGCCTGCGTGGCTGCGGCCGTGCTACCGGTCAGAGCAGCAATTTCTGAGTAGACATATGGCCTGGATACATTGTGTATAGCCTGCACACACGTAGTGAAAATACAGGTGCCCACGTGGACACGTGTGCACTGGGAGTGCAGCTTGGGCAAGGCAGAGGGCGTGCCCTGCCATGTGAAGGCTAGTGGGAATAAGGCAGAAAAGAGACTCTGCTCAGTTCAGTGAATGGGCTCTGGGATGGAAGACAGCAGCCTGCAGGAGGCCAGAGGCAGGGGCTCTCCCAGAGCCCTCTATGGGGAATGGCAGCTAAACCAGGAGAAGAGGGGTGGGAGTGGTGAGGATGGTCTCACACCGGAGCAGCCATGCAAAGGCCCTGTGGCAGATGTAAGGTGTAGGCAGCTCCTGTGCAGAAGCTGGAGAGAAAAACAGCAGGACTGGAGCTCCAGAGGGAAGGGGGCGGGAACCCAGAGCGCTGCAGGCCTTGGGCTGTGTCTTGGGAGTGGTGGGGACTATGGCGGGGGAGGGGTGTGGTCCTAGACTGAGGTGGTGACCTGCCCCAGTGGCCGAGGAGATGGTAGGCGCTCCTGGGGGGCAGCCCCTGCCCACAAGCACGCTGGACTCCAGGCTCCTCTTGTCATCCCGACACCACCCAAGACCCTCTTCAGTGTGTACCACAAACAGACCCACAACACAGCGTAAAATATGAGTGTGCACTGCCCTGGAAGCTGGGCGCTGTGGTGGACATTCATGTCTGGAGCTGTGGCATTGCTCTGAAGATACCGGGCAAAGGGTGCTGGGGGAACCCTTCTTCACGCCCTATGTTGTTGGGAAAGCAAGGCCCAAGAGGGGAAGAGCTTCCCGCTGATTCCCAGCCTGGGCCACAGAGGCACGAGGCCTCTTCTGCAGGGCGAGATGCGGCAGCAGACCCGGGACCCTTGGCCGTGGCCGCGGCCACAGAGGAGTTCGGATCCCTCGGTTCGGATTCCTTTCTGCCAGAGCATCCGGAGCCTTCCCTGTACCCAGTGTCCCCCTGGCTCACAGGGTGGCGGGAACTGAGGCTCCTTCCTGCCTGTAACCACCATTCCCTCCGCTCTTTCTTATTAATTCATTTCTACTTGGGCTTCCCAGGGGATGCTAGTGGTAAAGGGCCTGCCTGCCAATGCAGGAGACATAAAAGATGTGGGTTCGATCTCTGGGTCGGGGAGATCCCCTGGAGGAGGGCATGGCAACCCACTCCCAATATTCTTACCTGGAGCATCCCCTGGACAGAGGAGCCTGGAGGGCTACCACCCATGGGGTCCCAAAGAGTTAGACCTTCCTGACGCATGCACCTGGAAGGTGACAAGGAATGGGAGCAGCCCCAAAGGGCTAGAGCGAAGAGGGAATCTCCTCGCCCTAGACCCCAGGTCCTCCTGTTAATGTGTCCCTGTTATCCTTCCAGAATGTTCTGTGCCTTTACAAGCATAAAATGCTTTAGACAATGGAATCCGTCTGCGTGTGGCTGGAGACCCTGGCTCACCCCTTGGCCGTCTCATCCCCAGCCTTCACTCTCACTGTTGCCCCCACGCCTCCTCCCCCTCACCCCCCATCCCCCATAGCGCCCCCACCCTCTCCTTTGACTCTCCAGCGGGTCCCTGCCCGTGGGGTCTGTGGGCATCCTCCAGGGCTCACTTGGGGGCGGGGGTACGGACTGGTCCCTGCTGAGTGACTGGGTGACTGCGGGACCAGAGAGGTCTCCAGGGCAGGAGGTTTCCAGGACCTCAGAGGCTGCGATGGATGGCGAGATGAGGGCCAGGTTGCCCCTGTCCCCCACGGGGTGGCTGGTTTTGGGGTGCTGACTCTCAGCTGAGACACGGCTGAGGGGTCCCCAAGGTGGAAGGAGAGGCAGAGGACCCGAGGAGCTGGCAAGCAGCGGCCTCAGAGCTCCGTGCGTGGCCCAGGTGGCCTGGCCAAGTCACTGAGGGGCGGGGGTGATGGTGGGGGGCTGCCCCCTGGAATTGGTGCCCAGGGCCGGCGGAGCCTCCCTGCCGCCTGGCCTGCGGAGTTTGGACAGGCAGTGTAGGTGACACCCTGGGCAGTCAGGGCTGCCAGCCCGCTTGTCCAGGCAGATGCAAGTGAGGTCAGAACATAGAAAGCACTGTCCCTGCCCCCAGCCCAAGCCCTGACCCTTCGGGTTCCACCAGTCCCTGTGCACATGTCCCTCCAGCTTGGCCCAGCCCTGGTTTCGGGGCAGCCTCCTCCCCGGAGCTCGCCCTGGGCCACAGGTCAGCTTGTCCCCCTCTCTGCCCGCCCAGCCCTAGCTCTTGGGGTGCAGCTGGTGGTGGCGCTGGGCCTGGCCCACACTCTGCCACCCTCCCTCCCCTCGGCCCTCCTGGAGACGGGGGAGAAGGTGCCCGTGGGTGCCAGGAGCCTTGGTACCTCTAAGCACCAAGTGCTCAGGCCCTTCTCGGACGGCCTGTCCTGATGCAGCCGCCGGTGTCATGGGGCAGGTCAGGGGGTGTCGAGAGCCCCGAGACCTGGGCTCCTGAAGTGTGTCCTGGCTAAGCACCCCTTCCTCTGTTCTCACCCCTCCCACCACCCCATGCTGTCAGGGACACCCTGACACCCCTGGGACACCCCTGGGACCTCCGCATCGTCGGCCCAGCCACAAGGGCCCTTCCTGACCGCCTCTTCCGATCTTGCCGCCATTCCCACCCCCTCCCATGTGACCTTGGACCGCTGACCTTGGATGAGCCCCTCTTGCTGAGAATTCCGGGAACAGACCCTGGCGTGGGGTGTGGGTGGGGCGTCACCCGTGGCCAGCAGCTGAGCGGGCAAGGACTCTGTGTCTCCTGCGAGGAGCATGAGCTTCCTCTCGGTACCAAGCAGGGGAACACGGAGAGGAGAGGCAGGGACATAGGTCGCAGCCAGAATATCGGGAGCCTCCCCTCCTCAGGAGAGCTCCCTGCCCCCGAGGGATGCCCAGCTGAAGGGGCTGATGCTCTCACTGTCCCCGCCTGGGACTCCGCAGAGTGTGTCTGTGCAACACAAGAGCACTGTGTGCGCCTATGTGTCTGTGCCCGGGCCGCAGGACGTGGTGGGAGCTCGCAAGGGCGCGTCTGTTCTCGGGAGGCCCCGCAGGCTCAGGTAACGCTTTCCAGGGCAGCCACCTTGCCCGTGACCCAAAGGCCCTGACCTGAAGGACCATGCGTGTCTACCCAGTGGGGGGTGGGGGTGGGGCAGAGCTGCTCAGAGCATGCAGGTGTTAGCACAGGCCTGGAGCACGGAACGCTGGATGTCTTCAAGGCCTGCAAGTGGCTTGGGGTGACAGGCTCTTGGGAAAGAGAGGCGTGATGAGGGTGCGGGTCTGGATGGGGCAGCCTGGAGCAGAGCCAGCCCAGGACAAGGCTCCTCTCTCCGCCCCCAGCACTGGACCTTCCGGCCGGGCCGTCTTTCTCTTTCCTCCGGGGCGGCTCTGCCTGGCTTCCGGCCAGGTTCCCCTGCAGGCCCTGGTGCCCAGGCTGGCGGGCAGGGGAGGGAGCCTCCCCACTGGCAGCCCAGCCCCACCCCGGCACCCCCGCCCCTGGACCTGGAGACCCTTCCTGGTCTGCTTTCCCTCTCTGCTGGGAGGATGACATGGCCGGGCCCCCTTGGGGCAGGCCTGGGATGCTCCACAAGTCGGCCGGGGTGCTCAGGAAGCTGGCTGGCCCCGCATGGGCTGGGAGTGGGGGCAGGTCGTGGTCGTGGGGCGGGGGGCCAGGGTCTCCTAGCAGACCACTCCCGGTTCTGCTAGTAAACGGAGGCCTGTCCCGGCTGCCAGCCCCTCCCTGTGGCCCCACGCCCCTGAGACCGCTCGCAGGCTGTCCGGGGTCTGTGACTGGGGTCGCCCAGGGGGGCTGCCTGTGCCTCTGGGAAACTAGCTCCCTGACCTGCCACAGCCCAGGAGGGACCTGTGGGGGCCCTGGTCACCCCATGGCAGGAGGGCAGGGTGGTCAGGCGCCCTTAGGTGGCCTCTCTCAGCCCTGCCCACCCGCCAGCCCGCGGGCTGCCATCCGTGCCGTGGCTGCCCACCCGCCCCTCCCCCAGGGCAGCCTTCTCCAGGACACAGGCGGGCACTGTTCAGGGGGCCGGCCGGGACAACAGAGCGCCTTTTGTGGCTGGTGTCTGGGGATGCCATTGGTGGCCTGGGGTGGGTGGGGAGGGGACGGCAGGGCCGGGAGGGGAGCGGGGGGCCCAAGGATGGAGGTGCGGCTAGAGAATCCCGGAGCCTGGCAGGGCGGCATCGAGCCCACACCCCTGTGGGCAGGGAATCTGGGGCACCCCGGCTTCTGATGGCAGGCGGGGCCTGGACAGTCCACCTGGGCACGGAGGCGGGTGGGGCACCCCTCAGCGGGTTGGTGACCCCTCCAGCTGTGACGTGGGGCTGACACTGTTCCTGCCTCGCGGGGGTCCCCTGAGACCCGAGACCCGGCCCGGTGTGCGGTCAGCCCTCGCTCATCTCCATGACTCCAGCTCCTCCTCCCTCACCTGACTCTCTGGGGTCCCCCATCCCTCACCCAGAGGCTGCCCCGCAGGCTCCGAGAGGCCATGCGGTAGGCTGCGGGGCAGAGGCTGGCCAAAGTGCTGGGGCCAGGCCCTCAGCAGGCTTCTGTCCGCAGGCAGGTTGGGGAGGCAGGGACCTGAGGGGGCTCGGGTGCCTGTTGATCGCTGGGACCCAGGACGGGCAGTGTGCGCTTGACGCCGCAGTGACCCCAGTCAGGGTATGTGAACCCATGGACCAGACAGAGGCCAGCAACCTCGGGGATACAGCCACCCATGAGGACTTCTGAGAGGAGGGACCGGCGACCACACTAGAGCCTGGCACTGAGGCCAGGCGCCCCTCCCACCCTCACCTTTGGTCAGTGGGCTTGTGGAGCCTGACCACCAGGGGAGGCCTGGGCTCTGGCTGTGGCTGAGGGCGGGGACCACGGGCGGCTCAGACAAGCCACTGCACGGTCACCTGCAGGGAGGGGTGTGGAGCCGCCCTCCCCGGCCCGGCCCTCCTCTGAGGCCCTCTCCTGGGCTCCCCTGGGCTCCCCCTCCAGGCTGGCCCCTCCCCGGTCACTGACCCGCACATCCCATAGCACACGCTGAGCCCTCCTCCTGCCGTCAGCCTCATGCAAGCGTGCTACAGGTGCCCACGTGTGCAGACACCTTGCAGACACGTGTGCACACAGAACACACACATGCTTGCACAGATACGCACACGCATCTGCTCCCCAAGTTCAGCGAAGGTCCCCACCGCCCATCGCCTGCTTACTTAAGGTGGGGGTCTGGTCATCTCTGAGGCCCTGTCTGTCCTCTGACCACCCCCCGCCCATCTCCTCCCATCTCTCTGGGCCTGCGCCCCCCACCCCATCAGAGGAACCCCTCGGTGAAGATCAGGGGCTGCCCCCGCTGATCCCAGGACCCTGACGGCATCGCCCCTTGGGGACACTACCCCGGGGTGCCAGGCGGGGTCAGGGGCTCCCTCGCGGGCCCCAGCCCCTCTCAGCTGTGATCTCCCAGTCTGGGATGGGTTCGACTGGTTGGCCTCCACCCCGCTCTGTGACCTGGGGCCTGACACTAGTGTGCCCCGGCATGAGCGGCCTCAGCCGTTTATCCAAGGCCTTGTTGGAGCTCTCAGGCAGGCAGTGAATAGAGGCGGGGGGGCCCCCGCTGTTGGAAAGCACCTGTGGGCCTGTCGGGGGCAGGGTAGACGGTGGGGTCTGGGCAGGTGCAGGTGAGTGGCCACTGGCAGGCTCAAGGGCCTCCCATGCTGGCGGCCTGGGCCTCCTGCCCAGCTCTGCCCTGAGTCCAGCCAAAAGAGGCCGGACCAGGCCACTCAGGGGCTTGGGCTCAGAGCTGGGACTGCCTTCTGGCCAGCAGAGCTGTCCTCAAGGCCCAGGGCATGGAGCCCTCGAGTTTTGGAGAATGCCTGGCCCTCTGGTGGCCCCAGCGACCCCCCACTGTGGGAGCCTGTGTGAAAACCCCACGGGGGGGCTCTGCCAGGCCATCTTCTAACCCCAGGAGCCTCTTGAAGGCTCACACCAGAGCCTCAGTCTTGGGGGTACCCTGACTTGCCCCTTACCTGCCCCCATTGGCATCGCCTACTTCCCCAGGGTGCAGGCCAGAAGGTGCCCTCCTCCCCCGCCCGCTGGGCCCAGGGCCACTCCCTCCTGTGGCCCCAGCACCTGCCCCGCTTCCTTCCTGCCCTCGGGCCAGCTTCTCATGTCGCCACCCTTCTGGGGGGCAGTTCTGAACAGGGGCCTGCCCTGCTCATTACCCTCACTGCTCCTCTTGCCCGCTGAACAGGGCCCAGGGGTGGCCTTGCTCCCCACACAGGCTGACCGGAGCCTAATGAGCCAGTCTAGATGAGGGCTGGCGGGCTCCCATGGGCCCCCGGATGGGCAGGGTAGGGCGGTCTGCCTGACCCGGGGCAGTGCCCTGCCTCTCAGGGGGCAGGGGCTTTGTCCCGCAGACACGGGCCCAGACCCTGGCTCCGGCATCCAGCACCCACAGACTCCCAGGTGGCTCTTCCTTGGCCCCCACACGCCCCGCTGCACAGTGATCCTCCAGGTTGCGGAAAGTTGTGTCTGGCAGAGGAGGTCCTCCCATGCGTCCCGCCATGTGGGGCCAGGCTAATGCCCCGTACACACCTGCGAGGCCACAAGATGGGGGATGCGCCCGTGCCTCGCCAGCCCCTCAACCCCAGCATGCAGGCAGAGTGTCTGCTCCAGGCTGTATCCACTTTCCAGACGAGAGGGCTGGGAGTGGGCTCCCAGAAGCAGGGATGGAGCAGGGGGAAGGTGGGCAGGGCCCAGGCAGGCCCCTCTAGGGGCAGCCGTGCGGCTTTGGGGCGGCCTTGACCCTGGGTCCAGGGGGATGGGACAGGCTGAGTTGGCTGTTGAGTGGTGGGGTCGGGGGGGCTGTTGGAGGAGGCACCAGACTGTGATGAGGGTCTCCGATGGGCTCTGCCGACATCCACCAGGGACTCTCCTGAGCATCAGAACAGGTCTGTCTCAGGGCTGGGACCCCAGCTGGGGGGCTGGCAGCCGTGTTAGTTCCCAGCCTAGGGCCAGGAGAGGGGGCGCTGCCACTGGGGCAGGGGCTCAGGTGAGGTCTCGAATCCCACGGCCACCCTGCAGGCAGGCCCCCAGCTCTGGGATTCGCCGTAGTACCCTGGCCCCAGCCTCAGTCCCCGAACATGGGCTACGGGGCTCTGCGGTGCTGGTCCCAAGGCTGGCCCAGGATGGCCTGGAGGTGTGGCAGGATTGGGGCTTCCTGGAGGCAGGGACCGAGGGCAATCTGCCCAGTTCTGCCCAGAGGGCCAGCACAAAGAGTTTGCAAGTTCCCTCCCCAGCGTTTGCCACTAAAGAGCCCCCAAGGGTCATCCCTGGTGCTGTGGAGCCCCCTCCCTGCTCCTCTCCCCACTGGGGGCCCCTCCTGCCCCATCTCTGGGTAAAGGGTCCAGTGCTTCCCTTATGCTGGGAGCGTGAGGCTGCACGCCCACAATACAGATGGGGAAACTGAGGCTGGGGGGTAAGGGGTGTAGCTGCATCCACACAGCCGGGGGAGGCTGCTGACGCCCAGCCACCCTGGCTCGGCTGGCGCAGAGCCCGAGGCTGCCCGTGCCCCGCTCCCTGCCCTGCCTCCACAGCCTGTGGGGAAGGACGGCAGGAGGGGACTGCAGAGCGGTGGCCGACCTTGTGCCGCCGGCCAGCTGGGCCTGGCAGCACTAAGCGGCTGGCGCGTGCGCGGTCAGCAGAGCGGAGGGGCCGCCCCCGGCCAGGGAGCTCGGGGGGCAGCTGTGGCTCTTCCTGTACCCACCCGCCCAGCTGCCATGGGGGACAACCCCAGCAGGGGCTTCGGGGAGGTGAGGTTTGCAGGCAAAAGGAGCTCTCCAGGGTCCATGTGCAGGCGGGTCAGGAGGGGCGGTGCTGGCCTCTGAGCCCAGGCTCTGCTGAGTCTCCACTGACTTGCGGCATCCCGCCCCCAGCACCC
Source organism: Ovis canadensis (assembly GCF_042477335.2). Taxonomy (NCBI): domain Eukaryota; kingdom Metazoa; phylum Chordata; class Mammalia; order Artiodactyla; family Bovidae; genus Ovis; species Ovis canadensis. Next base: position 24,923,110 of record NC_091253.1, on the reverse strand, counting down.
ACAGTGAGTGGGTGGTACAAGGCCAGGCCCACTCCTCCACAGGTCAGGGGACCCCAGGGCCAAGAGTTTGGGGGCAACCTGGAGGTTCAAGTGTGGGTACCCCTGCCTCCTCACTGTGACCCCATCTGAGCCTCGGTTTCCTCATGTGACAGGAAGGGGGGCAGAGCCCGCCTGGCTGGGGGGACAGGCAGGGGTCAGCGCAGGCCGAGGCCTGGTCCCCGGGGGCTGCAGGTGACTCCAGGGAAGGGGAGAGGGCGGCTCCCTGGCAGGAATGCAGGTGGGAGGCTGAGTGGTATGTGCCAGGCACAGGGCGGATGGATGTCAGCAAAACCAGACCGAGGTCTGACCCCACCCTCATCCCCCATAGAGCCAGTCACTCCTGCAGACTTGAGGACTCTGCACCCGCCCAGGCAAGGCTCAGAGAGGCGAGGCTGCAGGAGGCCGGGGAAGACCTCTGTCCTCTGCCCTCCACTCCACCCTGCTTTCTCCTCTGGCTGGGTTTGCGGATCCTTCCCTGAAAGATGTAGGGGAGAGGTGTGGTCTGAGAGGCCTGGAGGCCCAGCGGCAGGATGACCCCCGTGGTTGTGATGGAGCCAGTGGGCAGGCCCGGAGCCCCCAGAGCCTTGCCAGGCTTCCCAGCCAGATGGGCATAGCCAAGGCCCCTGGGCCAGCGGCCCTGGCCAGGGCTGCCCACCACTTCCTGCCCAGGCTTGCTTGGGGAGGAAGTGACCTGCCCCTGGCTCTATGCCCCTGCAGGTGGACACACAGACAGGTGGGCAGAACGGGTGACTGAGCGCGGGGCCAGGGCCCGCATTGGAGGCTCGGAGCCCGGGTGGGCACTGCCCTCAGTGTACCCTCCCCAGGGGCTCAACCCTGCCCTCTGCTCTTTCTCTTCCAGCTGCTGCTTGAGACCATGGGTGGGTGCCAGGCTGCTGGACCATAGGAGCCGCCACTGCCCCCACAGTGCCCGGAAGCCACCTCTGCCCCACCCCCGCCCAGAGCCCCGGCCCCCCAGCGAGCCCCAATCCCGCTCGCCGCCGGACCCTGGCATGTCCAGGCCTGGCCCGCGCCTGCCTGCCCAGCCCGCGGAACCCCGGCGGCCCCGCGAGCTAGGATGAGGGGCCAGGCCGCCGCCCCGGGTGCCCTCTGGATCCTTGGGCCGCTGCTGCTGCTACTGCTGGGGCGCCAGGCGGGCACGGCCGCGGGCACGGCCGCCGGGCCTGGGGCTGAGCCCTGCACCACGCTGGTGCAGGGCAAGTTCTTCGGCTACTTCTCGGCAGCCGCGGTGTTCCCGGCCAATGCCTCGCGCTGCTCCTGGACCCTGCGCAACCCGGACCCGCGCCGCTACACGCTCTACATGAAGGTGGCCAAGGCGCCCGCCTGCAGCGGCCCCGCCCGCGTCCGCACCTACCAGTTCGACTCCTTCCTGGAGTCCACGCGCACCTACCTGGGCGTGGAGAGCTTCGATGAGGTGCTGCGGCTCTGCGACCCCTCAGCGCCCCTGGCCTTCCTGCAGGCCAGCAAACAGTTTCTGCAGATGCAGCGCCTGCGGCCACCCCAGGACAACACCCTGGGGGCCCGGGACGGGCCCCCCGGGCCCAGCGACGACTTCTCCGTGGAGTACCTAGTGGTGGGCAACCGCAACCCCAGCCGGGCCGCCTGCCAGATGCTGTGCCGCTGGCTGGACGCCTGTCTGGCCGGCAGCCGCAGCTCACACCCCTGCGGCATCATGCAGACCCCCTGCGCCTGCCTGGGTGGGGACACCGGCGACCCTGCCTCCGGCTCCCTGGCCCCCCGCGGGGACGTCTGCCTGAGGGACGGCGTGGCTGGGGGCCCCGAGAACTGCCTCACCAGCCTGACCCAGGACCGGGGTGAGGACGGCGCTCCAGGTAAGTGAGCAGCAAGGCGTCCATGACGCAGCGCAGGGGGCAGGGCCGGGGGGGCACTGCTGGTCACCTGGAGGTCCGGGGTCGCTTGACCCAGGGAATACTGTTTGGAATTCTGGGAGAGGTGAGGGTGAGCCCTGTGGGGGTCAGAGGCAGGGCAGTGCAGAGGTGAGAGTGGGCGTGTGCTCGGCCGGTGCCACCTTCTTAGCAAGCTTGGGGTCCTTGGTGAGATGGGCACCAGCACAGGGCGGGGCTGGTACCATCAGGGAGGTGGGACGGGGAGCGGAGCTCCCAGGGGCGGGGCAGGAGGGAGACCCTGCACGTGCACGGAGGGGAGGCCCCCGTGGGACCCCAGGGTGAGGGTGATGGGAGACAGCTCTTCACCATCTGTGCAGGTGGAGACCAGTGTGCCGGGCACTCGGGAGCCAGGCTGGGCTGGGCGTCCATGCGGGTGGGTCCCCATGGGGCCAGGTGACGTGCCCAGGGCTCTTGGCCTCTGCCAAGCCAGTGAGACTGATGAACTCCTCAGAAAAACGTCTTTCAAGGCATAAGAGCCGCTCCGTGGGGGGGTTTCAAAGGGAATCAGCTCTCCTGGAACATGGTTCTATTCATGGCCCCTGGGCCAGGGAGCCCAGATTAGAAACTTCCATGAAGCGGTGAACATAGCTGGAGAGAAGAGGGAGGGAGTGGGCAGAGCCCCCAGGGGTGGAGGCGCGGCATCCAGGAAGCCGTCGGGAAACCCCCACCTTCCGTCAGTTGGGTTGGGGTCCCCGGTGATGGGGTGCGAGGGCTGATCTTCAGGCTGGACCAGGTGGAGGGCGCTGTGACCTAGGCACAGGCAGCCCCACAACATGGTGGTGGGAGTGGGCCTCCGGGTGGAGGAGGAGGACAGAGCAGAGAGAGGGCAGCGGCTTTGGGAGGCCGGTGGGTGCAAGAGGGCCGGGCGGGGTGGTGGCCTGGCCACACGCGTCGCTCGACCTCTCCTTAGTGGTCACCTGCCCCCTGAACCTCAGCGTCCTCACCGGCAAGGTGTTGACTGCTTTGAGGGACTGTCCAGTCGCCTCAGGCCTGATGGCCCTGGAGCTTGGCCCACACTGGAGGCCACGGCACAAGAGCTGGCCTCTGCCAGATCCCGGGGCAGTGACCGTGCCAGGGAGATAACCCAGTCTAGCTGGAGCCACACAGAGCTTTCGGGACAAGGTCAAGGAGGCGGGGCCGCTGTGATGAGCTGGGAGCTTGTGGGGCTCGATGTGGGTGCTGGAGAGAGCAGGCCCAGGCATGCAGTTGAGTGCAAAGGTGACCAGGCCTTCCGGACGGGGTTTGCCTCTTCTCTTGAGAGCTGAAGGGCCATGGGGGCTTTAAGCAGAGGGGGCACAGGGCTGGGGCTGTCGATGTGGTGTCTGGCTCAAAGCAGAAATCCGGGAGGGAGCTGATGCTGGCCTGGCCGGGAGGAAGGGGAAGCGCCTGGGGGATGGGGTGTGCAGCTGATGGACTTGCTGATGCCAAGGATGTGGGCGTGGAGGAAGGAGATTGATCGCTGGCCCATGCCCAGGTTTCTGGCTGGGCGTGAGGACATCAGCTGAGGTGGGGAAGTAGTGGGGAGGAAGATCCGGGGGTCAGAGTGGGACCGGACTATAAGAGGCCCATAGGCCATCCAGCGGGAATGTCATTTGAGAGGGACCACGGGGTCAAGTTCAAGTTAATCCCAGCCTGCCCTGCACTTGCTGTGTCCCTGGGTCAATCCCCTCAGGCTCCTTGTCTTAAAAATGGAGTAAAACATCTTCTTTCCTTGGTTGTCATGAAGAATGAGAACTGGGGTGAAAGTGTTTCTAAGCAAAAGCAACATCAGTGATGAAATGTCAATATCGATGTTTATTATTAGGTAGGGGATCTGGAGGGCTTGGCAGGCAGAGACAGATTAGAGGAGGAGGAGGGCTATGTGGGGACTCTGGACTTGAGCAGAGATTCTGAGGACGGAAATGTTTGCTTGTGGTGCTGGAGGGAGGTGGGCATGTGTGCATGCTTGCACTCATACGTCTGAGTGCATGTGTGTGTAGTGTGTTATGTGAGCATATGTCCACAGTGTTCTGTAAGCCTGTGTGTTCGGTGTGTTATGCGAACATGCGTGTGTTCATGCATCCACGTGTACAAGTGTGTGTAGGGGGGACATGTGTGTGTGCATTCACACAGGCACTGCCAGTATGTATGTGTGCACACACTTACACATGCACGCGTGAGTATTTACATGTTTGTGTGGCTGGCGTGTACACGTGTGCACGCTGGTGTACAGTGCATCCGGTATCTGTGTGCATTGTTTGTGCATGCGTGTGTGTGAGCATGTACACGTGTGCACTGGTATGCACTTGCATTCACTGCACATGTGCGTGTGTGTGTGTGTGTGCAGGCTGGCTCTGTGCAAGTCTTGACAAAGCTCAAGTCAAGGCTCCGTGGCAGGGCCAACTGCCTCGTGGAAGACAGTTTGGAGGGCACACGGGCTGGGGCTGCCACCGGGAATTGAGGAGCTCGACTCTGAGGGGCAGGGCGGCAGGAATAGGAGGTGGTCACCCCCACCGAGGGGCGGTGCAGACCCCGTGCCCGTGCCTGGACTCAGAAGGCCCTGATGCTTCTGAGGCCTTGGGAGTACACGTGGCGTCAGCAGGTTACAGCACGGCCCCTTAACCAGTTCACTCTTCCCAGCCGCCCAGGTGGCTGCCAGCGAGGACCCGCCTCCCGGCCCAGGAGCTCGGGTGCTCCCAGGCCCGGAACTCTCTCCCCACATGGCCCCTCTCTCAGGGGCTGCCCAGATGGCACGTGGCGGCAGCCCCAGGCCCACTGTCTCCTCACTCTCTCTCCCTCTCTTCCCACATGGAATCGCCTGTGAACACCAGAGAATTTCCCATGTCCTGACTCTGTCCCTGCCAGGATGTCCCCGTCGTGGGGCAGGGACTGGAGATGCCCTGTGGTGGCCCAGCCCCTGGCGGCAGCAGGCCCTTGATAAATGCGTGTTGAGTAAGGGGAGGCACAGAGGGTCCAGGCTGCGGGCAGGCTCACACAGCTTGAAAGGGGAGACCCGGAGCAGAGCAGCTCTTGGCCACCCAGGGCTTCTCCTGCAAGAGCTCAGGTGAGAGGGTCTGGGTGTGTGTGTGTAGGGGCAAGGTGGCCCACGGGCCAGAGAGGTCTAGCAGTCATCCAGAAGACACACAGCTGAGCTGGACCCCATAGCGTGCTGCAGAGCCTGTGCCCCAGAGCCGTGCCCCCCACACCGAGCAGGGGAGTCTGGGTAAGGCGTGTCCTCCGTCCCGGCTCGAGGGGGCTGTGCAATGCCCAGAGTGAGCAGGCGGCCCAGGCCAGCCCGTGGCCCACTTTCAGCCCTGCCCCCGCCCGGCCTGTCCAAACGCCACATGGCCACGCCATGCGTCCGACTGGCAAGCCTTCCTCAGGCCAGAGCACCGCTCCCTGCCCCCGGCCGGCCACCCCTCTGCACAGCCTGCCCGCTCCCGCCCCCTCCAGAGTCTCTCTACATTTTTCTGCCTCTGGTGAGATGGGGCCATTTCTCTCAAGGGTTGCTTTAAATATTCATGTTTTAATTAAAGAATTTTATTGCAGAAGCGACATGTAAGATAATGAAAAAGCGGCATCCTGGGGGCTGGGGGCCAGTGTGTGTGTGTGTCCCTGTGTGTATGTGTGGGCCCCTGTGTGTATGTGTTCCTGTGTGTGTGCGTGTATTCTTGTGTGTGTGCATGTGTGTCCCTGTGCATATGTGTGGGTCCCTGTGTGTTCATGACCCTGCGTGTGCACATGCATGCCTCCCCCAAGTGCCTGCATGGGTGGGGTGGGGCTGGGCTGGAGCCTGAGTGTGTGACATCCCCAGCGGGCGTAAGGCGGGGATGCTGGGCCTAGGGGCCGTGACCTACCCCAGGCTGAGTGCCCCGGTGCCTCCAGGCCTGTCCGCTCTCAGCTGGGCGCCCCTGCCCTGACACCCCATGGGCTTTGGAGTAATTCCCACCCTCAATGCTGCACAGCTACCCTCTCTAGGGGCTGCAGTGTGTGGAGAGAGGCAGGGCTCTGATGGGAGGAGGTACTTCAGGGGGAAGGATGTGTCTCTGGAGTTTAGGGGTGACCAAGAATGTGTTAGGGACCCGGGGCAGGGGACAGGAGCAGGAAGGGACAGGAGCAGGAAGGGTCAGGGCTTCCCTGCCAGGATGGTTTTCATCCCAGCCCGGGGAGCTATTCTTTTGCGCAAGGGCCAACTTAGAAAACCTGGAAAACAAGGTTTCCAGCTCCAGGCAGACAACCTCCGGGTGGACAGAGGAGGACGTGACCTCGTGGAGCCCATAAGAGCACACGGGGGGCCGCCCAGAGGGGGGTTCCCACACTACCCTGCAGCTGGGAGGCTGGGAGCTGTGGCCCTGCTAGGGTCTCGCTTCCCCCAAAGCGGGAAGGGCTGTGAGTTGTGTAGCCAAAGCTCCGGGAGGGGAAGAGACCTGCCCAGGTCATCCAGCATCGAACTGCAAAGCCAGGCAGGACCCAGGCCTCCGTCTGGGCTTGTAACAGGCATCCTTCTTAGGACAGGGGGCGCCTGCCGGACTAACCCTGCAGACGGGGTCCTATCACTGACTTGCCGAGACTCAGTTTCCTTCTGTGAAATGGGGACGGGACAGTACCTGCCTGTAGGGTCCGGCGCCTCTGTCGTGCATGGAGGAACTCTCCTCGTCCTCCTCCTCTGGCAAGTGGCCTGTGGGCAGTGGCTGCGGTTCTCAGCTCCGTCCTGAGATCCCACAGTGCCTCCTGCAGCTGGGCAGCTTGCTGGTCACTTGGCCTGACAGTGGAAGCCTCAGGCCTTGGTGAAGGATGCACCAAGTTTGGACTTATGGAGCCAGAGCGGGACTGTGGTTTGGGTGGGGGCGGAGCTGCCTATCCCCTGTGGCCTTCATTTGCACATCCATGCAAGGGGCTCAGAGGAAGAACCTGCATGCTGCAGGGCAGGCCTTGACTCTGGGGGCTGCAATCCTCCCAGGGGCTTGACTGCACTGTGGTTGCCAAGGGACCCCAGCCTGATGGTCAGGGGCGGGGCGGAAACAGGCGGTGCTGCGTGACCTGCTGGACTGGGGAGACCTCTGCTGGACGAGACAGGAAGTGCAGACTGCCTCCTCCAAAGGGGACCCAGGAGGCGGGGAGGCCCAACGGGAAGAGGGCCTTCCTGAGCGCCCCACCCCAGCCCACTGGGGCACAGGGACCCGGGGACCGGGGCCACCACAGCCTCCAGACAGGGGTGCCAGGGTGGGAAGGAGGCCTGGAGACCCCTCGCTGTGTGTCCGCGCTCCTGGGTGGCCAAGGCTGCCTGGCGGCCATTAATTGGCTCTATTCATCCCTTAATGAGATGGAAATGAGGCTTCCAGACAGAGGGGGCATTGAGCCTGGGAAGAATGGCGGCTTCTTTCCGGGCCTGGAGGGGCAGCCCACCCCCCAGCCTTGCCCACTCTTCTGCTGCCCCTTCAAAGCCCACCCACCCCAAGAGCCCCATGGTCACCCAGCAAAGGGTAGCCTGAGCTCCTCTGAGCCCAGCTCTGCAGGCCCCCGGAGACCTGCCTGGGGGACTCCCTGGTCGTGGACGCGCTTGCCTGGGGAACATTTGTCAGGTGTCACCCATGTGTGACAACACACAGTAAAAACGATAACAAGAGATAGCAGCTGCCATTAACCGAGCGTGCATCAGCGGTCAGGGCTCGGGATGCGACAGGGATCCTGTGTTGAGGATCAGAAGTCAGTCTGTGATGAGGATCAAGGCCGTGTGTGATCAGGATCGGGAATCAACATGTGAGCAGAGTCAGGGCCAGGCCCAGGGGGCAGTCTGTCCTCTGAGCCAGTGGACCCCCTGCCTGGCCTCTCCTGATATGACCCTTCCTCTCCTTCCCCTCCCCCTACCACATCCCCACCACCTGGGTCACCAAGGTAACCAGCCCTGAAATAGTGGGTGTTTTGGCAGCTGAGGCCTAACCTGAGTCTATCCTGAAAGACTGAGCTCTGCAGCAGTTGCCATGGGAACCAAGTGGCATCCTCCGATTAGCCTGGCTTGGACACCCTCTCTCTCCCACCCACTGCCAGCTTCCACGTCACTCAGGCTTCCATACGGGGGCTGGGCTGGGGCAGCAAGGGGGGACAGGCAGGACGGGCCCGCCGTGTCCCTGCGGCCAGGCCGGCCTCCGACTCCAGCCTCTCCGTTCCTCCGTGTCAGTGTGACAGGACAGGGGCTCAGCCGGTGAGACCCCGGCCCCAGGCCAGGGGCTTCGAGTGCTGCTGGCAGCCTGCCTTGTCTGATGGCTGCAGGGGCAGTGCTTGGAATCTGATCGGGGACCTGATCCCGGCTCCCCTCGCTATCAAATGCGCGTGGCTGTGGGGCTCCTGCCGACCACCGGGCCCCGAGGGAAGGCGCCTGAAGTGGCGGCAGTGAGGCCCCGTGTCTGGGCAGCCTCAGCCTGTCACACCCTCAGAGCCACTCACAGGCAGTGTGCACCAGGGGCTGTCCTGGGCACCCCCCACCCACTCCGCGTGCCCTGGTCTGCTGGCTGCACACCCGAACCCCTGGGACACAGGCATTTGCAGTTCAAAACCAAGACATATCTGTGTGGCAGCCTCCATGCTCTGGCTCCTTCCCAGCCCTGGGGACCCTGGAGTCCCCTGCCTGGTGAGGCTCAGGCCTGCTTGCCTCCTCAACTCCAGGGCAGATTGTCCTGTGGGATGGGGTGGGGGGAGCCTCACCAGCTCCCGACTGTCTGGACCACCCCTCTCTGAGCCTCAGTTTCCTCTGCTTTAAGTGGGTCCACACCTGGTTCCTGGGTGGACTGGGACTCCAGGTTCCTGAGGCATCTGGTGCCAAGTGGGGAGGGGGGACAGGAAGTGGGGAAGACAGGACTCCGCTGCCCAGGATGCCTCCTGAGGGCCAGCCTTGCGGGAGCACCGGGCCTTGAAGGGTGGGGGCTCAGGTCCAACAACCTACTCAGCCCATCCTGACTAGGGGAACCCAAGCATTCTGTCACTAGGGCAGGCTCAGACTTCTCACGTGGACAATGGGGGCAGAGAGGCCCTGGTGGGAGCACAGGGCATCAAGCCCAGGCCCAGGAGGGGCTCAGAACCAGGGCCCTTGGCCCCCAGGAACCAGGGTCCCTGCAAAGCTCAGCCTGGCCTCTACTCTGCAGCCCTGGCAAGGTCCTCCCCGGGCCCCTCTGCACTGTGTGTGTGGGAGGGGCACAGCAGGGCCCATGCCCACCCACAGACCACGCAATTAAGGTCAGAGCCAGCCCCTCCTGCCGGTCCCCTGTCGGGGTGCTTTGGCCTGTCCACCTGCCGCACCCACCTGCGTGTCCCAACTGCAGGGCTGGTCTGAGAACAGGAGGCCTGACTTCTGTGTGCCCTTGAGGCTCTGCCTCTCTGGGCTCCGGGGGAGGCGGGACACTTGGGAGGGGGGCCTCTGTGAGGGCAGAGAAAGATCCTCGATGGCTTGGGGGCCTGGAGGGTGAATGAACCTTGCCTTCTGAATGGGGACCCCGGGGGGGTGGATCTTGGGCCCCCTCCCCTGCCTGCCATTCATTTGCTTCCGGCGCCCCCTGCTGGTCAGGTCCCAGCACAGGCACAGGACAGAACCCAGCACCTGGACGCCCAGCTTGCTGCGCGTCAAAGCAGATTCTCTGGAGGAACCTGGTGGGCCGGTGGTTAGGACTCGACACTTTCACTGCCTTTGCTCGGGTCAGGTCCCTGGTCTGGGAACTAAGAGTCCACACGCTGGGCAGAGTGCCAAAACACACACACACAAAATGGGATTTTCTAGCATTGACTGAGACCCCACACCTGTGGTCTCCCCATCGTTTCTTGCTGCTTGCCATCACAGGCGGCAGACTTGGTTAGACGTGCCCTCATCTTCAGGTGGAGGGCATGAGGGCAGGGTGGGGTGGACCTGACCATCCCAGGGCAGTGGGTGGGGGGCCCCCACATGAACCCCGTCTTTCGGCTCCAGCACCCACCCTAGGGATCTGCACAGTCTGCCTCTCCCCCACGTCTCCCCAGAGAAGCCAGGCTCCGAGAGGCCACAAGGGCCCTCCCGCGGGGCCAGGCGCGACTTGCCCTCGGCCAGCCTGGCTCCCCTGCTCCCGCCCCAGGTGGGGCAGTGGCCCAGCTCCAGGCTGACTCCCAGTGCCAGGCCTGGGCAGTGCCATCTCCTTGCCCCGTTCCTGGGGTCTGTATCAGGGGCTGTGTGCCGGGCACCCAGCCCACGGTAGGCACTTGGTGACCTGCGCATGCCCTTGCTGGGTCTGACTTGACCCTGCTGTTCTGGGAGCAAGGGGCCCTGGAGTTCCTGAGGACAAATGGGGTGGCAGCACCAGAGTCCCTCAGGGCGGGAGCTATCTGGCCTATGGACTGAATGCCCGGATGAAGCAGCCCCTCCCTGAACCCATCAGTGCAGCCCAGCTCTCGCCCAAGATGTTGGCCTCCTGCTCCTCACCCCTCAGTGCCTCCCCGGTACTTGGAGGCTCTTAGTGTCCTCGGTGACGTCCCTGGTGGCTCAGACGGTAAAGCGTCTGTCTACAATGCAGGAGACCCGGGTTCGATCCCTGGGTCGGGATGATCCCCTGGAGAAGCAAATGGCAATCCACTCCAGTACTATTGCCTGGAAAATCCCATGGACAGAGGAGCCTGGTAGGCTACAGTCCATGGAGTTGCAAAGAGTCGGACACGACTGAGTGACTTCACTTCAGTGTCCTCGGTGGCACTGGGGCCACCAAGGGGCTCAGACCTTCAGGGACATGAGGTCATGATGCTTGAGGCGACAGGACTGGGATGAAGATCTGTGAGAGGGCTGAAGGAGGGTGGCCAGAGGGGCCTGGAGGCCAGTCTCTGCTGTGTGTAGGGGAGGGGAGGCCTGGCGGGGCCCAGGGTGTGAGACCTCACTAGGCCACCAGGTGTGGGGCCTCTCGTGTCCCTGAGTGATGGGGTAATGAACACACAGATCATGGGGGGAGGGTGAACAAGTCTGGAGGAAACTAGACTGAGGGCCATGGGGGGGGGGGATCCGCAGGGGCTGAGGCTCGGTGCCAAGTAGAAGAGCCCCCTCTGCCCCCACCCCCTCACTGGGCCCTGAGAATAAGGCAGCTGTTAAGGTGGGCGGGGTGCCTTTCATTCATTCATTCTTCAGACCTGCCTAGGGTTCCAGCTCTGGATCCAGCCGCTACACTGGGGACCTAAATTCAGAGTCAGTGTAGACCCTGGCCTGGGAGCCTGTAAACAGAGCCAGAAAGCACTCAGACCCCAGAGGGAACTGGGGTCGCACCTCTGCCTCTCCCTGCCCTGCCGGCCGCCTATGCTTCGCACCCCATCGCTAACCTCATCCAGGCCCACTCTCGCCTCCTGGCTGACCCTCCAGGGCGCTGCGCTGGTTAAGATGCCAAGGCTTCTTCGCAGGGGCCGCTCTACCCCCAGACCCCTGCGAGATCCCTGAGACACTGCCTGAAAGGCATCGCAGCCCTTTGACCCCGGCCCTGACTCTGCCCTCTGGTTCCCACCAGGCGGCTGGAAGTTGTGGTCCCTATGGGGCGAGTGTACGCGGGACTGCGGGGGAGGCCTGCAGACGCGGACGCGCACCTGCCTGCCCGCACCGGGTATCGAGGGCGGCGGCTGCGAAGGGGTGCTGGAGGAGGGCCGCCTGTGCAACCGCAAGGCCTGCGGCCGTGAGTGCGCGGACTGGTGGGACGGGCAGAGTCGCGGGGTGTGGGGGGGAGAAGGAGGGGCCCGGGCCGGGCCAGGTGGGGAAAAGGGCGGGGGGCTGGGTCTGGCCGGACCAGGGAAGGTGCTGGGGCCAGGCTAGGCCGGCTCGGGCTGTGAGGGGCGGGATCTGGGGTGGGCGGGGCCAGAGGGGTGGAGCCTAGCTAAGGGCGGGGCCAGGCTTCGCCGGGCCCAGGCTGTGAGGGGTGGGACCAGGGGTGGGGCCTAGCCAAGGGCGGGGCCAACTCCTCGTCCTGGCCGGGTGGCATCGGAAGTAACAGCCTAGGAGGGGCGGGACCAGGTGTTAGACTGGATGCGGCTGTCTTAGCACCTGAGGACTGGGGATTCTGGGTGCACGCGGAAAGCTGTCAGTGAGGCTTCTCCCTCCACCCCGATCCCCAGCCCTGGCCAGAGCTGCCTGTCCCAGTTGCATCTTGCCTCCAGGATGTATTTCTCTAATAAGGCTCTCTAATGACCTCATGCATATTTTAGCTGCTGCTTCCATAAAGTTAAATCAAGTTATAATGAGACTGTCATTCTTCGGGTTGTTTCTTCCCCGATGAATTTTCCTGGGGAGAGGAGCTCATCTCAGAAGCCTGGGGAGGGCCCTGTGGTGTCTGGGCTGGGCCGCGGGGCGCAGGACCGCAGGCGGGATGCTAAGGAGGGGACAGCAGCAGCCATTCACACCTGGTGCCCTGCGGGTGATGCTGCGGGCCCCGGGGGAAGAGAGGGAGGGGCGCAGGACAGGGGAGTCTGGACCAGACAGGGCTTGGCAGCAGACAAGGGTGCCCTGGTCCCAGGTTTCTCAGCTGCCCAGTGGGACCAAGTGGCCCTGGTACTGGCGACCCTGAGCCCTACTGTGACTGAGGACTGAGGGACAAAGGGCCAAGAGCGCCCCTTTAGAGCTGCAGGGCGGGAGCCGCAGGCCAGGGCCTGGGCGCTTACCTGGACCCGCCCTGCAGCCGCTGGGCGCACTAACTCCAGGAGCCAGTCCCTGCGGTCCACGGATGCCCGGCGGCGTGAGGAGCTGGGGGACGACCTGCAGCAGTTTGGGTTCCCGGCCCCGCAGACAGGTAAGTGGCAGCGTCTGGGTGGGGCTGACAGCAAACGCACTAAAACTGGGAAGTGGGGAAAGTTGGTTCCGGGGTATTAGGTCTTTGGGCAAATACTGTAGGTTATTAATTGCTGCTGATTCCAATTAATGACTGTAATAATTTCCCATAATTAGACTAACCTCTCAGGTGCCAGGCGCTGGTCTCCAGGCACACTGGATTTAGAAGTGGTGTGAGGCGAAGGGGCCTGTCGAGAAAAAAAGAAAAAAGGAGGGGGGAGCTCACGGGCCTTGCTGCGGCCACCTGGGAGGTCTGACCGCAGCGCAGGGACAGGGGCAGCAGCAGGCCTGTGATGCTGTAGGTCTGGGCCCACAGGTGACCCCGCAGCCGAGGAGTGGTCCCCGTGGAGCGTGTGCTCCAGCACCTGCGGAGAGGGCTGGCAGACGCGCACGCGCTTCTGCGTGTCGTCCTCCTACAGCACGCAGTGCAGCGGGCCCCTGCGGGAGCAGCGGCTCTGCAACAACTCGGCAGTGTGTCCAGGTGGGCGGGGCGCCGGCCCGGGGGCGGGGCGTCGGGTAGGGGTGTGGTGTCGGAGCGGGACGTCAGGGATGGGGGTGGGGCGTCCGGGTAGGGGCGTGGTGTCGGGGCGGGATGTCAGGGGTGGAGGCGGGGCGTCCAGGTAGGGGCGGGGCGCCGGCCTGGGGGCGGGGCGTCCGGGTAGGGGCGTGGTGTCGGGGCGGGGCGTCCGGGTAGGGGTGGGGCGCCGGCCCGGGGGCGGGGCGTCCTGTAGGGGCGTGGTGTCGGGGCGGGGCGTCAGGGCCGGGGGCGGGGAGTCCGGGGCAGGTGACTTGGCTGCCGGCTGGGCCGGACAGGGGTCGCAGAGCGCTGTGTTCCCTCCGTAGTGCATGGCGCCTGGGACGAGTGGTCGCCCTGGAGCCTGTGCTCCAGCACCTGCGGTCGTGGCTTCCGGGACCGCACACGCACCTGCAGGCCGCCCCAGTTTGGAGGCAACCCCTGTGAGGGCCCAGAAAAGCAAACCAAGTTCTGCAACATCGCTCTGTGCCCTGGTAGGTGAGAGGGAGGGCGCTGGGTGGGGTGAGATAGGAAAGGACCCAGTGGGCCACCTACCAGCCCCCGGAGCCCAGCTTTGCCCACTCAGACCCGCCTACTGGGGCCTCAGAGATGAGATTGGAACCCCAGGCTGTAGGCCAGAGAACCTGGAATGTTCTCACTGGTGCACCAGGGGTGTTGGGGTGCTGGGACTTCCTTGAGTGTCACACCCATGCCTCAGACTTTGTGGGGTGCTCACACCTGTACCCCAGGTGGGGTGTGGGCCCTGGCTGTTCACGCTGGCTTCCTGTCCCCTTCTTCCCCTGGGCCGGGCAGTGGATGGAAACTGGAACGAGTGGTCCAGCTGGAGCACGTGCTCCGCCAGCTGCTCCCAGGGCCGGCAGCAGCGCACGCGCGAGTGCAACGGGCCTTCGTACGGGGGTGCCGAGTGCCAGGGCCACTGGGTAGAGACGCGAGACTGCTTCCTGCAGCAGTGTCCAGGTCAGGCCATGCCCCTGGGCCTGCGGGTGGGGATCTGCGGTCCTGAGTCACTTGGCGGGCTGGGAGCTGCTGGGGGGCCCTGAAACAAGGCCCCAGGGATGTGGGGGCTGTGGGAGGTCCCGGGGGCCAGTGCACATGGGGCACTTGTCTTATCCGTGTATCAAGCTGAGCTCTGCCTTCCCCTACCTGGTGTCAACTTCCTTCTGCTCCCGGCTCCCCACCCCTGCGTCCCCGTGGCTCCTACTTACCCCTCATCCCCATTCTCGTGCCTCCGTGCGTGGCCATGTCCTGCAGTGGATGGGAAGTGGCAGGCCTGGGCATCCTGGGGCAGCTGCAGCGTCACATGCGGGGGTGGCACACAGCGGCGGGAGCGCGCCTGCTTGGGGCCCTTCTTCGGGGGAGCAGCCTGCCAAGGCCCCCAGGATGAATACCGGCAATGTGGCGCCCAGCGGTGTCCCGGTGAGTGTCTCCACCCCATCCCACAGCTGGACCCTGAGGAGGTGCATCCCGAGTGGCGGGGGAGGTGTTCGGGGTGCAGCTGGGGGACGACCATTTTGCGAGGGTGGATGTCCCGTGGCGTCTAGGCGCTCCTGACCCTGTTGCCAGCTCTCTGCTCCTCCCTGCATTCCCCCCTCCACCACCAACTCACGTCTCTGGCCCTTGGCAGAGCCCCACGAGATCTGTGATGAGGACAACTTTGGAGCTGTGGTATGGAAGGAGACCCCAGCCGGAGAGGTGGCTGCGGTCCGGTGTCCGCGCAACGCCACAGGTGAGGGCCAAGGGGGCAGGGGCTGGCAGGGCACCTGTCCCTGAGGCCCGCCCAAGAGCTGTCAGCACAGGGCACGTGGCCCAGACCCCGCCCGGGCAGCCCCATGCGCACCAAGACCAGAGGGGTGCGAGCAGGGACCCAGGGCTGCCATGTCCTAAGTCACTGGAGCGAGTGGCCCCTTAGTGCGATGTTCCACGATGTCACCGCTTTACACGTGGGAAACCAGAGGCACAGAGCCCACACCCTTGCCCTGGGCTTGCCTGGCCAGTAACTGGGAAGTCGGGTTTGGACAGTGGTCTTGATCCCCATGCAAACCTATGGAGTGATACAAGGTGTGGGAAAGGCAGGGTGGGCTCCCAGAAGGGGCTCTGCAGTGAAAGTTTGGGTTCCTTTCCCCTCTTGTCTGAGGAGCATGTGTTCCTTTGTACCCCTGTGTGCCGTGTGACATTCAGGAAGTACCTACCGTCTCTGAACTTCCATTTCTTTCTGTAAAACAAACTTGCTGTGGGCTCCCCACCCCCTACCCCCCAATAAGGCTGGTGACCGTGGTGGAGGCTGTGTATTCCCAGCCGTGGCTTCAGCCCCCGTGCCCCGTTTTGTTTACAGAATAATACAGGTTCTGGGTAGCGTCTTGCAAATCCAGGGAAGTAAAGTGAAAACACAAGTTGCAGGATGGTGTGACTTCTCTAGCCTTTGTCTGCTTGTGAGCCCTCATTTTCATTCTGCACCATGCCGTAGACCAGGTGTCCCGTCCTGCCCCATGGCTCCTGCTGGGTGACAGTGTCCTGGCAGTTCTCTAGGGTCATCACGGCTGTGCCTGGCTCCCTGGAAGTAAGGTCTGGAACATAGACTGTGCCCGTGTTCAAGGTCGTCCACACCTGACCCCCAGTCAGCCCCAAGGCTGCCCAGTGTCCACAGCACACCAGGGTCATGAGGGGCCCCCTGACCCCAGAGGTGGAGCCGGGCAGCGGTGGGCTGTTGGTTCTCACCAGGGCTCTGGTTAGGAAGTGGCTCCAGGAGAAGCCCTGGGCTTAACTCTGAAGCCCGTCACTCGGCCCAGGGTTCAACCTCCACACAGGTAGGATGCCTGCAGGTTTGGCTCCTACCAGGCTCCAAGCTCCAGTGTCCGCTCAGAAATGTTTTGAATGAAAATGTCGCTGGGGGCCTGGCCCCTGTGCCAGCTCTGCTCCTGGAATACGGCCACAGGCGAGTGTCTGCTTGAAGGCACCTGGGAGCTGTGGCTGGGTGGGTGGGACTCTGCGGCAGATGTAGGCATCCTTCTGAGAAGTGGGCGATGGAGCCAACCCCCTATCTCCACAGGCCTCATCCTGCGACGCTGTGAGCTGGATGAAGAAGGCATCGCCTACTGGGAGCCCCCCACCTACATCCGCTGTGTGTCCATTGACTACCGGAACATCCAGATGATGGTGAGGCTGGGCGCCGGGGTCACCACCCCGGGCCCTGCCCATCACTCCAGGGCTTGCCTCTACCCCCATTCTCAGACATAACCCTGTGTCCCCAGTGGCGCACTCTGTGGACACGGGTCAGCGTGGCTGGGGGCTGCAGAACGCCCTCTGGGCGTGGAGGTCCTTGGCGCCTGCAGAGCCGCAGCACCCGCACCTTCCGTCCCCCTAGACCCGGGAGCACCTAGCGAAGGCGCAGCGTGGGCTGCCCGGGGAGGGCGTCTCCGAGGTCATCCAGACCCTGGTGGAAATCTCCCAGGATGGGACCAGCTATAGCGGGGACCTGCTGTCCACCATTGACGTCCTGAGGAACATGACAGAGATCTTCCGCCGGGCGTACTACAGCCCGACCCCTGGGGATGTGCAGGTGGGTGCCCAGGAGGGCATTCTCCACCCCAGCCTTAGACCAAGTCCCGACCTCAGACTGAGCCCTGAGCCGGGCCCCGCGCTGAGACTCGAGCCCGGCCACACTCTGACCCCGGCCACACTGAGCCATGACTCTGGTGCCTTATTTTCTGTTCTGGAGAAGGAAATGGCAGCTCACTGCAGTATTCTTTGCCTGGGAAATCCCATGGACAGAGAGCCTGGCGGGCTGCAGGCCCTGGGGTCGCAGAGGCCGAGCACACATGCCCTTTCACTGGCCTTCTTCCTTCTCCTTCCAGAACTTCGTGCAGATCATCAGCAACTTGCTGGCCGAGGAGAACCGGGACAAGTGGGAGGAGGCGCAGCTGGTACGCCTGCCCACCCGGGGTGCTGCGGGCGTCTCCGCACCTCCCCACTCCCCAGGCCGGCTCAGGGCAGGCTCTTGGATTCAAATCCCAGCTCGGCCTCTTCCAGGAAGTCATTCAGCCTTCTGACCTTCGGCGTCCCCGTCCGTCAGATGACAGGCTCACCGCACAGGGCTCAGGGAGGGGTCTGAGAAAGTGCAGGCCGTAGGGTGCAGGCCGAGACGTGGCAGTCCCTTCTCATCTGGAGAGAACGGTCCGCCTCCCCCCGACACTGACCAGGAATCTGCCATTCCTCCTGTACCCAGGGCCTGCAGCGCCCAGAGACCCCCTGCTGTCCTCCCATCTGGACACCCGGCCATAGGCCAGAGCGCCACAGCCCCTCTGCGCTCAGTGTTCTCATCCTCAAATCGGCAGTGGACACTCAGGTCCTGCTCCACTTCCCAAATCAGGTCCAGAGCCCTGCGGGGCAGGGAGTGACCAGCAGGACCCCGTCAAGGAGGGAACAGATGAGGGAAGGAGGCAGCTGAGTCCCCTCTGAGGGGGCAGGAGACTTGGGTGACACTCAGTTCTGGCACCTTCTTGGCTGGACTGCCCCCCACTGTCTTGAGGCTCCCTGACCCCGCCCCCATCCCGTCCCCAGATGGGCCCCAATGCCAAGGAGCTCTTCCGGCTAGTGGAGGACTTCGTGGATGTCATCGGCTTCCGCATGAAAGACTTGCGGGATGCGTACCAAGTGACAGACAACCTGGGTAAGCCCGTCCCTCGCTCTCCCGACCCTTAGGCCTCACCTGGCACACCTGGACGGGGCCCTCCAGCCTCAGATTCTGGCCAGGTGTGCCGGAACTTCAGGACCCCCAGGCCGGGTTCTAGGATGACCTATGAGTTCTCAGGTGCACAGACCTGAGTCTCCTGATGATGGTCGGATGTGATCCTGGGAGGGGGTTGGCATGGGCGCTCTTGGACCCAGACCAGGCCCTGGACACTTAGAGTCTTGGGATGCAGCAGGAAGCCCCAGCCACAGCTTCCACCTCCCCGGAGCTGGGGGCTCACGGTGCCTTGTCCCCAGTACCCGCTGTGCTGGGACCTTAGAAATTTGAAGGCAAGGTTGCACTCTGCTCCCAGAAGCGCTTGTCAGAGGGGCTTGGCGACACCCAGCTCAGTAGCATGGGCAGAATCTCAAGTGGGGAGGCGGCAGTGCAGGCCTCGAGGGGCTGCAGAGTGCTACAGACGGGCCTGGACTTGGGAGGCTGGTGATGGCTGTTGGCACACGGACCTGCAGCAGCTGCACTCAGTGCTTACCACCACGTCCCCTTAAACAGCTTTCCTGGCCACGCTTCTCGAGAGCACCTCCCCAGATACTCTTCTCATAGTGGGGAATCAGGGTGGGGCCCGGACCCATGCCCGGCGGTGGTCCACACAGCGCCGAGGAGGGCGACCGTCACCGCCTCTGTAGAGACTCCTGGGCCTCTGGGGATGTGTCCTCTGGGCCCACGGTGTCTGTTCGCATGCACCCGGGGACCTGCCCGGGCAGGGATGAACGCCTGCCAAGCTAGAAGTTCCTAGAGCCCTGGTCCCGCCTTTCGCCTCCGAGCTCAGGACCCCAGAGCTGGGGAGACCCCTGAGGCCAGAGGAGTGGGAGCAGCTTCCTCCTGTAGGTGGGGAGACCCCGGCCTGGAGGTCCCCTGGAGGCGGGGTCAGCAGTGGCTCCAGGCTCCTGGGTCCCTTTCTCACTGGGCTGGCAGGGCCCTTGTTCCAGGTGAGATGGGAGTGGCCGGAAAGCGGGCTCTTCTGTGGCCACATGTGACAGGCGTGGCCCGGAGGCCACCTCAGCTCTCAGCCCCCGGGCCCCGGACCTCACTGTAGAGGCTGGACCCCTGGCCACCCAGCACCACCCATAGCCCCTGGAGGGGGGCTAGGCCTGGGCCGAGTCCCTGACCTTCCACCTCCAGGAGCCTGTCCGGAGCCAGTGGACATTCAGGGCCCACCGTTTGTCATCAAAGGAGGCCCTGGACTCCTCCCATCACCCCTCATTAGCCCTCCCACCCCGTGTATCCGCACAGCGCCATTCTCCCCTAGACCCCACTCATACACCCGCACCTGTGTGCCCTGCACGTATACACTCCGTGCACCCAGTGCACACCCACACCCCCATTCACCCCAGCCCTACAGCCCTGCACCCCATGCACCCAAGGCCCTGCGCCCTGTGCACTCCGTGTAGCCCCTGCACCCCCTCGCGTGGTGTGGCTGGGTGGCTGCACGCGCACCGCACCTGTCCTGAGCCAGGAGCAGCCCTGTGATGGTCCCGCCCAACTTCCCGTCCCAGGGCCGAGGCTCCGGACCCTGAAACCGCTCTGTCTTTGTCTCCCTTTGTCTGTCGCTGTTGTCTCTCACCTCCCCCCACCCCCCACCCCGCCACAGTCCTCAGCATCCACAAGCTCCCAGCCAGCGGAGCCACCGACATCAGCTTCCCCATGAAGGGCTGGCGGGCCACAGGTGACTGGGCCAAGGTGCCGGAGGACAGGGTCACTGTGTCCAAGAGTGTCTTCTCCACGGGGCTGGCAGGTGAGGGCTTCAGGGGGTTGGAGGAGCTCCGCAGAGTCTAGAACTTCTCAGTCCCCGCAAAGAACTTCCCAGCCCCACTCCAGAAGCACTCCAGAAGTTCTGACATGCTGCGTCAAGGGCTAGGGTGGTGTCCGTTTCTTCTACACAGTCTCAGTGTTCCTGAGATTGCCCCCTCTTCCAGGAAGCCCTCTTTGCTCTCGCTATGTTGGGAGGCCCCAGGCAATCTTGGCTGAATGGACCCCCTCGTCACAGGGAGGGAGAGGGTCTTGCCTGTTGTCACAGCAGGCGATTCCAGTTCCCAGGAAGAGAAACTGTGCCCTGCCTGCTCCTGGCTTTCAGGGGCCATTCAGGGGGACCGAGGAGGCACCCCAGCTCCAGGGCAGTTGCTGTGTCCATGGTGGGGTGGCGGGGGGGACACGCACTCCTCTTGCCCAGCAGGGTCTTGGCCTGGGGGTGGTGGGAGGAGGAAGACCACTGTGCTCTCTTCCAGAGGCTGATGACTCGTCTGTGTTCGTGGTGGGCACTGTGCTTTACCGAAACCTGGGCAGCTTCCTGGCCCTGCAGAGGTGGGCATCACGGGCACAGATCGGGGCTGGGGAGGCTGGGTCTGGTGGAGGTGGGGGCTGGGGAGGCCGGGTCTAAGGGTGGAAGGCCTGGGGAGGCTGAGTCTAAGGGTGGGGGCCTAGGGAGCCCGGTCCTGGGGGGTGGGGGCCTAGGGAGGCTGGGTCTGGGGGATGGGGCCCTAAGGAGGCCGGGCCTGGCGGGTTGGGGCCTGGGGAGGCTGGGTCTAGGGGTGGGGCCCTGGGGAGGCTGGATCTAGGGGGTGGAAGGCTGGGGAGGCCAGGCCTGGGGGAGGTGGGAGTCTGGGGAGGCCGGGTCTAGGGGTGGGGGCCTAGAGAGGCCGGGTCTGGTGGGTGGGGACCCGGGGAGGCCGGGTCTGGTGGGTGGGGGCCCGGGGAGGCCGGGTCTGGGGGGTGGGGGCCTGGGGTGGCCGGGTCTGGGGTGGAGAACCAGGGAGGCCAACCCTAGGGGAGGTGGGGTGAGGGGCTCCTGACCCCAGCATGGCCTGCCGGCTGTCCCCCAGGAACACGACTGTCCTGAACTCCAAGGTCATCTCGGTGACGGTGAAGCCCCCGCCTCGCTCCCTGCTCACACCCTTGGAGATCGAGTTCGCCCACATGTACAACGTGAGTGCCCTTCATGTGCACGTCCGCATGCATGGACCCCTCCACCTGTGCCCGTGTGTGCCCACGTCCCGGCCTCTGGCCGGCCTTGAGCTCCTTTACCCCTGAGCAGCGGCGGGGGACAGTGGCTGGCAGAGCTTCGGGGACTTGCCCAGGGTCACAGGCAGGGACTGAAGGAGCCAAATGCAGCCTAACCCGGGTCTGAGGCCGCTGCTCCCGGGCCCTTCCGGCCCAGCCGCTCCTTGGAGAGGATGGAGCCATCCTCTGCCATGTCCCCCCCACAGGCCCACCATGCCCTCCTCCCCGGGCTCTCCGTTGAGCCTGAGATGCCCTCGACCACCAAGAGCCTGCCCACACCCACCCCGCTCCCCAGCCAGGATGGACAGTGTCGTCTGGCGCGGGGCTGTGCCCAGCCTCTCTGTGCCTGGCACCTCCCTCATCAGGCGGGAGCCCGTCTGTAATCACCCTCCAGCCTGTGGGGCAGGGGTGCTTGCCGAGCCCTGTCTGTGCCCCCTGACCCTCCCAGTGGCTATTTTGTATTAAGCAGAAGCGGCTGCTGCTGCCCAGCCCCTCCTAGAGAGGGGACAGAAGCTGCCCGAGGCCATGCAGAGGGCTGGGGGCTGAGCCGGCCCCTTCTCCGCTCTGGGCCTCAGTTTCTCCTCCTCAAACCCTGTCTTTGAGGAGCAGCGGAGGCAGGGCGCCAGGCAGGGCAGCAGGACCCTGCGTGGACACCACCTCGGGTGGGGCTCGAGGGTGGACAGGTGGCCTGACTTCCGCCATCTCTTCCAGGGCACCACCAACCAGACCTGCATCCTGTGGGACGAGACGGACCCGTAAGTGTCTCAGCCGTGCGGCCTCCGGGGCCAGCGGGCTCAGCGGCCAGGAGGGAGGGGCCTGGGTCCCAGGTTCAGGGCTGCCTGCTGACCATCCCCTGCCCTCCCCTGTCGGGCACAGTGTCTCCCTGCCTAGTCCAGCACTGATGGCGCAGGGGGCCCACCCAACCAGTTTCCCACCCCTCCTAGGGAAGTCCATGGTTTCAGGTCCAGAGGGCTGCAGCGGTCCCCCAGGCCAGGTGAGGGAAAGGGGCGTGGCCACAGAGCAGGGCAGCTGCATGAGACCCAGGGTGACTGATGGGACGCAGAGACGGGGACTCCTGGGGTCTCGGACCCAGCTCCCTACCCGGCACGTGACACCCGCCTGTATCAGGCCCTGTCGCCCTGCTGTTATGAGTGGGGGTGGGGCACTGGGCTGGACTGGCCAGGCTGTGATTCAGGGTCACGGCACCTGCATGGGCGCCCAGAGCAGGGTTCCTCCCAGACACAGGGAGACAAAGCGAAAGGTAGGTGGGGGCTCATGTAGTCCCAGGAAAGAGTCTGTGCAAAGGCCCCAAAGTGGCGACAGCCCTCAGAGGCAAGGAGGGTCAGAGTTTCGGGCAACTGGGCAGGAGAGAGCTTGGCGGCTGGAACCTGATGGACCAGGTGGGCCTGGTGGGGGCTCGGCCTTCCCCCGGGGGTTTGGTATCCACTGGGGAGGGGGTGGTCAGAGAGCGGCATGTCACTGCTACCACCTGCCTCCCTCAGCCCCGGCACTGCCAGTCCCCAGGCCAGCCCCAGGGCCATGAGGTACGTCCCTCATGCCGTGGGCAGTGCGATGATAGAGGTGTGTCCTGTGAGGGCAGGGGAAGCTCCCAGAGTGGCCGACATGTGAGGAGGACACGTTCTCCTGGCAGAGGATGGAGGCGGGTCTTGGGCAGAAATAGTTTGAGCAAAAGTGTGGAGGTTGGAAGGTACAGGAGGAATGTGAGGCATGGCCAGTAAGAGTAGGCAGCCATAGGGGCAGGGGTGTGGGGTGGGAGGGAGGCTGCAAGGGGCAGTTTGTAGGAGTTGTGGACCCGTGGAAGTTGTTGGGTAAGGGTGTGATTACCATGCATCCATCAAAATCTTCCACCCACCTGTCCTATCTATCCATCTATCTGTCCATCCACCCTCTCATCCATCCATCCATCCATCCTCCCATCCATCCATCCTCCCATCCATCCATCCATCCTCCCATCCATCCATCCTCCCATCCATCCATCCATCCATCCATCCTCCCATCCATCCATCCATCCTCCCATCCATCCATCCATCCATCCTCCCATCCATCCATCCATCCATCCATCCTCCCATCCATCCATCCTCCCATCCATCCATCCATCCTCCCATCCATCCATCCTCCCATCCATCCATCCATCCATCCATCCTCCCATCCATCCATCCATCCTCCCATCCATCCATCCTCCCATCCATCCATCCTCCCATCCATCCATCCATCCATCCTCCCATCCATCCATCCATCCATCCTCCCATCCATCCATCCTCCCATCCATCCATCCATCCATCCTCCCATCCATCCATCCTCCCATCCACCCATCCTCCCATCCATCCATCCTCCCATCCATCCATCCATCCATCCTCCCATCCATCCATCCTCCCATCCATCCATCCATCCTCCCATCCATCCATCCATCCTCCCATCCATCCATCCATCCTCCCATCCATCCATCCTCCCATCCATCCATCCACCCATCTGTCCATCCACCCACCCATCCATCTATCCTCCACCCATCCATCCATCCTTCCATCCACTCTTCCACCCACCCCATCCATCCATCTATCTGTCCATCCATCCTCCCACCCTCCCGCCTGTCCCTCTTCGGTGATTCCTAACCATTGAGAGCATACTCTACGAGGTGCTGGTGCTCAGCCTCCTGTCCCCTGTGAGGAAGGACAGGAAAGTAGGAGCATCCAGATCCCTGTGAAACTGTCCAGTCATGCCGCGTGCCAAGAAGTGGAAGCAGTGGATCTGGTGGCGGGGGGGTGAGGAGCCCGAGAGCAGGTTCACAGAAGCCTCTCTGGGGTGGTGTTTGAGAGACGCCTGCTTAGCACTGCACGTGGGTGTATGGGGACAAGCATTTTGGCAGAAGGAACAAACAGTGCAAAGGCCCCGTGGTGAGAGAGTGCAGGCCCGTGCGTGGACTTCACTGCCCTTGCCTGCTCTAGGGTGTGAGGACAGTGTCCAGGAAGCACTGGGGTGGACCCCGTGACCCCAGGAAACCAGCCCTCTGGCTTTGTGCCGGAGACTGTTTTTCTCTCAGTTTCGTGAGCGGCATAAATTTTGCACCAAGTGGACTGACAGAAAAGGGTGAAAAAAGAAAAGGCAAGAACGAGGGCTCGCGTCCTCCCAAGGCTGGCCCCTGTGGCCATCGTGTGGCTGCCGTCCACTCCATCTGGCCCCTGATGTCAGCACAAGCCCCTCCCCACAGTCCAGAAACCCTCCCACTGGGCTGTTCAAAGGTGGCCCGGAGCCCCTGGGGTGCCTGGTTCACCCAGCAGCCCTGCCCTTGAATAGCTCTGCTCACATTTATGTTGTTTCGTTGGCATCAAATCCCTGGACAACTTCAAGGCCTCAGTAGTAAATTGCTTTCCAGAAAGGTGGACCCATCCTTCCCCTTGGTCCTCTGGGGGCAGCAGGTTGTGAGAGGCCTGGCCAGCCCAGTGAGTGTTGGGTTCACTGTCCCCAGGGTATGGTCGGGGCAGATCCCGCCCCCTGGGAGTGTCCCTGGGGCCGGAGTCTGCCTGCTTGCATGTGGGAACAGAGTGGGGATGGGCAGCGGACAGTGGCCAGGCCTGTGGGACGCTCACGTCTGGCTGTGGCCTCCACTAGCCCCTCCTCTCTCAGGTGTGGGGGCCTGCCCACACCCCAGGCTTCCCTTGCCCTCTCCCAGTACCCCCGGACAGGTGGGACTGTTAAGGCCTCTGTGCCTGGGCCCAGGGCCCTGTGGACAGGGGAAAGGTGCCAGCAGCTGGCCCACATTGGAGGTGCCCCAGAACACATGCGCCCACCAGCGCCCTGCTCAGTCCCAGGGTGGCCCTGGGAGCCCTGCCTGTTACTTCTGGAGAAGCCGAGGCTCTGCAAGGTTGGTGCTTCAGCTCAGGGTAGGGACCGAAGCTTTTGCCCCAGAGCTGGACAGCCTGGGGCCCAGAAGTGACGGGGTGGAGGCACGGGGCAGGAGGGAGGCAGCTGGCTCTCCCCGCCCATGCTTTGTGCTGGAAGCACCTCCCTTCGTGGCCAGGTGAGGCCATCTCTCACATAAAAGGGCTTCAAAGAGCCAACGGTTTCCCAGGTGACCCGAAGTGGGGACCAGGGCCAGGGCCCCAGGTTGCTTCCACTGGTGTGCCCAGGGGTTAGGTCTGTGCTGGTGTGGGCCTGTGTTTGTATATGTTTGGATGAGAAAGGGTCTCATGTCTGCAGAGTTGTATGTATGTGGGTGAGGGGGAGGGGTCGGTGGGAATTGAGAGCCACTACTCTTGCCTGGAAAACCCCATGGATGGAGGAGCCTGGTAGGCTGCAGTCCACGGGGTCATGAAATATTGGACATGACTAAGCGACTTCACTTTCACTTTTCACTTTCATGCATTGGAGGAGGAAATGGCAACCCACTCCAGTGTTCTTGCCTGGAGAATCCCAGGGACAGCGGAGCCTGGTGGGCTGCCGTCTATGGGGTCGCGCAGAGTCGGACACGACTGAAGCGACTTAGCAGCAGCAGCAGCAGCAGCAGCAGCAGCAGCAGCAGCAGCAGCAGCGACCTTTAGCTGAGAAGCAGTGAGCTTCTGACCCACGACTGAGTCTTGGCCCTGGTCACCTCAGGAGCCTAGATCCCAAACCAGACTGAGCCCGGCCCTGGCACACTCTGACCCCTGGCCCTGGGCACACACTGAGCCCGGCCCTGGCACACTCTGACCCCTGGCCCTGGGCACACACTGAGCCTGACGCAGCGTCTCGCCCGGCGTCACTGGCGCGTGCTCACATGCAGCGTGCAACTGTGCACGTGCCGTGTGTGTGGAGGGCCGCCTCCTCTTGCAGACACATGCACCCGTCAAGCATGTGACACGCTCTTCTCGGAAAGTCTGACTCAGGCTTTCCACCCACAGTGCAGACCCTCCACCTGCCTCGCCCCCAGTCGCACACGCACTCTTGCACACACAGGCTCAGCGTCTACACTTGGGACGACTGCTCACAGCGAGGCTCAAGGCCGCCCCCCCACGCCCCCACACCCTTATGCCAGCCTGGCCAGTGGCAGTGAGGGCCTAGGGGGTAGGGCTGCTAGGGAGGGAAAGGGAGTCTTTTCAGAACTCTCAGATGTTTAGATGGCGGGGGAGGGGAGTCCGGAAGGATGGACCAGTGGGGGCGGGGTTGACGAAGGCCAAAAGCACCGCCCGGAGTTCATGTCTGTGGTTCTGAAAGGACAGCTCCCTGTGTCTTTCTAAGAAGCTGCAAATGTTTTGCAGTTTCCTTTTTAAAAATAAACAACTGAGAGTTACGCAGAGCAGAGAAGTCAGAGCGGGCAGGCCCTCAGAAGTCACCTGCTCTGGCTGCACTTGAAGATGGTGTGGCTGAGCCCCAGCGTGGGGATGTTAGGACAGGACAGGCCTGGGTGCTGCGCCCTCATTTTGGAAGGTGCTGTGCCCGATAGGGTTTCATGCCCACCATGTCTTGTGCTCCTAGGTTCACACTCGAGTCAGCTGTAAAGGCTCTGAGAAGTCCTGCAGCAGGCTGCTGTTGAGTCAGGTTAGGGGTTTCCCTAAGTAGGGCACCCCTACACTATGGAACTTGAGCTGGGAGAGCAGACGCTGGGACAGGCTAGTGGAGGGCAGGGTGATCCCCCAGCTCCCCCAGTCTGTAGGGTTTTCTCCAAAGCCTGACCGCCCACCAGGCACCTTCCAGCATTCACTCACACAGCTTTCTCAGTCGGGCTGAGGACCGGGCCCAGAGTTCTGTTCGACAAGCCTTGGGTGCCCTGTGGGTGTGCCAGTCTGGGCTTTCTCCCCACCCCCTGCAGATGCAGCTATCCTGGGGGACGCTCAGGACCCAGGCCCAGGCCCCTCCCTGGGGTCCTTGCCCAAGTGCGTGTCCTGGTCCCTTTAAGAGCCTTGCCCCTCCCCCCCCCCAAGTCCTTGGTTTCCTTGGAGAGGGCGGTGAGGGGGCAGGCCGAGGGGGGCAAGCGGAAGGGAGACTTGGCAGGGTCCCCAGGTCGCTGTCAGCGGCCGGTTCCCAGCCCAATTTCTCCCACGCCGTCTGGTTCCTGATGGGGGCAGAGAAGGCGGGCGAGGGGGGCAGGTGGAGAAGGGGGAGACAGCTGGACACAGAGGCCTTTTGGTGGCTCTTCATGAGCGTGGGTGGGAGGTGGGGTCGTGCACTGCGCCCCTACCTGGGGGGGAGCTAGGGCTGGGGGAGGGGTGCAGGGCAGCTCTCAGCGGCAAGACCACCCACCCCCAGCCCCTGCTCTGGACTCAGCCCCAGCCCCTTCCCCAGCGCCCCTCCCTCCTCTGAGCCTCCCCTGGACTGTGTGCTTGCAGAGTGGGGGTCCTGGCAGAGGCTTGCTCTGAGCCTGCCCTCTTCGAGGGGCATCTGAGTCCGGGCCTGCCCGTCTTGGCTGGGTTTGGGACTTGGAGGGGACAGACAGCATGAGGTCATGGCCCAGAGACAGCAGCTGTGCTCAGAACCTGGGGCGGTGAGTGCCCCACCCTGGCAGGCAGCCTGGCTCCCCAGCCACAGTCCTCCGCCCCACGGGCCCCTCGCCACTCCCCTCCTTGGCGCCAGCTGGAACGCCTGGCGCCTTTGTCTCTGGTCCCTGTGCCTCTTCTCCAGCCTCAAAGCCACCTGCTTCTGGAGGCCTCTCTTCCTGTTTTCCTACAGTCCCCCCAGGTCCCCTGCTTCTCAGCTCTGATTCCCATTTGCCAAAATTCTGTGTATCTGCATGTGCCCCCCTATGAGAGTGTGAGCCTCCTGGTCAGAGTGTGAGCCCCCTAATCAGAGTGTGAGCCCCCTAATCAGAGTGTGAGCCCCCTAATCAGAGTGTGAGCCCCCCCATCAGAGTGTGAGCCCCCCATCAGAGTGTGAGCCTCCCCATCAGAGTGTGAGCACCCCCATCAGAGCCTGAGCCCCCAGTCAGAGTGTGAGCCCATCCAGCAGATTGTGAGTCCTTCAGAAGAGTGTGAGCCCCCTAATCAGAGTGTAAGCCCCCACCAGAGTGTGAGCTCCCCAGTCAGAGTGAGCCCCTAGCACAGTGTGACCCCTCTAGCAGAGTGTGAGCCTCCCAATCAGAGTGAGCCCCTAGCAGAGTGTGAGCCCCTCCAGCAGAGTGTGAGCCCCCCAGCAGAGTGTGAGCCCCCCAGCAGAGTGTGAAATTCCCTAGCAGAGTGTGCAATGCCCCAGCAGAGTGTGAGCCCCCATCAGAATGTGAGCCCCTCAGCAGAATGTGAGCCCCCCCCATCAGAGTGTGAGTGCTGCCATCAGAGTGTGAGCCCCCAGCAGAGTGTGAGCCCCTCCAGCAAAGTGTGAGCCACCCAGCAGGATGTGAGCTCCCCTACCAGAGTGTGAGCCCCCAGCAGAGTGTGAAACCCCCAGCAGAGTGTGAACTTCCATCAGTGTGATCCCCCCAGCAGGATGTGACTTCCCTTAGCAGAGTGTGATCCCCCAGCAGAGTGTGAGCCCTCTCCTCATTAAGGGCCTGGGTCTCCCCACCTGGTGTCCCCCACCTGCTTGCTTTCACTTCCCGCTGGAAGGAACACTGGGGCGGGGGTGGGGCCCTGCCAGGAGAGGGAGCGTCACAGACACGTGGACATGTGTTCGAGTGCTCAAGGGGGGTGGGCGCTTTCCTGGGTGGAGTCAGGGCCTGCGGGTCTACTATGTCAAGTCTAGCTGTTCCCTTCCTGTGCCCACTTCTGCGGCCCTGTGAGTGTGGGTGCCCAAGTCGATGGTGGTCGTGGAGGAGGGGTCGGGACTGGCTCATCAGGGGAGGCACAGTGTGGCTGCCCTGAGCTCTTGGGACCTGCTGGATGCAGGTGGGGACAGCGCTGGATGGCTCGGTTCGGGAAGATGTTGGTGCTCGCGAAGCCGCCAGAGGTGGGGAGGGGCAGGTGGACCAACCACATGTTCTGTCCCTGGTCAAGTGGCCTGGGGTCAGGGGAGCTGGGAGGGGCCTCTCGAACCTTCCCCCAACCCTGCCTCCTGCACCCGCACTGATCTGGGGATGAGGGGACAAGGAAGAGCCTGGAGTTGCTCTCAGGGAGGAGGGGGCATCAGGGAGGTCAGTGCTGGGCCCTGAGCGCATAGGGCAGTGCCCGCAAGTGGGGAGGGCGCTCACTTCCCTCCTCCACTGAGATCTGGGGGCTCCAAGAGGGGCTGCCTGGGGCGACGGAGACAGCTGCCAGGGGCCGGGGGACTGGGGGTCCGTGTACTGGGATGGGCCTGGAGGGTGCGAGGTGACCCTCCTCCCTCGCGCCACTTGCTTCCCCGCACTTGAGATGTGCAGTTGCTAGTTTCCTGAAGCAGGAAAGTCTTAATCGAAACCCCAGCTCCCCAGGCTGCCCGGTAGCTTGCTGGTGGTATTGGCAGGGACTGATGTCCTCTTCTCTGCAGAGAACCAACTCAGGATGCAGATGGCAAGAGGTGCAGGAGACAGGAAAGCTTCCACGTTAGCAGGGAGTGGGGAGTGCCCACGGTGACCATTACCCTTTCCTGGCCCAGAAATGACCTTGGTGGAATGACCTTGAGGTTCACTTTGGAGGGTGGGGTGTGGTCAGCGGTGTGGAGGATCAGATGGTGCTGAGGGTGAGGTTGCCTGGGTTCAGCTCATCGCGATTGACTGGCATGGTGGGTGGTGAGGCCACCTGCAAGACGGTTTCTGCCTACACAGGGCCCTGGATGTGGCGGGTTGAGTGTTGGTGACGGGGGTTCCCAGCCTGTGTCAGTCCACAGACACAGTGCTGGCCCAGAGGTGATGGCAGTCGCGGTGACTCTGCTGACAGCGGAGGTGGTGCTGGTGAGCTCGGTGATCAGGTGACTGTGGTGAGAGCAACAGCTTTGGCAGCAATGCGTCGTTGATGGCAGTGCTGGTGGTGGTGATGCTGGTGCAACGGCGGTGTTGCTGCTGATGGCGTGATGGGCAGTGGTGATGTCCATGCTGGTAGTGAGGTCGTGTTATTATTGCAGCTGCTAGTGGTGGTAACGGTGACGGTGCTGGCAGTGGGGGTGATAGTGATGGTGGTGGTAATGAGGATGCTGCTGATAACAGAACGGTGGTCTTGGTGTCGATGGTGCTGCTGCTGCTGGTGACGGAGTGGAAATGCTAGTGGTGTTGAGGATGGTAGTGGTGGTGGCAACCGTGACGCTTTTAACGACCCAGTTAACCACGATGGTGTGGTCACTCACCTAGAGCCAGACATCTGGAGTGTGAAGTCAAGAGGGCTGTAGGAAGAGTCAGTACGAACAAAGCTAGTGGAGGTGATGGAATTCCTGCTGAGCTATTTCAAATCTTAAAAGAGGATGCTGTGAAAGTGCTGCACTCAATATGCCAGCAAATTCAGAAAACTCAGCAGTGGCCACATGACTAGAAAAGGTCAGTTTTCATTCCAATCCCTAAGAAAGGCAATGCCAAAGAATGCTCAAATTACCCTATACAACTGCACTCATTTCACATGTCAGCAAGATCATGCTCAAAATCCTTCAAGTTAGGTTTCAATAGTACATGGACTGAGAACTTCCAGATATATAAGCTGGATTTAGAAAAGGCAGAGGAACCAGAGATCAAATTGCCAACATATACTGAATCATAGAAAAAGCAAGGGAATTCCAAAAAAATCTGCTTCATTAACTACACTAAAGCCTTTGACTGTGTAGATCACAACAAACTATGGAAAGTTCTTAAAGAGATGGGAATACAGACCACCTTACCTGCCTCCTGAGAAACCTGTATGCAGGTCAAGAAGCGACAGTTAGAACTGGACATGCAGCATGGACTGGTTCAAAATTGGGAAAGGAGTATGTCAAGACTGTATACTGTCACTCTGATTATTTAACTTACATGCAGGATACATCATGAGAAATGCCAGGCTGGATGAATCCCAAGCTGGAATCAAGATTGCTGGGAGATACAGCAACAACCTCAGATATGCAGATGACACCACTTTAATGGTAGAAAATGAGGAGGAACTAAAGAGCCTCTTGATGAAGATGAAAGAGGACAGTGAAAAAGGTGGTTTAAATCCCAACATTCAAAAAACTAAGATCATGGCATCTGGTCCTGTCACTTCATGGCACACAGATGGGGAAACAGTGTCAGATTTCATTTTCTTGGGCTCCAAAATCAGTGCAGACAGTGACTGCAGCCACGAAATTAAAAGACACTTGTTCCTTGGAAGGAAAGCTATGACCAACGTAGACAGCGTATAAAGCAGAGACATCACTTTGCCGACTAAGGTCCACAGCCAAAGTTATGGTTTTTCCTGTAGTCACGTATGGATGTGAGAGCTGGACCATAAAGAAGGCTGAGTGCCAAAGAATTGATGCTTTCAAACTGTGGTGCTGGAGAAGACTCTTGAGAGTCCCTTGGACTGCAAGGAGATCCAACCAGTCATTCCTAAAGGAAATCAGTCCTGAATATTCATTGGAAGGACTGATGCTGAAGCTCCAATACTTTGGCCACCTAATTTGAAGAGCTGACTCACTGGAAAAGACCCTGATGCTGAGAAAGATTGAAGGCGGGAGGAGAAGGGAACGGCAGAGGATGAGATGGTTGGATGGCATCACTGACTCAATGGACATGGGTTTGAGCAGGCTCCAGGAGATAGTGAAGGTCAGAGAAGCCTGGCGTGCTGCAGTCCATGGGGTCTCAAAGAGTCGGACGCGACTGAGCGACTGAACGACGATGCCAGAGGACTTCCTGGCAGGGCTGGGGAGTTCCGGGCCCCAGACTCACCCGGGGCCCTGGTGGCCTTGCCCAGGTGGGTGGGTCAGTCAGTGAAGAACCACCAGGTCCTGAGGATGACCGGTTTCCCAGCCTGGGGCGGGCCTGCGGCCAGGGGCCCCGACTCAGAGGGAGTGGCGCCAGCTGAGAGCCAGGAGATGGCCATCGCAGCTTTGTGGGGAATGTGAGATGCTCCGGAGGCCCCAGTCACTGCCCGATGGATGCTGAGGGAGCCCGAGACTCTGTCAGTGCTGTGAGAACAGCCTGTGAGCAGGGGTGCAGGCTGGACGGGTACACTCTGCCCTGACACGTATCCATCCCCCAAGGTCCCCAGACCCTGAACCAAGAGGAGATGGAACTGACCTGGGCCTGCCCTGGGGGTTCTCAGCAGCCGGACGGGGTGATGGGGGCTGGGCACGGAACTCGAGCTTGAGGAGGCCTCCTGGAGACGGCAGTGCCTCAGGGGAGCCCTGAAGGAGGGGGCTGAGTCAGCCAGGGGACAGACGAGTGTGTGATCAGAGGGACGAGCCAAGACCCAGACCTGGAGGCAGGAGAGGCTCCTGTGTTGAGTCGCCGGTGGCTCCTCTGGGCTGGCACATGCAAGCGGGGCTGCCAGGGCTGGGGGTGGGGAGGGCCTGACGGTCACTGTGAGCTCCAGCCGCTGGCTGAGAAAAGAAGCAGAAAAGGAGCGCTGGTGCTTCTGACCCAGAAAAGAAGCAAGAGTGCAGCAGCAGGGTAGGACCTGGTGAAGGAGCCAGGTGCAATGCTTAGGAACTCACTGCTTACCCCAGCAGGCTCCCTGGACGAGGCGGCTCACCAGGAGCCTTGATCTGTGGATCGGTGGTCAATAGGGGGCCAACAGTCAATAGGGGGAGGCGGGAGGTAGGCACTCTGGATGTGTCCCGTACGATCCCGCAGGGGTTTCGCCCGGAAAGGATGGTCTGGGGAGCACAAAGGCCAGGCTGAGGGAGCCCCTGCCTGCAGAGACACCGTGCCCACTCCCTGTTCCCTCACCAGGGTCATCTGTGCCCACTCTGGGTTCCTTCTGCTGCGTGGGAGGACACCTATGAGTCACTCACACTCCAGTGTGAATTAGCCCATCAAACCCCAGGGGACCCCGAGGCACAGTCCCATAATAGCGCCTGCTCTGTGGGCCGGCGGGAGGCATCCTGAGCGCAGTGAAGGCCCTGGCTCCGTGGGTGGGCAGGCCGGGCTCTCCATGGCCGTCTCCGATGTTCCATGAGCACGCTGGGCCCCGGGCTGGGCACGGTGTGCCTGTGGTCCCTGGACATCACAGGGGTGCTGGTGCCCACTTCACAGAGGGGGCTGCAGCTCTGAGTGGCCTGGAGGGAATTTGCCCAGGAGGGGAGCAGACCTTGGCCCCCGGTGCTCCCCCACTCCCCGCAGGGAGCCAGCCAGGGGTTCCCACAGGCTGAGCCTCTTCCCATCCACCCTGGGCCCCGGGGGAGGTCCCTGGCGGGGCTTCCTGAGCTGGGTGGGGCCCAGCTAACTCCCCAGGCTGCTTTCTCTGAGCCACCCCACCTGGGCACCAGGATAAGGTGCGGCTCCTGCCCGGGTGCTGAGTGAGGTGGCTGCACTGGGCAGGGTTGCACGCGCTGCGGTTCACCATGAGTGTGGCTGGAGGGGAGTGCTCGGGGAGGGGGCAGTCCCTGGGGCTGTGGGCCCCTGAGTGAGGAGGGAGCTGGGGGAGGTCTTGAGCAGAGGCCAGCGTGTCCTGGCACATTTCAAATGATGGCGGGGGACAGACAGGTGGCGGGGGACAGACAGGTGGCGGAGGGCAGGGCGGAAGCTGGTGGTGAGGGGGTTCCTGCTGGGCGGCGTCCGCAGGGTGGGGAACAGCAGTGACTCTTGCGCACCTGCAAGGCAGGCCAGACGCCCCCAGGTCTGCAGGTGTAAGCCACAGGGGCGGGGGGCCTGGGGGTCACCGCCAGGCAGCAGGGCCTCGCTTGCCCACCCACAGCAAGTCCCGGCCGGGTGCTCCATTCCCACCAGGGTGTGGGCAGTGGGGAGCGCCAGCTGGGCCCCCCTCGCGCCCTCTCAGAGCAGGACTCAAGCGGGAGCATCAGACCATCATATGTGGTGGGAAAACCGGGCAGGGCAAGAGGACCCTCCAGCCGCAGGGAGAGGTCGCGGGTCAGAACGGCCTTGTTGTGAGAGCCAGGGCGTGGGCACGTGGCCGCGGGTGTGGGGGACAAGCTGGCCAGGCCAGGCCCAGCTGACGGACGTGCAGACCGCAGATAGCCACTGGGGGACACGTTCTCAAGGACCACTTGGGGCGGGCGGGGGTGGGTGGTGGGGAGGCAGGAACGGGAGGCCAGCTGCCCAGGGAGCGAGGTTGGCAGGTGAGGCTGGCATAGGGGTGGGGGGAAGAGGCAGGGTGTATTCAGGACTGACCCCAAGGCGCCGGAGGCTGGGGGTAGCTAGGGGAAACTCAGGTCCCAGCGCAGGGTCAGGACGCATGGCGGAGGCTGTGTGTAGAGGTTGCTGGCTCTGTCTGAAGTAAAGGGAATTGTCCCTTGGGTTTGGTGACACGGGTCTGGCAGGAGCAGGGTGGGAGGAGCCCATGGTGAGGAACTGGTGGCCTACAGGGGGGTGGGCAGTGCTGGACCTTTCCAGCAGATGCGGAGGGCACAGCTCTGTCCTAGGGGCTGTGATCTGATGGGGTAGGTGTGGTTGTGTCCTGGAGGCCCTGGTCTCTAGGGGCAGAGACGGCCTCTCTCTGGGAGCTCTGCTCTGAGGGGCCCAGCGCCCCCTGCACCCTTGCCTCCACTCAGACTGGGAGGGGCCGCGGCTCCAGCTCCTTCTCTGGCTCTGGACCTGGGGGCTGGGGTGGAACAGGTGTCCTTGACCCAGATTCCCCGGGCCTGGGCCCAGGAAGCGGGGCCTGGCTCTGTGACCCAGATATTCCCAAGTTTCTGAAGCTCAGTGAAGAGGCGGCCAGTGGTCTCCGGCGCGCGGAGCGGTCGGGGAGAGGGTGCGCAGGGAACGAGCCGCCTGTGTTGCAGAGATGGTAACGGCATCACGGCCACAGGAGGGATTTCTGTCAGAGGTCGTCGGTGTCCAAGGATGTGTCCGAGAGGTTTTTTGAAGGTCTGAGTGTGCCTGCACTTTCCCTGGTCAGGGTGGGTGTGCCTGGGATGCTGGCGAGGATCCTCCCGTCAGGAACCTCTGCCCACCCGGCCTGCTCCAGCGGGTCCTCTGCGGTGCCCGGCCCAGCCCAGAGAGTTCAGCGAAGGGCCTGGGGAGGGGCCATACGCCATCCTTGAGGGCCCCTTTCAGACTGACCTCTTAGAGCCCAGCGGTTCAGATGCTGTAGGCCTTGTCAGGGATATGGGCTGATCAGACAGATAAAAAACTGTAATCTGGGCCCTTCTGTCGTCGGGGTACGTGGCTTCAGGCAATCACCCCACTTCTCTGAGCTGCAATCTTTGTATCTACACAGCTGAGCTGAGGATCACTGTAAAGATTACGTGATAAAATGCACACGAAGCTACTAAGATTGAGGTGGGGCAGGGGCAAGGAACAGGTCCCTGTCTCTGTGTCGTGTGTCAGGAGCCCAGGCACGTTCCCCCCGGCCTGCTGGAGCTCAGGGGCCGCCGGTGTGGGGAGGTGCCAGGGAGCCCGCCAGCAGTCCTGTGGAGTCTGGGCAAGCTGAGCAGCTGCCCGCCTCCCGGGCTGCCCGCCCCAGCGGCCGGCGCCCTGGACCAGGGCGGATGCCTCCTCGTGTCTGAGGCTGAGCCCATCGGCAGCAGGCAGTGCCCCTCGCCCGCCCCTCCTGTGGGAGGCTGATAAGCTAATTAGTGCCCATGGCAGGAGCCCTGTGGGGCCAGCCACCAGCCGGGGCTGGCCTTCTCCCAGGAGGTGGCCGGCAGCTGTCAGCCTGGCGCCCAGCAGACCCGCCAGCACTGCCTGGGAACCCGCCAGGCTGCTGGCCCCAGCCAGCCCAGCTCCCCTCGCCCCAGGCCTGGGGTGCTGTCCTCTCCCGACCCTCCCAACAGCCTTCAGCGGGCGGAAGAGCTGGGGTCGGGGTCCCCCCTCCACTCAGACAAGGGCCAAGACAGCGTCCATGCCTGGGCGGTGGAGATTAGAGCTGAGATTTGAACCCGGGACGGCCCAGCTGGCCAGACTCCGGCTCTTAGGAGCAGGCACGTAGCCGACGTTGTGGACAAGTGTGAGAGACGGAGGTGGTATCTCCCGGCTGGAACGGCCCCGGGAGGCCACCTCCCCCGAGCACCCAGGGTCTCGGGACTTCTGGCCTCCACTGTTTTGGCCCTTTGGTGTCTGGTCCGGGGCTTGTATGTGCCATCCCAAGTGTGAGGACAGGGTGCTCCAGGGGTGGGAGGGACCAGGGGCAGCTGCGGCTCAGTACTCTGCAGTCCTGTCCTGTGTGATGTTGGGGGATGAGGGAGACAGGGTGTGATGGGCCCGGGGCAGCTGAGGCCTCGATGCCCCCTCACCGAGGGGGCGGGAGGACCAGACTGGGCTCTCAGGAGGCCCACTCTCCAGGACCCCATGCCCCCTTTCCCCATCTTCCATCACCCAGGTCTTCTTTCTGGTCCTGTGGCTATCGAGATCTTCTTTTCCAGAGAAGGAAAGAGAGAAGGGTCTCTAGCGAGGCCTTGATAGGTTTTGATTTCCACTCGGCTCAGCAGATGCTAGCGGGGTTCAGGTCGGCCAAAGCAGGCAGGCTCAGGCAGAGGCCTGGTCGGGAGCCAAAGAGGCAGAAGCTGGCAGGACCCTCCCATGGCTTTCCTTATGGAGGGCCCCTAAGATGGAAGAGCTTTGGATCCCCCAAACTCTGGCCCCCAGGGCTTGGGCCCCAGTGCCCAAGAGAGAGACGTCCCTTCCCCTCCCTGCATTTCAGAGATGAACAGACAGTGTGGGTGGGGAGGCATCTTCTGCGGCCACAGAGCCCTCATGCACCCCTCGGAGCCAAGGCCTGGCCTCTGCCTAGCTGTCACCATGGGCTGCCTCAGTTCTCCTCCTCTGTAAAATGGGGGCAGGTCCCTCCCCGTGGGGGAAGTGAAGAGAGAAGAGCAGATTCCAGGGCCTCCAGCAGGCCCAGAGCGTGTCCCTCCTCCCCTGGGGCCTGACGCTCAGAAAAGAGATTGTGTAACATCTCAAATTCAGCACAAGCTGCTCTGGGTTCCGGGATGCCTGCGGCCGAGCCCCTCTGCTTTCCTGAGCGTCCATGTGGGTGTTGGGGAGGAGGGCAGCTGTCTGGGTGCCCCGCGTCATCCTCTGGACTGCCCCCTCCCTGCAAACCGCAGGTCAGGCTGGTACCTGACTTCCCAGGTGACGCAGCCATGAGGTAGCCCAGGGTGGTGGCTTGCATCTAGGTGTTGAGCAGAGACCCTCTCCGTGTCCGGGGTGGGGGGTGGAGGTCGTGGCTCCCCTGGAGGGGCGCAGGGTGGAGTCACCCACCCCATACAGAAGGGTTGGGATGGGGGAGGCAGACTGAGGCCTTTGGAAGGCTCCTCGCTATTCCCAACTGCTGGGGCTGGGGCGGAGGGATCTAGGGCCGGCTGTGGGTAGACCCTGGCCACAGAGACCTGGAATTTTCCCCCAGGGCAGACTCGGGATCTGAGTTGTGAGCAGGTGGAGAGGGGCTTTTTCAGCCCTAGGGGCAGGAGTCCCCTCCCAGCTGTGGCTCCTGAACCACCGTTTCGGTCTCGGCTCTTCAGGCAGCCTGGAGCTCCCTAGCCTGCAGGTCCAGAGCTCTGGGGCGGACACTTCATGGGCACCTTCTGCCGGCGTGCCTGGCTGGATGCTGCCGGACAAGTGGGCCGGCCTGGGGATGGGGAACTTGGATCAAGAGCGACTGGTTTGCAGAGTAGCTCAGTCCGGTGCACTGAAGCCCTAGCAAGTGCTGGTTTCAAGGGAACCCGCGCCACCCCAGCGGCAGACAGCAGGAGGGCCTTGGGTCAGACGCCAGGGGGCACGTTCTGGCCAACGAGGCCCGGCCCCGGAGGTGGCTGTGGGGGCGGGGCGGCCCCAAGGTCACCAGCGCGACACGAGGCCCGGGGGCGGGCGGCGCAGGGCGCCCCTCACCCCGCCCGGCCCGCGCGCGCACCGCAGGCCGCCGCGGCCCCCGGCTGGCGCCCCGCTCCACGTGCGCCCACGCGCCCCTCCCTGCCGGGCGCTGGGGCGGGGCGCTCTCCGGGCGCAGGGCCAGGGCTCGGCGCCCCGCCGGCCCCGCCGGCCCGCGCTCCCGCGAGTCGCTCTCCCGTGGCTCGGCGGCGGCGGCGGCGGCGGCGGCGGCGGCCATGGGGCGCGGGGCTCCGGGGGCCGGCGGGGCGCGCGCGGCGGCGGGCGCAGGTGCGGGCGCGGGCCGGGGACGCGGGGCCGGGGCGCGGCCGGCCGCCGCTCACGCCGCCCCTGTCTCCCCTCCCCCCGTGTGTCCCGCCCCCAGACCCTCCTCCCCCGCCCCCCCGCAGCTCGGGCCCTGGTCGTGGCGCGGCTGCCGCACGGTGCCCCTCGACGCCCTCCGGACGCGCTGCCTCTGTGACCGGCTCTCCACCTTCGCCATCTTAGCCCAGCTCAGCGCCGACGCGGTGAGACCCCGGCCGGGAGCTTGGCGGGCGCGCGGGGGCGCGCGGGGGCGCGCGGGGAGGGGGCTTCCGGGGAGGACGGTCGCCGCCGGGGCCGGCGCGGGGAGGGGCGGCTGCACCCCGGTGCCCCCCGTGGCCCGGCCAGAGAGGCTCGGGCCTCTGGAGAGGGCGGGTGGGAGCCGAGTGGGTGGCAGTGTGGAGTTGGGGACTGGCCCTGAAGGAGCGAGGCTGGGGCCCCTGGGAGGGACTGACGGGTGAGTCTTCCGCGCTCTCCTTGGGGGCTTAGGACCCTGGAGGGAGCCGGTGCTCAGGGGAGATGGGCAGCCCCCACCGGGCGCTGGGGATGCAGGAAGGCATGGCCTGGCAGAGCCAGCCTGGTCGATGCTGTCACTTGATGAGGGTCCGTCCCCCAGCGGATGGCAGGGTCCTGGCCTGCCCTGGAGAGGGAGGGGGAGGAGCTGCCACCCTCCCTGGAGGCGTTCCCCACCCACCCAAAATGGACCGTGGTCTTCGGAGGCGCCTTCATCCCCAGGTAGGGGTCCCGGCTGGAGAGGGCGCTGGGCTTGGCCCAGGCCCGCAGCCCTCCCTGGGAAGGCCCCATGGTCTCAGGGGCCTCCTTTTTGTTCCCATGATCCTTGTGGGGGCTGCCAGTTTCTATGGCGACGGCATCTGGGGCCAGCTCGCTGGCTGGGGCCCTGGGTGCTGGGCCCAGCCAACCAGGGCTGGGGGGCGCTCTTGCCCAGGGCCAAGTTTCTCTCACTGGGCCCAGGAAAGCGGGGTACGCAGATAGGGGGTAGGGCCCACTAAGCCCCTGGATAGGGGACAGGGTCTTTGCTTGTTGAGCCCCCAGGCCTGGCGTGGGAGGGCAGCAGATGTGGAGGACACGATTTTGGGGTGTTTGGGGTAGCTGGCCCTCATCAGATGGGGATGGCACTGCTCCCTGTCACAGAACCCTAGTTTCCATGTGGAGGATGGCTCCAGGCCTCTCTGAGAGCAGTTTGCCCCCTCCTTTTTCCTCAGGGACGTGGGGAGGGCAGGGGATGTCAGCCAGGAGCACCTAGAGGGTAGGAGCTGGGTGGGACCTTGGAGGTCATTGCCTCTAACTCCTCCATCCACCAATAGGGAAGTCATGGTGGGGGCAGGGCTCGCTCAGGATTTTGAGGCGACGCTGCTGGACCCGGGTCTGTGCTCTCAGCCCAGATCCCGGAGTGCCGTCCCCCTCAAGCTGTCCCCGTGACAGAACTGTAGGTGTTGCTGGTTCTGGGGGCTTGGCCCTGAGGACAGTAGCCAGGGCCTTGCTGGGGGCTTCCCGGAAGAGGTGACTTTCTGCACAGGGAAGCGGCCCACTCTGCTGGAGTTCCCTGGGTCCCCTTTGCAGGGTGAGCAGGTGGAGCAGGGCTGCCTTGGGAGCTGCTCTTCCTTGGGGGGCGGGAGGTGCTGGGGGGCTCTGGAGCAGGGCGCAGTGCCCAGACGCCCTCTCCAAGTCTGAGGTCAGGCCCGCAGGAGATCAGTGCTGCTCTAGTCTTGAAACACGAGGCTGTCCCTCGCATGTGGCAACCACAGACTGGCCCTTGGTCCCTCTGAGCCTTGGTTTCCTCTCGTGGAAAACGGAAGTGGCCTCTGCTGCTCAGGGTGACTACGAGGGCTGTGCCTGTTGACAGGGACCTTCCTGGGCCAGGCCTGCAGCAGGGCAGGCCCCCGCATCCTGGAAGGGTGGTCTCCTGCCGAGCCCGGGGCCGCCAGCAGGGAGAGCGTGTTAGGTGAGGGGCAGGTGGGTGGCTGACGCTGGGTGGAGCTCAGGGGTGAGCATGAGGCCCAGGGGGCCTTTCTAGGAAGATCTGGCTTGGCTCTGGCACTCCCGAGGGTGAATGGACAGGGCCCTGCGCCAGCGTGCACAGGCGAGCGCATAGCTCTGGTCTGTGAAGGGGTCTTGGCTGTGCCTGGGTCCGGGGGCGGGCAGGGGGCGGGGGACGGGGGGGAAGCAGCCGCAGTCAGAGGGGCTTGCGGTGGCCTGGTCTGCATATAGGCGGGGACACCCCGTCCCTACGTCCCAGAAGAGGCAGCTGAATCCCGCTGTATGGGAGCTCTCAGCAGCCACAGAGCCACCCTTCGGCCATGGACCAAGGGCAGGCTGCCGGGCCTCCGTGAGCCTCAGGGCCCTCCTCTGTCAGATGGCAGAGCAGTGGGCTGGGGCACGCCCACTAGGCCTGGGCGTGGCTCAGAGGGCCGTCCCCTTGTGCTCAGCTGCCATCAGAGCCTTCACCACTCTCCTGTCTTTTCCCAGCCGGCTCCGGCCCCAGTGAGGGCGGCCCCAGAGGTGCCGATGGGGAAGGGCTGAGAGCGAGAGGGAGGCTGTTCCAGGCAGCCCACCCCTCTGCGTGCCCAGGGCTGGGCCCTCAAGGGGCACGATGTCTACTGGAGAGACAGCCCAGGCGGAGACAGGGCCACTCTGGGGGGCTCCGCACCAGCCTCCTTCCTTCCCCGGGTCAGGACACGGGCACGAGAGGAGGCGCAGAGCAGGGCCCTGAGGGGTGAGCGGGAGTTCACAGCAGCTCGTAGGGGGAGCAACGGCGGCCCCTGGGAGGCCAAGAAAGGCAGAGATGAGCAGGAGGCAGGGGAGGGGGCTGGGTCAGGAGGGCCTGCCTGATGGAGGTGGGGGCTCTAGCAAGGAGCATCACGCTGAGGTCAGTGGAGCTGGGCAGTGAGAAAGGGAGGTGAGAGGGTTGGAGTCCTAGAGGGGTCCCACCGATGTGAAGGTGGAGCGACCCAGCCGGCAGGGGGTGGTGGCAGCAGGCAGCTGGGCCATGGGGGTGGGTGCTGCCTGCCTGCACCCTCAGAGTGGGAGCTGTGCACTGGGCGTGGGGTCCGTCTGAGCCTGCGGAGGCTGCGCTCCTAGGGTGCAGAGCGGTCTTGGGGCTGGAGTCCAGAGCAAGGGGCCCAGAGAGGACGGAAGAGAAGGGGTGCTGTGGTCACACCCCAGGAGCCAGGGAGGGCTTAGATCCTGGAGGGAAGGAAGCGAAGGGAAGTGAGACCCTGATATCCCGCCAACCCCAGCCCTGCCTGCAGCCGGAGTGTCAGGTCCCGGCTCCGTGGCCTGTGCCAGGCTGTGACCGCGGGAAGGTTGAGGAACTGCTCTGAGTCACATCTAAGGGGACGAGGCTGGGTGGGGACCGAACCTGGCGAGGTACTGCCGGGGTCCACACAGCCTGGTGTGTGCTAAACGGTCTGCAGGGCACAGTGGCTGGTGGCATCGCTTCTGGGATGTGCCTGGAACTATGCGGCCAGCCTGACCAGGGTCACGGCTCAGCATGTGACCAGGATCAGGAAATCAGTCAGTGTTGGAGTCAGGGCTCGTCTGTGTGGGTGGCCGTGAGCCACGTGCAGTGCTGGGGTAGAGCTGGGGTAAGGACAGTGCCTTAGGAAAGAGCTTCAGGGCGCGTAAGGTGTGTGATGGTTCTTCCGGAGAAGACTGGAAGCAGGGAGTTCCCGTGGTAGAAACTGACAGTAACCATGTGAACCAGAAAGGAGTAAAGCCCTGGGTGGGTGGGGTGGGAGGGGCTGGCACCCTGCAGAGACTCAAGGCAAGAGGATGGGCGGACAGATGAGGGACCAATTCAGGGGATTGTCCAGTCCTCACTGTGAGGAACTCGAAAAGTGTTAGTTGCTCAGTCGTGTCCTACTCTTCGCAACCCCATGGACTGTAGTCTGCCAGGTTCCTCTGTCCATGGGATTCCCCAGGCAAGACTGCTGGAGTGGGTTGCCATTCCCTTCTCCAGGGGATCTTCCTGACCCAGGGATGAAACCCAGGTCTCCTGCACTGCAGGCAGATTCTTTGCCATCTGAGCCACTTGGGAGATGACAGCTAAGCTGAGAGAAGAGCTGACCGTGTGGAGGGCAGGGAAAGAGCACTAGGGTAGGACCAGCATGTGCAAAGGCCCTGGGGCACGCAGCTTGGCTAGGGAGCCCGTCCCAGCAGGAGGCTGGCCTGCTTCTGCCTGCTCTCCGTGTGGACTGGGGCCCGTCTCACATTTGAGGTCTCTGGTCCAGCCCTCCCAGCACGACCTTGAGGTCCCTGACACCCCTGCCCGCCACTCTGTCACCTGTCCCTTCCCCACACTGTTGAGAGCCTGCAGGGTTAGGGCTGTCAGAAGCAACGGGCGAGCCAGGCAAAGAGGAGGAGGGCGCGTGCGGGCAGGTGGGCAGCCGGCGGGCGTGTGGCTGCCAGGCCTGACGGGGACAGATGGAGGCAGACGGCCGCTGAGGTCGGGGCCTAAGCGGCCTAGGAGTAGGCCTGAGCCACTTGTTTGGCCACCCGTGACTTCTGTGGCTGACCAGGGCCCCAAGGTTGCCCAGCGAGTTCAGGGGTGCTGGCTGGAGCCCAGAGTCCCCCTTCCCCAGGGCCCTCCAGCGCCCCATGTGGAAACGCAGGAGCTGGCCTGGGCCAGCCCCTGGGGACAGCGGATGGCCTGGTTGACCTTGAACGACTTTCTCAATTTTCCAGGAGCCTGCCTGCCCAGGCTCCATTCGTGCAGCCAGTCACATTGACCGCCTGTCTGTGCTGGGCCTGGTGGAGGGGGGCTCCCGGACGTGAGGACAGCAGGCTTGGGGGACAGACAGGTGCCCCCAGCAGTGGCTCAGGGCGGGGATGGCAGCCCTGGTGGGGGGAAGGGCTGTCCGGCCATGGATGGAGGAGGGCGGCCCAGTGGGTGGGCCCAGCTGCGCCCAGTGGGTGGGCCCTGGGGTGCCTGTGCAGCAGCCCCCAGACCACAGACTCCCGAGGAGGGTGAACGGTCCCATCTGGGGGCAGGAAGGGCCGCTGTGGCTTCAGGAGGCGACCGGGAGGCTCGCTCTGCACGTGCAGGGTCAGCAGAGTGCCAGCCAGGTTAGACTTGGGCCAGGCCATGGAGGGGTCAGCTTTGTGGGGGGTGCCACCAGACTCCCCTTGTCCCCTGGCCCCTCCCCCCAGCTCCAGAACTCACCCCCTCCTTCCTCTAGGGGGGGCGGGTGGGAGGGGCTGCAGGGTCCCCGGTTTGTCTCTGGATTCCAGACGTAGAGGGACCGAGATCTTTCCTCAGCAAGCATCCATGAGCCTCCCGCTTGGGGGTCACGCTCACAAGGGCTGCACATGGAGGCGTGGGAATGGCCCGGCCAGAGCTCAGGGCTGCCCCGGGCCCCCTTAGGAGGGGACAAGCCGAGACCAGAGGGGCCTGAGGTGTATCTGGGCGGACGGAGTGGCTGGGCCAGGCTTGGAGTCTAGGGGCGGACTCTGGGTGCCCAGCATGGGGGTGGTTTCACATGGAGGTGGCGGGGGCCTTTGGGGGCAGCTGCTGTTTGCAGAGCCCCAGGGTGGGCCAGGGTGGAGGGCTGGGGTCTGTGGCGGGTGTTGAGGGGCCACAGCTCCCCGCCAGAGCCAGGTCCCTGCCCTTGGCTGGCGCTGCAGAGCCACAGGGTCAGGGACAGGTGCCCATGGTGGGTGCTGGGCCTGCTGCCTTGGTGAGCTCACCTGTGACGCGGGGGGACCCTTCCTGAAATGGGGTGGGCCCTGTGGCCAGGCTTGCCACGCGATTATACCAGTGGCGGGCACAGAGACCCGTCCTTGGCCGGAGATGAGACCCCGCCCCGGGGACCGCCTCAGGCGCTGCGGGAGAGTGGCCGAGGGCTGCTGGATGCGGGGGCTCCCGGGGGCGCGGGGGGCAGGCTCCCCCGGCGTC
Source organism: Ovis canadensis (assembly GCF_042477335.2). Classification (NCBI taxonomy): domain Eukaryota; kingdom Metazoa; phylum Chordata; class Mammalia; order Artiodactyla; family Bovidae; genus Ovis; species Ovis canadensis. Next base: position 24,879,090 of record NC_091253.1, on the reverse strand, counting down.
CCCCGCAGGTCTGCCCGCCCCTCACTCTGTTCTCTGTCCCCCCCCCCCCGGACCCACAGAGCATGGAGAAGGCCGCAGCGCCGTCAGTGACGCTCATTGTGGGCTGCGGCGTGTCGTCCCTGACCCTGCTCATGCTGATCATCATCTACGTCTCCGTGTGGAGGTGACTGCGGGGGGTCCCCGGGAGGGGCGACTGCACTCCATGGGGGGGTCCCCGGGAGGAGCGACTGTGGGGGGGTCCCCGGGAGGGGTGACTGTGGAGGAGTCCCCGGGAGGGGTGACTGCACTCCATGGGGGGTGGTCCCCGGGAGGGGTGACTGTGGGGGGGTCCCTGGAAGGGGTAACTGTGGGGGTCCCTGGGAGGGATGACTGCACCCCATGGCGGGTGGTCTCCGGGAGGGGTGACCACAGGGGCAGTCCCCAGAAGGGGTGACTGTGCCCCATGGCGGGTGGTCCCCAGGAGGAGTGACTGCACTCCATGGGGGGATCCCCGGGAGGGGTGACTGTGGGGGTCCCCGGGAGGGGTGACTGCACTCCATGGGGGGGGATGGGGGGTAGGCGGTCCCCAGGGAGGGGTGACTGCAGTTGCCTTACTCGTCCTCCCATCGGGGAGGTGGCACCCCCTGCAGGTAGGGGTGGAGCGGTGCAGACTGTCCCCAGGAAGGGGGACTGCGCCTCGTGCAGGGGTGGTCCCCAGGAAGGGGTGGCTGGGGCTGCCTTACCCCTTCTCCCATTGGGGCAGCCGTGGGCTGGGAGCCCAGAGCCGTCCTTCCCTCTCACCTTCCAAGTTGGGACCATCCATCACCTCTATCATCACCCCCAGCCGTCCCGACTGGAGTCCCCTGGATGCTGGTGGGCAGCAGGGGGGTGTAGGGGCAGCCCATGGGGCCGGGCCTTCCTGCTCCTGCCCAGCCCCGTGCCCACAGGCCTCTCACAGAAGGCTCCCTGCTCCCTCTTATCCTCTGAGTGGGACCCACCCAGCTGAGCACCCTGTCCTGTAACTGCTGGGCCCCGAGACCCCGACTTCTGAGAATGTGGTTGTCATCACCTGGATGTGCCAGGCCACTTCCCGAGCCTGGGTTCACGTGTCCGGTGGGAGCCTCTGCTGGTCTCCTGCCCCAGGCCTCTAGCCCTCTCCACCATGGACCCCCGTGCTCGGGTGCTGTCTGACTGGTGTTGGTCCCTTGGTCCCCAGGGGGTGGGACAGTGTGGGGGCGACCCCGTCCAGCCATCAGCAGCCCTGGGATGGGGGCGTGTGTGCACAGACTCCCTTCCCAGTGGGCCCCGAGAGCCAGGGGTTGGGATTGTGGGTCACTGAGGGTCAAGCCAAGGTTGCCCCACCCGCTGGGTCCAGCCCGATCCCCAGTGTGTCGACTCCAAGGGCAGCATGACCGCGGCGGAGGCCCGCAGTGAGGGGTCGATGCAGTCACAGGGTGGAGGGGGAGGGGAGTGCCTTCCTGCCCTGCCCCCACCCCATCCTGCCCGAGGGCGGAGACACCAGTGACCCTGAAATACCCGGCGCCCCTCCCAGCAGCCCCTCCTCGGACGTCTGCCCTGACTCCCTGTGGGCCTGCTTGGCCCCCTGGCCCAGACCCTCCCCCGCGACCACTGTGGTTTGCAAAGCATCTCTTTCCACGCGTGGGGTGGTCAGGACCCCCTGGCCCCTGCCGAGTCTGTGACGTGAGGAGCAGTGCGGGTGCGATGGAGGCCAGGGCCCTGCAGGGAGGAAGCGGCCCGGCTTCGTGGCCGCGGCGCCCAGCTCCTGAGGAGCTGAGGCCCTGCTGGGCATGGAGCACGCCACCCGCCCTTGCCCACAGGTACATCCGCTCAGAGCGCTCCGTCATCCTCATCAACTTCTGCCTGTCCATCATCTCCTCCAATGCGCTCATCCTCATCGGGCAGACCCAGACCCGCAACAAGGTGAGTGGCCTCCTCTGCACCCCGGGCGGGGAGGTGGCTCTCAGCGGTGATGGGGAGGCTCCGCGGCAGGGCCCCGGGCCCTGGGGCGCTTGAGGCAGGGGCAGAGCCCTGCAGACCCCTCACTATTCTGGCTTCGGCAGCCCTACCGCTCAGCCTGGAGGGGCTGTCACCTGGCCAGGAGTGGGGACTGGGTGACTAGAGTCTCCAGTGGGACTGATGCTCTGAGACGACCAGCTCAAGCTCCAGCATGCTGGCGCAGCGTCGGTCCCAGGCCTCCCAAGCCTGTCTGTGCCTTGTGGTGTGGTCTCAGAGTGGCCAGCTGATGAGCGAGTGGGCTCAGGCTGGGGCTCTTGGGTGGGCTCCCGCGACCTCTGAGGCGTCTGCAAGTGGGTGGGGAAGCCAGGGAGAGGGGTGTCAGTCCCTGGCAGCTTGGGAGTGGGGTCAGGCAAGCACGACCCAGGGCCTCAGTGCGCACAGCCCGTCTCTGGCGGTGGAGCGGGTGGACCCTGGGTGGCGTCCTGCCTGGGGCCTCGACCAGGTTGCTGCGTGGGCACGGGGCCGGTGAGCCAGCGGCTGCCCACCCGCCCGCCCTCGCAGGCCGTGTGCACGCTGGTGGCCGCCTTCCTGCACTTCTTCTTCCTGTCCTCTTTCTGCTGGGTGTTGACCGAGGCCTGGCAGTCCTACATGGCCGTGACGGGCCGCCTGCGGAACCGCCTCGTCCGCAAGCGCTTCCTGTGCCTGGGCTGGGGTGAGCGCTGCAGGGCGGCGGGGTGCCCCCACCCGGCCCCCTCCTCGTCCCCCCTCTCTGCACCCTCATCCTCCTCCAGTGGCCCCTCCAGCCTCCACCTCCAGGGGGTCACCTGGCTCTGTCTGAGTGCCAGGTGAGGAATAACCTGGTGGTATGAGTATATCCCAGCCGACATCCAGGATAAACTTAGGACGGAAAGTGTTTCCTTCCTTACGTGAAGTCCAGAGGTGGCCGGGCACCCTGTTTTACTTGCTGGCCTGGCAGCCCTCGCCCGTTTCTGTGCGTTCTCGTCCTTGTCCACCTCGTGTCCCCTCTCTCGTGCTCAGTGTCACTCTCTGTTCACGGGCTTCAGAGGCGCCTTGTCCCCTCCCCTCCCCCACCCGCAGAGCTGGGCCTTAGACGGTAGGGGTCGGCCCGACACCTTTCCTTTCTGCTCTTCCCCTAGGGCTTCCTGCGCTGGTCGTGGCTATTTCTGTGGGATTTACCAAGGCCAGAGGGTACAGCACCATGAACTAGTGAGTTGGGGCGGGGTGGGACATGGTGGAGGCCGCACGGCTCCCCAGACCCTCCCACCACCCTGGAAGGTGAGGGCTGGCTGGGCACCCGTCTCAGAGCTGAGAATGCTGAGGCCTGGCGAGAGCAGGGGCCCTGGGAGCTGGAGGCCCGGGGGTAGCCCTCTGCCCTCTGTCCGCTGGCTCCTCCTGGCGGTGGGCAGGAGGCTCGAGAGAAACAGGCCCCGGGCGATAGGAGCCCCTGTGTCCTCAGCTGCTTTGCCTCTCAGAGCTTCTGTTCCTGTCTGCATGACAAAGGGTCCAGGTCTTCAGGAGTCTGTATGACCCCTGCGGCTTCCCTGGTGGCTCAGATGATAAAGAATCTGCCTGCAATGCAGGAGACCTGGGTTCGATCCCTGGGTTGGGAAGATCTCCTGGAGAAGGGCATGGCAACCCATTCCAGTATTCTTGGAGAATCCCATGGACAGGGGAGCCTGGTTGGCTACAGTCCATGGTTTGCAAAGAGTCGGACACGACTGAGCGACTCAGCACAGCACACGGCCCCTGGGGGCGGGGGGGCGGGGGAGGAGCAGGGTGGAACGTGGCGGGGCTGTCTCATGGATGAAGTCACAGGCCTTGAAGGCTCAGCCGACCCAGGTCCAGGGGCCTTGAATGCCCAACCAGGATACCGTGTGGCTTCCTAGGGTGTGGGGCGAAGAACTGAGGCCTGGGAGGCCGTGGCTGTGGATGTGGGGAAGAAGAGGGCAGCAAGAGGCAGGAGGAGGGGCTGCACAGGCCCGGCTCCCTGGGGAGCCCAGGGGGCCGGGACGTGACCAGGCCCTGGGGCAGGCATCCCCTGCACTTGACTGAGCGGGGGGTGGGGGCTGTGAGTACCGGGAAGGACGCATGGACACTGACCCCAGAGCTGAGAGGAAGGAACACCAGTCTGCCCGGCTTGGGGACAGATCAGAGGTGGGATGTTGCAGTGGGGCTCTGAAGGATGAAGATGAGTGTTTGGCAGGTAACATGGAAGCTCAGGGCAGGTGAAACAGAACACGGGGAAGGAAGAGCAGCCCTCCCTGGGCTCAGGGCTCCTGGGGCCCCCTGGCTGGTGTCCAGGAGACTCGGGGAAGTAGGTGCGGTGGCGAGGAGGGCTCAGGTCCTCCCGTGAGCAGGAGGCCTGATGCTGAGGCCTTGGGGCCTGCCTGGGTTGAGTGGGCAGGCGGAACTCCAGGCCAGGGGCCCAGCCTAACATTCCAGCATGATGCCAAGAGAAAGGGCTGGCACGTGAGGTTGGGGAGGGTCTGCAGGGCGAGGTGGGGAGCTCAGGCCTGGGGGAGAGTCCGGGGAAGGGGGGGGCAGGGGGCGGCACCCTCTGCTCTGGACCAATTCCACCCGTGAACTTCACCTGTCCGCCGCCTGGGGGCTCCCTCGAGTTGCGAAGCCAAAGAATTGATCACGCGCAGCATCACCGCTTGCTCCTGCCTCTTCTGGGCTTTGCACCTGCCCACCTGGAAGCTGGTGGTGCCCAGCCTGTGCCTGGGTGGGGTCATGTCTGGCCACTAACCAGCCTGCCTCCCTCCCCAGCTGCTGGCTCTCCCTGGAGGGGGGACTGCTCTACGCCTTCGTGGGACCGGCCGCGGCCGTCGTGCTGGTAGGGACCCCCGCCCCTCTGGCCCGGGCTGAGCCCCTCGCCTCCCCTCGGGCCGGGCCTCCAGTTGCGTCTGCTTCCCATCAGGGTCGCCCCAGTCAGCAGGGGCCGTGGGACCCACAGAGCAGCAGGGGTGCAGAGGCTGGGCCAGCGGCCTCCTGTGTCTCTGGGTGCAGCTTGCCTGGTGGCTGTGCAGTGGCCGTGTACCTTCGGGAGGCCTGTGCGGGTTTGAGTGAGTGACCATGAGAGGACGGTGAGCAGACGGATGGCCAGGCCAGCAGAGATGCGACCAACCAGGGTTTTTTTTCCTCGACCGGTCATTCTCTAGAGGAAGGAAACCCCTTCCCTTGCCCCCACGCCCCCCAGCACTTTCTGCAGTTCTCCTCCCATTTGGTGAGGATGGCAGTGCCTCGGGCACACAGGGGTACCGTTCCTAGGTCACCGGTCAGCAGGGAGAGGCTGGAGATCTGAGTCCGTCTCGCCCTCCTCTCCCGCCTGCCCCCAGGAAAGAGCATCGCTCTGCAGGGTCCTGCTCGCCGGGCTGGGCCTCACTGCCTCGTTATCAGACCTGAGCCAGGCTGGGGGAGCAGACTGGACTTGGAGAGGAAAGTGAGGCCCAGGGCACCCAGGGGAGGCTGAGCCTGCAAGGGACGGGAGATGGGGGAGCCAGCAGGCAGATGGAGTTGGTAGGCAGGATCCGTGGGCGGCCCCCAGGCCCCTGCCCCCAGCCCCAGCCAGCCTGCTCCTTTAGTCTGGAAGACCGGTAGGGAGGGAGGCTGCGTGCTCTGCATTTCAATGCCACTAGTCAGTGGGCTGGGCCTCCTGAGGGCCCGGGGAGAGGGGGTGTCAGAGGCAGGAGTCCCCCGCGTCCCTTCCCATAGTGCAAGGAGGGCAGGCGTGGTCCTGGTGTGCCCTGCTGTGGACTGCTGCCTGGGGCCCCTCCTGTAACACGGGCAGGTGGTTTGGTTGCTCACACGTGTCCGGCTCTTTGTAACCCCGTATGGACTGCAGCACGCCAGCCTTCCCTGTCCTTCACCATCTCCCGGAGTGTGCTCAAACTTATGTCCATTGATTGGTGATGCCACCCAACCATTTCATCTTTGGTTGTCCCCTTTTTCTCCTGCCTTCAGTCTTTCCCAGCCTGAGGGTCTTTTTCACATGTAACACAGGCACAGGCAGATAAAGGAGGACACAGAGCCGCTGCAGGCAGGGTGGCGGCCACTGGTGTCCTGCCCCCTATCCCGCCCCAAGCCACAGCAGAAAACGAGGTCACCCAGGAAAGCCGCTCTCAGCCAGAGGACGGGAGGCAGGGACAGGCCTGCTGCTGTGTGTGCGGCCATGAGCGCTTGGAGCTGAGGGGGTCCCAGGGAGTCAGCCTTCCCAGACCTCTGGGCCTAGGGTCATGGGTCCAGGGACCCCCGGAGTCCCAGGGTCTCTGAGACACAGGAGCCTGGCGAGGGGTCACGCAGCCTCTGCAGAGTGGAAGTCTGAGGGGAGGGCATTTCAGGGAGAGCGGAGACCAGGGCCCGGTGGCCGATGGGAACACTGGGGACAGCCTGTCTCTGTCGTGGGCGGCAGTGTGAGCAGTAGCCCGAGACTCGCCTCGGCTCCAGAAGCACTTCCCGGAGCAGGCGCCCAGTGGTAGCAGGTTCAGGGAAGACTTGTGGGGTGGTGGTCCTGAGTTAAGGTTTCTGAAGGACTGCCCGGTGTGGAGAGCAATGTGGCCCCAGGCAGAGCCAGGATGGGGTATCCAGAGACGGCGTCAGGTCGGGCTCGAGCTGGGCGAGATCGTTCGTGGGACACACACGAGTTGCCAGGACGCTAAGGATGGGGGCAGAGGGTGAGCCTGGGCGTGGCAGCAGCTGGACTGGTGGTCACCTGCAGGCCCTTCTGCGGTCTGTGCGGGACAGGTGCCCCGTGGGGCCTTACAGCCAGCCTGCTCACGTACTTGACCACTCTGGGCAGGGGCCGATTCGCTCCAACCCCAGCCTGACCTCTGGACTCCATCCCAGATGGAATCCTGGCTTCACAAACTGTTGTTGATCCCAGGACGGGTGGCAGTGGGCCTGGGGACCTGTCACAGGTTTGGGGGTCTAGCGGGACCACGTGGTGTGGAGAACCCCCTCTAGGGACCGGGGCTCCAGGCTGTCCCCAGCATCCCCATCGGCCACCGGGCCCTGGTCTCCGCTCTCCCTGAAATGCCCTCCCCTCAGGATGACAGGGCAAAGGGACCAGAGTTTGGGTGGAGCTGGCAGCGCCCCCCTCCCCTTTGCATCCTCCCTGGAGGCTCTGCTTCCTCCCTAGAGCTCCTCTCCTCACCCGCGGGAGGCTGTGCGAAGCCCCGTGCTGCCCGGGCTTGGGGGGCCAGCCCCAGTGCCCCTGCAGGCACACCCCCAAATCCACTTTCTCCCGCCCTGCAGGTGAACATGGTCATTGGGATCCTGGTGTTCAACAAGCTTGTGTCCAAGGACGGCATCACGGACAAGAAGCTGAAGGAGCGGGCAGGGTAGGACCGGGCAGCCGCACCGCGACCCCCTTGAGTCAGGATGACCCAGAGCCCCCGCCCCCACCAAGCAGGTCGGGAAATGGAGGCACGGAGTCCCTGACAGAGCAGGGGCTTCACAGGTTTTCAGAGGCCGTGAAACCGACTGCTTCTCAAGACCCCAGGCCCACAGGGTGGAGGGCCGTGCGCCCACCCTCTCCTCGCCCCTCTGTGGTCAGCTGGCCCTGAACTGGCGCAGCGCCCCATGTTTGCAATGCCTTCAGCACGGGGAGGGTGCGGGGCCAGGCGGGATGCTCTTTCTGCCTGGGCAGCCAGCCCCAAGAGGGCGGCGCCTGGACAGGTCCATGGCGCTTGGGTGGGCGGTGCCCAGGGGCTGCAGTGCCCAATCTGAACAGAGGCACATGAGGGTGGGGCGATGCTCCTCCAGCTGTGGGGGCCGGGAGCCCCCTGGGATCACGGACGGGGCCTGTCCCACCCCAAAGCCAAGCCCTCTTCGCCTCACCTCTGCCCTGGCTGGTGTCTGTGCGGGGGTCCACGCCCCTCCCCACCCCCCTCTGTGCCAGTCCTGCCTGGTCTCCATCTCTCTGTCTCTCTCCCTCGCCTCGTCCTGCTCTTGGGTTCCCCGTGAACAGAGCTTCAGGAGCCCCTCCCATGGGCCCCTGGGGGGCTCTGTTCCTGTTAGAAGCCTGCCCTGGGGAAGGCGTGTGACCCTGGATGGCCCGCGGGGTCTGGGAGCTGGCCGGCCTGGCTGTGGGCCTGGGCCCTGCACTGCCTCGGCCTCTGCTCTGAGTCTGCGAAGCGGGGGCTGGCAGGCTTGTCCCAGAGCACAGCGTCAGCCACACGTGCTCCGGGAACGGCGGGTCGCACTGCTCGGGACATAGCACGGGCTCAGGGCGGCAGCAAGGCTGGGCCCGTCTGCCCCGTGGCGCTGTCCTCTTGGTCTCCTGCAGTGACTCGTGAGGCACGGTCTGCAGTCCTGCTCCCGTCTCACAGCAGTGCAGACTGAAGCTGAGGTTGGGGTGGGGGCAGGGGGCAGGGGGCGGGGGGAGCAGGGCTGGAGTCAGGTCAGGCCGCCTGCCTCGTTCGGCCTTCCTCAGGTGCAGCAGTGCCAGGGCTCGAAAGCCCAGCTGGACTCGCCTGTGGGCCTGACCCCAGCACCCCGCATGCTTAGTGCTAGCCGGGGGCGGGGGGAGGGTGCTGCCCAGGTAGCTCATAGATGCCCTCCGGGACCATCGAGCGAATGAATCCCTCCCTCTCTGGCTGGGGCAGCGCCTGGTCCTGCCAGATGTGGGGGAGACTGTGGCCTTGTCCAGGTGGCCCACTTCTTGCTGTGAATGTGAGCGGCTCGCATCACGCTGTGCTGAACGTGGTGTACACGGGCCCAGGCGGCCCTGCCCTGCGGTCAGCCGCACCCAGCCTCAGAGCCCGCGCTTGGCTCTCCCTGCCGCCTAGCAGGTCCAGGACCCCAGGTGGAAAGAGACCCGGGGACCCCTGACCCCCATCCTCACCCCTGCCCTGGAGCCTCGCTCCCCGCCGGACCCCATCCCCCTACCTGGGGAGGCTCGGGCTGGACGCCCTCTGGTTAGTTTTGGGGCTACACCCCTCCCGTTCCCCCTGCCTGTTTCCCCGAGAACAGTTTTGCTCTCGTTTCAGTCTGTTAATTTCACCTGCAGTCAGCTGCCCCAAGCCCCCCTCGGGCACCCCCCAAAATGTGCCAAGTGTGCAGCCCTCTCTGAGGCCAACGCCACCTACGAAGCTGCCAGTCACACCATGTTAGTGCCGCCCCTCGCCCGCCTGCGGGCTCTGCGCCCCGCGGTCACATCTCGTTCGTGTTAACGCTTTCTCTGTCCTTCATGCCGTCTCTGCTGTCCCCTCTGGGCCTCGGCATCCCCCCCTCCCCGGTCTCCTCACGCTGTGGTCCCGCAGTCCCCGCCCAGCCCGTCTTCTCCCTTCCATCCTCCGTGGCCTCAGGGAACCAGCCGGGCCCGAGGGCAGGGAGTCAGGCTGGGCCTCTGGCTGCGAGGGGTCACTGTGCTCCGTGTGAGTGTGGCGGAACGTGGCTGTGTTGGTCGAGAGTCGCAGTATCAGTTTGAGAGGCCGCCACACCTGTGGAGACTGGGTGTGTTGGGGCAGCTGGACTGTTCGCTGACCCCGGCTGCCTCCAGGGGCTGCGAGCAGAGCAAGGAAAGTGTAGCCTGGTGGATCAGATGACCCAGGAGCATCTGGTCGTCTGGTCCCCAGAGACAGAGGTCCCCGGGACCCTCCTGGGGGAGAGCCCGCTTGGCCTCCGGACACTTGGGGTGGAGACTCTGTGTCCTCTGGAGGGGACGGGCTGCTCCTCCGTGCTGGGGTCCACAGCCCGGACACCTGGGGCTCAGCTAAGCCCCTCCGTTGTTCCGCAGGCAGGCAGGCCCATGGGGTGGGGGACAGCCTCAGCTGTGACTCGGGCTGTGCTGAGAGGCTGTCCCCAGACCCCTGGGGGACGTACTGGGCAGGTCGCATGGGAGGTCAGTGGCAGTGGGCCTGCCCAGCCCCATTCATGCCCAGACCCCTCCCCTGGGGCATCTGACTTTCCCACGGGGGTGGCTACGCACCTGCCCCTCCTCCTGCCCAGCGGTCACGCCTGGACCTGCACGCCCCCGCCCCCGCCCCCAGCTGCAGGGCAGAAACGCTTCAGAAGCTGTAGAGGATGAACCGCAGGCATCGGAGTGATTTACGGGTCCCCAGGCCCCGGCCGTCTGCCAGCCGGCTGTCAGCGCCAGGCCTCGGGCCCGGGGGACAGTGACTCACGGCAGGATGAAGCGTTTCGGTGGGGTAGGCCCGAGCCCTCTTGCTCAGACCATGAGGGGTGGCTGGGCCCGGGGTCCAGCTCAAGAGGGCCTGCTGTGGGAGAGAGGAGGCAGACTGCGGGGCTCTGCCCACCCCGGGGAGAGACAGGCCCAGGCCGGGACAGGGCCCCGTCGTGGGCTCTGAGGCGCCAGGCCAAGGTGTGGGCACGCAGGCAGGTGCGTTGAGGGTACACAGCCTGCGGTGCAGGTCCCCGGCCCGGGGGATTCCGCCTGGCCCCCTTGTTCTCAGCGCCAGTAGTCTTGAGAGGCCCGTGAGGTGACGAGAGAGGCCAGGTCTAGCTCTGGAGGCCCGCCGTGCCCAGGGAATGTGCCCCAGGGTGGGGGCTGTCCCTGGGGTGGCCTTAGGGGCTCCCCTGGGAGGAGACACAGGGCTGACCCTGAAGTGGGGACCCAGGCCCTGGAGACGGCCAGGCAGGGTGGGGGGAGGACGCGGAGGCCCGGGAAGGCAGGTGTGGCTGGCTTGCCCTGTCCAGGTCAATGAGGGCAGTTTTCCCGTGGGGCTGGGCCCCTCACGGTGATCCGTTGCAGGGGTGGCGCAGCCTTGGGGGCGGATCTCTCCATGCCGACTGGAGGCCCCGCCGGCTTGGGGCTCGGGGACCTAAGGGGACCCCAGCCATTCTCCCACCAGCTCCCCCCGGTTGCTGCCCGCGGTCCTGCCCCACCTGCTCCTGGGGAAAGAGTCCCGCCAGAGCCCCTGCGGGCAGCCACGGGCCCAGGGGCAGAGCCCACCCTGGCTGTAGTCCTCGGGCCCGGCCGGCCTGAGAGTGGCCGTAGCGGCAGGGACAGGGCCTCAGGCAGGTTTCCTCACACTGCCCCCCGGGACCATGCTGGCGTGCTTTCTGTCCCCACACAGCCTGTTGACTCACAGTGTCCCCACTGTGGGGACAAGGAGACAGCCCAGAGTAACCTCCCGTGTAGCTCATGGTGGTGCAGAGGGTGATGCCTGCCTCTGAGGTGTTCCTGGAGGACTTCCTGGAGGAACGGGCGAAGGCTTCGGAGCAGGGCAGCTGCTTCCCTGGGGAGGGCAGAGTAGGGCCCACCAAGAGGGGGACGCGCCTGTCGTTTCTGTCCCTGTCTGTCCCGTCCCTTCCCCATACGGCCCTGTTTGTCTGTCGTCTGTCTCCTTTCCTCGCAGGTCCGCTCCTTCCCCTCCCTGAGGGGTCCTCTGGTCCCCTACCCCCGACCCCGCTGACCCCAACCCTGTCTCTCTGTGTGCTCAGAGGCCTGGCCAGACGCCTTCCCCTGTGGCCCTCCGGCAGTCCTGGCCCTGGGCCTCTGGCTTGGGCTGGACCAGACCCCTCCTCCCCCAGCTCACCCCTCCCTGCAGCGTGCATGTCTCCCTCCTGGGGCCTCCGGGATGCTCAAGCACCTGCATCTTCCAGAGACCCGTCCCCCCAGCCCTCACTGCTGCCCAGCCGCCTGGGACCCCCGTCCCGAGTCCCCAGCTGCCCTTCGAGCTCCCAGCTGGGGCTGTTGCTGGCAAAGTCAGCTCCCCAGGAGAGGAGGCAGCTGGGCTGGGTGGGGGCGGGTTTCTCCGGTTGGGGGAGAGGGCGTGGCGGGACCTGCCTGGGAAGGGAGGTGGGCCTGAGCCCTGGAAGGGAGGTGGCCCGGCCTGCCCCCGGGGCTCCAGGGCGGCCGTGACGCCCACCGCGTCCGCAGGGCCTCGCTGTGGAGCTCCTGCGTGGTGCTGCCGCTGCTGGCGCTGACCTGGATGTCCGCTGTGCTCGCCGTCACCGACCGCAGGTCCGCCCTCTTCCAGATCCTCTTCGCTGTCTTCGACTCGCTGGAGGGCTTCGTCATCGTGATGGTGCACTGTATCCTGCGGAGGGAGGTGGGCCGGCAGGCGGGCGGGCAGGGGGCGCCCTTCCTCCCCAGGCCTTGCAGTGGGCCAGGGGCCCGCACTGCCCTCCAGCCTGGGGATGAGCAGTCAGCCTGGCACTGGGCACTGGGAAACCACCTCCCCGTGGCCAGAAGGTTCTGGAAGGAGGCAGGAAGTGGGGGAGGGGCAGCTTCCTGGGCCCTGACCCTTCCGGGAGGCTGGACTTGGGCCCAGCACGCAGCCAGGGCTCAGTCGACACACAGCTTCTCATAGAGGGCGCTCCGGTGCCCTGTGCAGGCTCCGGCCGAAGCGGGGCTCGTACTTTGGGGCTGGTGGGGGCCCAGAGGCGGGAATGGCTCCCGGGGCAGCTGGGACTCCCGGCGTGGCATTTTCTGGGCTTCTCCGGAAGGTATAGGAGAAGGCTTTGACCGAACCCTGGCCCAACCGTCTCCTGGCTGGTAGCAACGACGGAGGGGACGTGTCCCTATCCTGGGGGGCGGGAGTGTGACACACCAGCATCAGACGTGGCTGCACTAGAGCCCACCCCAGGGTCTTGTGGAGGGCATTGAGCGCGCTGGGCAGCCCAGGAGGCCAGGCCGGAGTGTCCCTCGGTGCTGGGATGTCCTGAGACCCTGAGGGGTGATCTGTCTTCTGCCTGCCTGGCTGGCGCGGCCCACCCAGCCTCCCTGCCTAGGAGCTTCCCCTCTGGGCGTGGACGCCAGGGCTCTGCACAGCTGAAGATGGGGCCGCCCTGGCGGGGACAGCCAAGCCCACCCCCTGCCCTGCTCACACCTGGGGAAGACGGGAATGCCCCTCTCCAGGGGCTCCTGCTCCAGGAAAGACAGCAGGGCGAAGCCCTGACATTTCTGCCAAGGAAGTGGTGCCCCCACCACCTGCAGACGTCCAGTCGGTCCCGTGTGTCTGCTCTCTAGTCCTGAGGGCCCAGGGAGAGCCTCCCCCGAGACAGGCGGGGCCCGCCCATGCTGGAGCCAGAGACGGCCCAGGCGGAGGTGACCCTGCGGACCTACAGTGACGCCCTGCAGAGAGAACTTCGCTCCCCCAGCCCAGCACCCGCTTGGGCCTGGCCCCCTGCACATACGCGTTAAGGAGCCTCGGGATGGCCCCCAGAGTAGCTCGTGCCCACTCACCTTGGACGGACTGAAGCTGCGGTGGCCTGGGCTCGTGGCCCTCAGCTGCCTCACCGTCTGCAAAACAAGATGGGCAGCAACGACAGAGTGGCGTCCTAAGTCAGGAAGAGAGCCTGTGGGTGGCAGAGATGTTGAATAGAGATGGAAGCGCTCGGAAGATGGAGGAGCCGAGGCTGTGTCCCGAGGGGTGGGGGCGGAAGTCAGAGGTGGATTCAGGTGACGGGTGTCCTGTGGAGGGCAGGCCGCGCCGAGGGTGGGCTCATGGGGGCTGGCATGGATTCGGCTGTCTGGAGCTCCGGGCCGCCCCTAGGGACATTAGACGGTGGGCTCGGAAGCCCCTACGTGCGCCTGCAGGGCTGGGCCGGAGGACCCATGGGCCGGCCTCCCCCACCCTCAGTGAGCTCCAGGGACCCATGGGAGGGGCCCGGCCACCTGAGCCCGCTCAGCTGTGCTGGGGAGGACGGGCAAGGAGGGGCACTCAGACGCCGGCCCCGTGGGCACAGGATGTCCTGACGGGCACAAGCAGGGTCCCGGCCAGCGCCCGTGGAGTCGGTCGCGGCGCGAGGACACGAGACATGGGGAGCCCCCGGCCGTCCGTGCCAGGGGACAGCGTGTCCTCCGCACCCTCAAGTCCGCCGCCTCTGGGGCCAGGCCTGCCCCACTGGGCATGCAGCAGGGCCGAGCGGATGTTTGTTGGCCGGTCAGTGAGCATGAGAATGGGAGTGTGCTCCGAATGTCTACGGCCCTGGGGCCAGCAAGCCCCTGACCGGCCGGGTGGCCACGCGCATTGGGCTCTCCCAGCCCTCACAGCAGCACAGGCTCGGTGGCCGGGGTCACTGGGCACAGGTTCTTGGGTGTGTGCTGGGTCGGTGTCTGGAAGTCCTCCTCCCAGCTCTCCCCACCGTAACTCAGGACTCCTCCTCCAGGCAGCCTTCCATCCATAGCCCACCCCACTCTCCGTGCTTTAGCTTCCTGCACCTTCATTTATTCCCTGTGCCCCCGCTTGTGGCCTCTGAAGTGTCATTGCCCTGAGGACGGGCGCTCTGCTCACTGCTGTCCCCGCGCCTGGTGCTGTCTGCAGCAGGCGGAGGTGGCGGCCGCGGCTCCCACTCACACAGACCAGCAGCGTCCGTGGCTAACTGGGTCTCCTCCTCCTCTGGCTGCTCCCTGCTCCCCAGCTCCCTGCCACCTGCTCCCCGGCCCCTCGCTCGCAGCCACCCTCTCTCTCCTCTCTGAAGAGCCCGAGGCCGTAATGGCTCACCCCTTCCACGGAGCGCTCTGTTCTTGGTGATGAGGGAATGAGGGCCTGACCCCAGCTATCCCCAGACGTTCAGGGATGTGCCGGCCACAGTGAATCAGGACGCATCTGGACACCAGCTGACTCAGGCCGGCAGTGGTGGGCTCTTACCCACAGATTCCGGCCAGGAGAGCTTGCGGCGTGTTCTCAGGGGCCCAGAGCGCCGTGTTTTTTGAGTTTTCACCCCAAGACGGGCATAGAGGAGATCTCAGAGGTCAGAGCAGAGGCCAGGCCCTGGCCGGCTGCTGTTGAAGCTGCTCCACACTCTGTGCCCCACTCTGGCACACAGACAAGCGGGTGCCCATGTGAGCGCCCCCACCAACTCCCGCTGTGGCACGTGTGTCCGTGTGGCCCGCGATAGGCCCACCCCTCACCAAGATCCTGCCTGCTAGACTCGAACCCGCCTTCCCGGCGCTGGGGGCGTAGCTGGCCGTTGACTGCCTCTGCTCTCCATCCGCAGGTCCAGGACGCTGTGAAGTGCCGCGTGGTGGACCGCCAGGAGGAGGGCAACGGGGACTCGGGGGGCTCCTTCCAGAACGGCCACGCCCAGCTCATGGTAGGGTTCGGGGCCGGAACACAGACAGCCCCTGCTCGGCCCCAGCAGCCCGATAGGAGGACCTCCGAGCCCAGTTTGAGGCTGGGGTCTCGCCGAGGTGAAACCCGCAGTCCGGGGGCATGGCCAGGGTCAAGGGATGAGGGAGCTGGGCGGGGCCGGTGTCTGCCCCGGGCTCATCCTCTGGTGCCAGCCACGCCCTCTGTCGGCACACCTTCCGCGCCCCTGCCGCCCGCCCTGCCGTGAGCTTGTGCTCACACGTCCCCTGAGGGCCTGACTCCTTGCTCTCTCGTGTCACACGCACGGTGCGGTCTCAGGCACCGCACACCCCTGCCTACCCCTGCTGCCCACTTTGCAGCCGTCACCTCTTCCAGGGAGCCTTCCCTGAGCCCCACCAAGCCGCCTGTTCAGACCCTGGTAACGTCCTGGGTGAATTCTCCACGTTGTCATTTGGTGCCTGCTGCCCGCTGGGTGCCCCCAGCAGGTGGGAAGTGCTCGTTCAGTCTTCGGGGTGCCGGCCGCCTCACAGGCAGGGCCTTGGCAGAAGCTAGCGGCCGGGCTCAGGGAGGCGTTTTCAAGGGTGAGGCAGGAGCCCAAGGTGGGCTGAAGCCAGGTCCCGGATCCCCTGACACTTCTCCTGGCCTCTGACCTCTGGGCAAAGACCCTGATCTTTCTGACAACTTGGCCTCCGCATTTGCCAGGAAGGAGCTTCCAGTCTTAACTAAGGGCCCTGCTATCCCCTGGGGCCCCAAGGCCTGGAAGAATGCCACTGCCCTGCCTGGGTGGCCCGAGCCGGGTTCCCCAACTGGGGAGCTCCCTGGGGGCGGGGCGGGGACCACCCACCTCTGCCTCTCCCACCTCCTAGCCTGGGGTGGAGGGGTGCGGCATGCGGGGCAAGTGCTGCTGCAGGAGCAGCGAGTCCCACCCTGGCGTGAATGACTGTGCCCTGACCCCACCGTGCCTGTTCCGGGCCGGCTGGTCTCCACTTCCTTGTCCAGACGGCTGTGGTGGGGGCCATAGGGGTGATGGGGGTAGGCCCCTTCCTGACACACGAGTGGGTGGGCAGCAGGGGTTCTGCTATGGGACCCTCCGTGTGTCCCATCCCTCTGGACAGACCGGAGGCCCAGGGCGTGATCGAGCTGTTCCTAATCACAGACGCCCAGAAAGGGAGAGTGCTCACATGTGCGGGGGGTTCGCACACAGGCGCGCGGGCGCACAGCTGCACACACGTGGGCACGCAGGCTCGCTCTGTGTCAGCGCATCAGCCACGGGCACCCTGGAGCCTGTGGACACCCTTGGCCCTCTGGAGCTTGCACACACGTGCACACGCACAGCATCACACACGCCACTCTGAGGTGTGGCTGCAACTCCGGGGCGGCCCTCCTTCCTGGCCTGCGGGCAGCGTGGCACCGGGGCAGCAGCCCAGCCCAGCCCTGCCGTGCCCTGCCGTGCCCACCCTCAGGCCCTCACTCTGCCCATCTCTGTCTTGTAGACCGACTTTGAGAAGGACGTGGATCTGGCCTGTAGATCAGGTGAGCGCCTGACAGGTGAGAGCGACAGGTGGGCCTGGCCTGGGCCCACTGTTTCTTCTTTTCTCCGTGCGTGTGTCTGCTGTCTGTCCTCATCTCACAACCACCAACCATCTCCAGGCCCTCATCCCCTGGCCACTCCCCCGAGGCTGCCCGCAGGGTCCCGGGAGCAGAAGCGGCAGGCTCAGAGAGCCGTCGTGAGGCTCAGGCCCGGCAGGGGAGGGGCGTCCGCGCTCGGGGAGCCCTCAGCACTGGAGAGCACCTTCTGGGGCTCCCCCGACCCCAGCCTGGCCCGCTCCTCGCCCTCAGCGTGCCCCCATCCTCAGCCCTCTGTCCCTCCTGTGGGGCAATGTGGCCGAGCCAGCTCTGTGAGGCGCAGAGTGGCTCACGCTCCTGCCCCCTCACAGGCCTCCCTTCTGTGTTGCTTTCATTCCTTCACTGTTAGCCTATCCACAGAGGCGAGGCTGGCTGAGCTTCCAGGTTAGTGGGACGTCACTGGGAGCAGTGAGCCTTAGGCAGGTGATGAGCTTCCAGGAAGCAAGTGCGAAAACAGAATCGTTTGCCGAATGAAAGGAAGCTGTCCAGGTGTTGTGGTATTGTGAGCCAGGTGTCAGGGCCTCACGGGACCAGCTGGTTCTGTCCTCTCTGACCCGTCAGACGTCTGGGAGCATCTTTTCTAGAGATGGCCTTGGGGAGGGGCGGGGCCAGGCCTGGGTGGGCGGGGCAAGGTGCTGCCAGAAGGACACCAGGACGGCTTCCTGGAGGAGGTGACCTCTGGCTTGGTTCCTGCTCCATTTTCGTCTCATGTGCCAACCTCCCTGAAAGGTGACTCCAAGAGTTGAGAGCATTTGGGGTCTTGGGTCTGTGAGCATCCAGTTTGTTTGTCATTGGTAATCTGGCCCAGCCTGGCCTGTTTCCTCGAGAAGAGCCAGTGGCCAGGGGACAGGGGCCTGCCCAGGCCGGCACAGGGCAGATGGGGGCCCCAGCGAGTGCCCAGGAGGCCTGCAGGGAATCTGCGCGGGGGAGGCCCACGGGGCTAGACCCAGGCTCCAGGGGGACAGCCAGAGGGTAGGGACACGCACGGGAGAAGCAGGGGGCCTTTCCCGACCGTGAACCTGAGACAAGTGGCAGGGAGCAGGTTTGGCAGGGAAGTTGGTAGGTTGGTTGGGCCACGAGGGCCAGGGGCAGAGCAGAACTGCAGACTGGGTGTTGGTGTTGGCGCTTAGGGGGTGGAGAACAGAAGGGGCCTGGGACCCTGGCTGCTGGGGAGGACAAAGAGGAGGACCAAGGTGGGCCAGTGCCCACTGGTCTTGGCGGCTTAGAGGAGGAGGAAGCAGGAAGCAGCTGACAAGCCAGGGTGTGACATAGGCGTCTGTCCACCACCAGTGCCGGTGTCGGGGGCAGGGGGTGGGGCGCTACCTTCAGAGCAGGTTTCCCTAGGACTGGGCCTCAGTGGGCTGTGGGCAGCGCTGCCGTCGCTTTGCATTTTCCGTGGGCTGGTGGAGGCCGAGCTGACCGGCAGGGACGAGGCAGGTGGTGGGGACGCTGTGGCCCGGATCGGGTGGAGGTCAAGGCAGCCTGGTCCTGCAGCTGCACAGCAGAGAGGCCAGTGTGCGGTCCCACCCGCAGGGGGGCTGTGTGCCACACCGCCAGGCAGCACAGGCTGCCCCCACGCGCCCGCCAGCTGCTGTGGGTGGTGGTCTTCTGTGCTCTGCGGGGAGGTGTCCCTGCGTCCCAGCCTCCACCGAAGGCACACGGGCGCGTGAGCTGCTGCAGCACCAAACACAAGGCCGGCAAGTGCCCAGATCAGTCAGCAGCTGAGACCTGGGGGGCCTGGTGCCACCCTCCTCGGCCACCCTGACCCCCTTGTCTGTCCCCACAGTGCTAAACAAGGACATCGCAGCTTGCCGCACAGCCACCATCACGGGCACGCTCAAACGGCCATCGCTGCCAGAGGAGGAGAAGCTGAAGCTGGCCCACGCCAAGGCGCCCTCCAACTTCAACAGCCTGCCGGCCAATGTGTCCAAGCTGCACCTGCACGGCTCGCCCCGCTGCCCCGGCGGGCCCCTGCCCGACTTCCCCAACCACTCGCTGACCCTCAAGAAGGACAGGGTGCCCAAGTCGTCATTCGTCGGCGACAGGGACATCTTCAAGAAGCTGGACTCGGAGCTGAGCCGGGCCCAAGAGAAAGCCCTGGACACAAGCTACGTGATCCTGCCCACGGCCACGGCCACACTGCGGCCCAAGCCCCCGGAGGAGCCCAAGTACAGCATCCACATTGACCAGATGCCCCAGACCCGCCTCATCCACCTCAGCATGGCGCCTGACGCGGGCCTTCCGGCCCGCAGCCCGCCCTCCCGCCAGCCCCCCAGCAGTGGGCCCCCAGATCCACCCCCAACCCAGCCCCCACCACCCCCGCCCCCACCGCCCCCACCGCCCCAGCAGCCCCTGCCCCCACCGCCCCCCCTGGAGCCGGCACCCCCCAGCTTGGGGGAGCCCGGGGAGCCTGCTGCCCACCAGGGGCCCAGCACGGGGCCCGGGACGAAGACAGAGAATGTCTCCACACTGTCCGTGAGCTCCCTGGAGGTAAGGGGGTCCCGGGAGCTGCTCCCAGGACAAGGGGATCGTAGCGGGAAAGGCACAGGTGTGTCGGCCCTGTGGGTTTAGGCGACGGCTCAGCTGGGGGTGCGGGGCGTCCAGGTGGGGTGGCAGCCAGCCTCAGGGAGCCCAGGCCTGGAAAGCCAGGAGGCCAGCGTCTCCTCTGTGGGAATGGGCCCCATTGGCAGGATGGGAACCTGAGGCCTGGGCTGGGGCGAGCTTGCCTCCCCCTGGCCCGCCTGGCGTGTGTCAGGGCCCTGCCTGGGGAGGGCAGCATCTGCCTCCCTCCAGCCCTGCTCCCGGGACCTGCTGGGCCCACATGGCCCTGTCTGTGCCAAAGACACAACTAGTCAGGTGGTTGCCCTCGATGGTGGTCTCGCTGATTGCATAGGGCTCAGGAGCCCTCAGCCTGGACACAGTCCAGCCCCTTCGTGGTTGAGCAGCACGCCCCCCCTTAGGCCAGCCTGAGACCTGGAGGTGACCCCCAAGCCCTGCTCAGCCTGTAGGACAAAGGCTCAGGGTTGCGGGGGAGCCAGCCAGGCCCAGCACCCTCGGGGAGCCGCACCCTCTGCAGTCCGGGCTCCCACCTCCTGGTGCGTGCCTTGGATGATTCAGCCCCGGGGTTCCAGTTGTGTGGCCGGCCAGAAGTGCTACGACCCTGTGTCACAGTCTCCTTGTCCCTGGGAGCGTGTCCTGGGCTGCCTGAACTGGACATCCTTGCCCAGCCCTGGTTGCCAGGTGTCTCCAGGCAGAGTAGCCTCTAAGGGCCCGGGATACTGAGAGCCATAGCTTCAGTGCAGTTGGAGGTGTGTCCGCCGGGGCTCGGCTGGGAACAAGGGTGGGCCGGGGCAGGGTGTCCCTGGCCTCCCTCACCCTCTGGCAGGAGCTCGTGTTTAGGGGATCTGAGGGTATGCTCGCCAGTGTACACCAACCCCTTCTCCCCACAGCGGCGGAAATCACGGTATGCGGAACTGGACTTTGAGGTGGGTCCTGGTGTACCCTGTCCCACTCAACCGGCCCAGGCCTTACAGCAGGTGGGGAGGGGCTGGGGAGAAGGACTGCCCCCCTCCCCCCCATCGGGCGCCCAGTCCCCAGGAGCCTGCTCAGGCGGGGCCAGGGCAGCCCCTTTCCTGGCTCAGGGCTCGCTGCCTCCCTGCCCCCTGCAGAAAATCATGCACACACGGAAGCGGCACCAGGACATGTTCCAGGACCTGAACCGGAAGTTACAGCACACAGAGAAGGACAAGGATGTGCTGGGCCCAGACAGCAAGGTCTGGAGGACGGGGGCTGTGGGAGGGCTTTGGGGGACGGAGCCGAGAGTGGGGCAGGGGCGTGGGCCGGGCGTGGACGGGGCTATGAGCCCTTAGGTAAGCCCTTATCTCCTTCGTCTGGTCCTACTTCATTCATTCATTCAGCCTTTCCCCAGGATTGGCGTGGCCCAGCTCTTGCTAGACCCTGGAGGGACAGGGCGGGTGGATGGGTCTGTTCGGGGGCCGGCTGGAAGGGTAGACAGCATGCCGGGCTGACCCTATCCTGGGCGAGCCTGGACAAGGCTGCCCCCCAGTGCCAGGCAGCAGCCAAGAGGGGTCGTGAGTGGGCAGGGGCCTCCGACTGTCCTTCCTGGCAAGCCACTCCCACACCCTTTACTCAGTGGTGGGGGTCGCCGCCCTTGTGCGGTCGGGAAAGGCTCTGCTCCCGGGCTCCCCGCTCCGTGCTTGGGTCTCCCTGCCTCCCGCACCCTCCGGCCCGGCCCCTTCCTCATGGCTTGCCTCCTCTTCTCCACTCCCTGTCTGCTCTGCGTCCCTCCGACTGGGCCCCCACCCGTCCACTGCCCACCGGCCAGCAGCTAGAAAAGCAGCAGACGCCCAACAAGCGGCCCTGGGAGAGCCTCCGGAAAGCGCACGGGCCGCCCGCCTGGGTGAAGAAGGAGCTGGAGCCGCTCCCGCCGTCCCCGCTGGAGCTGCGGAGCGTGGAGTGGGAGAAGTCGGGCGCCACCATCCCGCTGGTGGGCCAGGACATCATCGACCTCCAGACCGAGGTCTGAGCGGGCGGGCGGCGGCCACGCACCGGGCCACGGACGAGGGACGCTGCTCTGCCCGCTCCTGCCGCAGGACGGGCACAGACACGCTCGTGGGCAGCGGGCGAGGCCCGCGCCCCGGCCTCAGGGCGCTCGGACGGCGGCCAGGCAGAGGCCCGCAGTGCTGGGACCAGAGCCAGACGGGACAGGAGACAGCGGCCCCCGTGGGCACAGGGCTCCAGAGGCCGAAGGTGCCTCAGACTCTGCCCTCCTCGGGCCCAGCCCTGGTGGACGGGCAGACAGCCGCGGACAACGGCCAGGCCAGGCGTGGCCAGCGTCCCCAGGGATGCCCGCCTGAGCTGCTGCAGCAGAGGACCAGCCTGCTTGGCCCGGCCGGCCTGGCACCGTTTTTTAGACACCCCCACCCCTCGGAAGCAGCCAGCCCCCCTCCCACAACCCCTTCCAGGGCCTGGGTGCCCCTCCCCAGGCCCAGGTGGAGAGCACAGCCCTCTCCCCTACGCCACCCAGGGCCAGGAGCAGAAGCCCACTCCGGGAAGAAACAGGGGTGGGGAATCTATTTTTTCTCTCCTTTTCTTTTCTTCAATAAAAAGAATTAAAAACCCAAGTTCTCTCTGCGTGTCTCTCCTCTGTGCAGCACACACACCGGGACCCTGGTGGGCTGGCAGTGGTCTTTGCCGACCTCGGTGGCCCTCCACCTGGGCGGGGAGGGCTGGGGAGGCCTGGGGGCTCGCACCCACCTGCTTCTCAGCCTGAGCTCTGAAACGCTGGCTGAGCGAGTGGACACTGCAGGTCCTACCTTTCTCCTGTGCTTCCAGCAGGGGGCAGCCTGAGCCTCCACAGGGAGCTGGCAGGACACATGAGGGGCTGCGGTTGTGCAGTGGCCGATCTACTCACCCTGGGCTGTGCACCCCACCCCAGCGAGCCTCAGGGCCTCTACCAGCCAGGCGGACCCCCTGGGCCCTGAGAGGCAGCAGGCAGAGGCCTGCCCACAGAGGAGACGTGTATTTGGGGCCCCCAGCACCCTGAGATTATGGGCCACTAACGACGTCATCCAACAGGAAAGCGATGTCAGAACCAGTTAAAAAGCCGTGGGTGCTGCCTGGCGCAAGGTTCCCGTAGCAGCCTTGCCTGTTCTTTCCCCAGCTTGTAGGCATCTCATGGGTCACCTGTGACCACCCCCCCTCACCCATAGTCTTCACCAGCAGAGGGATGGGGAGGAGCTTGGTGAGGGCTGCCCACTGTGAGTGACTGCAGTGACCAAGGATGGAGAGAGACTGGGGACCTTGCCTGGCTGGGAGGGGCTGAGTGACCACTGTGACCTGTGTGAGTGGACAACAGGGAGGGAGGGAGGGAGGGAGGGAGGCATGCGGCAGCCCAGAGGTGCCAAGCCCTCCAGCCTCGCACGGCAGGCACTTGGGAACCACTGCTTCCCCAGGGCACACAGCCCAAGTCCAATTATGAACACTCCAGAAAGCCAAAATGTGGGGTGAGATTGGCCAGCAAGACGTGACCCAAAATGAAGCTCGTTACAGCTCATTTGAACCTCAAAATGCACGCTTGGACATGTTAGCATGTTCCCTCTGGGGTGTTCGGTGGAACCTCACCCATGCACTGTACTGGCTCTGAATCCAGAGTCCTGAATTCTAAGCCCATCTGGCCAGGAGGATTCAGATGAGGACCATGGCCTGTGCTCCCTCCCTCATCTTCAGCTGTTATGGAAGGAAGCCGGACACCCAAGGACACCCTAGGAGCAGGGTGTCCAGGTGGAGGAAGTGGGCCCCAGCAACACCCCCGGGGAAGGAGGCACAGAGCATGGGGCCAGGGTGTGCAAGTCGGGTTCTGCAGAGGGCTCACCAACATCACCGTGGAGTGACCAGCACGAGTTTCGGCCAGTTCCCTGATCTTCCCTGTCCTGTTTGTGCCCAGAACCATACGCAAAGGAAAAACTGAGGGAAAAGCACTAAAGACAAAATGGAACCCAAGCCACCCACTCCATGCACACAGAAGGAAAGACTCAGATGGCGTGAGCCACTGGTGTCAGGGCTTGGAGTGCGACCAGGGTCAAGATTCAGTGTGAGGTCAGGCTCAGGGCTCAGCATACGAGCAAGGTCAGGGCTCAGCGTGTAATGAAAGTCAGTGTCAGCATATGACCAGGGCCAGGGCTCAAAGCAACCAGAATCTGGATCAACCTGTGACCAGACTCCCCCAGTTTCCCCTCAATCCTGGCCCCTCTTTGTAAGAAGGCCATGTCTTCCAAGAGAGGCCACACATTATCCTGCCTGGGCCCCATGCTCACAGCTCTTCCGTGCTCTTGACAGCCTGGAATGGTGACCAGCACAGAAATTGCTCTCTGCTCCCTGGCTTTCACTGCAAGAAGCCCGCCAGGAAGGGTTCCACAAGACTCACCAAAACCCGAGGGCCCGGCCTGAGTCTGCCATCCATCACCTTGGGGTGAGCCCCGTGCTGGGCAGCGTTTCAGGTCCAAGGGCATGAGGTGCTCAGAGCTGGGGCAGGGACCACTGCAGCCTTCAGCTTGCCCCTCTGTTCCTCCAGCTGTTCAGAATGCTGTGCCCCTGATGGGGACTTCTGCACAAGAGGACGCCGAGACTCGGGGGGAAGAGATCTTGCCAGTCCCTCTGGGTGGTGAGTGTGAGGGTGCATCTAAGCCCCACTCTCCGGGCTCTAATTCCCGAATACTTGCCCTTACAGGTGGGTTACCCATGCTGCCCTTCGCCTGCCTTAAGCAGCACCACCGTGCCCAAGGGAGAGGTTACTACAATGGGCAGGAATGTGTGCAACCCAGGGTGGTGGTGAGTTTTGTGGATGGAGCTGGAGATGGAGGTAGTGACGGTGGTGGTAGAGTCAGAGACGGAGGTAGTTATGGTGGTGGGGAAACTGATGGTGATGGTAGTGGAGTTGGAGATGGAGGTAGTGATGCTGGTGGGGATGCTGATGGTGAGGGTGGTGGAGCTGGAGATGGAGGTAGTGATGCTGGTGGGGATGCTGATGGTGAGGGTGGTGGAGCTGGAGATGGAGGTAGTGATGCTGGTGGGGATGCTGATGGTGAGGGTGGTGGTGGTGGAGATGGAGGTAGTGATGGTGATGATGGTGGACTTGGAGATGGAGATGGAGGTAGTGATGGTGATGATGGTGGACTTGGAGATGGAGGTAGTGATGCTGGTGGGGATGCTGATGGTGATGGTGGTGGTGGTGGAGATGGAGGTAGTGATGGTGATGATGGTGGACTTGGAGATGGAGGTAGTGATGCTGGTGGGGATGCTGATGGTGAGGGTGGTGGTGGTGGAGATGGAGGTAGTGATGGTGATGATGGTGGACTTGGAGATGGAGATGGAGGTAGTGATGGTGATGATGGTGGACTTGGAGATGGAGGTAGTGATGCTGGTGGGGATGCTGATGGTGATGGTGGTGGTGGTGGAGATGGAGGTAGTGATGGTGATGATGGTGGACTTGGAGATGGAGGTAGTGATGCTGGTGGGGATGCTGATGGTGAGGGTGGTGGTGGTGGAGATGGAGGTAGTGATGGTGATGATGGTGGACTTGGAGATGGAGGTAGTGATGCTGGTGGGGATGCTGATGGTGAGGGTGGTGGTGGTGGAGATGGAGGTAGTGATGGTGATGATGGTGGACTTGGAGATGGAGATGGAGGTAGTGATGGTGATGATGGTGGACTTGGAGATGGAGATGGAGGTAGTGATGGTGATGATGGTGGACTTGGAGATGGAGGTAGTGATGCTGGTGGGGATGCAGATGGTGATGGTGGTGGTGGTGGAGATGGAGGCAGTGATGGTGATAGTGGAGTTAGAAATGGCGATAGTGATGGTGATGTTGATGGTGGAGTTGGATGATGGAGCTGGAGATGGAGGTGGTGATGGTGATGGTGGGGGAGTTGGAGATGGAGGTAGTGATGGTGGGGAGGATGCAGATGGTGATGGTGGTGAAGTTGGAGATGGAAATGGAGGTAGTGATGTTGATGGTGTAGGTGGAGATGGAGGTAGTGATGGTGATGATGGTGGAGCTGGAGATGGAGGTAGTGACGGTGATGGAGGAGTTAGAGATGGGGGTAGTGATGGTGGGGAGGATGCAGATGGTGATGGTGGTGAAGTTGGAGATGGAGATGGAGGTAGTGATGGTGGTGGGAGTGATTTTGGTGCTGGTGATGCCTAAGATGGCTGTCACCATGATCTATGTTGCTGATGGTGGGGCTTCTGGGATTGAAAAGCAGAATCTCACCAGGTCACCTTGTCCCCCACGCCTACAGACTGGGAGCATCTGGAGGGCAAATGGGTTGACAGGTAGAAGGAGGGATGCATAAGGACAGTGACTAGAGCCTCTGAGTCACCTGGGGGTGGAGGCGTCAGGAGCCGACATTTCACCAGCACCCACACTCCTGAGCCGGGAGGCGGCTCCTCCTCACCTGGCTCCCGTCTGCTCACTCCCTTTCCGTCACCAGCACCAACAGTGCAGGCTCGGAGGGACATCCAACAAGGCCCCCTCCCTTCCCTGGGGTGGGCCCGCTTCCAGGCAGGTAGAGGCTTTTTCTGGCTAAGTCTCCCCACCTGCCTCTCCCCCTCCGCACTTCCTGGCCCCCGTCCAGCACAGACACACTTGCTGTCAGGAAGTCCTCCGTGCGGTCTAACCTCATGCTGCAGTGGGAACGCTTCCTGCCCCCAGCGGCTGACCCGCTTAGTTCTCGTCTCCCCCATCACCGTCTGGGCTGCTCATGACCACCAGGGGGGCACCCCTAGCCTCCGCTGTCCCCTCTGTGTCTCATTCAAGAGGAATGATCGACCCCTCCACCCCGAGGCTTCCCACACAAATCCAGTGTGCTTCCTACTCCAGGGCTAGTTCCAGAACTTTCCACTGGCTTCCACTGTCCTTCCCAGTCCTGCTCCACCTGCTCATGGTGACCTCTTGAAACTAGGGCCTGTCTTGGGGAAGAGAGGGCCCGGAGAAGCACTGCCTCCCTGAACCTTCTCCACGTGGATCCCCGAGGTGACAGGGCAGCTAGAGTACCACTTAAGAAGCCCAGAATGTGCCACCACCCCCCCCCCCCTGCCTCAGCCATCCTGCTTCCCTGGGAGGTGACCAGGCCATCCACGCTTTCTGACAGAGGTAAAATCTGGGGGACCGGGCCTCCCGCTGAATTCCCCAGGCCCCAGCAGGTATCTTGACTGAAGGCCTTATTCTGAGAAAACCCCACCCCTAGGCCCTAGGGAGGGGACCACGGCTCTGCCTGGAGCCACCTCGAAACTCAGAGTACAGTGCTCTTGGGGTGTGGTACACCCCAGCCATGCTCCATGTCTGCCACCCGCTGCCTGTAGCCTGGGAGGGCTCGGAGCCCCTGGGATTCCACAATCCTGTCTCTGCAGCCCCCAGGGAGACAGTGGGCTGACTCTGGCCCCAGCAGGACCTCCTCTGGCATGTCCCCCCTCCTGCTACCCCCCTACCCACTGCAGCATCCATGCCCCTGCCTGGGTCTGCTCAGAGAGGCCTGCAGAGGGGCCCAAGGCAGTGAGACTCCCCCAGGCAGGGCAAGCTGATGGTGGCCCCTGCTCCTGGCCGTGGGTCTGCCAGAGCAGGCAGCTCGACCTCGGGCAGGCCCCTCCCCGCTGGTCCTCGGTCTCCCCTGCGGCTCCCGAGACGCCCTTCCGGGGCCAGCGTTCTGGCTCGGCACTTCTCCAGGCCCGGGGAGCAGTGGGCTCCCCGACTTATTTTCTCAGGCCCTAAAAATAGCCAGGCGAGGAGGGGCGCCTCTGAATAGCTCTGAGTGTGCCAGTCACGGCCCTACTTGGAGCGGAAGCGTCTCCAAATAAGGCCTTGGCAGAGGCGGAAGCAGCGCCCGCCGGCTCTGCTCACGTCATCGCCCAGCTGCGCGGCTCGCCAGCCTCGCCCCCAGGACTGCCAGCCCCAGGGCTGCCCCAGAGGGTGGTCGGGCCTGGGGCCGGGCGCAGGCCGGGGGCCTGGCAGTCCACTCAGGCTAGACGCCTGGAGCCTGCCAGGCTGGGGGCGGCTGCCTGGTGGAAGTGCTCTGGTCCCAGAGTTTGGAAATACGGAACCTGAGACTCTGTCTGTAAACCCCGGCTCACGCGTGGGGAGTCAGCACAGTCCAGCCCAGGCCCCTCCCCAGGCCAGGGGGACGGGAGGGCAGGGCCTCTGCCTCCCCACGTCCTGCACCCCACGCCCAAGCCTGGCCTCCCAGCCAGCGGGCACCCTGACGGGATGGGGAGAGCCAGAGCCCAGGGAGGGGGTGGGGTGGGGTGGGGGATGGTAGTCGCCCCAGGAAGGCGGAGGAGGTGTTGCTGGGCTCAGATGGCTCCCTGGGAACACCATATGGACCCCACCCTGGAAGGGGAGTTGGGAAGAGGCAGAAGGCGGAGCCCCCATGGGCTCCCTCCCCCTCTGTCACTCGGAGTTCCTTGAGGGGTGACGGTAGGTGGGGGGGCCTGGAGGTCGGGGTGCCAGGACAGCTGCGCTGCCCATGGCCTCGGGGGCCTGTCCACTCACTAGCTCTCTGTGTCTGCGGCCCCGTGTCCTGCCTCGCTCCTATGTCCTTCCAGACCCCCTGAGATCCTTTCCAGGCTCAGAGGCCCCCAGCCCCTAGTGGGGAAGCGATTGACAGCCTCCACCCTGGTCCCCGCTAAAGGCCAGCCTCGGGCTGGAGGAGGGTGGGCAGCGGTGCAGGGCAGGGAAGGGGAGGGGCGAGGTGGGGCTGGGTGCTGATTCTTAGGAGGAGAGGGTGGGACCCTGAGAGCCAGCGCAGGCAACCTGGGGAGGGGATAGGCTGAGCCTGCAGGTGGGCGGGGTGGGCAGCTGGGCACCCAGGTAGGCCTTCTGAACATAGGCTCAGAGGCTGCTGATGGGGTATCAGCCCTTGGGAGGAGAGAGAGGCTTTTCTAGCCCCAGTCTGGCTGGAGTTCCCCATCCTTGCCCCTCCCTGGTCCTGAGTGTCCCCAGAGTGATCAGGCTTTGGCCTGGGGGTCCGGTCCCCCTTAGAGCAGGCCTGCTCACCCAACAGCTGGGGTAGTGACAGAACCTGGGGGAGCAGGCCCACCAGGGCACACAGGGAGGCTGCACAGGCCACCTCTACCTGCCTCCGGGTGTGCGCTGGGAAGAGGGACAGCACAGTGAGCCGAGTGGGCAGAACAGGCCGAGGCGGGGTCCAGGCTGCGGACTGGAAGCCCACGCCCAGGGCAGGGGCCACTCCAGACAGTCGAGGCTGAGGCAGGCTCAGTCCGGGCAAATTGGCCCATCGACGCTGCCCCCGCCGTGCACCCCAGGCCTGCAGGGACTGTCGCGGTGGGTGCAGGGCTCCCAGAGAAGGTAGCCATCAGTGAGGACCTGAGCCTTCACAAGACTCCCTGTCAGGACAGAGGCCAGGCGGGACAGCAGGCATCCGGTGCTGTTACTCACATCCCCCTTTGCGGAAGAGGAGACTGGCCTGCAGGGAGGCTGGGCAGCTTGCCCGGAGTCACAGGAACGAGTCAGTGGTGCCCCGAGCCTGGGTCTCAGCTGCAGCTGCTGTGCTCTCAGCACAGCGCTGGCCCCGGGCACCAGGGGAGGTCCATCTCGCCTGGGCCCCGGCCTGGCCCTGACAGGGGTCTCAAGCAGGAGGGCAACCTCGCTTCTCCTCGCTCCTCCTCCAGCCGGGACCCACCCCCACCCTGACTCCCTCTCCACCTCCGTCTCCAGGAATCTGCCTCCCTGGCTCACGCGACTCTTCCCCGTCTCCCCTTAACTAGTCCTGCTCATCAGCATTTAATTATAGAACTAGTCAGGCTTTCTAGTTCTTCCTTAGTCACTTTTAGCACGCTGTATATTTTTAGAAACCCACCTATTCCAACTACGTTTTCAGATGTATTAGAACTGAATTGCTCATCTTGTTCTCTCCTTTTCGGACTTCTGAAGAGTCTAGCTGGGTCCCCTTGGTAGTGCCCAGTTGTTTGAACTGTGCCTTCTCTCCTATCTTTTGTTTTTCAGTTATAAAGAACAGACTCTGGGCTTTGTGTTTTAATCATATTTCTTGTAATTACCAACATCTTTGGACTTGTTTCCCCATCTTCTTTAGTGTTCTATATTTGTCCTGTTTTCACTCTACTTAAAAAAAATACCCTCTTTCTTGATTTTTAGAGTGGTTACATTTAACACATTTATTTTTAGTCCACTTTTATCTTTTATTGGTTGGTAAACTATACAGATTCTATTTCCTTTCAGCTTACCTTTCAGATGTTGAAATATAACCAGTTATTTGACTTAAGGACCAAAAGTTATCAGTATATTAACCCCCCCTTCCATACAACACAAGGACCTTAGAACACTTACTTTCTTGGGGCTTACATGGTAATATTTTCTATTATTTTCATTCTGTATTTTTCTACTGCCTTTAATTAGATATTATTATGTTTTTGTGGCTTCCCTGATGGGCCCAGCAGGTAAAGAATCCGCCTGCAAAGCAGGAGACACAGGAGATGTGGGTTTGATCCCTGGGTCGGGGAGATCCCCTGGAGAAGGAAATGGCAACCCGCTCCAGTATTCTTGCCTGGAAAGCCCCATGGACAGAGGAGCCTGGCGGGCTACAGTCCAAAGGGTCGCCAAGAGTCAGGCACTAAGCATGCAGGCACGGCATTATCTTTTTTAAAAACAGACAGCATTTGGTTATATTTACTTATGTGTATAACAGTCTCTTGGCTCACCACTTAACTGGATTCTGCACCAATTCCGACTCATGGGTGTGCACGGGGGGTTTCTCCCACACCACCAACAGGCCGTGCTCTACGCATCAGCTGGCTGTCCTCCAGTTCAGCTCAGCTCTGACCCTCTCTCTGCGGCAGCGTCATGTGCCACAGGTTAAGACCTCAGGCCCACATGGCTACTCCCTCCACACACACTTCAGACGCCAGCCTCAAGTCCAGGTAGTCACCTGTGCCTCTCTGAGCAACAGCTGCGATCCAGGGCTCCCAGGCCCCCGCCTGGGTTTGGTGGGTATGCCCGAGCTGCTCGCAGAACTCAGAGCTCCATTTTACTGGCTGCATCACTGGTTAAGGTAACAGGACAAGGCTCGGGAATAGCCCGATGGAGAAGGCACAGGGAAAGCATGGGGAAAGGGCTGGAGCTTCCGCCCTCTCTCTTCTCCATCATCACGTGTTCACCGGCACGGACGTTCTCCGAATCCCTGCCTTTGGGCTTGTATGGAGGCTCCATCACAGAGACCAGATTGATTAAAGCCCTGGCCTCTGGCCATAGATGCCACCTCCAGCCCTCTCCCCTCCCCAGAACTGGGGGTAGGTTCACAGTTCCCCCTGGTCCCAAGGTCGACTCTCCTAGCAGCCAGCCCTCTCCTCTGGTGGGTCCAGAAACCACCTCTTTGACGTGCAGAAAGACTCTTTCAACCTCATCACTTATGACCTTGCAAGGGTTTGGGGCACTCTGTGCCAGAAGAGAGAAGAAGACCAAGTGTGTGTTTCTTATTATAAATCACCCTATCGCACCAGGGTATTTTAGGTTCCATTCCTTCCTCCTGGAGTATGTTTTCCTAAGCCCCTCAATCTGTTGATGGTAAACTCTTCTTTCCATAGAGGATTAAGGTCTGGCACGTTATCACCACTGCCCACGCAAGTCCCACTCTGGCTTATTAACGTGTTTATTTATTCTTCTTTACCCCCATAATCCTCCCACCAACCCATAAGCAGCTACTCTAGTTTAGTTAATGTGCCTTTTTTGTTTGTAAGTGCTCTTAGGGAGAAAAAAAAAAAAGTGTTTTCTATAAGCTTTTTATTCTGAAATAAGCTTACAGAAGAGTTGCCGAGATAGTATAGAGGTTCCTTATACCCTTTGCAAGCTTCCTGTAATGTGAACATCTTCTATAACCACGGTAATAAAAGGGTACATATTTTAAATTTATTTAAATTATATTGCTATATATCTCAATTTTGTTTTCCACTTTTTTCCACTAAGCATTTTTTTTCTCAAAGATCCATCTGGGTTGCTATGTGTGCATCTGATCTGCTATTTCTCTTTTTTTTTCTTGACTTAGTTTCTTTTAATAAAAAATGCTGCTGAATGTGTATCACAGATTATATGAAGCTATACATAACAACACTCTCTGTGCGTAAAAACTGTGATGCGCGTTCTTGAATTTTATATTTTTATTTAACTTTATTGAGATACAATGTATATATAATAAGCATCACCCATCTTAAGCATTTGATGAGTTTCAGCAACATACGACTCTCACAGCCAAGTAAGACTGGGGTGAGGTCTGGACTGAGACCCTCACAACCGTCACACAAGAGGGACACAGAAGTGTTGATTTTCTCATTGCTGAGTTTCAGTTCCCCGTATGTTTTAGACATCCTTTATCAGATATGTGTTTGGCCAGTGTTTTCTTCCAGTCTCTGACTGGTCTCTTCAATCTTTCAACAGTGTCTTTTACAGAGCAGGATTTTTTAATTTAAAAAAATTTTTTTAATTAAATTTTTAAATTAAAAAAAATGAGCATCATTTTTTTCCTCCATGGATTCTACTTTTGTGTTCTATCTAAAAACTCACTGTCACATCCAAGGGAGATGGATGTAGCCTGTGTGCCCACGTCTCAAATGTCCCACCATCACAAGCACTGCTCTGCACTTTCGGACTTGGACAAGGATCGCTTTGTTTTGCAAATGCGGGAGTGGAATTGCTGGGTTATCAGATATGTGTATTCTAGTCGTCCAAGGGTCAGACTGCTCTCCACTTGTTGACACCAGTGCTTTTGAGAGGCAGCCATACATTAAGAAGTACAGTTATTGTAACTTACCCAAGATCCGGTTGTATTTTGGCGGGAGGTGTCTTCAGAGCATCTAGTCTGCATACCATGGAGGCTGGACTCTCTCCCTTTATCTTCTGTCCCATCTGCCGATCCTAAAGTGACCTTGCGGAGACCTGTGTCCTTCTGCCTTCCTTACCCCCAACCTTGGGAGCACTCCACACTGCCCACCCTCTTCTTTCAGAAGACACGCTCTGCCCTTGGCTCCTGTGGCTCCACACCACCTCCCCCCAACTGCTGATGCTCAGGGTCTTCTCTGGGCTCAGCCAGAGGCCCCTGGCAGGAGGGAAGACTTCGAAGGGGAAGGGGTAAAGTCTGGGCTGGGAAGGATGGCCACCCTGGACAGGGCTGGGCAGGGCCCCTAGACTCTGCAGAGGCAGGGGAAAGACCTCGGCCAAAAGGCGGTAGAAGGTGGGGACCAAATTGCCGAGGGTCCCGGGGCCACACTTCAGAATTAAAACAGGATCCTGATGGCAGGATGGGCAGGGGTGGGATGCTCATTTAGCAGGAGGTCAGCACAGGAAGGCGGGGAGCTCAGGGCCTGGACCACAGTGAGGCACGTGGAAGATTCTAGCAGTTGGGAGGAAGCATCGTGGGATCTGGAAAGGCCGGGGAGGGGTGAGGAGGGGGTGCCAAGGTGACCCCTGAGGCTCCAGGCCCAGTGCCCTCGGGGGAGTGCCTGGCTCACACAGCCAAAGGAGACACCCAGCCAAGATGCTGAGGACCCTGTGTTGCCGGCCCTTTGGGTCCAGGGCCAGTCAGCATTTGGGTCTGGAGGGGAGGCTGCCAGGCCCTGGCTGAGGAGGGGGCATCAGGAGCGCTCAGGGTAGAAAGAGCCCAGGGAGGCCAGAAGAAACTCCTCATATTTAATACAGAACCAAAAAACACAACACAACAAAACCAACTGCAAACAACGGCAGCCCCAGATTGACTCAGAAGATCATCACATACTGGGACAGTTCAGTGACGTCTTCGGAGAAGTGCTTGTAGAATTTGCGGCTCACGGAGTCGGGGTCCTGCTTGAGCATCTCGAAGTCTGCAGCAGAGACCCAAGGGTCCTCCAGCCGCGGCACAGCAGGCCGTGGTGCGGAGGGCAGGTGCAGAGGGAGGGGACAGGACCTGCCCTGGGAATCCGGTCTTTGAAGACACTGCCCTTCCGGGGACTCCATCAGAGTGGTATGAGGGGTCACAGCCAGTCCCCAGGGCCCACATAGGGTGTGGGGAGGGGTAGGTCATGGCCTGTCCTGGAATCAGTTCTCAAGGGGAAGATGACAGCCCACCCTGGGGAGGGGCTGAGGCTGTTCCAGCATCAGGGGAGTTCCCATGCGGCTCAGGGTGGCCCCGCGCTTACACTTCTTGAGGGTCTTCACGTCGCCCTTCTTCAGGTAGAAGCAGAGATCGGTGAAGTAGTCCTGCAGGATACCCCCTGCAAGGGGGAGGGGGAGGGCCGCTGAGGGAGGCAGGCAAGGACAAGGGGCAGGTGCCCGGCTGGCAGACTGAGTGGACCTCAGGGCCCAGGAGTGTGGCTTCACGTGGATCGGGCAATGGCCACACCTACCGATGAACTTCATGGCCGTGAGCTTCAGGCACCTGTTGGGGCTGTCCAGGTACACCAGCGCCTGCATCAGAAACTGGTGGTAGCTGCTGAAGTTGCTCTCTACCTGGGGTGGTGAGGAAGGAGACGGGTGGACAATGGGCGGTGGCCCTCGCGCTCCCTGGCCCTGCCTTCCAAGCCTGGAAGGGGGAGGGCCGTGACACCGGGCTGGCTCCAGGGCTGGTCCAGGGCAGGGAATCTGGACCCCTGGCAGGGCTGCAGCTCTGCCGGACTGCCCTTCTCACGCACATCTCCGGTGGGACCTTGCCTCCCGGTTGCCCCCGCCTCATACGGTCCAGATGTCTCCCAGGAAGTGGCCTCTGCCCCTCCTGGGAGCACTCTGGGCCATCAGAGTCCACAGGGTGTGGGCAGCCTGCGGGTCTCCTCTGTTCAGAGGTGTATGTGTGGCGATCCGGTGTCCTGCTGTTCCTCTGGTCCGGGGAGCAGGGTCCTGTCTGTGCCTGGAGCCTGCAACTGCCACGGCCGGGGCAGGGATCACGTCAGGCCCGGAATACAGAGCTGTGGAGCTGCGGCATCTCTTGCTCTCCCCAGCCAGTCCACGTCCATCTCCACACACATCTCTGCGCAGGGTGGGGGTCTGGTCCACTGCCAGTGCTGGGACCTACAGGGCCTGCCCGACGTGCACACTGGGACGTCAGGGGCCGCCATGTCCCCTGGGGCCCCTCCACAGTGGTGTGGGGCTGCTGCCGGCAGGGCCCCCTCGTCCAGACCCATGGTAGGGGTGCGGTTTCCTGTGTGGCCCACCCTGGAGGCCCTGAGTGCCACGGCAGAGAGGCAACAGCGTCCTCCCAGAGGCTGAAGTCTCCAACCCAACACAGAGCCGGCATTTAATAAACACCCACAGGACCAAGGCGGGGGGACTTGAGGGAGCGCTGGCTGCCCCGCCCACTCTGGGAACCCCTCAGGGGACCTTGTCTGCACCCAGCCCGTCTCCACCTCCCTTACCTCCTCGACCCTGCCAGGGGGGCCAGCATCTCACCATGTAGATAAAGACGTCGTTCTCAGCGCCTGGGCCGTGCCCCCAGGCCAACTTGCTGAAGAGCTCCTTCCGGAACTCCCACTTCAGCAGGATGGCGCAGCGCAGGAAGGTTAACTTTGTCTTCTGTGGGTGCCCAGAGACAGGTCATCACCCCTGCATTGCACCCTCCCTGGCCCAGCAAGCACCCCCTCCCAGCTGTACCTCAGGGGAGCTGCACCGTGGCAGGAAGTGGGGCCCCCACGGCAGAGTCTTCACTCCCCGAGACTGCGGGTGTCCTGTTGTCATTCACAGGAGGGTTCCAGTGGTGCCTTGGCCACCCAGGCCTCCTTCCCAACCCTGAGTGCGTCTCCCAGTTCAGGGGCTAGGCACCCAAGGAAAGTGTTGGCCTTTTGCTCACCCGCCCCCACCAGCCATGGACCCTGGTCTCACGACTCCTTTAGAGAGTCCCTGCGTCCCCGTGATGGGCAGAATTGTGTCACCAAGATCCATGTGTTGGAGTTCTAAACCCCAGGGCTTTAGGGTATGAATGTATTTGGAGAAAAGGTCCTTAGGGAGGTGACTGATGGAAGGTGAGGTCTGAGAGCCGCCTTGATCCAGTATGACTGGTGTCCTGATAAGGAGGGGCGATCAGGACACAGGCACCAAGGAGGGACCACCGCATGAGGCCACAGGGAGAGGACGGCCATCCACACACCATGGAGAGCGGCCTAAGGGCTGGCCCTTCCAAGCTCTGGATCTCAGCGACAACGGCCAGTGGCGGCTTACAACCTCAACCCAAGCTGATGAAGACAGGCACGCCAGACCACTCACCGTGACCACCTCAGGGCAGGAGTCGGCCAGGTGGAAGAGCAGGGGCACCAGGGCCTGGAAGGCATGGCTCTTGAGTGCCTGCCGAAACTTCTTGCCACCGCTGTAGATGACATCTCCGTATAGCAAGATGGCTCCGCCACGCACACCCTCCTGCTCCTGCCAGAGACGGGCAGGTCTTCCCCTCAGCCAGGCAATCTGCTGGCGCCAGAGGCCCCACTGCAGCCCCAGCCCCACCAGGCCACTCGCCCTGCCTGCTGCCACCCACCTCTCACCTTCCGTTCCAGCCCAGCGACGGCAGTGGCAGGTGGGTGCCATCACGCTCGCTCTCTTCAGCACAGGGCGAGCCGAACCCCTCCCTCCACCCCCTGGCCCTGCTGCCCAGGCTGCCCCGGCGTGGGTCACAAGGGCTGGCTGCCTGCTCCTGCTGTCCCCTCCCACAGCTGCCACCTTCTGCTGGGTTGGCCTCTTACCCCGGTGTTTCTCCTGTGCTATTTCTCTGGGGGCCTCAGGCTGCCAGCAACCACACCTCCAACTCCCAGGGAGACTAGGACAGGGGTTAGAGCACAGACCCTGGAGCTGGCTCTGTCACCCGCTAGCTCTGTGACCCTGAGCAAGGCTTCTTCAGTGCATGACTCAGTTTCCCCTTTTATGGCAAGGGGCTGACAATAGCACCTTTGTCCTTGGGCCACACTGAGTGCTGAACCTCACTATCCTACTCTGCGCCCCAGTTCCTCCAGCTTCATCAGACCTCCGTGGGACAGCAGCCCCGAGGTCTCCTAGACACAGCGTGAACGGTGGCACAGTCTGCCTACCCCCACCCCTCCACAGTCCCTGAGGACTGTGCCCGCAATCCCTGAGGTCCTTCTGGTGGCCCAGCGGCCCTGCCTCAGTTCAAGCCTCACCACTCTTAAGCTTCTCATTTATTCAGAACCGCTGAAATCATTTACCCTGCCCCCACTCATTCTCTACGTGTCAACCTAGGCGGGCCCTGCCCTCTGCTCCCACCCCACCACCACTTCTGGATGAGGAATGCAGATGACTATCTCTGAGGCAGCTTCAAGTCCTCACAGAACCGTCCTGCCCTGGGCCAGGTTCCCGCTGGGCTCCACCTGTGGACGTTATCCACGACGCCAAGAGCAGCAGCTTCGGCTGCTCTGATTGGAGGGGGTTAACCTCTCTGGCTGCTCTGATTGGCAGGAGTTAACCGCCCTGGCTGCTCTGATTGGCAGGGGTTGGGTGGGTGAGGGTGTGTGGCGGCTGTGGCTTGGCAGGAGTTAACCGCCCTGGCTGCTCTGATTGGAGGGTGTTCACTGCTCTGGCTGCTCTGATTGGCAGGGGTGGGGGTGGGCGTGGGGTGTGGTGGCTCTGGCTGTTCTGATTGGCAGGCTTGGGCACTGGGTTCCTCACGGCTTCAAATAGCGGCAGCAGGTGCTGAGCCATCTTGACGCTGACGGCGCCAACGCCCTGGGCGCCCAGCTGGTGCAGGACGTCACCCAGGATCTCCATCAGGCCCAGCAGGTCCTGGGGCTGGGGTTTCAGGAAGCTGTCCAGCAGCCCGGTCAGCTGGTTCCGGAGCAGGACCACCTGCCGGGAGACGCGGCCGCCCGCTGTCCCACTCAGCGGCCTCCGCAGTGCCCTTTCTCACCTCTCCACCAGCGCCATATACCCAGGCCGAGTCCCCCGCTGCGGCTGCCTCTCCTCGGCACTCCTGGACCCCCTTCGCGCCCAGTGGAGACCCGGCCCCAGCCCCCAGCTGGGGTCTTGGAGGAGGACGTGTGCCCGGAGGCCCACAAGGCAGGAGGGGGAAGGGCGTCCCCATAGAGGCAAGTGTGAGCTCTCGGTGTCTGGGTGGAGTATGGACGGACGACCTGGCAGGGACGGACGCCTCTGGTTAGGGATGTCTACCTGGAAAGGAGGCCGGGGTCGCAGACCTCAAAGTCGCTGAGCCCCTTTCGGTCCAGAAAGTCTAGGACCCGCGGCGCTGCGCAGTGCAGCAAGGTGTCCCCAGCCCTCCCCGTCTGCCCCGCCCCGGCCTGCCGTGCCTTCCTCATCCACCCCTTCCTAGGTGACCTGTGGCGGAGACTCTTTTCCATCGCGCCCTCCTCCTACCTGAAGCCTCCTCCCTGCTCCCTCCTCACCTTCTGAGGTTGCATGAGGCTGCTGCAGAGGCCCTTTAGGCTCATGGCCCTCACCAGCGGGTTGGGGTTGTTGAGGCCCAGGTTCAGGAAGCTGTCTATGGTTCTCCGAGACATGTACTGGGTGAGCTCTTGGCCACTGAGAAACTAGGCAGGGGCGGCACAGTCAGCTCACCAGTTTCTTACGGCTGCCAGGGGAGACGGGCCCGCAGCCGGGCATGAGACAGCGGGGCTAGAGGCATGGCAGTGCTTGCAGGCAGCAAGGAGATCTGACTCGGAAGGCGTAAGCTATGGGGCCTGTATTTCAGGGGTAGGGATGGAAGTCCATCCTCTGTCCTGAGGGCCAGAGGGCACTGGTGAGGGTAGAGGTGAGGCATGGCCGGAAGGGGCTGACCTCTGTGATGATGAGGATGGCTACGATGTTGTCCCGTTCTTCAGGGCTCTTCAGGAAGATGACTGCCTGCCCCAAGACCGCTTTGACCTCACAGTCGTAGTGGGCCATGGCCCTGTTAGATGGAGGAGGCCGACAGGGGGACATGAAGTCTCCCTCCTTGGCCAAGGGGACCCCTGTATCCCAACAGACCTTCCTCACTCAGGGAGATGACCCAGGTGACTCAGCCTGGAGTGCAGGGTCCCAATAAGGAGTTTCAGAGGGCGGGGGGCACAGTGTCCATCAGGGGTGCGGTCTGGGGCAGGCCCCTCCCAGGCTTGGAGCTTACCTGGCCAGGAGGGTCACCCCTTCGGTGTAGGTTTCCAAATGCTCAAAGAGCTCCCAGCCCCTTAGCAGCTTGACGTGGGCGAACACCTCCCAGTAATTGGTGGTCCAGAAAAGACCCTTTAGGGCTTCCAGGCATGTCCTAGGGGCAAGAAGGGTCTTGAGATGGGGTGAAAGAGGGCAAGGGCCCACTTCTCCAGCATAACCTACGCTCTCCCAATTGGGTGGGGCGAGCAGCCTCCTTCCACACGCCCCTCCTGCAGGAGGGTCACTGTCTGCTGCTCAGTCCCCTGCTTCCCACCCTGGACCCCCAGGTGGGACCAGAGCTCATCCTTTTTGGGTGGGTCTCCAGCCCTTAGCCCCAGTCCTTTTGCCCACCAGGGCTTCTAGGGGTGAGTGGAAGGAACCAGAAAGAAGGTGTGGGTTGGGGTCCTGAGAGGGGGCTGGGCCCAGAGGCTGAGTCTCACATCTCACCTGCAGGGGCTGAGGGCCTTGGCCTCCAAGGCCTCCTCCTGGTAGTCGGACATGCCCTCCACCACATCCAGCTCAAACAAGTAGTGGAGCTGGGTGAGAAGGCCCAGGAGGATCCCTGCGAAGGCCCAGCGCACCGTGGCCTTGTACTCACGTATGTAGAGGAGTTCATAAATGGTGCCCAGGGCCTGCAGGAGGACAGGCACTGCCCTTGGTCCCTGAGGAGGGTCTGGTGCCAGCCTCAAGCTGGCCCCACCCTGGGACTCAGCATCCAGGGAGACCCTCTGCCAGACCACCCTGGCCTCCCCAGGGCCCCCAAATGTCAGACTCTTTTGCAGGGGGTAGGGTGCAGGGGAAGGGCTCACCAGCAAGGAAACAAGCTCAGCCTGCACTGGGACCTTGATGAGCTCCCGGGGGGGCCGCAGCTTCAGCTTCGTGTAGAGCAGTGTGACGACCTTGCGGGCCAGCCGGCTGTTGGTGGCCAGGGCCTTCCACAGGGGCATGACCTGCCTGGAGAGGCGGGGATCAGTCCCGCCAGCTGGCTGGCCACTCTGGGACATGACCCCAGGGCAGCAGGGCAGTGGAGGTAGCCAGGCTCTGCAGGATCTGCTGGGACACGGTGTGCTCAGGGCCAGGCAGCGACGGGAGCTGCTGGGGGCTCTTTAGTGCTGTCACGTTTCCCAGCTGACCTCCCCGCCCTCTGCAGGTTGGTTCCTGGGAGCTCTCTGAGCCTGAAGGGATGCATCCCTGCCATGGGGCCCTTCTTGGGACACTGCCTCAGCCCATCAGCATGGTGCATCTTCAGAGACCCTGGCTGCCCTGGTCTGGAGTCTAGGCAGTGGGTGGGGTCAGGCTGAAGTGCATGGGCAGTTCTGCCTTGGGAAGTGTCTGTGGACTGGAGGGTGGACCACGGGGATGGACGGATGTTCACCTTTGGGCCATGGGCGCAAGTGACCTACCTCTCTGAGGGAGGGCACAGGGACAGCATCACTTCGACAGTCTGCTGCGTGTGCTGCGTGCCCAGCACCGTCACGGCCTTCATCGTGGTCTGCAGAATGCTTGTGAAGACGATGCAGGGCAGCTCCTGAAACAGCTCCTGCAGGATCTCGGCCACCTGTGCGGGGAGGGTGGGCCACGAGAGCCTCGGAGCAGCCCCTGTGCCCGGTCTCCTCCAGGAGGACGTCCCCGCCTGCAGCCAGTGGGGTGTCTGGACGTGTGCAGGCCCCAAGGGGGCTGCCCCCAGCTGGGCTGAGCCCCCCATTGCTGCAGGCTCATGTGAAAATGGACATCAGCTCAAGGGCCCAGTGGGCCTGGCCGTCTCTGCGGAAGGTGACTTTTCGAGTGGGCTGTGGACTAGGTTGGCCGAGCCAGACCAGGGCAGTCAAACTCTTGGCGGGGGTGAGGCCTCTTTCTCTCTTTCTTGCTGGACAAGACTGTGACAGAGGCAGGGTGCTCCTCTGATTGCCTGTGGCAGGGGCCTGGGACATTGAGGAGTCCAGCCAGATGGGGACCCCTGGGCCTCGCTGAAGCTCAGCCTTGCCGACCAGAGCAAATGGCCAAGAGCAGCCTCAGGACTTCCTGCTTCCAGGGCTCAGGGGGCCTTGGTAAAGAGGCCTGGTGTGTGCATGGCCCCTGCCTGGCGGCCCACCTGCTCTGGCTTGATGCTACGGTCCTCCATGATGGTCATGAGCAGCTCCGAGGCCAGGTGGCTGTTGAGGGAGTCGTGGCTACACAGCCCTTGCAGGAGCGTGAGCACGAGCTGTGTGTGCTGAGCCACCGTGAGGTGCTCGTCCAAGGTCTGCAGCAGAGGGGCCGGGCTGAAGGGCCGAGGGTTCCTTCCCCGGGCAGCCACCGTCCAGGCCATCCCCATGTGTGCTTGAAGACGAAGCTGGGCTGTGCTCTCACCCAGGGACAGAGTGAGCACCAGCTGCACAGAGTGCAGAGACCCCAGGAGGGCCCCACTTGAACCCCTAACCCCAGCGGCTGTTGGTGCCGGCCTGGCTGGCCTCCACAAGCCGTGGACTGCCACTCAGTAGCCAGAAATGTGGCCGCTGCAGGCTCACAGCTGCCCGTTCTCTGGAAAACTGCTCTGCAGAGGCAGAGGGCAAGCAGCTGTGCTCCACCCCTAGCCTGGGATAGAGGGGGGGCTGACTCTGGTGCCTCCCCTGGGCGGGGCTGAGACCACACCCTGCTCAGCCCTCACCCCTCCTCAGTCGAGGGCGCTGGGACTCTGCCCGGGCCCTGCCTCTAGGGCACCCGCTAGAGGCATGGGCTTTTTGGCTGTGAGCCCCTGGGGAGGGTCCTCAGGGACATCCGTGCTCCCGTTCTAGCCTGTGATAAGAGCGGCTGGATACCAGGCTCGGTGAGCCTCCCTCAAAAGGTGGGGAAACGGGCACAGAAAGTTCGACGACCCACCAGGGCACTCAATCAGTGAGGCGCAGACTTTGGACTCAAACCCAAGCCCAAGAATCCCAGTCCAACTCAAAAGGAGAGCTGAGCCCGAGGACGTGATCTGGGTGGGGGGTGGGGGGGCAGAGGGGGCGAGAGAAGGGAGACCAGCCATCCTGCTTGCCCTAACCAGGGATGGGGGTGCTAAGGCCAGCTGTCACCCTAGTGGGGGGCCACAGGGGGTCCAGAAGGAGAGGATGCTGGGAAGGGAGGTTCTATAAATGTCTGTGAGACCACAGACTCTGTGTCTCCTAAGGGACCGCATCACGGTTGGGTGAGTGGGGTGGGGGTGGAGTTCTAAGGGGAAGAAAAAGGAGGTACTTCCCTTGAAAGAGCTCTGGGGACCGGGCACTTACTAACCTGCCCAGATTGCAGAGGCCCTCCCCTGGCCCCATCTGTGAAATGGGCAGGCCGACTCAGTGCTCTTGGGCAGTCCGGGGCTCTGCAGGAGCACCCTCCAGCCTTCCCAGCCCTCACCTTCACCAAACTGTAGAACTTCAGCTCTGAATCTTTGTTAGCCTTTGCTTCAAAGTTCTTCATTTTATTCAGATGCATGAACTCCGACGCGCTCCCTGCGGTGGGATGCTGGGTCAGGAGGCCTGCAGCCTGGGAGACGACACCCTCCCCCCACACCACCAGGGAGGCCTCCCCTGGCCCCATGGCTCACCCTTCTGCTGGATCAGAAGCTGCAGGAAGAGGTAGACGCACTGGTGGGAGTGGCTCTGGGTGAGCTGGTCCCTGTCCCACCACAGCAGCAGCAGCAGGCCCAGCTGGCGGCCCAGCCCTGAGGGCATGGCCTCCTCCTGGGGGAGGTGCGCAGTGAGCAGCCACCCAGCTTCTCGCCTCCACAGTCCCTCCCAGCCCTGCAGCTCTCAGCTGGTTCCTGTGGTCAGCGTCTCGTGGGTTGGGTGCTGGCGCCACGTCTGCAGAGGGGCCCTTGTTCACCTTTGGCACCCCTGTTTCCTCGCTGCTTCCGACCGGAAGTTAGTGCACTTCCTGTCCTCCCTTCCCTGTGTGCATGTGTGCACACCTCTGTGTGTGCACTCTTTCCTTCTGGCTGCTTTGGGATATTTCTCTGTTTACTGTTGTATTTCAGCAGCTTGGGGCCTTGGCTGAGGGTGGAGTGATCATACCAGGGCCCGTCCCCTTCCCTCCAGGTCTTTGTGTCTTGGCCCCCCCCCCGGCTCCTGGTCCTGGAGCTGAGAGTTCTCAGCTAAGCGCTCCTCCAGCTGGTCCTTGTATCGGCTGCCCGGTCCTCAAACACTGCCCTCTCCGTCGGGCCTTGCCTGAGGGCTCCGGGTAGCCCCCGGCTTCCCCCTCTTTCCTTCCAGTCTTGCTCACGGGGAGCCTTTCCATCCAGGTCGTCCCTGTTCTATTTGAACCACGACCTCCACCCCAGGTCTGGGCTCCTGGTGGGAGGGTGTCTGGGCCCCAGCGCTCGCCAAGCATCCCTGTGCTCAGCAGACAGGGACTGCGGGAGTCGAGAGGAGGCGGGGTGGGGGCCCGGCGGGGCACTCACGGTGAGCTTCACGTAGTCCACCACGTACTTGAGAAGCAGGAAGATGGACTGCACCACCCGCTTGCGCTCGTAGCCTTTGCTCGACTTCAGCCAGGGCTCTGCGTGCTGGGGCGGAGGCCAAAGCCAGAGACCTCAGCCCGCAGGCCTGCCCTCCTGCCCAGCTCCCACCCACCTGGAGCACAGCTGGGATGGTGGGGGTGGTAGGGGTGGCTCACAGCCCACGGGGCATGTTACCCTTTCCTACTTGTCCAGTAGCCTGGCACCTTAGGGTGAAGCACTGGGGCCACATGACTGCCCCTCGGTGCTCCCGGGGCTCTGGGGGCGAGTGGTGTGCCCCTGGGCCCTGGGCTGTGCAGGGGTAGCAGAGAGGGGCTGGTGTTTGAGGGACGGCCTCTCCAGGCTGCAGGAGAGCCCACAGGAGCTGATCCTCCCTGCCCCGGGGCTCCTGGAGGTAAGGGCACTGGGCCTCCCTGCTCCTTGCAGGGTCCGTACTGTTCTGAGGGAAGAGGCGAACACCCCCAGCACTTGGGTACATGTGCGAGGCACACTGGCTGACCTGCCCTCCTGGCCCTCCACCTGCAGGATGCTCCCTGGGTGGGGCCTGGGGTGGGGTGGGTACTGGGAGCCCTCACCTGCAGGAGGAAGCAAATCTCATCCATGCTCTCGTTCTCAGAGATGAAGGCCTGGAGGAGCAGGTCAAGTGCTTGCATGGACTTCTGGTACAGCGCCTGGTGGCCAGAGGGTAGCTGGTCAGCCTGGCTGCCACCAGGCACTTCGGGGGGAGCATAGACAGAGTGCCCCCACAGATGCCAACTCTTCGTGTTATAGCCTGTGGTGGTATCAAATCTGCCTCCGAGACCCCAGGAAGAAGCAGGGCTCCATGAGCCACGGGTGCTTCCAGGGGGTAGGCAGCACCCCACCCTGGCTCCTTGGACAGCTCTCTGTGGTCCTCCCACCTCCCAGTCTCCATGGCCTGTGTCCTCCGTTTGCTCAAACCCGTGTCCTGGGGTGAGTCCTGCCCTCTCTCCTC
This sequence comes from Ovis canadensis, assembly GCF_042477335.2. Taxonomy (NCBI): domain Eukaryota; kingdom Metazoa; phylum Chordata; class Mammalia; order Artiodactyla; family Bovidae; genus Ovis; species Ovis canadensis. The sequence continues at coordinate 24,835,402 of NC_091253.1, read as the reverse complement.
TCCCCTCCTTGCTTCTCCCTGGGAACATTTTTTGGCGCTTGTTCCCAGATATTTGAACTCAGACCCAAAGCCATACACAGACCTGCCCCAGTACTTGTGTGGTGGCAGACAGCAGACCTGCCGGCACTCGGCATTAGGAGCCACTGGGTGATTGTTGAATGAGTAAGTGATTGTGTCACTGTGGTCCATGCCACATGAACACGCCAAGTGGTGGGAATGACTGTGGCAAGCGCTCAGTAAAGCCTGGTTGAAATGAGGGAACCATGGCTGTTCCTCTACATAGCAATGCTGCAATCTGCCGCCTGGGACCAAAGATTTCTCAGGTTCAAAGGAGACAGTCTATGCTGTAATGCAAATAGGAACCGGAAATATAGTTGGCACCCTTGCAATGACAGCTCCCTAGCCATGCATCCGTTGTCTTCTTCAGTGGGTGCGTACTGAACATGCATCACACCACCTGCATGAGGCAACAGGAGAAAGCAGGCCTGGTTCCTGATCACGAGCCTCTCCCTGGCCAGTCGGAGAGAAGCAAGAGCATTTTGTTAAACTCTAAGGAGAAAAATTTGGGGCGGGGGGGGTGGCCTCCAAAATCACTGCAGAAGGTAACTGCAGCCATGAAATTAAAAGATGCTTACTCCTTGGAAGAAAAGCTATGGCCAACCTAGACAGCTTATTAAAACGCAGAGACAATTCTTTGCCACCAAAAGTCCATCTAGTCAAAGCTATGGTTTTTCCAGTACTCATGTATGGATGTGAGAGTTGGACTATAAAGAAAGCTGAGTGCCGAAGAATTGATGCTTTTGAACTGTGGTGTTGGAGAAGACTCTTGAGAGTCCCTTGGACTGCAAGGAGATCCAACCAGTCCATCCTAAAGGAAGTCAGTCCTGAATATTCGTTAGAAGGACTGATGCTGAAGCTGAAACTCCAATATTTGAGCCACCTGGTGCAAAGAACTGACTCATTTGTAAAGACCCTGATGCCAGGAAAGATTGAAGGCAGGAGGAGAAGGGGACAACAGAGGACGAGATGGTTGGATGGTATACCAACTCAATGGACATGAGTTTGAGCAAGCCCCAGGAGTTGGTGATGAACAGGGAAGCCTGCTGCTGCTGCTGCTGCTAAGTCACTTCAGTCGTGTCCGACTCTGTGCGACCCCATAGATGGCAGCCTACCAGGCTCCCCCATCCCTGGGATTCTCCAGGCAAGAACACTGGAGTGGGTTGCCATTTCCTTCTCCAACGCATGAAAGTGAAAAGTGGAAGTGAAGTCTGGCGGGCTGCAATCCACGGGATTGCAGAATCAGACATGACTGAGCAGCTGAACTGAACTGACTGAAGAAGAACAATAAACACCTAAAGAAGTTTGAGACTGAGTTGCTATTGAGTGCTGTAAAAGAGGTGACAAGCACCTCTTCCCTCAGACCCTAGAGCCCAAGGGCCCAGCACAGGCGGGTCCGTCTGCCCTCTGCTCCCCCTCCCAATGGAGGTATGTCACTGCAGGTCAAGGCCACTGGCATCCACAAGACGGAGAACCAGGGAGGGGAGAGGTGCACAGAGAGAACAGAGGGTCCCCTGGAGTCCAGCAGGTGAAGGTGGGACCCCCCAACCCAGGGTGGGAGAGAAGGTCCCCAGAGCTCAACGTGCTGGGACTGGGCCTGCACACACGGGCCTGGATAGAGAATGTCTTAATTCATGGGGAGAGGGCAGAGTCCAGAGGTGTGTTTGAGGCAGATTGAGCTCCAGAATCAGTGCTGCTCTAGCCCACCAGTAAAGATTTTTTTTTTTTTAAGATCTGAAAAAGTTTAGAGTTACAATTAATTTAACTGTGTACCACAACAAAGCCCCCTAATAATTATAGGAATACAAAAATATACAGCACATTAACAAACCTCATTTACGATGGTTCACATCTGTTTAAAAATTACCAGGTGTGCAATGAAGCAGGAAAACATGACCCACATTGAAAGAGAAATATTAGCCAAAATCCACCCATGAATGACAGATAAGAGTTAGTAGACAAACTCATTGAAACAGTGATTATAACTGTTTTCCACATGTTAATAAACTAGAGGAAAGTCTGAATTTGTAAGATAAAGACAAGATATGGAAAAAATGATCCAAATAGAACTTTTAAAGATGAAAACCAAAATGTATGAGATAAAACACACACCATGGGATGAAATTCAGATGAGATGTCAAAGAAAAAAAGATTAGTGAAATTTGAAATGTAATACCCAGACAAAAATATACTTCTAGTTCCAAAGTGGTAGAAAGAAGAAAGTAAGCAGAATATTAGTGACCTGCAGGGCGACTTCCAGCAGTCTAACACACGTGCACTGGAGGACGTATCCTAGACGTGGGGTGGGGTGTATGGCGAGAGTGTGTGAGAAAATAATGGCCAAAACTCCTCCATATTTGGTGAAAAGTATAAGTCCACAGTTCCAGATGTTCAACAAACTCCCAGCACAAGGAACATGAAGAAAATTACAAAAGCTCTACCATACAGAATTGCTTAAAAGCAGTCTTAAGGAGGAAGTATCAAAAAAAATAAAAAGCAATTGAACAGTCAAAGGAAAAAAGACCTGTTATTGGAGGAACAAAGTTAAGGATGGCAGCAGATTTTTTTGGATAAAACTATGTGATAAGACAGTGGTCAAGTGTGTAAAGCACTAACTCAAAAAAGAGGTACCTGTCAATTTAGAATTCTATACCCAGTGAAAATGCACTTCATTAACAAAAGCTAAATAAAGACCTTTTCAGATATAGGACAGCCAAGGTGCTGGAACTGTCAGATCTTTGAAAGGCCAGTCTCTGGATGAAAGGACTTTCATGCAGGATGGAAACGTAATATCTGAATCTACAAAAAGGAATAAAGACCTCCAGAAACAGAACTGTGTTGGCAAATATGAGACACATTTCTCATTATTTAAAACTTGCTGAAAGATAACTGGAGTGGGTTGCCATTTCCTTCTCCAGGGGAGCTTCCTGACCCAGGGATCGAACCCAGGTCTCCCACATTGCAGGCAGATGCTTTAACCTCTGAGACACCAGGGAAGCCCAAAAGATAACTGGCTGTTTAAAGCAAAAAGACTATCAATGCTTTGGTAACGTGTGGAAACAAACGTATGACACTGGAGCACAGGGGTTGGGAGAGCCACGGTGGTGTTGGGATCCCCCACATGTGAAGTGGGGGGACATCACTTGAAGTGCACAGCAATAGACTAAAGATGTCTGCTGAAAGCCTTGAAATAACCAATAAGAAAAAGCTGTTGCAAATAAGCCAAAAACACAGATAAAATGGAAACTTAAAAACAAATACAGAAAAAGAGTAACAAGAGATAAAGGACAAATTGGAACCAGCAGTCAGATGGTCACATAAACCCGACTATCTTGATGCGAAGTTAGTTTAACATGACCGTCCCCTGTTAAAGGCAAAGGTTGCCAGGTTGGATAAAAAAGCAAGACCCAACTAACATGCTTCCAGTAGAAAAAAAAAAAGACCCCTTAAATTATGACACGAATTAGTTAATAGGAACAAGTCCTGTGATGCTGACACATCCAAGCTACAGTAACACCAGAAGGTTGACTCCAGAGCAGAGAGCAGGCCTGCAGTAAGGATGGCTGTTCCGTGAGGGCGCTGGGCTCTGCTCCCTGGGAGGACATGTGTCCAAAGTGTGTGTGGAATGAAGCTCCAAAGTGAGCGGAGTTTCAAAATAAACAAAGCATACTTGATACAGCTGCAGGACAGACACAACCCACAGCGGTAGTGGGATGTCCACATCCCTTTCAGTCACTGATAGAAGACAAAATTTGGTGAGTGCACAGGAGATTTAAGCAGCGCGACCCCCTCCCTTCACCTGGCTGGCGTTTGTGGGCGACCCCAGGGACAGCGGCATGAGTGGCCCATCCGTGCAGCCTGCGTGTTCACTGACACAGGCTGTGATCTGGGCCAATACGTTTTAAAGGAGTCACACTTCTCTAAAGTGTTTTCTTTGACCAAAAAAAAAAAAAGAAGCTAGAACCTAATTAACACACTTCTGAATAAGTCATAGACCAAATTTTTAAAAAATCTAAACTGAAATTAGGAAGTATTTGAACTAAGTGAAAATGAAAATATATCAAAATCAATTCTCACAGTAGATAGAGCAAAAGCATCTGACAAAGCCCAACCTCCATCCTCATGAACACTCGCAGTAAACTAGGAATGGAAGGGAAGATTTCATCCTGACAAGGAGCTAGCAGCATGCCTGAATGTGAAAATAGGTGTGTTCCCCATCAGATCAGGAGCAAGATTGGGACGTCCGCCCTCATCACTGCTGGCCAGCGCCGTCTCGAGGTCCTAGGGTGTGCCAGAAGTAGAGAATGAGGCAGAAAAGGCATTGAGATTGGAGAGGAAGAAGTCAACTGCCTTTATTCGCAGAAGTCACGCAGCAAACCCTACGGACTCTACAGAAAACAAACTTACGGCTTCCAAATGGGGAAGGGAGGGGAGAGGGATAAATTAGGAGTATGGGATTAACTGACACAAACTACTATATGTAAAATAGATAAGCAACGAAGATTTACTTATTGAACAGGGAACTATATTTAATATCCTGTAATAGCCTATAATGGAAAATAATGTGTGTATATACATATAACATGCGCATATATGTATGTGTGTACATGTGCATACATGTACATGTGTACCTACATGTGTATATATAATATATATAACACATGTGTGTGTATCTATATACACGTACACACACACACATACATATGACACTATCACTTTGCTGTACACCTGGAACTAACACAGTAGTGTCAGTCAACTAGACTTCAACTTTTTAAAACTTGTTGCTGTAGGAGGCAGGAGATGAGATGGGGGAACATACGGTTACTTATAGGTTATCGTCAAGGTACTAGCTTTGGTTTGGGGTAACATGTTTTGTTACTGTAAATAACTAAACCTAGTAACATGGACCAACAGCAGGAGTATATCACAACCAAGGATTATGATCATCTGATTCTGTGCACCTACAATCCCCTTGAAAAAAACTAGCAAGGATACTAATTTGAAATTTAAAAGGAGGTGCCCGTGCTGGCAGCGGCTCCAGGCAGGGCTTGTGACAGCTGTGCCCAGGGATGCAGGTGAGCCTGAGTGAGGTGTGTGGAGTGGTGAGCGTGTTTCAGGCAGGGGCGGGACCTTGGGAGCAGACGCCACGCGGAGCAGACCCAGGGCCTGGGGTGGGGGACGCCTGGCCGCTCATCTCCAGCTGTGTGTTTGCCCCAGCACCCTCTGCTTCTCATGGAACACTATTGGCATGGAGACCAGAGCCCCATTTGAGGGGGCTGAGCCCAAAGATCCAGGGCTTTTCCAAGGTCAAAGCAAGTCTGCGTGAAGCTGGGCTGAAAAGCAAGTGAGCCTGGGGCTCTCTGCTCTGTTCCCCGCATTCGCCCATGTGGCCAGCACCCGGAACCCCCACCCCAGGAGCGGGGTGCTCACCACAACGTCCGGGGCCAGCTCCAGCGGCGGCAAGCTGGTCTTCAGCATCTCCACGGGTGGGAGGTTGTACAAGCTCTGCAGGCAGGTCTGCAAGATCCTGGACTTGACCGTGGGTTTGAGTCGGGGCCGTAAGTGGCTGGAAGAGATGGCCGGCAGAGGCTGACACCATCCAAAGCGAGGGAAGGGACTCTGACTCGGTGAGGGTGGGGGTGGGGTGCCGTGGGGAACACGAGGTTCAATCGGACTGGAAGGGCCATCCCACCTCATTCATTCACTTCTCTTGGGCTCAGTGATGTTTGTTGTGAGAAAACTGAGGGATGATTCTTGGTCAGCATCAACACTGTGAATAGGATCTGGGTCAATCTGTGAGGAGGGTGGGGTTCAGAGTATGACCAGGGTCGGGACTGAGAGTGTGACCAGAGGTCAGTGTGACCAGGGTCAGGGCTCAGCATGTGATAAGGTCAGGGCTAAACATGTAACATGTGTGACCAGGGTCAGGGCTCAGCATATGATAAGGTCAGGGCTAAACATGTAACCTGTGTGACCAGGGTCAGGGCTCAGCATATGATAAGGTCAGGGCTAAACATGTAACCTGTGTGACCAGGGTCAGGGCTCAGCATATGATAAGGTCAGGGCTAAACATGTAACCTGTGTGGCCAGGGTCAGGGCTAAACATGTAACCTGTGTGGCCAGGGTCAGGGCTCAGTCTGTGCCAACATTATCCATCTTGACAAGAAGCAAAGGAAACCTGTCCCTGACCCTGTGGCCCCTGGGCTCTGCTCAGCCCCTGGTGCCAGGCCCACCGCTCTAGCCCTCACTCACATCTTTCTTGTCTCCTTGCACCTCGTCTCTCTTGACCCCCACCCGAACTGAGTCCTGGCTGTCCTCGCTCCTGGACCCTGAGAGACATTACCTCAGCTCCACAATGACCAATATGATCTTCTGCCGGAAGAGGTTGGCCAGGAAGTTGGGCTCCTTCTCCAGGATGCACTGGAGGGGCGGGCGAGAGGCAGCATGGGGGAGGTGCCCACCTACCTGCCCGGCCTTCCACCCCTGCACAGGCCCCCGGGGTCACTGACCAGGAGACACTGGATCAGCTCTGGGGTCTGCGTGAACTTGTAGCTCCGGGTACTGCTCTCCCAACTGAGAGCCTTCACCAGCATGATGGAGGCCGAGAGGAAGCTCGCCTTCAGGGTGCTGTCCTGCCCAGGCAGACAGACCAGAGCCCCCGCCAGGGGCCCAGGGTGAGCCGTCACTCAGCCTGCCTGGCCCGTGTACAGGCAGCACCCCCGCAGCGAACAGTGCGCACGGCGCGCACACAGCACCTCCACACAGACACGATACGGAGGACACACCCTCAGCACACACACCACACGTGCGATGTGCACACAGCACACGCACGTAGCATACACAACACAGCTCTTAGCACATCTACACACACAATACAAACACACACTCTACACACAGCATATCCACTTCCACGCACATCCACACATATACACAGCACACCCTCATGCACACAAAATGCACACGTACAAAAACTGCCCACATGCATAACACACATAACACATGCAACGCTGACAGCTTGCAAAACATGTTACACACAGCATGCCCTCGTACACCTACATGGATACAAACTGCATATGGCACACACAACACACAGACCACAGGCACACCTCCCGTACAACATACACAAAACGCGCTCACACGCACTCCGCCTGGCTTAAAAGGCCTGGAGCCCTCCGTGGGAAGTCTGCACTGACCCATCCTTGCTCTCACTCAGTGACATTTTTGAGAAAAAGATGTGAGGGTCTAAAAGTCGTTCTGAGGTCAAGGTCACACTCAGTGTGCAACCGGGGTCAGGGGTCAGCTGCTGGTGAGGAAAGGACACAAAGCCCTGGAGACGGAAGCCCCCGCCACCATGCCTCACACTCAGCCCCTGCTCCCCGTTTTCAGAACTGACTCCCCACCAGGCCCTGCTTTCCAGGCGCCATCAGTACAGCCACCTGATGGGCAAGGCGTTGGACACGAGGACTGGACGTTGGAAGGGTTGGCTGGCTCGGCTCTCATGCACACGCACGCACAATACACGCATGTACACACGCTCACAGCTCCCCGCCCTGCCGCCCAAGGCCTGGCGGGGCTCACGTGTTTGCTGCAGCAAAAGTAGTACACCATCCTGGAGGTGATGTTGTCCACCCAGGGCAAGACCTGCTTGCCGGCGCGCATGGCCACCTGCCCGTAGCACAGCAGGGCAGTGCTGCTCACCCACCTCCAGCGCAGGTCCGACTCCAGCTGCCATGGCAGGGAGCATAGTCAGAGGCGGGGCTACGGGCGGCTAGAAGGCCCGCCAAGCCCTCTGCTCCCCCAACCCGCCCTGGCGGGACCCGGCCCCTTGGAGCAGCCCATCTTCTCTGAGTGGAGACATCCGGGCAGGGTGGGCAGGTAAAGTGGAGCCACTCAGCGTGGCCCCCAGGCCTGGCGCCCTAGCGAGGACATGGCCAGGGCCGTACACGCTGCCTGAGGTCAGAGCAGGCCCCTCGGCCCCTGACCTTTAGCTCAACTCAGGCTCTGGAACCCCCTGTGTGGGGCCCCCGGGGCAAGGCTCACGTCGGCCTGGCCGGCCAGGACAGAAAGATGTGAGTCCCCCCTCCAGCCCCTCAGGGAGGTGGCTGGGCAGGACCACTCGCCTCCCCAGGTTCCATGAGCAAACTGAGATTCAGACAGCACCAGTCAGCAGAGACACGCTCCAGGCCCCCACCCTCCCCACCCCCGCGCCACCGTCCCTACCTGGCTGTCCGGGGACAGGGGTGCAGACCTCAGGAACCTGGTGCGGCCCAGGTACTCCAGCCTGCCCCACACCTGCTCCAGGTGAGAGCTGGACGTTATGCCGATGGCCAGTGAGATGCCCTGGGGGCCAGAGGACCCCTTCAGGAGCCCATCCCCGAGGGCAGCGCCCTGCAGACCACCCGCCCCTCCCAAGGATGCAGCCCATGCCTGCTGAGTGGCTGGCAGGGCTGCTGTGCCCCCCCGAGATAACCTGTACCCCAGGATGGAGCCTGGACATGCCCTGGGCAGTCCCCACTCTCACAGTCAGGGCCTGCACCGGTGGCCCCTGTGTTTACTGCAAAAAGGCTGGGGTGCTGTTAGAGTCACAGAGTCCCCATGGGGAGGGCGGCGTGGACCTCGGTCACAAAGCAGCCAGGTGAGCTGGAGGGGGCCCAGCCCACGGGCCTGAGGGAGCCCAAGGGGCTGGGGTGCCTGGGGCTTCCAACCCACCTCCCGGTCGCTGGACGACTGGTGGGACAGCTCGAGGAGCTGGACCAGGTGCTTCCTCACCATGTCACTGTCAGCACTCTCCCTGAGGATCACGCCAAACAAGTGAAAGAGGAAGGACTAGGGCAGAAGGAGAGAGCACTTTCTGTGCGGGGCTGCAGGCGCCCGCTCTGAGCTCCGTGCTAAGCCTCCCGGGCCGCTCGTCTCAGGGACCCCCTGCAGAGCCAGGCCTCTCCACCCCCACTCCCCCTCAGGTGGGGTGGAGGCTGCACTCAGAATCTTCCAGAAGCCCCTTCGTTTTTCTCTTGATGGAAATCAGTGCGTCCTGCACCAGGCGGCATGACTGGAAGGGACCAGCACCACTGGGTGTCTCCCGTGCTGCGAGAGCGCAGACCTCGGAGGGGCAGGCAAGGCAGACCCCGTCCTGGACAGGCCCTCGTGCAGTGGCGGCACGCACAGGGGTGCTAATGCCCCGAGGCCTGCATCCCTGAGGCCTGGCCACCTCTCCTGCCCTGGGGTCAGGTCCTGGAGCAGCGGTTGTGAACAGAGCCGCCCCTTGCCTTTCCAGTACTTTCTGGGCTGGGTCGGCCTTTGAGGAGGGGAGGGCCTGGGGGTGAGCGTGGCACCAACCTTCTCCAGAGGAGAACTGAAGTCCAGGTTCAAGGGCTTCAGGACCTCCTGGATGCTGGCATCTGACACCTTCACCTTCTGCACAAGCTGCAGGCAGAGCACAGTGCTTGCCACCCACCCCCCAGTCCCCCAGAGATCAGAGTGCATAGGACAGGCGTGCACAGCAGGCCCACCCCCGGGAGCTGGAGGCCAAGGCCACCGGGAGTCCTCAGGGACTGCAGTGACCCCGTGGGTGGGCAGAGAACACACAACCCATCCCAGAAAGGGTAAGGAGGGGGTGGGGGCTGCTACCCCTCCAGCAGCCCTCCAAGGGACTCATTCCAAGTAGATTCTAGCCACACCCACCCTTGAGTGGCCCCTGGTGGCCTGCTACCCACAGGACGCGGGCTAACCCTTATCACGGTGGGTGAACGGGGCTGGCCTTGTGCTCTCTCCGGGGAGTGCCCCCAGCCCGTGCTGCTGTCTCCAGGTGTCAGGGCGTCTGCACAGGCTGCTCCCCTGGCTGGACGCCTTACCCATGTCCAAGCCAGGCTCCTGGGAGTGGGTCAGCAGCCAGCCAGGGGGCGGGGCCGAGCTGTGCTGGAGCCCCCACCCCCACCCCCATTTAAGCACACTTGCCCTGCTGTGACCTGACCTCCAGACCTTCACACTGGACAGAGGGCTGGAGCAGGGGGGCGTCAGGGAAGAGCTGGCTCTGCTCCCCAGGTCAGCCTGAGACCCTCGCGGGAGGCCTGAGCACAGCATCTCCTGTGTCCTGCAGAGGGGCATCAGAGCCACCCAGTCCTTGGGAGCCCCCACGGACCCATGGGCAGCAGCGAATGGATCCGGTTCCCCGAGGGGTCCAGGCCCTCGCCCAGCTGACAGGCACCCACCTGCCCTCACGTGTGCCTGTCACGGCTCCCTCCTGCCTCTGGGAACCTTCCCCTGAACATGCCCCGGGTGTCAGGGATGTCAGGACTGCAGCAGGCAGAGTGGGCTCTGAGGCCCCGGGGCAGAGTCGGGAGGAGCAGCCTCCCGGGGCAGAGGGTGTAGATATAGAGGCAGCCCCCCCAGGGCAGAGGGTGGAGAGGGAGCCCCCCACCCTGGGGCAGAGGGTGGAGAGGGAGCCCCCCACCCAGGGCAGAGGGTGGAGAGGGAGCCCCCCACCCAGGGCAGAGGATGGAGAGGGAGCCTGCCCAGGGCAGAGGGTGGAGAGGGAGCCGCCCGGGGCGGAGGGTGGAGCTCAGCACCCACCTGGCAGTGCTGCTGGAGGCAGCAGAGGATGGACTCCAGCACGAGGCACTTCTCCGAGACGGACATGGTCCTGATCTTGCTGACGACGGCCTTTTCCCAGGGCGGGCTGCGGTGCAGGGGTTTCTCCACCACCACCCTGCCTGAGTGGTCTGCAGAGTGCAGAGACACAGAGAGGCAGAGATGCAGGGACACCGAGGAGCCCAGGCCTCAGGGCTCCTGCTCTGTCTGGGTCCCGCAGTCACCCCAGCCCAATGGCCTGGTGCACAAGGCACCCGCGGGACAGATGCGGGAACACAGCCAGGAGGCTCTGAAGACCCCCGCGGAGGGCAGACGCCTCCCTCGGGGCTGACTCCACCTGGAGGCGGGGGAAGAGCCAGGGCCCAGTCCAGGAGAGGGGCCCACGGCGCACCCCCCGACAGGGGAGGTGGGGGCGACGAGTGCCAACCACGCAGGGCTGAAACCTAACTTGGACCCTGACCCTGCTCCTTGCGCCCGCCCGAGGAAAGGGCAGCCCGTCCTGATAGCTGCATCTCCAAACTACAATAGTAAACATACAGAGGAAACTGAGGGGTTGGGGTCTCTGAATCCTGGGATGGGAGAAGGCTTTCTACGCACAACACAAAGGCAGAAACCAGAGGGAGGGGGCTTTCAGAGCCAGCGACATGGACTCGGGCCCCGGGGCAGCGTCACAACCCACCAGTAAACCCTGAAAACACACTGGTGACCTCTGTAACCAAGGTTACTCTCCTTACACCTGTCAGTCAGTCGGTAAGGATTTGCACCATTGTTTGGAATACAGACATAGGGGATGGAGCCGGGGCTTCCAGAAGAAAGCCTGCTGGCCAATAAATGAAGCACAAGGCAGCCCCAGCCCCTCACCAGTGATGAAAGGACTGCAGACTGAAACCAGGGAAGAGGGTCTTTCTCATTATCAAGACAAAGACAACCAGAGTGTGGAGAGAGACGCCACCGTCCTGCTGCAGGGGTGGGGGAGGCGGCAATTTGTCCTCTTTGAAAGGTGATCTAGCAACTCTTCTCAAGTGCAAATAAAAAGCATGTTCAGACCTCTCAGAGACAAGAGTCCTTTCTCATGATCAGAAGAAGGCTTAGTGATAGCGGTGAGGACTGGTTTCCAAATGGCCCACACTTTCACAGATAATCAATACTTCTTCCATCAGAAAAAAACCAGAAGGCTGCAAAGCCAGTGTTCATGGGGAATGAAACAGGTCGGGTGCCCGGGTCAGGTGGTCATGCACAGCGTGGGCCCCGCGGTGCCCGCGTCCCCTGCCTTCTGCAGGCCCCCATCTTCCCCAGCCTGCTCTGAGAAGCCCCCAGCTGCCGCCCACAGCCGGGGCCCATCTCACCGAGTGTGCCTGTCGTGGTGGGGGGTGGTGTACTGCTGGCTCTGACCAGCACTGGGAAGCTGCCCGCCGCCCGCCCATCAGCTCACTCGCTGACTCGCTCACTGAACGCTTACTGAGGATCTGTGCCCACCAGGCACCGGAACCCTGAACTAACACAAAACCACTGTGTTCATTTGGTTCTCAGGCCAGCACTGCGTCCCTAGACCCTGATGGGCGACAGCGAGGGGTGACTCCACCCTGTGCCTCCCTCGAAGGCGCGAGACCCCAGGACCCCAGGAAGGGCAGCACAGAGCCCGGGCAGCCTCGGGGGACGGGGAGAGTAAGGTGCTGGGTGAGGCTCCACGGGCTGGCTCTGGCCCCTGGTAGACTGCCGAAGCCCTTCCAGAAGTTTCTGTCTGCTGCTCACCCACACAGTGTCAGGAGGGAACCCCAGAGGGGCGGGTGTGTGTGGGGCTGACAGTTGGCTGTGGTGACAGGAACCAAGGCCCGGAGGGACAGCTCAGCAGGCCTCCCGAGGTCCCGCTCAGCCCTGCTCACCTATGTCCAGCTCTTGCGCCTCAGGCGAGAGGCGGTTGGACCGCCAGGAGGGGCGGTGGAAGCTATCGCTGGGTGCAGCTACCATGGCGCGCCGTGCTCCAGGAGGATGGGTCCTGGGAGGGCAGAGGGCAGCCTCTCTCACACCTGCAGGAGCAGGGCCCAGCGCAGCCAGCCCCTCCTCTGTCAGCTACTCCAGCCCAGGCCAGGCCCCCCACGCCCCGTCAGCAGCTCCGAGGCCTCCACAGGACCTGGGGAAGAGGAGGGGCTGGTTCCTAACCTGGGCCAACATTTGAGGTTCCCCCCGACACTACCAGTTCTCCAGGGCCCCTGGGCCCCAGCCTACCACAGGCTCCCCACCCCAAAGGCTCTGTGATTCAAGTGCAGAGTCCACATGGCAGGGACCACCTTGCCCACCGTCCTTACATGCACAGCACAGGTGTGGCCCCCACAGGGGCAGCCAGGCTTTCGGGGCCGTGAGGACAGGCCACAGGAGCTCAGCGGGACTCTCCTGGGGTCCACTGTGCCCAGCCTAGCCACCGCCAGACCGTGACCCCCTTCTCTGGGCCTAGGTGGGCAGGCCACATGCTCTGGGAGGCAGTGCCAACCCGGGGCACCTGGGGACTCCATCCCCGCCTGTACTTCCAGCGGTGTCCAGCGTGCAAGGCAGCAGGAGCCTGTAGGCACTGGGACAGCAGAATCTGCGTTTCTGACGAGCCTCCGTCTCTAACCACAGGCTGCCACCTTGGCTTGTGGCCTCCTGGAGGCCCCGCCGGGCCCCCACTGACCTGGACCCGCAGCGGCTACAGAGTGGGCAGGCGATCTTCCTTGGATGGTGCAGCCCCTCCCTGGGAGGCAGGGCCTCTGTGACCAGCATTCCGCCGGGGCTCCTGCTCCCTTCGCCTCCAGCCTCATTCCTAAGTACTCCCCAAAACTGTCCCTGGCTCCTCTGTCCCCAGGCACCCAGCCCTCATGCACGCCCTGACCCCCTCCACTATTCATGGCCTGACCTCCAGCTCTGGCCCCCTGGCCCCTCTCCCGTCACAGCATCTCCCCAGCCTCCCACCAGCTCGGTCCCTGCAGCAGGGGCGAGTGTGGGAGAGGCTCAGTGTTTTCCCAGTCCACGACCCAACCCCCTCCCTGGTCACAAAGATGGGGGCTGCAGCCAGACTCCCAGCAGAACGCTTGGCGTCCAGCCCCCGACCCCTCACCCAGCCCCCGGAATGGGCACGGGCCATCCCAGTTCTCAGGGCCTGCAGTTTGCCGCACCCAGCCTGTGGCTCAGGACCTCCTCCTGCCAGCCTCAGGGTCTCCTCCACCTCCCACCTCTCCCCGCTCCAGCCCACCCTCCATCCCAGCCCCCCGCCCCGAACCTCACCTGAGCAGCCCTTCCAGTCCAGACCTTCCTGGCCCCATCCCCTCACGGGTCACTCCCCTGAGCCCCCACGGGCTGGGCCCTGTACCCCTCCCCTGCTGTCCCCCCTCCCCTGCTGTCCCCCTCCCCTGCTGTCCCCCTCCCCTGCTGTCCCCCCTCCCCTGCTGTCCCCCTCCCCTGCTGTCCCCCCTCCCCTGCTGTCCCCCCTCCCCTGCTGTCCCCCCTCCCCTGCTGTCCCCCTCCCCTGCTGTCCCCCCTCCCCTGCTGTCCCCCCTCCCCTGCTGTCCCCCCTCCCCTGCTGTCCCCCTCCCCTGCTGTCCCCCCTCCCCTGCTGTCCCCCTCCCCTGCTGTCCCCCCTCCCCTGCTATCCCCCTCCCCTGCTGTCCCCCTCCCCTGCTGTCCCCCCTCCCCTGCTGTCCCCCCTCCCCTGCTGTCCCCCCTCCCCTGCTGTGCCCCTCCCCTGCTGTGCCCCTCCCCTGCTGTCCCCCCTCCCCTGCTGTCCCCCCTCCCCTGCTGTCCCCCCTCCCCTGCACCCCAGCCGTCCCCCTCCCCTGCTGTCCCCCCTCCCCTGCTGTCCCCCTCCCCTGCTGTCCCCCTCCCCTGCTGTCCCCCCTCCCCTTCTGTCCCCCTCCCCTGCTGTCCCCCTCCCCTGCTGTCCCCCTCCCCTGCTGTCCCCCTCCCCTGCTGTCCCCCCTCCCCTGCACCCCAGCCATCCCCCTCAGGACCACCTCCCGGTGGCCCAGCAGTCGCTGCTCTCCTGCGGCCCTTAGTGGTCCCCCGCAGCCCCCCTCCCCTGCAGAAGCGCTTGCTGCACAAAGACCCTCCTGACCAGCACAGCGGCTACTGGCTTTGGCTGGGTTGGGGGAGCTGTTGCTCTGTTTAGAGGAGACAGTTTTCTCCAGGTGGTTGAACCCCTCATCTGCAAGCTGGTCCCCCAAACCACTCTCACGGAGGATGGAAAGGTCACTGTGGTCCCTTCCATACCTGGGGCGGTCCTGGGACCAGGCTGTTGGAAGTGACAGTGGGAGAGCGTCTGGAGGCCTCCTGGGGAGGAAAGACCAGACCAAAGTCGGCAAATGGCACAGGGCACCCACGGAGGTAAAGCTAGAGGGCCCAGGGTGACTGGCCCCAGAAAGGACAATTTGGCCAAGGGGCAGGATCACCCCCCTCTTGCCGCCTGATCCACTGCGGGCCCCCAGCGCCCTCCACCAGAGGGCCGCAAAGGCCTTCCCTTCAGTTCCTGGCCCCACCACTGCAGTGCCACCCGCCTTGGCACAAGGGCACTGCTGCCTGGGGCTCTCCTGCCCCCTGCCCTGTGTTCCCCACTCCCCTCCCATCTCCGAGCCTGGGCCTCCCTTTCCCGCCCATTAGGATCTGCCTTCCATCTGCCTCCCTGAAGCTTTAGGTTCCTAGAAGGGAAGAGCCTCCCCAGACACGCAGGGTCAGGTGCGGGGAGGGCTCCACCCTGGGCTCAGACATGAGCTCCTGGCAGCCAATGGAATCGCCTCCAGAAGCTGATAGTCACAGGCAGAGATCACCCAAAACATTGCTGACAGCCCCCGAGAGGGGAGTCTCTGCTAAGACCCCCAGGAGCACACAGAGGACCCCATTGCTGGGAGTTTAATCAATGGAACGAATGAGAAATGCACAGCAAATTCTCTACTCAAGGAATCTTCTCCCAGTTAAAATAGCCACACATGTTCAAAAACACAGGAAGGGCGGGCAGTGATTAAAAATCATCTTTCTGAAGACGATTTAATGACGCGGGAAATTGCTCAGGGTCCCACATGCAATGAAAGAGCCATATGATTCTAATTTAAAATTAACCATTACCTCTGGGTGCTGGGGTTTGGGTGTTTTTCCTGTACTCTTTTCAAATTCCGACTTGTCTGCAATGAGAATGATTACCCTTATTAAAAAAAAAAAAAAAAAGAGTGCTTATTTAAAACCAAAGGTGACATGAGGTTTAAGAATAAAGGAAAAATACAAGTCAGTGGACACTACCACCAGAGGAGGGAGTTGGCACGAGGGCTCTGGCCAGCTCTGTGGGTCCAGAGGCTTGACCTCTCAGAGCACCCTGAGAACATGACGGAGGACTCAGGGCTCAGGCCTCGATGGGGGCTGGCTGGGAAGGGGCTAGTGTGGGCGAGAGGTTGGAGGGGACAGGACACCAACCGTTCTGGTTGGGGACAAACTCGCTGCCCACCCTGTGGACGTCTGAGGGACAGAGGCAGTGCCCACGGTCACTCAGGACCCTGCAGGGCAGCCTGGGTCCACGTGGTCTGGACCTCCGCCTGCTGGTGGCTGGCAGAGCGGTGAGGAGCGTGTTCTCTAAGGGCTTGAGGACTTTATGAATTCACAGGGTGGGGGCAGAGCCCGGCCACATGACTACAGGACCCAGCGGCCCCGGGCAGGAACAGTGCGTACAGGGCTTCCAGGTTATCCAGAGGTCTGGAGAGCCCACCAAGGACAGCCAACGTGGGGTCACTGCTGGCATCGCCCCTGCTGGCAGGCTGGCGTCACTCTCTGAGCAAAAGAGCCCAAAGGACAGCAAGCGGTGGGGGACCCGGCAATGCTGGGAGCCCCAAAGGGGACGGGTAGGGCTGGCGTGGGGGTGGGTACCTCCTGAGAGAGCCCACTGTGAGTCCAGTCCTGTCCCGGGGTCCCCAAAGCCACGGCTCCTTCTTTCCCAACAGCCACCCCACCTAAGAATTCCGTCCTCCAACCGCTGTCAGCGGCAGTTAGGGGGCTTCCATGGCCCTGAGTCTGCTTCTCTGGGGGCCAGGAGGACCCGGTCCAGACGTGGACAAGTCCTAGAGACAGTGGCCGCCCCAGGACAGGCCCTGCCACCCCCGGGTTCCTCTTCCTGGAGCCCTGTGCCCTCTCCCACTGGCCGCAGACAGGACTGGGCGCCGTCCCCATTGCCAGCATTGGGTGCTGCCCCACTGCATTCATTCCATGGGTTTGGGCTCGCTGGGTCCTTCCAGAACGTGCGGTCCCTCCCTCGCCTCCCCAACCCTCTGCCTTGGCTCTCAGCCCCCAAGAGAGCAGGAACCCGTCCAGGCCTGGCTCGGGCCCCCGCGCAAGACTAGTGGCGTCTCCACCAGTCACACCAGGAGGGCAGCTGAGGGTGTGGCCACACCAACTGCCGCCTCCCGGGTGTGGCTGGGGCCTCTGGGAGCAGCCTGTTCCCCCTGCCTGTGTCCCCAGCCCCTTCAGAGGTCCGAAGACTGGAGGAAGCCCCGTCCCCGCCCCGCACCCCAGGACAGGGCAGCTCTGCAACAGGACCTGCTGCAACAGCCTCAGGGGCTCACTCCCCCGGGGGCCCTCTGCCCGCTCAGAGAGGGCGTCGCAGGCTTCCAGGGGGCATCGGGGAGGCTTTGGAGGGAGTCGCTGCCCAGCAGCGTGGCTCCAATTCCTGGGGATAAGGGAAGCTCAGAGCCGCGTGCCCAGCCCACCCACGGGCAGAACGCTGGGCTGGGCGGGCCTGCAGGTGGCTCAAGGCTGGGGGAGATGGGACGTGAATAAGAGCAGAGGGAAGAGTGAGCCGGGCCCTTGGAGCCCTGCAGGCACCTGCAAGGGCCCTGAGGAACTCGGGGGTAACCCCACAGGGCAGTCACTTGGGGGTTTCTACCATGTGTCCCCCAGCCAACAGCACCCTGGAGAGGTGGGCCCCAGGCTTGCGGGGAGAGGAGGGAGATGTGTGCAGCTGGCCCCAGACCTCGATCTGTGGGCCAGTCTCCCGACCCAGAGAGCTGGGCTGTCGGAGCAGCCCCCAGTACGCAGCTCCCTGAGAGCGGAGGGCCGCAGGCCTGGGGTGGGCCATGTCCTCTGTCCCCTCTCTCCACTCGTGCCCACTGCTCCCAACCAGGGCCTGCGGGGCCTCTGACCTCTGTGCTTATTTGGGGAGACAGATGACCCTGACGGAGCCCAGCCCAGGCTCTGGGGCTGGAAGGACACACAGGGGTCTCGCTGTCCCTGCGAACACTTCAGACTTTCATCAGAACCATTTGCTACTGGACGAAGTACCAGAACGGGCCCTGGGGATGTGTCACGGGGGGCTTGTAAGGACCCTGATAGCCCTCAGGCCCCATGGGGTAGGGCTGAGCCCCCGGCCGCACTGGGGGGACTGACCCTGGAGGACACATGGTCCTCAGTGACCCCAGATCTGAATCAGCGCCTCCATCCTGGGGGCTCCTGGAGGCTGGTACCATTTCCATAGTGACAAGGCCGCTAGGGGAGAGGCTGAGCTCAGGGCCCAAATAATACGTGGACACCGAAGCCTCTGCTTCAAAGCTCTGGGCGCGATGGCAGGTCGGGGTGGGGACAGCCCCTTCTAGGACAAAGCAAGGTCCCCAGGGGCTGGATCAGAGCTGGGGTTCCCCATGAAGAGGGGGCAGCCTTAATGCTGAGCACAGGGGTCACTGGGACAGAAGCAGCACAGCCCTTTCTGGAGGAGAGTTAGGAAGTGGCCCCTGCCCAGCCATCCCTTCGGAAGGGCCCCCTCCTGCTCCAGGCCGGGGAGAAGGCCACACCTGCCCTCCCCCAGGCAGCTCTGCCCCATGCCTCCGACCAGCCTGTAGAGAGGGGTCCCAGGGGGAGGGGGAGTGCTGGGATGCAGAGATTGAGGGGTGGGCAATGGAGGCTCAGGGACCTTGGGGTGGAGGGGGCCGGATCCATCACCATTAGGGTCAGACATTACAGGGTAACAAGGGCTTATTTGCCAGTGTGCTCTGGTGTGGGGACCAGGGATGAAGGATCCAGAGGTATGGGCAAGCCACAGGGCTGGTGCAGCCTGGGAGGGCTTCCCGGGGCAGGCAGCAGAGGGACGGAGGACCCTGGGTGCTCTTGGGGAAATGGTGTGAAAGGGGCTATGGGAGTGGCCAGAGGGCGGAGGCAGAGGGTGGGGCTAGATGGGGGGCGGTGAAAGCTGCTGGGCGGCGGGGCTCGGGGCAGAGGGGGTAGGTAGCACGCAGGCTGCACTGGCAGAATCCAGGGATGGACACGGCGGCAGTGGGACAAGTAGGCTGAGGAGGGGACAGGCCCCCCATGACGGCCCGAGTTCAAGCACTTGTGAGTGACCCAGGCGGGAGGCATTGGCACCCCTGTGAGAGTGAAGCTGGGGTGGCCCGACTGTCCCTGGGAAAGCAGCTCCCCCCTGGGCCACCCCTCCCTGTGTGGCGGCAGGCCAGAGGAGGGGCAAAGGCAGACTGAAGGGTGCGGGGGCAGAAGGGGCTTCCACTTGCCCTGTGCGGCGCTCCCTGGACCCGGCTCCGACCCCTGGGTGTGTACCTGTCGGCCCCAGAGCCAGAAAACCTGGAGTCAGGCAGGTAGACCTCGAGACGACTGCTGTGGAGCGCAGGGGCCGGGCGCCTGGGGGTCCACGGGGCACCCCTCTCCAGGGGCCAGCTCTGCCTGAGGCTCACGCTGCCCGATGTGATTCCTTGGCTCCCTGCTGCCCACGGTCACATGGGGAAGGGCCCGGGGCCAGGCAGGATGGTGGAGGCTGCACAGAACTCGAGTTTCAGCTGGAGCCTGTCTTGGTGGGAAGACAGGATGGAACGGCACGGACTCTTCTGAATCCTGTGCAACCCACGCCCCCCTCCCCATGACAGGCTGTCTCCATCTGACTCATTCATCTATTCAGCATATGATAACCGAGCACCCGGAATGTACTGTCCCCCATTGGCTTGAGAAGGGACGAGAAAGATGTGGGCAAGACAGCTGGATGGCATCGCAGACTCAGTGGACGTGAGCAGACTCCAGGAGACGGCAAAGGGCAGGGGAGCCTGGCGAGCTGCAGTCCATGGGGTCGCAGTCGGGCATGACTGAGGGACTGAACAACAACAAGGCAGTCTGTGCCCCTAGGGGCTCATAGCCTGGTAGGGAGGCAGACTCATAAACAGACAGCCATTCAAAAAGACAGGTGCCCAGTGGTAACAGTCCATTTCTGCCTGGGGTATTCAAGTCAGGCCTTGCAGAGGAAGGGGTGTAGGAGCTGGGGCTTGATGCATAGATAGGAGTTTGCCAGACATGGAGCAAAGAAGAGGTGTCCCAGCCGCTAGGAACCCGTAAGTCTCAGGGCAAGTGAGAGAGGGCCAAAGGCCAGTCCAGAGGTGGGAGGAGGTGTCTGCAAGGAGGCGCCTTGGGGCCACGTGGCCCAAGTGGCAGCAGGAGGGGGCTTGGGTTTGAGGAAGGTCACATGGGCCAGCCGGATGGGGGAGGCCAGCCAGCAGGAGGCGAGGCCGAGGTCAGACCAGACAGGAGCTTCCAGGCCCCCTTGCTTCCGCTCCGAGGTCCCTCTGGGCATCCATGCGGCCGAGGCCAGCAGAGAACACAAAGTGTCCAGGGGCCCCGCCAGACTCCCGGACCTTGTCACCTCTCAGGCTGTGCCCCTAGCAGGCTCCCTCCCGCTTGGCTCCTGCCGGCACCAGCCCCAGCTGCTCCTGCGTCTGTCTCCTCAGAGCCCCCCAAGCAGAAGCACCTTCCCACCCCACGCACCTCCCGCTGTCTCCCTCCTTCCCACCGCTTTCTTCCTGACTCTCCTCCAGATGCCCAAGGGCAGGAGTGGAGCTGGGAGGAGAGGCTGGGCTGGCAGGGACCAGGGACACTCCGGTGGGTGCCTGGAAGGGGCATGGGACAGGGAAGCGGGGACAGCAAGGCGCTCACGGCTGGTGGCCCCAGGCCCAGGCTGCTCCTCCTGTGGCCAGCCTGACGGGGGCCGGTGCCACGGGCCCCCCTGGTCCAAGCCCCGCGGTGCTCTGTGTTGCCTTGGGCAGATCACTGAGCCAGCCTGGGCCTCTGTTTCCCCACCTGTAACATAGCACCTGCCACATACGAGCGTGATGAAGATTAACTGAGTCCTGGGACAGCCGGGGCCCCGAAATGCCAGAGATAGAAATAAAAAAGAAGCCTGAAGAGGAGCACAGCCCCGAGCCATGCCAGGTTTCGCAGCGGAGAGGGAGGGAGGGAGGAGCTGGCCAAGACACAGCCCCTGTCCTTGGTTGTATAAATGGGGAACAGGTCCCGGAGGGTGGCGTTTGGGACGAGGAAGAAGCAGGCCGAGCCCAGGTTGCAGGGCTCCGAGCAGAGCCCTGGACAGAGCCCTGGGGCATGGGTGCCTGGGGCCTCACAGGAACTGTGCCAAGCCCCAGCCCTCGGCCGGGAGGATGAGGCAAGGTCTGTGCAGGGGAGCCACCTGGCCAGAATGAGGTTGGTTCTGGAGAAGGCTTTCCCCTCATCCGCTGCTGTCTCCCTCCCTCCCTTCGCTTGATAAACGTCAAATGAGTACCCAGCACAGGCCAGGTGCTGGGGTGCTCCCACCAGCCCCGCCCAGCACAATGAAGCAGGGACTCTGTCTTGAGAAGCTCTGGGTCTAGCTGTCAAACAGCCCAGGACAGCCCGTCCCCCGGCCCCACCACCGCCTGCCGGTACAGCCAGCCTTCCAGTCCTGGGACAGGCCGAATCGGCTACAGCCCACAGAGCCCGCTTACCTGCGGTCGTGCTGCTGGCTGAGGGCGCCCACCCTGAGGACTGACCAGAGAGCCACCCTGTTCTTGCCTCCCCACTTCCATCTGTAGGTCCCAGCGGGTCCCCACACAGGCCAGCCGACAGAAGCCTCATAGGAAAAGGCAGCATTCAGGCCAAGCTGGGGAGAGGAAAAGCAAGGCGTAAGCAGGCGTCAGATGGAGAAGGGGGGCGTCCACCTGGACCCCGGCCCACTGGAGAGAGCACCTTCAGGTTTCTGCTCTAAAGCTGGCTGCTGGGGTCGCCGTGGCTGGCCCTGTGGCTCACTAACTGGGTGCTGCTCCCCGGTAAACAGGGTGCCCGGGTGGGGCAGAGGGCACACAGCCTCGGTTCTCTGGCCACCAGGGAGGCCAGTCAGAATCCAGAGGGCAGGAGGGCACCCACTGGGCACAGACCTTGGCCCAACAGTGAAATGCACACGTCAGCGTCACTGTTTCCCTCGCCAAGGAGGGACCCAGGAAAGTGTTTCGACCAGTTCAGAGGTAAATCCAGGGAATGCACAGAAATGGGGGGGAAGACCATCTGAGATGGACTGACACAGAGATGCAGCAGGAGTCCCGTGCCATCCCAGGACAGGGGCCCTCCGCGTGACGGTAGTCTCCTACAAACACTGAATCATAAGCAGCTCCAGTTCAAGGGAAGACAGCGCCACCCGGGACAGAGGGCCACTCTCTCCAGTCCCTGCAGAGGGAGGGCGGGGCAGGGCCCTGGGCACAGGGACACGGTAGCCAAGGCCGGGCTCTCTGAACAGCTGGCATTTTGGAGGCAGACGTCTGGACCAGGAAGTACCCCACAGGACAGCAGGCAGAGCCCCCACAGCAGCCCTGGAGTCCAAGGCCCCGGGCGGAGGAGGCCATGAGCAAGGGTCCCCTGTGTGGGCTGGGCCCAGAGACCCCTGCCAGGACCCAGTCTTGCAGTTGGATCCCTCCTGTTGGACCAAGGGGTCATCATCCATGCCGAAGCTACAGGCTCCCCTCCTGGCCCTCTGGGAGGAGGCCTGGGGCAAGAGGGACCCCAGGAGAGAGGCCGACCGGGACTGTCCATCAGAGGGCCCAGGCCAGAGGCATGGGGTCGTGGGGTTTCCTCCCTGTGGAGGGTAGGGGCAGCCCACCTCCCAAATGCTGCCCTTCTGCCCAAACGCGTCCTGTGGGGCCAGCCTCACGAGCCTCAGGACCTGAGTCTTGAACCCAGGCTCTGGGGCTGAAATCTCATGACAAGAGCCCCTGGATGTTTGGGGGCCAGAAACCCCTCCCCATGGCTGGGAGCCCCCCAGGGTGGGGAAACGGACCTCTGGGAGAGCGGAGCCCTGAGTGGGGAGGGGCCACCAGGGAGGCCAGTCAGAATCCAGAGGGCAGGAGAGCACCCACTGGGCACCAGTCTCCCCTCCAGCCCCAAACCCCGTCAGGGTCTGGGAGGGATGCCTCTGCTGGGCAGCGTGGAGCTGGCCTCAGGCGCTGGGAGCCAGGAGAGGGCATGGCCTGGCTGCAGGCAGGCCCCGGGCTGATCTCAGGTGCTCCGGAAGGGCACCACCACTGAGACTGCTCACAAGGCACCCCCACGGCCCTGAGGCCTCCCTGAGTGGCCTGCTCCTCACCCACCCCCCCTCTTTGGAGGGAAGCTCAGCCCCAGTGGTGGCCCTCATCCCGCGGGCTCTGGGCAAGGCGGACAGCACCAAGCAACGGAGACAGAGAGGGCCGAAAATAGGACTGAAAACTTTCTAGTAATCTCACACACAAAAAATAAAGAGATTGATTCATTTTATTTACATTTTATTTAACCCAATATATCCAAAATACTTGGTGTGGGGTGTATTCCAGCCTCCAGGCAGATGCAATTGGGACTGCCCCTTGTCGGTGTGCAGAGCCGTGGGGGAACGTGGCTGAGGGTGGACGGGGAGGCACGTCCTTGCCCTGGGGCCCTGGAATGAGACCCTGGCCACTGCCTGGCTCTGCATCCTCGTCCCAACCCCACCGGCCCCGAGGCCTGCACCCTCGCCCCATCACCTGCCTGCTGGCCCACGGTGCAGGGCGCAGGGAGGCAGGCCGCCCCCCACCGCCGGCTTCCCTCTCCCACCCACACAGCATCGGGACTCCAGGCACAGAGCTCCCAGGTGGGCGGGAGGCTGCCTGACGGGTGGGGGCTGCTGTCAGTGCTGCAGGGCACCCCCCGCAGCAGGTGCCTCCCGCCTCCCCATCCTGGCTGGCAGCCCCTCCCCCTCACTTCCCCTGCATCCAGTGGCCTGTGTCCCAAGTCAGCCTGGAGGCCGCTGGCAATTTGACAAAAGTTCCCCGCCTCGCCCCGGCCCCCGCCCCCAGGGCTGCCGTGGGATGCCAGGAGGGAGGAGGGGAGCCAAGGGGCCCCCGAGGACAGGTTCTGAGTGAGTCCATGAGCGTCTCAGCACTGGGCACTGAACTTGACCGTGACCGTGGCCTGCAACTGCGGTCACCTTGTGTACTGCAGGGAACACAGGGCCAGCACCATCGCAAGGACGAGAAAGGGAAAGGGCTGAATCAGCCAACGCCACCCACCCCAAGGCCCAAGGTGAGGTGAGCAGGGAGGGACCTCTGCAAGGGCGTGGGCACAGGGTGAGGGCTGCCGTGGCCTTCCCAGACAGTGAGGGCCAGGCTGACGTCAGCCAGGACCAGGGCGGTGACATCCAGAAGGGGATCGGGGGGAAAGGGAGAATGGCAGCAACAGTGGGGTGCCCTTGGTGGGGAGACTGGAAGAAGAAGAAGATCAGAGACTGGAAGAAGATCAGAAGAAGGTGGTTTCTGACAACCCCTCTCCCTCCCTGGACCTCCCATCCTGATCTTGAAACCCCAGGGGCCTCTCTCAAGCGTCACCCACCATATCACACACACACACACACACACACACACACACACACACACAGAGGTGCCCCTGAAACCCATCCATCAAGGATGCTGTGGGTACCACAGCCTTGTTCCCATAGCAACACATAGATGGTGAGGGAGGGGAGAGAGTGGCAATGCAGAGAAACACTAGATCAAGAACAACAACTTACAAAAATGAGCATTCAGGGAGAAGTAACCTTGAGGGGCGGCCCAGCCCTGGGCTGAAGGCACCGCTGCCCATCCCTCACACAAACGCACTGGCCAGTGCTGGCCGCAGAACGGCTCTGCCAGCAGAGGACAGGCCCACGCAGCGTCCCTGAGTCTGTCATGGGGGTGGCCAGGCCCGGTGTGTGGGAGGAGCGTCCTGGGGAAGGGGGATTCTGCTGTCCAGCAGAGGGCCAGGACTGGAGCAGGGCTGAGGTGCGGGTGGCTCCTCGGGGTGACTTAAGCTCGGGCGCCCCTGGATGAGCATCGGGGTGAGCATCGGGAGGCGGCCGCCCAGGAGGCAGCCTGCAGAGGAGGGGAGGATTGGGTCTGCAGGGAGCAGCTGTGAGAGGGGGTGGCCAGGCAGAGGGCAAGGTAGCGCATCAGCCTCTGGTGTGGGCTGCATGGGTGGGGGGTGTGGAGGGGCGCCGGAAGGGCCTTGAAGACCGGCCAAGGGAGACAAGGAGGGTGCCAGGGGCGCCAGACAACCTCAGGAGTCAGATCTGGGGGTCATGAACTGGAGTCCCAGGTGCGTCTGGGCCCCAGATCCCCGGAGGCGTGTCCCTGGCCTCCCCCACCCCGCTCCATCTGAGAAGCGTCCTTCTGAGACGTCTACCTCAAGCCTGAGGAAGGACGTGGACTCCTGGTCCAGCCTGCAGCGCAGGCGCCCACAGCCCATCTGTTCTTGGTGGGGAAGCCCACACGGCAAGGGGTTTTCCTGGACGAGCTGAAAGGAGCAAACCCAGGGCAGAGTCCCGGCAGGAACACGGGTTTCCTTCCCACCAGGGACGGGCCGCCAGGAGGCGTAGCTTGCTTCACTAGGGGTCAGAGGAGAGCGGTGTTCATGCCCCCCGAGGCCAGGCGGGGATCCTCGCTGGGTCCAGTGGCCCTCCCTCCCCAGGCTGTTTCTGAGACTGAAGATGGACCGGGGGCTCATAGTCTGGGATGCCCAGTCTCCTTTACCAGGAGGCATCAAAACTTCCGGCTAGGCCCCCCTAGCCAACACCTCCCACAGTGGACAGAACAATGTGGCAGAGGGTCTCTGACCACCCGGCCAACGCCCTCCCTGCGGGCAGGCGCCCTCGATCCCGTTTCTCCTGAGTGCAGAGACACAGACTAACATTTTCCAGCAGAAATGTACTGAGCACCAGGGCAAAACAGAGACAAGATAATTACAGGGATAACAGAGACTAAAAATAGCCTCCTTCGCAGCCCAGACTCCTGGCACAGGAGAAGCCAGACGAGCCGGCACAGGAGCCAGACCAGGGCTGCCAAGGCGGTGGACCCTTGGCATGCCCACGAGCGAGGAGCGGGTGCAGGGCGGTATGGGGACCTCCGTGCTCAGGCAACGACTGCCGGGGCCAGGAGGGATGGGGAGGAGCCAAGCTGATATCAAGGTGTGGGGGAGGAGGGTCTCTGCAAGAGGACGACAAGAGCAGGCCTTTAGAGGGTGCATAAGGGTTTGGCAGAAAGTGACAGTTTCCTGCAGAAGGGATGGAGATGGGGGCACTGTGAGCTGCTTCACAGCTCCCAGTGGGACAGTCGGAAAGGCGGGCAAGGGTGGTGTCAGAGGGGCCTCCAAGGCCACGGGTCAGAGCTGTTTGGTGATCCTCGGGTGGGGGCTCACTTCCTCCTCAGGAAGCCTCTGCATTTGGGGAACAGCCTCTAAGCCAGACTCCAGCCCCACGGGCACTCAGAGCCTGGGTCTGGTGTGCTCCGTGCGGGGTTCCTGTGAGCGCCCCGAGCTGGGCCTGGCATGCTCCTTGCAGACTTCCTGTGGGCACCCGGAACCTGAGCCGGCGTGCTCCACGTGCCCCCTTTCTGGCTGAGTCCCAGCTGCCCCCGTGCTCCTTCCTCGGGTCAAAGCCAAGCCTGGGGCTCAGCCAGGACATGGGGAGGGCCTCACTGAAGGGCACCACGCAGCCCTGACCCTCTCTGGGGTTGAGCTGAGGAGGCTGTGCTTGGAGGTGCCTGAGGCGCTGCCAAGCCCAAGGTCCCAGGCTCCTTCAAGGAGAGGTCAGCGGGAGAATGCACCCTGCCGCAGAGCCAGGTGGGAGGAAACAGCTAATGAGAGCCCAGCAGGCGGGGGCCTCAGCGAGGGAAGGTGGAGGAGGTCTGCTTCTCAGGGATTCTGGAAGGACAGAGCCCAGCAGGGTCGGGAGGGGCCAGAGGGCTGGAGGGAGCGCGGCAGAGAGGAGTGGGCGTGGAGGTTGGGAGCAGCTGTGAAAATGGGGCTGGGGAGTGGGCATCACCTTCCACCATGGGGCCCTGGAGGCTGGCCTGGAATCGGGGCTTCACCCAGAAGCTGCAGAGACGCTTAAAGACTGGGGCTCAGGGCCTTCCCGGTAGTGATTTTATTCTTTCCAGACCATTTTACTCAGGGAGGGGTTCTAGAACAACGCAAACCAAATGCAAACGCAGGCCCCAGTGTCTCATGCAGCGGCACCTCTGGGGGAATGCATGTATGTGGTGATGGTAAACGGAATGAGAGAAGCTATTTGAAATTCCAGGAAGAAGCAAAACAAGTAGAAGAAGGAAAACTAGCCTTCTAGCCTGGAGGACGCCAGGTCGCGCTAACTGAGCATGCAACAAAGTTAGCGGGGAAGGCACTCTGGCCTCCCGGGGAGGGGCGGGGGTTGCCGCTCAGGGACAGGTCATCCAGGATGCCAGAAGGTGGCAGGATGACTCGTTCTCTGCAAAGGAGACACAGAGCCCCAGCCAGCTTGCCCGGGAGAGCTGCCGTGGGTGGGCAGAGCCCGGTGTGGTCCAGGCCTTTCCTGGGGTCCCCGCGGAGACAGGATTGTCGTGAGGCTGCAAGGCCCGGAGATGCAACTCCAGATGGACACATGGGTGCAGAGAGAAGAGCAAGACTGGCCAGCCAGTGTGGGGGGCTGGGAGAGGGCACCCCTGCCCTGCCCACGGCTTCCCACTTTCAGAAAGGCCGCCCCGCCGGCTACTCCACAGCCCTGGGGTCTGGCTCCATCTCCCGCCGCAGCCCACATTGCTCTCCTGGGGCTCCTGAGGTGGCCTGGGGGCAGCCCTGGGGCTCTGGGATCCTCTGCAGGGGTGCGGAGTGGTGAAGACAGGACGGCTAGTGGACGGACAGTGTGATGCTGGTTCAGGGTGACAGAGGGCAGGGGGACCCAGCGGAGGGGCCCAGAGCAGGGGCCCTGGCTGCCTGATCCGGGCTGGCAGAGCTGCGGAGGAGGCCGTCGGGAGAAACTGCGGACCCTGGCTTCTGCTGGGCCTCAGTTTCCCCACCTGTGGAGAGGCCATCCCAGAGAGGAGTGTGGGTGGAGAGCCAGAGGAGCCCCCGCAGCTGCTGCCCCCTGGCACAGAGGGCTGGGTGCTAGGCTGCCCAGCCTCCTTCCTGGAGGAAACAGGCGGATGTATTCCTCCCATCCCAGCTGCTGCAGAAGGGGGCACCGGCTGGGCGCTCGGCAGGCAGCGTGGGAGAGCCCCTAGGCCGTCTGACAGGTCTGCGGGGGCCCCTCACTGGTGGGAAACCAGAAAAGGGGAAGAGGCATGAGAGGAGTCTCATAATTTGGGCCAGTGGGCAGCTAGGGCCGGGGGGCAGCGACTGGTCAGAAGCAGGAGTCATGAGTGGCCAAGGGGAGGGGACAGGAGGGCCAGAAAGCACACTGTCCTCCGTGGACAGTCCTCTGACCCTCAGCAGGAAGAGGAGCAGGCTTCATAGCAGCAGCCCTAGTGGCCAAACCAGCTTGGATCTCAAGGTCAGGAGCATCCCGTCAAGAAAGTCATTACTCTGAGCATCTTCCAGGAGGTAGGCCTGGAAGACAGGGAGTCCAGGGTGGGTCCCTGCACCCCCAAGCCTCGGATCAGGGGAAGCCTGGAGCATACTTCACGCCTTGGACCCAGAGTCACTGTCCCCCCCGGCCCCCTGCAGTGAGGTGGCCCTCTGGAATTCTCAGGTGGATGAGCTATTGGCTGTGCACCCCGCCACCTCAGGGCACGGAGAGTCTGTGACACCCCTGGGCAGCCAGCAAAGTCATAGGCAACAACACCTATCCTGCTGGCCCATGAAAGCCCATCAGGGGCACAGGCCTGGGGATCCAGCTTGGCTGGGCCTGGGGGCAGCCACACCAAACGTTCTGAGCCTACCCTGGCCGGCACCCTGCCCTCACATCCTCACATCAGCTCTGCAGGTAGATTCGATTTTATAGAAAGAGAGGCCCTGGGACTTGAGCCCCAGCCCACCCGGCTCAGAAGACCCCACCAAGCTGGGCGTGCAGGGTGGGCCCCTGAGGCAGCCCTCCCAACTCCAGCTTCCCTGCCCGGGAGGGAGGAGATGAGACCAGGGGCTGAGGGGTCTGGATGGGTGGGATGGCCGGGGGGGGGGGCAGGGAGCACCCTGTCCGGGGGCCTGGGCTGGGGGATTCTCCAGGGCGGCTGGAGGTCCGGCTCCCCTGCCGGCGCCAGCCCACTCCACTCCACCCTCCCGCCTCTTTTCTTGGGACACAAAGACACAGAGCTGCATCTCAGATTACTGCGAGTGTTCGGCTTGCCTGTTCTACAATCATCCAATTACAGACAGGAAATTCATATTAAAAGGAAAAAGCGCCCAGAACACCCAGCTTTTGATGCAAGCAGGAGTAGGTCTCCCGGAGAAATGACAGACTCTCAGGTATCACCATGGTGCCCAGCCCCCTGTTCCTGCCGATTTCCTTCCCCATTCTTGTCAGCGTTTGAAAGGAATAAAGGAGAACAGGGAAGAGGCGGCCTTCACCGAGGGCGTCACACCGGGCGCCCGCTTGGTTCTGCGTGCATGGTGATGGCGTTCCTGGCAGCGGGTGGTTCTCGCTGCTCCTGTGTGCTTCTGGCCTTCCTGGGCGCCCCCTGCATCCCCGTGGGCCCCGTCCTCTCAGCAGGGGCAGCAGCGCCCAGCCCCCAACCCCACCCAGCAGAGCAGCCCCTTCTGAGGGCAGGGCCGGCCCCAGCAGGCCACAAGGGCCTGCCGACGACCACAGCAGCTGGGAGGCTGGGAGGGGGCTTTTACCCCCAGCCTGGCCGGGGCTCACCTGTACACCTGTACCTGAACGCCTGTACCAGGCGTCCCGTCAGACCCTCACCCACGAGAGGTGCTGAGGGTCTGAGTGTGACAGACATTCTGTATCGGACTACTGGAAGTAAAGATCAAGGGAGATAATCTGGGTGGGCCGGGGTCCATCAGTTGAAAGACCTGAAGAGCAGAGCTGAGCCTTCACCAAAGGAGACGTCCCACGCCCAAGGAGCCCCCTGCCCTGCAGACTCGGGGCTGGCCCTGCCGTCCTACCAGCTGGTGAGCTGATTCCTCGATACAAATCCCTCCGTGTCCACCTCCCCAGGCCTGCTTCTCACTCCACACTGCCTGGTGGAAGGGTCCGAGCCCCCGCACCGACAGGCCACCTGCCCGTCTCTTGTAAGGACCTGGCGTCCTCCAGGAAGGCAGGTGTATTAACGGCTTACGTGCACAGTGTGGACCATCTCCTGTCTAAGGTCTCGAGCCCACAATGGTTTTAGTGATGGCCTCTCTGTCTGCAGACGAGGAATGTGAGGCTCTTCACTTTCCAGTATTTGCTGGAAAGACTGATGCTGAAGCTGAATCTCCAATCCTTTGCCCAATCCTCAAAGGTCTCCAAACCTTTGATGTGAAGAGCTGACTCATTGGAAAAGACCCTGACACTGGGAAAGATTGAGGGCAGGAGAAGGAGGCGGCAGAGGATGAGATGGCTAGAGCATCACCACCTTGGGAGATAGCAAACGACAGGGGAGCCCAGTGTGCTGCAGCCCATAGGGTCGCAGAGTCGGACACGCCTGAGTAACCGAGCAACATGAGGCTCAGGAAGACCAAGCTTGAGACCCTGCAGCCAGGGCTCACCAGGGTCTTCTCGCAGCAGGGACCTTTCCCAACTCTCATGGGTCCAGACCCTGAGAATCCCCTCTGGGCCCACAGGCCTCTGGGCTGGCATAGTCCTGGCAGCAGACGCGTGCCTGGCACCCCCACCAGCCCCCTCCCCCAGAGCGTCCCACACCTGGTCGTCCACTCAGCATGAACAGCAGTGGCTCTGGTGTTCTGAGATGGTCAGCCCTACCCCTGGGTTCCAGGGTCCCGCCACCCTGAGCGGCCTCCCTTTGCAGGCCCCCTCCAGCCAGCAGAAAAACAGCAGCACACACAAGCCAGTAAGTTTCAATGTTTTATTAACAAAGTCTTAGAAAAAGCGTCTGTCTTCAAGTGAGGTGGCAGGGTGGACATAGCCTGGCCTGACATTTGAGGCTTGATCCACGGTGGGCGGGGACTTGACCACATCCCACTGAGGACCTTGGGGCCTCCCCGTAGCCTGCGCCAGGAGAGCAGGTTATGGCTTATATGCAAAAATAAAATCTGGGGCAGGGGGTGGCGCTGGCATGACGCAGGACGGAGGGGCCGGCAGAGTTTCCTGCGGGAGCTGGTCTCCTGAGTTTGGGAGCCCCCAACCAGGCCTGCTTGGGCTGCAGACACAGGTGGCCGGCCAGCACCAGGGTGTTGGTGGCTGGGGCAGTGGGGGTCCAGGCCAGGCTGCAGCAGGGCCTGGCAGGGAGCCTGAGTGAGCCCCAGGGGCAAAGGCTTCTGGGCCTCCTGGGGCTGGGCCTGGGGCCACCGGGCAGGGGCGGCCGTGGCGGAAGCTCTGGTGGCAGAGGATGGCCGCGCAGCGGGCAGGGGCTCCGGGGTGGGAGCCAGGCCAGGCCCGGGAGGGCGGCGGCCCTGGGGGCGAGCAGGCAGTGGGCAGCCAGCGGGGCGGGCATAGCGGCAGGCCCTGGCCCTCGCGCTGGCCCCTCTTCACCACCAGCTCTCTGCTGGGCCCCCTCCTCTGGTTTCAGGCCTCTCCTCTCGTGCAGGCAGCTTGTAGGGGGAGAGGAGAAGGGACAGTGCCGGGCACAGCAGCAAAGGTTCCGCGGGAGCCTGGAGACCTGAAAGGAAGGAAGACACGGGTGGTCAGGGACTCAGGGACCGCCAGGGCAGGGCGGGGCGGGGCAGGGCTGCCCTCTCAGAGAGCAAGCCCTTGGGGTCCTGGGGGGCTCTTTCTCAGCTGGCCCAGAGGACTGGGGGCCTGGGGCCAGGGGCTGGGGGGAGCTGGGGGGCCCCTGGTGAGGACAGCCGGGGGCGGGGTCCCCTGTGTACCTGTCATCACTCTCCTGGCTCCAGAGGCCGGCTGCTGCCTCAGCCGGGCTGGAGGACTCAGGCCCCAGGGGACCTGCCGCCTGCCATGGGTGAGTCATTGCACGGGGCTCTGTCCCTCTCCAGGCTGGCGTGAGTCACTGGTGCTGCGGGGAGAGAACACACAGGGCCCTGTGAGAGCTGGGTCAGCGACCTCCCCCAGCCCTGCCCCCCACTCCAGCCCCTTCCCTGACCCCTGGGGTCTCCCCTCCGCACCTGATTTATGGGGATGCCAGGGGCTCTGAGCCTCCGTGGGCTCGACTAGGGGGGTGGGCTTCACCCAGGGCCCTCCCAGCCCTATGGTGCCCCCTGGCGGTGGTGCCAAGGGGCAGGGGCTCACCTGAGGGGCCAGGAGGCACCGGGTTGCCAGGTCTGTTGCTGCCACTGCGGCTGCTGCTGCTGCTGTGTCTTGAGCTTGGGCTCTCCTCCAGGGGGAGGGAGCCACACTGCCCGAGGCTGGCCAGCTGCCCCGGGAGGCAGCAGGGGTGCCAGCCGGTCACGGCGACTGCCAGGAGAAGTAGCTTCCCTGAAGCCCAGGCTCCGGGGACACTGGTGGCCCCCGAGCTTCTGCTCTGGGGTGTTCCTTGAGTTGGGTGCACGCCGGCCCGTGCCATCTGGACACTGAGTTTCTTGAGTGCCCAGAGGGCCCAGGCATTGAGCAGGATGAGGAAACTGTCATGGCCTGAGAGCATGGAGGGCGGGATTGCTGACTCAGGCCAGTCCACCACTGGGGAAGACAGACGCAGGGAGGGTGAAGGCTGGGTCTGCGAGGAAGGGGAGCCCCTTGGCTGTCTGGGGGACACTGCCCGCATCTGGGTCACGTGTGTCTGTTGGAGTCAGGCTAGGAGGCTGAGGTGAGTGTTCAGCTGCACGAGGAGACTAAGGGCTCCCCTGCAGGGGCGGGCCCACTCTAAAGTCCTGGCGGGCGAGGGCCACGGGCGGGCAGGCGGGGCCTGGCACCCTCTACTCGGGCTGAGTCCGGTCACTGGCTACGGACTCGTTGGTGAGGGCGGGTGTGAGGGCCTCGGCCTCTTCCTCAGCGGGCGGGTGGGGGCCGGTGGGCTCGGCCGCCCGCTCCAGGCCGTCCTGCACCTCCATGCCCTTCTGGATGAGCTGCTCCAGGGTCTTGGGCAGCGGGGGCCTTAGGAAACGCTTGAGCTTGGGCTGCAGGGTGCCCACCACGTACTGGATGATCTCCTCCTCCTCGGCATCCACATGCAGCGTCTGGTACAGGTCCCGCTTGCGCCACAGGAACTGGTCGAGCGGCTCGCCCTGCTTCTGCGGCAGGTCCAGCTCCCGCTGGATGGCCTCCCGGGACAGCGTGCCCTCGCTGTACTGCAGAAACTCCTTCTTGAACTCCACCCAGTTCTTCACCGAGCCCTGCTTGAACTCCCACCATTTCTTTGCCGGCCCGTTCATGTGGTTCTGGATCTGAGACAGCCAGTACTCCTCGGAGCCGCCCACCTGGCGCAGGTAGTCCTCCAGGTGGCTGAGGAACTCCCGCGGGTCCTCAAAGACCTGCGTGTCCACGCCGGGGCTCAGCTGCCCGTCCTCCCCCGGCTCCCAGGGCGGGTACTGCTGGGCTTCCACCTCCTCCTGCCCGGGCAGCTGGCCGGCGGCCGGCGGGGAGGTGATGGCGTAGGGGCTGACAGTGTAATCATAGTTGTCCGCCTCCTGGCCGTAGCTCTCGGGACCCCCGACGCCCACGGAGACGGTGTGGCGTGCTGGGTCGCTGCCCACCGGGTACTTGCCGCCCCCGGACTCCAGGCGGTCGGCCCACCGCTCCAGCCGGTAGAAGACCTCCCGCCACACGTGCATCTCCCGCTTGACCCAGCGCTCCAGGTTGGCGATGGTCTCCTGGCAGCGGCTCAGGCAGGCCTTGATGGACTTCTTCCAGCGCTGCGAGTCGCCGGTGGGCACGTACCCGTCCAGGTTGCTCTCCAGCTTGCCCACGGACCGGTGCAGCCCCTTCAGCTCGCGCTCCACCTGCTTGGACACTTCAGCGAGCAGGTGCCGGTGGGTCCTCCGCACGTGCTCCAGCATCTCCGCGCGGCACTTACCGATCTGCAAGATCACGTTGGGCTTGGCGGCCGGCCCGCCGCGGGGCCCGGGGTAGGCGTGGAGGCCGCCGGTCGTCCTGTGGTCCAACTCCATCAGCTCGCAGGTTGCGGCGGGGCTCGCTCGGATAGGCGGGAGAGGGAGGCTGCAAAGTCCTCTTGGGGACGGCGAGGGGCTGCTGGGGGCCGGCTGCGCGGAGCTGCGAAGCTGCGCGGAGCTGCGAGGCGCGGCGGGCGGGTCCCGCGGAGGAGCGGCCGGTCCCGGTTGGTCGCGGCGGCGGCGGCGGCGGCGGTAGCGGCTACAGAGCGGGAGGACTCAGCGCCCGAGCTCTGCGCTGGGGCTCGGCCGCCGGCTCTTTATGCCGCCAGCGCGGCCCGTGGGCGGCCCCGTCGCCGAGCCTCGGCTCCGATTGGCCCGGGCGCCGGCTCCCCGCCCGCGCCCCCAGCTTGCCGACCCGCCTTCCCGCGCCCACGCGCGCTCCCGGTGGAGGGAGGACCCACCCCCTGCACACTCGGCGGCCCGGGGTGACTAATGCGCTCGCTTGCGCCGCCCCCTCCGCGACCCATTCAGCCCGCGGAGACCCAGGGATGGAGCTGGGCACGGACCGCGACGCCCCCTCAGTCAGCGAGAGGCAGGGAGGCCAGGTGAGTGCCCCGGGGGCCCCCACCCGGAGGTAAGGAGGAAGCCCCTCTCCCGGGCCCCTCCTGGCTTGCTCTCCTGTGACTGCCACCTCCTTCCTGAGGGGGGGCTGAGGGGGGGTGGGGGGTGGGAGGGAGTGCTGGAAGTTGCGCCCCTAGGCCACCGGCGCAGGCCTTGACCTTGCCCAGCCCAGGTCTGCAGAACGTTCAGCCACAGGTGAGACCTGGCCGCCACCGCGGCACTCGGACCCTCTTCCCTTGATCTGAGAACATTGAGGCATGTTCTTGTGCAGACATACACTCCCAGGTGTCAGGTGTGAGTCCCCGACGTGGCCTGATCCCTCTGTCCCTGCCCAGGGGCCCCTGAATCCAGGCCTGGGGCTGGCCCTGCGCCCTGTGTGAGGGACATGCGCCCAGGGCTTGGCTCCCCCAGCTCCCCGGCCATGGAGTGGGTGTGTGTGTGCCTGGCTGGCAGTAGCTGGGCATGACTGCCTGTCACCCACTCCCAGGTCTTTGCTGAGGCCAGGACTTCTTCACTTGGTGCCTCCAGGGACACCTGGAGGCTGCTTTCAGGGGGCCGGAGGTGAGGGAGACAGAGAGGTCCTGCCTCCCACTGCAGGGTGTGGCCCCTGAACCCCCAGGGCACAACCAGAACTGTTCAGAAGCTCCAAGACTTCTAGGATGGAGGTGGGGGGTGGGGGGAGGGTGCTGGCAGCCTGACGAGGTTGGAGGCAGAGAAGCAAAGCACCATATAAGGAACGGGGCTCCGGAAGCTGAGATTCCCTCCGGAGGGAGGTCCCTTCTGCCTCCCTGGCAACAGTGTGGGGAAGGGACATCTCCCTGGATGCCCGTGACAGATGGCTGTGGTCCCAGGGCCTCTGCAGTTCTGCGGGCACAGGTGGCACACACTGCCCGCAGCCACGCACCACTGCCTGTCCAGACGCCTTCCCTGCGGCCAGCGCCCTCACACACACCCTGCACACTCACCCCTCCCCCACACAGACACTCATACCTCCCACCCGCGCACCCTCCCCCCATCCAGTCATCCCTGTCCACACCTACCCCCTCATGCCAGGCCCACCCGCCCCCAGCGTCTTGCTCACATGCGCGAGGGCACACTGGCACCCACGCTGCAATCCCTCCTCTAGGCACCCCCGGAGCCCCCTGCTGTCCTGGGAGCACCCCTCAGAGCCGAGCTGCCACCTCCTTTCCCGCTCTAAGCTTTCACCCTTGTCCAGGAGGAATGTCTCCCTGGCAGAAACTCCCCCCGAATCACACTCCTGGCATTTCTAATTAAAGGCAAGTGGGTGAGCAGAGAAGGAGCAGGGTGGGGAGTGGGCCAGCCACTGCCAGAACAGGAATCCCGGGGCGGGAGGCAGTAGGGTGTTTGTGTGTGTGAGCGGGGCTGGTCACCGCCGCCCGAGTGGGGCCACGAGCCTCCGACCACGTCTGCCGGCCCTGGTTAGGAGAGGCCTGCGGTGAGCCAGCCAGGCAGGGACTGCACGTGTGCACCTGTGTGCTCGCGTGTGCGTGTGTGTGTGCACACCTGTGTGTGGCAGGGGTGCCAGAGCCAGCACCTGAGTGACCAGTAGGGGGTGGCTGGTCAGCCCTCAGTCTACAGAGGCCCTGTGGCCCCCGAGCCGTGGGGTGGCTGGGGCGGGAGCCTGGAGGTGGACATCCCCTCTGTGGTAGGAGAGCAGGTCTCAGGGCAGCCTGGCAGGTGGGCTGGCCTCGACCCTGGCCCTCGGTGGCCCCTCTGCCTGGCTTGCTGTGGGCGTGGGGGGTGCTGCACAGAGGCTGCACTCACAAGGCCGCTGTGACAGGTGACGGGCCGCAGCCGCTGCTCCGGGAACACTTAATCGCTGCCCAATTATCGCCCCAGAAGCCCTCAGCACACCCCCGCACTGCAGCCTCAGGCTCCATTCTCCCGCCGCCTCCGGAGAGGAGGCCTGGCCAGCTCCGTGCCTGGGGGGGCTGCCCCCGCCTCCCCCATCCGCAGAGCTGAAGGCCTCCAGCCCCAGCCCACCCAGAGCAGGCCAGCTCAGGCTGAGGAGGGGCGGGTGCAGCGGGCAGCAGGGATGCACAAGGACAGAGTGGGGCCCAGCTCCCCCGCCAACAGCTCTCAGAGCCCGGCTGGGCGGCTGCTCTTCAGGCCTGGCAGCTCCTGAGGCCTTGCCTGCTCCGGACGGAGGTGGGTGAGCGGGGGAGGCTGAGTCTGCCCAGCGCAAGGGTCCGGGCAACCCCCATTCCAGCCCCTGCAGGTTCTAACACTCCCCACCCCCAGGGCTCAGGGCTCCCAGCCCCTAGGGGCTGCTCTCCTGATGCTGAGACCCTTGTTTCAGCCCCGGGGTCTCCCCACCCTCTCCAGCCAGCCACTCCCCCTCCCTGCAGCACCTGCCTTTCCAGGGCTGCTCCATGATCAGGTTGACCAGGTTCTGTCCCCAGGGTGCACACCTACCTCTGCAGACCCCTCAGAGCCGGGCCCAGGCCCCACAGGCACGGGGGCACTCCTCGGCGGGGCGGGGTGGGTCAGGCTGTTGGGCCCGAGCCTCCCTCCTTGCCCCTCTTCTGGGGTCTGGGGTGCGTTCTGGGAGCCAGGCTTGGCCTGCCTCTCCAGCAGGGCCCCAGCCGCCACGCTGCAGACTCGCAGCCTCTCGTCAGCCCGCAGTGTGGGCATAAGCAGCTGCAGGCAGAGTTCCCGCTGTCGTGGACCCCTGGGCCCAGGCCACTGCCTCCTGCGGCGGGGTGGGGGGCTGTGGAGGGAAAGCCGTGGCGTCCTCCGGAGCAGCCGTCAGCCACCTGCTCTCACCTGGCCCTTCGTGCCCGGCTTTGGCCTGGGGTCCGGGTGCCCGCCCTCCACATGTGCCTGCCGCCCATCCTGTCAGCCGGTGAGGCCTCCTCCTGCCTCCTGCACCTGCCCGCCTGTTCGTTTGGCATTCCCGGCCCGGCTGTCCCAGTGCTGAAGATCTGCCCACCCTGGCCAGCGCTGCTGCCCGCCCCTCACCCTGAACCAGGCCCGAACCCAGGTCTCCCGTGGATGCTGCTTCCCTCTTGCTCAGCCGGGCACTTAGAGCCGAGAGCCGGGTGTGATGGTGGCCCCAGAACGGCGTCCGCACCCTCACAGCTGAGCCACGGAGCCCAAAGCCGGCCTGGCACAGAGCGTATGCATACGATGAATCGTGGAGCAGGCAAGATAGTGGGCCCTTACCCCTCCCTTGCTGGTTGGGAGACAGTTGGCAGTTGCCCACATGAACCTTGACTGTCTGTCTGTAAAGTGGGCTGACGGTGCCAGGGCCTGGGGTCCAGCGAGGCCGAGTGCCGGTCCTCTTGCCTGACCTGGTCCCCGCCCAAGGACGCCCCCCTCGTCCTGCGGAGAGCCTCCCATCGGAGCGTCACTTTCGGGATCTGGGAAGTGGGAGGTGGTTGGAACCCCTCCCTGTGGCCCCTGGGGGCAGTGCCCATGCCCCCGAGGCAGTGGTGGGGCCAGAACACCTGCCGGGCTCCAGCAATGAGGCTGAGCAGAGGCCCTGGGGACAGCTGGCCGCACGGCCCTCGGGAGGGCACCGCCAGTCCAGCCACGGTCCTGAGTCCAGCTGCAGGGGGCCGGGCCGCGGAGAGGCCAGGATGGCGGGCGGGGGCCATGGACACGCAGGCAGAGCTGAGCCTTGGAGGAGCGCGTCCACTGGGAAACGGAGGCACACTGGAGGGCCAGCCGCTGGGGCTGGT
Source organism: Ovis canadensis (assembly GCF_042477335.2). Taxonomy (NCBI): domain Eukaryota; kingdom Metazoa; phylum Chordata; class Mammalia; order Artiodactyla; family Bovidae; genus Ovis; species Ovis canadensis. The sequence goes on along the minus strand of NC_091253.1, from coordinate 24,797,300 downwards.
GGTCTCCTGCCTGGGGAGACGATCTCCCTCATCTCATGGAGGCCCTGAGCCAGCAGGCGGCACGGCTGGGGTCCCTCCGCCCCGCGTGCCTGTGGGGCCTGCTGCACCAGGGGGCCAGGGCGGGAGCCCCGGGGGGTCGGGCACGGGCTGGCCTGAGACAGGAGTGGCCCTGAGCAGGGGCTGGGCCCAGCCTGGGGGCCGGGGAGGCAGCGGCTGGACTGTGTGGGGACGGGGGAGGGGACTGAGCTCCAGGGCTGTGGGAGCGTTTTCTTTCCTGTCCCGCCCCTCCTCCAGGGCTTCCTCTCCTCTCCGGTTGGCAGGGTGTGTGCTGCGTCCTGTCCCCGGAACAGGCAGCCTCACACACCAGACCCTCCTCCCTCTGCACCAAGGAAACTTCTGCATTTTCCTGAGGATCCCGGCGTGGCAGGGCCTCCCTGCATCCTCCAGGCCAGGGCCCGAGCAGGGGCCATGGGCAGGGCGGGGCGGGGTCCGTCCTCAAGGGACACTCTTTCCTTGCCACCCCCAGCCATTGTGGAAGGGAAGGCAAAGCCCCCAGGCGAGAGTGTCCGGGGCTGCTCCAGGCCCCTCCGCAGGGAAGCCAGAGCCCGGACAGGCTGGTGAGAGGGTGTGGGGGAGGTCTGCTGGCTCCCCGAGGCTCCGGGAACACGGTGTGCGTCCTGCGTGACCGGGGGTGGGCCCCCTCAGCACCCCTCGGGCTCAGTTTCCTCACCTGCAGAGTGGGTCTAGCCATCACTGCCCTGCTCGGCTGTGAGGTGAGTCAGTCAATCAAGTAGCACTTCCGGAGCCTGGCTTGGCCGGCACCGAGCAAGGTGGGGTGGTAGGGAGGTGCAGGTCACCCACGAAATAGGGCCACCGCCGTGACCCCTACACAGTCCCCAGAGGACACCGGGCTGGGTGTGGCCTGAGGCATGCTGCCCATGGGGCCACTGCCCTTGGCACTGGGCCACCAGCTGGCGGCACCTCCGCTCAGAGGGCCAGGCCCTTCAGGGAGCAGCCATGGCGTCCAGAGTGCCTGCTGGGGAGTCGGACAGGTGGGGCCAGGGGAGCGAGGCTGTGTGGCTTTGCTGGTGGGGGCTGGAGAAGGGGGCCAGGAGGCAGAGGTGTGGGGCAGGAACACTGGCCGGGGCCGAGGACACCCCTGTGCCCGCCACTCGCTGGCCAACCACCCGCACGGCAGCTGGAGCCAGGTGTCCCTTCAGCTGGGCAGGCGCCCTGGCCGGGAGCCGGGCACCCCCTTTCCGCACCCCACCTACGCTTCTCCTCGTGGCATCTTGGGGTAGCGTCCTGCGGATCCCTTGGCCTCGCTGACCCCGCAGTCCTCGGCACCCTGAGGGGTGGACAGCCGTGGCGGGTGGGAAGGAGGAGGGCACTGGACCACTGCGCGCGCTGGTCTGCACGAGGCCCTGGCCAGCCTGCCGCCTGCCACACCACCTTGCTTAGGTGACAGGTCTGCCCAGTGTCAGAAGCTAAGCACTAAAGCTCAGCCGGGCTCACGGGGCATCCACATCCGAGCCCAGAGTCACCACCTCCAGGAAGGCTCCCCAGGCTCCCGGGGTGTGAGCCTTGTCTGCCCCATGCCCCGCTTGGAGCCCCTGAGCACAGCCTCCTCCCACCTGTGCTTGTAGGTGTGTGTGAGTGAGCTTGAGAGCGTGAGAATGTGTCAGTGTGTCAGGGCGTGTGCCTCCTGATCTCTACGGCCGAGGCGTGCTCCTGCTGGCCAGCAGCCAGGCCCTGAGCTTGCTCTGGACACACGGAGTGGACAAAACGCCCTGCTCGCTGCCCAAAGAGACTCTGCCTGCTTAGAGGTGCGCCCACACCCCAAGCGTGCTGGGGCCAGCAGCCCAGCGGGGTCCTGCCAGGCGGGGTCCGCCGGAGGGTGAGCAGGGCGACAGGGTTGGGGGTAGGTGGGAGGGCTGCTCTGAGAGCTCATTTAGAGGGTCAGGATGAGAGCAGAGCTGGCTCCCAGGCGGGGGGGCGGGGGCATTGGAATCGGGCAGCCACCCCCTCCTCTCTGCCCACTGCGGCTCAGCCGGGCTGTGCATGGCCCCCACTGCCGCCCTGGAACCCCAGGGGCCCAGCAGAAGCCCCAAAGGTGGCCGGGCCCTCAGCCAGCATGCGGGGTGCGCTGCCAACCGGCCCAGGGAGACGTCCTCAGAGCCGGGTGCTGCAGACGCCCCTGCCAGGGAGGGGGTGGTGGCCGCTGCTCTGCCGTGCTCTGCGTTCCCATTTACATCTCCCAGCGCAGTGCGCCAGCCTCCACCACTCACTTCCGGGGCCATAAAAGGAGCGGGGCTGAGAATAGCTCGCTGTGACGCGGGGAGCTTCCCCACGCAGGTGCAGGCGGTGCCGCCGGCGGGCGGAAGGCAGGCTCTATCCCAGCTCCACCCCCGCGCACGGGAAACAGTGGCAGCCAGCTGGTAGCAGAGGTCCAGGGTCCCGCCTCCATTCTCCCTCTTGCCTCTCCTTCCCTGCCCCTGTGGGGCCTGAGCCCCCTGCCCTTGAAGCCACCCGCCCCACGCGCACGTCTTGTCCACGCCCCCCGGTCTGGCCGAGGCCTCTCCTGGGCACGCACTGATCCACAGCTGCACGCCTGGCGCAGCTGCAGGCCCCTTGCCTGCCGAGGCTGGCATCCCCCCACTCCCCGCCCTGGGGTGTGGTGCCTTCCTGTCTGCTGCAGGCCTCTCAGATGCCAGGCATGGCCACAGTGACCTTTGGCCCCGATCTTCACCCAACCCGTCCACGGGCGGCCGCTCAGCTGCGCCTCCCTGGGCTTCTGTCTCCAGGGCGCCGTCCGTGCCCTCTGGCCCTGTGCCCGGCCATCACTGCCAGGCAGCTCTTACCAATTCTGAATAAAGGGTCTGTGCTGTTCTGCCGCGGACCCCATCCGCTGCACAGCCAGTCCACCTGCCAGGGCCCCCATCCTGGTTCGGGGGTCTCTCTGGAAAGAAGGTCGACATGGAAGGCGTGTGGGAGACAGGGCCTCAGTGCATGCCGAGCACCTCCCTGCGCCTTGGAACACAGCTAGGAGGTCACTGTCACCCATTTTACAGACGGGGAGCTTGAGGTGCAGGGAGGGTAGGGGATGAGCTTGGGGAACCAGCTGGTGAGCAAATGACTGAGACTCCTGGCCCCAAGGCTGATCCCATCCTGCCATCCACCACCACTGGCCAGATGCAGGGTCAGGCTACCCCGGACGCCCTCTGAGCCTCAGTTCTTCGGCTGATGGGCAGGCGGCCCCTCGGAGGTTCAGGGTGAGGGGCTGATTGGCAGGACGTCCGACGCACGGCCCATCTTCCACGTTCTTGGTCCTGAGTTCTGTGTGCGGACCTGGAGGTGGTCCCCAGGGTGTGGGGGCCACAGCAGCGGGGGGCGGGGCGCTTGGAGGAGGGGCTGGTGACATCCGCGACCTGCACACAGCGCTGGCTGCCTCCTGGCTTGGGGACACCGGTCCGACCCCCACAGGCCAGAGTAGATCCCGGACCCCTTGGCTCCCCCCGCCGCCCTGGCACAGCGCCCCCTCCCCACTCCCTCCCTCCCTCTCCTGGCTGAGCTCCAGTGGGAGGGTCAGGAATAGCCCAACATGGTCGAGGGGTGTACAGCCCAGACCATCACGGGTGCCCCCACCCTCCCCACACTGCATGGATTCTCCTCAACACACTCTCGCCCCTCCCTGGCCACACAGCCTGGGGGTCAGGGCCCCGCTGAGGTTGGGCAGCACGTCAGAGGACGGGCCCCTAAGAGAGGGGCTGGGCCTGGGGCCAGGGCCTGAGGGCGCAGGCCAGGCTGGGCCAGCTGTCCCGGGCTGGGTGCTGCCCACCGGCTCTGGGAGCAAGCCTGTCCCCACCCACCCGAGTGCTGGCCGCGGCCCATGACCTCCCTGTGGCCAGAGTGCTCCCTGCGGGGAGGGAGCCCTAGGACCCCTCGGGTCTCGGGTGAAGGCTCTCCCTGCCCCGCCGGGGCGCCAGCACCTCCTGCCACCCCCACCTCTGTGTGGCGCCCACTGGCCCCAGCCCCTCAGTCCTCCAGCAGACAGTGGCCATCGTTCAAGCATCCTCGTCCACCTCGAAGGAGGCCAGCCCTCCTGGGGGTGCCTGGGCTGGGGCTGGGGATGAACCCTGGGGGAACTGGAGAGGAGGGGAGCAGGAGGGCCCAGGTATGGCCTCTGGGGGCAGTGGTCCATCCCCCAACCCAAGCTGAGGATACGGTCCAGCGCCGTGGGTTGTCTCCCACCCTCTCCAGCCTCAGTGCCCCATGTCCACAGACACAGCCCATCTGAGCTGAGAGGCGGGGCCTTTCCACAGACCCCCAGCCCCTGCGGCAGGCCCGAGGGCCACTCCTCTAAGGGCCCTGAACAGACCACCTCCTGGCAGGGGTCTGCACCAGCTCCCCACCCTTGGCCATGACAGTGCCACCCACCCCAGAACCAGGCTGTCCTGGGGCCCCGTGTGCCCCTATGGGGGTGCCTCAGGGGCTTGGCTCCCTCAGGGTTGGGGCAGAGTCTGGGGATTTGGGGAGCCAGATGGCAGCCCCACCCCTGCAGGGTCAGGACCCCCAAGTGTGGCGCTCCCTCCCAGGCCCTGCTCCCCACCCAGCTCAGCCTGGAACCCATCCAAGCCAGCCCATCACCAGAGCAGACTCATCCACCCAGCAGCTTGCCGCCCACTGCCCGTGTCTACGGGCAGGAGCAGCATGAGGAGCCGTCCATCTCCAGCCGCCCCAGCCCCTGCCTGAGGGAGCTGGGTGGGAGCAGGCCCTCCATCTACCATCTAAGCACCGCCTGAGGAGCTGCGCCCCCTGAACTGGGCAGGCACACTTTCCTAGATAAACAAAATGCCGTGTCAGGAGCCCACAGGATCCCAGTGTCTCCCCTGGCAATATGAGAGGGAGCCTGGGGAGGCAGGAGGTGGCTTCCTGGAGAGCCCTCCCAGACAGGCCTGCGGGCTTACCCACCACGTGTGGTCCCTGGTGCCACCCTCAGCAGGAGGCATTCACTTAAGACCCATGGCCCAGGCTCTCTTTGCTTCTCACCCCTCGATGTTCCGGCCGCGTGCCCCGCGCCTCATCGCTATGCCTGGCAAAATTGAGGAAATCAAGGACTTCCTGCTCATGGCCTGGCACAAGGATGCCAAGTCTGTCAAGATCAAGAAAAATAAGGATAATGTGAAGTTGAAATTTCGATGCAGCAGATACCTTTACACCTTGGTCATCACAAACCAAGAGAAGGCAGAGAAGCTGAAGCAGCCCCTGCCCTGAGGTTTGGCCACGAAGGAGCTGAAATGAAGCACTTACACTGCTTTGAACTGTATTAAAATTTTTAAAATTCTCAAAAAAAAAAAAAAAAAAGATCCACAGCCCACAGTCCAGGCTCTGAATTCCAAGTGTCCCTCTTATAAGTTGTGTAATCATTGTCACACCACTCTCTCCATGACCAGCAACCACCATCACCACCACCACCACCACTATCACCATCACCATCATCACCACCCTCACCATCACCACCAATCCCATCACCACCATCTCTACCACCACCATCACCAACACCACCATCACCATCTCTACCACCACCACCATCACCATCATCACCACCACCACCACCATCACCACCATCACCATCTCTACCACCACCATCACCAACACCACCATCACCATCTCTACCACCACCACCATCACCATCATCACCACCACCACCACCATCACCACCATCTCTACCACCACCATCACCAACACCACCATCACCATCTCTACCACCACCACCATCACCATCATCACCACCACCACCACCATCACCACCATCTCTACCACCACCATCACCAACACCACCATCACCACCACCATCACCACCATCTCTACCACCACCATCTCTACCACCACCATCACCAACACCACCATCACCATCTCTACCACCACCACCATCACCACCATCTCTACCACCACCATCACCAACACCACCATCACCATCTCTACCACCACCACCATCACCACCATCTCTACCACCACCATCACCAACACCACCATCACCATCTCCACCACCACCACCATCACCATCATCACCACCACCACCACCATCACCACCATCACCACCACCACCACCACTATCACCATCACCATCATCACCACCCTTACCATCACCACCAATCCCATCACCACCATCTCTACCACCACCATCACCAACACCACCATCACCATCTCTACCACCACCACCATCACCATCATCACCATCACCACCACCAACACCACCATCTCTACCACCACCATCACCAACACCACCAGTACTATCACCATCACCACCACCACCATCACCATCTCTACCACCATCACCACCATCACCATCATCACCATCACCACCACCATCACCATCACCACCACCATCACCACCATCACCATCTCTACCACCGCCACCATCACCATCATCACCATCACCACCACCACCACCATCACCACCATCTCTACCACCACCATCACCAATACCACCATCACCATCTCCACCACCACCACCATCACCATCATCACCACCACCACCACCATCACCACCATCACCACCACCACCACCACTATCACCATCACCATCATCACCACCCTTACCATCACCACCAATCCCATCACCACCATCTCTACCACCACCATCACCAACACCACCATCACCATCTCTACCACCACCACCATCACCATCATCACCATCACCACCACCAACACCACCATCTCTACCACCACCATCACCAACACCACCAGTACTATCACCATCACCACCACCACCATCACCATCTCTACCACCATCACCACCATCACCATCATCACCATCACCACCACCATCACCATCACCACCACCATCACCACCATCACCATCTCTACCACCGCCACCATCACCATCATCACCATCACCACCACCATCACCATCATCACCATCTCTACCACCACCATCACCACCGCTACCATCACCAACACCACCACCATCACCATCACCACCATCACCACCACCACCATCACCACCAATCCCATCATCACCATCATAACCATCACCACCACTATCATCACCATCATCTCCCTCACCATTCCGAGTGTCAGTCAGCTCAGATCCCTGCAACAAAACACCATTGACTGGGCAGCTTAAACAGCAGACCTTTCTTTCTTTCTCACAGATCTGAGGCTGGCAAGACCAAGATCAGGGTGTCAGTCTATCAGGTTTCCAGGGCGAGTTCTCTTGGCTGGTAGGTGGCGATCTTCTTGAAGTGTTCTCACAAGGCCTTTTCTTGGTTTGTGAGAAAGAGGGGAACTGAGAGCCATCATGCTCTTCTGATACAGGCATTAGTCCTATTGGAAAAGGGCCCCACTCTTATGACATCACCTAACTTCAGTTACCTCCTGAAAGCCCTATCTCTGAACACTGTCATGCTGGGGCCTTCATCATATGAATGGGGGAGGGACACGGATCAGTTCACATCACCCACCATCCTCAACATCGCCACCACCATTAAAACCACCATCTCACCAACCACCACACCACTGACCCCGTGCATTCCTCACTGCCCCATGCACCACCACCAGTGCCCTGGCCACCATGCCGCCTTCATCCCCACCTTCTTCTGTCTGGGGTGCTCTAACTATACCACAGACAGGGTGGCTTGCAAGCTGCAGAAATTCATTCCTCACCATTGTGGGGGCTGGAAATCCCAGACCAGGGTGCCAGAGTGGCTGGGTTGTGGTGAAAGCCCTCCTGGCTGTGGATGGCAGACCTTGCTGCATCCTCACGTGACGTAAGAGGCGAGGGGCCCTCTGGGGTCTCTCTTCTAAGGGTGTTCATCCAATTCAAGTCTCCACCTGATCACCTTTCAAAGCCCCCACCTCCCAACACATCAGCTTGGGGGTTAGGATTTCAACAGTTAAATCGGGGTGGGGGGTAATACAAACATTCGGACCACAGCAATCTCATCACCAGTGTCTTCATCCAGCACCACAATTGGTCATCTCTGCCACAACCACCGCAATCACCATCCTCACCAGCATCACCATCTCCAGAGCCTCACTGCCAAGCGGCACCACACCTCCTGGCCAGGCCCCCTTCCTGGATGGCGGGGCAGGTCAGACACCTGAGGCCAGTGGATGGCAGCCACTCAAGGCCTCGTGCCGTCCACTGCGGAGCCTCCCAAGGACAGCTGGACTCCGTTTTCCTAATTAGGGAGTGTCGGCCAGTGGAGTGGCGGGCTTACTGAGGCGCCAGTGACATCACTACTCTGCTTTATTAATAAAACGGGGGGACGTACGCCCACTCACTGGAGACTGCAGCTGAGCCTCTTCTGAGGAGAACCCTCGGGCCCACACTTCTTCCTGAGCTAACAGATGCCTCCTTAGACCCTCTGGCTCCCCCTGGCCCTTTCACTGCAGGAGGGGCCTTGGCTCTTGACGAGCTGCAGGCCTGCTGCCCGGGATAGGGGGAGCTGGAGAGTGAGCCTGGGGGCCTGGGGCCAGAACCTGCACCCAGACTACCTCGCATGTGCTGCAGGGGTCCTGATCTGGAGATGGGGAGCAGGGCCTCCTCCAAGGTTTACTGGGGAGCCACAGAGATGTGGGCAAGTTGACACGGGCTTCCACCCTAACAGGTCCAGACATAGAACACAGCGTCTCCAACACAGGGAGCCCTGCCTCCCCTCGTGGTGGCCGGTGCCTCAGCACCTGGAGGCCTGAGCTTACGCTGCAGCCTTGGGGGACAAGGGCACAAAGCCTGCCCATTGCTAGCTCCCCAGCCCCTCACTCCTCATACCTGTCCCCTGGGCCCCACCCTCAAAGTCAGGGTACCAGAGCCTGCAGAGGGACCCCCACAGGTGAGTCCTGTCACCCTGGGCACCATGGTCCCCTCCTCCAGGATGCCAGCCTTTTGCTCTCCAGGTCCCTTCTGTGCTCCCAGCGCCCCACTCTGGGAAGCTCCCCTGGGCCCTGGGCTCCAGGCTGGCTGTCTGGACAGGGCTGGCTGGCTGCAGGCCCCGGAGCGAGCAGAGGGTCAGGTTGGACAGGGAAGTCTCCGGCCTTGAAGGATGCCCCCAGCAGGCTCTCTGGGCTCCTTCTACTCTAGGACCTACAGCCTCCTGACTCCTGCAGCCAGAGATGACTGGCCTCAGCTGGACTGGGAAGAGCCCAGGACCCCAGCAAGAGATGGGCAGAGGCAGGGCAGGCAGCTGCCAGAGGACAGGGCTGCTCTGGATGGGCCCTGGCCCTGGCTCGGGTGTGTGCCTGCCAATGGGGGACACAATGGGGCCTGGCACAGCCCTGAGGCACCCCCAGGAGCTGCCTGAATGTGTGGGGGTCTTCCCTGGGGGAAGCCCAGCTCTGACATTCACACCTCTCCCACCTGCCGTGAGTCAGCCACACAGTCACTCTCCACCCCCGGGACCACTGTCAGCAGGGCCTGGAGCCAGGGCAGAGGCGGGGGGTGGGGGGTGAGGGGGTAGGGGGGAGAGCGTGTGTGGTCACAGAGAACTCTACATCACATGTGGGGGAGGAGGGGCGAGGTCACAAAGCTCTCACCTTCCCCCAGGGTACAAATGTGTCCCACACGTGGTTCCAGGCTCCCTGGTCTTGCCCTCCTTGGGAGCTGAGAGAGCACACGGGCCAGAGTCGGGGCTCAGCCCGCAACCTGGGTCAGGACGCAGGAGTGGGACCAAGGACTGGGGCTCACTGAGGGACCAGCGTCAGGGTTCACCCGGGCCATCCACAGCATACCCCTGGCTGCTCAGGAACCTTCCAGCTCCTTCAAGGTTCTAGGCTGGGGCTGCCTGCCCTCCCTCAAGTTCCTCAGAAGGTGCTGCAAGGCCCCCAGAGACAGACAAAGCAAGCTCCTTGTCTGAAAGGGTCTGTGGGGCTGTTAAAACTCCTGGCAGCTTCCACATCCACACATGCCCTATACCCAAGCCAGGAGACCATCCCTCAAGAGGGTGTGGCAGAGGGGTGACCACACCTCACAGCCTGGGCTGTGGGAGGGCAGGGGCAGCCAGTGACGCCCAGACCCCAGCCGCCACCTGGGGCCCCCTGCTGGGCCTCTGGCCTCTCCTCACTCTGTCCTGCAGGCCAGTTCCAGGCCCGGGCCCTCTTGCTGGGCTTGTGCACCTAATACTGCCAGAACGATGCGGCCACCCTCCACCGAGCCTGGCCTCCGTGAAATGGGGCCATCATGGGGACCGTCCACCTGCCTGGACTGGCTTCTCCACCTTCGAGGGCCGTGCACCCAGCAAGCCTGGGTGGGTGGGAGGCAGCAGGCGCTCCAGCCGAGATGGAGGCCCAGGCTGCTGCCCCACCTGGTCTCCCGTTCCAGGTGGTGGGTGAGACCATCCCATGCCGCTCTGAGACCACCTGGGCCCCCAGGCTCACTCTCCACCTCCCCCCATCCCGAGCAGCAGGCCTGCAGCCGGGCCAGCAGCTCGTCAAGAACCGAGGCCCCTCCTGCAGCAAACAGCACCATCCCTCAAGCGCTCCCAAGATCATGCTCTTTCTCCCGCGAGTTCACAGCTACTGCTGGGCGCTCTGGCCAATCTGTCATGTTACAGTACCTTTCAACTCCAGGATTTCCATGGTTTTAAAACAGCTTTTTATTTACCATCTTTTTGCTGATTTTCTCTACTTACTATCTTCCTTTCCCCCTTTACTGCCTCAGTCGTGGTTTCCTCCAGTTCTCTGACTGCATCCGTAATGGTCAGCTTGAAGTCTTTCCCTGTTAAAGCCGGCATCTCACTCTGTCACCTGCGTTTTAGGAGCAACATGGTATGTGGTCGTGTTTCCGTTTCTTTGTATCTTTGTAATGTTGGATTGGAAACTGGTCCTTTTAGGTAATGTGTCATACCAGCTCTGGGTACTGGTCACCCCAGACTGGGACTTGCCTTCTCTTTGTGTCTTGCTGGCTGGGTCATCTTAGGGGCTCCCCGTCCCTGACAGAGGCTCTGATGCTCCTTCCCAGGGGCATGGCCTTAGGAAGGCCCACGGTCCCCCCACCCCACCCCACCCCACCCCACTCCATGGCAGTGGTTTTGGCAAAGCTCTGACTGTGTGGTCTCTGACCACACACAGCGGTTAAACTCCACTCACAGCTGGCCAACTGCTGTTTTCAACAATGCCCTGGGCAGAAGCTGCTTCTCAGACCAATCCCATTGCACCTGGCTCCTCTGAAGCAGATACCAAGGTCAGTGGTGGGGATTCCCCTGACCACAAGGGGGCCTTCGGCCCAGCCTCTCTCCATGACGTCCCTCTCTCGAGAGCACCCTGGGGTGGGCCCTGCCACGCTATGCAGGACCAGCCCGCTTCTCCCCTGGCAAAGACCTCTGAGCACTGCTCACTGCTGGCGGTGAGTGACAGCTGAGGGCTGCAAGCAGGGAGCAGTGGTCCAGGCCTCCAGGGCCAGCCCCTCAGCATGGAACCGCCACACGGCTCACCCCGGGCGCCTCAGCAGTCTGCCTGCATCCTCATGGAGACGGCGGTGGAGAATGTGACTCATGGACAGTGCAGCGCCCCAGAAGCCCTTCTTGGGAGAGCTGTGCTCCCTGGAAGCAGGTCAGGGGCTGTCTGACCGCCCTTGGGCCTCCAGATGGCTCGAGGCACAGCACACAGCAGGTGTCAGGATGGCTTCGCCCTGTGCTAGAAGCGCACTTAGGCACCAAGGAAGCCCACTACAGGCGTCCTTGGGGGTGGGTCCTGCCTGCCTTGTGCCATGGCCTCCCAGGAACAGAGGCAGCCCAAGTCCCTTCCTCCAACCCCCCCCTCCTCCAGAAACATCTGGCTACTATGGCCTCGAGCTGCCTCCAAGGGGCTCTGGCTCCACCCCAGGGAAGCCTGACAGGTCCAAGCAGGAGCTGCACCCACCCACCCACCCATCAACCCCCCTGCCCCCACCACCTTGGCCATCAGAGCTGTGAGTTCGCAGGGCAGGGCCTCCTGCTTCCCACCCCCAACAGGAAATGCAGGTGAGGTGGGCGGTTCACCACGGCCCTGCAGGTGGGCCTCCCACACTGAAGGTCTAACCAGACTCCCCGAGGCCCAGTGTAACCAGGGAAGCAGCGGTTCAAGAAGGAGCGCCAAGGGCAGGCTCCCTCGGCCAGCGGGGACGGCTGCTTACCGACCAGCCATGACCCAGCGGGGATGGCAGCAGGCTGTGTGGGCAGGACGAGAATCTGGCCCGGGAGCTGCGTCTGGTGGGGACCGAGCACCCACAGGGGGGCTAGGAGGCCGGCCTACCCCAGCACCGTCCTGCTGCTCCAGGCCGCTGGACTGGGGCTGGCTGTGGGGAGGGAGCGTCTCCGTGTGTCCATCCGTCACGTCCAGGCTGCGGCCCCAACATCTGACCCTGCTGCACGCCCACAGCTCAGGGGGCACAGCTGACCCTGCCGCACGCCCGCAGCACAGGGGGCACATCTGACCCTGCCGCACGCCCGCAGCACAGGGGGCACATCTGACCCTGCCGCACGCCCGCAGCTCAGGGGGCACATCTGACCCTGCCGCACGCCCGCAGCACAGGGGGCACATCTGACCCTGCCGCACGCCCGCAGCACAGGGGGCACATCTGACCCTGCCGCACGCCCGCAGCACAGGGGGCACATCTGACCCTGCCGCACGCCTGCAGCACAGGGGGCACACGAGTCCAGAAGGGGTGTGAGTGCACACTGCACAGCTGCCGCCCCACGCGTGCGGGAGACCACCGTGAAAGCTCAGCAGGAGGCGGTCTGGCCCAAAAAATCAGCAACGCGACTTTGAAAATGACCTGTGCTTGTTTCACAATCTTCATACACACGTTTTCATCAGGAAACACACGGCTCAGAGAGCAGCGGCAGGCCAGCCACGACTGTCACCTCAGTGTTTGGAAGGACGCAGAGACACCAGAGAAACGACCACAAACCGAACCCTTGCCTCCACTTGGCTCTTGTGGGAACAAGGGTGTCTCGGTGGAATGAATAACACAGGAAAGGAAACTGTGTGCTCAATCAGCTGCCTGAGAAGCGGTGGAACTGAAGGCAAGCGGTGAAGAGCCCAGAAAAGCGCGCCCACTTCTGGTTCATTCAAAGAGGGCGGCCGGGCTGCCCAGGGCACTCCGTCTGGTGACAAGCAACCAGGCCGGCCAGGGGCGCTCTGTCTGGTCATAAGTGACCAGGGGCTCTCCGTCTGGTGATAAGGGACCAGGCCGGCCAGGAGCGCTCTGTCTGGTCGTAAGTGACCAGGGGCTCTCCGTCTGGTGATAAGGGACCAGGCCGGCCAGGAGCGCTCTGTCTGGTCATAAGTGACCAGGGGCTCTCCGTCTGGTGATAAGGGACCAGGCCGGCCAGGGGCTCTCCGTCTGGTGATAAGGGACCAGGCCGGCCAGGGGCACTCTGTCTCGTGACGAGCGATGCAGAATGGAGGCATCGGCAGCGATGTAGGGAGCACAGCAAGTCTCCGGGTACAGGTCTCTACAAGAGAGGCCCACACAGTCAGCCTTCCCCACGTGAATCACTATGGGGCCAACAGCTCAAAGTAAGAGTTCCGATGCTGCTAGGCACCTGAGCAGCTCCTTTTACTGTTTTTGTTACATCACCTAAGACTAACTTCTGAACGTCTGGTCCAGGTTTACTAATGCGGAGGCAGTAAATGCGAAGTTCTGGGGATTGAGGGACAGTGGACCACATACAGGACTTGGAGCCCAGATGCTCAAAACACTGGCAGCGACCTGGGGCCCCACACTGGGGCAATGGGCTCCCTGGTGGCCTGTTCCTGCTGGCTCTAACAACTCTACTGCTGCATCCTGGGGCTCGAGGCCCAGGGCAACATGGAAGTGAGGTTCACTCTGCCAGGAGAGCTGACGACCGACGTGGGGACACAGGGCCTGCAATGCCACAGGGCAGAGGCCACACGGACTCTCATTCACAACCAAGTCCCACCCTCAGTGACCTGCCTGACCCAGGGCTGGCCCCCAGACTTGCAGACAGCCCCAGTGGGCAAGCAGGGGGCCCTCAGGAAGTGTCAGCCCCATCAAGCAGCAGTGGGGACCACAGTCCGTTGGCTGAAGGTGGCTCTTCCCCGCTTGGACAGACAGACGTCCCTACCCTTGCACACAAGGCTTAGGCAGCAAATACAAGCTGGGTGGCAGCCCCTGGAGGTTCTGGGACATTTCAGGTCTGGGTGGGCCCTTGAGGAAGACCTCCTCGCGCTCAGGTGGCAGGACAGACCACACGGCAAAACCTCGACGGGGCAGGCTGTTCTGAGGAACGGGACCCCGAGACTGCAGGTCAGGCCTCACTGCCTCAGGCCTCGCCGGCCGTGGACGAGCTGGGCAGTGGGGAGCAAGGCTGGGTGCCGCGAGGCCCAGGGCGCTCCCAGGGCGCCTCAAGCTTGACCGCGGCTGTGGGGGCCCCGCGCCGCTGTGCCTGCCACCGCCTGCTGAACACGGAGTGCAGTGCACGCAGCTGGCCCAGCTCCTGTGCCGAGAAGCAGGGCTGTGCCTCCGCGAAGCGCACCACGGCGTCAAAGGACACCGCCGCGTGCTCCCAGGCTGCTCTGTCCAACCCCCCAGCCTCCGCCGGCTCCAGGCTCCCTGAGGCCACGCTCCCGAGGCGGGCCGGGGTGCCTGCTGCGAGCCCGGGGGTGTGCGCAAAGGCCTGGTCGGGGGGCTTAGTCCTGAGCCGCTCCGGCTCCTCCTCGGAGGATGAGCCCTCTATGAGTGCAGCCTCGGGCCACAGCTTCCTCCAGGCCCGGCTGAGGACGGTGCCTGGCACCGCATCCCAGGCGCAGGCCACGTCGAGCACGGCGTCATGCACACTGCAGCGGGGGGCCAAGGCCTGCAGCCTGCCGTGGGGCGTGACGAAGTTCCTCATGAAGTCCCTCCGAATGCCCTGGTCCATGGGCTGGAGCAGGGTGGTGACGCTGGCAGGCAGGAAGATGGTGAAGACATTCTCCGAGGCCAGCTCAGCTTCGCGCGGGTGAGCCCGGGACCCGTCCAGGAGGAGGATGGCCTTGCTGTCCTCTGGCAGGGCCACGGCTCGGAAGTGCTCCTTCACTGCGGGCACGAAGATATGATGGAACCAGTCAGCAAAAATCTCCTTGTCCACCCAGGCGCTGCCTTGGGCCTTGTACACAACAGGCAGGTGCTGGAGGCCCTGCACCGCCTTGGGGCCACCCCATTTCCCGACCACCAAGGGTTTGATCCTGTGGGAGCCCGTGGCGTTGGCACACATGAGGACGGTCAGCCGGTCCTTGCTCTGCGTGGGGCTGGGCGTTGGCCCACCCTCTGGGCTGGGGCTGGGGGAGCAGCGCCAGAAGAGGCCGGTCTCGTCGGCATTGTAGACCTGCTCTGGGGACAGGCCGTGCTCGGCGGTTAAGCTCCGGAAGAACCCGCAGAACTGCTCAGCTGCCTGCTGGTCGGCCGCCTGCTTTTCGCTAGACGCATCCAGCTTCTTGATGCCATGTCTGGCCTTAAAGCGCCAGAGCCAGCCGCCAGAAAACACGCAGGGCTCGGTCAGCTGCATCTGCTCGTAGAAGTCCTTGGCCTTTTCGATGAGCATGGGGCCCGAGACAGGCACTCCCTCGGACCGCTTCACCAGGAACCACTCATACAGCACGCGGTCCAGGTGCTCCAGCTTGGGTGTGTGCAGGGTGCGGCGCTGCGCCAGCGCCTTGTCCGAGTCGGAGCTGGCGAAGAAGCGGAGCAGCTGGGCCTTGTGGGCCCTGATGTCGTACAGGGTGGACATGCCCACGTTGTACTCCTGCATCAGCGCCCGCCTGCTCTCGCCCTTCTCCAGGCGCCGGCAGATGTCCATCTTCTCCTTCAGCGTCAGCACCACCCTCTTGCGCTTCTCCCCAGGGCTCCGCCCGGCAGCCGGCTTGGAGGCCATGAGGAAGGGGCTCGGCCCAGCCAAGGGGTCGCGCCTGGGCAGGGGTTGGAGGCCTTCCCGCCTCTTCCTCCCCCACCCTCACCTGGCAGTGCTGACGCGGGGCCAGCACAAGTCAGGGCCCCTTCTTGGCTCCTCTCTCCAGCTCCAGCAGCTTCCCGACCCTCTCTGCAGGGGGACCAGTGTCAGCCACCCTGCGCGTCCCCACAGCTGGACCTCCGGCCTTCTCTGCAAGGACGGTGGCAGCGACTTCCCTCAAACACGGAGCAGAGAGTAGAGGGGCCCTGGGAGCTGGTTTCCAGCTAATCGAGGTCTCGCCGCCTGAGCCGTGGGGGTCTCTCTCTCGCACATGGTGCTTTATCAGCTGGAAAGCAAAAGGGGGAAGAAAGAGAAGCATTACAGGGCGCGTGCCTCGGGCTTGCGAGCACGTCCTCGTCACTTTACCTGCGCTGAAGCAGCCACTGGCGGGGTCTGTGGGACAATGAACAGAGCTGCCGGCAGGTGACGCAAGAAGAGGCCAGCTCAGGAGCTACCAGGCTCACTGGCTCTTCTCAGCTTCCACAGTGACCTCAGAGTCACTCGCTATGGCTCCAAACTAAAAGTGGCTGTTGGGTGCAATCTGACTTTTCAGGAAAGCGTGAAGGGCGAGGCTACTGAACGAAGCTGGGATGTCACCAAGCGCTGGGACCCAAGGGCCACGTCCCACTCCAGACTCAACTTTCCATCACAACTGCTCACTGGGCCACCTGACATGAATGCCTTCATAAAACCCTCGTTCCTTCGAAAGCAGCTGAGGCAGGGGTGAAGGTGCTGCAGTGGGCAGGGATTCCTTTAGGATTCTGGGGCTGGGGAGCCTGCAAGCCTCTTCAGAAACAAGTCCCTCAAGCCCTCTCTTCAAGAGCAGGCCCCAAACTCCTTCTAGAAAGACAAGCTCGGTAGGCCTCAGGCTCCTCCCAGAGCCAGGAGGGGCTGCCAGTCTCTCAACTACTGGTCCCCACCAGTAGAGCCTCGGACACCTCTGGTCACACAGTCACACATAAGCGTGCAAACAGCACTCACACCAACTCTCACCTGGGAGGGACTGCCAGCACATCCCACCGCAGAGAGGCAGGCAGCGCTCACAGCCCCTCTTCCAGGCGGGACCCCCCACCTCACCTCCCTCCCAAACCCTCATGTGTGGCCCCACCCAACTTCATGCTGTGGGTGAAGCCACAGGACTACTCACATGTGGAATGTACAAAAGCAGCCCCAGCCCTTTGAGACCACAGCTCAACAGCAGTGAAGTGTTTTCAGATGTAGCAAGACTCCCAAAGACAAACCCTAGGCCTGTCAGCAGCCAGCCCCAGGTTTGTCCCTTCAGCCCTCTGAGTTAGTCTCCTGGTCTGCAAAGTGGGGGTGCTGGTCTTTTGGGGAGCTGTTTTCATCCTAATGGCTGTGTGACAGTGTGACTGTGCACTGCCTGGCCCCATGCGGAGCAGAGGGGATGAAAGGCCATAATCCATCCTCAAGGAGATGTGTAGTGCAAACCCACTGTAAAAACCAGGAGGAAACGGGGTGGGGGTGGGCGGTCGGGCGGTCACTTCGGAGGGACTGAGACTCTAAGCACAACAGGAAGGAGGAGGAAGGACCAGAGAAGGGGATTCAGTGCCAGAAACTGCTCACTGTTTGCCTGACACGAGGCGTGTGCAGCAGGAGCTAGAACACACCAGTCCTGCTGGTGAGGCAGAAACTTCCTTTAAAAGTGACATGCAGGTATATTACTTCTGAAGCAACAGAAGCTAAAAGGTAACATAACACGGCAAGAACAATGAAGACCATTTGCAGCCTTGCTGTGGACATCCTCCTGTGCCATAGGGGAGGGTAGGAGGGGGTAGGGGGCAGAGTGTGGGCAAGAGAGAGCAGCCAGGCACCACCTACATGCGGCCCCTTCCTGCGAGCTGGGGGAGGCTTGTCCTCAGAGAAGGCCTGAGGAATTCAGGTGGGGCATGTGAAAAAGCACCTTTCTTTGGGAGCAGCCAACAGCGTGAGGTCGGGGCGGGGGGCGGGGGGTTGACTACCGGGAGAAGTGCTCAAGACACAAGTTCTGGCCCAAGGAAGGGCTGGATGGAGTCCTGAGAGGCAAGAGCGGCTGGGCAGGGGTCCGCGCTCAGGCGTGGACGCCGGCACACTCTGCAGGGAAGCGAGGCCGTCGTGGGCGCAAGTGCGGGGCCCAGGCCTGGGGCAGCCTAAAGCAGGGGGCCGGCTCGGTTAAGAGACGAGGCCTTTTCTGAGAACGCTCCTATTCCGGAGACCACGTCTGGGTCAGAAGGGCAAAAGCCAAACAGAGAAGAAAGAGGCCAGGGCTCAGGCCGGCTCCTTCCGGGGGAAGGGAACTCGGGCGCCGGTCCTGCCTCGGGCCGGAACGCCGGCCCAGCTCGGAGGGAAGCTGCGGAGGGACCAGATCGGTTCCGGGGCGCTCAGACCCAGGGGCGCTCTGCACCAGCAGCCAGGCCCCGTGTCCCGGCGCCCGCCTCACCCGCCACACCGGCCCAGACCTCGCTCACCTGTGGACGCCTGGCCGCCGCCGCCGCCGGCCGGAAGCGCCCCGCCCCGCCCCCGCCGGCCCGCGGCCCCTCCCAGCCACTTCCGGGGCGCTCTAGGCGTGTCGGAGGAATCGGTATCTCTGTGGTCTCGCGGGCGGCCGGAGCCTGTGGCTGGCTGCCAGGGCCAGGCGGTGACCGTAGCTGTGGGTTTGGTGATAGGTGCATCGCTGGGCGAGGGTGGCAGGAGGCTGCGGGTGGAGGAAAGCAGTGCTTGAGCCCCTCCCTTTGCGAAGCCCAACGGCCAAGGCTGTTTTTCTCCTCCCCAGCCTCCACTAGAGCCTCCCGTGTGTTAGTCGCTCAGTTGTGTCCGACTCTTTGCGACCCCATGGACTGTAGCCCACCAGGTTCCTCTGTCTGTGGGATTCTCCAAGCAAGGATACTGGAGTGGGTTGCCATGTCTTTCTCCAGGGGATCTTCCCGACCCGGGGATCAAACCCATATCTCCTAGCTAGAGCCTCATCCTCCCCTAATTGAGATGATTTGGATGATAAAACTTGAAGCCTTGACGCTGTAATGAGTTGAGATTTGGGGACCTTGGGATGGGGTGAATGTATTTTGCATGAGAGGCAGAGGACGTCCAAGCCCGAATGCCCAGAGCCCTGTGTGACTGGGTCACCTCACGTGTTATCAGTGACTGTGGATGCTACTGAGATACACTTCTTGAGGTGGGAAATTATTCCGGTTATCCCATGGGCCGGGTGTCATCCGTCACAGGCTCTTCATGAGGGGGAGGAAGGAGGCACAGGGCTGGAGAACCATGGGACCGTGGGAGCAGAGCCAGAAAAGGAGATGTGAGGCCAGACCCAGGAGGAAGGGGCCACGAGTAGAGGAATGCAGAACTTCTAGGACCCGGAAAACAAAAGAAGGCATTCTCGCCGGAGCCTGCAGAAGAACCAGCTCTGTGGACACATTGAGTTCAGCTCTAAGACATGTCAGACTTCTGACCTCCAGAACTGCAAGAACTTGTTTGAAGCCAAGTTTACAGTCACTTGTTAGACGGTAGCAGCGGGGAACTTAGATGGATTTTCATAGCTTCTTGCCTTGGCTCCCAGGATGCTCCCACCCTTGGTCCTCCTTCCTCTCCCTCCCCTGCTGATTGCCACCTGGCCAACTTCACCTCTGGCTCTCTCCTCTCTGTCCACACCCGCTTCCGGGATCTCCTCCAGCCTCGCGCTGTGCCTACCAGCAAAGCAGGCAGCCGAAATGTACGGCTCCTGCCAGGACCCCGCCAACAAGCTCTAGCCGCGTGTGCCCTACCCAGCGGCCAGCGGCCCCTCATAGCCTTCTAACGCACCGTTAACCAGCCGTCTCTAAGCCTGGGTGCACACGCCTCTCGCCCCGGGAGCTTCAGCTTCACACTCCCCACCGGAGTGAGTGGCAGCTCCACGTCTCCATCTCTCCGGCCAAAAACCCAGCCATCCCCGCCCTCTGTCTCTCATCCCCTTCCCCCAACACGCGCACTCTGGCCTCCACATCCAGGCAGCATCTGGCCTCTGCCCGCCCCTCTCTCTGGTCCAGGCCACTCTGACCCCGTGGGCAGCGACCCGGACTCCTCTGCATGGGCCCGCTCTGTCCCCGCGGGGCACTCTGCTGCCACCTTGTGGGCACAGGATCACTTGCGCCTCCCCGAACCTGCATGGAGCTTCCTTGGAAGCTCCCACAGGCTCACTGGGAACGCAGACCTTGTCTCCAGGACTGAGTCCACTCTGGCAGAGAGGAAGGGGTCTGGAAGACACAGGAGGAGGAAGACCATCCCCTGGTGCCACGTGAAGCCTGGCTGCGGAGGGCCCCTTCCCCTAAGTAACCCCCCAGTGCGCAGGGTCTGGCCCCCAACCATGCCAGATGGTCCCCAGCCCGGAAGTCTCGGAAAGGATCTGGCTGAGTGGACGCCCCCGCATCCCGTGCGCCCCAGAAAGGTCTTCCTGGGCCACCAGGCCTGGCTGGGTCCAGCTGTCACTGAGAGAGTCAGTTCCTAGGCAGTTTGATAAGTCCAGAGTCCCCGGGGAGGAGATAGGGGTCTGGGGTTCTCGAGGAGAAGGAAAGGACAATTTTTTTTTTTTCTTCTCTACATTCCTTAGTCCTTAGTCGCATAAAACTTTTTTTTTCTTTAAGCCGGGAACACAGCAAACAACTCAGTTTAAACTCTGTGCTAGGGATTATATAACAACAGTGTATCCTGCTTGAGGACAGTTTCTCCTTTCTGAAAACCTTCCGACTAATCCTGATATTTTAAATATATATGAGGGAATGGGTCTGGTAGGATCTTTCTATTGTTAAATTCTAATCCTGTCAGCCTAAAATGTAACCTGTGGGAGTGGGTCTGCTAAAATTTTTACAACCTCGAGACATTCTTTTGATTTATTGTAATAACTAATTTTAAAATATACAGCTCCCTTGCTAACACTAGCGAGGGGGCCACTCTCCGTCCCCCTTCTGATGCCTACGTCAGAAGCTTTGTCTGTCCCTTTTTCACTTTAATAAAACTCTGCTACACAAAAGTTCTTGAGTGATCAAACCTGGTCCCTGGTCCCGAAGCTAAATCTTCTTCTTTGGAGATCACGAATCCGACACCATTCCTTCATCGTTAAGTGTCAACTACAGATTGCACTTATCAAGAGCATTGACAATGATGAACAACAAAGGCACTCGCCATCTGCCTCTACGGAGACTGAACCCCATCCCCCTGTGGCTGCTGACCTGCAACACACCCTGAGGGAGTTCAGGGTGGAGTGAGGCACTCTGTGCTCCAGGGAATCTGGTGGGACCGGTCTTTAGATAGTTGGATGTTTTTAGGAACAGATTTTGTGATCTCAATCCTGGCATCTCCTCATATCTAGAGAAGCACTAAATCCCTTCCTGGTGACATCAGATCCTCATGACTCACAAAACCCTTTCGTAAAATGAGCGCTTCATGGTATTGAACTCCCCCTTCCCCAAAACCTTACATATTGACCTTCCCCCCACTGCCGCTTTGGAGCAGTCTCTCAGAGCTCTCTGAGATGCCGCCTCCCAGGCTGCAGGTCTCATTTTGCCCCAAATAAAACTTAACTCACAACTCTCAAGTTGTACATCTATTTTTAGTCGACATTTATGGCGACGGATAAAGCGACCCAGAGTGGACTTCCTTCCTGCGACTGGACTCCACGAGGAACCGGAGCTGTTGTACCAGCAGCAGCCCCTTGCGCCCATCCACCTCCTCAGGGAGTGCAAACGGATTTGGGTAAGTCTCTCCTGGTTCTTGGGTCTCCCGTATTGGTTGAGATTCTGAGTTTTATTTGGCGGTGGAGGCGGTTACCTGCCCCCTCCCACCAGGAAAGACACTGGGGTGGGGGGGCCCGGGTGAGACGTCCGGGGCATACCCACTCATGGTCTACACACTGAGTGGGACTCAGCTGAAAGATACCGAGGAATCCCCACTCCCAGTCAAAAGATGCTGGGTGGGGGACTGGCTGAAAGATGCCAGGAGAATTGCCCACCCAGTGGAAAGGTACTTGGTAGGGGGGCTTGACTGGGAAAAAAATCAAGGAATACCCAGGGCTCGGCTGAAAGATGCTGAGGTCGCTCCGTTGTAGGGGACTGAATAGTGTTGGCTGAGTGGTTAAGTAAGAGGCTGATCTGACACTAAATTTGACTGCCATTGTAGAATTTGTCAGGGTAAAAGTGAGGAAAATACATGAGAGCTTTGCTCTGAGGAAAAGGGACAAGACTCTTCCCGCTGGTTTCGGTTTTCTCAGATGGCTGAGAAATTTACAGGAGTGATGGAGGCTTAGTCCTCATACCGTGCAGTGGTCCCATGGGGAAACCCACTCATTAATTAAAATACTCGTTCATCCAGGGGTCGCACATAAGAACTGCCATTCAGCGACCTGAGCAGCCATAGTGGTCTTAGATTGCCAGAGGCAGAACCCGAGACACGTAAGATGAGCTGAAATGACTCTGGGGTGACTCCTGGAGGGGTTAAGCTCACAAGCAACACATGGGCCCACCACACAAGTTCGCTAGTGACTTTTATCCCTGACAAATTCAGCTTAAAATGGGATACAGAATCTCTCAAAAATAGAAACAAAGGGATGTCAGAAAGCCAGCTTCTGACTAACACTCATGTACAATACACACGGAGCTCATACTTGCAAGTACCTAGTTAATTGGAGAAATTAAACTAGAAGAGATCTTAACCTAAAATGGCCAAGTTGGGGTTCTTTGATATTCTAAAAGTTTTTGTGTGCACAATTAGAGAAGGCCGGCCATGGTTTGACTGGTATCTAGAAGCTTCTAAAGCGGGAAATGATAGAGTAACTTCTTTGCAGCAAATCAACACGAAATGCTTGCAACTATCAGAACTAAAAAGGCTGCTAGCACTCACTTTGCCAGGTCACAGGTCTAGGTGGAACTGGGAAGTCACATTCGGCATTTATGCCATTCGGCTTTTGATTTGGGGGCATCACTTTACCATCTTTGGGGGGCGCTCTTGCCACTTGGCTTTTGATTTCTGGGCATCTCTTTGCCTTTTGTTTCATTTGGAGTGTGACTCCTGGCTGGTGAAGTTCCAGTTTGGTTTGGTTTGGTTTGGTGGTTTGGTTTGAGTGCACAGACATCTGATACAAACTATTCTACCTAATATGTGAATTGCTCACTCTAAGATTCCACACCCTACCTGGGAACCCCTTGGAAAAATTTTTTTAATGACTGGTTAATCTATAGCTATGATCCAATGACAAGAAAAGTGGCCTAAAAATATTAGATCTTTATTGACATAGGATAGGAAAATGAACTGAAGTTCCCTTATGTCCAGGACTTTCTCCTGTAATCAACAGCCTGGGGCTGATCAAACTAAGACACCTACTTCCCCAGAGGGACAATCCCTACTGGGGCCAACCTGCCCTTTTTAGCAGGGCCAAGTTGAGTACTAAATTTTGGTCTAGTTAGTCTAAATTTTAGCTATAAAACTATGGTCACCAAAAAAAGAATTACAATTTTTGACAGCGTGGTCACAATATTCTTTAGACTCCAGAGGAAACTTAGAGAAAAAATTTATCTCTTTAAGAATTCTTGCCCTGAGGAAATAACTCCTCCTATACCTTTAGACCAGAGCTCTCTGGATCACTTATCTAGACCATATCTAATTCTTGAAACCAAAAGGAACAAAAAGGGGAATAAAGCCTTTTAAAATCTTACTCCAAACATTTTTTTATTCATAACTAAGTTTGGAAAGCAAAACTGTAGGATCTCTTGTGTCTCTTTGCATGTATGTATATCTGAGTGTGTGTCTTTTTTTTTTTAAATAATATTGCTGATGGCTGAGATCAATTTGTAAATGAGCTCTAATCTGCTGCTGCTAAGTCACTTCAGCCGTGTCTGACTCTGTGTGAGCCCACCAGGCTCCCCGCCCCTGGGATTCTCCAGGCAAGAACACTGGAGTGGGTTGCCGATTCCTTCTCCAGTGCATGAAAGTGAAAAGCGAAAGTGAAGTTGTTCAGTCGTGTCTGACTCTTAGAGACCCCAGGGACTGCAGCCTACCAGGCTCCTCCGCCCATGGAATTTTCCAGGCATTTAATTGGCCTTAAAAAAAAGAAGTAAGCACTTACAAATCAAATAATTCTAAATACAAGAGAAAGTAACCTAAATGAATTTCAGGTTCACATGAATGAACTGGGAAATATTCAGTATTAAATACCTGATATTAATGTTTGTCTAAATAATGTAGGCATGTCTAAGAGTAATTAACATTAAGCAGAATATTTTCATTGTACCTAGGTTTAATATTAGTTAAATATTAGTATATCTGTTACAAATTTGTCAGCAAGGAAATTACCTAGCGTGAAGAAACTTCTAAAAAAATGTACATGAAATGAGAACTCTATTAGGAATGTCTGTCTAAAATAGTCTATCCAGATTGGGGTAACTTGAACTTCTAAGGGTTGTGCTAAATCAAGTGTTGGAAGTCTAATGAATAGCTAAGTCATTTCCAAATAAAATAAGAATTTGAAACATTTACTACTAAACACTCCCTCTTATAGAGGAATTAAAGAGATTTAGGATTAAAAATAAATGATGTTTGGTGCCATCCTAAAATGTTCTAAGAAAATGTCATGCGAGTGTATGTTCCTCGATTCTTTGTCTCGTCACAACAAAGATTTGGAGTGACGGACATTGAAGCCCCCTCGGTGTGTCGCAGCTCTCAGGTCTTGGATAGACCGTGTTATAGCTCTCAGGTCTCAAATGGACCGTGTTATAGCTCTTAGACAAATCAGTGTTACAGCTCAGTGTTACAGCTCTATTTTATTTAGAAGATAGCAGGAAAATCCATCTTCGAGGCGTGAGGGCACGTCGATCTAAAGACACGAGGAGAGGAGCGCCTAACAAAAACAAAGGTTTTAGAAATTATCACTGGTATTTATGCTCACCAATCTATAGAATGCTAATATAAAAGTCAGCTTTTGGTTGCTTAAGGGAAGTAGGAAGTGTGTTTTTGGTAAAAAGGGTGTGAGAATGAAATTGCATTTTGTGAAGGGAAAAGGAAGTAAGCCTGACTTACAGGTGGCTTTTTAGGATGGAAGATGACAGTAATGGGTGCAGAAAGCGATGAGGTTTGTGAAAAGTGAACCCTGAGGAGAAGAGTTTTTTATATGGTTATGTTGCTGCTGCTGCTGCTGCTGCTAAGTTGCTTCAGTCGTGTCCGACTCTGTGCGACCCCATAGACGGCAGCTCACCAGGCTCCCCTGTCCCTGGGATGACCCCATAGACGGCAGCTCACCAGGCTCCCCTGTCCCTGGGATTCTCCAGGCAAGAACACTGGAGTGGGTTGCCATTTGGTAGTTAGAATAGGGAAAAGGAGTCCAAAATGGCAGTGGCTAAAAGACAAGGAAGGGAAAAGCCCGCGAAAATAAAACAAAGGAAGGTCCGAGGACAGGAGTGAAGACCTCAGGTATAACAAACAGCACTCCTGGCTAAGCCCAATTTGCATAGGGCAGGCCCAGGGGGAGGAAAAACCACGTAAAAGGAGGAGCCAAAGCCCGCCCTCTCTCTCCCTCCCTACTCCCCGCTGCCTCCTGCGTGTGCTCTTTTTCTCTCTCTCCCGCGTGCTGGCGTCCTCCTCCACTCTCTTCTCTTCAAGTCTTTGGGTTGCATGCCCTCACACTTTGAGGATGGATTCTCCTGCTATCTTCTAAATAAAATAGAGCTGTAACACTGATTTGTCTAACAGCTATAACACGGTTTGTCCAAGACCCGAGAGCTGTGATGCGCCAAGGGCTTTAATGTCTGTCACTCCAAATCTTTGTTGTGGATGAGACAGACCGAGGAATATGCACTCGCCTGACAGTTAGGACCAAGTTTGGGGCTTCCCTGGTGGCTCAGATGGTAAAGCATCTGCCTGCAATGCTGGAGACCTAGGTCCCTGGGTCAGGAAGATCCCCTGGAGAAGGAAATGGCAACCCACTCCTGTACTCTTGCCTGGAAAATTCCATGGACAGAGGAGCCTTGTAGGCTACAGTCCATGGGGTCACAAAGAGTCGGACATGACTGAGCGACTTCACTTCACTTCAGGACTAAGTTTACCTTTTAAGTAAAGTAAGCTGGTGCATACACTTGAATTTAGCTTCTCTCTCTGTTAAGAGGATACCTTTTCCTCAGATATTGAACTGCCTTTGATGATGGATTTAAGTTTCTTTTACTCTTTTTTTAAAATTTTTTTTTACCTTTTTATTTTTTTATTTTTATTTTTACTTTATTTTACTTTACAATACTGTATAGGTTTTGCCATACATTGACATGAATCCAGCACGGGTGTATATGCGTTCCCAAACATGAACCCTCCTCCCACCTCCCTCCCCATAACATCTCTCTGGGTCATCACCATGTACCAGCCCCAAGCATGCTGTATCCTGCGTCGGACATAGACTGGCGATTCGATTCTTATATGATAGTGTACATGTTACAATGCCATTCTCCCAAATCATCCCACCCTCTCCCTCTCCCTCAGAGTCCAAAAGTCCGTTATACACACGTGTCTTTTTTGCTGTCTTGCATACAAGGTCGTCATTGCCATCTTTCTAAATTCCATATATATGTGTTAGTATACTGTATTGGTGTTTTTCTTTCTGGCTTACTTCACTCTGTATAATCGGCTCCAGTTTCATCCATCTCATCAGAACTGATTCGAATGTATTCTTTTTAACGGCTGAGTAATACTCCATTGTGTATATGTACCACAGCTTTCTTATCCATTCACCTGCTGATGGACATCTAGGTTGTTTCCATGTCCTGGCTATTATAAACAGTGCTGCGATGAACACTGGGGTACATGTGTCTCTTTCAATTCTGGTTTCCTTGGTGTGTATGCCCAGCAGTGGGATTGCTGGGTCATAAGGTAGTTCTATTTGCAATTTTTTAAGGAATCTCCACACTGTTCTCCAAAGTGGCTGTACTAGTTTGCATTTCCACCAACAGTGTAAGAGGGTTCCCTTTTCTCCACACCCTCTCCAGCATTTATTGCTTGCAGATTTTTGGATCGCAGCCATTCTGACTGGTGTGAAGTGGTACCTCATTGTGGTTTTGATTTGCATTTCTCTAATAATGAGTGATGTTGAGCATCTTTTCATGTGTTTGTTAGCCATCCGTATGTCTTCTTTGGAGAAATGTCTATTTAGTTCTTTGGCCCATTTTTTGATTGGGTCGTTTATTTTTCTGGAATTGAGCTGCATAAGTTGCTTGTATATTTTTGAGATTAGTTGTTTGTCAGTTGCTTCATTTGCTATTATTTTCTCCCATTCAGAAGGCTGTCTTTTCACCTTGCTTATAGTTTCCTTTGTTGTGCAGAAGCTTTTAATTTTAATTAGATCCCATTTGTTTATTTTTGCTTTTATTTCCAGAATTCTGGGAGGTGGATCATAGAGGATCCTGCTGTGATTTATGCCGGAGAGTGTTTTGCCTATATTCTCCTCTAGGAGTTTTATAGTTTCTGGTCTTACATTTAGATCTTTAATCCATTTTGAGTTTATTTTTGTGTGCGGTGTTAGAAAGTGATCTAGTTTCATTCTTTTACAAGTGGTTGACCAGTTTTCCCAGCACCACTTGTTGAAGAGATTGTCTTTACTCCATTGTATATTCTTGCCTCCTTTGTCAAAGATAAGGTGTCCATATGTATGTGGATTTATCTCTGGGCTTTCTATTTTGTTCCGTTGATCTATATGTCTGTCTTTGTGCCAGTACCATACTGTCTTGATCACTGTGGCTTTGTAGTAGAGCCTGAAGTCAGGCAAGTTGATTCCTCCAGTTCCATTCTTCTTTCTCAAGATTGCTTTGGCTATTCGAGGTTTTCTGTATTTCCATACAAATGTTGAAATTATTTGTTCTAGTTCTGTGAAAAATATGGCTGGTAGCTTGATAGGGATTGCATTGAATTTGTAAATTGCTTTGGGTAGTATACTCATTTTCACTATATTGATTCTTCCAATCCATGAACATGGTATATTTCTCCATCTATTAGTGTCCTCTTTGATTTCTTTCATCAGTGTTTTATAATTTTCTATATATAGGTCTTTAGTTTCTTTAGGTAGATATATTCCTAAGTATTTTATTCTTTTCATTGCAATGGTGAATGGAATTGTTTCCTTAATTTCTTTTTCTAGTTTCTCATTATTAGTGTATAGGAATGCAAGGGATTTCTGTGTGTTGATTTTATATCCTGCAACTTTACTATATTCATTGATTAGCTCTAGTAATTTTCTGGTGGAGTCTTTAGGGTTTTCTATGTAGAGGATCATGTCATCTGCAACAGTGAAAGTTTTACTTCTTCCTCTCCAATTTGGATTCCTTTTATTTCTTTTTCTGCTCTGATTGCTGTGGTCAAAACTTCCAGAACTATGTTGAATAGCAGCGGTGAAAGTGGGCACCCTTGTCTTGTTCCTGACTTTAGGGGAAACGCTTTCAATTTTTCACCATTGAGGATAATGTTTGCTGTGGGTTTGTCATATATAGCTTTTATGATGTTGAGGTATGTTCCTTCTATTCCTGCTTTCTGGAGAGTTTTTATCATAAATGGATGTTGAATTTTGTCAAAGGCCTTCTCTGCATCTATTGAGATAATCATATGGCTTTTGATTATTTAATTATTATGGCTTTTATTTTTCAATTTGTTAATGTGGTGAATTACATTGATTGATTTGCGGATATTGAAGAATCCTTGCATTCCTGGGATAAAGCCCATTTGGTCATGGTGTATGATCTTTTTAATGTGTTGGATTCTGATTGCTAGAATTTTGTTGAGGATTTTTGCATCTATGTTCATCAGTGATATTGGCCTGTAGTTTTCTTTTTTTGTAGCATCTTTGTCAGGTTTTGGTATTAGGGTGATGGTGGCCTCATAGAATGAGTTTGGAAGTTTACCTTCCTCTGCAATTTTCTGGAAGAGTTTGAGTAGGATAGGTGTTAGCTCTTCTCAAAATTTTTGGTAGAATTCAGCTGTGAAGCTGTCTGGACCTGGGCTTTTGTTTGCTGGAAGATTTCTGATTACAGTTTCAATTTCTGTGCTTGTGATGGGTCTGTTAAGATTTTCTATTTCTTCCTGGTTCAGTTTTGCAAAATTGTACTTTTCTAAGAATTTGTCCATTTCTTCCACATTGTCCATTTTATTGGCATATAACTGCTGATAGTAGTCTCTTATGATCCTTTGTATTTCTGTGTTGTCTGTTGTGATCTCTCCGTTTTCATTTCTAATTTTATTGATTTGATTTTTCTCTCTTTGCTTCTTGATGAGTCTGGCTAATGGTTTGTCAATTTTGTTTATCCTTTCAAAGAACCAGCTTTTGGCTTTGTTGATTTTTGCTATGGTCTCTTTTGTTTCTTTTGCATTTATTTCTGCCCTGATTTTTAAGATTTCTTTCCTTCTACTAACTCTGAGGTTCTCCAATTCTTCCTTTTCTAGTTGCTTTAGGTGTAGAGTTAGGTTATTTATTTGACTTTTTTCTTGTTTCTTGAGGTATGCCTGTATTGCTATGAACTTTCCTCTTAGCACTGCTTTTATAGTGTCCCAGAGGTTTTGGGCTGTTGTGTTTTCATTTTCATTAGTTTCTATGCATATTTTGATTTCTTTTTTGATTTCTTCTGTGATTTGTTGGTTATTCAGAAGTGTGTTGTTCAACCTCCATATGTTGGAATTTTTAATAGTTTTTTTCCTGTAATTGAGATCTAATCTTAATGCATTGTGGTCAGAAAAGATGCTTGGAATGATTTCAATTTTTTTGAATTTATCAAGTTTAGATTTATGGCCCAGGATGTGATCTATCCTGGAGAATGTTCCATGAGCACTTGAGAAAAAGGTGAAATTCATTGTTTTGGGGTGAAATGTCCTATAGATATCAATTAGGTCTAACTGGTCTAATGTATCGTTTAAAGTTTGCGTTTCTTTGTTAATTTTCTGTTTAGTTGATCTGTCCATAGGTGTGAGTGGGGTATTAAAGTCTCCCACTATTATTGTGTTATTGTTGATTTCCCCTTTCATACTTGTTAGCATTTGTCTTACATATTGCGGTGCTGCTATATTGGGTGCATATATATTTATAATTGTTATATCTTCTTCTTGGATTGATCCTTTGATCATTATGTAGTGGCCTTCTTTGTCTCTTTTCACAGCCTTTGTTTTAAAGTCTATTTTATCGGATATGAGTATTGCCACTCCTGCTTTCTTTTGGTCTCTATTTGCATGGTATATCTTTTTCCAGCCCTTCACTTTCAGTCTGTATGTGTCCCTTGTTTTGAGGTGGGTCTCTTGTAAGCAGCATATAGAGGGGCCTTGTTTTTGTATCCATTCAGCCAGTCTTTGCCTTTTGGTTGGGGCATTCAACCCATTTACATTTAAGGTAATTATTGATAAGTATGATCCTGTTACCATTTACTTTATTGTTTTGCGTTCGGGTTTATACACCCTTTTTGTGTTTCCTGTCTAGAGAATATCCTTTAGAATTTGTTGGAGAGCTGGTTTGGTGGTGCTGAATTCTCTCAGCTTTTGCTTGTCTGTAAAGCTTTTGATTTCTCCTTCGTATTTGAATGAGATCCTTGCTGGGTACAGTAATCTGGGCTGTAGGTTATTTTCTTTCATCACTTTAAGTATGTCTTGCCATTCCCTCCTGGCCTGAAGAGTTTCTATTGAAAGATCAGCTGTTATCCTTATGGGAATCCCTTTGTGTGTTATTTGTTGTTTTTCCCTTGCTGCTTTTAATATTTGTTCTTTGTGTTTGATCTTTGTTAATTTGATTAATATGTGTCTTGGGGTGTTTTGCCTTGGGTTTATCCTATTTGGAACTCTGTGTTTCTTGGACTTGGGTGATTATTTCCTTCCCCATTTTAGGGAAGTTTTCAACTATTATCTCCTCAAGGATTTTCTCATGGTCTTTCTTTTTGTCCTCTTCTTCTGCGACTCCTATAATTTGAATGTTGAAGTGTTTCATATTGTCCTGGAGATCTCTGAGATTGTCCTAATTTAATTCGTTTTTCTTGTTTCCTCTGATTCATTTATTTCTACCATTCTATCTTCTATTTCACTAATCCTATCTTCTGCCTCCGTTATTCTGCTATTTGTTGCCTCCAGAATGTTTCTGATCTCATTTATTGCATTATTCATTATATATTGAATCTTTTTTATTTCTTCTAGGTCCTTGTTAAACCTTTCTTGCATCTTCTCAATCCTTGTCTCTAGGCTATTTATCTGTGATTCCATTTTGATTTCAAGATTTTGGATCATTTTCACTATCAATATTCAGAATTCTTTCTCAGGTAGATTCCCTACCTCTTCCTCTTTTGTTTGGTTTGGCGGGCAACTCTCCTGTTCCTTTACCTGCTGAGTATTCCTCTGTCTCTTCATCTTGATTATATTGCTGCGTTTGGGGTGGCCTTTTTATATTCTGGTAATTTGTGAAGTTCTCTTTATTATGAAGCTTCCTCACTGTGGGTGGGGTTGTATCAGTGGCTTGTCTAGGTTTCCTGGTTAGGGAGGCTTGTGTTGGAGTTCTGGTGGGTGGAGCTAGGTTTCTTCTCTCTGGAGTGCAGTGGAGTGACCAGTAATGGGTTATGAGATGTCAAAGCTTTTGGGGTAACTTTGAGCTGCCTGTATATTAAACCTCAGGGGTGTGTTCCTGTGTTGCTGGAGAATTTGTGTGGTATGTCTTGTTCTGGAACTTGTTGATCCTTGGGTGGAGCTTGGTTTCAGTGTAGGTATGGAGGCATTTGATGAGCTCCTATTGCTTAATGTTCCCTGAATTCAGGAGTTCTCTGATGTTTTCAGGCTTTGGACTTAAGCCTCCTGCTTCTGGTTTTCAGTTTTATTTTTACAGTAGCCTCTAGACTTCTCCATCTATACAGCACCGATGATAAAACATCTAAGTTAAAGATGAAAAGTTTCTCCACATTGAGAGACACTCAGAGAGGTTCACTGAGTTACAAGGAGAAGAGAAGAGGGAGGGGGTAGTTAGAGGTGACTGGAATGAGATGCGGTGAGATCAAAAGAGGAGAGAGCAAGCTAGCCAGTAGTCACTTCCTTATGTGCGTTCCATAGTCTGGACTGCTCAGAGGTATTTATGGAGTTATACAGGGAAGAGGAGAGGGAGGAAGTAGACAGAGATGGCCAGGAGGATAAGAGAGAGGAATGAGAAGGAGAGAGACAAATCCTGCCAGTAACCAGTTACTTAGGTGTTCTCCACCGTCTGGAACACACAGAGATTCACAGAGTTGGATAGAGAAGAGATGGGGGAGAAAAGAGACAAAGGCCACCTGGTGGAGAAAAAGGAGAGTCCAAAGGAGGAGAGAGTGGTCAAGCCAGTAATCTCGCTCTCAGGTAAAATTGGGTAGTGAAGTTTGGGTTTTTAAATGTACAAAATTGACAACAAAAACCAAAGAGCAAAGATTAAAAATCTAGAGTAGAGGTTGGATTTTCAAAAATATAATATTAAAGAAAAGAAGCAGAAGGAAAAAGGAAAAAAGAAAGAAAAAGAAAAGAAAAAAAAAAGCCCAAGATTAAAAAAAAAAAAACACACACCAATAACCACCCAAAGACTATATATGGTGTTTGCCTTAAAAAAAAAAAAAAGTCTTTTTTTTTGAATAGTAATAATAGGTTATAGAAATAAAAATTAGAGGAGAAATAGAAGACTTAACTATTAAAAAAAGTTAGAAAAAAAAGGAATGATTTTAAAAATAGTAAAAATATATCTGGCTCTTCTCTGATGTTGTGGGCAGTGTGGGGTCACTTCCAAGGCGGTTCCCTCTGTTTAACTTCTTCTTTATGCTGGTTTTTTAGGTTCACTAGTTCATTCACGCTGTGGGGAGGGGGGATGCTGCAAACAAACAGCACTGTCGTGTGCACACAGTGTCTCAGCCCCGCTGGACCTGTCCCTTCTCGCGGAGTACAAACCGCTCCGGCTCTACGATGCTCAGCCGGGAACCGTCTGAGGCCGGCCCTAGGCTGCGTGCACTTCCCCGGTCTAAGCCCCTCAGGTTCGGTGCTCAGGTAGCCCTCAGAGGCACAGATTCGGTTGGGACTGCGTTTTGTGCCCTTCCCGGGTCCGAGTAGCTCAGGAGTTTGGCGAGTGCGATCGCTGCAACTTGTCGCCTTTTCTGCCTCTGCTGCTCAGTTTTCTGGGTGGACCGCTGGCTCCCCTTGTGAGGCAGATTGTGACTGTCCAGCACCCCCAGAAGTCTTAGCAAAGAAGCCTGCTTGCAGTTAGGTAAGTGAAGTCTCTCCGGGTCTGCAATTGCCCCTTTCCAGTCCTTACGGCTCTGGCTGCCTGTCCCCGGCGGGGAATGGTCTGCAGCCGGCTTTTTCCGTTCCGTCCTT
Source organism: Ovis canadensis (assembly GCF_042477335.2). Classification (NCBI taxonomy): domain Eukaryota; kingdom Metazoa; phylum Chordata; class Mammalia; order Artiodactyla; family Bovidae; genus Ovis; species Ovis canadensis. The sequence continues at coordinate 24,764,040 of NC_091253.1, read as the reverse complement.
TGTTCTGTGCTCGGTCCTGGCGGTGTCTTATGTTCAAGCTTTTCTCGTGGTAGCTATCCCACAGTCTGGTTTGCTAGCCCAAGTTAGATCGTTCTGGTTGCGCGTGGGGCGTTCCTGCCCGATTCTTACAAAGCTCTGCAGCCCGCGCCTCCCGCGCGTCCCTGCCCTGCCCCCACTTCCCAATGGCGGATGCAGGCGTCTGTGCTGCTTTTCCGCTGGGGGAGTTACTGTTGGGCTTGTAATCTCTTGGTTTTAATTATTTATTTATTTATCCCTTCCTGTTATGTTGCCCTCTGTGTTTCCAAGGCTCGCCACAGACTCGGCAGGGAGAGTGTTTCCTGGTGTTTGGAAACCTCTCTTCTTAAAATTCCCTTCCGAGGACGGAGCTCCCTCCCCACCTCCTTTGTCTCCTTTTTTGTCTTTTATATTTTTTCCTACCTGTTTTTGAAGACAATGGTCTGCTTTTCTGGTTGCCTGATGTCCTCTGCCAGCCTACAGAAGTTGTTTTGTGGAGTTTGTTCAGCATTGAAATGCTCTTTTGATGAATTTGTGAGGGAGAAAGTGGTCTTCCCGTCCTATTCCTCCGCCATCTTAGGACCGCCCTCCGTTTCTTTTACTCTTAAATGATCTGTTCTGAAATCCCTTATTGTTACCTTGGCTAAGTGAATAATATTGTTTCACAATGACCTATAATCCTATCTGACTGAGTGTTCTAAACATTTTTGATATTTGTTGACAAAGCTTCCTAAATCATTCTAATGAAGAAGATTTCTAGCTTACTTTGGGATGCTTCAGAGGGTCCCTGAAACATCCCAAAGAGAGATATTACACTGATTAGGTTCATTTTGTATACAGAATAACATGGGAGTATTGTCAAGTGAGTAATAAGTCTCGGGTTATAATGTATGGTAAATGTTACTAATATCGGAGAAGGCAGTGGCACCCCACTCCAGTACTCTTGCCTGGAAAATCCCATGGATGGAGGAGCCTGGTGGGCTGCAGTCCATGGGATCGCTAAGAGTCAGACACGACTGAGCGACTTCACTTTCACTTTTCACTTTCATGCATTGGAGAAGGAAATAGCAATCCACTCCAGTGTTCTTGTCTGGAGAATCCCAGGAACAGAGGAGTCTAGTGGGCTGCCATCTATGGGGTCGCACAGGGTTGGACACGACTGAAGCGACTTAGCAGCAGCAGCAGCAGCAGCAGCAGCAGCAGCAGAAACTGTATGGAGTTCCTAAAATTTTTATGTCTAGGTAAAATGTTATCAGGCATAATTCTAGTTACTATCTCAAAATATTGTCATAGCACTAACCAAGTTTTGCCAAAATGCTTCCTCTTCAAGATTTATAAAAAGGACTTTTGGACAAATGCCCAGTTCAGTTTCTGAACTGGGTCTAATGAAAAACCTGATGACTTCACAAAGGTTAACAAAAAGACTGAATGAACTGATGAATATGCTTGTAACTTTTATGGTTTCTATCTGAAAAATTACTGATTTGAATCTGCGTTTTCCAGGTGTAAGAAAAAAAAAAAAACCTTCCCCTCAAACTAATTATGACAGTAATTGGTAAAATTATGTTTTATAAACAAATTGAAACATTTATCTTTTCTCTATATCTGAACCTCCAGAGATTGGAAGCTCTTAGTTTCCAGCAACTTTATCAGATAAGTTAGGAAGGTTATCTCAATAACAGGGACAGAGATCTCAAGGAATTTTGGAGACCTTGAGAAGGCAAAAATTTTCTTAGCTCTTTTAGGCAAAATCTGATAAGCCTTTGGCATGACTTTTCTAGCCCTGAAAGGTTTTATTTTAAAACTTCAGTCTGAGACTGTATAAAGTCTCAGCAAAGCAAAAAAGTCTATGATCAATTATGGTTCTAGAAGTCATCAGGCCAAGTTTATTGAGACCAAACCTATATTACAAACACTTCTTACTTTGGTTATATCTGGTAAAAATGATGGTGATTTTAGGGACAAAGAGATGTTTCAATGAATGTTAAATCCCAGTTTGTTAGTGGAGGTCTGTATCTACTATTTCCTGGATAGTTCTTTGCTGTTAGGATATATTAATGCAAAATTTAATTAAATTATTAAACGACACTCTAGGGTTGTTTCTGAAGCTTGTCTCAGTAATCTGTCTTTGGATGAAGATCAGATGCCTCACACGTGACCTTCAATCAAGACTGGAAGACGACAAAATTTAAGGAACTGTCTCCAACCTGGAAGGACCTTTCTATCAGGTTCTCTGAACTAGGTCACACCCAGTGAAACCAAACGGAAACTGACTCAGGGTTAACTCCCACTTCCAAAGGACCCTGAGCTGCACTGGTCCATAGAGAGGCCTGCTGACCTCAGATTCACCTTAAAACAGTGCTCAAACAGAGGAAACTACACCACAGGAGGATGAGAAGACGATGACATCACCCAAGATGCTGATCTGACTTTTATGATTGTTTATAATGTTTTCCTGATTCCTTGGACCTATGCCTATCAGCCACATGTTTTCTATCATGGACATCGTCTCATCCATTAAAAGGAAAACTCCCCCAGTTATGGGGAAGATCTACATGGTTAACACCAGGCTATGGTCATTTAGGTTTAAAGGCTCCTCTATGTTGGAATGGTTAAATCATACTAAAAATGATCAACCTGCTAATTATGAGACAAGGCTGGGTGCTTTATGAACTATGCCTATTATTACCCATAGAGAGAGTGATTGGTGTGGAACTCAGGGGATTTGTGGCACTAATTTATGCCTTCACATCTACAGGGATGGATACGAAGGTGTAGCCTGGGATTCCCATGAATTTAAGCTCATCAGTTCAGTTCAGTTCAGTCGCTCAGTCGTGTCCGACTCTATGGGACCCCATGAATCGCAGCACGCCAGGCCTCCCTGTCCATCACCAACTCCCGGACTTCACAGATTCACATCCATCGAGTCAGTGATACCATCTAGCCATCTCATCCTCGGTCGTCCCCTTCTCCTCCTGCCCCCAATCCCTCCCAGAAATCCCAGGGCTGATCTCCTTCAGAATGGACTGGTTGGATCTCCTTGCAGTCCAAGGGACTCTCAAGAGTCTTCACTAACACCACAGTTCAAAAGCATCAATTCTTCGGCACTCAGCCTTCTTCATAGTCCAACTCTCACATCCATACATGACCACAAGAAAAACCATAGCCTTGACTAGACAGACCTTAGTCGGCAAAGTAATGTCTCTGCTTTGAATATACTATCTAGGTTGGTCATCACTTTTCTTCCAAGGAGTAAGCATCTCTTAATTTCATGGCTGCAGTCACCATCTGCAGTGATTTTGGAGCCCAAAAAAATAAACTCTGACAGTTTCCACTGTTTCCCCATCTATTTCCCATGAAGTGATGGGACCGGATGCCATGATCTTCATTTGCTGAATGTTGAGCTTTAGGCCAACTTTTTCACTCTTCTCTTTCACTTTCATCAAGAGGCTTTTTAGTTCCTCTTCACTTTCTGCCATAAGGGTGGTGTCATCTGCATATCTGAGGTTATTGATATTTCTCCCGACAATCCTGATTCCAGCTTGTGTTTCTTCCAGTCCAGCGTTTCTCATGATGTACTCTGCATAGAAGTTAAATAAGCAGGGTGACAATATACAGCCTTGACGTACTCCTTTTCCTATTTGGAACCAGTCTGTTCCATGTTCAGTTCTAACTGTTGCTTCCTGACCTGCATACAGATTTCTCAAGAAGCATGTTAACAGATTAGAGGTGATCCTAACCAATCTACCATTGGTATGATCCCAGTGTGTCAAAGATCTGTATTCTACTGGTATGACCACTTAGCAGCTTGTGTGTGTGTGTGTGTGTGTGTGTGTGTGCCTTCAGTGGTGTTGGAGGATGTAATTGACCATATCTAAGCCTTAACAACTTCCATAAGCTTTAAATGGTAGTAACTGGGCTATTAGCCTATTAAATTCTGTGTCTATGATGAGAAAGACAGTGCTAGGCAACTGCAAGGCCCTTGATACCTTATAGCATCTCAGGGAGATATCTGTGCTATAATTAAAATTGAATGCTGTATTTTCATACCTGATAAATCCTTTAATGTAACACATTTGAACCACGTGAAAAATCAGATTTCTGCTTTAAGTGATTCATTCCCTAGTCTTGACGATCTTTAAAAAAAACTGGTGTGGGAGGCTCAGGGCTAAAATATTTACTTTTAATTCCACTAATGTTATTAATATACCATTTGTATTTTGCTTGTTTCACAAGATTATTATTTCTTGTATTACCAAGTATTTGACTGAGCCTCCAGTGGAAATGAGGACTAGACTTGAAGCAGTGGATCAAATGAATAGCTCGATATATGATCAATGACTGTAGCAGTGTAACTGTAGGTATGAAAAGATGCAACAAAGGAAATGCTTCCCTGGACCATAACTAGAAGACAGGTGTCCAGAGATCTTTGACTGTTAAGACCTAGTCCAGTAATAGCACATTGAGTGTTTTAGGACAAAGACCTTCAAAACTGGGAACGAGGCTTCCCAGCAACGCGGGACAAAATGGTCATGAAACGCCCCCCAGAGTATGGATGTATGACCACAAGGGGCTGTGTCAACTACAAATTGGCACTTACCAAGAGCATCACCAGCAACTGAACAACAAAGGCATTCGCCATCTGCCTCTACGGAGACTGAACCCCATGCTGCTGCAGCTGCTGACCTGCAACACCCCCCCGAGGAAGTTCAGAGTGGAGTGAGGCACTCTGCTCCAGGGAATCTGGTGGGACCGGTCTTTAGACAGTTGGATGTTTTTAGGAACAGATTTTGTGATCTCAATCCTTGCATCTCCTCATATCTAGAGAAGCATTAAATCCCTTCCTGGTGACATCAGATCCTCATGACTAACAAAAACCTTTCGTAAAATGAGTGCTTCATGGTATTGAACTCCCCCTTCCCAAAAATCTTATATATTGACCTTCCCAGCTGCTGCTTTGGAGCAGTCTCTCAGAGCTCTCTGAGATGCTGCCTCCCAGGCTGCAGTCCTCATTTTGTCCAAAATACAACTTAACTCACAACTCTCAAGTTATACATCTGTTTTTAGTTGACATAAGCTATCATCACCATCCTCTGAGTCCACAAGACTCCTGAGTGCTGGGATCCTTGGTCCTCAGCCGGGGCCTCACTGGGGACAGTGGAGCCGCTCCCCCAGGTTTTGGACCCTAGAGTGGGGAGACCAGAGCCAGGGCAAGGGTTTTTCACGGCAGAGGGGACTTTACCTGGGGGGTGGGGGTGCAGCTGCGGCTTCTGGGCTCCCCGACTTCACTCTGCAGGGATGAGAGGGGGGGCACCTTCTCTGCCACCAGGATCCTTTGGGACAGAGACCCCCAAACCCAGGATGGACATGTCCTGGTGCTGGCCAGGTGGACAGGGTCTCCGGGGGTCTGTTGGCAAGGGCCCTTGTGAGGTGGGGTCTGCCCTGCAGCCAGTCCTGCGAGCCCCGGTGTCACCCTGGCAAGACCCAGGAGACCCTAGAGCCATGTGAACAGGCAGGATCCCCAGGGAACTGGCTTGGCCCATGGGTGGGTAGGTGGAGGGCCATCAAGGAAAAGAGTCCCAGGAGGAGGCTACAGAGGAGAGGGGGCTCAGGGGACATCACAGCAAAGGCACTCGCTGACCCTCTCTGCCGGAAGCCAGCACGGGAGATCCCACCCATGGCAAAGGTCATGAGGAAGAGACCTGTCGGGCAAAGGCGAGATCAGGCCTCGAGGGACCCCCCGGACCTTCCTGAGCATCTACCCCAAAACCAGAATCTGTCTGTCTTACTATTTTATGACTTTCACCAACTCCTCTGACATTAGCAGGGGGCTATCCCCAACCACCTTTCTCTGGAAAAAGTTAACTTAGAGCTCCAGTTAATAGTCTCCTGCATATAAAAGGAGTGTCTCAGCTCAAACCCCTCTGATGGCTCTCTAACTTGCCTGACAGGTTTCCCCGGACTTTTACAACTGTGCACGTGATTGTTTACAGCCTCCCAACCTCTAGAGGCACGGGAAGCTTAAAACATCTTAAAGATATAGAGCCTTTTAAAGAGCTAAGAATTATATTGGTGAAGGGTTTCATTGTTGAGTTAATGATTGCCACCAGGCCTCCATATCATTTGTCTTTTAGGCACCTGGGAGGATATTAATCAATGTAATTGGGATGCAGAAATACGAATATAGTAGTTTTGATGTTAGCAATACTATACTTTTGAGTTAATGAATTTTCTCTTTATTATAAATCACTGTACTCCTCTTTCTTTGTAATAAATCATTGTATCCTTGCTATGTAAGAATGTAACTTTATTTAGTGCTTTCTGAGAGTGACACCAGACTTTAGAAAGAACAACACTTTTAGGGCAAATAAGTTTTCTCGTTGACGGACCCTTATCAGAAAAGGATCATAAAATGCTAATAGGCCTCCTGGCCAGAAAATGATGTAAATCACCTAAGACCTGTGTATACAGATAGGTGTGCAGAGAGAAAGCCTGGTCTCGATAAGGGTCAGGGCTGCTGACCCTGCATGACTTTGTATTTTCCATTATTCTCTATGTACAGCTTAAGGTATATAAGCTCCCTGGAAAAATAAAGTTTTGGGCCTCGCCTCATCATTGCTTGGCTCCCCCGTGTCAATTCTCTCTTTCTTTCTTTCTTTCTCTCTCTCTTACTCTCTTTTTCAGGCTGATCCCCTGGAGCACAGGGGCTCGCTGTGTTCACTTTTCTGCCTGGGCTTCTAAGACCCACGCAAGAGGGAGCCCAAGGTGGGGCATCCTCCACTATTCAAGCGGGCACCTGTGGCCTACGTGAACAGTGTAAGCCCCTTGTCTTGGGACTTTATTGGCTTTCTGTGTAAACCAAGGAATATCGGCCTCTTTCTATTTTCTTAACTGCAACATTCTTTCTTTATCTCTCTATCTTTAAATAAATCCTTATCTCTCTATATATCTCTAAATAAATAAATAAATCTCAGTCGCCAACACCGTCCACGCTTCAGATACCCTGGATCCAACCAGGGCTGGTCCCCGGTACCTCTCCACCCCAGGAGGGGCTCCAGGGAGCTGGGCAGGCCTCCCAGGAAGTTGGATCACCGAAGGGTCCAGGTTCAGTGGACGCCTGAGTGGCAGCGTCAGAGCTCAGATTTTGACCCCAGTGAGAGCTCAGTTTAGGGCCAAGAGCAGAGCTCAAATTGTGATCAAGGAGTGGAGTTTAATAACGGTCTTCAGGGCATCAGGGCCAAGGTCTTCACTATCTGAGCTGTGGCTGTTAGTCATCTGTCTCAGTCGGCTAGGGCCACCATAACAGAATGCCACAGGCTGGGTGACAGAAACAAGGCAATCTACTGCTCTGTGATCAGCGCTCCTTGCAGGCAGGTGCGAGTTGGGCCTCTTCCTGGTCTGCAGGCGGCCCCCTTGCCCTGTATCCTCAGGTGGTAGGGAAGGACGGGTGCCCAACCTCCTGACCTGTGCAGCCCTCGTCTCTGAGAACCATCACATCGGGGCTTAGTGCTTCAGCGTGTGAATTTGGGGAGGACACCGTCCAGCCCTTGGCCCCTCAAAATTCACATCCTTCTCACATGCACAGTGCACTCACATCATCCCAACAGCCTCAGAAGCCCTAACTCATTACAGCACCGACACGGACGCCTAGAGCCCAAAGTCTCCCCTGATCTCTCACCGCACGTGGCTGAGGCCGGGTAGGATTCATCCTGGCAGATTCTTCTCCAGCTGTGAATCTGTGAAGCCAGACGAGTTAATACAGCAGTGGGATAGACTGAGAACAGACATTCCCACTGCAAAGGGGGAAACTGGAAGGAAGGATGGTGGGTTCCAACCCCAGCAAAGCTGGTCCTGCCTGGTGTCAGCCGACGACTCTGCTGTGACTGCAGGCGTCGGGCAGCGCTCTCGACCTGCGCCCCTGGACACCAGGAGACCCCCATTAGGGCAACCGAGAAGGTCTCCAGGCCCTGCCAAAGGTCCCCTGGGCCGCAGAAGTAATGCTGCCATCTGAGAACCACTGCCTCACAATGACCACTTCATATCAAATCACATCGACAAACACAGAGGCAACAGTCAATGTTTGAAGAATGAGTTTTCCAGGCTGGTGCTAGGTGCTGGGTGCCTTGAATACAAAGACAGATAAGAAGGTCCCAGCCCAAGGTCCCCCGGCCCTGGTGAACTGGAGTGAGGGTGGGGTGCACACAGGTGGCCCCAATGGAAACAGCAAAGGCACAAGCATTTTGCTTTCCATGTGAGGCAGTTGAGCCTGGGGCGGGTGATTGCCTGAGGGGAGCGATGGCCTGGGGATTGGCAGGGGGGCGTGGGGTTCAGAAAGTTCCATGGGGGCAGCCTGGGCAAGGAAGGTGTGCCATGCTGGTGCCACACTCACCTCTGCTCAAGGTCAGGTTCCTCCCCGTCTCTGGGCCCCAGGCTCTTTTGGACAGAGCCCAGCCTGTGGGAGCCGGGGGCTGGAGGGTGTGGGAGACCCAGGGGTGCTGAGCCACGGGAGGGCCAGGATTCAGGCCACCCCTGTCATCCGGGGCTGCCCCCTGCTGAGGCACCCACCTGTCCCTCAGCTTCCCCACGGCCCAGGGAGTGCCCCCAGTGCTCACCCTCTAGCAGTGTCCTCTCCACCTGTGACATGCCCTGGCCCTTTTCCAGGGTAAATCAAGCAGGGGAGTAAGATCTGCTCCCTGAGGCCATCCGGGGGCCAGGAAGATCTGAGGAAACGAAAGGCACTCTCCCCCGCAGGGAGGGGCTTGTTGCCCCCAGACTCACACCGAGGCCAGTAGGCACTTGGTGCAGCCTGGGCCGTCAGCCCCTGCCGACACTCCAAGGGGTCCTGGGAAAACTGTTCACAAAGGTCAGGTGAAAGGACAGCAGGGATCACTCCTGGCCCCCAGGTCAACAGCGGTCAGGAGCCACTGTTGCCACCCCCCACCGCTGGGTTCGGAGGAGTGCAGGAAGAGCCACGTTAGGGAAATTAAAATGGAAGAAGTCTTGTTCAGGCTTCAGAAGCAGGAGATCAGACCTCTGACCTGCTTCTGCCTTGCCTAGTCACTGCCTGGATTCTGTGCCTGCCTGCATGCACAGTCAGGTGACACTTTAGATCAGAAAGGGTCTTGGAATTCTTGAGTCCCTGAAGGGGTTGGTCTGGCCAACCTCCTGGGTCTAACTCACAACGTGAAGCAATCAGTTGAGAGGTTATAACTCACAACGTGAAGCAATCAGCATTGTAAAACTTTTTAAAAACAGAGCTGCATTTTTGTTGATGATGGTATCAGTTTGCAGCCTGGGCTTATAAGCAGGAGCCCCCAAAATTGCAATCTGAAGTCTCATCTGTGAGGTGGATGCACTGCTGGGGACCCTTTCCCAATTAGGACTCCAGATTGCTGGAGGGTCTTCCCAGAGCTTTTAAGTCTGGATAAGTAGTTGGCCCAAGCTGGTGATGTTTAATAAGTATTTACTTCTCTCTGTTATATATCTTTCTTTGCTTTTGTTTTAATGACTGTATATTAAAATTAAGTCAAATAGTCCTCTGTTAAATATTGAAATTGTTTATTTGTGTGTAACAAGTGGTTTCTTTTGTTAACAAATCCGTCAAACTTAAAACAATTTTCGGCAACACAGGTGGGTTCCCAGAGGCTGGCCGGAGGCGTTGATGGGAGAAGGGTGGGAAAGGGACACAGTCACTGCCACCATAGCCCTGGCGTCCCGGTGTGGCCGAAGAGCTGGCCTGCTGATGAAACTCCCACCCTCAGGTCTTGACAGTGGAAGCCTTTCTAGGCTCCTTATGGAACCGCCCTCTCTGCGAGGGTGGAGAAGCTGCCTGCCGGTCTCCTCCTGGGGTGGCTGAGAAATGGGCCCCCATCCCCAGCAGGCTCTGCCTTCTGGAAACAGAGAGAAGGCCAGGGAGGGTGCAGCCTGGCAGGCACTGCGGATCTGCCCCGCCCTGGGGCCTGGACCATCGGTGTTGACTGTGGGCAGCTGACCCTGCCCTGCCAGCAGAGCGCTTAAAGCCTCCCAGGCTCTGCTCACCTGAACCCGCCACCATGAAGGCTCTCCTCCTCCCCCTGCTCGCTGCTAACTTTGTCTTGCAGCCGGGTGAGGCTTGGGTGGGCCCCGGGGCAGAGCTGGGGGAGCAGGGCCCTGGGGGTGGGACGATGAGGGAGGCAAGAGGGGCCCAGAGGGAGGAGGTGGCTGGGAGGAGGCAAGCAGAAGGGGCTCGAGGCGCCGGTGGAGCCTGCGTGCAGGCGGGCTGCTGGCGGCCTGTTGGCCCTTCGCTGTGTGGACCTCAGCTTCGACCTGTCCTGCCCGAGGAGATGAATCACCAGGAGCTGGAGCCTCGCCCCAGGGACAGAGCCTGGCCGGCCAGGGATGCACCCACCACTCATTGCTCCGGGGACGAGGCCACTGAGAGGCACCTTGCCCGTTGATGCAGGCCATTTCGGAAGGGTCCTGTCCACCCTGCCCTCCCCTGCCTGGTGCCCCTCCCTCTCAGGAGCGTGGCATCGTGACAAGGCCTTAGGGTGGCTGGGCAGGGCGTCCCCATGTGCGGGACCCCTAGTCTGTGGCTCTTGTGCACGGGACAGTGCCCCCCACTCCATGCAGGAGAGGAGTAAACGAGGTTCCTGTCCCCCGGCACTGCAGAGAGGGGCAGCCCATTACCCCACCCCTCATTCCCCCACAGGCACAGCCCTCCAGTGTTACTCCTGCGAGGACCAGGGCAACAACGAGGGCTGCCAGCGTGTGCAGAACCAGGGCTGGGCCGAGCGCGTCGGTGAGTGGCCCGATGTCCCCCTGGCCTCTCTGCGTACTGCCCTGCCCCCCAAGCTGTCCCTCGGACTCCCCGCCCCCCGCCCCCCCGCGCCGTCCCCCAGAGGTCCCCCCTGCCCCGAGCCCTCCGCCCGGACGACCCGCCCCCAGCGCCGTCCCGGACGCCCCCTTCCCCCTCCTGCGCAGTCCCCGGACGCCCCACCCCCTCGCCGTCCTGCGCCCTCCCCCGGACGCCCTGCCCCCGGCGCTGTCCCCCAGACTCCTGCAGGCGCTCCAAGGGCCGGGGATTGGGTCTCCGCACTGGACTGTTCATCCTTCTGACCACCCGCCCACCGGCCCCCTTGTTCTCCCGTCCCGGCACAGATATGGGCGCTCCGTTTCCCATCCATCCACCCCGCCCTACCCCTTACGGATGGGACAGAGGACCCATCCATCTGTCCCCTCACCCATAACCCGTCCCTTTCACCGCTCGCCCTCAGCGCACCCATTGGCCCTCGTCCCTCCCACCCTGCATCCACTCATTCACTGAGCATCTCCAGTGCCGGCAGAGGGTCTGGATGCCCGGGCACGTGGACATGGATGAGACCAGGCCCCCGCTCTCACAGGGCTTGGGGTCGTCTGGGGGTCGACCCAAGCTCTGGAGTTTCAGGCAAGAGTCAGGACAGGAGGCAGGCCGCAGGAGCTGGGCAGGGCAGGTTGAGTGCCCAAGGCCCAGCCCTCCCCAGCATCTCCATCGCTCCTCCCTCCACAGAAGCCATCGGTCTCCTGACAGTCATCAGCAAAGGCTGCAGCTGGCACTGTGTGGAGGACTCGGGGAATTCCTTCCGGAGCAAGAAAACGTCGCATGCTGCTCCCCCGACCTGTGCAACGCCAGCGGGGCCCAGGCCCTGCAGCTGGCCGGCGTCACCTGGGTGCTGCTTGGTGCTCCTGGCTGTCTGCTGCCCTGGGGCCAGGCCCAGCTGTAGGATCCAGGAGGACCCTGCTGTCCCCTGTGCCAGGCAGCAGTGTCCAGGGTCCAGGCCACGCCTGACACACCTGGCCCCGTCACAGACCCTCTGAGACCCTCACTCAGGTCAGGCGACGCTCCCTGCCCTTCCCAGCTCTCCGTGGCTCCCTCGAGGACCCCTGCCCAGCTCCCACCGCCCAGCACGCTGGGCTTCATGATGTGAGACAGCCGGCAGATAGCCCACCAGACCCCTGCTCAATATTCCGACACACCCTTAACCCTTGCTCAAGCACGTCTTCCTCCGGGAAGACGTCTTCCTTCCTTCCTAACCCTGCCTGCCCCTGCACGAGCTGAGCCAGATTCTACCTGCAGCGTCCTCCACACCCAGCATGGAGCAGGCTCTCAGAAGGGCCCTGCAAAGGCTGAGAGGAAGTGTTCCGAGTAGGCCTGGAGTCAGCAGTGTGAGGTCCTGAGAGCCCCAAGAGAGGAAGCTCGGAGGGGCGGGCTTGTTCATGGGGGTCGGGGGGCAGCAATGCCATACACACAGTAGGCCCTTAACAAAGGCCTGTGGGCTTGGCGGCAGAAAGCCTCTGTCCTTGCTTGCCCCCAGGCGGAGGTCAGGGTCAGGGTCTGGGCCTGTGTGGGTGTAAACATGGAAACGTGGAGCACGTTTAGAGCTCATAGAAAGAAACCAAGCCAAGGACGAGGATCCCAAGCGCTGGTGCCCGGAAGGCCTCTGCAGGACCCAAGGTCCCGAGGGAAGGACTGCGGCGCTGAGAGCAGCCACATCCACTGAGCAGGGCTCCGGGCCTGGTGCCCACATGTCAGCCCCTCCCCATGGAGGGGTGCTCCGCCCTGGGCTGAGGCTCAGGAGGGGAGGTGCTCCGGGCCCCCATGCCCCACTCTGGACTCCACGGGCGAGCGTGAGAGGGGAGAGGCGGCTGGCCCCCGGAGGTGGGAGCCCTGGCTGCGCCCTCCATGCCCTATGACCCAGGTCCTGGCCCACCTCCTGCTGTCCCTGAGGTCTTGCAGCCATAAGCCTCCACAAGAGCTCTGCTCCCGGCCCAGCCCCCTGGGCAGAGGTCTCCCCTCCTGCAGGATGGGGCGCTGACAGGCCGCCCCTCCAAGGGTGCAGACAGCATGGGGCCACCTGCAGGGGCAGCCCCCCCAGTCCCCATACAGAGCTACGGGACAAAGAGGAAGTGCAAACCCCTGTCCCCAAGCTCCGGGACAACACCTGCCCCCATCTCACCCTCATGGTGTTGCTTCTTGTGCAGAACAAGGTGCGTTCTGCAAGCTGGCGCACCTGGTCACACTCTCTAAGGGAAAGGGAAACCACTTGTTTCTAACCTCTGTCTCTCCTTGGTAAGGAACAGAAACCCTGTGGTGGCCGAAGCGGTCCTCCAGATGGACCAGCGTGTTTGTTTCTACGATGACCCTTGTATCTTCCACGGGGGAGATGCTATCCGATCCGCTCGCAGCTCCAGTAGCCGGTGATGACCCAGCAGACCTGACAGAGCCCTCGCCACACGCCAGGCTCTTCGCTGCCACCTCCCGCACAATCATTCATTCATTCCTCCCCACTTAGAGGTAGGGCTGTGCAGAGGAGGAACCTGAAGCAAGGAGGTGAGGCAGCTTGCCCAAGATCACGCAGTCAGCTGGTCAGAACTGGCAAGGCTGCACATTCAAACTCGAGTAGATACAGACTCAGAGAGGTGAAGGAGCTGACCTGAGGCCACACAGCTGGCTCCTGCCCACCCCAAACCAAGCCCCGCCGTGGGCATCTCCTGCTCTGGCCCCAGCTCCCAGCCACACTCAGCCCCAGGCCGTCCTCCTCCAAGGACTCTGGCTGCACTGGACCAGCGGTCTGGCCCTTCCAGGGCTCAGGTTGGTGGGCTCCCCCCGGGCTGATGACTGGTCTGACTCCCTGGGGATACCCCCACCCTCCCCACTTGACTCCAGCTGCTCAGGGAGGCAGGCTGGATAGCAGGGAGTGCGGGTCTCCAGGGGGTGCTCTGCAGTCCTAGGGTACCTCCAGGGCCCTTCCCGAGTCAGGAGAGATGCCCAGTGCTGCCCCACGCCTGGTGGGCATCTCTCCTGACTCAGGAAGGGCCCCAGAGGTGCCCCCGGACTGCAGAGCACCCCCTAGAGACCCCATCATCCGGCCCACATAGGCTATGGGGGTGGGGCAGCCCCCAGGTGAGTCACCGCCTCGCTGCTGAATGCTCAGGGACTGTCCCCGCCCCCAGCCTGGGCCTGGGCACACAGCACCCAGAAAAGAATTGCAGCCCCAGGAGTAATCTGGTCAGTCCCCCCAGAGTCTCCCGGGCTCCACCCCTGCGCTTTGACAGAGCTGCTCTCTGCCAGAGCAACCACCCCGTTTTTATAGAACTGAATTTCAGCTCCACAGTGGACTGGCCATCCACTGCGGACAAACAGGTCTGCACCCTGGTTCTGTCCGGCCAGCAGGCTACCTCTTCACGGCAACGTGGTGGTGACCAAGGCGTGCATGGATCCATGCAAGCCCTAAACCGGGACTGGCTAGGCCAAAAGGGCATGCAGAGCTGCTGCCGCTGGATCCGGGACCTCTGCATGGAATTGCTAGGGTCTGGACCCAGGGGCGGGGTCCAGGTGGGGCCTGGGTCCAGGGGCTGCCTGCTGGTTCTGACTACAGGCACTGCTGCTTTTGTTCCCTCGGGCGGCGTCTTGAGCTCATGCTTCTCTTCACTTGGAGGCTCGAACCTAGGAGGTGGCCAGTGGCGCTTAGTATGCGGGCCTGCCCCTGGTGGCGACCCCGGTGCTACCCAGATAGGAGAGTCCTTAGGAACCAAGGGGACCCAGAAGTACCCCTCTGTCCGTCTGCCCTGCTTGGTTCCGCAAGCTCGGAGGCTCCAGGGCCAAGGGAAGGGATCGAGGCCCCGCGCCCAGGACTCCTTCCAGCCCTCCACAAAGTGCCAGAGACCTATCACAAGATGCGTGTGTCCACTGGGTGGGACAGAAGCAGCTGGATTGGTGGGGGCGTGGAGAAGGCGCTGGTCCTTATATCATTCACATTTTGAGCACCTTCAGTGCACCGGGCATCCCGTTGGCCTTGGGGTTTGGCAGTCTACGAGACAGATCAGCCCTGGCCACCTGGCCACAGGATCCAGCGGGGAGAGAGCACCCCTTACTTAAGGATTGCATCAGTGTAAAAGTAAGTACTCTGGGGATCTAGCCCAGTTTGGGGTTCCAGAAAGGGGCAGATGGAAGGGAGGGTGCCCTGTAGAGGGAACAGCATGTGCAGTGTGTGCTTGTCAATGTGTGCATCTGTATGCGCCCGCATGTCGTGTGTGCATGTGTATGTACGTGTGTGCACATGTGCATGTGTACCCGTGTCGTGTGTGCATGTCTGTGCATGTGTATGTGCATTCGTGTGCGGACATCCGTGTACCCACGTGTGTGGATGTGTGTGTGCACACGTGTACATGTGTGGGTGCATATGTGCACCCGTGTCGTGTGCATGTGCACATGTGTGCACGTGTGTGTGTGCACGTGTGTGTACATGTGTGTGCTGGGTAACGTGCACAGCAGAAGCTCAGAAGGACTCAGGATGGGGGGCTGTGAGGAGGGCGGGGCTGCTGGAGCCTCACCCACCAAGCTGCACTGTGGTCTCCAGAACTAGCACTCTAGCTATGAGGTCCTCTCCTGTGGGGATGGGACAAGGTGGGTGAGAAGGCGGCTGCATTCTGAGGGGTGGCCAAGGGGGCCTCGAAGGGCATGGCACTGGCTCTGAGAAGCTAGCCCACCCCTGGACAGATGGCTCGGAGCCCAGCCAGGGCAGGGACAGCATTACAGGGACAAGTGTGAGCATGTGTGGGAAGGGTCTTCTTACTGCCAGGGTTTCCTAGGGCGGTGGACCTGCCCTGACAGGAAATGAGCCCCCTGTTCCTGGAAGTATCCAAGCAGATCCAGGGACCCAGGACAACACTGGCCCTACTCTGCCCAGCTGCTGGTCCCAGAAGCAAAGCCAGAAAAGCAAACCACTCATCCTCTGCCCGACACTGACCCTGGCGAGGAGGCCGCCTAGCACCCAGCTCTGTGGACCGCGGCTGCCCCAGGAGCTCCTTCTTCCCGGCCTGCAAGAACCCTGCAGCCCAAGCCCGCTGGGTGTGGACTGGCCGGAGAGGCAGCTTCCTCAGCCCAGCTGCTGCCAGATGCCTTCTCAGAGGCACTGGACCGCAGCAATCACTCGGCAAACCCACCCTCGCGGGACTCTAATACTGACCTGAGCAGGCAGCCTCGGGGGTCACTGGCAGACGCGGTCGTTGGAGAGGCCTGGAGGCTGGTCAGGCGAGGTGGCCTGCCTTCTCTGGGCCTTCGCGCAAAGCCCCGCAGAGAAAAGGGACAGGACAGCGACTCAGCGCAGCAGCGTGTCAGGCCAGGCGTCCAGGTGCCTAAGGCGAGTTACCGTTGAATCCACTGCTGAGTCATTTCAGTTACTAACTCCTCCCTCTCCACCCTGGATGTTCTTTGCTCCCGTTTCTTAAAAGAGCAAAGGGTGGGAATGCTTGGAAATGAGGTTGCGGTTGTCAGGATCTTGGGGGGCAGGGGTGAGTGTGGCGGGGTTAATGAAGAGACTGAACAGGTGTACTGGGGCCAGACTGAGACACTCCTTGAATCCGCCCGCACGTGGGGCTGTCGTCCTGCGAAAGCGGGGAGCCCCTGGAGGTTCGGGAGCAGAGGATCGGTTTCCAGTCGTCTCCAAGTAACGCTGCTGGGGACTGGACTATTTTCCATTTCTCCCGCAAAATTCCACAGCCTAGGCCAGGGAAGTGTTGGAGGCTCTCCCAAATTAGAGGTGGAATCTCCGGGGTCAGTCCGAGTCTTCAAGCGCCAGGGAAGGCGCGAGGGGCTCGCGCTCCCAGAGGGGCCAGGGGGCGACGCTGCGGGAGACTCGGCGGCGCTCCTGCGTCCGTAGCGCCGGGAGTGACCGCCAGGTGCCGCTGCGACCCCTGGGCTCGCCGACCTATGCCCCGCCCGCCGAGGAGAAAGCGAAAGCCGCTAGCGCCGCGGCGTGGGACGAACCACTGAGAGCGTGGAGGGGGGCGCCGCGGAGAGAGGAGGTACTTCGTCCCGCGGCGACAGGCGCGTCGCCCCCTCAGCCGGCCTCGCGAGATGGTTCGTTCCGCCAGCGCAACTCAAGGGTTCCCAGGCGGGCCGGCAGAGCATTGGAACCAGCGCCGCCGGCTGCAACGCTGCGCGCGGAACCAGCACCCGCGCTGACTGCTCTCCCGCGCCCGGCGCCCGCTGCCACGATGCTGGAGCTGCTCGTAGCGCTGCTGGCCCTGGCCCTCGCCTACTTCGCGTTGCTGGACGGCTGGTACCTCGTGCGCGTGCCGTGCGCCGTGCTGCGCGCGCGCCTCCTGCAGCCGCGAGTCCGCGACCTGCTGGCTGAGCAGAGCTATGCGGGCCGCGTGCTGCCTTCGGACTTGGACCTGCTGCTGCACATGAACAACGCGCGCTACCTGCGCGAGGCCGACGTGGCACGCATCGCGCACCTGGCCCGCTGTGGTGTGCTCGAGGGGCTGCGCGCGCTCGGGGCGCGCGCCGTGCTGGCCGCTTCCTGCGCGCGCTACCGCCGCTCGCTGCGTCTGTTCGAGCCGTTCGAGGTGCGCACGCGCCTACTGGGCTGGGACGACCGCGCCTTCTACATGGAGGCGCGCTTCATCAGCCTGCGCGACGGCTTCGTGTGCGCGCTGCTGCGCTCCCGCCAGCACGTGCTGGGCACCTCGCCAGAGCGAGTCGTTCAGCACCTGTGCAAGCGCAGGGTGAGCATCCCCCGTCCCCCGCACATCTCCCCTGGCCCCTGAGGACCGCTGGCCTCCTGGCCCCACACTGCCGCTTCCCCTCTGCGGGGTGCTCTCGTCCCGCCGGGTACCGCTCCCGCCCTTCCCTTTGGTCCCAGGCCAGGGCCTTCTTCACTGATGCCTTTCTTCGTGGGACCCCTCAGGGTTCCCTGATCACCTCTTTGTAGCAGGACTCAGCATGCCCACCTCCCGCTGCTTCTTAGGAACCTAGCTCCTCAGGGCTCCCTGCCTCGCCCTCCACATTTTCCAGAATAGGGAAGACCCCTCTCAGTCCAAGTGTGGCCGAGAGTGCTGAGCCCGTCTCACGGGTCCTCGGTTCTGAACGAAGGATGGCGTTGGGGTGGGGGTGCTGTCGGTGACAGGAGATTGGTGGGCGTTCTCAAGGTCCTGAGACCCCCTTCACCCAGATTAGAGCTGAGGGGCTGGGTCACCATCTCCTGGGTTCGGGTGAGAATTGAACTCTCTAGAGCTGCAGGCCCTGCGCCTTTTCCAGTTGGAGAAAGGAGGGCCGCAGCACCTGCCTGGGGCTCAAGGCCCCTCCCCAGGGCCTGCTATTCCCGGCACAGTTGGGCCTGCCGCTGCGGCATGGCAAGGGGGCCCTGGGGACGTTGCTGCGGTGCTGGTTGCCAGGGCAGGCTCCTGCTGCAGACAGGTGCCTAATGCTTGGGCACCTGCATGCCAAAGCCAGGACCTGCTGGACCCCTTGGTGCCCTCAGGCAGGGCGCTGCCCTCTCTGGCCCTGGACAGGCGCAGAAGAGGGAGACAGCCTCACCTTGGTCATGGTGAGGCCATGCCTTTCCATTATATCAGAGGTGGGGAAACAGGCTCAGAGAGGCAATGCAAACTGCCTGAGGCTACACAGCAGGCCAGAGGCCCAGCCTGCTGCTTTTCTGTCTCTTTGAGTCAGGGACACCCCCAGAGAGCCTGGATCCCACCCACCTCACACCCACAGAGATGCTGTGTGTGTCCCTTCATTGTCAGGAGACCGGGAGGGGAGAGCCATCGAGGCTTCAAATCCGTGGACTCAGCTGTGACCAAAGTGTGGAGGAGAGAGAGCCAAGGCCACTTTCCTGCAGGGGAGGGTGCCATGAGGTCAGGCGTGGGCTGAAGGGTGATGCCCATGTGAGGTGAAGCGCCCCTCACCCGGCCTGGCAGGGGCGCCCCGTGGACGTCCAGTCCCAGATGGGGCGGAGGGCCCTGGGTCCAGTGTCAGGCTTAGCGTGGGGCAGGCTGAGCCCAGTGCCCGGGATCTGCCTGCTGAAATGCTGGCACGGGGTGGCCTGGCCTCGTGGGAAGGGCTGGGCTGCAGGCGAGTCTGGATCTGGTCTCAACCCCCCCTTCTGCAGGTGGAGCCCCCGGAGCTGCCAGCTGACCTGCAGCACTGGATTGCCTACAATGAGGCCAGCAGCCAGCTGATTCGGGCCGAGAGTGGGCTCCACGACGTTCTCAAGGAGCAGTGACTGCCACGGCCTGCCTGCCCTGCCCACCAGCCTTAACCTGGAGGCAGCATGGGCCGGCTGGACTGGGCCCTGTTTGAAGTGGAGTGGCCTTGCGACCCACCCAGCCCCCTCACATGCTCAAGGCCCTCCCCGTCCCCATTATTGATGCCCCTCCGTACCCCATCCCACACCGAGCACGGGGTGGGGGTGACGCAGGCACCCAGCCAGCTTTGCCCTCGGGGTGATAACGATGGGCAAACTGGGGCCCAGGGCCCTTGGTATGCAGGCAGCAGGGGGTCGGGGTGGGTCGCCTTACAGGTGAAGCCAGGCTTCCGTGCTCTGAGTGGGCAGGGTGCCTGAAGCAGGGAACGGGCTGGGGTTGCCCTGAGCGCCAGAGCTTGGAGTCTGAGGCTGCCATTGGGGGTGAGGCCAGAGCAGTCCTGGGTGTAAGGCCGGGGGCGGGGCAGGGAGCTGGCCAAGGCCTGGGCCCTGATGTGGGCCCCGAGGAGCTGGAAGGATCAGAGCAGCATTTCAAGGCAGATCCCTCTGCTGCACGTGAGGGCAGGGCAGAGTGTGGCCAGCTAGGGGCCAGGCAGACCGGCCCAGGGTACTCGGGAGAGAGGCCTGGTCACCGGACCCTAGGGTGGTGGCAGGGCCTGCAGCAGGGGCTTCGGGCCTTGGAGACTATGGTGGGCCCAGCGCAGGTCAGATGTGCAGCGACTCCAGTGGAGGTGGTGAGCTGTCATAGCTGGGGGTGGGGGTGGGGGTTCCTAGTCGGAACCTGCTGCTGAGGAGGGATTGGGGAGAGGTGTGGGGTCCTGCCTGGGTGCCCTCACCCGTCTGCACCCCTTGGTGCCCATAGGACCATGCTTTGTGACCCTGGCTGGGGTCCTGCCCTCTCTGGGTCTATAGTGCCTCTGCCCTCCCGCTGGGGCTGTCCTTGCCTGACTTGACGTCCTGCCCGGCTGTTGATTTGTTTGTTTCTTCCTGCACTGAGAGCTGCTTCCCACAGTGGGCTGGAGCCACACAGGGTTTTCCTGGCTTTGCTCGAGCAGCTCTGTCCTGGTGTCACCAGCCTGCTGAGGTGCCTGCTGGGGCCTGCCCGCTCTCCTGCCTAGCAGCTAGGACAAGGGCAGCCTGGGGGAGAAGCAGGTACTGGCTCAGGGCCTCGGAGAGTGTGAGGGCAGTGCAGGTGGGCCTCGTCCCTGGCTGGGGACAGTCAGAGCTTTGGGGGTGGGTTCTGCCCTGGGCAGGGTGCCTGCTCACGTGTGCCCCTGCAGCGGCCCCCGGGGCAGCTCAGAGGGGCCCAGGACTGCTCCCTGGCCAACCCGTCCACCCCTCGCCAGCGGGGCCAGGAGCATGGCCACAGCCCTCTTCCTCCCCTGCCCCCACAGCATTGTCTGCCTCAGCCACTGGGAACACCACAGTGTTTCTGTTTTATTTAAGGAAAGCCCAAGAGTAAAGGGCCTTCAATGTGAGCGTGCTGGAGAGTCTTCATTTCCGAAGCCCTTTCTGACATGGGGCGGGGGTCGCTGTCGGGATTGTTGGATGAGCTTGGGGTCCACGCTGGCAGGACCTGTGCCCGTTCTGCGGATCACGGGGTCGTGGCCAGAAAGGAGCTGCCCCAAGCCCCTTACAGATTGGCCCTCTCCTTCTCTGTGGTTGTCCACAGAGGCTTGGGAGGTCCCACCCCAGACTCTGGGTCTGGGCCCCCAGGCTCCTGGGCTCATTGGGCAAGGTGAGGGCTGGCAGGTGGGGCAGAGGTCAGTGGGCTTTAGTGGGTGGGGTGGGGGGCAGGGTGAGCAGAGGGACCGTTGTGCAGGCCCTCCCAGGAGGGCAGGGATGGTACCCCTGAGACAGAAGGCAGGTGAGGGGGGTGGTGTCCGTGCTCTGACCACCTTCCCCAGGAGGGGCCAGCACTGGGGCTTGGGAGAGAAGGGCCCTTGGAAGTGGCTGGGTGTGCAGCAGGCATTCAGCAATGGGGCGGTGGGGCTGGAGAGGCTTGGAGTAGGGTGGAGCTGTGCTGCCAGGGAGGTTGGCTGGAGCCGCAGGCCTTTTCACCTTCCGCCTTCCCCGAGGGCCCTGCCAGGGGTCAGTCAGGACCAGGGCCTGCCAGGTGGGGCCTCGTGCCTGTCCTGAGCCAGTGGCCACGTGAGGGTCAGGTGGGCCCCCCTCCCAGAAGGTCTGTTTCTCTTCATGTGACATGTTTGCACAGGTCCTGTAGGGAGGGGCGGTGGGGTTTGGGGGATCGTGGCAGGTGACTGAGCTGACCGTTGCCAGACAGGACAAGTTCCTGGTGGGGCCACAGACAGGAAATGGTGCACTTAGCCAGTGGCCCCTAGTGACTGGCTGGGCGCATGTGGGATGAGTGGCTGGAGAGGTGGAATGCAGGTGCCTAGGCATGGTCTGCCTCGCTTGGTACAGTAGGGGGTGTTCAGGATGGTCGTTGGCATCTAGGCTGCATGTGGCTGCCCCAGGGGCATGGGGACTTCTGTGTCCACTTCAGGGAGACGCAGCCCAGCTGGGCTGGGGGTAGGGGAGGCTCTGGGTCCGCACTCGGAAGACAGGCCCACAGCAGAGGGGAGAAGGGTACCTGTTGACTAAGGGGCCTGGCTTCAGGATTGGGCTGTTGGAAGTGTATCTGCAGCCTAGTTCTCGCAAGACCCACTGATCCCATGCGTTGGCTGCTTCTATTGAGAAGTTCAAATGACTGTCAGCCTGCGTGTGGCCTGGGCACTGGTTCTCCCTAGACCATGCTCCGCCTCCTGCACGCCAGTGGGTACAGGACCGTCCACCCCAGGCCCCCGCCCCCTGTGGTCTGTGCAGCATCTGGCTCCCCAGGTGACCACGCCCCCAACCCCGCCACCTGCCTGTGGGACGTCCAGGGAGGCAGAGCTCCTGGAGGCAGTGGTGGCGTTCCTCATCATCTCTCATGATGGAAGAGGGGCCCTTCTTTCTCTGGCCAGTGAGCGGGGAGGGGGCAGAGCATTGAGTATCTCCCCACTGCAGGTCTTGTGACCCACCCACTTCCATGTAATGGGAGGTGAGGGTGTGCGATCAGCACCCATTTGTGTCAAGGCCCCACATGCCCACAGACAGTGTGGGCAGCTGCCGTCCACCCTGCTGCCACCCACTGGCCACTCTTGTGGCCCCCAGCCATGGCCTCCCCAGCTCCCAAAGGGGCGCAGACCAGCGGGCGTGCCTAGGGCCAGGGCAGGGGCTTGGCGGGCCCCCGTGCACTCAGGCCACCCCGCGTGGCTCCCGGTGGAGGTGCAGGCAGGGAGGCCCCGCGACCCTGGCGCCAGGCGAGGAGTCCGAGGGGCGCACGCCCTCTGCTGGCCATGTGGAGGCCCCACAGGTGCCTGCCCCCACCGACCCGCCTTCCCTGGGAGTGGTCAGCTGCCACGCCTCTCCCAGCTGCACACCTGCTCTGCACCCCTGAAGCGCCCAGAGATTGCCCCCCTGTTGCTCTGCTGGTGAGGCTGAAGGGGGCAGTGACATGGCTTCACTGTGCCCCAAGGTGAGTGGTGGCTCTGGCCTCCAAGTGCAGGGTCACATCAGGGGCGGTCTGGAAGTCTGGCTGTGATGCAGAATGTAGAGACTCTCCTGCCCAGAGGCCCGACAGCAAGGTGGCAGTAACAGGCGGGGGTCAGTCCAGCTCCTGCTTCCCACTCCCTGCAGTGGGGCTTGAGCAAGGGACCGCCAGGGGCGCCAGGGACAGCTGGCAGGGTTTCCTGGGGCCAAAGGATCCTGGGCTCCAGGGGGGTGGTCAGCCCCCAAGGACACTCTGCAGCCCATCCTTGAGCAGACAGGCTAGACCGTGGGGGGCCCCTGAGCCGGCCCCGGCATTCTGGGGCAAGCTGGCACAGCCTTCATGTTTTGTACACTCACTCCCCTCTAATCTCAGCTGTCCCCGAGGCCCAGGGTGTAGTAGGCCTGTTGTCGCAGGAGGTGACTGGGGCCTGGGGAGTCGTGTGGGTTCCCGCAGACCCAGGTACACACCACCCCACACCCTTTGGAAGACCCAGCCTGGGGGGCCAGGTCATCTCCACACACCCTCTTCCCCAGGTCCCCTCTTGCTGCCGCAGCAGACCTGGGCCCCGCAGACTCACCCACCCACGGATAACACTGGATTCCAGCCTGTTTCCTCCCCATCCTGGGGAGAGGGGGATGCCTCCAGAACCCCAGGAAATATTCTGGAAGCAGGGTCAGATTTTCCTTGGGCTGAGCAACGAGTCCTGGTCAGACTACCGGAAGGCATTTGTCCCCTGAAGCCTCTGCCTGCCTGTCTGTGAAGCGGCTCAGAACGGCCGTGGTGGGCACAAGGCTCGCGTGCCGGAACGCGCCTGGTCCCACCCAGCTCCCTGAAGGCGGCCCCATGGGCTCTCTCTGTCCAGAAGGAAGAGATGGTCTCCAGCCTCGGTCTATTTATGTATTCCACAGGTTTAGGGGAGGAGGGCAGAGTGCACCCCAAAATGATTCTCCCCCAGGGTCCCACCAGTAGCCTTGTGCCCACTGAGATTGGGCCGTGGGCGTGTGCCAACAGAGTGGCCAGCTGGCAGCGTTGGGTGCCTCAGGGAAGGAGGTGACTGAGGACCACGGCCCCCAGGGGGGCCAGGGCCCCGGCACTGAGCCTGGCAATGCCCACGGAGTTGCAGAGGTCATGGAAGCAGCAGAAGATGGGGTGGGCAGCCCCGATGCTGTCTGGGTCGGTGGCCTCGCAAGAGCTGGCACAGGTGCTGGTCACCACAGGGCTCTCATTGAAGGGGAACTCTGGAGGGAGGGCAGGTGTCAGAGCACAGTCACCCCATCACGGCCTTCCTTGGCCGTCCTAGTCTGTGCCCTTCACCCTGCACTTCCTGCCTCCTCCCAGGACACCCTAACTGACCGATGGCCGGGAAGTCACCCAGGCCCCTGCTGGGGTCTGCAGTGTGGCCCTGAAGTGGGAGCTGGGAGCCCCAGGCCCCCGCCTCACCTGCCTCCATCGTCATCAGCGTGGTCTTGCAGGCTATTTCGCCCGGCTTGCAGTAGGTAATGTTCTTGCACAGAGGAAGGGCCGTGGGCTGCTCACAGGTGATGCAACTTAAGGCCTCACCTGGGGGAGGAGCGGAGGCAGACCCTCATCACCCAGCCCTGAGACCCACCCTGGGGGTCACAGGAAGGGCAGGAGAAGAGGCCAGGGGTGGTTCAGTCCTGGGCCCTTTCCCCCTGCTCCACCTGGAGCGTGTGTCGGGTCCCTCCCTGGGGGACGGCCTTGCCCCGCTGAGCCCCTTCAGGCCCACCCTCCCGGCTTAGACGTGATCCCTGCACTGCGCTCCCCCCACCCGAGCCACAGTCTCCCTGCTTGGAGAGCAGGCCATGACCCCTGCCCCGGGTGGAGCCGGGCTCAGGACCAGAGGGTCAGGGCGACCAGCCCAGTCAGTGACCCCCTCCCCACCGCGGAGCTAGGCTGGGCAAAGACCAGCGCCAGGCCCCCTGCCGGCCAGCCTCACTGCCCCTCTCACCCAGGCTCACAGCCGAGGCTGCGGCGAGCAGCAGGGCCAGCAGGGCCCTGGGGACGGCCATCCCTCTAGTCGAGCCGAGCGGCTGCGGTCTCCGCCGGCCGCCTGTGGGGATTTATACCCAGCCCTTGGGTCCCCACTCTGGGTGGCGGCAGGAGCCGCCAGTGAGTCAGCAGGGTGGAAGCTGGGCAAGCAGCTGGCGGAGGACGCGTAAGTGCCGGCCCTCGGGGCGGGAGCCCTGGGTGCTGGAGCTGGCCAGGCCGACCCCTCCCCTGGCCGCCACACGGGAGCCGCGGGCCCCTTTCCACTGCTGAGTGTGGTACCCTGGGCCCACATTCCCGATGGTGCCCTCATCACCGCCAACCTCTTCCTCACAAATGGCCTTTAGACCAAGCCTGAGCTTCCTGTTCCCGGCCCCAGACAGCAGGGCTCCTGGACCTGCCGCGCGGCCCACCTCCCACTGCACACTGCCCCACGTCCTTCCCTGTGCTCTGCTGCTTGCGGACCCTGCCGTCCGTCTCCCCTGTGCCAGAGGCCTGGGTCCCGTCTGCTGTCCCATCCTCTGACTTCTCTGTCCTCTGAGGGCGCAGTGGGTGAGTGGGTGGATGTGTGGATGGACGGGCGGATGGATGATGGATGGTTGAAAAGACAGATGGCAGGGTGATGCTTGAGCGAGTGGCTAGGTGGAGGGAGAAATGAACGGATGGACGATGCATGGGTGGTGGGTGCACTGGCTGGAAAGGGAGGGGGCACGTTCCGACACTTGAGCCTCATGCCCACTTATTCTTCCACCACTTATGAGAGAGGTGGTGGATGAAGGGGTATGTGCTGGTTGGATGGTGGGGGTGGGCCCTGCCATAGAGCAGGGAGTTACACCCCAGTCTCAGGGCAGGGTGATGTGCTGGGAGGAGCTTGGGGCTGGCACTCAGGAGGCCTGGATTTGAGCCTTGGCTGTGCTGCCGTCTCTGTGTGTGACCTTGGGGTGACTCTTCTTCCTCCAGACTGGATTTCTGTTTCTCTGATGAAACTGGGGACCCAGGGCAGTTGGAGAACAGAAGTGACTTGGCCTCGTGGATGGGGAGGTGGTTGCAAGGAAACAAAAGGAATTGTTTGCAAAGGGAGGACCATGGTTAATGCAGGTCAAACGATGGAGTCACACACAGCGGGCGTGGGCCCAGAACACAGCGGGGCGGCCCTTCCCTGGGGCCTGGGCTGCGAAGGCACAAGGGCTGTGCGAGTGGAACCAGGCAGGGTCTGGTCTGAGCCTCAGAGATGGTGGGTCCAGGCACCCTCCAGGCTTCTGTGCCACCAGGCCTGCTCATGAGCCACCCTGACCCCCTTTCAGGTGTTAAAGCAGGCAGAGGACCATCAACCCAGGGGGCAGCTATGAAAACTAGCCGGCAAAGGTCGCGGTGGTGATGGATGTGGAGCAGCCGCCAGGTGGGCTGGTCTGGGCTCCAGGCCGGGAGACCCCGTGGGCCATCGGGGCAGGCCGCCTGGAAAGCAGCCTTGAAGAAGCCAGAAGACGTTGGAGGTGGAGATGGCAGGGAGGGTGCTGAGGGCGGTGGGGTAGTGACCAGGATGGACACACAGCCTTCTCATGTTTGCCTGTAGGGCCATGTGTGTGTGTGTTTACCGAATCACGCCTGGGTGCATAGTCGCTTCAGTCGTGTCTGACTCCTTGCAGCCCCTATTGACTGTAGCCCTCCAGGCTCCTCCTCCATGGGATTCTCCAGGCAAGAATACTGCAGTGGGTTGCTATGCCCTTCTCCAAGGTAGCTGCCTGACCCAGGGATCGAACCAGGGTCTCCTGCATTGCAGGCGGATTCTTTACCGGCTGAGCTACCAGGGGAGCCCTTACTGAATCTCAATCTAGGCTTTATGGCTTAAGTGACCCACGGCCGTCCTTACGGCCGTCCTTGTTTTTGTGAGAGACGGGAAGAGCCAGGTGGGAGGGCTGGTGGATAGCTGAGGGCAGGGTTTCCTCCTTGACAAGGTCAGCACCCAGAGACACGGCCCCGGGGGTGGTGTCTGAGACTGTGTGAACGTTCCTGGCCTCCTGGCCCCCGCTGTTCCAGGGGGGTTGTCCAAATGCTCTCCCAGCAGCAGCTCTGCAAGGGTCCTGCCCCTGGGAGCTGCCTGGGACTGCGAGTCTTGCCCGCAGGAAGAGGAGGTGTGGCGTTCCCAGGGTCCGAGGGACAGGAGGCCTCCGAGGCTGCTTGCCTCCTGTCCCGCAGGCGTGGGACGCCCTCAGTGGGACCCGACTGTGCGTCCAGCGGCTGCCTCCCTCCATCCAGGGGCAGGAAACCCTTAAAGGGGGTGACAGACAGTTGGGGTTCTCCGGACTCAGGGCTGTGGGCTGGGGGGGGCACCTTGTGGTGCAGAAGGAAAGCCATGCAGCCCCGTCGCGATGTGGCTGGAGACTCTGGGTGCTGTGTGTATTCAGGGCCTCAGAGCAGCCTCTGGAGTGGGGCGGGGCGGAGACCGGGGGTGTACCCCAGGGTACCTGGGGTCCATCTCTTGCCCTCCATCCCTCAAGTGCACAGGCCTGTGCTCATAGGGCCCGAGGGGAGGGGCGGGGGCAGGAAGGAGGTATGAGAGGCCTGTTGGGCGGGGGCTCCCTGGGGAGGCAGCCTGGAGGCTTTGGGCTGGCCGAAGGTCCAGGGGAGATGGAGCTCCCTTCTGCACTGGAGCTTGGGCTGCCTGGGCACCAGGGGGTGGGACTTGTGGGGGTGGGGCTTGTGAGGGTGGGGTTGGGGGCTTTCTGGGGTGGGCCTGGAGAGGGCCTGGAGCTCACCCTCCAGCCTCCCCGCCTCTGCCACACGACGCAGGGATCCCTGCCACCACAGACCTGACCCAGCATAACGCCTTGTTCAGGGCCGGGCTGGTGAGCTTTGTGGGGCTTCGTGGAGTAATCCCTGGTCCTGGGCCACTCTTGGCCCCCCTTGCCTACCTTCTGCCTGGCCTGGCTTGCCATCCTGTACCCAGCCAATATCTCTGTCATTCAGGGGCAGTCCTAATGCCTCCTCCTCCAAGAAGCCACCCCTGATCCAGCCCTGGTGGATGTGGTTTGCCTCCTGCCTGTGGGCCCCACTTCCTGTCCTGCCACAGCCAGGCCCCCAGAGCTAGGACTAGTGGGTGTGCAGGTCTAGTGGGTATGCAGGACTAGAGGGTGTGCAGGACTAGTGGGTGTCCAGGTCTAGTGGGTGTCCAGGTCTACTCGGTGTCCAGGACTAGAGGGTGTCCAGGTCTAGTGGGTGTGCAGGACTAGTGGGTGTGCAGGACTAGTGGGTGTGCAGGACTAGTGGGTGTCCAAGTCTAGTGGGTGTGCAGGTCTATGGGTGTCTCAGGACTAGTGGGTGTGTGGGTCTAGTGGGTGTGCAGGTCTAGTGGGTGTCTCAGGACTAGTGGGTGTGGAGGTTTGGTGGGTGTACAGGTCTAGTAGGTGTGCAGGACTAGTGGGTGTGCAGGACTAGAGGGTGTGCAGGACTAGTGGGTATGGAGGTCTAGTGGGTGTGCAGATCTACTGGGTGTCCAGGTCTAGTGGGTGTCTCAGGACTAGTGGGTGTGCAGGACTAGTGGGTGTCTCAGGACTAGTGGGTGTGCAGGACTAGTGGGTGTCTCAGGACTAGTGGGTGTGCAGGACTAGTGGGTGTCTCAGGACTAATGGGTGTGCAGGACTGGTGGGTGTCTCAGGACTAGTGGGTGTGGAGGTCTAGTGGGTGTGCAGATCTACTGGGTGTCCAGGTCTAGTGGGTGTCCAGGTCTAGTGGGTGTCTCAGGACTAATGGGTGTGCAGGACTAGTGGGTGTCTCAGGACTAGTGGGTGTGCAGGACTAGTGGGTGTCTCAGGACTAGTGGGTGTGCAGGACTAGTGGGTGTCTCAGGACTAATGGGTGTGCAGGACTAGTGGGTGTCTCAGGACTAGTGGGTGTGGAGGTCTAGTGGGTGTGCAGATCTACTGGGTGTCCAGGTCTAGTGGGTGTCCAGGTCTAGTGGGTGTCTCAGGACTAGTGGGTGTGCAGGACTAGTGGGTGTCTCAGGACTAGTGGGTGTGCAGGACTAGTGGGTGTCTCAGGACTAGTGGGTGTGCAGGACTAGTGGGTGTCTCAGGACTAATGGGTGTGCAGGACTGGTGGGTGTCTCAGGACTAGTGGGTGTGGAGGTCTAGTGGGTGTGCAGATCTACTGGGTGTCCAGGTCTAGTGGGTGTCCAGGTCTAGTGGGTGTCTCAGGACTAATGGGTGTGCAGGACTAGTGGGTGTCTCAGGACTAATGGGTGTGCAGGACTAGTGGGTGTCTCAGGACTAGTGGGTGTGGAGGTCTAGTGGGTGTGCAGATCTACTGGGTGTCCAGGTCTAGTGGGTGTCTCAGGACTAGTGGGTGTGCAGGTCTAGTGGGTGTGCAGGACTAGAGGGTGTGCAGGTCCAGTGGGTGTGCAGATCTAGTGGGTGTCCAGGTCTAGGGGGTGTGCAGGTCTAGTGGGTTGTCCCCATCTAGTGGGTGTGCAGG
The DNA here is from genome assembly GCF_042477335.2 of Ovis canadensis. Classification (NCBI taxonomy): domain Eukaryota; kingdom Metazoa; phylum Chordata; class Mammalia; order Artiodactyla; family Bovidae; genus Ovis; species Ovis canadensis. The sequence continues at coordinate 24,735,006 of NC_091253.1, read as the reverse complement.
TCTAGTGGGTGTCTCAGGACCAGTGGGTGTGCAGGACTAGTGGGTGTGCAGCTCTAGTGGGTGTCTCAGGACTAGTGGGTGTCTCAGGACTAGTGGGTGTGCGGGTCTAGTGGGTATGCCGATCTACTTGGTGTCCAGGTCTAGTGGGTGTGCAGGACTAGTGGGTGTGCAGGTCTAGTGGGTATCCAGATCTAGTGGGTGTGTTAGGACTAGTGGGTGTCTCAGGACCAGTGGGTCTGCAGGACTAGTGGGTGTGCAGGACTAGAGGGTGTGCAAGACTAGTGGGTGTCTCAGGACTAGTGGGTGTGCAGGTCTAGTGGGTGTCTCAGGACTAGTGGGTGTGCAGGTCTAGTGGGTGTGCAGGACTAGTGGTGTCTCAGGACTAGTGGGTGTGCAGGTCTAGTGGGTGTGCAGGTCTAGAGGGTGTGCAGGACTAAGAGTGTCCAGGTCTAATGGGTGTCCCAGGACTAGTGGGTGTTCAGCTCTAGTGGGTGTCCCAGGTCTACTGGTATCCAGGACTAGTGGGTGACCCAGGTCTAGTGGTGTCCAGGACTAGAGGGTGTCCAGGTCTAGTGGGTGTGCAGGTCTAGAGGGTGTGCAGGACTAAGAGTGTCCAGGTCTAATGGGTGTCCCAGGACTAGAGGATGTCCAGGTCTAGTGGGTGTGCAGGTCTAGAGGGTGTCCAGCTCTAGCGGGTGTGCAGGTCTAGAGGGTGTCCAGGTCTAGTGGGTGTGCAGGTCTAGTGGGTGTGCAGGTCTAGAGGGTGTCCAGGTCTAGTGGGTGACCCAGGTCTTGTGGTGTCCAGGACTAGAGGGTGTCCAGGTCTAGTGGGTGTCCAGGACTAGAGGGTGTCCAGGTCTAGTGGGTGTGCAGGTCTAGAGGGTGTCCAGGTCTAGCGGGTGTGCAGGTCTAGAGGGTGTCCAGCTCTAGCGGGTGTGCAGGTCTAGAGGGTGTCCAGCTCTAGCGGGTGTCCAGGTCTAATGGGTGTGCAGGTCTAGTGGGTGTGCAGGTCTAGTGGGTGTCCGGGTCTAGTGGGTGTCCAGGACTAGAAGGTGTCCAGGGCTAGTGGATGTCCCAGGTCTAGTGGTGTCCAGGACTAGTGGGTGACCCAGGACTAGTTGGTGTCCAGGACTAGAGGGTGTCCAGGTCTAGTGGGTGTCCAGGACTAAAGGGTGTCCAGGTCTAGTGACCATCCCCCCTTACCCCATCACAGGGAGATGGAGGGCCCACAGACAGATGGGGCAGCGGAGTGGCCGAGAGAGCCTGGGCCGGGCAGAGGGGCTGGGGAGATGGAGGGGCTAGAATGGCTAAGGGGGACACGGCCTAGGCTGAGGAGCCAGAGCTGCAGCGGGCAGCCCTCCTCCCCATCCAGCAGGTAGGTCTGCTTCCAGAAAACAGATTCAGGAGGCCTGGTGCAGGTGTGGGCCGTGATTCTTCAGAGGCGCTGGGGGCTGGGCTACACGGGGCTGTGGGCCATGGTCTAGAGATGGAGGCTCAAGAGTGGGGTGATCAGCAGGAGGGTGCCGGCCAGGCTGCGGGGGCTGCCCAGGGTGGGTGCCCCGTCCACGTTGCACAGGTCAGTGTTGCAGCAGGACACGGGCCGGGTCCAGCCGATGCCGTCCACGTCCGAGGGCACGCACTTGCTCGCACAGGACTTGGTCACCGTGGAGTCCCCCAGGAAGGGGTACACTGGGGGAATGGGGGCACCAGTGTCAGGCCAGCCCCCCGAGCCCCAGCCCAGCCTCCTCCCACAGCACCCACTCTGCCTCAACCCCTCCATGACCTGGCCCCTCCTTCCTTCCACCACCATTGCACCCGGGGCGTGTAGTGACTTGTTCAGGATGCCTCGAGGGGTGAGGCCACTCTGTGACTCCCCAGCAAGGCTGCAAGAGCCTCCCATTCCAGGAAGAAGGGTGAGGAAAGAGGGAGGGAGCCTGGCTGCTGGGACCAAAAGCTCTCTCTGGAAATGTCAAAGGCGGTGGCCACTCTCTGCACACAGGGCCTGGGCTGGAGGCGGCCCTGACCCTGGGACCCTGCCCAAGCTGCCCCGCTGACCTGCCTCCAGGGAGTAGAGTGTGGTCTTGCACATGGTCTCGCTGGCGTTGCAGGTGGTGATGGTGTGGCAGCTGGACACGCTGACGGGCTCGGGACACGTGTAGCATTGCAGGGCGACCACTGGGAAAGGGCGCGGCCAGGGCTGGTCAGGCAGGCCTGTCCCTCCCAAGCCTTGGGACCCAACAGCCTAGGTTTGAGGGGGACAATGCCACCGAGTCTCCGGTCGCCCACCAACCAAAACCCCAGGAAGATTCAAGAGCCGCGAGCTGGGTCCCTGAGTCCTGAGGCAGAGTACGCCCCTGGCGGTTGGGCTTAGCCTGCTGGCCAAAGCTGAGATGAAGCTGTGTTAGGGGTGCTGGGGAGGCACGCGGAGGTGAGGCCACACCCACACCTCTGCAGTGAAGGGCCCGGCAGGGGCCCAGAGGACCTCACTGCAGCAGGTCGCCCCCCCAACACCCCCGGGGTCCTCATCAGCAACATGCAGGACCCCAAGCGCTGCAGGGGGGCCGGGGATCGGGCAGGGAGGTACATGGCATGCAAGGCAGGCTGAGCCGGGTCTGCTGTGCCTGTTGGTGGAAGCTGAACGAGGGAGAGGAGGAAAGCTCAGGCCCAGAGGGACGCAGGCGGGTCAGGGTGCAGGCTGGTGGGCTGACCCTCTCCTTCCAGCATCGGTGCCCCAGCCGGGCCCCCGCAGCCTGGCCCTTGCCCCCACTGCTGTCACTGTGTCTCCCAGACACCTCTGTTTCCTCCTGGATGGCACAGCCTGGCTGGGGCCCAGCCCACCAGCTCCTCCTCGAATTGGGAGTGGGGCCCGTGAGGGTCTGGGTGTCTGAGACGCAAGTGCCCCAGGATATCCCGTCTGCTTCCCTCTTCTCCACGTGCTGCTGCCCCCACCCCAGTGCCTCCCCGGGGTGGCCATGGTATCCCCTGAGTCCTGCCTGAGGAGCCACGGCACTGGAATCTGGGAACGTGACTCTGACCTTGCCCGCCTGCCCCAGCGGAGATCCCATCCCTGGTGCCCACGCCCCCCATGAAGGGCCATTTCCCGCAATGGGCACCCAGGACTTTTGCGGCCAACCACCCTGCCAGTCCCAGCCCTTGACAGCGCCTCCCACTGTCCCCGTCCTCACCCTCCCTGGACCGCAGGCACCCCTCTGCCGGTGCCCCTCTGTGCCTGGCCCCACGCCCTCCTCACCTCCCTGCTTTCTGCCTCTCCCTGGCCCCCGCTGCTCCCTCCGGCCTCCCGGCACTCCTCACCGAGCTCACAGCAGGTGGCCAGCACCAGCGCTGGCAGTGCCAGCCGTGTCCCACACATGGTCTGGTTCCTGAAGCACGTCGGTCCGGGGCCTGCCCCTCGGGAATGGGAGCACCGTGCAGCCACCCAACCAGCCAGCCGAGCAGATTAGGTGGATCGGTTTGGTGGCGGAGGTACGGAGGCCCGCCCCCTCCCTGGGGGCCCCACCCACCTCCACCTGGACCCGCTTCTCCTCGGTGGCTCTCCTCCACCCCTCCCTGCCCCTTCCTCATTCCTCCGCCTCCCGCAGTCTGGGCCCCTCCCCGCACCCTCATGACCCCCCTCTTATGGTTGGGGGTCCTCGCCTGCCTCTGTAACTCCCTCGGGGGTGCTCTGACTTCTCCCCACCAGACAGTACTGCCCCTCAGGATGGCCTCAGCCTGCCTGGAAGGGAGCGGCAGAGGGGGGCTCCCCTGCACCCTGACTCCCGCCTCTGTCAGGAGCCTTGGATGCCCATTCCTTTCTGCAGTGTTGAGTCCCGGTCTAGTGGTTCTGGGTTCGAGTCCTCCCAGGGTGCCCAGGCCCCAGTGCACGGCTTCTTTGAGGTGGTCACGTGGGGCGTCCTGATGGGGAAGTTGTCGCCTGGACAACCAGCCAAAATGTGCTCAGAGGCTTAAGGGCACAAAGACAGCAAAACTGCTGGGTCAACAGAAAGATCCTGGACGGTGGCGGGGGAGGGGTGGGTTTGCAGGGGGACACGAATCCTGGTGTCCCCTCCAGGGTCTGGCATGCCTTGATCAGAGCCCCTGGCCCCGCTGCAGGTCAGTGAGTTGACAGATGGGCCTGGCCCCAGACTCAGAAGGGGGAGAAACGGATCCAGTCCTAGGTTCAAGCAGCTCCAGGCACTGCTCCCCAGCCTGTCCACACGCCCCCCCCTCCCCAGGGGCTGCGCCTCAGCCTCTCCAGGGTCTGCCCTGTCTGTGACCCTGCCTCTCCCCTCTGGGCCCCACGCTGCCCCAGCCAGCACGGGTAGGTGCGGGACAGGGCTGTTGACAGGCCTCGTTGGGCGGGCTGGGCCCAACTCACCCGGCTCCACCACAGCCCCGCTGCGCTCCTCCCTCCTCTCCCACCAGGTCCAGATCTCACGCCCCTCCAGCTCCGTCTCTGCCTGCTCCAGGGTGTCCTTCCCTCCTCTTGTCCTGCGGCTGAAATTCTGCCTGGGAGCCCCCCACCCCACCCCATGGCCCCCAGTGGCCTTTTCTAGTCCCGGGGGGCAGCAGCTCCATGTGGGCTGTGGTCTTTGATCCTGAGACTGGGAGGGCTGTGTCTCCCTGGGCACCAGGGTGGGGAGGGGCGCCTAGCCTTCCCTAAACACCCAGAAGGTGTCAGACGCTCCACCCGCCGGACCTGGTTCCTGACACTACAGCGAGCTGGTGGTGCCAGAGTTTCAGATGCAGGATGAGAGGCTGTCGCAGCAAGTTGACAGGCTGGTCACTTCAAAGGGAGGGCTGGGCGGCAGCCAAGACGGCAGCCGGGCTTGTCTGGTTCTGCCGCTCCCCAGGCCGCCAGGGTGATGCCGGGCGCGGCTAACAGGAACAGACAGCACCTCACACGCCCCAGCTTCCTCCTGGCCCATTCTCCCAGCGGCTGGCCCAGTCCAGTGCCCACCTGTCCTTTTCTTCTGGAACAAGTCTGGCCTCTGGGCATTAGCTCCTCCTAGAGTTTCTGCCTGACCCTGGTGGGGAGATACAGGCTGAGCCTTTCTGAAGTCACAGCTGTGCACAGGATGAGGAGGAATGTGCCTCAGCCAGGGTCTGGGTGCTCTGCTGGGAAGCCTCCCTACTAAGAGGTCTATGCCCTTCCCTGTTCCTCTAGAGACCTTGGGGTCAGTGTGTACAGTGTGACCAGGCTCAGAGGTCAGAGTGTGACCAGGGTCAGGGGTCAGAGTGTGACCAGGATCAGAGAATGACCAGAGTCAGGCTCAGTGTGTGACTGGGGTCAGGGGTCAGGTATCACCATCGCTTTGTCTGGGAAGCTCTTGTGTCCTTAGAAACAAACTAGACAAGTAGGTTAAAAAGGCAGGGAACAAAGGTCACTAAAAGAATTACTGTAACCAGCAGTCCAAGCAGGAGTAAGAACCAGTAGCAGTTTTGATCTCGGTCCAGTTGGAGTCAACACTTGGGTTACCCTCTTCACAGGAATGGAGCCATTTGGAGTGGTCATATATATGTATTTATGTATTTTAACCTAGTGTTATCAACGTAGGTACAACAGACCCAGTTAGTAGTAGTTGAAGGACTAACAACCTGAACGTTAGCAGACAAAATAAATCTTTTTTTTTTCTCCAGGAGAATGAGCCTGAAAGCCAATCTGGGCCTGGTGTTTTGCCAGGCAGCCAGCTGTCTAAGTTCGTCCAAGTAGGTTCTAGTCTTTTAATGTGGTATAAACATATAAGCCAAAGTAGTTGTCTCCAGTAACAATTTTAGCCTTTTTCTAGGTATGAGAAGATGTAAGAATTTGGGCTCAAGAAAATGCTTACACGAAGATATCTAACTATCTGAAGGCCTGTTTTGTCCATTTTCCCAGAGCACAAAGTGAGTGCCTGATTTCTGCTCTCCGTCCTGAATTCCTTCAGGGGGTGTGAAGGGCAGCGATTTAACCTTTGTAGAGGCAGCAGCGAGTGCTGGTTTTCAGTCGGCAGGGCCCCTTCACAGCCACAAGTTGACCACGGTTTGGGTTCCGTGGCCATTTTATCCCATGGTGCTAGGAATGCTTACTCCCAAGTCTGTCAACGATTTCACTCATGGGCCACCCAGTGTGCTGTTTCTGGACCAGGCCCCATGAGCAGCAAAAGTCTCTGGACCACACCTACCTTACTGGCCTCTTGGTCCAGGGAAATAGTCCCTCTTGTTGCTTCTTCTTATATCTGCGGTCACACTATTACAATCATTGATCTCGTATGGAACTGTAGCCCATCGTTTTCTCAGGGGCTCAGTCACACACTTGGTAATGTAAGAAACAACACTTTTTGAAACAGGCAATATAGAGAACTCTAATAAATAATATATATTATATTAAATATATTTATAATTTATGTTAAATATATTAAATTCTGTTAATAACAAAATTAGTTTACCTAGTTAATTTTAATTTAATCTTAGAAAGCCCCTGCCCTTTTAAAACAAATCTTGAAGAGGTAATATTTTTGCACAGGCGTCAGAATGAAACCATAGCCCTCTGTGATGACAGGCCTAAGAAGCATGTTTAAAATCTCATTGCAATTCAATAGGCAAAGCAACTTGGCTGCTGCTATGACGTATACCATTTTAGAGAGTAACTATAACTATGACTAATAACATTTACCAGGACATGTCAGATCTTTATGAATTCCATTTAATTGTTAGAATATCTGCATTAGTAACACCTACCATACAATATTTAATGTGTAACAAGTTATTCACTTAGCGAAAATAACAATGAAAGATTTCAAAGGCAGTTCAACATCTTAAGAAAACTTGTACCATGTACAAAACTCTTTTAATTGGGTTTCCAAAAGCCCTCTTTTTTTTTACTTTGTGTATCCAAAGTAAAACTCTCCCCACCCAGAAACAGTCACCTGTGAGCCAGACCTACTTTCTTTTCCCTTAATAAAATGCAATTTCATTCCTCATACCCTGTTTACCAAAAACACACATCTTCCTCTCTTTATGGCCCTAACAGAAGCAGAAGATATTAAGAAGAGGTGGCAAGAATACACAGAAGAACTGTACAAAAAGGATCTTCATGACCCGGATAATCACAATGGTGTGATCACTCATCTAGAGCCAGACATCTTGGAATGTGAAGTCAAGTGGGCCTTAGGAAGCATCACTACGAACAAAGCTAGTGGAGGTGATGGAATTCCAGTAGAGCTATTTCAAATCCTGAAAGATGATGCTGTGAAAGGGCTGCACTCAATATGCCAGCACATCTGGAAAACTCAGCAGTGGCCACAGGACTGGAAAATGTCACTTTTCATTCCAATCCCAAAGAAAGGCAATGCCAAAGAATGCTCAAACTACCACACAATTGCATTCATCTCACACGCTAGTAAAGTAATACTCAAAATTCTTCAAGCCAGGCTTCAGCAATATGTGAACTGTGAACTTCCTGATGTTCAAGCTGGTTTTAGAAAAGGCAGAGGAACCAGAGATCAAATTGCCAACATCTGCTGGATCATGGAAAAAGCAAGAGAGTTCCAGAAAAACATCTACTTCTGCTTTATTGACTATGCCAAAGCCTTTGACTGTGTGGATCACAATAAACTATGGAAAATTCTGAGAGAGATGGGAATACCAGACCACCTGACCTGCCTCTTGAGAAATCTGTATGCAGACCAGGAAGCAACAGTTAGAACTGGACATGGAACAACAGACTGGTTCCAAATAGGAAAAGGAGTACATCAAGGCTGTATATTGTCACCCTGCTTATTTAACTTCTATGCAGAGTACATCATGAGAAACGCTGGACTGGAAGAAACACAAGCTGGAATCAAGATTGCTGGGAGAAATATCAATAACCTCAGATATGCAGATGACACCACCCTTATGGCAGAAAGTGAAGAGGAACTAAAAAGCCTCTTGATGAACGTGAAAGAGGAGAGTGAAAAAGTTGGCTTAAAGCTCAACTTTCAGAAAACAAAGATCATGGCATCTGGTCCCATCACTCCATGGGAAATAGATGGAGAAACAGTGGAAACAGTGTCAGACTTTATTTTCTTGGGCTCCAAAATCACCACAGATGGTGATTGCAGCCATGAAATTAAAAGACGCTTACTCCTTGGAAGAAAAGTTATGACCAACCTAGATAACATATTCAAAAGCAGAGACATTACTTTGCCGACTAAGGTCCGTCTAGTCAAGGCTATGGTTTTTCCGGTAGTCATGTATGGATGTGAGAGTTGGACTGTGAAGAAGGCTGAGCGCCGAAGAATTGATGCTTTTGAAGTGTGGTGTTGGAGTAGACTCTTGAGAGTCCCTTGGACTGCAAGGAGATCCAACCAGTCCATTCTGAAGGAGATCAGCCCTGGGATTTCTTTGGAAGGAATGATGCGAAAGCTGAAACTCCAATACTTTGGCCACCTCATGTGAAGAGTTGACTCATTGGAAAAGACTCTGATGCTGGGAGGGATTGAGGGCAGGAGAAGAAGGGGATGACAGAGGATGAGATGACTGGATGGCATCACTGACTTGATGGACGCGAGTCTGAGTGAACTCTGGGAGTTGGTGATGAACAGGGAGGCCTGGCGTGCTGCAGTTCATGGGGTCACAAAGAGTCAGACACGACTGAGCGACTGAACTGAACTGAACTTCTAAAAACCTTTGCTTTCTTATAGAAAACATCTCAGGATGGCACCAAACATTCTTCATTAATAGTCCAAAATGTCTTTAGTTTTTCTGTAAGAGGAAATTAGTTTTCAGTTATCAGTGTTTCAGAATCTTATTTTATTTAGAAATGACATAGCTAGTCAATAAACTTTTTCATCACTTAATTTAGCATAACCCTAGAAATTCAGGTTACCAAAATCTGGACAGACTGTTTTAGACATTCCTAAAGAATAATTATTCTTAACAGAGTTTATCTAAAAGCTCCAATCTAATTTGCATTCTTTCCTTAAAAATTTTTTCACTGGAGTTACTTTCCGTGCTGACAAACTTGTAACAGATATAACAAAATTTTATTTAACTTATATTAAATGTAGCCACAATGAAAATATTATGCTTAATGTTAATGACTCTTATACCTGTCTATATTAGATCAATAAACATTAATATCAGCTTAATACTAAATACGTCACAGTTTACATGAATCTGAAATTTATTTAGCTTAATTTTTCTTAAAATTAAGTGCATTTGTACTTAGAATGGCAAGTTTCATTTGTAAGTGCTTACTTTTCTTTAAACCAATTGAATAGAGTTCATTTACAAATTAAACTCAGCAATATTATCTAAAGACAAAGACACATATTGAGACACACATATATACCTGAACAGATAGAGATGTCATAGTTTCTGATTCAGGCAAGGTGGGCTGTGTATCTCAAGGACATGATAAGAGTTAACTTCAAGTTTTCTCTAGGTATATATTTTTTTAACAAGCTTTGTGACTATCGCTCAATTGTGTGTGACTCTCTGTGACCGCACGGACTATACAGTCCATGGAATTTTCCAGGCCAGAATACTAGAGTGGGTAGCCTTTCGCTTCTCTAGGGGATCTTCCCAACCCAGGGATTGAACCCAGGTCTCCTGCATTGAAGGCAGATTCTTTACCAGCTGAGCCACCAGGGAAGCTCAAGAATACTGGAGTGGGTAGCCTATCCCGTCTCCAGGAGATAGATCTTCCTGACCCAGGAATCGAACCGGGGTCTCCTGCATTGCAGATGGATTCTTTACCAACTGAGCTATCAGGGAAGCCAAGCTTTTAACAAGCCAGTTTTTAACTGCATATGCAAAAAGAACTGATCTTGCAATTTCAAAAGAATTTTTGTTTCAGCCCAATTTCTCCAGAGTCTAAAGAATATTGTGGCCACACTCTTTTCTTTTCTTTCTGTGATCATGGTCTCCTAATTAAATTTAAATCATAGAGTGCTCAAATTGACTCTGACAACAGGGGCAGGTTGACTGATAAAATCTTGTCCCAGCAGAGACTGTCTCTCTGGAGAGGTGAGGCCTTTGTCCTGTCAGAAGAATCTGAAGGAGTAAGGGAAATTACAGGGGTAGGGGAAGACCCCACCCCACTCCACCACCCCCACCCATGAGACAGGAGAAATTAAAAGGGAATTTTTTAGAATGTTAGGAGAATTTTTCTGATTCCTTAAGCTTTTGATTATAGGAGAAAGTCCTAGACATAAGGGACCCTCAGTTCATCTTCCCATCCTGTGGCAATAAAGATAAGAGACCCATTTTCAGGTCATTTTTTTAATCCCCAACTTAAAGGCCAGGCACTGCTACAGTAAGACTTCATTTTTCCCTTTCTTAGCACATCTGTGTTTCTTCTGGCTTAGAAAGGGATCCACCCACATTGAATAGCCTGCAACCAAGAACACAGAGCTTGTAGCAAAGCAATCCAGTATACCAGTATACAATCCATTTAGCAGGACCGGAGCATGCCCTGAATTCCGTTCGATCTTATCGTCTGATGAGGTTTTGAGTCATGAATCCATTGAATCATGGCCAGATGTCTCTGGCCCCCTTTGATACCCTGCACAGGGCGTCCAACCCAGCATGGCCAGAGAAGGGCTTTTAGACCATTGCCAGCATGTTGCCAGGGCTCTCCTTGAGAGAGGTCTGTTGTAGCATCACAGTCTGCACTAAAGTGGCTAAGCTGACAGGCTGGCTGTTACAGCGCACAGGCTGCCAAGTCCTGGAGTGAAGGAGAACTCCTGGAGGGACAGAGGTGGCCGCAGTGGGAAACGCCACCAGGGTCAGGATCTGAGGGCTGAGAGGCGCAAGCATTTCCACAGAGGATTTCTGGACACAGAGTAAGATGGGAGATTAAGCAGAAGAAGAACCCCAAGTTTACCACCCTACTTGTGTGGAGTCTAAGGTAAATCTTGTTTCCCAAGTTAGAGTAGGTAAGAGAAAAAGCAAAGAGCTGGGAGCAGGCCGGTGAACAACATGGGGGGAAAGATGCTGGAAAGGCAGGGAGGGAGTGTTTCTGGAATCCTCCCCCTAGAAGAGGGAGTAATTTTTGTACCCTGGGAAATAAAGCGTGTTAGGTAGCAGGGTGCAGTTGTTGGAGGCAGGGGCAGGTGCTGAGCTCCAGCTCCCAGCGCATTTCTCCCAACGTTGATGAAGACACAGCCCTTGGGCATGGAGGGTGCTGGGGGTTGTAGTCTAGGCAAAGTGAGAGGAAGCAGGAGATAGGAAAGAGAAGACAGCCTGGGCTCCTTCACCGAGCTGAGGAAGCCTCTCAGGTCTTGGGAAAGGAACAAAGCAGAGGGCATGTGAGCGCAAGCCAGTTCCCATGGGGGAGAGACAGCAAAATCAGAAGTCTCCAGCCAGCAGTGTGGGTGAGACCTGCAACTTACCTAATTCCCAGGTTGCAGCCCTCTCCCCGCCACCCCCGGGGGTTTCGGCACCATTTGATCTCAGCGAGGCAGCGTGAGCAGTGGCATGAAGCAAGACCTTAATTCCCTGCCCAGGAATTGAACCAAAGGAGCCTGAATGAAAACCAGGCATTCTAGCCACCAAACTAGCAAGGGTTAGAGGCTAGAAGCTGTTTTTCCCTGGATCTTTGCCCCTCGTGAAAAATGCATTTATCACGTGGGCAGAAACTGTAAATGCAGGTACAAAGTTTATTATTAGAGATATTTTGCAGCAACAAGTGGGAGGACACAAAGAGAAATGGTTCGTTTAGTTGAGATAGAAGCAAGGCAGAGATGCACACCCAGAGAGAAAGGGTGTGGGCAACCCCCCTGGTGAGGAGGAGCCCTGTAAGGAGGCTGTTAAGTCATTTCTATTGGTCAGTTCTTCTCAGTCTTTCTCTTCCTTCGGGCTAGTTATCTGGTTTCTTTGTCCATACCTGACTTACCCTGGGACCCTCCCCTGGGATGCGCACACACCCGTCAGCCAAGATGGATCTTTAAGAGAAGGCTTCTGAGAGGAGCAAGACTCATTATGGTCTGGAGTTACCCCTTGATTTTTCACCCACAAAAGAGCCTTTCTGTGCATATGTAGTGTCTCCTTTATTCCAAAAGAGGGGGAAGCGGAGATCCCTTCATCCTTTACTCAAACAGGATTTTGCACCTCTCTGTTCTTGCCATGACTATTGCCTTAAGGCATTCACAAGAGACAAACACTATTTACTCTGTTTCGGTTGTTACTTTCCTGTTGGAGGGCAAACAGGAGGCTGACTGTAAACACCTTGCTGCTGCTGCTGCTGCTGCTAAGTCACTTCAGTCTTGTCCGACTCTCTGTGACCCCATAGATGGCAGCCCACCAGGCTCCTCTGTCCCTGGGATTCTCCAGGCAAGAATACTGGAGTGGGTTGCCATTTCCTTCTCCAATGCATGAAAGTGAAAATGAAGTCGCTCAGTTGTGTCCGACTCCTAGTTACCCCATGGACTGCAGCCTACCAGGCTCCTCCGTCCATGGGATTTTCCAGGCAAGAGTACTGGAGTGGGGTGCTGTTGCCTTCTCTCTTAACTGGAGCCTACCTGTCTGTTGCCTCAGGAGATGCCATCAGGAGGCCAGTTGTGAATGTCTAACCTGGAGCCCACCTATCTTCTACATCAAGGCCTGCAAGCCCACTCCGGTCCCTAAACGTGCAAATGAATCTCAACGTCTCAAAAGCGGAAGCTTCACCAGCACGCCAGCCTGCAGTGAGTAGGTGGACCACTTGTCCTCCAGAGAGCCATAGAGCCCAGCTTTCCCATCTGTCAAGTGGGCCTCCCTCCAGAAGCAGTGGCTCCTTGGGAGTGATGATGGTCATGATCTTGACTGTTTGCTTGGGCCTGTGGGTGTTAGCCCAGTGCTGGGGGTGGGGTGGGGTGGCAAGGAGCAGAAAGGCCGTTGCTCTTAAGAGAGGACCCCTGATGGGTGCCAGCCCGGAAGAGTGCTCCTGAGAGCAGGAGCCAGACCTCCTGGGAGTGACGTGCCAGGCAAAACTCTGCTAAAACGGGCAATGTGCTGTGGGGGCAGCAGAGGCGACCGTCTGCAGGGGCCAGTCCTGCCGGCCCAGGGGCCCTTGTGCGTCCACTCTGGCAGCCCGGGAGTAGCTTTTGTCCATCCCTCTACCTGGTGGGCTCCTCTGGGCTGGTAGGTCTCAGACTCTGCCCCCCAGCAGAGGAAGAGCTAGCTAGTGGAGTAGAAAGCTGGGTGATGGGTGGGTTCCTGGGGTCCTGTCTCCTCTCCAGCCCCGTCAGCTTTTCCCAGGGGCCAGCTGGGTGAGCTGGTAGGTCGGTCTCGCTCCCAGGGAACCAGAACCAGGGCTGGTCCCAGTGAGCCCGGGGGTCCTCCTGCCTCTCCTGCTTGGCTCCCCTCCCCTGGGTCATCAGTCATCATCTGCCCTGAGCCAGGGCTGCAGGGCCAAGCCTGAGAGAACCAGGGTAGGTGGGAGTCTAGGATGGACAGAGCCAGCAGGACCAGCCAAACCAGTGCACCGGGGTTGAGTGCAGCTGGGTGGCTGGCGATGACTGAAAGAAAGCAGGTACACGTACTCATCCATTTATTCACTGGCTTGAGGAGTACACAGTGGGGGGCCATAGCCTGAAGGCTATTCCATGCCCCATAGCAGCAGGGCTTGGGGCGTGGGCCGGGGAAGTGCCTGGACCTCAGCAAGTGGACTGAAGGGGAAAGGCACCATCCGTTCATCTGTCCGTCCATTCATACCCCTGGGGCCTCCGGTGTGCCGAGCCCGGGGTGGGCACTCACAGCCACAGCCTCCCTCACTCTCATCAAGCGCCAGTTTGGTGGGCGCTATCGTCCTCATTTTAACCACAGAACAACTGAGGCTTGGAGATGTGAACAAGCAGCTCCAGGTCAGCCTGAGCAACAGGACCCAACAAATTTGGTGGGGGCGGGGGGGGGCTGCGATAGAAAGGGGAGAGGCCTTTCAGTTTCTTTTCACCTTTCTCAGAGGGTTAGAATCATGAAGAGACACATTTCCTCACCACAAATCACACGCTACAAAGGGCGGAGGAGAAGCAACTGTCCGACTTCCCCTCTGGAGCGTCGTCCACACCCAGGCACCAGCCACAGGGGCACCCACGCCCTCCTTACGTGATGGCGCCAGAACCAGTCCAGTTTCTGGGTCAGAGCTCTGGCACCAGCTTCTCAGCTGGACTCCAGACGGACGGATGGCGCAGGAGCCCAGGGAGGGCGGTCCACAGAGGGCCTCACCTGCTCAGGCAGCCGCTACTGGGACGTGCAGGCTGCTTCCGGACTTGAGATGCCGCCAAGAGCTGCAAGGATGAGCTCGCGCACCGCCTGCCCCGTGAGGCTCTCGTTTCTGTTGGGGACCCACGGCCCTGACACGGGGGGGAAGGGGTCTGGGCCAGACAAGCCTGCGGTGCTGGGCGCCCCTCTGCCCTCCTCTTTGCTTTCCAGCCCGGTCCAGCGCTCACACGCAGGGCTGAACCCCTTGGCTGTGGCGTTTAGGGTTTCTCACATCTCGTTCCAACGTTCTAAGCTTTCTTGACCTGAAGCTGTTATAATGACTTTACATGCTAAAATCCTCTTAAACTTATTAACCCACCTTCCCAGCTTCCCCTTTCTCTCCCAGCTGATGGGAGAAGCAACTGCACGGTGGGGCGGGGTCGTGGGAATCGGGGTGGGCCGGGGGTGCGGTGGAGGGGGGCAGGAAGTCCAGCCCACCTGGGGCAGCCACTTCATCTCTCTATCTCAGTCTCCCCATCTGTGAAAGAGGCAGGTGACGGCTCCTACATGTAGGGCTGTGCTGGAGTGCTTAGAGCCACAACTGCAGGGAAACTGGCAGCTGTTAGTTACTAATCTTCAGTCCCGGCAAGTTTACGTGTTTGACTTCCAAGGACCCCGCTGGTGCTCCTGCCTTTGCAGAGCCAGTACTTCCCACCAGGGGGCCGGGCCTGGGCAGGAGCAGAACACTTTCCGGCGGCTCTGTGCTGGGTTTCTCCCCAAGCCAGGCAGAACCATCTGTGGGGGTGGTGTGGGCAGACTGGTCCCCGGCGCTGGCGCAATGCTATGGGCGTTGGCATGGGCCCAGGTCAGCGAGGACAGATGGATGCAGGAGGCAGGAGTAAGATGCTCCCCCCCCCGGCCCCCAACACAGCACTCTCAGCCGCCACTGGCTCCCGGCTCCCAGCGGCCCCAGAGCCCACAGGGGGCCAGGCAGGGCTCCACTACATCCTCGCTGGGACCGGGCGGGGGGAGGGAGGACCCGGTCTAGCTGAGGAGCCACTAGACCCGGGACAAAGCGCTTGCACAAGCAGTCAGTGACCCAGCTTCCCAGGCCTCTCATGCTGAGTCAGCACAGCAGTCTGCCCGGTGGCTGCCCCCGCTATCAGCCTGCACGTGCAGCCGGGGGGTTTGGTCTCCTCCCTGAAGTGGCCCACTCCTGGGGGGCTTTGGGAAGAGGAGCTGGGTGTGGGGTGGTCAGGCTTCCTCCTAGCCTCCTCCAGGGAGGGGCTCACAAAGCCGAGGCGGGGCACCCGGTCGCTCCCTGGGCGGAGCCCTCCCCTGCCCACCGCTCCTTTGGGTGCGGTCCTTCTGCTTCGTGGCCCTCAGCGAAGTCCAACCCAGCCCCAGCTAAGGACTTCCTACGCCAGCTTCTCCAGAGCGTCCAGGTTCCTGATGTCTGGGCGTCTCAGAGGGAAGCTTGCAGGAAAGAATTTCCAGCACAGGTTCCCCTGACAGGGGCCATGCTTAGCAGCCAAAGCTTCTGAGTTCCAGGGACAACCCCCAAGGGTTGTGGGGTGTGGGCTGTGCCAGCTGGAAGGCGCTCCTGCCCCTCGGCCCCTCCGTGGACAGACCCCGGCTTCTGCAACCTGGAGGGGTGGGGCTCACCTGGGGTGGGTACCCTTTAAATGGTAAGCTTTCTTGGGTCCCTGGGCTTTCCTGGTGGCTCAAAAGGTAAAAGAGTCTGCCTGCAATGAGGGAGACCCAGGTTCCATCCTGGGTCAGGAGGATCCCCTAGAGAAGGACATGGCAACCCACTCCGGTATTCTTGGTCTGGAGAATCCCAAGGACAGAGGAGCCTGGGGGGCTACAGTCTGTGGGTCATAAGGAGTCCGAGGCGACTCTCTGTCTTTCTGGGCCCCTGGGGATCTCGAGGCCCAGCGTGATCTGAGGGCAGCTGAGAGGCGCTTCTAGGGATGAGGCAGAAGCGCTCCAGCCGGTGCAGAGCTCTCGTCTGCCCCGCGGCCAGGGTCAGAGTCGAGGGGCCGCGAAACCCCTGGGACGGCTGGCACGGCCTTCGGGCCGAGGCCGGCGCGCCACGCTCCCCTTCAGTCAGGACGCTGTTGCGATCGCCCGCGGCCAGGGGCGTGGAAACGCCCGCTGCGCGCGGAGGGAGCACGCCCGATCCTTCTGCTGTGATCCCTCCTCCCGTCCTCGGCCTCCCGGGCCTCCCGAAGACTGCCTTCCCCTCCTCTCCGGCTGGCCCAGCCCGCCCTCGCCGGTGCGGCCTGAGCCTCCCAGAGAGGGCGTCGCTCCCGCCCCCGCGTGTCCGACAGGGCTGGGTGAATCCTTTCCGGCACCGGGCAAGAGTTCACTCCGTAAAAGGGCTCCCTCCGCCAGGCCTGCTTAGGGCAGAAGGCCAGGCTTCGGGTGGCTGCGGCTCAGCACCCTTCTCTCCTGGCCCCAAAATAGCCCCGGGATCAGCTCTCAAGCTCCACCAAATATAGCCTGATCTATCCGGACCCACGTTCTGCGCAGGGGCCCAGCGCCGGATCGGGAGGGCCCTCGGGGGCCTCTTAAGGCCGAGCTAGTCCCTCCCCTGCCAGGGCTGCTTGGAACGAGGGCACAGCCCAGGGGCCCAGGCCTGCCTCCCTCCGACCTCCAGCCCTCTCCACCCCAGGCAGCTCTCCTGGAGCCCCGGAGAGCCTGCTTCCTGGAACCGGCCCCCACCCTCGGTCCCGATCGTCCCTCCCCCTCCAGCACACCTACAAGGCAGAGGGACTAAAGGGCCTCTTCAAATCAGTGTTCCTGGGCCAAGAGCACAGTGTGCCCACGTCCCAGTCCTTGAATGAGGAGAGGCTTATCTGCATCGTCAAAGCCAGGAGCCTGGGGAGGTGTAGTCCCACATCAGCCTTTAGGAAACCAGATCACAAACGGGAAGCAGACCTCAGGGTGGCTGGGGGAGGTCAAGAGTCCTCTTGCAGACATTCCTGGGTTTGGCTGGGGGGTCCGGGGAGGGCAGACAGTGGGTGGGGGGTACAGGGGGAGAGGGTGGGGCTATGCTGCTCAGCGCTTTCCCCTCCCTGGGTTTAGAGCAGACCCCAGAGGATGGCCAGGAGTATAAGGGCCAGGGCCAGAGTCGCAGGGGTGGCAAGGCCAGCGCCGTTACAGAGGTCATACTGGCAGCAGGAAGTAGTGGATGCGTGCTTGGAGTAGCCGTCGTACACGGTCTCAAAGCAGCTGGGCACGCAGGACTTGCTCACCTTCATCCTGGTCGGGGTGTAGTCTGCAGAGGAGGGGGAAGGCAGGCCAGGACCCTGAGAGGGGCCAACCCAAGCATGCAGGGCCATTAGGCCATGATCCCCTCCGCCTGGGGCTCCCAGAAAGGATCCTAGAGCAGGTGGGAGCCTCCCTCCTCAGCCTCCCCCACGCTACCCCCCGCCCTGCCCCGGTGCTCCCCAGAGAGGGCTGGGGGGGCACCCCAGGAACTCACAGGTGCGCGTTGTCATGCAGTAGGAGACCATGGCCGGGCAGCGCATGGGGTTGAAGCAGTTCTCCCCGTTGTAGGCGCACACGTGGCAGTCCAGAGCCGGGGCTGCGGCCGGGGAGGGCCCACAGGAAGCGGGGATCAGAGAACAGGCAGAGGCCCCTCGTCCAGCCCAGCAGCCCCCAGGTCCCATCCCCTTCCCCAGGAAGAGCTGGAAGGAGAGGTGGTCACTGGGATTTCTGCCACCATCCCCCCAACTCAGCCTGGCTGACCCCAAAGGTGGGTCTGTCCATCCCTATGTTCTCCACCCATCTTACCCACAGGGAGGCCCACCAGGGCCACCAGGAACAGGGCGAGCAGGGGCATCATGGCCGGGGGCCAGAGTGCAGAGTGGGAGCAGGGATGTGGAGAGCAGTTGGTCCTTGATTCAACTCAGGCCAGGGCTGGGGCAGGGCACCGAGCGGGTGGGACAACCCCCGGCCCTCCCGGAGCTCCTGGTCAACTGGAGGTGCTGTATTCCTGCACAGAAGGGAATGAGGATGGGAGGTCATAGCAAGGCCTGAGGTACCCACAGGGAGCTTGGGCAGAGGGGCCACCCAGCTCAGCCTGGAAGGCTTCCTAGAGAAGGAGACACAAATGAGACGAGAAGGAAGCAGGGGGGGGGATACTTCAACAAGAGACACCAGTGCTTGCAAAAGGCCAAGACCCATGCACACCAGAGGAGGCAATGCCACAGCTAGGGTGGGGTGCCAAGCGAAGGCTGGAGGGGAAAGCTTGAATGCTAGGCCAGAACCCACACCCTCCCTGGGGATGGTTGAGGCAGGGGCCCTAGGGAGCTGGCACCCAGCCCTCCCCGACCCAGGACCCTGAGTACAAGGGCGCCCTTGGGCCCGGGAGCGGGTCTAGCCTCCCTACTCCCCTCCCCTGTGCCTCTGGTCTTTCAGGGCCCAGCTGGGGGCCCCTCTCCTGGGAGGCCTCTGGAGCCCTCAGCCACTGCGAGGCTCACAGCACTGGTGGGCTGCAGCTCTGTCCAGTCTGCAGGGGATGCACTCTAAAAGGACTACAGGGGGGGCCCTTGGGCAAGACAAGAACTTCGGAGCCGGATCTGCTGTTTGGAGCGGAGATGCCCCCTCTCCAGACAGGCTCTGGGCGAATCCGACTACGACTTCCCTCCCTGCGCAGGGACAGTCTAGCCCCGCCTGTGCGCCAAGGGGGGCTAAATCAGACTCTCCCCTTCCAGAGAACAACAAACCCGTCTTCCATGACCCATTTTCAGGGCGTCCCCCTCGGGGTATCGAAGGTCTGAGTAACGCCGCCAGCTCTTCTCCTCCCCCTCCCGGGGAGCCCCGCCCCCGAGACTGCGGTCCCAAGTTGGGGGATGACCTCAACCGTGACCTTCATTCACCATACCGAGGTCCCATTGCGCCTGGGACTCACCCGCGGCCGCTCTCCAGCCCCTGCAACTCGGGTCTGACAGCACTCCCGTCCCTCCGTGCGCCCCGCAGTGACCACGCCGCGTCGCCGCCCCTGCGCCAGAGCCGCCCGTTGCCGGTGACCTCACTGCAGGCCCCGCCCCGTCTCGCCTGGCCCGCCGACGGGCTCGTCCCTCCTAAGGGGCTGGGACCCCCGGCAACAGTCCATGGTGCCCAGGTGTTTAGGCCCCGCGGAGACACCCACGCGATGCTCAGACGCACGCGCACCGCGGGACACGTCTGGCCCTGCCTCGCTCTCTCTGCTTCCAGCAGCCGCAGCCGCCCACTCACCCCGGATTACTAGTCTGTCCCGCACCCCTGCAGCTGCGCCCCCTCCTTCGCTCCACTCAGTTTAACAGGGAGGGGTGGGGGTGGAGCGGAGCCGACTTCTAGACCGGGCATCTGGGTCCCCAACCTGGCCCTCTTTTACCTGCAATGTGACCTACGCAAGCCGCCCAGCATCTCTGGGCCTCCTCCCCATACCCGGTCCCACCCAACGCAGGGTTAAAGCAAGTCTTGAAAGGAGTCCACTGTTTCATAACTCCCTTAAATATTAATGTTTAAGGCGAAATTTGAGATTTTCATGGGCTCTAAATTTTTTTTTTTCTAATGTGAGAAAAGAATACATTTCCTTTGACCCTAAATTTTATTTTTCTTTCAAAGAGCGGAGCCATTTTGGGGGCCCAAGGCACTGAACCTCCAAAGTGAGGTGGGCACTCTCTCTGGGTGGACTGGGATGGTTGGTCACCCTGTTTGCCAAATAGTCACTGAGATGCCACAGGTGCCAGGTGTTGGGGATAAAACTGACAAACATTCCCAAATATTCTTGACATCATTAAGCTGACAACCTAATGAGGCGTAAAATAAACACAAGGGTGTGGACACCTGCGTGTATTGTGGCCTTCATCCTCAGATCATGATGAATTAAGGGTGTTGCCAAACTCAGCCTCTGTTCACTGCTGCCAAATAGAAATGCAGAGGCAGGGTTGTGGGTGAAGCAGAAGAGAGGAGCTTTGATTGCTTTGCTGGCAAAGGGGGCCACAGTGGGCTAATGCCCTCAAGACTGCCTGGCCCACCCTGGGTGGGTGGTGAGGAGTTTATAGTGCTCAAGGAGCATGATCAACTCGTGGACAAGCCTTGGATTGGCTGGTGTCAGGGTGGAGTTTCAAGCGTCATCAACCTTCTGGTTTTAGCCAGTCTAGGGTCTATGTCCTTGTGGTCAGCAGTTTTCATCTAGGCAGGGGTCGGGGGTGGGGTCTGCTCCCTGTAAAACAAGTTAGGAATGTGCCTCAGGCCTTTGTGCAGATCTTTCAGGGATCTGGGAGTCTGGTGGTTCTGCTATGGGGCAGAATTACAGGCTACATCGTTACCAGTTCCCCAACCCAACAGCTATTCTTCCCTTCTACATTTTCACATTTCCAATTATTAACTCCGGAGTCAGAATTTAACCTCCAAAAACAAGGATACAGAGTCTTGTAGATGGTTTCAAGTCCCACCTTTTCTTTGGTATCCCTCAGTCTTGAGGAGGAACAGATGCACAACAAGAAAGGGAAGAAAGTTCTAGACTGAGAGGTTAATTGTAAACTTGGCAGAGGAACTTAGTTTCTGTTCTGTTTCTATTTCCATTTTCCTCAGCTCTGTAGGGAATGGGATAACAACTGCTCTGGTTACGTCCTGCTGAAGTGGGGCGTGCTGCTGCTGCTGCTGCTAAGTCACTTCAGTCGTGTCCGACTCTGTGCGACCCCAGAGACGGCAGCTCACCAGGCTCCCCCATCCCTGGGATTCTCGTAGTCCTGCCTAATTTGGGGAATGGGCACAGAGTTGGAAATAATCTTGAGTTCAAGATTAACGTCAATATTTTGTATTAAGAAAATATTGTATCTCTTTGATTGCTTTGCTCTAGCACCTGGACAACCATTTGAAAATTATTAGACATACTGCAATGAAGATAATGGTTAAAAAACATCTTTGTAGTCTTTTTCAAAGAAGTCTTCCTGTTTTTTGATGGCAACCAGGAAAAATAAGTTTTGGAGTGTTTCCTCTTTATATACATTCAGTAACCAAGTAGTCTTTTGCTGGGAGACTATAGGTTGAGTTGTCTCATTCGCTACAGTCTTTGTTGTTCAGTTACTCAGTCATGTCCAACTCTTTGCAACTCCATGGACTGTGGCACGTCAGGCTTCTCTGTCCTTCACCTATCTCCCTGAGTTTGCTCAAACTCATGTCCACTGAGTCAGTGATGCCATTCAACTATCTCATCCTCTGTCACCCTCTTCTCTTCCTGCCCTCAATGTTTTCCAGCATCAGGGTCTTTTCCAATGAGTCACCTCTTTGCATCAGGTCACCAAAGTATTGGAGCTTCAGCTTCAGCATCAGTCCTTCGAATGAGTATTCAGGGTTGATTTCCTTTAGGGTTGACTGGGTTGATCTCTTTGCAGTCCAAGGGACTCTCAAGAGTCTTCTCCAGGACCACAGTTCAAAAACTATTGTTTTTAAAGTAGGATAAAGATTTCATAGTTACAAGAAGACCTCAAGACCAGAAGGTTGCAATTGGCAGCTGCTAGTAGATATCATTTTAAAAATGGCTGATGATGTCCTCAAGTCTGATCAAGTTTAGAGAACTCAAGTTTTCAGTAATATAGAAATATGTCTGAACCCATATCCACACTAACAATCTAGTTCCACTTTGGATGTCTGAACCACAGTTATTCCATTCTGATTTTTCAATGTAATTTTTAATGGCTAAAGCAGATGTACAATGCATGTTTAACAGGCCACAAACAGGCTGTTTTGGTTAGCTTAAAGTTCAAAACAATCATGTATAAGCCAGAATGATTTCCCATACTTCAATATGCAAAAATTTCTTCCATCATTTTCCCCTTTTGATTGCAAATCTTTCCATAAATGGCATTGCCCATCAATATATTTTTCCAGTGTTGCCAGAGTGACACAGTTATCTGCTCTGGGTCCATTTATTTCCCTCAGTGCTAGACCTCTTTGTTTACATATTTGCCTAGTTGTCCATGTTGGGGGGGGGGGAGGAACTAATCAGATATCATGAACCGGCTCAGAGATATGCGAATGGGGAAATGCTTTGTAGGCTATACATTTTATCATTTATCCCCAATCGTCACACAAGCATTGTACATGTGCTTTAAGCAGTGCACTTAAAACAAGCAGTGATGCGCGTCTGCGACAGCTTCACTAGAGAATTTTCTTCTTTAATCCTGAACATTGGGGTCGAAAGCATGGTTAAAAGTAAAATGATAACTTTCCCTTTTGATAGGAAGACAAACAGTTGGTAGACAGTGCAGTTGGATTAGCTGGATCGTTCTCACAGGCCTGGTCCAGATTTTAAAATCAGCTGTCTTCTACTGTTGTTGTCTTCTCATCTTAATACGGGTGTTATTTGGAGTCAACAGTCTTTTCTATAGACAGGCCAATGCACAGGCCTTTCTCAAGTGGGAAATACGAATTCAAGAGTCAGTTCCCTTCAGTACTGTCCCACAGGTACTAGTTAAGAGTGCCTGATATGGGTCCTTTTATTTAGTTTGGAGACAGTCCTTTAAAAGACGCCTTTTCCAGCATCCATAATCTCTTAGTTGTAACTCACAGGGCATCCAGTCTTTATCTGAAGGTAGATTGTTGTGATTGGCTTCAGAAACAAGCTTTGAATATTCTTCTACTAATTCAATTAAATCTTATAATAGCTTAACAGAGCAACAAGGAGTCATCTTGGACATAGCAAAGCCTCAGTAAATACAAAATTTCAATATCCACAAAGGTGGATATTGAAACTATTGAAATAAAGTTTTTCCTCTCTAGATTATCCTTATTTTTTATTAAATCAGCCAAATCAAGGCTGATTTGTTCCAAATAAGTCTGGTTTCAATAAACATGGCCTGCTTATTCACATAAATGTAATTGCTCATATAGGCTCTTTTAAGCCTTCAGACTTTACCCGTGCTTCTTTAGTGGCTCAGATGATAAAGAATCTGCCTGCAATGCAGGAGAATTGGGTTTGATCCCTGGGTCGGGAAGATCCCCCGGAGAAGGGAATGGCTATCCACTCTAGTATTCTTGCTGGAGAATTTCATTGACAGAAGGCCCTGAAGGGCTATAGTCCATGGGGTTGTAAAGAGTCAGACACAACTGAGCAACTAACACACACATCTCTTTTTTTTGGTACCCAGAATATCTGATTCATTTGAAAAGACCTTGATGCTGGGAAAGATTGAGGGCAGGAGGAGAAGGGGACGACAGAGGATGAGATGGTTGGATGGCATCACCGGCACAATGGACATGGGTTTGGGTGGACTCCGGGAGTTGGTGATGGACAGGGAGGCCTGGCGTGCTGTGTTTCATGGGGTCGCAAAGAGTCGGACACGACTGAGCGACTGAACTGAATGGAACTGAATATCTAGATTCTGGTATATGTCAAGAGATAGTCTTTTCCATTCACTTGAAAAATTTGCTTTGACCTCAAGGGTCTCCAATTTTTGAAGTAATCAGGCAGAGAGAAAAGAAAAATATTTTAATTTTATCCACAGGCATATATTACCAAATTGTTATAAATCAAAAGTCGCTTGAGGAAAAGGGCTTTTCTATATCTGAAAAACGAAGACTAGAAGCTATTAGTATGTCAGACAAGTCATAAAAATTATAATCATATTTAGCTGTTCATCGAATCCCGTGTAATTAATCTTTGTTCTGTTTGAGTCCAATTTTCCATCAGTGGCATTGACCATGCCTAATGATTGAAGATCGCAGTGACAGGGATAATTTCAAGAAGTTTGTGCATTTTTTCTTAAGGTTTCTATGGTTTGTCCAGTTAAGTGGGTGTCTTGATCACTGGAGATTGTAGAAATTATATTCCAGATGGGAAACGTATTTTCTAACCTTTTCTTTTTCATTGTGAGGACATCAGCCCTGAAACCAGGGATGGCTTTAACCCTTCAGACAGAAAATGCGGTTTGTCAAGGAGCTGGGAAAAAGCCAAGCAGCCGTCTTGGATTTCCCATACCCTTGATTTTTTTTTTTTTAATTTATAGTTATTGTTTATTCATTTTAAATTCCCTGATTTAGGAGTAGACTGTTGTTGTGTTTTAAGGATATCAGGATAGCAAAAGTCTGACAACAAGGGGTTAATTTTTTGTAGACACAGAATGAGCTTTATCCATGTGTGCCATAATCTTCACAGATCTTTGCGAAATAATACTCATTTACTTTATCAAAGTAACAGAAGGTTTTAAGGACAAATATAAATCACTTGAAGGCAAAGAAATTTATATAGCCTGTTGTTAAAAGCTGCATTCCAAGAAAACTTTGTTCTCTTAACAGAGAGAGAAAGCCAGATTCCAGTTTGGTACCAGCTCATTATTAATAACAAAATTTGTTCATCTAGTTAATTTTAGTTTAATCTTAGAAAGACCCTTCAATAAATCTTGAAGAGGTAGTATTTTTGTAAAGGCGTCAGAGTGAAACTATAGCTTCCTATAACGAAAAACGGCTCAAGAAGGCATGTATAAAATCTGATTACAATGAAACTGACAAGGTCGCTTGGTTACTACTGTGACATGTGATAGACAGTAACTAGAATTATGACTGATAACATTTTACCAAGACATATCAACTCTTTATGAATTCTATATAATTTCTAGATTATCTCCATTAGTAACATTGACCATACAATATAACCTGAGAAGATTTATCACTTATTTGACAGTACTTCCCATGCACCTTAAACACACCAAATTAACCTAATTAGTTTAATATCTTTCTTTGGGATGCCTCAAAAGTCCTCTGAAGCACCCCAAAGTTAGTTAGAGATCAAAAGAAGTTCATCAGAATTTGCTTTTAGGAAGTTCCATCAAAAAATATTAGAGAGTTTAGGACATTCAGTCAGATCGGATCATCAGTCACTGTGAAAAAATGGTTATTCTTCCGGCCACAGTAACAATCAAAGAGATTGGCTCAAGACGGCGGAGCACAAGGATGTTCGATAGTCTTCTCTTGAGAGAGAACCAAAGTCACAAATAGCTGTTAAACAGCCATTGATCAGAGGATGCTGGAACCCATCAGAAAAAGATACCCACGTCCAAGCTCAGAGAGCAAGCCATAATGAGAGGGGAGTGAGTGAGTGAGTGAGTGAAGTCGCTCAGTCGTGTCCGACTCTTTGCGACCCCATGGACTGTAGCATACCAGGCTGCTCTATCCATGGGATTTTCCAAGCAAGGGTACTGGAGTGGGTTGCCATTTCTTTCTCCAGAGGATCTTCCCAACCCAGTGATCGAACCTGGGTCTCCCACATTGCAGGCAGATGCTTTACTATCTGAGCCACCAGGGAAGCTGTAATGAAATGGTAGGAGGGGCACAATCATAATTAAATCAAATCCCACACCCACCAGGTGGGCACCTTACAAATGGGAGAACAACACCAAAGAAGTTCTCACACAGTTATGAAGGCTCTGAGCCCCACGTCAGGCTGCCCATCCCAGGGACTAGTCCCCAGGGAATCTGAGCTCGAAGTCCAGCGGGACTGGATTGCAGGATTTCCACGGGACTGGGGAAAACAGAGACTCCATACTTGCAGGGCACAGGCGAAACCTTGTGTGCACCAGGAACCAGGGGAAAGGAGCAGTGAGCCCACAGGAGACTGAGCCAAACCTACCTGTGAGTGTTGGAGAGTCTCCTGCGGAGGTGAGGGTAGGCAGTGGCTTGCCACGGGAACAGGGACACCGACAGCAGCAGTCCCGGGAGGTGACCCTTGGTGAAAGCCCTCTTGGAGATCTCCGTTAGCCCTACTGTAAAACCTGAGTCCCCTCAGGCCAAACAACTAACATGGAAGGAACCCCGCCCATCAGTCGACAGTTGGATTTAAGTTTTACTGAGCTTGGTCTGCCCACCAGAGGGAGACCCAATTTTCTCTGACACCAGTTCCTTCCATCAGGAAGCTTGCCTTTTAGCCTTATCCACCAGAGGGCAGACAGACTACAAGAAGCAAGCAAGCAAGAAGAACCACAATCCCGCAGCCTCCAAAATGGAAAACCGCAGTCACAGAAAGCTAATCAGAATGAAAAAGCATAGGATTGTCTTCCAGATGAAAGAACAAGATAAATCCCCAGAGAAAACGCTAAATGAAGTGGAGATAGGCAATCTTCTGAGAGGGTGACAGGCAGGAAGGCCAGGGGTCTCCAAACGGAGGAAAGCGGCTGCAAGTGTCAGACATTTTTTCTCTCTCTTAAACAGCAGGAGGAAACAAACTAGCGTTATATTTTTTTCCTTCTCTATACAAATTTAAAAGGAGGTTTCTCTTAAAATTCTGTGTTGCCATAATGACACCTGGTACCACCTGAACTGAACTTGTCTTAAATCTTGAGCTAACCAATGCATTTTCCTTATGGAAATATTTGTCTGAAGCTATGTGAATGTACTTTGCATTTACCCTAGACTCTGTCTTCAAGTCAGTTCCGCCTAAAGGCTCAGAACCTACTTGACAAACTAGTTTGTTATACTCATACATTGTTCTAATCTATGCTAATGAAAGTATATATTTGTATGGAAATCTGCCTTTCTTCAAGATTCATGTCAATCGTTTTATATGCCCGGGATGACTCACTTGGTGCCAATGTTATCTCAATGCATGTTGTGGGTGAGAGGCCTGAGTTTTGAGACATGTCCTTTCTCTAATCAGCAGCCTGCTAGTAGCTATGTAACATCCAGCTAAAGACTAGCAGGGGGGCACTCTTTCTGCTCCCATCTGACGTCTATGTCAGAAGCTTTCTCTATCTCTTTTATACTTTAATAAAACTTTATTACACAAAAGCTCTGAGTGATCAAGCCTTGTCACTGGCCCCGGATTGAATTCTTTTCCTCCGGAGGCCAAGAATCCTGGCGTCTTTCATGGTTCAGCAACAACCTTTCACTTCCAGAAAAAGAATTCAGAATAACGACAGTGAAGATGATTCAGGAGCTCGGAAAAAGAATGCAGAAGATGCAAGAAATGCAAGAAATGTTTGCCAAAGGCCTGGAAGAACTAAAGAACAAATAACAGAGAGAAACAATACCCTAGAAAGAATCAATAGCAGAATAACAAGGGCGGAAGAATGGATAAATGACCTGGAAGATAGAATGGTGAAAATCACTAAAGCAAAACAGAATATAGAAAAAAGAATAAAAAGAAATGAGAACACTATAAGAGACCCCTGGGACAACATTAAATGCACCAACATTTCACATTATAGGGGTCCTAGAAGGAGAAGAGAAAGAAAGAGAAAGGACTCGGGAAAAATATCTGAAGGGATAATAGCTGAAAAGGTCCCGAATGTGGGAAAGGAAACAGTCAACCAAGTCCAGGAAGTGCAGAGAGTCCCAGGCAGGATGAACCCAAGGAGGAACAAAGGGTACATAGTAATCAAACTGACGAAAATTAAAGACAGATGAAACATTAGGAAGAGTTCCCAGAGCTCACAGAAGGCTGGAGGACAAACCTTGTGTCGACTGGAAAGCAAAACAACACTGTACAACCTAAAAGCCATGCGTTAATGTTTCATTTGGGGACCCTACTGAGGACTACTGGGTTTCCCTGGTGGCTTAAAGGGTAAAGAATCCGCCTGCAATGCAGGAGACCCAGATTCAATCCCTGGGTCAGGAAGATTCCCCTGGAAAAGGGAATGGCAACCCATTCCAGTATTCTTGCTTGGAGAATTCCATGGACAGAGGAGCCTGGAGGGCTATATAGGCCATGGGATACCAAAGAGTTGGACACGACTGAGTGACTAACACCTCTACTTTAGCTATCTAGGGCCAGTATCCTGTTTTCCTCCACCCTGAATTCCCCTCAGGGAAACTATCAAACCCATGGAACCCAGAAGTTCAATGAACTTCAAGCACAAGAAATTGAAGAAAACTATACCAAAGCAGAAAGCGGAGAGGAACTAAAAAGCCTCTTGATGAAAGTGAAAGAGGAGAGTGAAAAAGTTGGCTTAAAGCTCAACATTCAGAAAATGAAGATCATGGCATCTGGTCCCATCACTTCACGGGAAACAGATGAGGAAACAGTGGAAACAGTGTCAGACTTTATTTTGGGGGGCTCCGAAATCACTGCAGATGGTGACTGCAGCTATGAAATTAAAAGATGCTTACTGCTTGGAAGGAAAGTTATAACCAACCTAGATAGCATATTCAAAAGCAGAGACATTACTTTGCCAACAAAGGTCTGTCTAGTCAAGGCTATGGTTTTTCCAGTAGTCACATATGGATGTGAGAGTTGTACTGTGAAGACAGCTGAGCGCCGAAGAATTGATGCTTTTGAACTGTGGTGTTGGAGAAGACTCTTGAGGGTCCCTTGGACCGCAAGGAGATCCAACCAGTCCATCCTAAAGGAGATCAGTCCTGGGTGTTCTTTGGAAGGAATGATGCTAAAGCTGAAACTCCAGTACTTTGGTCACCTCATGTGAAGAGTTGACTCACTGGAAAAGACTCTGATGCTGGGAGGGATTGGGGGCAGGAGGAGAAGGGGATGAGATGGCTGGATGGCATCACTGACTCGATGGGCGTGAGTTTGAGTGAACTCCAGGAGTTGGTGATGGACAGGAAGGCCTGGTGTGCTGCAGTTCACGGGGTTGCAAAGCGTTGGACACGACTGAGCGACTGAACTGAACTGATACCAAAGCACATTGTGTGATTAATTGCTTAAAACCAGTGGTAAAAAGAAAATACTAGAAGCAGAGATTATATGATGCACAGAGGATTGAAGATAGGGATGCCAGCAGATTTCTTGTCAGAAACAGTGAAGCCAGTGCAGCGAAGCAATGTTTGAAATACCAAGCACAAAAGCAAGACAAACAACTTGGAGTTACATGCCCAGTGAAAACATCTCTGAAAAGTGAAGGGGAAATAAAGTTTTCAGACATGCAAAAGCAGAAAGAATTCTTTTCTAAAATTAAAAAAAAGAAAGAAAAGAAAAGACAGAGGAAGAAAAGAAAAATCAAAGAGCTCTGCTTAATAAAGTAACAAAGGAGATAAAATGGAATCACAAAAGATTAATCTCTTCACGGAAGAGAAGACAGAAAAGAGAGGAAAGGAAAAAACAGGTGGTCAGAGAACAGGGGAGGCAGGATGAAAGCCTTAAACCCATGCCACCTGCATTCACACTGAATGGTCCAAACACGAGGTCACTAATTCAGCTGCTGGAGACACAGGCACGGGGCAGGCGGCTGTAGCTCTGGAAGGCCACCCTGCCCTTCACTGCTGCCCTCAGTCACAGACGCTGCTCCCGCCTGGGCGCAATTGGCGCTCTCAGGAATTGGAAGGCGCCTTCTACCTCTCAGCTCCTCCTGGGCCACGTGGCCTGGGTTGTCCCTTGAGGGATGTCCCCTCTGCGGAGCCTTTCCTGGTCCCACGTGGAGACAACCTCCTCCGTTCGGAACTTCGCCGGTTGCCCCGGGCTTCCAGGTGCGGGGTGGGGGGTCCCCTGTGGGATCACCCTCCCTTCCCTCCAGGTGAACGTCCCTGTCCCTGTTCCCCGCCTCTTGATCCAAAGCCCAGCCACACGGGCAGCCTGCCGTGGGACCCCCTGAGGGCAAGGCACAGCCCTCGCCCGGCGCGATGCAGTCCCTCTGCCCGACCTCCGTGGCCCGCGTGTCTGACCCGTTCTTTTCACTCCCTGCTGCGGGTTCCCAGGGCCCCTAGTGGGCTCCGAGTTAGGGGCGGGGCACCATCCCTTAGCAGCTCCTCCCAAGGCCCGGCTCCCACGTGTGGCCACCGGGAGGCGCGCTGATCCTCGGAATATTCCCGATGCAGCAGGAGCGGGCGGCTGGATCGCAGGCCCTGCGAGGGCGGAGAGGGAGAGGCGCGCTGGCCTCCCCCGGCGCGCGCCGCTGGCACGAGTAGGGCTCCCAGGCTCCGGGAGCGGAAGGGCCTTGCTCAAGGCCACCTGGTAGGACAAAGCGGGATCCTAGCGACCCTGGGCCGGCGGGGCTTGGATGTGGGCGCTGGGTAAGGACTGGCAGGGTGGGCGGGGGTGTCCCAGCGGGTGGTCCCAGGCAGCCAGGTGGAGAGCTCGGCCTGCCCATCACGGCTGCACCCACGAGCTTCTGCGCCCTGCTTCTGCCCAGGCCTCTCCCAGGACGGCCTTCCTTGTCTGGGGCTGCAGAGGAGGGGCCTGAGGAGGGTCATGTCCCCTCCAGCAAGGCGGGGTGACGGGGGCACTTCAGGCTTTGTTCAGGCTGTCGGAACTGGTTCTGGGTGACAAGCCCTGGGACTTGGGGGCCTGTGTGTGCAGATGACCGCCGCCCCCCACCCCCTCCACTCCGGAATAGCACCCACACGACCACACTGGTTTTCAGTCATTTATTCCAACGCTGGGCTTTGAATAGAAAAACAAACAGAAACCAAACAGCATGAAGATGAAAGCAGGAGGGAGCGGAAGGCCTCCTGTCCCCTCCCCCACCCCGCTGCTCTGGAAGGGAGGCGGGTCCTCCTGCGCCAGGGCCGCTCCAAGCCTTCAGCCCTTCCGGCGGCCCCAGACCTTCTGCGGAGCCCCCAGCCCCGGGTGTCTGAGCCTCCATCCTGGCCAGGGAGAGGAAGGGGTGGGGCCCTGGCTTTGGGGGTCACAGGCCAGGGGCCCAGAGGAGGGCGAGGAGGCCGCAGGCCAGCGCCAGGCCGAGGTGGGCACTGGTGCGGGAGGGCGCGGCGCTCTGCCAGCTCTGCAGACCCTCGTTGCACAGGTCGCCTTTGCAGCACAGGGTGGTCTCCTGGCCCTTGCTGACTTGGCCCTGCTGGCCGTTCGTGGGTGTGCACCACTCGGAGCAGTTCTTCTCCACCAGGTTCCCAGACAGAGGCTCCACTGGGGATGGGTGGGTGAGGTCAGGCCAGGTGGCACCCCTGTTCCCCAGGGCCTCCCAAGTCCCAGCTTCCATCGCCACCAGGACCAGGCCGTCACTGAGATCCCTTCCACCAGCCTCCCCAGGGATGATCCTCAAGCCCTGGGGTGCCCCACAGGGCCTCCTTCCTTCCCCCAGATCACTCACCCCTGATCACAGTCTTGCAGAAGCTGGAGCTGGCTAAGCAGACCTGCGGCTTCTTGCAGTTGCTGGAGCTGCTGCACACGTGGCAGCGCAGTGCCTGGGCTGGGGAGAGAGCCAGGGCCTCAGCAGGCCCCAGGGAGCCCGCCCAGAGAGGCTGAAAGAGCCCTACTAGACAGGGCCCTCTGCCACCCCTGCCCTGGGCCAGTCGCTCTGAGGTCCCCGGGCCTCACCGGGGCTCACATCTTGCACACAGCCCCGGGAGGCAGGAGGTGACGTCCCCATTGGCTGGGGCCCTGGCGCCTCCCCCTCCCTGGAGGAGCTGTCCAGCACTGGGCGTCTCTAGAGGACTGGCGAGGCGGCCAATATGGCTGCACTGAAGACCCTTCCCCAGGGGCATCAGAGGCTCTGGGGTGTGCTAACAGCAGCTCACAGGACCTGGCTGCTGTCCCCTCCCTGGGGACTGTCTTACAGTGGGCAGTGCGCAGCCCACGGCGAGGACCTGAGGCTGAGTTGGCACCCTGGGGGCTGTCAATTTGGCCATGCTGAGCCTGCAGGGAGGTGGGCGACCCTGGGAGGGCCCTGGGGCCTGGGGGTGGGCATTGGGGCTGGCCTCTGGCCTCTGTCTTTCTCGGGGAGAAGCATATCAAGACAACCCCCAGCATTGCTCCCTCTCCGCGTGTCTGATCCGCTGGGTTGACTGACTGTAAGATTCTCTGATTCTGAACTATTGTTAAGTCTGTGATCCCATGAAGTTAAGGTGCGGGGTTCACTTTGTTCTAGCCCCCGCATGCCCAGGGTTCTCCGTGCCTAGAGAGAAGCCACTCCAGGCTTCCAGGGTCTGGCTCCCCACTCCCCCAGCCCCCACCCAGCCCCTCACCTGGCCCAGCAGCTGCAGCCAAGGCGACGAGGAACAGCAAGGCTGTCTTCATCTTGGGGCACCTCTGGGAGCATTGGCGGCCCTCCCCCTCTCTGGAGGCCTTATAGTTGGGACAGGTGCTGGTGGGAGGTGCAGGGACCTGCCCCACCCTGCCTGGCCCACACCCTCCAGCTCAGCACACCCCTGCCTGCCAGATGCAGGGCTCTCTGCCCTTCCCCACCTCCCGCTGCCTCCTCCTCAGCGGGCTGTAGACAGAGGCGTCAGCTGGGTCTGCAGCTCGCCCGGCTCTCACCCTCTGCCCAGCTCTGGTTGCTGTCTCTGACTCCCACCCTCAGATAGGGTCACAGAATCCCAAGTCTGTGCAGGTGCCCTGGGGGTACCCAGTGCCATGTTTGGGCTGGGGTGGGAGGCAGGAGGAGGTCCTAGATTCTTGGGCTCCAGGGGCTCAGGGTTGCTAGGTCAACCACCAGGTCTCCTGAGAAAAAGACCCCAGCGTCGACTTAAAAAAAAAGTCACAGCCTAATAGTTGAGAGTTATGTTTTATTCATTGCGAATGTTTAGGACTGCAAGCCTGGAGGGCAGCATCTCGAGTGACCCTGAGAGAATTGCTCCAAGGAGCAGAGCAAAGAGGAGTCAGCTTATATAGGAGTTTGTAACACAAGGCGTGTAGTCTGAACATCCGAAGTATTTCTTGTCAATTAAAGAAAACCAGTTATCTGGAGTTAAGCATTTTCTGGTTTTCCTCTGTATGGGAAGAGGCAACAGTCTGGGCTCACTGAGGTCATTCCTTTCACATGCATCTCAGCTACCTGGCTATCTTCAGTGCTATCACAGTATCTTCAGTGCTCACTGCAGGGGAGCGGCTGCCAGAGGGCGGCTATCCTTCTCTGTCCTGGTTGCCCTGGATGGCTGGAATCGCTCTTGACTGTGATGTCCTTGTTTCTCACCTGGAAGCAAAGTGTTCACTAAGTTGTCTGGACCTGGGTGAACGGGGAAGGAGAAGCCCTCGGGGCAAGGGTGTGGATGCTGGATGTGCCTGCAGAGAGGTGGGCACCACAGTTGTCGGGGGAGGGGCACGTGATCCAGTAGGACCTGGAGTGGCAGAGGACGGGCAAGGGCCCGGCTGCTGGGGAGCGGGCGGTGTGGAGGAAAGACCCAGGCCCTCATTGTGACGGGTGCTCTCTGTGTCTGCTTTGGTCCTGAGAGGCAAGGCAGGCCCAACCCTTCTCTTTGAGGCCAGGCCCAGGGGCCTATCTGGTGTGGGGTTTGCCTGGGGGTGCCGGGCAGATCCCCACCACCATCCCACTCTGGCAGTGTTCACAGGAGGGACTCGGGCCTCTAACGAGACCTTCCTGCCCCCCTGCCCCCCTCCTCGAAGGTTTCTCTGTCCACTTGCTGGCCTTGAAAGTGCAAGTGAAGTCGCTCCATCGTGTCTGACTCTTTTGCAGCCCTATGGACTGTAGCCCGCCAGGCTCCTCTGTCCATGAGATTTCCCAGGCAAGAATATTGGAAAGTGAAAGTTCCTCAGTCCATGTTGGACTCTTTGCGACCCCATGGACTGTAGCCCTCCAGGCTTCTCTGTCCATGAGCTTCTCCAGGAAAGAATACTGGAGTGGGTTGCCATGCCCTCCTCCAGGGGATCTTCCCGAACCAGGGATCGAATTCAGGTCTCCCGCATTGCAGGCAGACTCTTTACTGTCTGAGCCACCAGGGAATCCCTTGCTGGCCTTGGGACCCCACCACTTCTTTGTTGTTCCTGGAGAGCCTGCTGGGTGGTATGGGTGAGATGCTCAGAGGCAGGCCGTGAAGACCGTGGGTGGGGCTGGAGCGCTGATGAAGGTCAGCCCTGGGCCTGCGCCAGCAGCGAACCTGCTGATGGACCTGCCGATGGACACGCCCCTGAAGGTCTGGGGGCAGGGCCTGCCCAAGGCTCCCTGGGGCACCGGCTCAAGCCTCTCCTCCCTGCGGACCCCCTCGAGCAGACGGCTGAGCTGGTCTCTGCTCCTCCCTGCCGTGGTGGGGCCAAGTCAGACTGCAGTGGAGTGCGCAGAGCTGGGGGCCCAAGCAGGCACTGACCGCCCGCACGGGGCCTGCAGGGCCCGCCCGAAGGTGGAGGGGGTGTGCCGGTGCCTTTTGGGACCCCGGGGCACAGGAGGGGCCCACCAGAGCCCAAGAGGCAGCCCCACTCAGCCTGCTGAGCCCGAGAAGTCTGCCTGTCCTGCGGGCTGATCTCAGGGCTTGTTTGGGGGTCTGGACTGAGAAGGCAGGCAACATGGGGCTCTCATGCCCTGATCCAGAGAGAGAAAATCACCCCGCGCTCTGGGGCCTCCCCACAGACAGGAGGCAGGGCCGGAAGGGAGGGGGCCCAGGAGGCCTGGGAAGCGGGCAGGGACTGGCAGGGCTGAGGAACGCAGGAGGGGCCGGGTGACTCACGTGGGCCAGGGGCACGGACACTGCTAGAAAAACAGGTTTAGGGGATTGGATTTCCTGTCAGCCCCATGCTGCCTGCCACAGAGTCGTGGCTGGGAGTGGAAGTCTGCACATGAAGCCGCTGGGCAGTGGGCTCCCCGCACGTGGGGCTGGGGTCCTTGTACCCCGGGCCCACCTCCGGGGCAGTGGCTGTGTGCCCTGGCGGCAGGGCTGCTCACTGGAGCCGAGGTGGCGTTGGACCCTGCTCTGTGGGGAGGAGGCCTTTGCCCCGGACAGGGCTCCCACCTCTCCTGGGGGCTTCCTAGCAGAAACATCAAGCCCAGATACGCTTTACTTGTGGGAGAGAGTGGGTGATCCCGATACAAGAGCTCTCAGAGGACTGGGAGTTACCAGGACAGTGCAGTCAGGAAGGGCTTCCTGTAGTCAGTGGCCTGGCCATTACAGTCTTGGAGGCAGGATTCAGGGGAGAGAGGAGCCCAGAAGTTGGTCTTTTATCCTCTTTCACTGGTAAAGAAATGAGAGGCCAGAGAGGACGAGGCTGGCACCAGGTCACCTGGGAGTGGGCAGAACTTGGCCCTTCTCTCTGCCATCAGTAGCCTTTCCTGCCCTTCCGCCTCTCATGCTGGAGAGAGCTGCTGCTTTCTGGGCCCCAGCCCTCCTGTCGGCCTGGCCCCTGGCCTGACCGTACCAGCAGGCATGATAGCCAGGAGAGGCCTTGAAGGGGAACCTCCCCCTGCCCCGCTGCTCTGCTTGTTCCGTGGACTCAGCAGGCTAGGAAGCCAAGACAAGCCCTGCCCCTGCCTGCTCCCTGCCTCCCTGCCCTCCTCCCTGGTCCCAGCCTGGGCATGGGACAGGACTGGGCCCAGACCTCCTGGCCATCAGGACCACAGAGCAGGAGGGTGGCCCAGAGAGGGAAGGGCCCGGCTCAGCACGCACAACAGCCAACCCAGGCTTCCTGGAAGTGTAGCCCTGGGAAGGTCCCCAGGCCCATCCTGGGCTGAGGGCGGTACCAGGGCGGGCGAGTCAGGCCCAGTCCGGACCCCCTGAAACCCGGTGCCGGGACAGGCTTCTTCAGCTGCAGGCCACTACAGGGGCAGCATCGCCCAGCTGTACCCCCAGACCTCCCTCCACCTCAAGGTGCCGGTTCAGCCTCTCCTCCATTCCTTCAACAGAGCACAGGCCAGGCACAGAGGCTGAAGTAGAGACCAAATCAGGAGAGACAGGGTCTAGCCTCCGGGGGCCCCCAACTCGCCGGGGAGGTGTTGGGGTGCACCTGCGATGCTCTGTGTGTGCTGCACGTGGGCATGATGCCGGGGAGGCCAGGGGCCTGGGGAGCTCCCCCGGGTTGGAGTGGGGCAAGGGCATGCCAGCAAGGGAGCCAGGGCCTGGCTTAGAGGCCGTGCGCGGCCTGGGGGTCGGGCTCCATTTCTGTCTTCCTTCCTCCGCAGCTGGAGAGCCGTGACTTCCCCATGAGTCAGGCCTCCGATGACACGGCGTCTCGGGCCTGCTCTGTTCCTGCCAGTCACACACCTGCCCACACTTTTGGGCCCCTCAGTGACGCACAGAGGCGTGGGAGCAGAGCGGGCCTGGCCCCCTGGCTGGGGCTCTTCCCCCGCCCAGGCCTCCCTGCTCCTCCCTCCTGGTCAAGGAGAATCACAGGCCAGAATCAAGGCCACCGGCCAGCTACTTCCCAGGGCCTGAGGTGGCCCCCACCCCCTGTCCTAGCCCGACCCCGGGGCCGCCAGCTGCCCTTCTCCAGGGGCACTCCCCCCACTCTGAGTGAAGCTCCTGGATGCCCTTGCTGTCCTCCGGCCAGGCTGGGGGATGGGGCTCCAGGCCGGCTCTGCCCCACTGTGCTGGCCTCACCTACCTGCAGGGCCCTTCTTTCCTGCTCTGCTAGATGGGAAATCCAAGGAGTAGCCATATGGAAATCCTTCCCTGCCTTGGGGCGCAGCCTGTTGCCAGGAATGGCCAGACAGGAGCCCTAGCTTTCTGAGGGCCAAGAGAGACAAACTCTCCTGGGAGAGACCCTGCAGGACCCCTGCCCACAGCAGCACCTAGGACCAGCCCTGGGAGCCTCTCCACGGAGCCCTGCGTGGGCCCTGACTGTCAGCTCCTCTGGCTACGTCCCTGAGAGGACACCAGAGGTTGGGGATCTGGGTGATGAGGGCAAAGCCCTCAGGTGTGAGCTGTGTCCTTCTTGAAGGCTTGGGTAGAGGTTCTAGGGTAGTGTACATGGGGCCCTTCTCACCTTCCTCCCTCACTCCACTGCCATCACTTGCTGCTAACGCCTAGGCACCCACCCATCCACCCATCTATCCAGCATGCATTCATCCACCCATCTATCCATGGGTCCACCCACCCATCCATTACCCACCCATCCATCCTCCCCACCGTCTATCCACTCATCTGCCTCTCCATGCATGCAGCCACCTGTGCTTTTATCCAGGCATTCTTCCATCTTCTGTCCATCTATCCATCCATCTGTCAGTCCATCCATGTCTCCATCTCCCCATCTACCTATGCCTTCATCTTTCTTCCATCCATCCATCAATCTGTCTGTCTGCCCATCCATCGACTCATCCAGGACTTCCCTGCTGGCTCAGATGGTAAAGAATGTGCCCGCAGTGCCAAAAACCTGGGTTCGAGCCCTAGGTTTGGAAGGTCCCCTGGAAAAGGGGATGGCCACCCACTCCAGTATTCTTGCCTGGAGAATTCCATGAACAGAGGCGCCTGGTGGCCTACAGTCCATGGGGTTGCAAAGAGTTGGACACACTGTCTCCACCGCTCCATGTATCCATTTATTCACCCGTGCATCCATCTATCCATCCGTCCGTCCATCCACCCAGCCACTCATACCACTCACGTGTGCTCTAGGAGATAGTCACAGTGATGCTTCTCTATGTCCTCAGTCCTCTCCCCTTTCTCATTTATGTACAGGTCTAATCATTCTCAAAGGCCATGGAGTGAGCCCTGATGGGGCTCTAAGAGCCTTAGGTCTGTGGGTAGTTGGTGGGCAGCTCTGGGGTTCGCAACACCTAAAATGCAGACACTCCTTTTACTTAAGATTGCTGCAGTCCTTGCGGTCGCGGACACAACTCAGCAACTGAGTAGAACTGATACATGAAGCGGGAGGAGGCGGCTTTGGGAGGACATCATTGACTGTAATAAACATCTAATGAAAATCATGGGCCCTGCTGGTCTGTCCATCTTTGGCACTCGTACCTCTTATCCAGAGTATTGTATAAATTCCTTTCCGTGACAACCCTCCACCCTCGACACTCTGTCCCTTGCCCCTTGGGAACAAGAAATGGCCCCTTATTTGGTGATGCGACTCTTTAAACGCCAGTGAAACACAGCCAGGGCAACCTAGAATTTTCTTACGGAAAGGTTCTCTGGAAACAGCTGATGAAACTGTGGAACGGGGACTACTGTTTCCCAAGCATGTGTCGTGGTGAGAGGGCTTCCGCCTGTCAGTGAGACCCAGATTTCAGACGGGGACAGCCTCTCTTCAGACCCTGCATTTTACCGACAAGGTTCCTGGGTCCCGGATGATGGGGGTCAGCAGCGTGGCGCCTGCGACAGCCGCGCGGCCTGGAAACTAATGGCATGCTGTCCTCACGCGACCCGGCGCGGAGGAGCCCTGGTGTCTGCTGCTCCAGGCCTCAGGCCGCTGCTGAGTGAGAAACCTGGGCCCGCCCAGCCCAGCCGCTCTCTGCTTTGCTTGGGGGCCCTGGGGGCCCGGTGCTGGCACCAGCCTGGTCCAGGGGTGTGCGTGTTGTTGCAGCCTGCTCTGGGTGTGGGGACAGGCCCCTGGGCAGGGAGGTGGGTCCCCACCTGGGCCTGTCAGGAGTTCAGTCACAAGAGCTTAGCGGATCAAGGGGTTTGTGTCATCTTAATTTGAGGATGTTACGTAAGAGGGGAGCAGGGGCAGCCCCCTGGGGAGTAGGGGAGAACGTGACTTGTGGGGGGCCCTGGAGCCCCAGGGCTGTGCCCAGGCCAGAGGAGGCAGCTCTGAGAGTAAACCCCAGGGCACAAGCAGGGCTCAGGGCTCCAGGATCCCTGTGGCCAGTGGTTTCTCTGAGCTGATGCCTGCCCTCCCGCCGTGGCCCTCCCTTAGGGACATCAGGAATAACAGGCCACAGCCCCACCCCCAAGCCACCCGAAATGCCGCTCCCTAAGCCAGCAGCAGGAGCAGGGGCTCGATGGTGAGAGCCGGCCCCCTGCCCCGCTGCCCAGAGCCTGCCCTGCGGGGGCATCTGCTGCCCGCCCTCCGGTCTCCTGCCGGGGGTCAGCCCTGCCTCCCTCCGGGCCTTTGCACCTGCCGCCCTGCTGCCTTCCCGCAGTCAGGATCACTGCCACAGCCTCGCCTCTGAGCCCTCCAGCCGCCGTGGGAAACCGCAGGCTCAGCTCAGCCTGTCGGTCTGTGGGCTGTGGCTCCCACGTGTGTCAGTGTGGGGTCCTGCCATGCAGGAGGCACTCTCCGGGGGTCTGCGGACTTGAGACAGGGTGAGGGGCGGGGGCGGGCAGCTGTGGACATGGGTGGGGAGAACTCAGAGAGGACTGTCTTCGGTGTACCACTTGGCCCCCAGCAGCAGGTGTGGGGTGGGATGGGGGGATGGGGGGCAGTCCAGCAAGCTCTGAGATCTGAGGACACGTGAACAATTTCATCCGGAAACAGTCTCCTCTCCCCACCCCCTTTGCGGAACACTGAGGAGGCGGCCACGAGTCACGGGGTGGCAACCAACGTGGTTTTCCGTTGGGACTTGTAGGGGTGGGGCCTGCCCCAGAGGGAAGGTTGGTCTGACTGGAGACTCAAGAAAGGAAATTTCCACTTTCCTTAAGAAGAGAAACCCCAAGCTTCTCAGGCTGGGCGGAGTGGCCCAGCCCTGAGCTCCAACTTTGCCGCAGGGATGGCCACCCTGCAGGCCCACCTTCTCCTGGGTCTCCAGCCTGGGCTGTGCAGGCAGCTTGTGCTGGAGGCTGGGACAGGCCCCGAGGGAACCCTGACTGCCTTGGTTCAAGGCAGGGTGCCCGCAGCCTGTCTTGTCCTCCACACGGCCCAAGATGCAACGGCAGGAGGAAGCCCGAGAGGGCAGGCCCCCCCGACCCCGCCACTGGCCTGAACCTCTGCTGTCCCGCACGTCCTAGGACCACTGTGATGGAATGGCCACCACCGCCCTGTGACCGGCACAGCAGCCCTGCAGTGGCTGGGCACACAGGCCCTGGGGCCAGAGAAGGGTCTTCCTCCCTTTGGGGCAGGTAGGGGGGCTCCTAGAGCCCCTGGGCAGAGGGGCTGAGGAGCAGACCATTGGGAGAACTGGAGACCTTGGGGCCTGGAAGGAGCTCCAGAGCCCTGGGCACCTGGTGTGCCGCGATCAGGGCGGTAGGGTGGGCAGGGGAGAGGGGTGCAGAGCTGACCCCCTGCGCTGGGGGAGGCTGGGGCTCAAAGGGGCGCCCCAGGGGCTGCCATGTCAGCCCTCCAAGTCGGGGTTTGTTGAGAGTGTTTCTGCCACCCTGGCCAGAGGGCTTAGGGACAGACCCTGCTCTTCGAGGAGCACAAGTGCTGCTTCCCCACCTGGGCACGCGCGCCGAAGTTCCCCCCCGCTTACAGCGTGTCCCCCGCCCGCCTTCAAGGCACGGGGTTCCCCAAGACCAAGGACGAGAAACCCCCCCTCCCCTCCAGACTCAATCTCAGACTGAGCTGAGAGCAGCCTTGCGGCTTTATTCCTTCTCTCTTGACGCCTGGGAGAGAGCCCTCGGGGAGACAGGCCCATCCCCGCCGTGGCCAGCCAACCTGGCAGGGGCTGGCAGGGGCGCTGGCGGCCTTCCAGAAACCCCACCCACCCCTGGACTTCAGCACCCCGAGCCCCAGCGTGAGAGCCCGAGGAGGCAGGCCCACTGGCCCCGAGGACGTCCCCTGGGTCTGTGAGGCGTGGGTGCTCCAGCTGACAGGCGGGCGGGTGAGCAAGAGTCCTCACGGGGCAGGAGTGGCTGGAGGGGTGCCTGCAAAGCCCTGCTCTCAGGCCTGCCTCGCCTGCGCAGGAACAGCTGGAGCGGGGGTCGCCGCAGAGCACAGGGGCCCCGAGAGGCACGGCCTGAGGGAGAGGGGCTCTGCAGCGGGAGCC
This sequence comes from Ovis canadensis, assembly GCF_042477335.2. Taxonomy (NCBI): domain Eukaryota; kingdom Metazoa; phylum Chordata; class Mammalia; order Artiodactyla; family Bovidae; genus Ovis; species Ovis canadensis. The sequence goes on along the minus strand of NC_091253.1, from coordinate 24,694,441 downwards.
CCTCAAGTGGGCTGGAGGGGGCTGGGGAGAATCCAGGTGCCCTTCCCACTGCTGGATGGCTAGGGGGCCCCTGGAACCCAGGAGAAGGCCGGGTGAGGGTGTGTCCATGCTGAGGGTTCCCTGCGGCGGGAGAGCTGCTCTTGGGAGGGGGCTGGTGGGGCCTGGGGAAGGCAGGGAGGAGAGACGGGGAGACAAGTGCTGAGGACGGACCCCACGCAGGCTGCGAGGGCTCGGGTGAGACTGGGCTCAGCAGGCCGCCCAGAGCAGAGTCCACAGCAGGCTGGTGGTGACCCACAGGGCGCCTGCGCCGCCCGGCAGGCCCGTGGCCGCGCTGCTGCTGCACTGGTTGTCCCGGCAGCAGGAGACAGAGAGGGCCAGGCCATCTGAGGTCACGGTGCTGTTGGGGCAGGTCGGGGCGCAGGACTTCATGACCAGGACGCCCCCGGGGCTGGCTGTGGAGAGAGGGGCAAGGGCCCGTGGGTGCCTGCTCTGCCACCCAGCCGGCCCTCGGGGAGGGCCTGCCGCTGGGGGCCAGGGCGCTGCAGGCACAGCTGGCTCCGGGCTCTGGGCTCTCCAGTGTGCGTGTGCCTGTCTCCCGCTCACACCAGCTCCTCCATGACGCCTGGGGCCAGGGACCGGCACAGCGGCTCCCACGCCCTGGCTGTCTTCCAAGCCCCTCTGACGGACGTGGGGGCACTTCTCTGCTCTGGGTTTCAGGCTCCAGAGGGAAGGCCAGCCCTTGTGTTCACCTGGCCTTCTGTGGGTCTGGCAAGCCCTAGAAAAGGTGGGTGGGGGCTAGAGGACATGAGGCAGCCTGCACATTTGCTGTCAGAGTTTCACATCCCTTGTGCAGGGAGACGGTGAGCCAGGGCCCCAGGGAGTGAACAGGGCATCTTGGCAAGACGCCGTCCTCCACGGACACTGGCTCAGCTTCTGCACCTGCCCTGGAGGGGGGCCGCTGAGCAGGGCCCCCGAGATGATGGTGCTGGCAGCTCAGAGCCCGGTGGTGCTGGGTCAGCGTGAGTCGCTTCTCTAAATGCAGAACATGCTGGAAACTGTGAGCCCACCCGAAGGGGACTCCCATTCACAGTCAGCCCAGAGGCCGGGGAGGATGCAGGGTCTGTCTCCAAGCACCTCGATTTCCTCGTCTGGAGAGTGTGGATAATCAGAGAGCCAACTGTGCAGTTGTTCAGAGTTAGATGGGTTCATCCGTGAGGAGTGCTGAGAGCAAGCTGAATGAGTGTTAGCAAAGGCCGGCGTGGCTTGGAGCCACGTTTACGGTGCTGCCATCAGAGCCACTGGTGCCAGGAAGGCTCTCGCTCTCTAAGGCCAAGGCCTTGGCCAAGGAGGACAGAAACACCTGCTCCCGGCAGGTCAAAGTTGTGCCCTGACCAGGGGGGTCATAGGCCAGTGCGACCCTCTGAAGGGCCTTGAGCAAAGACCAGCTTGCCCAGGTGGGCAGCTGTTCCTCCCCAGGAAGCCCCTGGATGCGGGGAGCACCCAGGGCGGCACACTGGATGCGGTATTTCTCTATCTCTTACCCCAGCAGTGGATTCAGTTAACGCAACAATTAACTGCAGCTCTGCTGAGTTATTTGGGTAAGGAGCTGTGTTTCTGTGGGCAGAACATAACAGGGATGGTCTTGGTGAAACCAGTAGAACCTTGGGGGTCTCCTGGATACAAGCCCATTGGTGTCCTTGCTTCTTGTTTGGCCCTCCTTGAGCTCTAAAGAGCAAACTCGAGCAGCTAATGATCAGGACGACAGAGCCAGGGCGGCTGGCTCCTCTGGAAGGGCCACGGATGACACTCTGATGCTTGTCATGAGCTGTTCTGTGGAGACTAAGACCCCCCAGCCAGTGGAGGATGGTGACTACACACTGACCACAAGCGCTGGCCTCCAGATGGCTTGAAACCAGATGGTCAAGATTCCAGAAAATCCCGCAGTTAAAACTTCTCCACCAACCCGTGATCACGCACCTTCCACCCTCGTCCCTAATGTTGTCTTAAAATCGGCCTTCAGGAAGTTTGGGGCTTTTGAGCATGAGCTGTCCATTCTCCTTGCTAGATCCTGTAATAAATGCTAACTTCCCTTCACCACCACCCGGTCTGAGCAGACTGGCTTTGCTGGGTGTCTGCTGAGCGGACCTGAGTTCTGTTTGGTAACTGGCTAACCCATTTCTGAGTTACAGCCGAGAAGACACCTCCCAGTGTGGCCACGTCCTCCCCCGAAGGCTCTGAGCTCTAGCTTCCTGGCCTGAGGAATGGTGTCTCAGGGCGGGGCTGTCAGCGGACTGACTGAGAAGATGACTGCTAATCTGGGCCTGGCGCCCAGTGGGGCTGGCTCTTTGTGGCAAGGACCTCTGCGAGGCCATGGTCTCAGCCCCTCCTCAGCAGATCCACTGAAGTGGAGGCCCAGAAACCACCTCAGCTCCCAGGGTTGCCCAGCTACCGTCCTCATGGTCAGATGAGAAGACTGAGGCTCGGGGAGCACTCACAACCTGCTGGAGGCACTCTGGGTGATACAGGGAGCACAGAGCAGTGACCACCCCACTGCCGCCCAGGCCTGAACCGGCCAGAGGGCCCTTGTCCCTCCACTTGCTGTTCCAGGCCCCGCTGCACCATCTCCCTTGGGTGCTCCATCCCTACTTGTCAGTCAGGGGAACCCCTGACTCAGGTCGGGCTGAGTCTGACTGCTGGCCTTGGAAGGGATACTCAAGGAGTGCTGCCTGGTCAGACAGGGGGATGGACAGACAGATGGATGGTGAGGTACAGGTGGGAAGTGGGGTGAAGGCAGAGACAGCAGACCTGGGGCGTCTAAGGGAAGCCCCCGACCCCAGGGTGGAACTGTGGGCCTTCAGGGTGTCTAGTCCTGTCCAGGGTGGAAGAGCTGAGGTTCTTGGGGTGAAGGGAGCCCCAGGGGGCATCCTGCGCCTGCTGGGAATTGCTGGGAAGAAGCAGCGCCCACTCCCCCTTATTTCTCCTCACTTCAAGGCTCACTGTGTCCTGGCCACCTCTCCCTAGTAAGCCCCTAAGCCCCTTGAAGCCAGCAATCTTGTGGGGCCAGAGGCAGGGGCACCTAGTGGGTACTCAGGGCCACCTGCCAGGTGACTTGGAGGGGGAGTAGCTCGCAGCTGTGGCCCCGGCAGCTAGGGCTCTGCCAGGAGCCGGGCTTGTCCCCTAGTCCCGAGACAGGGACATGCTCATGCCTCTGGGTGAGGTCTTTCTCTGCCTGACAGAAGGGGAGGCTCCAAGAGGCATCAGAGGGGTGCCCCACTCCTGCACGGTGTCTCTAGGCTGAACACGGCTGATGGCCATCTGGGTTGGGGGAGATAGACCCCAGCATGGGTCCCAGCCCTGCCGTGCACTCATCGGGGCTCTGGGCCAGACCCTATGACCCTGTCATGCTTCCTGGCTGCAAGGGCCTCTGTGTCATTGGGACTGACAAGGGGCGGTGGCCCAGAAGGTGACCCTAGTGAGGCTGCCTGGCTGCCCTGCTTCATGTGGGGAGCCTGGAGGACTCTGCAGGGCCTCTGCAGACATGACCCCAGTGGCAGCAGCTACCTGCAAGGAGGAAATGGCAGCCCACTCCAGTATTCCTGCCAGGAGAATCCCATGGACAGACGAGCCTAGTGGGCTGCAGTCCACGGGGTCACAGAGTCGGATACGACTGAGCAACTAAGCACACACTTGCAAGGGGAGAGGGTACCTCATTCCCTCCCAGAATCGAATCCAGCTGCCCAGCCCGCATCTCTGGGCCCTCACGCAGTGCCCACGTCTGCCCCTCACCGTCACGTCTCTTCTCTCTGAGGGGCCCCCTTCATTTCGGATCCTTACCCAATCTCTGCCACCCATCCAGGCCAGGCATTCCCACTGAGCAGACTCCTGCCATGTGTCCTCCTGGGGCCCCCCTGCACCCTGACCCTGCTTGTCATTGGCACCACCCGGCCTGTGGCAGCTCAGACCCGAGGAGGGATCCTGGGAGGTGGGAGGAAGGCGTGGGCCTGCCCTGGGGAAGGCAGGGTCCCGGTGTGGCTGGGCAGTCAGGCCGGGGGCCCGAGCACAGTGCAGGGTGCCCAGGTTAGGGGTCACAGGTCCTGCAGCCCACGGTGCAAGGCAGGCAGGCCAGGAAAGGCACACTGGCTGTGCGGATGTCCCCTCTGGCCCCCTGTCCCCGTCTTGGTGAATCCATGGGATGCCTGCTCCCTCCCTCCCTCCCAAACACTTCACACTGTTGTTCTTAGTCATGCAGTCGTGTCTGACTCTTGGTGACCCCCTGGACTGTAGCCCGCCAGGCTCCTCTGTCCACGGGATTCTCCAGGCAAGAATACTGGATTGGGTTGCCATGTCCTTCTCCAGGGGCTCTTTCCGAACCAGGGATCAAACCCCGATCTCCCGCCTTGCAGGGACTCACTCAAACCGGGAAGCCGGCCCTGGGATCTCAGGGTGACAATGTTGTTGGGTTGCTGAAGGAGTTTCTCTTAACCAGCCCTTGCATGGACACGTGAAGCCTACAAAGAAGGATGGGTCGTCCCTTCCCCTACAGCCCCGGGTGGGCTCCACTGCTGGGTTCCTGCAGGAGGACATGGTGTCCCCGGGGTCTGGGCTGGGCCGAGAGGCCCACGTGCAGGAGGTGGGGCCGGTGTGGGTACTCACCGGCCCGAGTAATCACACAGTACTTGTCGGGCGGGGAACACTCCACCAGAGGCTCGCACTGCAGGGCCCGGGCTGGGAGGGAAGGAAGCACAGGCCCGCGGTCAGTCTGGGCTGGGGGCTTGGGCAGCCACTGGGGGGATCCCTGGGGGCCTGGAGCTGGGCTGGCGCCTCCTCTCCCTCCTCCTGCTCTGGGGGTGTTCCCGGTCAGTCTGGGCCAGGCCTCGGGCAGCCATGGGGAGCGGGGACCCTGGGGGCCTGGGCCTGGGGCTGGGCTGGGCACCTCCTTCTCCTCCTCCTGCTCTGGAGGCATTCCTGCTCCCCTGAGATGAGCTGTGGGCTCAGGCTCTGCTTCGGGACAGTTGTGCCCCACAGGCCCCTGCAAGTGCCAGTCTGGCAGCAGGTGTGTGGGTGGAGATGGTGGGCGGGGTGTGCAGGCGGCCCCCAGGACAGAAGTCATCAGAGTCCTCCTTCTCGGCCCCTGTCCCTCTCAGCCACAGTGTCCTCGCCTAGCCCAGGACTGCTGCCTGGACCAGAGGACCGAGGCTCTGAGATTCTGCACACAGGGGCATCTGCAGCGAAAGTCCACTCCCAGCCAGCCCCCGAGTGCTGAACGCCTGGCTTCAAGTCCCACAGACACAGAGATGGGGACAAGGCTCCTGGCCTGGAGACCCGTCAGGCCATGCAAGTGTGGCCAACGAAGGGACAGCATGCAACCCGGAGTGGGCTGGAGTGGGGCATGCACTGGACACTCCGTGGGCACCTGGCCGAGAGGGACTGCAGTCTTCATAGAGGGTGGGGCCGTCTGGGAAAGCTTTCTGGACTGGGTGGCCCTGGAGCTAGGCCTGGACAGATGAACGGGTTTTTATTTGTCATCTGGGGAAGAGCTCTCGGGCAGAAGGTGCAGCATGGCAGAGGCCAGGCCAGCGGGGACAAGGCTGGGAGGGCCCAGGAGGTGTGATGGGACAAGTGGGTAAGTGGGACTGCCAGAGCCCCCTACAGCAGTGTGGGGGCTGTGCTGCAGAAGAGGGCACCTCTCTCCAGGGTTTTTGGCAGGGGGACCTGTGGGGGTCCCTGGGGGTTTTCTGGGAGGGGTGCCCTATGGGGGTATCCTTGCACACACGGATCAACTGATGTCAAAACTCTCCCCTCTAATGGAGAGTCGGGGTACTGGCAGCTGCACCGTGGCAAGCAGGAAGGCCAAGCTCAGACCCTCAGAGCCCCAAGCTCAGAGGCCATCCTTCCCAGGTCAGTGTTCTGGAACTCCCCAAGAAGAAGAGGCCTCTCTGCCTGAGGGTGAGCCCCAGTCATTCCTAGTTCCCCGTGTGCAACTAAGTCCTGGTGCTGGTGGGCAGGAGACACTCTGAGTTGCCTCAGTTTCCCCCACAGGGTCCAGGTAGTCCCCATATGCTTGAGCTGTGCTGAGCCTTAACGGGTTAATGCTCCCAGGAAACCCAAGACCGGAGGTCACCCTCCCCTCCTGATTCCCGCCGCTGAACTGGGCCTCCCAGCACCGGCTCTCCATTCCCACTTCCACCTCTGCACCAGGCTCTCTTTTTAGAAGCAAACTTGTGCACTGCCTGGGTCATGAAACCAGCCTCACATCCTTGCACAAGTGTCCACCTGTCTTTCCAGGCCCCCCAACCTGGGGCTGATCCCCAAGGAGCCCCCTTCCAACTGCAGGGCCCCTTGCTGCTGCCCTCCACACCTGCTCACCCCTGGCCTTCCCCAGACAGCTCCCCCTCCACACCCATCCCCCAGCCAAGCTGGGGGTGGGGGGAAGTGATGGGGCTAATTACCCCTGGGTGATAATTATTCAGTTGATAATCACAGGCTCTATCACCCCTCCGCAGGCCCCATTTCCGGTGACCTCAAAAGCTGCAGGTGCTAATGTTCAATATCATAAAGCCAGGTCATCAGGTCGAGGCAGAGCTGGGGCTGAAGAGGGGTGACCAGTTTCTTTTCCTGGTTTAGCACTGGAGTCCCACATCCCAGAAATCCCAGGGAAACAGAACACTTGGTCCCCTGGCTGGAACCCGGGTCCCCCTGCCTGGCCCAGAGCTCTGCAGCCTCAGACCACTCGCTGAGGTCTTTCACCTCCACACGAGGCAGGTGTTCCAGAAACCGTGCCCCAAAGGGTGCAAAGGTCTCTGTGTCTGGCTGGTCAGGGAGCAGCCTCGATAGCCTCTCACCCCACTCTCTAAAGCCTCCCACCAGGCTGACGCCACAGACCCTCAGACTGGAGCCAGCCCTGCCCGGCGCCACCCTCCCAGGTCAGCGTCCCTTACCCAGGTCAGTGCACAGCGTGGCCAGAAGCAGAAGCACCAGGAGTGGCCTCATTGTGGGGTATCCTCCAGCTGGGACTGGGGAAGAGCCAGCAGCAGGCGCCTTTATATGGCTGGCTTCCCGGCCAGAGCAGACCTAGTAATTTAGCTGGAGATGAGCTTGGGTCAGCCAGGCCAGTCTGACTCACGCTGCCTGGGCTTCCCTCTGCCCTGCCCCCACAGTCCCCAGGGGCTCTCAGAGGTTCCCCTGTGCCTCGCCCTCCTCTTTCTGTTCTGAACCATCCATCTCCCTGTCTCTGCCATCATCACGAGGCCCAGGTTGAGCTGGGAGGACAGGAGGAGGCGCAGGCATGGTGTCTGTGGTGGCAACCCGCTCTGGGAGTCTTAGGGACAGGGCCCTGCCTGGGGTCTGGGGAACACAGTCCCCCAGAGCTCTTCCAAGTAGGCATAGCCATCTCTCCCATGCTTCTCCCCTGGGCCAGAGCAAGCAGGGAGGCACCAGACTCATTTTAATGGAGAAACTGAGGCATCACAGGCTTCAAGCCGGCTTTGGACCACCTGGAGCTCTGCTAAATGCTGCTGTGATTAGGAAACCCGGGCAGAACATGAGCCCACATTCCTAACAAGATCCTTGAGGAGCTGGTGCTGCTGGTCTGGGGGCCAGCTAACCAGAGGCGAGGAGAGCCAGGGGGTACCTGACATCCTGTTGGGAGCTGCGACACTGCCCATCAGGCCTCCAGGCCAGGCTTGTGGGAAAGTGGGTGACCAGGGAGCCCTGGGGGGTGCAGCCTGCTCATAGTGGGCGGCCTGCGTTTGGTATCTTGTGGAGGGTGCTCACATCTCCTGATGTCTCTACTCCACGCGCTCCGGGGGCCACCAGCCTCTCTCTCCTGGCAGCTGTGGTCCCCTGCCCAGTGACCACAGCCACCCCTCTGGATGCAGCTCTTACTGGGTCTGTCTGCCCGGAGTCAGCGCCGTCTGCTGTAACTCTGCCCCCGCGTCAGCCCCCAGGGTGGACCCCCACTCATCTTCTGGCCCTCCCTCACCCAGACCTGGCCAGTGCCCATGACCCTCTCCCCAGCTTCCCCTGTGCCCTTAAGGTGCCCATCCGGAGCCTGTGGCCTTTCCCAGTCTCCATCCCCCTGCAGAGAATGGGCTGAGCTGCTGAGCACAGGGCAGCTGCTGGTGGGGGTGGGAGGTGGAGATGTCTAGGCTGGGGGCCATATGCACGCATGTTGGGCCCCTGCAGGGCAGGATGGGTCAGATCTCTGGCTGGGGCCAAGCTCGCTCTGTGCAGCCAAGGAACCTGGAACCTAAATTCACACTAGACTGTCGTTTATTTTCTTTCTTTGCACACGTGACCCATGGGATCTTAGTTCCCTGACCAAGGATAGAACCTGTGCCCTCTGTGTTGGAAGCACAGAGACTTAACCACTGGACCACCAGGGAAGTCCCTGTCCAGTTTGTTTTGATGGTATATTTGTCAATGATATTTTAGCTTTTCTAAAGCTTCTTTTAAAACATTCACATTTTTAGCTCTATGGTGTGTGGGCTCCCATTTGTCCCAGGCCCCAAAAGATGAGGGTGGGTAAGGAACAAGAGCTCTCCTCACTTCCCTAAGACTGTGGGAGACACTGGCTGAGCAGTCCTGGCGTCCACTCCATCCACTCCTCCCACCTCATTTTCCCTCCTAGCTTGGTGACCTCCTGTGGCCACGAGCCATGGCAATGACCAGGCCATGCCCAGCAGCCCATGGCTTCCCTGACCTGAAGCCCAGCCTTGCCTGGAGCTGTCCTAACAGACAGATTGGACTCTGAGGCCTGGGTGCCTTTCCAGATTTTGCCTGAGCACTCAGCCCAAGCCTGAGTAAATTCTTTGATCTTCTTGGAGGAGCACGTGGTTGGGAAGTGCGAGATGGGGCCCAGACTGGAGAGTTCTATTTGGAGCAGTGGGCCAGCCAAAGACCGAGCTTAGGGTCCAGAAGGTGGAGGCCAGATGCGGCCTTGGGTCTGTGCACGCAGCAGAGCGGCTGTGGGAGGCAGAGACAGCACCTGGAGCTCCAGCCCCACCGCTGCAGGTGGCTAACAGCCACTTGTTCAGGTGTTGCTGACTACTGCTCAGTGCCAGGCTTGGGTCCTGGGGTGCAGGGGCGAGGGGCTGGGTGTGAGGAACTGGGAGAGCCACATTCAGAGACCAGTCAGTCGGGCACACACAGGGCAGCCGTGTGCATAGCCTGGAACAGATTCCAGGGTGGGCTGCATTTTGAAGTAGGGTGGGGAGGGGATGCCTTGAGGAGGAGGAGCCAGGGCAGAGCATTAGGCAAGGGAGGTGGACTCCCAAAAGCCTCCGACAGGCAAGGTCAGCGGGGTCTCAGCTAGCGGGCACAGCGCTCCTCAAACTGAGGTTGATATTCCGGGACCTGTGAGAGCTCCTTTCCCCTAGTAGGCCGGCATGGAAAAGCACGGACTCTCAAAGGGCCTTCTGCAGCAAAGCCTCTGCACTCCTGTCGGGTGGGGGTCTGAGAGGGCCAGCTACCTGTAGAGACCTCTTCCAGGGAAGGGGTCCTCTCCTCCCCACAAAGAGAGCAGGAGGGCAGAGGCTGCCTGGCCCGGGTATGGGCAGAGAAGTGCATCCAAGCACCTGTTCACCCAGGGGCTGGGGTAGGGGGAGAGTCCACCCAGCAGGCATCTAAAACTCACTCTTTTACAAGCGGGTGCTCTCCCCTTAAGGCTTAGACTCTCAGCACAGGCCTCCTCAGGCTGGCACTGCCCTGCTCTCCCCAGAGCGGCTGAGAGGAGGCATGGAGAGGAGGCTGAGGAGACTAAGGTGACAGTGAGGCCCGAGGCTGGACACTGCCCAGAGGAGCTTGAACCCACCTCTGGGAAAAGACCTTGGCCCAGGGACCAAGCCCAGGACCTCCCTATAAACAGGAGGCTGAGGCCTGCTCCTGCCCCCTTGCTGCTCCCTACCCAACCTCCCACCCTGTGCTGGGCACAGGGCAGTGAGGTCCCAGGTGGGATTCAGACCCCCCACAGTTCAGAGGTTGGGAAGAGGGTGTTCCTATGTCTATTCCAGCAAGGAGTCTCCTGAGCCCTGACCCTGGTCACACTCTGAGCTCTGACCCCGGTCACACTCTGAATCCTGACCCTGGTCACACTCAGAGCTCTGACCCTGGTCACACACTCTGAATTCTGACTCTGGTCACATTCTGAATCCTGACCCTGGTCCCACTCTGAGCCCTGACCCTGGTCACACTCAGAGCCCTGACCCTGGTCCCACTCTGAATCCTGACCCTGGTCCCACTCTGAGCTCTGACCCCGGTCACACTCTGAATCCTGACCCTGGTCACACTCAGAGCTCTGACCCTGGTCACACACTCTGAATTCTGACTCTGGTCACACTCTGAATCCTGACCCTGGTCCCACTCTAAGCCCTGACCTGGTCCCACTCTGAGCCCTGACCCCGGTCACACACTTAATTCTGACCCTGATCCCACTGAGCCCTGATCCTAGTGACACTCTGATCCCTGACCCTGATCACACTTTGACCCTGTACCCTGGGCACACTCTGAGCCCTGACCCTGGTCACACTCTGAATCCTGAGCCTGGTCACACTCTGAGCCCTGACCCTGGTCACACTCAGAGCCCTGACCCTGGTCACACTCTGAATCCTGACCCTGGTCACACTCTGAATCCTGACCCTGGTCCTACTCTGAGCCCTGACCCTCGTCACACTCTGAATCCTGACCCTGGTCACACACTCTGAATTCTGACTCTGGTCACACTCTGAATCCTGACCCTGGTCACACTCTGAGCCCTGATCCTGTTCACACTCTGAATCCTGACCCTGGTCACACTCTGAGCCCTGACCCTGGTCCCATACTGATCCCTGACCCTGGGCACATGCTGAGCCTTAGTCCTGGCCACAAAGAATGGAAACTCTTCTCATCTTAGGGCCCATGAGCAGAGTGCTGGGAAAGGAGAGGAAGGCTGGCTTGCTCAGGGGCACCAGGTACCTCACAAAGGGCTTAAGCAGTCAGTGGAGAGCTCAGGCTGGTGGGACCTGGAGTGTCCTGAGCAGAAAGCCGTGTGTCCTGAGTCACTCTGGCACCCGCCCCGACCAGTCTCGGCTCCTCCCTCCCTTCCTTCTCACAGAGCCTGGCCCCGGCTCCCAGCACTGCAGCCTTCTGTTTCCCTGCAGCAAGGGCAATTACAGCTTCTCCATACCGATCCCGAGGGACCCCTGTCTTCGGGCGGGGTTCTCTGAGTGTCCACGTGCACAGGACTGTCCCAGCTGCCTCCTTCCGAGGAGGGACAGAGCGAGCTGCAGGATGGGATCATTCCCTCTGGGTCCCCCCGTTCTGGGTGGGCAGGTGCTCCAGTTCCAGCTGGTCTGGGCAGCAAGGAGCCAGGGTGCCAGGACGCCTGCGCCCCTGAGCGTGGGCAGCTGGTATTTTCCAGGAGCGGGAGGGTGGTAAACTGGATAAACAGAGGTCTCCCAGCAGCCAGCATCCTATGCGGCACACCCAGGACAGCCTGGCACTCCCTCCCTGCAGGTTGGGGCTGAGTCATGGAATGGGGGGCCCTGGAGGTGGGCCAGGCAGCTCACCAACCAGAGCAGGGGCCAAGGCCTCCAGGAAGTGGTGCATGAGAGAGGCTTCCTGTCTGAGTTGGTGCCCTTGGGTTCTGTTGCAGCAGCACATCATGGAAACTTTGGCACACCCTGGGCAGAGCCTGGCCAGGGAATTTCACTCTCCGTTATCCTGTTAAATGTAATGCCTAGTCAGAGGCAAGCTCCTCCCCTCCATTGTCCAGCTCCTTCCAGCACCCCCTGCTGGCCAAGTGGGAGTGTCGCAGGCAGTGTAGCTGCCAGAAGCTGTGCACCGGTGAGGGTGTGGAGCTGAGCCTGGTTCACCGCCAGCACCTCGTGAGAGTAACAAAGGGAAAGTCACTGAAATGGAGGGCCTGGGTCGCGGAGGGGCAGGCAGCTGCTGCAGGAGCACTCGTGCACGGCACGTCGTCCTCGAGGTCAGTGCAGGTCCCAACGGGAAGACATCTACCACGCCTCTCTGGCAGGTGGTGACTCAGACCAGCAGGAGGAAGATTATCTCCCCGCCCGGCAGCAGCCCAGCCAATGAAAAGCCACCGCGGTGCAAACTCCCAGTTTCCTCCAGTGGACATTTTGTTCATAACGGCCCCTCCCCACTCCCCTTCTCCTCTGCAAAAGCGGTTCGTCTTTGCTTTACTAGACGTGCAGTGCGTATAGCTCACCAGAGCTGCGTTCTTTGCAAATCCCAAATTGCGATCCTTTGCTGTTCCCGAATAAACCCATTTGGATGGTAAATAATGGATGCTTTATTGTTAGCAACCCCTTCCCCTGGCAGAGACCACACGCCCCTCAGGGTTCCATCAAACCTCGGGGAGTGGAGTGGACTGACGCTCCAGTTCAGGACTGGAAGTGTTATAGAAAGCATGGCGTCGGAAAGAGACAAGTGGCTCTCAAAGATGGAGAACAGCAGGGTTTATTCAGCACCGGTGCCGGCTGGCAGAGTTACCTCCAAAGGCTAAGTGTCCTGGCTTTGTTCTGGGTGTCTTTTATACACCGGAAACTTTCCGCTCAAAAAGCTCAGATCCCTGCAACAAGCAAGCAAGATCACAGAAGCGAAAATGGTGATTGATGAGCAGCAGCTGTTTAAAACAAGATAAGGGAAGAAAAGGCAAAAGGTTGTTACTGTAACTGGGGGCTTTGATCTCTCTCCAGTCTCAGAAGACCCCTCTGAGGGCGTCTTGGGCCTGGCCTGGAGCATACTTCTCGTCACGCTTCTAGGCCTCCAGACGGTGAGGCCATCTAAGGGCAGGAGCAGGGTGGCTCCAGGACCACACTCCCCATCCACGTGAGGACGCAGGGGATAGCTGAGGCCACGCTCGTCCAGGGAGTGAGCTGTCTCTGCCAGGTCCAGACCTTCAGCTCTTGCGTGTCCCCTTTCCAGGTGGGGGAGGGTCTTGAACAGGCACTGACATGGCCGAGTGGGCACAGGGTTGCCACCTGTCTGTCCCCAGCTTGGAGGATGCCAGGAGGAGAACCCTGTGTCTTTAATGCTGCCCTGAGGTTCTTCCTCCCCAGTGTTCAGGTGCCCTCTAGGCTGGCGAGGGTCCCGCTTCTAGCTCCACCCCACGCAGTTCACGCCACCACTGGACCCCCTCTGCCTTCTTGTGCCTGCTATGCCCATCTTAGGGCCTGCTACCTGGACGGCCCATGTCACTGTGGGGCAGGCGGCTCCTGGAGGACTGCACCTGGGCCTGGAGAAGCCCCCTGGCCCCCTCAAGGGCGGCACCACCTTGCTGGTTCTGCTGCAGAGGTCTAGATTCTGGGCACATGGGGCCTTGGCACCCCGGCCACCAGCACCCTGGCAGCTCTTCTCAGTCTGCAGCTGGGAGACAGGTCCGGGAGGACAGGTAAGCTGGAGGCAGTGAGGGTCCCTGCACACTGTAGTCATGCATTTATTCACTCATCCTGCAAATATCTGTTTATGCGCCTCCTACACGCTGGGCACCGTGCCCAGCCTTGGCCCATGTGTCTCTGAACACACTCCGCAAAGTCCCAGGGAGCAGAGAAGACCTGGAGAGAGGTCTGCGTGTGGCAGGGGCAGCAGCCCAGAGGCCTGACTGCAGCTGTGGGCCCCCAGCAGTGGGGCCCTAAGCAGGCTTCCTGCTTTGCTCTCGTTCTCACTGAGGAGTCCCACCCGACCAGCCCTAGAAGGCATCTACAGCGGCATCCACAGCTGTGCCCGAGGTTCCCAGGCCTGGTCGGCACTTCCTGGCCTGGACCCCTCCTCAGTCCCTGAGGCCCCAACACCGGCCCCTGGGGTTGGGGAGCCTGCATCCCCACCCCCTTGCCCAGCTGGGACGATTCTGAGGATCTCGGACGCCAGGGACAGAGTGTGTGGCCTGCCTGTGTGGGCGGCAGCACAGCTGGACGGTGCCCTCCCCACCTGCCCTGGAGATGTGCTATCCCCCCCAGAAGAAACCATCAGCCCTCAGCCCTCCTCTCTGGTCTGCTTCTGGGGGCCCTTCGGCACCTGGCCCAGAGCTGACCGGCAGCCTGCAGCCGTAGCCCTGAGGCTCATCATTATTTCAGGAATTACAGAGCCACCAGGGAGGCCGCGGGGACCCAGACAGCAAACCAGAGGTCTGTTTGACTGCCCGCAGCCAAGGACTCAGGGAACCGTGGCTGGATCTGCCCTGGGCTGCTGAGTCCACAGACCCTCCCCGAGCGGGAGCTGAGCTAAGCGCGTCCCTCAGACCGTTCTGGAGCTGCTGAGACCCCATGAGCAGGGAAAACCATGCACCTAACTTGCTGTTTAAACTATTAGGACACAACGAATGTATTTTCTTGGTTCAGTTTAAAAACTGCAACAAACAGCAAGACACAGACACTTAAGATCTATTAGGATCATGTTCTGACATCTCCTGGTATTTAAACTCAAATTAATTCAAATTAAAAAACATAAAATCAGTTCCTCCTTCACAGCAGCAACCCTTCCCGCCCTAGGCACCTGCGGGCAGGTGGCGTGGAAGCGGCCCGGGTGCAGGGCGGTGCTGACCATCGGAGAGCCCCCAGCCTTGCTCACCAGAGCTCTCCTTCTGCCCCCACCCCCCAACCACACACAAACCAGCGCTTCCGTCGGGTGCACAGTTCTGCTTGCAAACCAACATTGTCTCTTAAGTTCCATTTGTCCCAGTGATCCTGTGGGGGATGACCATGATCCCGTCTTCCTCTGTTTTCCACAAGGGAACAAAGAGCTGTCCGGAGGAGCTGGCAGTGCGTGAGGAGGCAGCCCTGCCATAGAACTTTCCAGCTCAGCCCTTGGGCTTTCTGCCGCACCTTCTGAAGCCCTGAGTATGTTTCCCAAAGATCTGACAAGGTAAGCAGAACCCAGAGGGAGCCTCCAGAGCCCGTGGATCAGTGCTGGTCAAAACCACTTCTTTTTCTTGTAACGTGTCCTGAAGAGGAAGAAGGTTTCTGACTTGGCTTGCTCTGGGGCTTTACCCTTGTGGCAAGCTTGCCAAATGTGTTCAATACGTGTAGGCTGGAGAAGGTGGGAGTGCCCTTCTCACTGGTGGATCTGCGAGTGGCGAGCTCAGGACAAGATCTCGCCACATCCAACTCACTCATTTATTGATGACCAGCTGCAAAGTTGAGAAAGTCTATATTGTTATGCAAATGAACCTCCATAATGAGGTCGGCTGAGGGGGAGGTGGGTTGCTTTCTTCACCCAGCATCATTCCCTTCATGTTCATCCACGTTGTTGCCCGTATCACGAGTCTGTTCCTTTCTATTGCTGAGAAGTATTCCATGACACGGATGGACCACAGTTGGTTTAACTACTTGCCCATTGAAGGACATCTGGGTGGTTTCCATCTGGGACTGTTTTGAATGAAGCTGCAATAAACATTTATCCACAGGGTTTTCTTGTGAACTTAAGTCTTCACAAGCGCTCTAGAGTGCAGTGTAGGTCATCTTGTGGTTGCATGTTGAGTTCTAGGAAAACCTGTCAGACTGTTTCCCTGTTTTCCATTGTGGCGATGCCATGTTACCTTCTCACCAGCAGTGTATGGATGATCCTGTTTCTATGCATCCTTATCAGCATTTGGTGTGGTCACTATTTTTTACTTTCAGTTCAGTTCAGTTCAGTCGTGTCCGACTCTTTGCAACCCCATGAATCGCAGCACGCCAGGCCTCCCTGTCCATCACCAACTCCCAGAGTTCACTCAGATTCATGTCCATTGAGTCACTGATGCCATCCAGCCATCTCATCCTCTGTCGTCCCCTTCTCCTCCTGCCCCCAATCCCTCCCAGCATCAAAGTCTTTTCCAATGAGTCAACTCTTCACATAAGGTGGCCAAAGTACTGGAGTTTCAGCTTCAGCATCATTCCTTCCAAAGAAATCCCAGGGCTGATCTCCTTCAGAATGGACTGGTTGGATCTCCTTGCAGTCCAAGGGACTCTCAAGAGTCTTCTCCAACACCACAGTTCAAAAGCATCCATTCTTTGGCGCTCAGCCTTCTTCACAGTCCAACTCTCACATCCATACTTGACTCCTGGAAAAACCATAGCCTTGACTAGATGGACCTTAGTCGGCAATGCTTTTGAATATGCTATCTAGCCACTTTGAAATGTGTATGGTGCTATCGCATTGTGACTTTAACTTGCATCTTCATAAAGGATAGTGATGTTGAACATCTTTTCATGTGCTTATTTCCCACCTACATCTGCTTGTTGGTGAAATGTCTGTTCATGTGTTCTAGCCCATTTTCAAGTTGGATATTTCCTAATTGCTGAGTTTTGAGAGTCCCACTTTCAAGTTGGATATTTTCTAATTGCTGAGCTTTGAGAGTTCCTTAGAATTCTGGGTGACATTTTGTTGGATACATGGCTTGCAAATATTTTCTCCATCTGTAGTTTGTCTTTTCATCTTCTTAACAGAGACTTTAGCACAACATGTTTTTAATTTTAATGAAGCCTACCTATCAATCATTCCTTTTATGGACTGTGCTTTTGGTATCAACTCTAAGAACTCTTTGCCTAGTCCTAGATGGTACCTTTTTCCATATCTTTTTAATGTTTATAGGACCTATAGACATGTCATCCTTTTTATTCCTTACATTGATAATTTGTGTCTTCTCTTAGTCATAATCATTCTTTCTAGAGGTTTATCAGTTTTATTATTTTTTCAAGGAAATAACTTTTGATTTTTTTATTTTGTGCATTTTTATTTTACTAGTCTGTTTCTAGTTCTTTGGGGCTTGTTATTCTTTTTCTAATTCTTGAAATATATACCCAGATCTCTGACTTTCAGATTTTCCCCATTAATATATGATTTCAGATCACAAATTTCTCTTTATAAGCATGGCTTTAGCACTATACCACAGATAATAATGTGTCAGACACACTGCAATTTAATATAAATATTTTCTAATTTCTATTATAATTTTTTTTAGTCTTAGGCTATTCAAGAATGTATTGCTCATTTTCCAAATATTTGGGAGTATTTTAATTTTTGTTCTTAGTTTCTTATTTAATGTCACTGTGGTAAAACACATACATAGGCCAGATTTCAATCCATTGAAATTGTTGAGAATTGCTTTATACCCAAGCATATGGACAAATGTTTGGTGACTATTCTGTGTCCCTTGACAACACTGTTTAGTTGTTGGATGTCATAATTCACATATGCTATGTGGAATTAAAGAAATCTCAGCTAAAGTTGTTGCTGGGACAGACCTGGAGTGGGGAGCTCTCCCCCTACATGCATAATCACTTACTTCAAGGGGAACAGACAAGGGGCCTACATCTCCACAGGAACTAACCTCTGCTTACTCTCCAGCAGAAAAGACACCTCTCCGTAGCAGGCAACTCAGCCAGTCTGCAGCAGCAGAACCAATGGGAAGCCTCCATCAATTGTACTCTCACTTCCTCCAATGGACTCTTCGGTGATCATCACGGCCCCGCCCATCTCCTCCTTTTTCCTATAAAAGCAAGTTCTCCGTCCTTGTCCTGTGGGTTTGCTTACAGTCGGCACCAGATTGCTTGTCTGAAGTTGAAATTTCTGTTGCTGTTCCTGAGTAAACTCGCTTTTGCCAGTAAACTCTCTGGCTGTTGTATTATTGAAGTTGACAGTTACTAGGTCAAGACTGTTAGCCATGATGTGCAAATACTCTATACCTTTATTAATGTCCCGCCTTTTTCTGTTGATGCTTTTGAACTGTGATGTTCTCAAGAGAAGACTATTGAGAGTCCTTTGGACAGAAAGGAGAGCAAACCTGCCCATCCTAAAGGAAATCAACCTTGAATATTCATTGGAAGGACTGATGCTGAAGCTGAAGCTCCAATACTTTGGCCTCCTGATGTAAAGAACTGATTCATTGGAAAAGACCCTGATGCTGGGAAAATTGACGGCAGGAGAAGGGAATGACAGAGGATGAGATGGTTGGATGGAATCACCGACTTCGTGGACATGAGTTTGACCAAGCTCCGGGAGATAGTGAAGGACAGGGATGCCTGGCGTGCTGCAGTCCATGGGGTCGCAAAGAGTCGGGCATGACTGAATGACTGAACTGAACTGAAATTGTTCTATCTTACACAGAGAAAAATGTACTGAAATCTACCAATTCGTCTTTTACTTCTGTTGAAGTTTGCTTTAAATTTTGTGGCTATGTTAATAGATGCTTACCCGTTTAGAATCATTTCAGCCTCTCGGATTTACCCTTTGGTAATTAGGAAAAGCTCACCATCATAGTAATGCATATTGTGTTGGAATCACCTTTGTCTGACATTAGATGCTCTACCACCCTTCCTTTATTTACTGTTTGCAGCTTATGCCAGTGACTGGCTTCTGACCCAACATCTGCACCAGCCCAGGACGCTGCCCACCCTCCACCCCTACCCCCAACCGCCAGCTCTGGAGATCCCACTGGAGCTTCCTGGCGCCGCCAAGCGGGGCTGGGCCGCTAGGGGCGCCAGAGGGAGCGGTGGAGCTGGTGCGGTAGGAGCACACACTCCTCCCGCGGTAGTTCCGATTGTGTTTGGCCGCTTCCGGGTCGAGAGCGAGTCCGCCGAGTTTGGGGCTTGAGGCCTTTGCGCAGGTTTGAGCGTTTCCGTCCGCAGCTGCTTAACGAGGCCGCAGTTGTGCTGGCGTGGAAGCCTCGGTCTCCACTCTCCCCGTGGAGGGGCGTCTCGTCAGCTCCGTGAGCTGGCCCGTTCCTTGGCGCCTCTGCGTGTTAGTGGTTTCCTGAGGCCAGGCCGGCCGCTTGGTGTTACAGCCCCTGGGAGCCGAGAATGTCTTTCGCACACGTAAATGGTGGGGGCGCGGGGCTGGGGGAGGCGGGCCATCTTTTGTGGAAATCTGTAAAATGCAGATTTCATTGAGCAAAAGTAAAGGTGTCTTTGGAACGCAGCGAGGCTTGTCTCTTTTCGTGTTTACCGCCTCTCAGAGCGCTGGCCGCGTGTATTGGTTTCTCGCTGACCCCTGTGCCGCTCCTGTCGTAGGCCACTCTTTACACTATTGATATCATTGGGCTAACGATGTATGTAGTTCTTTATAGGTGGTGACACCCCAAGACCGCATTATTACTGCTCAGTATTCATTTAGATTGACTCACGTTTGCTTCTTTTCTTTTTTTCTCTGCATTTCTGGGCTTATGTTTGAGATCGTTTTTCTAGCTTATATATATATATTTTAGTGTGGTCCGCTGGGGATAAGTTCTTTGAGATTTTTGTTTCATTGAATTTGCTGTTAACCTTTGCGGACTTACCAAAAAATATTCACAACCTAAAAGTTGAGAAGTTATGTTTTTTTTTAGGACTTTGAGCCCAAGAGCAAGCATCTCAAGTAACCCTGAGAGACCATTGGGAGGGGATGCGGGGAGGAGTCAGGTTATTAGAAGTTTTGCAGCAAAGGGCATTAGTCTGAACATCAAAAGATTATTATTAATTAAAATAATTTTTTAAAATATCCCAAGTTAAGGAATTTAGTGTTTCATTACGTATGGGAAGATGCAGGAGGCTGGGCTCCCTGAAATCGTGACTTTATCTCAGCCACCTGTGGCCAGTATCCTGTTTTCACATCTTCAGCTTCCTCAGAGCTCACCAGCTCACCATGCGTGGTGGCTGCAATCACTGGTGACTAGGACGTCATTGGTTACTGATACGGCAGGACATATTTCATTTCTCACCTTTGAATTTTGAACAGTATTTTTGCTTCTAGATTGGTAGCTATTTTTTGCCAGTGTTTTGATGATGTCATTGCATTGTCCCCTTTCATTGCTTACTTTCTGTTTTGGAACTTTTATTAGTTTTGTGGCTATTTTGTCTGGCTGCTCTTCAGATTTTATTCTTGGTGTTCATTAGTTTCACTATGATGTGCATAGATATGATTTTCCTTGATCCTACTTCAATTTTGTAAAGCGTTTCTTAAATCTATGGGGTGATATGTAATCCGTTTGGGGAAAGTTTTGGCTCCTGAATCTTGAAATGGTGTGTCTGACCCTTTCTCTTTCTTTTCCACTTAGTGGATCCACATTGTCTTAGCGGCTGCTGTGTCACCAGAGGCTGCAAAGTTCTCAGAGTTCAAGCACTGACAGTCTCATCTGTGCATCTGAGGGTAGGCTGGGCCCAGTGGGTAGCTCTGCTTCTCATTCAGAACTGGGCTCAGCTGAGATGCTTCAGCCATATGTGTTTCTCATCCTTCCACTACGAGGGAACTAAAGAGCATTTTCTCCTCATGATGGCGCATTTGTGCATACGTGGTAAGTTGCTCAGTCATGTCTGACTTTTTGTGACCCCATGGACTGTAGCCGGCCAGGCTCCTGTCCACGGGATTCTCCAGGCAAGAATACTGGAGTGGGGTTGCCATGCCCTCTCCAGGGAATCTTCCCGACCCAGGGATTGAACCCGCATCTCTTGTGTCTTCTGCTTTGGCAGGCGGGTTCTTTACCAGTAGTGCTACCTGGGAAGCCCCGCTCATGATGGTGATAGAGGCATAAATAAGAAAGCAGACCCTAACAGATTAGAAGTTTGAGCCCCAAGTCAAGTCGAAGGAAATAAATCCAGCCTTTGGTTGAAGGGGCTGCAAAGTTACATGGCAAAGTGTTGCTTAAGAAATGGAGTCCGCATTTACCTCTGCATTCAAGTATGTTGGACCTTCACCATGGCCCAGTTATCAAGCTCTTTCCATTCTTTAAAAGCGGTACAGTGTTCAGTCTGATGTTGTCTACCTACTGCTCTTCTCCATTACTGAAATCCCTGTCTTTGCTTCTATTTCAAATGCTGCTAATTCAGCTCTTGGTCCTTTCTGTCATACTCTAGATTTTTATTTCATTGATTTTTGCCACTTCATTATTGTCTCATTACTATTTTTTAACTTTCAAAATGGAACGTGTAACTCCTTGATCTTCTGATGTTCTTTTCTTCTATTATAAAAATGTAGGTTTTAAAAGGCTTGTCAGTTTTCCCCCTGGAAGATGCTATAGCTTTATCCCAGTGTTTCACTGTGTATTGTTTTGTTTTTTGTGTAGACTTTAACTGTCCTGTTTACAGTACTGGAAATTTTTCATTCGCGTGTCTTGTTTGTAACTGTTGGGTGCAGAGTACAAGACATGGTAGTTGTATTGCTCAGTGTTTTTACTAAGCTTCTGCCCTCAGCTCTGTCTGTTGTTGGGAAAAGTGTGTCTAAATATTCCACTTTGTTGCTGGTTTTGTCCATTACTCCTTGTTCTAACACTTTTTACTTTATGTATTTTGAAGCACTTATATTAGATACACATAAATTTTCAGTTGTTAAAAATTTTTTTCTGGTAAGTTGCACATTTTGTCATTTACATCTGTTAGTGATTTTTGCCTTAAAGTCTATTTGTTTTACATTGATAGTTTAAGGCTACTATATCTTCTGTCTTTTATGGTGAATTTTTCTGTGGTCTTTTGTTTTGAGTATTTGTCTGGATTAAAACAAAAACTTCAATCTGATAATCTGTCTCTGAGCTGGTGATTTTATTTATTGTGATTGCTAAGGCATACAAATGCATTTCTATCATCGATTATTTAGTACTTTTAAATTTCTTCTATCCATTTTCTCTCAAGGATTGATTTCTTTTTTCTATTGCTAGGTAGAAGGTAGTAAACTCCATTTCTGTGACACTTTGGCGTTGACCCTTTATGCCTATGGCTGTCTCTGAATTCTTTGTGAACCACGTAGAAACCAGAGAACATTTCATTGTTAATCATGTCCCTCATGCCTTTTCACACCATTTGTATCCAGTATTGTCTTATTTTCTTTAACCTTCCAA
The DNA here is from genome assembly GCF_042477335.2 of Ovis canadensis. Classification (NCBI taxonomy): domain Eukaryota; kingdom Metazoa; phylum Chordata; class Mammalia; order Artiodactyla; family Bovidae; genus Ovis; species Ovis canadensis. The sequence continues at coordinate 24,672,663 of NC_091253.1, read as the reverse complement.
ATGAGAAAATATTATTTTGGGGCTATCTTGTTAGTGTTATTTGGCTTTATCCACAGTTGGGCTTCCCTGCTGGCTCAGCTGGTAAAGAATCTGCCTGCAATGCGGGAGACCTGGGTTCAATCCCTGAGTTGGGAAGATCCCCTGGAGAAGGGAAAGGCTACCCACTCCAGTATTCTGGCCTGGAGAGTTCCATGGACTGTAGAGTCCCTGGGGTCGCAAAGAGTCAGACAAGACTGAGCAGCTTTCACTTTCACACGTCTTAGTGTGCTCCAGCTGCTACAACAAAGCATCGTAAACTAGGGGATTAAAGAGCAGACCCTCGTTTCTCATAGTTGTGTAGGCTGCACGTTCAAGGTCAAGGTACCAGATGACTTATTTTCTGGCAAGAGCCCTCTTCCTGGCTTGCAGATGGTGGCCTTCTTGCCATGTCCTCACGTGGCAGAGAGAGAGCTCTCTGGAGTCTCATCTTCTAAGGATATTCATTCTTTTGTATCAAGGCCCAATCATTATGACCTCACGTAGCCTCATTTACTTCCTTCCTCCACATACAGTCACACCAGGAATTAGGACTTCAACTCAGGAATTTGTGGGGATATAATGCAATCCATAGGACCACATATTAACATGTGTTTTAAAAATTGGTTCTTTCTTGCATTCCATCTTGCTGTCTGGGATTGTTTTCACTCCTCTTCATGCTTTTGGAGGAGTTCCTTTAGTAATTACTAGTCAGTGGTAAACCATTCTATTTTTTACTTATTGTAAACAGCCTTTTAGTATTCAAGGCCAAGTTACTTTCTGGTTGTTTTCTTTCATTGCTTTGAAGTTGCCACTGCCTTGCCCTCTGCCTCCCAGTTTGAGCTGTGGCCTGTGCAGGACATAACTGCTGTTCCCTTCAAGATGCGTATTTTCTCTCTGGAGGCTTTTGTAATTTTCTCTTGGTTTGCAGCCTGGATGTTTTGCTTTGAGTGTGTCTCAGAGCAGCAGGCGTGTTGTGATTGCTTGACCTGAATGTTCTTGCATCGCTTTTGGCAAATCGCCCATTGCTCTTTGTTTGAACGCTGGCTGTGCTCTGCTTTCTCTGTCCTCTTCTGGAATCCTGCTTGTTTTCTGTACGAGCTTCTCTCTTACTCTTCATGTCTTCTAGTTTCATCTCTGTATTTCCCACCTCTTTTAACCTTTTGGTTGCAATGGAATCATTTGTTCAGCTCCCATTCCAGTGTATTGTTGTCTCGTCATCTATGTGTGATCTACTGTTTAATTTCTCCCTTGAGTTTTTTATAAGGTTACAAAGATCACATCACTTACTTCCAGCGGTCTCCTAATTTTTTGCCTAATATTTTTGATGGTCCGTCATTCTTTCCCTCATGTTTTCTATGCTCTTTTATTTCTAAAAGCAAATTTATTTTGTATTACAGACCTATGATTTCCAATGTTTGAAACTTTTGGTGATCCACTTCTGCTTACTTGTTTCTTGTTTTCTTGTGTCTTGTGAATTTTGATTTTCAGCAGATATTTATTGAGATAAAACCTTTGGGACTCTATGACTTCTGAGCTGAGTGAATATTCCTTCAGAGAGGATTTTCCTTTGCTTTTGTAGGTATCACAGGGTGAAACTCATCCATTACCACTTAACATTTATCTTGTGGCTTAGGTTTATTGGAATAGACCAGTCGTGGAAATACAAGCCCCAAGTGATAATGAGAGTATCTAATTCTCAGGAAAAACTTCTCTTCATACATTTTTCTCCATGTGGAGCCAATACTGACATAGCCAAGTTTCCTTGTGCAGAGAGTATCTTTTTCCCAGTTTAGTGTTTAATTGAGAGCATATCCCCTCTGAAGCTCCTCATTCATGGTTTTTGCTTTCACTTCCTCTCTCATGGAAACCCAGTGCCTTGTCTGCTGCCCTCCCTGAGGCTCTAGGTGATAGAAAAAGAGCAAATATGCTGAAGCTGCCAGCTTCACTCCTTGCTCACTGTATATAGTCAAGATTCTTTTCTTTCCTTTCCTTCCCCCCTTCTTTCCTTTCTTCCTCTTCTGAAATGTTCGCATTAGCTTGGTTTACAGTTAAAAAGTATTCAGATTTGTTTTTTCAGGTGACATTTTTAAGTGGTCTGTAATAGGAGGGATTTTAGCTGACGGGCTTGTAGCTGAGGAGAAGCGTTTTTGCAGTCCTTCCTCCGTGATGTGCCTGAGGCCCCACTGTCGAGGCTGACCGTGTCTGACTAGCTGGGATGGTGCGTGGGCTTGTCACATCTTTGGATTACATGAGAGCATTTTGAATGCTTCACCACGAAGTATGACGTTTGTTTGAGGTTTCTGGGGGGGTAACTTTTATTAAACTATTGACTTTGTCTGTGCCTAGGGTTCACAGCATTTTTAAAAGATCAACTAGTGAATGTTAATGATGCTCTGATTATCCTCCTTTACTCCTTGTTGGACATCTTTTTCTAAGACTGAGTCATTCTTACATTTCTGGAGCAAATTGTACTCGGTCATAACCTGTTATTCTTTTAATACAGCCAGTCAGGCAGTTGTTGGTTTTGTTCACCAGTATGTTGGCCTCTACTGTTCCTTTCTTGTACTGTTTCTGCTTTGCTGTAGTATCAGTTATGTGCTTGGCCTATAAAAGGAGTGAGTTGGAAGGAGTGTTCCATGTGCTTGAGACAGACAACAGGTGGCTGTGCTTGTTCAGAGACGGAGGCTTCGGAGTGGAACTTGTGAGTCGCTCCGTGTGTCTCAGGAGACAGGTCCTCGGCTGTGTTTGAGGGGCAAGGTTTGAAGGCTGTACTCCCTAGCTCCTCCATGCGTCTTCTTGGGGCCCATCAAGTCCAGCAGTCCAAAGAACTGGCAGCTCATGAAGCTTCTGAAAGGCTAGAAAGCTTTCTTCTCCCTAGAAAGCTGCTTTCTATTGAAGCAGACCCTCAAATTCTTCATTTTGTTTGTTTTTAAAGCCTACATAGAGGTGACAGTTTGGGCATGCATGTGTATTTTGTCACTTTGAAAAAAAATGCTGCTTTTATAGCCACCACAGTTTCGCCTCCCCAAAGCATGTGCTCTGAGCTGCTGCAGCACTCACGAGGTGGAGCTTGCTTCCCCGTGACACACAGCTCTGAGCTGCTGAGCGCTGCACTTTGTTTACACGAACAAGAAAGAAACACTTTCTGCTCTTGCTGAGACCCCCTTGTTTGCGGTTTTCTGTCACTTGCATCACACTTGCTCTTAAAGAGCACAGTGGCCACCTTAGCGATGCCACTTACAGAATAGCACGTTTCCTCCTCCCCACGTGAGCTCTCCTTCTCTCTGCATGAAGCTGTGAGGTCTCCAGGGCACTGTAAGCCTCTTCCTTTCAGGCCCTTCTGTCAGCTCTGGCCAACATTCTGCTGTCTACCTCCAGGTAGCCGTCTAGGCCTGGCCTGGCCCTGCTCACCTTGGTTTGACCTCCTCTGTCCAGCTAAGTTTTGACAGATCGTTTGTTCCTCAGTTGCTCTCTTGAAACCAAGTGTAGTTCCCTCTTGTGCTTGTGACCTTGGATTGGTGAACACCCAGACCTCATAGTAAGTGTTCATCTCTGTTGTATCTGACTCCTCGTGACCCCATGGATGGTAGCTCACCAGTCTCCTCTGTCCTTGAAATTTTCTAGGCAAGAATAGTGGAGTGGGTTACCATTTCCTTCTCCAGGGCATCTTCTGGACCCAGGGATTTAACCCGGGTCTCCCACACTGCAGGCAGGCTCTTTTAACAACTGAGCCACTAGAGGCCCCGCCATTTCAGCTCCTATCCTGGGACTGCTCCTGGGTCCTCTTGCCAGCAAGCTCTACTGGGTCTCTGCGTGGTCTCAGCCATGACCTTCTCTCTCTCTTGCCTTCAGGGCCTATTCCAAGCTGACATCACGCCCACCTGGTCTGTGCACTCACTCTTTAGCAGACACCCCTGTCTTCAGCTTCACAGAGAATATGTGACTGTTTGGGAATGAATTCTGTCATTTTTCTGGCTCCTTCCATCATATGAGCTTTCTGTGCACCCCTGCTCATCCCTCTACTCGCTCACAGAAGTGTTTGCTCTCCTGCCGGGGTTGCAGCCTCTGCTTTGGATCCTGTTTCATTCTCTCTGCGCCAGCTGGGCCCTCGTTGCCTTGTCCTTTACTCACCTGGCTCCCTGCTCTTCACAGATAAAGATTCCCAAGTCTTTACTTTCTTGGTGTGGCATTGATGTTGATCTGTGATCTGTTTTTTCTAAACACTATCCTCTTAGAACTTCTTCCTTCCATAGTGACTTCTAGAAAGTGTATCTATCACACTGGTGACAGCATTTTCCCCAATTCACTTGAACGCCTTATCCTGCAATAGTCTGATATCTCTTATCATCTAATCATTGAAAGTACTCTTCATCAGATCACCAAAGACCCACCAGATCCAAACCTAGGGATTCTCCATGTTCATGGGTCTTGACGTCCCAGTCATCTTACACTGCGCTAACCATCCTCCTGGTGAAGAGACGCCAGTGTCCGGTTGCCATGGCGACTTTTGAATAGTTGACCTCTTGCATCTCTTGCCTGCCCTAACAAAAGGGATCCTACTTAAAGTCCTGTCCTAGGCCGAGAGTCGGGAGTCCTAGGAATGCCGCTCCTGAACGGGGCATGAGCAGGAACGCGTGAGCGCAGTGCCTGTGCTTGGAAGGGGACATGCACACAGCAGGAGCCTAACAGAAACTGGAAATTGCCAGCTGTGGAGGCGCTGGCCAACACTCGGGGGCCCTTCTGGTTCAGAGGCTCTAGATGCGACAGAGACAGCCCTGCTCCCTGCCTGCCCCACAGTACCCCCTTCTGGGGCCATTGAGACTCTCTGGAAGGTTCCCAGGATGCCCCAAATAGCATTCCCTGAGTCAGACCAGGTGAGGCAGGCCAGAGTATGGGAGGGAGGGGGAGGCAGGACAGCTGCAGATGGGGCTGCACCCACCCAAGCACCCAGTCAGGGCCATAGGGGAGAGAACATTTGTTCTGTGCAGAACTGCAGCTCAGCTCTCTGGCTGTCTGTACATGGCTGCATCTCAAATGGAGACTGGGAGAAGGCTAGAGTGTCAGCAGTGGTGCTGCTGTCTAGCTGCCCAAGTTTCAGACGCTGGACAAACGCATGGGGAAGCATTTGTGAGTCCACACACCTATGCCGGTTGGTGGGTGAAATCCATGCTTACTCAACAGAATTTCTTCTCTTCTGTCTCTTGGAGTCTGGAAGCAAGAGCTGAAGGAGAGCAGCCAAGGGGCCTCCCCTGTCAGAAGAGGGCTGTAATCAGGAGGGGGTCCTACTACCCCACACTGAGCAGTATTTCTTTCACTCCAGAGATACCTTATGCCCAAATCATTCTGTCTCCCCCACTGACCCTGGGCTCCCCCAAAGGTCAGAAGTGTCTGAGGACTACTTTTCATGGGTGAGCCTCAGGCCCTGCCCTCCATCGATACCAAGGCCCCCCAAGGTGAAGAGGAGTCAAGAGTGATTGTCAGCAAAAAAAAGTTACAAGGTTTGATTTCAAAGAGAAACAACGTGTAGGCAAAATTACTATGGGGAAGGTTTGGCCTTGCTCTAATTCAACCTGTGAGGTAGGCCCAAATGGACTCATTCTCCCCACCCCACATCAAGGTCCCTGGAAAATCAGACTACCATTAAGCTAATTGATGGAAAACAAATTTAATGCAACAAGTTCCAACCACCTGCAGCCAGTTGACTTTGTCACAGCAGCCTGAGGCCCAGAAGCACAGAGGCCAGTGTCAGGAAAGGCATCAGCCCAGCTTTGCTGCCCCTGCTTTGCCCCTTAAAGTACTTATCTTCTGTGTTTTCTTTGATGATTGGTCGCTGGATGTTGCACAGGTTGGATGTACAGCATGCCACGAACAGAAAGGGTGTGGGCTTTATGAGCACGAACGACCTGGCCGTCCGCAAAAGTGTCTCATGCAACCCACAGTTCAGTGCACACTGCTTGGAAGTAAGGTAGAACCGTGGAAATATTCCTAGTGGGAAATAGGACAGAGAGATGGAGGCCTCATGAATTGAAAGCAGCAACACTAACACCATTTCTGTCTGAAGTCTGCCCAACCCTGACCCTTCTATTGCCCCTTACCAGAGCCCCACTCAAAGAGGGCACCTGCCAGGGATTTGGGAGCTGTCACTGCAAAGGAAGAGGGTCAGGCCTTTGTGTTCAGAGCTGCTTTTGGGGGTGGCATGGCATCAGATGCCACCATCTCTGACCTGTCTGCACACAGCTGTCTGCACTTGAGCCTGGCAGTCTCCATTTGGGAACGCATAGGCTCCCTGGGCCTCAACTTCTCAAACATGGTTGCTCAGGCCTTTGTGACCACAGACGAGACACACGGGAGCAAGGGGCACCTGGCCACTGCCCAGGGCTTGGAGCTGGCCTCTCAAGGAGTCACGCCTGCAGCCTGGGTGTAACTGCTGTGACTGTGAGCCTGCTGCCGGCACAGCACCTCCTCCCATGTTTCACTGTGCAGTCACCTTTCCACACTAAGTTATGAAGTCCACGTGAAGCTGCAGTGGGGCTTATGCCTCAACTGACTCAGTAGCCCACACGCTTCTTGGAACATGGAAGCCCCAGAAGTGGCTGATGAATGGAAAGTGAATTCTCCAGGCCAGACAAGGCCACTGTTGGGGCCTTCAAAGTCACTGTCGGGAGAGAGTTCTTCATGAGGCCAGAAGTGCTTGGGGGAGTTACAGATGGCAGAGCAGTGGTCTCCAAATGTTTTAAAGCATGCATCTTCTTTTCAGGACATATTTAAAGCCCTGATTATGTACATCTTTTGTAAAAGCTATTCTTGGTCAGACATTGAAGTCATTAAGGCTCAACTGCTCACCTAGAAGTGAATGAAAAGAACTCTCCATTACTTTTTCCCTGCACCTCAGTGTTTCAATCTGGCCGGCGGTTGCTGTGTGCCGCCCTGCAATGGCTCTGCTGTTATTTAGGTAAGCTGAGTCTCCTCAGTGGCCTGCTGGCACTCCTGGCTTCACAGGACTTTGCTCTTCAAATTTTAAAAAAAGATCATTTTTATGTTAGTTTTTCTTTATTGAGAAAACTCGACAGGCCCTAAGTCCTGAAAGCATTCTACTGACCTGGGTGTGGAGCCCCACTGGGACCCAGGACACTTACTCACGGCGGCAGAGATACAATACGTAGAGCCTCTGTCACAGTTTTGTGGTGCTTCGCATTCGAAACCGTTCTCCTGTTCACAAACGTGACACCTCAGGGCAGCCTCTGAAAGGAGGAATAAAAAGAAAGCGGAATGTGGCAGCTCTCAGATCCCATCAGAGCAACACCTGCCATCCTCTCCTTCCTCTGAGTGAGGACAGAGCCCTGGGTCCGTCCATCTTTCTGGCGCCTCACAGCCTGCCCCATCCTGCAAGCTCCTCCTCTCTCCTCTCTGGGCTTCTCTCGTGTGCCCACTGGATGTGTCTCACAAACCCACACCACACCCATAGCATGAACACAGACGAGCACAGGCCCTCACCCCGGAGACATGCATACTCACACTGTCATATGGACACAGCCGAGTCCCTGCCTCCCCCAACCCCCAATCGGGCCATGCCCACGTCACCACACTTCACTGGTGCCACCCATTAGCTGCTCTAGAGAAAGAAGCCCCATGGCTGTGGAGTCTGCGCCCATGCACCCTTCTCGCCTACCTTCCTGGCTGACCCCACTGCCTCCAGTCCCTGGCTCCACACTCCTTGGCCTGAGACCCTGTGTCCTGCCTGACCCAGGAGCCGAGGCGGCCCACTATTGGGTCTGTGTCAGGGCAGGACTTGGTCCTGGGGAAGAAGCAGGTCACACTCCAGCAGCTCTCCATTTTCAGAGACAGCCCCAGAAGGCTCGAAGATGGCTGGTTCAGACTTGGCCTCCAGCCCAACCATCCCCAAGAAGGCAGGGCCATGGCAGGGAGAGCTGGGTGCTGGGCAATAAAACCAGCCATCCGTGCCTGCCCTTGGGGACCCCACATCAAGAGGCTCTCCCACTATGTATTCGTATCAGCTGACCACCCTCCTAAGGCTATCTTGCCCCCTGAATTCTCTGGGCTACAACTGCCTGGACCCACCTGGGGCATGGCCACCCTGTGTCTGCACAGGCATTCCAGACCTCCTCCTCCCAGCCCAGGAGGCTCAGGGCCAGAACTGACCTTGTCTTCCAGACACAGTGAGATTGGTCTCCACCCATGGCAGGCCCAAGACCAGAAGCAAAGCAAGGAGGGTTATCATTTCCAGTGATGCCTGGTCCTGGACATGAGGAACAAGCAGGGCCATTTGGTCAGCCCTGTGGCTCCAGAGTTAAGATTTGACCCCTGTTGGTCTAGTACCATTCAGAGCCCTCCCCACTGGTCACTGGGGCAGACCCTCTTCTCCTCATCCATGGGCCAGGGGCTGGGTGTGGCCTCTAAGTGCTGATGGGGGGGGGGAGGCTGTCAACACCACCACCAAGTCCCCTCTGTCCCCAGGGACCCCACCACTCCCTGGAGCTCTGCATTCATTCACCCATGCCCCAGCAAACTTGTTTGGCATGTGTTCCTGCCGCAGCTCCCCCAAGGCAGTACCCTACCCCTGATTTGAACTCCGGTTCTCTTAGGGGACACCATGGGGTACTCTCCCACCCAGTGCTACCGCCCTTCCTCTTCCCTTTTCATCTTCCTCTCCATCCAGGTCTTCACTGGTGCAGCCTGACCCCAGGGTACAGGAAGGCTTGGCTACCCCTGCACCGCCCAGCCCAGCCTTACTGCCCAGATCGGTGCTGAGGCTAGCCCTCTCTCTCACAAGGCCTGCCAGCCTTATGCCCTTATGCACTTTATACCTGACTGCTTTCTGGGCTCCCCATTCCTGCTCCTTCCCCAGGTTCCACACCCTGCCTTCACCCTGCTATCTGGCAGGTGGGGAGCAACAAGCCTCTGTTAGTGCAGTCAACACCTTTGCAGGAATTCTGGATTTTTACAGCAGCAGAGCATTTTCAGAGCCTCTTTCGATGAGCCTTTGTGTTGTTTGTCGTGTGTTGTACTAGAAATAAAGCTGCAATTGTCCGTAGTGTTATTTCTTACAAGTGCAGGTACACTGGAAAGTTTCCCAGAAATAAGACTGACAGTCACAAGTTTGATGTATTTGCAATGTAGATGCACTTGCCCAGCAGCTCATCAGGTTTCTCCACGAGTGCCTGTTCCTACAGTATCATCAAAAAAGGGTACATTCCTATCCATCCTTTGGGTTTTCACCAATCTGGTAGGTAAAAACAGTATCCTGATAATTAATGATCAGAATTAATTATGAGTGACATTAAGTTTTTGCATTCAGATAGATGTCTGCATTCCTTTTTCTGTGCTTTCAAGTCTGTTATCCAAATACACTGTGACCCTAGTCCATTGTCTGCCACAAAAACGGTTTTTCCTATTTGATATAGGTCTTGGTATTAATGCCAAGCAGAAGTGGTTATGCCAAGCTTTTCAAGGTTAAAGATAAATACAGCCAGACACTAAAGTGATAAGGATGGATTTTAATCAGGAGCATTCTGCTTCAGTGGGAAAAAGAGTCTTCATGAAGGGAATTCCACTTGAATTTGCACAGGGGTGACTGGGCATTTTAAAGGAAGAGTGAGGGAGTAGGGAGGTGGTGAGCAGGGCTCAGTGGAGTCAGGGAAGTGAAAGTTACAAAAGCAGGAAGGCAGGATTGGTCCCTGTGAAACCTACCTGGGTACGTACCGAAGTTAAGCACCCGCCCTCCACGGAAGCTGGGAAAGGGGCCCGTCTTTGCAGAACACAGTTCTTCAGGAAGGGATTTAAGGCCAGAGTTTGGGACAGGGGGCAGACTTGGATCATCCTAGGGATGTCGCCTTCAGTCATTAGAAGGCACTTGGTGTCTGCTCTAGTCTTTACAGACCAAGCTTGAGGCTTCGTGGATAAAGGGCCCAGAGGAGCCTGGCTGCAGTTAGTCAGGAGAGAAGCTTTACCACCACCTTTTATTTTATGGTTCTGGATTTTGAAACCAGAACAGTTTCAAAATCCAGAACCATAGTTCTGCTAGTTGGAGAAACCTTTCCCCCCACATCTGATCTCAGAAACTAAGCAGGGTCAGGCCTGGTCAGCATTTGGATGGGAGAAAATTTCCCTCAAACAAGGTTATAAATGAATTCTCTCATATTTTCTTCTGATAGCTTTACCAGAAGTTTTTTTTTTTTTTCTTTCTCTTTTAACATTTGAATCTTTGATCCATTTGGGAATTACCCTTCAGTGTTGTATTTTTTCAGACGATAAGTTATCTCAGCATCATTAATCATAATGTCCACCTTGTCTACTGCCAATTTGGAAGCCCTTTCATCATGTATTGGATTCCAGATGCACCTGATGCTCTTTGTGGGTTGTCTGCTTTCAGTTACTTTGTCTGTCCATTCACACACCAGAACTACAGTTTTGGTGTCTGGGTCCACAGCCCACCTCTGAAAGTCGGGGAGGCCCTCACCATACCTTTCAGAATTTATTGTTGATTGATTCTTTTTTGGTTTGTCTGGTTAGGAAGTAGAAAGCCAAATGAGAACCTGTATTAACTCTAGCAACCACAAACACAACGACAGCAAGAAGAGAAAACCAGAAAGTTGAATTTGCAACGTCACCAGGTAAACAAATCCGAAGAGTAGCAAGCCCTAAAAAAATGGAATGATGTGCTGTGTTCCCAGATCAGAAGACTTACTATTGCTGTCAGTTCTCCCTAAATTGATCTGTAGATTTGGCACAACCTCAGTCAAATTTCCCAGAGATATATTTTCAGTGTAGAAATAATCAACTGGGATTCTAAAATTTAAGTAGAAAAGTGAAAGATCTAGAATAGCCAAAAGAATTTGGAAATAGAAGAGCCAAGGACTTACACTACTTGATTTTGAGACTTACTAGAAAGCTATGATAACCAAAGACAGTGTGATGCTACAGAAAGCTTAGACATACAGTCAATAAAATGGAATAAAGAGTCGAGAAGTAGACCTACCCATGTGTGACTGACTGATTTTAGACAAAGGTGACAAGCAAAAAAAATGCAATGAAGAAATGGCCTCTTCTGTGACAAATAATGCTGAGACCTTTGAACAAACAGATGTAAAAATGATGCCCCCAAATGCAAAAAAGGAAAACATAAACATGACTTTCCCTTCGAAAAGTGAATAATGAAAGTGTTCGTCACTCAGTTGTGTCCGACTCTTTGTGATCCCCATGGACTGTAGCCTTCCAGGCTTCTCCATGAAATTCTCCAGGCAAGAATACTACAGTGGGTAGTCATTTCCTTCTCCAGGGGTCTTCCTGACCCAGGGATTGAACCCAGGTCTCCTGCATTCCAGGCAGATTCTTTACCATCTGAGCCACAAGGGAAGCCCTGACTTTCCCTTTGCCTCATCATACACAAAAATCCATTTCAATGGATTATAGATATAACTATAAGCTATAAAACTTATCTAAATACAAAGCTAGATGACTTTCAGAGAAAAACAGGAATAATGTTTTCAGTCTTAGGTTAGTCAAAGAATTTTTAAGTTCAGTTCAGTCGCTCAGTTGTGTCCAACTCTTTGCAACTCCGTGGACTACAGTATGCCAGGCCTCCCTGTCCATCACCACCTCCTAGAGTTTACTCAAACTCATGTCCATTGAGTCGGTGATGCTATCCTACCATCTCATCCTTTGTCATCCCCTTCTCCTCCCATCTTCAATATTTCCCAGCATCAGGGTCTTTTCCAATGAGTCGGTTCTTCGCATCAGGTGGCCAAAGTATTGGAGTTTCAGCTTCAGCATCAGTCCTTCCAATGAATATTCAGGACTGATTTCCTTTAGGATGGACTGGTTGGATCTCCTTGAAGTCCAAGGGACTCCCAAGAGTCTTCTCCAACACCACAGTTCAAAAGCATCAATTCTTCAGCGTTCAGCTTTCTTTATAGTCCAACTCGTACATCCCTGCACGACTACTGGAAAAACCATAGCTTTGACTAGATGGACCTTTGTTGGTTAAGTAATGTCTCTGCTTTTTAATATGCTGTCTAGGTTGGTCACAACTTTTCTTCCAAGGAGCAAGTGTCTCTTAATTTCATAGCTGTAGTCACCATCTGCAGTGATTTTGGAGCCCAAAAAGGAAAAAAGTCTGTCACTGTTTCCACTGTTTTCCCATCTATTTGCCATGAAGTGATGGGACCAGATGCCATGATCTTAGTTTTCTGACTGTTGAGTTTTAAGCCAACTTTTTCACTCTCCTCTTTCACTTTCATCAAGAGGCTCTTTAGTTCTTCTCCAGGCAAGAATACTATAGTGGGTAGTCATTTCCTTCTCCAGGGGTCTTCCTGACCCAGGGTGGTGTCATAAGGGTGGTGTCACCTGGGTATCTGAGGTTATTGATATTTTTCCCGGCAATCTTGATTCCAGCTTGTGCTTCATCCAGCCCGGCATTTCGCATGATTACTATGCATATAAGTTAAATAAGCAGGGTGACAATATACAGCCTTGATGTAATCATTTCCCAATTTGGAACCAGTCTGTTGTTCCATGTCTGGGTTCTAATTGCTTCTTGACCTGCATACAGATTTCTCAAGAGGCAGGTCAGGTGGTCTGGTATTCCCACATCTTTAGGAATTTTCCAGAGTTTGTTGTGGTCCACACAGTCAAAGGTTTTGGCATAGTCAATTAAGCAGAAGTAAATATTTTTCTGGAAGTCTCTTGCTTTTTTGATGCTCCAGCAGATGCTGGATGTTAACTTTTTAGATAAGATGTATAAAGCATGAATCACACGAGCAAAACTGCTACAGTTTGTAGGGGAAATAATGCTGATGCCTGTAGTTAACTTTGAAAGGAATCCAAAAGATAAAGTGAATTAACGCATTGTTAAACTGATGGATAGATATGTGGGAAAACTAGTCAAATGTTAAGGTGGACAAGGTGGTGAGCTTCCCAGGTGACACAGTGCTAAAGAACTGCCTGCCAATGCAGGAGACACAAGAGACACAGGTTCAACCCTGGCTTGGGAAGATCCCCTGGAAGAGGAAATGACAACCTACTCCAGTATTCTTGCCTGAAACATTCCATGGACACAGGAGCCTGGCAAGCTGCATGGAGTCACAAAGAGCAATGACTGAACAATTAACGCTTTCACTTGCTTATACCAAACAGAGTTGGACACAACTGAACACACACACACACACACACACACACCCCTGCACTCACTGTAAACTATTTCAACATTACTGCCTCAGATAATTTATATAAAATGCCAGGGATTTAAAATGTGCTCTACAGGGAATTCCTTGTTGGTACAGTCATTAGGACTCCATGCTTTCACTGCCATGGGCCCACGTTCAATTCTTCATCAAATAACTAAGATGCAGCCAGCCAGGTGGCACGGCCAAATTTTTTTTTAATTTTAAATGTGTTCTACGTTTTTTTTTTTTTAGCCCAGATTTAACCCATTATGAGAATCATGGCATAGGGCAGAAACTATTTGAATGAGAGTCTTAATTCACCTTCTCAGTTAAAAACTAAAGATCCAGAATTTGACTGCCTAACCCTGGCTGTAGAAATCTAAGGCTTCTGCAGCATATAGGTTAAATGGGCTGGGAGTGATATTTAGAATGTTTTAACATTGCTAGTCACAGTCTTACAAGCTACAGTAACTTCTATGGGGGTAGAAAAAGGATTAAGAACATCATTAAATGAATGAGAATTAAAACAGGTGGCCTTTTGCATTGCTTCACTTGTCCCTAACATGGCAAAGACTATCCAAGAAGAAAAACAGCTCATGGGAGACTTGGTATTTGAGGCCAACTTAGCTAACACCTTCTCCCAATTTCAGGCAAAAGTTGTATTCTTTGGAAATGGGACTCATCACACATTGAGTTTTCCCACAGAGGTGTTTCAATTTGCCAGCATATGTGAAAAATCGAGTGTGGTGGATCTCAAGAATGATAATGATTCAATTTAGTGAGTAGCTACCTTGATAATACCATGTGGATGAGTTCCCTCCAAGAAAATTGTGATAAGGAACCTTATTTGGTGCCAACTGGAAAGAAATCATCTGAAAGAGTCTCCGGAAAAAAGATCCTGGGGATTACTCAGGATCCTGGATTATTGTGACCCCACCCCCTCCCCATTTTAGCTCCAGACACTACAAAAGGTTGTAAAAGGCAAAGTTCAGCAGCATCCCATAATGTCATTTTCCTTCTCTTTTGGTACCACTAGCTTGGCGAAGAAAGTGATGCCCTGGTTAAATCTCTGTGCTGGTCGTCCACTGATGGTGTTGACTAACAGAAAGATAACAGAAAAGTCATACCTGTGAATTGCTTTTAGCAGGAAATACCTGATCCTCCTAGGGGTTTGATTTAAATCAATGTGGACTCTGTAGGTGACGGGTATATGAGTTGCGGAGCCTCCAGACTCAAGGTCGGAGATGCTGGGTGGGTTCCCGGGTCACCCATCCCCAGAAGATGATGATGGATGGCCCATTGGTGGTGGAAAGGACACCCCCACGAAGGGCTGCCAGGTAGGTAGGGGAAGCCATGGGACCCCAGTAGAGGGATGCATGTGGTCAGAACGCATGGGGATGGTGGCACTTGAATCTACCATCCTGTTTTCAAGAGGGAGGGGCCAAACCACAGAATCTGCAGACACTGACCTGAGACTGAGTCCAAGCCTGAAGTGCTGGGTGCACCACCCTACCTCCTGCCTAGAACTTTTGGAAGCTTCCAGCCACCTCCCATCTGTTCCCCCGTCCAGCTGTACCCCGCCTGCATCTTCTGCCCAGGTTTTCTAAAACGCCCCCATGTTGTTGTGCCCAGGCCTTTGGAACCTTCCCCAGCCCTGTGAAGACATTCAGGAACCTTCCACGTCTCTCTCCCCTCCAACCCTTCAGGGTCCTGCCCAGACCTTCTAGAAACGTCTCCATGTGCCTTGTCCTTCCCAGGCCTCCCTAACCTTACCCGAGACCCCATGTCCCGGAAGACCTTTTGGAGCCTTCTTCAGCACCTCCTTCTCAGAAGGTCTGAGAAGACCTTCTGAAATCTTCCTGGATACTCGGGTCCTGCCAAGAACCGTGGAAACTTCCCCACACCCCTGTCCCAGCCAGACTTTGGGATTTCCTCTTCCTCTGCCCCGCCCCCAAACCGCCCCCAACCTTGTCTTGTCTAAACCTACTGGAACCTTCCAGGACACGAACTCCAGCGGGATCCCACAGGAAGCTGCAGGTATGTGAGGAGAAGTCGCTTAGGCTCCGCGACCTGACTCAACCCGGAAGTACTGAGCGGCGTCTCCCATCAGGCTTTGCGCGGCTTCCAGAAGGTTTCACCGCCCTCGCAGGTGTGAGCGCCCCCAGGGGCAGTCTCGTCAGAGCGCCTGGCGGAGGTAGATGCCCGAAAGTGTTAGAGGACACGGAGTGGGGAGATGGTTCCAGAAGGTCTGGGCAGGAGCAGAGGTGGCGGGGCAGGCTCATGCCGTGACATACCCCAGCTTCACAAGTCTCCCATGACTGACAGTACTAGCGTTCCTTCTCTGTTACAGTGAGACTGAGGGAGAATCATTACTCAAGAGAGAACCAGCAAATCCCCGAACTCTTAGTAAGTAGTCCTAAACCAATTACACAGAAGAGAGGCCCCAGGAGAAACTGGGTAACAGTAAGATCTAAAGGATTGTGAGGTTATCACGAGTTAAAAGTGCAGGGAGAGGAGCGGAAAGGGTGCTTAAAGAAAATATATCACATTACAGGCATCTTGTAGAAGAGAGAACAGGGTGAAAATTTTCTCAGCCGCCATTCAGGAAGTTAGATAAGAATAGATTACCTACCCAAAAAAATGAAGGAAATACAAAGAGGAGAGGACAAACGAACAGGAGGTAAACCCACAAAGCCGAAGTTGGTTATCTGGACGCATTCAAAGTATTGGTGAAACAGAAGAGACAACAAAGAAAAATACTCATTCTCAATATCAGAAATGGAAAGGGAGGCATCAATCAGCTGTCACCGATCTTATAAAGAAAATGAATGGCTGCGATGAGTAGGCTTCCTGTAATAAATGTCACATTCCTGATGAAATGGGCTAAAACCTGAAGAACACTGGGAACCAAAGCTGACTCACAATGAGAGTGCAGGCTGAAATAATCAGACTGTCGAAGTTAAATCCCTGAAACAATAGAAAGATAACCAAGCTTATGAATGCTAAGTCCCAAAAGAGTAAAGATAAATCTACAAATTCAATGCAATTTCAGTAGAAGTGTCAGCAGGTGCTGTGTGTATGTGTGTGTGTGTGTGTGTGTGTGTGTGTGTGTGTCTGTTTGTGCATGTGCATGAAATTGATTCCAAATATTCAAATGTTTCAGAAACGGAAAGGGCTAGGAGTAGCCAAATATACTGGGAGAAGAAAAGTGCAGGAGTACTTGAGCTCCCAACTGCCAGGATATTTGTATCTTCTCACTTATCGAGAGAGTATGGTGTGGGCTCAAGGTTGAAAAACAGACCAATAGAGGAGAAAGCAAAGTCAAAAAGCACAAATATCCAATTACAGGCTTTCTGATGAGGCTGCCCCTGCCTTGGCATGGGGAAACGTTCTTGTGTGCCTTGACGAGTGGTGGATAGACGAGATATTATACATGGGTACCACAAAAAAGAAGTAGTTCAGGACATTTGTGGATATCAGTGAATCCTCAGAAAGGAAAAAGGGAAATGTACAAAGCTATCCTAATGTCCATTGGAAAATTAAGAATATACAAAATTGAAAAAAAATTGCTGGTCACATAAGAAAAAGTGATACATGACATTATGTAAAAATTCACAACATCTGCTGTTCTACTGACAAGACAGTGCAAACCCAGGAGAAAGCATGTAACACTTTTCTCCTTAACACTGGTATTCAGAGTATAGAACTTCTTCCTACCAACTGGTAACTAAAATAGCAGATCATCCAACAGAAATTTGAGAGAAAGTCATAAAGGCAGTTTGCCAGATAGGAAATTTGTGAGGGTACTAAATATAAGAGAAGTGGCTGAACACAATTTCTCTTGGAGCAAATGCAACTAGAAACTGCAATATAATGACCCCAACAGGGATGATTAAACATTCAAAGACAACCATACCATGTGTTGGTGAGATTTTGAAGTGTGTGGGCTCCCGAGGAGTACAAATAGGTACAATCAGTGGAAATGTCTTCCACAGCCTCTGCCAAAGCAATACTTAGGCACATCAGAGCCCCCAAATTACCACTCCTGGGCACTCAGCTCCTGAAATGCTCGCATGACCACACCTCAAGACAAGGACAAGAACATTCACTGCAGCACTGCTTGGGGTAGATTACAACTAGAACCAGCCTTAATGTCTGCCAATAATGTCCAAAAATAAACTGTCTTCATCAGAGCGTACAACTGTGAGAGTGAAGAACATACAACCATACGCAAAGACAGGGACTCATATCACAAACATCAGTAGAGAAGAAAAGGCAGCAACAAAAACTCACAAAGCAGGATTTCATTGTTAGTGGTTCAAAAGCAGACAAACTCATGTACACAGGCTCAGGAACCCAGCCCCTTTCTTCTTACAGTTGCCCATGTCTGCTTCTACTGCCTGAATAGAGGGATGTGGGGAGGAATTTGGGGCTCTCCACCCAGTTCAGTTTCCTGAGATGGATTCTGGTAGAGGCTTATGTGCATTTGGTGAAAATCCATAAAGCTGTCCACATAGTGTTATGCACTTTGCATAGAATGTTGAATTTTACAGGCCCCTCTGATGAACAGGGCGGAGGGGAAAGTTCTGGAGGTGACAGAAATGCGGGGCATCCATCTCCTCCTTGAAAATGGGCATGGTGACACCAGCATGCACCTTCTGGGAAAGCTGCCAGGGGAGGGTGAGACAACTCATGACCCCAAACTCAAGATCCCACAAGCACAGGGAGGGCTCCAGCTGTGTGCCTGCTGGGTCTCTGGGAGAGTGGGGAGCCCACGACCACGGCCCTGTCATAGACTTTCCCACCCCTGGAGCTCATGTTCCTGGAGCAAAGAAGGATGCGGGCCCCTAGCACAGACCCCATGGAGTGTGGCAGGGACCTCTCACCTTTCTGACTGAGGAGGGGCTTACAAGTCACCCTCCCACTCCCTGCCAGTGACCCTGTCTTCTGGGTTCTCGGCTCCTCAGCCGGATCAGCCAGGCCAAACAGACAGGGCCTCGGCCACATTACTGCCCTGCCTGCCAGTGTGCCAGTGGAGTCTCTGAAGCGCCCCCCCGCAGGACTGCAAGCCCCCATTGGAAGAGATCCTTGTTGGCTCCTCAGAGTGCAGGTGGCAACCAAGCAGGGTAGGCGCGGTGGTCCCCAGGGTGCGGAGTGTAGCCAAAGCTTGCTGACTAGATCCAGCCTTTGTCTGCCACTGGTCCAGTGCCTCAGATTCCGTGTGCTCACTGCGCAGTCCGTCCTCAGTCTCTGGCCGGTAACTGAAGCCCTGCTTCAGGCTGCTGCAGGTCAAGGCCACCTGAGATCACCACTACAAGGCACACCTGACTCCATCCCCATTAGAAATAAAACACATGACAGGTACAGCCCAATGTTGCAGAGGTAATAGAATTGAGAGGTGGAAATGGCTCTGTTCTTATCAGCTCGTGTGAACTTCAAGGTGAAAAAATACGTGAGAGATAAAGGAGGATGGAGATTTTGCATTCAGAAGGGATTTTTGAAACTCAGAGTACCTTCCCTAACTGTATTAAGCAAGAAAAGAATCGTTTCTGTTGTTTGCAAATAAAGAACACAATTCCAGATATCAATGCCCTTCCTACTTCCCACTCTCATCATTCCCAGTAGAAAATAGAAGATAGTTGGGAAACGTGATGAGAGAAGTATTACAGAACAAAACCAGACCTGGCAGGATAAGAAGGTAGACAACTACACAGAAACGCTACAGACCAGGGATCTCATCTTCCAGCTCCCCAAACCCGGAAAGTGACAGCAAATTCAACCCAAAATGAAGGGCCTAAAACAGAGACAGCAGAGAATGGAATGGGGACGGATTGCTGTGTGTCAGGTGGAGGTTCCTGTACCCAGGGGTGGGACTGCTAGGTGGATTGGGGAAGCCCAGGGACCCCATGGGTGGGGGTGCTTTGGGGTTCCACTGGCAGAGTTGTGTCAGCGGGATTCTGCGACCTTGTTCTAGGGGAGCAGGGTCAAATGCCAGAATCTGTCAACACTGATCTGAGGCCAAGTCTGGGGCTCTAGCCCCCCACCACCCTTGACCTGCCCAACTTTCTAGAACATTCGACACTCCCCGTGTTCTGCCCAGAACTTCGGGGACCTACCCCCTCCCCAAGCCCCTGACTCACTCCCTCCAGCCCCTTCCATCCTCTTGTCCAGAGCATCTATAATATTTTGTCTCCTTTTTCTGTCCAGATCTTCTGGAAGTTTCCCCATGGCAACCATATCTTGCCCCATATTCTGGAACCTTCCCAGTTGTGTTTGCTCAGATGACTGACCTTCCCTGTGGCCTTGGCTTCTGCTTAGACCTTCTGGGACATTTGCCACCACACCCTTCCACCCCTACTCCCCCGGGTCCTGCCTGGCCTTTTGGAACCTTCTCCAGGGTCTGTGTTCCTTGAAGACCTTCTGGAGCCTTCCCTGAGACACATCCTGCCAAGAACTCTGGATCCTTCCTGTAGTCCCATATCCTTCCTAGACTTTGAAACTTCCTACCCCGACCTCCTGCTCTGTGTTTTGCCCAGACCTCTTGGAAATTTGCCTGCCCCTGTGTCCTGCCCAGACCTCCTGGACATGCAGGCCTTCACCGAGCCCTAGAACCTAGGCATTAACCTCCACGGCCTCACCAGACCTGCTTTCCAATTTTCCTTCACAGTAATCATCACGGGATCTTTCCACTCTTCAGCTTCTCATCCTATTTGAAACAATTTTCTTTGGTGCATATGTGTCTAGGTCGGTCCAGATACAAGGAGTATTACGATGCTGCGAATTCTGATATGTGTTTCATTCATTCAATATCATCTTGCTAGCTAGTCCTTCTGTTTTTGGTCATCCTGCTTTTTGTGTGTCCTGCAGTAATTCTATCCATCATCGTTAGAAATTCAATTGTGTGACTGTAAGCAAAGGGGACATATTCTCTCTGTTCATACTTATTGAGCTAAGTACGTGAATGAACGATAAACCTTCGTTTATGTCACTCATACGATTCAATTGGGTGAATGTCCCACTTTCTAAAAATTGGAATTGATGTATATGATACCACTTAAGTTACAGGTGTACGATATAGTGACTGAACATTTTTAAATGCATAGTCCGTTCATGGTTACCGTAAAATATTGGCTCCATCTCCCGTCCTGTACAATATATGTCCCTGTAGCTTGCTGTATGCAGAAGAGTCCCCCACCTCTATACTGCCCCTCTCCTTCCCTCTCCCCACTGGTAACCACTAGTTTGTTCTCTATATCTGTGAGCTGGTTTCTTTCCTGTTGTAGTCGCCAGTCTGTTTTCTTCTCCAGAGTCTGCATATGAGAGATAACATAACAGTATTTGTCTTCGGTATGACTTCCCTCTCTAGCACAGTGGCCTCCAAGTGCGTTCATCTTATTGCACGTGGCAAATTTTCATTCTTCTTCATGGCTGAGTAGTATTTCCCACATAGTTCTGGTGGCTCAGATGGTAAAGAATCCGCCTGCAATGCAAGAGACCTAGATTTGATCCCTAGGTTGGGAAGAGGTCCTGGGGAAGGGCATGGTAACTCCAGTATTCTTGCCTGCAGAATACCATGGACAGAGGAGCCTGGTGGGCCTCCATCCATGGGGTGGAAAAGAGTCAGATGAGACTGAGCGACTAACACTTTCACTTTCTATATATTCATATATAGATTATACATATATTCATACATATTATACATGTATATATATACATATATATTTCCGTGTGTTCATATATACCCGTGTGTGTGTGTATATATATGGATATGGATATAGACCACATCTTCCTCATCCACTCCTCTGCTGATGGACACTCATGCTGCTTGTATATCTTGGCAGCTGTAAATAATGGTTCTAACATCTTCCCAAATTAGCGTGTTTACTTTTCTCAGATATGTACCCAGAAGTGGGCATCCTGGCACATTCCTCATCTTTTTCTGTTGTACACAGACTGTTACTAACAGCATGGACCTGGCAGATGCTGAGGTCTGTGAGGTCCAGTGCATCAACAAGGGGGCCCCTGCCTCCTCGAGGAGGTGCCCCGTGTACCCTGACTGGGCTCACACTGCAGTTGGCAGTCCACCCCACTCAGGGGACAGCAAAGAGTTCAGATATCCAGGCCAGAGGATCCCGGGGATCGACCTGAGTGGGCAGGGTGAGGCAGGGGCTGGGCCACTGCTGGGGTTCCGGTTGACTCCCCCAGCCCAGGGAAAGAGGGGAAGGCATCTGAGAACTGTATTGGGGTGCAGACTCTGAGCCTGGAGTGGGGATAGGAAGGACCAAGGATGAGGTGTGGAGAATTCGGAACCCAGCATGCAGGGGAGGAGAAGGGTTCTGCCTGAAAACAGCCTGATACGGATATCAGGGCTCCCGGGCTCTGATCTCGCCCTGGGACGCCCACTGAGTGGTGATCTTCTCTGCAAGACCCTGGCCTGGCCCCTCCCGGGGAGACCATCAGGGTAGTGCCTCCCCTCTCAGGGCCCTGGGCCTTCTGGGTCTGGGCTGGGTCCTCACCCACAGCTGTGCCTCGGGGGAAAACAGGCCAGCTGGCCGGCCCTCAGCACAAGAAGAGGTCTGCGGGGGTGGGCTGCAGGGCCCCTGTGGGAGGCAGAGCCCCACCTTTGGTGACGTGGGGACCAGGGGCCCTGAGAGCACTCTCGGGTCTTCCTCTGTGAGGAGTCATTGCGTGAAGATTCCCCTGGGACCTGCACCCTGCTCTCAAGCTTGGGCGGTCTAGGAGGTACCAAGAGCTCGGCACAAGTTCAGGAGCCTTTGGTGCTAGTGCAGGCGGAGGGCACACAGGCAGGAACAGGTTGAGGAGGCTGGCCAGGGTGGCCTGGGCCGAGGCAGAGGCACCCCAAGGGCAGGCTGGGGCTCCAGGCTGCGTCTCAGCCCGAGGACAGCTCTTACGCCACGTGGGGCTGAGGCTCACCGTGCATCTCTGTTTGATGAGGGACCTTGGCAGTTCTGACTCATGACCACAGCTGAGTATCCCCCAGGGAAGTGTCAAGAGAGGGAATGAGTGAAGGAGGACAAGTAACACTCAGATCTTCAGCCACCCTGCTAGAAGCCCAGTGCGCTCCGCGTCCTTCCTCCAGAGCCTGCACGGCGGTGTCTTCGGGGCACCATCCCCAAATCAGGGCCGGGGCTCCTGGGCACCTCTGCGGAGGCCCAAGCATGAGGGCCCTGGGCCCTGCTGACACATGGGGGACATGGGGGGGTGCACAGAAGACCTGCTGTCAATCTTCTGCTTGAAAGCAGGGCCAGGGACAGCAACACTGACCTCCTGGGAGAGCTGCCGGGTGGGGGTGAGACAACACGGGGTCTGAAACTGTGGACCCCCAAGCCCAGGGAGGGCAGAGCTGTGTGCCTGCTGGGTCCCTGGGAGGGTGTGGGGCCCATGACCACGCCCTTGTCAGACTTTCCCCACCCTGGGAGCTGCTCGTGTTCCAGGAAGAAAGAAGCATGTGGGCCCTGAGCACACACCCCATGGGGGAAGGGTCCTCTCACCTTTCTGACTGAGGAGGGGCTTGCAGGCCAGCCTCACCCTCCCTGCCGGTGACCCAGTCTTCTGGGTACCTGCTCCTCAGCTGGACAAGCCAGGCCAGACATACAGGGCCTTGGCCACAAACTGCCTTGGACGCCAGTGTGCCAGTGGGGTCTTAGCATCCCCTAAGTGCCCCCGTGGGGACTGCAAGCCCCCGTTGGAAGGGACCCTGACTGGCTCCTGCCTCCACCCTGGACCTAGCATCTGGCCCAGGCAAGAGAAGCCATAACCCGAGGCTGCAGGAGATGAGAGCCCAGCCCTTCCCACTGCTCCCCGTTCTGGTCCTTGTAGAAGAGAGACAAACATACCCAAGGTCTCCTTTCATCCCTTGCGAAGATAAGGCACCCATCCATCTTGTGCCTGGTTCAGGAGGGGGCCTCTTGCCCCCACCGCTGCCCCTTTGGGTCCCTGCTCCAACCCTGCCCTGCTCCCAAGAGCCATCCACCAGCAGGCCTGAGTCAGTGCCTGACCCAGGGCCATCCATCTCCCTCCACCCGCTGGAGGCCTTCAGCCTGAGCGCCGCCTTGGGCTTGCTGGTCTGGCCCAGAGTCAATCTGGCCTGTGACGTGATCAGATTGCCTGGGAGAGCAGGCCCGGTGAGATAAAAGGAAGGGGCTGAGGGGGCGGGGAGCAGCAGGATGGCGCTGTGGGCAAAGGTCAGGCTGCGGATGGCAGGACCCTGGCTGTCCCTGCACAGGGCACGCCCACTGGGCACCAGAGCCACTGCAGCCCCCAAGGCGGTGCTGCCCTTCGAAGCCATGCCCCGGTGTCCTGGCAACAAGTGGATGCGGGTGCTGCAGATCTGGAAGGAGCAGGGCTCTGAGAACATGCACTTGGACATGCATCAGACCTTCCAGGAGCTGGGGCCCATTTTCAGGTAAAGCTCTCCCCGCTCACCTCAGCGAGAACACCCTCACGTTCTGTCCCCCTTGGTGGCTGAGTCCGACTGGGCCAGGGCTAGGCCACATCCCACCGCCCACATCCTGGCGGGGGCACCCGGGCCATGGGGAAGGGGCAGGGAGGGGGCTCCTTGCGACAGGTGTGCGCCTGGGCCACCGCAGACGGGGGCCCTCAGTGAGCAGGAGCCCTGGGCGGCTCGCTGCTGGGAGCACAGAACGCAGACCCCAGAGGAGGGGAGGCTTCAGTGAGACCGCGGGAGGGCCCGCCTGCTGAGCCAGCGCCTGGCTCTGTGGAGTGGGGACCAGGCAGGACACGGCCCCCCAGCAGGCCACGGAGCTCTGCCCCACAGGTACGACGTGGGAGGGAGACACATGGTGTTCGTGATGCTGCCCGAGGATGTGGAGAGGCTGCAGCAGGCGGAGAGCCTTCACCCCCAGCGGATGCTCCTGGAGCCCTGGCTGGCCTACCGACAGGCTCGCGGGCACAAGTGTGGCGTGTTCTTGCTGTGAGGGCCGGTGGGGGTGTGGAGGGAGGGGCTGGGGGGCCTGTGTGCAGAGAGCGTGTGGGACGGGGAAGGCCTCAAAGCTAGCCTGCCCTGGGCCCACCTGGGTGGGTGGGAGAGGGTACCCCCCAGCTCTGGATCGGGCCCATGTGCCAGGCAGCCTGTGTGCCCTGAGCTGGGTAAGGGGTGGGCCATGGTGGGGACCCTCCCTACGGGTCCGGAGGAGGGAGGGCGATGTCTGCAGAGGCCTCCGAGGGGCCTGCTGGTGGGGTGCCTGTCTCCCTTCCTCCAGCCCCCCAGGCCCTGCCAGCAGCCCCCTGTGGGCACTGGGCCCTGTGTGGGGACCACCAGGAGAGGCCTGACTGGATTCTGCCACAAGGGGCAGGAGCTGTGCGGGGAGGGGAGCAGCATGGCAGAGGCCTCGTCCACTCTGGGGCACGGTGAGAGCAAGCTGGACCAGCTCCCAGGGGCTCGGCCTCCTTCCTCTCAGAAGAAGCCTCCAGGCCCAGAGGGGGCCCCGAGGGGAGGTGCGTATGGCAGGCAGGTCACCTGCAAGTGTGCAGACATCCCGGCAGCAGTCTCAGCCAGAAGCCCCCGTCTCGGCCTGGGTGAAGTACCCGACGCTGCCCCAAGTAAGAGGTGCCGCCATGATCCCACCGGGGCGAGCCTGCCCCTGAGGACCAGCAGGCGGCTCCCCGTCTGGCCCGCTTCGCTCTGGAGAGAGGAAGGTGGGGTGCAGGACGGGGCCGCTGCTGACCGACACCCTGACGCTCCGCTCCCTGCTCCACAGCAACGGGCCCCAGTGGCGTTTGGACCGACTGCGGCTGAACCCAGACGTGCTCTCGCTGCCAGCCCTGCAGAAGTACACGCCCTTGGTGGATGGCGTGGCCAGGGACTTCTCCCAGACCCTGAAGGCAAGGGTGCTACAGAATGCTCGGGGGAGTCTGACCCTGGACATCGCGCCCAGCGTCTTCCGCTACACCATCGAAGGTGTGGGCTGGGGAGGCGGGTGCACCTCAGGGTGTGGGGGGAGCTGGCCCTGAGGCCCGGGCTGCCCGGGGCTCAGGAACCCCTCCTCCCGCAGCCAGCACCTTAGTCCTTTACGGAGAGCGGCTTGGCCTTCTGACCCAGCAACCAAACCCTGACAGCCTGAACTTTATCCACGCGCTGGAGGCCATGTTCAAGTCCACCGTGCAGCTCATGTTTGTGCCCCGGCGCCTGTCACGGTGGACGAGCAGCAGCATGTGGAGGGAGCATTTTGAGGCCTGGGACTACATCTTCCAGTATGGTGAGGGCGGGAGGCCGGGCAGTGCAGTGACTAGGGTCCCCGGGGCCCCCTCCACTCACCACAGTCTCGGAAGGACTGAGGTCCCGGGAGGAGCTTGTGGCTGCGTCATGGTCCCAGACACCCCGGCAGTGATGCTGGCCTGGGCGGGCCTGAGAACTGGGGCAGGACGTGGAGATTTGGGGGCATGGAGGGTAAAGGGCAGGAGGATGACAAAGAGCAGCGCTTCCCAGCGCCAGACCCAGGGCTTCTGTCGCTGTGCATCCTGCAGCCAACAGAGCCATCCAGAGAATCTATCAGGAGCTGGCCCTCGGCCACCCGTGGCACTACAGCGGCATTGTGGCAGAGCTGCTGATGCGAGCAGACATGACCCTGGATACCATCAAGGCCAACACAATCGACGTCACTGCTGGGAGTGTGGACACGGTCAGGCCAGCACCCAGCCCTTCCCATAGACCAGGGAGCTCTCCTGCCTCCAGGCGGCCTCCACCCACGGCAAATGTCTCCTTCACGCCCCTCCCCAATCTATGCCTCTAGCTTCCCAAAGGGAAGGCGTCTGTGGTGACCCACCTGGGAAACCAGGCTCCAGACAGAGTGTAGAGTGCCCGGAGACCTGGGCACCTGCAGCATCAGAGGTCCCTGGGGTCCTGGGGGGAGGGGAAGGGCCGAGGTCCCGCTGCAGGGTCACACTACAGACCTGTTCCAGGGACAGAGACGATCCTTTGGAGGTGACAGGCTAATGGGAAGGGCAGCAAGAGGCTCCAGCGTGTGTGGGAGAGAGCAGGTGGCAGGGAAGCCAGCCCAGGGGCCGGGCCAGGCCCAGGGTGTGCAGTGCAGCTGAAGCATCCTGCCTGTAGACCGAGCCTCCTCTGCCAGCATCTCTGAGGGCCAGGCACCCAGGCCCTGAGCAGAGGCGCAGGCTAGTGGCGGAGACACTCCCTGAGCCGGGCCTGTGATGCAGCCATAAGGTGAGAGGGGTGGGCAGGCATGCGCCTGCTCTGGGAGGGCTTCCTGTAAAAGGAGGGCTTTCACTGAAATTGGAGGGACCACACAAAGAGGAGGCTGGGAGGGCAGCAGGCCAGGCTCTGCCAGAGCTGGCAGTGAGGAAAGGCCATGAGGCTGAGTGGTGGGAACAGGGCAAGTGGACAGAGGAGGGCAGACAGGGTCAGGGACCCTGTCAGGAAGGGCCTTGCACACTTGTATCCCAGGCTAGAGGAAGCCAGTGTGGGGAGTGTCTCATTCAGGCACCCGGTCCCTCATGGGCCACAGGGCAGAACACAGCATGGACTACAGCTCAGGGAGCCGCGGGGAGGCCGGACCTGCCCGGCAGGGGATGCCAGGGGCAGGTTACCTTGGGGATGACATTTAGGAGATTCCGAGCTGCCCAGGTCTCTGGCTGGATAGCGGGCATTGCTCTTTGCACATGGAAATGATCCAGGAGGAGGAGACAGCTCGGAGTCTGGGCAACCGGTTCCTGCTAGTCCCCTGTGAACGGACCTGCCTCTGGATGCCCAGATGGACCTCAGCTCCTCAACTCTCCCCAGTGAGTATATGCCATGAGTGAGCCCCTCCTGGACCCAGGGGAGGAAGAGAACCTCAGGTTCTGAGGTGGCCACAGGAGGCCTGCGTCTCAGTAATGTTGGGGATGCCTCCCCTGAGGGATTCAGGGAAAGCTGACAAGCTGGTTTTAGAATCTCCAGGACTCCAGGTCTGGGCTTTGTGGTCTCCAAGCGTGCAGGTCCCCTGCCCCAGGGGACCACCATCTTTCTGGGAGGGTCTTGGGAGTGGAAGGGCACAGCCTACGCCGAGATCTGAGCCCTGGCCCTTTGCAGCCCCTGCAGACAGCCTTCCCCTTGCTGATGACTCTCTTTGAGCTGGCTCGGAACCCGGAGGTACAGCAGACCCTGCGCCAGGAGAGCCTGGTGGCTGAGGCCTGGATCTCAGAAAATCCCCAGAGGGCCACCACGGAGCTGCCTTTGTTGCGGGCGGCCCTCAAGGAGACCTTGAGGTAGGCGAGGTCGACCTGGACTGCCCCGTGGCCCTGGCCCGGTGTCTGCAAGCCCTCTTGCCGGGCTTGACAATCACAACTGGGGCTGACAGCTCCTTTGCCCAGGGGTGCATCCCCCTGTACCTCCTCTTCTTCTCCCTGGAGGGAGGCTGGTGCTTCTTCCTCCAGGATCCCACCTCAGTGTCCCGGGGCCCTCATCAGTCACGTCCTCGCTGGCCTGGGGAGCTTTGGCTAACTCGGGAGATGCAAGGAAGGAGCGCCTCAGGATCTGGGCTTCCCAGTGCCAGGAGTGACGTGTGAGGGCCTGGGGCGGGGAGGGGGCTGCCCTCAGGCTGTGTGCACTGAGCTAGGAAGACTGCAGAGGGTGTCCGGGGTATGGCCACAGCTGAGGACCCTGCAGGATGCCCCTGTGCGCAGGCTCTACCCCGTGGGTATCACTTTGGAGTGGCACGTGAGCTCGGACCTGGTGCTGCAGAACTACCACATCCCGGCCGGGGTGAGTGAGGCCCTGGAGCCCCGACAACCTTCACCCAGCGGCCAGCTGACATCGGCCCCTTCCTGCTGCCTGCAGACGCTGGTGAAGGTCCTACTCTATTCCCTGGGTCGAAACCCCGCCGTGTTCGCCAGGCCCGAGAGCTATCACCCCCAGCGCTGGCTGGACCGCCAGGGCTCTGGAAGCAGGTTCCCGCACCTGGCCTTTGGCTTTGGAGTGCGCCAGAGTGCATGCGTGCTCTGAAAATTCCATGTTCGTCTGTGTAGAAAGTGCCAAGTTGATTCTGAAATTCACATGGAATGCAAGGAACTTAGATAGCCAGTGTAATCCTAAAAAAGAATGACAAGGCAGGAGGATTCGCGTTTGCCGATTTCTAAGCTTACTGCATAGCAAACTTTCAAGACAGGATGATACTGGCACAAGGACAGACCGACCAATGGGCTTGAACTGAGCGTCCAGAAATGAAATGATATGTCTGTGGTCACTTGAGTTTTTACAGAGGGGCTAAGGCCATTCAACATGCAGCATCTGTTTTCAAAGAATGTTGCTGGGACAACTTTCTAGCCACGTGGGAGAAAAGAAGTTGGACCTTTATCTCATTCAAACAAGAACCGACTCAAATGCCACAGACTTAATCATAAGAGCTAACAGTGTAAAAGCCTCAGAAGAATACACGAAGTGAATTCTTCATGATCCTTGATTTGGCGAGATTCTTAAACTGGCAGCGAGTGCTGTTAAAAATGTGAAATCTGATGCACTGCTTTATCTCAGTCATTTCAATTCAGGGTGATTTAAAGGAGTAGAAGGAGGAAGAGAGCAAAGATGGTCTGAGTTTCTGTCCCGTCAACACCGTTTTCTGATCCTGACCTTGGGAGCACGGAGCGTGACAGCAGTCGCCTGGACTTCTGTACCTGCCACTTCAAGGCAGGCCGAAGCTGGCCTTAGGGCCCTCACCCTCCCATAGGGCCCTCATCCTCCCAAGTAGGCAGCATCTGGAGAAACGTTCCGTCACTCTTAGGAAGCCAGGCGCCACAGTGGGAGACGGCTCGAGTCCTGCAGAAGGTGTCTGACGGCACCACGCAGGGCGATGCACAGTCTCCGTGGCAGCTCTGCCTGTCCTCATTCCACCGCATCGCCAAGCACACTCTCGACTTCCGCCACCCCCGCCTGAACACCCGTGCAGGCTCGGTGTCTCAGGGGCATGTGGTCTGAGCAAACCTGGGGCCGCTCTTTAGTTGGGCATGTAGACCAGGCCCTGTGATGCTTTTGCTGTTACTAAAATCCTCCGCCTCTGCTCCCTAAAGTGGCAAGAGGTTGTGTGAGGTGACACCTACCAAAGGGAAGAAAGATTAAACGTTAAAACCACAAAGAAATCTCTGAATCCACAGAACCTGAACAATTCTGGTGTTTATTTCTCTCTGGAAACAATTTGCAAATGCGGAACTCATCAACTGGGGGCTCTACGGGTCAGTGTCTTTGGCTCACAAGACAGTAAAGGACAGCTAACTTGTGAGAGACGGGGAGATGGTCAGCCCCTCCAAAGGAGGCTTCTCACATCAGTGTGTTCCTGACTAGGATGGAGACAATGCTTAGGAATAAAGTTGACTGCACCAATTGTGCGTTTGCTTCGATATCCTCTTCAAGTGTATAATCTACTGAGATGTCCCTCTCCAGATTAGTGGGTCCTCCGTAATTGCACATGTTCCCACCACAACAATGAACCCAATAGAAACTGTTAAATCTATGAGTCGTCTTTCTTTTGGGGGCTGCCGCAGGCTCTTCGGCTCTATACAGAAATGTGCAGTTATATGTACAGTTCTTGTAAATGAGTACTTCCCGAGAATTCAAACCTAAAAAGAAATAGAAATGAAAATCACATATTTCATGCTTTCAACTTCCAAATATCAAAGCAGAGTTACCTTAACTAGCTCCATCCCTAAATATTGTTGTCATTCTGTCGTGCAGTCATACCTGATTCTTTTTGACCCCGTGAAGACAGCACGCCAGGCTTCCCTTGCTCAAACACATGTCCACTGACTGATGACGCCATTCAACCATCTCATCCTCTGTATCCCCTTTCTCCTCCTGCCTTCAGTCTTTCCAAGCTTCAGGGTCTTTTACAATAAACCGACTCTGCATCAGGTGGCCAAAGTACTGGAGCTTCAGGGACTCTCAAGATCTTCTGTAACACCACAGTTCAAAAGCATCAATTCTTTGGTGCCCAGCGTTCTTTATGGTCCAGCTCTCACACCATACATGGTGACTGGAGAAACCATGGCCTTGACTATAAGGACCTTTGTGGCTAAAGTGATGTCTCTGCTTTTTAATATGCTGTTTTAGATGTGTCATACTTTTCCAAGGAGCAAGCATCTTTTAATTTCATGGCTGCAGTCACCATTTTCAGTGATTTGGGATCCCAACAGAATAAAATCTGCACTGTTTCCAATTTCCCCCCATCTATTTGCAATGAAGTGATGGGCCTGCAGGCCATAATCTTCATTTTTTGAATGTTGAGTTCTAAGCCAGCCTTTTCACTCTTCTCTTTCATCTTCATCAAGACTCTTTAGTTCCTCTTCACTTCCTGCCATTAGGGTGGTGCCACCTGCATATCTGAGGTTGCTGATATTTCTCCTGGCAATGTTGATTCCAGTTTGTGATTCATCCAGCCTGGAAGTTTGCATGATGTAATCTTTGAATATATTAAATAAGCAGGGTGACAATATACAGCCACGGTGTACTCCTTTCCCAATTTTGAACCAGTTCGTTGTTACATCTGGTTCTAACTGCTGCTTCTTGACCAGCATACAGGTTTCTCAGGAGGCAGGTAAAGTGGTCTGGTATTCCCATCTCTCTAAGATTTTTCCACAATTTGTTGTGATCCACACAGTTAACTGCTTTGGTGTAGTCAATTATGCAGTAGATGGTTTTCTGGAACTCTCTTGCTTTTTCGATGATCCAACAGATGTTGGCAATTTGATCTCTGGTTCCTCTCTCTGCCTTTTCTAAATACACCTTGTATATCTGGAAGTTCTGGGTTCTATAATGTTGAAGCCTAGCTTGAAGGATTTTCAGCATCAACCTGCTAGCATGTGAAATGAATGAAATAGTGCAACAATTTGAACATTCTTTGGTGTTGCCCTTCTTTGGGACTGGAGTGAAAACTGACCTGTGGCCACTGTTGAGTTTTCTAAATTTGCTGGTATATTGAGTGTAGCACTTCAACAGCATCGTCTTATAGGATTTGAAATAGCTAAGCTGGAATTCCATCACTTCCACTAGCTTTGCTCTTAGTAATGGTTACAAAGGCCCACTTGATCACACTCTTGGATGTCTGGCTCGAAGTAAGTGACCATGCCATTGTGGTTATCCGGGTCATTAAGACCTTTTTTGTATAGTTCCTCTGTGTATTCTTGATGCCTCTTCTTTGTCTCTTCTGCTTCTCTTAGCTCCTTGCCATTTCTGTCCTATATTGAGCCCATCTTTGCCTGCAATGTTCCCTTGGTATCTCTAGTTTTCCTGAGAAGATCTCTAGTATTTCCCATTCTATCGATTTCTTCTATTTCTTTGCATTGTTCACTTAAGAAGGGTTTCTTGTCTCTCTTTGCTAGTCTCTGGAACTCTGCATTCAGGTGGATACATCTTTCCCTTTCTCCTTTGTCTTTCACTTCTCTTCTCTGTTATTTGCAAGGCCTCCTCAGACAACCATTTTCCCTTTTAGCATTTTGTTTTTCTTGGGGATTGTTCACCACCACCTGTACAATGTTATGAACGTCCATCCATAGTTTTCAGGGACTCGGTCTTTCAGATCTAATCCCTTGAATCTATCTGTCACTTCTACTGTACAATTATTTTATTTAGCTCACACCAGAATGGCCTAGTGGTTTCCCCTAGTTTCTACAATTTAAGTTTGAATTTGCCAATAAGGAGTTCACGATCTGAGCCACAGTCAGCTCTGGGTCTTGTTTTTACTGTTGTATAGAGCTTCTCCAACTTTGCCTGCAAAGAATATAATCAATCAGATTTTGGTATTGATCATCTGGTGATGTCCACGTGTGGACTCACCTCTTGTGTTGTTGAAAGAGGGTGTTTGCTATGACCAGTGCATTCTCTTGGCAAAACTCTGTTAGCGTTTGCCCTGCTTCGTTTTGTATTCCAAGGGCAAAGTTGTCTATTACTCCATGTATCTCTTGACTTCTTACTTTTGCATTCCATTCCCCATGATGAAAAGGACATCTTTTTGTGTGTGTGTGTGTTAGTTCTAGAAGGTCTTGTGGGGCTTCCCAGATGGCACTAGTGGTCAAGAACCTGCCTGCCAATGTAGGTGATATAAGGGATCTAAGTTTGATCCCTGGGTCAGGAAGATCCCCTAGAGGAGGGCCCGGCAACCCATTCCAGTATTCTTGCCTCAATAATCCCATGAACAGAGGAGCCTGGTGGACTACAGTCCACAGAATTGCAAAGAGTCAGGCACAACTGAAGCAACTAGCACACACACATGCTAGAAGGTTTTGTAGGTTTCCATAAAACCATTCCACTTCAGCTTGTTTGGCATTAGTGGCTGGGACATAGACTTGGATTACTGTGATGTTGAATGGCTTGTCTTGGAAACAAACCAAGATCATTCTGTCACTTTTCAGACTGCTCCCAAGTACTGCATTTCAGACTCTTTAGTTGACTATTAGGGTACTCCCATTTCCTCTAAGAGATTCTTGCCCACAGAAGTAGATATAATGGTCATCTGAATTAAATTCTCCCATTCCTATCCATTTTAGTTCACTGATTCCTAAAATGTCAATGCTTTTAGTTCACTGGTTCCTAAAATGTCAGTGTTCACTCTTGCCATCTCCTGTTGGACAACATCCAATTTACCTTGATTCATGGACCTAAACTTCCAGGTTCCTATGCAATAGTGTTCTTTACAGCATCAGACTTTCACCACCAAACATCTACAATTGAGGGTTGTTTCTGCTTTGGCTCAGCCTCTTCATTCTTTCTGGAGCTATTTCTCTGCTCTTCCCAGTAGGATATTGGATACTAAACTAGGAGGTTCATCCTTCAGTATCACTTGCCTTTCCATACTGTTCCTGGGGTTCTCAAGGCAAGAATGGTGAAGCAGTTTGCCATTCCATTCTCCAAAGGACCATGTTTTCTTAGAGCTCTCCACCATGACCCATCAGCCTTGGGTGGCCCTGCACTGCATGGCTCATAGTTTCATTGAAATACACAAGGCTATGATCCATGTGATCTTTTTGATTAGTTTTCTGTGATTGTGGTTTTCATTCTGTCTGGCCTCTGATGGATGAGGATGAGAGGCTTGTGCAAGCTTCCTGATGGGAAGGACTGGCTGTGTGGAAAACCTGGTCTTGCTCTGGTAGGCAGGGCCTTGCTCAGTAAACCTTTAATCCAATTTTCTACTGATGGGTGGGGCAGTGCTCCCTAGCTGTTGTTTCACCTAAGGCAGCCCAGTCCTGGACTCTGTAGTGTCTATGATAGGCTGCAGGCTCTATGGTCAGGCTAATGGTGTTCTCCTCCAAGAGGATTTATGTCAACATGCTACACCTCCCAGGACTGCTGCGGCCCGTGCCCCTGACCCCGCAGCAGGCCAGTGTCAACCCACACCTCTGCCAGAGACTCTCAAACATTCACAAGCAAGTCTGCCTTGGTCTCTTATGGGGTCACTGCTCCTTTCACGTGAGTCCTGGTGCGCATAAAATTTTATTTGTTCAGTTCAGTTGCTCAGTTATGTTTGACTCTTTGCAACCCCATGGACTGCAGCATGCCACGCTTCTCTGTCCATCACCACCTCTCAGAGTTTACTCAAACTCATGTCCATTGAGTCGCTGATGCTATCCTACCATCTCATCCTTTGTCGTCCCCTTCTCCTCCCATCTTCAATATTTCCCAGCATCAGGGTCTTTTCCTATGAGTCGGTTCTTCACATCAGGCAGCCAAAGTATTGGAGTTTCAGTTTCAGCATCAGTGTGTCCAGTGAATATTCAGGACTGATTTCCTTCAGGATGGACTGGTTGGATCTGCTTGCAGTCAAAAGGACTTCCAAGAGTCTTCTCCAACACTACAGCTCAAAAGCATCAATTCTTTGGCACTTAGCTTTCTTTATAGTCCAAATCTCACATCCATACATGACTACTGGAAAAGCCATAGCTTTGACTAGACGGACCTTTGTTGGTAAAGTAATGTCTCTGCTTTTTAATACGCTGTCTGGATTGGTCACAGCTTTTCTTTGAAGGAGCAAATGTCTTTTAATTTCATGGCTGCAGTCACCATCTGCAGTGATTTTGGAGCCCCCAAAAATAAACTCTCTCACTGTTTCCATTGTTTTCCCATCTATTTGCCATGAAGTGATGGAACCAGATGCCATGATCTTCGTTTTCTGAATGTTGAATTTTCAGCCAGCTTTTTCACTCTCCTCTTTCACTTTCATCAAGAGGCTCTTTAGTTCTTCTTCACTTTCTGCCATAAGGGTGGTGTCATCTGGGTATCTGAGGTTATTGATATTTCTCCCGGCAATCTTGATTCCAGCTTGTGCTTCATCCACCAAAGCGTTTCTCATGATGTACTCTGTAGAGAAGTTAAATGAGCAGAGTGACAATATACAGCCTTGACATACTCCTTTCCCAGTTGGAACCAGTCTGTTGTTCCATGTCCAGTTCTAACGGTAGCTTCTTGACCTGCATACAGATTTCTCAAGAGGCAGGTCAGATGGTCTGGTATTCCCATCTCTTTAAGAATTTTACACAGTTTGCTGTGATCCACACAGTCAAAGGCTTTGGCATAGTCAAGAAAGCAGAAGTAGATGTTTTTCTGGAACTCTAATTTTTTTGATGATCCAATGGATGATGACAATTTGATATCTGGTTCATCTTTATTTGTTACAAGGCCTTAAATTCTTTTGAAAAATGTGTATGTATTCCATAGTTTTGGCCACATCAGGTCTTAGATGCAGCATGTGGGAGCTTTCCTTGCAGCACCCAGGCTTCTCTCTCCTTGTGGCCCATGGGCTCCAGAGCATGAGGGCTCAGTAATTGTAGAAGACACCCTTATTGCCCTGCCACAGGTGGGATCTCAGTTCCCCAACCAGAGTTGAACCCACGTCCCCTGCATTGAAAGGTAGATTCTTAACACTGGACCACCAGGGAAGTCCACAGTGCCTAAACTTCTCGAGTAAGCAAGAATATTCAAGTCCACTAAAATTTTCATTACTTCATGAACAACCTCACCTGGAGATGATTTTCCATCTACATTGCCAACTTATCTAGGCATCTAGCCTCCCTAAGTAATTTTACAGTCCCTTGTAAGGAAGCTATACAAAGGAGTTTTTTATTTGTTCATTATCTGTTCATTATTTGTCATAAGGAATCTAGGGACCCAGAAATGAATGGAGACCAGGAAATATGTTTTTGCTGATGTCCCAAAGATCACACAGACCCTCAACAAGAAGGCCCCTATAATATGGCCTTCTGCTGATAGTCTGCAGTTGCCATGGCCCTTCTACATCAGCTCCTTGTATCGGAAGCACTTTCCTGAGGGATCTAAGGTGCATCCACGTTTTGGGCCTGCTTTGTTGGAAAACCCAGCCAGAGGACCCTGCTCCTGTGGGAAACAAGGAATCGCCTAAGCTGCACTGGGGAATCTACCTACTTGACCAGGGGTGGCCAAGGAGTGGAGGCCTTGAGTGGCATCAGTCCTTCCAGCCCCTGGAGACAGGGCAGGACACCCGGGGACTCAAGGGCCCACGTGGCAGGCTATGTGTCTCTGCAAGAGGCTATTACTGCCTGCCCTTTACTGGCACTGAGCCTCATCATAGAAACATGCCCTCAGGATGGGTACAGAGAGAGAAAAGAGTGGCCCTGCCCCCTGAAACTGCTTAGATGGGGTCTCTCATTAAGGAGTAAGAAGGTAATCTGGTACTTACGCATGGAGACAGAAAAACAGCGCCTAATTTCATAAGGACACGTTCTAAGATTTGGACAACGGAAGGTGTTTTTCACCACACACTCATGGCATTGTACGTTAAAGGTCCCTAGATAAAAGAGAGCAGAGTCAGACTCCTCCTTCGCTGCCACTCACTGCATCTGCCCAGCAGCCGGCCCCTTCCTTCAGCCTCAAGGACTCTCTGAGGCTGCACAGCTCAGTCCTCAGTGGGCTCTGAGCCTGGGCAACACGAGCTTCCTGGACACCAGGATGCCAGGTACACCCAAGAGTTTTCTTCTTCTCAGACAGGTTCTCAGGAAAGCTCCCAGCTGTCAGGTGTGTGAGCCTCTGATCTGTTGATGGACCCACCTTTTCACACAGAGCCTGTAGTCTTAAGGGGCCAAAGCCTCCCTGAGTTCCCTGCACCCAGCCAGGCCCGCCTGTTCCAATGAGAAAGGGCCACAGCCAGAGACTCCCCCGTGCCCACCCTGCGGCCCCTGTGTCCACTGGTCCGTAGGGGAGCCTCCTGCCCTGACCCTCCCCCTGTTCCTGGACACCCTGTGCTCACCAACTGCACAATTGCTAAGATGGAGAGCTCAGCTGGCTAAAATGGCGAAAATTCCATTCAGACCCTTAAAATGACCCCAATTAAGTCTCATCCTCTTCAAGAAACAAGCACTGGTACTCACAGGGCTCAACGAAGCCCAGTGGCCATCCCATGCAGAGGAGGAAGGCAAAGAGGAGCATCATCTCTGTGGGGGCTTGAACCTGTAGGAGAGGAAAGCCAGGGCACAAGTCAGCAAGTGTGAGGCTCTTGTAGCCACTTCTGGTCTCTCATCTGAACAGCACGAGTCCTGGACACCCTTCCCACCTTCCAGCACCTCTGGCTCTTGGCTGAGCATGGCTCTGGGCAGTGACAGGCTTGCAGCCCTTTCCCACACACAGTGGCTTCGCCCCGCTCTAGTCTTCATCCTAGATGAAGACAAGCTCCTGCTCTCCATCAGGCAGAGCATGAGGCTCAGAGTGGTCTGGGGCTGTCTCCACGTGGCCCTCACACTCCACATGGGTCCCCTGACTCCCTGTGGTGTTCTGACCTTAAGGTTGACCTGTGTGAAGAGCTGGAACATGCTCCATTCAGGTACTTCTAACTTGTATGAGCTCTGAGACAAAGGTAGAGGGCGGTGACAAGAGCAGAGGAACTGTGGAGAAGAGGCCAGATGCCCAGTGCCTGTGCTAGGAAGCATGGACCACATGCCATCATGTCTCCCAGGGACTGGGCATCACATGGCCCCACATTACTAAAGGGGAGGCCCTGCGGCTCATCACCCGAGCCCACACACCAGCACTTGCTGGAGGGAAAGCTCCCCAGCACCAGGAGTGCCTGCGTCTGAAACATTTCCTTGTGGGGACTCATCAGCACCCTTGAAGCTGCCAATGTCTAGGGTCCTTCTGGAAATTCCCTCCCCGCCCCCGGGGGACCCGTCACCCTTGTCAACCAAGGGATTTGCTCTTTCTGCTCAGGGGCTCCTGTCTGCTGCTGCTGCCTGTCACCCTGAGGAGACCCAGGGGCAGCCCCTGACAGGTACCTGCCATGGGACCAGCTGAGGCCCAGGATGGGGGCTGACTGTGCATCAGCCAGCCATGCTCCTCGGGTGGGGACCATCAGTGTCCTGCTCCTCGGCCCCTGCCTCTCTTCACGCATGCTCTCTCAGGAATGGCTGGGCCTCAACCTGCTTATGGCCAAGGGTCCTCCCACTCGAGGTGAATTTGGGCCAAAGCAGCGGGTGCAGAGGACCAAGACTGAGGAGGGGGTCAGAGCCATTGCCCTGCATGGGCTGCTCATCTGCCCAGCCAGTCAGCCTCCCACATGGTACCACCCTCTCCATGTCCAGACCCCTTCCCACCCGGTGCTGTCTGCTCTTCTTACATCTGTCCCTTCCCTCAGGCCACCCGTGCTCGCACTGCCAGTCTCCAGGGCAGCTCAGACCCAGAACCACCCCAAGTGCTCCCAGAAGAGTAGCCTCAGATAGAGAAACCAAGGAGACTGTCCTATCCACCATCTCACTGGGACAGCGAGGGAGAGAACAAGATGGTGGAGAAGTAGGTGGCCGTGGAGTACGTCTCTCTCCATGGATATATCAGGAATACACCTTTAGACACAGAAATGTGTCCAGAACTCGATCTGAGAGTGGACAGGAGCGCCTGACCAGTGGAAAACAGTATACAAAGCCGTGCAAAACTCAGTAGGACAAAGGAACTAGAGGGATAAACAGGACTGTTAGCAGGACTGGACCTGCCCTCAGCCAGTGGGGGAACTGAAGCAGGGGTCTCTTGCCCACACTGGGGCAACTGTCTGAGCCAGACCAGAACATTTAACGCTCAGAGTGAAATAGCTGATCCCTGGCCACCTAAATGGAATGAGAACCAGACAGTCCTTTCCCCAGCCATACATACCCCAGACAGGGACGCAGGTCCCCTGGAAGGCACATCGGCTGGGAGCTGGAGCTTGGGGATTGTGGAGCGACCCCAGGGCGAGGGCTGCTGTTGACTGTGCAAGACACAGCGAGGGGATGTGAGCAGGGAGACTGTGGTGGGAAATGCCTGTGGAAGAAAGCCAGGCAGCCATGGAAGCAAGGCCATACTGCTGAGTCACGTGTAGGGGATGAAGCCATCACCATAGGTTCTCTCTCTCCACACACCAGCATCGACAGCTAGACAATAGAGAGGCTGGCCCATCAAACGCCTGAAGCACTGAACCACAGAGCAGGACCCCACCCAGGGTGCCTCTCCAAGTGCCTAATGTGCCGATCTACAGAGTAGGACCCCAGGCAGGGGGGCCCCTCTATGTGCCTGATGCGCCAAACAACAGACAAGGACCCCAGGCAAGGGAGCCCTCTAAATGCCTGAATGGGCAGAGCTACGGATAAAGATTGGCCAAAGAAGCCTTCTGAGCGCCAGCTACAAGAGGCTTGAAAAAAAAACACTCTGATAGGGCTATAACTCCTGTGGCAGAGGCAGTCATGTCCCTGCACAGTTGGCGCTCCACGGTCACTGCAAGCCAAGCAGCTGTGCCACTTTCACGCTCAACTCTCAGTGGGGCAGAGCTGCCACTGACAAAAAAAGTCTTGCGTCTACACACACAGGGGCACTTCAGTAGCGTCCAGCTCTTTGCGATTCTGTAGA
The DNA here is from genome assembly GCF_042477335.2 of Ovis canadensis. Classification (NCBI taxonomy): domain Eukaryota; kingdom Metazoa; phylum Chordata; class Mammalia; order Artiodactyla; family Bovidae; genus Ovis; species Ovis canadensis. Next base: position 24,633,612 of record NC_091253.1, on the reverse strand, counting down.
CTGTGCCCTGCCAGGCTTCTCTGTCAGGAAAGGCAAGAATACTGGAGCGTATGGGCTAATACTGGTTGCCATACCCTTCAAGAGCACTATATTTCCTGCTGCTCTCGCCGCCAACTCCCCTGAGTGCCTGTACTGCCAAAACCCCTGTGACCCAAGCAGCTGCACCACCTCCACACCTGGCCCTCACAGGGGCAAACCCAAGCCCTCCAGGGCAGCCTCAGAAGCAAAGCCCAATGGACAACCCACATGTAGAGGTGGAAATAAAACCACAATTGAAACCCAGGGGCAGTGTGGCTAAGGAAGAAGACCCAAAACCTTCCTGCCAGCCTTACATGCTGCAGATTAAATCCACAGGATCAACTAGGCAGACTCTGCGTCTATGGCATATATAAAAGGACACTGAGAGCTCCCACAAAAGAAAATGCACTAGTTCTGATAGCTGTGGACATTGAAGACAAGAACACACAGGAATGGGACCAGACTAGAATATGAGATGCCCCCACAGCAGGTCCAGAGACCAGCACAGTGTTGGAGGGCATCCTAGGAAGGTGAGGTGGACTGTGACTCCCAGCGAGGGAAAGGACTCTGACAGCGGTGACTCAAGAAAAACATTTCTTCTTCTTTTTTAAAATAATTTATCTATTTTACAATATTGTATTGGTTTTACCATACATTGACCTGAATCTGCCTTTGCTGTACATGTGTTCCCTATCCTGAACCCCCTCCCACCTCCCTCCCTATCCCATCCCTCTGGGTCATCCCAGTGCACCAGACCCGAGCACCCTGTATCATGCATCGAACCTGGACTGGAGATTGATTCCACATAGGATAATTTACATGTTTCAATGCCATTCTCTCATATCATCCCACCCTCACTCTCTCCCACACAGCCAAAAGACTGTTCAGTACATCTGTGTCTCTTTTGCTGTCTCGCATACAAGGTTATCATTACCATCTTTCTAAATTCCATATATATGCGTTAGTATACTCTATTGGTGTTTTTCTTTCTGGCTTTCTTCACTCTGTATAATAGGCTCCACTTTCATCCACCTCATTAGAACTGATTCCATTGTATTCTTTTTAATGGCTGAGTAATATTCCATTGTGTATATGTACCACAGCTTTCTTATCCATTCGTCTGACAGTGGACGTCTAGGTTGCTTCCATGTCCTGGCTATTGTAAACAGTGCTGCAATGAACATTGGGGTACACGTGTCTCTTTCAACTCTGGTTTCCTTGGTGTGTATGCCCCGCAGTGGGAATGCTGGGTCATACGGCAGTTCTATTTCCAGTTTTTTAAGGAATCTCCACACTGTTCTCTATAGTGGCTATACTAGTTTGCATTCCCACCAACAGTGTAAGAGGGTTCCCTTTCTCCTCACCCTCTCCAGCATGTATTGTTTGTAGACTTTTTGACAGCAGCCATTCTGACCGGTGTGAGATGGTACCTCACTGTGGTTTTGATTTGCATTTCTCTGATAATGAGTGATGTTGAGCATATTTTCATGTGTTTGTTAGCCATCTGCATGTCTTCTTTACAGAAATGTCTGTTTAGTTCTTTGGCCCATTTTTTGATTGGGTCGTTTATTTTCCTGCTTGTATATTTTTGAGATTAATTCTTTGTCCGTTGCTTCATTTGCTATTATTTTCTCCCATTCTGAAGGCTGCCTTTCACCTTGCTTACAGCTTCCTTCGTTAAGCTTTTAAGTTTAATTAGGTCCCATTTGTTTATTTTTGCTTTTATTTCCAATATTCTGGGAGGTGGGTCACAGAGGATCCTGCTGTGGTTTATGTTGGAGAGTGTTTTGCTTATGTTTTCCTCTGGAGTTTAATAGTTTCTGGCCCTATGTTTAGATCTTTAATCCATTTTGAGTTCATTTTTTGTATGGTATTAGAAAGTGTTCTAGTTTCATTCTCTTACAAGTGGTCGACCAGTTTTCCCAGCACCACTTGTTAAAGAGATTGTCTTTTCTCTATTGTATATTCTTGCCTCCTTTGTCAAAGACAAGGTGTCCATAGGTGTGTGGATTTATCTCAGGGCTTTCTATTTTGTTCCATTGATCTATATTTCTGTCTTTGTGCCAGTACCATACTGTCTTGATGACTGTGGCTTTGCAGTAGAGACTGAAGTCAGGCAAGTTGATTCCTCCAGTTCCATTCTTCTTTCTCAAGATGCTTTAGCTATTTGAGGTGTTTTGTATTTCCATATAAATTGTGAAACTATTTGTTCTAGTTCTCTGAAAAATATCGTTGGTAATTTGATAGGGATTGCATTGACTCCATAGATTGCTTTGGGTAGTATACTCATTTTCACTATATTGATTCTTCTGATCCATGAACACGGTATACTTCTCCATTTGTCTGTGTCCTCTTTGCTTCTTTCACCAGGGTTTTATAGTTTTCTATATACAGGTCTTTTGTTTCTTTAGGTAGATATATTCTTAAGTATTTTATTTTTTTCACTGCAATGGTGAATGGAATTGTTTCCTTAATTTCTCTTTCTGTTTTCTCATTGTTAGTGTATAGAAATGCAAGGGATTTCTCTGTGTTGATTTTATATCCTGCAACTTTACTATATTCATTGATTAGCTCTAGTAATTTTCTGGTGGAGTCTTTAGGGTTTTCCTTTTAGAACTAACACCCAAAAAAGATGTCCTTTTTATTATAGGGGACTAGAATGCAAAAGTAGGAAGTCAAGAAACACCTGGAGTAACAGGCAAATTTGGCCTTGGAATGAGGAATGAAGCAGGGCAAAGACTAATAGAGTTTTGCCAAGAAAATGCACTGGTCATAGCAAACACCCTCTTCCAACAACACAAGAGAAGACTCTATACATGGACCTCACCAGATGGTCAACACCAAAGTCAGATTGATTATATTCTTTGCAGCCAAAGATGGAGAAGCTCTATACAGTCAACAAAAACAAGACCAGGAGCTGACTGTCGCTCAGATCATGAACTCCTTATACCAAACTCAGACTCAAATTGAAGAAAGTAGGGAAAACCACTAGACCATTCAGGTATGACCTAAATCAAATCCCTTATGATTATACAGTAGAAGTGAGAAATAGATTTAAGGGCCTAGATCTGATAGATAGAGTGCCTGATGAATTATGGAATGAGGTTTGTGACATTGTACAGGAGACAGGGATCAAGACCATCCCCATGGAAAAGAAACGCAAAAAAGCAAAATGGCTGTCTGGGGAGGCCTTACAAATAGCTGTGAAAAGAAGAGAAGCGAAAAGAAAGGAGAAAAGGAAAGATATACCCATCTGAATGCACAATTCCAAAGAATAGCAAGAAGAGACAAGAAAGCCTTCTTCAGTGATCAATACAAAGAAATAGAGGAAAACAACAGAATGGGAAAGACTAGAGATCTCTTCAAGAAAATTAGAGATACCAAGGGAACATTTCATGCAAAGATGGGCTCGATAAAGGACAGAAATGGTATGGACCTAACAGAAGCAGGAGCTATTAAGAAGAGGTGGCAAGAATACACAGAAGTGTACAAAAAAGATCTTCACGACCCAGATAATCACGATGGTGTGATCACTCATCTAGAGCCAGACATCCTGGAATGTGAAGTCAAGTGGGCCTTAGAAAGCATCACTACGGATAAAGCTAGTGGAGGTGATGGAATTCCAGTGGACCTATTTCAAATCCTGAAAGATGATGCAGTGACAGTGCTGCACTCAATATGCCAGCAAATTTGGAAAACTCAGCAGTGGCCACAGGACTGGAAAAGGTCAGTTTTCATTCCAATCCGAAAGAAAGGCAATGCCAAAGAATGCTCAAACCAACACACAATTGCACTCATCTTACCCGCTAGTAAAGTAATGCTCAAAATTCTCCAAGCCAGTCTTCAGCAATACATGAACCGTGAACTTCCTGATGTTCAAGCTGGTTTTAGAAAAGGCAGAGGAACCAGAGATCAAATTGTCAACATCCGCTGGATCATGGAAAAAGAAAGAGAGTTCCAGAAAAACATCTACTTCTGCTTTATTGACTATGCTAAAGCCTTTGACTGTGTGGATCACAATAAACTGTGGAAAATTCTGAGAGAGATGGGAATACCAGACCACCTGACCTGCCTCTTGAGAAATCTGTATGCAGGTCAGAAAGCAACAGTTAGACCTGGACATGGAACAACAGACTGGTTCCAAATAGGAAAAGGAGTACATTAAGGCTGTATATTGTCACCCTGCTTATTTAACTTCTATGCAGAGTACATCATGAGAAATGCTGGGCTGGAGGAAGCACAAGCTGGAATCAAGATTGCCGGGAGAAATATCAATAACCTCAGATATGCAGATGATACTACCCTTATGGCAGAAAGTGAAGAGGAACTAAAAAGCCTCTTGATGAGAGTGAAAGAGGAGAGTGAAAAAGTTGGCTTAAAGCTCAACATTCAGAAAATGAAGATCATGGCATCTGGTCCCATCACTTCATGGGAAATAGATGGGGAAACAGTGAAAACAGTGTCAGACTTTATTTTTTTGGGCTCCAAAATCACTGCAGACGGTGACTGCAGCCATGAAATTAAAAGACGCTTACTCCTTGGAAGGAAAGTTATGACCAACCTAGTTCAAAAGCAGAGACATTACTTTGCTGACTAAGGTCCGTCTAGTCAAGGCTACGGTTTTTCCAGTAGTCATGTATGGATGTGAGAGTTGGACTGTGAAGAAGGCTGAGTGCCGAAGAATGGATGCTTTTGAACTGTGGTGTTGGAAAAGACTCTTGAGAGTCCCTTGGACTGTAAGGAGATCCAACCAGTCCATTCTGAAGGAGATCAGCCATGGGATTTCTTTGGAAGGAATGATGCTGAAGCTGAAACTCTAGTACTTTGGCCACCTCAGGCAAAGAGTTGACTCATTGGAAAAGAGTTTGATGCTGGGAGGGACTGGGGGCAGGAGGAGAAGGGGACAACAGAGGATGAAATGGCTGGATGGCATCACTGACTCAATGGACATGAGTCTGAATGAAATCCAGGAGTTGGTGATGGATAGGGAGGCCTGGTGTGCTGCAATTCATGGGGTCACAAAGAGTGGGACACAACCGAGTGACTGAACTGAACTGAATTTATGTAGAGGATCATGTCATCTGCAAACAGTGAGAGTTTTACTTCTTCTTTTCCAATCTGGATTAGGATAAATGCCCACCAAACCAAACCAAAGAGGAAGACATAGGGAATCTTCCTGATAAAGAATTCCAAATAATGATACTGAAAATGATCCAAAATCTTGAAAACAAATTGGAGTTACAGATAAATAGCCTAGAGACAAGGATCAAGAAGATGCAGGAAAGGTTTAACAAGGACCTAGAAGAAATAAAAGAGTCAATATATAATGAATAATGCAATAAATGAGATCAAAAACACCTGGAGGGAACCAACAGTAGAATAACAGAGGCAGAAGATAGGATTAGTGAGGTAGAAGATAGAATGGTAGAAAGAAATGAAACAGAGAGAAAAAAAGAATTAAAAGAAATGAGGACAACCTCAGAGACCCCTGGGACAATGTTACATGCCCCAACATTCGAATTACAGGAGTCCCAGAAGAAGAAGACAAAAAGAAAGGCCATGAGAAAATACTTGAGGAGATAATAGTTGAAAACTTCCCTAAAATGGGGAAAGAAATAGCCACCCAAGTCCAAGAAACCCAGAGAGTCCCAAACAGGAGAAATCCAAGGCAAAACACACAAGACACATATTAATCAAATTAACAAAGATCAAACACAAAGAACAAATATTAAAAGAAAGCAAGGGAAAAACAACAAATAACACACAAGGGGATTCCCAAAAGGATAACAGCTGATCTTTCAACAGAAACTCTTCAGGCCAGAAGGGAATGGCAGGACATACTTAAAGTGACGAAAGAGAAAAACCTACAACCCAGATTACCGTACCCAGCAAGGATCTCATTCAAATACGAAGGAGAAATCAAAAGCTTTACAGACAAGCAAAAGTTGAGAGAATTCAGCACCACCAAACCAGCTCTTCAACAAATGCTAAAGGATCTTCTCTAGACAGGAAACACAGAAAGGGTGTATAAACTCAAACCCAAAACAACAAAGTAAATGGCAATGGGATCATACTTAGCAATAATTACCTTAAATGTAAATGGGTTGAATGCCCCAACCAAAAGACAAAGACTTGCTGAATGGATACAAAAACAAGACCCCAATATATGTTGTCGACAAGAGACCCACGTCAAAACAAGGGACACATACACACTGAAAGTGAAGGGCTGGGAAAAGATATTTCACACAAACAGAGACCAAAAGAAAGCAGGAATAGCAATACTCATACCAGATAAAATAGACTTTGGAATAAAGGCTGTGAAAAGAGACAAAGAAAGACACTACATAATGATCAAAGGATCAATCCAAGAAGATGATAAAACAATTATAAATATATATGCACCCAACATAGGAACACCGTAATATGTAAGGCAAATACTAACAAGTATGAAAGGGGAAATTAATAGTAACACAATAATAGTGGGAGACTTTAATACCCCACTCACACCTATGGATAGATCAACTAAACAGAGAATTAACAAGGAAACAGAAACTTTAAATGATACAGTGGACCAGTTAGACCTAATTGACATCTATAGGACATTTCACCCCAAAACAATGAATTTCACCTTTTTCTCAAGTGCACACAGAACCTTCTCCAGGATAAATCACATTCTGGGCCACAAATCTAGCCTTGGTAAATTCAATAAAATTGAAATCATTCCAAGCATCTTTTCTGACCACAGTGTAGTAAGATTAGATGTCAATTACAGAAGAAAAACTATTAAAAATTCCAAAACTATTAAAAATTCCTCCAAATATGGAGGCTGAACAACACGCTGCTGAATAACCAACAAATCACAGAAGAAATCAAAAAAGAAATAAAAATATGCATAGAAATGAATGAAAATGAAAACACAACAACCCAAAACCTAGGGGACACTGTAAAAGCAGTGCTAAGGGGAAGGTTCATGGCAATACAGGCATACCTCAAGAAACAAGAAAAAAGTCAAATAAATAAGCTAACTCTACACCTAAAGCAACTTGAAAAGGAAGAAATTATGAACCCCAGGGTTAGTAGAAGGAAAGAAATCTTTAAAATTAGGGCAGAAATAAATGCAAAAGAAACAAAAGAGACCACAGCAAAAATCAACAAAGCCAAAAGCTGGTTCTTTGAGAAGATAAATAAAATTGACAAACCATTAGCCAGACTCATCAAGAAACAAAGGGAAAAAAATCAAATCAACATTAGAAATGAAAATGGAGAGATCACAACAGACAGCACAGAAATACAAAGGATTATAAGAGACTATTAACAGCAGTTACATGCCAATAAAATGGACAACGTGGAAGAAACAGACAAATTCTTAGAAAAGTACAACTTTCCAAAACTGAACCAATAAGAAACAGAACATCTTAACAGATCCATCACAAGCACGGAAATTGAAACTGTAATCAGAAATCTTCCAACAAACAAAAGCCCAGGTCCAGGCGGCTTCACAGCTGAATTCTACCAAAAATTTAGAGAAGAACTAACACCTATCCTACTCAAACTCTTCCAGAAAACTGCAGAGGCAGGTAAACTTCCAAACTCATTCTATGAGGCCACCATCACCCTAATGCCAAAAGCCGACAAAGATGCCACAAAAAAAGAAAACTACAGGCCAATATCACCAATGAACACAGCTGCAAAAATCCTTAACAAAATTTTAGCAAACAGAATTAAACAACATATTAAAAAGATCATACATCATGACCAAGTGGCCTTTATCCCAGGAATGCAAGGATTCTTCAATATCCACAAATCAATGTAATATACCACATTAACAAATTGAAAGATAAAACCATATGATTATCTCAACAGATGCAGAGAAAGCCTTGGACAAAATTCAGCATCCATTTATGATAAAAAACCCTCCAGAAAGCAGGAATAGAAGGAACATACCTCAACATAATAAAAGCTACATATGACAAACCCTCAGCAAACATTATCCTCAATGGTGAAAAATTGAAGGCATTTCCCCTAAAGTCAGGAACAAAACAAAGGTGCCCACTCTCACCACTACTATTCAACATAGTTTGGAAGTTTGGGCCACAGCAATCAGAGCAGAAAAAGAAGTAATGGAAAAACATTTATTATTCTTACGTTTTGACTTCTTCTGTAGATTCTTTTGGATTTTTCTTCTCTTGTTTTGCTCCTGCCCCCACCCCAATCCACTGTAGTTGTCGATTTTGTTGGCACTATGAAATCTGATTAACCTGTTGAGCTAAGCTTTTTTTTCCTCACTCACTTTTTTTTTTAATAGTTGTTATAAACCTCTGCCTCTACATTGGGCTTTTGCAGTTCTAGGATGTTTTCCTTTTTTTTTCTTTTCTCAATTTTTAATTTTTTAAGGTTATTATTATTTTTTCTTCATTTATTCTTTTGCTTTTCCTACTATTCTTTTCCCCTCAAAGTCCCCTTTAACATATATAAATCTTCCTCTATTTAACTTTGCACATCTATTCTTTCTTTCCTCTCAACATATTTGATAGCTTTCTTTTCATTGCTTTATTTTCCAATTGGCACCTTGCTTTAGTTTCGCTGTCCAGTTTGTGCTTTAGTTACGTCTTCTTCTCATAGATATAATTTTTGGTTTCCTTTGTTCACTGGGTCAATCTATTGTACTTTATATTTGTTGGACAGTTTTGATTTTGTTTATGGGTGTATATGGGGAAACAGTGGAAACAGTGTCACACTTTATTTGGGGGGGGGGCTCCAAAATCACTGCAGATGGTGATTGCAGCCACGAAATTAAAAGACACTTACTCCCTGGAAGAAAAGTTATGACCAACCTAGACAGCATATTCAAAAGCAGAGACATTACTTTGCCAACAAAGGTCCATCTAGTCAAGGCTATAGTTTTTCCAGTGGTCATGTATGGATGTGAAAGTTGGACTGTGAAGAAAGGTGAGCGCCGAAGAATTGATGCTTTTGAACTGTGGTGTTGGAGATGACTCTTGAGAGTCCCTTGGACTGCAACGAGTTCCAACTAGTCCATTCTAAAGGAGATCAGGCCTGGGTGTTCTTTGGAAGGACTGATGCTAAAGCTCAAACTCCAATACTTTGGCCACCTTGTGCGAAGAGCTGACTCATTGGAAAAGACTCTGATGCTGGGAGGGATTGGAGGCAGGAGGAAAAGGGGATGACAGAGGATGAGGTGGCTGGATGGCATCACCCACTTGATGGATGGTGAACTCCAGGAGTTGGTGATGGACAGGGAGGCCTGGTGTGTTGCAGTTCATGGGGTCTCAAAGAGTCAGACACGACTGAGTGACTGAACTGAACTGAACTGATGGGTGTATATGAATACGTGAATATTCAGTCACACTTTTTATTGTTATAAACCTCACCTCTACGATGGGCTTTTGCAGTTCTATGGAGATTTCCTTTATTTTTTTTTCTTTTTTTGTTCTTCTTCGATTTTTTCCTTTCCTCTTTTTTCAATTTTCATTTTTTGAAACATATCACATATTTTCTACATGTATTCCTTTCTTTCCCTTTCTTACTATTCTGTTCCCCTTGCAGTTAACCTTTAATGTATGTAAATCTTCATTTACCTCTACTTAATGTTGCATATCTATTCTTTTTCTTTCTTTCCTTTCCTCTCAACATATCTGTGAGTTGTGTTTTCACTGCTTTATTCTCCACTTGGCACCTTGCTTTAGTTTTGTTTTCCAGTTCATGCTTTAGTTAGTTTTGTTCTTAACTGGTAAATATAATTTTTTATTTCCTTTGTTTGCCAGGTCAATCTACTTTACTTTTTTTTGTTGGACTATTCTGATTTGCTCATGGATGTATATGTGTACATTCCATTATTTTAATCCTTATTTGCCTGATTTTGTTAACTGCCAAACCCCATTTGTCTGGGGATCATCTTTGGTTTCTTGTTTTGGGATATTCGTTTTAATCTCACTGAATGCCATAACAAACCACTTGTGGAATCTTGTTCCTGACCAGAGATCAAGCCTTGAGCCTTTGGAGTGGAAGCACTAACCCCAAGACCCTAGAACTAACCAGAGAACTAACCGTAGGGAGTATCAAATGGTGAGAGGTCACACACAGGAAACCACTTGAATAAAAGACCCAGCATCACCCGACCACCAGTAGCACTCTGTACAAGATGTCTCATCTAAACAACAAACAAAACAAAAATACAAACCCAATCATCAGCAGACAGGATTACCACCTCACTCAGCCTTGCTCATCAGAGAAAAAACAAACAAACAAAAACTCAGCATAAATCGCACCCATAGAAAAGCTTACACAAAACACTGGACCAACCTTAGGAAGGCAGAAACCAAAAGGAAGAAAGAATTCAACCTTGAAGCCTGGGAAAGGAGACCTCAAACAAAATAAATTTAAAAAAATAATGAAAAGGCAGAGAAATACTACACATATGAAAGAACAAGCTAGAAACACATAAGTCCAAATAAATGAAGAAGAAATAGACAAACTACCTGAAAAAGAATACCAAATAATGATAGTACATACGATCAAAAACCTTGAAGACACAATGAAGAAAATGCAAGATTCAATCAACAAAGACCTAGAAGAATTAAAGAATAAACATACAGAGACAAACAACACAATTACTGAAATTAAAAATACTCTAGAAGGAATCAATAGCAGAATATCTGAAGCAGAAGAATGAATCAGTGAGCTGGAAGATAAAATGGTGGAAATAACTTCTGAAGAGCAGAATAAAGTAAAAAGAATGAAAACCACTGAGGACAGTCTCAGAGACCTCTGGGACAATATCGAACTCACCAACATTTGAATAAGGGTCCCAGAAGAAGAAGAGAAAAAGAAAGGGCAAGAGAAAATTTTTGAAGAGATTATACTTGAAAATTTTCCCACCGAGGAAAACGAAATAGTCAAGTCCAAGAGGCACAGAGTCCCATACAGGATAAACCCAAGGAGAAACACACCAAGACACACACTAATCAAACTAACAAAGACTAAACACAAAGAAAGAGTATTAAATGCAGCAAGGGAGAAGGAACAAGTAACATACAAAGGAAACCCCATATGCTTAACAGCTGATCGTTCAGCAGAAACTCGGCAGGCCAGAAGGGAACGGCAGGATATATTTCAAGTACTGAAAGGAAAAAAATCTACAACCAGGATTACTGAACCGGCAAGGATTTAATTTGTTAACAGAATTCAGTACCACCAAACCAGCTTTACAACAAGCGTTAAAGGGACTTCTATAGCCAAGAAATGTAAGAGAGGAAAAAAGATCTACAAAGTCCCAAACAATTAAGAAAATGGCAACAGGAACATATATATCAATAATTACTTCAAATGTAAATGGATTAAATGCTCCAACCAAAAGATACAGACTGGCTGAATGGGTACAAAAACAAAACCCATATATATGCCATCTACAAGAAACCCACTTCAGACCTAAAGACAAGGATGGAAAACTATATTCCATGCAAATGGGAAGCAAAAGGAAGCTGGAGTAGCAATCCTCATATCAGACAAATCAGACCCTTAAATTAAAGAGGATTGTAAGAGATAAGGAAGGACACTACATCATGATCAAGGGCTCAATCCAAGAGGAAGACATAACAATTGTAAATATCAATGCATGCAACATAGGAGCACGATACATAAGACAAACACTAACAGACATAAAAGGAGAAACTGACAGTAACACAATAATACTAGGAGACTTTAACACCCCACTCTCACCAATGGACAGATCATCAAAACAGAAAATTAATAAGGAAACACAAGTCTTAAATGATACACTAGATGAGATGGATCTCCTTGATATCTTCAGGACATTCCATCCAAATGCAGAAGAATATACCTTCTTCTCAAGGACACATGGAACATTCTCCAGGATAGACCACACCTTGGGTCACAAATCAAACTTCAGTAAATTTAAGAAAACTGAAATTGTATCAAGCATCTTCTCTGACCACGATGCTTGAGACTAGATATCAATTGCAAGAAAAAAAAAAAAACTATAAGAAACACAAACACTTGTAGACGAACAACACGTTTCTAAATAACCAACAGGTTACTGAAGAAACCAAAAGGGAAATCAAAAACTTTCTGGAAACAAAAGACAATGAAAACACAACTCAAAACCTATGGGATGCACCCAAAGCAGTTCTAAGAGGAAAGTTTATACCAACACAGTCCTCCCTCAAGAAAGAAGACGACCCTCGAGTAGACAACCTACCTGTACACCTACAACTACTGGGAAAAGAAGACCAGAGCAACCCCGAGAATTAGTAGAAGGAAAGAAATCATAAAGATCTGGGCAGAAATAAATGAAAACAAAATGAAAGGAACAAAAGTAAAGATTAACAAAACTGAAAGCTGGTTCTTTGAGAAGATAAACAGAATCGAGAAACCTTTAGCCAGACTCAACAAGAAAGAAAAAGAGGAGAATCAAATTAACAAAGTTAGAAATGAAAGAGCAGAGGTTACAACAGACAATGCAGAAATACAAAGGCTTATAAGAGACTATTGTGAACAACTAGATGGCAATAAAATGGACAACCTGGAAGAAATGGGCAGATTCTTAGAAAACTTTAATCTTCCAAGACTGAACCAAGAAGAAACAGAAATTATGAACAACCCAGAAACAAGCATTGAAACTGAAGCTCTGATCAAATATCTCCCAAAAAACAAAAGCCCAGGGCCAGATGCCTTCACAAAAGAATTTATCAAACATTTAGAGAAGAGCTAATGCCTATCCTTTTAAAACAATTTCAAAAAATTGCAGAGGAAGGAACACTTCCAAACTCATTCTAGGAGACCACCGTCACCCTGATACCTAAACCAGATAAAGATAAGACAAAAGAAGAAAACTACCGGCCAATATCACTGACGAACATAGATGCAAAAATCCTCAACAAAATTTTAGCAAACAGAATTCAGCAACACATCAAAAGCTCATACACCGTGATCAAGTTGGGTTTATTCCAGGGATGCAAAGACCCTTCAATATATGCAAATCAATCAATGTGATACACCATATTAACAAACTGAAGGGCAAAGATCATATGATCATCTTAAGGGACTCAGAAAAAGTCTTTGACAAAATTCAGCACCCATTTATGACTAAAACTCTTCAAACAATGGCACAGAAGGAACCTACCTCAACATAGTAAAGGCCATATATGATAAGCCTACAGCAAACATTAGTCTCAATGGTGAAAAAATGAAAGCATTTCCCCTAAGATGAGGAAAAAGACAAGGGTGTCCACTTTCACCACTATTATTCAACATAGTTTTGGAAGTCCTAGCTACAGCAATCAGAGAAGGAAAAAAAAATGAGAGGAATCCAGATAGGAAAGAAAAAGTAAAGCTCTCACTGTCTGCAGATGACATAATAGACTGCAGCCTACCAGGCTCCTCAGGCCATGGGATTTTCCAGGCAAGAATACTGGAGTGCATTGCCATTTCCTTCTCCAGGGGATTTTTCCTACCCAGGGATAGAACCTGGATCTCCCGCATTGTAGGCAGATGCTTTACCGTCTGAGCTACCAGGAAAGCCCTAATACTATACACAGAAAACCCTAAAGATAGTATCAGAAAATTATTACAGCTAATCAGTGAATTTAGCAATGTTGCAGGATACAAAATCAATACACAGAAATCACTTGCATTTTTATATATTAGCAATAAAAAATCAGAAAGAGAAATTAAGGGATCAATCCCATTCACCACTGCAACAAAAAGAATTAAGTATCTGGGAATAAACTTACCTAAGGAGACAAAACACTCTATCGAAAATTACAAGACACTGATGAAAGAAATCATACATGACATAAACAGATGGAGAGATATTCCATGTTCCTGGGGAGGAAGAATCAATATTGTGAAAATGACTGTACTACTAAACACAAACTGCACATTCACTGTGATCCCCACCAAATTACCAATGGTACTTTTTCACAGAACTGGAACAACAAATGTCACAATTCATATGGAAACACAAAAGACCCCGAGTTGCCAAAGCAGTCTTGAGAAAGAAGAATGGACCTGGAGGAATCAACCTTCTTGACTTCAGCTTATACTACAAAGCCAGTCTTCGAGACAGTATGGTACTGGCACAAAAATTGAAATACAGACCAATGGAACAAGATAGAAAGCACAGAAATAAACCCATGCACCTATGGGTACCTTATTTTTTGACAAAGTAGGCAAGAATATAGAATGGGGACAAAACAGCCTCTTCAATAAATGGTGCTGGGAAAACTGGACAGCTACATGTAAAGAATGAAATTAGCACACCTCCTAACACCATATATAAAGATAAACTCAGAATGGATTAAAGACCTAAATGTAAGACCAGAAACTATAAAACTCTTAGAGGAAAACACAGGCACAACACTGGATGACATAAATCAAAGCAAGATCCTCTATGACCCACCTCCTAGAGTAACAGAAATAAAAACAAAAGTAACCAAGTGGGACCTCATTAAACTTAAAACCTTTTGCACAGCAAAGGAAACTGTAAGCAAGGTGAAAAGACAACCCTCAGAATGGAAAGAAAATAACAGCAAATGAAACAACTGAAAAAGGATTAATTTCCAAAAATACAAGCAGCCCATACAACTCAATACCAGAAAAACAAACAACCCAATCAAAAAGTGAGAAAAAGAACTAAACAGACATTTCTCCAAAGAAGACATACAGATGGCTAACAAACACATGAAAAGATGCTCAACATCGCTCACTGTTAGAGACATGCAAAGCAAAACTACACTGAGAAATCACCTCACACCACTCAGAATGGCCATCATCAAAGAGTCTACAAACAATAAATGCTGGAGAGGGTGTGGAGGAAAGGGAACACTCTTGCACTGTTGGTGAGAATGTAAATTGATACAGCCACTATGAAAGACAGTATGGAGATTCCTTAAAAAACTAGGAATGAAGCCACTATATGACCCAGCAATGCCACTCCTTCCTCAGGAGTGAACCCTGAGGAAACCAAAATTGAAACAGACACATGTATCCCACTGTTCACTGCAGCACTATTGACAATAGCTAGAACATGGAAGCAACCTAGATGTCCATCGACAGATGACTGGATAGAGAAGTTGTGGTACATATACACAGTGGAATATTATCCAGCCATTAAAAGAACACATTTGAATCAGTTCTGATGAGGTGGATGAACTTAGAATCTATTATACAGATTGAAGTGAGTCAGAAAGAGAAAGATAAGGATCATACCCTAACACATATACACGGAATCTAGAAAAATGGTACTGAAGAACTTTTTACAGGGCAGCAACCGAGAAACAGACATAGAGAATAGACTTATGGACATCGGGAGAGAAGAGGGTGAGATGTATGGAAAGAGTAACATGGAAACTTACATTACCATATGTAAAATCGACAGCCAACGGGAATTTGCTCTATGGCTCGGGAAACTCAAATAGGAGCTCTGTATCAACCTAGAGGAGTAGGATGGGGAGGGAGATGGGAGAGAGTTTCAAAAGGGAAGGGATATATGTAAACCAACGGCTGATTCATGTTGAGGTTTGACAGAAAACAGCAAAATTCTGTAAAGCTATTATCCTTTAATTAAAAAAAAAAAAAGCTAAAAAAAAAAAAGACAATGACACACCAGGGCTTTCCTGGTGGCTTACGGAGTAAACGGTCCACCTGCCTATGCAGGAGACACCAGTTCAATCCCAGGTCCAGGAAGATCCCACATGCCGCAGAACAGCTAAGCCTGTGTGTGCCACAGTTACTGAGCCTGTGATCGAGCGACCAGGAACGGCAACTACTGAACTCCTCCAGACCAAGGGCCCAAGCTCTATAAGAACAGATGCCAGTGTAATGAGAAGCCCACGTACCACGACTAGAGAGCAGCCTCCCTTGATGCAACTAGAGAAACGTCTGCACAGGAACTAAGACTCCGTACAGTCCAAAAATAATAATAATATAACAATGAGAAAAATGAGAATGAACATCCTAGGAATAAACATATCTAAAGAGACAAAAGAGCTCTGCTTTGAAAACTCTAAGACCCTGATGGAAGAAATCAAAGATGACACAAACAGAGGTAAAGATATGACCATGTTCTTGCTTTGGAGAAATCAATACTGTCAAATTGTCTCTCATACCCAGAACCATCTACATATTCAACACAATTCCTAGAAAATTACTAATGGTATTTCTCAGAGAACTAGAACAAAAAATATTTGAAATCTGCATGGAAATATAAAAGTTCTGGAACAGCCAAATTAATCTTCGGAAAGAATAGTGGAGCTGGAGGAATCACACTCCCAGACTTACCACACTCCCAGACTGTAGCCATACTTCAAAGCTACAGTCCTTAGAAAGAGTAAGGTACTGGTAGAAAAAGAGAAATACAGATCAGTGGGAAAGGATACAAATCCCGAAATAAAGCCATGCACTTATGATAAATTAATGTACAGCGAAAGAGGCAAAAATATAAAATGGAGAAAAGATAGTCTCTTGACTAAACAGTGGTGGGCAAACGGGACCGTTACTGTAAAAGAATGGAGTTATAACATTTCCTCATACCATATACGAACACAAATTCAAAATGTATTCATGACCTAAATTTAAGACCGGACATTATAAAACTTCCAGAAGAAAACACAGGCAGGACACTTTTGACATCAATCACAGCGATACCTTGTGGATCTGTCCACTGGAGTAATGGAAATAAAGGCAAAATTAAACAAACCAGGCCAAATTAAACTTAAAAGCTTTTGCGCGGCAACTGAAGCCATAAACAAAATGAAAAGGCAATCTAGAGAATGGGAGAAAACATTTGCAACTAATGAGACAGACAATGGGTGAATCTCCAAAATGTACAAACAGAATCAACATCACAATATAGGTATTAAAAAATGAAAAATGGCTCGAAGACCCACATAGGTATTTATCAAAAAATAATAAATAAAGGTGGCCAAAAGACACGTGAAAGATGTTCAATATCACTAATTATTAGAGAAATGGAAACCAAAACTCTAGTGAAGAAATATCACGTCACACTCGTCAGAAGGGCCATCATACAAAAATCTACAAATAATACATGCTGGGGAGGGTGTGGAGAAAATGGCAGCCTCCTACACTGTTGATAGGAATGTAAGTTGGTGCAGCCACTCGGGAGAACAGAATGGAGGTTCCTTAAAACAGTGAATATCACAGCTGCATATCATCCTGCGATCCCCCTGCTGGGCATAGATCTGGGAAAACCCGGAAGTCAAAGAGACACATGTACCCTGATGCTGCTGCTGCACTATTTACAATAGCTAAGACATGGAAGCAGCCTGAATGGCCATTGACAAAGGAAGAGGTGAAAAAGATGATGCAACATTACTCAGCCCTCAAAAGAGCTAAATAATGCCATCCTCAGCAGTAGAGATGGATGGAACTAGAGATGATCATGAGGCTTCCTCGGTGGCTCAGAGGACAAGAACCCACCTGCCAACGCAGCAGATGTGTGTTTGATTCCTGAGTCAGGACGATCCCCCGGAGAAGGAAATGACAACCCACTTCAGTATTCTTGCCTGGGAAATTCCATGAACAGAGGAGCCTGGTGGGCCACAGTCCACGGGACTGCAAAGAGTCGCACGTTCCAGAGCGACTGAGCACACAGCCAGCTTGCTTACAGGCTTCTGGCAGTCTTCCCAGGTCACTAAGGAAGGTCACTTCCTGACAAGCACAGGAACCTCAGGATGGTCTGGGACCCTCGAGAAAGGACAAATTCACCCAAACCTTAGGTATTGCAGACAATGTCTGATGGCAAATATCTGAACTGGTTCCTCAGCCTCGAGCGAGCTTTAGAAGTCCAATCAGTCACTCCTCATGAAAAGTTCCATCAAACAGTGTTTTAAATTTCACATGGTCAATCTCTATTCTTGTTGCACTCATTGGAATGATCAAGCCAAGTTGATTGCAACTAGACTAACTGGCAAACGCAGTCTCACTACGGTTGTCTCCAATAGAAATGGGGGTAACCAAGGAGAGAAAAAATTATGTTTTGGTAATACTGCTGAATGAATATCAGGTTCTACTTCTGCTGTCTACCTTTTAGGTTATGTTTCTGGACTACGCAGTCTGAGTGAACTCCAGGAGTTGGTGATGGACAGGGAGGCCTGGCCTGCTGCGATTCATGGGGTCACAAAGAGTCAGACATGACTGAGCGACTGAATTGAACTGAACTGAAACCTTGAAATTTTTCTAGTCCTGTTCCCTCAAAATTTGGCTACATCCTTCCAAACTAAAATTTCCC
The DNA here is from genome assembly GCF_042477335.2 of Ovis canadensis. NCBI lineage: Eukaryota > Metazoa > Chordata > Mammalia > Artiodactyla > Bovidae > Ovis > Ovis canadensis. Next base: position 24,615,302 of record NC_091253.1, on the reverse strand, counting down.
GTTTTCCTCCCACCCTCTTGACTTATGGTCATTAAGAACTAAAGCTGCCCTTTTTTGAAAGCCATGCAATACAGGTGGACAACTCTGTCTAAACGTTTCAGCAATTACCACAGCAGCTCATGTATAGACAGTCATGGTGCCTGTTGCCATGTGGGCCACTCAGGACCATCACTCAAGACCTTCAAACTGCAAACCAGGAAAATCTGTCAATTTGCCACCACCTGCACTCCAGGTAAACACTTCAAATCTGATATGAGAGCTCTGCTATACTGGCCACCCTCAACACTCAGAAACTGGTTTACCACTGGCTCCCTTCATTCACCATTAATTCCTTTTGTTTCTGTGGCAATGCCTCATTAAATACCAAGCTTCTCCCACAGTCTAGGGCTAACTTAGAACATCAGCTACATCACTGCATCCTAGAATGAGACACAATTACTTACCTGACCTCTGTTCAAGACTAAGAGTGTAATTCAATGAAAAATGGGGAGACCTACCACCTGAGCTTTAACGTGTGAACATTCCAGGTTAAGGTGAAGAAGACACTAAGAGGGCTCAAGGCAGGCCTCGACAAAATACACCAACTCTGCACAGTGATTACTTTGGTTTAATATGACTTAAGAAACACCCAGTACAAGAGGACCTGCTCTGAGCCTACTTTGTTCCCCTGAAAGGAAGAGGCAAAACTCCCAGGGGAAGGTATTCCACCTATGTGAGGAGGATTGGAGAGCATTCTTATGGTCGAAGACAAGAAGATACTGAGACTGAACGGGGGCATAAACAAACTTTGTTACTTCTTCATTAATGTTGTGTCACAAGGAAAAATCCGTCTTTCTTATAAATTCTTCTCAATTAATTAATTCTTTATCTAAAAGGTTACATAAACAGCTTCCTGTGATTGCTTCTTAGGTCCTATAGCTGTGGGGCCTCCATACATTCAAAATTAAATTGGTTTTCCTTCTGTTAATAGGGCTGACATCAACTTGATTAGACCAGGCAAAGGAACCTAGAAGGCATTACAACCTCCAGAACGAGAAAGAAATGAACATCCTGACAGGAACACAAAACGTCTGAAAATGAAAACTCACTGAATGGGACAAACAGATAAGCAGATGCGACAAAACAGAGCAACAGGAAATGTGAAGAAAGGTTTACCCAAAATATCCAAACTGATACCCAGAGAAACGAAAACAAAGGAATGAACAGAAGTGCCAAAGCGGGACTCATAGGTCAGAGTCCCACACCTAGTATCCACGTAACCAGAGTCCTAGAATGAGAGGACAAAGAGAGCGAGCCAATCTCTGAAGAAATAATGTCAGACACGACAACTTCCCAAGATGACTTGGACCATCAGCCCACAACCCAAAAAGTTCAGTGTGGCAGGTCAACAGGAAATCTCACACAAGGAAGATCACTCTTAGACGGACCACAGCCGAACAATGGAAAACGATTCTTAGTCAGGGACGATCTGAATGTGAGCCAGAGGAAACACAGGTAGTACCTCCCGGCAGCAGCCACGTCTGGTCTTTCCACAATCCTCAGGGACAATCACTTCCAAATGCTGTAGAGTGAAGACACCGTGCACCAGGACCTCTACTCTAATGAAGGGAAATGATACTTCAAAAATGAAGGTAAAATGAATATGCTTCAACACAAGAAGAGTTCCCCTGTCTACTCACCAGCAGGTCCCACTACAAGACATGTTAACTGCACATCCCAGTTAGAAATAAAGCACATGAAACCAGAGCCCAAAGCAGAGGGTGTAATAGAGCCGAGACGTGGAAACGGCCCCATTCGCAGCAGTCAGTGTGAACTTGAAGGCAAAAAAGATAACAGAAAAAGAGACCATAAAAGATGAATGAGGATGGTGATTTCATGTCCATAAGGGACCGTGAACCTCAATCAGAGTACCATTCTTAACCAAGGGATATTAAGCAAGATAGGAGTCACCTCCCATGTCTGCAAATTAAGAACACAGTTCCAAAATAATAATGCGCTCCCTACTTCCCACCGCCTTCATTCCCCGTAGAAAACACAACCTATTTTGGGCACCACGATAATAAAACTATTACAAAACAAAACCAGACCTAAACAGCCTCAAGACCTGGCAGGAAAAGTAGGGAGACAAGCATACATCAGAAATGCTGCACACCCGGGGTCCCACATGCCACCTCAAAACCCAAGAAAGTGACAGCCAATCCAACCCGAAACGAAGGACCTGAAAGCAAAATGAGCCGAGAATGGAAAGGGGAGAGAGTGCTATGTGTCGGGTGGAGGTTCCTGTACCCAGCGCCGAGGCTGCTAGATGGACTGGGGCACCCCATGGGCGCGCGGTGCCTTGGGGTTCTGCGGTGTGCGTGGCGCCAGCAGGGTCCCGCAACCTTGTTCTAGGGCCCAGGGCCAAAGCCCAGAATCTGCCCACACTGAGCTCAGGCCGACTCCGGGCCTCTAGCACAGCCCCCACCTCCCGTTCGTTGCCCAACCTTCCAGAAGCGTCAACACTCCCCGTGTCCGGCCCAGAGCTCCAGAGACCTATCTCCCCCACAAACCCCTGACTCCACTCTCCACCCGTCGTCTTGTTCTGTGCTACAACCGCCGTGTGCTGCTACAAACGTCTCCGCGCTCCATGTCCTTCCCAGGCCTCCCCAACATTCCCCGGGGGGATCCCATGTGCCGGCAGACCTTCTGGAACCTTCAGTCCCCGTGCTCTGTGAAGACCTTCCAGAATCTTCCCTGATACTCGAGTCCTGCCAAGAACCGTGGAACTTCCCCGCCCCCGTGTCCCAGCCACACCGTGGAATTTCCTTTCCACTGCCTCCCGACCCCACCCTCGTCTTGTCCAAACCTTCTGGCAGCTTCCCGGACCCGACCTCCAGGGGGTTCCACAGGCTATAGGTAGTGCAACCGCCGCGGGTGTGTGAGGACAGGTCGCTCAGGCTCGGTGCCCACACTCCACCCGGAAGCACTGAGGGGCGTCTCCCATCAGGCTTTGCGCGGCTTCCGGAAGGTTTCGCCCCGCTCGGAGCGCCCCCAGGGGCAGTCTCGTCAGAGCGCCTGGCGGAGGTCGATGCCGGAAAGTGTTAGAGGACACGGAGCGGGGAGATGGTTCCAGAAAGTCTGGGCAGGAGCAGAGGTGGCGGGGCAGGCTCATGCCGTGACATACCCCAGCTTCACAAGTCTCCCATGACTGACAGTACTAGCGTTCCTTCTCTGTTACAATGAAACTGAGGGAGAATCATTACTCAGGAGAGAACCAGCAAATCCCCGAACTCTTAGTAACTAGTCCTAAACCAATTACACAGAAGAGAGGCCCCAGCGGAAACTGGGTAACAGTAAGGTCTAAAGGATTGTGAGGTTATCACAAGTTAAAAGTGCAGGGAAAGGAGTGGAAAAGGTGCTTAGTGAAAATATATCATATCACAGACGTCTAGTAAAAGAACAGGGTGAAAGTTTTCCCAGCCTCTATTCAGGAAGTTAGGTAAGAATAGATTACCTACCCAAAGAAATGACGAAGGAAATACAAAGAAGAGAGGAGAAATGAACAGGAGGTAAACCCACAAAGCCGAAGTTGGTTATCTGGAGGGATTCAAAGTATTGGCAGAATAGAAGATATCACAAAGAAGAAAAGTAAAATCTCATTCTCAATATCGGAAACGCAAAGGGAAGCATAAATCCTCCGTCACTGCCCTTACAAAGAAAATGAGTGGCTGCTATGAGTAGCCTTCCTGTGATAAACGTCACATTCCTGATGAAATGGACTAAAACCTGAAAAACACTGGGAAGCAAAGCTGACTCACAATGAGGGTGTAGGCTGAAATAATCAGATCCTTTTTGAAAAACTAGCTACCAGATCTTCTGTTGAAGTTAAATGCTTGAAAAATAGAAGGATAAGCCAGCGGATGAATGCTAATTCCCAATAGAGTACGGATTAATCTACAGATTCATTGATATTTCATTCTGAGTTTCAGGAGTGTGTGTGTGTTTGTGTGTGAATCGGTGTGTGTGTGTGTTTATCAATGATGTACAGGCGGGAGGGGGAGGCTGGGGGGGGGGGGGGGTGACCGAAGCGCAGGGCAGGCGTCTCCTCCTTGAAAAAGGGAATGGTGACACCAGCATGCACCTCCCGGGAAAGCTGCCAGGGGAGGGTGAGACAACTCGTGACCCAAAACACAGGATCCCACAAGCACAGGGAGGGCTCCAGCTGTGTGCCTGCTGGGACCCTGAGAGAGTGGGGAGCCCACGACCTCGGCCCTGTCATAGACTTTCCCACCCCTAGAGCTCATGTTCCTGGAGGAAAGAAGGATGTGGGCCTTGAGCACACACTCCGTGCGGAGTGGGGGTGGAGGGGGCGGGGAGTGCTTGGGATCTCTCACTACTCTGACTGAGAACGGGCTTGCAGGCCACCCCCCCCCCCACTCCCTGCCAGTGACCCTGTCTTCTGGGTTCTCTGCCACTCAGCTGGATCAGCCAGGCCAGACAGACAGGGCTTCGGCCGCATTACTGCCCTGCCTGCCAGTGTGCCAATGGAGTCTCTGAAGTGCCCCCCGCGGGACTGCAAGCCCCCATTGGAAGAGATCCTTGTTGGCTCCTCAGAGTGCAGGTGGCAACCAAGCAGGGTAGGCGCGGTGGTCCCCAGGGTGCGGAGTGTAGCCAAAGCTTGCTGACTAGATCCAGTCTTTGTCTGCCACTGGTCCAGTGCCTCAGATTCCGTGTGCTCACTGCACAGTCCATCCTCAGTCTCTGGCCGGTAACTGAAGCCCTGCTTCAAGCTGCTGCAGGTCAAGGCCACCTGAGATCACCACTACAAGGCACACCTGACTCCATCCCCATTAGAAATAAAACACATGACAAGTACAGCCCAATGTTGCAGAGGTAATAGAATTGAGAGGTGGAAATGGCTCTGTTCTTATCAGCTCGTGTGAACTTCAAGGTGAAAAAATACGTGAGAGCTAAAAGGATGGAGATTTTGCATTCAGAAGGGATTTTTGAAACTCAGAGTACCTTTCCTAACTGTATTAAGCAAGAAAAGAATCATTTCTGTTCTTTGCAAATTAAGAACACAGTTCCAGATATCAATGCCCTTCCTACTTCCCACTCTCATCATTCCCAGTAGAAAATAGAAGATATTTGGGAAACGTGATGAGAGAAGTATTACAGAACAAAACCAGACCTGGCAGGATAAGAAGGTAGACAACCACGCAGAAACGCTACAGACCAGGGATCTCATCTTCCAACTCCCAAAACCCAGAAAGTGACAGCAAATTCAATCCAAAACGAAGGGCCTAAAACAGAGACAGCAGAGAATGGAATGGGGACGGATTGCTGTGTGTCAGGTGGAGGTTCCTGTACCCAGGGGTGGGGCTGCTAGGTGGATTGGGGAAGCCCAGGGACCCCATGGGTGGGGGTGCTTTGGGGTTCGGCTGGCAGAGTTGTGTCAGCGGGATTCTGCAACCTTGTTCTAGGGGAGCAGGGTCAAATGCCAGAATCCGTCAACACTGATCTGAGGCCAAGTCTGGGGCTCTAGCCCCCCCACCACCCTTGACCTGCCCAACTTTCTAGAACATTCGACACTCCCCGTGTTCTGCCCAGAACTTCGGGGACCTACCCCCTCCCCAAGCCCCTGACTCACTCCCTCCAGCCCCTTCCATCCTCTTGTCCAGAGCATCTATAATATTTTGTCTCCTTTTTCTGTCCAGATCTTCTGGAAGTTTCCCCATGGCAACCATATCTTGCCCCATATTCTGGAACCTTCCCAGTTGTGTTTGCTCAGATGACTGACCTTCCCTGTGGCCTTGGCTTCTGCTTAGACCTTCTGGGACATTTGCCACCACACCCTTCCACCCCTACTCCCCCGGGTCCTGCCTGGCCTTTTGGAACCTTCTCCAGGGTCTGTGTTCCTTGAAGACCTTCTGGAGCCTTCCCTGAGACACATCCTGCCAAGAACTCTGGATCCTTCCTGTAGTCCCATATCCTTCCCAGACTTTGGAACTTCCTACCCCGACCTCCCGCCATGTGTCTTGCCCAGACCTCTTGGAAATTTGCCTGCCCCTGTGTCCTGCCCAGACCTCCTGGACATGCAGGCCTTCACTGAGCCTTAGAGCCTAGGCATTAACCTCCACGGCCTCACCAGACCTGCTTTCCAATTTTCCTTCACAGTAATCATCACGGGATCTTTCCACTCTTCAGCTTCTCATCCTATTTGAAACAATTTTCTTTGTTGCATATAAGTGTCTAGTTTGGTCCAGATACAAGGAGTATTACGATGCTGCGAATTCTGATATGTGTTTCATTCATTCAATATCATCTTGCTAGCTAGTCCTTCTGTTTTTGGTCATCCTGCTTTTTGTGTGTCCTGCAGTAATTCTATCCATCATCGTTAGAAATTCAATTGTGTGACTGTAAGCAAAGGGGACATATTCTCTCTGTTCATACTTATTGAGCTAAGTACGTGAATGAACGATAAACCTTCGTTTATGTCACTCATACGATTCAATTGGGTGAATGTCCCACTTTCTAAAAATTGGAATTGATGTATATGATACCACTTAAGTTACAGGTGTACGATATAGTGACTGAACATTTTTAAATGCATAGTCCGTTCATGGTTACCGTAAAATATTGGCTCCATCTCCCGTCCTGTACAATATATGTCCCTGTAGCTTGCTGTATGCAGAAGAGTCCCCCACCTCTATACTGCCCCTCTCCTTCCCTCTCCCCACTGGTAACCACTAGTTTGTTCTCTATATCTGTGAGCTGGTTTCTTTCCTGTTGTAGTCGCCAGTCTGTTTTCTTCTCCAGAGTCTGCATATGAGAGATAACATAACAGTATTTGTCTTCGGTATGACTTCCCTCTCTAGCACAGTGGCCTCCAAGTGCGTTCATCTTATTGCACGTGGCAAATTTTCATTCTTCTTCATGGCTGAGTAGTATTTCCCACATAGTTCTGGTGGCTCAGATGGTAAAGAATCCGCCTGCAATGCAAGAGACCTAGATTTGATCCCTAGGTTGGGAAGAGGTCCTGGGGAAGGGCATGGTAACTCCAGTATTCTTGCCTGCAGAATACCATGGACAGAGGAGCCTGGTGGGCCTCCATCCATGGGGTGGAAAAGAGTCAGATGAGACTGAGCGACTAACACTTTCACTTTCTATATATTCATATATAGATTATACATATATTCATACATATTATACATGTATATATATACATATATATTTCGATGTGTTCATATATACCCGTGTGTGTGTATATATATATATGTATATGGATATAGACCACATCTTCCTCATCCACTCCTCTACTGATGGACACTCATGCTGCTTGTATATCTTGGGCTTCCCTGGTGGCTCAGAGGTTAAAGCATCTGCCTGCAATGCAAGAGAGCTGGGTTCGATACCTGGGTTGGGAAGATCCCCTGGAGAAGGAAATGGCAACCCACTCCAGTATTCTTGCCTGGAGAATCCCATGGACAGAGGAGCCTGGTGGGCTACAGTCCACGGGGTCACAAAGATATCTTGGCAGCTGTAAATAATGGTTCTAACATCTTCCCAAATTAGCGTGTTTACTTTTCTCAGATATGTACCCAGGAGTGGGCATCCTGGCACATTCCTCATCTTTTTCTGTTGTACACAGACTGTTAACTAACAGCATGGACCTGGCAGATGCTGAGGTCTGTGAGGTCCAGTGCATCAACAAGGGGGCCCCTGCCTCCGCGAGGAGGTGCCCCGTGTATCCTGACCTGGCTCACACTGCAGTTGGCAGTCCACCCCCCTCAGGGGACAGCAAAGAGTTCAGATATCCAGGCCAGAGGATCCCGGGGATCGGCCTGAGTGGGCAGGTTGAGGCAGGGGCTGGGCCTGCTGGGGTTCCGGTTGACTCCCCCAGCCCAGGGAAAGAGGGGAAGGCATCTGAGAACTGTATTGGGGTGCAGGCTCTGAGCCTGGAGTGGGGATAGGAAGGACCAAGGATGAAGTGTGGAGAATTCGGAACCCAGCACGCAGGGGAGGAGAAAGGTTCTGCCTGAAAACAGCCTGATATGGATATCAGGGCTCCTGGGCACTGATCTTGCCCTGGGACGCCCACTGAGTGGTGATCTTCTCTGCAAGACCCTGGCCTGGCCCCTCCCGGGGAGACCATCAGGGCAGTGCCTCCCCTCTCAGGGCCCTGGGCCTTCTGGGTCTGGGCTGGGTCCTCACCCACAGCTGTGCCTCGGGGGAAAACAGGCCAGCTGGCCGGCCCTCAGCACAAGAAGAGGTCTGCGGGGGGTGGGCTGCAAGGCCCATGTGGGAGGCAGAGCCCCACCTTTGGTGACGTGGGGACCAGGGGCCCTGAGAGCACTCTCGGGTCTTCCTCTGTGAGGAGTCATTGCGTGAAGATTCCCCTGGGACCTGCACCCTGCTCTCAAGCTTGGGCGGTCTAGGAGGTACCAAGAGCTCGACACAAATTCAGGAGCCTTTGGTGCTAGTGCAGGCGGAGGGCACACAGGCAGGAACAGGTTGAGGAGGCTGGCCAGGGTGGCCTGGGCCGAGGCAGAGGCACCCCAAGGGCAGGCTGGGGTTCCAGGCTGCGTCTCAGCCCGAGGACAGCTCTTACGCCACGTGGGGCTGAGGCCCATCGTGCATCTCTGTTTGATGAGGGACCTTGGCAGTTCTGACTCATGACCACAGCTGAATATCCCCCAGGGAAGTGTCAAGAGAGGGAATGAGTGAAAGCAGAAGGACAAGTAACACTCACATTTTCAGCCACCCTGCTAGAAGCCCCATGCACTCCGTGTCCTTCCTCCAGAGCCTGCACGGCTGTGTCTTCAGGGCACCATCCCCAAATCAGGGCCGGGGCTCCTGGGCACCTCTGCGGAGGCCCAAGCATGAGGGCCCTGGGCCCTGCTGACACATGGGGGACATGGCGGGGGTGGGCACAGAAGACCTGCTGTCAATCTTCTGCTTGAAAACAGGGCCAGGGACAGCAACACTGACCTCCTGGGAGAGCTGCCAGGGTGGGGGTGAGACGACACGGGGTCTGAAACTGTGGACCCCCAAGCCCAGGGAGGGCAGAGCTGTGTGCCTGCTGGGTCCCTGGGAGGGTGTGGGGCCCACGACCACGCCCTTGTCAGACTTTCCCCACCCTGGGAGCTGCTCGTGTTCCAGGAAGAAACAAGGATGTGGTCCCTGAGCACACACCCCATGGGGACAGGTCCTCTCACCTTTCTGACTGAGGAGGGGCTTGCAGGCCAGCCTCGCCTTCCCTGCCAGTGACCCCGTCTTCTGGGTTCTCTGCTCTCAGCTGGACCAGCCAGGCCAGACATACAGGGCCTTGGCCACAAACCGCCTTGGACGCCAGTGTGCCAGGGGGGTCTTTGCATCCCCTAATTCCCCGCTGGGGGACTGCAAGCCCCCATGGGGAGGGACCCTGGCTGGCTCCTGCCTCCACCCTGGACTCAGCATTCAGCCCAGGCAAGAGTAGGCAAAACCCGAGGCTGCAGGAGATGAGAGCCCAACCCTTCCCACTGCTCCCCGATCTAGTCCTTGTAGAAGAGAGATGAACATACCCAAGGTCTCCTTTCATCCCTTGCGAAGATAAGGCACCTATCCATCTTGCGCCTGTCCCACACTGGAGTGGGTGGGGGACTCTTGCCCCCACTGCTACCTCTTTGGGTCCCTGCTTCAATCCTGCCCTGTTCCTAAGAACCACCCACCAGGAGGCCTGCGTCACTGCCAGACCCGGCAACATCCATCTCCCTCCTCCCGCTGGAGGCCTTCAGCCTGAATACTGCCCCAGACTTCCTGGTCTGGCCCAGAGCCAGTCTGGCCTGTGACGTGATCAGATTGCCTGGGAGAGCAGGCCCGGTGAGATAAAAGGAAGGGGCTGAGGGGGCGGGGAGCAGCAGGATGGCGCTGTGGGCAAAGGCCAGGGTGTGGATGGCAGGGCCCTGGCTGTCCCTGCACAGGGCACGCCCACTGGGCACCAGAGCCTCTGCAGCCCCCAAGGCGGTGCTGCCCTTCGAAGCCATGCCCCGGTGTCCTGGCAACAAGTGGATGCGGGTGCTGCAGATCTGGAAGGAGCAGGGCTCTGAGAACATGCACTTGGACATGCATCAGACCTTCCAGGAGCTGGGGCCCATTTTCAGGTAAAGCTCTCCCCGCTCACCTCAGCGAGAACACCCTCACGTTCTGTCCCCCTTGGTGGCTGAGTCCGACTGGGCCAGGGCTAGGCCACATCCCACCGCCCACATCCTGGCGGGGGCACCCGGGCCATGGGGAAGGGGCAGGGAGGGGGCTCCTTGCGGCAGGTGTGCGCCTGGGCCACCGCAGACGGGGGCCCTCAGTGAGCAGGAGCCCTGGGCGGCTCGCTTCTGGGAGCACAGAACGCAGACCCCAGAGGAGGGGAGGCTTCAGTGAGACCGCGGGAGGGCCCGCCTGCTCTGAGCCAGCGCCTGGCTCTGTGGAGTGGGGACCAGGCAGGACATGGCCCCCCCAGCAGGCCGCGGAGCTCTGCCCCACAGGTACGACGTGGGAGGGAGACACATGGTGTTCGTGATGCTGCCCGAGGATGTGGAGAGGCTGCAGCAGGCGGAGAGCCTTCACCCCCAGCGGATGCTCCTGGAGCCCTGGCTGGCCTACCGACAGGCTCGCGGGCACAAGTGTGGCGTGTTCTTGCTGTGAGGGCCGGTGGGGGTGTGGAGGGAGGGGCTGGGGGGCCTGTGTGCAGAGAGCGTGTGGGACGGGGAAGGCCTCAAAGCTAGCCTGCCCTGGGCCCACCTGGGTGGGTGGGAGAGGGTACCCCCCAGCTCTGGATCGGGCCCATGTGCCAGGCAGCCTGTGTGCCCTGAGCTGGGTAAGGGGTGGGCCATGGTGGGGACCCTCCCTACGGGTCCGGAGGAGGGAGGGCGATGTCTGCAGAGGCCTCCGAGGGGCCTGCTGGTGGGGTGCCTGTCTCCCTTCCTCCAGCCCCCCAGGCCCTGCCAGCAGCCCCCTGTGGGCACTGGGCCCTGTGTGGGGACCACCAGGAGAGGCCTGACTGGATTCTGCCACAAGGGGCAGGAGCTGTGCGGGGAGGGGAGCAGCATGGCAGAGGCCTCGTCCACTCTGGGGCACGGTGAGAGCAAGCTGGACCAGCTCCCAGGGGCTCGGCCTCCTTCCTCTCAGAAGAAGCCTCCAGGCCCAGAGGGGGCCCGGAGGGGAGGTGCGTATGGCAGGTAGGGGTCTTGCGAGTGTGCAGACACCCCGGCAGCAATCTCAGCCAGAAGCCCCCGTCTCGGCCTGGGTGAAGTACCCGACGCTGCCCCAAGTAAGAGGTGCCGCCATGATCCCACCGGGGCGAGCCTGCCCCTGAGGACCAGCAGGCGGCTCCCCGTCTGGCCCGCTTCGCTCTGGAGAGAGGAAGGTGGGGTGCAGGACGGGGCCGCTGCTGACCGACACCCTGACGCTCCGCTCCCTGCTCCACAGCAACGGGCCCCAGTGGCGTTTGGACCGACTGCGGCTGAACCCAGACGTGCTCTCGCTGCCAGCCCTGCAGAAGTACACGCCCTTGGTGGATGGCGTGGCCAGGGACTTCTCCCAGACCCTGAAGGCAAGGGTGCTGCAGAATGCTCGGGGGAGTCTGACCCTGGACATCGCGCCCAGCGTCTTCCGCTACACCATCGAAGGTGTGGGCTGGGGAGGCGGGTGCACCTCAGGGTGTGGGGGGAGCTGGCCCTGAGGCCCGGGCTGCCCGGGGCTCAGGAACCCCTCCTCCCGCAGCCAGCACCTTAGTCCTTTACGGAGAGCGGCTTGGCCTTCTGACCCAGCAACCAAACCCTGACAGCCTGAACTTTATCCACGCGCTGGAGGCCATGTTCAAGTCCACCGTGCAGCTCATGTTTGTGCCCCGGCGCCTGTCACGGTGGACGAGCAGCAGCATGTGGAGGGAGCATTTTGAGGCCTGGGACTACATCTTCCAGTATGGTGAGGGCGGGAGGCCGGGCAGTGCGGTGACTAGGGTCCCCGGGGCCCCCTCCACTCACCACAGTCTCGGAAGGACTGAGGTCCCAGGAGGGGCTTGTGGCTGCGTCATGGTCCCAGACACCCCGGCAGTGATGCTGGCCTGGGCGGGCCTGAGAACTGGGGCAGGACGTGGAGACTTGGGGGCATGGAGGGTAAAGGGCAGGAGGATGACAAAGAGCAGCGCTTCCCAGCGCCAGACCCAGGGCTTCTGTCGCTGTGCATCCTGCAGCCAACAGAGCCATCCAGAGAATCTATCAGGAGCTGGCCCTCGGCCACCCGTGGCACTACAGCGGCATCGTGGCAGAGCTGCTGATGCGAGCAGACATGACCCTGGATACCATCAAGGCCAACACAATCGACCTCACTGCTGGGAGTGTGGACACGGTCAGGCCAGCACCCAGCCCTTCCCATAGACCAGGGAGCTCTCCTGCCTCCAGGCGGCCTCCACCCACGGCAAATGTCTCCTTCACGACCCTCCCCAACCTATGCCTCCAGCGTCCCAAAGGGAAGGCGTCTGTGGTGACCCACCTGGGAAACCAGGCTCCAGACAGAGTGTAGAGTGCCCGGAGACCTGGGCACCTGCAGCATAGAGGTCCCTGGGGTCCTGGGGGGAGGGGAAGGGCCGAGGTCCCGCTGCAGGGTCACACTACAGACCTGTTCCAGGGACAGAGACGATCCTTTGGAGGTGACAGGCTAATGGGAAGGGCAGCAAGAGGCTCCAGCGTGTGTGGGAGAGAGCAGGTGGCAGGGAAGCCAGCCCAGGGGCCGGGCCAGGCCCAGGGTGTGCAGTGCAGCTGAAGCATCCTGCCTGTAGACCGAGCCTCCTCTGCCAGCATCTCTGAGGGCCAGGCACCCAGGCCCTGAGCAGAGGCGCAGGCTAGTGGCGGAGACCCTCCCTGAGCCGGGCCTGTGATGCAGCCATAAGGTGAGAGGTGGGGCAGGCATGTGCCTGCTCTGGGAAGGCTTCCTGTAAAAGGAGGGCTTTCACTGAAATTGGAGGGACCACACAAAGAGGAGGCTGGGAGGGCAGCAGGCCAGGCCCTGCCAGAGCCGGCAGTGAGGAAAGGCCATGAGGCTGAGTGGTGGGAACAGGGCAAGTGGACAGAGGAGGGCAGACAGGGTCAGGGACCCTGTCAGGAAGGGACTTGCACACTTGTATCCCAGGCTAGAGGAAGCCAGTGTGGGGAGTGTCTCGTTCAGGCATACGGTCCCTCACGGACCACAGGGCGGAGCACAGCATGGACTACAGCTCAGGGAGCCGCGGGGAGGCCGGATCTGCCCGGAAGGGCATGCCAGGGGCAGGTTACCTTGGGGACGACATTTAGGAGATACCAAGCTGCCCAGTCTTTGGAGACTTAGCAGCAGTCTTCGGAGAAGGCCTTGGCACCCTACTCCAGTACTCTTGCTTGGAAAATCCTATGGACGGAGGAGCCTGGTAGGCTGCAGTCCATGGGGTCGCTAAGAGTTGGATACGACTGAGCGACTTCCCTTTCACTTTTCACTTTCATGCACTGGAGAAGGAAATGGCAACCCACTACAGTGTTCTTGCCTGGAGAATCCCAGGGACGGGGGAGCCAGGTGGGCTGCCATCTATGGGGTCACACAGAGTCGGACACGACTGAAGTGACTTAGCAGCAAGCTGCCCAAGTCTCCGGCTGGATAGTGGGCACTGCTCTTTGCACATGGAAATGATCCAGGAGGAGGAAACGGTTGGGAGTCTGGGCAGCCGGTTCCTGTTAGGACCCTGTGAATGGACCTGCCTCTGGATGCCCAGATGGACCTCAGCTCCTCAACTCTCCCCACCGAGTAGATGCCAAGAGTGAGCCCCTCTTGGACCCAGGAGAGGAAGACAGCCTCAGGTTCTGAGGTGGCCACAGGAGGCCTGTGTCTCAGTAACGCTGGGGATGCCTCCCCTGAGGGGTTCAGGGAAAGCCGACAAGCTGGTTTTAGAATCTCCAGGACTCCAGGTCTGGGCTTTGTGGTCTCCAGGCATGTAGGTCCCCTGCCCCAGGGGACCACCATCTTTCTGGGAGGGGCTCAGGATTGGAAGGGCACTGCCTACACCGAGGTCTGAGCCCTGACCCTCTCTGCTCCCTGCAGACAGCCTTCCCCTTGCTGATGACTCTCTTTGAGCTGGCTCGGAACCCGGAGGTGCAGCAGGCCCTGCGCCAGGAGAGCCTGGTGGCTGAGGCCCGGATCTCAGAAAATCCCCAGAGGGCCACCACGGAGCTGCCTTTGTTGCGGGCGGCCCTCAAGGAGACCTTGAGGTAGGCGAGGTCGACCTGGACTGCCCCGTGGCCCTGGCCCCGTGTCTGCAAGCCCTCTTGCCGGGCTTGACGATCACAACTGGGGCTGACAGCTCCTTTGCCCAGGGGTGCATCCCCCTGTACCTCGTCTTCTTCTCCCTGGAGGGAGGCTGGTGCTTCTTCCTCCGGGATCCCATCTCAGTGTCCCAGGGCCCTCATCAGTCACGTCCTCGCTGGCCTGGGGAGCTTTGGCTAACTCGGGAGATGCAAGGAAGGAGCGCCTCAGGATCTGGGCTTCCCAGTGCCAGGAGTGACGTGTGAGGGCCCGGGGCCGGGTGGGGGGGCTGCCCTCAGGCTGTGTACACTGGGCTAGGAAGGCTGCAGAGGGTGTCCGGGGTATGGCCACAGCTGAGGACCCTGCAGGATGCCCCTGTGCGCAGGCTCTATCCCGTGGGTATCACTTTGGAGCGACAAGTGAGCTCGGACCTGGTGCTGCAGAACTACCACATCCCGGCCGGGGTGAGTGAGGCCCTGGAGCCCCGACAACCTTCACCCAGCGGCCAGCTGACATCGGCCCCTTCCTGCTGCCTGCAGACGCTGGTGAAGGTCCTACTCTATTCCCTGGGTCGAAACCCCGCTGTGTTCGCCAGGCCCGAGAGCTATCACCCCCAGCGCTGGCTGGACCGCCAGGGCTCTGGAAGCAGGTTCCCGCACCTGGCCTTTGGCTTTGGCATGCGCCAGTGCCTGGGGCGGCGTGTGGCCGAGGTGGAGATGCTGCTGCTTCTGCACCATGTGAGTGGGCCACAAGGGGCATGGGTGGGCAGCCTGGCTGAGGACCTCTGGCTTCGTTCTGGGGCGCCCAGCCTTAGGGCCTTGGAAGGCAGGGCAAGCTGGGCCAGGTGGAACCCTGCCTCTGTCCTAGGTGCTGAAGAACTTCCTGGTGGAGACATTGGCACAAGAGGACATAAAGATGGTCTACCGCTTCATACTGATGCCCTCTACCCTCCCCCTCTTCACCTTCCGGGCCATCCAGTAGTCCTGTCAGCACACTGTCGGGCCACTCACACTACAAGCCCCTCTGCTGGAGCCCAGCCACCCCTCTTTTCTCCTATCCCCTGCCTTTTGAGTCACACCACTGTGCAGCCAGCACTTTGCACTCAGGGAACAGCACAGGCCCCTGCGGGTCAGGCTTGCCTGCCTGTACAGAAAGACCAGGGCAGAGCTGGGGATGAACCTTGGTGGCAGGTCCTGGGCACATGCCCTGTCCCACCAGCTCTTTCTCTAGCAAGGGGTGCTGTCCGAGGGCATTTGACCCCAGTCACCCCAGCACTAGCCTCAGGCCTCTCGTGTGGCCATCCAAGTGACGGGCCTCAGACCACACCCGCTGTCTCCCTGTCCACTCTTTATACTGCCTGTACTAAACTCTGCTCCCGTGCAAGAGCTGACAACTTGGGCGTGCTCTGTCCTGATGGCTGCCATTTCAAGTCAAGTGCCATCCCCTTTGCCTCCAGTGCTCTGGCATGGACTTGCCTTCAAGCTGGGTTGTTATCTGTCTACCTAGCCTCTTGGGCTCACCCTGGAAGTGCTGGTCCTCTGCAATTGTGGCTGAAGTGCCCAGCTCAGGCCTGGACAGGCAGGTCGGGAGTCAGGTTTCCTAGAAGAGACACTGCCAAAAGCCAACCTGGACAGCAGGGTCAATGATACTCATCTGAGAGCAGGAGGGATGGTGAACCACTCTGGCACAAGGCAGGCCAACCATAGAGAAGCTTCTAGAAGAAGGGTGTGGGGCCACCTTGCACTCCCTTCAGTAGAGCCAGTCTGAAGTGCTCATTACCTTCTCACAGTGACCCACAGTGACCCACAGCAGAGGGACCACCCTGATCTCAAGGCCAGAAGAGGCTTTGAACCATTGAGAGCCAACTGGGATCCCCTCGTTGGCAGGAGCAGGCAGTCTGTCCTATCCCACCTAGGGCCAGGTGACACCTCAGGTAGAAAGTGGGCCCAGAGGCAGGATGAGGGGTGGTGGGGTCTCTCCACTCTCCCTGCCCCCAGTGAACTGCCCCCCAGGTCATCTGTTCGGTGCCAAGATCCCTGGAGGAGGACAAGAGCCACACACCCCATCACCACTTCAGTCCATCTGTGACCAAAGAGGCCTGCGGCCGCCAGTGTGATCTTCTCCCGCCCCATACAGGACTGTTGAAAGGGAACCAGAGATTCATGGAGGAGGGAGGAGGTTCCAGACTCTGTGGTCACACAGGCACAAGCTGGAGCCCTCGCCCAGCACACAAGCCCAGCCTTCATTCCCTCTGAGCTCTGAGTTGTTCTTCTGGGAATTCTGTAGAATTACCATTTCGCTGGGCCCACTGAGGCACAGTGAGATGGGTTTTGGGGAAGTGCCCAGTTTTCTGGCTCAACTGGCACTCAACCTATCCGATCCTTCTCCCACCACTCAGTGGCCCTACTCTGCAATAAGTGGAGCAAGTGTGAGGACAGGAATGGAATGAAAACCTAGTCCGCTTGTAGTGAATGTGTGAATTCTGCAGAGCTTGCCGCATGTGGATGCTTGATCTTCACGGCAGCCCTAAGAGGCACGTGCTACCCTCATTCCCATTTTGAGAAAACCGAGCCTTAGAGAATTCGCTCATCTGGCAGAGTTTCATGGCACTTCCATGGAATGGGTACTGCCTGAAGCCATGAAGACCGTCCCATCTCTAAGGCCCTCATTAAGGAACCTTGATTTGGTAGTGCTCATGGACATCGTGGAGATAAACTTCAGCTAAGCATTTCTGTCTGCTTTCCAGATCCTCTCCTGGATTTCTGTTTCTCCAGATTTCCTCTTTCAAGTCTATGGAGGGGCCCCTTTTTCTTTATTTGGCTTGGAATTTCCCGTGTCTTCAAGTGTGAGGCTCTGTCTGGCTCTTTCTGACAACCTTCCAGGTTATTGCGGTCTCGAGTCTACTGTGTGATCCTCATGAATCTTGCGCCTCTTCGGGTCTTTCACGGTAGCAGTAGTAGTGCCTTTAAGAAGCCGGATGCCAGGAACTGGAGCACCCTCTGTGCTCCCTGCCACTGGGGTCTGGTTCGGGGCCATGTCATCTCTTGCCCAGGGCTGTCGCTGTCCTGGAGCCACTCTGTGCTCACTGCTCAGTCTGGGTTTCCTCTGGGGCTGACTAGTGTCAAGCCTAAACCCCCTTGAGGGCCTTGTCTCGGTTCTCAGGTGGGAACGGGGAATTGGGGCTTTGTCCTCATTCCACCTTGCAAAGCTAGGCTCGCTGCTCGCCTGACGGTGCTGAGGGCAGTTTGCCATGTTAGTGTAGTGTTTTCAAGGTCTCACCTCCACGTGGGGCTCTGTGACATCCTAGAGGGGAGGGGAGGGAAGGGAGAGGGTGGGAGGAGGCTCAAGAGGGAGGGAACCATGTATACTTGTGGCTGCTTCATGCTGAGGTATGGCAGAAGCCAACACAACACTGGAAAGCAATTATGCTCCGATTAAAAATAAATATATTATAAAATACATGCAGCTGACAGGTGTTTCAAGTTCAGCCTTCTTTTAAAAGCCTTGCCTCTCCATGGGGTTCCAGTTGAGATTTCTAATCTTACTCTTGTCCTGTGGGGAAGTGGGGCCAGCAGACCATCAGGCTCAGTGGCTTGGCCCCAAGCCTCCCCTGGCGGCACTGTACTAGCTTCCGTGCTCCCTCCTCCCTGCTCCTGGTTGTGTGTTGCTTCCAGGTCCTGAAGACATCCTGCCCTTTTACAAGCACAGAAATGCACTTTCTACATGTTCTGGATTGTGTAGAGTTGCTGGAGTGGGGGGATTTTCAGAGTATTAGCTCGAACCTTGCTCGATCCCGAGGATCCTCAGTGGCTCATTTAAGCAGACAGCTGGTGTCTGGAAGCTTTCTGTCTGTGGCTGCCCTGGGAGATGACTGAGCATCCCACAGCTGTCAAGTCTCCACAAAGTGTTCCTCAGCTTTCTTGCGGGAGGAGTTGCCTACCTTTCAGGAAGGGTCTTAGGTGCTTGTAGAACACTGGACACCAGTCGGATTGCGGGCCAGTTTCAAATGGCTAAGTATCCCCTTTCACTGATCACTTAACACGTGCTTATTGGGACTTTTTATGTGTCAGGCACTGTGCCATATGCTATTGAGTAGGACAGGTATTTGACCTCAGTGGGATTATATCCTATGAGTCTCTACTATAGAAAGGGGTATTTATGTCAATCTTTTTCATAATGTCAAAAACGTACGTTACACAATTTTCTTTCAAGAGGAGGATTGTTCTCTTTTGTGCGTCTTGTCATGAGAACCCTAGCCATCTATGAAATGAAAAAGTAAGGTACTTACACAAGCAGTTGTATAGGATGATGCTCACCAGGTATCAACTAAGAAGGCAAGGCACAGAGTTCTACCAGTATCTGGATGTGCCCACACATTGTTCCAGATACATCTGCAGCCCCACACAGACATGCAACCTATAGTGGAAACCTATATCCTACTGTATTTTAGGCAGCACATTAACAGTGAAGAGAAACGGCAAGAAGCCTCCAGAAATCAAAGACAAATGTCCAATAGATTTGCCATGACCACACTATTATGGCAGAAAACAATAGAACAGAATACTTGAGGTGTTTTGGGAAAATGGCCATCAATATTGGATTTCAATCTGTTCCGTGTCCATTCAAAAACAGCAGCTAAGTGAAACATTTTCCAAGAAACCATGAGTGACAAAAGCAGGCCTTCACTGAAAGAGCTCCCCAGGACTTGCTTCTAGAGAAGGAAGGTAGACCCAAGAGGGAGATGAGGGATTTGAGGTGGGAGTGTGAACAAGAAGCTGGTACAATCATATGGCTACATTGGCATCAGCACTGCCTGTGCGCAGGCCCCTTGGCACAGGTCCTGTGAGGGGCAGGGATGTGAGCCCTGTCCCCTGAGGACTTAGCACTGAAATATTTGGGACATTCCAGAGACAGCTCCCTGCAGTAATGTGTATTCTTCCTCAGCTCTCATAACCAGCCCCTCTGAATGCTCAGCACGTGCCATGCCCCCTTTATCCCCAGGACCAGGTACTCCTGGACCACGTTGGATGCCTGCAAGTATGGCCCTGCCTCCTTGCACTCACATGCTTCACTGCTGGGAAGACCCTGGTGACTGAGTCTCCCTCTCAGTGTTGACCTTGGAAAAGCAGCGAAAAGCGTATGAGCTTGGAAAAGCAGTGGGACTCCTTCAGGTGCTCTGGATTTTCCTTACTCTGCAGGGACAAGGAAAAACAACACCATAGTCTTGGTAGTATGGCAATAACTCATCAACTGCTAGCAGTCGGGGCCGCTTCCCTGGGATCTGCTCTGTATTTTGTATTAGTCCCATCCAGTCGCAGCTGTGAGTGAGGCACTGTCGCCATTCCAACTTGTCCACTGGCATAGGGGAGCCCAGAAAACGAGGGTCTTTGTCCGAGGATTCAGGCTACTCCACAAGACAGAGAGGATTGGAACCCTCGTCCCCAGGACCACAGGGCCTGAGCTCCACCCAGGCTTGCCCACAGTGCCAAGCAGGGGAGAGGCTTCCTGTGTGTGGAGGGTCAGAGGTCAGGGAGCATGAGGAGGAACAGTCCTGGGGAAGCTGTCCCCAGGAAGACAGGCTGAAGGACTCTAGGCCCCAGCTAGGACCAAATCTGCAATTTGGTGAATCTAGAGGCTGAGTCCAGCATTCCATCTGTGCCTCAGCGGCTGAAAGAGAGGCATGCGGGCTCCCCATGTCCCAGCAGAAAGGATGCTGCCCACACGATTACACTTCTCGCTGAAGGCTGGCAGCACCCCACGTGCACACACAAGGAGAGCCCTGATACCGCCCACACCACGCTCAAGGGCGCTGTGCTGGGAGGGTGCGCAGGGACCGCTGGTAGCAAAGTCTCAAGCAACAGAGGTGGCCACTGGCCTCAGCGCCTCCGTCCCTGGAACCCTTTGGGTGCACCTGCAGCTTCTCACACTGGGTGGAGGCTCCAGGTGGCCCTAATCACGGGTCTGGAGCTCAGGGGTACAACATTCATGGTCCTCCTCCTTCCAACATCTGCCACATAGCCATCACCTCAAATCCTCCCCTTCAGGCCTCACCCCTCAGGCCTCCTGCCCCTGAGATCTGGAACAGCAGCCAGCACTGAAGCCCAGATCTGCCTGGAAAGTGAGTGCTCACAGCCTGCAGGACACGGGGCAGCACGCCTCACCCAACACAAGCCCCTGCGACCCTGACCAAAATGCCTCATGGCAGATACCATCAGGTTGAAGACACAGCTGTGAGCAGGACTGACCTGGTCTCTGCTGAGGTGGTGCGCCTGGCTGGGGCTTGCCTAGTCACCATGGAAGATTCCAGAAGGACCCAGGCTGATCTCTGTGGCAGGAGGGAAAGACATTCATGAATCAGCAGCCCTCCACTGAGGGAGGTGTGAACCCTAATCACAGGGAGGCAGGTGAGCACAAGGGGCCCTGGTGTTCCAGAACAGTCCAGGCCAGGCACTGGCCTTGGTCCAGGAGAAGGACAGGGTGTCCTCACAGTTCCCCACAAAGTGACCTCCCCATCTTGGGATGCAGAAGTGCCTGTCCTCACTGAGGCACTGGCAGGGCATGGCAGATGAGGCGACATGGACACCCTCTGGGGACCTCAGCCCTGTGGCCACCACTCTGTCCTCCTTGGAGTAGGTTTCAAGAGGGTGGCCAATGCACCCTTTTAGAGACCGGTAACCTGATGCCCACCTGCCTTTGATATGGAGCTCAGAATCCAGTGCAGCCAAGAGACTCAAAGTACTAAGTAAGAAATGTGCTTCTCGTCGCCCCCGCCTTGCCCCACCACCACCTCCTGCAAAGCATGTGATGCCAATGGCTCCCCTAGCCAGAGGATAGCTTCTGACCTGCTTCCTGATAAACAAATAGCATGTGCTGCGTGCCACAGACACCCCTGAGCACTTTGCAGACACTGACTCCTGTCTTCTCTTCGACCCCTCTGCTCTCCACTTGATGGGAGCAGCTGGGGCCTGCAGTCATGCAACTCGCCAAGGCTGCACAGGCGGTAATCAATCACATTTCTCCTCCCTTGTGGTGACAAATTGGAATACAAGATAAAGCAATCTATTCCATCTGCAAGACTGTCAAAAAGAGTGAAACAGGGAGGAATTAGTTAAGCAACAGATGCTGAAGATCTGTACTTAGAAAACCACAAAGGGCCATTGAAGAAGCGAAAGGAGATATTTAGAGTTTTAAAGCATTCTTCATCCACGGATCAGAAGAGGTAGATACTACGATGACAATATTCCTCATGTCAGTCTCTAGATTTGATGTAATCTCTATGAAATTCCAGCTGCTTCTTTGTAGAAAGTGCCAAGTTGATTCTAGAATTCACATGGAAAGGCAGCAACCTAGATAGCCAGTGTATTCTTTTAAACAACGACATGGTAGAAGGACTCATGTTCGTCGATTTCTAAGCTTACTGCAAAGCTATATTGTTCAAGACTGGATGGTACTGGCACAAAGACAGACAGACCAATGGACTTGAACTGAGAGTCCAGAAACGAAATGATATGTCTGCGGTCACTTGATTTTTTACAAAGGTGCCAAGACTCTCCAATATGGAGCATTTATTTTTCAAGGAATGTTGTTTAGACAACTTCATAGCCACTTGGGATAAAACGAAATTGGGCCTTTACCTCACCCAGACCATATACAAAAACCAACTCAAATGCCCCAGAGATTTAATCAAAAGAGTTAAAACTGTAAAACTCTTAGAACAATACATAAAAATTATTCTTCATGACCCTGGATTTGGCAAAAGATCCTTAAACATTATAGCAAGGGCATGAGCGCCTAAAGAAAAACTCGATAATTTGGATTTCATCAAAATTAATAAAGTTCTTCAGAGGACACGTCCAAGAGAGTGAAAAGACAATCCACAGACTAGGAGGAAGTGTCTTCAAATCGTATGTCTGATTAGATGCTTGTTTTCCGAGTATATAAAGCATGCTCATGCTAGAAGGCATAAAGCTCTTAGAGGAAAACAGGCTGTATACACTTTGATATACATCACTGCAAGATCCTTTTTCACTCACCTCCTAGATCAATACAAATGGAAACAAAAGTAAAAAACTTTTGGGACTTCATTAAACTTAAAATGTTTTTCACAGCAAAGGAAAAAATAAGCAAGATCAGAAGACAGCCCTCAGGATGGGAGAAAGTAATTGTAAATAAAACAATTGACAAAGGATTAATCTCCAAAATATACAAGTAGCTCATGCACCTCAATACAAGGAAAACAAACAACCCAATCAAACAAATGGGTGGGAGACCTAAATAGACATTGCTCCAAAGACGACTTACAGATGGCCAATAAGCACATGAAAAGATGCTCAACATCACTCATTATTAGAGAAATGCAAATCAAAACCACAAAGAGGTAAAAACCTCACAAGGGTCAAAATAGCCATCATTAAAAAATCTACAAACAAAAATGCTAGAGAGGGTGTGGAGAAAATGGAACTCTCTTGCACTGTTGGTGGGAATGTAAATTGATACAGCCACTATGGAGAACAGTATAGAGATTTCTTTAAAAATTAGGAAAAGAACTACTGTATGAGCCAACAATCCCACTACTGGGCATATACCCTGAGAAAACCATAATTGAGAGAGACACATACACCCAAATGTTTGTTGAAGCACTTTTTATAATAGCTAGAACATGGAAGCAACTTAGATGTCCATCAACAAATGAATGAATACAGAAATTGTGGTACATATATACAATGGAATATTACTCAGCTATGAAAAGGGATACATTTCAGTCAGTCCTAATGAGTTGGATGAACCTAGAACCTATTGTACAGAGTGAAGTAAGTCAGAAAGAGAAAGACAAATATTATATGTTGACATATGTGTATGGAATCTAGAAAGATGGTATTGATGAACCTATTTGCAGGGCAGCAGTGGAGACTCAGATATAGAGAACAGACCTGTGGACACAGTGTGGGAAGGAGAGGGTGGGACGAATTGAGAATAGCATGGAAACATATACATTGCTATGTGTAAAATAGATAACCAGTGGGACCTTGCTGTGTGACACAGGCAGCTCAACCCAGGGAGCTCAACCCAGTGCTCTGTGACAACCTAGAGGGGTGGGATGGGATGGGAGATGGGACGGAGGCTCAAGAGGGATGGGACACGTGTATACCTGTGACTGGTTCATGTAGATGTGTGGCAGAAACCAGCATCATATTGTAAAGTAATCAACCTCCAATTTAAAAAAAAACTTTTTAAAAAGAATGCTCAAAACGCAATCATAAAAAGACAACAATTTTTAATTGGGCAGAGCATCTGAATGGATATGTCTCCAAGGAAGATGCACTCACAGAGGACCAACACACATGTGAAAGGATGCGCCACTTCATGAGCCATCGGCAAAATGCAAATCAAACTGCAATGAAATGCTACTGCACACCCACTGGGAGGGCTAGGATCATAAAAAATCAGAAAATAACAAGTATTGCTGAGGATGCGGGAAATCAGCATCTGCTGGCAGGGATGCAAAATGGTGAAGCCACTTTGGGAGCAGCCTGACAGTTCTTCCAATGGTTAGAGAGTGATGGCAGGACCCACACTCCACTACTAGGCATTTTCCCAGGAGAGGGAAAAACGTAGCTCCACACCAAAGATATTTATGTAGATGCTGACAGCAATATTATCTGTAATGACCAAAGGTGAAAACAATCCAAAAGTCTATCAGCTGATGAACAGATAAACTAAATGAGGTATGATGACACAATGAAATATTATTAAGCAAGGAAAAAGAAGTACTGAAACACACCACAACACGGATGAAGCTGGAAAGCATTGCAGCAAGCTAAAAAAGCCAGGGTTATATGATTCCATTAACAGAAAATGTTCAGAATAGGGGACAGAAAGTGCACTTGTGGTTGCCTAGTGCTGGGGGTGGGGTAAGCCTGAGCAGTGTAAAGGGATAACCATGAATGGGTATGGGGTTCAGTTCAAGGTGAAGTCATTGTTGGACTATAGT
Organism: Ovis canadensis; assembly: GCF_042477335.2. Lineage (NCBI taxonomy): Eukaryota > Metazoa > Chordata > Mammalia > Artiodactyla > Bovidae > Ovis > Ovis canadensis. Next base: position 24,591,034 of record NC_091253.1, on the reverse strand, counting down.
GATGGTTGACATAGCTGTGAATATAATAAAAATTATTGACCTGTGCACATTAAATGAGTGAATCCCATGGTATATAAATTAATATCTCAGTAAATTTATTTAGACACACAAATAAACAAGGTAACGACACATGTTACAACATGGAGGAAACTTGAAATATGACACCAAGTGAAGAAGCCAGGCACAAAAGGCCAAATAACGTAAGAGACCTTTTCTTTGAAATATCCAGAATGATGGGTGATTTTGTGTGTCAATTTGCTTAAGCTATGGTGTTCAAATTCTTGGCCAAACACCAATCTAGATCTTGCTATGAAGAGATTTTTCAGTGTGATGAGTTCTTTCATCAAGAGACTTTGAGTAAAGCCAATCATCTTCCATAAAGTGGATGGGCCTCATCTAATCAGTTGGAAGTCTGAAGAGTAAAGGCCAAGAATCTCCAAGGTAGAAGAAATTCTCCTTGGAAGACGACGGCACAGACCCCTGCCTGAGTTTCAAGCCTTCAGCCTTGTGGAATTCAGGCACAATGCTGCAAGAGAGTTCTTTGCTGAATTTCTGCCAGCCTGCTCGACAGATTCTAAACCAGCCAGAACCTACAACTATAAGAACCAATTCCTGAAAACAGTTGTCTCCTTCAAAGGTCTTCTTTTTCTCTCTCCTGTTATCACTCTCTCCCTCCCTTCCTCCCTTCCTCCGAAAGCCTGTAACTGGACATTCGTGCTTTCTGACTTTGCTTTTCTTCTCTATTGGTCTATTTTTCCACCCTTAGCTCAACACCACACTCTCTTAATAAAGGAGAAGGCATAAATGCTCTTGGCAGTTGAGAGAGCAAGTCCTCCAGGATTTTCCTTCTCATAGTAGATTGCATTTGCTACTCTTAGCCCTTTTCATTTTCATAAACATTTAAACATTTGAAATCAACTTCATGCACACCCACAAACACCCAGACACACAGCACATACATACACACACACACACACACACACACACAAAATACACATGTGCACAAACGTGCCCACACCACCAGCTGAGATTCGGACTGAATTGCATTTAACTTGTAGACCAATCTTCACTCTGTTGGGAATCAGCATTCATAAACTTGCTGTATCCTTACTGTCTCAAGGATTTAATTTCAATAGAAAACCTGGTTCGTATGTTTTTCAGAAAGATTAAAGGTATTTTCGTCTCCTGACCTCATTGTGAGTCAGTCAAAGTTCACAGTGGTTTTCAGGTTTTAGTCATTTCATCAAGATTGTGACATCTATTACATTTATAACATTTGACTTTTCATCAAATAAATTCTTTAATAAACTCAGTAAAAGGGCTAATCGATGCCTCCCACTCCATTTCTGATATCAGTTTTGAGAATTTTATTTTTATTTGGTGGCTCTTTTCTTGCTTTACCATACTATGATTCCCTCTTATATAACCAACTTTGGCTTTGTGGGTTTACCTCTTGTTCACTTCTCTCCTCTTTACATTTCCTTTGCCATTTCTTTGGGTGGATAATCTATTCTTTTCCTAATCTCTTGAATGGAAGTTGAGAAAAATTTCACCCTTTTCTCCCTTCTGCTAGATGCCTGTGATGTGATATATTTTCACTAAGCACCTTATCCGCTCCATTCCCTGAACTTTTAACTTGTGATAACCTCACAATCCCTCAGACCTTACTGTTACCCAGTTTCCGCTGGGACCTCTCTTCTGTGTAATTGGTTTAGGACTAGTTACTAAGAAAATCCCACGAACGGAGGAGCCTGGTGGGCTACAGTCCATGGGATCGCTGAGCCAGACACGACTGAGCGACTTTATTTTCACTTTTCACTTTTATGCATTGGAGAATGAAATGGCAACCCACTCTAGTGTTCTTGCCTGGAGAATCCAAGGGACGGAGCAGCCTGATGGGCTGCCGTCGGTGGGGTCGCACAGAGTCGGACACGACTGAAGCAACTTAGCAGCAGCAGCAGCAGTAACTAAGACTTCGGGGATTTGCTGGTTCTCTCGAGTAATGATTCTCCCTCAGTGTCACTGTAACAGAGAAGGAACGCTAGTACTGTCAGTCATGGGAGACTTGTGAAGCTGGGGTATGTCACGGCATGAGCCTGCCCCACCACCTCTGCTCCTGCCCAGACCTTCTGGAACCATCTCCCCGCTCCGTGTCCTCTAACACTTTCAGGCATCGACCTCCGCCAGGCGCTCTGACGAGACTGCCCCTGGGGGCGCTCCGAGCGGGGCGAAACCTTCCGGAAGCCGCGCAAAGCCTGATGGGAGACGCCCCTCAGTGCTTCCGGGTGGAGTGTGGGCACCGAGCCTGAGCGACCTGTCCTCACACACCCGCGGCGGTTGCACTACCTATAGCCTGTGGAACCCCCTGGAGGTCGGGTCCGGGAAGCTGCCAGAAGGTTTGGACAAGACGAGGGTGGGGTCGGGAAGCAGTGGAAAGGAAATTCCACGGTGTGGCTGGGACACGGGGGCGGGGAAGTTCCACGGTTCTTGGCAGGACGCGAGTATCAGGGAAGATTCTGGAAGGTCTTCACAGAGCACGGGGACTGAAGGTTCCAGAAGGTCTGCCGGCACATGGGATCCCCCCAGGGAACGTTGGGGAGGCGTGGGAAGGACATGGAGCACGGAGACGTTTGTAGCAGCACACGGCGGTTGTAGCACAGAACAAGACGACGGGTGGAGAGTGGAGTCAGGGGTTTGTGGGGGAGATAGGTCTCTGGAGCTCTGGGCCGGACACGGGGAGTGTTGACGCTTCTGGAAGGTTGGGCAACGAACGGGAGGTGGGGGCTGTGCTAGAGGCCCGGAGTCGGCCTGAGCTCAGTGTGGGCAGATTCTGGGCTTTGGCCCTGGGCCCTAGAACAAGGTTGCGGGACCCTGCTGGCGCCACGCACACCGCAGAACCCCAAGGCACCGCGCGCCCATGGGGTGCCCCAGTCCATCTAGCAGCCTCGGCGCTGGGTACAGGAACCTCCACCCGACACATAGCACTCTCTCCCCTTTCCATTCTCGGCTCATTTTGCTTTCAGGTCCTTCGTTTCGGGTTGGATTGGCTGTCACTTTCTTGGGGTTTGAGATGGCATATGGGACCCCGGGTGTGCAGCGTTTCTGATGTATGCTTGTCTCCCTACTTTTCCTGCCAGGTCTTGAGGCTGTTTAGGTCTGGTTTTGTTTTGTAATAGTTTTATTATCGTGGTGCCCAAAATAGGTTGTGTTTTCTACGGGGAATGAAGGCGGTGGGAAGTAGGGAGCGCATTATTATTTTGGAACTGTGTTCTTAATTTGCAGACATGGGAGGTGACTCCTATCTTGCTTAATATCCCTTGGTTAAGAATGGTACTCTGATTGAGGTTCACGGTTCCTTATGGACATGAAATCACCATCGTCCTTCACCTTTTATGGTCTTTTTTCCTGTTATCTTTTTTGCCTTCAAGTTCACACTGACTGCTGCGAATGGGGCCGTTTCCACGTCTCGGTTCTATTACACCCTCTGCTTTGGGCTCTGGTTTCATGTGCTTTATTTCTAACTGGGATGTGCAGTTAACATGTCTTGTAGTGGGACCTGCTGGTGAGTAGACAGGGGAACTCTTCTTGTGTTGAAGCATATTCATTTTACCTTCATTTTTGAAGTATCATTTCCCTTCATTAGAGTAGAGGTCCTGGTGCACGGTGTCTTCACTCTACAGCATTTGGAAGCAATTGTCCCTGAGGATTGTGGAAAGACCAGACGTGGCTGCTGCCGGGAGGTACTGCCTGTGTTTCCTCTGGCTCACATTCAGATCGTCCCTGACTAAGAATCGTTTTCCATTGTTCGGCTGTGGTCCGTCTAAGAGTGATCTTCCTTGTGTGAGATTTCCTGTTGACCTGCCACACTGAACTTTTTGGGTTGTGGGCTGATGGCCCAAGTCATCTTGGGAAGTTGTTGTGTCTGACATTATTTCTTCAGAGATTGGCTCGCTCTCTTTGTCCTCTCATTCTAGGACTCTGGTTACGTGGATACTAGGTGTGGGACTCTGACCTATGAGTCCCGCTTTGGCACTTCTGTTCATTCCTTTGTTTTCGTTTCTCTGGGTATCAGTTTGGATATTTTGGGTAAACCTTTCTTCACATTTCCTGTTGCTCTGTTTTGTCGCATCTGCTTATCTGTTTGTCCCATTCAGTGAGTTTTCATTTTCAGATGTTTTGTGTTTCTGTCTTAGGATGGTCATTTCTTTCTCGTTCTGGAGGTTGTAATGCCTTCTAGGTTCCTTTGCCTGGTCTAATCAAGTTGATGTCAGCCCTATTAACAGAAGGAAAACCAATTTAATTTTGAATGTATGGAGGCCCCACAGCTTTAGGACCTAAGAAGCAATCACAGGAAGCTGTTTATGTAACCTTTTAGATAAAGAATTAATTGAGAAGAATTTATAAGAAAGACAGATTTTTCCTTGTGACACCACATTAATGAAGAAGTAACAAAGTTTGTTTATGCCCCCGTTCAGTCTCAGTATCTCCTTGTCTTCGACCATAAGAATGCTCTCCAATCCTCCTCACATAGGTGGAATACCTTCCCCTGGGAGTTTTGCCTCTTCCTTTCAGGGGAACAAAGTAGGCTCAGAGCGGGTCCTCTTGTACTGGGTGTTTCTTCAGTTCAGTTCAGTCGCTCAGTTGTGTCTGACTCTTTTCGACGCCAGGCCTCCCTGTCCATCACCAACTCCCGGAGTTCACTCAGACTCATGTCCATTGAGTCAGTGATGCCATCCGGCCATCTGTTGTCCCCTTCTCCTGCCCCCAATCCTTCCCAGCATCAGAGTCTTTCCCAGTGAGTCAACTCTTCGCATGAGGTGGCCAAAGTACTGGAGTTTCAGCTTTAGCATCATTCCTTCCAAAGAAATCCCAGGGCTGATCTCCTTCAGAATGGACTGGTTGGATCTCCTTGCAGTCCAAGGGACTCTCAAGAGTCTTCTCCAACACCACAGTTCAAAAGCATCAATTCTTTGGTGCTCAGCTTCCTCCACAGTCCAACTCTCACATCCATACTTGACTACTGGAAAAACCATAGCCTTGACTAGATGGACCTTTGTTGGCAAAGTAATGTCTCTGCTTTTGAATTTGCTATCTAGGTTGGGTGTTTCTTAAGTCAAATTGAACCAAAGTAATCATTATGCAGAGTTGGTGTATTTTGTTGAGGCCTGCCTCGAGCCCTCGTAGTGTCTTCTTCACCTTAACCTGGAATGTTCACACGTTAAAGCTCAGGTGGTAGGTCTCCCCATTTTACATTGAATTACGCTGTTAGTCTTGAACAGAGGTCAGATAAGTAATTGTGTCTCATTCTAGGATGCAGTGATGCAGCTGATGTTCTAAGTTAGCCCTTGACTGTGGGAGAAGCTGGGTGTTTAATAGGCATTGCCATGGAAACAGAAGGAAGTAACGGTGAATGATGGGAGCCAGTGATAAACCGGTTTCTGAGTGTTGAGGGCGGCCAATATAGCAGAGCTTTCATATCAGATTTGAAGTGTTTACCTGGAGTGCAGGTGGTGGCAAATTGACAGATTTTCCTGGTTTACAGTTTGAAGGTCTTGAGTGATGGTCCTGAGTGGCCCACATGGCAACAGGCACCATGACTGTCTATACATGAGCTGCTGTGGTAATTGCTGAAACGTTTAGACAGAGTTGTCCACCTGTATTGCATGGCTTTCAAAAAAGGGCAGCTTTAGTTCTTAATGACCATAAGTCAAGAGGGTGGGAGGAAAACGGGAAATTTTAGTTTGGAAGGATGTAGCCAAATTTTGAGGGAACAGGACTAGAAGAATTCAGGGTTTAGTCCAGTTTACAGTTCAGAAACATAACCTAAAAGGTAGACAGCAGAAGTAGAACCTGATATTCATTCAGCGGTATTACCAAAACATAATTTTTTCTCTCCTCGGTTACCCCCATTCTGTTAGAGACAACCATAGTGAGACTGCGTTTGCCAGTTAGTCTAGTTGCAATCAACTTGGCTGGGATCATTGCAGTGAGTGCAACGAGACTAGAGGTTGACCATGTAGAATTTGAAACACTGTTTGCTTCAACTTTTCATGAGGAGTGACTGATTGGACTTCTAAAGCTCGCTCGAGGCTGAGGAACCAGTTCAGATATTTGCCATCAGACATTGTCTGCAATACCTAAGGTTTGGGTGAATTTGTCCTTTCTCGAGGGTCCCAGACCATCCTGAGGTTCCTGTGCTTGTCAGGAAGTGACCTTCCTTAGTGACCTGGGAAGACTGCCAGAAGCCTGTAAGCAAGCTGGGTGTGTGCTCAGTCGCTCTGGAACGTGCGACTCTTTGCAGTCCCGTGGACTGTGGCCCACCAGGCTCCTCTGTTCATGGAATTTCCCAGGCAAGAATACTGAAGTGGGTTGTCATTTCCTTCTCCGGGGGATCGTCCTGACTCAGGAATCAAACACACATCTGCTGCGTTGGCAGGTGGGTTCTTGTCCTCTGAGCCACTGAGGAAGCCTCATGATCATCTCTAGTTCCATCCATCTCTACTGCTGAGGATGGCATTATTTAGCTCTTTTGAGGGCTGAGTAATGTTGCATCATCTTTTTCACCTCTTCCTTTGTCAATGGCCATTCAGGCTGCTTCCATGTCTTAGCTATTGTAAATAGTGCAGCAGCAGCATCAGGGTACATGTGTCTCTTTGACTTCCGGGTTTTCCCAGATCTATGCCCAGCAGGGGGATCGCAGGATGATATGCAGCTGTGATATTCACTGTTTAAGGCACCTCCATTCTGTTCTCCCGAGTGGCTGCACCAATTTACATTCCCATCCACAATGTAGGAGGCTTCCATTTTCTCCACACCCTCCCCAGCATGTATTATTTGTAGATTTTTGTATGATGGCCCTTCTGACGAGTGTGACGTGATATTTCTTCACTAGAGGTTTGGTTTCCATTTCTCTAATAATTAGTGATATTGAACATCTTTCACGTGTCTTTTGGCCACCTTTATTATTTTTTGATAAATACCTATGTGGGTCTTCGAGCCATTTTTCATTTTTTAATACCTATATTGTGATGTTGATTCTGTTTGTACATTTTGGAGATTCACCCATTGTCTGTCTCATTAGTTGCAAATGTTTTCTCCCATTCTCTAGATTGCCTTTTCATTTTGTTTATGGCTTCAGGTGCCGCGCAAAAGCTTTTAAGTTTAATTTGGCCTGGTTTGTTTAACTTTGCCTTTATTTCCATTGCTCTAGTGGACAGATCCACAAGGTATCGCTGTGATTGATGTCAAAAATGTCCTGCGTGTGTTTTCTTCTGGAAGTTTTATAATTGTTTTGCCGAGAGTCCGAGTCCCCAAAACTGAGAGAACAAGATGTCCAAGGCAATGCAAAAGCATGAAGAGGTTTTATTTCTAGCTCGAGCCAGGGCCCCCCACCACATCCAACGCAGTGGAATGGAGCAAGAGCCCCCCAGATTTACAGCAGTATTTATAACTTTAGAACAAAGACAGGGAGTTGGCAAGGGTTGATTGGCTGCAGGGGTTTCTTGGTATTTACTGATTGGCCAGTTATCATCCCTCTGATTGGCCAGAGTTATCATCCCCGGAAGCCCCAGAAGCATGACTCAGGGATTATTTTTGGCCTAGTGCACCTCTCTGAGCCTGGTGCACCTCTCTGATGAGGTTGTAACATTCCCCCCTGTCTTTAGATCATATAGAGGAATCTTCCTCTTTGTTCTGGGGTACAGTTTGATATTGCTGTCTAAGTTGAACTGTATTAATACGCTCTTTTATAAACGTAATGAGCCTGTTGAGGAGGCATGGGCCAAAGGTGAGTATTAGTAAAAGCACCATAAGAGGTCCCACCAGGGTGGAAATTAATGTTGTCAGCCACGGAGATTGTTGAAACCAAGATTCAAACCATCCCTGCTGGGCTTCTCGCTCTCTCTCTCGCTGGGCTAGTCCTTCTCTCACCTTTGCCATAGATTCTCTTATTATCCCGGTGTGGTCTGCGTAGAAACAACATTCTTCTCCCAGGGCCGTGCAGAGCCCCCCTTGCTGCAGAAAAATTAGATCTAGCCCTCTCCGGTTTTGCAAGACCGTCTCAGACAGGGAGGTCAGCGATTTTTCTAGGTGACTAATTGACTCTTCTAGGCGGGTAGTGTCTTCATCTATGGCCGCCCGCAATGAAGTAAATCCCTGGCCTTGGAGGGACAAAACTGCTATCCCATTCCCTGCCCCATCGATCCCAAGGCCGAACATGGTCGCTATGGCGATGGCTATAATAGGTTATCTCTTGGTTCTGCCTTGTATCATTTGACCGGGTGTTTGTTTTGGGGCCCAGTAGTCATACATTATCTTTTCAGGGTGGTACAGGATTTTTGGCACAACTGCCACCAAGATGCAGAACTCTTCTTTAGGATTGAATACTGAGCTGTGTAAACAAGGGGTTAGACCAGTACATGAGCAGACCCACCATCCCCCCATCTCTGGGATAATCCATTTAATCCCAGTTAGCTCTGTGGGTTCGGCTGTATAGGCACATAAGGGGGAATTTTTGGGTGGAACTCTACCCACACAGAGTCCCTTTCCCCAAACTTTTCTCATTGTGAGGCCCATTTTCTGTTCTCCCCAGCGACATTGAGGAGGATCTATACTATCAGTCAGGCCGTAAGAAGCGTTAAGACCCACTGCTTCATAGTAAGGGGGGTATAGATTATAGCAAAGCCAGCAAGATTTAGTTGCTTCCGGGTTAGTTTGATTTAAGGTTATATAGGCTGCCTTAACTAATTGCCATAATGGGTCTGAGTTTCTGAGGTTGCGGATGGGACCCGGAGGATCGAGTGAGACGAAGGATGTGGAAACCGCTGTGGTCAGGCTGGGAGTTACGTCAATTGTCTCCATTGGGTTGGGACCTATACTGTGTATCTGCGTTGGCTCTAGAATCTGGCTTATAATTATAATTCCTCCGTAAATTTGCACGCCTGCCACCGTTTTTGTTTGTATTCCCCAGGATAAGCCAGAAATCCAAGCCCTCTCCTTTTTTGCTTTTTTCCGATTGAGCCTTATCTTAACCTGTGTATAGTTACAACTCTCTCCACGTTCAAAAGTTGGGTCCCCAAGGGCTCTGGGGGTGGGCTTTGCGAACGAGAAGTTAAGTAGGTCCCGATTTCCTACCTCCTAGCGCCGAGGCCCATCATCAGAAGTAACATTATCCCATGATTTACAAAAATAATCTTGTGCCCCCCCCACAAGTCTTCCATTTGGTCCTCTGGTGGCCCAGGCATGCCCAGAACCCCTGCATCCGGAGGAAACCCCTTGCCCAAGGCACACCCACCACCGGCTTTAGGTCAAAATATAGGTCTGGCCACCAGGTGTTCAGAGGATGTACTTCTGTGGTTAAGTTGAGCACCTCTCGTGTTAGTCCATCTTGAAGTTTCCAGGTGATTTTGGCTGGCTGGTGCAGGTTGTCATGGGTGGCTCCAGGGTCGAGGAGGATGTTCACCAATAGGACAGTCAGGATGATTTGTCTGGATCTTGTCGGCGGATGAGCTTTATCTTGAAGGGGTTTGAAGGGTGCGGCGTTGCCTCCCATTCTTTTTGGGCCTTTTCTTGCTCTTCTGGAGTGGCTTGGCGTACATGGTTGCAGTGCACCCAAGGTCCGATACCGTCGACCTGGTCTTACCTCTGTAAAGTCTATCTCCCAGTGTTGCCCTGGCCTCTCTCCCCGGTACCTCATTCCCGTATGCTGTCCTTTTCGCAGCTTCATCATCTGGCACACTTTGCAGGCCTGGACTGTGTCTCGTACAGTCGCCTGTTGTCGGGAAAACTGCAAACGTGCTGTCTGTAAGAGGGTTAGAGTCTTTGGGTGGTCAGATGTAGGTGCGTACAGAGGTGTTGACCCAAGTTGGTTGGAAGTATCAAGTTGTCATCTTGGTCCTGATACCATCCGTCTTCGCCCTCCTGAGGGCTGGCATTTTCTTGAATCCAATTGAGATCAGAAGAGGAATACTTGGGGGTTGGGGGCAAGGTTCCCATACCTGGGGGTGGCAGCCCCACAGTTAGTATAGGGGCTGTGCAGTCCCTGTCAGCCGCCTCACGAGCCGCCATATCAGCGGCTCGGTTGCCTCGAGCCTTGATGTCTCTTCCCTTTTGATGTCCAGGGACATGTGCTGTTGACACTGTTCGAGGCTGTTGGACGGCTGCTAAGAGTCTGCGGATCTCAGGCAGGTTTTTAACTTCTTTTCCTTCGGCTGTCAAAAACCCCTGCTCTTTATATATTGGGCCCTGGATGTGTACGGTGCCGAATGCATACCGACTGTTGGTATAAATAGTGACTCTTTTTCCTTCTGCCCTCTCCAGAGCCTGTATTAAGGCTATTAGTTCCGCTTTTTGGGCGGAGGTACCCGGGGGAAGGGCTTCAGCCCATATTATCTTCCCAGAGTCATCAACTAATGTGGCTCCAGCCTTTCTCTGTCCATCCTTTATAAAACTGCTTCCATCTGTAAACCATATCAGCTCACTGTTATTTAAAGGCACATCTGTTAGGTCTTTTCGTATTGCCGTCGTCTCAGCCAATATCTCACCACAATCGTGGAGGGGGCTATTCTCCTCCGGGTTGGGTAAGAGAGTAGCCGGGTTCAGGAAGCAGGGCATCTGGAAGTGTATCCGTGGGGTGTCCAGCAGCAAAGCCTGATAATGGGTCAAACAGGCGTTAGAGATCCATTTACCCAGTGGCTGCTTCAGAATCCCTTCAATGGCATGGGGAGTATAGACCAGGAGTCGCTGTCCGTAAGTCAGCTTGTCAGCATCATGGACCAGGAGGGCAGTAGCGGCAATGATTTGGAGGCAAGGTGGCCACCCCACAGCCACCGGGTCCAGTCGTTTGGATAGGTAGGCCACTGGTCGCCTCCAAGGCCCCCACTGCTGCATCAAGACTCCTTTTCCCATTCCCCGTTTTTCATCTATGAACAATTGGAAGGGCTTGGACGGGTCAGGGAGAGTAAGGGCTGGGGCTTCCAGCAGAGCCTTCAGCGCGCTCGAAGTCCCAGCAGGGCCGCATCAGGGGAAATCCCTCATCAATCAGGTTAGGCTGCGTAGTGGGTCTCCCGTCTACCCCCGGCACATTCTTTCGTGCTTCTGACAAGATCCGTTCGTGTTCCTCTGTAGTAAAGAGCACTTGTAACAACTGTTGACAGTCATCCCAGGTGGGGTTATGGGTGAAAAGGATAGATTCTAAAAGGTCAATGAGGCCCTGAGGTTTTTCAGAGAATGAAGGGGTCTGAGTTTTCCAGTTGTAAAGATCACTGGTGGAAAAGGGCCAGTACTGGTATGTCCGTTCTCCGTCTGCTCGGGCAGGCCCCACCCAAACTGGAAATGCCTGGACTGTGGAGGAGGGGGCTTCCGGGTTGTTTTCTTCCACCATATTGGTGATGGCCCTGGTTCTTCCCTGAGTCCCTTGGGCAGGGCCTCCTTCCCGGGCTGGGGCCGAAGGCTCGGTGTCCCTTTGTATCCCTCCAGAAGAGACCTGAGGAACCTGCGGGGGCAGAAGTGGATCCGCATAGGGGGGCGGGGAGAGTTCGGTCTCTAGGTCGCGTAAATTGGGGTATAGTGAGGATTCCTGGAATACCGGTTTCACCCGGTTGCTGCGCTCTTTGTCTTCTCTCTCTTTAGATGCTTCCACGACTAGTATCTGCGGACGTAATGAAGCCGAGGACGGGGAAGAGGGAAGGGAAGTGAGGGGCTGAAAAACAAAAGGTTTTAGCCAGGCCGGGGGTTTTCCACCAGGTCCTGCCAGACCAGAATGTATGGAGTTTGGTCTGGGTGCCCTGAAGGGTAGGGGGCGAGCACCTTCTCTCTGACCGCTCAAATAGTAGGCAGGCTAAAGGTGCCCTCCTGTGGCCAGCCGACATCAAAAGCAGGCCACTCGGCAGAACAAAAAGTTACTAACTTGCTTTTCTTCACCAGCAATGATAGATTCTGTGCTCCAGACTTAAAATCAGAGAAGTGGTTAGTCATAAGAGATAAAGGAGTAGAAGTTGTTTGTCCCATGATCACAGAAAAGTACACTGGGAGCCAACAGAGCACACAAAGAGCAAAGATGGAGCCGGCACTCACGCAAACACAACAAGTAGACAAACAGACAACAAACGCAAAGTGGCCACCAACAACACAACACTGGGTCTTCTTGAATTTCCACTCAGTCTTACCTGCAGGATGTTCACAGAGCCAGCTGCCCCCTCCGCCCCCCCTCTGCCCCCCCCCCCCCCCCCCCCCCGCCCAGCTCGATGCTGGGCCTTGGCCTTATGCTGGACTTAATCCAGTAACCAGAGCCAGCCACCTCCCTGGCACGATACCAGGCCTTGGCCTTACGCTGGACTTAATCAGAACTAACACCAGTGTTCAGATATCTCTCCTCCTAGTGAGGAAACCCCTTCTACCAGGAGAATGTTATTGTTCCCAGTTAAAGGGATCCCGGACGGGCCCCCAAATGTTTTTCCCAGAGTCCGAGTCCCCAAAACTGAGAGAACAAGACGTCCATGGCAATGCAGAAGCATGAAGGAGTTTTATTTCTAGCTCGAGCCAGGGCCCCCTGCCACATCCAACGCAGTGGAGTGGAGCAAGAGCCCTGAGCCCAGATTTACAGCAGTATTTATAACTTTAGAACAAAGACAGGGAGTTGGCAAGGGTTGATTGGCTGCAGGGGTTTCCTGGTATTTACTGATTGGCCAGTTATCCCTCTGATTGGCCTGAGTTATCATCCCTCTGATTGGCCAGAGTTATCATCCACGGAAGCCCCGGAAGCATGACTCAGGGATTATTTTTGGCCTAGTGCACCTCTCTGAGCCTGTCATGGCTCTGATGAGGTTGTAACAATAATGTCCAGTCTTACATTTAGGTCATGAATACATTTTGAATTTATGTTGGTATATGGTATGAGAAAATGTTCTAACTCCATTCTTTTATGTGTAACTGTCCTGTTTGCCCAGCACTGCTTAGTCAAGAGACTGTCTTTCTCCATTTTATATTCTTGCCTCTTTCGCTGTACATTAATTTCCCATAGGTGCATGGCTTTATTTCAGGATTTTCATCCTTTTCCACTGATCTGTATTTCTCTTTTTCTGCCAGTACCTTACTCTTTCTAAGGACTTTAGCTTTGAAGTATGGCTACAGTCTGGGAGTGTGGGAAGTCTGGAAGTGTGATTCCTCCAGCTCCACTATTCTTTCTCAAGATTGATTTGGCTGTTCCCGAACTTTTATATTTCCATGCAGATTTCAAATATTTTTTGTTCTAGTTCTCTGAGAAATACCATTAACAATTTTCTAGGAATTGTATTGAATACATAGATGGTTCTGGGTATGAGAGTCAATTTGACAATATTGATTCCTCCAAAGCAAGAACATGGTCATATCTTTGCCTCTGTTTGTGTCATCTTTGATTTCTTCCATCAGAGTTACAGCTTTCAAAGTAGAGGTCTTTTGTTTCCTTAGGTATGTTTATTCTTAGGATTTTCATTCTCATTTTTCTCACTGTTGTTGTTGTTTTTTGTTTTTGTTTTTGTTTTTTTTTGGACTGTACGGAGTCTTAGTTCCTGTGCAGACGTTTCTCTAGTTGCATCAAGGGAGGCTGCTCTCTAGTCGTGGTACACGGGCTTGTCATTACACTGGCATCTGTTCTTACAGAACTTGGGCCCTTGGTCTGGAGGAGTTCAGTAGTTGCCGTTCCTGGTCGCTCGATCACAGGCTCAGTAACTGTGGCACACACAGGCTTAGCTGTTCTGCGGCATGTGGGATCTTCCTGGACCTGGGATTGAACTGGTGTCTCCTGCATAGGCAGGTGGACCGTTTACTCCGTAAGCCACCAGGAAAGCCCTGGTGTGTCATTGTCTGTTTTTGTTTTTTTTTAACTTTTTTTATTAAGGGATATAACTTTACAGAATTTTGCAGTTTTCTGTCAAACCTCAACATGAATCAGCCGTTGATTTACATATATCTCCTCCCTTTTGAAACTCTCTCCCATCTCCCTCCCCATCCTACCCCTCTAGGTTGATACAGAGCTCCTGTTTGAGTTTCCCGAGCCATAGAGCAAATTCCCGTTGGCTGTCGATTTTACATATGGTAATGTAAGTTTCCATGTTACTCTTTCCATACATCTCACCCTCTTCTCTCCCGATGTCCATAAGTCTATTCTCTATGTCTGTTTCTCGGTTGCTGCCCTGTAAAAAGTTCTTCAGTACCATTTTTCTAGATTCCGTGTATATGTGTTAGGGTATGATCCTTATCTTTCTCTTTCTGACTCACTTCAATCTGTATAATAGATTCTAAGTTCATCCACCTCATCAGAACTGATTCAAATGTGTTCTTTTAATGGCTGGATAATATTCCACTGTGTATATGTACCACAACTTCTCTATCCAGTCATCTGTCGATGGACATCTAGGTTGCTTCCATGTTCTAGCTATTGTCAATAGTGCTGCAGTGAACAGTGGGATACATGTGTCTGTTTCAATTTTGGTTTCCTCAGGGTTCACTCCTGAGGAAGGAGTGGCATTGCTGGGTCATATAGTGGCTTCATTCCTAGTTTTTTAAGGAATCTCCATACTGTCTTTCATAGTGGCTGTATCAATTTACATTCTCACCAACAGTGCAAGAGTGTTCCCTTTCCTCCACACCCTCTCCAGCATTTATTGTTTGTAGACTCTTTGATGATGGCCATTCTGAGTGGCGTGAGATGATATTTCACTGTAGTTTTGCTTTGCATGTCTCTAACAGTGAGCGATGTTGAGCATCTTTTCATGTGTTTGTTAGCCATCTGTATGTCTTCTTTGGAGAAATGTCTGTTTAGTTCTTTTTCCCACTTTTTGATTGAGTTGTTTGTTTTTCTGGTATTGAGTTGTATGGGCTGCTTATATATTTTGGAAATTAACCCTTTTTCAGTTGTTTCATTTGCTGTTATTTTCTTTCCATTCTGAGGGTTGTCTTTTCATCTTGCTTATAGTTTCCTTTTGGAGAAGGTGATGGCAACCCACTCCAGTATTCTTGCCTGTAAAATCCCATGGACAGAGGAGCCTGGTAAGTTGCAGTCCGTGGGGTCGCTCAGAGTCAGGCATGACTGAGCAACTTCACTTTCACTTTTCACTTTCCACTTTCATGCATTGGAGAAGAAAATGGCAACCTACTCCAGTGTTCTTGCCTGGAGAATCCTGGGGATGTGCGAGCGTTTTGCTGTGCAAAAGGCTTTAAGTTTAATGAGGTCCCACTTGTTTACTTTTGTTTTTATTTCTGTTACTCTAGGAGGTGGGTCATAGAGCATCTTGCTTTGATTTATGTCATCCAGTGTTGTGCCTATGTTTTCCTCTAAGAGTTTTATAGTTTCTGGTCTTACATTTAGGTCTTTAATCCATTCTGAGTTTATCTTTGTCTATGGTGCTAGGAAGTGTGCTAATTTCATTCTTTTACCTGTAGCTGTCCAGTTTTCCCAGCACCATTTATTGGAGAGGCTGTATTGGTCCCTTTCTATATTCTTACTTCCTTTGTCAAAAAATAAGGTACCCATAGGTGCATGGGTTTATTTCTAGGCTTTCTGTCTTGTTCCATTGGTCTATATTTCTATTTTTGTGCCAGTACCATACTGTCTCGATGACTGTGGCTTTGTAGTATAATCTGAATTCAGGAAGGTTGATTCCTCCACCT
Source organism: Ovis canadensis (assembly GCF_042477335.2). Taxonomy (NCBI): domain Eukaryota; kingdom Metazoa; phylum Chordata; class Mammalia; order Artiodactyla; family Bovidae; genus Ovis; species Ovis canadensis. Next base: position 24,575,386 of record NC_091253.1, on the reverse strand, counting down.
TCATTCTTCTTTCTCAAGACTGCCTTTGCACCACGGGGTCTTTTGTGTTTCCATATGAATTGTGACATTTGTTGTTCCAGTTCTGTGAAAAAGTGCCATTGGTAATTTGGTGGGGATCGCAGTGAATGTATAGTTTGTGTTTAGTAGTACAGTCATTTTCACAATATTGATTCTTCCTCCCCAGGAACATGGAATATCTCTCCATCTGTTTATGTTATCTTTGATTTCTTTCAATGTCTTATAATTTTCGGTATAGAGTTTTTTGTCTCCTTAGGTAAGTTTGTTCCTAGATACTTAATTCTTTTTGCTGCAATGGTGAATGGGATTGATTCCTTAATTTCTCTTTCTGATTTTTTCATTGTTAGTATATAGAAATGCAAATGATTTCTGTGTATTGATTTTGTATCCTGCAACTTTGCTAAATTCACTGATTAGGTGTAGTAATTTTCTGATACTATCTTTAGGGTTTTCTATGTAGAGTATTATGTCATCTGCAGACAGTGAGAGCTTTACTTCTTTTCCTATCTGTTTCTTTTCGTGTTTTTTTCCTTCTCTGATTGCTGTAGCTAGGACTTCCAAAACTATGTTGAATAATAGTGGTGAAAGTGGACACCCTTGTCTTTTTCCTCATCTTAGGGGAAATGCTTTCATTTTTTTCACCGTTGAGAATAATGTTTGCTATAGGCTTATCATATATGGCCTTTACTATGTTGAGGTAGGTTCCTTCTGTGCTATTTTTTGAAGAGTTTTAGTCATAAATGGGTGCTGAATTTTGTCAAAGACTTTTTCTGAGTCCCTTGAGATGATCATATGATCTTTGCCCTTCAGTTTGTTAATATGGTGTATCACATTGATTGATTTGCATATATTGAAGAGTCTTTGCATCCCTGGAATAAACCCAACTTGATCACGGTGTATGAGCTTTTGATGTGTTGCTGAATTCTGTTTGCTAAAATTTTGTTGAGGATTTTTGCATCTATGTTCGTCAGTGATATTGGCCGGTAGTTTTCTTCTTTTGTCTTATCTTTATCTGGTTTAGGTATCAGGGTGACGGTGGTCTCCTAGAATGAGTTTGGAAGTGTTCCTTCCTCTGCAATTTTTTGAAATCGTCTTAGAAGGATAGGCATTAGCTCTTCTCTAAATGTTTGATAAATTCTCCTGTGAAGCCATCTGACCCTGGGCTTTTGTTTTTGGGGAGATATTTGATCAGAGCTTCAGTTTCAATGCTTGTTTCTGGGTTGTTCATAATTTCTGTTTCTTCTTGGTTCAGTCTTGGAAGATTGAAGTTTTCTAAGAATCTGCCCATTTCTTCCAGGTGGTCCATTTTATTGCCATCTAGTTGTTCACAATAGTCTCTTATAAGCCTTTGTATTTCTGCATTGTCTGTTGTAACCTCTGCTCTTTCATTTCTAACTTTGTTAATTTGATTCTCCTCTTTTTCTTTCTTGTTGAGTCTGGCTAAAGGTTTCTCGATTCTGTTTATCTTCTCAAAGAACCAGCTTTCAGTTTTGTTAATCTTTACTATTGTTCCTTTCATTTTGTTTTCATTTATTTCTGCCCAGATCTTTATGATTTCTTTCCTTCTATTAATTCTTGGGGTTGCTCTGGTCTTCTTTTCCCAGTAGTTGTAGGTGTACAGTTAGGTTGTCTATTCGAGGGTCTTCTTCTTTCTTGAGGGAGGACTGTGTTGCTGTAAACTTTCCTCTTAGAACTGCTTTGGATGGATCCTATAGGTTTTGAGTTGTGTTTTCATTTTGTTTGTCTTTTGTTTCCAGAAAGTTTTTGATTTCCCTTTTGGTTTCTTCAGTAACCTGTTGGTTATTTAGAAACGTGTTGTTCGTCTACGAGTGTTTGTGTTTCTTATAGTTTTTTTTTTTCTTCTTGTAATTGATATCTAGTCTCAAGCGTCGTGGTCAGAGAAGATGCTTGATACAATTTCAATATTCTTAAATTTACTGAAGTTTGATTTGTGACCCAAGATGTGGTCTATCCCGGAGAGTGTTCCATGTGCCCTTGAGAAGAAGGTATACTCTTCTGCATTTGGATGGAATGTCCTGAAGATATCAAGGAGATCCATCTCATCTAATGTATCATTTAAGACTTGTGTTTCCTTATTAATTTTCTGTTTTGATGATCTGTCCATTGGTGAGAGTGGGGTGTTAAAGTCTCCTACTATTCTTGTGTTACTGTCAGTTTCTCCTTTTATGTCTGTTAGTGTTTGTCTTATGTATTGTGCTCCTATGTTGCATGCATTGATATTTACAATTGTTATGTCTTCCTCTTGGATTGAGCCCTTGATCATTATGTAGTGTCCTTCCTTATCTCTTATAATCCTCTTTAATTTAAGGGTCTGTTTTGTCTGATTTGAGGATTGCTACTTCAGCCTTCTTTTGCTTCCCATTTGCATGGAATATAGATTTCCATCCTCTCACTTTCAGTCTATATATGTCTTTAGGTCTGAAGTGGGTTTCTTGTAGATGGCATATATATGGGTTTTGTTTTTATACCCATTCAGCCAGTCTGTATCGTTTGGTTGGAGCATTTAGTCCATTTACATTGGAAGTAGTTATTGATATATATGTTCCTGTTGCCATTTTCTTAATTGTTTGGGACTTTGTAGATCTTTTTTCCTCTCTTACATTTCTTGGCTATATAAGTCCCTTTAACGCTGTTGCAAAGCTGGTTTGGTGGTACTGAATTCTGTTAACAAATTAAATTCTTGCCGGTTCAGTAATCTTGGTCGTAAACTATTTTTCCTTTCAGTACTTGAAATTTTTTTCCTTTCAGTACTTCTGGCCTGCCGAGTTTCTGCTGAATGATCAGCTGTTAAGCGTATGGGGTTTCCTTTCTATGTTACTTGTTGCTTCTCCCTTGCTGCATGTAATATTCTTTCTTTGTGTTTAGTCTTTGTTAGTTTGATTAGTATGTGTCTTGGCGTGTTTCTCCTTGGGTTTATCCTGTATGGGACTCTGTGCCTTTTGGACTTGACTATTTAGTTTTCCTTGCTGGGAAAATTTTCAAGTATATTCTCTTCAAAAATTTTCTCTTACCCTTTCTTTTTCTTCTGGGACCTCTATAAATCGAATGTTGGTGAGTTCGATATTGTCCCAGAGGTCTCTGAGACTGTCCTCAGTGGTTTTCATTCTTTTTACTTTATTCTGCTCTTCAGAAGTTATTTCCACCATTTTATCTTCCAGCTCAGTGATTCGTTCTTCTGCTTCAGATATTCTGCTATTGATTCCTTCTAGAGTATTTTTTGGAGAAGGCCATGGCAACCCCCTCCAGTACTCTTGCCTGGAAAATCCCATGGACAGAGGAGCCTGGTAGGCTGCAGTCCATGGGGTCACGAAGAGTCGGACACGACTGAGCGACTTCATTTTCCCTTTTCACTTTCATGCATTGGAGAAGGAAATGGCAGCCACTCCAGTGTTCTTGCCTGGAGAATCCCAGGGACGGGGAAGCCTGATGGGCAGCCATCTGTGGGGTCGCACAGAGTCGGACACGACTGAAGCGACTCAGCAGCAGCAGCAGCACAGTAGTTTTGATTTCAGTAATTGTGTTGTTTGTCTCTGTATGTTTATTCTTTAATTCTTCTAGGTCTTTGTTGATTGAATCTTGGATTTTCTTCATTGTGTCTTCAAGGTTTTTGATCATATTTACTATCATTGTTTGGAATTCTTTTTCAGGTAGTTTGTCTATTTCTTCTTCATTTATTTGCACTTATGTGTTTCTAGCTTGTTCTTTCATATGTGTAGTATTTCTCTGCCTTTTCATTTTTTTTTAAATTTATTGTGTTTGAGGTCTCCTTTTCCCAGGCTTCAAGGTTGAATTCTTTCTTCTTTTTGGTTTCTGCCTTCCTAAGGTTGGTCCAGTGGTTTGTGTAAGTTTTTCTATGGGTGCAATATGTGCTGAGTTTTTGTTTGTTTTTCCTCTGATGAGCAAGGCTGAGTGAGGTGGTAATCCTGTCTGCTGATGATTGGGTTTGTATTTTTGTTTTGTTTGTTGTTTAGATGAGACATCTTGTACAGAGTGCTACTGGTGGTCGGGTGATGCTGGGTCTTGTATTCAGGTGGTTTCCTGTGTGTGACCTCTCACCATTTGATACTCCCTATGGTTAGTTCTCTGGTAGTCTAGGGTCTTGGAGTCAGTGCTCCTACTCCAAAGGCTCAGGGCTTGATCTCTGGTCAGGAACAAGATTCCACAAGTGGTTTGTTATGGCATTCAGTGAGATTAAAACAAATATCCCCAAACAAGAAACCAAAGATGAACCCCAGACAAATGGGGTTTGGCAGTTACAAAATCAGGCAAATAAGGATTAAAATAATGGAATGTACACATATACATATACACCCATAAGCAAAGTCAAAATAGTCCAACAAAAATAGAGTATTTTAGATTGACCTGGCAAACAAAAGAAATCAAAAATTATGTTTACCAGTTAAGAACAAAACTAACTAAAGGACGAACTGGAAAACAAAACTAAAGTAAGGTGCTGAGTGGGGAAAAAGGCAATGAAAGCACAACTCACAGATATGTTGAGAGGAAAGGAAAGAAAGAAAAGAAAGAATAGATATGCAAAGTTAAATAGAGGTAGATGAAGAAGATTTATATACATTAAAGATTAACTCTAAGGGGAACAGAATAGGAGGAAAGATAAAGAAATGAATACATGTAGAAAATATATGATAGGTTTTAAAAAAATGAAATTTAAAATTAAAAAAAGAGAAAAGGAAAAAAAATCAAAAAAGAAAAAAAAAAGGAAATCTCCATGGAATTGCAAAAGCGCAACGTAGAAGCAGAGGTTTATAACAACACGAAAAATTGTGACGGAATATACACATATACATCCATAAACAAAATCAAAACAGTCCAACAAATATAAAGTACAATAGATTGACCCAGCAAACAAATGAAACCAAAAATTATATCTACCAGAACAAAACAAAAGCACAAAGTGGAAAGCAAAACTAAAGCAAGGTGCCAATTGGGGAATAAGCAATTGGGAATAAAGCTAACAAATATGTTGACAGAAAAGGAAAGAAAGAATAGATGTGCAAGTTACATAGAAGTAGATGAGGAAGATTTACATACATTTAAGATGAACTTCAAGGGGAAAAGAACTGTAGGAAAAGCAAAGGAATAAATGAAGAAATAATAATAATAGGTTTAAAAAATTAAAATTAAAAAAGAGAAAATAAGGAAAACTCCACAGAACTGCAAAAGCCCAATGTAGAGGCCGAGATGTATAACAACGATAAAAAAATGTGAGAAAAAAAAGTTCAACAGGTTAATTAGATTTCATATCGCCAACAAAATTGACAACTACAATGGGGAAGGGAGGAAAAGAAGAAAAGAAGAAAAATCCAAAAGAATCTACAGAAGAAGTCAAAACATAAGAATTATAAATGTTTTTCTTGAGTCACTGCTGTCAGAGTCCTTTCCCTCACTGGGAGTCACAGTCCACCTCACCTTCCTAGGATGCCCTCCAACACTGTGCTGGTCTCTGGACCTGCTGTGGGGGCATCTCATATTCTAGTCTGGTCCCATTCCTGTGTGTTCTTGTCTTCAGTGTCCACAGCTATCAGAACTAGTGCATTTTCTTTTGTAGGAGCTCTCAATGTCCTTTTATATATGCCATAGACACAGAGTCTGCCTGGTTGATCCTGTGGATTTAATCTGCAGCGTGTAAGGCTGGCAGGAAGGTTTTGGGTCTTCTTCCTTAGCCACACTGCCCCCTGGGTTTCAATTGTGGTTTTATTTCCACCTCTGCATGTGGGTTGTCCATTGGGCTTTGCTCCTGAGGCTGCCCTGGAGGGCTTGGGTTTGCCCCTGTGAGGGCCAGGTGTGGAGGTGGTGCAGCTGCTTGGGTCACAGGGGTTTTGGCAGTACAGGCACTCAGGGGAGTTGGCGGCGAGAGCAGCAGGAAATATAGTGCTCTTGAAGGGTATGGCAACCAGTATTAGCCCATACGCTCCAGTATTCTTGCCTAGAGAACCACCTTTCCTGACAGAGAAGCCTGGCAGGGCACAGCCTACAGAATCGCAAAGAGCTGGATGCTACTGAAGTGCCCCTGTGTGTGTAGACGCAAGACTTTTTTTGTCAGTGGCAGCTCTGCCCCACTGAGAGTTGAGCGTGAAAGTGGCACAGCTGCTTGGCTTGCAGTGACCGTGGAGCGCCAACTGTGCAGGGACATGGACTGCCTCTGCCACAGGAGTTATGGCCCTATCAGAGTGTTTTTTTCAAGCCTCTTGTAGCTGGCGATCAGAAGGCTTCTTTGGCAAGTCTTTATCCATAGCTCCGCCCATTCAGGCATTTAGAGGGCTCCCTTGCCTGGGGTCCTCTGTTGTTTGGCGCATCAGGCACATAGAGGGGCCCCCCTGCCTGGGGTCCTACTCTGTAGATCGGGACATTAGGCACTTAAAGAGGCACCCTGGGTGGGGTCCTGCTCTGTGGTTCAGTGCATCAGGCGTTTGATGGGCCAGCCTCTCTATTGATCAGCTGCTGATGCTGGCATGTGGAGAGAGAGATGCTATGGTGATGGCTTCATCCCCTACACGTGACTCAGCAGTATGGCCTTGCTTCCATGGCTGCCTGGCTTTCTTCCACAGGCATTTCCCACCACAGTCTCCCTGCTCACATCCCCTCGCTGTGTCTTGCACAGTCAACAGCAGCCCTCGCCCTGGGGTTGCTCCACAATCCCCAAGCTCCAGCTCCCAGCCGATGTGCCTTCCAGGGGACCTGCGTCCCTGTCTGGGGTATGTATGGCTGTGGAAAGGACTGTCTGATTCTCATTCCATTTAGGCGGCCAGGGATCAGCTGTTTCAATTTGAGCCTTAAATGTTTCTGGTCTGGCTCAGACAGTTGCCCCAGTGTGGGCAAGAGACCCCTGCTTCAGTTCCCCCACTGGCTGAGGGCAGGTCCAGTCCTGCTAACAGTCCTGTTTATCCCTCTAGTTCCTTTGTCCTACTGAGTTTTGCACAGCTTTGTATACTGTTTTCCACTGGTCAGGCGCTCCTGTCCACTCTCAGATCGAGTTCTGGACACATTTCTGTGTCTAAAGGTGTATTCCTGATGTATCTGTGGAGAGAGACATACTCCACGGCCACCTACTCCTCCACCATCTTGTTCTCTCCCTCGCTGTCCCAGTGAGATGGTGGATAGGACAGTCTCCTTGGTTTCTCTATCTGAGGCTACTCTTCTGGGAGCACTTGGGGTGGTTCTGGGTCTGAGCTGCCCTGGAGACTGGCAGTGCGAGCACGGGTGGCCTGAGGGAAGGGACAGATGTAAGAAGAGCAGACAGCACCGGGTGGGAAGGGGTCTGGACATGGAGAGGGTGGTACCATGTGGGAGGCTGACTGGCTGGGCAGATGAGCAGCCCATGCAGGGCAATGGCTCTGACCCCCTCCTCAGTCTTGGTCCTCTGCACCCGCTGCTTTGGCCCAAATTCACCCCGAGTGGGAGGACCCTTGGCCATAAGCAGGTTGAGGCCCAGCCATTCCTGAGAGAGCATGCGTGAAGAGAGGCAGGGGCCGAGGAGCAGGACACTGATGGTCCCCACCCGAGGAGCATGGCTGGCTGATGCACAGTCAGCCCCCATCCTGGGCCTCAGCTGGTCCCATGGCAGGTACCTGTCAGGGGCTGCCCCTGGGTCTCCTCAGTGTGACAGGCAGCAGCAGGCGAGGCATGTCTGTCCCTCAGACAGGAGCCCCTGAGCAGAAAGAGCAAATCCCCTGGTTGACAAGGGTGACTGGTCCCCCGGGGGCGGGAGGGGAATTTCCGGAAGGACCCTAGACATTGGCAGCTTCAAGGGTGCTGATGAGTCCCCACAAGGAAATGTTTCAGACGCAGGCACTCCTGGTGCTGGGGGGCTTTCCCCCCAGCAAATGCTGGTGTGTGGGCTCGGGTGATGAGCTGCAGGGCCTCCCCTTTAGTAATGTGGGGCCATGTGATGCCCAGTCCCCGGGAGACATGATGGCATGTGGTCCATGCTTCCTAGCACAGGCACTGGGCTTCTGGCCTCTTCTCCACAGTTCCTCTGCTCTTGTCACCGCCCTCTACCTTTGTCTCAGAGCTCATACAAGTTAGAAGTACCCGAATGGAGCGTGTTCCAGCTCTTCACACAGGTCAGCCTTGAGGTCGGGACACCACAGGGAGTCAGGGGACCCATGTGGAGTGTGAGGGCCACGTGGAGACAGCCCCAGACCATTCTGAGCGTCGTGCTCTGCCTGATGGAGAGCAAGAGCTTGTCTTCATCTAGGATGAAAACTAGAGCGGGGCAAAGCCACTGTGTGTGGGAAAGGGCTGCAAGCCCGTCACTGCCCAGAACCGTGCTCAGCCGAGAGCCAGAGGTGCTGGAAGGTGGGAAGGGTGGCCAGGACTCATGCTGTTCAGATGAGAGACCAGAAGTGGCTACAAGAGCCTCACACTTGCTAAGTTGTGCCCTGGCTTTCCTCTCCTACAGGTTCAAGCCCCCACAGGAATGATGCTCCTCTTTGCCTTCCTCCTCTGCATGGGATGGCCACTGGGCTTCGTTGAGCCCTGTGAGTATCAATGCTTGTTTCTTGAAGAGGATGAGACTTAATTGGGGTCATTTTAAGGGTCTGAATGGAATTTTCGCCATTTTAGCCAGCTGAGATCTCCATCTTAGCAATTGTGCAGCTGGTGAGCACATGGTGTCCAGGAGCAGGGGGAGGGTCAGGGCAGAGGGAGCCTCCTCTAAGGACCAGTGGCCACAGGGGCCGCAGGGTGGGCACAAGGGAGTCTCTGGCTGTGGCCTTTCCTCATTGGAACAGGCCGGCCTGGCTGAGTGCAGGGAACTCAGGGAGGCTTTGGCCCCTTAAGACTACAGGCTCTGTGTGAAAAGGTGGGTCCATCAACAGACCAGAGGCTCACACACCTGACAGCTGGAAGCTTTCCTGAGAACCTGTCTCTGAGAAGAAAAAAACTCCTGGGTGTACCTGGCATCCTGGTGTCCAGGAAGCTCGTGTTGCCCAGGCTCAGAGCCCACTGAGGACTGAGCTGTGCAGCCTCAGAGAGTCCTTGAGGCTGAGGGAAGGGGCCGGCTGCTGGGCAGATGCAGTGAGTGGCAGCGAAGGAGGAGTCTGACTCTGCTTTCTTTTATCTACTGACCTTTAATGTGTGATGCCATGAGTGTGTGGTGAAAAACACCTTCCATTGTCCAAATACTAGAAGGTGTCCTTATGATATTAGGTGCTATATTACTGTCTCCATGCGTAAGTACCAGGTTACCTTGTTACTCTTAAACGAGGCACTCCACCTAGGCAGTTTCAGGGGATAGGGCCACTCTTTTCTCTTTCTGTACCCATCCTGAGAGCGTGTTTCTAGGACGAGGCTCAGCCCCAGAGACACATAGCCTGCCACGTGGGCCCTTGAGTCCCCTGGTGTCCTGCCCTGTCTCCAGGGGCTGGAAGGACTGATGCCACTCAAGACCTCCACTCCTTGGCCATCCCTGGTCAAGTAGGTAGATTCCCCAGTGCAGCTTAGGCAATTCCTTATTTCCCACAGGAGCAGGGTCCTCTGGCTGGGTTTTCCAACAAAGCAGGCCCAAAACGTGGATGCACCTTAGATCCCTCAGGAAAGTGCTTCCGATACAAGGAGCTGATGTAGAAGGGCCATGGCAACTGCAGACTATCAGCAGAAGGCCATACTATAGGGGCCTTCTCGTTGAGGGTCTGTTTGATCTTTGGGACTTCAGCAAAAACATATTTCCTGGTCTCCATTCATTTCTGGGTCCCTAGATTCCTTATGACAAATAATGAACAGATAATGAACAAATAATAAACTCCTTTGTATAGCTTCCTTACAAGGGACTGTAAAATTACTTAGGGAGGCTAGATGCCTAGATAAGTTGGCAATGTAGATGGAAAATCATCTCCAGGTGAGGTTGTTCATGAAGTAATGAAAATTTTAGTGGACTTGAATATTCTTGCTTACTCGAGAAGTTTAGACTTCCCTGGTGGTCCAGTGTTAAGAATCTACCTTTCAATGCAGGGGACGTGGGTTCAACTCTGGTTGGGGAACTGAGATCCCACCTGTGGCAGTGCAATTAAGGCCATCTTCTAGAATTACTGAGCCCTCATGCTCTGGACTGGAGAAGAAATGGCAGCCCACTCCAGTGTTCTTGCCTGGAGAATCCCAGGGACAGGGGAGCCTGGTGAGCTGCTGTCTATGGGGTCACACAGAGTCGGACACGACTGCAGTGACTTAGCAGCAGCTTAGCATGCTCTGGAGCCCATGGGCCACAAGGAGAGAGAAGGCTGGGTGCTGCAAGGAAAGCTCCCACATGCTGCATCTAAGACCTGATGTGGCCAAAACTATGGAATACATACACATTTTTCAAAAGTATTTAAGGCCTTGCAACAAATAAAGAGGAACCGGATATCAAATTGCCAACATCAGTTTAATCATTGAAAAATTAGAGTTCGAGAAAAACATCTACTTCTGCTTTCTTGACTATGCCAAAGCCTTTGACTGTGTGGATCACAGCAAACTGTGTAAAATTCTTAAAGAGATGGGAATACCAGACCATCTGACCTGCCTCTTGAGAAATCTGTATGCAGGTCAGGAAGCAACTGTTAGAACTGGACGTGGAACAACAGACTGGTTCCAAATCGGGAAAGGAGTATGTCAAAGCTGTATATTGTTAACTCTGCTCATTTAACTTCTATGCAGAGTACATCATGAGAAACGCTGTGGTGGATGAAGCTCAAGCTGGAATCAAGAATGCCGGGAGAAATATCAATAACCTCAGATACCCAGATGACACCACCCTTATGGCAGAAAGTGAAGAAGAACTAAAGAGCCTCTTGATGAAAGTGAAAGAGGAGAGTGAAAAAGCTGGCTGAAAACTCAACATTCAGAAAACTAAGATCATGGCATCTGGTTCCATCACTTCATGGCAAATAAATGGGGAAACAATGGAAACAGGGAAAGACTTTATTTTGGGGGGCTGCAAAATCACTGCCGGTGTTGACTGCAGCTATGAAAGTAAAAGACGGTTGCTCCTTGGAAGAAAAGTTATGACAAACCTAGACAGCATATTAAAAGCAGAGACATTACTTTACCAACAAAGGTCCATCTAGTCAAGGCTGTGGTTTTTCCACTGTGTATGGATGTGAGTCATGTATGGACTCTAAAGAAAGCTGAGTACCAAAGAATTGATGCTTTCGAACTGTGGTGTTGGAGAAGACTCTTGAGAGTCCCTTGGACTGCAAAGAGATCCAACCAGTCAATCCTAAAGAAAATCAGTCCTGAATATTCACTGGAAGAACTGATGTTGAAGCTGAAACTCCATTACTTTGGCCACCTGATGTAAAGAGCTGACTCATTTGAAAAGACCCCGATGCTGGAAAATATTGAAGGCGGGAGGAGAAGGGGACAACAGAGGATGAGATGGTTGGATGGCATCACTGACTCAATGGACATGAGTTTGAGTAAACTTCAGGAGTTGGTGATGGACTGGGAAGCCTGGCATGCTGCAGTCCAGGGGGTCACAAAGAGTCGGACACAACTGAATGACTGAACTGAACTGAACTGATAAAAGTCAACATTGAGCACAGGAAATTATTGTGATAAAACACAGAATTTTTGTTTCTTGGGTGGATTACAGATTCCTCACATGGTAAAGAATGTTCTTTTACAAACCAATAAATGAATAAACTGAGAAAATGTCATCTTTTTAACAGAGGAAAAACCAACTTCTAGTTTTACATTAGTGTACTACTGATACTAAAGTTCACTTTAAATGTTATAAATAAACCCATCCATTCCTATTAGCCAGCTTTGACTAGGCAACAAGATTTCTTTTGTTCTACACAGATAACTGTGCATAGCATTCTGTTTTGTAACAGTCTGTTCAAATTTATTTACAATTAGAAGAAAATTTAAATGTATCTATATTTACATCTATACAATTCCTTTTCTACAAACCTGACATGGTCAGCACTCATCCAGGTTTTGTCTTACATTTTCCTCCTCTGTCTAGAACAATTAGACTTTTACCGTGGGGCAAGTTGCTTTTTACTTTCTCTTAAAGCATCTTATTTCCCTTGTGTACTTTTCTTTATCAAAGTCCATCCTACTTTCCATGCATACATTATATAAGAAATTAATTCCTTTCATCCTTATTGTTTCTAATAGTTTCATTTATATATGTGGATCATTATTTTTAACCTCGTAACTTTTATTGTACAGAGAAAATGAGGGGGTAGACAATTGTGAACTGGCCATCATACACTAGTCTTCTGTAGTCGGCTAGCAAATTTCATGACCATACATACTGTCTCACAACTTTTATAGGTCTGTGCTTCTTCACAGTGCAATTATTCAATGAAGCAAAAACTATTTATTAACAATAAAAAAAATATATATATATAACTTCTATAGTAAAGCAAGAAGTCAAAGTATAGCAAATGTATGCTTAGACCTTAATATTTCAGCAGTTTCTGCATAAAAATAATCTGAGTATGTAATGAATATCTATTACTTAATTCAGCATGAGTCTAAAATTCCTAAGTGCCAAAAAGATTTTGGAAACTTTTTAAAGCAGACATTCTATAAAACATAATAATTGTTGAAAAAGTTAATTCATAAAATTTTATTTTATTTACATCAACTTAATACATGTAGTGCTGACAAATATAATTGAAGTAATCGTAAAAATGTCATAAGATGTTAAACTAAGCTCACCATCAACTCAATTTATTTTTCTGTTAACTTCTTTTACAGCACATGCATGTTAGACAAGTACCTCCAAAATCTCCAAGACAGAAAAAAGTTAATTGTAAAATATATATGTTTTGTTTTACTGCTGCATTTGATATACATGAACTCAGGGACATCAAGAAACTCATTTTTAAAAACTAATTTTATTTATTTTTGGCTGTGCTGGGTCTTTGTTGCTGCGTGGGCTTTTACCTGGTGGGGGCTACTCTAGTTGCAGTGTGCAGGCTTCTCACACGGTGGCTTCTTTCATTGTGGAGCAGAGGCTCTAGGCATGTGGACAGCAGTGGTTTTTGCTCCAATGGGCTCAATAGGTGCAGCTCACAGGCTTAGTTGCTCCATGGTGTGTGGGATCTCCCCAGACCAGGAATCGAACCCATGTTCCTGCATTGGCGAGCAGATTCTTTTCCACTGAGCCACCAGGGAAGCCCCAGTAATTCATTTTTAGTACACCTTTACTTTGTACATTTGTTGAATTTATAGTTTTTATAATCTTAAACATCTAGTAGGTACAACACTGGCTTGTGCTGTGCTGTGCTGTGCTTAGTCGCTCAGTTGTGTCCAACTGTTTGCAACCCCATGGACTTTAGCCAGCCAGGCTCCTCTGTCCATGGGGATTCTCCAGGCAAGAATACTGGAATGTGTTGCCATGCCTTCCTCAACATTAGCTTATTTGACTAGTAAATCTAAATAGAATAAAAATGTATGCTCATGTGAACCTTAATACTGATAACTCGGATGACACAGCTATTTTTTCTTTTTCAAGTAAACCAACAATATCAAACTTGTCTTGTTTACCTAAGATTTATTCAAATCACATTAATTCAAACAGCATTTGGGTTAGTTTCTGTATTTATGAGATTTAGGAACATTTCATTTATGTAAGTATTGACTGGATCTTCCCTGTATCTCAGACGGTAAAGAATCTGCCTGCAATTCAGGAGACCCGGGTTCTATCCCTGGGTCGGAAAGATCCTCTGGAGAAGGGAATGGCAACCTATTCCAGTATTCTTGCCTGGAGAATCCCATGGACAGAGGAGCCTGGCGGGCCACAGTCCACAGGGTCGCAAAGAGTAGGACACGATTGAGCAACTAACACTACTACTACTACTAAGTATTGATACTTATCTGTGTCTAAGTCAGTTGTACTAAAGCAAGCTTCTTTATGGAGTTTTATAAATTAATTAATAAAGTAATTTAATAAATAATATCTGGAAGTAGGGAAATACCATATATACCCAGGGATCAAACTGCGGTCTCCTGCACTGCAGGCAGGTTCTTTACTCTCTGAGCCACCAGGGAAGTCTCTATATGTAGCACGCTATGTACCAAAGCATACAGGAAGACACAAATAGAATCTTTGTGCTTTTATTCTGAAATCCTAGCTATGAATCAGGCATAAACACAGGGATGCAGACTTAACTGGTTATAAAAAGCATTGGCTCTTGTCACCACTTTCTATTTTTTACATGAATTGTGTTTTGTGGCAGATGAGACCATCTGAGGTGAGACCACCTGCTTCCCATGAGGGTTAGAGCTTCCCACCAATGCTTGTGGAAGAGACTTTCAAGATTTTCTTTTGCGTGACATGTAGTCTTAAGGGGCTATGGGCCACATTTTGGTCAAGGTGCTAAGGGAGATCCCAGGCAGCTTCCAGATGCCCCCAGAACCCCTCTGAGGGGATAAAGCACTCAAGTCTGTTTCACCTCCTCAGCTGCAGGGGGTTGCTTTTAGGGCCCCTGGTTCCTTGAGAGCCCCCACTGGAGACAGGCAGCCTAAAATTTGAGCGACTATAAAAAACTAAGGGCTGGAGTGGGAAGGGAAAGATCCAACAGGTGAAGAAAGGGATAAAGGAGGTTAGGGTTTGAAGAGGGATATATCAGAGGTGTCAAGGAGCCTGAGGGAAGGGAGAGAGGAAAGGAGGTAATGGGAAGGGAGAAGACTTGGATGAGCTCTGTGGGAGACCTTGTGTTTCCCGATGAGGACATTGAGGCTTCAAACCATTCTTAGTAGAAGTGAAGGTTTTTACTAATGAAGGATTTGCTAACAGGAGGGCAGTAGACTGATTTGGCACCATAGTAGCCAACCATGTAGCCAGTGGGAGTCTGCAGAGGAAGACAAAAGAGTGAGAATTTCCATGGAGAAGAGAGGTGTGAAAGTACAGCACCAGGGAAGACAATTCCAGCAACGTGTCTACAAACAAAGAACAACCTAAATAACAAAAAACCGAATCAAACCAAATGAGACCCCAGTGAGGATTTCCCATGGTCCAACCAATGGTGCCCTCAATTCATATGTGGAAACCCTAACCTTCAGTACCTCATAATGTGACTATGTGGAGAGAGCGTTCTTAAAGAAGTATTCAAGGTTAAATGAGGTCATATGGATGGGTCCTAATCGAATCAGAATGATGTCCTCCTAAGAAGGGGCAGTGTGGAAGGACATAGAGACACCAGAGGTGCTTGGGCAACAGAAGGATGACCACATGAACAGCATGGCCATCTGCTGGCCAAGGAGAGAAGCATCAGCAGAAAATAACCTGCTAATGCCTTAATCTTGGACTTCCAGGCTCCAGGACGATGAGAAAATAAATTTCTGTTATTTAAGCCACCCAGCCTGGGTGTGGTATTTTGTTATGGTGTCCCTAGAAAATTAATGCCGTACCTTTCAAAGAAAACCTTGGGATCTATCCCAGCCTCAAGAGAATCCTGAGAATCAGACTTTGTCTCCACCCAGTTTTGATAGCCCATCATCCAGAACACCAACTCTCCATCTATATGGACTCACTGTTGGCCCCCTCCTGCCCCCATCAGCCAGCCAGGAGTGAGACAAAGGCTCCTCAGGTGCATGTGTGGGGTTGGGGTCCAATGATGCAATGGATTCTTTCAAGTCATGGACCAGACTGTTACAGACAAAGTAGACTGACAGCTGTTTAACTGACAAGAAAGACTATTCAAGAGCTATACCTCAACTCCTAATACAGTAGAGATGGCTGGGGGTATATCCAACTATAGGGCGAGGGGTCAGAGGCTGGAAGCTTCCTGAGCGGAAACATCAAGGGTGGGGATGTTCTTGCCAATGGCAGACTGAGGACTTAGACATGGAAAGTGGAACTTGATCAGATGTCAAGAGTGGGAGGAGTCTCACTAAACTGATGCTGTGGATTCTTTGCTAAAATGAGGTGACAGAGACTGAAGACAGGACTGGGGTCAATGTCAAGGCCCAGTTGAGAAGCGGCTCAGAGGAGCCTGGTTTGAGTTTGGGCCAGGAGGGAGTCTTTGTCGGTATGAAGTGATTAAATTTACTTTTTGGAACTGTCTCTGGGAAAAGAAGGGTGTGGCTACCTCCAGATTTTTTTTTTTTTTTAATTAGGCCAACAGCTTTATTGAAAGACAAGAGCAGATGCCTCCAACCCCCAGGGTCCTGGCAGCACTGGCTTCAGGCTCTGAGCATTAAGGTGTCCTGTAGCCTGAGAGCTGCCTCCAGTTTTCACACGTGAAAACCAGCTCACCAACAGCACAAAAGGGTTCCCTTTCTCCACACCCTCTCCAGCATTTATCGTTTGTGGATTTTTTTATGATGATCATTCTGACCAGTGCGAGGTGATATCATTGTAGTTTTTATTTGTATTTCTCTAATACAAATGTTGAGCATCTTTTCATGTATTAGCTACCTGTATGTCTTTAGAGAAATGTCTGTTTCGGTCTTTTTCTCACTTTTTGATTGGGTTGTTTTTCTGGTATTCAGTTTTATGAGCTGCTTGTATATTTTGCACTGTTGGTGGGAATGTTAATTGATACAGCCAGTATGGAAGACAGTATGGAGATTCCTCAAAAAACTGGGAGGTAGCACTACCATATGACCCAGCAATTCCACTACTTGTCATATACCCTGAGGAAACCAAGATTGTAAAAGGCACATGTACCCCAAAGTTCACTGCAGCACTATTTACAATAGCTAGGCCGTGGAAGCGACCTAGATGTTCATCATCAGATGGGCAGATAAAGAAACTGGTACATATATATAATGGAATAGTGCTCGCCATGAAAAGGAACACATTTGAATCAGTTCTAATGAGAAGGATGAACCCAGAGCCTATCATACTGTGTAAAGTAAGTCAGAAAGAGAAAAACAAATGTCGTATATTAACATATATGGAATCTAGAAAGGTAGTACTGAAGTGCCTATTTACAAGGCAACAATGGAGACACAGACATGGAACAGACTTGTGGACCCCCGGCTGGCGGGGAGGAATGGAGAGACTAACATGGAAGCATACACTCCCATGTGTAAAATAGGTAACCAATGGGAATTTGCCATATGACTCAAAGAACTCAACCTGGGGCTCTGTAACAACTCAGTAGGCTGGGAATGGCTGGGAGGTGGGAGGGAGGTAAGAAAGGGAGGGGACACATGTATACCTATGCCTGACTCACCTTGATGTATATGGTAGAGGCCAGCACAATATTGTGAAGCAATTTTCCTTCAGTTAAAAATAAATAGGTTTGAAACAAAAAAATAGCTCAGAGTGTTGAAGCCACTAGCCTTCTGCATCTGTGACCCCGCCAAAGACCAGCATTTCCTCTGTTCGGAGTTTGGAGGGCAGAGTCCCTTGAAGACTGGGTTCAGAGGCAGCTGGACCTCCTGGGAGCGGCTGGTAGTCCTTTCGGCTCCTGCTGCCCCTCCCCCGTGTTGGAGGAGACTAGGAGGCCCAGACTCTGCAGGAGCGGAGGGAGGCTGCCGGGCGGGGTTGGTGGGGGGGTGGGGGGGGAGCTGGGCAGGGGAGGGGCAGGAGGAGGAGCCCAGGGCTCTGAGTTTTCATTTCCCACAGCCGGAGAGAAAGCAGGTAGGGAGGGGAGGGGCAGGGGAGCCCCAGGAGCGGAAGGGGAGGGGAGGGGAAAGGGGGGCATCTCTCGGGCTGTGCTCAGAACTCTCTCCCCCGGCCCCGGCATCTGCCCAGGCACAACGCTGTCCAGTCCAGGCACACTCTGGGCGGGTGTCCAGACTCCCCAGTCTCAGCTCCTAGGAACCCGTGTGATGCCTGCGTTTCCCTGCAGCCAAACTCAGCTCCGTCCCTGTCCGATCCGGCCCCGCCCCCTCGCCTGCCCCTCCCAGGGAGCCCTGAACCCGCTGGCCGCAGGGAGGCGTACAGTCCTGCCCAGCGTCTGGCCTCCTCTTGTTACAGGACAAGGGGACGCAAGAGGATGGTTATATGCCAGGTCTTGGGTGGGTCCCTGGCTCGGGGTCCTGAGTGAGGGTCCTTGGCTTGACACAGGAAAGAATTTAAGAGTGAGCTGAAGTGGAGTGGAAGCAGATTTACTCACAGAGAACACGGAGTGTGGGCTCTCTCAGAAAGTAAGAGTGGGCCCGCGGCTGTGGGAGTGGTTAGTTCTTAAGGGGCTGGGTAATTTCATAGGCTAGCTAGTGAGAGGAGTATTCCTGCTACTTTGGGGAAGGGGTATTTCCAATATCTGGGCCACCACCCACTTTTTGGCCTTAATGGTCAGCCTTGAAACTGTCTGGCTCCTGTAGGTGTGTCAACTAGCTGATGTACTACAACGGAGCTTTAAATGAGGCTCAAGTCCACTGGAGGCTGAATCCACCATCTTGGGCCTGGTAGGTTCTGACCAGTTTTTGTTGTATCCTCAAGGGCTCTGTAGGTTTTTTGGCGGTTGTGACCTGCCCCCTTCCTTCCCATCTTGTTCCCAGGGCACTTCTGAGTGCCTGCCACCCAGACTAGGGGGCTCTGTGGCCCAGGCAAGGGGGCTCTGTTCCCCCTTCTTCTCAGCTCTCAGCATCACCCACTGCTGGAAGAGGTGCCCCTTCTAGGGCCCAAGAATGAGCTCTCGTCAAACACTCAGAAATGAATCGTCTAAAGAGTCACGTGTTGACAAAGCAGGAGAGTTGACTGGGAAGGGACGCCAGGGAGGGAGGGCAGCAGTCTCAGGGAACCCAGGGGTGCTGCTCTGCCATGTGGCTCACAGTCCAATTGGGTTAGTTCCTGAGCTGTTTCTGCACGGCAGCCTGCTTGGCCCATACCTGGTGTGACCAGGACCCTTCCTGGTGGCACGTGTGTCTCTCAGCCAAGGTGGACTCCAGGACGAAGGACTCTGGGAGGTTGGCCGTCTCCCCTGTTTTGGCCCCTCCTGAATTCTCCTGGTTAGTGTTTGGTGACAGCGCCTTGCTTCTCATCAGGACCTCTCATTGTGGCACAGCTCGTGTAAGTGGCTGGCCTAGTACCTGAGCCAAGGTGGGCAGTTTTGGTCCGTGGTTCCCTATCTGCCCTCCTGTGACTCCAGGCCCCCAGCCTGCTGGCCCAGGCCTGCATGGGATGGAGGACACCTCTTGATAAGTGGTGAGGAGAGGGCAGAGCTGGGATGGGGGCAAGGAAGAGCCAGGAACATGACACAGCAGCTTCTTCATGGCTCAGGCCTGCAGGAACCTAACTGCTGTGCTAGTCACTGGTGGCATAGCACAGGGCCATGGACCCTGAGGGGTCAGGCCAGCAGGTCAGCTATGAGTGGAGTGGCTCTGCTTACAGCTGCAGTGTTCATGTGGCTCACGTGGAAAGAGCCTGTCCAACATCCTAGTGATGGCTAAAACAAATGTAACAGGATCAAATAACAGGGGTGTTAAATGGGATCTTGCCAGGGATAGAGAGACAGGTGGCATAATATTTTTCAATCTTTAAAATAATTTCTACCCTGACCCAGAATAAAAAACCTATAGTTTGCATGGCAACCCAGAGCACTCATGTACACAGACTATGTGAATGCATCTCTACGTAACTGAAACGAGGGCTCCGCAAAGCAGTAATTCCCCTTATTCATGAAATGAGCTCTGATGTTTTCTTTTCTATTGTATCTGAGGAAGTGTAGGGTATGTCCCACTTGTTTGAATTTGCAACCTTGTTTTTTGTTTTTGTTTATTTGGCCATGTATGGTGGCATTTGGGATCTTAGTTCCCTGACCAGGGATCCAACCCATGCCTCCAACATAGGAAGCGTGGAGTCTTAACCACTGGACTGCCAGGGAAGTCCTGGAATTCACAACCTTCTAATGCATGCAGTCTGCAGTTTAAGAATGTACAAGTGGATCATTTCCTATTGTGTCTTTGCTTGCCAGAAAGTATTTCTCCTCCTGAATGCTTGGACATCTGTTTGGGAGAATCAGCCTTCCTTGCTGGTGCAGTTCAGCTGCCTGCCCTCCTGAGTAGGAAGCAGAGGGGTCTGTAAAAAATCTGTTGTAACTTCTCTGTTTGGCACCCCAGCTGAGCCTCCACAATAGAAAGAGTGAAAAATGTGGAAGAGAGGGTAAGAAATATGCCAAGCAGCAAAGCAGATACCCAGATACTTGTGAGACGCCCAGTATTTGTGAGCACAAATACTGAATTGTTAATAGTTTGGACATTTTCAGGACTGATAAAATATATCCTATCCAAGATCAAGCAGCCCCATAGATTACAAGCAGGATAAAGAAATGAATCTCCACACAGACTCATGAGAATGTAGAAAACTGCAGACAAAAAAGGAAGTCTTGTCATTGGCTAGAGAAAGACAGGCCACCTTCTAAGGAGTGACGCTGGGAATGACACCTGGTTTCTTGACAGCAGCTGTGGAAGCCAGAAGGAAAAAAATGACACAACCTTAGAATCTACATGGAGCAAAAATATCACTTAGGAATGAAGGTGAAAGGAAGACAAGGGAAAGCAAGAGTTGACCATCAGCAACTTGCACAAAAGGCGTCTAGGAAGTATTCTTCAGCCAGAAGGAAAGGGATCCCACTTGGAAGGTCATTCATCTCAGAACATGCCAGTGCCACCATTTCTTGAACGTATGTCCCATGAAGAAGCCTGGAAGGTAGTTGCTTCTGGGTCGAATGAGCTCACCTTTGTCTTATTGTCATTCACCTTCCCCTGAGTTCTGCAAACCTCAGCTTGTGGGCTTTCCTGGGAGCTCTGTCATAAAGAATATGCCTGCTAACGCAGGAGACCCAATTTCAATCCCTGGGATAGGAAGATCCTCTGGAGAGGGGGATGGCAAACCACTGCCATATTCCTGTGTGGAGAGTTCCATGGACAGAGGAGCCTAGCTGGCTACAGTCCGTGTGGTCACAAGGAGTCAAACATGACTAAGCAGCTAAACAACAACAGACTAGTGAGATGGGAATCCAGGTTCTTGTCCATGGAGCCAAAGAATGGAATCCACAAATATGCAAACACTCAGAGTAGTAAGTGAATAGGATTTATTAAAGAGGAGGAAAGTACAAAGCTCTCAACACAGACACTGCGAGGGGGTAAAGAGTTCTCTCAAGGTAGGACTTACAGCAGTTTTATAACCTTCTTTAAACCACATTATTTCTAACCAATTGATTTAAAGGTCAAGATGCTTAACATCTTTATGGCTTCTCTTGATCCTTGGAATAAGTCAGCACCCTTTCTCATGCCCTCTGGCCATTTTACCATGGACCAGATTGTATGGGTTTAAGATTAAAGATCACTAGTTGTTTTTCCTTCAAGCATATGGAACAGACTTTAATTACTGTCCTTCCCTGGATCTGAGTGCTGAGAATGTATCAGACTAAAGAGCAATGGTGTCTGCTGCTTAACCTGGCAAATGGCAGAGTAGAAAGATGTGCACTCATCTCCTCCTGTGAGAACGCCAAAACTGCAACTTGCTGCTGAACAACCTTCGAGTAGAGAATGTTGCTGCTACTGCTAAGTCACTTCAGTCATGTCTGACTCTGTGTGACCCCACAGACGGCAGCCCACCAGGCTCCCCCATCCCTGGGATTCTCCAGGCAAGAACACTGAAGTGGGTTGCCATTTCCTTCTCCAGTGCATGAAAGTGAAAAGTGAAAGGAAAGTCGCTCAGTCGTGTCCAACTCTTCGCGACCCCATGGACCGCAGCCTACAAGGCTCCTCTGTCCATGGCATTTTCCAGGCAAGAGTACTGGAGTGGGGTGCCATCTTGGATCCCACCAAAAAAAGGTACCCCACATCCTAGGGCAAAGGACAAGCCCTGTTATGCCCAGAGTCCGAGTCCCCAAAACTGAGAGAATAAGACATCCACAGCAATGCAAAAGCATAAAGGGGTTTATTACTAGCTCGAGCCAGGGCCCAGGTTTCATCCAGCACAGTGGAATCCAACAAGGGCCCCAAGCTCTGAATCACATATACTTTTATACAGACGGTTCTTTGTTTCTGTAACAGCATAGCTGATTGGTTAAACCATACACACGCGCGGGACTTTTAAACCTCGCAGCCCTATCTGGATTGGCTCGGGTCTGGCACGGGCAGGGGCTAGGGGATTTTTCTGATTGGTCTAGCTACACTGCCTGTGGGAGTTCCCAGAGCCTCAGCTTTCCTCAGGCCTAGCCTGCCCCTTAGAGCCTGTCCTGGCTTCAGTTTGGTCCTAACATTCCCCCCTGTCTTCAGCTACATAGGGGAATCTTCCTCTTTATTTTGGGGCAGGGCCTGATACTGTTGCCTCAGTACCATCAGTTGGACGGTATTGACGTGGTCTTTTACAAAGGCAACAAGCTTAGTTATTATGCATGGACCAAAAGTAAGTATTAATAGTAGCACTATTAGAGGGCCCACCAGGGTGGAAATTAGTGTTGTTAACCACAGGGACTGTTGGAACCAGGACTCAAATTAATTTTGAGACTTTTTTTTTTTTTTGGATTTAGCCCTTTTCTTATCTTGGCCAGGGACTCCCTGATTACCCCTGAGTGATTTACATAAAAACAATGTTTTTCCCCTAACACAGCACATAGGCCCCCTGAGAGACTTCATACTCAAGATACTTTTTGGGAATTGGGGCGGAGGTCTCTTTCTTCTGTAATTTCTTCCTGCTGTGCATGGGCGTAGGCCTGCCTAGCAGAGCAGAAGTCTCTCTACCTGATCTAAGTTGGGGTTTTTCACATCTGAAACCAGCTTTTACCCTTGTAGTTGCAGCAATTTAGTTGGCTCCTCTCAGAGATGAAATAGACAAGGGCTAAACAAGAGACCTAACAGGATGGTCATCTCTGGTCCCCCGAAACAAGGCAACATTTGGGGTGAGGGTTACAGGGTTTGTGACCCCTTCTGATTGGTTGGTGGTGAGGCAACAGAGCAGTGCTCCAAGAATCTTGTGTTCAGTCTGAAGTCTTTTACCTGGGTGGGGGCTCAAAGACATTGTTATGTATATTTCTTTGAGTAGGAACCAGGACTCTGTCTGGAGGCTGCACCAACCTTTGATGGTTTCTGTTTTCGTATCCCCTCCCTTCCCTGGTTAGCAATTGTTTGAATCTGTGCTTTGGAATTCAGGGAAGGCCAAGGAGGCTGAACAAAGTCTATATCCTACAGATAAGAAATGGAGAACACAGAGCAGATCTGTACTCCAGAGCCCCACAGAGTCCCGCTCAGTTTTAATTTTAGGGAACTAGGCAACAATGACTATGGTAACTTCCTGTCAAAATGGGGCATAGGACTGCCCCAGTTTGGAACAATACAAGCTCTAATCTGAAGGTACACCCAGAGCATCACCTAGTTATTTTCCAGGATATCTGAACCGTAGCTACTCTATTTTGACTTTTAATTGTAAACTATTTTTTTAATAGCCAAAGCAGATTTTACCGTTAATGACAGTGTTTTTCTAGATATGAGAAGATGCAAGAATTGGGACTCAAAATCTTTTCCTGAAAAGATCTAACTATCTGACAGCCTGTTCTGCCAGTTTTTCCCAGAGCACAGAGTGCCTCATTCCTGATTTTCACCCTGAACTCTTTTCAGGGGCTTGCAGCGGCCATGATTTAATCTTTGTAGATGCAGATGGCAAGTGTCAGTCTTCGGTTGGCAGAGCCCCTTTTTGCTCATAAACTTGACCATGAGTATGAGGGGAGCACTTCGTGACCATTTTATCCTGTGGTGCTGAGAGTGTCCATTCTCAGGTAAACAGGCCACTCAATGTGCTGTTACTGGACTAGGCCATGAAACAGTATCTAAAATTCTCTGGACCACCTGTCTTACTAGCTTTTTGGTCCAGGAGAATATCCCCTCTTGTTGCTTCTTGCCATATCTAGAGTTACACTGTTACCATCATCGATCTCATATGGGACTGTATATTATTCTATTAGAGGCCTCACACACATACAGTGTAAGAAACAGCAATTTTGTAAAACAGGTGAAATACAAATAACATAGCCAGCAGTATTAGTAAAGTCACAAGTAAGACTTATGTTAAGAACTTTCATTAGATGTAGCCCAGTATATCTTCAGGTCATCTGACTTAGTCTTTCCTGTAGAATCTTTATCTTCCAGGGAAATTATATATTGGCACCATCTATAAGGAACATAGCCCAGTTTTTCAGTGTCACTAGACTGATTATCTTTAGTATGATTTAATTTTTTAAAGTAAAGTTTCTCAGGGCCAGCCAGTTAGAGTCTGGTAATAGAGAAATTCACCAAGGTGACCCAGAACTAGACATAGGTTATTGGCCACAAACCCAACAATTGGATTGATTTTTAAAACTAGCATAGGATCAGGCCTATGATAGAAAAGCATTTGACTTATATGCAAAGGTCTAAGAAGTCAAGAAAACATAAATGATCATACGAATCAGGTCCCGCATCTCGGGGAAGCTGTCTCCCTCTGATGTCGTCGTCTTCTCATCCTGGTGTAGTGTAGTTTCTCCTGATAAAAAAGTCCTTCCATCCATGTTGGAGACAGTCCCTTAAATTATGTCTTTTTCCAGTCCTGGTTGCAGGTCATGAGGCATCTGATCTTCATCCAAAGATAGATTACTGAGATAAGCTTCAGAAACAAACTTAGGGTGTTCTTCAAGAATTCAATTAAATTTTACATTAACATTACATAACAGCAAAGAACTATCTAAGAGATGAGTCTTACTAGATGCAGACCTCCATTAACAAACAGATATTTAACATTTCGAAATATCTTTTTTTTCCCTTAAAGTTACCCTTATTTTTATTAAATATAACCAAATGAAGGCTAGTTTGTTTGCAAAATAGGTCTGTTTTTACTGATTTTGGTCTAATGATTTTTATAACCATAATTGATTATAGGCTTTTTATTTTGCTGAAACATTTATAGAGTCTCAGACTGAACTTTTAAAATAAAACAGGGCTGGGAATCTCACACCAAAGGCTTATCACAGATTTTGCCTAACAAATCTAGGTGAATTTTTCCCTTTTTAAGGTCTCAAAAATTTCTTGAGATTTTTGTATCCGTGAGATAACCTTCCTAACTCATTTGATAAACTTACTGGGAACCTAAGAACTTCCAATTTTTGGAGGAGTCAGATAGAAAATATAATTCTTTTGTTTATAACGTTTAATTTTACCAAAGTATTGTCATAATTAGTTTGAGAGGAAGATTTCCCCTACTCCCTGAAAACATAAGATTCAACCCCATAATTTTTCAGATAGAAACCATAAAAGTTATAAGCATATTCACTGGTTCATTCAGTCCTTTCGCTAACTTTTGTGATGTTATCAGGTTTTCCATTAAAATACCAGGACATATCAGAATGTTAAAAACTGCATATAATTTTTAGGATATCTGTATTAGTAATTTTACCCTATATTATAATATGAGCAGATGTATTACTCATTTGATAATCTTTTTTATGTAATTTAACCAACCAAATAAACACAGTTTAATATCTCTCTTTGGGATGCTTCAGGGGCCCTCCAAAGCACCCCAAAGTTAGCTAGAAGCCAAAAGTGCTTCATAGAATAATTTAGGAAGTTTTGTCAACAAATATCAGAAAGGTTTTGAGCACTCAGTCAGATGGGACTATAGGTCACTGTGAAACAATAGCTATTCACTCAGCCAAAGTAACAATATGGGATTTCAGAGGCAAATACAGAACAGACCATTTAAGAGGCAAATGAACTTAAATCTATTGTTAAATGCAGTTTAACATCTGAAGAAAGTGTGTCTTTTTAACAGAGAGAAAAGCCAAATTCAAGTTTTTGTGCCAGCTTATTTTTAGTCATTAGCAGTCCCAAATTTCTTTAGCTTCTTTGTAAGAGGAAACTAATGTTCAGTAATAAATGTTTTAAAATTTTACTCTATTTGGAAATGAGCTAGCTAGTCAGTGAACTTCCATCACTTAGTTTAGCACAACTCAATTCAAGTTACCCCAATTTGGACAGACTATTTCAGACAGACCTTCCTAAAGCATAATTATTTTTAATAGAGTTTCTCTAAAAGCTCATATCTCATTTATAATATATATGTATTTTTAACGTTAAGTACTCTAAGACATGTCTATATTAAATAGGTCAACAAACAAACATTAATATCAGGTATTTAACACTGAATATTTCCCAGTTTACATAAACCTGAAATTTATTGTTTAATTTAGAATTACTTGATTTGTAAGCGCTTACCTTTTTTAAGCCAAATAAATAGATCTCATATACAAATTAACCTCAAAAATATTACCCAGAGACAGAGACATACCAAGACATATTTAGACAGACACAGTGCAAGATCTAGCGTCAAGTCTTTTTTTTTTTTTAATATATTTGTATCAGAGAAAACAAGGCACTTTGGGAGCGTTACGGCTCACTCTCTTACACATACATCATTTTAGACAGAAAGTAAAAACTGGTTAGTTTCTCAAATGAGTTAACTGAGTAAAGTTAATACAATAACAAAATTGCTCCCTAGCCCTTCCTGAGGCACGGGATGAGGTGCATCTCTGGGCAACCCCTGGTATCCCAGGTCAGCTGGACCCCGGTAGAGCTCAAAGCCTGACGAGCCCAGGAAGCCTGACAACTCTCCTGAGCAAAAGCCCCTAGCTTGGGGCACTGCCCTCCTCCCCAAGCAGGTTGGGTGGGGGGGACTGCAGTGGGAGGCAGGCAGAGAGCAGAGCTGGGATACAGTGGGAATGCTTAAGCAGGGTCACCAAAGCCACAGAGACCTCAATCTGTCCGAGCTAGCACTGCAGAGCCGGAGGATTGGTGCCACGGGAAGAGATTTCACATTAGTCCTGACAACACCACCTCAGCTCTGCGGTGACACTGGCCAGGGTCGTTTCTGAGGGGCGCGCAAGCTTCTGATGGAGGCGAACTGGAGCTCAGGCCAGCTGCTCTGAGCCTCCAAGGGATCGCTGAGCCTGCCCCCTCCCCATGGCTGTTCCTTTGGAATGTTCTCATCTCACAACCAAGGCAGAGCCACAAGTCACTTCTGACACTGCCGACTGGAAGCTGGGCCCCTGGGCCACAGGAATGGGGGCAGGTCCCCTGGGCTGGGCAGAACAGGGAAGGGAGGCAGCTCCTTGCCTTCAGCCCTCAGAGTCCTTAGGGGCCATTGCTCCACACCCTCACCAGCCTCAGCCCAGTTTAAATAATCACTAAACGACATTCTACAATTACAGAATTCCAAAGACACACAATTACCTGCACAGGGTCCTTTATCATCTTAAAGGGCTCTGGGTTTAAAGAAGCTTTTTTTTTTTTTCTCAGTGTCAGGAGTTAGAGATGGTCTAGATAAGTGTTTTTAAGAGCCCTGGTCTCAAGGCACAGGGAAAGAAAATCAAGTTCTAACAAATGGCGGCAGGTCTAAACCACATGGTGGCCAGACAAAGCAAAATGGCCATCAAAAATCACTACACAGATCACAGAGTTAAAACACACACATATAAACCCAGCAGTCCTCATCAAAGTGAAAGTGAAGTCGCTCAGTCATATCAGACTGTTTGCGACCTGTGGACTGTAGCCCACCAAGCCTTTCCGTAACATCAAAGATTTTAAGGGAGGAAAGGAAGCCAGGTTGAAAGAAGAAGGGGGAGGAGGTGGGAGAGGGGGCAAAAGGGGTGGCCTTACAGACGTCTCCTGCAACCTACAGATACCCAGGCATTACGGGACTTTTCCCTGGGCTTCCAGAGAAGGGAGGACTGGAACTCGGCCCTACCAGAAATCAGAACCAGAATTTGAGTTCTCTGCCAAGAGGAGGTGATCAGTCTCCAATCCTCAGCTCAGGCTGAGGGCCCTTCGACCAGATTTCTGCATCCAGGACCAGGGGACTAGAAAAACAGGGAGGGATAGGAAGGGTTAAGAAGAGGAAAGAGAGAGGGAAGGAGAGAGAGATCAATAAAGTCTCTTGTTTCTTACCGGTCAGGGCACTCTGGCCAGTTGTCCATGTCAGGAGGAGACCAGGGACAAAAGGGTCCCAGTTGTGGCTGCTGGGTCTGGTCCATTGGCAGGCAAGCTGGCCCCTGAGTACCCCGAGTGGTCAGGAAGTCAGTCTCGGCTTTTTCACCAATCCTGGCAGGACGTCCACAGAGCCAGCTGCCTCCCCAGCACAATGTCAGGCCTCGGCCTTACACTGGTCTTAACCAGAAAACAGAGCCAGCCGCCTCCCCAGCACGATGCTGGGCCTCAGCCTTACACTGGACTTAACCAGAATTAACACCGGTGTTCAGAGATCTCTCCTCCTAGTGAGGAAACCCCTTCTGCCAGGAGAGTGTTATTCTTCCCAGTTAAAGGGATCCCGGATGAGCCCCCAAATGTTATGCCCAGAGTCCGAGTCCCCAAAACTGAGAGAATAAGACATCCACAGCAATGCAAAAGCATAAAGGGGTTTATTACTAGCTCGAGCCAGGGCCCAGGTTTCATCCAGCACAGTGGAATCCAACAAGGGCCCCAAGCTCTAAATCACATATACTTTTATACAGACGGTTCTTTGTTTCTGTAACAGCATAGCTGATTGGTTAAACCATACACGCACGTGGGACTTTTAAACCTCGCATCCCTATCTGGATTGGCTCGGGTCTGGTGCGGGTGGGGGGCTATAGGGATTTTTCTGATCGGTCTAGCTACACTGCCTGTGGGAGTTCCCAGAGCCTCAGCTTTCCTCAGGCCTAGCCTGCCCCTTAGAGCCTGTCCTGGCTTCAGTTTGGTCCTAACAGCCCCAGCAAGATGGTAGGAGAGGTGAAATCTCATTTAGAATCAAACCCTGTACCAGCCAGAGATGCTCAGAGTACTCAAACAAACCTTGTGAGCAGCAGGACCCAGAGACCCCGACAGACAGAGACAGAGCTGTGCTTGACTGTCTCTTGCAAAGGTACAGGTCAGTGGTGGCCTGCCACAGGGGCAGGGACTCTGGGTGCAGCAGACCTGGGTATGACCTAAGCCCTCCAGGAGGAGGTCGCCATTAACCCCACCAGAGAGCTGCCAGAACTTACACAGGACTGGGGAAATAGACTCTTGGAAGCCACAAGCAGACCCTTGGGTGCACCAGGACCCAAGAGAAAGGAGCAGTGACCCCACAAGAGACTGATCCAAACTGCTGGTGAGTGTCCAAGAGGCTCTGGCAGAGGCGTGGGTCAATGGTGGCCTGCTGCAGGGTCCGGGGCACTGAGTGCTGCAGTGCATCCATGGGACCTTTTGAAGGAGGTCCCATTTTCTTCATTACTTCCACTATAGTTTGGCCTCAGGTTAAACAACAGGAAGGGAACACAGGCCCACCCATGAACAGAAAATTGGATTAAAGATTTACTGAGCATGGCTCTACCCATCAGAACAAGACCCAGTTTCCCCCTCAGTCAGTCTCTCCCATCAGGAAGCTTCCATAAGCCTCTAATCCTTATCCATCAGAAGGCAGAGAGAATGAAAACCAATCTCAGAAAACTAACCAAACTGATCACATGGACCACAGCCTTGTCTAACTCAATAAAACTATGAGCCATGCTATGTGGGGCCACCCAAGATGGACAGATCATGGTGGAAAGTTCTGACAAAACATGGCCCACTGGAGAAGGGAATGGCAAAACACTTCAGTATTCTTGCCTTGAGAACCCCATGAACAACATGAAAAGGCAAAAAGATATGATACTGAAAGATGAAACCCCCAGGTTGGTAGGTGCCCAATATGCTACTGGAGATCAGTGGAGAAATAACTCCAGAAAGAATGAAGAGATGGAGCCAAAGCAAAAACAACACCCAGCTGTGGATGTGACTGGTGATGGAAGTAATGTCTGATGCTGTAAAGAACAATATTGCATAGGAACCTGGAATGTTAGGTCCATAAATCAATGCAAATTGGAAGTGGTCAAACGAGACAGCAAGAATGAACATCAACACTTTAGGAATCAGTGAATTAAAATGGACTGGAATGGGTGAATTTAACTCAGATGACCATTATATCTACTACTGTGGGCAAGAATCCCTTAGAAGAAATAGAGTAGCCATCATAGTGGAAAAAAAAAGAGTCCGAAATGCAGTACTTGGATGTAATCTCAAAAACGACAGAATGTTCTCTATTCGTTTCCAAGGCAAACCATTCAGTATCATCACAGTAATCCAAGTCTATGCCCCAACCACTAATGCTGAAGAAGCTGAAGTTGAATGGTTCTATGAAGGTCTACAGGACATTCTAGAACTAACACCTCAAAAAGATGTCCTTTTCATTATAGGGGACTGTAATGCAAACGTAGGAAGTCAAGAGATACTTGGAGTAACAGGCAAATTTGGCCTTGGAGCACAAAAAGCAGGTCAAAGGCTAATAGAGTTTTGCCAAGAGAACACACCGGTCATAGAAAATACCCTCTTCCAACAACACAAGAGAAGACTCTACACATGGACATCACCAGATGGTCAACACCGAAATCAGATTGATTATATTCTTTGCAGCCAAAGAAGGAGAAGCTCTATACAGTCAGAAAAAAAAAAAAAGACCAGGAGCTGACTGTGGCTCAGATCATGAACTCCTTATTGCCAAATTCAGACTTAAATTGAAGAAAGTGGGGAAAACCACTAGACCATTCAGGTATCACCTAAATCAAATCCTTTATGATTATACCGTGGACATGACAAATAGATTCAAGGGATTAGATCTGATAGACAGAGTGCCTGAAGAGCTATGCATGGAGGTTTATGACATTGTACATGAGACAGGGATCAAGACCATCCCCAAGAAAAAGACATGTAAAAAGGCAAAATGGTTGTCAGAGGAGACCTTACAAATAGCTGTGAAAAGAAGAGAAATGAAAGGCAAAGGAGAAAAGGAAAGATATACCCATCTGAATGCACAATTCCAAAGAATAGCAAGGAGAGATAAGAAAGGCTTCCTCAGTGATCAGTGCAAAGAAATAGAGGAAAACAATAGAATGGGAAAATTAGAGATACCAAGGGAACATTTCATGCAAAGATGGGCTCGATAAAGGACAGAAATGGTATGGACCTAACAGAAGCAGAAGATATTAAGGAGAGGTGGCAAGAATACACAGAAGAACTGTACAAAAAAGATCTTCATAACCCAGATAACCATGGTGGTATGATCACTCACCTAAAGTCACATCCTGGAATATGAAGTCAAGTGGGCCTGAGGAAGCATCACTACGGATAAAGCTAGTGGAGGTGATGGAATTCCAGTGGAGCTATTTCAAATCCTAAAAGATGATGCTGTGAAAGTGCTGCACTCAATATGCCAGCAAATTTGGAAAACTCAGCAGTGGCCACAGGACTGGAAAAGGTCAGTTTTCATTCCAATCCCAAAGAAAGGCAATGCCAAAGAATGCTCAAACTACCGCACAATTGCACTCATCTCACACGCTAGTAAAATAATGCTCAAAATTCTCCAAGCCAGGCTTCAGCAATACGTGAACCGTGAACTTCCAGATGTTCAAGCTTGTTTTAGAAAAGGCAGAGGAACCAGAGATCAAATTGCCGACATATGCACTGGATGATGGAAAAAGCAAGAGAGTTCCAGAAAAACATCTACTTCTGCTTTATTGACTATGCCAAAGCCTTTGACTGTGTGGATCACAACAAACTGTGGAAAATTCTGAGAGAGATGGGAATACGAGACCACCTGACCTGCCTCCTGAGAAATCTGTATGCAGATCAAGAAGCAACAGTTAGAACTGGACATGGAACGACAGACTGGTTCCAAATCAAGAAAGGAGTATGTGAAGGGTATATATTGTCACCCTGCTTATTTAACTTCTATGCAGAGTACATCAAGTGAAATGCCAGGCTGGATGAAGTACAAGCTGGAATCAACATTGCCAGGAGAAATATCAATAACCCCAGATGTGCAGATGACACGACCCTTATGACAGAAAGTGAAGAACTAGAGCCTCTTGATGAGAGTGAAAGAGGAGAGTGAAAAAGCTGGCTTAAAACTCAACATTCAAAAAACAAAGATCATGGCATCCAGTCCCATCACTTCATGGCAAATAGATGGGGAAACAATGGAAACAGTGAGAGACTTTATTTTGGGGGGCTCCAAAATCACTGCAGATGGTGACTGCAGCCATGAAATTTAAAAATGCTTGCTCCTTGAAAGAAAAGCTACGACCAACCTAGACAGCATATTCATATTAAAAAGCAGAGACATTACTTTGCCAACCAAAGTCCATTTAGTCAAAGTTATGGTTTTTTCCAGTAGTCATGTATGGATGTGAGAGTTGGACTATAAGGAAAGCTGAGCGTCAAAGAATTGATGCTTTTTATCTGTGGTGTTGAAGACTCTTGACAGTCCCTTGGACTGTAAGGAGATCCAACCAGTCAATACTAAAGGAACTCAGTCCTGAATATTCATTGGAAGGACTGATGCTGAGCTAAAGCTCCAATACTTTGTCACCTGATGCGAAGAACTGACTCACTGGAAAAAAACCCTGATGCTGGGAAAGATAGAAGGCAGGAGGAGAAGAGGGTGACCCAGGATGAGATGGTTCGATGGCATCACTGACTAAATAGACGTTTGAGTAAACTCCGAGAGTTGGTGATGGACAGGGAGGCCTGGAGTGCTGCAGTCCATGGAGTCACAAAGAGTCGAACACAATTGAGCAACTGAACTGAACTGATTGATCTCCTGTTGGCTGTTCCTGAATTGTATCCTCATAATAAAACAGTAGTCTAAGTACAGAGCTTTTGGTGATTTCTTTCACTTGTTCTATGAAATCACTAAAACTAAAATGGGGATGGGGTTCAGGGGACATCCCAAATTTGTAGCCAAGTAGGACAGAGGTTAGACAAGACTGTGGTCCTAGTGTGATTAGATTGACTAGTTTTCTGTGAGTATGGTTTCAGTGTGTCTGCCCTCTGATGCCCTCTTGCAACACCTTCCATCTTACTTGGGTTTCTCTTACCTTGGGCTTGGGGTATCTCTTCACAGCTGCTCCAGCAAAGGGCAGCCACTGCTCCTTACCTTGGATGAGGGGTATCTCCTCACCGCCACCCTTCCTGACCTTCAACGTGGGATGGCTCCTCTAGGCCCTCCTGCGCCCGTGCAGCCACCACTCATTGGACGTGGGGTTGCCTCTCCCAGCCGCTGCCCCTGGCCTTGGGCATGGGGTTTTGTGGCTCCTCTCAGCCATCACCCCTGACCTCGGTCAGATTGGCTGCTATCAAAAAGTCTACAAACAATACACCCTGGAGAGGGTGAGGAGAAAAGGGAACCCTCTTACACTGTTGGTGGGAATGCAAACTATTATAGCCACTATGGAGAACAGTGTGGAGAGTCCTTAAAACCTGGAAATAGAACTGCCATACGACCCAGCAATCCCACTGCTGGGCATACACACCAAGGAAACCAAAATTGAAAGAGACATGTGTACCCCAATGTTCATCGCAGCACTGTTTACAATAGCCAGGACATGGAAGCAACCTAGATGTCCACTGGCAGACGAATGGATAAGAAAGCTGTGGTGCATATACACAATGGAATATTACTCAGCCATTAAAAAGAATACAGTGGAATCAGTTCTAATGAGGTGGATGAAACTGGAGCCTATTATACAGAGTGAAGAAAGCCAGAAAGACAAACACCAGTACAGTATACTAATGCAGAGTTGGTGATGGACAGGGAGGCCTGGCGTGCTGCAATTCATGGGGTCACAAAGAGTCAGACACGAGCGACTGAACTGAACTGAATGCATATATACGGAATTCAGAAAGATGGTAACGATGACCCTATATTCGAGACAGCGAAAGAGACACAGATGTATAGAACAGTCTTTTGGACTGTGTGGGAGAAGGTGAGGGTGGAATGATTTTAAAGAATAGCATTGAAACATGTATATTATCATATGTGAAACAGATCGCCAGCACAGGTTCAATGCATGAGACAGGGTGCTCAGGGCTGGTGCACTGGGATGTCCCTGAGGGATGGGATGGGGAGAGAGATGGGAGGGGGTTCAGGGTGGCGAACACATGTACACCCATGGCTGATTTGTGTCAATGTGTGGCAGAAACCACTACAATATTGTAATTAGCCTCCAATTAAAAGAAATTAATTTTTTTTAATCCTGCAGGTGTTTTACACTGTAAAAGCACCTGAATTTCCATTAGCTACATGTTATGTGCTCAGTAGCAACAAATAGCTAGAGGCTCCCATTTTAGACATTTCAGATCTGGAAAATCCCCAAGTATTTTTAGATTAAATATCACACTCCTAAAATTCCAATGGTTCAAAAACAGACAAGGAAAAGTGAGTGGTAATGAAATGACAATGTATCAAAATGTATGGGAAGTATCAAAAGCAGACCTTAGAGGGAAAGAAAAAGTTTCAGTTCAGTTCAGTCACTCAGTCATGTCAGTGGACAATTACATGAGCGAAAATGGAGCAAAGGGCAGTCATTACTTTCTCTGGTTTAGCACTTTTCTGATTAAAGATGTCAATGTTGCTATTATGTTTGGCCTGTTGTTTAAGTCACCTGCTCCAAATCAGAGCATCTCAGGCATCTCTTCAGCTGAGCTGAGCACCTGACAGCGTTAAACAACTTGATGTCATGGTTCCAACAGCTTAAACGGAATGAATATTTTTAAAAAACACAATTTATGAAAAAAGAAAGAAAATCTGAATAGCTATCTTAAAGAAAAATAAAAATGGCTGTCAAAACATCAGGCTCAGATAATTTCATTGATGGGTTTTATCACATGTTTCATGAAGAAATTACACCAATTTTAAGCAAGATTTTCATGAAGTGAAAGAGAAGAGCTTTATCTGCTTTTAAAGCCTGATAAAAGCTTTTAAAATACAGGATATTATCTGGTGTTCTGTGACAACCTAGAGGGGTAGCATGCGGTGAGAGGTGGGAGGGAGGTTCAATAGGGAGGGGACATATGTATACCTATTACTGATTCATGTTGATGTGTGGCGGGAATCAACATAATGGTTGTTTAGTCGCTAAGTTGTGTCCGACTCTTGTGATCCCATCGACTGTAGCCTGTCAGGCTCCTCTATCCATGGAATTCTTCAGGCAAGAATACTGGAGCTGGTTTCCATTTCCTTCTCCAGGGGCTCTTCCTGACACAGAAATGGAACCCAGTTCTCCTGCATTGCAAGCAGATTCTTTACCAACTGAGCTACAAGGGAAGTCCAATCAATACAATATTGTAAAGTAATTATTCTCCTATTAAAAATTATTAAAAATACAGGATTTGAACAATGCTAATCAACTCTGAATATTCATTGGAAGGACTGAGGTTGAAGCTGAAGCTCCAATACTTTGGCCACCAGATGCAAAGACCCAAGTCATTGAAAAAGACCCTGATGCTGGGAAAGATGAAGGCAGGAGAAGGGGACAACAGAGGGTGAGATGGTTGGATGGCATCGCCAACCCAATGGACAAGAGTTTGAGCAAACTCCGGGAGATGGTGAAGGACAGGGAAGCCGGGCATGCTTCATTCCATGGGGTCACAAAGAGTCAGACACAACTGAGCAGCTGAACAACAACAATCAGATCACTGGGATCTAACAGATGTAGAAAATTTGCTTCAGCCAACAATAAAAAACATATTCTTATCAAGAGGACATGAATATCCTCCAGGATAAACTATATGTGAGGTTACAAAACAGGTCTCCACAAATATTAAAAGGTTGAAGTCATACAAAATATCTTTTGGATCACAATGGAATGAAACTAGAAATCATAAGCAGAGGGAAAGCTGGAGAAGCTACAAATATGTGGCAATTAAACAATGCACTGTTAGGTAACCAATGGGTCAAAGAAGAAATCATGAGGGAAATTTGAAAATACATTAAGAAAAGGACCCCAAATAGCCAAAACAATGTTGAAAAAGAAAAACGTTGGAGGTCTCACACTTCCTGTCTGCAAAACTTATTACAGAGGTACAGAAATCAAACCAGTGTGGCACTAGCATAAAGACAGAATATAGACCAATGGAGTAAAACAGAGAGTCAAAAAAATAAACCCTTGCATAAATGGTCAAATGATTTTAAACAAAGATGCCAAGATCATTCAATGGAGAAAAGCGGTCTCTTTAATAAGTTGTGTTGGGTAAACTGGGCATCCGCATACGATATAATGAAGCTGTACTCTTACCTTACACCATAAACAAAATATAACTCAATATGGATCACAGACCTAAAACTAAAACTGTTCGAAAATATAGGGGAACCAGTTAATAACACTGCATTTGGCAGTGATTTCTTGGCTGACACCAAAATCAAAAGCAACAAAAGTAAAAATAGATAAATTGGACTACATCAAATTTTAAAACTTTTATACAGGAAAAGGCACAATTAGCATAGTGGAAAGGCAGCTTATGGAATAGAGAAGATATTTGCAAATCATATATCTGATAAGGTGCTAAAATCCAGAATTCATTAAAAAAAAAGAAACACTCTTGCAGTTCAACATCAGCAGCAGCAGCATCAAAGGACTTGCATAAACTGTTCTTCAAAGGAGAAATGCAAATAACCAAAAGGACTTGAAGCGATGCTCAACATAAATAGTCATTGAGGAAATGCAAATAAAACCCCAGTGAGATGTCACTTTGCATTGATTAGGATGACTGCTATCTAAAATAATACTAGAATTAATAAAAATGTGGAGAAATTAGAACTATTATGCACTGCTTGTGAGAATGTAAACTGAGTCAACTGCTATGAAAAACACTATAGTGGTTTCACAAAAAATTAAACATAGAATTACCATATGATCCAGCAATTCCACTTTTAGGTATCAGAACCCTAAGAAAAACAGGTTCTCAAACAGACATTTGTAGATGTTCATAATAATATTATTCATAGTAACTAAAATATGGAAACACCTCAAATGTCTGTTGAGTTTTTGATAGGGATTGCATTGAGTCTGTAGATTGCTTTGGGTAGTATAACGATGTCATAACAATACTGCGTCCCCGTCCATAAATAAATAAAACACAATGTGGTCCATCTATTCACAAAATATTATTCAACCTTAAAAAGGAATGAAATGCTGACACATGATACAATGCAGGTGAATCTTGAAGACATGTTAATGGAAATAAACCAGTCACAAAAGGACAGTTGTTGCCTGGCTCTATATATGATATCCCTAGAGTAGTTAAATTCAGAAACAGAAAATAGAATGATGGTTTCCAGAGACTGAGGGGAGAGGATAGGGAGTTGGCATTTAGTGGATGAAGAGTTTCAGTTTGGGAAGCTGAAAAGATTCTGGAGACGGATCTTAGTGATGGTTGCACAATAATATCTATATACTTAATTCTACAGAACTTTATATTTAAAATGGTTAAGATAGCAAATTTTATATAATGTACATTTTAGCACAATAAAGATTTATGAAACACACATATAAATCCACTCCAATGTTTCTGTTCCAACACTGGGTTACATGGGGTACAATATGCCAAGTTGGTACA
The DNA here is from genome assembly GCF_042477335.2 of Ovis canadensis. Taxonomy (NCBI): domain Eukaryota; kingdom Metazoa; phylum Chordata; class Mammalia; order Artiodactyla; family Bovidae; genus Ovis; species Ovis canadensis. The sequence goes on along the minus strand of NC_091253.1, from coordinate 24,538,018 downwards.
ACTAAAGTGAAAAAACTTCAGAACACTGTACACGTCTTGATCTGCAGTGTGGCTCAAAACTGTTATAGGTACCTGCCATGATGCACAGAAACCAGCATTTAGCTTGTTTGGCCTCAGCTTGGCTCCAGGCTGGCCTTGGTCATGGCTTCAACCTTGACTATTATTTGTTGGTGCTGGCCTTCATTTGTGGCATAGCCATAAATGTACTTGTCTTTGGGTTTCACCTGTTGTTACTGTTAAGTTGCTAAGTTGTGCCTGACAGTTTTGTGACCCTACAGACTGGAGCCTGCCAGGCTCCTCTGTCCATGGGATTTCCGAGGCAAGAGTGATGGAGTGGGTTGTCATTTCCTTCTCCAGGGAATTTTCCCAACACAGTGATCAAGCCCAAGTCTCCTGCATCGGCAGGCAGGTTCTTTACCACCAAGCTACCAGGGAAGTTGAGTTTCACTTGACTCTCCATCTTCTTCTTGGCACTCAGACTACTTTTTACTCCAGTATAGGTTACTTGTGGCCTTGGACTCTATCCTTCCCTTTGCCTTAGAGAGGAGGAGATGGAGAGAGAAAGAGGGAATACGGGAAAGACAAAAGGAAGGAAGAAGAAAGAGACAGAGTCGGAGATAGAGAAGGAACAGTGTGTTAAAAAAAAAAATCCTCTATTTTGCTAAAGAAATCAATCCAAGAAGAAGATAACACAATTGTAAGTACATATGCACCCAATATAGAGGCACCTAAATATATAAAGTAAACATTAACAGACATAAAAGGAGAAACTGACATTAACACAATAACAGTAGGGGACTTTAACACCAAACTTATATCAATGAACTGATGAACCAGACAGAAAATCAATAAAGAAACATTAGCCTTAAGTGGTACCTTAGATCAGAAGTATTTAATAGATATATAGAGACCATTTCATCCAGAAGCAGTAGAATATATATTCTAATCAAGCACTCATGGGTCATCCTCCAGGGTAGATCACAGGCTAAACCACAGTACAAGCGTTGGTAAATTTAAGAAGGCTGAAGTCATAGCAAACATCATTTCCAATCATAATGCTATGAAACTAAAAACCAACTACCAAAAAAAATTAAAAACCACACACACACATAAATAAAAACATGTAGATGCTAAACAATATACTATAAAAACAACCAATGGGTCACTGAAGAAATCAAAAGGAAATCAAAAATACCTGGAGATGAAAGAAAACAAAACCACGATAATCCAAAATCTATGGATACAGCCAAAGCAGTTATAAAAGGGACATTGATACCATACAAACCTACCTTAGAAAATCAGAAAATCTAATACAGACAACCTAAAAAAGGGGAAAAGAAAAAACAAAACCAGACTTAGCAGAAACAAAGAAATCCTAAAGGTCAGAGCAGAAATCAGTGAAACAGAGACTAAAACAATAGAAAAGATCAGTGAAACTAAGAGCTAGTCCTTTGAAACTTAAAAAAAGAGAAATCTTTAGGTAAACTCACTAAGAAAAAAGAGAGGGCCCACATCCATACAATCAGAAGTGAAAAGGAAGTTACAACTGACATGAGAGAAATACAAAGGGTCATAAGAGATTACTATGGAAAAGTATAAGTCAATAAAATGGATACTCTAGAAGAAATGGACACATTGCTAGAGTGTACAATTCCCTAAGACTGAGTCAGAAAGAAATAGAAAACATAAACAGACCAATTACCAGTAATCAAACTGAATCAGTAATTTTAAAATTCCCAACAAAGCCCCAAGACCGGGTGGTTTCACATGTGACTTCTACCAAACATTTCAGGAAGAGGTAACATCTACCTTCTCAAACTATTCCCAAACATTGCAGAGGAAAGAACATTTCTGAACTCATTCTACAAGGTTAGCATGACCCTTACACCAAACCAGACAAAGATATCACACAAAAAAAGAAAATTATAGGTCAATATCGCTGATGAACATAGGTGCAAAAATCCTCAAGAAAATATTATCAAACTGAATACAACAATACATTAAAAGAATCATAAACCATGATCAAGGGGGATTTTCCCCAGGGATTCAAGGATGGTTCAATATCCACAAACCAATCAATCAATGCAATATACCACATTAGCTACTTGAAGAATAAAAAACACACAATCTCTCAATAGATGCATAAACAATGCTGACAAAAGTCAACATATTTTTATGATAAAAATAAACTCTCAACAATGTGGGTATACCTCAGCATAATCAAAGACATGTATGACAAGCTCAGCTGGCTTCCCAGGTGGCTCAGTGGTAAAGAATTTGCTTGCCAATGCAGGAGACATGGATTCGATTCCTGGATCAGGAAGATCCCTTAGAGGAGGAGATGGAAACCCACTCCAGTATTCTAGGCTGGGAAATTCCATAGGTACAGGAGCCTGATGGGCTACAGTCCATAGGGTTGCATAGAGTCAGACACAACTGACTGACTGAGCATGCACCTATGACAAGCTCACAGTTAACATCAGACTCAATAGTGGAAAGCCGAAAGCATTTCCTCTAAGATGAGAAATAAGACAAGGATGCCCACATTCAACACTTTTATTCAACATAGCATTGGAAGTCCTAGCCACAACAATTAGACAAGAAAAAAATTTTTAAGGAATCCAAATTGGAAAGGAAGAAGCAAAACTGTCACTATTTGCAGATGGCATGATACTACATACAGAAATTCCCAAGTTCAGTTCAGTTCAGTCACTCAGTCGTGTCCGACTCTTTGCAACCCCATGAATCGCAGCACGCCAGGCCTCCCTGTCCATCACCAACTCCTGGAGTTCACTCAAACGTCCATCGAGTCAGTGATGCCATTCAGCCATCTTGTCCTCTGTCATCCCCTTTTCCTCCTGCCCCCAATCCCTCCCAGCATCAGAGACTTTTCCAATGAGTCAATTCTTCCCATGAGGTGGCCAAACTACTAAAACTCATAAATGAATTTCATCAAGTTGCAGGATGCAAAAATAGTATACATAAATCTGTTATATTTCTATGCATTACAAATAAACTATCCAGAGAGAAATTAAGAATGCATTCACACTCACATCAAAAAGAATAAAATACCTGGGAATAAATCTAATAGGAGGTAAAAGACCTATACTTGGAAAACTAGAAGATACTGATGAAAGAAACTGAAAAAGACACAAACAGATGGAAAGATACTGTACTCATGGATTGAAGAATTAATATTGCTAAAATGATCATACTCCCTAAGGCTATCTACTGATTCAGTGCAATCCCTATCAAAACACCAATGGCATTTTTCACAGAATTAGAATAAATAATTATAAAATCATTATGAAAACACAGAAGAGCTTGGATAGTCAAAACAATCTTGAGAGAGAGAAGAAATAGCATTTCCTGATTTCAACCTATACTACAAAGCTGCAGCAATCAAAACAGCATAGTAGTGTCACAAAAATAGACAAATAGATCAATGTAGCAGAATAGAAAGCGTAGAAATGAATCTGCACTTCTATGGGTCAAAATCTACAATAAAGAAGGCAAAATATTCAAGGAGAAAAAGACGGTCTCTTCTATAAATGGTGTTGGAAAAACTGGACAGCTACAGAGAATTATTTGTAGTAATATCAACTTTCTCAATATCAATTATCAAAATAATCAAGATGGACTATTTCTCATACCATAAAAAAGACTCTTGAGAGTCCCTTGGACTGCAAGGAGATCCAACCAGTCAATCCTCAAGGAAATCAGTCCTGAATATTCATTGAAAGGGCTGATGCTGAAGCTGAAACTCCAATACTTTGGCCACCTGATGCGAAGAACTGACTCACTGGAAAACATCCTGATGCTGGGAAAGATTGAAGGCGGGAGGAGAAGGGGATGACAGTGGATGAGATGGTTGGATGGCATCACTGACTCAATGGACATGAATCTGAGTAAGCTCCAGGAGTTTGTCATGGACAGGAAGCCTGGCATGCTGCAGTCCATGGGGTCACAACGAGTCGGACAGGACTGAGCAACTGAACTAACTAATGCAAAAATAAGCTCAAAATAGATTAAATACTTAGATATAAGACTTGGAACCATAAAACTCCTAGAAGGAAACATAGATCACTCTTTTGGTCTTAACAATATTAATTTGGATCTGTCTCCTCAAATAAGGGGAACAGAAGCAAAAATAAAGGGGACCAAATCAAACTTAAAGGCTTTCACATGGCAGAGGAAACCATCAACAAAATGAAAAGGCCACTTACTGAATAATAGAAGATATTTGTAAAGATATATCTACCAAGGGGTTAATATCCAAAATATGCAAAGAACTCATACAAATAAACATCAAAAAATAAACAAGATTAAAAATAGACAGAGGGCCTTAATAGACATTTTTTCAAAGGATACATACAGATGGCCAACAGACACGTGAAAAGATGCTTATCATCATTCATCAGGGAAATGCAAATCAAAACCACAATGAGATAACACCTCACACCTGTCACAAAGGCTATCATCAAAAAGACAGCAAATAACAAGTGTTGGCGAGGGTGTGGAGAAAGGGGAATCCTCACGCACTATTCATGAGAATGTTAATTGGTGTAACCAGTATGGAAAACAGTATGAAGATTCATCAAAATACTAAAAATAGAACTGCCATATGATCCAGGAATTACACTCCTGGATATCTATCCAAAGAAAAGGAAAACACTGGTTAGAAATGGTAACATGTACCTCCAGTGTTCACTGCAGCATTAATCACAATAGTCAAGTTATACAAGCAACTTTAATCATTCATCAATAGATGAGTGGATAAGGAAGAGGTGGTATATACACAATGGAGTGTTAGCCATAAAAAAGAATGAAATCCTGCCATTTGGAGCAATATGGATGGATCTAGAGGGTATTCTGCTAAGTGAAATGTCACTCAAAGACAAATACTGTATGACTCACTTGTATGTGGAATCTGGAAAACAAAACAAATGAACAGATATACACAGGTGATTGTCAGGGAGTACAAAGAAAGGGCTGGGGGAGGAAAGAAATAGATGAGGGAGATTACGATGGACAAACTGCCAGTCATACAATAAACAAGTCACGAGGATGGAATGTACACTGTGGAGAATGGAGTCAGTAACTGTGCAGCTTCTTTGTGTGGTGACAGATGGTGACTGGAGGTGCTATGCCGATCATTTTTAAATGTACGGTGATATCAAATCACTGTGTCATACAATGGGGACTGACCTAGTACTGTAGGTAAATTACACTTCACAAACAAACTCATGGAAAAGGAGAACAGGTTTGTGGCTCCTAGAGACATGTGGGGAAGGGAGATTGGATGAAGGTTATCAAATGGTACAAACTTCCAGCTGAAAGATAAAGAAGTACTAGGAGTGTCATGTATGACACAATTAACATGATTACCACCATCGCATGTTATCTATGAAAGTTAAGAGAGCAAAATATTTCATCACAGGAAAAAACATTTCTCTGCCTGAATTTGTTACCTGTGTGACTGAATGTCACGAAATGTCTGGTGCATCATTGCACGATGCATGTAAGTTAAACCAACCTGCACACCTCAAACTCATCCAGTGTCTCCAGTAGGGTCACGACAGAGCTGAAAGGGAAAGCATCCTGCATTTTGAGTTCTTGCTCCAGCACTCGACTGGCATCTTCCTGTCCTAATCTGAACTCACACTCAAAACCAGCTGAAACTGGATGACCAGGTCAGCCCCTAGACTTGGAACAAAGTAACCCCTGAGCCCTGGAAAGGCTCTGCCCTCAGGTCCTGCCTCGCTCTACCTGTATCGTGGGGAACCTTTCTGTCTCAGACAGCACCAGGATGGACAGGCAGGCTCGGCCCACCACAGAGATCTCTGGAGGTGGAGCCTGAGAGGGCACAGCTAACTCAGGAGATGGGTGGACAAACACTGCCTCCCACGTGTGCCTGGAGCAGCCCTCAGCAGCATCCTCTTCATCCCACAGAAGGGCAGGATCCTCCTGGTCCATGTCCCTCATCAAGTGAGCACAACAGTGGGCTTTCTGACAGCAGAGCTGCCATGAGGGGGCTCACTGGGAAGACAGCAAGTGCTCAGGGAACCTGAGGACAAGGATACCCAGGGGGGGCTCCCCGCAGCCATGTGGGGAATGCACAGAGGACAGCGGGCAGCCTGGGGCCTGGGGGCTCGGGCCCCAGAGGAAGAAGAGGCCAGGAGATGGACAGTTCTGAGAGGTCTCAGTTTTGCAGCTCTGAGGATTGGGGAGCTGCCCGGTTTCCCTCCTCCTAAGATCCCCCCAAAACAAGCACTGGTAAGGTGGAGAGAGGCTGGACATCTGCCCACAGGACACCCCTCCTGCTGGTCTGGGCCTGGGTGCAGTCTGACAGGTGGATGAGGGCGGAGACAGGTGAGCCCCACCCCGCGTTCCTATGGGTGGGGCTCGCGGGTTCTGGGGGTTATAACAGGAGGGGCACCAGATGTGGCTCGCCAGAAGGAGTCTGAAGCCACTGGTGAGTAGACGTGGGAGGGAGGTGGGCTGGGGGGCCAGGCAGGGAGGGCTAGTCTTGGGGAGGGGAGGCAAGAGCCTGAAACGGAGGCACCCCGATGGGCCCACGGGCCTGTGTCGTCTCCAGGAGTCATGAAAGGCCCCCTTCTCGTCCTTCTGGTCCTCGTGCTGTGTGCAGAGCTTGGTGAGTGCCAGGGCACAGGGACCTGGCCCGCAGGGCATGGGTGGCAATGCCCTGCGAGAGGCTGTGGTTGTGAGCATGGAGGGGTCTGCCTTCTGGGAGCTGAGAGGGTGGGAAGGGGCCCCAGTTCCTACAGAGGGCGTGGAGGTGGTCACCCAGAGGGACGCTCCCACACAGCTCTGTCCTGCTGTGTGGGAGTCTGCAGCCAGCCTTGGGCTCTCTGAGCTTGGGCCTGTGTCCCTGCCTGACCCCAGCTCAGAGCCTGCGCTGCTACTCCTGTGGGACCCTCGGCAAATTTAGCGTTCCCAACCATTGCCCGACAAGCGAATGCGACTCAAATTCCACTGTCTGCTACACGGGCAACCTGAGCATGATCGTGGAAGCAGGTGAGTCCCCAGCATCCAGAGTGGGAGGATTGGTGGAGGGGGTTCCTCAGAGAAGCCAGGGGCCAATGGCAGTGTCCCCTGGGGCAGAGCCCTGCCCTGCACCAGCCTTCCTCCGTGTCCTTATCAGTACAGAGACGGGCTAGCTCCAGCAGCCACCTGTGTCGGGAGGTGGTGGTGCTCGGTGGGACAGGATGGGAATTTCAGCAGGGAAACGGGGGGCCCAGCGCATCAGAGGAGAGAGTTAGGACAGTCAACCCCAGGAGGGTCAGAGGGGACGCCACCGCAGATGCCTCATTTTTTGCCCACAGACATGATTGAATTGGATATCAGGGGCTGTGTCTCTTCCTGCCAGACACCTACAGAGTTCATTAAGAGATTGATAGCCACATCTAAAGCTAAATTTGAAGAGTGGAACGTGATCTGCTGTGAAAAGGACCTGTGTAACGGGTGGTCCGAGCAAGGCCCAACCCCTGTGCCTTGACCACAGGGCCCCTTCCCCGTCTGGGCTCCACCCTCCTCTGGCCCTGTGAGGAGCCCCGGGGCTCAGACTCCGAAGGGAAGGGGCACCATTCACCAGCATGGCGCCAATCCAGCACACCCTCATGCACCCACACACACTCATGCACTCAGACTGTCCTGGGACGTGTCCCCACCACAGGGCCCGGTCCTGGGACCACCCACTGCCCACTCCACTGGCCAGCCCAGCGCCAGGTGGCCTGTAGTCCACCTTAGCAAAAGTAAATGCCTCCCACAAAGTCTTGTCACTCCAGTCCAGAAGTGGTGGGGGTCCCTGTCACCTGCTTGAAGGGAGGATCTGTTTCAATCCTGGGCAAGTTGAGCTCCTAGGGCTGTGGGTATACCAGGGGTGCTGGTCCTGCAGGGGTCAGCTCTTACAGGAGTCGGGGGTACCCACTCTTCCACCTGAAGCATTTCCTCTTCCGCAGCAGAGTGGGAGGGGACCAAACTTCTCTGCCTTCTTCACTCCCTCAGCTGAGAAGAAGGGAGACTCAACCACAACCTGTGAACACAAGCAGCCCTCGCAGACCTGTAGGGCAGAGGAGGGAGCCTTCCCACACTGGGAGGGGCCAGGGGCGGGGAAGGGCAGGGTCTCGGAGGCCTGGAAGTCCAAAAGTGTCTCCCTCAGCACCCGGCCTTCCAGTGTCTCCCCAGCCCCAACTGGAACCCAAGCTTGAGGGGCTGGGACACCACACAGGGCAGCAGGATGGGGCGGGGTGGGTGGGGGGGGGGCGTCCGGGGGTGGGATGGTACAGTAGGAGCTCCTTCTCTCAATGTGGGGTCCCCGTACATGCTGGCCTCCTCAAGCCTGCCCCAGCACCCAGGCTGGTGGGCCAGTCTCCCTCCCCTGACCTCACCGTGCTGTCCCCTCTGGCCTCCCGGGACACCCCAGCGCTGGGGTTCCCAGGGCCCTCCATTGTAAGTGTGTTAGAGGAGGGACTTCAGAGAGAGGTGTGATAATGTGGACAGTCCCACCTGTGGAGGAAGTGCCTGGGCTGTGGAGATCTCGCTGGGCCTCTGCGAGCCCTGAGTAGAGGCAGCTGAGTCTGGAGGACATCCCAGGCAGGAAACACCTTCTCCACAGGGAGCTTCCAGTCAGCCCCTGACACTTTTAAGAAAGATGTTTCCAAAAATCTCCCAAGGGGCAAGTAGTGGGTCCCCAGAACCCCAGCAGTGGCCCTTGCTGAGAGACACACCTGTAAGACAGCTGGGCCTCAGAGGGCCTCGCCCCATCCCCCTCCAGAGCTGCACCTCATGAGAACACGGGGCTGCTGAGAACACCAGCCCCCAAGTCAGTCACATCTAAGACACCAGAAACGTCTGCAGACACTCAGGGTGAGGTCCAGGGTCCTTCTGGTCACAGCTACCCTGTTGGCCACGCACTTTGCCTTATGGGAATACAGTGCCCCATATTTGTGATTCTTTGAAAATTGATGCTGCAGAGGAAATCTTGGTCAGCATTTTTGCAATACGTAACGAAACATTGATAAACAGCTTTGACACCATTTGTGGGAATTAAAGCCTGAATTGGCAATTTGCCCTTGATTTAGGACAGAAAGCAGACTGACAAATGCTTCCAACCCCAAAGGTGACTTCTTAAAACAGTTTTCAAAAGGGACGAGCAGTTTTTTCAAATTATCAAGAGATTTTTTTTCAGTGATTCAAAAGAGTGTATGATAGGTAAATTCAGATAATCAAATCGTTAGCTGGGAAATCCCACCAGGGGATCATAAATAGAGAAGGAAACTTAGGGGCTTTGGGAGACAACAGTAAGTTAATGATCACTCAAGACAAAAGTGGGAGGGACTTCCCTAGTGGTCCAGTGGCTGAGACTCCACGTTCCCGATGCAGGAGGTCTGGGTGTGATCCTTGTTCAGGGAGCTCTATCCCACATGCTGCAACTGTGAGTTCACAGAGTGCACCTAAAGCCCCCACACGCTGCAACCAAGATTAAAGAACCCACGTGCTGCACTAAGACCTGATGCAGCCAGATATACGAGTGATTTAAAAAAGAAGGAAAAAGCGATGGGGAAATCATGAAATAATGCGGGCCTGCTTGGCTCATAAAGCAGAGCAAGGCCCTTACCATCAAATCAAACAGGCTTGCCAACAACAAATCCACCTACTTGCTCAGCAACAAAAGCCTTCGATGGAGGCACAAGCCACTCCTCAAGGACATTAACAGCAGTGGGAAAGTAAGGCCTGCATCCTGCCCAGTGATGGCAACAGGCTAATGAACCCTAGCACGCGATTTCTGTGCCCACGAAAACAGTAGTTTAGGGAAAGGTGACTGTTCAAAATGAAAGACCCTCATTGTACTGAGACCGGAAATAATTTTTCCGTAGTGACTTGACAGTTCCAGATGCACAATTTGAGTCAAAAACTCCCCTGCCTGACGTGGGAGGAGTGGATGATGGAAGACTTGAGGAAGCAGGAAGAGGTGGTCTTCCCCCCTCCCCTCTTTCCTTACACAACCCATAAATGTTCAGGGCAGTGCAACACTCGCTGCCTGCTGGAAAGTGTGACAAGCATCCTATTCTGATAACTCACTTCTCAGTCCCTTTGCCTCTCACTGAATTCTTTGTGCACTTAGACTTAAAGAACTGTAGCTCTCAGAGCCTCCTAGCAGTTTCTGTAGGTCTTTAACGTCAAGACTAGGAATGTCCATCATAGACCCTGTACCACAGTGAGCGGTTTTCCCTGTTATATTTCTGTGTTGTCAGTTATCTTTCTCAGAGGACCTGGGTTCTGTCTGATCAACCGCCAGATACAAAATTGTTCTACACAGAATGAGACACACCAGCAGAAACCAGCCGTGTGCTTCCCAGGTCAGAGCACTAGCCCCCCAAGCATGAAGATTGGGCAAGTTACATACAGAGGCATCCTTCATAGATCACCATGACAACAGATGTGGCATCTAGTTTTTCCAGATCAGGCTTCTATGGTGTGTGTTTCTAGGACCATCGATATGAGGTAGGCCACTAGTCTGAGAGGTCTCAGGCACACAGAGAACAGGCAGTGCTGGGTGCCCCCCAGGACCGCCCCCCAGCATACCTACCTGTTGTCTTTCAGGGTGTGACAAGCTCAGGCACCAAATTGCACCTCCCTGCTCCTGGCGCACCCAGGTCTGGTCCAAAGGGGCAGAATTGGGCATGATTGAGTAAATCATAAGCAGAAGGAGGTCCTAAGACCCCTCCTCAGGAAGCCTCTGGAAGTCACCTCCTCTCTGGACACTGAATACTTAACAGGAGGGTGGGGGAGTCCAGGCACCAGCTGTTTGCCACCCAGGGAGGGAGAGGCACCCGTCACCTGAGGACCCAGGTCTCCAGTGCCAAGCTCTGCCCGCCAGAGCAGAAGGGATTGAGCCTTCCTCTGAGCCCTGCCCTGGAAATGGGCTTTTAAGCACTTCTTCCCCTACACATACACACAGACACACACACACACACACACACACACACACCTGTAAGCAGCTTTTGACAGGAAGGTGTTCTCTGCAGGAAGTCCCTTTGGTCTTGTCATTAACCTTAAACCCCCTCTACTCATCTCTAGTATGAGAATATCGTTCAGACTTATGATCACACAGTACCTTGTCTAACCTACTGGTTCTTTCTGTAATCACAGAAGTATTGTTGTAGCCACACGTTCTGGGAAACAAACTCACTCAGAAGGACACTGCAGAGAGTGGAGTACAGTTTATTACACCGGCGGGCCCAAGGCAGAGTCTCCTCTTAGCCAAGGACCCTGACCAGTTTCTCTGAAAACCTTATATACCCTAAGTGTACATGCCCAAACCCACCTCCCCAAATTCCCTGAAACTAGTCTGAACAAAGGAAAAGAAAGATACACTCAAAGTTAACCCGCGATTCATATGCCTTAAGCCTAGGTAGTTAACAGTGGACAATTATCAATAGGCCTGTGGTCATACCCCAATAAGCATAATAGAATTTATGATTCTATTCGGTTACACAGATAATTAGGGTATTTTTTTAGGCAACAGAGAGTCTAGGTACGAGCCCTGGGGCTCTTCCATCCAGGGGGCCTGGTTTTGCAGTTGGTATGTCGTTTCCATAGATACTGGGCGTATAGCTCAAAGTCCACAGTCCAGCCCAAGATGGAGTCCTGCTTTCAAGATGGAGCCTGTTCTGTCTCTTTCCTCCTTCATTCCCCGCTCTTGATGCTCTTAACTCATAGTATGAGCATCATTCTTAGGGATATATTTCACCCTGACCCTCTGACCTCCAATTTGGGAGAACACATCAACCTTTGGGTTGGTTACAAAGTTCATAATACATTGTAAAATAAAAGGTCCACAAAGCAGAACTATCAAGGCAACTATAACAATGATAAATATAGTTTTCCACCAATCACCCTTCACCCAAGATAGGACCGAAGTCCAAAAAGGAAGATTATCATCAGACATAACTTTTACCTGACCTTTCATGTCATCTAGGGTGGCTGATACATAGCCAGATAGATCAGGAATATATACACAACGTTCAACTTTAATTACAGCACAGGAACCTCTATGTACGGAAACTATGGTTAGTCTCAAGATGATACCAGCAAGTCCTTGTAGCAGCAGTTGATTGTTGAGCTTCATCTCTGTTTCTTCTTTATGATGATCTTGGTTACACAGGAATCAGTGGGGTCCTTTAGTGTAGTCCGCTCAGCGTCCTCCAGGTCTGCGTGTTATGCACTCTTCACCCTCATGCAGTGCAACTTTAACTGCACTAGGGCTGGTTAGAACAACAGTATATGGGCCCTTCCAGTGTACGGCCAAGGAGTCATGTTTCCAGTCCTTGACCACACCTGATCCCCAGGCACAAATTCATGAATCTGTTCCCCAAAGGGGAACGGCACCCTTTCTTGTACAAACTTAGTTACCTGATTTATTACCTTACCATTTGTTCCATCTGCTGTGAAATCTCATCTCCCCTTCAGTTCAGTTTAGTTCAGTTCAGTCACTCAGTCGTGTCCGACTCTATGCAACCCCATGAATTGCAGCACGCCAGGCCTCCCTGTCCACCACTGACTCCCAGAGTTCACTCAAACCAGGTCCATCAAGTCAGTGATGCCATCTCATCCTCTGTCGTCCCCTTTTCCTCCTGCCCCCAATCCCTCCCAGCATCAAAGTCTTTTTCAATGAGTCAGCTCTTCCCATGAGATGGCCAAAGTACTGGAGTTTCAGCTTTAGCATCATTCCTTCCAAAGAAATCCCAGGACTGATCTCCTTCAGAATGGACTGGTTGAATCTCCTTGCAGTCCAAGGGACTCTCAAGAGTCTTCTCCAACACAACAGTTCAAAAGCATCAATTCTTCGGCGTTCAGCCTTCTTCACAGTCCAACTCTCACATCCACACATGACCACTGGAAAAACCATAGCCTTGACTAGACGGACCTTAGTTGGCAAAGTAATGTCTCTGCTTTTGAATATGCTATCTAGGTTAGTCATAACGTACCTGAGGCAAATTTGTTGACACCTGTTTTATTATGGGAGGGGGCCTCCCATACACAATTTTGTACGGAGAAGAGCCATGGGACTGTGGGGTCTGAGCAGAGCAGAGCTATCGGAAACAAGTCCACCCAGGAAGAGTCTCTAAGATCCACTTGGAGAGGGTCTCTTTAAGTGTCTGGTTGATTCCTTCCACCATCCTGGGGCCTATATGCTGTATGTAATTTCCCCTTAATATTTAAAGTTTTGCTTACTTGTTATAACTACGAAAGCCAGGCCCTTGTCCGATCCAATGCTGGCAGGAAATCCAAATCTTGGAACTATCTCCCTAAGCAGGCACCAGGCTACTTTTGATGCTCTTTCAGTTTGGGTAGGAAAGGCTTCTACCCATCCCAAGAATGTACATACTATGGCCAGCAGGTCATGGTAGTATCAGTGAGGTTTCATTTCAGCGAAATCCACTTCCAGCTGTTCAAAGGGCAGAGCGTGCCTTTTACCTGAATCCCTGGAGGTTTCTGTCTTTGCTGAGATGCATTATTGACCTGTGAGCAGGCAGTGCAGTTCTGAGATTTTGTCCTTTTGACAGCTGGAGGGCCTGGATTAGAGCATATAGTTCGGCTTGTTGAGCGGACCAGTGTGATGGCAAAGAGCTAGCCTCAACGATGGTTTCTTCCATGACTACTACATATCCCGACAGTCATTGTCCTTGTTTCACCAGGCTGGTGCCCTTGGTGTACAGGACCAAATCTGGGTCCGGGATTGGCTGGTCTCTCAAGTCAGGTCTGCTGGCATATTTCCTTGCAATCATGTGAGGACCCACCTTCTCCCACAAGAAAGAGAGTGGCCAGATTCAGGGCCTGACAAGGCTCAGTAGTAACATGGGGGTTCTCACATAACAGTCCCTGATATTGAGTAATCCGGGATGTTGACAGCCATTTATGGGTGTCCCCTTGCAGGAGAGTGTTGACCTCATGCAGGACTTTTACCAACAAATCTTGGCCCAAAGTCAGCTTGGTTGTCTCCCGGACCAGTAAGGCAACTGCAGCAACTGCCCTTTGCCACCCAGTGGCAACATTTTCGAGCTGATTAGAGACAAGTCACTGGTCTGTTCCACGTCCCCATAATCTGGAACAATACTCCCATAGCCACCTTGACCTTTTCAGTCAAGTAAAGAGTAAACGGCTTAGCAAGGTCTGGTAGGCCCAAGGCGGGTGCTGACGTCATTGCACCGGGTTTGAGTTTTGTTACCAGTGGGACTTGTTTTGCAAGCCTGCGGGGGATTGTCTTCCACCCAGACCTCAGGGAATTGTGAGTTAACTCTTTCTCTTGATTGTTTAGCCCATCCAGTTTCCTTTCCGGGAGATCCGGCAACCTCCATTCATCTTGAGGGATTACTGAGAGGAAGAGTAAATAGGTGGTTGAGCCCACTCGAACAGTGGGCCTTTCATGCGGGGAAAGGTCACTTGTGCCCCCAATTTAGACAGCAAGTCTCTTCCTAACAAAGGTACTGGGCATTCAGGGATGTATAAAAATTCATGAGTCACTTGGTGTCCCCCCATCTGACATTTTCAGGGTAGGCTAGAGACACAAAGGCTGCATTTATCACCATCTGAGACCCAGCAGCCTCTGGCTGGGTCTATTGGCATATAGTCTATAGGCCTCGCATAGTCTTTCGCAGAACTCAGAGGGTGATTCGCTTTCCCTTTGAATCACTTCGGAGGGTTTTGCGATACTCATAGCTTTTCAGGCCCCCCTCTTGAGACCTTGTAAAATAGTCACCCGATATCTCTCCAGGTGGCCCCTCCCTTCCTCTGCGTTACAGTCTCAGTTGGGCTTCTCATCGGGGTGGCTAGTTCTGCCAACCGCTGTGGGTTTGCAGTACCCTCAGGTGCCATTTCAGAGAAGGCCATGGCACCCCACTCCAGTACTCTTGCCTGGAAAAATCCCACGGATGGAGGAGCCTGGTAGGCTACATTCCATGGGGTCTCGAAGAGTCGGACACGACTGAGCGACTTCACTTTCACTTTTCACTTTCATGCATTGGAGAAGGAAATGGCAACCCACTCCAGTGTTCTTGCCTGGAGAATCCCGGTGGGCTGCCGTCTATGGAGTCTCACAGAGTCAGACACAACTGAAGCGACTTAGCAGCAGCAGCAGCAGGTGCCATTTCCCTTAACCATTTTCTGGCCTCAGTTAGGATCCTGTGTCTTTCCTCAGTGCTGAAGAGGGAGACTAGGAGTTGGATTATGTCATCCTATGCAGGGCGGTGGGTTCAAAAAATAGTCTCCATTAGCCTAATCACGGCTTGTGGCTCCCCCGAGTAGGTGGAGCGTGTCTCTGCCAGTTTAATATATCTGTAGAGGAAAATGGCTGGTAATAACGGGCTACAGGGGGCTGATGGTAGTGCCCCACGCGTCCTGAACCGGAGACTGTTGTACCCTCTGAGGGGCATCTGTAGTGTGCTTCTTCCCCCTGTTTCTTGGCGGAGCGCAGCCTCTGTCTAATTGCTGTGTTTTCTTCCCCCTTCCCATCAGTACTCATGGGGAGAGGTGGATACAATCTAGGCGGTCCAGCTGAGGTGGAATTCTGGGGGCATTGACCAGAGGTCTCCATTGCTGGGATTGGAGGCCGCCGAAATCGTGGCTGTATGATCTCCGGGAGTGCTGGTGGAAGAGCAGTGGCTGCTGCAGGACTTCACCTGGCCCTGGATCGGGGCATTAAGGCGGCCTCCGGTCCTGGTGGAGCACTGGGAGGCAGGCGTGTCATTATCCCGTATGGGGGAGGGGTCAGGTCATCCCCATCCAAATGCTGTAGAATTTCCTTTTTTATCATCAGTCAATTTTTGTGGGGTGAATGTTTTTCCCTTTAATGTTTTTCCCTTTCCCTTCCGGATACAGAACCTCGTCCAAGTAGGAGGGTCTCGAGCTCACCCAGCCGTGAGTCAATATGTGGATATAGATCCGGGTGTCCGGCTCTCCTGTGACTGCTGTGTAGACTGCTTCCACTATTTTTAGGCTCACGGTGTTCTCTGGGGGGCATCCTGCTCCCACAGGGGGCCATTCAACCTCACAGAGTGTGTGGAGGCGGTGAGGCGTCATCTTCACCCCATAGTCTCCTCCAAATCCCTTCTTTAAACTTTTAATCCTGCACTCCAATACAGTTGCCTTGGATTCACTTCCCCCCATCTTGCTTACCTTCTCGGACCTTATTCTACTTTTCCTTTTCGTTCTGTCTACGTAGTTCTCAGTACCCTATGTACTTATGATATTTCCACTCAGCGAAACACTTAAATTGCCATTCTGCCTCCTTCCTAACTGGGGTGAGAGGAGCCTTACCTGCCAGATCCCAGGGGGAGAAGGGGGATCGGCATGCCTTCACCTGCAGGTCAGCACAGCCGAACCTGAAACCACGTGGTCCAAGACTGTTTCTCCCTTAAAGTCCGTTCTGCCTCGGTGGGCTTGATCAGGTGCAGATGAAAACATAGATGGGTTAAATATCCCACGTCCTAGGCTGTCTCCAGGAAAGCCAATTCATACTCACTTATGTATCCCCCTCCTTCTAGCCTGACAATTCCGAGGGGGTCAAGAATTTCACAGCAGACAGGACACCTTCTGGGGGAGGGCAGAATACGAGCATACGAGGACCAAGTTTCTTCTCCTAAAAATGCCCTGGCAATCGCTGGTAATAATTTTCCCCAACACGGTGTGGACACCACCTCCTAAATGACCTTCACAAATTTCCTTCCTAAGCCCTAACACACTTGTCGACCTGAGTACCAAGCAATTGCCGCCTGCCTATTCCAGGCCCCTGTGGGTCCGTGCCCATTCTAGTCCCTCCCGGGGGGTGATCAGGCCCCCTCTTCCACCCTGCCAGGTGGGTTCCTCCTCACCTGAGCGCTCAGTTCCCTTGCTGCTGTTCACTACCTCCAAAGCGAAGAAACCGGGCGTTGAAAGGCTGAATTCTTCCAGAGGGTCTAGGCGCCTTCCCCCCTCTAGGAGATTTAAGCCACAAACCCTCGGGGTGGCCTCAAATGAGACCTGTCTCCTCAAAGTGAGGAGTTTCCCAGCCCATGCACCAAGTGTTGTAGCCACACGTTCCGGGAAACAACCTCACTCAGAAGGACACTGCAGAGAGTGGAGTGCAGCGGGCCCGAGGCAGAGTCTCCTCTTAGCCAAGGACCCTGACCAGTTTCTCTGAAAACCTTATATACCCTAAGTGTACATGCCCAAACCCACCTCCCCAAATTCCCTGAAACTAGTCTGAACAAAGGAAAAGAAAGATACAATCAAAGTTAACCTGTGATTCATATGCCTTAAGCCTAAGCAGTTAACAGTGGACAATTATCAATAGGCCTGTGGTCATACCCCAATAAGCATAATAGAATTTATGATTCTATTCGGTTACACAGATAATTAGGGTATTCTTTTAGGCAACAGAGTCTAGGTACGAGCCCTGGGGCTCTTCCATCCAGGGGGCCTGGTTTTCCAGTTGGTATGTCTTTTCCATAGATACTGGGCGTATAGCTCAAAGTCCACATTCCTGCCCAAGATAGAGTCCTGCTTTCAAGATGGAGCCTGTTCTGTCTGTTTCCTCCTTCAATATCAGTAAAATGAAGAAAGTGACTGATGACCAGATCTCTTCCCTGGCTTCCCATCAGTAATCTCTGGGACAAACTGAGCAAGAAGACATCTAAAGAGAGATGACAAGAAGTCAACAGGTCTACAGCAGTGGGGGACAGCCACAACTCTGACCCCCATCTCAAGGATTCACTGAGATTACCTCCCTTCTTCCCTTTCAAAACCTCGTGGTGGAGCAGTATCTTCAGAGGTGGTTTGTGGGGAATGTGGAGTCCGCCATCATCCAACTTGCCAGCATTCTGAGCACAAGCAACTTTCCTTTCCACTAACAACTGCTTGTTGGGCATTGATTCTGGAGCAGCAAGCAGCCGGACCTGAGTTTGGTAACACACATGCTCATACACAGCACACACACATCTGTCCAGATGCCCAAATACAAACACATGCACACACACACACACACACACTCCCAGAATCACACATTTACCTGCACACAGAGACACACCACACAAGGTGCACCTGCGTGCAATCGCTGACCCCTGCTGGCACAGGCCTCCTGGGATGTTCATAATCTTTGCTTTCTGAGCACAGGGCTACCCCTCCCTCCTAGCCACCTCCTGACAGCACACTGCCCAGACTGCAGATGGCAGCTGGGGCTGTTTCAGCTATGCAAAATGTTTTTAACTTTTCATCTTTAAATCAGTTCATATTGACAACGACGTTTCAAAAATAATATTTTCTAGAATCATTTCCCTCATCTTCCGCAAATGTTAACTTCTTCTGTTGATATAACCACAGCACCATGACCAAAACAGGAACTCCGCACCGGTGCCAGACCCTCGGGCCCGGCTGGAATCCCCCGCTGTCCCTCAGTCCTTCCCTTGGGTCTTGTACGGCACCCCCATCCTGTCCCCTGGTCTTCTCACCTGAGACATCCTCACCCCCAGCCCACCGCCATCCCAGAGGTTCCAGCTACTCCCAGCCTCCCAATGCCCACAGCTTACACTCCAGAGCTTCTTCTCCACCTTGTGCTGAGACCCTCAGATAATCATAACCTTCCCTGTTTGCCCTCCAGGTAAACTGAAGTCCCAGGTCCCACCCCTTCACCCCCCACTGGACAGCACACCCTGGGAGTATCCGATTCTGCTGGGCCCTGGGACTCGGGCCTGCACGGTGGCCACCTTGGGGCAGCTGGCTGACTCAAGTCTATCCATCCTGCTGGACCCACTGCCCAAACAGGAACAAGAACCCACAGCCCTCTCCTCCCATTCTTCTGTCTGGGGGTGACTTCATCACATCTCTCCATGGCCTGGATTCTGGTCACCCGTGGAGAGAGCCTCCCAGCATGCAGGGCACTACAGGGAGCTGCATGCTTGTGCTGTGTGTGCTGTGTGCCTGTGTGTGTCTGTATATGCTGTGTGCCTGTGTGTGCCTGTGTGTGCTATGTGCCTGTGTGTGCTGTGTGCCTGTGTGTGCCTGTGTGTGCCTGTGTGTGCTGTGTGCCTGTGTGTGCCTGTGTGTGCTGTGTGCCTGTGTGTGCCTGTGTGTGCTGTGTGCCTGTGTGTGCCTGTGTGTGCTATGTGCCTGTGTGTGCTGTGTGTGCCTGTGTGTGCTGTGTGCCTGTGTGTGCCTGTATGTGCTGTGTGTGCCTGTGTGTGCTGTGTGTGCCTGTGTGTGCTGTGTGCCTGTGTGTGCCTGTGTGTGCCTGTGTGTGCTGTGTGCCTGTGTGTACCTGTATGTGCTGTGTGTGCCTGTGTGTGCTGTGTGTGCCTGTGTGTGCTGTGTGCCTGTGTGTGCTGTGTGCCTGTGTGTGCTATGTGCCTGTGTGTGCCTGTGTGTGCTATGTGCCTGTATGTGCCTGTGTGCCTGTGTGTGCTATGTGTGCTATGTGCTCTGTGTGTGCCTGTGTGTGCTCTGTGTGTCCGTGTGCCTGTGTGCTCTATGTGCTCTGTGTGTGCCTGTGTGTGCTCTGTGTGTGCCCTGTGTGTGCCTGTGTGCTCTGTGTGTGCTCTGTGTGTGCCTGTGTGTGCTCTGTGTGTGCTCTGTGTGTGCCTGTGTGCTCTGTGTGTGCTCTGTGTGTGCCTGTGTGTGTCTGTGTGTGCTGTGTGTGTCTGTGTGCCTGTGTATGCCTGTGTGCTGTGTGCTCTGTGCGTGCTCTGTGTGCAGTGTGCTGTGTGCTGTGTGCTCTGTGTGTGCCTGTGTGCTCTGTGTGTGCCTGTGTGTGCTCTGTGTGTGCTCTGTGTGTGCCTGTGTGTGCTGTGTGTCTGTGTGCCTGTGTGTGCCTGTGTGCTCTGTGTGTGCCTGTGTATGCTCTGTGTGCTGTGTGCTGTGTGCTCTGTGTGTGCCTGTGTGTGCCTGTGTGCTCTGTGCTCTGTGTGTGCTTTGTGTGTGCCTGTGTGTGCTCTGTGTGCTGTGTGCTCTGTGTTCTGTGTGTGCTCTGTGTTCTGTGTGTGCTCTGTGCTCTGTGTGCTCTGTGCTCTGTGTGCTCTGTGTGCTCTGTGTGTACCTGTGTGTGCTCTGTGTGTGTCTGTGTGCCTGTGTGCTCTGTGTGTGCTCTGTGTGTGCCTGTGTGTGCTCTGTGTGTGTCTGTGTGCTGTGTGCTCTGTGCTCTGTGTGCTCTGTGTGTGCCTGTGTGTGCTCTGTGTGTGTCTGTGTGCCTGTGTGCTCTGTGTGTGCTCTGTGTGTGCCTGTGTGTGCTCTGTGTGTGTCTGTGTGCTGTGTGCTCTGTGTTCTGTGTGTGCTCTCTGTGCTCTGTGTGCTCTGTGTGCTGTGTGCTCCATTGTTGGGGTCCCTTAATGGACTGGGACCTGGCGGTCCAGAGTCAACGAGAAGAAGGTGAAAGAGAGAGCCAGAGAGAGAGGGAGAAAGAAAGAAAGACACGGGGACCCAAGTTCTGATGGAGCAAAGATGCTTTAATGTTTATATATATAGGCTGTAACACAATAAATTTCTTTTGACAATGATAAAGATCAGAAAACCAAATGTACATTAACTGTTACCAAGGGAACAAGGGACAATAATGGTCACAAGGTCAGGAGACAATCCATATCTCAAGAAAAAGGGAGGCGAGACTAAGCAGTCTTGTCGTAAAGAGAATGTTTCCTAAAAGAGACCCAAGCCTGTCGCACACAGTGACCTCAGTCCTGAGAGCTGCGTGCAGTTCTACTTGCCTCCGGCAGAGGCTGACAAGGAACAGAGGATTTATGAGAAACAGCACGTAGGAATCCTCCCGTTAAACATTCCCTGACACTCTGTGTGCTGTGTGTGCCCGTGTGCTGTGTGTGCACCTGTGTGCTGTGTGCTGTGTGTCCTGTGTGCTGTGTGTGCTGTGTGTCCTGTGTGTGCCTGTATGCTGTGTGCCTGTGTGCTCTGTGTCCTGTGTGTGCTCTGTGTGCTCTGTGTCCTGTGTGTGCTGTGTGTGCCTGTGTGCTGTGTGTGCTGTGTATTCTGTGTCCTGTGTGTGCCTGTGTGCTGTGTGTGCTGTGTATGCCTGTGTCCTGTGTGTGCTGTGTATTCTGTGTCCTGTGTGTGCCTGTGTGCTGTGTGTGCTGTGTATGCCTGTGTGCTGTGTGTGCCTGTGTGTGCCTGTGTGCTCTGTGTTCTGTGTGTGCCTGTGTCCTGTGTGTGCTGTGTGTGCCTGTGTCCTGTGTGTGCTGTGTGTGCCTGTGTCCTGTGTGTACCTGTGTGCTTGTGTGCTGTGTGCTCTGTGTGTGCTGTGTGTGCCTGTGTGCCTGTGTGCTGTGTGCTCTGTGTGTGCTGTGTGTGCCTGTGTGCTCTGTGTGTGCTGTGTGTGCCTATGTGCTGTGTGTGTGCTGTGTGTGCCTGTATGCTGTGTGCTCCGTGTGTGCCTGTGTCCTGTGTGTACCTGTGTGCTTGTGTGCTGTGTGCTCTGTGTGTGCTGTGTGCTGTGTGCTCTGTGTGTGCTGTGTGTGCCTATGTGCTGTGTGTTCTGTGTGTGCTGTGTGTGTGCTCTGTGTGCTCTGTGTCCTGTGTGTGCTGTGTGCCTGTGTGCCTGTGTGCTGTGTGCTCTGTGTGTGCTGTGTGTGCCTGTGCTCTGTGTGTGCTGTGTGCCTATGTGCTGTGTGTGTGCTGTGTGTGCCTGTATGCTGTGTGTTCTGTGTGTGCCTGTGCTCTGTGTGTGCTGTGTGTGCCTGCGTGCTGTGTGTGCTCTGTGGTCTCAGTTCTGCACGTGCTCTCTGTACCTTTGTGTGCTGTGTGGACATGTGTTCTCTGTGTGTGGTGTTGGCGTCCTGTGCACAGGGTTGCTGGCCTCATGTGTGCGTGCGGTGTGCTCAGTGGAGCTACAGCACCAGGCTTGCATGGCCAGAGCAGCCCTCCAGTGTCCTTTTCCCCAGTATGTTGCCCCACCCTGGGCCTGGCCCAGCTGGGCAACAGTCGAGAGGCGAGGGGTACCAAGACGTGTAGGCGGTTCCTTTGGCCCCAAGGAAGCAAGCTATGGGCTGGGGACCCCGTGGGGTAGGAGCCACCCCTGCCCACCCGAAATAGGAAGATCTGGGTGAGATTCCCTACCCGCCTTCTTAGCCACTCCTTCAGGCTGGGGGTGGGGGGGAGGGCGTCCTCCGAGGGAGGAGGAGGCAACACCCGCGCTGTGCAGGGAGAGCCAATTCCTAGGGCCGCCCTCAGGGTCACAGGGCCTGGTCTCTACTGGCCCCTCCGCAGCCTCCCCTCCCCTGGAGGGTGGTGGCAGATGTGAAAACCCACTGGGAGCCGGGCAGCACTCACCCAGGATCCCTCGATCTCTGGTGAAGGGAGGGGAACCAGGGACTCCACTGCGACTGCAGTGAAGCTGAGCGGCCAGCCTCCCCCAGAAAGGGGCTGCCAAGCTCAGCCAGGACAGGGTTGTAGGGGAGGGAACTGGGCAGTGTAGAGGCGGGACAAATTTGAAGGCTGGGACCCCCAGGAACTGAAGTTGGTGCCCTAGCCATGCTCGAGATAAGAGCTGAATTGGGAAGTAGAATTAAAAGCACAGTCTCCTGCGAACTCAGAACACCTCTGTGTGTGGATCGCGTTGTTGAATCAGCATTCACCAGAGTGCACCATAGACCGTCTGCTAAGCTGAGAGACAGCAAAACTAGATAGGTCCTCTGCTCACACGAGTTCTTCAGATCCACGGTAACTGGCCTCCCACTTGACCTGCAGCGCTACCAGGTGACCCCAAATTCACCTTGTAAAGGATTCAATACCATCCCAAGTTAGCTCAGTTCTCAAGAGAGAATTCACCATGACCAGTTTTCTAAAGTGATTGTTCCAAGAAATGAGAGACAAGAAAGTTCCTTCCTTTCTTGCTCCAGGAAGAACGCGTTTTTGCCTTGTTTTAATGTGTGCCCCTTACGAGCAGGGAGCAAGGACTCTTTGCCTTCCTCTGTGCTTGCCCTATTGCTCAGTGCCACTCAAAGAAGGCAGGGTCACGCTCCCATCTAATCAAATCAAACTCATTTCCACTTGACATGCCATTCCTTTTTGCACCTCAGTGCTTTTATTACCTAAATAACTCTCTTTCCTATAGAGAGTTCTATTAATAATAAACCATCTGAAAAATAAATGCCATGAACTGGGGCTTTGGCCCTAAAGCAGAAATGGATAGAATCAAAAATATCAAATACCTCCCACACAGCAAGAATTTATGTGTGGTCGTAATGAAACCAACTGGTGTCATTCTAGAGGGCTCTGAAGCACTCCAGCACCACAGTCCTTTATGTCTCAGCACAGAAAAGAACTCAGCAAGAGGCCAAGTAGGAGATAAAAAGTGATTTATTAGGACACTTGTGAGGTTTATAAGGGAGTGGATGAGAAAACCAGCACCCTGAGAACATACTGAACTACAGTTCTATAATCGAAAGAAAAATATGGGGGGTGGGGGTGGCAGTGGGGGAGGGGGAATGGGAAGACCCTCTTTCTCTTGAGCACACACGTGTCCATCATCAGCTCCTCCTCCAGGTCAGGCAGGACAATTTTCTCGTCCCTACATGGTCGAGCTAGGTCCACAAATTACTGTTTTTTATGTGTGCAGACAGCATGGCCTAGGGATCATTAATGTGCTGACCTCACAGGGCAGGATGTGAGACTCATGCCATCATTATTTTCTTGTTTGGGGGGCATGTCTCGTCCTTCTGTTGCATGGTTTTGTCGTTAAGCAAGCCTGTTTGGTTTTGTGGTTAAGCAAACCTGCTTTCTTGAGTAATCATTACTTACAGGGGGCTCCCATCGAGAAAAATCTACTTACAATCCCCTGGTAGGATTAACTATGTAATCATCTACTTACCCCTTTACTGTAGCCCTAAGAAACTGCTCCCTGGGCTTAAAGTCCTAATATTCCCACCAAATAAAATAAGTCTCTACTTTCATGTTGTGACTATTTTTTAGTCAACAGTTCTGGTGACAACAAAGGGACCCCGAGCAGACGCCTGTCCTCCGCCTGAACTCCAAGAGGAGCTAGAGCCTTGGGGTCAGCAGAGGCCCCTTGTGCCCATCGGCCTCCTCAGGGTCCAGACAGATGGACAGAGTCTCTCTTGGTTCTCAGACCTCCTGTACTGACTGATGATCCTGAGTTTTGTTTGGTGGGCTATAGCAATTACCTGCCCTGCTCTGTTGAGTTTACCGAGAAATACAAAGGGCTCTGTAGAAAGAAACCAAGTTTGCTCCATTGTAGGAGGCTGAACAGTCTATGCTGAGCAGTTGGGTAAGGGCTATTCCATGAGAGCTTTGCTCTGAAGAAAAGGGACAACACTCCTCCCCTGCCAGTTAAGGCTTTCCCAGGTGACTGAGAAATTTATGGGGGTGAAGACTGAGTCCCCAAAACATGCAGTGGTCACATAGGCAAAGCCACTCATTAATTCACCCTGGGGCTGCAAATAAGAACTGGCCGTTCATTCAGCAATCTGAGCAACCATGGTGGTCTTAGACTGCCAGAGATAGACTCTGAGACACGTAAGATGAGCTACAAGGCCTCTGGGGTGACTCCTGGAAGAATCAAGCTCACAAGCAGCACACAGGTCCACAATCTCACAAGTAATTTTATCCCTGACTAACTCAACATAAAATGTGAAACAGAATCTCTCAAAAACAAAACAAGAGGCAGCAGAAAACAACCTCTGACTAACATCTCAGCCAGAGCAATGTGTGAGCCAGAGCTCATTCTTACAAGTACCTAGTTGTTGATGGTGGTGGTGTTCAGTTGCTAAGTCACGTCTGACTCTTTGCAACCCCATGAACTACAGCACGTCAAGCTTCCCTGTCCTTCACTAACTCCCAGACTTTCGAACTCATGTCTATTGAGTCAGTGATACCACCCAACCATCTCATCCTCTGTTGTTCCCTTCTCCTGCCCTCACTCTTTCCCAGCACCAGGGTCTTTTCCAATGAGTCGGCTCTTGGCATAGGTGGCCAAAGTATTGGAGCTTCAGCTTCAGCATCAGACCTTCCAGTGAAATTTCAGGGTTGATTTCCTTTAGGATTGACTCGTTTGATCTCCCTGCAGTCCAAGGGACTCTCAAGAGTCTTCCCCAGTATCAGAGTTCAAAAGCATCAATTCTTCAGCACTAAGCCTTCTTTATGGTCCAACTCTCACATCCATAGATGACTACTGGAAAAACTGGCTTTGACCGTATGGCCCTTTGTTGGCAAAGTGATGTCTCTGCTTTTTAATACACTGTCAAGGTATTTAATATGCTGTGTTGTCAAAGCTTTCCTTCCAAGGAGCAAGCATTTTAAAATATCATGGCATCACCATCTGCAGCGATTTTGGAGCCCAAGAAAATAGTCTGTCACTACTTCTACTTTTTCCATGAAGTGATGGGACTAGATACCAAGATTTTAGTTTTTTAATGTTGAGTTTTAAGCCAGCGTTTTCACTCTCCTCTTTCCCCTTCATTGACAGGCTCTTTAGTTCTTACTCTCTGCCATTAGGTCGATATCATCTGCGCATCTGACTCTGTCTCTTGCGGGGGTCAGTGCTTCATTTCCTGGGTCCTGGTGCACACAAGGTTTTGTTTGTGCCCTCCAAGAGTTTCTGGTGGGCAAAAAAGGTCTTAATGACCCAGATAACCATGATGATGTGGTCACTCATTAGAGCCAGACATACTGGAGTGGGAAGTCAAGTGGGCCTTAGGAACCATTACTACAAACAAAGCTAGTGGAAGTAATGGAATTCCAACTGAGCTATCTAAAATCCTAAAAGATGATGCTGTGGAAGTGCTGCACTCAATATGCCAGCAAATTTGGAAAACTCAACAGAGGCCACAGGACTGGAAAAGGCCAGTTTTCATTCCAATCCCAAAGAAGGGTAATGCCGAAGAATGTTCAAACTACAGAACAATTGCACTTATTTCACACGCTAGCAAGATAATGCTCAAAATCCTTCAAGCCAGGCTTCAGCAGTACCTGAACTGAGAAGTTCCAGATGAACAAGCTGGATTTAGAAAAGGCAGAAGAACCAGACATGAAACTGCCAACATCCACTGGATCACAGAGAAAGCAAGAGAATTACAGAAAAATATTCACTTCTGCTTCAGTGACTGTGATTGTGTGAATGACAACAAACTGTGGGAAATTCTTATAGAGATGGGAAACCCAGACCACCTGACCTACCTCCTTAGAAATGTGTATGCAGGTCAAGAAGCAACAATCAGAACCAAACGTGGAACAATGGACTGGCTCAAAATTGGGAAAAGAGTACATCATGGCCATATATTGTCACCCTGCTTATTTAATTCCTATGCAGATAATAGCATGCAAAATGCTGGGCTGGATAAATCACAAGCTGGAATCAAGACTTCAGGAGAAATATCAACAACCTTAGATATGCAGGTAACACCACCTTCAGGGTAGAAAGTGAAGAACTAAAGAACCTCTTGAGGAGGGTGAAAGAGGAGAATGAAAAAGCTGGCTTAAAACTGAACATTAGAAAGTAGGATCATGGCATCTAGTCCCACCATTTCATGGTAAATTTTCTTGCTCAGTCACTCAGTCATGTTTGACTCTTTGCAACCCCATGGACTGCAGCATGTCAGGCTTCATTCACCTTCACCATCTCACAGAGCTTGCTCAAATTCATGTCCACTGAGTCTGTGATGCCATCCAACCATCTCATCCTCTGTCATCCGTTTCTCCTCCTGCCTTCAATCTTTCCCAGAATTAGGGTCTTTTCTAATGAGTTGGCTCTTCGACCCAGGTGGCCCAAGGAGCTTCAGCTTCAGCATCAGTCCTTCCAATGAAAATTCAGGATTGATTTCTTTTAGAATTGACTAGTTTGATCTCTTTGCAGTCCAAAGGACTCTCAAGAGTCTTCTCCAACACCACAGTTCAAAAGCATCAATTCTTCAGTGCTCAGACTTCTTTATGGTCCAATTCTCACAACCATTCATGACTACTAGAAAAACCACAGCTTTGACTAGACGTACCTTTGTCAGCAAACAATGTCTCTGCTTTTTAATATGCTGTCTAGGTTTGTCATAGCTTTTTTTCTAAGGAGCAAGTTCTTTTAATTACATGGCTGCAGTCACCATCTGGCAAACAGAAGGGAGGAAATGGAAACACAGGCAGATTTTATTTTCTTGGACTCCAAAATCACTGTGGACAGTGACTGCAGCCATGAAATTAAAAGATGCTTGCTCCTTGCAAGGAAAACTATGACAAACAGACACCATATTAAAAAGCAGAGACATCCACTTTGCCGATAAAGGTCTGTATAGTCAAAGCTATGGTTTTCCCAGTAGTCATGTACAGATGTTGAGAGTTGGACCATAAAGAAGGCTGAGCACTTAGAACTGATGGTTTCAAACTGCGATGCTGAAGAAGACTCTTGAGAGTTCCTTGGACTGAAAGGAGATCAAACCAGTCAATTCTACAGGAAATCAATCCTGAATATTCATTGGAAGGACTGATACTGAAGCTGAAGCTCCAGTACTTTGGCCACCTGATATGAAGAGCCAACTCACTGGAAAAGACCCTGATGCTGGGAAAGATTGAAGGCAGGAGGAGAAGGGGATGGCAAAGGATGAGATGGTTGGATGGCATCATCGATTCAATGGACGTGAGTCTAAGCAAACTCCAGGAGACAGTGAAGGACAGGAAAGTCTGGCATATTTCAGTCCATAGGGTCGCAGAGTCAGACACACCTAGCAACCGAACAATAACAACTACATATATAGAAAAGAGCTAAATTCCTTAACTTGGAATATCTGCTTTTCTTTAATTAAAAATAGTCTTTTGAAGTTCAGACTACCTGCCCTTTGTTGCAAATTTCTATATAACATGGCACACACACACCCCTCGCCACCTTGGCAGAGTTCTCTCAGGGTTACTTAAGATGCAGACACCCAGGCTTCCTGCCAAATAAAACAGAATTCTCAACTTTCAGGTTGTGAATATCCTTTAAGTCCACAGGAGGGAGGGGAGAGGGGAAGGAAGCAGAGAGAGAGGCAGATGTATCCTTAGAACGTCTAGATGCAGAAGCGGGAGACACACACCTGGCCACTCCAGCAGGTGTCAGGTGGGCAAGCAGCAAGTCCCCAGAGCAAGAGGTTGAAAGAGGGAGCCTGAGTCACCCCCGCCCCCCCTCCCAGGGGTGGGTGAACCTTTAGGAAAGCCCCCTGGCATAACTTCGGTTGATGAGCCTGGCTATACCAAGCCTATGGATACCGGGCCTGGATATAGACCCAGAACTGCCATGGTTTCAAGGGCATGGCCTTCTGAGTGCAGCAGGCTAATTAGGCCACCCTAACCCCACCCTATCAGACAAGTCTAACTGGAGTGTAGGCTGAAACCAAGCATCAAGGTCAAGGGAACCAGCTGGCCTCTTGGCCTCAGTTTTCAGGTTATGTTGAGTGTGGCCAGAGCTGGTGCAATCCCTGCTCCCCAGACCTGAGACCCAGAAGGAAACTAACCAAGAGCCACGGCCTACGGCATGTCCCTGGGCCCCAGTGCTGTGTAGTTCCCAAGGACGTCATCATACCTGAACTGTGACATCTCAGGACACACAGAGCCTCACCTTCAGCCTCTAAGGAAAAAGCCCCAGAAGCCTTTAGAAAGGCTTCTGTCCCACTCTCCTGTCACCTGGACATCACAGAAGACCACAGAAGAAGCGGAGCCCCGGCAGAACTCTGCACACACAGCGCACTCACCAGACAATCACACACACTCACATCCACGCATAATCACATGGTGCCCAGGGTACCCCCACCCTACCCAGAGGACTGGGCCCCTCTTACAGGGCCCCTCTTCCCACCGTACCCCATCCTGACCACCCTCCCATCCTGCTTCAGCCCCTCTTCCGCGGGTGTATGGTTAAGAGGCCACTTCTCCTGTGCCCTACCCCCACCCCCCAACCCCGTCACCACAAATGTCACCCAGAAAGGGTGCAAGAAAAGGTCAGGTGCCATAAAAAAAAAAAAAAAACACAACGGCTCCAACAGGAAATATGCTGTGAAAGTAAGAAGTGTGACTCCTGGGCAGGGGGGCGGGGCGGCGGGGGCTCCGCCTGGCAGCCACAGAGCAGGCAGGCAGGCGGTGCGGGTCTCCATCCCCACCCGGGAGAAGCAAGAGCAGGGCCGGGGCAATGCAGAAGCTGGCCTGGCTCACAGGCCCGGGAGGCGTCGGGCCAGGCCAGAGCCGCACACCGTGGATGTTCTGTGAACAGTTGTTGTAAGAAAGGCAGTTAATGGCATCTGAGACAGAACACCAGAAAGGCACTGACGCCAAACCCAGGAGAGCCCACTTCACTAAGGATGGCCGGGGGCCTCTAGGCTCCGCGAGGAGGGTCAGGACCGGCTGGCTTTGGGACCCAGCCCACCCCAGCCGGCTTCCCCGGAGCACCCAGGAGGTTCAGAGTCCTCCTGGGCGGACGGTTTAGACGCCGGTGGGGCCGGATCTCCAGCGGGTCCGCACTGTGGTCCACAACCACTGCCCCGAAACCCCCTCCTGCACCCCTGGATCCTCATCCTGTCACCTCCCCCACCATGGGACGGCTGACGGCCGGCGCGGGGAAGGCCTCCTCTCAGCCTCCTGGTCGCCCGCACCCCACTCTGAAAAAGGGGTTCTGGGCACCGCCGCCTCGGCCTCCTTGGCCGCCTCCCCTCCCCTGTGTTCCACCGGAAAAGTGTCGGGCCACCTGTGGGCCTCCCCCACCCCTGCCCGGGCTGCCGGGAGCTGCGCGACGCCCCCGCCCCCTTCCCGGGGGACCAGACTGAACCGCGGCGGCGGGCGCTGCGCGGGGGAGCGGGGCCGGCGGGCGGGGCCCGGGCGCCAAGCCGCGCCTCTCGCGCTCGAGCACCGCCTCTCCGGCCGGGACTGCGGGCTGCGGCGGGCTCCGGCTCCCAGGCAGTTTGGGCTGCGCCTCCAGGCCGGGGACCTGCGTCCGCTGACGGTAAGTCGGGGCCCGGCCGGCCCCGGCGGGCGGGGGCGCGGGTATGGGGCCTTCCCTGGCGCGGAGCGGGAGCGGGCGAGTGGGGCGCTGGGCAGGCGGGAGGAGCCGGCGGGAGGAGCTTGCGTGAGGGATGCTAGGGGTCGCGGTTGCGAGCGGCCCGGCCCCAGGGCTCGCCTGCCCGCCTGGTTTCCCCGCTCCCCGGCCCTCCCCAATATTTCCGACGGATGAGGGCGGGAGCGCACGGAGACTGCAGCGGGCACCCTCCGGGGCTGGGTAGTCCAGGGTTGCGCAGGCGCCGGGGGCCCATCGCCCAACTCTAGGTTCCCCCACGACCCCTCACGTGGAAACTGGGGAGAGTCAGCCTTCCAGACTTGAGAGAGCGGGGATCTTGGCGGCTGGCAGGAAGGAGAGAGTTAACTGCCCTGGAGGGTGACCACGGGACGGGAGCCTGCCACTGGAAGAGGTGAAAGCACCTTGTTTGGCATAAATTATACAAGCACTGGAGATGCCTAGGAGCCCACTCCCTGCTCTGGGCCGCCCTTCCTTCCCTGGGGCCCAGGACCAGCTCCTACATCTCTTGCCGGCTCAGGTGCCAGGCATCACTAGAGGTCAGCCTGGTCCGTGCGCCCGGCAGAGAAGTGCACAGTCCGCGATTGGCCGAACCCCACCCCCGCAAACCCACTGGCTCCTCTCAGGGCTCCCTTCCGCTTGCCCCCACTAGTGTGGATACGTTAGTGTCCAGTGCCTGGACTCAGCCTGCTTGGGGTGGGGGTGGGGGAGCCTGGCAGCAGTCAGTTATGATGCTGGCCGTGCCAGCCGGGGCCGGCGGCTGTGGGCACCAGAACTTCCTTCAGGACCGCTCGGAGCTCCTCTCTCGGGATTCTTACTTTATGGAGGAGCAGACCGAGACTCCTTCCTCACTGAACTGCCTGGATCTGGGCACAGGCCCCAGGGGGCCTTGGCGCTGTTCTTGGACATCTGCGGCTCTTTCTCTGCGCCCCAGGACTTCAGGCCTTGCCCAGAGCTGGGCAAGAGAGACCTGAAGCCCATTCTCGGGGTCTCCACCAGCCCCTCCCAAAATCTGTCCTCTGCTTGGCATTCTCGTTTCTCCCAGTGCCTAGGAACTAGCGCCCTCCCCCACCCACAGCTCTCCCCTGCAGAAAGCACCAGACTGCTCCTCCCACACCAAGCCTGAAACAGAAGTCCAGAACCCCAGCTGGTCGCATTCTGAGAGCTTTCTCCACCCGCTGCTAAGGATCTTTGCCCAAAGGAGTGTCCTGGCCAGCCCCCAGGGGCTCACCCCCGTCCCCTGAGCCTGGGCCTATTCCCACTGGGGTGACTGGTGGCACACTGCTGGGTCGCCCTGAGCCCCCTGCCCCCTAGCCACCAAGAGCAGCAGATGCTTCTGGGGTCCTCGTCGTCAGTGCTGCCCCTGGACAAATGGGAGAGCCCTGAGCCGGCTCCCCCAGCACAGAAGCTGCCGGGGCGGATGCTCAGCTAGATAAGCCCTATGCCCCCAGCCCAGCTCTGGGATTCCATGGCAGGCATGGAGCTGGTCCCATGGCAGGCATGGAGCTGGTCCCATGGAAAGTTCTGGATGCAGGTCAGCTAATATTACCAGCCACCATCCCTCCAGGGCCCTTGAACTCGAGAAATTGATAAGAGGCCAGACGAAAATTCCAAACAAGGCTTTATAGGTGCTGGAACTGCAGCACAAGGAAGCAAAAGCAAGAAGCAGGTGCCCTCACCCGCTCCCCGAGAGGAGCTGCTTCAGTCCTGAAACTGAGTGACAACAGGGGCGGGTCTGGGGGGGGAGGCAGGAGGCATAGTTTAGGTGGTCAGTCCCACTGCTTGGTGGTGCTGTGGGGGGGGTCCTGAACACCGCCCTGCTTGTTCTCCCAGCACCTCCAAAATGTAGTTTGTTTGTGACTTCTTGTATCTTTTTGCCCAAGGTGTGCATAGGCATTGTTATTTTTAGTCACTTACAGTTTCTTTGTATTGTGTTGCTCACTAGGACGGTTGTCCAGGTGTGAGCACTCTGGTAGAGGATCCCAGGTCCTAGCCTGTCTCACCC
Organism: Ovis canadensis; assembly: GCF_042477335.2. Classification (NCBI taxonomy): domain Eukaryota; kingdom Metazoa; phylum Chordata; class Mammalia; order Artiodactyla; family Bovidae; genus Ovis; species Ovis canadensis. Next base: position 24,505,979 of record NC_091253.1, on the reverse strand, counting down.
ACACTGCCAGGCCCACAGGCAGGGCCCACTCCCTTGGCCTCCCTTTCTGGGAGATTCTGAAAAGCCTAATGAGTTCCCTTATCTGACCTCTAGCCCCCCTCTCCCAGCAACAAGTGCCACAGACTTGGGGAAGGGTGTCAGCCAGGAGTCTGTGCTGAGTGAGGGGTGGGTTCGGAATGAAGCAGAAAGACCGTCTGCACTCTGGCCTTGCTTCTGGCTCCTCCCGCACCCGCCCCCGCCCCCGCCATCTACAAAGTGGGATCGCCAACTGTTCCCCAGGGCCAACAGCTCTGACCCCACTGGGAGAAGCAAGGCCTGCCCCCCAGCACACCATCTCTTTGGAGCAAGGCTGACTGCAGCTTCCTGAGAGCCCAGCCAGACGCCTATCCCTCCAGAATGAAGGTCTTCCTGCCATTGCTGCTGGCTGCCCTCCTGGGTGTGGAGCGAGGTGAGGTGCCCCAGGCCCCAGGCCTCCAAGCTGGCCGTGGCCATGTCACTGGTGCCACTCACTCCCCCCCCCACCTCCCCTGGAGGCCTCAGGCCTGCCCTGACACTTGGACATCACTGGAGCCCCTCCAGGGCCAGGATCTGGTGTCCTTGTCCTTCCGGGTCTCCAGCCTGGGGCCCGCCTGCCATAGGGGCCCCATCAGTGCCTGTGCAAGAGGGGGTGCCCTCGAGCCTCTGGGTCAGGGCTGGGGGGGCCCACTGGAAGACTCCTCGACATGAGCCTGCGTCCCTCCCCTGCAGCCCACTCCCTGGTGTGCTTCACCTGCCAGGGTAAGCAAAGCAACTGGGGCTGCCTGAAGCCAACCATCTGCTCCGACACCGACAGTTACTGTGTGACGGTCTCTGCAGCCGCCGGCCTCAGTGAGTGCGGGGCTGGGCGGCCAGGCTCCCTCCCATCCCCCACCCCTCCTCCACTCACAGCCTCGTTTCCGGTGGTGCAGAGAACGTGGTGAACTTGGGCTACTCCCTGTACAAGTTCTGCTCCCCGATCTGCGGCTCCACGAGCCTCAACCTCGGTTTGGCGTCCATGGACACATCCTGCTGCCAGAGCTTCCTGTGCAACATCAGCGCGGCCGGCCGCGGGCCCCGGGCTAGCGCCCCCGTGCTGGGCCTGGGGCTCCTGCTCAGCCTGCTGGCGGCTCTGCTGCGGTTTGGACCCTGACTGCCCAGCCCGGGCTCCCAAAGCTCAGGAAGGAAGGAAAGCCCAGACCCAAGAGGATCTCAAAGCCACTGCCTCTGACTCCTCACCCTGCTAGTCCCACCTTCTCAGCCCTGGGTCCCCACAGGCAGGCCTCTCCCCTGTACCCGCAGCTGCCAGCTCCCCTTACCTCCAGGTCAGCCTTGCTGGGGGAACCTGGGAAAGGAGCCTGAAAGTCTGGGAGTCAGAACCAAGTCCCAGGGACACTCTGGGAGGGGCTCCTAATCCCAGGCCTCCCTGCCCCCAAGTGCCGAAGATGTGCTGTGTGCAGAAGGTGTGTGGTCCATGCGCCCAGCTGGGCATGTGTGAGTGTGTTTGGGGGAAGGGTGGGGGTCAGAAGCATGTCTGGAGCCCCAACCGCCAGCACAGAGCCCCGGTCCCTGGTATCTCTGCACATGTCCTTGTCATTTCACTCACTTAGAGGGTGGCCTTTGGGGAGACAGGGCTTCCCCTGTTCCCAGGTCTAGATTACTGACCCAGGAATCTGCTCCCGTCCCAGATCCCACAGCTGCCCACCCCCTCCCTCCACCCCACACTCCTGCTGCTTTGTTGCCTCAAATAAACACGTTTCCACCCTTTCTGGCTCTGCTGTGGCCCTCAGCCTGAGATCACCCTTCCCGTCGGGGTCCTAGTGAGGGGGGCAGCAGAGCTCCAGAGCCTCAGGTGTAAAGGGGTCTGACAGTTCCCTGTGATGGGGCTCCACCCTGAAGCCCACTTGGAGGCCCTTGGGGAGAGGGGTCACCCAAGTTCACAGGTAGCTGCCCTCAGCTGGGTGGGATCATTTGATCCTCAGGACAGGACTGGACTGGACAGGGAGACTGGGGTGGGGCAAGGGAGGTGGTCAGCCCAATTCTAGGTGGGAGGCAGGACCCTACAGAGGGAGGGATGGGATTGGAAGGGAGATCACCCCACACATTCTGGGACTTGGGTAAGGCTATCTGGGCCAGTTGGGCTGCAAAGGACACACAGCATGGATGGGTGGGGGGAGGCCACAGGAGCTAAGTAAGGTGGAGCAAGGCCCCTGTCCCAGGGGTGTGTGGGAGGGACTCCCCTGGAGAAGGGCTGAGGTGCTGCTCCCTGAGCTCATCCCTACTCCCCGGCAAGCCCCACCGTGGTCTTCGGCCAGCCATGGACCCCCAGGGTCTGCAGTGGGGCCTGAGTTCTAAGCCAAGGGGATTCTTTGATTAGGCTGGTGGCCCAGGAGCAGTGGATCCAGGATTGCAGGGTGGTGGGAATGAACACAGCAGAGCTCGGCCTGGGCCGTCCAGGAGCTCCTATGTGCTTGGGTCCAAAGCCCAAGGATCACTGTGCAGCAGGGCAGGGCAGTGGTCACTGCGGGGCTCGGGTTCTGGCCCATGTCATGGGCCCTGGTCACGGGGCAGGTGAGCAGCTTTGCACAGACGGGCCCTGTGACACCCACGAGGGCAGTGTCCTCATTGCCACCAAGGAAGACTCCAGCCAACACTTGAGGTTGAGCACCAAGGCGATGATAGAGCTCCAGGGAAGGGCAGGAGGAGGAGTCTGCCCTGAGAAATCGAGGTGGTCCAGCAGGATGGGGAGGGGAAGGAGATCCAGGCTCAGCCTACATATTGTGGAAGGATCTAGAAGCACATTACAGCCGTCTGGTTGGGACTCTGGGGTGGTAAAAATGTTGAGATTCATTTAGGGGCCAGACCAGCATTAAAAACCAAAACAGGAAACAAAGGAGAAGAAATCAGAGTGTCCCCCAGGAATGCTGGTTACCCCTGGAGTCCTGAGCCCTAAAAGCAGAAAGCTCAAGGACTTCCCTGGTGGTCCAGTGGTGGAGACTGCATGTCCACTGCAAGGGGCTCGGGTTTGTTCCTTGGTTGGGGAACCAAGATTCCACACGCTACCCGGTGCGGCAAAAAAAAAAAAAGAAAAAGCAAAACCAGAACGCTGCTCCCCACCAGGCCAGTTCCACAAGGATTAAATTGCAGCCATCCAATGGGGAGAACAGGAGGAAGCCTTCTGTGTTTTGGACATGCGCCCCTAGATAGCTAAGATGTGGGTCTAAGGAAAAATTCCAATGACCCCCAATTCTTGCATCTTCCCATACGTAGAAAGCACTAAAATCATTAACATGAGATGTCTATCTTTTGTGGTTAGCTGTAAACTACCTGGTGCGAAGAGCCAACTCATTGGGAAAGACCCTAATGCTGGGAAAGATTGAGGGCAGGAGAAGGGGATGACAGAGGACGAGATGGTTGGATGGCATCACTGACTCATTGGACAAGCTCCGGGAGATAGTGAAGGTATGAGGGTCACAGGCAGGAAGTCCAGGGGCCTGGAGGAAATAGGCTGCAACAGTCAGACATTTTTCTCTCTCGCTTAAGCAGCAGGAGGAAGCAAACTACAAGTGTCAGATTTTTTCCCTTCTCTGTACAAAATTAAAAGGGGGTTTGTTTTTAAATTCTGTGTTGCCATGATGATATCTGGTTCCAACTGAACTGAACTTTTCTTAAACCTTGAGCTAACCAACGCATTTTTCTTGTGGAAATGTTTTCCTTAAGCTATGTTAAGTTATGTTAATGAACTATGTATTTACCCTAGACTCTCTTCAAGTCGGTTCCACCTATGAATCAGAACCAATAATCACTCAACAAACCAGTATGTTTGACTCATACAAATGTTCTCCTAATCTGTGTTAATGAAACTGTATATTTGTACGGAAATCTGCCTTTCTTGAAGGTTTCTATCAATCGTTTAATGGCCCGGGATGACTCACCTGGTGGCAATGTTATCTCAATGCATGTTGTGGGTGAGGGGCGTGGTGCCATGCTCTGAGTTCTGAGACATTTCCTTTCTCTAATTAGCAGCCTGCTAGTAGGTATGTGTAAAAGGAAATGGCAGCCCACTCCACTGCGCTTACCTGGGGAGTCCGATGGACAGAGGAGCCTGGGGGGCTACAGTCCATGGGTTGCAAAGAGTGACTGAACAACGACAAGAGTTGACTGCCTGTATTTCCCAATCGAAAAAATTCACGTAGATCCGACTTCTCCCCTACCTTTGCAGAACATTTCCTCAGAGCTACTGAGAGGCCATCTCCCAGGCTAGAGTCCTCAGCAAAGTCCCGGAAAAAGACTGAAACGGTGTAAGCAGGTAGGTTAGAGAGTCCCTGGAGAAAGAGTCAGGAATGGCTTTCTTGATATAAGAAAAGCCATGTTGTGATCTAAGCCTGGCCACAGAGCTTGCCCTTGAACATGGTCAGTAATCAGTGGTCTTCAGGGGACAAAGGAACGCTGGGACAGAGGAAAAGCAGTCAAACAAGAGTGCGGTGATAATACAAAGCAGGGTCCTAGTTCCTCCTCAAGGGGAATACGTGATAATATGTCTCTGAGTTCTGCAGGGCTTCCCGGTGCCACTAGTGGTAAAGAACCCACTTGCCAATGCAGGAGATATAAGCGACTCAGGTTCTATCCCTGGGTTGGGAAGATCCCTTGGAGAAGGGTATGGCAACCCACTCCTGCATTCTTGCCTGGAGAATCCCATGGGCAGAGGAGTCTGGTGGGCTACAGTCCATAGGGTCCCAAAGAGTCAGACACGACTGAGCAACTAACACTTTCACTTTGGGCTATGTCATCCTTTTAAAGCTTGTGCCCTGCCCACTTCCCTCCTGTTTTGAGCAAGGCTGGGCAGTGGTGGTGAAAGGGACAGAGTGAAGAAACGAAGTAGGTGATTAAATAGTTACTCCCACTAAGAGACCATAAGTAAAGAAAAAAGTATGGGAGACCTCTGTAAGTTAATGATCACTCAAGAAAGCAGGCTTGCTTAGCGACAAACCACACAACAGAAGCACAAGACATGTCCCCAAACAATGGTGGAACGAGACTCAAATCCTGTTAAATCGACTTTAAAAAAATGCACAACGTGAGAGTTTCAAGTGAAGTTTTGTTGGGGGCAAAATGAGGGCTGCAGCCCAGGAGACAGCACCTCAGATAGCTCTGAGAAACTGCTCCAAAGAGGCAGGTGGGGAAAGATCAATATATATGTGATTTTGGTGAAAGGGAGATCCTGCAATCAAGCACATATTTTTGTAGGCTTCGCTAGTCATGAGAAGCAGATGTCACCACAAAGGAATTTAGTGCTTTTCCAGATAAGAGGAGATGCAAGAACTGGGTTGATAATATCAGCTCCTAAAAACATCTTACTGAAGACATACCAATTTCCCGAGGGCACAGAATGCCTCATTCTTGATCTCCGATGTAAACTCCTTCAGGGAGTGTTGGAGGTCAGCAGCCACAGCAGCACATGCTTTAATCCTTGGAGACAGCAAGTGCCAATTTGTAGTTGACAGTGACCACCTTTTTGGCCTTTTTGCACATTTCCATAGCACCAGGACAATCCCAGTTCAACAATGTAAAAACAAGAAGACTTTCCTGCCAGACGTGGAGGAGGAGCTGGTGAGGAAAGTTTGACATCTACTCAAGAATGAGTAAGAAGATGGCCTTTTTTCCCTTCCCAACTTCTTCTACAATAAAAGCAATGTAGCCCACCCAGCCCTGATGGCGGTGCCCTGCCCAGTGGCCCACACTAACAAGCCGTTGCCCTTCCTGTCTCTCTGCCTTCCGTTGGGTTCCTTCTGCACTGAAGACCCCACTTTTGACTGAGTCCTGAAACACAGGCCAGGCCAGAGGAAGATGCCCAGCTGGACATGACCATCACAGTCAGGAGACACCGGAGACCGGGGCAGACGGCAGTGGAAGGACAGCTGTGTAACCAATGCTCTATTCCCACGCATGCTAACCTCAGCTTTCATCTCTGTGCACAGACTATTTTGCAGGTGATAATAGTCTGTTATTACTCTACCCACAACTACACAGCGAAATGAAAAGCAGGGCTCAGAGCCTCCTGGTGACTGTGACCCTTGGAGACCTCCTGGAAGCAGCTGATGATTCTCTCCATTCCTGCTGCCCCTCCCCCACTGGGTGCGGCTAGGAGGCCCAGACTCTGCAGGAGTGGAGGGAGGCTGCGTGGGGCTGGGCGGGGGAGGGGCAGGAGGAGGAGCCCAGAGCTCTGAGTTTCCATTTCCCACAGCCCGAGAGAGGGCAGGTGGGGAGGGGAGGGGCAGGGGAGCCCCAGGAGCGGAAGGGGAGGGGCGGGGAGGGGAAAGGGGGCATCTCTCGGGCTCTGCTCAGGACTTTCTCTCCCTCCCACCTCCCGGCATCTGCCCAGGCGCCGCGCTGTCCAGTCCAGGCACACTGTGGTCAGGTGTCCAGACTCCCCAGTCTCAGCGCTCAGGAACCCATGTGATGCCTGCGTTTCCCTGCAGCCATGCTCAGCTCCATCTGGTCCGGCCCCGCCCCCTCGCCTGCCCCTCCCAGGGAGCCCTGAACCCGCTGCCTGCAGGGAGGCGGACAGTCCTGCCCAGCATCTGGCCTCCTCCCATGATGCCTGTTTGGTGCCCACAGCCCATGCCAGGGAGGACTCGGCGTCCCCTCCTCCCTAATCTTAGCATCACCTGCATTGCCTTGCTGCTGCTCACCTGTGACTTCCAAGGGCCCAACCTGCTGGCTAGGGCCTCTCACTCGAGGGCTGTCTCATGACCCTGGATGTCCAGCAGCTATGGCTGGACCTGACTTTGCTCTGCCCTAGCTTTCAGAGTTCCTCTGGCCTCTGCCTGGCTCCTGTCTGTCTGGGAGACACCAGACCGTCCCCTGGGCTGGTGACTGAGCCAGAGCATAGTGGGACTCCCCTCTCTGAGCCCCGACCACGGGCACTTTCTAGGACCCCTGAATAAAAAGGAAATAACCTCAGTAGAAAAGACCCTGATGCTTGGAAGGACTAAAGGCAGGAGGAGAAGGAGACGACAGAGGATGAGGTGGTTGGATGGCATCACTAACTCAGTGCACATGAGTTTGAGCAGGCTCCGGGAGTTGGTGATGGACAGGGAAGCCTGGGGTGCTGCAGTCCATGGGGTCTCAAAGAGTCGCACATGACTGAGGGACTGAACAACAAGAAGCCTCAGCAGAGGGTGCACTGTGGGAGGACAGCCCCCTGGAGAAACCCGTGACAGTCCTGGGAAGGAAAGCATTTGAGGTCTGGGTGCCAAGTGCAGGTGGCGGGTGCTCTAGGTATGGGAGCTGCTGGGACATGGGTTAGTCTGAAGGTCCATTGAAGTAATGATGCTGCTTTTTAATATGCTGTCTGGGTTGGTCATAGTGAAGGAGGAAACAGACAGAGCTGGACTCCATCTTGGGCTGGCTGCGAACATTAGGCTACATCCTCCCAATGGACTCTGAACTTTGTGCCCTGGGTCTATAGAAATGGCATACCAGGGACTTGCCTGGTGGTCTGGTGGCTAGGAGTCTGGGCTTCCGATGCAGGGGGCGCAGGTTTGATCCCAGGTCGGGGAACTAAGATCCCACATGTGCAGTGCGGCCAATAAATAAATATAATTAAAAAAAAAAAACACACACACAAGAAATGGCATACCAATGGAAAACCAGATCCCCAGATAAAAGAGCCTCAGGACTTGTACTTGGACTCTCCGTTGCCTAAAAGAATATGCTAATTATCTCTGTAACAGAACAAAGTGGTAAATTCCATTATGTTTATCGGGATGTGACCACAGGCCTATTAGTAAATGTCCACTGTTTATCTAGCCTTGTGACACATGAATCATGGGTTAACTTTGATCGTATCTCTCTTTTACCTTGTCCAGACTAGTTTCAAGGAATTTGGGGAGGTGGGTTTAAGCAAATACACTTAAGGTATATAAGATTTTCACAAAAACTGATCGGGGTCCTTGGCTAAGAAGAGACTCTGCCATGGGCCCACAGGTATAATAAACTGCACTCCACTATCTGCATTCTGAGTGAGTTTGTTTCCCGGAACGCGTGGCTATAACATTTGGTGCATTGGCCAGGAAACTCCTCACTTTGAGGAGACAAGTCTCATTTGGGACTACTCCGAAGCCTTGTGACTTGAATCTTCTAGAAGGGGGAAGACGCCTCGCCCTTCTGGAAGGATCCTGTGTCTGTGGCCGGACCTTTCACGTTAGCAGGTAGTGTACAGCAGCAGGGAAACTGAGCGCTCAGGTGAGGAGGAACCCACCCGTCAGGGTGGAAGAGGGGGCCTGATCACCCCCCTGGGAGGGACTACAAGGGGCACGGACCCACAGGGGCCTGGAATAGGCAGAGGGCGATTGCTTTGTACACAGGTCCACGGGTGTGCTAGGGCTTAGGAAGGAAATTTGCAAAGGTCACTTAGGAGGTGTGTCCACGCCATCTCAGGGAAAATTATTACCAGCGATCACCAGGGGATTTTTAGGATAGGAAACTTTTCCCTATATGCTCATATTCCCCTGGAGGTGTCCCATCTGCTGTGAAATTCTTGACCCCCTCGGAATTGTCAGGCTAGAAGGAGAGGGATACATAAGTGAGTATGAATTGGCTTTTCCGGAGACGGCGTGGGACATGGGATATTTAACCCATCTGTGTTTTCATCTGCACCTGATCAAGCCCACCAAGGCAGAACAGACTTTAAGGGAGAAACAGTCTTAGGCCACGTGGTATTCTGGTTCAACCTTGCTGACCGACAGGTGAAGACACCCCCTTCTCCCTCTGGGATCTGGCAGGATTTGGACAAGGATGACCTGCCCCTCCCCCATACTGGATGACGACGCACCCACTGGCCCTGTGCTCCACCAGGCCCGGAGGCCGCCTTAATGTCCGATCCAGGGCCAGGTGAAGTTCCTGCAGCAGCCGCTGCTCCTCGGCCAGCTCTCCTGGAGGTCGTAGAGCTGTCACCTTGGCAGGCTCCGATCCCGGTGACAGAAGCCTCTGGCCAACACTTCCAGGAACTGGCGCCAGCCGAACTGCCCAAATTATACCCTCCTCTCCCGGTGAGTACCTATAGGAAGGGAAGGGAGCCCTTGGAATTAAGCAGAGACTACACTCTGCCAGTTCCTCTTATGTCAGTTCCTCTTTCTACCCTTATAGCAGAAAGTGAAGAGGAACTAAAAAGCCTCTTGATGAAAGTGAATGGGGAGAGTGAAAAAGTTGGCTTAAAGCTCAACATTCAGAAAATGAAGATCATGGCATCTGGTCCCATCACTTCATGGCAAATAGATGGGGAAACAGTGGAAACAGTGTCAGACTTTATTTTTGGGGCTCCAAAATCACTGCAGATGGTGACTGCAGCCATGAAATTAAAAGACACTTACTCCTTGGAAGAAAAGTTATGACCAACCTAGATAGCATATTCAAAAGCAGAGACATTACTTTGCCGACTAAGGTCCGTCTAGTCAAGGCTATGGTTTTTCCAGTGGTCATGTATGGATGTGAGAGTTGGACTGTGAAGAAGGCTGAGCGCCGAAGAATTGATGCATTTGGACTGTGGTGTTGGAGAAGACTCTTGAGAGTCCCTTGGACTGCAAGGAGATCCAACCAGTCCATTCTGAAGGAGATCAGCCATGGGATTTCTTTGGAAGGAATGATGCTAAAGCTGAAACTCCAGTACTTTGGCCACCTCATGGGAAGAGTTGACTCATTGGAAAAGACTCTGATGCTGGGAGGGATTGGGGGCAGGAGGAGAAGGGGACAACAGAGGATGAGATGGCTGGATGGCATCACTGACTCGATGGATGTGAGTCTGAGTGAAGTCCGGGAGTTGGTGATGGACAGGGAGGCCTGGCGTGCTGCGGTTCATGGGGTTGCAAAGAGTTGGACACGACTGAGCGACTGAACTGAACTGACGCTCTGCCAGAGAGCCGGAGGGAACGAAAGAGGACAGACAAGAGATTTGCAATGCTAGCTGCTGCTCTGGGAAAGTCTATCTTGGGCCCTCTGGAAAACCTCCTCTGCCCCAGGGACAGGACGGTCCTTCAACCGGTCCCAACGGAGGCCCAGGACCCCATTACAGCCAAACCAGTGGGCCCGGTGCTAAGGTTTTGGCCACTGGAAGAATGAATGCCCTAAGGCAAGGAAGAAGAGGAAGCTCCCACAGTTGTGGGGCTTGCTGACTTTGGAAATTAAATAGGGCTGCCGGGGCTCAGAGATATCAGGTCCCTGAGAGCCCACGGTAACCTTAGAAGTGGGGGACCAAATCATTGACTTCATGGTGGATACAGGAGCAGAACTGTCAGTAGTAACAAAATCTGTGGCACCACTGTCCAAAAAGACTACTGCTGTAACTGAGGTATCGGGAGAAGAGATGATTAAATTGTTTTGCCAGCCCAGAAAATGTCAGATGAGGGGGCACCAAGTGATTCATGAATTCCTCTACATTCCTGAGTGCCCAGTACCCCTGTTGGGAAGAGACTTGCTCTCCAAACTAGGAGCACAAGTGACTTTCTCCCCCGAGGAGAGGCCCACCTTCCAGATGGACACTATGACTTTTTTGCTCTCTCTCTCAATACCACCCCAAGATGAGGGGAGGTTGCATAAGCAGCCCAAGGAAGAACCGGATGGGCCGGAAGAGCATGAGAGAGAGCTAACTCAATTATTCCCTGAGGTCTGGGCGAAAGACAACCCCCCTTCCCCCCGGTTGGCTAAACATCAAGCCCCAGTGATAATAGAACTCAAACCAGGCACCATCCTGGTTAGAAAGCGCCAGTACCTGCTACCGATAGAGGCCTGGGCCGGCATACTGCCCCACATCAATAGATTTAAACAAGCGGGCATTCTAGGAGAGTGCCAGTCGGCTTGGAATACGCCGATCCTGCCAGTCAAAAAGGAAGGAAGACAGGGCTATAGGCCTGTACAGGATCTCAGGCTAGTCAGCCAGGCTACTGTGACTTTACACCCCACTGTTCCAAGCCCCTACACCTTACTTAGCCTCCTCCTGCCGAGGACTAAAGTTTATACTCGCCTAGATCTCAAGGATGCCTTCTGCATATGCCTCGCCCCAGCGTCACAGCCCATCTTTGCCTTTGAATGGGCAGATCCAGTCAGGGGCACCAAACAACAGCTCACCTGGACTCCCCCACAAGGGTTTAAGAACTCCCCAGCCACCTTTGGGGGAAGCCTTGGCTTCTGACCTGGACTCATTCCATCCAAAAGAATATGGATGTTGGCTCCTACAATATGGGGATGACCTGCTGCTGGCTGCTGAGAGGAAAAATGTTGGGAAGGGACAAAAACATTGCTCCAGTTGCTGACGGGAGCAGGTTGCTGTTGCTCCTGCTGCTGCTAAGTCACTTCAGTCGTGTCTGACTCTGTGCGACCCCATAGACAGCAGCCCACCAGGCTCCCCCGTCCCTGGGTTTCTCCAGGCAATAACACTGGAGTGGGTTACTGGGTGTCAAAGAAGAAGGCACAGATCTGCAAGCAGGAGGTAAGGTATCTGGGGTTTGTTTTAAAGAAGGACACAAGATTCCAGACCCTAGTTGGGTCCTATATACTGATGGCACCAGCCTGATAAAACAAGGATGACGGCTGTCAGGTTAGCCAAAGTGGAAGGGGCCATCAAGACTGAAAAGGGATGGTGGGAATTGCCAAGTGGCAAATTATTGGTACCAGAGGAGCTGGCACACACTCTGGTAAGCCAAACACACCAAGCGACCCACCTAGGCCATGCTGCCTGCTCACAGGTTAATGCTGCCTCTCGGGTATTCGGACAAAAACCTCCAGGTATTCAGCTGAAAGGCACGCTGCCCTTTGAACACCTGGGAGTGGACTTCACTGAAATGAAACCTCACCGAAACTACCATTACCTGCTGGTCATGGTATGTACGTTCTCGGGTCGGGTAGAAGCTTTTCCTACCTGGACTGAAAGAACATCAGAAGTAGCCCGGTGCCTGCTTAGGGAAATAGTTCTCAGATGTGGATTTCCTGCCAGAATTGGATCAGACAATGGCCTGGCTTTTGTAGCTGATTTAGTACAACAAGTAAACAAAACTTTAAACATCAAATGGGAACTGCACACTGCATATAGGCCCAGAGTTCTGAGACGGTGGAATGAACCAACCGGATACTTAAAGAGAGACTGACTGCTCCTGGGTGGACTTGCTTCCAATGGCTCTGCTCAGACTCAGGATGACCCCACAGTCCCAAGGCTATTCTCCATATGAAATTGTGTATGAGAGGCCCCCTCCCATAATAAAAGAGGTGTCAACAAATTTGCCTCAGGTAAGGGGAAACAGGATTTCACAGCAGATGGAACTGGGTAAGGTAATAAATCAGGTAACTAAGTTTGTACAAGAAAGGGTGCCGTTCCCCCTTGGGGAACAGATTCATGAGATTACGCTTGGTGACCAAGTATGGGTCAAAGATTGGAAACCTGATTTGCTAGCCCCTTGGTGAAAGGGCCCTTATGTTATTCTAACTACCCCACTGCAGTTAAAGTGGCAGATATTGCCCCTCGGATCCATCATGCGAGGGTGAAGAGAACATACCACGCAGACCCAAAAAACGCTGAGTGGACTGCACAGGGGGACCCCGCTGACCCTCGAGGACTAAGACCATCCTTAAGAAGGAGGAAAAGAAGGTCCTGGATGAGCCCCTTCAGGATGAAGCTGCACAGTCAACTCCTGCTGCTTGGCCTCATCAACGTGCACATTCCTATGCCAACTTCCACAATACCTCCATCTGTTGGGTATGTGGGGCTCTGCCTCTGTGACGGATGGACTTCCCTGGTGGCTGTCACCGCTCCGCCAAGGAGATTTTAAACCACTCTGCTCTTCTCTGGGACACAATCATAATCTCTCCCTGCTCTCTGGGTATAAGCCAGACCTACAGTCAATACACTTAGGTCATAGGGTTACATTTTATATAAACTCCAGTGTAACAAAAACCTAACCTACAACAACCCCCGGTAAATCTACCTTATTTACATGCTAGGTGGACAAGATCTGTGTTTCAATGGTGTGAGTATATTGCCTTATTCATACCCTCTATAAGGACAACAGATATTATGATTAAAGTAGAGGCCTTGACTAATTTCACAAAACAGGCCCTCCTAGATAGAACAAAAGCCATCCAAGCCTTAAATGAAGAGCAAATCCAAATGAGAAAAGCAGGAATTCAAAATAGAATGGCTTTGGACATACTCACAGTTGCTCAAGGAGGGACCTGGGCTATAATTAAGGTTGAAAGCTATGTATGCATTCCTGACTTATCTGGCAATGTATCAGCTGCTTTAGATGATGAGAAAACCCAGGTAAAAGCAATGTTAAATGAAAACATTCCTTTGTGGACTTCAGTCCTATCTTGGGTGAAGGGCGGTTGGTGGAAAACTATATTTACCATTGTTATAGTTGCCGTGATAGTTCTGCTTTGTGGACCCTGAATTTTACAGTGTATTCAATATATCCTTATGAATGATGCTCATAATATGAGTTAAGAGCATCATGACGGGGGAATGAAGGAGGAAACAAACAGAGCTGGACTGCATCTTAGGCTGGCTGTGAACATTAGGCGATCAGCATGGTCACCCTCCCAGTGGACTCTGAACTTTGTGCCTTGTGTCTATAGAAATGGCATAAAACCAGATCCCCAGATAAAAGAGCCTCCGGACTTGTACTTGGACTCTCCGTTGCCTAAAAGAATATGCTAATTATCTCTGTAACAGAACAAGGTGGTAAATTCCATTATGTTCATCAGGATGTGACCACAGGCCTATTGATAATTGTCCACTGTTAACTACCTAGGCTTTAGGCATATGACTCTCGGGTTTACTTTGATTATATCTTTTCTTTTATTCAGACTAGTTTCAGGGAATTTGGGGAGGTGGATTTGGGCCCGTACACTTAGGGTATATCAGGTTTTCACAAAAACTGGTCGGGGTCCTTGGCTAAGAGGAGACTCTGCCTTGGGCCCGCCGGTGTAATAAACTGCACTCCACTATCTGCACTGTCCTTCTGAGTGAGATTGTTTTCTGGAACCCATGGCTACAACGATAGCTTTTCTCCCATGGAGCAAGCATCTTCTCATTTCATGGCTGCAGTCACCATCTGCAGTGAATTTGGAGCCCGAGAAAATAATGTCTGTCACTATTTTCATTGTTTCCCCATCTTTGTGCCCTGAAGTGATGGGGCTGTCTTGCGAGTGCATGCTCCTCGGCTCTGTCTCGTCACAACAAAGATTTGGAGTGGCGGACATTAAAGTCCCCCTCGGCGTGTCACAGCTCTCGGGTCTTGGACAGACTGTGTTATAGCTCTCAGGTCTCGAACGGACCGTGTTATAGCTCTTCGACAAATCAGTGTTACAGCTCAATGTTACAGCTCTGTTTTATTTAGATAATAGCAGGGAGATCCATCTTCGAGGCGTGAGGGCATGTCGACCTAGAGATGCAAAGAGAAGAGAACCCCAGCGCGCGGGGGGTTGGGGTAGGGGGGAGAGAGAGAGGTTTGGCTCCTCTTTTTGTATGTTTTTCTCTCCCCTGGGCCTGTCCTATGTAAACTGGGCCAACCAGGAGTGTTGTTTGTTTTACCTGAGGTCCTCATTCCGGTCCTCGGACCTTCCTCTGTTCTATTTTCGCGGGCTTTTCTCTTCCTTATCTTTAAGCCACCACCATTCTGGACTCTGTTTCCTAGTTCTAACTACCTAAAGGGACCAGATGCCTTGATCTTCATTTATTTGAAGGTTGGGTTTTAAGCCAGCTTTTTCACTCTTCTCTTTCACTTTCATCAAGAGGCTCTTTAGTTCCCCTTCACTTTCTACCTTAAGGGTGGTGTCATCTGCATGTCTGAGGTTATTGGTATTTCTCCTGGCAATCTTGATTCTGTTGCTGCTGCTGCAGCTTCTAAGTCGCTTCAGTGGTGTCCGACTCTGTGCGACCCCATAGAGGGCAGCCCACCAGGCTCCCCCATCCCTGGGATTCTCCAGGCAAGAACACTGGAGTGGGTTGCCATTTCCTTCTCCAATGCGTGAAAGTGAAAAGTGAAAGTGAAGTCGCTCAGTCATGTCCGACTCTCAGCGACCCCATGGAGTGCAGCCTACCAGGCTCCTCCGTCCGTGGGATTTTCCAGGCGAGAGTACTGGAGTGGGGTGCCATTGCCATTGGGAGGAAGCCAATTCTGACTCTACGCTGGAAACTGTTTCTTTGACTTGATTTTGTTGCTTTTGTTATTATAATGATACTTAATGGCTTGCCTGGAGGACCCTGACCCCCTGCCCAACTGTAAACTGAAGTGCCTCTCCTATATTCTTGCCTGGAGAATCCCAGGGATGGGGGAGACTGGGGGCTGCCCTCTATGGGGTCGCATAGAGTCAGACGCGACTGAAGCGATTTAGCAACAGCAGCAGCAGCAGGAGAGAGGATCGACCTTGCTCATCTGTGAATAGTAGAGATTAACACAGCCCTTCCAAAGGCAGGCCATTCCCTTGGAGCTGTTTCGCAAGGCTAAAGGCCCTTTCCCTTTGCTTCCCCACTGCCTCTCCCTCTCTGCTCTGCCCTTTGACTTCAGTTCCTTATTGCGACTTTCCCTCTGATCTATAAAAGAACCTGGCATCCAGACCCCAGTAAGATGGTTATCTTGCGGTGCTAGCCTGCCATTTCTTCGGTCAGCTGGCTTTCCGAGTAAAGTCCTTGCCCCAGCACCTTGGATTCATTGGCCTGTCGTGCGGCGAGCAGAGGGCGCTTGGACCTGGTAACGCTTCTAGTTGCTGGCTTCCTCCTGAGAGCTGGAGGGGGCTTCCTCCTGAGGGCTGGAGGGGTCGTCCCCCCCAGGACCACCCCCTTTGTCTCTCCCTCAACCCTCAGGTCCTCTGCTGACAGCCCCCCATCTCGGGCCGCATAGGGAGCCGAAGAAGCCACTGGAGAGACAGGTGGCCAAAGGAGCAGGCACGTGAGCCCGGGATGGGCTCTCCCTGGGAAAATGGCCCTGAGCTCTGCCCACCCCCAGGCCCGATTTTCATCTGGGCCCCCACCCCCACCCCCAACACACACACACGCGCGGTCCCAGGGTCAGGACTTGGAACATGGATAGCCCCCCCAGGCCTGGGCTGGGGGTGGGCAGGAGAGGGGCTCAGAGGCTGGAAGTGAAACCTGTATATGGTGGCGTTGGGGCCCGTGTGAGGAAAGCAGGAGAGACTGCATCCCGAGGCCTGTCATTCATCTTAAAGACAGGATGTGACCTGGGTCTGAGAGTGAGGAAACCGTTGCTAGTGAAAACCAGGTTTCCTGGAGGCTTCCCTCCCTACAAAAAGGGAGATTGCAGTCGTGGCCAGGCTGCCTGTCAGGTTAACCAGAGACATCCCCCCTGGATGTCTAATCACTGTTCATTCCCCTTTTAATCTTGTTTGTTCTCCTAGCACCTACTTGTTGTGAAACTCAATCATATGCAACAAAGAGGTTGCTAACATGTAACCAGTCGCATAGTGGGGGGTATGAAACGGGGCCTCTCAGAAACATCAGGGGCCTTGTTGGGAACTGATCCCCGCTGGACCCGCTGGCATAATAAACTGTACTCCACTGCCTTGAGTGTCCTCCGAGGTGTGTTTTGTGACTCTGGATTCCACAGCAGTGTCATTTCAGGGGGACTCCGAAGAGCTCCAGTACTGCAGTCTCTTATGTCTCTGTAAAGAGATTCAGTGAGAGTAAAGCAGTAGATACGTGATTTACTAGAACAGGACAGTTGTGAGGCTTACAAGGAGGCAGGCAAGAAATGCCATACCCCAAGAACTTAGTGGGCTACAGTTTTATAACCAAAGGAAAAGTGGGGTGGGGGAGAAGACCTTCTTTTTCCTGAGTAGACTTCATGCTTCCATCATTAGCTCCTCCTCCAGGTTGAGCAGGGGAGTTTTCTCGCCCCGTGTGGTCAAGCCAGGTCCACGAATTCTTGTTTTGTATGTGTTCAAAGACCATGTCCTAGGGATCATTAACGTACAGAGCTCACTGGGCAGGACGTGGGTCTCATGCGGCCATTGTTTTATCGTATGGGGGCAGGTCTCGTCCTTCTGTTGCATGGTTTTGTGGTTAAGCAAACCTACTTTCTTGAGTGATCATCAACTTATAGGGGTCTGCCATATTTTTCTGGGCTTCCCTCATAGCTCAGACAGTAAAGAATCTGCCTGCAATGCAGGGGACCCCAGTTTGATTCCTGGGTCAGGAAGATCCCCTGGAGAAGGAAATAGCAACCCACTCTAGTCTTCTTGCCTGGAGAATCCCATGGACAGAGGAGCCTTGTGGGCTACATACAGTTCATGGGGTCGCAAGAGTCGGACACGACTTAGCAACGAAACCACCACCACATTTTTCTACTTACAATCCCCTAGTGGGATTAACTATTTAATCACCTATTTTGTCCCTATAAGTGGGGTGGGTTCTGGCGGCTCTCATCCTACTGAACCCAGAGAGGGACTGACCCCCTCCTCTCATCAATCCCTAGAGTGGGGTAGGAGGAAGGAGGCAGCTCTTGGCAGCTCACTGGCATCCTTGGCTGCTTCTCCCCAGAGGAGTGGGCAGAGTCCCGCCCTCCCCTGAAGATGTCACAGGCGCCTAGAAGAGACGGGGTGCAGGGGCTCCCCACTCCAGGCGAGTCCCTGCACCACCACCATATCCTGCACCCAAGCTCTCTTTGCAAGGCGCCCCCGACTGGGAGCAGACCTCCCAGCTCGCTTCACTGGCTGGCGCCTGAGTTACCCTGGGAAGGTGGCCTCACTCTCTCTCCAGTGGGGTCTCAGATCTGTGACTCGGGTTCCCCCATGGCCCACTTGTCCTCAACTGGACCGGCCCTCCTCCCCGGAGCCTGTTAAGAGCTGTGGTCCCTGTAGGAGGAACCCTTGGGTCCACAGAAGGGGAGATAGGTCAGGGGAGGACAGGGATGACCTGGGCCACGCTGTGAGGGTGAGCCCCCAGCCCTACCTCCTAGGGTCCTCTTGTCCACGGAAAATCAATCAACAGTCTTTCTAAGACGAAAGAAGTTTAGTGGAGCTGTTGCAGGAAGGCGGACTCCTTCCAGGGCCCGAAAATGGCCTCTTATCTAACACTCGGAAGTGAATTGTCCGAGGAGACACATGTGCTGACAAAGGACCAGACCCAGCGGCCGCAACTGGGACCCTTTTGTCCCTGGTCTCCTCCTGACGTGGACAACTGGCCAGAGTGCCTGACCGGCTAAGGAACAAGAGACTTTATTGACCTCTCTCCCTTCCTTCTCTCTTTCCTCTCCTTAACCCTTCCTGTCCTTCCCCATTTTTCTAGTCCCCCAGTCCTGGATGCAAGAATCTGGTCGAAGGGCCCTCAGCCTGAGCTGAGGATTGGAGACTGATCACCTCCTCTTGGCAGAGAACTCGAATTCTGGTTCTGGTCTGGGTCTGATTTCCGGTAGGGCCAAGTTCCAGTCCTCCCTTCTCTGGAGGCCCAGGGAAAAGTCCCACAACGCCTGGGTATCTGTAGGTGGCAGGAGACGTCTGTAAGGCCACCCCTTTTGCCCCCCGTCTCCCACCTCCTCCCCCTTCTATCAACCTGGCTTCCTTTCCTCCCTTTGAAGTTTTTGAAAACCTGAGATATTTTCCTTTATCTGAAGTTCTGCGTCTCTATAGGAGGTTTTCTGAGAGACTGTATTCTTCTATTTAAGGGAATGTCTGATGAGGACTGCCAGGTTTATATGTGTGTGTTTTAACTCTGTGTTCTGTGTTGTGATTTTTGATGGCCATTTTGCTTTGTCTGGCCACCATTTGGTATAGACCTGCCGGCATTTTGTTAGAACTTGATTTTCTTTCCCTGTGCCTTGAGACCAGGGCTCTCAGGAACACTTATCTAGACCATCTCTAACTCCTGAGACTGAGGGAAAAGGGGGAAAAGATTTTAAAATTTTTATTTATTTCAACTGTTTTTTTTTTATAAACTAGTAAATTTTATATTGTAATATCTAATTCATGACTAAACTTAGAAAATGAAGCTAGATCTTGCACTGTGTCTGTCTAAATATGTCTTGGTATGTCTTTGTCTCTGGGTAATATTTTTGAGGTTAATTTGTAAATGAGCTCTATTTATTTGGCTTAAAAAAAAGTAAGTGCTTACAAATCAAATAATTCTAAATTAAACAATAAATTTCAGGTTCATGTGAACTGGGAAATATTCAGTATTAAATACCTGATATTAATGTTTTTTTTGTTGACCTATCTAATATAGACATGCCTTAGAGTAATTAACATTAAGTAGAATATTTTCATTGTACCTAAGTTTAATATAAGTTAAATATTATATCTGTTACAAGTTTGTCAACAAGGAAATTACCTCAAGTGAAGAAACGTCTAAAAAATGTAAATGAGATATGAGCTTTTATATAAACTCTATTGAGAATAATTATTCTTTAGAAATATCTGTCAACAATCGTCTCTCCAGATTGGTGTAACTTAAATTTCTAAGGGTTGTGCCAAGTGTGCAAAGTGTTGGAATTCTATTGAATAGTTAGGTCATTTCCAAATAAAATAAGATTTTCAAACATTTACTGCTGCTGCTGCTGCTGCTAAGTTGCTTCAGTCGTGTCCGACTCTGTGAGACTCCATATACAGCAGCCCACCAGGCTGCCCAGTCCCTGAGATTCTCCGGGCAACAACACTGGAGTGGGTTGCCATTTCCTTCTCCAACGCATGAAAGTGAAAAGTGAAAGTGAAGTTGCACAGTCGTGTCCTACTCTTAGCGACCCCATAGACTGTAGCTTACCAGGCTCCTCTGTCCATGGGATTTTCCAGGCAAGAGTATTGGAGTGGGGTGCCATCACCTTCTACAGAAACATTTACTACTAAACACTAATTTCCTTTTACAGAGAAACTAAAGAGATTTGGAACTATAAATGAATAATGTTTGGTGCCTTCCTAAAATGTTTTAAGAAAGCAAGGGTTTTAGAAATTATCGCTGGTATTTATGTTCACCAATCTATAAAATGCTAATATAAAAGTTAGTTCTTGGTTGCTAAAGGAAAGTAGGAAGTGTGTTTTGAATAGAAAAAAGAAAGAAAGAAAAAGGTATGAAAAATACTAAAAAGAGTTATGCATGATCAGGATTTTCTAAAATTGTATTACAATTAGTTAGATAAATGGATTTTGTTAGAAATGACATAGCCGTAAGAAAACTGGTTAGAGTCAACTAGGTCCAAGATGGCGGAGCTGACTTTCACTAGACCTCGAGTCTTGGTATTTACTCCCATTGTGACATATCAACAAGCTAAATGATACACCCATCAACACTGACTAAATCTGATCAAATGTTCTAAACCCTTTTAATTGATCTTTTTGATAAAAGTTCCTTAATCGAAGTCTTTTGAAGTTCCTTTGACCTCTAGCTAACTTTGGGGTGGTTCAGAGGGCCCCTGGAACATCCAAAAAAGAGATATTAAACTGTGTTTATTTGGTTGGTTAAATTACATGGAAAAGATTATCAAATGACTAATAAATCTGCTCATATTATAATGTATGGTAAGACTACTAATACAGATATCCTAGAAATTATATGGAGTTCTTAACATTCTGATATATCCTGGTATTCTAATGGAAAACCTGATGACTTCACAAAAGTTAACAAAAGGACTGAATGAACCAGCGAATATGCTTATAACTTTCATGGTTTCTGTCTGAAAAATTATGGGTTTGAATCTTAGGTTTTCAGGGAGTAGGGAAAACCTTCCTCTCAAACTAATTATGACAATACTTTGGTAAAATTAAACGTTATAAACAAAACAATTATATTTTTCTCTGACTCCATCAAAAATTGGAAATTCTTAGGTTTCCAGTAAGTTTATCAAATGAGTTAGGAAGGGTATCTCATGGGTACAAAAATCTCAAGAAATTTTTGAGACCTTATAAAGGGAAGAATTCACCTTGATTTGTTAGGCAAAATCTGTGATAAGCTTTTGGTGTGAGTTTTCCAGCCCTGTTTTATTTTAAAAGTTCAGTCTGAGACTCTATAAATGTTTCAACAAAATAAAAATTCCATAATCAATTATGGTTATATAAATCATCAGACCAAAATTAGTGAGAACAGACCTATTTTGCAAACAAACTAGCCTTAATTTGGTTATATTTTATAAAAAATAAAGGTAACTTTAGGGAGGAAAAGATATTTCAAAAAATGTTAAATCCCAGTTTGTTAATGGAGGTCTGCATCTAGTAAGACTCATCTCTTAGATAGTTCTTTGCTGTTATGTGATATTACTGTAAAATTTAATTGAATTCTTAAAGAACACCCTAAGTTTGTTTCTGAAGCTCATCTCAGTAATCCAGCTTCGGATGAAGATCAGATGCCTCATGACCTGCAACCAGGACTAGAAAAAGACATAATTTAAGGGACTGTCTCCAACCTGGATGGAAGGACTTTTTTTATCAGGAGAAACTACACTACACCAGGATGAGAAGACGATGACATCAGAGGGAGACAGCTTCCCCAAGATGCTGGACCTGGGTCGTATGATCATTTATGTTTTCTTGACTTCTTAGACCTTTGCATATAAGTCAAATGCTTTTCTATCATAGGCCTGATTCTATGCTAGTTTTAGAAATCAATTCAATTGTTGGGTTTGTGGCCAATTACCTGTATCTAGTTCTGGGTTACCTTGGTAAATTTCTCTACTACAAGACTCTAACTGGCTGGCCCTGAGAAAATTTACTTAAAAAAAAAAATTATAGGCATATTCACATCACTGTGATATTACTAGATGGGATCCCCTCACCAGGCCAATTAATAATGTCTGCTCTGACTCTGGCCATAAATTTGAGCTTTTTTCTATTACTCAAGCTCAATCAGAGCAATAAGAAAGGTTTCAGCAAAGGAGGAAAAAATCTCCCACAGTTATGGGATGGATTTATATAGATAACACCAGGCTATGGTAATTTAGGTTTAAAGTCTCCTCTGTGTTGGAAACAATTAAATCATACTAAGGACGATCAGTCTAGTAACACAAGAAAACAGGGCTACGTGCCTTATAGACTATGCCAGTATATAATTTCCCTGGAAGATAAAAATTCTACAGAGCAGACTAAGTCAGGTGACCTGAGATATACTGGGCTACATCTAATGAAAGTTCTTAACATAAGTCTTACTTGCGACTTTACTAATACTGCTGGCTATGTTATTTGTATTTCACCTGTTTTACAAAATTACTGTTTCTTACACCGTCAAATGTGTGTGTGAGGCCTTGAATAGAATAATATATAGTCCCATATGAGATCGATGATGGTAATAGTGTAACTCTAGATATGGGAAGAAGCAACAAGAGGGAATATTCTCCTGGACCAAGAGGCTAGTAAGACAGGTGGTCCAGAGAATTTTGGATACTGTTTTATGGCCTAGTCCTGTAACAGCACATTGAGTGACCTGTCAACAAAATCTTTGCCAAACCTGAGAATGGACATTCTCAGCACCATGGGATAAAATGGTCATGAAATGCCCCCCTCAAAATCATGGTCAAGTTTATGAGCAAAAAGGGGCTCTGCCAACTGAAGACTGACACTCGCCATCTGCATCTACAAAGATTAAATCATGGCCGCTGCAACTGCTGACCGTCAACACCCCTGAAAAGGAGTTCAGGGTGAAAATCAGGAATGAGGCACTCTGTGCTCTGGGAAAAACCGGCAGAACAGGCCTCGAGATAGTTAGATCTTTTCAGGAGAAGATTTTACAAGTTCCAGTTCTTGCATCTTCTCATACCTAGAAAAACACTGAAGTCATTAATGGTGACATCTGCTTTGGCTATTAAGGAAAAGTTTACAATTAAAAGTCAAAATAGAGTAGCTATGGTTTAGATATCCTGGGAAATAACTAGGTGATGCTATGGGTGTACTTTCAGATTAAACCTTGTATTGCTAAACATTTGAGTTTTCTGAGTTGTGTCAGGCTTGGATGCCACCATTCTCCAAACAATGTCTGCTGGAAGCTAGTAACCTTACTTTTTATAAAACTAGGCAACTGGCTACCTGGCTACAAGTCTCCCTGAAGTGCCAGGTCCAGACTGGGTTTCAGGCATATTCTTCTAAAAAGAAATGAGATTTATTTTGTCGACTAAATTCCAGTTATCACTCCTCCAACTACTTCTAACTGGGTCTGTTACACCAAAATGGCAGACCAAGGGATTGAGATTTTAATCACACAAGACTCTGCTCTAGAACTTGGGACTCAGAAATACTTCAAATTCAGTGTCTATACTCCAAGCTGAGGCAGTCCTATGCCCCATTTTGACAGGAAGTTATCACAGTCATAGTTGTCCAGTTCCCTAAATTAAAACGGAGCGGGAGTCTGTGGGGCTCTGGAGTAGAGATCAGTTCTGTGTTCTCCATTTCTTACCTGTAGGATACAGGCTTCATTCAGCCTCCTTGACTTTCCCTGAGTTCCAAAGCGTGGATTCAAACAATTGCTAATCAGGGAAGGGAGGAGATGCAGAAACAGGCTGCTGCTAAGTCGCGTCAGTCGTGCCCGACTCTGTGCGACCCCATAGACGGCAGCCCACCAGGCTCCCCCATCCCTGGGATTCTCCAGGCAAGAACACAGGAGTGGGTTGCCATTTCCTTCTCCAATGCATGAAAGTGGAAAGTGAAAGTGAAGTCGCTCAGTTGTGTCCAACTCTTCGTGACCCCATGGACTGCAGCCTACCAGTCTCTTCTGTCCATGGGATTTTCCAGGCAAGAGTACTGGAGTGGGGTGCCACTGCCTTCTCCGCATTTTCCTCTTAATGGAGTTTAAAAGTGCCAACAAACACTCCAATTCCACCTAACATGGAGGGAACTCATGGAAAAGCATCAGGTAAAGCTGATACTCTGATTATGAGCAAATATCTTATTTAGCAAATTCTTCAACATGACTAAGTCAATACATGGTGAGGGCCCACCAACAGCCACGGAAAGTCAGGAGTTCTTTAGCTTCTTGGTAAAAACACCTCTCCACTGTCCTAAAAAGACCAGTTCTTCAAAATTTGCTCAAGAAACAAGTTTCGGATCCACTGAAGTAGATTATGAGGTTAATGCAGAAGTCAACTGGTGAAGTTTCTGTCAACTGTTACGCTTAATGTCCTCTTCCTCTGAAACCACTGCCCCCTCTTCCTCCTCTGAAACCTCCACCTCTACCACCTTTGCCACCTCTCCCTGGTCCTCCTCCTTGACCTCCCCTGCCACCGCCTCTTGGAGGTCCCTTTGCACCAGGAGGTCGAGGTAGAAACCTCTGCAACGGCAGCAGTTTATATGGGTCTATATAAAACTTCTGAAGTTTTTTAAAGGAAGATTCTTTCATGTTCTCTGATAATTTAACTGAAAAATAAAAATCTCTAAGCTGTCCAAATATTTCACGCACTTTTCCAGTTTGTTCTTTGTTTTCTTTCTTTTTTTTTTTTGTTCTTTGTTTTCTAAATGAATTGGAGCATTGAAATAAGGTACTTTATTTTCATCTGTGGTACATTTACACACTATGTCATCTTCACAGGGGTGCAGGAACTCTCGTAATAAAACTACTTGTTCTGGAGGTCCTTGGTTTTGGCCTTTGTTAAAGCCTCTGCGGCCTCCCCCTCGTCCGAATCCTCCTCTGCTGCCGCCGCCTCTGAAATTACCGCCGCCTCCACCTCAGAAGTGGTTGCTGCTGCCGCCGCCTTGATTAAATCCTCCGCGACCTCCAATCAAAGGTTGGTACAGCCTCCAGACAGAGTCCTGGTTCCTACTCAAAGAAATATGCATAACAATGTCTTTGAGCCCCCACCCAGGTGGAGGATGGGAACTTCAGACTGAACACAAGATTCCTGGAGCACAGCTCTGTTGCCTCACCACCAACCAATCAAAAAGGGTCACAAACCCTGCAGCCCTCACCCCAAATGTTGCCTTCTGTTTCTGGGGACCAGAGGTGACCATCCTGTTAGGTCTCCTGTTTGGCCCTTGTCTAAAGGGGCCAACAGTTTCAAACTAAATTGCTGTTACTACAAGGGTGGAAGCTGGTTTCAGATGTGGAACACGCCAACTTAGATCAGGTAGAGAGAGACTTCTGCTTTGCTAGGCAGGCCTACGCCCATGCACAGCGGGAAGAAGTTACAGAAGAAAGAGACCTCCGCCCCAGTTCCCAAGAGGTATCTTGAGTATGAAGTCTCTCATGGGGGAGTTGTTAGGGGAAGCACACTGATTGAAACCGCCCACCCTAGCCAGGCACCACAGTAACCATTTGCATGAGTTGTTTTATGACAGGAGATCCTGATGAGGAATACGGAACTAATAAGCCACCACCAACCGGAAGCGTTCAGGAAAGGTCTAAAGGAGACACCGCGTGTCCGTCCACTTCCCAGAATCCTTCTTGCTAGTATCCATCTTGGCTGACCAATGTGTGTGCCACCAGGAAAGACTCTGAATTAGAATGATTGGCCAAAGACCACCCGGAAACTAATCCCATCACCATAAAACCCAAGACTGCCAGCCACATGGCAGAGCAGTTCTCCTGCTTACCCTACTGCTCCCCACCCGGGTGCCCTTTCCCAATAAAATCTCTTGCTTTGTCAGCACATGTGTCTCCCCAGACAATTCATTTCCAAGTGTTAGACAAGAGCCCTGTTTTGGGCCCTAGAAGGGGTCCACCTTCCTGCAACAGAGCCGACCTGAGGATTACAATTGGGGAGACAGTCTTTCAGAAAGCTCTGAGGATTCTTCCACCTGTTAAAGGTCAAGGCAGGGTTATATGTTTCTGAGACACAGGGTTACACACCGCCAAGTGGTGTATTACTGGCAGTTCACACAATCCAGATCTACGCATACAAAGTGAGTAGTGAGTCGTGGTGTCAGAACAGACAGTTAGCTAAATGTGAGCAGAGGAAGTGGGGCACAGGGCCACATGGCAGGAAACCATGCATTTTGTAAACAGTGGGTGTTTACAAGAAAACAAAGCAGATGAAGAAAGATGGAAAGAGGGTGGAATCTCCAGAGTGCTGGAAAACGTTTTGCTCTTTATATTCTCAGTAAGATCAGCCTCACAGATAAGATGTACCGGCCTGACACTTCCAGTCAAGGCTAAATAAGGGTCCCCCTTTGGGAAGGCGGAGCTGGGAAGAAATCAGGGAAATGTGACCCCAAGCCCTCACCTCCCCAGTGAGTATTCTGCCCTTAATTTCTCCACCCCACAGAATCAGCTTGCCAAAGAAACTCAGCATAGCTATTCACCCAGGTCTCCCACTTTGCAGGCAAATTCTTTACCAGCTGAGCCACCAGGGAAGCCCAAGAATACTGGAGTGGGTAGCCTATCCCTTCTCCAGCAGATCTTCCCAGCCCAGAAATCGAAGCTGGGTCTCCTGCATTTCAGATGGATTCTTTACCAAGTGAGCTGCCAGGGAAGACAAAGTAACAAGTAAAAAGCATCCCACCAAACCCTAGGGGACCCTAGGTCCTCACCCTCAACCCCATAAAAGCAGAACCCTAGCCTAGTGCTCGCTCTCTCCCCTCAAGACCCCACACTCTGCCTTCAGGGGCTCCTGGTAAGCCCAGGACTTGTGAGCAGTACAGCTGGTCCTTTCAAAGCTCCCTGTGGGTCATCGCTGCTGCTGGGCTTCCCTGGGGCTCAGCTGGTAAAGAATCTGCCTGCAGTGCGGGAGACCTGGGTTCAATTCCTGGGTTGGGAAGATCCCCTGAAGGAGGGCATGGCAACCCACTCCACTGTTCTGGCCTGGAAAATCCCCATGGACAGAGGAGCCTGGCAGGCTACAGTCCATGGGATCACAGAGAGTCAGACATGACTGGGCAGTCAGGCACAGCACACACTGCTGCCGGTTACTGCCATCCTAATAGAAACCACAGGGCTGGTCTGGCCACAACACTAGGTGTTGATAGGCTGGGCCAAAACCTAATAGGTCATGGCTACCACTTTTTCCTTTGCTTTTATTTCTCCCAACTGTTTTTTCTCTTTTCTCATTCTTTTGGAATTATGGAACATTTTTCATATTTCCTTTTCTCCTTTATAGATATATTTCTTACATGATTATCACAATATGCGCTTGTTACGCTGCTAAGTCACTTTAGTCGTGTCCGACTCTGTGTGACCTCATGGACAGCAGCCCACAAAGCTCCCCCACCCCTGGGATTCTCCAAGCAAGAACACTGGAGTGGGTTTCCATTTCCTTCTCCAATGCATGAAAGTGAAAAGGGAAAGTGAAGTCACTCAGCCATGTCTGACTCTTAGAGACCCCATGGACTGCAGCCTACCAGACTCCTCTGTCCACGGGATTTTCCAGGCAAGAGTACTGGAGTGGGGGGCCACTGGTTATAGTCTGCCTTAAACTGCTACTATCACCACATCCTGCTCAAGAATCCTGCAGAGCATAACTTCATTTCCTTCCTCCTGTGAATGAAAAATGTTGCTGCTGTATCAGTAAACAAAGGACGTTACAGCCCACAGCCACTGCCATCACCCTGGAAGGTGAGTCCTGAGGGAACTCAGGATAGAGACAGACTCATGCCCACTGCCAAGCCCTTAGCTACTTGCCAGGAGCCAGCACGAGGAATCCCGCCCATGGCAAAGGTCATGAGGAAGAGACCCGACAGGCAAAGGCAAGTCAGATCTCGAGGGAACCTCCCTGGACCTACTCGAGCATCTACCCCAAAACCAGAATCTGTCTGCCTTACTATATTATGCCTTTCACCAACTCCTGGGACATTAACAGGGGGCTGTCCCCCCACCACCTTTTTCTGGAAAAAGTTAATTTAGAGCTTTTAGATAATAAGTCTCCTGGACATAATAAGAGTGTTTCAATCCAAAAACCCCTCTGATGGCTTTCTAGCCTGCCTGACAGGTTTATCCGGACTCTTACAGCTATGCATGTGGTTGTTTACAGCCTCCTGACCATGAGAGGCGCAGGAAGCTTGAAACATCCTAGGAATGTAGGGCCTTCCAAGGAGTCAAAAATCATTAGAATAGGACTGATTAAGGGTTTCATTGTTGAGCCAATACTTGCTACCAAGTTTTCATATCTTTTATTTGTAGATATAGTTGGTATGTAGAAAAAACAGGTAGTAGCCCTGGAGTTAGCAACATTAGATCTTTGAGTTAAGTACTTTCTTTGTTATAACCCACTGCACCTTTGTTCTACAGGAATGTAACTTTATTTAGTACTTTGAGGGTGATGCAGATTAAAGAAAAAACACTTCAGGAGAAAATGAGTTTTCTGGTTGATAGACATTTATCTAGGAAGAGAGCCATAAAAATGTTAACAGGCCTCTTGGCCAGAAGATAATGTAAATCACCTGAGACCTTTTGTATAGGGGAAGGTATGCAAAAAGAAAGCCTGGTCTCAATAAGTGTCAGGACTGCTGCCCCTGCATAATTCTGCATATTCCATTATTTCTTTATTTACAACTTGAGGTATATAAGCTGCCTTTGAAAATAAAGTTGTGGGTCTTGCACCAATGCTTGGCTCCCCCATGTCATTCTTTTCTTATTCTCCCTTTTCAGGCTACATTCCCATCTGGAGCATAGAGGCTCGCCGTGTATACTTATTTGCCCTGGCTTCTAAGACCCACTCGAGAGGGAGCCCAAGGCAGGGCACCCTCCGCTATTCAAACGGGCACTTGTGGCCTACGTAGACGGTACAAGTCCCTTGTCTCGGGACTTTATTGGCTTTCTATGTAAACCAAGGAATACAGCCTCTTTTCTCCTCTATCTTCTCCACTCCACTATTCTTTCTTAATCTCTCTTTATATCTCTAATTAAATAATTCTTTTTTAATCGCCGACGCCGTTTCCCCTTCGAATTACCCTGGATCCACTGGGGCTGGACCCCAACAGCTACTGCAACTGCCCCAGCGGTGCACCCTGAGGGGACTCACGACAGAAAAGAACAGGATATTGGCCCTGGAAGATGCCATGCCTGTGAAAGGAATGATTGCAGTGAGCCCAGACTTGTATCTTCCCATACAGAGAAAAGCACCAAATTCCTTGAGATAACTGGTCCTCTTTAATTGACAATAATCTTTTCAAGTTCTGACTACCTTATTTTTGTCACAAAAAAGTCCTACATATCCTGGCTCCTCTGAGAAGCTGTCCTCTGGGCTTGAAATCCTCAGAAATTCCACCAAACAGAACATCATTCTCAACTTTTCAGTTCAGTTCATTTCAGTTCAGTCACTCCGTCATGTCCCACTCTTTGCAACCCCAGGAACTGCAGCACGCCAGGCCTCCCTGCCTATCATCAGCTCCTGGAGCCTACCCAAACTCATGTCCATTGAGTCAGTGATGCCATCCAGCCATCTCATCCTCTGTCATACCCTTCTCCTTCTGCCCTCAATCTTTCTCAGCATCAGGGTCTTTTTAAATGAGTCAGCTCTTCGCATCAGGTGAACAAAATACTGGAGTTTCAGCTTCAACATTAGTCCTTCCAATGAACACTCAGGACCGTTCTCCTTTATAATGGACTGGTTGGATCTCCTTGCAGTCCAAGGGACTCTCAAGAGTCTTCTCCAACACCACAGTTCAAAAGCATCAATTCTTGGGCACTCAGCTTTCTTTATAGTCCAACTCTCACATCCATACATGACCACAGGAAAAACCATAACCTTGACTAGATGAACCTTTGTTGGCAAAGTAATGTCCCTGTTTTTTTAATATGCTGTCTAGGTTGGTCATAACTTTCCTTCCAAGGAGTAAGCATCTTTTAATTTCATGGCTGCAATCACCATCTGCAGTGATTTTGGAGGCCCCCCAAAATAGTCTGCTACTATTTCCACTGTTTCCCCATCTATTTGCCATGAAGTGATGGGACCGGATGCCATGATCTTAGTTTGCTGAATGTTGAGCTTTAAGCCAGCTTTTTCACTCTCCTCTTTCCCTTTCTCAACTTTTAGGTCACACATTTTTTTTTTCAGTTGACACTCCCCCATGTACTTCTGTTATCTTAGTACTTATTTATAGACATTCGTTATAAACCCCACAAGGTGCTGCTGCTGTTGTTTTACACTGTAAATATTCTTCCATATTTACCCCAATGTTACCAAAGGCAAGCCCACATGCCCAGCACACCTGGAGGCCAAGCAAACCTAAGTGTCAGAGTTTGAAACAAACAGTTTTATAACAGGGCCAAGAAAGGCAAACAGGCGGATCCTCCTTAAAAAGCTGACCTCCCTAAAGGGTTTCAGCAAAGCATTTTTAAAAATTTATTTTGTTGAAGTACAGTTGATTTACAATGCAGTGATTCAGATATATATATATATTCAAATACTCAGATATATACATATACACACACATATATTTGACATTGAATATAGTTCCCTGTGCTATACAGTAGGACCTTGTTATTTATCTATTCTATATATAATAGTTTGCATGTGCTAATCCCAAACTCCCAATCCTTCCCTCTCCCAACCCCCTCTCCCTTGGCAGCCAGAAATCTGATCTCTACAGCCAAGCACTTTTAAAGTCAGGCGAGGGAGGGGGCCTCAGGGTCTGTGGTCAGCTTGGGCACAGTTCTCTGATAAGCTGATGCGTAGGAGAGGATGCAGTGGCAGGGGTGGGCTCCATACTGTCCTGCTCCGTCTCACTAAGACCATCATTTCGACTTTCAGCATCTCGATTGCATTATCACCAGCTGGGATGACATTCTTTGCACTTATCCTGCTAAGGATTTTCTGTGATCCATGGATCTGTGGGTTATCATTTATGAATTTTGAAAAATATTACATCTTCAAGTATCTATTAAACCCCTCTTTCTTCCCTATGGCACTCCAATCTCATGTAAAGTTAGACCATTTGACTGAATCTCACAGGCCCTGATGCTCCGATTAATTTTTTTCTATTGTTTTTATTCTAAGTTTCCTTTGGGCTGTTTTATACTGTCCTCTCTCTGCCTGTGCTCATAGTGTCTTTTGCTCCTAATTCATCCAAATGAGTTCTTAATTTTGGATATTTTATTTTTTACTTTCTGAATACAATGGCTAACTGGGTGTATTAACTTGACTGAGCCACAGGACTCCAATATGTGGTCAGATACAGTTCTGGATGTTTCTATGTGGACATTTTTGGATGAGATTGACATTTTAAAATATTTATTTATTTATTTGGGGCTGCACCGACACTAGGGCTCTCTGTTGTGGTGCACAGATTCTCTGGTTGTGGCTCAGTTGCTCTGTGGCATGTGGGATCTTAGATCCCCCTCCAAGGAATAGAGCCTAAATCCCCTACATTGCAAGGTGGATTCTTAACCACTGGACCACCAGGGAAGTCCCAGGACTGAAATTTAAATTGGTGAAATTGGAGTGAAGCAGGCTGCTCTCCATAATGTGGGTGGGTCTCATCTAATCAGCTGAAGGTCTGAATAGACCAAAAGACTGATTTTCTCCAAACAAGAGGGAATTCTGCAGCAGTCTTTGGACTTTAACTGTAGCATCAGCTTTTCCTGGGTCTCTAGCCTTCTGGCTATAGGGGAGCAGAACTTGCCACCCTAAAATATGTCTCTTTGGCCTATTAGTTGTTTCAAGCTGGTTATTTTCTGAGAAACAGCATACATGGGAAGGGCTCTGAAAAGCAAGTGGGAGTTGACCTTTTGTAAGAAACATTTACGTATATAAAGGCAATCTCCATTTGGGATGACCAAATATCTAGAAACTCATATTAGTGGGGAACTCAGTGACTTAAATCTGCATCACTGATCAACCCCCCTTAACTGACTCTCCCTGCCTTCTACAACCTGTTTTTCTCTTTGGCTGAGGATGGTATTTAAGGTGAGGGCTTCAGCCATTTCAATGAGTTACTCAGCTTTCCTGGGTCTCTCCCATGTAGACATGGTATTACACTTCTGTTTGATTTTCTCCTGTTAATCTGTCTCCCGTCAATTTAATTCTTAGGCTAGCCAAAAGGGTAGAGGAAAATTTCTTCCTCCCCAACGGAGCCCACCCTGGAGGTTTTGAACTTGCAGCCTCCCTAAGGTCATGAGCCCCATCCTTAAAATAAACTTTTTGTTTACATACACATTCTATTGGTTCTGCTTCTCTGGAAAATCCTGGCCAATACACGGTATATTTATTCAGTTTGTTTTATAAAGTCCTAAATGGCACCCACTCCAGTGCTCTTGCCTGGAAAATCCCATGGACGGAGAAGCCTGGTGGGCTGCAGTCCATGGGGTCGCTGGGAGTCAGACACGACTGAGCGACTTCATTTCCACTTTTCACTTTCATGCATTGGAGAAGGAAATGGCAACCCACTCCAGTGTTCTTGCCTGGAGAGTCCCAGGGACAGGGGAGCCTGGTGGGCTGCCATCTATGGGGTCACACAGAGTCGGACACGACTGAAGTAACTTAGCAGCAGCATTCTCTGTTAGAACTCTCAGTTTTTCAAGTCTACGATTGAATGCACTTAACATAAAGTCCTTTCCTGCTGACCACTATCTGGATCATCCCTGGGTCTTTCCACCCTACTGTTACTGTCACCTTCGGGCGTTGTATAAATAAGAGCCAGAGGCCACGAGTACTAGGTCTCCAGTTCCCTCTTTTACCAGATCAAGTGCACGAGGTGTTCTCCAGGTCAACTCCATCAGAGTCGAGCTAGGTTGGGCTCGACCCCAGAGTTAGCAAGGCGCGTGGAAGATGCGTTTCCGCACCTTCGTGCCCTTAAGCCTCCCACTGCCAACTCCTGATGCCTTGCTTCAGACTCTGTCGAGTCTCTTCAGAGCAAGATCAGCTATGTGTTCGGAACAGACCTCTTTTCTCCGGTGGGAACTTGGTCCTGAGAGCTGTGGGACTGCCGCAGGTGCCCGTCTTCCTTATACGCGACCCGCCCTGGGTACCACCGCCAGCATGGGGGACCCTGCGCGTGTGCCGCGTCGCTTTCCCAGAACTGAGCATGCGGTAGCCGCCGGGTGTTTGGGTACAGTAGGGATGGTGGCTGGCGAGGCCCCCGCAAGACGGGGCTGGGGGCCGCGGAGGCTCAGTTTCCCACTTCTGGAAGCCAATCCACTTGGTCCTTGGTCCTCTCAGCTCCCAGCACATTTAAATATGACAGCTGCAACCTGTCTGGTATTTTCTTCTTGGTCCCGCGGGAGAACGTGACTGCCGGCCTCCGTCCTGACACATACCAGACGCCCTCTGATGGCTACTGAGTTTTATATGTTTACCTTGCTTCCTGACTCATTACTGATTATTTTCGAAATTTGTTATTTGTATTCTTCATTCTCCAGGATTTCCAGATATACTACCACCTCATCTACAAATGGACCTGATTTTACTTCTTTCCCCATTCTAAAGCCTCTAATTAATATTTTATAATTATATCAGTGAATACTGGCTGAATTTCAAATAGTGATCAGAATGCTTTTCTTATAATGTAAGGTGATGACTTTAAGAGATTATATTTTTCTTGAATATTTTAAATTGAAGGGTAGCTAATCTATTCCAAGATACTTCAAAGTCTATAGATTTATCCCTATGACATTTATTTTCATATCTATTAAAACGATGAGTCGTATTAACACATTCCATGATATTTAACTATCTGAATCCTAGGAATATATCCTACTTTTTCTTCGTGTATTTTCTTGATGTGCTGTTGGAATCTATTTGTTAATATTTCTTAAAGATTTTTGCGATGATAAAAGATGTTGATTTGTAATTGTCTTTCTTTTCACAATTTTTATTAGGTTGGTTATCAGTATTATACTGGCTTTGTTAAAATAACTTGGAAGTCTCTTTTATGTTCTCAAACAGTCTGTGTCATTAGGAATATTGGTCTTTGAAGATTTTGTAGAATTTGTGAATTTTGTAGAATTATTTCAGATTGTGAAATAATCTGATCCAGGCCATTTCTTCTGGAATAGTTTCTTATTATGTTTATTTTATGCTGAAATTGATCTCTTAAAGCTTTTCTCTCAACTGGGATAAATTTTGCTTAAGTATATTTTCCTAGGTAGTTATCCACCTCATTTGAGGTACCATATTTGTTTAAGGGTATATGAAATAGTCTGTTATCATTTAAAATTTTGTCTTTCAATAAGAGCTTCACTCAGGATTATTTGCATATTTGTACTGCCCCCTTTTATTGATTAGGTTAGTTGTTTGCTTATCTAGTTCTTTTAATTTCTCAGAGAACCAAGTTTTTGCTTTATTACTCATGTCTGGGTTTTGTTCTCTGCACCATTTACTTCAGCTTCTAGCCTTATGATTTTCTTCTCCATACTTTCTTCTATTGGCTTTGGTTCCTCCCCACCCCACCTCTCCAGTATTTTTGAATTGGGAATTTGAATTCGTGTATTGTCATTTTTTTACCTTTTACTAAAAAATCAAACTTCTAAGTTTTTAAAAACTTTTCTTACAGTATTGATGCTTGATTATATTCTTGACTATATTTTAAATACTTGGTTCAAAAGTTTTTCTTTTTTTAATAATTTCTACATCTTGGGAAGTCTGATAGCAACCTTTTTTTTCCTCTCTCTCTTTACATATATGCTGTGGGAGGTTTTGCATTAAAGGGCGCTTCTGTGTCTTTTACAATTTTTTACTAGCGTAAAAAATAGCGCTCACTTTTCTGGGTCATTTTTCCAGAACAGGTGAGCGCTTTTAGTTTGGACTTAGGTCGTTTTGTCCTCTTGTTTGCCCGCCTTCATGCTACAGCTTCCAACTTAGGGTCTCACATGCCTGCCCCCTTGGAACAGTGTGAGCTCACTTCTAAGCTGGTCTACTTACGGAGACCATAAATGGAGATTTGCCTCCAGTCGTTCCTCACGTTCGCCATTTTTTATCTCTTCTTCTTTTTATTGCCTATTGTTGTTCTGATGCAAGGTGCTCCTTCACACTTTCAAATGTTTTAATTCGGGCAGGAGAGTTTTATTCTGCTCCCTAGTTGGATGTCCGGGACATTTTCCAGGAGCAAGGCTTTATCTTCTTTACTTCTCCCCGCAGATTCGCGCGCTGGGTCGCGGCCTGCGGGCGCGGGGTCGCCCTCTTCCGGCTGCGCGGTGAAGTGCAGCTGCCCCTGCGTCCGCGCTCGGGGGAGGGGGGCGGGTGGCAGAGGTGGGTGTCCACCAACATCAAGAGTCCCTCTGGCTGCTGCAGCTCTGCGCTTCCCCTTCTCCCTCCCTTCTTTCTATGTGCCACCAAGCCTGCCAAGGGTGTCACCCCCTGCCCCACTTGTTTGCTTCCCCCACTGCTCTCAGCCTGCAGTACCAGGGAACCGCCCAGGGAGGCTGCCACCGGGCTGCCAGGACAGCAGAGGAAGGCAGAAACATCGCTGGGGGGCAGAGACCTCTCTGACCCCAGGACCTGCGTCCCCGGCCCAGAAGAAAGGACCTTGGCGAAACATGAGCTCACAGGTGGTGACTCACCCTTTGCCAACGGGGCCAAGGCTTTGACTCGAGACTGTACCCTGAGGCGTGGGGTCCTGCAAAGCTGTCCTGGCCGCCCACCCCACGCTCACCCAGCCTGCTTCATCACACCCACATCCAACACCACCATGCGATTTGAGGTCCCAGACTCCCATTCAACTGGATTACTGCATGAAATGACAAACGAATAAACACACAATGTAAACCAAGATCCGCCCCCCAAGTGGGTGCAGTTCCACCCCTTCTGGGCCCACCTCCAAGGCCGGCCCACACCCCTCCAAAGGCAGGACAGCTTGAGGGGCTGGAGCGGACCAGAGGCTCTGGGTGTTCCACCACCCCCGAGGTGGAGGCTGGGACCTGCCAGGCAAGATGGGGTGGGGGACAGTCCTTCTCGTTGGACCACTGGGAGGGGAAATGTCCCCAAACAGCAGCACATCCTTGAAACTGGGGCCTGAAGGGGGTGCCGAGGTCCAGTGGCCGCTGGTGGAGGTGTCGCAGCAGTCACTTGGATGCCAGAGGCAGCCCCTCTCAGCCCCCCTTTGCCTAGGAGTCACCCGCTTTGTCCTTCCACCCACTCTCCTGCTGGACCCCTGGGGGCAGGCATCCCCTGCTGCAAATCCAGATCCGGGACCCACACCCTGCCAGCCTGCTCCTCACAGGTGCTCAGCGGGGCATGATCAAGGAAATAAAGGCAAGAAGGAAGAAAGAAAAGGCCTGGGGGAACATACAGGCAGGAAGTGGTGTGAAACCCACCTAGCTACCGGACACCCAGGTGAGAGCCTCTGGGCTTCGGCTCTGTGTTCAGGGTGCAGCCTCGGGAGACTGGGTCCCTGGGGGTCAGAGGAGAGGGCAGCATCTCCTGCCACACCTGGACGCAGGCAGGACCCCGAGAGCCGCAGGTCTCCAGGTGAGGTAGGAGGGTTTGTTACAGGAAGAGAAGGAAGTACCCGTGGGGTGGAGCCTGACGGAGGGGGTGAGCCACAGGGGAGACGCCTTCCTCACACCCCTTCTCCCCTTTCTGCTCCAGCAGGAAGCGGCCATCCTCACAGGCCCCAGGAGACCCTCCCCAGAGCAGGGGCTGAGAAGCCCCTGCACCCAGCCCCTCCCTGGGCTGATTTTGCTGGAAGGGCAGTCCCCTGCAATTGGGAACGGAAGGGGCAGGAGGAGGGGTCAGGCTGGGAGAGAGCGTCCCATGAGAACTAGGATCTGATTGACCTCAAATGAGGGGGTCCAGGGCGAAGAGACCCAGGGGATGGGCAGGTGCAACTTGGGGAGCTCTGGGCAAAGCCCCCTCTGCCCCCACCTCCCTCCCCCACTCCCCCACAGGCTAAGCTGGTGGTGTCATGGGGGCGCTGGTTCTAGCCCTGTGGGCTCTGCTGGTGTCTTTGGACCCTGCTGGCAGAGCCAGAGAGCCAGGTAAGGACGGCCCTCTCGGCTGCGGGGGCTCCTGGGGGCGGTGGGCACATCCCGCGGGGTCGGCTCTTGGCTGGGTGGGTGCACAGCGCACTCCTCCGCGGCCGGTGCTGCCCCCCAGGGAAGAACCTGAGCTGCTACCAGTGCTTCAAAGTCAGGAGCCCGGAGTTTTGCTCGCCTGCGGTGTGCTCCTCCACTGACCAGGTCTGCGTCTCCCACGTGTTGATCATCACCCTGAGTGAGTTCTTGGCCCCGTGCAGAGGGGGACTCCGGGAACTCAGCCCTGGATCCTTTGGGGTCTCAGCGGGGAACTGATGGAGGCTCCCTTCAGGGGACCCCGGCCTGCACCCACCTTTGCCTGATCCCCATCCTGAGCACAGGGGAGGGGCCAGCTGCTCAAGGTTAAGCCTGGGGGCTTCTGCAGGGGGCTGGCCGCCGGTCTCTCTCCTTCTCTGGGGTGCCACGTGGCAGCCCATGATATGATGTAAGGCAATGCATACAGTTGTCATACGTGTGCGTGCTCAGTCGCTCAGTTGTGTCCGGCTCTGCAACCCCATGGACTGCAACCCGCCAGGCTCCTCTGTCGTGAATTTTCTAGGCAGGAATACTGGAGCGGGTTGGCATTTCCTACTCCAGGGGGATCTTCCCGACTCAGGGATGGAACCCGAGTCTCTTGCATCTCCTGCATTGGCAGATGGGTTCTTTACCACTAGCACCACCTGGGAGGCCCCGTGCAATTGTCGTATATACAATACAGTGAGGTTCAACCTAGCGAACAGCATGCACGCAACAGGTACAGCACACACGCACACACAGCACAGCAGCACGAGGAGGAGGGCTCCTCCAAGGCGACCTTTTCTGCAGCTGGGCTGTTCTGAGTGTCCTGCTTCCCTCCGGAGCTTCCTTCCAAGGTCTCTGCACGTCTCTGAGTGAAGGGGGGACGGGAGCCCCAGCTGGGATCAGCCCCTCCAGTTGCCCTCCCTTTTCTCTCTGCTCAGCTTCCCCCATCTCCCCGGGACTCCCAGGCCCCTGGCTGCCTGGGTGTCCAGGCTGTGCGTGGTTTCAGGGAAGAGCCCAGACCAGAGCCAGCAGCCCTGAACCTTGCCTTTGCTGTGACCTCAAAGGTGACCTTGGGCAGCTGTGCTCCCAGCGCTTTGCAGAGCCTGGCTTGTGAAAGGGTCGGGAGAAGGTGTCAGTGCCCGCTTGGGGACTAGCCTTCGCTGCCCGCCCTGGGCGCTTCCTCCTCCTGGATGCTGTCCTCTTCCCCGCAGGACTACCGGTGAAGACCCTGCTCAGCAAGCGCTGTGCCCCCAGGTGCCCCAGCACCAACATGGAGTTCGAATGGCGGTCGGACGCGGGGGTGCTCAGCAAGATCGTCCGGCACTGCTGCTCCAGATCTCTCTGCAACAGGGCCCCCGCCCTGCAGGAAGGCCCCAGGGCCCTCCCATGGGGGCTGCTGCTTCAGGTGGGCCTCAGCCTCCTCTGGGTCCTGCTGTGAGCACCTTCCCTCAGCCCAAAGCGCACCCTGCCCCCGTCGCTCTCAAGACCCTGGGTGGCACATGCCCCGGAGGGGAGGTGCTATCACCTCGCCGAGGGCCTGGCCACCTCTCCTGTCCCCAGCATGGGCCCTTCACTCACACAGCCTGGGACCGTAGCCCCCGCTGTGTTGGGGAATGCGCATTTCTCAGCTTGGGGTAACAGCCCCTGCCCTGAATGGATGATCCAGGCCCCTGTGTTGTGGGAAAAGAGGTGGGGAAAGCCAGAGGGTGGCTCTGGCTCTGCTTCTGACCTGCTCTTCGCTCTCGGCCCCTCCACGCCCACCATCCTGGCCATCTCTGTCCCTGGCTTAGGCAGAGTCCTGCAGGGGGACCATGACCATCACTCCCTCCAGAGACAATAAAGTCACTGCTCGCCCACACCCCCTCCTGCCTCCTCCTCATCTCTCCCCGCTGTGCCCAGGCTCCAGCTCTTCAGCCAGCGCTCAGCAGACCTCTGTGGTTGGGCGCTATCCAGTGTGGGAGTAGTGCACGGAACTGTCCATCTAGGTTGCAGCCCACTGAATGGGGGACAGGACCAGCATTGGGCGAGCAGGCACCACAGGCTCAAGGCCAGGTCCTCAGGAGAGCCAGCTAGCCAGTGGTGGAGATGGAGTGTCAGCATCTGGGGCACAGGCCCAGTAGGGCAGTAAGGTGGAGAGATGCTGGGAGAGGACGTCTGAGTGGCGGGGCGGATGGGACCCATGTTTGGTGCTCAGGTGGGTTGGACAGGGTAGGTGCTGATGGAAGGCCTGGAGGTGCCCAGGATGGTCCAGGCTTGGCTTGGGGGAGGGTCACCCAGGACGGGGCACAAGGAGGGAGTAGGTTGGGACTAGTGAAACTAATGACAAGCTCACGGCTGTCCAGGCTGCACCAGGACCCCACTGGACATCCAAGGGGACGTTTTGGAGGACCAGGCAGCAGAGGACAGGAACCAAGAATCAGCGGGTGGGGGCAGTGTTGCCAGGCCACAGGCCTCCAGAACCCAGAAGAACTCTGGGCCCACACATCTGTTCGGCACGCCTGGTTTCTCAGGCTTACCCTGCCCGCGAGTCTGCACGCTTCCCCCCCACCCAGGGTCTGCACACTGGCCTGGCTCCAGGTTCTTACATCTGCCTCCCACCAGTGCACACCTGACCCCAATCTCCAACTCCTGGCCATCTTCCCATAGACCAAGATGGGCCGGCTGGCCCTCGGTTCTCTGGCACCTTCATGGGTTCATGGTCTGGGCGTGGCTCCCCTCTGTGCAGGGAGACTGCCGGGGTGACCTGGAAGTCTTTGGATGAGAGTCCCAGAATGCCCACCTTAAAGTGGGGCCTCTCTCCTGTTCACTCAGGGTGTGGATTTTCATGCTGAACTTAAATCCCCCAGGTCCCCTGGCCTGGCCAAGCAGACGGTCACCATCTACTGCTTCCATCTCCCTACGTGAGGTTCCTGGCCCATTGAGGCATAAAGAATCTCACTTCCTGAGTTTAGACCAGTCCATAAGGCCAGTGCAGAAGCGAAATGGTCACGCGGTAGAGCTGGGGTCTTCCCTCCAAGCTGGGAATCTGTGCGTGTGATCTGGGTCAGAGGCCACCACGCCCCATCTCCCCACGACCCACTGTGCCAACCAGTCTCTGCTTTCCTCTCCATGAAGATGGGCACCTTGAGGGCTGAGCATCCTGGTCTCTGTTCTGGACAGGGGGCCTGGGACTGTAGGTCTTCTGGCCATACTTTCAGATAGAAATCAGAAACTTTCCTGAATAAATGGATAAATGAGTAAAGCCTGAGTGAAGGAAAGATGAAGATGATTGACAACCGCATGAGAAAGGTTATTCTTGAGCAGTGAGCAGCTGCTTCATGGTGGCTGAGCATGTGGTTTGAGAAGCTGGAGCCATCCTCAACCACTCGGCTTCCCCCAGTCCCTCTGACCTGAGATAATGCTGGATCACAAGCCTCCTGACACCACACCTTCCCGCGTTTCCCGGGGGCCTGAGCAACATATGGCCACCCAACCCAAAGCTGGTCTGCGCCAATAGCAGCACCACTGACGTGCAGGCACCACCGTAGCCATCCTCAGCTTCAGGATTTTTGCTGCAGATTCTTTGGCCACTGGAGTCTTTTTTCACAGTCTCTGCTGGGAAACTCAAAGCCAGCTACAGCCTCCATTCCAGCAGGTGTCCAGCTTCATGCCGACACTCAGAGGTGCCCAATGCTGTCTCCATCTGATCATGCCTTGCCTTTCCCTTCTGCCCCACATCCTTCATAATTGAGTTTCTGATTCTCTTAGCTTGTACGACCTTAATTTTAACTATAAAATGGATTTGGTGAGCCAACATTCATAGATTCCCCATCCCCTGACCTCTCTTCACCGGTTCTGCCTGCAGAGTTCTCCCTGTCCTCGTCCTGTCGCGGGGCCTGATCCCACTGATGGAACCTGGGCGTCCCCCAGATGGCCTGCAAGAGGTCAGGGCTCTAAGAAGGCACTGCAGGACAGTCCGAAGGCAGTGTGTGTGGGGAGGCGGGGGAGGGACTGTGAAGACCTAGGAGGGAAAGCCGGCAGTGGGGGCATCCCACTGCTGCTTCCACTCACCTTGCCCTAAAAAGAGAGACCCGAGCCCTGCACATTCCCATCCGCCACATCCGTGGTCCAGCCACGGGTCAGGCTGCGTGTGAACGCCACACGCCGCAGAGCCCAAAGGACTCTGCTCTCCTTCACGACCTGACCCCCCTCCACCCCCACCAAGGTCTTCTGCTCAACCTTGAACAGAGCAGTCTTGTAGGCTCACGTTGTTCCAAATGTCCAGATTTTTATCGTTTAACAATAAATTACCCCACAGGCCATGTTCTCTGACCATATCCACTTCAATTAAACATCTAAAACAAAGAAGATAAACTTTTAAATCCCAACTATTTCTGAATTATTACACTTCAATTAGTTCATCTGTTGAACAAGGAATTATAATATGATTTTTTGTTTAATTCCTTGAACTGATGGGTGATAAAATCAGGGCAAACCTCTATTTTAAAAAGAAAACGGGCAATGCGAGGAAAATGGATAGATTACAGGCTTATGTCATGAAAGGAGAGGTGCTGGAACATCAAGAAAGCATGCGCTTAAATCTAGAAACTGGAAAAAGAAAAATTAAACCAAAAGAAATCAAACTAAGGCCAGGAGTATGATTTAGTGAAATAGGAAACCAAAATGAAACAGAGAAGATCCACAAAACTGAGGAACTAACAACCTGTCTGACTGTGATGGTGGTTCTATCGGTGTTTCCATTTGTCAAGCTCAACAAATTATCCATTTCAAAGGGGTGCTTTTTCTTGGATATAAATCACTTTAGCAGAGTTGACTTAATTATCACCAAAGAGTCATTGCATGGGATAGATATGAATATTTAGATGCAATGAAGTATTTCCTAGTGAAAAATACAGATTACCAAATTTGACCCAAAAAGTAAAATTTCCAAGTTCCTTTTACAAAGCAAGCATAATACTGATAGCTAAACCTGACGATGATACCAAAAAGGAGATCAGAGCATTTTGTGGGTCAGTGCAACAATCTTAAATAAAGTAAAATATTAACAAACCAAATCAACAGCATACGATACAATAACATGACTGTGTGTGTACAGCCCTGGAGGCAGGAGCTTAACTGTATAGGAAGGTGCTGGTTACAGTCATACAAAGGTGCTGGACAGGACTGGCACTCCCTAACGTTGTATTTGAGACACAGCAAATGAAAGTAAGCAAGCAAAACGAGTAGAGGCAAGAGAATTTGGGAATTACAATCTCTATTGCAACTAAATAGTATGTTTCAAAAACCCTAAAAAGTCAATGGTAAAACTAGCAAAATCAATAAAAATCATTCAATAAGTTAGTAGAATATGAAACTGAAGTGAAAATCAGTAGCCATTTTATACATAGGCGATAGCCAACCAGAGGCTGTAATGGGAGAGAATTTTTTATTTACTATTGGAGAAGAGGGACCTAATATTTAAAAATAAATATGACTAAAAATATGCACAGTCTAAAGGAGGAAAATTCAACAAACTCCCAAAAGATACAGCAGTAGCTTTGAACGACTGTAAAAACACTCCTTACATTAAATATCATTAAAATGTCAGTTCTTTCTAATTTATAAGATTTTTAATTAATGTCATTACTGTAAAAATAAGTTCTTTTTTTCAGTTGGACACGTTGAAAGACAGGTAAACAAAAACATTCAAGATTAGTTACAAAAAGAATTAAGTTGTGGGAGTAATTAGTACTACCAGAGGTTAAAATATAACTTCTAAGGAAAAAAAAATTTAAACAATGTGTTACTGTTCTGTGAATGGACAATCAA
Organism: Ovis canadensis; assembly: GCF_042477335.2. Classification (NCBI taxonomy): domain Eukaryota; kingdom Metazoa; phylum Chordata; class Mammalia; order Artiodactyla; family Bovidae; genus Ovis; species Ovis canadensis. The sequence continues at coordinate 24,463,345 of NC_091253.1, read as the reverse complement.
ACGAAGTAGAATAAAAAGACCAGAAATATACCCAAGAACATATGGAAAGTTAGTGTATGATAAAGGAGGAATCTCTAATCACTAGAGCAAAGATGAACCTTTAAAAAATAATTGGTTTGTGAACGAATAAGGGACTACGTAGAAAAAGTCAAAACTGGATCCGTACCAGGCATCCATACATCATACCTGAGAATAAACTAAATATTAAACAACTGAAACTATACAAATACCCAGAGAAATGATATGTGAGTATCTTCATAACCTGGGTGTGGAAACAGGCTTCCTATGTATAATTCAAAATCCAAATGCAAGCAAAGATGGACTGATTTGTTTACATACAAATATAAAGATTTTTCATGACATACACACCACCCCCCAGAGGATATAAAGAAATTTAAAAATTTAGGGTGAGGGAAGGGGGCTGAATCAAATATGAATGATACATGAAAAAAATTAACAAAGATATATGAAATAACACACAAATATTAAAAAAAATATGCTTGCCTTCAGTCGCGAAGTAAATTCAGAGAAGATGATGCATACCTGCCACAGGGGGCGTTGTGGAGAGCATGGGGCTACAGGGGCAGAGCCAGCCCTGGCTCGGAGGGGATGGAGGAACACTCTCCTCGCCCACTGGATGCAGCTATAAAACCAAAATGAAACACATGGGGAAGCCACATGAGGACTCTGAACAGAAAGTAGCGGTAGGAAGACTGGGAAATAAGACTTTGAAGTGGCACCAAAGTGTGATAAGTTTCCCCCTTTTCATCTCCGGTTTTCTCTAGACTTGACCTATGATAAGACAGCCCATAGCCTTTTTTGGGGGGGCGGGGGGGCACTCCACACAGCGTGCACACAGCTTGCAGGATCTTAGTTCCCTGACCAGGGACTGAACCCGGCGCCAGCAGTGAAAGCACTGAGCCCCAACCACAAGACCGCCAGGGAATTCCTGAGACAGCCCACATTTCGAACGTGAACACGGACAGGAGACGCAAGTCCCTCTTGGTCTAAGTCAATGAGTGGGGAAAATCGCGACTTCAGCAGCCCCGCAGCACGCCTGAAGCTCCGAGAGAAGGGACCTGGCCTCTCCAGTCAGAGGACCTGTGACCCCAAGTCTGCGGGGTAAAACCCACTGACTTTTTTCTCTAGATCTTCCCACCTCATGACCCCGAGTGTGGCTGCAGGGGTGGGAAGTAAGCAGCGCTGTGGAATAATTAAGCTCCGGCTTTCTGACTAGATGACGGAAAAGAGGAACCGAGCAGAACTAGAAAGTGCCAGAGGGACCGCCGGGAGTGAGAAGCCTGGGAGAGAATCCGGTAAAGATGTTTGTGAAAAGATGAGCTTCCCAGGTGGCACTAGTGGTAAACAACCCACCCACCAATGCAGGAGATGCGGGTTCGATCCCTGGGTCGGGAAGATCCCCTAGAGGAGGAAATGGCAACCCACTCCAGTATTCTTGCTGGGAAAATTCCATGGACAGAGGAGCCTAGCAGGCTACAGTCCATAGGGTGGCAGAGAGTCAAACACGACCAAAGTGGCTTAGCACATAGCAGGCTCACTCCTGAGCGGAGCAGTCCAGTGAGGGAGGCTGCAGCTGCCGACACCCCTCCCAAGCTCTGAGCCCCTGTCAGGAGCCCACAGTGTGGACACCACCCTGACGGAAGGTCTCTGGTGGTCCTTCCTTCCCACAGCCTGGGCATGGCTGTGGGGGTCCTGGGGTGTGTTTTAGGCACCAGACGGGGCTGTGTGTGTAAAAGAGTGAACGCGTGTGTCAGAGAGCATGTGCGTGACTGTGACAGTGTGAGTGTGTATAACTACAGTGCAAGCGTCCGGCAGGTACCACCTTGGTGGTCCCTTGGTTACAAGGGACCGAAGCCGACACCACCATGAACACAACCACATTTCCTCCACGTAAACAAGCCCAAATGAACACACTTTCCACAAGACTGTCACTCTTTGAAAGTGTCGAGGCCCTGAAAGAAATCAAGACGGAGGCCTGTTCCAAATCAAAGGGACCTCAGGAGGCCAGACAAGCGGGTGGGACCTGAGGTTGGGTGTGTGGTGGGAGGGAGAAGGGCAAGGGGGGCTCGGACAGACTCAGGAAAGGCTGGTAAACTGGACCGTTGTTGCGTGTCAGTGTTAACTTTGTCATTTTGATCACTGTACTATGGTTATATGCAACGTTAAAATTCGGAATATCTGTGTAAAGGGTTGTATAGAATACTTCTATACTTGTTTGCAACCTTTTATAAGCTTGAAATTATATTCAAATTAAAAGTTTAAGCTATGAGCCTCTCTTAACAGAATCCTAGTCTTGTATTGCTCTTTCATATAACTAGAGAAGGATATAGATTTTGCCCAAACTACCACCCTTCACTTTATCCAAAACATGTGATAAGTAGTATTTTCCTCATCTATTCTGGGTCTTTCAAAAAATATTTAAGGACTTCTCTGGTGATCCAGTGGTTAAGAACCTGCCTGCCAATGCAGCGGACACTGGTTTGATCCCTGCTCTGGGAAGATTCCGTGCACTCTAGAGTCTGTGCTCCCCAAGACAAGCCACTGCCGTGAAGAAAACCCTTGCACCACAACCAGAGAGCAGACCCCGCTCACCGCAGACACAGAAAGCCTGAGGGCAATGACCAAGAGCCAGCGCCGCCAAGAGCAAAGAAATGCATTTAAAAAAAAAAAAAAAAACTATGCTACTTGGAAATGCCTCTTTTTCATTTCTACATGTGAAAAAAAATTGTACTTATCTTTTTTGTTGTTGATTTCTCACTTAATTGCATCTAAGTCAGAGACTATAGTCCCTAGGTATGACATAAAGAGTTTTGAGAAATGATAAAATCTGAACACTTTGAACAGATTCAAAGCACTGGAAGGTCTTGTTTTGTGCAGCACCTGAGTGCCAGGGGCAAGGGTGTTTAATTACTGCCACAGAAGGAGGGCCTGACGGAGCCGTGGGGCCATCTGTTCTATGGAGCATAAATTTGATACAATGAACTGTCCTTGCTCACCCCGTCCCTTGGCCCCACTCTCTTGGGCACCTAGGGTTCTCTGTGGACCCCCACAAACCTCTCCCCCCACCTCTCCAGGGTGTGGAGCTTCCTCCCTGCCCCACGGGGTCAGTCACATCAGAGCTGACGGCTGAATCTGCTGCTGACCTGGGTGGGTGGACCCGCAGGCTGGGAGACCTTGCCCCCTCCCGCCAGCCAGCTGTGAGTCAGTGCCCCTCCCACCCTGGGGCCTCAGAGGCTGCATGTTTAAGACCCCCAGGAAGCCTTCCTGAGAACAGGGTTGCTTCTTACTTGCATCAGGGTAGAGCTCAGGTCTGGGGTTCAGGTGAGGATGTCTGGGACCAGAACCCACGTCATCAGGACAGAGGATTAGAGAAGCCAGGAGGAGGGTTGTACCTGGGCATCAAGGGTGTGCTGGATGGGGGACTGAGGGAGACGGGGGCGGGGAGAGCAGGAACAGGAGGGGCCTGAGGCCAAGGGTCTGGGGGCAGCTCCTCTGCCTCCCCTCTCGCAGGCCTGGCTGACCGCAGGGTCCTCCTGAGCCTGCAGTGGGCCCCAGTGTGTGCACAGAGAGCTGACCAGCAGAAGTGGAGGGGGGCCTGCTGGGCCTCTTCAGCGTGGGTTCAGGACTATGTGGGCAGAAACCACGGAGAGGTGGGGTAGTGACGCCAGCCTTCTGGTGTTGAGTGCTGAGTGTCTGACCAGGGTCCCAGGAGGCGCTTGTGCTCAGCGCTGGGGGTCAGCTGGGGTGCTGGGAGCCTGTGGACACCAAGGGTCTTCAGCGGGCAGTGGCAGGGTGGTAGGTCCCTCGCTGCACCTGAGTGGACAGCGCCCTACCCGGCCTCCCCGCAGACCCCGGCCTGCAATGCAGCATGGCCCGAAGGCCGACTCCTCCCTGACTGCGTTAAAGCTGCCTGCCCCACTCCAGCGCTCGGGTTGTTTCTCCTCCAACTTGGTCTCCGGGGGCGGGTGAGTCCAGGGCGGAGCTCAGCTGCCGGCCTGGGGGCCCCTGGTACGCCCTGTGAGTGGGGTTGGGCGTCTCCCCCTCCAGAGACCCCATGCTCTGCTGCTTCCTTCCATACAAAGGCCACAGGAACGTCCCAGGGTGAAGGAGGGGGTGACCTGAGGGACCTCGGGAGGGCGTGCTCTGGAGGGGGCGTCAAGCCAGGGGCCCAGAGGCCCTCAGAGCCCCACGGAGACCCTCCCGTCTCACTGGGCTCAGAGGCTGTCCACGCTCCCCTTGGGCCCTCTCCCCACCTCTGCTCTGAAGGGAGTGACCCCAGGGAGCCCATGCACTTGGAGAAGCTGGTCCTTGCTTCTGTCCTTCCCCTCATGTCTCACCTGTCCTTCCACTTCTACTCTCCTGGGGGGTGGGTGGGGGGTGACAGGCCCCTGGGGTGAGCCCCGGAGTGGGCCCAGGCTGCCAGAAGCTGTGAGCCTTCAGGCCCCGGGAAGCCTGCCCTCACCTGCCCCATTTCTGGAAGAGGGGCCCTCAGGCCTCCTGTGGGTGTTCCAAATTGTGCTCCAGCTGGAAAGCCTCTTTCTGAGGTTGGGTCTCTCCTACCTGACCCAATAGGAGCAGGGGCGGGGTGCTGGCTGGTGTGGGGGGTGCGAGTGGCTGTTTGGTGATTTTCTCTCCATCTGTGGATTGTCAGAGGGACCCCTGCATGCAGGCCCCGACAAAGATGTCTAAACATCCCTGTCTGGTACTGGTGAAAACTGGGCTGAGCCTGCCCGGCCCCCTGCGTTCTGCACCCCACCCCATGGCATGCTGGAGAACGGGGCTGTGGGGCCGCACGTCTCACTCTCCAGGACCTGCTGAACCCGCGCGTGATCAGGAATGCCCTGTCTTCCACGCGGCCCAGAGGCCTGGCTGGGCGCAGCCCTGATCTCTGTCTTAGGTTCCGAAGAGGAGGCAGTGATCCCCAGAGGCACATGGGCTCCTGGGCCAAAAGCGACCCTCGGAACAGGAGCAGACCCCCAGAGAAACTTCAGCACGCCCAGGCCACCGGCTATCCAGTGAGCCTGGGCAACTGCGGGCCTCTGCCCTGCGCGGTGGGCTTCTGCTCAGCTGGGGGCCCGGCCTCCTCCAGGCCTGGCTTTGAGTGCCCTGCTTGCCTGCGCCCCGCTCCCGGCTCTGAGGGCCCTGCTTGCCCGCCCTGGCTGCACAGTCGCGCAGGCTGAGCTGCCGCCCATGGAAGGTGTGGGGTGGGAGGCGGTTGGTCGGAATCCTGGAATCCCGGAATTCCGAGCGCAGGAAACAGGACCGGTGCACTTCCTTGTGCAGGAACCAACACAGAGCTAGCGCCCTGGACGCCAAATTACAGCCGGCATCCCTCACAGGAGCGGGGCAGGCTCCCTGTAACTCCACGTGGGCCGGTGAGGAGCCGGGGTGGGGTGTGGGCCAGGCCTCTAGAGAGCATACGGAGTCAGTTCGGTGAAGCCACACCCGCTGCTGGCTATGCTGGGGGCTGGCTCTGGGCAACAGTGGGGTCCTGGGACGCCTCCTCCTGTGATCTGGACTCAGAAGTAACTCAGAAAATACCTGGAGTTCAGTCCTTTGAGCCAGTGAGCATGGACCTTTTCTGACGATGACATCTCCAGAAACGTGTGTGTGCATGTGTGTGAATACACACACATGCACACACATAGACTCACAGTCACATGAATACATACATATACACACCTATACACATCCACATATCCACGTCCACATAAACACACACACATACATAAATATACACTCACACGTACGTGCACATACACAGATAAGTAAGATCGTAACACACACACACATACATGGAAAGGAGGGGTTAACAACAGATCCACCTTCCTCCCTCCCCTGGGGATGCCTTGAAGAAGGAGAAAAATTAGGAGAGAGAAAAAGGAAACCGCCAGGCAAACATCCTCATGAACTTGCTACTCAGAGCCTCATAGCAAACAGATCACGGGGTGTCCTTACCTTGGCCTGGTTGACTTATAATAAATACATCTGGATCTGAAGGGTCTGGCCCTGGGAAGTGTCAGATTCTCCCCTGAGATGACTGGCATCCGAGGGCAACGTTTGTTTCAGGGGAAACACCCAGTGTTGGTGGTGGCCTCGCACACCGCTGAGCGCTCCTCAACCTGGACCCCAGTGAGGGAGGCGTCAGGGGGAGGCGCTCAGTCCTCGCACTGCCCTGCCTCCCATAGGAGCTGGACAGTCCAGCTCCTGAACTGCCACCAGTCAGGGCTGTGATAGGATCGCTTTTGTTATGGTGACAAGAAAGTGAAAAGCAAAAGGGTTTGTCGCTCAGCCGTGTCCAGCTCTTTGCAATCCCATGGAATGTAGCCCGCCAGGCTCCTCTGTCCATGGCATTCTCCAAGCAAGAATCCTGGAGTGGGTTGCCATGCCCTCCTCCAGGGGAATCTTCGTGACCCAAGGATCAGACCCGCGTATTCTGTGTCTCCTGCACTGCAGGCGGATTCTTTACCGCTGAGCCACCAGGAATGCGCCTTGTTGACAAGAGAAGGGAGTGGGAAACCGAGGCCCTGGGAGCCAAGATGCCTGAACACACATCCTTGATAGAGAACAGCGGAGTCCTGAGGTAGCCATGGGGACCAGGTCCCACCAGAGTAGGAGACAGACCTGACCCACGGAGCTGCCAGGGGACAGACAGAGGGACGTTAGGAAGCGGAGTTTATTCTCTGGCCGCCGTTATTAGGTAAAAGTTAGCCTTTTAGACGAGCTGGGATAATGAGAAAGAGGTCCGACCAGTTTTCTACTCAACGGAAAGTCTTTTCTCTTGTGACCCATTAAACAGATGCCACTCTCTGATAACTCAATTAAGAACTGATTACTCAAAAACCCATGCTGTGGTGGACGGCCCTGCCAGGTAACCATGGAGTCCCACGACTGTGTCGTGTAAGAGCAGGCTGCTTTGGGGGAAGTGGCGGCAGAAGATCCTTCACCGCTTTAACAGCGGGAGGGTGGAGGGGCTGTGTCAGTCCTCAGCGCCCTGCCATCCACTCGCCTCGGCCCAAAGCAGCAGCTGCCTTTTTATGCCACTTCTGGAGCCTGCTGGGTCCGCTTCTACCCTCTGAGTGGTCAAATACCTCGATTTGTTAGAGTTCCCTGACATTAAACTCCCCCTGTTGAGATAACCTAGGTGATTTCTGTCTCCCCAACTGGCACCGGCCCAGCCACTAAACAGACGACTCGTTGGGGTGTTTGAATTTAGGGGGAAAATCACTTTCCTCATCCAGGAATCATGTGATTTCTGGTTACAAAGCAGCCGGGGAAAAAATCTGAATGTGAAACAGGCCCTGAGCAGAACCAAACCTCAGGACTCTCAGGGCACACGGCCCGGCAGTGTTCTCAACAGACCACACCGTGCTCAGGCGATATTAGAGTGGCTGCGTCTAAGGGGGAAGGGCGTGGCCTTTGCTGAAACCAAAACTGGGACTGGGACTCCAAGGCTGCCTGAAGCGCTGTCTGGAGCCCCTGGGAGAGCCCTCCAGCTAGATTCCTCCCCCCAGCACAACCCTCGAGCTGGACCCCCCAGACAGAGCCCTCCAGCTGGACCCTGGGGACCCTGACGTCATCCCTCACTACTTTGCCAGCAACCACAGCTCCGTTGCTCAGTCACCTCACAGTCCATGCCCCAGGGGTCTCCTGCATCAGAGGTTGGGTAGATTGGACTGGGTGCTCTGCTCAGTCCTCAGGGACTGAAATCAAGGTGTGGGCCAAGCTGGGCTATTCTCTGATGCCCAGGGGTCTCATCAGGTTGGTGACAGAACTCTTTATCTTGTGGGGCTTAGGCCCACCTTCCCTTGTTGGGGGCCACTTGAGGCCCATTCCTTTCGGGTGCATCTGTCCCCTGACACCCCTTCTGCAGGGCGCATGAGGTTCAACGGACTCCCGCACGCCTGTGCACCTTGGGGTGGGCGCCATGTCTGCAAATCCCTTCAGGGCATGGAGCCCAGTGCTCCCGTGGGTCACTAGGACAGGAATTCAACTCAGACTCCTGCTGACATGCGCTCTGCCTCGCAGTATCACCTGACCGTCTGAGTGTGCAAGGGAAGCAGCGTGCCTGGGTCCCTTGACTCAGCACACCATCCGCGACTGCAGCTGCCATCTGCTTCCCCCCCGAAGACCTGCGGAGATAGCGCCAGCAATGCTGGGGGCCGGGGGCGCTGAGCGGCCTGGCCCGGTTCTGGGTGGCTGGGCCTGCTGAGTCCCTGCCTGTTGGTGGGGCGGGGGGAGGCAATGGCTGCCCCCCTCCCGCAGTGTCAGAGTTTGGTTTCTCCCCTGGACATGCCCAGTGTGGATGGGAGGGCACTCGAAGCCTGGACAAGCCCCCCATCCCCACACTCCCCGCCACCTCTGGTGCACTGGGAGACCCACTGCAGCCTCCGACATAGCCAGGCTACATGGGAGTCTGCAAAAAGTGCCCTGGGAGTCCACCCTCAGGGACACACCACATGGACTCCCACACTCAGTGGCGGAAACATGTGCACTAGCCTGGATGGGACTGGCCCCTCCCTGCCGGAAGTTCAGGGCGGTTAAGATTCGGTCTTGGGTTACTGAGTCAGGCAGAAGTAATGTTCCTGGAAGCCCAGCATCATGAAGAAAAGAACCTGCTGTCCATAGTAGGGACACCAGAGGGAGAGCCCCTCCAGGAGACTGGCCTCTGCTGGAAACTGGCTTAGGAGGCCAGTAAGGGCCCGGGAACGAGCTAGTCAAGAGGTCATGCTGCCAACAATCAGGAGGTCATGCTGCCAACAACCGCGGGGTTGGGGGCACCTCCCCCCACCCAGGAGGGCTCTATGCATCCCCATCGCTGTATCACTGTGGCACCTGGTGCCTTTAGACGGCGATGGCGAGCAGCAGTGGAGATGCAGACGTAGAGAACAGGCTTATGGACAAGGGTGGAGGGGAGGAAGGAGAGGCGGGAGCACAGACACTGCCATGTGCAGGATAGACGCCAGGGGGGCTTTGCTGTGCAACTCAGGGAACTCGAACTGGGGGCCCTTAACAACTCAGAGGGGGGAAAGGGTGGGAGGTGGGAGGGAGGGTCAAGACCAAGGGGACACATGTACACCTATGGCTAATTCATGTTGATGCGTGGCAAAAATCAAACCAATATTTTAAAGCAATTATATTTCAATTAATAATAAATAAAAAAATGTTAAGGTCAGTGGCCAGGCAGGGTTGGGTAGGGGTGTTTATTGGACATAACTAGTCAGTGTGGGATCTGTTATTCTCTGATGACTTGAGAAGAATACATAAAGGAAAGCCTACTCTAACACTGCTGAACCTGCTGGGCTGAATATTTCTGCCTGCCATGGGGAATCAAGCGAAGGGCTCAGGCTAGAAGGACCCTGTGTACACACAGCATCAGTATGGAGCCAGGACCCTGTGCACACACAGAATATCAGTGCAGAGCTGGGATCCTGCACACACACAGAGCATCAGTGCAGACCTGGGATCCTGTGCACACACAGCATCAGTGCGGAGCTGGGACCCTATGCACACACAGCATTGGTGCGGAGCTGGGACCCTGTGCACACACACAGCATCAGTGCAGAGCTGGGACCCTGTGCACACACACAGCATCAGTGCAGAGCTGGGACCCTGTGCACACACACAGCATCAGTGCAGAGCTGGGACCCTGTGAACACACAGCATCTGTGTGGAGCTGGGACCCTGTGCACACACACAGCATCAGTGTGGACCTGGGACCCTGTGCACACACAGCATCTGTGTGGAGCTGGGACCCTGTGCACACACACAGCATCAGTGCAGACCTGGGACCCTGTGCACACACACAGCATCAGTGTGGACCTGGGACCCTGTGCACACACAGCATCGGTGTGGAGCTGGGACCCTGTGCACACACACAGCGTCAGTGCAGACCTGGGACCCTGTGCACACACACAGCATCAGTGCAGAGCTGGGACCCTGTGCACACACACAGCATCAGTGCAGAGCTGGGACCCTGTGCACACATACAGCATCAAGGCAGAGCTGGAATCCTGTGCACACACAGCATTGGTGTTGAGCTGACCCTGTGCACACACAGCATCAATGTGTAGCTGTGACCCTATGCACACACTCAGTATCAGGGCAGAGCTGGGACCCTGTGCACACACAGCATCAGTGCGGACCTGGGACCCTGTGCACACACACAGCATCAGTGCAGAGCTGGGACCCTGTGCACACACAGCATCGGTGTTGAGCTGGGACCCTGTGCACACACTCAGTATCAGTGCAGAGCTGGGACCCTGTGCACACACAGCGTCAGTGTGAAGCTGGGACCCTGTGCACACACAGCGTCTGTGTGAAGCTGGGACCCTGTGCACACACAGCGTCAGTGTGGACCTGGGACCCTGTGCACACACAGCATCAGTGCGGACCTGGGACCCTGTGCACACACACAGCATCAGTGCAGAGCTGGGACCCTGTGCACACACAGCATCGGTGTTGAGCTGGGACCCTGTGCACACACTCAGTATCAGTGCAGAGCTGGGACCCTGTGCACACACAGCGTCAGTGTGAAGCTGGGACCCTGTGCACACACAGCGTCTGTGTGAAGCTGGGACCCTGTGCACACACAGCGTCAGTGCAGAGCTGGGACCCTGCGCACACACAGTGACAGTGTGGAGTTGGGACCCTGTGCAAACATACAGCATCAGTGCAGAGCTGGAATCCTGCCGGAAGCCAGCACAAGGAGTCCCGCCCGTGGCAAAGGTCATGAGGTTAAGGGGCCCGACAGGCAAAGGCGAGTCAGGCCTTAAGGGAGCCTCGCTGGATCTGCTCATGCATCTGCCCCCAAACCAGAGTCTGCCTGCCTTACTGCATTGTGCTTTTTGCCTACTCTCCTTACATTATGGGGGTGGCGGGGAGGGCGTATCCCCCACCCCCTCTCTCTGAAAAGGAGTTAACTTAGGACTCCAGTTAATAAATCTCCTGGGTGTGACAAGGGTGTTTCAGTCCAAAAACCTCTCTGCTGGCAGACTAGCTTGTGTGACAGAATTATCTACACTCTTGCTACTATGTACATAATTGTTTACAACCTCTCAACCATAAACAGCACAGAGAGTTTGGAGTATTTTGAAAGTCTTAGTTAGCATAGGGTTTTTCTAAAGATAACAGTCATGTTGGTGAAGGGTTTCATTGCTGAGTTAATGATTGCCGCCAGGCCTCCATATCCTTAGGCACCTAGGGGTATGTTAATCGATGTAATTGGAATGTAGAAAAAGAAATATAGTAGTTTTGATGTTAGCAATACTAGACTTTTGAGTTAAGGAATTTTCTCTTTTGTTATAGATCACTGCACTCGTCTTTGTTATAAATCATTGTGTCCTTGCTATGTAAAAATGTAACTTTATCACTGTCTTAAGACTAAATAGATCTTAAGGGGAAACAAGTTTTCTGATCGATTAACCTTTATCAGTAGAAAGAAAGGTGGGGCCATAAAATGTTCATCGGTCTCCAGACCAGAAGGTATCGTAAAACAAATGTAAGGCCCTTGAAAGAAAAAGATGTGCTGAGAACACTGTCCTTAGATAAGGGTCAGAGCAGCTGACCCTGCGTGACTGTTTCTTACATTTATCTCTATGTATAGCTAAAAGTATAAAAGTGGACCTGAAAAATAAAGAAACAGGCCAGTTCCTGGAAAAACTGGTTTCCCCCGTGTGGTCTTTTCTCATTCTCTTCTTTTCTGGCTGAACTCCCATCTGGAGTGCGGAGGCTCACCAACCTACTAATTTTGCCTGGGCTTCTAAGATCTGGGGAGGACTTTGTGTCCCCACTCCTTCGGGAGACTAGGATGACCAGGTGGTACAAACTCCTTGTCTCGGAGTTTTATTGGTTTTCTGCGTAAACCAAATTATTCAGCCTCTTTCCTCCACTAATTTTCCTACTACACTATTCTTTCCTAACCTCTCTTTATATTTCTAATTAAATAGTTCTTTCCTAGGACGCCGACTCCGTCCCCGCTTCGAATTCCCTGGATCCACCGGGGCTGGACCCCGGCAGAATCCTGTGCACACACCATCAGTGCGGAGTTGGGACCATGTGCATACAATGAATATCAGTGCAGAGCTGGGACCCTGTGCACACACAGCGTCAGTGTGGAGCTGGGACCCTGTGCACACACTGAGCATCAGTGTGGAGCTGGGACCCTGTGCACACACACAGCATCAGTGCAGAGCTGGGACCCTGTGCACACACAGCATTGGTACAGAGCTGGGACACTGTGCACACACACAGCATCAGTGCAGAGCTGGGAAACTGTGCACGCACAGAGCATCAGTATGGAGCTGGGACCCTGTGCACACACTGAGCATCAGTACACACAGCATCAGTGTGGAGCTGGGACCCTGTGCACACACACAGCATCACTGTGGAGCTGGGACCCTGTGCACACACAGCATCAGTGCAGAGCTGGGACCCTGTGAACACACAGTATCAGTGTGGAGCTGGGACCCTGTACACACACAGCATCAGTGCTGAGCTGGGACCCTGTGCACACACAGCGTCAGTGTGGAGCTGGGACCCTGTGCACACACAGCATCTGTGTGGAACTGTGACCCTGTGCACACACAGTATCAGTGCAGAGCTGGGACCCTGTGCACACACAACATCAGTGCAGAGCTGGGACCCTGTGCACACACAGCATCAGTGTGGAGCTGGGACCCTGTGCACACACTGAGTATCAGGGCGGAGCTGGGATCCTGTACACACACTGAGTATCAGGGCGGAGCTGGGACCCTGTGCACACACAGCATCAGTGTGGACCTGGGACCCTGTGCACATGCAGTATCAGTGCAGAGCTGGGACCCTGTGCACACACAGCATCAGTGTGGAGCTGGGACCCCGTGCACATGCAGTGTCAGTGCGGAGCTGGGACCCTGTGCACACACAGCGTCAGTGCTGAGCTGGGGCTCTTCTTCACTAAACACGCTGTTTCTGTCTGGACATTTTGATCATCTTTGGGCAACTTTCAGGGCTTCCCAGATGGCTCTGTATTAAAGAATCCTCCTGCAACGCAGGAGACACAGGAGACAGGTTCAATCTCTGGGTCAGGAAGATCCCCGGTGGAGGAAATGGCAACCCACCCCCATATTCTTGCCTGGAAAAAAATCCCATGGACAGAGGAGACTGGCGGGCTACAGTCCTTGGGGTCTCAGAATTGGCAATTAACAAGAAAACCAAGCAGTTGGGAAGAAACTGTCGTTCAGCTGCTCAAAGCCCCAACCCAGGGGAGGCTCCAAGGACTAACAGAACCCTCCGCCCCAGTTCTTAAACCCAACATTTGAAACAAATATTTCAAGGGACCCTCCTAGGCTCCAAGCATGGTGATTCTCATTAATCACAGAGGTCCTGTTCTACGGAGTCAGTGAGAAAACAGAGTTGGCAAGTACACAACCACAGGAAAACACAGGGCCTCCTTTCCACCCGCCCATCAACACATAAATATCCACAAGGTACATATCTGATTAGCAGTTAATCTCCAAAACAGATACAGAACTCATACAGCTCAAAGACAAAAAACAAGCAATCCAGTTTTAAGATGGGCAGAGGACAGATGGCTAACAGATCCATGAAAAGATGCTCAGCATCACTAACCGTCAGGGAAATGCAAATCAAAACCACAATGAGAGATCGCCTCTCACCTGTCAGAATCAGTTCAGTTCAGTCACTCAGTCGTGTCTGACTCTTTGTGACCCCATGAACTGCAGCACACCAGGCCTCCCTGTCCATCACCAACTCCTGGAGTTTACTCAAACTCATCTCCATTGAGTCAGTGACGCCATCCAACCATCTCATCCTCTGTCGTCCCTTTCTCCTCCTGCCTTCAATCTTTCCCAGCATCAGAGTCTTTTCAAATGAGTCAGTTCTTTGTATCAGGTGGCCGAAGTATTGGAGTTTCAGCTTCAACATCAGTCCTTTCAATGAACACCCAGGACTGTTCTCCTTCAGGATGGACTGGTTGGATCTCCTTTCAGTCCAAGGGACTCTCAAGAGTCTTCTCCAACACCACAGTTCAAGAGCATCAGTTCTCCGGCACTCAGCTTTCTTTATAGTCCAACTCTCACATCCATACATAACTACTGGAAAAGCCCTAGCCTTGACTCTTCGGACCTTTGTTGGCAAAGTAATGTCTCTGCTTTTTAACACGCTCTCTAGGTTGGCCATAATGTTCCTTCCAAGGAGTAAGCCTCTTTTAATTTTATGGGTGCAGTCACCATCTACTGATTTTGGAGCCCAAGAAAATAAAGTCTGTCACTGTTTCCACTGTTTCCCCATCTGTGTGCCTTGAAGTGATGGGACCAGATGCCATGATCTTCATTTTCTGAATGTTGAGCTTTAAGCCAACTTTTTCACTCTCCTCTTTCACTTTCATCAACAGGCTCTTTAGTTCCTCTTCACTTTCTGCCATAAGGGTGGTGTCATCTGCATATCTGAGGTTATTGATATTTCTCCTGGCAATCTTGATTCCAGCTTGTGCTTCATCCAGCCCAGCGTTTCTCATGATGTACTCTTCATATAAGTTAAATACGCAAAATAGCCATCGTCAAAAAGAGCAGATAACAAGTGTTGACCAAGATGCAGCGAAAATGGAACCTCTGTGCACTCTTGGTGGGAAATAACTTGGTGCAGCCGCTGTGGAAAACAGTATGGAGTTTCCTCAAAAAATTAAAAATAGAACTACCGTATGATACAGAAATTCCAAAGGAAAGGAATATCTCTATGTCAAAGAGATATCAGCACCCCACGTCCACAGCAGCGAGGTTTACAATAGCCAAGTCATGGAAGCAACCTAGCATCTGTCAACAGACAAATAAATAGAAAAGATATGACAACATGGATGGATCCTGAGGGCTTTGGGCAAAGTGAAATGTCAGGCAGAGAAAGACAAATACTGTACAATCTCACTTACATGTGAAACCAAAAGCACCAAACTCACAGATACGGGGAACAGGCTGGTGGTTGCCAGAGGCAGGTCACAGAGGGTGGAGGAATGGGCGAGGGTAGCCCAAAGGTAGAAGAGTCTGGTTATAAGGTAAGGAAGTCCTGGGTTACAATGTGCAGCACAGTGACGGGTTAACACTGCATCCTGTAATTGCTAAGAAAATAGAGCTTAAGATTTCTCAACATTAGGAAACAATAATCTGTAACTACGTGAGGTGATGGATATTAACTAAACTTACCGTGGTCACCAGTTCACAATGTATAGACATATCAAATCATTATCTTATACACAGTAAATCCAATGCTATCTGTCTGTCGGTCACATCTCAGTGAAACTGGGAAAGAAGCATAGCCTTGATTTATGTGCGTTCCTGTTTAAAGACAACATATTTAATATATAATGTTGGTTCATGAGCCCTGAACTCATGGTCTTCAGCACCGGGGCTCACACCTGAACAACACACGTGTTTTCTCTGTGTGACACATCCTTGCCTTCTTATGCTCAGGACACCAGACAGCGCTTCAGCTCCATCCCTGGGGGCCACGTTAAACAGCATGATCACCAACAAAAAGCACCAAAACCCCAAAGCAACCTGCCGCCAGACAGACCAGGAAACAAGAAAGTGCAGCCTCCTCCTTTCAGACTGCCAGGGACAGGCATGTTGGTGGCTCAAGTCTTCTACTGCTCTCCGGATATCTTCAAACATCTGAGGAAGCATGGCGGCTGTTGATTTGAGTTACAAATAGACGTTAGCTACTAGGCAAATTCACACATACAGAATCTGAGTAAGAGGATCAACTGTAAGTAAATCTCAATGGGCACGAACGGTGGTCTTTTGGTACCCAAAGTGCTTTTCATGAACACCAACCACCAGGCACCAAAGGAGCTCAGAGAATTGCTGTTTGGAATAACCAAAATCTAACAAAAGGTTAGATTCATTGGAAGGACTGATGCTGAAGCTGAAACTCCAATATTTTGGCCACCTGATGAGAAGAACTGACTCACTGGAAAAGACCCTGATGCTGGGAAAGATTGAAGGCAGGAGGAGAAGGGGATGACAGAGGGTGAGATGGTTGGATGGCATCACTGGCTTGAACTCGATGGACATGAGTTTGAGCAAGCTCCAGGAATTGGTGATGGATGGGGAGGCCTGGTATGCTGCAGTCCATGGGGTCACAAAAAGTCAGACATGACTGAATGACTGAACAGAACAAAAGGTTAGGAAGAAGTACCAAAAGTAAAATCCTAATTTCTGATCATTTAATTTTCAGCCCTTCTGGTCTAGTCATAAGCCTGCAGTCTCATCAGCTGTCCCCAGCTGAGACTTCTCTTGAATCAAGACATCCATCCATCGTTTCCATGTCCAGCTCCAAAGTGCTTCTCCTTTCCTCCCCCAGGTCACCCCTGCCACCCTCAACCCCTGGTCAGCACCTGCTCTCACCTGTACGCCGGCATGGGCTCCCTGGGGCTCCCTTCCACTGTGTTTGCCCCACCACTGCACCCTTCCCTCCAGAGTCTGAGTGGGTTGGTCCAGGAGGGAGGCAGTGGGCTCTGTGTGAAGGCTGCTCCATTGCCTCACAGAAACATAAGGCAGCGTAAAGCTCACTTAGCAGTTTCAACACCAGCGTGTCTCAAGGACACATTCCTTTCAACCACCAAGTGCTTCACAGCCACAGAAATCTGAACTGTCTGCAGACCCCCAGAGCCCATGGCTGCTCCCAACAGCTGCCTGCCGCCCTCCTGCCGGTCTTCCTGGTCCCCACAGGCAGGTAGGTGCACAGCCCCCGGGATAGCAGGAGCAGCCTGATCCTAGGTGAGAAGCTGAGGGCTGACTGGGAGTGGAAGGGACACAGCACAGAACAGGCGCACTGGGTCCCCAAAGGAACCTCAGAGTGTGACCTCATTTGGAAACAAGGTCTTTGCAGGGGCAGTTGAGATAAGAATGGAGGTTAGACCATGCTGGCTGACAGAAGATGTGCATGCTAAGTCACTTCATTCATGTCCGACTCTTTTCAACACCATGGATTGTAGCCCGACAGGCTCCTCCGTCTGCAGGATTCTCCAGGCGAAAAAACTGGAGTGGATTGCCATGCCCTCCTCCAGGGGATCTTCCAACCCAAGGATTGAACCCATGTCTCCTGCGCCTCCTGCATTGCAGGCAGATTCTTTACCCACTGAGCCACCTGGGAAGCCCAGATAGATGATAGGTTATTGATAGATAATAGATAAGTGACAAGTAGATAGATGATGATGGTGGTAAATAGATAGAAAATAATGATGATAAAGATGGCTAGATATTTGATAGATGGTATAAAGAGTCATTGTCTATAAAACAATGTTTTCTATTACATCTGTATAAAACAATGGTATTAGGGAATGTACGTGCGAGTATCAGCTTTCTGTGATATTGTGCCAACAGGCATCCAAGGCAGTCTGTGACACCTGCTCACTCATAGCAGCTGCTGTATCATATCCCTTCCTGTGACCTGTGACCCCATCACACCTCATCAACCCACTCCCCTGTGGGTGGGCATTTGGGCTGCTCCAGGATTTCTGCTCCTGTGAATGGTCTGACTATACACATCCTCCTGGTACACACACTGACATTTCACTGCGTGATGTGCCAGAAGGAAACGGCTTGGCTATGGTAGGCAGAATATTCAGCTCCAAGAATACAACAGGCTGCGTTCTGCAGTGGCCATTCCAGAGTGTCTCCAACCTGCGAGGTATGAGAGGCCCGGGTGGTGTACGTGGGCTTCCTTGGGGCATTGTCAGACTGAGAGTCTGTTAATCCGAGGCTAGGACTCTGCGTCTGAGACTCGAATCTGCCTGGCAACGGTGGAAGCAGGACCTCTGCCTATATGCAGGTGCCTTGACACCAGTGCATGTCTTTGGAGGTCTCAGGACTTTCCTTGGCCTGGCAAACCTCCGCAAAGTGGAAACAGAACGCTCGACTTGAGCAGGAGGGCTCTGCAAAAAGACTCAGGGGATTTGAGGCATGGTAACCATGGTGACTACTGCAGGGAACACTGGGGGACATTCACCAAACAACCGCTTGATTTCTGATTAGCTAATCTCGGTCTCCTTCCCAGCTGTGCTCCCTCAGATGGACCAGCCCTCCCCCTGGGGCCTCCCCTGGATCAAGACCCCATGTCACCTCAGGAAGGCAATGTCTTTCTGTCCATCTTGAAGTCTGTCTGCCTGGTTGCCTAGCTGGGCCACATGCTGCCCAGGGCCCTGTGCCCTGGGGGGAGGGAGCAGGGAGCCCCGGGCTTTCCTCTCAGCCCAGGGAGATCCAGGCAGTGGGTTGGTGGGCATGCTGACCCTGGGCTGCAGCCCAAGGAGAACTCGCTCCACCAGGTACGGCTGCTCCCCAGCACGTTCAAGAAGCCCTCTTCTCATCATCTGTGATTCTTAACGTACCTGACTACTTACTACTCTTCATACCTCACTCACTCATTTTTATTTTACTCATTCATTCAGCAAAATCGTGTATGCTTGCATGCTAAGTTGCTTCAGTCATGTCCAACTCTTTGCAACCCTATGGACTGTAGCCCACCAGGCTCCTCTGTCCATAGCTGGCTCTCAAAGTCAGTTCCAGCTGGTGGTGAGGAAGATCCAGACCCGCTCTGCGGCCCTCACCGCCCCCCTCCTCCCTTGGTCAGTTCACTGTGGCAGTTCCTCTCTGCATGTCTTAAGGACAAATGCATAAACCAACAGAGAGAACGGATGAGTGAAGGGCTCTCTGAGCGTCTGAACTCTGCCATTGACTGCAGAGTCCGGCTGGTGGGAGTTGGGCTAGCTCCATCCTTCAGGCAGGAGGGATGACCACACTTGTCCGTGACAAAGGCCCAGGAAGGCCAGCCCTGGGGCTGGTTCCCCAGAGACGCTTGCTGGTGACGTATCGAGGCACTGGGACAGGAGCTCACGGAGGGACAGCCTCCGCCTGCGTGAGCTTCGGCCCAGGGCAATCTAGGGGCTAGGCGCGGTGCACCACAGGAAGGAACGGAGGCCCCTCCCTGCTGGGGTCTGGGCGCAGTGCACCATGGCAAGGAGCAGAGGCCCCTCCCCGCTGGAAACACCTGCTGGCTCCTCCTCAGGGCGAAAATGCAGGGAGAAGAGGGCCCTGGTTTTGTGTAAAGACACCTTGGGGACTTCCCTGGTCGAGGACCTGCACTTTTAATGCAGGGGACATGGAGTCAATCCCTGATGGAGGAACTAAGATCCCACATGTCTCAGGGCAACTACCGAGCCTGCGCTCTAGCACCTGCATGCCCATACACCACAGCAAGCCCACGTGCCTGAACGAAGACCCAGTACAGCCCAAAAGAGGCACCTTGGGTGGACTGAGAGGAACACGGGGCAGACAATTCTCGCCTGTGTCATTGACCGAATATATTAGTTATGGAGGAATCCCTCACCTAATTCTCAGGACTTCGGGCCCGGTGCCCCTCCCTGTCCCATGCTGCCCCTCCGGGAAGGGTAAGGAAGCCCCTGGCACCCTCCGCAGGGGCAGGGCCGGACTGTCTCACCTGTCTTACTCCCAGCTCTATTCCCGAGGCCTACAGCGTAGCACCTGGCTTCCAAAAAGTAGTGTAATGAATAAATAAGCACATGAAACCTCAACTTGCCCTCTAAGCTCCTCTGGTAGGCACCCACAGCTTATCATGGGATAAGGGTGGTGCAGATTCCTGGGGCACCTGACATCAGGATTTCTGGGCACAGGGCCTGGGCTGCGTTGGAACCCTCACCTGTAGGAATCCTGCTGGAGTTTCAGAACTGGTGCACGGAGCACCAGGGGAGGCTTTTCTCATCCACCTTGCTTCTTTATCTGCCTTGGTGGTGGGGCTGGAGGGGAGGGGGCGGGCACTATTGGGGCACTTCTCCTGCACCAGGAGAAGCAGGAAGAGCTGGGGGCTCTGCCCAGCTCAGCTCTATCCACTGAAGCTTACCAACACCTGGCGCATGCAGGGGTGCACCGCCAGCTGTCCCGTAGGGCCCCAGGAGGGAGGAGGAGACAGGGGCACCCAGGTGGGGGTGTTGGAAGGCTTGGGGAGAAACAAGATCCTGACAGGATCAGAGGCTCCTGCTGGGAGCACAGGCCAGGAGGGAGGGTGTACCAGGAAGTACACTTTGCCTAAGAGCCTGAAGTCTGGAAGGGACTTGGACGGAAGAGAGGAGGGATCAGGCAAGCCTTGAGCCCTGAGGGAACTGAGGGGGTCGTTCACTGTCCCACACCCCCACACTTCCACCACTAGCATTCTGCCAGCAGGGACAGAAGGGCTCGAAGCCTGACTTCTAGGCTCAGCCCCTCCTCCACTTACAACTCTCCAGCGAGCTGAGTGTGTCCCCATCTCACAGACACAGAAACCGGCTCAGAAAGGAAACAGAACTTGGCCAAAATCACACAGCAAGAAGGTGTCCACATTCGGTGACATCAGCATCTTACCTCTTCCAGGTCTGCTTCCTAGGTGTCAAGTGGGCATAGGAAGACCTATAGTTGGGGGGCTATCAAGCGCAAGTGAGGAGGAGATGGACAGATACTCTGAGGGACAGACCCAGCAGGCAGGGTGTGGGAGGGTGGCTCAGAGCACCGGCCACCCTGTGGCTCCCCTGGGCCAGTGCCAAAGACCCCCCAGACCCATTGAGAGGGCACTGGGAAAATGGACCCCCAGGAGCAGACTGCTCCACAGCACAAGCGGTGGGAAATTGCCTGTCTGTTCCACGAGGCTGCCAAAATCCTGAGCTCACCTCCAACAAAGGTATCCCAAGGCAAAGTAGTCACCAGTCTCAATCGTGACTCTGGTGCAACCATCACACAACACAATTGCTGGTGATTTGAAGCCAGCAGAGGTTTAAAAGGACACTATGCCGTGACTCTGGGGTTGGTTTGTGCCACAAGCACCATCAGGACATGGAGCGAGAGAACCCGCTGTATCAACTACCAGTTAAATGAGGGAACGCAAGGTGATAACAATAGATGGTGAAGGGTATTTCTTTTCAACTCATAAGACATTCCTAATAAAGAAATCTAATTGAAATATGAATAAATACAGGGTCTAAGCTGAATAAAGACAGATCATCAAATCCAAAAGCAAACATCAACTCAGGGTGCAACAGGGAAGATCTTCCATTAACACAGAGGCCCTGGATCACTGCTACTATTCACCTATGTTTGCGGACCCCAGCTAATGCAATAGAAACCAAAATTAAATAAGCAGTGAAAATATTGGGAAAACACAGCCAAATGGTCTTCATTTGTAGATTATCTGATTGTATGTATGTATCATGCCTTGAAAGTTTAAGAGTTTCTGATAAGAATAGAATTTAGGGAGATACGCATTGGAAAGTAGCCTCTTTCCCTTCCCCTGGTTGCCTGACACCCTCTGCACCAACTTGATAGTCCCTGTGTTGTGAACCCCACTTATCTGGGATCCAGAAGCCTCATTCTGAAGCCCCCAGCCTCTCAGGAGTCACTGCATGACCTCGGTTCTGCTGGGGGATGCCTCCAGACAACACCCACAGACAGCTCCACCGGGGTGAGGGGTAGTTCCCAGCCAGCCCACTCTGTCACTGAGAGAGGCTCCCCACATCCCCCCAGCAGAGTCCCTGCTGAGGCCCCTCCAACCCAGGGGGACTCTGCCTGATACACTAGAGGGTGTGAGCACAGGCCAGCCTCAGGAAAACGAGGGGCAAACTTGAATCTGTAACAATTTTTCTCTTGAGACCCATCTTACCAGGTGGTGGAAACCTACTTGTCTTGGCCCACCTTCTTTCCCTGGGCTGTGCCCAGTGAGGGTGGTGGACACATTGGCTACAGTGCCCCTCAGCTCGACCTGGCCTCACACAGCCACCAAGGCGCTCAGGCTGCACCAGTCTCGCACCTCTAGTCTGCGGGCCTCGCCTCCAGCACTCGCCCAGCTGGTAGGCGGGAGCTTGCCTGTGGCCACCTGCTGCCCCCTCACCCGCCTATCTTGCTCCAAGGCCCCGCCCTTCAGGAACTTCTCTCTGTGACCCAGACCACCCTCCACTCCTTCCAAGCCCCTCTACCCAGGGGCACCACTGCCTCACCTTCAAGAGTTTCCCCCAGCGCCGAGCCTGGAAGTGTTTTGAGGCGCTTCTCCCTAGACTTGCTCGGTTTTGACATCTCTCTCTGAGAGGCCCATGGCGCAGTGGGTGGAGGATTTGGGAACCACGGAGGCCAGCCTTCTGAGGACTCCTGCAGATCCCTCAACACCTTCCCTCGTCGTCCTGCTGGTGGGGGCTGAGTACTTCTGGAATAAACACCATGAAGGAAATGGAAAACATCACCTCACTACATGAAAAATGACCTTAAAGGAAAATGGAGGGAATCAAATCCCACTTCCAACACCACAAAAACTACAGATTACTCAGCAGTAAATATATCCAGGAAGATATAAGAGCCACATGGAGAAAACGATACATTTGTATGGAGGGCCTAAATACACGGCGAGATACGTGGAGTTTCTGAGTGGCAGGACTTCCAACAGTGAAGAACGCTCCCTTCCCCAGCTTTGAACCGAAATGAGTGAAAGTCCAGTCAAAACCCCCAGGAGGGTGTGGGACTAGACAAGTGGGCTCTAAAATTCATCTGTAAGAATGAACTGGAAGAAGTGGCAAGAGTCTTTTAAAAGAAGAGAAATCAGGCTCTTGCCTCACCAATTGTTGAAAGTAGGCTGTAGTCAAGCAGCTTGGTGGGATCCAAAGTGGGAGGAGGCCCCCAGGCGAGGAGGGGGTCCCCTGCCATTTGGGTGCAGGCCCAAAACACACATACCTGTTATCCACGTGGTGCTTAAGTCACCAGGGAAAGACGATTTATTCAGAAAATGGCATTGAGCAAAACGACACGTGTTTGGAAGTCCCTGCCTCCTGTCACACTCTAAACTCCAGGACTGGATATCCGAATGTGATGCCCACATCTGTAACAATATTACAAGAAAGAGATTACGCAGAGATTATTTTCCTCAGGAAAGGGTAGAAGACAGGTTCGTAAGACCTGAAACCCAGAAACCATAAGATAGCAATTAGATTCGGCCACACGAAACTTGAGATACATACGTACAATGAAGACCTCAGAAAGAAAACTGCAAGGAAACATTCGTAAAACACACACCATGGGAAAGACTGCTCCCTTGACATGCACACGAGCCTGACAGGCCACAGGAGAAGACCAAGTCACAGTAGCAGGAGGGGCTATTGCCCAGTCACAGGAGAAACACCGGGGCTGACAAACACTTAGGACATCCAACCTCACCTGTAACTTCTTTTCAATATTTACTTAGTTGGCTGCACCCAGTCTTAGCTGTGGCAGGTGGAATCTTTTTAGTTGTGGCATGCCAGCTCTTAATGTGGGATCTAACTCCCTGACCAGGGGTCAAAACCAGGCAATGGTACCATGGAGTCTTAGCCAGCGGACCACCAGGGAAGTCCCACTAACGACTTCTTAAGTGGCGCTCAGAGTAAGGTTCTTAAAAAAGTCCTAAAGTTGAATAACACCTCTGTGAGGGATGCGGATGGAGTTGGTGTGACTATGACTTAACGTGGCCCTCTCTGAGGCACCTATTTCTTTGTTAGGTCAATATCCTCTCCAGCTCAGCTGTCCTTGTCTCCAAATCAATGTGACAGAAATAATCGCCTGACCCCTCAGGATATGGGGCCCAGCACAGTCGTGGCAGTGTGTGCGTGCCCTGTCACTTCACTTGTGTCTAACTCTTTGCAACCCTTTGGACAAGTAGCCCACCAGGCTCCTCTATCCATGGGATTCTCCAGGCAAGAATCCTAAAGTGGGTTGCCACGCCCTCCTCCAGGGGATCTTCCCAACCCAGGGATCAAACCAGCATCTCCTGCACTGAAAGTGGATTCTTTACCCACTGAGCCATCAGAGAACCCTGGCCACTGCTGTGCTGCTGGTAAAAACCACTGAGGGGACCCCTGTGCCCTCCAACAAGGGGAGGCCGAATGAGTCCTGGCTCGTTGGTCTAGGGGATGCTCAGCCGCTGACACTGAAAGAGAAAGGTCCATCTAGACCTCCTGACCCAGGAAGGTGTCCCTGATGAACTGTCCAGAAGAGGAGTCCGTGGCACCCTGGTGAGAGACTCAATTCCTAGATATGTTGATAAGAAGTCCAGTGTCCCCGAGAAGGAGAAGGAGGTCTGGAGCCCTCGAGGAGAAAGGAGTCTGGGGCTCTCAAGAAGAAAAGGAGAACCTTTTTTTTTTTTTCTTTTTTTTTTGCTTTGTTTAGTCAATATCGGAGAAGGCAATGGCAACCCACTCCAGTACTCTTGCCTGGAAAATCCCATGGACGGAGGAGCCTGGAAGGCTGTAGTCCATGGGATCGCTGAGGGTCGGACACAACTGAGCAACTTCACTTTCATTTTTCACTTTCGTGCATTGGAGAAGGAAATGGCAACTCTCTCCAGTGTTCTTGCCTGGAGAATCCCAAGGACAGGGGAGCCTGGTGGGCTGCCATCTATGGGGTCGCACAGAGTCAGACATGATTGAAGTGACTTAGCAGTTAGTCAATATAACAAAGTATCTTGCTCAAGGACATGTTTCTCCTTAACAAGAACCTTCTGACTAACCTTACAAGCTTAAGACTTAGATTGTGGGAGAAGGTCTGGTAAGACCTTTCTATTGTTAGTTCTAATCTTGTTAATTTAAGATGTTTGTTGTAGGAGTGGGTCTGGTAAAAGTATATAGTGTGTTAGTTGCTCAGTCGTGTGACCCCATGGACTGTAGCCTGCCAGGCTCCTTAGTCCACGGAATTCTCCAGGCAAGAGTGCTGGAGTGGGTTGCTAGTTCCTTCTCCAAAAGTATGTGAGGTCTTGATAAGACTAGTGAGTTTGGGCACCCTTCTGATGTCTATGTCAGAAGCTTTGTCTATCCCTTTCTAAACTTTAATAAAAGTCTGCTACACAAAAGCTCTTAAGTGATCAAGCCTGGTCTCTGGTCCTGAAGCTAAATCTTCTACTTCGGAGATCACAAATGACATCATTCACCATAAGCTATCACTGGCTGATCAACACGTGCGTGCGCGTGCCCCAGGGCCAAGCTGGCACACCGGCTGCGGGCTTCGATCCTTCCGAGAGCTCACAAAGGTGGGGGCTACTGAGAAGCCCTCAGAGGTCGGAGCACAAGCTCAGGTTCAGTTGCGTGGAAACAGGAGCTGAGGTGTCGAGGCCAGGTTGTCTGGGCCGCAGTGCCCTCCCTCTAAGCCCCATGTCCACTCAGAATCACGCATCTTCAATAAAAGACCTGGGAGAACTTTATGCCTTTTTGTGTTTTAAACACTTCCTTCAAATAACAAATTCAGCAAAGACTAGGTAGAGGTTGGTTTGAACCCATGCCCCTGGGGTGGTCCGTCCACATCCTCCCAACACCTCCAGGCGTCCCATTGCTCCAGATCGCCTGGCTCCAGCTCCCAGCTCCCCCAAATCCCCAAGGTTCTCTGTCTGCTTCCCCTGAGCCAGCCACATCTGCCAGGTCACCCGCCAGCAGCACCCAGTCCCAAGGGTCCCAAAAGCAGCAGACGCACTCAGTGGGTAGCACACTTTACTGAGGTTTGGGGGAGGGGTACATCGCAAAGCAGCAGAGCAAACTTAAAACGGAGTGGGAGACACCCTCCGACAAGCCCCTCGGCGTCTCCACCAGCGGGAAGTTGACACTGACCAGTATCCACCGACCCTACTCTCCCCTGGTTCACTCCCCCGGGACCTCCAGACCCCTCTCCGTCATGCTTGCAGAGAAGCCCAGGGAGGAAGGCCAGGGCCAGCCCTGGGGAGAGATCATTCATTCATCACTATCATTCATTCCAGATGGTGCAGGACCCAGGAGTGATCATGGGCTGGGTCAGCCACAGAGGGATGAAGAGGGACCGGCCAAGGACCAAACCCCAGAGAAAGCCTGGAGTGGCTGCGGAGCCTCACGTGGTGAGCGTGGGCCATGAGATAACTCACGTGGCCAAGGGGTGCAGAGTCCAGCTGGACTCAGGGTTGCAGGGACGAACAGAGGGCCCACTGCTGGAGCCGAGAAGGCTGGGAGAAGCTGCACTCTCAGGTCAACCTCCAGGGGCCCTCCCTGCCTCCTCCCACCTGAAGCACCCAGTCCCTCCGTGCTATCCCGCAGACCCTGGCTGGGGGACTGGCCTTCCAGACCCTACCTGTGGCGGCACCCGACTCAGAGTGGGGATGTGAGTGTGCCTAGTTCTGTGGCAGACTCCCGGCACATGAGCCTGAAACAGTCCTGATGGCCTTTGGGGAGCGGACCACCCCCAGCGGGAAAGGGCACGTGGAAACCTGCACACGGGGCCGTGTCTGTGTGTTCTCGTCTGCACACACACCTGGACCTGTGCGGTTTGCATGTGCTGGGGCACACCAATCCAGGAGCTGCTGTGCCACAAATGCGTCAGTGTGGGAGTGCATGGGGGGCATGAGTGTGGTGTGGCGGGGAGTGTGCCCTCAGTGGACATGGGTGTGGGTCTGGTGTGTCCGTCTCCCTAGTGTGTGCATACACGGTTCCAAGGCCTCACCCTCAGGCTCACCCTGTGACCTTGCTCAGCCCAACACTCACTGCCCCTCAGGCTGTTCCCAAACCTTTCCAGGCCCACAGTCCCCTGGCAACCCCCAGAGGACCCACGCCACCCTCCCTGCGCCAGCTCACCTGCACTTTCTCTGCCAGGAACCCCTCCCTCCCCAAAATCCCACCCAGGCTCAGACCCGGGTCTCCAGGCTCAGAAGTGATTTTATTTCTCCGCAGATATCCTCAAAGCCAAGCTGTTGGGCTGGGCCCGGCTTCCCCTCAGGGACCCAGGGGCCCAGCCTCCTGCCGGGTGCCTGGTCCCTGGAGATGTCCTGTGGCTGCAACTTGGAGCTGGTGGGGAAACAGGGAGTTCTCACAGCTGGGGCAGGCGGGAGCCACAGGCCGCGGAGCGGAGCCAAGGCTGCCCCCAGTGCCAGCCAGGCCAGGCTGGGGAGGGGGCAGCCACGGGCTCAGGTGTGGGGGGACAAGCTCGGAAGCCCTGCGGTGGGGAGGGGGCCTCAGGGTCCAGCCCAGAGGAGGGCGGGCCCCAGGCTGAGCAGGAGCCCCCCGGCCAGCGCCCAGGGGCTGCGCCCTGCCTGTGCCACCCCATTGCACAAATCCTTCTCGCAGCAGTCCACTTCCACCTTCAAGATCCCAGAGTTAATGAAGCCCATCAGATAGTCTGAGAAAAAGTGCCGCTTCACAAAATCACAGGACGAGGCACACATCTTGTTCACGGAATGATCCTTCCTGCCTGGGGATGAAGACAGGCAGCCTGGGATTGGAGCCCCACAAGCCTCTCAGCCTCATGTCCAGGACCCAGCCCAGGGACCCTCCAGGTCAGCTCAGAACCCCAGAACAACACAACTGAGGCTTCAACCCACCCATGCTGCCCCCCAGCTCCACAGAAAGAGTCAGAGAGAGTCAGGTACCTGCTGACTGTCACACAGCAGGGTAGGGTCGTGCCCCCAGACACACGCCATTGTCCGAGGCCAGAGGGACTCCAATGACACCACCCCCACCCCCCAGCCTGGAGCTTGACTTACTGCTGCTGGGATCTGTGATCCAGACAGTGGCACACACCGTGTCTGATGGATGGCACTGCTTCGGGGTGCAGTGGCTGGAGTTGGTGGTCAGCGTGCAGTCCTGGCACCACAGGCCATGAGCTGGGCAGGGCACGGAGAGGAGGATGACTAGAGGAACCGGGGTTCAGGCCAGCCAGCCCCCTGCATCCTCCCCACCTGCCTCATTGCAGGTCCTAGCAGAGCCGCGTGGCTGTAGGAGGCCAGGCACCCCCTGACCAGGAGTGACCAGGTCAAACTGGCACCTGGAGGACAGGCGGGGAAAAACCTGTGTGTCTTTGGGCAGGTTGGGGTGAGGGTGCTGCTGCTGGGACTCTGGAAGCCCCTCTGCACCCCCAGGCCCCACACATACCCACAGTGTACACACACAGAGTCACACACATCACACCTGTGGTGCCCTCTTGCACACTCCTCTCCCCCCCGCCACTCCCCCGGTTCACATCCCCCAGAATCCAGTTGATTCCATCGAGGAAGGTCAGACAGGACTTGATGGGGAGCCAGAGGGGCTCTGAGAAGAGAGTGTCCGGGAACCCCGGCGCCAAGCCAAGTCATCCGCGCAGGGCCAGCCCGCAGGACCAAGGCCCAGGAGGAAGAGCACCCCAGCCCTGGGAGCCAGGAGAGATCCACGTGGCTGTCGCCGAGGCAGCCGGAGCAGAGGGTCACGCTGCAAGGGCCGAGGGCCGGGGTCGCAGAGGTGTGGGAGGGGGTATGGGCTGGATGGGCATCGTAGCAGAATGACCACCCCACACCTGGTTCTCTCCGGAGCTGTCTCGCACAGACTCTCAGGTGACCTGGACTCCCCCCACCGCCCCTGCCAGCGGCCCCAGACTTACCGGGGGCCGAGCACAGCAGAGCGGCCAGCAGCACCAGGCCGAGGCCCTTCATGGCTGCAGGCAACATGCTCCAGGCGGGCCTCAGGAAGGGGCGGGGGCTGCGGGCGGGGGTCGTCTGGGACACCGGCCTGGCAGGGGGAAGCCTCGATCAGGAAGGAAACGAAGCCCCTGGCCCAGCTCGAAGGGCCCTCCCCTTTCCTGGCATCCTAAGGCAACCTTCCCGCCCGGAATCCAGAGCTTGGGGTAGCCGGGGAGCTCCAAAGCCCCGCCCCCAGCCCATCCGCGGGAACATCCACCATCGCTACACCCCCTCGGGGGAGAAGAGGCCTGCCCTCTCGCTGGGGGACAGCCCGAAATGCCCCCTTCTGGCGCTCCGCACCTGTGGGATGAGGGGTGGGGAGGTGGGGGTGGTCGGGAGGCGCGTCTTGTCCCTGGGGAGCCATAGGTGAGTCCGGAGAGGAAAGGGCCGGACGAGGTGCGAGTGGACAGTACCTGCCGGCGGGCAGAGGGGTGCGCGCTACCCCCACCCCCACCTCTGGGCCGGGGGCCCGGGAACCCGGCGCTGAGCCTCCTCCCTGCCTCCTCACGCGAGCCTTGGCTCTCACCGCGGGTCTAGGCGTGGAGCGCGGGCCTCGGGTCGGGGGCGCACTCACATCCCTGGGATGCCGCGACTCCGGGCCTCCAGGCGGCGGGGGCGGCGCGGGGAGCAGTGCCCTTCGGTCTCCCTGCGGACGGGAACCCGGGTGCAGCCGTGTCTTTCGGGGAACGCAGCCGCAGACACGGACCCCGCGCGAGGGGCGGGGCAGAGCCGGGGCGGGGGCCGCGTGGGGGGCGGGGGCGGCTGGAGTCGCGCGGATTGGGGCGCCTGGGACTCAGGGCCCGGCAGGGTCACCGTCCCGGGCCGTCCTGGGCCCCCTGGCCAACAGGCAACCCGCACCCCCGCCCGCGCGCGCGCGCGCGCCCTCTCCTCTCCCGATCTCTTCACCCGTGCGTTCCCCCCACCTCCGCCTCCCCCCACCCAGGCGCGGGCAGGTCCCTTCCCCCTCAGCTTGGCTGAGATCCCCTTGGAATTTCTCGGAAGAACGTTTACTGCGAAAGGAAGCGAAAGGCACAAAGACGCAGAGAGGGAGGGAGGGAGCGAGCGCGGCAGGTACTACTGGCCCAGGCCCCCTGTTCGCGGCCCTTGGGCCCTCCCTTCCCTGACCCCATCCGGATCCCGATGGTTCAAGGTTATTCTCCGCGCCCCCCACCCCACGACGACCCCACGAGCAGCCGCAGACCCAGGGACTGCTGCCTCCAACCACACCCACACTCAGAGGGCAAGTCCCAAACCCTGGTCTTGGCACTCAAGGCCCTCTACCGCCTGCTCTGGTCAGCTTCTCAGCTTTGTCTCTTGCCTTCTGCTCCCATCACGCCTGTCGTGCTGTGCTTTGCACCTGCTGTCCCTCATGCCTGAGACCAGTCTCTGCTGGGCACTGCCATCCGCTGGGCGAGGAGCAAGTGCTAAAGTCGATCCTTCAGTCCTGACTTCATCTGTCCAACAAATATTTATACAGACAGCCTGGGACCACGCTCAGGTGCGTGACTGTAGGCACGCTGCCTGCCCCCTGAGCCTCAGGTCCTTGTCTATAAAATGTAACCACGAAACCGTGTGAGGGCTGCACCAAACCCACAGGGAGAGATATCACTGGGCACCCAGACCAGGGCAAGTGCCGGCGAGAGGGCAGGCAAGCAGCGGACAACCGGGCAGATTGACAGGGGGAGCTACTGAGTGGGATGAGAAGCAAGGAGAGAGGCCTGGGGTGTGGACAAAGCCTCTCTGGTGGAGCCCGTGATCCTGCAGGAGGAGGGTTTGCAAGCTCCAAGATACAGAGAGCAGGAGTGTTTGGGGGAGGGCTGGGGCGATGGCTCAGGCCACAATATGCAAAAGGATTAGATTTTGTCCCAAAACCTATGTAGCTGGGCAAAGGCTTGAGTCCAGGACATCCTTGTGAGAATTAACACATGCATTTCAGATTTAACACAAGGCCTTCCCCAAGGGGCTGGGGGCAGGCCACATATCCTGGGTGCCCTCCCACAAGACCGGCCTCTAGACCTTTGGGTCAGTTGGATACTGACTCTGTCCAGGTATGAGGTGACTGTGGGATGGCACTTGGTGGCAGTCCCTGCTGATCACAGCCAGCCTGCTCCTGGCTTGGGAATCTCTGCCAAAGTTCTGTCAGAGACTTGGTAGATCCCTGCCAGACCTAAGGCAAGGCAACCCACTCCCAACACCTGGGACTGGTAGTGTGGGGGGCAGGCTCTAAGAGGTATTCTTGCCCTGGTGTATCTCCTTCCTTCCTTTTTTTTTTGCCATCCTATTTAGCTTGTGGGATCTTAGCTTCCCAACCAGGGATCAAACCCAGGGCCTCGGCAGTCAGAGTGAGAGTCTTAACCACTGTACATCCAGGGAGTCATTCCCTCCCCACTGAGCATGGCTGGACTCACTTCTAGTGAAGAGGGGGCAAGACCAGTGGGATGTCACTTCTGAGATCAGATTATTGAGACTGTAGCTTCTGATGTGGGCTCTGCCTCCAGTCCTCTCTCAGATTACTCATCCTGTTGGCAGCCCTGTGCAGAGGCACCGAAGCCAGCCAACAACCACCCAAGGGACCGCAGAAGTGGACCCCCACAACCAGCGGAGCCCTGAGAGGAGCCCACAGCCCCAGCCAACAGCAACTTCATGAGAGAATGTGAGCCTGAGGTCCAGCACTTGAGTTCCTGACCCTTGGACACTTCAAGAGCATGAATGGTGTTGTTTTAAGTGCCTGCGTTTGGGGGTAGTTTGTTATGCAGCAAAAGATAGCAGGTGAGTAGGTTCTGGATTGGGCATGATGGGGGCAGATGACAGATACCCAAAGAGTAATGCCCAAGGAGTCTGCCCCCCCACCCCGCCCCAGGGACTGCAGCTCCAGGCCTGTTTGTTCCTTGGAGAGCAAAGACCCTGCTCTCCCCATGCTGGGCTTGGTTGCCAGGGAGACAGATATTCCTAACCCGGTTTCCAAGCTACTCTGCCTTCCTCCCAATACACGTGGGATGGTGTTACGCTATCAGGATTTTTGCAAACAAGAATAAAAATCAGTCATGATGGGCAGAAGCAAGGGCAGAGTGTCCATGTGTGGCCCTGGCCCTTGCAGTGTGGACAGCCCCTGCCTGCATGGAGCTGTCCTTGACCTTCCTCCTCCCCACCTGACCTGGCCCAGATGCCTCGATGCTGGTGCTGGGGCCTGGCCCTGGCTGGAGACACTCTGACAAGCGCCCACAGCCTGTGGGGTGACCGTGTGGCAGCTGCCCAAGTCCCATGCTCTACAGAGGGTGGGGGTGATTGGTGGCCAGCTCCCCCGCAGCAGAACCGCCTCGGGTGGTCAGAACCATGGACAGCGTCAGAGGCGGGGGATGGGGCAGTTCGCCGCTGGCTGCCTTGCCTCTAGAGTCTGGAAGCCAACAGAAGCAGAGCGCTGGCCTCTGAGTCAGGCCCTGGCAGGAGAGGGGCAAGGCTGGAGTCATGCCTGAGCTGTGCTGCAGGGTTTACTGCCTTGTATTTTGGGCCGACACCATCAGAATCCCTCCCAGCTGTCCAAGGTTGTGGGTCTGACCATGGCCCCCACCACCCTGCCTCACGGAGAGGGCCAGCCAAGGGTGGACAGGGACATTTATTCACACAGTGAACACTTGAAGAAAGGCTGCTGAGCTCAAAGAGAAAGTCCTTGATCCTCAGGATCCCCAGAATAGTGGGGAACAGCTAACAAGGTAAGTGCTGGGCTGAATGGTGCCCCCCCCAAATGATTCCCACAATCTGTGAAGTTGATCCTGATTGGAAAATGGGACTTTAAGGATGAGATCAAGTTAACGATCTCGCGATGAGGCCATCCTAGATTTGAGAGGCGGGGGCCAGATCCAGTGTCTGGTGTCCTTATAAGGTAGAGAGACACAGAGAGAGGGCATGTAATGGAGGCAGAGACCTCAGGGACACAGCCACATCCAGGGATGCCTGGAGCCCCCAGAGACTGGAAGGGGCAGGAAGGGTCCTCCCCTGGAGCCTGTTGGCTGTTTTAAGCCACAAGTTAGAGATTTGTTGAAGCAGCAGCAGGAAAGAGTGCAGAGTGCAAGAGGAGCTGGAGAGAAGAAGGTGCCCCTCACCCAGCCCCAGCCAGCCACCCGCCCAGAGAAGCTGGAAGGGCCTCCCGTGTTCTGAGGCCCTGGGACACCACAGCCCCCAGCCCCACCCAAGCTCCTCAGGCAGTGCACAGGGCCCTGAACCACGGCTGCACAGCCTGCCTCGACGCCACCCCCTCCCCCACGCTCAGGACCTGGGCAGTCCTGCCACCCCGGAGTCTCGACTTCCTCATCCACACGTGGGGAGAGGCACAGCCCTCCCCAGAGAAGTGAGAGAGCTGGCCCCTCCCTCTCACGCCCTAGACTCTGGGTCCCAAGAGGACAACAGGGAGCCGCCATCCAAGGTGGTCATTCCTTACCTGGGGTGATTGCAGTCATGTAGACTCTGGGCAGGCTTGGAGAAGAAGCAGAGCTGGGGCTTGGCCTAGGACCACCTGCCACACTCCACCCTGACACCACGGGCTCCCCCAGGCCCTCCTCCCCACTCCCCCAGAGGTCTTACCTCGCCCCTCTCCCACCACCTCCTTCCCCATCAAACTGCTGGCAAAAACCTTGTACCTAAAGTTCTGCCACAGTTGCCAGGAGTGCAGGTGGGACGCCCAAGGACGGGACGCGGGCCCCGCTGCTCCTGCTGTGTGCCGGAAGCAACCCCCGAAGGTCCTCCCCCATGGCCCCGGGAGGGGGTCCTGCTCGGCCTGGGCCTTCCAGGTTTCAGAGGGAGGCACGTCCTGCCACCAAGTCTGACCCCTCATCCCAAGCTCATCAGCTTCCTCCCTTTCTTCCTGGAGCCTTAGGCCCAAACTTGCGCGGCAGGCGGGGCGGCGCGGTCCTGTGCAGACGTGAGGTTTTGCACAGTGTCAAGCCCCCTCCTAGCGCCCCTTCCCAATTCCCCCTCTTGCACACAGCCCCTGCCTTGCCCAGGTAACCTCTCCCTGGTTCAGGACACAAAGAGCTTCTTCATTCCTTTCTGCAGCTACAGAGAATCCCTGCATAATTACTTTCAGAGTTAACAAGTCACTGCGAGGGAGACGGCTCCCTGCTGCGATGGAATTAATTGCCCTGCAGAAGGCACCCTTCATGGGTGCATTATCCCAAGGGGGCGCCAGCAGCGAGGCTTACAGCCTCAGGCGGGGCGGGCGTGGCCGGGCGGGGCGGGGCGGTAGGCGGAATTGGCGGTGGGCGGGACCAGCTCAGCCTCCGCCCAGGTCCGAGTGCGCCCTCGGAGTGCCTGCGTGCGGAGAACCGGGGGTCTGCAGAGGTGTTAGAGGGCTCAGCTTCTAGCACGTGGAGCTGTCCCCACGGCGCCCTCCGAGAGCTGCACAAGGAAGGAGATGAGAGAAAGTTTGGGTGGAGAATTAAGGCACAGGGGTGTTTTCAGGGGCTTTTTATTTTCTTAATGAGAGACACCTGAGTGTGTTTACCTGCAGGAGGAGAGGAGCCAGTCCGAAAATTAAACGTGGTGTCACCGCACAGTCCAGCAATCACGCTTCTGGGCACAGACCCCAAGGAATTGGGAACAGGGACCGAGAAAGACATCGGCACATCCGTGGCTGCCGCAGCATTATTCACAGAACCTAGAACACGTTGGCACCCCAGGTGCCCTCGGAAGACAAAGGCTAATCATGATGCGGTCTATACATACACCAGAATATTATTCAGCCCTACAAGGCAGGGAAATTCTGACCCACGCTACCACGTGGGTGAAACGGGAGGACATTAGGCAGGGGAGAGGGAAGGGGAGTGAGTGTTTAATGGAAGCAGAGTTTTGCTTTTGCAGAGGGAGGGTGGTGACAGCTATACAACAATGTGGCACTGAGTTGTGCATTTAAAAACGGTTACATGGCAATTTTTAAAGTATTTTTTTATATTTATTTATTCACTCGTTTGACTGCCTCAGGTCTTAGTTGTGGCAGGCTGGGTCTTTGGTCTTCATTGCGGTGTGCAGGATTGCCGGTTATGGGCATGCAGGATCTTTTTTTTTTTTTTTTTCCAGTTGTGGTACACAGGGTCTTAGTTGCAGCATGCAAACCCTCAGTCGCAGCACGTGACCTCTAGTTTCCTGAACAAGAACCAAACCCGAGCACCCTGCCTGGGGAGCATGGAGTCTTAGCCACGGGTTGCCCAGAGGCTAAGTCAGTGGAAGTGGCTACCAGTGGATGTCCCAATGTGGCAAATTTTACATTATGTGTATTTTACCAATTAAAAATATGAGGGATGATCCACCTTCCAGAGTAATGGAAATAAAAGCAAACATAAACAAATGGGACCTAATTAAAAGCTTTTGCACAACGAAGGAAACTATAAGCAAGGTGAAAAGACAGCCTTCAGAATGGGAGAAAATAATAGCAAATGAAGCAACTGACAAAGAATTAATCCCAAAAATATATAAGCAGCTCATGCAGCTCACTTCCAGAAAAATAAACGACCCAATCAAAAAATGGGCCATAGAACTAAACAGACATTTCTCCAAAGAAGACATACAGATTGCTAACAAACACATGAAAAGATTCTCAACATCACTTACTATCAGAGAAATGCAAATCAAAACCACAATGAGGTACCATCTCATGCCAGTCAGAATGGCTGCTATCCAAAAGTCTACAAGCAATATATGCTGGCGAGGGTGTGGAGAAAAGGGAACCCTCTTACACTGTTGGTGGGAATGCAAACTAGTACAGCCACTGTGGAGAACAGTGTGGAGATTCCTTAAAAAACTGGAAATAGGACTGCCATATGACCCAGCAATCCTACTGCTGGGCATAGACACCAAGGAAACAAGAATTGAAAAAGACACGTGTACCCCAATGTTCTTTGCACCACTGTTTACAATAGCCAGGACACGGAAGCAACCTAGATGTCCATCGGCAGACAAATGGATAAGAAGCTGTGGTACATATACACAATGGAATATTCCTCAGCTATTAAAAAGAACGCATTTGAATCAGTTCTAATGAGGTGGCTGAAACTGGAGCCTATTATACAGAGTAAAGTAAGTCAGAAAGAAAAACACCAATACAGTATACTAATGCATATATATGGAATTTAGAAAGATGGTAACGATGACCCTATATGCAAGACAGCAAAAGAGACACAGATGTAAAGAACAGTCTTTTGGACTCTGTGGGAGAAGGCAAAGGTGGGATGATCTGAGAGAATGGCATTGAAACACGTACAATATCATATGTGAAATAGATCACCAGTCCAGGTTCGATGCATGAGACAGGGTGCTCAGGGCCAGTGAACTGGGATGGCCCTGAAAGACGGGATGAGGAGGGAGGTGGGAGGAGGGCTCAGGATGGGGAACACATGTACACCCATGGCTGATTCATGTCAATCTATGGCAGAAACCACTAGAGTATTGTAAAGTAATTAGCCTCCAATTAAAATAAATAAATTAACTTACCAAAAAAATGACGGAAAATAAAGGAAGAACCAAGGGACAGAAGAGAGGGGAGCTGGAAGCACAGGAGAGCAGAAGAGTGCCTGGGGCGGGGAGGCAGGAGTGCCGGGGAGGCCCCAGCAGAGGAAGGGGCATCCAGAGGGTGGGTGGCATTGGGCAGAGGGTGGGTAGGGTGCCAGTCTGGATGTGGCAACCTCGTGGCCCTCGCCCTGAGAGGCCGGGCTTCTCATAGAAATGTGGGGTGGGGAATCTGAAGGTGCAGGGGCAGGGGCGCTGACAAGCACTGTGGATGGGAGGTCCACTACAGGCAGCCCTGAAGCAGGAGCTGCACGCTAGGGACCCTGGTGGGGCTGGAGCGGGGGGAAATGGGAGGCGAGACCCTCCGGGGTCAATGTGGACAGGCTGAGACTGTCCAGGGGTTAGAGAAAATTGACCTGGGGTGTGGACGTGTGGAGGCGGGAGGGGGCAGGATGAACAAATGGAGGGTGGGCTCCTGCAGTCAACAGGGTATGGGCAAGTGGGTCCCCTAAGACCGCCCGGAGCCTGCTCCCTCTGACCAGCCCACCCCTGCCCGCCTGTTTCTTGATAATGGATTTCAAGAGAGAGAGAGGCTTGGGCCCCATCAGAGACCCTGGAAGCTGCCTCATTGGCCAGTCACTGTGGGGCCACCGGAAGCAGAGAGAGAATCCATAACAAACCTCTCATGGCCCCTGCCCACCTAGGAGGAGGGTCTGGACTCTGATCTAAGAAGGAAGGCAGTCTCTCTGCTCCCAGAGAGCGTGGGAAGGAGCCCAGAGCAGGGAGTGGGGCATGAGGGCCAGCGCATCTGCAGCCACATTTGCCCTAAAGGCCCCCCTCCCCCATGGCTGTGTGCTGCCAGCAGGGCAGATGCCTTTCCTGCCCAGACTTCAGCCCCTTAGTTAGAAACACTGACCATCTTTTCCCTGGTCTGGGTCCGATTCATGTTGGTGACCGCAGAGGCCTGGGGTAGGGGCTCATAGCCCAGGACAGGTCCACACAGGTCCCCAAAGAGAGCAGGGCCCATGCCTGCCCCCTCCAGCTCCCCCTCTACCAGGGCAGGAGGGGTGTGGATGGCCAGTGTGCCCTGTCCACAACTGGCACCAAGGTCTGATTCACTCAGCCAGAGGGAGGCCAGGCCTGGCTGGGAGGGGACCCAGACCAGCAGTGCCCACAGGGCCATTCTCGGGAGCCAGCCCGACTGAGCAGGGCAGGGCAAGCAAGGCCAGGCCCACATCAGGCATGGGTCTTTGGGCTGGAAGCTGGGCCCCAGGCTGCCTGGGAAGAGCGCCTGTGCGTGTGGGCAAGGCTGAGGGAGAAAGCACTGACATCCTAGGGCAGAGGCTCTAAAGCGGGCCTCAGGTGCCCACGGGGCCTCCAGCCCTCAGCCTTGGCCCTGGGAGTTTGAGGGAGGCATGTCTCCACCCTAGGGGTCTTCAGGGAGGCCCTTGTCCCTGAAGCCGGGGGTCAGAGAGTGCCAGGAGGGGTTGATTTTGTGGCCAGAATGCTTGAAGATAGCTGAGTGGGGACGGAGCTGGCATATACTCACTTTGACCTGAGGACTAGGGGCCTCGACCACTCCTGTGGGGCCCCAACCCTGGCCAGGCCTGGCCGTGACTGCATCTGTGTAGGCAGGGTGAGCCCCCGTTGCCTATCCTGGGATGGGACGAGGGAGCAGGGCAGGGCTGGGGGGGGAGGGGCACCCAAGGGTGGGGGGGTTGTGAGGAGAGGGCAGAGTCCAACCCTGGCAGTAATTCCTAGTCAGTAAAGTAGTGATGGAAACACTACCTACCCCTAGAGTTGTTGAGGACCAACAAAATGGTATTTAATTTTAACTAGTGAATTAAATGATGTTATTTATTATTTGCATCTGGGCCAAGGAGGAGCTGGGCCTGTCTGGGGGGTCAGGCAGCAGGTGGAGACCTCCTGCTCCCTAACACTTCTGGGAACCCCCATGGGGCCCTGCCTGGGAGCAGCTCCTGGGAGCCCAGGTCAGAGCACCTGCAGGAGGAAGGCAGTGTGCGAGCCCAGCACGTGGGGTGACCGCGGACACAGGCCTCAGGAATGCAGAGGGCAGGTCCTGGGCCATGAGCACAGAGGATGACCCTGGCTGGAGAGAGATTTTGGCCTCCAGATGGGGGCGGGCTGGGGACAGCTGACAATCAGAGACCAGAGGCCAGGCAGCTCCCCGCAGAAGCCGAGGCTGTTCAAGCAGCCCAGTGCCCACGGGGAGAGGACGGTGCACTGGTTCAGAGGAGCAGGTGGGAGGATAATGCTTGGCGGCTGAGACTGCAGAGGAATGCCATCCCAGCCAGCCCTGGGGGGACTCTGCTGGGCACCGTCCTACATGCCAGCAGGCACTGGCTCTTGATGGCCATGACCGCTTTGAGAGCGCGGAAGCCCACAGAGTCAGGGGAAAGAGGCCTGGGCTCAGGCTCAGGTGGTTTCGCCCAAGAGCCAGCTCTCAGTCTCTTCTCCAAATGCCCCTGAGGATGTCCACGGGGAGACTCAGGCTGGGCAGGTTCAGGGAGGAGCCCCGGTGAACAACGGGGGCGGGCTCGCAGCCCTGACTCCAGGCCTCAGTCTAGCCTCCTGCCCTGCCCCACCTTTCGTTGGCCTCCAGGAAGGGGCTCCTCAGCGCCTGCCCTGCAGCCCACAGAGGAGGAGGTGGGCAGCCCCCTCCCACAGTGCTGCACTGCCAGGAAAAGGCAGGCTCCCAGTGGTCCCGGAGGCCAGCCCCGGAGGGCAGGGGGCCAACACGAGGGACGGAGAGAAAAGGAGGTGTTGGTGGTGCAAGACCTCTCTGAGAGTGTGACACGTGCAGATGGGACGGTGGGGTGGTTAGACATGAGCCGCAGGGAGGTGACAGGCGAAAAGACAAGAGGGGGTGGATCAAGCTAAGCCCCAACCATCTGAGGACCACCCCCCCGACCTCACCCAGAACGGGCAAAACTATGGCCTGGCAGTGGGCAGCTTACCCTGATAGAGACGGCACAGTGACACAAGAGGACGCCCACTGCTGCCACGGCTGCCCCCGCCCAGACTAGACAGGCATACAGCCTCTAGCAAACCCAACTCATTATACCAACGTTAATAAAGTCTACAGGTGGTTTTGTGCTCCACTGGGTGGGCTGTTCTTAGCAAATCAAGGGTAAGGGCATGTGCAGAAATGAACTTGTTAGAGAACTCGCCACAGGCAAGCAGAGCCACCGCTTGTCACTCACCCACGATCGCACGGCCTCCTCCCGCATCGCTCCCTAACCCTA
This sequence comes from Ovis canadensis, assembly GCF_042477335.2. Lineage (NCBI taxonomy): Eukaryota > Metazoa > Chordata > Mammalia > Artiodactyla > Bovidae > Ovis > Ovis canadensis. The sequence goes on along the minus strand of NC_091253.1, from coordinate 24,424,073 downwards.
ACGCCTGCGAACAACTCCGCATCAACACCCTGAAGCCAGTGCGGAAGGGGCTGGTTTCACCTCACAGAAACAGACGGCTCTTCCTCTGAGAGTGTTTATCAATCCTTTATCTTCCTGTACTTAAGCAGGAAGCAGCAGTTTGCAAATACGTGCTTGCTATCACAAGGACTCAGATGTCTGGTCTGGTCTCCCATTGACCTCCTCGGTGGAAGCTCTCTGTCTGACACAGGGCACGCCACCCCGGGGCAGGACGGCCTCAGGACGCCAGCGGGGACTGTGTTCCAGGGAGAGGAGGCAGAGGGGCGGAGGCCCTGAGGTGGGGCAGAGGGCAGCTGCGGCCGGCGGGCCCACGCAGTGCTGCTGGGAGAGGGAGGCCTAGCAGAAGGACCCCAGCTGTGTCTCACTCTGAAATGCTCTTAACAAGGCCCCGGGAGATGACGCAGCTGACTCGTGGTTGACGGTGCCACTCAGCGGTCTGCAGCTGGACTGGAGGGTCCACGAAGCCAGGCTCCCATGGCTGCGGCCTGGACCTGGTCTCAGGGTTGAGACAAGGGGTAGGGGCTGGCTAGCCTGCACTGCAGGGCTGAGGCCGCAGGGCCAGGGCAGAACCGCTCAGGTGGACAGGACGCCCCACCGGCCGCCACAGTGACTTCCCCTCCCCCACCACTGGAGCCAGGGAGGGAAATGACCATCCCTGGCCCGGTGCCTGGCCTGGGGGCCAGCGTGAGGCCCATTGTTTGAGGCTGGAGCTGGCGGCCCGGGGCCTTGGGAAGCCCCCGGCAAGGCCCTTTGTCCCACTTCCCACAGATTCAGAGCCCCAGCGAGGCCCTGGTGAGCAGACGCGGCAGAGGTGGCAGCCCCGCAGGATGAAGGCGCTAGCGGCTGTCCTGCTGGCCCTGCTGTGGTGCAGGCAGCAAGGTGCGTGGGGCAAGGGGCGGCCCTGCAGCGAGAGGGATGCCCAGTCCAGGCTGCAGGCCCTCAGGGTCACCCAGCCCGGAGGCAAGACGTGGCTTGGGGAGGAGGACGGGGAGCACCTGCAGGCCGAGGCCAGAGGGAGGCGGGTGGGCCGTGCTGGGTCCCCACGGGTCCCCAAACCTCCAGCCCCTGCCCCAACCAGACGCCAGGGCGCGGGTGACCCTCCCCACCCAATCCCACCCAGTCTCAGCCTCTCAGGCTTCAGGGTACCTGCCATCTGGGGGCTGGAGTCGGGGGCTGTGAAAGGCCAGCGCCCAACCCCTAGTGTTGTTGGCAAGGATGCCGCCAGGTCGCATACCAGCCAGGAGGTGGGGCCGGGGCTCAGAGACCCAGGCAGCGACCTCACCAGCTTGGGAGGGTCAGGGAGGTCAGAGGGACTGGGAAGGGGATGCCAGACCGAGGGGAGGGGGCGCGGCACTGGGCTCCAAGCCTGTGTCCTCTGCGCCTGGGTAGTGGAGGTTTACAGGTGTCCCTGCATGGCCAGGGAGAGGGCAGGCACAGGAGGACGAGGACGACGACCCGGACGCTGGGAGAGAAGGCTACGATGATGAGGAGGATGAGGAGGAAGAGGAGGCTGGCGCACCTGCGGGCAGCAGGGGCTCAGGTACCTGCCCACCCCGCCCCAGCATGGGGGCGCTCGACCCTCCTCCTCAGCACTCACATGGGTGCCTCGAAGCTGACAGTGAGGAGCCCACAGGCAGAGGCCTCCGCTGCGAGCGTCCATGCCCTCAGGGTGGGGGAAGGGGGAGGCAGGGCCCCTGGCACTCAGCACACCCTCAGTTCTCACCCTGGCAGTAGCCCCCAACTGCCATCCAGAGGAGGGGCTAGAGAAGGAGCCAGTCCTGGGAGGGGCAATGGTGCTGGGGCAGAGAGGTTAAATAGAAGTTCACCAAGCAGACAGGGGCACAGCAGAGCCCCAGGAAGGAGAGACCAGTGACCCAAAGGCCCTGGGTGTGGAGTCCAGTTCAGAAATACACAACTGTCCCAGTAAGGCAGGGCAGCGGGGGGCGAGGCGGGAGAGTAAGGGGGCCAGTCCTGAGGTGGGGGCACAGAGGGCTCCAGCATGTCAGGGTTTGAGGGGGTCAGCTGAGAGTGGGAGAGGCGGACCAGAATTGGGAAGAGACCTCCAAGGGGAAGAGGCTGGGAAGCAGCAGGCGTGGGTGAGCTGGGGGCGCTCCGGGGGCTGTGCCCCTCGCACAGCTGAGCCTACCCGGCCCCCCAGGGCCACAGTGCTACACGTGCCAGTCCCTGCACAAGGGGGAGAGCTGCGAGCAGGTGCAGAGCTGCGTGCTCCCCAGGACGTGCAAAGCCATCGTCTCCTCCTGGAACGCTGGTGAGGGGCCACCCGGGGGTGGCGGGACGGCGTCACCCAAGCCTGTGAGGGGCCCCATCCCTGCCGTGTCCCGTCCCGTGTGATCCACTCTCTCCCCTCACAGAGTCAGGTCCCCAGACCACCTACTCGGGGTGGTGTGCAGACACATGTCAAGCCATCAGCAGGACGGTGGAAGGATCCCTGACGACCATATCCTGTTGCCAGTCCAGCCTGTGCAACACCCCACCCTGGCAAGATCCCCAGGGGAGGGGGGCAGGTGGCCCCCGGGGGAGCCCTGCGACTGTGGCCGCCACCGTCCTGCTCAGCCTCCTGGCCAACCTTCAGGCCGTGGGGCTCTGAGTGGGGCGGTCCCTCCTCGCGCCCAGCATGGCTTGCACCCTGGCTGGCCAGCACTCTGTCCGCTGTCTCCTGCCCCCTCCCCCAGACCATGGAGAATAAACTGGATGCACCCGTGATGACCCCGCGGCACCAGTTCCTTGGCCACAGCTGCCCTTCCTCGGTTTCCCCTTCCAGCATCTTGGCCTCCTCTCCCTGCCTGTGCATGGCAGATGGCCAGCACGTGGGCCTTAGGTCCAGGCCTCAGCGGCTCACAGGTTGGGTCCACACAGCTCCCTGCCCCCAGCAGAGAAAACACTCACTGCATGCCAGTGGGGAGCCCACCCCAGGTTGCTCCCCAACTTCTTGCCAAAAAGAAACCTCCATCCATCCACGTGAGGGGTGGCCCTTGTAGAGAGGACACTTGGGGAGGAAGGTTTCCTTGGCCTAGAGGAGGAAAGGCCCCCACCCAGGGCGGCTTGGGGGTGAGTGGAATTGATGAGGGGCTGGAAGACAAAGAGAAAAGAGAGGGAGACAGGTGGTGTATGGCTCAGATGGGACTTTGCAGCCAACCACTCAGCTTGGGTAGGGGGGATGGGGCGGAAGAGGGGGCAGTCAGGGAGAAGCGGAGGGGCAGGGCAGGAGCCCCACGGCTTCCCCAGCCTTTGCTCCAGCTGGACGGGTGTCGCTGGCTGCTGGGCGCTAGGCCTCCGTGACTGGTGCTGGGATGGAGCCCAGCCCCAGAGGGGGAAAGAGAGGGCTGGGCTTCAGTTTCCCCATCAAAGCGGTATGGAACAAGGCACAGAGGGCCCTGGTGCCCACCAGCTGAACACCCCCTGGGCAGGGAAGCCCAGCCCTCCATCTTGCCTGCCCCGTGTTCCTGCAGGCAGAGCAGCCTCCCACCGTATGTTTCCCCTTTCCTCACCAAGGGAAACCTCTTGGTGAGGAAACCCCACCGTCCCGGCACACAACAGTCCGCCGGACAGAGGCAACACGTCTGCCCAGGGTCACGCAGTTGGTGGTGGCAGGTCCGGGACCCAGCCCGGGGCTTCTGGTCAACAGCGGTCGCCCTCCCAGGTGGCCATAGGCCGGTGGCCAGCGGAGCCAGTGCACCTGAGCCAGAGGTTGCAAGCAGCTGGATGGCGGCCAAGACCCAGCTGGATCCCCAGGCCAAGTCCAGTCTGAGGTGCCAGTGGACAGTCACAGCCAGGGCCTTGTCACAGGGCTCGGCGCTCAAGGCCAGTCCCCAGAAGGAGAAGCCAGAGGCCCCAGGAGGCTGTGTGGTCAGTCCCTCCTTCCCATCCGGCCCAGCAGCACCTCTGCGCCTTCCCAGGAGGCTGGCGGGGAACACGTCCATCCGGATCAGAGGCCCTGCTCCCCATGGCTGCCGGAGCAAATGACCACAAACCACACACGAGTGATCTTGTGGTCCGGAGGTCAGAAGGAACGGCAGGGCTGTGTCCGCCTTGGAGGCCATGATAGTCCATTTCGTGTATCAGCGTGCCTGGACTAAGGGATGCCCGTGCAGCTGGAGAAACGTTATTCCCGATGTTTCTGTGAGGGCGTTTCCAGGAGCACTGGACATGTGAATGGCGGGCCTGAGAAAGAAGATCACTGCCCCAGGTGAGTGGGCATCACCCAGGCCATCCAAGGCCCAGCTGGAACAAAAGGCAGGAAGGACCAGCTCCCTCTTCTGGAGCTGGGATGCCATCCTCTCCTGCCTGCCAATCTCGGAACTCCTGCTTCTCGGGCCGTTAGGGCTCAGAGGGAATGACACCACCATGGCCCCACTCTCCTGCTTCCAGAGAGTGGACTGGGGGCTTCTCGGCCTCCAAGACTGTGTGAACCAATTCCTCTGTGTGTGCCTGTGTCCTGACCTGCTCTGCTAATAAGGACACCAGTCAGCTTGGGTTAGGGCCACTCTCGTGACCTCACGTACCTTAGTTCAGTTCAGTCACTCAGTCACGTCCGACTCTTTGCGACCCCATGGACCACAGCACACCAGGCCTCCCTGTCCATCACCATCTTCCAAAGCTCACTCAAACTCATGTCTGTCGTGTCAGTGATGCCTTCCAACCATCTCATCCTCTGTTGTCCCCTTCTTCTCCTGCTTTCAATCTTTCCCAGGATCAGGGTCTTGTCCAGTGAGTCACTTCTTCACATCAGGTGGCCAAAGTATTGTAGTTTCAGCTTCAGGATCAGTCCTTCCAATGAATATTCAGGACTGATCTCCTTTAGGATGGACTGGTTGGATCTCCTTGCAGTCCAAGGGACTCTCAAGAGTCTTCTCCAACACCACGGTTCAAAAGCATCAATTCTTCGGCGCTCAGCTTTCTTCACAGTCCAACTCTCACATCTATACATGACCACTGGAAAAACCATAGCCTTGACTAGATGGACCTTTGTTGGCAAAGTAATGTCTCTGCTTTTCAACATGCTATCTAGGTTGGTCATAGCTTTTCTTTCAAGGAGCAAGCATCTTTTAATTTCATGGCTGCAGTCACCATCCGCAGTGATTTTGGAGCCCCCAAAAGTAAAGTTTGTCACTGTTTCCATTGTTTCCCCATCTATTTCCCATGAAGAGATGGGACTGGATGCCATGATCTTAGTTTTCTGAATGTTGAGTACCTAAATCACCTTTAAAAACCCCCGTCTCCAAACACCGGCCCATCCTGAAGTCCTGATGTTAGGACTTCAGCTCATGAATCTGGGGGTGCAGTTTGGCCCACCATAAGGGACTAAGACAGGGCTCTGTTGGGGACACAGAGCACGGTGAATATCCTGAACTGAATTTAAAGGAAGTGTTTGCCAGGGTGGTGGAGATGGGGAGAAGGGGCAGGGGCCTGGCTTGGCCCAGGGGGACCTGCAGGCAGACAGGAGCTGGGATGGCTGGAGCTTGGTTCAAAATGCCAAGGCTCGACTCCTGAGCACTAGGCCCCATGTGTGGCCTTCACGTGCACGGCTGGTTGCCAGGCAGGGTTACCCACTCCTGCTGGCTCCCTCAGTACTCTATCTGCTCCTAAGGTTGCCTCTGTCCCCCCACAAGCCCCGCAGCAACAGCAGCCAAGCTCGGAGAGCCAGGTCCTTCTTCTTCATAAATGCAAACAGGCCTCTGCCGGCCTGCAAACCCCATCCCCTGGGCCTTCTCCACCCCTTCCAGCTGCTGCACCAACCCCACTGAAAACTACCCCCTGGGATCCCCTCAGGTCCTATGTATCCACCCATCCCTGGAGTCGGCAGCAAGTTCAGGGAGAATACTGTATTCCCTTCTTTGCTGGGCTCACCCGAGTCACCAGCTGGACAAGGGGCTCGGGGGTCCTGTCCCAGCAGGCAGATCCCCCCTGGTCACCCCACCCCACACCGGTTCCATTCATTTGGTGTTTTTCTCCGGACTTCCTCAGCACAGGAAGCAGGTGGCCATGGTTACATTTCCTGTCCTTGTTCTCGAGGATGAGAACTGGGTGAGGATGAAGCAGTGACCCCAAAGCAGGACATTCCTGAGGACAGAGATTCCCGGCCGTCAGCTTTGGACAGACTGAGCGGCGCCCTCCAGGGACCGCCAGGGTTTGCAGAAGCTGATGGACTCAGGCACTGGTCAGAGGCGGGAGTTGAGCAAGGCCGCCGACTCCGTGGCACCCAGTCCCACCAGGAACTGTCCGGAACAGAGGGGAGTCAGAGCCATGGCCCCGGAAGGCATTAGGCCTGGAGAGCAGGGGGCGGGGACATGCGGATGCAGAAAGGCATTTCAGTGTCAAGAACGCCCGGCCAGAGCAGAGCAAAACTGCCCTCACCTGTGGGACCAAGGCGGCTCTGGATTCCCAAAGGTGGAGAACTGGGGTGGGGGCTATACTGGAGTAACATGGGAAAAGCCACCCCTCGGGGTACCCCCTTACTCAGCTTCATAATCCTCTCAGAAAGAAAGCTGGGATACTTGGTGGAGGTGGAGGCAGGCGGGATCTCAGTCCCACAGAGCGGGTGTCCTGGAGAGGAGCAGTCCTGTGAAGTCCCAACCTCAGGACATCCTGGGCGAGAAACCCTTGAAGAAAGTGGCAGCTGCTGGGACACCCCCAGGGCCAGGCTGTGACCCACCAGTTGCAGACAGAGCCCTCCTCTGCCCAGGGTGTACGCTTACCGAAGGACATGTGGGAATGCCCAGCTTCCCTTGCCCGGCCCTCTCCCCATCCAGGCTTGGTAATGCCCAGGGATTTACCTCCTAGTAGGTCTGTAAGTGCATGAACATAGGGAAAGTTACATAATTGGAAAATGGATATAGTTACCACCCACCCCTCGCCATCAGCTGTAAGCCTGAGGGGGCGGATGTTAGCTTTCCTAAGTAAATTTGTGTGACACTGTAGTAGAGGAAACACCCACAGCTGAGTAATCTGTGTCTCTAGGAAGAACCACAGTAAAGTCGCCCAACTCCTCCGGTCCAGTGCACGCCTGCAACACTCTCTGGATTTATCTCTGAGCCGCGATAAGCTCCAATTTCCTGAACTGCAATTCCTTGGGCTAGTCCCAAATAAACTTGCTTTTGCTGGTAAAAGACCTGGCTACCACTATAGTATTGAATATAATATCGTAGCAACAAAGAGGGAGCAGAGTTGAATTTGGTCTTGACTGTGTTGAGACTGCAGTACCTGAAGCTCCTGCAAGGATAAAGTGTAAGGGACAGATGCACAGAAGGAGCCAGAGCCAGAGACACGTGAGAGAAGGCAGCATCTAGGAGCATCAGGGCCAAGTGCCCATTCACTGAATTGCCATGATGAGAGCCCCACCACCTGCCAGGCCACTGGAAGGACACATCAGGAAATAGAGAAAGCAAAACAGCCCACCCCCAGAAGCCTTGATTTTCTGGTGTGGGAAAGGAAGATGAACACAATAAACACAATAAGGAAATTACATAGCCTGTTGGAAAGCTGAAAGTGCTATGAAAAAAAAAAAGCAGGGAAAGGTGGGTACCAGGAGGTGGAGGAAGAGGCAGAATGCTGTGGTATTACAAAATGTGATCACCAACAGTGCCAGTGGTGTCCAGGACGTGCTCCTTACCAGTGGACTACGGCAGAGGTGATGGGAGGTTAGGTACTACGAGACTTCACCGTAGCAGACTGGGACCAGAGGCTTTCTGCTGGCCCTGAAGGAGCACAGAGAGGGCCACGTGGCAGGGAACTGTGGGTGATCTGCAAGACCTAAGGTCAGCCTCCCGACAGCCCAGAAGCTGGCCCTCAGTCACACAGCCACCAAGAAAGGAAGCCTGTCAACAGCCACAAGAGTGTGGAAGCAGATCCTCACGGCACGCTGAGAACCTTGCCTGTGGCCTTCGGAGACTGCGCAGAGGACCAGCTAAGCCTCTCCTGGACTCCTGTCCCACCGTGATATAACAAACGGTGGATAGGAAAAGTGCTATAACCTTGACAGAGGAAACCGTGGCACAAGAAAGGAGCCCTGATATAACAAACAGGTATGGTTTTGAGCTGCTAAGCTTGCGATAACCAGAAAACTAACACACCCAGGGTGGTCAGAGGTCAGGGGTCCCCTCTAGGAGGTGAGCTCTCCGCAGGCGGTAAGTGGGAGTGAGCCAAGCCGACAGCTGGGGACAAGTGCTCCAGGCAGAGGGAGTGGTCAATGCGGCTGAACGCGGGCCACAGCCGGCCTGCTGCTTCGGTGGAACTCAAACAGGTGGCGGGGGCGGGGGGCACGAGTGAGGGAGGGGGTGCAGAGGGGAGCGAGGAGGGCTGGGGTGAGTGATGGGGGCAGGAAAGGAAGGGAGGGAGTGCGCAGGTCAGTGGGGCGAGACTGGGTGGGCGGCCGGGGTAAGGGGGGCGTGTGCTGCGACCCGAGTGAGTGGGAGGGGCTCGATCGAGGGCCGAGTCACCCGTGGCGCACCACCGAGAGGCCGGGGCCTCGCCGCCTAGAACGGCGCCGGTAACGCCTGCCTGGGAGCAGGCTCTTCTTGCGGGTACCGAGGGTGGGCGAGGGGGGATCAGCTGAAATAAGCTGAAAACAATTGCGGGGGCGGAGCCCTGCAGGGCGCACCACCGAGAGGCCCGCGACTTCGCTTCCTAGAACGGCGCTGGAAGGGGCGGGGCCAGCGGCGGGCCCTTCCGGCCGGCGCAGAGACGCGGCTGCTGGACTGAGAAGATACCCCGGTGCTCATCGCTGGCAGCTTGGGGTGTGGCTGGCGTTGACGAGGACGCGTCCCTTCCGGTCCAGGGACCCTGCGAGGAGCGCACCCGCCCGGATCTCCATGCGGGAACTCACTGGGTCCCTCTGGCGTCGTGTGGAGCCCCCACCCAGGGCATCGGCCACCGCTCTCTCGGCTCCCTGGTTTCGCAGGGACAAGGGCGAAGTGCGCGAGGACCAGCGCCGTGCGAATCGAGGTGAAGGAGACCTCGGCCCTGCACCCGCGGCTGGCGAGGCTGTCAGGGCCCCTCTTCTCGGCTTCGACACCGCTGCGGGCCCTTTGACAGGCCCAGGACCTATAGACTGCTTGGGTGCCTGTTTGCCCTTGGATCTCAAACCCACTAATAATCCCATCTCTCACTGAGACCCCGGCTTCTGAGGGCGAGTGAGGTTACCAGGGAGTCCTGCTGCAGCTAGATACCCAAAGTTTCATGTTACAAGCGGCCTGGCCCAGAGAGTGAAGGAGCTACCCTGAAGTGACAGAGCACGTAGCTTTAGCTCAGGGCTGTGGTCTGCTCTGGCACGGTAGATTGCGTTTCCTGCGTGGCTGTAGCAGTTACCAGGCCTACAGATCTGTGAAATGAGAAGACCAAAACAGTGACCTCAGATCGGTTCCACTTCTAACAATTATTTTATTGCTGGGTATGCACAGGGCTTAGAGAAGTGAATATATCCAGTCTCTGCCATTAAGCACCTGCTTGAGTTAGGCAGACATGATGATGATGTTTGGGGAGCAGCATTATGTGCAGTCTCCGGCCAAGTACCGAGGGATTCCGGGAAGAAAAAGAAGGATCCTTGCCCTCAGCTCATCAGGAGACTGCACATCAGTGACAAGCCACAGGGTCCTTGGAGCCCAGCCAGCAGACGTCAGGCTCAGTGGGTCCAAGGACCACTCCTCTCCATCGAGTGGGTCCGCATAGAGCCAAGATGAGTTTACATCTGCCCTGGAGAGCCGTGGGCTAGAGGGTTGATGGCACTTTGCTGTTGGTCTTGGTTTTCACCTGTTTCCTACTAAAACTAGACCTCAGCTCAAACTGCAGCCTGGCTGACTGGGGCTCTGATCCTCCACCCTAGTTCTACCTGCCTCCCCAGCAGAGATGCCCCCATATTTGTATGCTTCCCTCAGCCTAGATGACCTTCTGCCATCCTCAGTTCTGGCTCCCACCTAATGCTAAGAACAGCCTCCTCCCAGAAGCTACCTCCAAGAGAGCCTTCCGAGAGTAACACTGGCCTGAATCTGAGTCAAGTGTATGTAAATATTTTCATCAAGATGGGAAAACTGTCCAGTCATTTTATGTGTTGCCTCTGTGCATGGGAGAGTGGATGAAGACTTAGTATCCGCTTTGACTTAAAGGAAACGCAAAGGATCTATCCCTCAAAACATACTTCACTTGAAATGTTACCATCTAGAGCACCACATTTTGGGGTGAGACAGCCTGGTAGAATATGGACCTCCTGGGAGATCAGGTGACCGCACAGGCCATGGGAGGTCCCGCAAGGGTGACTCGAGGACTCAGAACAGGATCTGCTTTCTTGGGAAAGTGCTTTCTCCTATCTTGTGAAGATTTCTTTTGCCTGCAGTTAAAGAGCCTGAAGTGTGTCAAGCTTTATCCTAGAAGTCCATTTGTTAGCACTGAGGGAAGAGAGGTTAAGGAAGCTCAGAAATAATACAGAAAAGGAATAGGTGAAGCTTCTTAACCAATGAAACATGAGCCATGCTGGCAATTCTTCTACAGGTGCCTGGGCCTGACCTGTCACTGGGACTGACTGATTCCTGTTTGAATTTTGTGGTGATATTAGAATGTTAGGGTTAGGGTTAGGGTTTAGATGGGATTAGGGACAGAGACTGTCAAATCTTTTAGATAATGCACTCAAGAGCCTGGGTTTGGCCCTCAGTGGACAGTCAGCTCCAGTTAAGGCCACAGGAAGAATGAAAGCCTGGTGAGGAAACAGGGCATGAGGTCAGGGAGGCTTCTCTGAGAAGAACCCTCAGAGCAGAGCTCTGAGTGAGTGAGGGGCCAGCACTAGTTCTCAGGACCTGTTTGTGGGCAGTCAGGTGCTGAGGCAGGAAGGGCTGGGAATGTGTGGTGAATCTCAAGGTGCTTGGGAAGGGGCAGGGCAGCAGTGTGAGGGGAACCACGGGGGATTTGACAGGGATGTGATGGAGTTCACTGGCTGCTGGGTGGAGGATGCCACCCAGCAGAGGACTCAGGAGGGCCAGGGTGAGGGTGGGAGCAAGGCTCATCCAGGTGATGGGCAGTTAGAGGAAGCACAAGCTGGAATCAAGATTGCCAGGAGAAATATCAACCTCAGATATGCAGATGACACCACCCTTATGGCAGAAAGTGAAGAGGAATTAAAAAGCCTCTTGATGAAAGTGAAAGAGGAGAGTGAAAAAGTTGGCTTAAAACTCAACATTCAGAAAACTAAGTTCATGGCATCTGGTCCCATCACTTCATGGGAAATAGATGGGGAAACAATGGCTGACTTTATTTTTGGGGCTCCAAAATCACTGCAGATGGTAATTGCAGCCATGAAATTAAAAGACGCTTACTCCTTGGAAGGAAAGTTATGACCAACCTAGAGAGCATATTAAAAAGCAGAGACATTACTTTGTCAACAAAGGTCCGTCTAGTCAAGACTATGGTTTTTCCAGTGGTCATGTATAGATGTGAGAGTTGGACTATAAAGAAAGCTGAGTGCCGAAGAATTGCTGCTTTTGAACTGTGGTGTTGGAGAAGACTCTGGAGAGTCCCTTGGACTGCAAGGAGATCCAACCAGTCCATCCTAAAGGAGATCAGTCCTGGGTGTTCATTGGAAGGACTGAAACTCCAATACTTTGGCCACCTCATGCAAAGAGCTGACTCATTTGAAAAGACCCTGATGCTGGGAAAGATTGAGGGAAGGAAGAGAAAGGGACAACAGAGGATGAGATGGTTGGATGGCATCACCGACTCAATGGACATGGGTTTGGGTAGACTCCGGGAGTTGGTGATGGACAGGGAGGCCTGGTGTGCTGCGGTTCATCGAGCTACAGTCAGACACAACTGAGTGACTGAACTGAACTGATGGGCGATACCTTCTGTCAGGGCCGCACGTGGCTCTCATGGCCTGTAGCTCTAGAAGCACATAGTCTGGTCCCAAATGCAAGAAGTGGAGAAGGAGCAAATAAAGGGCAGGGAAACTCCACAATTGGGGGCCACACAGCAGTTATTGGTCCATGGTGCACATGAGGATCCAGGTGTGGAGATGCCGCCCCTGGCAGAGGAATAAGAATTCTTTGGTTAGGGACTTCCCTGGTGGTCCGGTGGCTACGATGCCACCCTCCCAATGCAGGGGGCCCGGGTTCAATCCCTGCTTAGGGAACTAGATCCTGCATGCCACAACTAAGACCTGGCAGAGCCAAAGAAATACATTAAAAAAAAAAAAAATTCCTGGTGAGCAACTGAGTAAATGATGACATTTACCCAGATGAGGAAAACTGGGAAGAGTAAGATTGGGGTGGGGGTGTTCTGGGAAATCAGTTCTTTGGTCATGTCCAGCCTGAAACTTATGAGATGTCCGGGTGGCACACACCAGCAAGACAGGAAGGGGGCCGTGTCCGCATGCCTCTGCTGCCCCTTTCCCTGCCCATCTGTCACTTTGTAACTCAGTTCCTCCCAGACATTCACTTAATCTACCAGTTCGTGGTCTTGTTTCTCTCCAGCCCCAGAAGGGTTGCTGGCGCTATTCTGTTCCAGAACTTCAGTTCCAAGCTTAGAAAAATAAAGTCCTTTCTGAAGAAGTGAATTTACAAGGGAATTTGTAGGCTGGAGGATTTTGCCCTTGGCCATTCTCCTTGATCCTTGCCGGCTTCCAGGGGGCCTTCCTCTACCCTGAAAACAAGGATGAAGAAGCCCACAGGCAAGAAAAATAAGACCCAGACCCTAGAGGCAGAAGTTCACGTGCAGAAGGACACTGCCAAAGAAGAGAAGGCATCTGGGAAAGAACAGCCAAACCCACTTTGGCCCAAAAACACAGGAAGGAAGCCCGCCTCAGTCCTGAGAATGAGAAGCACATGTTTGAGGCCTTAGATGCTTCGTTTAAAGATGACTTTGAAGGAGTTCCCATGTTCACTCCCTTCCAGAGGAGGAAGCCCTACGAATGCAGCGAATGTGGGCGCATCTTTAAGCAGATCCTGTTCGTCACCAGAGAGTCCACATTGGAGAGAAGCCCTTCCAGTGTGACCAGAACAGGAAAACATTCAGGCACAGCTCTGACGTGACCAAGCACCAGAGGATTCACCCCAGAGAAAAGCCCTTTAAATGTAGTGAGTGCAGCAAAGCCTTTAACTGCAGTTCCAATCTCCTGAAACCAGAAAACCCACACTGGAGAGAAGCCGTACGGATGTAAGGAGTGTGGAAAGACCTTTGCCTACAGCTCATGTCTCATTCGCCATTGGAAACATCACCCATGGAAGAAGCATTGAGTGTGGGGAAGCCACCCACCAGACTCGGAACTTTGTGCCCACAAGAACGTCCTGGCAAGCCTGCCGGGGGGTCCTCTTCCTCTGGAGTCTGAGCAGGCTGGTGGGGTCCTGCCTTCACCAGGAGACCCACCCGAACCAGGTTAGCAAACACCCAAGCCATACAGAGAATCTCCAGGTTGAGACATCATGACAACAAGCATGCAAACTGCTGTCCAGAGGGCAGGTTTGGGACCTGAGCACAGCGCAGCACTTCCCACTGCTGCCTCGCCTGTAGCACCCATGCTGGCCTCAGCCCTCCCACCGGCTCCTTTGAAGACTGGTCTGCAGACCCTTTGCCCACTGTGTCCCAAGTCCATCTCTGTGCAGCCTGGCAGGAGGCCTGTGTCCCTGGGCTGGACAGCAGTGCTTCTGCAGTGAGCACTGGGAACCCCACGGTCCCCCCACCTGGGCTGGCTGTGCCGGCAGTGATGTGCTTTGTCCTGTGCCTTCCCTCCTCTGCTGGAGCACCAGTCCTTGAACTTGGCCCCCATCCCCAGGAACTGGATTCCCTGTGTGTCCTCCCGGCTCAACCACCATCCCAGCTGAGCAGCCTGGCTCACCACTCAGGACACTAAATGCTGCCACCATGGGCGCTTCCTGCCCTGGCCATGTCGGCCCCAGGATGTTGATGGCAGCTTGGATCCAGCTTTTGCCTGCATTGCCGCTTTTCTGACACAAGACAGAAGGCCAGCTCTCCGTTCAGGTGAGTTCCACTTCTCCAAGCCTGGCTCCCAGATTCTGTCCCACGTCCTGCACATCCATGTGCGTGCCTGCCCTTGGCTTCCCTCCAGGAGTGGCCTGGCTGGGCCTCCGCACTCTCCTGGCTGGGGGCGTGGCTTGCCCAAGAATTTCGGCACAGTGTAAGAGGGAGGAGGGACCAGAGGGATGAGGGGGCCTGTCATCCAGGAAGTAATACGGCTTTTTATCAGTAAAACGTTGACACCTACATTTTCAGCTGTTTGGACCCAGAAAACTAATAATGACCCTGGTCTTGGGGCCTGCTCCATCAGAAGACGAGAGAATGCTCCCAGTGCAAACATCTCTCCAGGTTAAGACTCTTGTTCTTTCTAAAAGCTACAGCATTACAACAGCTCTACCTGCACCAGGCACCTCCATTCCACAGCTCAGTGGGCCCTCCTCCTGTACCAGCAGCCCGGCCCCAGGTGTGACCAGGCATAACCTGGCACTGTGATCCTGCTCACACAGTCCCAGAACTGGAGATGTGATGAGGCAGAATTGTTCAAACAGGTGCCGGGAGGCTGGCTTAGGGAAAACACACCTGGGATCCCGGTGGGCAAGATTGCTGTAAAGGATGCTACTGGGACATTTGGCAAACCTTGGGTCTAGACTGTCCACCAGTGGGGGAGGGGGGGACATCAACGTCCAAGCTCCCTGGTTTGATGGTCTGCAGCCATCTCAATGTCCTTGTCATGAAAGATGTCCGCTGTGGTCTTCAGGGCCACAGAACAAGGTCACAGTGTCTGCAGTTTGCTCTCAAAAGGTGAGCAAAGAAGCAATAACAACAATACCCAGACACTGAGTGAGTGACAACGCAGGCTGGCAAACCTGTTAAGGGATGGATAATAACTGCTCTTGGCTTTGTAGCCATAAGATCTCCGTCACAACTCAGCTTAGCCATGACAGGCAACAGCAGTCAGAGCACGGAAACAAACAAGCACGGCTCTGTGCCAATAAAGCTTTATTTTACCAAAGCAGGTGGTGGGCCGGATTTGGCTGATTCTAGATGAAAGGATATGTGACATGTTCTGGGGGTGTCTGCATCCGCTTCAGTTTGGTTTGTTTTTTATTTATTATGGTTAATAATATCCCATGATGAGTATATTGTTATATATAAAATATTGTTGTATAACATGTATTAATACCATAGATAGAAATACATCACATGTACTGTAGAAAAATTATCACTCTCTCTGTTAGTATGTCTCCCATGTTATTACCAATGGGAAGCATTTTTTGTGGCTACCTAATGATCTGTTAAATAAAAAGCCGACTTAACCGTTTCCTAACATGTAGGCTGTTTCTAGTTTAGGTCACTATAAACAATGTGGTACATATCTTTTCCACATTTAGGGCCAACGATGGGTTGCCAGAAATGGACTGATGGATGGAGATCATGCTGGCAAATACCTTCCTCCGGGTTGTGCCCCAGAAGTGCTCCAGCAGCTCACAGACAGCAGGTGAGTTTTAATCTCGCCAGTTTGTTAGAAGAGAAGAAACACTCTAATCTAACGTCTTTCATTTCCAGAGAAGAGGCGGATGCAAAGAGCATGGTCTCTCAGGCCAGGGTTGCCAACACACCCTCGTGCCTTGGAGATGTGGGGCCTTGGCTGGTCCTCACCTCCTTGTGCCTCCAGTCCCCAGAGGTGACATCGGGGCACTGACAGTGCTCAGCCTGGTCACTGCCTGTGTGTGACCTCAGTGCCACGCTGACCCCCAGTTTAGCCACTGTCAGCTCTGGTCACGTGTTAGTGTCCTTAGTGGGGGGACATTGGCCCACAGGCATGAGAGGTGGCCGTGCAAGCAGACAGCATTCAGTGCCTCTCCCAGGGAAACAAGAGAGCCACGAGAAAACAGTCACGCAGCCCGTCCACAATCAGCCACTGGCTCTTCTGCCGCCCGGTGTTTGGTGCAAACTGATGGTCTCGTTTCTCACTTCTTCTGAGTTAACTATTACGACACCACACCGCCTCCAAGTGCTGAACCCCACACCCTTCAGATATCAATCTGTTTTGATGGTTTTATTGGCTATTGCTCTTCAAATGAAACTCAAATTCCAGAAAAAGAAAACCTGCTAAGTAACCTGAGTCCAAGAAAAAGCCATAATGAAAGTTATTTAATGAAAATACCGCTTGCCGGAACCCATGCATCTGTGGTCAGTAAATCTACGACAAAGGAGGAAGACTGTACAATGAAGAAAAGACAGTCTATTCAGTAAGTGGTGCTGGGAAAACTGGACTGCCACATGGAAATCAGTGAAATTAGAACATTCTCTAACACCATACACAAAAATAAACTCAAAGTGGATAAAACACTTAAATGTAAGACCAGATAGTATAAACTCCTTAGAGGAAAACAGGCAGAACACTTTTTGACATAAACTTGCAACAATATCTTTTTGGATCCACCTCCTAGAGTAATAAAAATAAAAACAAAAATAAACAAATGGGACCTAATCAAACAAAAGTTCTTGCACAAGGAAAGGAAACCATGAAACAAAAAGATAAGCTACAGAATAGGAGAAAGTATTTGCAAATGATTCAATTGACAAGGAATCAATGTCCAAAATATACCGACAGCTCATGTAGCTCAGTATCAAAAAAACAACCCAATCAAAAAATGGCAGATCTAAATAGACATTTCTCCAAAGAAGACATACAGATGGCCCACAAATATATGAAAAGATGCTCAACATCACTAATTATTAGGGAAATGCAAATTAAAACTACAGTGAGGTATCACCTCACACTGGGTCAGAATGGCCATCATCAGAAAGTGCAAATAATAAATGCTGGAGAGGATGTGAAGAAAAGAGAATCCGCCTACATTGTTGGTGGGAATGGAAACTGGTGCAGCCACTGTGGAGGACAGTATGGAGGTTCCTTAAAAAATTAAAATTAGAGATACCATATGATCCAGCAATCCCACTCCTGGGCATATATCCGGAGGAAACCATAATTCACTGAGCAGAGGAGTGGATAAGAAGCTGTGGCCCATTCACACAACAAAATACTATCCATCCATGGAAAGAGCTGAGCACCACCACCCACTACGACGTGGGTGAGATCCAGAAGCATTATGCTTAGTGTAGGAGCCAGGCACAGAGGACAAACACTGTATGATTCCACTTATGAGTTCCATTTCACTTTGTGTATTCATATAAATGAACTGCCCTGGAACGGGCTAATGCATAGGAAATGGAGTAGCAGTTGCCAGGTTGGAGGAGGACATTGAGGGTTTGACAGGTACAGTTTCTGTTAGGTAGTGGTGACACGTACCCAGCACTGGGAATATTTAATGCCACTGAATTATTTACAGTTGGTTAAAATAATAAACACTATATACTTTTTTACCACAACAAAAAAAGTCTGTTGAATTTGATATGCCAATAACAAAATGCAACTTTCTAAAGCTGTCATCCATTTTAACAACAAAAATGGCATTTTCTGGCAAGTTGAAGATGTGCTCACCTGCTGACCCAGAAACATCACTTGCTGACACGTCATAGAGGAACTCTGGAACATGGGCTAAAGAGACACCTACGGCAGTATTTACACGGAAGCGGGTAAACGTGCATCAGCGTCTGCGGGTCTCAGACACAGCACTGTGCAAAGACAGGAGAACACGCAGTATGATTTCAGTCATTAGCTTGTGCAAAGCCAAGAAAACAGCATGTCATCTGGATATGCACATGGGGAGAAACAAGAGTCGATCCCCAGCCGGCAGGGCTTGGCGTTTGGTGGCCTCTGCTTCCTGAAGTGGGTGGAAGCCAGGCAGGGTGTGGTCCAGCCCCGTAATTTCATCATAGCACACACACCCTAAAAAACAGTCATTTGTTTCCTCGCAATCCTGTTGCCAACCAGGGTGGGGTACCCCGCGCTCCAGAGCAGCATGGTCCTGTGACACCTTCCAAAGCTGAAACAGCGGAAAGCAAAGAGGCAGTTACCTCGTTAGAACACATCTCATTCAGGGTGCACAAGACAGATTAAGATGATGCCCCCAGACACGGTTAGCAGCCCTGGCACCTTACTGCCGAGCCTGGATCCAAAGGAAGGAGCCTGGGGCACCCACTCTTAGCTGCCTTGGGAGCAGCTGCTGTAGAACAAAGGCTGAGCAAGCTTTTTTTTTTTCAATTTTTGCCTTTATTTTATCAAAGCTAAAATCCTCTTTGGATTTGTTGCAAACCAGGTACTAAAAAGCCTCACTCCAGCCAGAACCCCAAGGTGTCCTCACACCCACACCCCAACCAGCAGCAGGTTTGGTCAATTCGGTCCCCCACACGCCCTCCCCCAGCCTCCTCTGCACCTTGCCCATCTCTCCCTTCTCTCCTGCCTCCCCACTGCCCTGAACCGATCTTAAATGCACTCTTCACTCCCTGCTTACGACAGTTTGCTGGCTCCTGGTACAAGAAGAATGAAATCCAGGCTCCAAATTGACTTTAAGACCACTGTCCAGCTTGTTTTGGAGGCAGGGACCTGTCCTGTTCCACACTGTACCCCAGCTTGTGACTCAGGACCTGGTACCAGGTCAGGCAGAGGAAGGCAGGGGATAACCTTCCAGAACCTACAGGGCTGGGACTCACCTCAAGTCTGGGGCAGGAATCAGCTGCTCAGGCACCTTTTCTCCAGCTCCAAGTGTGCTTCAGCCTCTTTCTCAATTCTCATCCTGGTCTCACCACCCAACAAGGAAGGCCCCTCCCCACACACTTGGTCCTTCACATGTCCCTGGTTATCCGGTTTCTCTGCTGCTGTGGCAGCCACCTGGGACCAGATGTCTCCTCCTCCCTGATGAGATCCTCAGGCCTGGGGCTGTGGCTCCTCTCTTGCTGTCTTCTGTTCTCTACCTGCCCAGACTCAGAGGTAGCCATGGGGAAGTAATTCTGCTGGACGTCCATCCCTGGTGGATAGGTTCATGGAATCCTCCTCCAGCTGTTGCTTTTCCCAACAAGAGAGAGTGAGTCCACTTCTCTTTCTGGTTGTAAGATCTGGGCTGAGAAAGAGACTTAGTGAACATCAGGAAATTCAGGAAGAATTCCATGAAAAGGTTGTGGGGAAATCTGTAACACTTCTTAGGACCTAAAGTTTGGGAACACACTTCAATGGCAGGGTAGTTTAGGGGGCATTTGAGACAGCCCAAAAAGAGAGGAGGACTGACTTCAGCAAGTTCCCTAGCAAATGATGGCCGTCCATGCTATGGAAAGAGATTCCCCCGAGGATGCTTTGGGTGGAACTTTTCTTCTTGCGGACGGGAGCACTCCAGTGGCTATAAGAAATGTGCTTGTAGAATATGTGTGAGCCATCCCTGCCAGGCGCGCGCTGCTCTGGACGCATGTGCAACCGGGGACCGAGAGCTCAGCAGACGAACCTGGGGCGACTGACCTCGACAGGCTGCGGGCTCCTGTGATCAAAGGCCACAGATCCTTGTGGGGCAGGTCCACTGGCCTCCAGCCGGCGCCGCACGGGTTAAGGAACTCCCCGCCCCGCGCGGCGCCCCGCCCACCGCCCCGCGAGGTCACCGAGGCAGTGGTCCTCCCAGCATCCAGAACGTCCCGGAAGTGTGCGCGGCCGGGCGGGGCGGAACGCGGGTGCACTTCCGGCCGGCGCCCGGGCGGCTACCTCCCGCTCGGAAGGTGAGTGGGTACCGGGCAGTGGTGATGGAGGCTGCCGGGGCGCCCAGCCCCGCTCGCGCGTCGTCCCCGCGGGCCGAGCCCGGCCCCTGCAGCCGCCGCCGCCTTGGCCTCGACCGGGGCTGGGGGCGCGGGTGGGGGCTGCAGCGGGCACACTGTCCCCGAACAGTCGCGGGTGCCCGTTTACGGGGCGCCTTCGCACTCTCCCGGAACCCCAGGGACTGGAGCTGTGGCGACCCCACTCTGCAGACGGGAAAGAGGCTCAGAGCTTCCTCTGGCCCGAGGTCGGTGGCTGAACGCAGCCCGGGCTGCCTGCTCTCTGCTGCCAGGCCCCCGGAGTTCGGGCCCTTTCCCGCGGGGCACAGGCTCCAAGCTGGGGAAGAGGGGGTAGACAGGGTTCGCGCCCGGGCCAGTGCCGTTTGTGTCCCCTCCGCCTTCAGCCTGTCACAGCAGCGTGGAGGTGGAGGGTTTGCGTCCATGTGTGACTGCCACCTCCCCTCAGACAGCCAGGGTAGAGGTGGCGGTGCGTTTGCCCCCCGGATATTAACTAAGTGATTTAAGATGGGTCTTAGCGGGAGTGAGAACCTGCACCCAGGTTCAGGACTGCAGCCCCACCCTGTGGCAGTTTACCTAGCTGCCGGTGACCCTTGCCATCATTAGGGGCTGAGGTCTGGTGGGGGCTGACCCCGAGGACCCCTGTGGCGGCTGCCTCCCTGCTTCCTTGAAGCAGGTACTGTCTGCACCATTGCCGGATGTACGTTAACTTTGGACTTTGTCCTGCCCCTTTTTCACCCCCAAATAAGACCTACTTCATTAAAGTGTGAAAGAAAAGCTCTCCCCTTGGTCGAAGCTGTTGTTGCAAACCAGATTAAAGGAGGGTGTTTTTGACCCAGAGGAGACTGAGAGCACCGGAGTGTGCTGGGGCCAGGTCTGCAGCCTCTGAGGGCTCTGTGGAGGGTTTTCCTCTCTGGAAGAGTTTCCTTGAGAGTTAACCTGGAATGTTCATGCTCCAGCAGGCAGGGTTCAGTTTTTGTCTTCCCCAGAGCCAGGGGCCCCTAGCTGTGACAGGAGGTTTTTCTGGAAGAACAGCCTGCTTCTCCCGGTGGGCAAGGCCTTGGGTTGGGAGAACATTCTGTTCTTGTAGGTGTGCTGGTGCTGTGCGCCTGGTGGAACGAACAGTTCCAACACTCTGGGCCCCACAGGTTGCCTCTTGGAATTCCTTACCCAGGGAGGGAGGCTCCGCCTGTGGCTGATTGCCACCCCCACCCCCGGCACACCCCTCTGACCCCCTCATCCTGCCATGGTTTTCATTTTCCCAGGTCCCCAGTGTGCACTCCTTCAGCGGGCCTTGGGGGAAGATGGCGGCCCTGGGGGACGGTCAGGAGCCCCCTCATGTCCTGTCCCTGGTCAGTTTCGAGTCACCCGGGACACCTGGAGCCCATCACCATGAAGCCCAACTTCACCTCCACCTCCACGGTCATCAACATGGTACTTGCCCCCCTGCACTATCACTGTGGGCAGGCAGCTTGCTGGGCACTGGGGCTCCTTCACCCTGGTACCTGAGTTGGGACTCGGGCAGTGGTGGCTGAGCTTTCGGCTGAGCTGTGTGAGCAGTAGCTCCCTAGGGGACAGGCCCCCGGACTGTGTTTCTTTAGGGAATCGGGGCTGCAAAAAAAGCAGCCCTGATGGCCAGGCCTGTGTGACAGAAGCAAGTCACCTTGTCTCTCTCCCAGCCTTTGCTCCCATGCCAGGAAAATAGTGTCTGGAGATCTGGGCAAGCTGGTTTGGGTGGGGAACCCTGTGCGGATGGAGCCACCAACCTTGCTGCAGGCCCCAGCAGGATCTGGGGGTGTCCAGGTGTGGAAATAGCCAACAGCTGTTTGGGGAGGACGTCGCAGCCCTGTGGCGTGTGGTGCCCCTGGGCCCTGCTCACACTCAGTTATCAGAGTCCGGGGCTTCCTTCCATGCCCCACGTTCCACAGGAGGCTTGGCCTCACTCCTCTCACAGTGGGGGACACAGATGCTGGTGACAGCTGGATGGGAGCCCAGATGTGTCCCATTGCTCTCAGGGCAGGTGTAAGCCTGTGCCGCTGCCTGAAGAGCTGGCACTGTGCCCAGGGCCCACTCTGGGCCCAGGGTTCTCACTCTTGGCAGGTCCTGGCGTTATAGCAAGTGATGTTATGGCAGCTGAGATGGGCTGAGCAGCAGCTATGCTGGGTGCCAGCTGTGTGCTGAGGGCTCTGTGTGGGGACAGAGGAAGCTGGGGATGGGCACCAAACACACGAGGACAGTGAGGCCCACAGAGGTCACAGGGGCGGCCTGAGCTCACACACAGCCAGAGATAACGGGTCAGTTGAGGACGAGTAGGAGCTCCTAGCGTGCCCTGTGACGGGCCAGGCTGGGGCATGTGCAGTGGGTATGAAGCTGGGCGCTGCCCTCAAGGAGCCCAGACCCGCCCCCCTGGGCACACAGCAGTTTCAGGGCCCCCACGCTGCCCCTGGGGGCCTGCACTTCACCTCCAGCTCCTCATGTCACCCTCACACCAGCCTGGCGAGTAGGACCTCCTGTCACCACATCTGTGATGGGGACCTGGAAGCCCAGACCTGAGCCAGTGGAGACAGCAGAATCCAGACCCCACAGCCTGACTGAAGCGCTTGCCCTCAACGCCCCTGCGGGCCCAGTACGCCACAGCTCCTCCCCAGGGAGGCAGACCAGCAGGACACAGGACTCGGGAGGGGCTGTCCTGAGGATAAGAAGGCTGGTCCCTAAGCCCCTGCAGAGCAGGGCTGCCCCTGACCTGATCTCACCCAGCCACGGACAGCACAGGCCCAGAGGCTGGTCTTGGGTGCTCTGAGCCATGTCCAGGTGCACTGAGATGCCTGAGGGTTGCCCGATTGGAAGGAGTGGGGCTTCACCCCTCCCCACTGTGTCCAGGCTGTTTTCCAGGGCAGAGAGAACCTCTCAGACCCTCGAGCCTTTCCTCTGCTGCTGAGGCTTTGCTCTTCAGGGGTCCACAGGGGCCTCTGCAGGAAAGACCCCAGCATCTCAGGAACCTGCCCAGGGTCCTCCAGCCAGTGAGGCCAGGACTTCTGGAGCCCCAGCCTCCCGACTCCTGTGTCCAAGTCGGTGAGATGGGCCAGAAAGAGCATTCGGGAGATCCACCCTGGCAGGCCTGGGGTCCCTCAGACACAGCCAGGCCTGAGCCCAGCGACTCCACCCACCTCAAGGACCATTTCTGAACCTGCGGCTGAGCAGAGTGCTGGACGCCAGGCAGGGCCAGAGGGTGTCCTTAGAAGGGGAGCCCTGATCAGCTCGAGCAGGGCAGGGAGCAGCATGGGCCGAGGGGACGGGGCCTGGTCCCTGGCAGGGGTGCTGGGTTGGGGGGTGCAGGTGCGGTGCAGGGCTCAACCCCTCTTCGCTCGCAGCTCCCAGAGACTAAAGTGGAGCCGCACTGCACTGGGCTGGGTGGGGGGCCTGGCGTAGCCCCTCAGGGACTAGTGCACTGCAGATGGAGGGCTGGACCCCTGGGGCTCGCAGGCTGGAGGAGGGAGGGGCCCCCAGCCAGGAGGCAGTCTTCCCAGAGGTGCCCCTGGCCTGGCGCCTGAAACTGAATTCCAGGTAACGGTGGCCAACCCCACCCCCCTGCTCCTCTCCTGCAAGTGTGTCCAGGCCTAACAACACACTTTCTGGGCTGTTCTGCGCGGAAAACTTTGAACCAGAAAACCACCCACTGCCTTCCCTCTGGAGCACCGGCCACAGCAGCACGCTGTCCACTTGAGCCTCAGGCCTGGGGCCTGCAGCCAGGGTCAAGCAGGCCTGTCCCTGTTGCTAGTTGAGGGTGGCCTGCCTTCAGGCCAAGCTGTAAGCCTTCCGTCACAGCTACCCTGGAGGTGCCCAGCGTAGGGGGACACAGCGCTAAGCTCTGTGAGAGGCCATGTCAGGATGCGGTCGTATGAGCAGGCTGTCCACCTAGCAGGCCGCACCTGGCCAGCCCCAGACTTCGGGTGGTTGAGTGACAGGGTGAGGGCAGCAACCCAGAGCAGCCGTCGCTCCGCCTTCCCCACTGCAGGGCAGCCACGTGGTGTCTCGGGGCCCCTCACACACCTGTCTCCTGAACACTCACTCCAACCCTTTGTGGCTCTCAGGAGCCTCCAGAGGAGGGGGAAATGAGCCCCAGCCCCCTGTGACCCCCAGGCTTCCCCAGCAGCAGCCCTGAGGTGCCCTCCCAGCCCACACAGGAGCAGGAGCCGTCAGACCTGGACTTCCAGGAGGTGGCAGAG
Source organism: Ovis canadensis (assembly GCF_042477335.2). Lineage (NCBI taxonomy): Eukaryota > Metazoa > Chordata > Mammalia > Artiodactyla > Bovidae > Ovis > Ovis canadensis. The sequence continues at coordinate 24,400,119 of NC_091253.1, read as the reverse complement.
GTCCAGATCTGCAGAGACACCTGCTGGTCAGGTGAGTGAGCAGGCTGCACCAGGGCCCTGCCCGCATCACAGTTACCTGCGGCTGCTACCCACCAGGCTCCGGGCTATGCCCACCACAAAGCCAGGCCCCCAGGCCCTTCTTGTCCCTGGCTCAGAGCGCGCTTCCGTCCCCCACAGCCCGTCCCCACTGATGCCCATCCTGTTGCCTCCACTGTCACGGCTGTGAGTGCTGCCCAGGCCCCCATAGCCCCAGCCTGTCCAGCTAGTGTCTGCCCCAGCACCACTGGCGCCCAAGGCCGGCACTTTGGGAGTCATCCTGGCCCCCCTTACCCCAGCATACTTCCCCCCGCCTCCTCTAGCCCCCTGAATCAAGTTCTGGCCCCATCCCCTTCTCTCCAAGGCCTGGAACTGGATTCACCTGTTCAGGCACTTGGCCCCTCATTTCTCTGCTGCCCCACCTTACCCCGCCTCTCCCCCAGAGAAGCCCTTGTGGTGTCCCCCAGGGCTCCCTGAAGCAGCTCAGGGGCCACAGGGGCCTGGAGAGGCGCCTCCTCGGAGAGGACGCGGCAGGCACTGGCTTCCCAGGCCAGCATGTGGGCTTTTTTGTTTGGCTCCGAGTCTGAACCTCCTGTCCGCCCCACCCTCCAGCAACCCACGCATGACTGTCCGCTCCCACCCTGGCGCAGGCACCTGGGGTGGGACAGGGTCCTGTGAGGGGTGGCCTCTGAGAGCCCTCCACCTCTCCCGCTTCTCATTTCAGGTTCGGAGTCGGAGTCGGAGCAGGCCCCGTCGTCTCCCCGCCAGCACGATCCTGAAGATGAGGTGCACCAGGCCGAGGGCGTGCTAAGGACCCTGCTGAGGAGCCTTCCCCGCAGACCCAGTGGTGGGGACCGCTTTGGGCAGGAGCCCGGCCTGGAGCAGCCAGCAGGCCAGCCACCGAGGGCCGGGCCCCGTTCCCAGAAGAGAGGCACCTGGATCGGGTCGCAGGGGGCCTCCGAGACGGAGAGTAGCCCGGGGCGCACGGCCGAGCTGGCGGGCGGCTTGAGCCGGGGCTCTGGCCTCGGGACCCAGCAGGGTGGCCCGCGGGGCGGGAAGCCGCACAGGTGCGAGGCCTGCGGCAAGAGCTTCAAGTACAACTCGCTCCTGATGAAGCACCAGCGCATCCACACGGGCGAGAAGCCCTACGCCTGCCACGAGTGCGGCAAGCGCTTCCGCGGCTGGTCGGGCTTCATCCAACACCACCGCATCCACACGGGCGAAAAGCCCTACGAGTGCGGCCAGTGTGGCCGCGCCTTCAGCCACAGCTCGCACTTCACGCAGCACCTGCGCATCCACAATGGGGAGAAGCCATACGAGTGCGGCGAATGCGGCCAGGCCTTCAGCCAGAGCTCCAACCTGGTGCGGCACCAGCGGCTGCACACGGGCGAGAAGCCGTACGCCTGCAGCCAGTGCGGCAAGGCCTTCATCTGGAGCTCGGTGCTCATCGAGCACCAGCGCATCCACACGGGTGAGAAGCCCTACGAGTGCCCCGACTGTGGCAAGGCCTTCCGCGGCCGCTCGCACTTCTTCCGGCACCTGCGGACCCACACCGGTGAGAAGCCCTTCGCCTGTGGCACCTGCGGCAAGGCCTTTGGCCAGAGTTCCCAGCTCATCCAGCACCAGAGGGTCCACTACCGGGAGTAGCGAGCGCTGGGAACACGCAGCAGCAGCCTGGGGTCGAGGCAGCATTCCTGCGAACGGCTCCTGCCGGCGCACCCTCCTGGTTGGCACAGCTGGCATCACATGCCCTGTCCCGAATAAATTCTTTGTACTTGATGGAAAGGAGAGGAGGCCCAGGAGCTGACTTCATCACCTTCTTGGGCTCTGTGCAGGGCGTGGTGCAGATTGCATGTGCATGTGGGTCGGTAAATAACAACAATGGACCTAAACCTGGAGACTTCAGTTGGATACCGGGGTTTTTATTTTTACACGAATAGAAGCAGTGTACCATGATGGCTAGGAAGATCAACTGGAATTTAAAGCCCAACTCTACACTTAATTGTAAGGTTAGACAAGTTAATATCTCCAAATTTGTTTTCTAATTAGGAAAAAAAGATATATTAGTCAGGGCTCTCCAGAGAAGCAGAGGCAATTGGAGAGACAGGTAGGTTAGGAATCCGCTCGTGAGGTTACAGAGGCTGAGATGCCCCAAGACCTGCAGGGGGCTGCTGGAGACCCAGGAGTATCAATGGTGTAGCTCCAGTCTGCAAGCCAGCAGGCCCGGGACCCAGGAAAATGCAGTGTTTCAGTCCAAAGGCAGAATGAGACTGACACCCCAGGTCAACAGTCAGGCAGGCGAAATTCACTGTTACTTGGCCTTTTTGTCCTATTCAGTCTCAGCTGATCAGCTGCGACCCACGCACATGAGGGTGAGGAGCCCAAGCGCTTTACTCAGTCTGCTGACTCAGATGACCATCTCGCCCAGAATAATGTTTGACTATATATCTGGACACCCTGTGGCTCAGTCCAGTTGACACATAAAATTAACCATCATTAGCAAGGATAAGATCATACTTGACATTGTAGGGTTGGCCTCATTCCTCCTGCTATAGGTGTTCTCTCTCTGGGATGCAGAACAGAGCTCAAAGGAGCCCCAGACCCATTCGCTTCTATTTTACCCACTAGAGGGTAAGGGAAACATCCCAGAGAAGGGTTCTGCTGGGGTCTTAGGCCACTTGCTGTCCATCCCTGGGAGATGGGCTCGGAGATTGCCATTCAGCCTGATTCAAAGTCACACTTGTGGCTGGTGGCAGGATGCTGGGATGAGCACACAGAACCACAAGTTCCTCTGCCCACATTTTCAGTACTGTTATTGTCCACGTGCTTGTCTTTGTCAGTTGCAAAGCATCAGTCCATATGGGGCTACATCAGTATCTCATAAGTCTGAACTAGACGAGGGGTTAGGCTGGACCCAGACTCCAGAGAAAAGAGCATCTCCAAGGCTGGGGTCGGTGCTTGCTGAAAAACAGATTCCCAGACCCCACATCAGGGAAGACAGATTCAGTAGATCCAGGGTGGGGCCAGGGAATCTGGATTTAGCTCCAGCACCCCCAGTGATGTTCACAGTGTGCCAGGCTTGGGGGCCTATGGGCTCACCCAGCCCCTTGAAGCAGGTGTTTCTGCATAGGCGATGGTCCCAACTCTACTCAGACACCAACTGGAAGGGGGCCCGGCACTTCTGGACTGCTTGGCTGAGGCCAGGGTCTGCCCTCCAGCACCAGCCCTCCCAGTCCTGCCCTCTGGACCTGTCATAGCCTGGCTGTACTCAGTAGAGGAAGAGCCCTCAGGGTTTGAAGGTGGTGGTCACGCTAGGGGCCATCTCCTCGCCCCTGCGATTCTTTCCTAAGTGCTGGGTTCCTTCGACTGGTCGCAGGGATCGTGGACTTGCCTCAGCAGCGGACAGTAATGTTCTCACCTCAGACCAAGCCAGCATGAGCCATTCCTCCCCTGGGCTGCCCCAACAACCCAATACTCGCCTCCGCCTCCCACCCACTCCACCAGAGTCTTCTGGAATCACGAGTTGGGTGGTATCCCTTGCTTGCTTTCCAGAGTCTCTCCTTATGCGCCGGGCCTCCTTGCCCTTTCCCTCCCAGGCTGTCTCTGCCTCACCGCCCGCTTCTCCGAGGTCCCACGGGCAGTTGCTACCCAGCACCTCGGACAGCTCCAGAGAAGCGCGCCGGTCCGAGCGTAGGTGCACCGCCCCGAGGCTCTAGGGCTCAGCTCAGTGGATCCCGGGGACTCCTCTCCGCGAACTGCTGCCCCGGGCAGGGCCCCCCGCGGGTCCCCCACCCCCAGTTTCCGAGAGCTCCGGGAAGTGCTGGCGGCGCGGGGCGGCCCACGCTGCGGGTCCCTCGGCCCTGCGGCCCGGCTGGCGGTGGACGCGGTGTCACGGCCGGCCCCCTCGGGCCTTCCTCCCACAGTCCGCACGACCCCTGACCGCAGAGCTGCGTCCGTGCGCCAAAAGGGCGTCCCCCGCCCGCTGGGCCCAGGGTCAAGACGGCCGCAGGCCAGGTTCCCAAATCATGCTTCTCCCACCTCATTTTCGGGAGTGCGCTGAAAGAGTTGACAATCCCAGGGGAGGCCGGGTTTCGCTTTGGAAGAAGTTCGTCTGGGAGTGTGCGGGCGGAGCTTGTGAAGTCCGGACCGCCGTGCCCCTGAGGGGAGCCCGCGGCCCCGGGCACGACCCATCCGCGCCCCTGGGGTGTGTTTCCCTGAGACCTCTCCGGGGGTCAGCACGACGTCCTCGTCTCGCCGACGCCAGCGCTATCACCCGCTGTGACCTCGCCTGCCACTCCGACTGCCCAGGGCACCAGGCCAGGCTCTCGCCTTCCGGAGGAGGGGACCCAGGGACACGGTACTCCCCTCTCGAGCCCCGGGCTGTGTCCCTTTGGCCACGGTCCTGACCTCGGCATCTGTTATTCAGCGTGCGGCCCAATCCCCTCCCCGCTGCCCTGCTGCCTCGCCCCAAGGATCAGCCAGATTCCGGGTCTCAGGGGAAACTAAAGGCTAGTCCTCAAGGAGGACAGGTTTTAACAGATTTTTTAAATTTTTAATTTGAAAAGTTTATTTGAGCAAAAATCATTTGGAATCAAGCAGGGCTCCCAGATTTCTTTTCCTTTAACAACATTGCTGAGTGGGGGGTGGGGGAGTGGGAGAGGGTGGAGACAGGTAGTGAGTTGGAGATCAACTTGTACACACTGTTATATTTGAAATGGATAAACAGCAAAGACCTGCTGAATAGCGCAGGGAATTCTGCTCAATGTTATGTGGCAGCCCGGATGGGAGGGGAGTTTGGGGGAAAGCTAATACATGTATATGTATGGCTAAGTCACTTTGCTGTCCACCTGAAACTATCACATTGTTAATAGGCTATCAGTTCAGTTCAGTTCAGTCACTCAGTCGTGTCTGACTCTTTGTGACCCCATGAATCGCAGCACGCCAGGCCTCCCTGTCCATCACCAACTCCCGGAGTTCACGCAGACTTGCGTCCATCAAGTCAGTGATGCCATCCAGCCATCTCATCCTCGGTCGTCCCCTTCTCCTCCTGCCCCCAATCCCTCCCAGCATCAAAGTCTTTTCCAATGAGTCAACCCTTCGCATGAGGTGGCCAAAGTACTGGAGTTTCAGCTTTAGCATCATTCCTTCCAAAGAAATCCCATGGCTGATCTCCTTCAGAATGGACTGGTTGGATCTCCTTGCAGTCCAAGGGACTCTCAAGAGTCTTCTCCAACACCACAGTACAAAAGCATCAATTCTTCGGCACTCAGCCTTCTTCACAGTCCAACTCTCACATCCATACATGACCACTGGAAAAACCATAGCCTTGACTAGATGGACCTTAGTCGGCAAAGTAATGTCTCTGCTTTTGAATATGCTATCTAGGTTGGTCAAAACTTTTCTTCCAAGGAGTAAGCGTCTTTCAATTTCATGGCTGCAGTCACCATCTGCAGTGATTTTGGAGCCCCCCAAAAATAAAGTCTGACACTGTTTCCACTGTTTCCCCATCTATTTCCCATGAAGTAATGGGACCAGATGCCATGATCTTCATTTTCTGAATGTTGAGCTTTAAGCCAACTTTTTCACTCTCCTCTTTTACTTTCATCAAGAGGCTTTTTAGTTCCTCTTCACTTTCTGCCATACGGGTGGTGTCATCTGCATATCTGAGGTTATTGATATTTCTCCCAGCAATCTTGATTCCAGCTTGTGTTTCTTCCAGTCCAGGGTTTCTCATGATGTACTCTGCATAGAAGTTAAATAAGCAGGGTGACAATATACAGCCTTAATGTACTCCTTTTCCTATTTGGAACCAGTCTGTTGTTCCATGTCCAGTTCTAACTGTTGCTTCCTGGCCTGCATACAGATTTCTCAAGAGGCAGGTTAGGTGGTCTGGTATTCCCATATCTTTCAGAATTTCCCACAGTTTATTGTGATCCACACAGTCAAAGGCTTTGGCATAGTCAATAAAGCAGAAAGAGATGTTTTTCTGGAACTCTCTTGCTCTTTCCATGATCCAGTGGATGTTGGCAATTTGATCTCTGGTTCCTCTGCCTTTTCTAAAACCAGTTTGAACATCAGGAAGTTCACGGTTCACGTATTGCTGAAGCCTGGCTTGGAGAATTTTGAGCATTACTTTACTAGCGTGTGAGATGAGTGCAACTGTGGGGTAGTTTGAGAATTCTTTGGCATTGCCTTTCTTTGGGATTGGAAAGAAAACTGACTTTTCCAGTCCTGTGGCCACTGCTGAGTTTTCCAAATGTGCTGGCATATTGAGTGCAGCCCTTTCACAGCATCATCTTTCAGGATTTGAAATAGCTCTACTGGAGTTCCATCACCTCCACTAGCTTTGTTCATAGTGATGCTTTCTAAGACCCACTTGACTTCACATTCCAGGATGTCTCGCTCTAGATGAGTGATCGCACCATCGTGATTATCCAGGTCGTGAAGATCCTTTTTGTACAGTTCTTCTGTGTATTCTCTATACCCCAATACAAAATAAAAGGTTGAAAAGCATTTTTTAAAAAGAAAGAAACAAGATGAAAAAAATATAATATTTTGGGAGTTTGTTCCCTTCTCACACACTTCCTCTCCCTGACCTTGATCCCTGCATAACCCCATCCCAGACACGGGGTTTAATTCCCTTGTTCCCTGAATTAAAGAGATGACACGCCTTCCCCAGTTCTCTGCATGCTCCGGTTTAGAGGCTGCTGTCATCTGCTGCCTCCCCTTCAGGGTTCAGCTCAGAGTGAGGAGGAGATTCCAGGGCAAGAAACCCCGGAAGAGGCAGAATCCCAGTGCGTCCAGGGGACAAACGCCTCAAGTCTCCCGTGGCGGGGCCAGGGACCTGCTGGCCTGTGCAGAAGCCATCAGTGTTCCCAGCTGGCAGGGCTGCCACAAGAGACCTGCCCACACCAGGCGATTCCTGGGGAGGAGAGGAACCAAGACCTTGAGATGGGAAGCAAAGCCAGCCTCACTGCCAGCCTGTGACACGCCAGGGAGACTGCACAAGAGGAAGGTTGGGAGCGACGAGCCCGGCTGTTTGAGCCACTCCAAGTCCAGCAGGCGTGGGGAGCCCCAGCCCGGAAACCAGCTCTCCACCAGCCTGTGGGACCCAAGGCCTCCCCGCACGGGCCAAGGCCTGGAGCGGCAGAAGCTTCCAGTTAGGGAGAAGCCTCACCAGTGCGGCCAGTGTGTGCAGGAGGATTTTCGGGTGGACATCGGACCAGAGGATCCACACTGGCAAGAAGCCATCTCGTGTAGCCAGCACGGGAAAGCCTTTAGGCACAGCTCCCAGGTCACGCAGCCCCCGCGGTTCCACAGCAGCGAGAAGCCCGTTGCGTGTTCGCGGTGCGGCCCTTCCTTCAGCCAGAGCTCCAGCCTCACTCAGCACCAGCCGGGCCACCCCAGGGAGGAGCGGTATGCCTGCCAGGAGTGCTTGGTGCCTTCAGCATTAGCGCCTTCCTCAGCGAGCATCCGCACCGGGGAAAAGCCCTCTGAGTGCAGCCGCACCTTCAGGGCCCTGTCGGACTTCTTCCTGCACCAGAGGGTCCACACTGCGGAGAAGCCTTTCGCTGTGCTGAGTGAGCAGGGCCTTCCTCTGAGCTCTCACCTGAGCCAGCGCAGGTAGGTTCACGACACAGAGTGAACCAAGGCAGCCACTGTGTGGGGGTGGGGGGGCGGGGGCGGCGCACTGGGGCCTCTGCTGCACCGAGCTGACCCTGCACGGGAGGGCGCTGGGGACACTGCGGACGCCTGCGGTGCTTTGGTGCAGGCGTGCGGAGAGCAGCGCTCAGGCTCGCCCTGAAGCTGGCCCCGACACCTGCACCGCGGTTAAGACTCCTGCGCTGGCTCCCTCACGGCAGCCCTGCCGGGCCTTCACTGCTCCTTGGGCCGCCCGGTAACCGTGCTAACAGAGTTCCACTGGCTCCCCCTGGCAAGCGGGACCGGAGGTTGCGGCAAGGCGGCAGCGCCCTCTCTCTCTCCGGGAAATCTGACAAACAGGCTGTTGAAACGAGCTCCGTGGTCCCCCTGACGGCAGCCCTGAGAAAGGCCTAGGCCCGAGGTCAGGCAACGGGGACGAGCACTGCAGGTCACCCCCTTCAAGCGGCCAGTGGGCTTTGCATATGTGTGGACGACGAACTCTTTTCTTTACCCAACATTTTCCGCCGGCGCCGACGGTGCGGGGGGTGCGGTGGGTGCGCCGCGAGGGGCGGGGACGCCGAATCGAAGTCTAGCTGGAGCAACTCTTCACTGTATTTTCAGGTTTGTACTGTGTTTTCAGCCTCGTGGGTCCTTTTTGGTCATGGGGCTGGTCGAATAATGCAGGGCATAGTCCCTGGCTTGGAGAACGTAGTTGAGAAGTGGCGGCCGTGTGGGGACGGTCATGTTTTCAGGTAAGGCCCCATGTCGGTCTACTCGGTGTCTGGTGGGAGCAAAGGTTCTGGTGTGGGAGATCAGATTCGTGTGGTTGGAGTATTTCTTTTGGGAAGAGTGGTCCTCCAGAATATTGCCGGTTTTCCCTTAGGATGTGTCTTGAATGCTATTTCTAGTTTTTAGGTCATCCTTTTGAGATGTTTTCATTTTTACGTGTGCTTCATGATTTGTGAAACGTTACACATAAACAGTGCAGTGCGGGATTGGGCATCTATTCAGTGTTTACTGATGCAGGAAATGCCTTAGACACAGGCTCCTGAGGATGGGCTGGTGGGAGACAGGTGCAGGGAGCCCCGTTTGTTGGAGATTCTGGGAGAGTGTCCAGAGGGGCCCCCAGGGATGACCGGGAGTCCAGGGCTGGAAAAGTCGCGGCCTGCAGGTACTTTGGATGCCGGCGATGGTCCAGCTTCTGCCCTTTGGGCCACGTGGCTTATGTCTGTATTCTGCCCTCTGCCCTCGCATTCTGAAGCTGTTTCTGAGCCCAAAAAGGTAACGTCTAGGCAGTTGGTGGGGCTTCAAATTACCTGTTCTCTCCCCTCCTGGCCTTTTTGCTGCCCAGCTGCCTGCCAGAAAGCCTGTCCACTATATTTGCCTCCTTCATCCTTCCCCCTGCACCATGGCAGGTCTGCAGGCTCCAGCACTCTGGGCAGTAAGAGGGAACTGGAAAAGCCAGCGGGCTTCATTCACCTCTGTGTCCTGCACCTGCAGTGACCAGCAGCTGTGTTCCAGTAGTGCCTGTTCCACTGACTGGGCCCTGGAAGGCGGAAGGTGGCAGAGCAAAGGTGCTGACCAGGTTTCTCTTTCTCTCTCTCGGTTGTTAATGTCAGAAGAGGTGATGGACCCAGGGCAGGGCTCACCTAGGAGAGTGTGGCTGAGGGCAGGCAGGAGAGGGATTTGCACTGTTCCCCAGGGGATGTGAGTGGAGAAGCACACCCGTGTGCAGTTGGGGCCACAGGCCAGGCTGAGTTCAGCTCTCCCTGCCTCGGGCTGGCCCAGCCCTGGCAGCACTGAAGCCCCTCCACTCCTCTGGGCACTGGCCAGCTCTCTGGGGCCCAGAGCCTAGACATGGAAGCCAAGTGGACCCCCTACCCACTCACAGAGCAAGTGACACTGGCTTGGGTAGCATGTGGGGTCGGGGGTTGCTACTGGAACCCCAGGAATCTGGGTTTTCTGGTGGTCATGGAGGTCTCTGTCCCCTGCGCACCTCTCATCTCTGCAGGCCCCTGTGGCCTCTGGCTCCAACTGCTCAGGTCTGACACTATCTCAGCCCGGGCTGCAGAGGACACAGCCCTGTCTCCCCCCAGCTGCTGCACAAACCCTAGTCAGGTCACAGGCCCATCCTGGGGAAGCTGGTGGTATTGGTTCCAGAATGATCTAAGGAAGATAGGGCAGGGGCACACCCCAGAAAGGCAGGGCCCTGGCAGAAGCAAACAACAGGCCCCCCAGTTGCACCCCTGATCCTGCTGGAGAAGAAAAGCCAGTGCACATCCCACGAGGAAGCCGTCACTAGAGCCCGAATGAGAAAGCTCACTCTGGCACCTGGTTGTGGAAGCGACAGATACATGATGGGACCCCATGGGGACCTCTGGAGGAGGACACCCTCCACCACCTGCGTCCTGGGACGTCAGCGTCGGCCTCTTTGGCGCCATCAGAAGGCAGACTCAGAGTGCAGTTTATGTCTCCTCTGGGGCTTGCAGGGGAGACAGGCTTAATCCATTTCTACAAGCTCATCAACAAGCTCTGTTTGTCAGGACCTCACTTTTTTGAGAAAACTTGACAAAGCACATTTTCCCTATTATATAAACAGAATATATTGTAGAAAATTTGGGAAATGCAGAAAAGTAGAAAGAAATCATACTAGTTCACATCACATGGCAGAACCATACCTTTTAACTTTTTATATCTATACAAATTCTTTTTTCCCAAAATCTTTTTAGGATGGATTGCATCCATTATGCCTCTTAGCTCCATAACCCTTTCATGTGTGTTTCCGACACTCAGGGATGTTCTCTTACAGACCCTCACTGCAGGCACCAAGTCCGGGTAACTGGACACTGACACAGCGCCCAGCCAAGTGGGGCCCAGCATCCAGCAGGGTCACATCTTGTCTCTGGTTGCCCTGTGTCCTTAGGAATCTTCAGTGTGGGGCGGTTCCTCAGCCTTTCTTTTCTCCCCAGAGATGGTTTATTAGTTGCAGGGGAAACATGGTGCCCACAGTCAGAAAACCAGACAGGAGTGACCATGTGATCAAAATGATCTCTAGCCAGTGACGAGTTGGTGGACACCATGTAGCTACACGTGACACCCAGAGGACACGTCGTTGCAGGATTCCAGCAGGAGAGGCATGGCCTGTGTCCAGTGATGAGGGAGGGGAAGGGAATGGGCCAAGGCTCAGAGCGAGGCAGGAGCGAGCCGGGCAAGGTCAAGGACTGGTGACTGGTTTCACAGCTGGGGGAGCCGGAGGAAGAAGCACGACTGGAGAGGGGGCGAAGGCTGGGGGCCAGCGTCGGGCTGAGGGAGGGAAGGCCTGCTGCCAGCCGCCCACTGGGCCTGTGTGCTGAATGGGCTGAGAGCGTGGGTGGCTGCCAGAACAGAGCAGAAGGGCAGTGCCAGGGGCCAGGAAGGTGTTAGGACGGGGTGGCTGAGGAGCAACACAGGAGCACTAAAGGAAAGTGCCTGGAGCATGGAGAGACAGCACAACGCCGTGCTGGGCACAGGACAGCCACCTCCCAGGCCCAGACCCATGTCTGAGGCTGACGCTGGAAAGGTTTCTTGGCCGGGGTTCAACACAAGACCCTGTGTTGATCCACTCTGCACACAGCCCCACCGCGTAGCCTATGGGGCTCAGAGAACGCCCGCCCTCCAGACCTGAATCCTGCCCACAGGCTCCTGAGCCCGCAGGGAGACCCCAGTCCTGGCCAGCACCTCACCTCAGCGTAGGAGAGACGCTAGGAACGGACCGGCCAGGCTGTGCCCCGGCTCGTGCAGCCCGAGGAAACCCTGAGATAGTAAAGCCCTCGAGTGTGTGGCCAGAGGGGAGGGACCAGCCCGGGGAGGCAGGGCAGGCGGGAGGAGAGGGTCCACCTGCCAAGACCAGCCGCCGTCAGGCTCCGGCGTCCTGCCCTCGGCAGATCTCCGTGGGGAGGGCGGCCAGGGGTCTCTCCGGCTCTGCCTGCCCCTTCCCCCGGGCGCTCCCTGCTTTCTCCACGAGCGCCGGCCTCCTCCGTCGGTGCCTTCGCCCACTGCGCAGTCAGCGAGGTCACCATCCCGAGTGACGACCCAGGCCTCGGGCCCGGACCCGGTGGAGGCCACGGGGTCGGCGGGGAGGGCTCGCGCGGGAAGGGGAGGGCCCAGGAGGCGTCCCGGAGGTCTGCGAAGGAAAGCCCAGCAGGGGCGGGAGCAGTGAATGTGAAAGTGTACGGACAACCACCGAGGGTCGTGCACGCGAGGCTAGGGAGCCCTGCCCGGACTCGCGCAAGCAGGTCCACGCCCCCCGCGGCTCCGGCTGCTGCCCGCGTCCCCCAGGGCAGCCGAGTGCCGGTCCTCCGGCGCCTAGAGCGTCACCGGAACTGCCTGCGCCGCCTGGGTGGGCGCTGCTTCCCGCGAGCGGAGGGGCTCCGGGTGAGTGCGGGCGATCCTGGGGCTCGGCGGGGAGAGGGCAGGGTGCGGAGGCCCGGCCGCGCAGGGGCAGGAGACCGAGACAGGCCCGGGGGGACGGGCACCGGGACCCTTGTCTGTCCCCGGCTGCGCTTGTGAGAAGGCTCACGTCCCAGAGGAGAGCGGAGGCGGCGGGCGGCTCTGACCTCGTCGGGGCCGGAGAGAGCCTCCCCCGCCCAGGGTGACGCCCCGGGGCAGCCTCCGTGCCCCAGGGTGACGCCCCGGGGCAGCCTCCGTGCCCCAGGGTGACGCCCCGGGACAGCCTCCGTGCCCCAGGGTGACGCCCCGGGACAGCCTCCCCCGCCCAGGGTGACGCCCCGGGGCAGCCTCCGTGCCCCAGGGTGACGCCCCGGGGCAGCCTCCGTGCCCCAGGGTGACGCCCCGGGACAGCCTCCGTGCCCCAGGGTGACGCCCCGGGACAGCCTCCCCCGCCCAGGGTGACGCCCCGGGACAGCCTCGTCCCTGAGGTGGAATCAGTGTGCCTGTAACGCCTTTGTAAATTGTTGAATTACCAGCAGTGCAGTGCTCCTTGTCCTTTCCCAACGGTGCGTGAAGGTGTTTGTTTCCCTAATTGTCTCAATGTTCCTAAGGGGCCACTGCTTTGAAGCCTTTGCTACTTTTAGACTGAAACATATTTTAAATTTAATTTTTAATTGCCAACCACGTGGAACAATGTGGGACCCATGTTTAAAATCTATATATTAGCTGCTTGTTTATTTTCTTCTCTGGTTACCTGCTCGTAACTTTTGCTAGTTTTTCACACTTTCTTATGAATATATTATAGGATATCTTGAGGCTATGAATCCTTACCTGTGTTGCAGGTATCTCTCCCGTTTGGGTTTTTTTTTTTTAATCTGTTTTTTATTCTAAATGTCCTGTGTAGTTAAGTCTGTTGGACTTCACCGTTGGTGTCACGCTTAGCAAAAGCATTCCTCAATTCAAAATTACACCATTCAGATGACTTTTTATTTTTTTGGTTTCATGTTTTTATATTCAGATCTTTATCAAGAAAAAATTTAAATACATAGAAATGTCTCCAGACATTTATGCATGTGTGCGTGCTAGGTCTCTTTGCAACCCCATAGCCTGCCAGGCTCCTCTGTCCATGGGATTCTCCAGGCAAGAATACTGGAGTGGGTTGCCATGCCCTCCTTCAGGGGAACTTCTCCAAGGATCGAACATGCGTCTCTGTGTCTCCTGCCCTGCCAGATGGGTTCTTTACCACTAGCGCCACCTGGGAAGCCCAAGGACGGCTTAAAGGTGCTGGTTCGTCCCTCGTGGATCTGAGACCACAGCAGGCAACTGACAGGTGCTGCCTCATCGGTCTGGGCTCCTCATCTGCTGGGAGGCTGGGGTGAGGGGAGCTAGCGTGGCCTAGACAGAGCTCCCACTAGTTTCTGGGGTGTCTGCTTATTCAGGACCTTGGTTTATACTGAGGTGGCTCCTCCAGGGCAGGCTCTGAATCTCCCTTCACTGAAGGAGCTCTGACTTCCCCCCTGTCATTTTCTCCCCTTTTTCCTCTTTCTCCTGGACAGGGGTCCCACTGTTGGCATTTCTGCAGGAAGCAGCAAACAGAGCCCGGTCTGGGTCTCCAGACCACCACGGAGAGGGCTGCCCTGATGGACAAAAGCACAGGTGAGGGGGGTGGGGCGGCCCGGCCCGGCCCAGAGGGCTGTCCTGGACTGAGATGTGGGGACAGCTTAGGAGTTGGAGCTTCCCCATCAACCTGCCTGGCGGCTGTGGAGATGTCAGTGGACTCTGGCAGCTTCTGATGCTCACAGCACCCTACATTTGTGCCTTTGTGCTCCCCATACCCCACCTCCTTTGCTCTCCAGGCCACACCTTTTTTTTCCCATAATATTCACTCATTCAGCTGTGCCAGGTCTTAGTTGTTGTACGTGGGATCTTTTAGTTGCTGTGTGTGAACTCTCAGTTGCGGCAGGCGGAGTCTAGTTCCCTGACCAGGAGTCGAACCCAGGCCCTCTGCATTGGGCGTGTGGAGTCTTTTCTCCTAGCCACACTCTGCAGCCCACTCTCTCTCTGGAACCCCAACCTGGATACCTCTGAGAACAAGAATTTTGTTTTTTAAATTGTAGTTGATTTACAGTGTTGTTAGTTTCAGGTGTACAGCAGAGGGATTCAGTTATATGTATATTCTTTCTCATGTTCTTTTCCATTATATGTTATTGTAAGATAATGAATATAATTCCATGTGTTATACAGGAGGACCTTGTTCATCCATTGGGTTGCCCAAATAATTTGGGTTTTTGGTAAGATGTTACAGAAAAACTTGAATAAACTACTTGGCCAATCCCAGGTTTTTTTGTTTATATTGACTTCCTCTATTTTTTTTTTTAACCAATATTTTATATATAGTAGTTAGTATCTGCTAATTCCAAACTCCTAATTTATGCCTCCTCGCTCCGCTCCTTCTCCCTTTCCCCTTTGGTAATCATAAATTTGGTTTTGGTCTGTCTGTTTTGTAAATAAGTTCATTTGTATCAGTTCTTTAGATTCCACGTATAAGTGATATCATGTATTTGACTTCTCCAGTAAGATAGTATCTAGGTCCATCCGTGTTGCTGCAGAGGGCATCATCTCATTCTTTGTGGTTGAGTACTACTGCATTGTCTGTGTGCACCACACCTGTCATTTGTCGACGGACATTTAGGTTGTTTGCATGTCTTGATTGTGAACCCGGTGCTGCTGTGAATACTGGGGTGCATGTATCCTTTTGAGTTTTACCCAGATATATGTCCAGAAGTAGGATTTCTGGATCATATGGTAATTCTGTTTTTGGTTTTTAAAGGAACCTCCATACTGTTTTCCATAATGTCTGCACCGGTTTACATTCCCACCAACAGTGTAGGAGCCCTTTTCTCCACACCCTCTCCAGCATGTTGTTTGTAAACTTTTGAGTGATGGTCATTTTGACCAGTGTAAGGTCTTTCCTGTTGTTTTGGTTTGTATTTCTCTAATAATTACCAGTGTTGAGCATCTTTTCAAGTGCCTGTTGGGCATCTGTGTGTCTTCTTTGGAGAAATGTCTATTTAGAGCTTCGGCCCATTTTTTGATTGAGCTGGTTTTTTGTAAATGAGTTGGATGAGCTGCTTGTATATTTTGTAAGTTCAGTCCTTGTCAGTCACAACACTTGCAAATATTTTCTCCCATTTCTGTAGCTTGTTTTGCTTATGGTTTCCTTTGCTGTGCAGAAGTTTGTAAGTTTGATTAGGTCCCATTTGTTTTTGCTTTCATTTCTTCTGCTTTGGGAGACTGATGTAACAAAACATTGCTATGGTTTATGTCAGAATGTTTTGCCTGTGTTCTCCTCTAGGAGTTTTACAGTATTACATCTTATATCTAACCCTTTAGGCCATTTTGAGTTTATTTTCGTGTATGGTGTTAGAGAATGTTCTAAACTTCGTTGATTTACATGCAGCTGTCCAGCTTTCTCAGCACCACCCTATGGGTGCTCTGGGAGGAAGGCTTCTCTGCTGGAGGTGGCCTGTGGCTCTGGGGCATTGAGCAGCCTCCCTGGCTTTCCCCACTTGGTACCAGTGTAACAAAAAGTAGGGTCGAGCTGCTCACCCCCTCAAAAGCCAATAGAGGCAAGGGTGACAGAAAGGAAAGTTTGCTTTATTTTGGATGCCAGCAACCTTGAGTTGAGAGGTGGGGGCAGTCAAGGCCACAGTATTGTCTCAGGGAGTCCAGGGTCTGAGAAAGAGGCTGGATCCCAGCATGTGCCATCAGCACTGCTTGCCCCTGTACTCCCGGACCTCTGCTTTGTTTCCTCCTGCTCTGCTGCCGACTGCTCTCTGGGCTCCAGTCCATGTGGCCAAACCAGGGAGTCACCAGAGCCTGACTGAGGGTCTGTCCCCAGGCCTGAGACTGGGCAGACTGAGATTAGAGGCTTGGGCTTTTCTGGAGTCTCAGGAAAGGACACTGACCACCCTCCCCTGGTCCCTCATCCATCCTGAGACCACAGAGGTTAGAGGTGGAGAACTGGGCAAGACGAGGACAGGCAGGATCACAGGCATCTTGCTGTCAGCTCTGTCAGCACACAGCTCTCCAGCACGACCTGTGTGTCCTTAGCCGAGTTCTCTTCTGAGTTGTGTATCTCTGCCCTCTTTTCCAGCTTACCAGGCTTCCCGCTGTGCAGCTTCAGCAGCTGAGCACGGGGCTCACAGTGCAGAGCTGATGCCTCAGCAGGCAGCCCTGAAAGAAGGGGGCCATGGAGAGGCCACACCAGGACTGTTACAGGGTCCTTCCTGGACACTGGGGCTTCCGGACCCTTGTGGGAATGAGGAAGCTGCAGAGAGACCCAGAGGTTCCCCTCGGGGACATGAGGTTCATGAGGACAGAGTGTCCAGGTCAGAGGTCACCCTGAACACAGCGTCGGCAGTAGATGGGAGAGGCCCCTGGAAAGGGCGGCCTTACCGATGCAGCACCTGTGACAGGAGCTTCAAATGCTATTCAGACGTGGTGAAGCACCAGAGCATTCACTCTGGGGAGAAGCCCTACGAGTGCAGCGACTGCGGGAAAGCCTTCATCCACAGCTCCCATGTCGTCAGGCACCAGCGCATTCACAATGGGGAGAAGCCTTACATCTGTAAGGAGTGTGGGAAAGCCTTCAGCCAGAGCTTCAACCTCATCAGACACCAGAGGATCCACACAGGAGAGAAGCCGTATGAATGTGCTGAGTGCGGCAAGTCCTTCAGTCAGAGGTCAGACGCTATGAAGCACCAGAGGATTCACACAGGGGAGCGGCTCTACGAGTGCAGCGAGTGCGGGAAAACCTTCATCCACAGCTCAAACGTCATCCGGCACCAAAGGATTCACCACAGAGAGAACCCTTACGAATGCAAAGAGTGTGGGAAAGCCTTCAGCCAGAGCTCCAACCTCATTCAGCACCAGCGAGTCCACACAGGGGAGAAGCCCTATGCCTGCCAGGAGTGCGGGCGTGCCTTCAGCCGCAGCTCCTTCCTTAGTGAGCACCGGCGCATCCACACTGGGGAGAAGCCCTATGAGTGCGGCGAGTGCGGCCGCTCCTTCAGGGCCCTGTCAGGCTTCTTCCGGCACCAGAGGATCCACACCGGGGAGAAGCCCTTCTGCTGTGCGCAGTGCGGCAGGGCCTTCCGCCTGAGCTTTCACCTTATCCAGCACCAACGGGTTCATGGCACAGAGTGAACCTGCTCTGGGGTGAACGTAGAGTAAAAGTTGAGTAAACAAGGCTGGAGGGTGGGTAGCACACCCTTCAGTCTTTGCCAGCACCCCGAGGCTCGTGAGCTGTGCTCCACGGGCCACAGGAAGATAACACTGTCTTGTGGTCTGTGAGCTGCCCATGGAGGCCTGAAGTTTACCACCACCTCCGGGAGCAGCGGAAAGGAAAGAGGCTGGGGAAGGAGACTTGATGCTGACATGTGCCTCTGAAGCTGCTGTACTTCATTTTCATAGCACTGGGGTTTCCTGGAGTATAGTTTACATGTAATGTGATGCCCAGCTCTTAAGTGTTTAAATCTGTTCTGACCTTTATGACTACCACGCTATCAAGATGCTGACTATTTCCATCAATCCAGAAAGACTCCTCGGGCCCCTCATCCTTAGAAGCAACCAACAATGTTGTTTTTGTCACTATAGTTTTGCTTGTTCTGAAATGTTATATAAATAGTGATATAATTTATACTCTTTATGTATTTTTCCCTGTGCTTAAGTTTTGAGGTTTATCCATGCATCAGAAGTTTGTTTTTGTCTTTTTTTTATGTTCATAGCACTTTTGAAAAGTGGTCACTGTTCATGATCTAATACCTCAGACATCATAATATAGCAGCTTTACAGATACCTGTAAATGTTACTTGCCAGATAGGAAGGGAGAGGTATCTTTGTTGGGGATGCTACTCTGAGTATCATAAAACTGCCATAACAAGCTGAGTGAGGTCGTGTTACTGAAAGCTGACTGTAATGTAACCTGGCCACAAGTCTTGGGGGTCCAGCTGCAGGACCCAAATCTGTCGTGGTCAGGCTGTGGTTTGGTGCCCCTTCATGGGAACTGTCTGCTCTAGATTAACTCCTGACCGAATTATGGGGGTCCTGTAGCTGGCTGGGATTTCTAAAACAGTAGCTCAACTCGGGGGCTTCTGTTGGTACCTGTCTGTTTTATGGTGTCCGCTCAGGTGACAGGGCTGTGGAGCCTGTAGGGGCAGAGGTGCCCTCAGAGTGGATTCAGTGGCTCCATAGCACTGGGCTGCCAGCTCCTGGGCCAAAGTGAGGTAGAAAGCCAAGCCTGGAGGTAGAAAGCCGAGCCTGGAGCTCCCATGTGGAGGCAGGACCTGGGTTTGTGCTACCTCCCAGGTATAACAGCGCTCTGGAGGACAGCTTCCCCTGCTTAGATTCTGATGGCCCTGGATCATGAGGTCAAAGCAATGAACTTAAAGAAGTCACCAAGCACAGAGGACAGCATCTCATTGAATGAGGGTTAACAAAACCAGCAAAGAACAGATACAGACCACAAAGAACTGCAGATTATTGAAACTACCAGATAATGCAGGCAAGAGAATAGTTATGTGTGAATGTTTAAAGAAATATTAATAAGACGTCTTCCCACTAAAATCTAGAACAAGACAAGGATGCCCACTGTCACCATTTCTGTTCAACATAGTACTGAAGTCCTAGCCACAGCAGTCAGACAAGAGAAAGAAAACATATCCCAACTGGAAGAGGAGGGAAAATTACCATTATATGCAGATGACATGATACTGTATATGCAAAGCCCTAAAGAGTCCACACAAAAACACTAGAACTGATAAATTCAGCAGGGTGACAGGATACAATATTAACATACAGAAACCTGTTGCATTTCTTTACACTAACAATGAAATACTGGAAAGGTAAAGTGAAAAAACAAAAAAAAAAAAACAGTCCCTTTTAACATCACATGAAGAAAAAATAAAATACTTAGGAATAAGCCTGGCCAAGGAGGTAAAAGACATACACTGAGAACTATGAACACTAACAAAGGAAACTGAGATGATTTATAGAAATGGAAAGGTGCTCTTCCCTTCTGTGGCCATCGCTGAAGCGCCAGCACCCAAAATGAAATTCAATCCCTTTGTGACTCCTGACCGAAGCAAGAATCGAAAAAGGCATTTCAATGTGCCTTCCCACATTCGCAGGAAAATTATGTCTTCTCTTTCTAAAGAGCTAAGACATAAGTACAACGTTCGATCCATGTCCATCCAAAAGGATGAGGAAGTTCAGGTTGTATGAGGGCACTGCAAAGGGCAGCAAATTGGCAAAGAAGTCCAGGTTTACAGGAAGAAATATGTCATCTACATTGAATGCAGCAGGAGAAGGCTAATGGCACAACTGTCCGCGTGGGCATTCACCCCAGCAAGGTGGTTATCACCAGATTAAACTGGACAAAGACCACAAAAAGATCCTCGAATGTAAAGCCATGGTATTTTCAGCTTGACTTTACTCTTGTGTGAGATGAGGGCAATTGTGCGGTAGTTTGACCCCCAGCAAGATGCTGGCAGGCGCTGGAGCAGTGGCTGCACAGCTGGAGCGACTGGGAGGAGACACCCCACATCCAAGGGCACAGGAGAAGCCCCAGCAAGACTGTAGGAGGGGCGAAACTGTGTGTAGAATCAAACCCCATACCCGCCAGAGACACTCAAAAGACTCAAACCTTGTACACGCCAGGACCCAGCGACCCCACAGAGACTGAGCCAGAACTGTGTTCGAGTGTCTCCTGAGGAGTTCTGGGTCAGCAGTGGCCTGCCGCAGGGGCAGGGGCTCTGGGTGCAGCAGACCTGGGTATGGCATAAGCCCTCTTGAAGGAGGTCCCCATTAACTCCACCATAGAGCCGCCAGAACTTACACAGGACTTCGGAAACAGACTCTTAGAGGGCACCATCAGAACCTTCTGCGCCAGGCCCAGGAGAAAGGAGCAGTGACCCCACAGGAGACTGACTCAGACTTGCCCATGAGTATCCAGGAGTCTCCGGTGGAGGTGTGGGTCGGCGGTGGCCTGCTTCAGGGTTGGGGGCACTGAGTATAACAATGTGTGCGTGGGACCTTTTGAAGGGGTCGCCATTATCTTCCTTACCCCCACCATAGTTTGGCCCCAGGTCAAATAACAGGGAGGAAGCACAGGGCCAACCCATCAACAGAAAATTGGATTAAAGATTTACTGAGCATGGCCCCGCCCACCAGAACAAGACCCAGTTTCCCCCCTCAGTCAGTCTCTGCCATCAGGAAGCTTCCATTAAAGGAGAGAATGTTGAAATTGTTGTCTATATCCTGGAAGTTCCAGCCATTCTCAAGACCCAGAATCATCACCTTCAATGTTTAAGCCCAAGTAGACAACAGCCAGGGGTTTGCCAGGTGGCGCAATGGTGAAGAGTCCACCTGCCAGCAGGAGATGTGGGTTCAATCTCTGGGTTGGGAAGATCCCCTGGAGAAGGAAATGGCAACCCACTCCAGTATTCTTCCCTGAAGAATTCCGTGGACAGAGGAGCCAAGTGAACTACAGTCTGCCATGGGGTCGCAAAGAGTTGGACACGACTGAGTGGCTGAGCACGAAGACAATAGCCAGCATGTCGTGCCAGCCTGCAGCTGACACTGGAGTGCCCGACCACTTGGATGGGCTTCCAGGACTTCCGGTGCCCCCGTGCACCATCACAGGAACGCGACTCTGCACTTTAAACAAGTTCACAGACTCAGGGAGTTTAACAACATGAAGCAGAGTGAACAGAGAGAGACCCACACCTGGACACAACTCAATGAAAGCACAGGCCAACAAGATGAAGACCTTGAGGAGCCAGAGAAAGACTCCATTGCCAGCACTCAGTCACACCATCAGCCCACTGCTCAAGACAACAGGAAGAGGCAGGAGACAGTGGGCCGTGTCCTCAGTGCACTGAGAGGACACCTGTCCACCTAGAACTGGCTCCCAGCAAAACTATTTTTTTAGATAAGGAGAAAGCATGTATAAGGTAAGTAAAACCTCTGAGTTCATTATTAAGCAGTTTTGACTGGAAGGACTTCAAAATAAAGTTCCTACTAGAGAAAGAAGGACAATGATTTCCAAATGATGACCTTGAATACCAGATGAATGGCTGATGTAACTGAAAAGCCACACTGTGTGAGGACGCACACTGGGCCCTTCACAAGAGCACGGGGGCCAAAGGGACCTTCAGGCCCTAAAAGCCGCCTCTGTTGGGAAGAGCTGTAACACACTTTAGACTTTAAATACTCTTAGAGTAGCTTAATGTAATTACTAAATATAAACAGTGTATACGTTTCCAATCAAAGAAAAAATGCAACTTAAAATGAACAAAAACTTACTATATCAACTGAAAAATAAATAGAAGAAAGATCTGAAGATAAAACTGATTGATGAGAGCAAGATGGCAGAAACCACCCAAAAAGGTTCATAATCACAGTAAACCTGACAAGATCAACATCCAGTTGAAACAGGAAGGTTGGTGGGAGGAGCCTGTAACCCAGAACAGCAGCACCTGTGAAGACACGGTAGGCAGAGGCAGGGGTCCACCGAGGGGCCTCTGGAGGCGAGATGCCCACCCATTTGCTGTGTGAAATGCTGGAAGGGCTCTGGGGTTGGAGACAGCAGGTGTGCAGGGTTCTCACTGGAGAACAGGAACCGTCTCAGACAAAAGACAAAGTCTTGCCATCAGCACCAACCTCATGGGCAACCGCACTCAGCTGCTCCAGAGGCCGCAAGGCCCCTGTGCTCAGAACACCTGCCTCGTCTCCACGTCTCCACGGGTGGACGACCAGCACCAGTGACTGAGGAGGTTCTCAATGCGCATACAAAGTCAAAGCAAAGAGAAGGGAGCGTCTGCAAATGCAAAAGAAACGGAGAGTGCAAGAAGTGTAGAAAAGGTGAGCAAAGCAGGAGTCAGTACTCTAAGGAGATAAGTAAGGAACTGTGTCCACTGAACGAGAACAGTATGGGGCTGCCCTGGAGGCCCAGTGGTGAGGACTCCCCTGCAGGGGGCACAGGTTTGATTCCTGCCCAGGGAACTAAGATCCTGCATCTCATGCAGTGCAGCACCCCCCTAACCCCCGCCAAAAGAGAACAGAGCAGTATTTTTAAAGGAACAGTTGAAAAGAAAACAAATCTTAGAAACTACATGTGGTAACCAAAATTAAGAACAAAGAAGATTGAGAGGTTGAGAGATAAAGTTAAGAAAATCCTTTTAAAAGAATGAAAAGACAAGGAGCTGGATAAGATAGAAAGATTAACAGGAGTCCTGGAGGCCGGGCTTCCCAGGTGGCCAGTGGTAAAGAATCTGCCACACGCAGAAGTCATGGGTTCAATCCCTGGGTCAGGAAGATCCCATGGAGAAGGAAATGGCAGCCCATTCCAGTGTTCTTGCCTGGAAAATTCCATGAACAGAGGAGCCTGGCAAGCTACAGTCTGCCATGGGGTTGCAAAGGGTCGGACACGACTGAGTAACAGCGTGCAGGAAGGGAGACGGGCGGAGAAACCGAGACAGCGGGAATGAAGTTACCAGGGAAACGACCTCACTTTTTCCTCAGAACCGAGAGACACGAAACACCAAGGCTACAGCAGCTCCCAGTGCCCGCCACAAGCAGC
The DNA here is from genome assembly GCF_042477335.2 of Ovis canadensis. NCBI lineage: Eukaryota > Metazoa > Chordata > Mammalia > Artiodactyla > Bovidae > Ovis > Ovis canadensis. Next base: position 24,377,372 of record NC_091253.1, on the reverse strand, counting down.
AGAGGAAGACACACCGAGACTCGGCGTGGAGAGAAGAAAGCGTTGGTGAGCAGACTGCACGGAGCCTCTGCAGCGCCCGGAGGCCAGGGACAGCCGCGCAGCTCTCTGACAGCCGCAGCTGGTGGCGCTTCCCCACCTGCAGGCTCACACACATAGTCAGGAGTCCAGGGCACGGCCACAGTGTCTCCAGACGGGCAGACTCACGCTCTTTTTTTCCCTGCTGTTGATGAAGTTTTTTGCAGGAGGCTACAAAAACAAGATCCCAGACACAGGGGCAGGGAGGGGAGATGGGAAGCAGTGGGAGGAGGGGTCCAGGGTGGGGGTTCCAGGAGACAGAACTTATTACTAGGGCTTCCCTGAGAGCTTAGTTGGTAAAGAATCCGCCTGCAATGCAGAAGACCCCGGTTCAATTCCTGGGCCAGGAAGATCACCAGAGAAGGGATGGGCCACCCACTCCAGGATTCTTGGGTGTCCCTGGTGGCTCACCTGGTTAAGAATCCGCCTGCAAAGCGGGAGACCTGGGTTCAATCCCTGGGTTGGGAAGATCCCCTGAAGAAGGGAAAGGCTGTCCACTCCAGTATTCTGGCCTGGAGAATTCCATGGACTGTATAGTCCACAGGGTTAAGACACTTTTCAGGAGACGGGAAGGGGGTGGGGGTAGCCCAAGAAATGGAAACCACTGCAGACAGAGGCCAGGGCAGGGAAAGCGCCAGGGACGAGGAGGAGCTCCAGACCTGGAACTGAGTTCTCCCTCGAGCCTGCAGCCAGGATCCCTGCTTTCCTCCCACAGGATGCCCCCGACAGCACCGGGGGCCCCAGCCACAGGCTCCTCTGAGCTTCAGTGGGCCTGGGTGCAGAGGAGGGGGCCTCTTGAGACAGAGACCTACGAGCTAAAAGAAGAGCACCTGCCCTACCTGGTACTGTAAGACGACCCGCCTACAGCTCCCGGAGCCTCAGGCAGACAGCTGACTGGCCCCGGCAGGACGCCCCACAGGTCACGCGCCCCTGGGCCCCACAGACCCGGATCTCCCCAACTCTGCCGAGACTGGGCCCTGAGGGCACAGACTCCGTGCCTCCAGCTGCGGGGACCTCGGCTGCTCGCTCGGGGGCACATGGACCCACCCACCCGCCAGGGAGAGACAGGCTGGGATGGCACTCGGCTACCCTCCCGTCTATTCAGGTGAAGAGGTGCCGGGGGTGGGGGAGTGTCCCTACCCGGTGCTGGGACAGAGTGTGGGAGTTGGGGGGACAGGCCACACGTGGGACAGCCAAGTCAGGGGCGCCTGCCGGGAGGGGGGGACTCTTCAGAGCAAAATGGCCGGGCGTCCGCCACCTCCTGTGTGATGACGCAGAAAACACTTCATTGTACAAAACTCCCCAATAGGCTTTAATGGTGGAAAAAAACTACAAAGTCAGTCCCAGCGAGGCAGGGGAGGTACTCTAGAACTCAAAGTCTTCGCCCACCATGTGAAGCGCCCAGGTGAATTTCTCCCTCTGGGTCTTATAGACCTTCTCCACAGGCACCTCAAACTTCTTACACTTGCCCAGAGGAGAGGGGGTTCTCGGGGGCCAGGCACGGAGGCCAGGACGCCAGGCTACCTGACCTGCTCCTGGCACGGCCATCGGGGGCTGAGGGACCGGGATGGGGGGGGCACAGTGTACCCGGGGCAGCCCAGGTGGCCTCCAAGTACAGCACCTGGGAAACACTCACGGGGCACACGGGCAACCCAGCCACCACACCCTTGTGGGTGGGACAGCTCAGGGTCCTTCCACAGCCCCAGAGCCCTCAGAGAGGACCGATGACCAGGTTTGGCATCAGACACTCCAGCCAGTCAGGTCCCGTCACAGGAAAGACCTGCGCTGACCCCAGGGCCCTGGGGACTGAACTGGGGCCACTCGGGGGTCCAGTCCCTCCTCCAGGTCACGCACCAGGTGACACCGACCCGGGGGTCTAGGTAGTTGAGCTTGGAGGTGCCCAGGGCCACCTGCTTACTCTCCTCCTTGTCTGCGTGCTCACTCTCAGCAGCTGCTCCTCCAGCTTCTTCTCCAGGAAGCTAGCAGAAGGGGGAGGGACCGGCCCCCGCGCTGGCATCGCCCCACTCTGCTCAGGGCCCTACGAGCCCAGTGTTGGGGGAGGGCTCGCTGTGCCCCAGGCCCTCCACCGTCTCCAGGGTGAGCCCCACGAGACTGGGACTCAGGAAGACCACCCTCAGGACAGAGTGGGGACCGTCCATCCAGGCCTGATGGCACAGGAAGTGAAGTACAAAGCACACAAAGGCCAGAAGCACACAGAAAAGGGGGCAGAGGACAGGGTCAAATGTCTGTGAGTGGCTCAGTGCCTACTCCCACCACCTTAGAGAAGAGCTGATGCATCGAAGCAGGAGGCAGCTCTCACCCCCACAGGCCCGTCCTGAGCCGTGCACGCAGCGCCCCGCAGATGGTGCGGGGCAGACACGCAATACCCACACGCACTTCAACCCCGGGCCTTGTCCCAGGGACTCAGGCCCAAATCCACCCGGACCCATGCGGAAGGACCGCGCGTGGGGAACACCCCCACCAAGGCCCAGGCGGCCCCATCAGATGCTGCCGTGGGACCCAAGACAGTGCCTGTCCCAGGCTGTGGATGGGGTGGGCTGCAGACCCAGACGCGCCATGTGGCAGCTGCCGGAGGCCAACAGGCAGCCGCTGATGCCACCAAGAGGGCTGGTGGGCGGGGTACACGGGTGTCGTGGAAGACACGAGGTCTGCCAGCAGCTGCCCAAAGAGCCTCGCTTTCCACTGAGCAGGACACCCCCGGCCCACCAGCTGGCACTCACTCGCACCCCATGCCTGCGAGCGCCCTGAGCAGGACACCCTCCGGCCCACCAGCTGGCGCTCACTCGCACCCCGTGCCTGCGAGGGCCCTGCGCACCTGCGGACACCTTCGTGCTATAAAGCAGCCAAGGCGGTGGGACAGAAGGGGCGCCGCCAGAAACAAGGGCACGGACAGGAACCACAGGCGGCAGGGCCCAGCGGGGCGGGCTGGCTCCTGGGGGATGCCACCAAGCACCGACCCAAGAGGGTCACAGGCAAAGCCACCACCTGGTGATTTAAAACTGCCCACAAAGAACGGCCTGAGCCCGGAGGCCTTCACTCGTGAACTCTGCTGCTGCTGCTGCTGCTGCTGCTGCTAAGTCGCTTCAGTTGTGTCCAATTCTGTGTGACCCCATAGACGCAGCCCACCAGGCTCCCCCGTCCCTGGGATTCTCCAGGCAAGAACACTGGAGTGGGTTGCCATTTCCTTCTCCAACGCGTGAAATTGAAGTCACTCAGTCATGTCTGACTCTTAGCGACCCCATGGACTGCAGCCTACCAGGCTCCTCCATCCATGGGATTTTCCAGCCAAGAACACTGGAGTGGGGTGCCATTGCCTTCTCCTGGTGAACTCTACCGAGTAGCTGAAGAAGAATTAACTCCACCAACTCTTCACAAATGGTCACAGACGAGCAGGGAGCAGAGAAAGGACAGCTTCCCAAGCCCCTCCAAGACCGGTGTCTCCCCAACACCGGGCCAGGGGCTGGGGGCTGTCTGAGGTGGCTGCACCTCAGAACCCTGTGAACGAGCCTCTGAAGGACAGGACCACGCAGCCCGGCGCTTCTCCCCTGCACTTCTGCGCTTCTGTACCTCTAGGCACAAGTGTAGTGTGTGCTAAATCACCAAGTATGACCAGAAAAGACCACCAGGGAACTGGGAAGGGAAAAGAAGGTTCAGCCTGACTCAGGTTGTAGGGGGCAGGGGGGACCTGCTGTCCCCTCGGGATGTGTGGTCAGCCCATGCCTCCTGCAGCTCTGTCTTGGCCTCGGCCACCTGCTGCTCCTTCGCCTCTATCTCCAGGGGAACAGGGGCCCAGTCGGGGCCACTCTTGCCCCACCTGGTCCACCCCAGAGACCAGCGTCCATAGCCTGTTGGCCCCACGCCCTGAAAGGGTGCCCATCCGCCCAGTCAGGGTGCCAGAGCACTCGCCTGATCAGTCACTCTGTGGCCAGGTGACAGGGTGAGGCCAAGGGGCCCCAGACACACAGGCAGCTCCCCCAGACCCGGCCCCTGCTCCACTGACCTCCTTCCTGGACCAGAGGCCCTTCCATACCACTGGGCTGCACAGGCAGCGTCTGGCCCCCACCGAGCCAGCTCTCCCCTACTGGCGGCCCTGAGTGTCCTGAGCACCTCCGAGGGCCACACAGCCCCAGGGCAGCTGGGGGCTGCACGGCCACCCTCAGAGGCCCTCCGCGGTGCTCCCCGCGCACCTGGGACTGAAGCATCTGCACTGACTTGTCAAAGGTCTTGGGCGTTGTGCGCTGATGGCTGCAGAGAAAGGCACACCCCGGTTTGCTTCATTGTAAGACAGAAGTTCGGCAGCTATGCTGTCTTCAGCTGGAAAACGGCGGTCAGGAAGTGGCAGCCAGGACCACCCAAGTGAGCGTGTGCCCAGGGAGCCCGCCCCCTACCAGGGCCTTGCAGGTGGGACTCAGAAGGACCTGGGCCGAAGGCCTCACAGCAGGGGCCTCTCCAGACCCCACCTCCATGAGAGTTGGGATGAGGGGCCCAGAGAGGCCAGAGCACTTGGACGGTGGGGCAGCAGGGGCGGAGGCAGCAGGAAGAGGGTTCCCACACCCCAGGGGGCCATGCGAGCCCGACTCAGCGGGGGAGCGGACGGGAGACCGGGCAGGGGGACTGGGGGGGGCTCGGTCTGGGGCCCCTGACCCATTCCCTCTGGCCAAGCCAGCTACACTCCACCTCAGCCACTGACCACACGGCTCTCCTACCAGCCCAGCAGCCAGGCACCAGCACACGAGCAGGCGCCCTGTCCCCACACAGACAGCTGCTCACCTCAGGGCAGCGCTTGCAGCTGCCCCTGCAGCATGATGCTGGTGTTGTAGGTCCGGAGCACCCTGGCCGTCAGGCCATCCCTTGGGTCCTGCAGGTGCCTGTTCAGGCTGGCAGTCTGAAGGTGGGGGGAGGGTGGGGCTCAGCATGTCGCTTCCTTGGGGACAATCTCACAGCGCTCCTCCCGGGCCCTGTGCCGGCTCCCGGGTGGGACAGAGCCGCCAGTCAGACGGAGGGCCCTCGGCCTTTGTGAGCAAGAGAAGGTGCCGGCCAGTGCTCACGCTCGCCCCCTCGTCAGACCAGCCGTTGGGTCACCCCATCAGCACCGCTTATGGTCAGCCTGTCAAAGAGCTCCTCCCAGGGCCTTTGTTGTCCGTGAACAGCTGCAGGTTCCGGTATACGTGCAGTGGAGGAAAGACGCCGTTACCGAGGCGCCCTCATCCCCAGGCAGGAGGAGCCTCCTGAGGATGAGCAGAGTCAAATGAGGGCCCCAGATGGACATCTGTGCGACGGGTCCCGGCTTCTCCCGGAGCAGGCAGAGCCTTGTGGGGTTGCACGCTGCGTGGCAAGGCTGCCCTAGCCAGGCTGGCGCCACCCCTGTCCCCACACGTCCGCAGGTGGCCCCACGTCCACAGTCACACTCGTCTGACGACACAGGGTGCCCAGGGACGTCCATGGCCACTTGGCCCCATCCCCTTCACCCTCGCTTCCCTCCCCATCCTGAGCGAGCATGAACACCCTCCTCCTGTGTCTCCAGCCAGCCCCGCACTGCGTGTGTCCCACAGGGCTGGACACCTGGCAGCAAGCTCCTGAGTGACCAGGACGGCCCGCGTCCCCTGACCCGGTCAGTGCCTGAGGAGAGGGCCCAGCCCTCGCCCTCTGCCCTTGTGTACGCACGAAGGCATGGCTGCCAGGAAGGGCTTCGCCGCTCACAGCCCGATTCCAGCCTCCAGACCCATTTACGAGGTCGGGAGAGCCACTGGCCTCTGGGTGCAGCTGGAAATGCTCCACGTGGAGGGAGCAGCAGCCACCATGTCCGCCGCCCTCCTCCCCGTTCCCAGCCAGCAGCGCCAGCTGGGCGGACCCCCATCAAGGCATGGCGCACGTGCCCTTGGGGACACACACACAGATGGGCACACGCCCACCCCTCCACCGGCCCAGGGCACTGGCTCAGAACACAGAAGGCCCGCTGTCCACCCCCATCCATCTAACCCAGCCTTTGCCACCGACCAGAGCACCATGAGAAGTCCAGGGGAGGCTCGGGACCACCCGCACCTTGTCGATGAAGTAAAGGGCCACAACGTACTGTCTTGCCCTCATCTCTAGAGACATCTAGGCAGTCCGGTACTGGGAACGGATCTCGCCCACAACCCCTTTCAAGTGCTGAGCCACCTCGTACTTCCCCCAGTCTCTCTCCTCCTAAAAAAGGGAGCAAGGAGCCCCCTTCAAACAGGGAACTGCTGACTCTCCTCCTGGGCCCCCTCTTAACCTGCTCCACTCAGGGCAGGCAAGCAGACTCCAAACTCAGTTAAAGACGGCATAAACTTAAATTCCTTATTTTTTAAGACCAATGGCCACTGGACACACTGTGATTCCAAAACTGGCCAGTTAACGCCTACGATCTCAGGGACTCCCTGCCTAAGTGGCCCAGCTAGGCCAGGGAAAGCAAGGTCACACCCGGCGCACCTTCAGCTTGGAGCCAGGGTTCAGCGTGACGTACTTGATGAGGTTCTGCACGTTCTCCGTCCATGCCGCCAGCCTCATGACTGTGCGGACACACCCGACCTCCTTCCACCGGGGGCCAGCTGGGGGCTCGGGTACTGCAGAGTCCCTGCAGAAGGAGAGCAACCCAAATCCAACGATCAGGACCCCGACACACCAGCCAGACGCATTCATCTCCCACGGCCGTGAGCACCGCTAGTGCTAAGTCTGTCTCAGAGCCGTCTCATCACCCAAGCCGTGCCCTTGTGCCACCACCCCTGGCCCTCAGCTCCTGCCCGTGACAGGTTCCTTCAGAGCTGCCCCGAGGGTGAACCCCGTGTGTTGCGAGCCGTGGCAGCTGCAAGGGTCACAGGCGGCCGTGCACTCCTGACAGGCCTGGGCTCCCAGGGTGCACCTGCCGGCCCGGCTCGGCTGTGACCTCCGCAGCAGCAGGACAGGAGCTCCTGCGCGCCTGTCACCACTTGAACCATGGAAAACTGTTCAAAGTACACAGATGTGCACTCCCAGTGGAGTAAAGTCTCAAGCATGGGGCAGGGTGACGAGGGCTGGATCAGCAAACAGGACCCGGGCTGCTGTGGACACGTTCCTCTGCAGGGAAGGTGCCCTCCAGTCCACCCCACGGAGCCTGGAGTGATGGTGGGACACCCTGCGTTGGGCCCCCTCCCAGGTGAGAAAGTGAGAGTTGCTCAGTCCTGTCTGACTCTTTGTGACCACATGGACTATTCAGTCCCTGGAGTTCTCCAGGCCAGAATACTGGAGTGGGTGGCCTTTCCGTTCTCCAGGGGATCTTCCCAACCCAGGGACTGAACCCAGGTCTCCTGCATTGCAGGCGGATTCTTTACTATCTGAGCCACCAGAGAAGCCCAAGAATCCTGGAGTGGGTAGCCTATCCCTTCTCCACCGGATCTTCCCAACCCAGGAATCAAACCGGGGTCTCCTACATTGCAGGAGGATTCTTTACCAGCTGAGCCACCGGGGAAGCCCCCTCCCAGGTGAGCGGCGGGGCCACAGGCACCTGCTGCAGTTGACGACCACGTCCTCCAGCAGGACCCTCCTCTTCAGCCTCTCCATCTTGGGGTGGTCGCCCCAGCCTCGGACTGACCAGGGGCTCAGTCTTGAAACTGCCAATCTTCTCGCGGTGCCCATCTAAGATACAGTAGCCAAACTCTTGCTGAAGTTTTTCCTCCTCTTCTTTGAGCTTCTGCATTAATATAACACCGTGTCAGCTTTAGTGGTGAAGAGACAGGATGCTTGCCACGTGAGCAGGACTAGTCAGAGCCCCTTCACTGCCGCAGCAGCCTGGGCAGCCTAGCGAGGGAGCAGGCCCAGCACAGGGCGCGGCCGTGACGGCCCGCTGCCACCGCGAGTGGGAAGCACCGGCCCACTGGTCCTCATGGCAGGGTCGCTGCTCCACGTGCTCCAGGTAGACACAGCACTTCTTAAATACGTCCAGGTTAGGGGCACATAGCTCAAAATCAGCTGAGAATAACAGAGCGGAATCAAAGTCCCCTTCACCACTCTCTCTTGGGGCTCATCTAGAAAACTCCCTCAGGAGCATTTTTTGTGAGAGGAGGGGTCGTTTTCTGTACCACCAGCTGCCTCCCACATGAGACCCCAGAAGCCCAAGCTGGACTGAGCCCCGGGGCAGCCTGACCTGCTTCTGCCCCCGGACAGAGCCTTCTGGGAAGCAGTCCTGTCCGCAGAGTGTCTACGGGTCTCCGTGAAGTCACACCTGTCCAGGTGCTTGACGACCTTCCTCTCTTCTGCTGTCATTTCCTAATGAAACCATATACTCCCATCAGCTAACGCAGGCAAGGGTCACACAGGCAGCAGGGACCCTCCCCCTCTGTGGCGGGGGTCCCACTCCACAGGGAATTGTGACGCCCCAGAAGCAGGAGAAACCAAGGCCACCCTGAGCAGCAGCCTCTGCAAACTGTCCCTCCCCCAAGAGAGCCCCTTCAGGTAGCTGCCCAGGCGTGTGAGCTGAGGTGCCAGAGCTTCCCCCCAGTGGCCCTGAGTTGGGCCATGCGGCTGCATCTGAAGAACGGTCCCCACCAGCTACCGTGTGGACTGCACAGCACTGATGGGCCCTTCACGCACTATGAGTGTAGGCGGCCTGCCACCCCACAAGTGGTGAGAACACGCACGTGCTTGGCAGCCCCTAATTCAGCCACACACACACACAGAGCCCGTGGCCCAGCCATCCCCTAGGTACCTGTGGAGAAGGGGTGCACGGCCCCAGAGTGCCCTGTGAAGCACCCAGGTGCCCAGCAGCCAGAAAAGGCACACAAGTGGCCCCAGGGTCTGGCCTGGAGCAGCCGGAAGGGCCCAGGCGCACAGTCCACAGGCAGAGCCAAGGCGGGTGCAGGTGTGCACAGACCCACCCAGCACCTTATCTTCAAAGAGCTTCCCAACAAGTATTTCTGTTTCCTGAGAACAGAAAATGCCCCTCTGGGCCCCCCACAACCTCCCTTTCCCAAGCCTGGCTCTGCCAGCCCCTGTAGGGGCAGCAGAGAGGGGAAGGTGAGCCAGCGTCTGACAGGCCGAGGCCGTGGCTACGTAGAGAGTACCTTCCGCCAGTCACTGAAGGAGTTGTCTGGGAAGACTTCTTTTGTTGTATATTCATGCTGCAACATTTTCCCATAACACGCAGCAGCTTCCTCTTGCAACCTCCTCTGCTGCTAAGCTCAGCATTAAGGGCTTCCCTGGAGACGTGGGAAGATATGCGGATTTAGGGGGCTGGCCCTCACCCTGCAGCACACAGCATCCTGCCCTGTAAATCACTCTTTGTTACACACATTGTGCTGTATCACGTTATAAACTCGCCAAGACCAAGGAGCTCTGATTTTTAAAATTCCGAAGCACATGCTCAATTTAAGAAGACGACCACACCTGAGCATGCTGGGGCACGTGCCAGGCCCCTGCAGAAGGCAGCCACAGGTACTACATTTGTCCTGCTTTAATAATTTACTGAGAAGCAAAAGCAGAGGAGAAAAGGAAAGATAAGCATCTGAATGCAGAGTTCCAAAGAATAGCAAGAAGAGATAAGAAAGCCTTCCTCAGCGATCAATGCAAAGAAATAGAGGAAAACAACAGAATGGGAAAGACTAGAGATCTCTTCAAGAAAATTAGAGATACCAAGGGAACATTTCATGCAAAGATGGGCTCGATAAAGGACAGAAATGGTATGGACCTAACAGAAGCAGAAGATATTAAGAAGAGGTGGCAAGAACACACAGGAGAACTACACAAATAAGAGCTTCACAACCCAGATAATCACGATGGTGTGATCACTCATCTAGAGCCAGACATCCTGGAATGTGAAGTCAAGTGGGCCTTAGAAAGCATCACTACGAACAAAGCTGGTGGAGGTGATGGAATTCCAGTGAAGCTATTTCAAAACCTGAAAGATGATGCTGTGAAAGGGCTGCACTCAATATGCCAGCACATTTGGAAAACTCAGCAGTGGCCACAGGACTGGAAAAGGTCAGTTTTCATTCCAATCCCAAAGAAAGGCAATGCCAAAGAATGCTCAAACTACCGCACAATTGCACTCATCTCACACGCTAGTAAAGTAATGCTCAAAATTCTCCAAGCCAGGCTTCAGCAATACTTGAACTGTGAACTTCCAGATGTTCAAGCTGGTTTTAGAAAAGGCAGAGGAACCAGAGATCAAATTGCCAACAGCCTCTGGATCATGGAAAAAGCAAGAGAGTTCCAGAAAAACATCTCTTTCTGCTTTATTGACTATGCCAAAGCCTTTGACTGTGTGGATCACAATAAACTGTGGGAAATTCTGAAAGAGATGGGAATACCAGACCACCCCACCTGCCTCTTGAGAAATCTGTACGCAGGTCAGGAAGCAACAGTTAGAACTGGACATGGAACAACAGACTGGTTCCAAATAGGAAAAGGAGTACATCAAGGCTGTATATTGTCACCCTGCTTATTTAACTTATACACAGAGTACATCATGAGAAACACTGGGCTGGAAGAAGCACAAGCTAGAATCAAGATTGCCAGGAGAAATATCAATAACCTCAGATATGCAGATGACACCACCCGTATGGCAGAAAGTGAAGAGGAACTAAAAAGCCTCCTGATGAAAGTGAAAGAGGAGAGTAAAAAAGTTGCCTTAAAGCTCAACATTCAGAAAACATTCAGTGATGGGCATCTGGTCCCATCACTTCATGGCAAATAGATGGGGAAACAGTGGAAACAGTGACAGACTTTATTTTGGGGGGCTCCAAAATCACTGCAGATGGTGATTGCAGCCATGAAATTAAAAGACGCTTGCTCCTTGGAAGGAAAGTTATGACCAACCTAGAGAGCATATTAAAAAGCAGAGACATTACTTTGCCAACAAAGATCCATCTAGTCAAGGCTATAGTTTTTCCAGTGGTCACGTATGGATGTGAGAGTTGGACTGTGAAGAAAGCTGAGCTCCGAAGAATTGATGCTTTTGAACTGTGGTGTTAGAGAAGACTCTTGAGAGTCCCTTGGACTGCAAGGAGGTCCAACCAGTCCATCCTAAAGGAGATCAGTCCTGGGTGTTCATTGGAAGGACTGATGCTAAAGCTGAAACTCCAATACTTTGGCCACCTCATGCGAAGAGTTGACTCATTGGAAAAGACCCTGATGCTGGGAGGGATTGGGGGCAGGAGGAGAAGGGGACGACCGAGGATGAGATGGCTGGATGGCATCACTGACTCGATGGACATGAGTTTGAGTGAATTCCAGGAGTTGGTGATGGACAGGGAGGCCTGGCATGTTGTGGTTCATGGGGTCACAAAGAGTCGGACACAACTGAGCAACTGAACTGAACTGAACTGAATGATTTACTTTGCTGCTACGGTCACGTCGAAGTTTACAGATCAACAACACCTGAAGTGTGAGGATGCATATCACCACTTAACAGAAGCAAAACTAAAGTTAAGGCTCCAGAGCAGACGTGTGATTAACTGTAGCAGCTGCAACCTTTAAACACCTTTCCCTGTTTGCCCAGTGACTTCCAACAATTTACTCCAAGCGAGGGCACTAGGGACAGCTCAGTGGAGAAGAGGGCCCAGCTCAGGAGCGTGAAGGCCAGTGAGGGGAGGGCCTTCATCACAGAGTTCTCTCCGCTGTTGTGCGTTTGAGAACTTTTATCACAGAACATTGGAAAAATACACATTAGTTTGATAGTAAGAAGAAGGCAGTCACGATAAAAGAACAGTTCTTCACCGAACTAGCTTCTGAGGAAAAGGTGAAGAAGACAGAACCAGATGAGCTGCCAAGGCCCAAGGGGCTCAGTTACTGCCCCGCTAGCATCCCCCGCCCCATGGCTGGGCCGCCCAGGTGCCCTTAAGGGGCAGAGCTGGTTCTGACAGCCACGGAACCTAGTCTAGCTCAGGAAAACAGATTCTAAACCGAAACCTACATCAACAGCGTTGCAGGGGTCAAGGAAAGACGCGGTTGCGTGTGTGCTGGCTGAGCGTCCCCCAGCAGGAACCCGGGGGTCACCACGGGGTCACCAGGCCCCGTCCACTTCACGCCGCCCGGGCTCTTCTCCTCTTCCCTCCTGGAGGACACACGAGAACGTTCGCACACTCACACTGCGCACAGGCCCTCCTCGCAGCCCCGTAGACTCCACCCCCGGCTGAACCAGGCCAGGGGCCAGGTCTCCGGGCTGTGGGCGGGGCGCCGGGAAGGACCCTGCCCAGCCTCAGGCCACGCCCCTCGGTAAATGACCCACCCCATCTCCCTGGCCCAGAGGGAGGAGTCCCGGGGGCTAGTCCAACCTACTCGGGCAAAGTTGACAACCGCAGTTTTTTCTTGGAATGCATCTACTCCAGCGAAGGGACCACTACAGCCCTGCCAAGCTTCACACTCGAGCCTCACCCCTCTGCTCCCCAGACGCTCCCTCCCCGCCCCCAGCAGGGCCCGAGCCGAGAGGCAGACTCTTTACTGGCTGCGGTGGGAATGTACTGACGGTACTTGAGTCACAGCAGGGGCCACGTGGATCACCCTCAGTGAGACACTACCCTGGAAGCACTAGGCTAAGAGAGCTCCAACAGGAGCTCCTGAGCGCAGCGCCATGCAGGTGTGAACCCACCCTGCTCTCTGGAAAGGTGGTATTTCATGCAGAGGAGAAGCCCACCGCCCTCCCTCTACTCCACACCCCGTCACAACTCACCCTCCGGGTGACCACAGGGCCTCTGTCCACATCCCCCAGGAAAGAGCCTGGGAGCACCGCGGGCAGAAGGAAGCCTCAGCTCGGAGCACAACGGCCGCTAGGGGGACTGCTCGCACGTTATGTGCCCACGATCAGAATGAATGGACTGAAGCTCCTGGAAACCAAGAAACTGGGAGTCCAGTGCGACGAGAGGCCTATGTCAGAGCACACCCATCAGGTTCAAAACCACACTACGGTGCTGAGGCCACGCACAGCTACATGAGCAACAGATCTTACCAAAGCGGAACGGAGGAAGAAACCGCCAAAGGGGGCCCCCTGGGGAGCAAGGGTGAGAAGGGGGGCTGCACCCCCAGGCAAGTCCGGAAACATCACGCGCTGCACCTGCGGCCTAAGATCACCTTCGGGGGAACCCAGGACCACGCGCGCCCTCCGCTGCGCTCCCGCCCGCCCAGCAGCAGAGGTCAGGGGTCTGGGAGAAGCCGGGACGCGCCCTCCCTGCGCCTTCGCCCGCGGTCTTCCCTCACCTCACCGGCTCGGAGGCCGACCCTCTCTGCCAGGGCCGAAGGCCTTGGGGGACGTCGGGACGCACCCTGTTCTCCAGGAGCCGCTGGGGCCGAGCACAGGGCGGCCTGGCCCTGGGAGGCGTTCTTCCTCCGCGGGGCGTCTTCCGGGCCCACGGCGGGCCCATGCAGGGAAATACAGCCCCCACGCGGTCCCTTGTCCCCGCCTTCCTCCTCCACCCTGAGCTCTCGGGACAGCCTCCTTACGCTGCGGACAGGCGCTGAATTCAAGCCGTCCCGCCGACCCCTCCGTCCCCAGACCGTGGCCGACACCCGCAGGATGCGCACGCGGCCCCGCGACCGGCGCGCAGCAAATCCCCGCGGCGGCCTTGGAGCAGCAAGGGGCCGCACTCATTAGGGGCCGCAGGGCTTCAGCGCGTGCCCCGCAGCTCCCGAGGGCACCTGGTAGGTCCTCGTAATCACACGCTCGCCTGCATACCGGGCCAGACATGGAGGAGGGGCACCTCCATGCTGTCGGAGGGCCCTACAGGTGAAGCTGGGTCAGGCACCGTGCAAACACCAGGCCACCTCCCAGGCGGCCCCGCGGGGCCCCACACTGCAGACCAGCCCCTCGCTGTCCCCCTCCCCGCCCCCCCCCCCCCGTGCTCCTGAGCCCGCCCTCCTGCACCACTGTCCCTGACATCCAGTGGCTGAAGCACTGGTGCAGAGCTGCACAGCTGCAAGGGCTGGTTCTCAGCAGCCAGGCAGCCATGGTGGGGGTCACCCCAATTTTGGAATGAGCCACGCACCGCTGACTGAACACGCACTAGGACAGCAGCAGCTGGTGCTCCTTAAGGCCACCTTCTGCCAGGTGTGCTTAGAGGTCTTGCATATTTCTCTTACAATCTTTCTAAAATCAAGTACATGTTGCACCTTCAGAATCCTGAAGCCACTGTATTTTCAAATCCAGACTGAAATTCTGTAAATGGAAATGTGGCAAGACAAGAACTGTAAGAAATCTAAAAGGAAGCAGAAAAAACATCTGACAAAAAGTCCCACACCTTTTCATGATAAAAGTAAAAAAAAAAAAATTCAAGAAACTAGGTTGGAGGGAACCTCCACCTGAGACACCCCACGGCTATGTGACACTCCAAGGTGCCTCGGCCCCAAGATCAGAACCAGACCTGCTATTCAACACAGTCCTGGAGGCTCTAGGCAAAGCAGGAAAGTGACTAAAATATATCAAAGTTTGAGAGGAAGAAGTAAACTGTCTTTATTTGCAGGTGGCAGGATCTTGTGTATAGAAAACCAATAAGATTCTACAAAAAAAAAGTTACTAGAGCTAGTAAGTTAATTCAACAAAGTTATGAGGTACAAGATCAATACACAAAAATCAATTTTCTTTCTTTATACCTGTAGTGAATAACTTAAGAAGAAAATTACAAAACAACTCATTTACAGTAGCACAAAAAAAGGAAAATGCCCAGAAGTAAATTTAACCAAATATGTAAAAGATTTGTACATTTTAAACTATAAAACATACTGAAAGAAATTAAAGAAGATGTAGGTAAACCGAAAGTCATCATATTTGTGGACCGGAAGACTTAATTTTGCTAAGATGTTAATATTCCCCAAAGTGATCCACAGATAAAACCTAATCCCCCATCAAAAGACTGGTTTCTTTGCAGAAATTGACAACCAATCCTGAAATTCATGTAGAAATACAAGCTAATCAGAATAGCCAAAAGAATCTTGAAAGAGAACAAAGTTAGAGGACTTACATTCCAACTTAAAAACTTACAATAAAGCATCAGTAATTAAGGCAGCATGGTGTTGGCATAAAAATAAACATACAACTCAATGCAGTAGAACTGAGAATCAAAAATAAACCCATACACCTGTGGCCAATTGATTTTCCACAGAGTGCCAAGACCATCCAATAGGAAAAGAACAGTCTTTTCAACAAGTGCTACTGAACATGCAAAAAACAAAGGGACACACAATCCTTGCAAGTTAAAATGGATTAAAGACCTAAAGCTAAAACAATAAAACCCTAAGGAAAAAAAAAACAGGTTGTGAACCTTCATAACCCTGGATTAGTTAATGGTTTTTAAATGTATCAAAAGTACAAGCAAACAAAGATAAGACAACTAAAGTGAACTCAAAATTTTAAAACTTCTGTGCTTCAAAGGACACCATCAATAAAATAAGAGAATCCACAGAAAGGGAGAAAAAGTTTGCAAATCATGTCACTGATGAGTCTAGTGTTCAGAATACGTAAAAAACTCTTACATCTCAACCGGAAAAAGATAAACAGCCCAACTAAAATCAGAGGCAAAAACAACCAGATACTTCTCCAAAGGGACACAAATGGTCAATATGCATGAAAGATGCTCAACATCCTTACCCACCAGGGAAATGCAAATCAAACACCCACCCACATCATAAGCCTTCACCCGTCCCTTCACAGAAGCAATTCCACAAACAGTAACCCTGTTTCCAATACAAGGGAAACAAGACTCAGAAAATCTAACTTGCCCAGAATCACTCCGTTGGATGCAGCAGATACTCACCCCAAGACCAGCAGCCCCACTTCACAAGGCATGAAACTTCCCAGCAGAAACGTGACACAAACCACATATGGATGTTAAATCGTTTAAAACCGATTTGATTTTTTATAATATAGTTACTTTCAACCAAAATATCTTAAATATTGTTACTATAACATATAATGAGTTCCCTGGTGGCTCAGAAGGTAAAGCATCTGCCTACAATGCGGGAGACCAAGGTTCGATCCCTGGGTGGGGAAGATCCTCTGGAGAAGGAAATGGCACCCCACTCCAGCACTCTTGCCTGGAAAATCCCATGGAAGGAGGAGCCTGATAGGCTACAGCCCATGGGGTCGCAAAGAGTCGGACACGACTGAACGACTTCACACACACATAACGTATAATAAACATTAAAAAATAGTGAGTTCACATTCTTTTTCCTACTATTGAAATCACCACGTCTCCGCTGGGGCCAACTACATCCCGGATGCTCGCAGCCACGTGCGGCGGGACAGCTCAGGTAATGGTTGACAGTCCCACGTCTGCTCCCCTGCTCAGTGGCTGCGTAACCAGGAGCAAGTTACTTAACCTCTCTGGACCTTGGTGTCCTCATCTGAAAAGTGGAGATAGTACCTACCCATCAGGGCTGGATACAAGCAATGCAGACAGAACGAGCGCTTCGTGGGGGGCGGTTCTCACCAGCGTCACGTGAGACCTACGTGTCAGACCTCTCCGGTCTCCACTACAGCATTCTGGGGTACCCACCACAGGCGCACAGCTGGCAGAAAAGGCCAGCACTGACAGCGAGACCTCTTCCTCCGGTTCCCAAGAGCCTGAAAGAGGCCTGGAGCCTCTCGGGGCACTGGGGCTCCGGGGTCGTGACAGGTTGGGGGCGGTGCCCGACGGCGGGGCGGGGCGCGGGGGGCGGGGCGAGGCTCGGGGGGCGGGGATACCATCTCCACCTGCCTGCTCCTCCCGCCCCCGCCCTGCGGGGGCCTCCCCGGGCCTGTTCTTGCTGCTCCCTCCGCACGTCGCCCCGACTGGCTCCTCCTCGCGGCCTCTGCGCTGCTCCAGGCCACGCCGACGCTTCTGTCGCTTCTGCTGCTGCCCGTCCTTCCCCGGCGGCGGGCGGCGTCGGCGCTCAGAGGCGCCCCCCAGCTCTGCACTCCCGCGTCTCCCTTCCTCTCCTTCCGAGGCCCCTGCCACACCTGTGTTTTCTTTCCTTCTTCTGTCTTTTCTGGAAAGTACACTCTCTGATGCAGCCTCGCTGCCAGCACCCCATCGTTTCATCCTCTTCTTTAACCTCTCCAGCTCCCGTCTTCCCCCGCCTTG
Source organism: Ovis canadensis (assembly GCF_042477335.2). Taxonomy (NCBI): domain Eukaryota; kingdom Metazoa; phylum Chordata; class Mammalia; order Artiodactyla; family Bovidae; genus Ovis; species Ovis canadensis. Next base: position 24,360,231 of record NC_091253.1, on the reverse strand, counting down.
ATCTCACCCGGCAGCCGCTTGCTCCCCACCAACTCTACCCCACTGTCGGTATCGGCCAGCGTCCCCGCAGGGGACAGCCCTCTGGCCCCCGTCCGCGCGTCTGCCCGGCAGCGCGTGGCGTCCGTGTCTCCGTTGCCCGCCCGCGGCCACCCGCGCGCCTTCTCTCCCCGCGGCTGCCTCCCTCCCCCGGCTCCTCGTTTCTCAAGCCCTTTCCGCCTTTTCTCTTCCGATTTTCTCCCTTTATTTTCCTTCCATTTGCTTTCCACTTTCGCCCCATCCTTTCCCCGGCTTGTGTCCACTCGCTCCGCGTCTCCCTTTCCCAGGGTGCGCGGCAGCAGGACCTTCTCATCCTGGCCGCTGGCCGTGCTCTGCAGACCCCCGTTTTCAGAGGACACCCGGAGAGCACCAACGCCCATCTTCCTCTCGCGCCCAGGGCTTTGTCGTCGCCTCAGAACCTTGCGCAGGAGAGAGCACACAGAGTGGGCCGCTCCCCGCCAGCGCCCTGCTGTTCCCCACAGGACTGCCAGCAGAGGGCACCCCACCCAGGCCGTGTCCCCGCTGCCCTTGAAGCAACCTCAGCAGATGGCATGTGTCTCAGCCCTGGTGGCCCTCATCAGGAGTGGGCCCAGGGCGGCGCACCGCCCGTCCACCAACCACGAGAGCAGAGAGCACCCAGGCTCCACAGACTCATCTCATAGACGTTCCTATTAGCAAGGTAGACAAGTCAGACAGTGAGGTCATTCACTGTCTTCTACTTTCTGGCCACACTGCAGGAGACCAGACACCACAGATGGAAGCAGTGCCCCCTGAAGTGGAAGCGCAGAGTCCTAACCACTGGACCTTCAGCGAAGTCCCCACTGTCTTCCTACACTTGCAAGACTGAACACCCAAGCACGGTTACTTAGAAAGCTGATCATGATGTAACACCTGAAGATGTCACCTGGCCTTTTTCCCTGGACAGCTTTTCACGGTTATTTTTCTTCACTGGCTTGCTGATCTCTGCAGATCTAGAATACAAAACTAGACATAAATACATAGATTCGCTGCTCACTTAGAAAACTGAGGAAAGATTCAAAATAACAGGGAGTACAGAGTCTCCAGTCTTTTCAGTGGACTTTTTCCTGTTTTTCACAATGTGCTTGGAACCACGAGCATATTCACATCTGCGGGCGGGGGCTGAATGAGCACAACAGCAGTCTGACATGGACAAGCTGCTGGAAGCCTCGAACACCCCTGGCACACCTCTTGCCAACCGCTGCAGAGGGAGCAGCTGGCGGGGCCAGCCTTGCCCCTCACTGGGCCCACCTCTGCCCTGGTCAATACTGACTGCCAGGGAATCGTCAGCTTAGAAGAGCGATCCTTCAAGAGTAACCTTTAGGCAGCACCTTCAGGAACAAAACCCAAACTAAACGGAGCAATCAGATATAATGGGCAGAGGCAGGGCACCCCCTCGGCCGCCACGCACACACCCCTACAGAGCAGGCCCTGCGGGGACCAGGAACGTGGCTGGGAGGTACGGCTGTCCCACTACCAGCTGACTGACCACCCAAAACAGCCCACACCCACAAGGATGGCTACTCCAGGAGACGGTGAAGGACAGGGGAGGCTGGCGTGCGGCAGTCCATGGGGCTGCAAAGAGTTGGACACGATTTAGTGACTGAAGAACAACAGAAAGAATGGCTCCAGCAAAAAAGATGGGAAACAGCAATCACTGGCAGGGACACGGAGAACTCGAGCTCCTCGCATGTTGCTGGTGGGGATGTTGAACTGTGCAGTCACCTGGGAAACAGCATGGCAGCTCCTGAGCCAGGCAAACAGCTCCCACGAGACCTAGCAACTGCGCTCAAGGCGTTCAAAGCACTGCGTGTGGACGGTCACAGCAGCAGCATTTACAACAGCTCAGAGGCGGAAGCAACCCAAAACACCCACCAACAGATGACTGGATACTCAAAAGGCAGTACGTTCAAACAGAAAAATATTTTCAGCCATAAAAATGAAGTACTGATACACAGGCTACACTGTGGATGAATCTCGAAAATACATTAAGTGAAAAAAAGCCAGACACAAAAGGACAAATACAGTATGACCCACTTGTACAAAAGACTCGGAATAAGGAAGTCCGTCGAAACAAAGGCTGATTAGAGGTTGTCAGGGGCTGGGAGAAGAGGGAAAAGAGCGGTGTGGGGTTTCCCTTTGAAGTCATGAAAAAATTCTGGAGTTAGTGCTGATGGTTGCCCAAGACTGTGAGTGTAGCTAGTGCCGCTGGGTTGTACACTCTGAAACGGTTAAAATGAATTTTACATTAAATGCGTGTTATCACGATAAAAGCAAACACAAAAGGAAAGTTTCCCAAATTTTCTGACATTTTCCAGGAGAGAAAAAGGAAAGCTGGAAGAGAACACCAGGCATGGAAGAAGCCCTGCCTCTGCCCACAGCACGAGGCTGCGCCTTTATGTCTGCCCAGACAAGCAGGGCCCTAAAACTTCAGCAGCAGGTGGCCACTTGTGATGCCACACCGCAAGAATCCCCAGGTGGAGGTGCGTGGGCTGCAGAGCCTGCTCAGAGTGCGCCCAGGGCTCCCAGCAGCCCGAGAGCCAGGGACAGAGGGAGGGAAAGAGGGCGGGGGGCGCGAGGCAGCAACAGCAGCAGAGAGGGAGCGGCCCGCCCCCACCCCAGCCCAGCAGACCTGACAGGACTCCAGCCAGCTACTTCTGTACTTGGAAGCCAGGCGCTTCATTCCAAACTGGAAATACTATTAAAACAACAGAGCTCGAACTGCCTGATTTCAAAGCTTAGACTCCTTTCACCGTGAACTGAAACGCAAATCCTGTCATCAAGCCACGCAATTGCTTCCAGCACCAAAGTTTCCAAAAGCGAAACCTACCCTGGTTTTTCCCGTCAGGTTTTTTTCTTGGTTTTACTGGACAAAGGGAGCTATTTACACTACCCTCTGAGACAAGAAAGTGGCAGAAAATAGGATGTAAAGAAAGGTCCGTGACAACCGTATGCCTAATGCCTTTTTAACTGTTTTTGGTTCTATTCTTTGAAACAGAATTTGGTTACATTGATTGTTACCTTGTTTACAATTATTTCTGACAAGATTCTTTATTTACAAGGAAAAAGGGGGACCAAGGGCAACTGATAGGGCCAGTCTTCAGGTCGGTGGCCTGACGTGTGGGCTCTCACAGAACAGGCAGGAGACTGCTTCCCTGCGGCAGCTCGCTGCCAGTCACTCTGTGGTTCTACTGCATTCTCAACTTCCGCCCAAGTGAAAGCGAAGGCTGGATTAAAAACAGGGAGGGCAGGCCCCAAGCCCACTGCCAAGGCCAGACTCAGGACAGAGGTGACGTCACTGCCCCTCCCACCATATCCTCCCCTCCTGCACAAAGGAAAGGGACACAGAATAAACCTTACCCAGTATCTTTGGAAATGGAGACGGTATTTTCTTCTTTCAGGTACTGCTAAGAGTCATAAAAGACAGAGCTTTACTGAGAACATTTTCATGTTGCAGTAAACAGAACTGTTAAAACGCAAAAGCAACCACCACCAGTGTGTCCTACAGGTGGCCCCTGGGAAGACCAAACATGACCTTCAGGAAGTGAGCAAGTCAGATCCAGGCCACTGAGACGCCCCTGGCCAGCGACTTCCTTAGAACTCAGTAAGCAGGTGGCAGCCACGCCAAAGGGCTCCCAGGAGGAATAACCGACAACCCCCCACCAGGCCCGATCCCAAGGACCAGGCACAATGCAGAAAGCAGTATGCCTTCTGAAGTTAGAAATCAAGGTACTTCACAAGAACACGAAGTGCATATTTTAAAAACTATCAAGATGACACGGAAATGAAGAAAGGCTTGTGGGTTAAAAAAAAAAAGAATATAACTTACTGAAGACTGTAAGTTTAAAAATGAAACATTTAACAGCAAATGAATGATTCAAAACTGGTCTTTCCCACATCTCCTGATTTTTTGACTTGGCTCCTTCACTTTCTGTTTCTTTGGGTTTTCTAGGTTCATCTGGTCAGTATTCTCCCTCTTCTTTTAATAGGAAAAAAAAAAATGTAATGTGAATCCCAAGGGAGGAAATGCAAAGCCAGCACAGAAATGATGACTCCGGCTGGAAGAAGCATGAACTTGACCGAAGAGGGACAGGCACGCCCCTCCGTCTCCCTCCCCAGCCCAACACAGTCTCCTTGCTTGATACCACCTGGGCCTCATCTGTGTGCACAGGTGGCTCCCATCCTATTTTCCGTTAGTCCGGGGATCAGTTAGACTAGGCTGTTTCAAGAGCTGAGGCAGCTCATTAACAAAAATCACAATTCACTGAGCAAAGGCCACTTCTGCCCAGAAGCATTCAGTTACCTCTTGAGAGCAACCTTACCCTTCACTGAGAAAGGCTTCAAACCGGACACTGGACCATCTCCCCTCGTGGCTTCTTTATCTGTAATTGTCTGTCTCCAACTGTAAGAAAACACAGTTGAGATGCCTCACAGAGGAGCCCAGATGGGCAGCAGGTCAGTCGGTGAGGAGGTTAGCCTGGGCCCACGTGCAGGGGCAGCCTATGGTCCGTCATACCTATGGCCGGTGGTCCTACTGGCCACGTCTACCTCTAAAACACAGCAAGAGCTAAATGACGTCCACCCACAGCCAAGAGAAGAGCAAGGCCCACTGCTCAGGACGCCTCCCTGAATCTCCCTCGGGACTCACAGGCGCACCAGTAGGTGCTCAGTGTCCTGACACCATTACCAGGGAAACGGTCTCTAGGCAGTTTCAGTTAACAAGTCCTGAGCATTTCCCTGCGTTTTACGTGTCATTATCTTTATATTTTTAAATGTCACAATTGACCATCTTGAAGGCAAGCATAACTCCACTGTAAACAGCCTGTTTGCCAATTCTGCGTGAGTACTTACGGCCTTAGAGGAACCGGCCAACAGGAAAAGAAAAAAAATGCTGTTAACTCGGGTTGTTTGTTACAAGATGAATGTCAGTAGGCAACAAAGAGAAAGAAGGCAGCTGAGAACTCAGGCAATGCCGTGGTGGCTCCACAACCTGGATGACCCAAGGGTGTAGGTGGAGACTCGGGTCCAGGGTGCCCCCCTGCCCCGAGAGGATGTGCCCCGAGCAGCAGCCCAGGCCCATTCCCACCGCGGCCGCACAGGCTTAGGGCCCTCAGGCTTGTGTGCAGAAGGGAGGACCAGAAGGAACGTCCCCCTCCGGGCCCCACTCGCCACATGCTCGCTGGGCCAGGACAGTGGGGGCAGTAAGGAGCAGCCCAGGGCCAAGGCCTCATAGGAGGTCTTCACCCAAGTGTGTGTGAGTGTGAATACATTTGTGTGAATGGGTGTATGCACCTGCAGGTTGGGTTTGGGGAAGGGCTGGTGGGCGTGGATGTGATGGTGCCAGACACTGGGTTGTCGAGGCGCTGTCAGGTTAGGGAAGATAACCACCCTCTCCTGTTGCATTTAGAGTGTGGAATGGACCTCAGTGGGCAAGACCGCTTGCAGGGCAGGGAATCCTGTGGCAACGCTGTGCCTGGTCCCTTGGGAGACAGTGGTGAGGTTGGCCAGCTCAGGGTGATGGGCTGGGGACAAGAGGAGTTGAGGATGGCACTCAAGGATCCAGTTTTCATGTCTGCATGGGTGGGGTGTCCTAGTGACCCTAAAACCCCATCACAGGAAAACCACCTAAAAACATACCTTAGGTGAAAACAGAGGAGCCCGTGATAAACGTGCTCCTTATTTTACAATTTGGTGGTGGTTTTATAACTTCCGGTGCCTTTGTTTGACGTTATTAAAGATTCCATTTTCCTACTCTCTTAACAAATGGGCGTTAGGTAAATAGCTGTTTTCCTGCTTTGGTGAATAATGGCCAGACGGAAGTCTTCCGTCGTCTCTACGACCTCTCGCTGCCAGCCAAGTGTGTGCGGTGCAAGCTTTGCATAAAGATGGCATCTAATCTACAATTGCTCCTGGGTTTGCTAGAGCCTCACGGAGGCTGGACTCATTTTATTCTGAACGCTACAGGAGCGATAACCAAAAAAGGATACCATGAAGGCAACATCTATCATATGCTTCTTAAAAAACCCCATTGTCAGCATCAGTGACAATGGCATTACCGCTCAGTCACTAAGATTAAAAATTAGTCATACGTGGAAAATAGAAACAGGTTTTCAGCTTTGGTTCCACTGAATTATGCCCCTTTTTTGCTTGGTAAATAAATGATGCATATTTTCTGATGATATATATTTTCAAGGGAAGCTACATCTAGGTGGTCCAGGATTTGGCATAAGAGGCTTGTTGTCAGTTGACTGAGTGGGAGGCGGCAAACATATTTCATAAATTGTATCCCAAACAGCCTGACAACAGGGTGTTCAGTTGTGACGTCAGAGTTACCTCCACCCAGAAACTGAGTCTTTCTGGATTAGGTCGCAAAGGAATGAGCCTTTGGAATGCAGGGTGTTTTCCTTCTCCTAGGTGCCACAGTCTATCAGAGGCACAGCCCATCTGCAAAGCACACTCAGCTGCCCCCTCACCCATTTAGACCCTGGCTAAACCCAGTCATCCGTCTTCTGGGCAGCCACATGCCAGCGGGGCGCCCCCTGCCAGGAATCCCCACTCCCTGTCCTTGGCTGTCCCCCTCCTCCCCTGCTGTGACCTCCAGCACCCCTCCCCGGCCCACTCTCATCGAAGACCTTGCTTCCTGTCACCAGCACACAGCAGCAGCCCGCGGGCAGCATCTGCGTCCCCCACCCACGTGTGCCCTGCCTGTGACCCGGGCTCTGCCTCCTCCTGTACCTCCTCCCATACCTGCGGCTCCCTCCGTTAGAGGCCAGCCAGCCCCTCAGCTCTCCCCTGACCCCACAGCCACGTGTGCCACCAGTTCTCTGTGCCCCCAGAGCAGAACTCCCCACACGCGCTCACTTCCTCTGGCTCACTTTTGATTCTCTCAGAGCAGCCTTTTGCCCCCACACCCTGCTGACAGGCCCCAGCAAGGTCTCCAATGCCCTCCACCGCCTTCCCTGGCCGTGTCCCATTGGCCGTCAGCGGCGTGGGACAAGGCCACACTCACGGGCGCTCCGTGGAGCCCGCCCCTCCCGCCCCGTCACTCCGGGTGACTCGTGGCCCAGCCCTGCTGGCCCAGCCGATCCTCCTCTTCCTGGCGCAGCCAGGACTATCCCAGCACAGGCAGCCCTGCCTGCAGCCCGCCCCCCACCTGGCCTCCACTCCTCCAGAGCACGAGGTGGTCCTTCAGCCACAGGATCCACCGAGAGGACTGTGGGGAGGCCTCAGTGGGGAAAGACCTGCAAGCGCCTCCAGCCGTCTGCCCAGGATCAGACCAGTAATCGCCATGCTCTGGGCGCCCTCACTTCGTGCTGTTGTAAGGAGGAAACCAGCTCCCCAGAGGGGCCAGAAAAATGTCTGTGGAGCCAGGCCACAATTCCAGACTACAAGGACCTTCCTTAGACCTCATCCCCCTAAAGAGCCATTCCCCCAGAAGCACCTTCCTTGCTCAAAGAGACCTCTCCTTCCCGCCCCTCATGCACCATGAGTCCAGGAGGGAGAGAGCGCAGGCATGGCCAAGGAGAGGCAGAGAGCGTGCTGGGCACTCGGGCCCTGGGCCAGGTGCCCCAAAGAAGAAGACTTTTCAGGAGCTCTCTCTGCTCCCAACAGGTTTTTATAGGTGCCCTCTGCTCACTTTCCCCCCCAAAATATGACTCTCAATTTGCCTTCAAACAAGAATAAATATGTGTGTCTGTTCCCTGAGCCTTTGACAGCCCTGAGCTGGCCCCGGGATTTGGGCAGGATTGATGGCCCTGCCTCACTGGGAGGCCCGGTGCATCTTTTACTAAAGGTGGTTTCCCAATGATGAACGGCTTTCTCAGGAACACAAAATTGTTGATTGTATTTACAAACAATTCCTTTTTCATGTCCCGTTGATTCTTCTCCAGCGTCAGTCCCTCGGTGACGCCTGCACAGTGATGCATCGGTGGCTATTACCACCATTGATTAAGGCTTCCTGCGGTCCTGCGGTGCCTGGTATGCCATTTGTCACAGACAAGTGGCTCGCACACAGCAGTATATCATGCTCTCTTCGGGCTTTACGGTTATTTATTCTTCAATTTATGTTGCGTACCCTCTAAGTAGAGGCACACACCAAAACTCCAAAATCTTAGCATGCGACAACAGTGAGCAAGTATGTGAGTAATGGAATTCTTTGCCAATCCTGGGCCTCCAGAGCCTGACTCCTCTGCCCCTCATTCTGAAAAAAATGCAAATGTAAATAAACAGTGTCAGCACCAGTCCTAACTGAGACTTGGGACCGGAGAGAAAGTCAATGAAAGTGCCACAACTTTTCACCAGGTCATCTGACATTTAGCATCAAACTGAAAGCTCCCAGACCCAAATTCTACAGTGCCTCATCAATCAAAGTAACCTGATCCAGAGCTGCTCTCTCTGGGTTTCTCTGCCCCACCTCCTCCTCCTAGTACATTTTTGGCTCCCTTGGGCATTCCCCATGGAGCAGGATGTGTGTGGAGAAGGTGCTGGATGCCGTGAGGGTCCTGGCTCCTCCAGCTGCACGGCCCCTGGGTCTTGGGCCAGCTGGTGACTCTCCAGACGGCCAAAGGCTCAGAACAGAGCCCAGCTTTCTTCCGATTCAAAGATGGTTCACACGGAGAGCCTATCTGGTTTGCATGTGCAAAGTACCGATCAGTGTAAAATTTTGAACCAGAGCCCATCAGGGCTTGTACTGCCATGGAGAAAAATTAATTTTCTCACAGTTCTGGAGGCAAAGTCCAAGATCGAGGAGCCAGCCAGTTCAGCTCCTGTAAAGACTCTCTTCCTGGTTTGCAGACAGCCACCTTCTCACTGTGTCCTCATGTGGCTGAGAAAGCAAACTCTGGTCTCTCTCTCTTTTTATTTCCTTTGGTCCCACCATACAGCTTGTGGAATCTTAGTTCCCCAACCAGGGACCAAACCTGGGCCCTTGCAGTGAAAAGTGGAGAGTCCTAATTATGGGCCCGCCAGGGAACCCCCTAGTATCTCTCTTTTTATAAACACACTAATCCCATTTTGGGGTCCCCACCCTCAGGTCAGTTCAGTTCAGACACTCAGTCATGTCTTACTCTTTGAAACACCATAGACTGTAGCACACCAGGCTTCCCTGTCCATCACAAACTCCAGGAGCTTGCTCAAACTCATGGTCATCAAGTCAGTGATGCCATCCAAACATCTCATCCACGGTCGCCCCCCTTGTCTTCCTGCCTTCAATCTTTCCCAGCATCAGGGTCTTTTCCAATGTCAGTTCTTCGCATCAGGTGGCCAAAGTATTGGAGTTTCAGCTTCAACATTAGTCCTTCCAATGAACACCCAGGACTGATCTCCTTTAGGATGGACTGGTTGGATCTCCTTGCAGTCCAAGTGACTCTCAAGAGTCTTCTCCAACACCACAGTTCAAAAGCATCAATTCTTCAGCACTCAGCTTTCTCTGTGGTCCAACTCTCACATCCATACATGACTCCTGGAAAAACCATAGCTTTGACTAGATGGACCTTTGTTGGCAAAGTAATGTCTCTGCTTTTAAATATGCTGTCTAGGTTGGTCATAGTTTTTCTTCCAAGGAGCAAGTGTCTTTTAAAAATTTCATGGCTGCAGTCACCATCTGCAGTGATTTTGGAGCCCAAAAAATAAAGTTTGTCACTGTTTCCATTGTTTACCCATCAATTTGCCATGAAGGGATGGGACCAGATGCCATGATCTTAGTTTTCTGAATGTTGAGCCTCAAGCCAAATTTTTCACTCTCCTTTTTCACTTTCATCAAGAGGCGCTTTAGTTCTTCACTTTCTGCCAAAAGGATGGTGTCATCTGCATATCTGAGGTTACTGATATTTCTCCTGGCATTCCTGATCCCAGCTTGTGCTTCATCCAGCCCAGCATTTCTCATGATATACTCTGCATATAAGTTAAATAAGCAGGGTGACAACATACAGCTTTGATGTACATCTAACGCTAATCACCTCCCATAAGCCCCACCTCCAAATCCTATCGCTCTAGGATTACAGCTTCAACACAGGACTTTGGAAGGGGGATAAAATTCAGCCCATAACATAGTTAGCTGAACATTAGCTACCTTACCAAATTATCTAATTAGTCCTAATAGAGGTGGGTTTTTTGGTTAAATTTCTTGCACAGAGGTTTCCACCTTCTGGGGCTGACTGGCTGCCCCTCCCAGGCAGATTCTGTAACAACAGGGGTGGAGCAGGCAGACAACAGCAGGTTCTGACACTCACCTGTGTGGGTAGAGCCATGAACGGCTTCCTGCCCTCTCCTCAGTAGCCGTGGGCCTCTGACCTTTGTAAGCTGTTCCATGTCCCTCTGTTTTCCACAGGCCGGGATCCTCTGAGGAGCGGGGGTGGTGGTGGTGGGGGGAACTGTCTGCTCTCAGATGAGTCTAGTGGCCCTTCCAGCAGTTTGTTCTAGACAGAATGTGGTCCACTGGAGAAGGGAATGGCAAACCACTTCAGTATTCTTGCCTTGAGAACCCCATGAACAGTATGAAAAGGCAAAAAGATAGGACACTGAAAGAGGAACTCCCCGGGTCAGTAGGTGCCCAATATGCTGCTGGAGATCAGTGGAGAAATAACTCCAGAAAGAATGAAGGGATAGAGCCAAAGCAAAAACAATACCCAGCTGTGGATGGGACTGGTGATAGAAGCAAGGTTCGATGCTGTAAAGAGCAATATTGCATAAGAACATGGAATGTTAGGTCCGTGAATCAAGGCAATTTGGAAGTGGTCAAATAGGAGATGGCAAGAGTGAACGTCGACATTCTAGGAATCAGCAAACTAAAATGGACCGGAATGGGTGAATTTAACTCAGATGACCATTATATCTACTAGTGCAGGCAGCAATCCCTTAGAAGAAATGGAGTAGCCATCATGGTCAACAAAAGAGTCTGAAATGCAGTACTGGGATGCAATCTCAAAAACAACAGAATGATCTCTGTTCGTTTCCAAGGCAAACCATTGAATATCACGGTAATCCAAGCCTAGGCCCCAACCAGGAACGCTGAAGAAGCTGAAGTTGAACGATTCTATGAAGACCTACAAGACCTTTTAGAACTAACACCCAAAAAAGATGTCCTTTTCATTATAGGGGACTGGAATGCAAAAGTAGGAAGTCAAGAAACACCTGGAGTAACAGGCAAATTTGGCCTTGGAATGCGGAAAGAAGCAGGACAAAGGCTAATAGAGTTTTGCCAAGAGAACGCACTGGTCATAGCAAACACCCTCTTCCAACAACACAAGAGAAGACTCTACACGTGGACATCACCAGATGGTCAATACCAAAATCAGATTGATTATATTCTTTGCAGCCAAAGAAGGAGAAGTCAGCAAAAATAAGACTGGGAGCTGACTATGGATCAGATCATGAACTCCTTATTGCCAAATTCAGGCTGAAATTGAAGAAAGTGGAGAAAACCACTAGACCATTCAGGTATGACCTAAATCAAGTCCCTTATCAAGGGAGTGAAAGTGAGAAATAGATTTAAGGGACTAGATCTGATAGATAGAGTGTCTGATGAACTATGGATGGAGGTTCGTGACATTGTACAGGAGACAGGGATCCAGACCATCCCCAAGAAAAAGAAATGCAAAATAGCAAAATGGCTATCTGGGGAGGCCTTACAAATAGCTGTGAAAAGAAGAGAAGCAAAAAGCAAAGGAGAAAAGGAAAGGTATACCCATTTGAATGCAGAGTTCCAAAGAATAGCAAAGAGAGATAAGAAAACCTTCCTCAGCGATCAATGGAAAGAAATAGAGGAAACCAATAGAATGGGAAAGATTAGAGAACTCTTCAAGAAAATTAGAGATACCGAGGGAACATTTCATGCAAAGATGGGCTCAATAAAGGACAGAAATGGTATGGACCTAACAGAAGCAGAAGATATTAAGAAGAGGTGGCAAGAATACACAGAAGAACTGTACAAAAAAGATCTTCATGACCCAGATAATCACAATGGTGTGATCACTCACCTAGTGCCAGACATCCTGGAATGTGAAGTCAAGTGGGCCTTAGGAAGCACCACTACGAACAAAGCTGGTGGAGGTGATGGAATTCCAGTTAAGCTATTTCAAATCCTAAAAGAGGATGCTGTGAAAGTGCTGCACTCAATATGCCAGCACATTTGGAAAACGCAGCAGTGGCCACAGGACTGGAAAAGGTCAGTTTTCATTCCAATCCCAAAGAAAGGTAATGCCAAAGAATGCTCAAAACACCGCACAATTGCACTCATCTCACACGCTAGTAAGTGAAGTGAAGTCGCTCAGTCGTGTCTGACTCTTTGTGACCCCCTGGACTGCAGCCTCCCAGGCTCCTCCATCCATGGGATCTTCCAGGCAAGAGTACTGGAGTGGGTTGCCATTTCCTTCTCCAGGGGATCTTCCCGACTCAGGGATTGAACCCAGGTCTCCTGCATTGCAGGTGGACGCGTTACCCTCTAAGCCACCAGGGAAGCCCCGAAGTGACGCTTAAAGTTCTCCAAGCCAGGCTTCAGCAATACGTGAACCATGAATTTCCAGATGTTCAAGCTGGGTTTAGAAAAGGCAGAGGAACCAGAGATCAAATTACCAACATCCGCTGGATCATCAAAAAAGCAAGAGAGTTCCAGAAAAACATTTATTTCTGCTTTATTGACTGTGCCAAAGCTTTTGACTGTGTGGATCACAATAAACTGTGGAAAATTCTGAAAGAGATGGGAATACCAAACCACCTGACCTGCCTCTTGAGAAACCTGTATACAGATCAGGAAGCAACAGTTAGAACTGGACAGGGAACAACAAACTAGTTCCAAATAAGAAAAGAAGTACATCAAGGCTGTATATTGTCACCTTGCTTATTTAACTTATATGCAAAAAAAAAAACTTATATGCAGAGTACATCATGAGAAACACTGGGCTGGAAGAAGCACAAGCTGGAATCAACATTGCTGGGAGAAATATCAATAACCTCAGGTATGCAGATGACACCACCCTTATGGCAGAAAGTGAAGAGGAACTAAAAAGCCTCCTGATGAAAGTGAAATAGGAGAGTGAAAAAGTTGGCTTAAAGCTCAGCACTCAGAAAACTAAGTTCATGGCATCTGGTCCCATCACTTCATGGCAAATAGATGGGGAAACAGTGGCTGACTTTATTTTGGGGGGCTCCAAAATCACTGCAGATGGTGATTGCAGCCATGAAATTAAAAGACGCTTACTCCTTGGAAGGAAAGTTATGACCAACCTAGATAGCATATTAAATAGCAGAGACATTACTTTGCCAACAAAGGTCCATCTAGTCAAAGCTATGGTTTTTCCAGTGGTCATGTATGGACATGAGAGTTGGACTATAAAGAAAGCCGAGTGCCGAAGAATTGATGCTTTTGAACTGTGGTGTTGGAGAAGACGCTTGAGAGTCCCTTGGACTGCAAGGAGATCCAACCAGTCCACCCTAAAGGAGATCAGTCCTAGGTGTTCACTGGAAGGACTAATGTTGAAGCTGAAGCTCCAATACTTTGGCCACCTGATGCGAAGAGCTGACTCATTTGAAAAGACCCTGATGCTGGGAAAGATTGAAGGCAGGAGGAGAAGGGGACGACAGAGGAAGAGATGGTTGGATGGCATTACCGACTCAACGGATATGGGTTTTGGTGGACTCCGGGAGTTGGTGATGGACACGGAGGCCTGGTGCACTTCGGTTCACGGGATTGCAAAGAGTCGGACACGACTGAGCGACTGAACTGGACTGAACTGAACTGAACATTGGTCTATCCTTGTTTTCCCCCTTTTCTGGGATCAGCTTTGATCGTTCACATTTGGGAACAGAATCATCCGTCTTCTGCAGACCAGTTTACCGTCATAATGCTTTCTCACAGTTTGCAATCTCCCCGTGCCTTGGTAATTGGTCTCTCTTCCTTTCTTGATATGGTGTATTTGTGCTTTTGTGGGGATCCAAACCAATCCTGGTTGTACTGACAGACAGAACCCCAATTATTTTGGGACAGCATGCAAGGACAATACATTCGCAGCCTCCCATGCAGACACACAAGGCCATGTGACAACGTTCTGGGGGAACTGGGGGGACATCTTGTTTTTCTCCTGATGCTTCTTCCTCCCTGGAAACCAGAAATGAGCCCAGGGGAAGTAACCTCACCTCCACTGCAAGGCTCACGGTCTTTGGTGGACACCCCTGCGGATACACCCTCTGCCACCACCCACCTGTGAATGGTGACTTGGGGAAAAATAATAAAAATCTCACTCCCCAGGGCTAAGCAATGCACCCAATCTTATGCAGTCAGAGGCGGAGCCTAGCCAATAAAAATCTACTCCCCCACCATCGGGCCTCTTGGGGATTAATCAACTTTTTTCCCTCAAACACTCAGTTTCTTTGCTATGCAACTGATGTCAGCTTTAAATGTTTTGTTATTTCCTCCTCCTTTTTTTAAATTTGGTTAATTTGTTTCACATATATATGATATCTATATAGTAATAAAGTCACGTAAAGTTACAGAATTTCCTTTTGTTCTATAAATTTTATATAATGTTATTTACTTTCTAGTTTTTTTTTTTAGGTAACATGCAATTTGTGTTATTTCTTCTAATTCACACCTTATTTAGAAGTATCTCTTCGTTTCCAATGGTTTCCTTTTATTTTGGATGCTTTTTGTTGTCAATTACTAGACATCCATTCTTCAAAACACAAGTTTTGGGGTTACTTTGTTATAGAAGGTTTGGAGCTTTACCAGCCTCAGGTCTCTAAAACCTGCTGAACCAAGAAGGAACCTCCTCCGGCACCTCACCGCCTCCCCAGGGGTGACCGCTTATAACTCTGAGCGGCAGATTTGGTGTTGAATCCCACAGTTCCGAAGAACAAGCATCTGCAACTGGAGGTTTTTATTTCTTTACTTATCTCTTCATTTATTTTTGGCTGTGCTGGGTCTCTGTTGCTTTGTGCAGGCTTTCTCTGGTTGTACTAGTGGGGGTTATTCTTCCTTGCCAGACACGTCTTTCTCCTTGAAGTGACTTTTCTTGTAATGGAACACAGGCTCTGGATCACGCGGGCTTCAGTACTTGTGGTGCTTAGTTGCTTCATGGTGTGGCATCTTCCTGGACCAGGGATCAAACCTGTGTCCTCCGCATAGGCAGATGGGTTCCTAGCCACTGCGCCACCAGGGGAGTCCCGGACCTCATGCTTCTGCACCTGGAATTCTGCTTTCTAACTGAGGCCTTATCTGCTGACTTCCCCCTCAGCAGGATGAAGCTTCAGCTTCTCTCACCCACTTCTTCACCTTTCCCCTCTCTCCTCCTCCTAACAGAAACTCCTTATCGTGGTCCTCTACGGTCAAGCTGCCAGGACAACCTGAAATACACAGCTAAGTCAGGTCATATTCTGTGTTACATTTTATTTTCCTCGGAGTTAACAATTACCTTATTTTTCTGTTACTATTGTTTCAGATGGCCAGGGTTAGCCAAAGAGCTTAGCTTACAGGATTTAGCTCTGGGGAAAGCCAGGCTCTGGCTTGGCCATTTGGGGAGGGGCCCAGAGCTCTGCACCGAGGCATGGCAGGGACCCTGGGGAGATGGTTACTATGGACAAGGCTGGAAATTTATCAGAACTTGAAGATTTGCTATGGCTACTGCATATGCTCTGGTGTTCCTGCCCCTGCTCTTCGGTGAGGTGAGCCCCACATGAAATCTGAGTGCGTTCCAGAGTTGCCATAACTAGAGAAATTATTAAGGGCCTGGGGTAACTCTGCAGGGAGAGCAGATTAGGGAGAGTTCGGTTCTGGAGGCAGGCTGGTCCCGGGAGGTAAGTCAGTTCTAGATGTAGGTGGTGAAAGTAAGATGATTCTGGAAGCAGGTTGCCGAGGGGCGTTCTGGAGTGTGGGCTCCAGAGGCAGGTTCCCGAGGAAGGTTCTGGAAGCGGTTTCTGGAAGTGTGACAATGGACGGCACCGCACTGGGGCCACCAGGCCAGAGTCTGGGTCCCCGAGCGGAGACAGAAAAGCGGACCTTAAGGGCTGCACGGGCGCTCGTGCCAGGAAATCCGTTAACAAGCCATCGCGGGTGTTTTCTTCGGACTAGCCCTGTGGAGGCCCCGCCACCCGGCGGGTGGAACCCCGGCTGCCCCTGGGCTGTGAGCGGCGCCTTGTTTCTCCCTTTTCCGCCGGCCGGCGGTTGCCAGGGGCGACCGCATTCCCCTGGGGCTCCGCGGACACGAGTGGGCAGGGCCTGGCTTCGAGAACCACCTCCCTCAAGCTCTGGTTGGCCAGCGCTGCTGTCCGTCGGAGTCGCCGCGGCCGCCGATTGGGCAGCGGGAAGTTTCGCACGCTCGGCGGCCTGCGCCCCGCCCCTCCTGCCGGCGGGGCCGCCACCCCCAGGAGAGGGCAGTGAGGAGTCCGTTGCTCCGGGGGTCCCTGCGCTGGCGACGGCCTCCAGGCGGACGCGGCCCGAGCAGCGGGCGGCGATGGTCCCCGAGGACAGATCGGACGGCCCGGGAGCCGGCGAGGAGAGCGCCCGGCTGCAAGCGGGCCCCATCCGCAAGGTGGGAGCGCTCGACGGCCGGCGGCCGGCGGCCGGGGGGCGCCGGGAGGTGGGTTCCCAAACCCGGCCGCTCCTGTTGCCCGCTGCCGCGGACGAGCGCTCGGCTGCGGGATCGGCACTGGTTTCTCGCGCCGCTGGACTCCGGGGCGAAACGTCGCGTAAGGTGGGCTTAACGGTGGGGAACTGGGGCCCCGTGCGGAGCCAGAGCCCGGCCGCTGGACTCCTGTCTAGTGCGTTTGGGGGACGCCTCCTGCGTCGACCGGAGCAGGTCGGAGCGCAAGTCCAGCTTGTGGTTTCTGGGAACAACACTCCAGGACCCTCATCTCTGGCAGGCGCTGGACTCTGGTCAGTGACAGCCCGTGGCCTTCGTGTCTGTTCCTGGCATGTCATTCCCCCTTTCCTAGCTGTTCCCTCTCTCCTAGGGCTGTTCAGCTGTGCCCTGGCCACCCAGCTCTGTGTTTGATGGAACTTTTAGCAACAGGTGGCTGATGCACCCGGGTACAGGAAATGGCTGGAGGATTTCCCAGCAGGTGGTTTCTCCCGCCTCACTTCCCCGCACCTCTGCCCCTTCCTGAAACCCCTGATCCCGCGGGGGCTGTGGACTGTGGACTGTTTCCAGGACTGAAAAGCTGTGCAAGGGAGGAGGGTGGAGACATGTGAGTCTGTGTCTGGGGAGGATTCGTGCTCTGGTTGCCTCACCTTGCAGCCCGGGAGCCTGGCTGTTCCCTGGGAGTCACTGAAAGGCTTCCCAGGGTTTATGCCAGGCCTTGGGCATCCACACACACGAGAGTTTTCAGGCCGGTGCCACCAAGCGTAGCTGCACCTGCACCAGGGAGGGTGTGAGGCCTGGCCCCACCAACCATCTTGCAGTCTGTTACCAGACCTGCGCTGGCCTAGTTCCTGGCACACTTAGCCAGTTCTGGCCACTGCCTCTGCCATTTCCTCCTGGGCTTCTGGGGGATCCATTAGACCAGTGCTGCCAGGGCTGGAGCAGGGAGGGCGTGGGAGAGGCTCGCTGCTCTTCTCCATCAGGTGGGGGTTCTTCCACACATGCACGAGCTGGCAGACCCCTTCACCACCCAGTGTGGAAATGGGGGTGAGCGCCACCCAGCACTGCAAATTGGGCCACAGTCGCACTTCCCGCCAAGTCATGCAGCCAGCCTGCATCCTGGAGGGAGCGCTGGGGTCACAAGACCATGAGGGGTGCTGGCTGCAGGCCTCAGAGGGAACTATGGTCTCCCGCCTTCAAGCACATCTCTCCGGGGGCACGTGACATCGGACACCTGATGAGCTGTGTTGACGGGACAGTCCCTCGGGGCTGGCAGCCTCTCCCCAGTGCATGGAGCGCCCCTCCCCAGGCAGACAGCCTTGCTGCTCACTCAGAACCTTAGGCTGGAGCTGTGCAGTTGGACCTTCAGAGGGAGAAGAGTAGAGCTTCAGCTATGGCCTGCCCCCTGCTCCGGATTCTCAGGCCTCCTGGAAGGGCGACTGCCCGTGTCCTCTTCTCATTCCCTTCTGCACCAAGCGGGTATGGGAGGTATCATGGGGAAGAAGTGAAGGCCAGTGTGAAGACAGATACTCAACCAGCAGAGCGGAGAGAGGAGAGCCGTGTTTTGCTTTCTTCCTGCCTGATGCCACCTTGACACCAGCCCCCTCTCTGTCTACAGACGAGGACCTGTCCAGAGTCCCCCAGCAGGCAATCATCCAGGGTGGTTGCTCTCTCTCCCCCATTGTTCAATGGGGACAAGTCCCCTCTCCCCAATTACCTCAGGACCACTTGGAAGTCCCAGAAGAATGCTTCCTCCTGCAGGAAGTCTTCCCTGATTGATCCCTCCTGAGAACACTGGAATGTGGAGGAAATGTTGGGCCGTAATCCAAGGTGGTCATGTGCCATGAGTCTTGTCTGTGCAAGAGAGTAAGGCCTTCTTTAGGGTGCCTCCTGCTTGGGGCTGGGATAACCTATAGCCCCCAGAAGGCGGGGACTGCTCTGTGTGTGGCAGTGGGGACATATTTCCTCAGATTTGTTCAAGACAGCGGCCACTGCAGAGAGGCTGCATTAGCCCTGCATGCCTGTGCTTTCAGGGTGGGGTCCTGGGAGGCTCTATGTCCTCTTCCCTGTTCTGTTCCAGGGCCAGGAGACCACTTGAGCCTGAGGACATGGTCCAAGGAAGAACATTCTGAGAAGTCCTTTCCAACTCTCGGGCTGGTGACTGACCAGGCCAGGAGGTCCCTAAATGGCCACAGCAGCACCAGTCCCACTGGGGCCCTGAAAGCCCCTCCCCTCACAGAGGAAACCTCTCACCCTCTGAACCTGCTGCAGGGCTCTCTGCCTGGGGCCCGGGACACGGGCAGGCTGGCGGGATTGCCCGTGTGCAGGGCAGAAGCCGCACTGAGGCACCTCAGATGGGGCTGTCAGAAGGCCTGGCCCTCTGCCTGTGAGTGGAGTGACCCTTGGGGCCTGTGGTTTGGGCATTTGCCGCAATAAGCGGCCAACTGGGATGGAGCCCAGCCACAGTAAGTGTGGCCCAGAGGAGACCCAGCACCCTGCAGGCAGGCTGCTCTCCATCAGTGCCCTGGCAGGAGCTGGCTGGTCATCCCTTCCACCTAAACGTGCGCAGTCCGGCATTTGCGTGGGCAGGACGGGTCATGGAGGTTATAGAAGGAATTCAGAAGCGCAGGAGGATGCGGGGAGCAACTGACCGTCTCCCGGCGGGTCTCCAGCTGGGCTGCTGAGTCCCAGAGCGGCACCTGACGGGCCCAGCATCTTCCCAGGGCAGTCCAGCCCTGTCGCTGCACGCCATGTCCTTGCTGGCCTGGGCCCAGTGACCTGTGACCTCTTTGCAGGGCTGTGACCTCTCAGCAGATTCACCGCCCGGCCGCCTGCAGAGCCGCAGGGCCCGGATCCACCAGCAGATTGACAGGGAGCTGAGGATGCGGACAGGCGCCGAGAATCTGTACAGGTGGGCACTGGCTGCCCGGGACACCCGCCCATGGCTGGACCCCCAGGAAAGCAGAGCCATGTTCCCAGAGGCCCCCATGAGGCAGGCTCACCCAGGGCAGGGCAGTGACACGGTGGGTGCCTGGTCTTTTGGTCCACGTGTGAGTCCACGACCAGGCCTCCTGTTCAGGCTCCCGAGATGCAGGGCTGGACTTCACACCAGGGTCTGGGGCAGCCATGGTGCCCAGCTGGGATGCTCACAGATGACTTAGGCCCCCACCTTGGTGGCCCTCACTGGCAGGGTCAGCTCAGGGCCAGCCAGGTTCCATGCTAGGCTGGAGAGGATGTCCCCACCAGGATGGGCATAGCAGCTGCACTTTTTAGGCTGAGCTGTGGCAAGTGACTGGTGTCCCGAGGTTGAGAACCTGAGAATGAGTCCTTGAGACAGGAATGCATCTCTACCTTGGAGCCTGTGTGTGTTCACACCTTCACACCCACCTGTTCTCTGGGTGCTGATCTGAGGCCAGGGAAGGGGGCCCTGTCTGCCCCAACCACTACCAGTGAGCACAAAGCCAGGTGCAGGCCGGGGCTCTGCCAGGCCCTCCTTTTCCTTAACCCTGCCTCCCTGTCCACCCCGTGCCTTTCTGGGCACCCACTGGTCCCTCTGGCAGGCACAGAGGCAGTCCAACCCCATCTCTCCAGGGAAGTTGCCTTCCAGTCTCCAGAGCACAGGCGTGAGCCATGTCCTGGGGGAGTGAGAGGTGAGGGGGGGTGCTTACACCCTGGAAGTTCTGGGTCCGAGCACATGTACTCCGGCCAGAGTCATGACACGCGTACGGACAGGAAACTGCATGGCCCGCAGGGAGCTTCAGAGAGGAGGGGGTCATCTGGTGGGCCCTGGACCCCGCCACTGCGCCCCAGGGTGGCTGGGCCCCTTGGCACATCACTGTGGAATGGGCTCCAGAGCTTGGGCTGCGATGAAGGCCTGGGGCGTCAGTCCCCTGGCAGCGCTAGGGCTTCACCTCAGCCTCCCTCCTCTAGAGCCACCAGCAACGCCCGCGTCAGGGAGACTGTGGCCCTGGAACTGAGCGACGTCAACTCCAGCCTGCAGCTGCTGAAGGAGGAGCTGGCGGGGCTCGACAGCAGCGGGGACACGGGGCAGCCCGAGAGGTGCGTGTGTGAGTGTGTGCAAGGACATGGACTGGCCCCAGGGGCGTGTGTGCATGCAAGTGTGTGGGGGGACAGGGACTGGCCCCAGAGGCGCGTGTGCATGTGAGCGTGAGGGAGACCACCACCACCACGCCTGTGTGTGCAGGGCCGGCATCAGGCAGGGCCTGAGGGACGTGGCGTGGCATTCCAGAGCCGGGGTGGGGCGGTGCGTCCGGTGTAGCAGGCGTGGTAGTGGGTGACTCCAAGGCCACCGAGGACAGCGGAGTCCAGCCCTAGAGTCTGGACTCGCTGCTTCTGGTTCTAGCGAAGGCGTCACTGCCCCCATGATCCCCCTGGGGCTGAAGGAGACCAAGCCCCTGGACTGGGCCCCCTCCCTGAAGGTGAGTGCCGGCCTGGGCTCGGCTCTCAGGGGCTTCCTGGTCAGCAGTCTCACTGAGGTGAGGACTCAGAGGGAAGAAGGGTCTGACCCGGAGCCACCTGGCCTCCACAGCCAGAGGGGATTTTGATCGGGTGGGCTTTGCAGAAGAACGCACCCTGGGACGGATGTCGGCAAAACCGGAGGTCCCAGGATGGCTGCCGGGTCCCCGACTCCTGCTCTGAGGGTTCCACTGGCTGGGGGCTGCCCCTTCTAGCCAGAGCCTGTGCTGAGAAAACCCGCAGGTTCCGGGGGACCTTGTGGGGGCTCCTAAGCCCCTGCGGCCAGGCCAGCAGGAAGGTGCCTCAGCCTGGGCCTCGGGCATCCGCTGGTAGGTGGCAGGTGGCACTTGGTTCGTGGGAGTTAATAAGGGTGAGGGGTTCCAGTAGAGACATCCCTGAGTCCCTGGGCCCCGCATCTGTGGTGGGGGTCCCCTCGCTATGGGGCTTCAGCCATGTCGGGCTGGGAGGCTCCAGGGAAGTCCCGTGCCTGCCCTCCCCCCGCCCCAACCTCAGGAGCTGATCTGCAGGCACTTTGGGGAGGATGGAGCTTCCTACGAGGCTGAGATCAGGGAGCTAGAGGAACTGCGGCAGGTGGGTGTCAGCGCCCCCAGCCCCCAGGTGAGAAGACTGCTGGCCTTTGGGAATGGCTGCTCTGTGCCCGAGCCCGCCTCAGGGACCCTGCCCAGCCTGCCACTCCAGTGCCCTGCAGTCCCCTGGAGTGGCACGTGCGGTCCCCAGCAACCCCCGGGAGGGCACGTGTGACTATGTTCACCCCTAGACCCTGGGGCGCCCCCTGGAGCTGTGACATCCCAGGGGCTGCCATGTGTGCCCTGGGGTGGGCAGAGGCGGTAGGACCCAGCTGACTTCCTTCCGGCAGGCCACGCGGACCCCCAGCCGGAGCAAAGCCGGCCTGGAGCTGCTCACGGCCTACTACAACCAGCTCTGCTTCCTGGAGGCGCGCTTTGTCACCCCTGCCCGGAGCCTCGGGCTGCTCTTCCACTGGTAGGGGCTGGGGTGGGCAGGAGCCCCGGGGCCGTTCCTGAGACCCCCAGCTTCTTGTGGGAACTCTTCCCAGCCTGACCCAACCCTGCAGGTACGACTCGCTGACAGGGCTTCCAGCCCAGCAGCGGGCCCTGGCCTTCGAGAAGGGCAGCGTGCTGTTCAACATCGGCGCCCTGCACACCCAGATCGGGGCTCGCCAGAACCGCTCCTGCCCTGAGGGCATCAGCCGCGCCGTGGAAGCCTTTCAGAGGGCTGCTGGTGAGGCTGCCAGACCCTGGCCCCACAGCTGTGCCTGCACGGTCCTTACTTCCAGGCTCGAGGGCCAGAGTCGGGGTAGGGGGACAGGCGTGGTGGCCCCCTAGGCCGAGGGGCTCAGCACACAGAGGCCCTCTGTGATGGGCTTAGGGTGAGAGCTGGGCAGCCCTGCTGAGCCCCCTCTCCCCCTCAGGGGCCTTCAGCCTCCTGAGGGAGAACTTCTCCCACGCGCCCAGCCCGGACATGAGCCCCGCCTCCCTCTCCATGCTGGAGAAGCTCATGAGTGCCCAGGCCCAGGAGTGTGTCTTCGAGGGCCTCTTGCTGCAGGCCCCCGGGGCTGCCCACGACTGCCTGGCCCAGCTGCGCCTCGCCCAGGAGGCGGCCCAGGTGAGGGCGGGAGGGAGGGGGGCAGCAGGGGTGGCTGTCCCAGGGGACGGGCCAGGCTGCGGCTCTTGGCTCTCGGGTGCCTGCTGAGCTGGGGGCCGGGGCAGGGTGGGGCGGGGCCGGGAGGGGCGGCTGGGGAGTCTCTGGAAGCCAGCTGTCCTCATAGGCTCTGGGGGGCTGTTCAGGGTCCGGGGCCCTGAGTCCCCACGTCTTGGGCGATGCCAATCAGGGCAGGGACTGGGGCCCCCTGACCCCTGAGCTCGTATCGACGTGAGGCAGGGTCGCTGGGACTTTGGTGGAGGTGGGGCCCCAGGGTGGGCAGAGGCCGGGGCCCAGGCTGCCGGGCTCCTGGCAGCCCCCTCCGTCCCCCTGTGTGCCAGCAGGTGGCGGCCGAGTACCGGCTGGTGCATCGGACCATGGTCCAGCCGCCCATCCGGAACTACGTGCCCTTCCCCTGGACCACCCTGGTGCACGTGAAGGCTGAGCACTTCCACGCCCTGGCTCACTACCACGCGGCCCTGGGCCTGTGTGATGGCTCCCGTGAGTGCCCCGCCCTGTGTGCCTGCTTGCCATGCCACCAGGGGCCCGTGCGGTGGCTCACTGCCCTTCCTGACCTCCAGCGGTGGCCGAGTCGGAGCTCCCCATCCTTGAGAAAGTGTTCCTGGCCTCGGCTGAGGCCCGGGGCCCGGTGCTGCCCCAGGAGCGCGAGGAACGCAGCAAGCTGGGTGAGGCCCTGGGCCCCTGCCGGCGTGAGCGCCCCACTCCAGCCGTCACTCCCCATGGGGCCCCAGCAGTGCAGGCGGCTTCCTGGGCAGGGCAGGCACCCGTGGGAGGCAGCTCTTCCCTGGCGGACCCAGGATGAACCCGGAAGCCCTGACCTGCCCTCCTCCAGCTGCATGTGGGGTGGGGCCTGGAGGGGCCCCAGCAGCGTGAGACAGCTCGGTCCCGCAGGCAAGGCCCACCTGAGGCGAGCCCTCCTGGGGCAGGAGGCGGCGCTGCAGCTGCACGCCGTGTGCCGCGCCCTGCGCTGGGAGGACCTGCTGCAAGCCGTGCTGGCCCGGGCACTGCAGCGTTCTCTGGCCAAGTACTCGGAGCTCGACCTGGAGGACGACTTCCACGAGGCCACCGAGGCCCCTGACGTCCAGCGTGAGCACCAGTCCCCGGGGTGGGTGTGTCTTGGCCCCAGCGGGGGAGGCAGGCAGAGGCTCCATGTGCCACACAGACAGCCCTCGGAGGAGGAGCCGAGCCACAATGGCAGCTCCCCACTGCTCCGTGCCTGCCCCATCCCCCCAGGGACGTCAGACGCCAGAACCACCATGCGCCTCCTGCTGGTGGTGCCCAGAGGGCCCGAGTGCATGGCTGCACCTCAGGCCACCACCCTGGGACCCTGAGCCTTGGTCTCAGCCCTGCCCCCCTTCATCCTCATCCTTTCAGCTAAGACGCAGCAGAGGGCAGAGGGAAGGACACCCAGCTTCTCCCGGGTGAAGGTAGCTGATATCTTCCACCGGCTGGTGAGCACCCTCCCAGGCCTCCCCTTCCTCAGCTCTCTCCTGGCATTCAGGCAGGTCCTCGAGGGGGGCCCCACCCTGCCCAGCCCCCCTGCTGACGCCACCAGTCTCTCACCGAATGGAGCAATGAGGGCCAGGGTGCTCCAGGCGGGGGGGCTCCTCCAAGTGCAGCAGCCCAGCCAGGTCTCTGACCTCCCCCAGGGGCCCCTGTCCGTGTTCTCAGCCAAGAATCACTGGCGGCTGGTGGGGCCCATTCACCTGTCTCGAGGAGACGGAGGCTTCGGCTTCACGCTGCGGGGAGACTCACCTGTTCTCATCGCTGCCGTCGTTCCAGGGGGCCGGGCTGCGGTAAGCCCCCCTCACCAGGGGGGCAGGGAAGGTGGGACCACCCAGAGGTGGAGGGGTGCTGTGGGACTCTCCCCGTCTGCTGCAGGAGGCCGGCCTGAAGGAAGGTGACTACATCGTGTCGGTGAACGGGCAGCCGTGCAGGTGGTGGAAGCACGCGGAGGTGGTGGCCCAGCTGAAGGGTGTGGGCGACGAGGGCGTGAGCCTGCAGGTGGTCACGCTGCTGCCTGCTGCCGAGCTGCCCGTCTCAGTGAGCCCCAGGACCTTGGGAGGGTGTCCCTAACTCCTTTGGCCAGGCCCCAAATACCCACGCATGCTACGAGGGTGCTGGGACGGTCCTCCGTGAGGCGCAGCCCGCCCCTCAACTGCTCCGGGCAGAGGCTGCCTCTGGAGCACTGCCCCCGAGCAGGGCAAACCCATGGGGGGTTTGCTATCACATGGACCCCCCGCCCCCTAAATCCCCACCATTTTGTCCCTGGCACTCACCCGCTGGCCACAAGCAGACCAGGCCAGGGGAGCTGACCCACGTCCGTTTCCATGCTGAACACAGGGGGACCGCCGGCCAGCCCTTGGGGGGCTTCTGAGAAGCCAGAAGGAGTGTGGCCAAGAGACACCAGTGCCCTCACGAGCCAGCCCGAGGCCCAGGCCCCTCCTTGGCTGGAACCGCAAGGCCAACAGGGGCAAGACTGGAAGAAGGCTGTCCCCAGCCCCACAGCCCTGAGCTGCTTGCTGCCCTTACCCTCTGGGTTGCCCAGGGTGGCGGTGAGGGGCCGGCTCCTCCCATACAAGGGCCCCCGCGCAGGCTCCAGCTGGCTGGGAGCGAGGACGCTATGCAGACCTTCCTGATCCAGGACCCAGGAGCTTCAGCCAGTCTGCTGCCCCACCCAGTGCCCAGAGCTGCCCATTAAAGACCATGTCTGATGAGATGTGCCAGAGCCCAGTGCCGGGGGCCAGGTGCAGCACCCGCACAAGAAGTGTCACAGTTACCCTGGGCACTGAGTCCCAGGTGCCAGGAGCCTGTCTCTGAGCTGCCCTGTCCTCCTGTGTCCCGACTGCCCACTAGAGGGCAGCTCCCCGGGTGGAAGTGTCCATGGACTCCTCTCGGACCAGAAGGAGCTGTCACGGGAAAAGGGGGCAGGCTAGGGGGATGTGTAGCAGCGGCCCCTGCAGCTCAGATTCCCGCTGCCCCTGTGCTGGGCTCCTGAGGCCCCTGGCTGAGCTCTCCCATCCCCTTCCTCCCAGGATGCCACCCTCTGTCCACACCCTCCCTCAGGACCGCGGCCCCAAGCCCAGCTTCTCTTTGGCCCGCAGCGACCCCTGCCGGGCCCCCCACCCCCACCCCGCACTGGTCCACCTGGTGCCCCACAGGCTGGAGAAGGACCAGCTTCCCTCCTGCCCTGCCCCTCCCTCCACAAGCAGCCCAGGTGTCCACAGCACGGCCTCCCACCCGAGTGGTGTCCTAGCAGAGGCCAACTACTGCATGCCTTCTGCTGTCCCTCCGTGCAAAGAGCGGGACTCCCTCCCTGCTTCCGTACCTCCTGGCCCGTCTCCCAACCCCGTGTGCATCGAGGGCCTCTGACCCCAGCCCGGCTCCTGCAGTCCAGTCCTTTCTGGAGCTGCCTGCCTCTTTGCAGGCCACGCCCGACCCCCATGACCCCTCCGGCTAAGCTCCGCCCCCGCCCTGCCTTGTGTCCGCCCCCATCCAGTCCCTCCAGGCTCCGCTCCCCCAGCCCCCACCCTGCAGTCGAGCCTGGGCGTCCGAGGCCGCTGTTTCGGATCAAGGGGTGTCTATGGGGCCGTCTCAGCCTCCTTGCTCCCAGGCCCAGCACAGAGGGGTACCCCCAGCCCACCCTAACTCTCTTGAACTTCTCCCTAGCCCCTTCGGCACCAAACTGGGCTTCTCGGACCGTGAGCCTTCAGGGACCACCCCCCCCACCCCACACCATGCATACTGGGAACAGCCCCAGAGACCACGACGGCCACACTGCCCCAGGCCCCGCGGTAGTGTGGCTCAGGGCCTGGCCCCAAAGGAAGGGGTGGAAGATGGGAGAGGCTGCTGTCTGCAGTTCTCTCCGGGATAGTGTTGGGGGGGTCCCATGGCCGCCAGGGGGCAGCCACGGCCTGCTCACAAGGCTGCAGGAGGCGGGGTCTCTGGGCCGTGCAGGGTTAAGGAGGGGCCAGCGGCAGACCCCGGAGAGAAGGAAGCTCCCCTGCAGACCAAGGTCCAGCCCCTCTCAGCACGTCAGGCCTGTCTCCTCCGTGGGGTCCCCAAGCAGAAGCAGCCCTTAGGGCCCTGGCCCCTGCTCTCTCCCACCTTCATCAGCGTTACTGGGGCTGGGGGGTGAGTGGAGGGCATTGGCGGGGGTGAGTGTGTGAGGGCGGGTGTGTGGGTGTGATGAGGGTGCACGGTGTTCAGAGTGGGAGGGCGGGGCTCCCCCCAACTGCCCGAGCCGGCGGACAGGACATCCAGGTGCGTCCCTCCTTGACCACCTGCCCCTCCCAGGAGAATGTCCCTCTCAGCAGAACCTGCCAAGGTCACCTCAGCCCGTATTAATTTGATTAATAAAACTGTGCGTCAAGGAAGCCATTACACTCTAATCAGGGACGACAGGACTGGCAGGTCCTGTCCAGAACTCAGCAGCGTCCCCGCTTCCAGCAGCCGACCTGGACCCAGGAGGGGCTGGGGCCAGGAGAGAGCCACCAACTGCTTCTCCCCCAGGCTGGCGGGGAGGGCCCGTCCCAAAGCCCACACCCTCCTAGGCTGCCCAGGTGGCCTGGCTCCGGGCCCTCAGGCAAGCCAGGGCCTTTGTTCCCCTGGGTCAGGGGTGGCTGGACGTCGACCTCTCCAGGAAGCAAGGAAGTCTCTTTCCAGATGGGAAAGTAGGTGTTGAGCCAGGGGAACAAACCAGACGATGCCCCCAAGGAAGGTGGGGGCTCTGCCCGCGCCCTTCCAGCATCCTGTGTCCACCCTCACCCAGCACCCCGGAGTGGCCCGGCCCATCTGGTCTCCCTGGCACCTCCCTGGTGTCCCCAGACGGCTGAACCAGCAGCTGGTGGAGTCCTGGGCTGGCTCCAGGAGGCCTCGGGGATGAGGTCATGGACATGACTCTGGGCCTGGCAAAGCCCCCAGTGGTCAGCTGTGGGCCGACCCCCACCCAGAGGGAATACTGCACCGTCTCGGAGCCAGGACTCAGAACAAAAGGCTAGCCTGGCACCCAAAGGTGAGCATCACTACGCTCCTGCTTCTCGGACAGCAGCCTGGGGTCATGTCAATGCCTGGCCTGGCCCAGGAGGGAAGCCCGTGGCCAAGGGACTTCTCTGAGTGTGCTGGGAGCTGTCCAGGCTGTGCCCCAAGAGCCCCCGGGTCCTCTACACTGATGGGCTGGCTTGTGGGGTCCGCACACGAGCGGGTGCGCCTGTGAGGAGGCGTGTGCCTGCCTGCTTGTCCACTCTGCTCTGATGTGTCCAGGGGTGCTGTCTCTTTCCATCCACCTGCCCCCACCAGCCTCACTCTGCACTTGGCCTGTTCTCTCTGCCTCCTCCCTGGATTCTGGGCTGGGACTCACTCAGCCTTCCTCAGACACGGCCACGTCTCAGGGCCCGGTGTTAGCTCCCCACTCTCTGGTCCAGCCGCATCACGGTTGTCGCTCTGCTCCACATGGGCCGTGGGCCACAGATGGGCACCACGCCTGCTCCTCCGCGCCAGCGGCAGCAGGATACTGCCCTGTCCCTGTGCCCAGCACAGAGAGGGCCCACGGAGGACATGGAGAGCTGGGGGAGGGGCTGGGCAATGAGCACATGGATGGCCCCTGCGTGTGCTGTGCCGGCGACCGGGCCCCCTCCTCGGCCTGGCCCGGCAGGGACGTCTCACTTCCCAGGGCGGTCCTCCTCCGTGCATGGGGAGGTCGAGGTGAGCATGCACTGCGATCATTTTGCTTTGCCAACAGAAAACTGCCGAGAGGGGAAAAGGCAAACTCCGTTTCGCTTGGGTCAGCAGTGAGCCAGCACAGATTAATGTGCGGAGAGGCAGGCGGACAGACGGAGCCCCAAGGCGGAGGCAGCAGCGAGGGAGGGGGAGGGGGCAGGGATCAGAGGTGGGGCCAGCTGGCAGACCACAGCAGGGCCGCAGGCTTGGGGCCCTTCCTGGCTTCCTTCTCCCCACCAGGTTCACTCTCCCTGGGCTCCTGCCTCAGTTTCCACCTGCCCCTGATACCCCTAGAGGCAGGGTTAACCCAGGAGCCTCCAAAACAGGGCCCACATCAGTGCCACACACCAGCTGGAACCCCGCTAACCGTGACCACCTGGGGGTTTGCGCCCTTCACCCCACTGGACACCGGCCCCTGGGCTGAGCCACAGAAGGCAGCACTCAGGGATCCAGGGCCAGTCTGAGAGGTGCTCACAGGACAGTCACCGGCGGGGGTGGGCAGGACAGGCCAGGGCCCCAGGGATCCGGAAGTGGGGTGTGGGAGGTGCGAAGTGAGAGAAGCAGCACTTCTGAGCCTGAGCTCCGGGTGGGCTCAGCCCCCAGCGCCCTGAGCTCCGGGTGGGCTCAGCCCCCAGCGCCCTGTGCTCCGGGTGGGCTCAGCCCCCAGCGCCCTGTGCTCCGGGTGGGCTCAGCCCCCAGCGCCCTGTGGAGGAGGCTGGGGGTTACAGGTCTGTTGGTCGTGGAGGCCAGGAGGTAGGGCTGGAGCGCTGGGGCACCCCGAGCCCAGGACTCCTGGGGCACATTGTGTTGCCTGCACCCCAAGCCGGAGCCTTTGCTGGAGAGGCTGAACTTGCTGCCTGGCTGCAGGGGGCTCAGTGGTGGCCCCAGACATGCAGCCACCCAGAACAGTGAACGGGCCCCGGTTTAGGAAAAGGACATTTACAGGTGTGACCACTGAACGGTCTTCGGATAAGACCATCCTGACTGCTGGGATGGGCCCGAAATCCACCAGCGTGTTTCGCAGTAAGAGACAGAAGGGGTGAGGTCGTGTGAGGACAGGCCAGAGACTGGAGTGGTGAGGCCTCTAGCCAAGGACACCTGAAGACACCAGAAGGTGGAAGGGACCACGAATGGTCCTCTCTGACCTCCAAGCAAGCACGGCCCTGCTGCTCTGCCAACCCTTCAGTCTCAGACTTTTGGCCTCCAGACCTGGGAGAGAACAAGTTTCTAGCACTTTAAGCCTCCAAGTTCATGGAAATACAATAAGTCAACCTTCCTCAAGTCCCTGAGTTTCTGGACCTCAGCTTATCCTTTCGTAGCAGACGTGACCTGACAGGGCTCAGGCGCTGGTTTAGAGTGGTGGGCTCAGCTCCGTCGCTCATGAGAAACAACCCCCTACCCTGTTCAGGAAAGCCCGTCTCGCCCCCAGATTCTGAAACGTGTGGCTGGAGCGCTCAGCCACAATGACCTGAGCACGTGCATTTCCAGACTTCCAGCCAGAGACTGACCAACTCAATGAGACAGCCGCAGACACCCCTGACCCTGCCCCTCTCCCCCAGCCTTGGCATCCTGGGGGTGCGGAGCCTTCTGTGCTGGGCCCCAGGGGCTGTGTGCCTTCGGGGTGTCTCACAATCTCAGATGGGCTGTGGGCTCAGCCCCAGGCAGAGGAGAGGCCGTGCTAGCTGTGGCCAGTGAGCCCCAGGACCGCTGGGGTGGCTCAGAGCCTGCATGGAGCAGTGGCCAAGCCCCTGGCTGTGTGTGTTGGGGGGCTGAGGCCTGGGGGGCTCCCAGGCTTGGCCAGCAGCCCCACCCTGGCCAGGCAGCCTAGCAAGCTCTGCTCTGCTCCGGGGCCTGTGCATTCAGGCGTCCTGTGGGCGGGTTCACCTCACCGAGCTCCTGTGGGGACGGTGCATGCAGGTGTGGTCACCGCAGGTGAACTTGGGAGTCCTCACTGCGGATGTCTGAGGAGTCGAGTGCAGACCTGGGCCAGGGTCTGTGTGGCTCTAGCGGGGACACTTCCCCACTCACCCCCACGAGCCTCCGTCTCCCAGCCCCAGGGGGTGAGGACTTCCCCAGGCAATGCACCCCCACCTGCAGAGTGTCACTGGGCCTCCGCTTCCCTGCCGGTGAGCTCAGAGCCCTGCTGCAGGGGGCTGGGGGTCTGGCCCTGGTCCTGGAGGGGACGCGCCCACCACAACCCCTTTGCTCAGGACGTTGATTGTGTCAGCCAGGCCAGCGCGTGCTCACACACACAGCCACCCCCTGCCAGGCCCTGTGGACCCCAGGCTGGGTCCAGGCCCACAGGGAGCGCAGGAGGACACACCAGGCCTGGAGGGCGCAGTCACCCCGGAAATGCAGGAGGGCCCTCCTCACTCCGGGGACCCCCTCCAGGCTCCTGGGCTCTCAGAGGCCTCTGCCACCTGCTGCTGCTCCCCTCCCCTCCTGCCAGGACCTGCCTTCGCCACCGCCACCTGCCCCGCTTGCCCCACTGCTGCAGCCAGCGCTCAGACCAGCAGCAGCTCCACCTCTGTCTCACCAGCACCGAGGGCTCCACTGGCCAGCGCAGCGCCGCCTCCCCACTCGTCCCCACGGCCACCAGCACCGTCACCAGCATCCACGTCAGCACCCCCCACATGGCCTCCGTCAGCACCCCCGACCAGCAGCACCATCACCCCCATGGCCTCATGAGGGTCACCACCGACTCAGTCTCAATCCCCTCACTGGCCAGGACCCTCCAGCTCTAGAAGCCCCTGTCCAGGCCCCCCTTCAACACCGTCCCTTCCTCTGGACAGAGGACCCCGGGCTGGGGCCGGCTGATGTTGGGGTGATGGCGACAGGGATCAGAGGCAGCCACCAGGGCCCCACTCGGCTGGCCTCGCTGAGCTGGGCTCTGGGCACTAAGAGGTCAAGCTGGGCCTCCGCCTGGTACTCTGACCTACTGGGAGGCTGAAACAGGCGTCTCAGGGCAGTAGCGGAAAGAACACACGGAGCTCTGGGAGCCCAAGGGACCTCGACCCCCTGCCTAGTTTCAAGTTGGTCCTTCCAGGGACGGAGGTTGAGGAGAACCTAGACGGGGTGGGAGGCAGCAAAGAAAGGCAGCATGGAGCCAGCAGGGGCCGGGGGCCTGGAGTGGGGGGCAGTGGGGGACCGGGATTCATTCCACGAGCCAGGCCCCCACTGGAGGAGGGCACGACCTCAGGGCTGCACCCTGCTCCCGGAAGGCCCCTGGAGGCCCGGACCCTGAGGACTAGGATTCGCAATTCCGGGAGGACATTTGTGAGGCCGTCCTAGCTGGGTGTGGTGGGGTGGGACTCCAGGAGGCAAGCAGGTCGGGACAGGTCAGCTCAAGGAGACCCACTGGGCTTAGGCTGTCGGGGAACGAGGGGCATGTCCCGGGAGGCTGGGCATGGTCTGGGGCTGGAAGGGAGGGCTATGGGCAGGCCCAGGAGGTCTACCTTAAGCCTGGCAGAGGGTGGTTGGGCTGGAGGGGTACAGGACAGCTTGGAGACCCCACAAGAAGATGCAAGGGGGAGAATCTCAAGGAAGAGGAGGGAGCGGAGCCCGGAGCACTGTCAGGGAGCAGAGAGAGGAGCGGCCGAGCCAGGGAGGAAGAGAGGGGTCAGCTCCTCCCTGCCCCCAGGCCAGCCCTGCTCAGGCTGGATGGCTGCAGCTGCAGGCCCTGCAGACCCTGAGGTCTCTGGAGGATGGAACTGGGTTGAGTCCAGGAGGGGCAGGGACCCCTGCTGATCAGCAGCGCAGACCAGGCTGGGAGGCCGCCCTTTCCAGGCTGGGGTAGGAAGAGAATGGACGAAGCCTGGACAGGCCGCACTCGAGGTCAGCCCCTGGGGGTCAGAGGTCTAGCCTTGCCTTGACCAGGAGGAAGGCCTCCGCGGGCCTCCCTCCTGGGAGCGGGCCTCCTGCCTTGCTGCCCCCTGTCTCTCACACACTGCCTCTGCTCTCTCCTCCGCAGCCTGGGGCCTGCGGGTTGGGGGGGCAGTGCCTGAGGCCAACGCCCACCTGGGTAGGGAGCCCCGCAGGGTGCCTCCCTGGGCCCAGGCCTAATGCAGTATTTACCACCCCCAGGCTCCACGCTCCCCTCCCCCTCGGCCCCTGGACGGGTGAGCCAGACGTGCATTAAGACAAGAGTGACTTATCGAGCTGTCAGTGGGAGCGTTTTAAGACAGAATTATAGGGGAGAGGAAAAAGATTTTTACCAAATTAATGAAAAATCAATCTGGCCTCAAAAATCCATTAGCCTTCATAATGCGCCGGTTACAGGCGGAGCCGCACAATCCGATAGCAGCCGTTAAATACTGCAGCCCCCTCCCCCACTCATCACCCCTCGGTGCTTACTTCTGAGAATGACACCTGCCGCCCCGCCCCCCAGGCGTCCAGCCTCGGCCAGTCCACGGCTCCCACCCAGAGCCCCTTGGAGGCCTGCACCCTGGACCACTGTCCAACTGGGCAGGCCCAGGGGTCCCCCAACAAGACCCAGGGCTCCCTGGGGACTGAGTGAGGTGGCAGTATGGTGAAGAGGGGGCAGACGGGATGGGGGAGGTTGGCTGGGAGTGTGGGTGACGTCGGTGTCCACACAACTGGCCGCGCGGGCAGAAGGCAGGCTGCGGTGGGCCAAGGCTCAGTGTGTTGTGGCCATACAGGTCAGTGTCACCCGGAGGGTGTTGCCAGCTGCTGAGACGGGCTTGTGCTGTGCCGATGAGGAGGCCCCACCAGCCCAGGTGCTTTGCTAATTGCTGAGCCCTGGGGTGGGCGTGCTGGGCCCAGGAGGATGGGGTGGGCCTGCTCCTGGGAGCTGGCTCCTTTGGAGGCAGGTGGAGCGCCTGGCTCTCCTCCCCCAGTGGGCTCTGTCACTGCACGGAGGCCACAGGGCCCCAGGCTTGGGGGCAGCAGGAGGCTTCTGGCTGACCCCAGACCCAGGTGTGACCAAGGGGCCTCCTTCCCCAGCAAGAGAAGGTGGCCCGTGGCGGGAGGTCTGTCGTGCCCACCAGGGGCCTGCACTGGGCCAGGAGGCCAGATTGATTGACTTTCCATTAAATTGGCAAATCTCTCTCGATTTCTCCCCTCTCCTGGAACCCTGCCTTGAAACGCCGCTGGTCTAACAGCCGCATCCGTCAGCAGCCCGGCTCCCTCTGACCCTCCCAAGAGGCGCAGTCAGCACCCTCCTTTCACCGTGTCCCTAGAGGGGCGCCCTCAGGTCTGACCTCAGTCGGGCAGGACCCCCGGGAAAGCCCAGGGCCCAAAGGGCAACCCCCTCCCCTGGTCCTTTTCCTCGGGGCCCCCACCCAAGCTGCTCCAGTGACGGCCACACACCCCTGCCCTGTGCTCCCCGACTCTGCCCCTGCCCCACCCGGATTGTGTCTTACAGTCTTTGCTGGAGCCTCGACTCTGAGCTGTCAACCTCCTGCATCCTTCTGGGGGTCTGCTCACCTCACTTGTTCACCATCAATTCATTCGCATGCTCTTGACCATCCTGGGGGCTTGCCCTGCCAGTCCCCGCTGCCCAGATGGGGCTCAGGCCTGGTCCCTGCCCCTGAGAGGTGAGTAGGGAGGCCAGGCAGGTGAGCAGAGGGCCCACAGGGTAGGGTAGGAGGCTGAGCTGGGGGGGACAGAGGGGTCCGGCCCCCAGGAGGGTCTGGGGGCAGACGTGGTGCTGGCTGGGGTCTCACAGCAGGTGTGGAGGACAATGGTGCGTGGCCAGCTGGGCAGGGGGAGCCCGGGGTGGGGGCAGCTGGAGAAACCCCTTGGGCCCTGCACCCAGCCCCCTGCCCCTGGGGCTCACTGCCGAAATGGGTCACACTCAGGGGTCTTCCCACCATGAGGAGCCCCAGGGGGTGACCTCCCCGGGACCTGAGCAGAAGGGCGGCGGGCAGCACCGGTCCCCCAGCCCCGCAGAGCCCCAGCCCCTCACCCACCGGCTGGAGCCAGACAGTCAGACGGGCAGTGGCGGGCTGTGGTCTTATGGATCAAATCCCAATTCATTAGCGGTGTAAGTCCGGGCGGGAGGGCTGGTGTGGGCAGGGGGCTGAGACCACGTCTGCGGTTTTCCAGGTGGCCTGGCCGCCTGGCTCCAGAGGCTCCCAGACCTCATCGAGGGAGCCTGCTCCCAATAATCAATCGGGGGTGGCGCTTGCCAACATGAATCCCTCAGACCACGGGCGGCCCAAGGTGACTCGAGCCTGGCCTGGCCTCTGCGGGGCGCGTGGGGCGGCACGGGCCGGGTGCTCTGTCCTGCGGCTCCCTCTCTGTCTCGGGTGCCCTGGTGGGGGGTGGGGCTCTGCTCCCTTTTTCGCCCCCTCCCCCGCCTCCAGTCCCTTGGCTGCCCCCTCCTGCTCTGGTTCTTGCGATCACACCCCTCCCTCCCCGGGGGGGCACCATCAGTTCTCAGGCCTGTGCCTTCTCATACCTGGGCAGGTCTGGGGGCCCAGAACCAGTCAATGCAGGAGGGGGCCAGGCCCCCCAGGTCACAGGGCCCCACAGAACAGGCTGGCAGTGTGCCTGCTAGGGTTCAGAGGTCACAGCCGAGTTTCCACTTGGCCCGGTATCAGGAGTGTCTGGTACCCCGGCCAGGGCCAGCCCACTGGCCAGGTCTAAGCTATGCCCATTGGGATGATGCCAAAGCAGCCTCAAAGATGCCCCGACCTCAGGGTGGACCCAGCAGAGTGTGGTGGGCATGAGGCAGGCGGTGAGTCTGGACCTCCATGTCCCCCATAACAGTGCACCCAGCCACACCTCCCCAGGGCCCAGACTGGCCAGCATCCTCTGATCAATGGCCAGGCAGGACCTGACATCCCGAGCCGGGGCTGGATCTGCTGACCCAGGCCGGCCGGCTCCGTCCTGTCCAATCAGTCGATAGCGGAACATCCCGTGCTGTGCTGCTCTCAGTCCCCCAGGGATCCTCGGCCCTCAGAGACCCTCAGGAGGATGCCAGCCGGGACTACAGCCACAGCGGGCAGGCCCTGGGAGCCAGGTGGTTGGGTGGGCTGTCAGCTGCAGGCTCCTGGGCCCCTCCACCCAAGCCGTCTCCCTGGTGGCCTCCAGGGCCCAACAGGGTGGCCCCCTCAAGCCACCTGGGGGCCTCTGCCAGGCCTTGCCCCCAGGCCTCCTGCAGGGCTGACCTCCCACCTCTGAGGCATTGCCTTGTGGGAAGAAGAGCCTGGCAAGAACTTAAACTCCCACCAGGGCACTGGGAGGAATTCCTGGGCCAGACCACTCAGTTTAAAGAGCTTTCCTATTTTTGGCCGGACCATGTGGCATGTGGGACCGAAGATCCAACTCACGCCCCCTGCACTGGAAGGGTGGCGTCTCAACCACTGGACTACAGGGAAGTCCTGGAGGAGCTCCTAGGACACAGCTGTCTCAGGGGCCGTAGAAGGACGAGTCCCCGTCACTGAGCTGCTCAAGACAGGGCCAGTGAGAGGCCCCTGGCAGACAGCTGGGGCCCTGCCTGCTCAGACGGCCGCCTCCTCTGTCCCTGAGGGCAGGTCTGAGCCCTCACACAGCTCGCACACCACGTCCTGCACTTCCGTGAGCAGCTCGCCCGTCAGGCGGAGCTTCCTGCCCTTGGAACAGGGGCTCCAGGAGGAGATTAGCCAGCCTGGGGTCAAGCCTGGACCACCAAGGGGCTGCCAGCCGGTGAGGACTGGGTCGCAGCTGGGGCCATGGTGTGGTCGGTCAGAGGTTGTGGGGTGGGCAACCTCAGACAGCAGCCCAGGGCCCCTCAACCAGCAGGAGCACCACCTTCTTCCCTTCGACCCACAGTGCCCCGGGTGGCCTAGCGACCTTTTCACTGCAGTGCTGGCCCTCCAAGCCCTGGACCTCGACACAGGTGTTCAGGTTGGGGCTGAGCCTGAGCTTCTGTTTTAGTGCCCAGAGAGGTTCTGAGACCTGTCCAGTGTCACACAGTACTTGGGCAGTCAGTGGGCCTAGACACTCACCTCTGGGTCTGTTCAGGCAGCTGGTTAGGATCTGACTGTGAGCCCCAAAGGGCAGGCCCACCCTCTGTCTGCCACCACACCCCCTGCCATGAGCAATCCCCACCTCGGTGCAGAGAGGAGGCAGGAGGAGGCAAGGCCAGGCCCCTTCGCTCTCTGCCCTGGAGGGAGGTTGTGTGGAGGCCGCACCCAACGGCCCCCCATGGCTGACTTGGCATGGGGACTGGGGTTTACCTGTTCTTGGAAGCAGAGTTTATGGATATTCCTGAAGCGGAAGGTCCATCAATTATCCCCGGAACACGGCCGTTTCTCTAACTGGGAGAACATGCAGTTTTCTGCACCTCGGAAGAGACGCCGGGGTGGATCGATCGCTAAGCGAGCACCATCTAAATCCTCCCTGGGCTGGCGGCCTCGCAGGCAGCTGGCCCCCTCCCCGTGGGACCCCCGCACTGCCAGGTCAGCAGCCCCCACCTCCCGCTGCTTGACAGGGCAACAGCCGTGACCCATGAGATGGCCAGTCTCAAGTGCCCCCCTCCCCTGGCCTGAGGACCCCCCACCTGCCCTGTGGACACAAGCCTGTGGGTGACACGGGGATCCAGTGAGGAGCACCTCGGGGGTCGGGCCTGCCCTGTCCCTGCCAGGCATCCAGGTGGTCTCATGCCAGGGGGAGCTGCCTGCCTGCCCTGCCCAGAAGGCTGTGGATTAACTGCAGAATTGAAAAACTCCAGTTCAGTTCAGTTGCTCAGTTGTGTCTGACTCTTTGCGACCCCATGGACTGCAGCATGCCAAGTCCATCACCAACGACCATCTAAAAGTTGGCTTGCTTTTTATCATGACTGCAGTAACCGGTGTCAACAAGAAAACGCCCGTCCCCCAGCAGACCCTCCTCTGCCCCCATCCCCAGCCCCGCTTCCTGCAGCCCCAGCGTGGGTCTTAGCCTCCACCACAGGGACAGTGGGTAGTCTCCTGAGCCTGGGCCTGTCCTGGGGGGGCTGCACTCCCAGCCTGGCCTGGAATACCACCTGCCCCCCTCCCCCACCCCACTTGCATCCCCCAGGCTCCCTCGGCCACTGCCGCCCCACCCAGGACATCCTCAGAGGAGGGCCTGCTGGGCCCAGGAATAGAAGGAAGAGGTGAGGTGCACAGACCCCTTAGTAAGGACTCCGTGGCCAGGTGCCGGGCGTGGGTGTTGAGGGCATGGGACACGGTGCACTTAGATTTTTCTCAAATCACATTAAAATATATTTCACATAAATCTCTGCATCTGAGCCATTATTACGAGCACAGCTCAGTGGTATGAAGCACATCTACCTTGTTGCACTATCTGCACCACCACCAGGCTCCAGAACTTTCTCACCGTCCCAAACCAAGACTCTCCCCGCCTAAAAGGCCACGCTGGGCCCCAGTGAGGGGCAGGCTTCACCCTGGGAGGGTAGGGAAAGCCAGGGGGACCTTTTGGGTGGAGGCATCAATGGAGGCGGCGCGGGGGAGGCGGGGCGGCGCAGTGACTACAGTCCAGCAGCAAACTGGTGTCCCCAGGCGGCCGGAGGCCCAGAGGGTTTTTACCATTCCTGAAGCCCTTGGTCAGCTACAGCACTGAGCTCAGCATCCCCGTGTGAGGCTGGGAGGGGCCTCGTTACTCAGCTCCCACCCCCTCCTCCCCCTCAGGGCCACTGGAAGAGCTGTTAGAGACGGTGAGGCCTGTCCTGTGGGACTTCAGACACCGGTTCCCAGCCCCGCCTGCCAGGCCGGAACTGCCTGGCTCTTGGGGGCCCTGTTGGAGGGCAGGGCCAGATCGGAAGCTCCCCCAGCCTCCTCGATCGTATTTGTCAAGGGGCCCATTAGCTGCTGACAGCCACTTCCCCGGCTGCCCGTCTTGGGGCGGGGCCGCGGCCCCCAAACCCCCATCAATCACCGACCCTGGGGTCTGCATCCCCCACTGCCTTGGCCTGGGCCGAGGGCCCTAAATAAGACTATTTGTCTGGGAAGGACAGGGCAGCTTGTGCAGAGGTGGCAGCTTGTGCAGAGGTGGCAGCTCCCAAGCCTGGAGGGGCAGCATCAATGGCCACCCCGCCCCTCAGCCCCGTGCTGGCTGGTGGACAGAGCACGTGCCCCACCCTTGGGGAGCCAGGGTCAGGCTGGCTGCAACCCCACCCCTCATGGCCCACCCTCTGGAGGGGGCCCGAGGCTGACCCTGTGGATCTCCAGGCCTGTTTTTGCCCATCACCCAGGCTAGAGGGTGCATGGGAGCCAGTCAGAGCCCAGGAGGGTGCAGCCGCGAGTCCTGTTAGGCTGACAGGCCAGGCGTGGACGCAGCAGGAGCAAGGAGCCACTGGAAACGTCTGGCCGCTGGCTCCTCCTGCGGAGGCTGGGTGCAGGCCTGGGTGCAGGTGATGGCATGGCCGGCCCAGCAGTTGCCTCCAGTTCGGGCCTGCCCGGCAGGCTGTGGTTTATTTATATGACGAGATTTATTTATTTATAGGGCTCCCCCTGGGCGGTGCCCAGCTGTGGACTGGGAGCTCCCGGCCGCTGCAAGGCCCTGAGCCCCAAGTTCCTCAAGGACCGGCTGCAGAGGGCCCACTGCAAAGCTGGCCGATGTCCATCCCCCACCGGGAAGCAGTCCTAGAGTGGTTGGGGAAGCAAGGGCCGCAGGTTGAGGGTCACCGAGGGGTGCTGGGCCACGAGGCTGACAGCAGCCCTCCAGAGCCGCGTTTCTGGAGCACCACGCCTGACCACTGGCAGCTGCTGGTTGCCCTCCTGGTCATGACTGCAGGAGGCTGGTGGAGATGAGTGGGCCTGGGGGTGGGGCAGCCTGGACCCTGCCGGGCCTTGCGGTCACAAGACTTCCCTCCTGCCTGTCCAGGGGCTCCCCTTCTCTCCAGGGTCTTCAGGTAAAGCACAGGACCCCACCAGCATACACACTTTACAGAGGCTATGAATACTCTTTGGTATAAGTATTTCCCAAATCAGGAAGGGATATACTTATACTCAAATGAAGTTGTTGATCTGAAATCTGATTATGGCCAGGCCTCTTGGG
Source organism: Ovis canadensis (assembly GCF_042477335.2). Lineage (NCBI taxonomy): Eukaryota > Metazoa > Chordata > Mammalia > Artiodactyla > Bovidae > Ovis > Ovis canadensis. The sequence goes on along the minus strand of NC_091253.1, from coordinate 24,320,728 downwards.
ATTTTATTTGCTGAATCTGGCTGCCCTCCAAACACTGGACGGCAGCTGCCCAGACACCCTGAGGGGAGAAGCAGCCCCACCCCGCAGAAGAGCCGAAGAAGGGCCCCAGGGATGCCGGGCCAGACCTGCCCTGCCCGCCTCCTCCTCACATTTCAGCCTCCCATTTGCCCTGTGCCCGCCCCCTCCACCGTGCCTGGATTAATTTGGGAAGGATAATGTTTATATTAACCGTTCATTTATCGATGTCTTCTTGCTACGTCAATAGCCAAATTTATTGTCTCACAAGATGGGCCTTATTGAGCCGTGTACGCCCCTCCCCAGCCCTGGGTGGACAGACGCTATCGATATGCAGACGGCTGACCTTGGGCCTGCCCATCTCTGCTGGGGGCTTAGGGTCTCCCTGGAGAGGCTGCAGGAACCAGAGAAGAGCACCCCTAGACCCCACCGTCGTTGCGGCCCCTTCAGCAGTCAAACCTTCCCTCCTAGGCGGTGGTGGAACTGACGACAGGCCACGGCTGGGACCCAGGCAGGGGGAGGTCAGAAGCTCAAAGAGATGGGGGACAAGCCCATTGGCACCTGCTGGGTGATGAGGAGGTGGGCAGGAGACAGCTGAAGGCCTCAGTGCAGAGTCACACGTGGCTGCTCGAGGCAGAGCCTGTGCAGTGGGGTGGGGCGGCCAAGGCAGGGAGGGAGCAGAGATGCCAGGGGTGCCTGAGAACTGGCCCCGCCCTGACACCCCTGACAGGGTCGTGTAGACGGCTGGGTTGTGTAGACGACTGGTGAGGACCCGTGGGTCAGCACAGAGGTCCTGTGCAGACTGGGGCGTGTGCAGGTCATGCCCACTGCCAGCTGAAGGGCAGACCAGACCCCCAGGGGCCCTGAGCTTCCCCACATTCCAGGCTTGCCCTGGTCCCAGGGGTCAGGGTGGGCACTTGTCCTCCTGTCTGTAGGGTCCTGTGGGGCTTACAGACAGGAGTCTTCCTGTCGCGGAAGCTGCCAGTGCCAGGGTCCTGAGCAGGAGTGGGCAACAGGCTGGGGCCAGGGGCCAGCGGGGGAGGCTGCCCGGGTCAGGGTCAGCAGGGGTCGGGGGTGGCAGGTGGTTCTGGTATCTTCTGAAAGAAGGCATGAGAGAGGAGCGGTCTGGTGGCTGTTGGGGAGCAGAGTTGCTGGGGGGCTGCTTCTGCTGGAAGCCCACCCCGCCCTGAGCCCCTCCCAGGTCTCCCTCCCCCAGCCCTGCACTGTGATGCCAAGGGCTCACTTGTGGGCGGCAGGTGGTCGGTGGGTCCAGGACAGCATGGTGCTGACCAAGATGCCTCCCTGAGTTAGAGCCTCCCGGGGGGACAGGGATGATCAGCTCGTCCGAGGAGCAGGGCCTAGAGGTGGGGAGAGACAGGGGCTGGGAGGATGTATGGGTCCCCTTGGGGCAGGTGGGCCCCAGCTCCTCAGAGCCCTCCATCCCTCCACGCCAGGCCCCACGTCATTTTGCTTTCTCCTTTGATAGCTAGCTAGACAGGTGTAAATATAGAAATAAAATTAATAGACTTTGGAGGGAATTCAGTGGTTAGGAGGTGCTTTCCCTGCCATGGTCTTGATTCAGCCCCTGGATGGGAAACTAAGTTCTCACAAACACAGAATTAATAGACCGCTTTTGAGCTTTTTCTTTTTTGGCTGCACCGCACAGCATGTAGGACCCTAGTTCCTCCACCAGGGATGAAGCTTAAGTCCTCTGCACGCAAGGCAGATCCTTAACCACTGAACCACCAGGGAAGTCGCTCTGAGCATTTTTATATTTATGGAAAAGTGAGCAGGAAGTAGAGTTTCCGTGTACCCCCTCATCCCTCCCCACCACACCCCTGGTGAACACGGATCCTTTCACTGTCTCCGTTGTTTTGCCTTTTTCAAAACTGTCATAGAGACTGAATCACACAGTAATGTAATTAGATCAGCTCTCTCGTTTAGGGACACGCGTTTAGGGTCCCTCCATGTCTTTTCATGGCTGACAGATCTTTTTTTTTTTTCTTCCTTTTTTGTAGCCTTGAAGAAATCTCTCTCTCCTTTTTAAATTGAAGTGTAGCTGATTTACAATAGCAGGTTAGTTTTAGGTACGTGTAAGAAAAGTGATTCTGTTTTATATATATATATATACCTTTTCAGATTCGTTTCACTTATAGGAAATGAAGTATAAAATACTGAGCACAGTTCCCTGTGTTATACAGTAGGTCCTTGTTGGTTATCTGTTTTATATACAGCAGTATGTGTATGTTAATCTCAACCTCCTAATTTATCCCTGCTGATAGCTCATTTCTTTTTCCATTAATACTCCATTGCCTGAACGGACCACAGCTTCCCCACTAACCTACTAGAGGACCGCGTGATTACTTTCAAGTTTTGGCAGTTATGAAGGTGCGGGTCTTGCTCAGATGTAAGTTTCCAGCTCATTCTGGGTAAACACCAAGGAGCAGGATCCCTGGATGCTATGGTAAGAATATATTAATTTTGTGCGACACCACGAAGCTCCTTCTAAAGCGGTTGCCCCACTTTGAATCACCCCCGGCGATGGACTGGGGGGCGCCACTGCTCCACACGGGTACCTGTGGTCAGTGTTTCCTCTTTATTTCCAAATAATGCGTGAATGTGGCTCTCTTGGTTTTGCAGCGTTAGTCCTCCCAGACAGCCTTCCTCCTCAGAACAGTGGGGGGTCTCCAGGCCCTTATCCTGCTCTGCCCACATCCTCAACAGTGCCAGCTGTGGTCACAGCGGGTCCTTACTGCGGCAGTGTAGACCTGTCCACAGGTGACACTGTGCGTCCCCCAGCTTCCTGGAGCCAGTTCCCCCCACCGGGGCTCCATGCCCGCGGCGACTCTCAGCAGCGCGACGCTTTCACGGCCTCCCGCAGGCCAGTCCTGGACCTTCTGCCTGCAGGGCGTCCCTCGACCCGGGATGCCCTTGCTGCTCCTGTGGCTGCCCCCTGGGCCTCTCTCCTGTGCCAGATTCCCTTCCCTGGGGACCCAGTCTTCCTCCTCACTGCTTTTCTCTCACAGCTGCTGTCTGCTCACTTCCCGAGGAAGTACCCTGAAAGGCAAACCTCCGGGGACTTGGCACACCTTAAATTGCCCTGATTCTACACCCCACTGTGAGGCACAGCCAGCCCACACTCTGGCTGGAAGCCAGCTCTGGGGGACACGCTCGGTCTTCTGGCTCCTCCCCTTCCGATTTCCTTCGTTGCCTGTGACCTGGGCCACCTCTGCCCTGGTCTCCAGATGTTCTCTTTGTCCTAGGGTTGGGGAATTTCAGACTGATGTTGGCCTCTTTCCACCAGATGTCATGGTCCAGGAGTGAGACGTCTCATTGCCCACAAGCCCTGACAGGCAGCACGGGACCCCTGCGAGGATCCCACCTCTCAGGACAGAAGAGGGTGCCCCCTCCCCATGCAGCCGTGCCCCTTGCCTGCCCCCACTGCCTCGGCCGTCCAGCGGGGGCTGAGGGAGACTGCGGAATAGGTGGGCAGCCAACTGGATGCCCAGGCAGGGCAGGGGCTGGGAACCTGATGTCCTGCTTGGCAAAGGGGAGGCTAGGGCAGGCTGGAGGCTGCAGAGATGCCCCCACCCCCGGGCTGAGGTCACCTTCCAATCTCAGCCAGCTGCATTATTCATGTCGCGGCGGAGTGACCTGAAACCCAAGCCCACGGCTCCAGTTCCCTCTGCAGAGCCCAGGGCCTGGCAGGAGGGCCGGGAGGACTGGCCCACTGAGGAGCGCCATCACTGGCCAGAGCAAGGGCGAGGGCAGGGGTGGGTGTGGGTGCTGCCCACAAGAATGTGCCCAGGCCGTGTCCTCCCCATTCCCTGGCCTCTCTGCCCCAGCTACAGGTCACCTGCAAGGTCACCTCCATGTCACCTCCCCAGGAAGCCCTCTCCGACACTGTCCCTCCACCGTCCACAGCCCCTGTGATCCAGCCATGTGAACCTGGCCCCTGTGAGTTTGGCCCCAAACCCTGAAGGCAAATTCTGGGCAGGTCCTTGGCCCCTTGGGGTCCCCAAGACTCCTGGTAATGGGTGGGCACTGTGGCGGGGGCCCCCTTAACCACACGGGGTCTGGGGCCCCTACAGAACAAAGCATCTGGGGGACAGGAGCCCGCAGCCCTTCTCAGTCTCTCAGCGTCTCCCTCCCACCGACACGTTGTGATAAATATTATACACTTCACTTTGGTCAAATAGATCTAATTAGGGAAACACTGAGCTGAATTTCGTTGCTTTGAGAAAATAAAGCAAATGCAGGCCGGAAAGAAATTCTATTTATTTTAATAAAAGTGCATCAGGCCTGGTGGTTTTTAAAAGAAGGCCACACCCTACAGCCCCTCGCAGGTCCCCACAGCAGCCATCTGCCTCCAGTGCAGGCATCCCACCCTCGAACGCCACTCTCAAACCCTCCAGACCCTTCTGCAGTCTGAGCCCAGAGACCTCGCCCACTGTGCACGGCGGTCTCTGGGCTGCAGCACGCCCACGCCTGTCCTTCAGTCTCCACCCTGCCTGCCCCATTCTCCTCGAGGACCACAGCACAGTCTCCTCCAGTGCCGGAGCACCAGGCCCTCTGCGGATCTCCCACCGCCCACCCCTCACGTGTGGCCACACACACACACACACACACCGCCGAGCCTGGCCCACCACACTCAGCACTGAGCCCACCCAGGGCAGACAGGAGGCCAGGGAGCTCCCTTCGGAGCAGGGACCCAGTCGGCTGGCGTGGGCAGAAACCGTGCCGCTCTCCCAGCAGCCCCTCACACACCTGCCTCCACCCCAGGGCGGCTTCAATTATCCACAAGCCAGCCAGTTCCTGGGACCGCCACCTCCTTCCAGAAAGCTTTCCCAGCCCACCGCCCACCCCTCATCCCCAGGGGAGAGGGCAGGAGGCGAGGCCGCTCACAGCAGACCTAGGCTCCAGGGCTCCAGCCCTTGCTCTGCCCTGCCTGCTGCCTGCCCCCAGGAGCCATGACCTCTTTGGTCTCCAGCGCCCCCTTCCCAACCCAACTGGGGGCCTCACAGGGGCTCACAGACTACAAGTCTGTGCTCAGACTGTGCTCAAGACAAGTGCTCAGGTGGCCGCAAGAGTCAGGGGACCTGCCTCCCCTGGACCCTTAGAGACAGCCCATAGGGGCAAGGCCAGTGCCCTAGGACCCCCGCCCCGTCCTGTGTTTTGAGGCTGTGTGCCCACCCCCACCGCCCCATACCCCCCATCCTCATCTGGGGGCAGCCAGCCTGGAAGCAGCTAAGATGGCCCACCATCCATGCCCTGAGGGTGGGTGCCCTTTTAGCTGGGTCCTTGGTGTGGGGGTCCCCATGGGACAGCCCCCAGGAAAACGGGTGCTCTTCACCTTCCGACAAGGAGACAAGGGTGCTGGCGGTAACAGTTCAGCTGGGCCTCAGAGAACTCTTCGTTGCTGTATTTCTGTCTTTAAACCTCTGTTTTCTACCTGGTCTTTGGATGTCCTGTATGTGTACGGGCTGTCTCTTCGGTCCTGTCTGACTCCTGGCGACCCCATGGACTGTGGCCCACCAGGCTCCTCTGTCCATGGGATTCTCCAGGCAAGAACACTGGAGTGGGTTGCCTTTTCCTCCTCCAGGGGGTCTTTCCCACCCAGAGATCGAACCCAGGTCTCCCGCATTGCAGGCAGATTCTTTACCGTCTGAGCCACCAGGGATGTAGTGTACATCACCTCAAATCATCATCCGGCCCCACGCCCTGCCACCCAGAGCAGGAGTGGGGAGCGAACAGCTCACCTGGGCCGCAGGGGCAGCCCGGGGCAGGTGCCAAGGCACAGAGGCAGGCAGAGCCCGCGGGGGGATGCGAGGAGCAGGGAGAGCCTGCTGGAGAAGGCGAGGGACTGGGAGGGCTCGAGGGTGGGGTCCCGCGGGCTGGTCCCCGGCCGCCCTGGGAGCCCCGGCCGCGCGTGCGCACTGGAGGCCCGGCCCGGTGCTGCGCAGCTGCGACTTGACAGCTGCGCCCTCCCGCGCGTTCCCACCTCGCCGCGCCCGGGCGCGTCGGGACAGCCGCGGGCACCGGCGGTGGCAGCTCGTCGTGTCACCTCCCTTGCCACCCGCGCGGCGCAGCGGGCACGCGGCCCCTCCAGATGCGCGGGGCCCGGGGCGTCCTTGGTGGAGGCTGGGGTCCGCCCGGAGCAGCGCCATCTGACGCCCCCTGCATCCATCCTCCCCACCCTGCGCGCCGCCATCTGTCTGCGGTGGAGCCGAGCTAGGCCAGGGGCCAGAGCCGGGAGGGCGCCCCGGCCGCTCCCCACGGCCAGCCGTCCCGGCCCCCCGGCTCGGCCCAGGTGACGCCCCTGAGGCTGGGGCGAAGCAGGGCAGGGAGGGTGTCGAAGCTGCGGTGCCCAAACCTCTGCGGAGCCGAAAGAGGAGCCCCTGGGACCCTCCTAAGGACTCCGCTCTGGGGCCTCCTCGGGTTCAAACACGCCTGCCTGCTGTGGCCCTCACGGTGTCCCAGGTCCTGCCCCCACAGCCCCCAAGCCGGCTCCAGCTCTCCAAGCGCTCCCTCCAGGCTCCTCGGGTTGGACCCTGAGTGCCCTTCACCTCTAGTGAGCGACCTCCGACCTCCGCAGCCCTGGAGCCGCGAGGAGCCTGGGGGGACTTCACCGCTGGTTCACTCTGCGTGGCCCCTACTCAGGACCGCTAGCGGGGTCCCCCTGGCCCCTGGGGCCATGCCGCCTCTCCTCGCCTTGGAACCGGGCTGAGCAGCAAAAAACCCCGAGGGGGGCTGGCCCCACTATCCCTAGAGGGAGGGTCCCCATCACCCGCCACTGTATTCACAGATAAGGCCACAGAGGCCTCGAGGGGGTGTGGCCATCCTCTGGCCGTCCCACCCTCTGCACCTGCCCATTGGCTCCTTCAGGGAGAGGGCGGGTATGGTCCTCCCGCCTTGGGGCAGTGGGAGGGGAATCCGCCAGGCCTGACAGTATAGGGCAGGCACTGTGGGCTGGAGGAGGGCTGCAGGAGATATCTCAGAGAGACCCGATCCTTGGGCTCCCCGCCCCGCACCTCCAGCCTTTCTTCTCCCCTCTCCCTGCCCCCTCCCCGTTTCTTTTCCCTTTTTGATCTTATTTGGTTGTGTCAGGCCTTAGTTGCAGCATGTGGGCTCCAGTTCGCCAATCAGGGATCAAACCTAGGGCCCCTGCATTGGGAGCTCAGAGTCTTATCACTGGACCACTGGGAAGTCCCTCTTCTGATTTCATCAGTCTTCCCACTCCTCACCCTGGGTCCACTCAACCCGATGACCTTGTGGGGAAGTGGCCACTCAGAGAAGATGGGCTGCAAAGGTGTGGGGGTCTGGCCAAAGTCACCTGCCTGTCAGGCCACTGGATCCCAGTCCCTGTAGGTTTGTGGCTGCTTGGAGTGAGGGAAGGGAGAGCTGGTGGGCAGAGGAGCCCAGGGGTCACAGATGGGTCAGGACCCTAGAGAGGGCAAGGGCCCTGCCATGCGGTGTTGGCATGCTGCCCTTGTGGCCAAGAGCTGTGGTCAGGGTTGTGGCCAGGAGCCTGAGGACACGTGTTCCCTGGGAGAGCTGTCTCCAGAGAGAGGGACTCCCTGCCACTGGGCAAGCTCAAGTCCTTTGGGCAGGGGTGCTGAGGTGGAGAGTGGCAGGGGCCCGATCTGTCCGAAGTGGTTGGAGAGGGACAAGAGAGGCCCAGGGCCAGGGCCAGGGCCGACCCAGGAGACGCAGGGAGCAGAGCGCTAAGGACAGGACCTGAAGCCTAGGGCTGGCCTGAGGGTGGGGCCAGCCTGGGAGAGCCAGAGAGCGGCCCAGCGGGGAGGAGCGCCCACTGCCAAGGTTGCCCTTCACCCTCCTCCAGGCTCAATCAAGCTGCTAATTAGCATCCTGACCACTCAATTAATTAGGCTGTGCGTGCTTAATTATGACAGAGTGCCTGGCGGGGTGGGGCAGCGTTATCAGCCTGGGCCCCCCAGGAGCTGAGGTTTATTGACCAGAAAAGACACATGAGGAGACCCTGGCAGCAGGGGGTTGCCGGGTGAGTGAGGGGTCGGGGAGGCAGGAGCCCCTCAGCCCTGTGTGTTGGGGGGCAGCCCCATGTCCTTAGCCCAGTTCCCACCCAGGTCCCTGGGTGACCCTTTCCACACCTCTAGTCCCTGATGTCATCTCAGGCAGGGTGGATGTGTGGCCTGGAGTTCCCGGAGTGGAGGCCACACCCATGCCCAGCCCTCTTCTCTTGGGGCCTGAAGCAGGTGTGTGCCCACGCCAGCCAGGTCACCTGGCATGCTCACCCCCAATCCGTCTGCCAAGCTGTTCAATTTATGATGGACCGCCAACCACAGTAGCAAGGCTCATGGCCCTCCCAGACAAGCCCAGCCCAGAGACTACTGTTCTATGGGCTGCCGCTGCTGCTGCTAAGTCACTTCAGTCATGTCCAACTCTGTGCGACCCCATAGATGGCAGCCCACCAGGCTCCCCCATCCCTGGGATTCTCCAGGCAAGAACACTGGAGTGGGTTGCCATTTCTTTCTCCAATGCATGAAAGTGAAAAGTGAAAGTGAAGTCGCTCAGTCGTGTCCGACTCTCAGCGACCCCATGGACTGTAGCCCACCAGGCTCCTCCATCCATAGGATTTTCCAGGCAAGAGTAATGGGGTGCCATTGCCTCCTCCGGTTCTATGGGCGACAACAGTCAATTTGGCATTAGTTTTCCTCAGAAATGACAAGAGGTTGTGTCTTAACTCCCAACTAGATGGTCACGAATCTAGCAAGGTCCACAGCAGACACTGATGGTCCCTGATGCCGTGGTGATGGTGGTGATGGTACTGGTGGTGGTGATGGTCACGGTCATGGTGGTGATATTGGTGATGATGGTGATGATGGTCACAGTAGAGGTGATGGTGAGGTGAGGGGCCCTGACTTGGGATGCTTCTTACAGGCTTGAATGACACGTGTCTTGAACACAGCCTGGCAAGGCTGAGGGAAGGTGCCCTTGTCTAGGAAAAGCAGCGCAGGGTGTGGGCCCCAGGGACCTGGGCGGATGTTCGGTGGGCTCTGGGCTGCTTCTGGCTCCTGACCTCACCGTCCATGTGGGGAAACCCAGAGTAGACCTCCGTCTGACCTTTAACCTCTGTCCCAGGCACACAGTAAGGCCACACTATTGAGGACCCCAGTGCCCTCTACCCAGCTAGGCCTCGGAGGTGACAGGGACCCAGCGGGACAAGCATGTGGAGAAGAGAGACTGGGGTGGGGTGGGGCCCAGGGCCTCTGAGGTGGGGCTGAGGGGCTGGAGGCAGCTCCCTAATGTGGGAGGTGAGGCCGGAATCCCCAGGGGTCTTCCCAGCACCAACCTGCAGTGACTGAGACTGCCCCACTGTGTGCCTGTGCCCCCAGGCAGTCCCTGCCGGAAGCGATGTCTCAGCAGAGACATGGCAGGAGCAACGAGTCCAGGCCAGACACAGAGGGAGCCTGAAGCTTCCTGGGGAGGGAGAGAGGCGCACGGCCCTGTGCTGGCTCTGGTGGGGGTGCCCTGGGCCCCTGCGCTGGCCTGGGATGGACTCCCATCAGCTCTGGGAAGCTGAGAGCCTAGACTTCCCCAGAAGGCAAGGCCAAAGAGGACCCCTGTCCCAGGGGCCGCGGACTGGAGGTCGGTCCCGGGGAGAGGGTGGAGCTGACCCAGCTGAGAGGGCCAAGGACTGGTACCCCCCACCCCTGCAGCCCTGGTGGGCTCTGGGAGTCAGATACAATTACTCACTCCGTGCATCATAATTACCGCAAATAGCCCATTAAAGAGAAATTACCATCAATATGATATTAGCAGACAGCGGGGAAATGAAGAAAGAAAAGTGCTTATTCTCCCATTGTCCCCTTAATGGGGACATGGGCTGGAGAGCCAGTGCCACCTCGCTTGCTGACCTGACCCCCTCCTCACCGCCTGCATCCCTGAAGGACCTGCAGGCCCAGGGGCCACGGCATGGACTGGCGCGGCCCACCACCCTGCCCCTCGAGAACTCAGCTCCGGGGGCCCCGGCCGGCTCAGGCTGGCCTCCACTGGCTACCCCGCCATCTGGCTGGGGCCTCCCGCCCCGGGCTCTCGGGAAAAGCCTGGCGATAGGAGGGGTCTGAGCTCTGCCCATCCTGGCTCAGCGTGGGAACACCCCTCAAGTCCTGGGAGCCCAGACTTCTGTTAGACGTGGCTGTGGGGGCAAGGGTGTCACTTCCTGGAGTCTCCAAAATAACGGCCAGTGTGACAGAGAAGCAGAGAGAGAGATGGTCGGTGGGACCAAGAGCCGGAGAAAGGACGCCCCGTGGAGGGCACAGGAGGACCCCGCGGGCAGGCGGAGGGCCTGCTGGTAGAGCCTGTCCTAGCCACAGGGCGGTGGAGGTCTGCCTCGGGGGAAGCTGGCCGAGCGCGGGATCTAGGGGTGGGGGGGTATGTGGCGAGAGCGGCTCTCTGTCCCCAGAGCACTCGGGGACCTGTCTTGGTGACTGATGGCCAGGAGGCTACCTGTACCCAGAAGGTACTTTCAGGACGAAGGACCCCGAAAGAGGACAGAGAAGAGAGCCGGGGGGTTGCCTGACCCTGCCCTGTGTCCCCCGCCCCACCTGTGTGCCAGGCCCCCATCTGGACTGTCTCTGGTGGTAGCAGGTGGAGCCCAAACTTCAGCCTTGAGGAGAGAGCACCACAGGTGGGGGTCTCAGGGAGCCCTCCCTGCTCAGCTGAGGGTGCGGACAGAGACAAGGGCCTCAGTACTTCTTAAGTAACCCAGGCGAGCTGGAGTGGAGCGGGAGCCAGAGACCGGCTAGAGGGGCAACCATGCGTGGGAAAGGTGGGCGCTCTAGGAAGGGGCGAGCCAGCGGAGGGGAGCCCTCACAGGGTCAGTCCACCTCTCCACCCCCTTTTCCTGTTTTCCCCTTTCAACAACTATTTTTTAAGCGCATAGTCTGTGCCAGGCACTGTCGTAAGCTCTAGGAAACCAACAGTGAAGTCACACAGAAGCTGCCCTCTGGAGCTGACATTGTGTGGTGAGGGAAGACGAGTGAGTGAAGAAGTAAGGTGTATTAGAAGTGATAATAGCCGAGAGAGAAGCAAGGCTGGCTGAGGGGAGCAATGGGGTCTCCAGTGGTGACACAGGCTTCTCGAATCTGCAAGGGCAAGATTGAGGAGGTTTCTGAAAAGAGGGGAGAAGGGGACAGAGGTGAGCAGGTTCTGATAGAATAATAGTTTTGGAGTTGCCCCACAGCTTTTTGCAGCATCCACTTACCTGCCCACCCACCCACCTCCCCACCCACCCATCTATCCATCATCCACCCACCCATCCAAATACCCCCATCCATCTATCAAATATGCATACCTCCTTCTATCCAGCTACCATCCTCCTGTCTTCCCACCTGTCCTAGCCCTCCATCTTCCTAGTCATCCATCCAGTTTTCTGTCTGTCCATCCATCCATCCAGCTAGCCAGCCAGCTCATATGTATCTAATGTCTTTTCACTCCACATGGCCAGTCCTGCCCAGGTTGCAGCTGCTACTCCATTAGTGGTCTGGACTGTGGGAGTAGCAGTCTTGGGGTCTGGATCTGGTCCCTGGATTGGGGGCCAGTTGCCTGGGGCTGTAAGTCATGCTTTCCTGGATGGTAATCTCGACGTGACCCTAAATGCCCTGTCCACGCCTCAGAATTTCTGGATTCAGCTTAATTCAGCTTCCCAAACGCAGTAGTGTTTGCTGAGTGATGGGAACAGGACTAGTCCCCAGGAATAACCCGTGGTGCACAGGTCTGAGCAAAGGCAGTGCAGGCACAGCCCAGACTGGAGGTGGAGGAGCTCTGAGGAGTGGGGGGCTGGGCAGCTGTGTGCCCCTCCTGCACTTCTTCCTTCCCTGCCCGCCTCCCGCTGGGGCCAGAGGCCTGGCATGAGGCTCCTGCAGGTGGTGGCTTCCACAAATGTGGTCATGGTTTGCAACCCCTTTTGCAAACCCTGCCCCAGTGCACCTGGAGAGACATGTCCTGTTCCCCTCTGTACAGAGCCTCCTCTTCCAGGAAGCCTTCCCAGACTGACAGCGGACTTGCCTTTTCTCCTTTATCCCTCACAAGAACCCTGGTGGACACAGGTGTGGACAAGGGGAGCTCAGTGTCCTTTTCACCAACGAGGTGACTGAGCCCACAGAAGTCGCTCCTCCTACTTCCAGCTGGTGAGGAGCAGACTGGGAACAGAATCAGGTCTGACGCTGGCCTTGGTGTGGGTGAGGTGGTGATTGGGGTTGGGGAGCCTGGGGAGCCAGGGGAGGTGTCTCCCCAACCCGACCCGGCCCCTAAGCCTGGCCTGTGCCCACCCAGACTCCCATGACCCAGTGCCCAGGCACAGGCAACCCCACTCTGCTCCAGGGAAGGGGCTTTGCCTGGCTCCAGGCGGAACCCTCCACACCACCCTGTGCTTCCTGGACTCGTGAGGGGTCAGGGTCTGCCAGCACCCACAAAGTGCTTGAGGGGCTGCCCTTCGGGGGCACCCAGACCAGACTCGGACCCTAGCTCTCCTGGGGGGCTGGTGGGATGGAGGGACTGTCTCTGACCACTGTCGGGGTGGAGGCTCTGGGGCCGGAGTTACTCTCACCGCAGCCCCTCCTCCACTACAGCCCCATGGGGTGGGCCCCACCTCCGGTTCAGGCCTGGCTGGGCACCCCTGCCTCTGGTGGCTCTTCGCCTCTCCCCTCCCCACCCCTCCCCACCCCTCCCCATCCCCCATCCCCCCATCCTCCGCACCCCTCCTCCACCCTCCCCTACCGGCACACCCTCCACACACCTCCCACACCCTCCCCGCCCCTTCCTCGCCCCTTCTCCCCGCCGCTGCCCCGCCCATTTTACTGTCCGATGTGCTCACCTCACTCAGACTTACTCTGTCGTTTACTTAACTCGCTGACGGGCTTATTCCTAATCGAGCAGAGCCCGCCCCCAGCCCCCAGCGCAGCCCCCGCCGTTCCCGAGCTGCTCTCACACCCGACCGCCCCGGAGTAACAGGTCCCGGCGCGGTGCTACCACGCGTGTCCCGCGGCGACCCAGCCCGAACGTCTCACACACTGAGGCACACATCTGGAAGTGCCACCTCGACACCCTCTGCCACTTACACCCGCAGTCACGTGTCCCAGCCCGGGAAGGAACGTGGCCCTCCTCACCTCCGCCGTCAGGGCTGAAGGAAAGCCTCCTCCGGCCCAGGGGTGAAGGTCAGGGACCATCCTCCACCACCCATCAGGGCCCCTCTTGCTCCTTCCCCAGCTCTACACTCTGGGGGTGCCCTGGGATGGGGAGGGGTCAGCTGTGTTGCGGCCCCAGCCATGGGCAGTGGAACTGGGCTGATCTGCTGGCCACAGGGTGGGGCCTTCACTGCTCATGGCTGGGCAAAAAGCCCTCAGTCTACCAAGCCTGTGTCTGGGGTGGATGAGCAGGGGACCATAGGGGTCAGCAAAGGGGATACTAGGAAATGGTCGGAGGCAGCTGAGGCGACAAGAAGGAAGAGCCTCCTGGGAGAGGAATCAGAGAGCCCTAAGCCTCAGGAGCTGGGGGTGAGGGCACTGGAGAGCCACAGGCAGCTCCTGCCTGGAGCTGAAGAGAGACCAGAAGCAGGAGGGAGAAGCTGGGGCCAGGCTCTGGGTGGAGCCTAACCTCGGTGGTTGTTTAAAACCCCTTCTGTCTCAGGGGAGCAGGGGGCATCCTGCTCCTGCTGCGTCCTCAGCGCTCCCTGGGGCACCTGTGCCCTGCACAGAGGGAGCTGTGAGGGGTCCCCGTTGCTCCCCCAGGTCTGTCACTGAGGAAGAAGGGACAGCGGGACCATCTTTAGAAGAGCAACTGGGCACCTGGGCATCATCAGCTGGCCTCTGGGGCCCCACTTGAGCCCCGCTGAGCCCCCTCAAGGACAGTCCCTCCTCCCCCACGCCCAGCCCCTCATCTGCAGAACGGGCCATTGCCACCCCAGGACCATTCCCAGGAGGCCATCAGGAGATCTGGAGTCTGGTGCATGCTGGACACTCCATGACATTCCTGGGCCCTCTCTGAGGACAGGGCGGGACAGAGGGCCATCAGAGGAGGGCCATGGGAGAGAAGGGAGGCCAGTCCCCTGGGGGGCTGGGACCAGACTAGAGCGATGCAAGTGTCCAGGTGGAGCCCCAAGGGGCGGGGTGAGAGGAAAGGAGATGGGGTGGGATGGGATGGGGCGGAGGGCGGTGGTCTGGGAAGGCGGGGGTCTTTGAGCCTGGCATGGCTGATCCCAGCTGGCCTCAGCCCCCTCCCTGGGGTGTCAGCCAGCAAGGACTCCGGAGTCAGGGAAGCCAGCATGGAGGCCGTGGTGAGGCTTAGAGTAGTGCAGGGCCAAGAGAGACAGGCGCAGGGCTGCTGCTGTGGGCGGCTGGAGCAGCCCTCCCCCTCGGCTCCTGCCAGCACTGGGCTGACGTCCTACACCCACCGCCTGCTTCTTTCAGCACCACCCCCTGACTTTTGGGGGTCTCCCTGCAGGCCTCTCTACCCCCCACACTTGCCTCCTCCTGCGACCAACTCGGCCCCAGAGAAAGCCTGGTCTTTGCCCCCTGCTGTGTGACTTCAGTCTGAGCGTCCTAGAAGTGCAAGTCAGGACCTGCATTTTAGCATGGGTCTAGCCGAGTCGTGAGAATGTTCAGACCCGGTTCTCCTCTCTCGGCGAGGACGCAAGGTCCACCTGGAAGCTTCCTGAAGGAGGGGGCCGGGGATGAAGAGGAGCCGGGGAGGCCCCGCCCCCGCCCGGTGCCCCTGGCTGGCCCCGCGCCGGCGGTCGCCGCCCCATCCTGTCCCCCGCCCCCGCCCCCAGCCTTCTTTCCTGCTGGGTCGCGGGTAATCGGCTGTGACAGCTCGAGCCCTCCGCAGCTGAGCGGTGTCACCGCGCATTAGCAGGCGCTGAGCCCGCCAACGGCAAATTACTCGTCGCTGCGGCGCCTGCGGCGACAGCCTCGCGAACAGCCAGGGGCACGTGTGCCGTGGGCTCGGTCCGAGTGAGGGTGTGGGGGGCGCGCCCCGCGGCCCACCGTTCCCGGCCGTCCCCGCAGCCCACCCCTCCCAGTACTGCAGCCCCAGCCTCTCTGCAGCCCCCAGCCTTGCAGGCGCCCACCGCAGCCTGGCCCCCACCGCCGGTCCTCGCCCGCCTCCGCTGATCTGCTCCTTCGGGACCTGGCCTGCAGGGATGGGAGCGCGCCTCCGCCCCCGGGCCGGCGTTCCTCTGCCTGCGACCAGGAGCCAGCGCCGGCGGCCTCCGCGCTCCTCCGCCCCGCACTTGCCCAGTTCAGGCCCTGGCGCCCCGGCCCTCCTCGGCTGGCCTCCAGCGAAGTGTCCTCTGGGCCCTCTGGTGGTGGGGGCTCCGGCTCTAAACTCTGCTGCCCGGGGACGCTGCAGCCCGGGCCGGCCCTCCACCCTCCAACTCGAGGGGCCATCACCCTCTGCTCCGTTCGCAGCGCCCCTCCCGGAGGGCCCCTCAGACAGCCCGACCCTCAAAGAGCTCCTCTCGCCTGCACACCTCACCCCATCTCTCCCGGCTACATTCTCCTCCCCCAGATCCCTCTGCCAGGAAAGTTCTATCCCAGGTCTTGGGGCCCCAGGTGTCAGCGGTGAGTCTCTGCTGGCTTCCCCCGCCCGGTGTCAGCCCCTACAGCTGCTCTGCCCCCCTGGCTGGAGGGTGGCCTCCCACCAAAATAGGATAAGGCGGTGGGCTCCCTGCTCCCAGGTCTGACCTCACCTCCAAGAGTAGGCCTGGCAGGCAATAGTGCCTAGTGGATAGTTCTGAGTGAATGATTGAGTCCCCTCCCCTGGAGAAAAGGAGGCCTTCTTTTCCAGGCTGGCCCTTCTGCGCCGGGGCCAGTGTCCCCTGGTGGCAAGGAGGGCTGGGCTTGTATCTGGGCGGGCGAGCAGGGCCGAAGCCGAGTTCCCAGCACCCTAACAGGGCCTCCCCAGCAAGTGGGTGGGGGTGACTCTGGCCTGGGGAACTGCTGACCCAGGGTAGGCCCAGGGAGGTGAGTGGGCTGGTCCTGTGCTCAGAGCCGCAGGCAGGGCGAGGTGCTCAGCAGGGGGACAGCTTTGGACTCCCGCAGGACTGACTGGTGTCCCTTCCCTGTCCTTCAACTGTCCCCTCCAAGTGCTAGGGACGACGCAGCCTGTCATCACTGTGGCCAGCTCAAACCTCCTGCTTGTCTGCTCCCTGGAGCAGCTAGAGGTAAGGAGACCCAGGCCCGTGTGGCTGAGTGTACGCCCATCCTGGGGAGGGGGAGGCCAGGGAGGAGGACACCTTGGCCTTGGCTGACCCCACCCCGAGCAGCTATAAATAGGAGGCCCGGGAGGGGCCTGCAGACAGTCCCCTCCAGAGGGCAGGGCTGCTGTGGAAATGGAGAGGGGTGGGGGGCTACAAATGGAAGTGGGGTGCCCCCAGTATAAAGCCCCCTCTGTAGGGCCAGCAGCTGGGGAAGGGGGCCAGAGCCTCTCTCGGTCTCTTGGAATCCCAGCTCAGGGATTTTGCTGGAGCCCTTAACCAGCTGCAGAGGGTGGGCAGCTGTGGCATGTGTGAATGTGTGTTTGGGGTGTAGGGACCCCTGCACCAGTGGAGGGGGAGGCCCAGCCAGGTGCTCTGCATGTGGGGCGGGGCCTGAAATGCTGCAGCCCCCAGAGGCCGGGGCAGGCCCTGCGAGGTGGGCGGGCTGGGGTGGGGTGCGGGTGACCAGTTCTCAGCTCAGGCAGCCTCCCTGGGCTGGGAGCTGGGGCTGTCGAGGCAGGTAGCCCTGGGGATCCCAGCGGGCAGGGAGGGACTCCCTGCAGTGGGGCAGCCTAGGGGAGTGTGTGCAGGCCACAGGTGTGCAGCTGTCTACGTGTTGATCGTATGTGTCGCGTGTGTAATGAGTCGACACGTATTGTGTCCAGCGTGTTTGTGTGAGTGTGCCTCCCCGTCCTCTCCAGGGTCGCACTCTTGGCCCCCAGGCCTCAGGAGGGCGACTCTGGCCCCTGGGAACGCTGCCTGTACGCCGCCCTCCAGGCTGCCCCAGATCTGCTCTAACGTCCCAGGCACCCCCGAATTGCCACCCCTCCTTTCCTCCAGGCGCTAAGCCATCTCTTCCCGCTCTGGGCAGGGCTGTCATCTTGGTCTGGCCTCTGGTCTTCAAGTGGACGAGGCAGAGCTGGGACTCACACTGAATGAAGTCACAAAGGAGTGAAAAATGAATCCCCCCCGAGGCGGGGGCAGGGTGGGGGTCGGGGGTGGGCTCAAGGCTTCGAGGTGCAGCTTCTGTCTGCAGGGTGGTTCAGGGAGCTTCCTCCCAGAGCACAGAGGGTGGTGGTGTGAGCTGGCATCCCTGCCCGGCCTGAGGCGCTGGGTTAGGCTGAGCTGGGAGGTAAGGGGCCACTACAGCCCCTGAACATCCGATGGGCATGATAGCCCAGGGACCTGGGCATGCAGCCTGGATGGGCAGCGCCCTCCACCCCAGGCCGGGGCCCTCGCTGCCCCACCAGGTCCCTCAGCCCGGTCCAGGTGGCTCCAGGGTCTCGGTGCAGTCACTGCCCCTCACACCTATAGGACGCGAGTCTCATCACAGGCACACACGTGGGCACAGACACCCCAAGCACTGAGCGCGCCCGAGGTCCCCAGGTGTGGTGAGGTGGCGGCCCTCCACCAGGCACTTCCCTCCTGGGCCGCCACGGGCTCCAGCGATCCTTCCGGGGAGGGCAGAGGTTTAGCCCCCAGCACTTATGGGGGTGGCGTCTCGATAGAAGGGGGCGCCCTGAGGGGGCACGTGGGAGCCTCCGCTCTACTCTTCACAGGCTGCCTGCTTTCCTGCAGGAGGTCTGCATTCCCTCAAAAGCTTTCGGGAAAAGATTTGTCTCTAAACTCACACATAAGCGCTTCTCCTGTCTCCTCGAATAATTTCCACGTCTTGTATGTTCATTTGTCTTCTCCATTTTATCTTAGAGGGAAAACTGGAGGAAAGAAGTGGGTGGGGAGGAAGGAAAGAGGGAAGGAGGGAGGAAAAGGAAACAGAAGAGGAAAGTGAGACCAGCCCGGCCTGCAGCCCTGCTCGGTAGCCGGCATCGAGCCCAAGCTGCGCTCGCTTTGCGGTGGGGGTGGCCCCTTTCCCAGGCCTCCCCAGCCCCCATGCTGGATCCAGGCCCCGAGAACTGGGCTCTGGGAGGCCTGGGGTGCTGGAGGGAGCCTGGCCCCCTCCCCGTAAAGAATACTGTCAGGCTCTGCTTTCTCTGCCAGGAGGACTCCCCAGTGGTTCCTTAGGTGACAGCGGTGAAAACTAAGGTGCCTTCACCCACACCAGCCAGTGGCTGGCCCTCCCAAGCACGCAGACTCTGGGCCCCTCCTTGGCCAGGCCGGCAGGGACCCTCCCGGCAGCCCTGGCCATGCTGCAGCCTCCCCAGCTGCCCTTGATTCGTCCCCATCCCGCATTTCTACTTCTGTCTGCAGCAGCAGTTTAGCCCACCGAGAGGCCTGTTCCCTCCCCGGGCGGTTAGGGTGCTCAGCCTGTGTTTGGGGATTTTGCTCCATTCTTCCCAGAGACCCAGCCTCCTGGTTTTGAGTTTCATTCTAAAGCGAAGAGGGAGGGGGCGGCCCTCAGTTTTGTTCTGTCTCTTGGATTGAGACTCAGACCAACTCAGGTGATGTCCTCTCAGGAACCGCAGCTCTCCCGGCCCAGAGGAGGAGCTGGTACCCCCAGACAGAATAGCGGGGCGCTCTGCTGAGGCCGGCAGGCTCCAAACGTGCAAACCACAGGGTTCACCGGACCCTGTCCCCATCCCAGTGTGAACCGAGGTACTGGCCAAGCATCCTGCACTGACCCCAGGCCCCTGCGCTGACTCCAGCCCCACAGGGCGAAGTTTCCAGGGTGCTGCCCTGCCCATTGCTCCCGCAGTCCAGGCCTTGGTCCTGCAGGTGGGAGACTGAAGGCTCAGAAGAGCTGAGGACAGCGCCTGCCCTGCCCAGGACACATCATGTTACCAAGGGTAGCCTTGAGCCTGGGGTTGCATTGGGCTGTCATGGGGGTCGGGGCCTCACTGTGTGGCCTCCTTCCTGCGGGGCAGCTCGGGGGCAGGTTCCTACCGGTCCAGCTCTGGCAGCAGCCTTTTTAAACAACTCCGGCCACTCCCCGCTTCAGCAGGGATGGGTCACCTGGAGCTAAGGCAGGGCTTAGTTCGGGAAACTCCTTTTCTATCCAGGAAAAAATACGGCAGAAACGAAAACCACAGAAAAACCAGCCAGGCTCCAGTGACTTTTGGATCTAAATGAATTTATTCTGGTTTTTTTTTTTTTCCTCAGTTTCGTAGCAAATGAAAAAAGAACCCAACAAAACCCCACAGCACAACAAAACTTGCAAGGAGTTGGTATCTCCCGGGCCCCCCACGAGCAGCGCGGAAGGAGCCCAGGCCGGGGTGCAGTCCGGACCTGAGGGCTTTCAGGGGCCGGAGCAGGGCTTTCAGGGGCCGGAGGGTGGCCTCCCCTCCCTCTCTTCCAGCCACTCCAAAAGTGATCAGGTTGTTTAAAAAAGAATCCACAAACAAAACGAAACACATTTTAAATTAAAATAAAATTATACACTTTCTCCACCGGACTCCATGCCAGGAGATTCAGGCGAAACCTCCTCTCAAAAAAATTTTTTCTGCTAGAAATACTGTGCGTTACTTTTTTTTCCCACTTCTCTTGAGGGTTAAAATAAGATATATTTCCCCAGGAGCCATAAATACGATCTGGTGCATAGAGAAATAGCAGCTCGGGAGTCCCGACCAGCTCCCACCCCCCTCCCCCCCCCCGTGGAGTACAGTAGGGCAGCAAGACTGAACACAGCATAGATAAGGCTCCTCCGCGTCAATCTCTAGGGGACGCCAGTGGCAGGGTGGGGGGCAGGCGGGAAAGCGGGCAGGCAGGGGCCAGGACCCTCCGAGCGAGCGACACATGCTGGGACACGCGGACATCCGAGGGCAACCCCGGCGGGAAGAAGGGAGCTTTCTCCGGGGTTTCCTTTTCTGATCACCGAGCAAAATAAATATAAATACTTCGAAAATAAGACCGCTTCAAAAAGGAGTACAAAAGGCCTGGGTAGGGAGGCCGAAAGAAAGGAGACCAAGGGTGCAGGGCGGCGCGGGCTGCCCGCGGCGGTCCGGGTGAGGTCGGGCGCACAACCGCGTTCCACGTATGTACAAGCGGACGCCAGGAAGGACTTCGACCCGGTCCAGCTTCCTGGGAGTCGCCGTGCTCCGAGCAGAGGAGTTGGAGCAGCGTCGGGATGGCGACCCGGGAAGGTGCGCAGGCCGGGAGCGAGGAGGCCGCGCCGAGGGACGGGCCTCTGTCCGGCGACTGCAGAGAAGGCGTGCGGGGCCGGCCCGGCCGGAGGCGGTGGTAGTTACGCGGGGGCCGGCGCGCTGGGGAGGCTCGGCGCGGCCGTGCGTCCTCGCCCGGAGCTGCGGAGTCCAAGTCCAGGCCCCCGGCCGCACGCGCGAGCCTCTACTCGGCGGTGGCGCGGGCTCCGGGCCCCGCGCTCACAGGAAGAAGTCGGGCGCGCTCTTGGCCCCGCCCGGCCCGGCCTGCGGCGGCGAGGACTCCCGCGGGAAGCCGGCCCCGCCCGCACCCCCGGGGCCGCCCCGGCCGGCCAGCTTCTCGTATTTCTCCTTGTACAGGTCCCGCTCCTTGGCCAGGCGCCCCACCTCCAGCTTCAGCTGCTCCACCTGGCTCTGGAGCTGGCACTTCTCGCTCTCCAGAATGTGCCGCTGCTGCACCCGCTTGAAGCGGCACGACTGCGCGTAGCCGCGGTTCTTAAGCGTGCGCCGCTTCTGCTTCAGCCGGATGACCTCCTCCTTGCTGAAGCCGCGGAGCTGCCTGTTCAGCTCGCGCACGGACATGGACACCAGCTGGTCGTCGGAGAAGCGCTCCTCCAAGCGCACGTGGTGGGTCGTGCCGCCGCCGCCGTGGCCGGCGCCGCCGTGGTGGTGGTGGTGATGGTGGTGGGCGGCGTGGTGGTGGTGGTGGGCGGCGTGGTGGGTGCCGTGGTGGTGGCCGGCGCCCATGTCGTCCGCGCCGCCGCCGCCCGCGAAGCCCTGGCCCCGGAAGGCCTCGTAGGCCGCAGCGGCCGCTGGGTGGTGCGCGCCGTGGTGCCCACCGTGGTGGCCGCTTCCGATGAGCGCCTCCACGGCGTCCTCGGGCGTCAGGTTGAGCGCCTCGGGGTTAAGGTGGTGCTGATAGCCACTCATCCAGTACAGATCCTCCAGCGCCGGCTTCCCCGAGGCGCCCCCGACGGCGCCGGGGCCCCCACTCGCCTGCCCCGGGGTGGCCCCGGCCTGCGCCGCGCCTCCGCCGCCCCCCGCGCCACCGCTGGTGCCGGGGCTGGGCGCGCAGAAGCTGGGCGAAGAGGGCACGGAGGAACACGGTGTGCTGAGCGGCGTCGAGGACAGCGAGCCGGGTGGCAGTCGGTGGCAAAAGCGCTCGGCCTCGGGCGGCTCCTTCTTCACCTCGAACTTCATCAGGTCGAAATCGTTCACGTACTCGATGGCCAGCGGGCTGCTGGGCAGCTCGGCGCCCATCGCCAGCTCCGCGGCCATCGCCTGGGGGGCCCCGCCGCCTCGCCCGGCTGAGCCCAGACGGGAGGCGGGGCCGGGGGGGCGGCGAGCCGCGGGCCTGTCCCCCCCCCCTTCGCTTCCCACGGGCGGTGGGTCCGGGCAGCGAGAGGCGCGGGCTCCGAGCCGAAGCGCGAAGGGAAAAGTTTCACTCGGCCAACTCTGGGGTGGCCAATGGGGACGCCGTCGGTAGGGCCTCTCGCGCAACCCTGGGTCGCTCCCCGGCGGATGCAGGCCGGCCGCAGTCCCCTGGGCCCCCCCGCCAGCGGCCCGGCAATGGCCGGGCGGGCGGCGGTGCAGCCACCGCCTCGGGCTGCTCGGGTTCCCCGCGCTCCGCCCGCACACGGCCGGCCCCGCCTCTACCGCCAAGGTCCGCGCCGCGCGCTCCCCTTTATAGGGCCGGGCACCTGGGCACGCCTCTCTGGGAGGAGTACGCGCCTCCGGGCCAATAAGAGCCCCAGACCCGTCGCTCCAATTTGCATATCCCCATGGCAACCCGGAGCCCAGCTGTCAATCTCCTGCAGGGAACAGCTGTGGGAAGGGGTGGTGACCCGCTGCCCGGGAGAGGAGGGGCAGGGCCCTCTGGTGGCCGCCTCGGGGGGCTGCACGGGCATGGCCTGGGGCGCCGGGGGCGCGCGGGGGACGCGGGGCCAGGCCTGCGGCTTCCGAGGCCTCGCGTCCTCCACCGAGTGGCCAGAGCCTCAGGGAGCGGGGTCGGGGGGGTGCTCCTTGGTGACCTCGTACCCCCGCCACCGGCTGGCGGTGACCCCGCAGCTCCTTCCCAAGATTTTTTTCCGTCGGTCCATCGGGGAACCCGCTTTCAGCCTGCTAGCGTAGTGGCGCCGGGACATTCCGGCCTCTCGACACGGGTGACGCTGCGCGGCCTGGCCGGGCGCTGCGCGGGAGCGCTGGTTATTTTTAGCTTGGCGGTTCAGGCGGGTTCAGGAATTTAGTCAACAAAGTTGCTGGCACCTCGGTGCGGCGGGATTCACCGCCGGGCGCCCGGTGCCCCTGCTCTGCGGTGCAGGTGGAGAGGGAGTCTCGCGCGGAGCAGCGAAGGTGGGGCCAGGAACCCGAACGTGGGGGCCAGAGCCTGAGCGGCTGGTGGGACTTGGGGCTCAGGGGCTGGACCGACCCGGCACGGGCGGGGCGAGGGGGCTGTCCCAGGGCCGGAGGGCTGCCAGGCCGACACCACGTTAGGAATCGGCCCCTAGCTGCCCATCCGCCCAGATCTGGCCTCCTGGCCGAGAATGGGGCTCAGAGCTAAGTGGGGGCGGGGATGGAGGGCGGGCGGAGGTGGGAGGCCTCCAGCGTGAGAAGCCTTGAGAGCTGGACTCGGGGAGCAGAGGTGGCCGGTTACCCAGGGCTTGGTGACTGGGTAGTCATCTGTGGAGCCACGGTTGTGCCCAGAGCAGGGGCCCTCTAGGGTCAACTGAGATGGGGCCATGACCCAGACAGCCCTCCCCCCATTCTCTATACTATTATATGACTTCTACAGTTTAACTTATTCTTAAATGCAACCATCCATCTATGCACAGAAGGAAAAGTCTGGAGGGACTATGGGCAGGACGTCACCAGGGGCAGCCTAGCCATATGCTGGGGGCATTTATCTATCAGAAGCCCTGATAAGTGTCTAGTGTTCCTCACAAGTGTCTAGTGTTTTATAAGAAGGAAACTGTCACAATGGCAAGTGAAACTTTTTAATGTACCATGAGGGTGACCCGGCTCCTCTCTCCTCTCCCCTCACACAGGGATGGCCCTGGGTGCTCAGGGACATGTGTTGCCAGGTTTGGGCTCCCTTTAAAGCCCTCTTGAAAGAGATGGGAATACCAGACCACCTGATCTGCCTCTTCAGAAACCTGTATGCAGGTCAGGAAGCAACAGTTAGAACTGGACATGGAACAACAGACTGGTTCCAAATAGGAAAAGGAGTACATCAAGGCTGTATATTGTTACCCTGCTTATTTATTTGCAGAGTACATCATGAGAAACACTGGGCTGGATGAAGCACAAGCTGGAATCAAGATTGCTGGGAGAGATATCAATAACCTCAGATATGCAGATGACACCACCCTTATGGCAGAAAGTGAAGAAGAACTAAAGAGCCTCTTGATGAAAGTGAAAGAGGAGAGTGAAAATGTTGACTTAAAGCTCAACTTTCAGAAAGCTAAGATCATGGCATCCGGTCCCAACACATCATGGCAAATAGATGGGGAAACAGTGGCTGACTTTATTTTTCTGGGCTCCAAAATCACTGTGGATGATGATGGTGATTGCAGCCATGAAACTAAAAGACGTTTGCTCCTTGGAAGGAAAGTTATGACCAACCTAGAGAGCATATTAAAAAGCAGAGACATTACTTTGTCAACAAAGGTCTGTCTAGTCAAAGCTATGGTTTTTCCAGTGGTTGTGTATGGATGTGAGAGTTGGATTATAAAGAAAGCTGAGCGCCGAAGAATTGATGCTTTTGAACTGTGGTGTTGGAGAAGACTCTTGAGAATCCTTTGGACTGCAAGGAGATCCAACCAGTCCATCCTAAAGGAGATCAGTCCTGGGTGTTCACTGGAAGGACTGATGTTGAAGCTGAAACTTTCGCCACCTGATGCGATGAGATGACTCGTTTGAAAAGACTTTGATGCTGGGAAAGATTGAGGGCAGGAGGAGAAGGGGACGACAGAGGATGAGATGGTTGGATGGTATCACCAACTCAGTGGACACGGGTTTGGGTGGACTCTGGGAGTTGGTGATGGACAGGGAGGCCTGGCGTGCTGCGGTTCATGGGGTTGCAGAGTTGGACACGACTGAGCAACGGAACTGAACATAAAGCACTTGGTGTTCAGAGGGAAACCACAGCTCAGAGGGGAGACACTGCATGGCAAGCTGGTGGTCCATCTGCCCGTCTGAGATGGAGCGAGGCCTTGCATTGGCCACCTGGCCTCTGCTCCTCATGGTGTGGCTTCAGCCAGGCCGCTGGACCAGGCAAGAGTGTGGTCCCAAGCTTGGGAAGGTGCTGGGTGGAGCCAGGCTGGTGCAGGTGGGGGTCTTCCTCACAGCTCCTGGCCCCAGGCCAAGGGCCACCGACCGCAGCCATTCCCGAGCTCTGCGGCACCCCCAGTCCCACCCAGTCGCCATGCCTTGTCCTGAGAGGTACAGTAAGGTTGCTAAAGCCAGGGAGGCCTTGCAGAACAGCCCCTCCCCACCCCAAATCTCTTCGAGGCCCACGCTCAGCCACACTAAGTCAGGGACAGCTGTCCCACATCTGGCCCCAAAATGTGGTGCTCAAGGGTGCTGGGCCACAGCCAGCCAGCCCCTTGCCCAGTCACACTCACAGGCCTTTCACTGTCTGTCCCCAGGGGAGAGGGACCCAGTGCAGGACCGGCTGCAGGAACTGCACTCAGAACTGGGAACAGGCACAGCGGCCTTCAGGCAGCCTGGGACCAAGCAAGGCACCCATGTCCCTGACTGCCTCGGGCCCTCGGTAAGTTCTCCAGTCCTGGGCTTGACCTTGAGTCAGACTGGCTTCCCAGAAGGTGTCTGGGCCTGCAGGCCTGGCCTAAGCTCTCTGGAGCAGGAGCCCTGGAGGATGGAGGGGCCCTGACTCTGCTCCCTGGCTTCTCATGGTGGCAGCTGAGCCCTCCTCTGTCCTGAGTCACTGCCAGGGGGCCGGGAAAGGGGCTGAGCGCCCCTGTACACAGGCCCTGACCCCCTGGTGCCCCACACTACAGGCGAGATGGGCTCTCCCAGCCCAGGGAAAGTCTGTCCTTTCCTGACTTGGGTTGCGGGCTTCAGGCTTGCTCCTTTCTCTTCAGAAACCTCCTCTTCGCCACTTGCTGGCCTGGGACCCAGGAAGTTCAAGGAGGGGCTCTCAGCTGGGTCTCAGAGGCAGAGGCCACGAGAGCCCAGAGCCACCTCCTCTCTGCCATGAAAGGCTCGCAGGCCCCCGAGATGGCACTCAGGAGTGCTGCAGGCCCAGCCGTGGCGCTCTCTCAGCTCCCTCGACCAGCAGTAGAGCCAGCAGAAGATGCGCCGATTCCACGTGGTGCATCTGCTTTACTGAGCAGTTCTGTGTGCCAGGAGGCCTGTCCAGGGGCAGTTTCCAGCACCTTCCACCAGGGAGGTAGCCCAGGGGTCCCTAGTAGGAAACAGGCGCTCGTGCGCTCTGCAGTGGACGGGTCATCCTGGGTGCAGCTGGACCGTGGCGGCTGGGAGGACTTGAAGGCTGAGGGACTGGTCGTCAGCAGACTATGGGGCCGTAACTGGACCAGCATCCGCACACAGCAGCTAACTGGTTGGGCTTCCTCACAGCGTGGCGGCTGGCTCTCAGAGTGAGTGTCTAAGGGAGCCAAACATGCCTGGCATTTTTGTGAGGGGTGGCAGTGCTCATATCCAAGGGGCACAGACACCATCCTCCATGGAGTCTATAGGAACTGCAGTCACAGCATCTCTGGAAAATACAATCTACCAGAGAGTGGGTGAGAGAGCAGGAGATAAACCATAAAATAGAAAGTGAACTACATAGCACGTCTGTGGAGGAAGTCAGCACAAGTCCAGCGCCGTCGTCCGGAGTCCTGTGGGGCTACGGTCTCAAGGTCGTTGTTGGGGGGGCGCTGTTGTCTGGCAGCTCCTCTGGGGAAGATACTCCCAAGCTCTCTCAGGTTTTCGGGACCATTTCTTGGCGTCTGAGGAGCCAAGACCCTGGGCTCAGGGGGTTGGAGGCCGCCCAGGCTTCCCATACCTGATGACTGCCCTAGAGAATCCAGGCAGACGGAGGGGGCCCTACAGAATGGGAGACGGGAAAGGCCGAGGGGCCTGGCCTGAGGCGGGGGGATCGGAGCCTGGGGGGCGGCCCCTCGGGGGACCCCGGGACCACCCTCGGGCAGCAGCATGGTGCCAAGCTCCCAGCTCAGTGCCCTAGGCTCTCGGAAAGTCCAGCTGCAGGGTGCACGCGCCATCCCTCAGCACTGCGCTGCAGGGTCTGCCCAGGCCCAACAGTCACCCAGCCGCCCAGCCTCTCGGGAGTCACAAGGCGAGGCCGCAGGAGTCCCTGTCGGGAGCGGAGGCCCCTGCTCTCCAGGCGGGGCTCAGAGGTGCTACGCAGGCTCGGGAGGGCCCGGCCCAGCTCTAGACCCAGCAGCCCCACTGTCCCGCCAGGGGCTCCTTCCTGGGCTCAGACAGTGAGGGGCGGGTGCCCTCCCCACCCCCCACAGTCAGTCAGGCTGCAGAGGAGCCGGGAGAGGCAGGCCCCTCCCAAGTGGCCCCTCCCCAAGACCCCACACTTTCGGGCCCCCACGTCAGATGCCTCCCCCGAGCCCAGCAGCCCGGATCCCGAGGCCCTGCTGGCCACATGACCTCGGGGCTCACCTGAGGGCCCACCCTGCCGCAGGAGGGGCGCTTCACCATCACTGTGCGCACCCCGCAGCCCTCACAAGCGGCTCCCTGTCCTTTGGGCCATCACCTGAGAGGCTGCACCAGGGCAAAGGGCAGTCCACGGGGATACAGGCCTGGGGTAGCAGCGGGCCCCTGTGAAGGGGACAAAGGTGCAGGGCCTGCCTGGACTCCACGGCCCTCACGCAGTCGGGGCTGGTGGGGATGACGGGCCCTTCCTCCCGGGGGCCCAGCTGATCTGCCCTTAGCACAGGGAGCCCAGAGTGACGGCGACCCCCTCCCCTGCCAGGGGCAGGGAGTCTGACCAGGCTGAGCCGGAGGCTGACCGGTCCTCAGGGGGTCATGGGGTGCGGGCCTGCAGGGGAGGGGCCCAGGAGCACAGGCAGCCGTTGGAAGGGCTCCCTCCGTGCCCTGGGGCGCCCAGCCCTTCCTAAGCCTTCCCCGCAGGCCCACAGCTCTCAGGCTGGCTGCCTCAGGGTGGTGGGCTATGCCATGCGCAGTGGGCCCGGGTACAGGAAGTACACCTGAGGAGGCAGAGTGGCTGGGGAGGCCCTGGAGCACAGCACTGGTCCCGGCCAGGTGGTGGGCAGCCAACAGAAGGGGCCCAGCACCCACTGGTCTGTCGGGAGCGCCCCGCGCAATAGATACACCTGCCCAGCTCCTGTCTGCCTCACGGTCTGGGGTCCCCTCCTTTACTATGGAGGGAAGTGCAGGGAGGTCAATTGGATGGGAGGAACAAACACCCAAGTCTCCCTCGGTCTCCTGTCTGTCCAGGCGAGGGAGGGAGAATCGAACCTCAGTCCTCCTGTCGTCAGAGGACCCTCTGCCCCTCTGTGGTGGAGCCGACCGTGAGAGTCAAGGACAGCCTAGGAAGGAAGTGAGGGAGGCCTTGGTGGCCCCCAGGCTGCGCCCCGGTGCCTGTTCCTCCTGCCAGCCTTGGCTAGGAGCTGGGCAGGGGCCTCAGTCCTGGCCCAGGGCGCCCGGCCATGCAGGCTGCTGCCCCCACTCTGCAGGCTCCTATCAGCACTAACCCCAGGGACCACGGCCTCCCCCGCACCAATCCACGGGGCTCCTCCAAGGCATGGCTGAGGCCAGCACTGAGTCCCAAGGGGCCAGCAGGAGGAAGCAAGCGGGCCCAGAGCAGGGTCCCCTCAGCTCCCTGCCAGGCTGCGGGCCCATTCTTCGCAGTCAGGTCTGAGTCCGGTCTTCCGGCAGCCTGCTGAACTAGAACAGGTCAGGCCCCAGAGACAGGGCTCGGGGCCCTGGGGCAGAGGTGCCAGCAATCGGCACAGGACGGCAGGAGCCCTGCTCTGCTGGACAAGCAGGCTCCCGCACACTGAGGCCGGGAGCCCTGCTCTGCTGGACAGCGGGCCACCACACGCTGAGGCCGGGTGGGCCCCTCTCCACGGCCCCGCCTGGCTCTCGTCATCTGTGGGACCTTGCCTCGTCCTGAGCCAGGGAGGGTCAAGGGGCCTTCTTCGGTCGAGGAACCCTCAAGGAGGCAGTGTGAGCAGAGGCCCGGGCTGCCCCTGTCAGCCAGTGCTGGACAGTGCTCTTCCCACCCGGGCTGGAAGAAGCAGAGGGACTATGAGCAGCTATGCAGCCGACTCCCCTGTGGTCAACTGCAGGAGTCGTGTGGGGCTTCGGGCAGGGGAGCCCGAGGGCACCCCGCCAACAGGGTGGTTTGTGGCACAGGTCCCGGTGGCAGCCGACTAACTGGCAGGGATGGAGGCAGGCGGGGGCAGGGGCACCCTAGGAGCAAGGCTGCGGGCAGGTGCTCGAGGGGAGCACACCTCACTTGCCCGGGGGTGGGGGGCAGATAGCCTGAGCGGCCCGGCTCCGCTCCAGGCCTTGGCAGTGGGGCTGCTAGCAGCCTGGGCTGCATTCTGTCAGGGCCCAGGGCTGAGGCCATCACTCTCAGCCAGCTTGCCCAGGTGCCCTGGGACTGGAGACAGCTCAGGGGGCAATGAGCTGTCCCCTCTGTCCGGCGGTCCTGGCCTGTCCCCTGGTCCTACTCTGGCCCAGCTGCTTTCCCGAGTGGCCCCGGGGGAGGGGCTCTGGAGGAGAAGTTCTGCTTGAGGAAGGCCCTCTGGCCCTAGCCTGTTGCCTCCAGTCCACAGGGGACAAGTGGCCTCAACCGTGAGCCACCCTAGGGCGGCAGGGAAGGGGCCCACATCCCTAACCAGAGGCCGGGCCAGGTGGGCAGGTCGGTGGCGGGGCCTTGCAAGAGGCTCTGGGGCGTACCCCTCACCTTCCCCTCAACCTCAGGCCTCTAGGTCCCCCTGGAGTCACATCCCGGGGGAGGCTCTGGGACCCCTGGGCCCTGTGTTTCCACCTGCGCTGTGCTCAGCAGACCAGGCAGCAGCAGTGACGGTCGGGACAGCCAAGCAGACACAGGACAGAACCTTTATTGCTGAACACAAAGTACCTGCCAGGGAGGCCCGCCCAGCAGTCTCTCCTGCAGGAGGCCAGTGGGAGGACAAAGCAGGCATCGAATGGGGGAGCCCTGCCGGGCACCCCTCGGGGCAAGGCTGAAAGCCCAGGGGTGGGGAAGTGGTGGGGCCCAGCCTGAGGGGGGCCAGGCGAGGGCACTGGTCACACAGGGCTGAGAGTCAGGCGGCCCCTGGGGGCGCTCCGTGGCAGGCGGCCCCTCGTCTGGGGTGGTGGTGGGCGGAGCCTCCTTCCTCTCAGGATGGGGCTGAGGTAGGCGCGGGCTGGCCCCCTGGGCCCTCACAGACGCGGCTTGATGTGCAGTGACTTCCCTGTTCCAAGAAGGCCAAAGGTCAGGCACAGGAGGCCCCCCTCAAAACCTCTGGCTCAGGAGTTGCTCGAAACTGGAAGGGGGCTGGGATACCACCCAACGGCCCAAGGTCCCGCGTGGAGCAGGTCCAGGCCTGGCCCTGGGCAGCGGGCAGCCCCGAGGGAGCCCCGTAGCCTGCAGCTGAGCCCTGAGCACCAGGTGCTGGCAGCTCGCACACACCGCTCGGGCTCACACGGGGACAGGTGTCTGGTGCTGCCAGACGGCGCCTTCCACACGGAAAGCCTGGAAAGCCTGGGTGTGTGCGAGCAGCTGCTGGGGGCCCCGAGGCCCTGAGGACCGGCTTGGGCTGCAGGGCTGGGGTGGGAGAGGCTTCCCAGGGCTGAGCAGACTGCCGCCCTGGGCCCCACGCCCACTGGGCACCCCGGTGCCTCTCCCCACCAAGGACACTCCTGGCGGCCTCACCCCTGGCAGGAAACCAGCTGCCCACAGGCCGGCACTGTCTACGTGCCCCCTGCAAGCTCACGACTCCTCCTGGGACCCCACTGCAAGGCCGAGGACCCCAGTCATCTACTCAGCCAGCCAGAGCCCTGGGCCCCTCAGGCCCCCAGGAAGCCAGCAAGGCCTGAGCAGGGAAGGACGGTTGCTGGGCTCCGTCCGTGGAGGTCGACAAGTCACCCCTCCCCCGCCCGCTTCCTCTGATTCTAGGGCTGGTTGCAGGGTCTCACTGTAATTAAAAAACGAAAATTAAAATGCTGGTGGCTTGGGGCTATCTGCTCCTTCCTCTCACCCTCAGGGCGTCTTGCCCACAGAGGGCCTGGCCGCAGCTTGGCGCCCCTGGCTCGGGGGCTGAGCAGGCAGCGTGCGAGCTCGCTCAGCAGAGCTGGGAGAGGAGGCTGTGGCAAGCATCTCCCATTAACGTTACGACCGTGAAATATGACAATAAAATGATAGCCGTATGGTCGCAAATTTGCAGCCCGCCGAGCTGCGTGGGGTTTATCGTCACTCAAACGCGCAGAGAGCTGTAAAATGTTTACAGAAAGGGTCGTTTGCAGCCATAAAATCCTCTTTTCTCTCCTAAACAAGGCTGAGTGGAGCCATTTACCAAGCCCCAAATGTTCATCGGGGGAGAGGAAACATCTGTTCTCTCCAGGAGTGTGCGGTGATCTTCCAGAACAAATTAACAGAAATGGGTGCTTTCTAATTAAATCAGCCCTCGGCTGGGCGGTCTGTGAGCGGTGCTCTGTGCCCGCACCTCGCGCCCGCCCTGTGGGCCTGCAGGCGCGCACCTGCCGCGCCAGAGACCGCGCTGCCGGCTCCCCAGGCTGACCCAGGGGCCTGAGGTGCGTGCAGCCAGAGCTGGGCTGCCTACCTGAGTCCTTGGAGGAGGCGCTCCTGGGGGCCTGGGCCCTGGGCTGGCCTCCAGGGCTGGGCGAGGACTGCAGAGCGATGAAGGAGGGCAGCTTGGAGAGGCCGCTGGAGCCAGCTCCCGCTGAGACCGCAGTCGCCTGCAGACACAGCTCCTCTGGCTCCAAGGACAGGGACGCGGAGGGGGGGCAGGGAGAGGAGCGGGAGCAGGAGGGGGAGGGGGAGAGGGAAGAGGAGGAAGAGGAGGGGGAGGAGGGGGAGGCCGCAGCTAAAACCTGCGGGGAGGAGGGGGGCGAGGTCGAGCCAGCAGCCTTGGAGCTGGTGGGGCTGGACATCCGTCTGGCGGGGCGCAGGGCAGCCGAGGGCTTCCTGCAGGAACGGGAGGGGAATGGGGTATGAGGCGGGCAGCGTGGGGCAGGCAGGGCCAGAGGATGCTGGCCCACCACCTGTATACCGCCCATCCACCCCTCACCCACCCCTGCCCAGCAGCTATCAGGCATTGCCACGCAGGTTCAAGGTGGGCCTGTGGGCCCAAGGACAGGCTGGCGACACTTCAGGGCCTCCAGCAGCTGCATGCTGACGCCGTCCTCACCTCCTGGAGCCTTCCCCATCCACACGGGCTCCCACACATGCAGGCAGGGGAGCACACTGTGGGGCCCAGCCACGGGCATTGCTTAGGACCTCCCCCGCCCCTGGGGAGTGGGTGGGTCAGGGATGCTTTCTGTTCATCCAGCCTGAGGACTGGGAGTAGGGCACCTCTGGAGGTCACTTCACCAACTTTGGAGAGGTTTTTTGCGGGGTGTGAAGCCCCCAGAGCTGGGCAGGGGTGCAGGGCTCCCACCTGCCCCCACCCCAAGCTTACACATGCCACACCCACAGTCCCCATCACCTGGGCCCGTGGCTGGTGGAAGCCCTGCTCCTGGGGGGCGTGTTGCTGGGCTCTGGGGCCGTGGGGGTGGCTGCTCGCCGGCCCGGGCGCTTCGGGTTGCGGTGGAGCAGCTGGCACTGGGCACCGCGGGGGCACACGCCCCTGCGGGAGAAGTCGGGGCACAGCAGCGTGTGCTTCTTCTTGCACTGCAGAAGAAGGGGCATGGCTGGGCGAGCCGGTGGAGACCTCGGCACCACGTTGGGGGCCCTGCCTCTCTGCCCAGGGTTCCTGTTGGGGGTCTGAGGTCCTCAGGCCAGAGAGGCCCCAGGGTGCTCACCCCTACCCATCTCAAAGATGGGTAGGGTCAGTTTGAGAGTCAAGGGCACTTCCCTGGTTGTACCAGCACCACCCAGCCTGGCCCTGGGCCTGGACTGAGGCTGGGGTGGGGATTCCCAGGGAGCTACCTCCTCCTCCTGACTGCAGCCCACCTGTCCTGGCAGAGGACCAGGGTGGGGGGCACCCCATGGAGGGTGCACTGTCAGGCAGGTCGGAGCAACAGGTGGCCTCAGCTCTGCCCACCAGGCCCACAGGGAGCAGAGAGCCTGGACCCAAGGCCCGCCTCTCCATGGGCCCCCTGCCATGTGTCTGCTTCTTGCCTGGTCCTCCTAGAGGAGGGGGCCTATTCTCCCACCCCCAATAGCTGGCTCAGTGTGCACCACCCAGGAGGAGGAAGCCACCCTCATGCTGACCAGGTGACAAGTGACGTGCTAGAAAGAGACCCAGATGGAAACCCCTGCAAGCAGAGCCCCAAAGCCACCCGTATGCACTCAGTCAGCTCCATCGTGTCTGACTCTGTGTGACCCCATGGACTGTAGCCCACCAGGCTCCTCTGTCCATGGGGTCTCCAGGCAAGAACACCCAGAGTCAAGTTTAAAGCCAGCTCTGGTGCCTGGGGGTGACCCCTGGCACAGCCACTGGAAGAGTCATGGCAACAGCCTTGAGACCACTTCCTTCTGGACCCGCCACCCCTACTGGGCACGTGTCCTCAGAGCCCCAGATGTCGGTCTGGCTCCCAGCACCCAGGACAAGGCTGGTCGAGGACCCCACGGAGCCTGTGCCCATTCTGTGAGCAGGATCTGGGCACTGACCCCATTCTTGCCCCACACCTGGCCCTTGGCTGCCACCCAGGAACTAGAGGCCCTTCACACCGGTGCTGGGGTTGGTGTGAAGACAGGCAGGTAGCACGCCTGCACCCAGACGGCTACCCCTCCCTGTGCTGGGCAGCCCCAGCCCTGCCCCCCAGTGCCTGCTCCCCCAGCCCCAGAGTCAATGGCCCTCTGCCCTGAATCCCAGTGGTCCCCTCGGGGGCACATGCTGCAGCGGGGTCTCCTGGGCAGCCAGAGGGATGGGCAGGGCCTCTGGGTGGAGAGCCCACCCTGGGCTGGGTGCAGAGAGGTGGCTGGGGGGTGCTGTCTCTGTGCCGTCCCGTGGTGGCCATGAGCCCCGCTGCTGCCCTGAGCCCAGGTGGCTCAACAGGAGCAACACACGGGAGGCGGGACTCAGCACAGAGGGACCCGGTAAAAGGCAGCACCTCGGTTTCCTCCCTGACTGCACAGTGACATCTGTGAGCTACTGGGTCACATACCCTCATTCCAGCTGTTTCTGTCTCACTTTCTTATGGTGGCACTAGAAACTGTGAAATCCCAAATGCAGTTCACATCCGGTTGACTGTGGGACTAGAGATGGCTGGTCTGAACTGACCGTCCTCCCAGAACAACCCAAATCTAGGCTCAGATGTAAAGAACTTTCTGAAATCATCCAAGAACTACTGAGCAGGTGAAATGATGGAGGAAAATCTACTGGGCGCAGGGCTGGTCTCAGACCTCAGGGCCCCCTGCCATCCTTAAAGCAAGGCTGCCATGGAAAAAGCAAACCCAACACCCCTGCCCCCGCCCCACGCGCCCCGCAGAGCTGGAAGCGAGGAAAGTTCCTGGGATTATAGCCTGCCAGGCTCCTCTGTTCATGGAATTCCCCAGGCAAGAATACTGGAGTGGATTGCCATTTCCTTCTCCAGGGTATCCTCCCGACTCAGGGATCGAACCCGGGTCTCCTGCATTGCAGGCAGATGCTTCACCATCTGAGCTACTAGGGAAGGCAGGAAATAAAGAAAGTCACTGCTAAATAATGCGTCAGTCAGTCAAGAAGCAACAGAAGTCAGGTGATATTTAAAACCAAATGCCAACACTAAAACAACTCATCAAAGTCGATGGACTGGAGCTAAAGGGGTGCTCGGAGCAAAGCCCTCAGCCTCAGAGCCTTACATGAGCAAAGAGGAGACGCCTCAGAGTCAGAGGAAACAGGAAAATAGAGAAAGCAGAAAGAAGCACGTATGGGGAAAAGGGACATATAAACAACATTAGGAATGACAAAAGTGCCGTTGGCTGCTGGCGCTGCAGAAGGTGACACAATGAACAAGTTTTATGCCAATAAATTTGAAACCAGGCAAAATCTACAAATTCTAGAAAAACTGCCAAAATCTGCCATTAAATCTGAATGAATATTCCTATGACCATAAAGGAATTTGAATCAGTAGTTAAAAAAATAAGGCAAGCGCCAGCCCAGGGTTTCACGGTGGTTCTACCAGATATTCAAGAATGCGCTACCCAACCTCTCATGAACCAGCACACAGAAGAGGACAGCAGAGAACACTCAGCTCAGTCTACTCGGCCAAAGGGGTCTTAAAACTGGAACCTGACCGCAGCGAGATGATCAAACAAACTTTAGGCCAACTGCATGAACAATGATTCACGTTCTACACAAATCATAAATAAACTGAAATGTGTAAAAAATGAGCCCTGAAATGTGTAAAAAGACCATGTTAGGACCAAGCTGAGTTTATCTCAGGAATGCAAGGTTAGTTTAACATTAGAAAATCAGAGAATAGAAATCAGCACATTAGCAACCTAAGAGAAGGAACCACGTGATCACCTCGAGAAGCAAGAAACAAGAGCGCCATGGAAGTCAGAATCAACTCAAAGTTTAGCAGATTAGTGACAGAAGGGAGCTTCCTTAGCTTAATATAGAACCTTCAAGAAATCACCATCATCATTCACCAAGGGGTGTGGCTGGAAGCCCACGGCCATGAGTTACTATCTGACTGGGCTAATAGGCAGGGCAGAAAAAGAACAGGCATTTAAACTCAAAGGAAGAAAACATGGTCATTATCTGCAAAAGATATGATTGTTTATGTAGAAAAACCCAAAAGACCAAGTCTCATGGATGAATTACTACAATTACTAATATAATTTAGCAAGACAGCTAGAAACAAAATCAATATTAAAAATCGTATGTCCATAACCAATGAACAGTAAGAAAATAACATTTAAAAACAAGCTCTTTATAATAATAATAGATGTGAGAGAAATAAACTTAACAGAGATAAGACAAGCAAGAATTTTATCAAACGACATCAAAGGAGAGTCTGTGTCACTAGAAACAGCGCCTTGATCATACACAGGAGACTCACTATAGAGACCGGTGGGTGAGACCAGTTCTCACCAAACTAAAGCACAGATTCAAGACAACCTGAATCCATATTCCAACTCTAAAAACCTTACCTGGAATTTAAAATACATTTCTGGAAGGATAAAGGGGCAAGAACAGCTAAAATAGCCACAAGGAAGAAAAAAGTGAAGGAATCTGCTTCCTTGTTATGACTTATCCCAAAGCTCAAATAACCGACAACGGTCCCTGTAGTCAAAGCCGTGGTTTTTCCAAGAGTCATGTATGGATGTGAGAGTTGGAACACAAGGCTGAGTACTGAAGAACTGATGCTTTCGAACTGTGGTGCTGGAAAAGACTCTTGAGAGTCCCTTGGACTGCAGGGCGATCAAACCAATCAATAAAGGAAATCAAGCCTGAATATTCATTGAAAGGACTCATGTTGAAACTGAAGTTCCAGTACTTAGGCCACCTGATGCCAAGAGCCGACTCACTGGAAAAGGCCTTGATGCTAGGAAAGACTGAAGGCAGGAGGAGAAGGAGGTGACAGAGGATGAGTTAGTTGGATGGCATCACTGACTCAATGCACATCAATTTGAACAAGCTCCAGGAGATAGTGATGGACAGGGAAGCCTGGCGTGCTGTAGTCCATGGGGTCACAAAGAGTCAGACACGACTGAGCGACTGAGCAACTGAACAACAACAACCTGGGACTGTTTAAATAAGACCTAGACTAGTGTAACAGCCAAGAATCCAGGTTGCAATAGGAATTGACTGTATACCAAGAGCTGCTGGTATGGGAACAGTGTATGTGGTGGGCTGACTGCAAAGTTACAGGCAGATTTTTTACTGTGTTGGGGGTGGGGTGGTATTCAAGGGTCAGCTGTATAGTACAGAGATTGAATCAGGTCATCATAAAACCTCCCAATCAAGAAGAGCCCAAGATAGATGGTTTCAACAGGTGAATCCTACTAAACATGTAAAGAATTAACACCTCTTCTTTTCAAATTCCTCCAGAAATACAGAAGATGAGAGAATACTTCCTAACACACAATAGCCAAAACAATCCACAAGGCTAGCCTTATCTTGGTTCCCAAAGCATACAGAGATACTACAAGAAAAGGAGATTACAGATCAATATTATTATGGATACAGATGTCAAAATCCTCAACAAAATACTACAAACCTGGACTAATGGCATATTAAAAAGATTACAGACTATGATCCAGTGGGATTTATTCTCAGAATGCAAAGATGGTTCAACATCCAAAAATCCATCAATATACTTGTGATTGATTGACGTGGTTAGTATGTCTGATTGACTAGCTTAACAGAATGAAGGGGAAAAAACCCACATGATTATCTCAACTGATACAAAAAAGATTTGGGCAAATAGCTATAAGATTCCACCTACGTTAAATACCTAGAATAGGCACGTTCATGGAGACAAAGTGTTGATTTGTGGCTGCCAGGAGATGGAGGGGGGAACAGGGAGTCACTGCCAACTGTTTAGAGATTCTGTATGGGGCGATGAAAAAGTTTTGGAAACAGATAGTGGTGGTTGTATAATATTGTCAGTGTAATTAATACCACTGAACTATACACTTAAAAATGGCAAATTCTGCTAAAATTAAAAAATTTAAAATGTAATGCACCAAAACCCATAGTACTGTGCACTTAAATGGGTGATTTGTACCGGATATGAATTCTATCTCAGTAAAGCTGTGAAGATTAGAAAAGACTCTGATGCTGGGAAAAATCGAAGGCCCAGGGGAGAAGGGGACAACAGAGGATGAGATGGTTGAATGGCATCACTGACTCGATGGACATGAGTTTGAGTAAGCTCCAGGAGTTGGTGATGAACAGGGAAGCGTGGCATGCTGCATTCCACGGGGTCGCAAAGAGTCAGACACAATTCAACGACTGAACTGAACTGACACGGAGACACTGTCTGTGATTTCCAAGAAAGACGTCCAGAGGAAAAGGAGCTTCTGCAGGGCAGGAGGTGGCGGGGGTGGGCCGCTGACAGACGGGGGACAGAGAGATAAGGAAGTCGTGGAGGGGGACCATGAGGGCCGGGGAGTCGCTGTTGCTACAGAGGTGGCTGCGGATGATACCCACGCTCGGGTCTGCTCTTCGCCAGGAGGGGCTGGAGGCGCAGTGCTCCAGGCCCAGGCAGGGCTGGACCTCTGGCCAGAAAGCACCCTGGGGATGTGCGAGCAGCATGAGTCTGGTGGGCGTGCCAGGCCACAGCGCCACAGATGCCCGACCAGGCTGGCCGGGGCGGAGGGCAGCGCTGCAACACCCGCCCTCGGTGTCTCCCCCAACACGCGCGGATTCGACAGCAAGCCATCAGGGGAGCCCACCACCAGCACCAGGAGTGGCGGAGCAAGCGTGAGGCGGTCGCCGTGACATTCAGCGGCTCACGGGAGGCTGGCCATGTCCCCGAGTGTCCTGAGAGTCCAGAGGGACAAACTGAGGAGACAAGAGAGGCTGACCAGTGAGCCCCAGAACCAGGAGCAGCACGTGGCCCTGAAGAGGTGAAGGACACGGATCTACTCCAGCTTAAATTATTCACAAGAAAAGGGGATGTGTGTCTTTAACAAGCCAGCGCTTTATGAAGCAAGGTTAACAATTCCACTTGATTCAGTGGAATATTATAAACTCTCTGGGGCCCATCTGAGGACTTCCACTTCAGAAGCAAGGTGACGACTCAGCACTTTTTATATTATTTAGAGAATAAAATTAACCCTTGCCAGCCCAGGCTGCTGCCTCCGCCCCCACTGGATCTGGCCTGCTCAGCGCTTTTCCCATCTATAATTACAAGCCGCTATCCATCATGTGGCAGCCACGCAGCGCCCACACGCTGAAACGCACGCAGTAAGCACTTCCACTAATAGAAGCAGAACTTAAATATCGCCTTGATATTTTCATTTACATTGGGATCTTTTACAATAATCACCCACAGCCTCCCTGGGGGTCCTGCGCCTCCACCTCACCCCACCTGGGCTGCTCTGGAGCCACCAGCCAGGCCCTACCTCTGCAGGAGGGGCCTCCGCGGGGGGGCCCCCCGAGGGCTGTGCACAGGCAGGCAGGGGAAAGGCTATGCTCCCACCGTGCTCCCCACAGGGTGAAGCCCAGCCCAGAATAAGGAGCTGGCCTGCAGAAACACGCGATCCCCGGGCTCAGAGCCCAGCCTGCCGCCTAGGGCAGCCCACAAGCCCCGAGGCAGGGTGGTCACTCACAGCATCTGCGGACAAGGAGGCAGTGGGCCTTGCTGAGGCCCCTGGGCTGGTGAGGAGGCTCCCTCTAGGGCACTGGGACCCCCTGCCCAGGGGCCCCACCCAGGCCCACAGGGTAGGTGGGGCCTTCCCTGGAGGAGCGGGGGAGAAGCGGGCGTGCTTCTCAGCTGTCAGCTGTCGATGGGCAGGTGGGGAGGACAGGCCCGCGAAGCAGGGTGGGCCTGGCCCCGGGCCAGCTCCTCACCCCCAGTGCCCCTCCACCTCACGCCCCTTACCTTGGCGCCCAGAGGGCAGTAGCCTTTCAGGAAGTCAGTGCAGACCTCCGCCTTGCGGGACACGTACACGTGGCTGTAGGGGCAGCTGCTGTTGCTGCAGATGCCCTTCAGGAAATAGGAGCAGACAGGCATCTGCGGGGCGGGAGGCAGTGAGGCCCAGGGCAGCTCCCCCAGGACCCCAGGGGCCCACCCAGGGCTCCATCACCAGGCGTGAGCCACACAGAGACTGGCCCACCCCAAAGGGAGACCCCCAGCCTCTCTGGGGGTGCCGCTGCCCGGGCCTACAGTCACGTGAGGACAGAGACGGGGACCTGGCCAGCGGGACAGCTCAGGCTCAGATGTGCTGTCCCCACGTCCACTGCCTGCCCCAAGCCTGCCTGGTCTGGGCTGCGGGGCGGGCCTGGAGGCGCTGGCACCAAGAAGAGCAGGGCAGGGGAGGAGGGGGCAGCGTGCGGGTGCCCCAGCGGGGTGGCAGCCTACAGGGCCTGACAGCCAGCAGGCTTCCCAGCTGCCTGACGCGTGGGCACCGGCAGCGTCCGTGAGCTGGAGGCCTGACTCGGAGCAGCCCTTGCAGGGGCTCTGCTGGCACTGACTGTGGGTGGGCACCACAGGGGCCTGGCAGAGGGCAGGCTGGCCCAGGGGAGGCCTGGTGGGGGACACAGGCTGGCAGTCTGCTGCGCCCTGCAGGGGGAAGTGAGGCCTGAGGGCCAGTGGAGGCAGAGAGGCAAGGGTGTGTGTGTCTCCCACCCACACCAACTTCTGCAGCTGGGGCCCTTGGGGTGAGGCCTGCCCCCTGCAGGCCAGTTTCCTGGGGGGGGAACCCTGCCAGGAGCTCACACAGCTGTGGCCCTGTGGGTCTCACGCCGCCTGCCTCTCCCGGGCCCTCCCTGCGCTGTCAGTCCTGCCTACCCTGTCCATGTGGTGCCCACTGCACCCACTGGGCGCTCTCCTGCCTCCAGAGAACACACAGGGGCTTCACTTTTCTGGGAGAAGGTGGCTGGGGGTGGGGGTGGGGTGGGGGGGCTGGTATGACTGTAGCCGAGGAGGGAAGGAGGGAGGAAGCAGAGAAACAAAGGGTGATTTAGCGAGGAGAGTTTATTTTTAATTGTCTTTTAACTGCAGCGCAGAGGGGAGCGGCTGGCCTGGGGCTGGTGGAGCTGCGGCTGCAGACAATTCCCTTAATGTGCGTTTTGATACAGGGCCCAAATTAGCGCTAATAAAAAGGGATAATAACGCCAACTCTTGCACCAAACGGAACTCCTCCTAGCTGTCAGCGCCGCTATCAAGAGGAAACTGCATTCTCATTTCAATTAACCTTGTTTGCACCCAGCACGTCCACACAAATAACAATAACATTAATTCAGGGCGCTGGTGCGGGGCGTCAGCCTCAGACAGCTCAGAGCCTGTGCCGGCTCCAAAGCCGGAGCTAATGAACCCGAAACTCGACGTGAATTTCCAAATTGCTCACAACAGAGTTTCGAAGCTCTATTAGGGAGAAAAATGCTGATTCTTCCCAAGTTCCTCAAGGAGAAAAGCTGTAGCAGCAGCACTGCCTCCCGGGCCTGCAGCGACCCCCCCTTGGGGCCAGCAGGACACCCACAGCCAGCATGGACCCCTGACCTCAGCTGCCCGCACTGGGGGGCTGGCCCAGCTGTGCGCCTCCCTCTCCCACCGCCAGCCCCCCACTGGCGCATCTGGGAGGGGCACTGGGCATGTGGGGGATGGGAGAGGGGCCCAGGTGGGCCTAGCAGGGTGGAGGGGTAGAGCCTTGGGGCCGCTCCAGCCCGGGCGCGGGGGACACTCACCTTCTCCTTGGAGACATGGTGGGAGAAGGGGCAGGTCCCGTCTGTCTTCTTGCAGGTGCCCCGGACAAACCTGCGCACACAGGGCAGGTCTGAGGGGCGGGAGCCCAGGGCGGCCCTGGCCCCCCACCACCCCACGCCCACCTGGGGGTGGGGGCGCACCTGGTGCACACAGCCACCTTCTCGGGATCGTGGACGTAGGGGCAGCGCTCGCCGCGGTTGCACCGGCCAAAGCGGTTGTAGTACATGCAGTACTCCTCTTTCCGCCGCCGCCGCCGCTGCCGCGCCTGCCGCACGATGGCCAGGCTGCGCTGCACGGCCCGGCTGGAGGCAGGGAGAGAACCGTGAGCCCCAGTAGGCAGGGAGGCCGGGGAGCCCCCCAACCCCGAGGCACATACCTGGCCAGGGAGCGGCTGCAGCTGCCGGCAGGGTCCAAGCGGCCTGTGGGAGGAGGGCACGGGTCACACCAGGCCCACAGCCAGCCAGGGGCTCTGCCCTGCCCCTGCTCACCAGCCAGACCACCCTGGCCAGGGCAGGGGGGAAGCCAAGGGGAGCCGGCAGAGGCCACCCTGGTGTCTGGCCAGTGGTCCTGCCTCAAAGCGGGTGGTCACAGGAACAGGGGGTGGCAGGGCCTCCCTGCCACCTCCCTCTGTTCAGAGCAGAACCCAGGGACATGGGACCTGAGTAGGGTCTGGGAATGCCACTCAGTTTTGCAGCAGCTAAGAACGGCTTGTTTAAAGCACTGTAAAATAGAAGCTAAGAAGAGTATGGCCACAAATGCTGAAATCCTCCACAAATGCTGAAACCCACCAGAAGATGGGTGTCCCCTGCCTGGAAACCAGACTCCCAGATGGCCTGAGGAGCAGGCTGCAGGCTGGCCTGCCTCACGCGGCTCCAAGGCCCAGGCAGGCACCCGGCTCCTGAAACTGTGGAGGCATCCCATAAGACACTCCTCAAAACCCCAAGTGTGCAGACCAAGCAGGGCCTCTCTGAGGTCACTGACTGTGGCCCGAAGGGGGGTCCATGGTGACAGGAAGACAGGTGGACACGCGGCCAGGCTTGCCTGCAGAGGGGGCATCCAGCCTGACACGCAGCTCCCGCCTGCCATTTACATACCCGGGTAGTCCCCAGGACTGAGGCGGGCAGGCAGGGTGAGACAGCCACAGTTCCTCAACACACACGTGACCCTCCCCAGACCAGATCAGGTTTCCCACAGGCGGCTGCTGAAATGGAGTCACGGCAGGAGGCACAAGTGACATCACTCAGAAATTTTAGGGACCTGAGGCGATGACAAAGCATTCCTGGTTTAAAAAGGGACGTCCCCAAGATGTCTGGCCTGGAGGCGGCCACGGGACAGGCGGCCCCCTCACCACCTGGAGGGCCCTCCCCCTGGCATGCTGCAGGGCGCCCAGCGCCAACCCAGACATGCGCCGACCAAGCCCTCTGGGCAGCACCTGCACTGCCGCACTGGGGCGCTCCTCCGAGCCCATCTCCTCCGGTTAGAAGGCGGCTCCAGGCTGTGCAGCGGAACCCCTGGGAGGGAGGCTGCTCCTGTGGGGATCCAGGCCCAGGGGGCCGAGTTACAGGGTTGAATGGGCGGGGGCACGACACGGAAACGAGAGGGGGGCCCAGAGCTGGGGGGCCGGCGGGGAGGGGT
Source organism: Ovis canadensis (assembly GCF_042477335.2). Classification (NCBI taxonomy): domain Eukaryota; kingdom Metazoa; phylum Chordata; class Mammalia; order Artiodactyla; family Bovidae; genus Ovis; species Ovis canadensis. The sequence continues at coordinate 24,278,278 of NC_091253.1, read as the reverse complement.
CTTAGGGCGGCTCCAGGCCGTCCTGGAATCTGGTTTCCAGGCAGGGGACACCCATCGTCCAGTGGCAGCGGAGGTCAGTCCAGACGGCACGTGGTGGCCCCCACCTGCTAGCCCGAGGATGACAGTGCAGTCTGATAGCGGTCAGTGAGCACGGCTTCCCGGCCGTCAGCCAGGCTGCCAGTGACGCTGGGGCAGCATCTGCCCTCCAGGGAAGCCGTCGTCAGAGTCATCAGAACAGCCCCAGGTCTGGCCTCTGGGGGGTGCTCAGGTTTAGTCCTCTTTCCACTGTGGCTCTTAAAAAAATGCCAGTGTAGGCCTCGGTAGGAATTTTTACAGGAACAGGAGGAGGCACCTTTTCAAATGCTTTGCAGTGTTAAAAAATGCACATAAAGTAGCTGGCTTGAGAGGCGCTAAAAAGTTCAGCTGAAAACCCTGGCAACCTCGAAGCAGGAGGGCTGAGCCTTCTGGAGAACTCGCACTTCCTAGGGGTCTTCCCGAAATAGAGCAGCAAGGCCGCCCCACCCCTCTCCCGCCCAGGCCCTCCCCCAGCTGAGGGCCCTGGGGCCCGAGGGCACAGAGGGGGCAAGCACCACCAGCTCCCACACCCCCTGCCCACCCACGCTGCCCTGGAATGTGCCACCCTGGGGAAGAGGCGTCCACGAGCGGCAGAGGCCATGGGGCAGGGCCTTGGATGCGCAGGGGCAGACTGACCAACCAGGGGGACCCTCTCTCACATGCAGCTCTGCATGACGCTGCAGCACCCAGGGAGGGGGTGACAGGTCACAGGTTACAGGTGAGGTGCAGCGACCCCCCACCTGCCCAGGGCCCACAGACACAGGCTGGCAGCAGAGAGACTGCCCCCCCCCCCCCCCACAGCCTACGCCTGGGGCCTGGGGCTCAGAACAAGCCTGGGAGCCAGTCCTGCAGCGCAGGCTGAGCAAGGGGGCTGGGGCAGGAGACTCGGGGTCTGCTCTACCGCAGGGCCCTGCAGGCTCTTACGGCTGACCCATGTGGGCTGAAGCCTATGGGGAGGGGCCCCTGGCTGGGTCCTGTGGGCAGGCAGACTTAGACCAGGAGGAAGTGCTTGGTTCCGGTTCCAGGGAAGTGAGGTGTGCCTACTAGAAGGCCCTGCCCCTGGAGCTAAAAGACAGGCAGGGCATGGCTGTTCCCCACAAAGCCTGGGATGGCGGGCACCCCAACGGGGCTGAGGCTGTGCTGAGAGTCCTGTAGCCAGGAAGGGGGGGTGGAGCCCCCGTGTCCCCCAAGGAAGGCTGCACTTTCTTGCTGAAGTCACAGTTCTGTTGACACCAGAGAAGAAAATTTATTTCTTTAATTATTACTCATCTAAGTGAGCTGCTAGTCTGTGGGCATTCCCACAGCTGGGAGCAATCCACTCTCCTTAAAGCCAGGAGCTGGCCACCGGGCAGGGGTCCAGGTGGCTGGTGCTGTCTGGCCAGCCTTGTGTCCCTGGGACAGGCTCCCCTGTGGTCTGTACCCCAAACCCCACCTCCTTGCCCCCACACGGAGGTGGGGGGCTACCCCAGCTGACTGGTTAGCAGGGCGTGGGCAGCGGCAGCCCGCAGGAGCAGGTGGGCAGGGAGGCGGCCTCTGTCCTCACCATAGGCCCAGCGGCTGGGGGGCCGGGGGAGAAGGCTGGGGAAGGCCAAGACACCCCGGCAGCTCTGCAGGGGAGGTGGGTTCTGTGGAGCTCAGCACTCAGTGTGGTGACCCCCCAGGAAGAAGTGCGGCCACTCCTCCGGCTGCTGCCAGCCCAGGTGGAGGGGCCCCCAGGGGAAGGGGGACATACCCCCACCCCTCGAAGGCAGCCCCCCGCCTGCCCTGACCAGACAGGGCTGCTGGACTGTGAGGGGGCAAACCCGCGTCTTCCTTCCGCCGGCGGGCGCCCTGCAGGGAGGAGCAGCCCAGGTCATGGGTGCCCCCCAGAGCCCACCAGTCCATTCAGGATAGGCCTCGCGTGCAGCCTGGGATTCCGCCAGAGTCAGGACAGTCCCCAGCGCCCAGCCCGAGGGGGCAGAAAGCAAGGCCCACAGAGAGACCTGGTCGCTCCACAGCCCTCGTGGGCTCGTGTGTAAGGGCCCCGGGGACACCACCTGGCTGAGCCCTGTGCAGGCCCCAGATTTGGGGAGGACAGAGTTGGGCTCTGAGACATCCAGAGCTGTTTGTGAGGCCCACAGACCACATGTGCCGGCGAGGGCGTCAGAGACAAGACTGTACCTGTGGCTCCACCGGGCAGAGGGCGGGACAGGGCGCATGGGGGAGCAGAGCCCTGGGCCCCAGCCCCCTGCAGCTGTCCTGGCAGAGAGGAGGTTCCGGGGGGCCCTCCACTGTCTCCTGCGCCAGCTGGCCCTGCACCCCACCACCTACTTCCTGAGCTGGGCTCTTCTCCTTTCTGCCCTTCTAAGGTGGTCAGGCTAAGGACTGAGGGTAGCTGGGCCGGTGCAATCCCCACAGCCCCTGTAAATCCCACCTTTTTTTTGAAAGAAAAGGAAAGCAGTAAAATTGGACTGAAACCAAAACACTTTCTAGTTAATTTGTACAATAAGCGAATCTGAAGCATTTCCTTCTCCGTGGCCTGTCTCCCCAGGCCCGCAGGCGTGCCCGTGGGGGTGTCGGCGCCTCCGAGCACAGTTGGGAGCCATTGCCAATGCGATCAGGCACCACGGCCCCAGGTGTTCACTCGCTGGGCCGTGTTTACCATACCTGGCTCATCTCCTTTGTCCAGGAGCAAAACACGGAAAATCAGAGGAGGCTCAGCCAAGCGAGAGGCGGGTGCAGCCTGCGTGCCCTGGGGGCCTCCCTGCTGCTGCCGCCTCGGCAGGGGCAGCTCCAGGACGCTGTCGGGGCGCCCTCGCAAGAGCACAGGCACAGCACCCCCCCAGGGGCCTCACCTGTGCGCAGCAGGGGCCTGCTGCCCCCGTCCCCGCCAGGCCGGCTGTAGGTCTTGGAGAGCTTGTTGGCCGACACCTTATAGAGGACGCCTCCAATGCAGCGGTAGCCTTTGCTCCGCCACCGAGGGGAGCCGGTCTGGGCTTTCCCACCTGCGGCGGGACGCAGGGTGTTCAGCGCCAGGGACCTGCAGAGACAGGAAGGACCGTCAGCTCAGCCCTGGGGTGGTCAGAAGACCTCTGTCCCCCACCGTCCAAGGGCCCAGGAGGTGGCACCCTCAACCCCACCTCTGAGGCTGGGGCACTTTTGTTGGGGAAAGCCCTCAGTGCCAGCACTAAGGCAGCCCTGAGGGTCACCGGTATCCGGGATGCCTCCTGGACGCCGCCCCATGGTGCACCCTGGCTCTGGGACGGCCATGCTGTGAGATCAGCAAGGGCCTCTGCCCACCCTCCGCTCCTCTGTCCTCTGCACGGAGCGCCTGGCATCACGACCAGGAAGGGACAGCCTCACCGACCTCCAACCCAGGGAAGCTATCTGGGGGCTGAAATGGAGTCCCCTCAAGGTCAAGGGCTGGTAAAGGCCTGGAGGTCACCTGGGTGCAGGCCCAGGCCAACCCAAGGGCAGATGGGTCAGAAGTCCCCCACAGACCCCCTGGCCGAAGCAGACAGGGGCCATAACCCACAACTCAGGTCCCACAGAAGTGGGCCTGCAGCTGCCTTGGTGGGCTGCTCCTTGAGCTGCCACAGGAGGGGCTCAGGACTCCAGAACGACTTGGCCTTGACCTTCTGCGTGTCTTAGCAGAAACCTACTTATGCAAATTGAGCTCAGTTCTCTCTTAGCTCAAGGCAAGTCTGGGCCACTGGCAGAGCTGGGCGGGAGTGTCGCCTCTGCTGCAGCAGGGTGGGACCACCAGCCGCAGCTCCGGGTCGTCCGGGGGTCCTGGGCTCCCCAGCACCTCCTGCTGAGGCTCCCATGCCCTGAAGCCCCTCCCACGGGAGCCTACAAACTCCAGCTCCACTGGGGAGGCAGAACGTGCTCTTCTGGCAACCCAGGGGCCACGTGGCGGGGAGGCCCCGATCTGGGTCTGCGGTGCAGAGCAGGCCCCACAGGTGGCCCACCACTGGCCTGACTCCCCACCTGCAGGCTGCTCTCAGCAGCCAGGCGCGCTGAGACCTGAAGCTGCAGCGTCAGGCGGGAAGCGCCAAGCAGGCCTCCAGAAAGTACTTGACCCAGTTTCCCTTAATTAAAATTCAAGTTCACAAACACCAATCTTGGAGGGAGCGACCCCCACCAAGGGTCCTTGGCAGCCCTGCCCACCCTGGCTGCGCCAGAGGGGCTCCCGCTGCCCGCTCCCTGGCCTAGCCGAGCGCTGGGGAGATAGCCAGACCCCAGGCCCTCCCCAGACCCCGGGACCCAAGTCTCACGCCTTGGGCTTGGGGCATCTGCATGCCCAGTGGGCGCCTGATGTGTCTCCTGGGCTCCTCCAAGGCGGGGAGGGGCTGAGGAGGGGCGAGGATGGGGGTCCACCCTCACTGAAGAAGCCCGTCAGCCTTGGGAGCTCTGGAGCCCCTGCAGGCATCCTGGACACTGCCCAAAGGCTCAGCCTGGCCTGAGCCCCGACCCCCACGGTGAGTGGAGCCCAGCCAGTGGTCACCACAGCCCCCAGCTCAAGGCCAAGAGGCGCCCACAGCGCCAGCCCCGCACTGCCCGGAGTCCTCAGGGGCCTCCTGCCCACAAAGCAGCTGCCCTTCCGTCAATGTGCCCTGGGCGGGGGGCCGGATGGGGATTCACCATCAGGGCACCACCCCAGTGCCCCCTCAACAGGCTGTGCTCCCAGATGCCAGGACGCACTTGCAGGAACAGGGCCCTCTCAGCCGTCCTCGCCTCGCTGGGGCACCCCCTCCCCCACCTTCCCTCAGTCCACCGCGCTGGCCCCCATGAAATGTGAGACACAGGCTGCATGACGCCTCTGAGACAGTGGAGGGGAGGAAGCAGAGCCACGGACGCCCTAAGACCAGCCCTCCAGGGGGTGAGGAAGCGCCCCCTCCTTGGGCACGCGCTCCGGGCTAAGGCTGGACAGGACACCACCCCCAGAGGCAGGCACGCAGGCGAAGCTATGGATCCCAGCAGCACACGGCGGGCAGTCCTGGCAGGCCCAGCGGGTGGAGGACGGAGGGCCTGGGAATGGCTATTCTTATGGATAAGTATGACCAACCAACCCGGCCCCTCTTTCTAGAGAGAAGACCTGCTCCTGGGCTCTGCCCCGGGCCGCGGGGTGGGGTGGGGGTGCAGCAGGCCTCCGCTCTGTGCTCATGGCCCACGTGTACAATCGGGCCTGAGGACCCACGTACACGGGCCTCAGGGCGGGGCCTGGGTGCAGTGCTGCGGCAGGGCTGGAGCCTGGGAGCCAGGCTGGGAGGAGCCCCGTCCTCATATGGCATCCTGGGGCCACCGGGGAGGAGGTGGGCGCCCCCAACAACTCGGAGAGGGCCCTGCGCCCGTGGGCCCCCTCTGCCTGTCCTCACCCACTGGGCCCGCTGACTCTGGGCCTGTGGGCAGCAGACACTGGGGTAGGTGGGGGCTGGAACACTGGGCTGGGGGTGCTTGCCCCAAACGCCTCACAGCCTCTCACTGCTGTGGGTGTCACGGCACTCCAGTAAATTGTTACCCTAATGGAGAGGACAGCCTTTGGAAACGAGCTGTATTGAGAAGAGGGGATAAAATTAATGAGATAATAGCAGGGCCAAGGACCCGGGGAACGCTCCTGCCCTCGCGGCAAGGGCCTGTAATTCCTTTTCTACAACAGGAGCCTCAGACCTAAAGCCTTCTCCCATCCGTCCGGCAGGCCCACGCCGCCAGGAAATTTCATTAACGCTGGAAAATAGGAAAGGTATTAAGCGTGGATAATGAAGGCCAGGGAGGGAACCGTGCCTTAAGATAGTCCTCTTTCTCGCCTTTGTAATGGGAGGCATGAACTTTCCCTTCAAATCCATTTCTAATCCATTTGAAATACTACAGCAAATTATCTTTCCTTCAGCCCGAAAGCGGCCAGCCAATTTACTCCGAATAGAAGTGACAATGCCCCAGGATTTATCACCATAACCTTGACTACACTGGGGTGAGGGCTGGGCTTCTCCTGCCCCCCCCCCACCGGGGGGCCACGAAGGATGGGGTTGGGGGGAGATAACATTTTAAATGAAAAGAGCTGGTAATGGGGAGAAAGACACACACACCGCAAAAGTAGGTTTAAAAAGAAAAGCGATCCATATGTCCACTGCCCAGGGAGCAGCTGCAACGTTCCGGGCCCGAGGCCGTCCAGGAGCTCCCAGGGGCTCTGCCCTCCAAGGTACCCTCTCAGCTGCTGTGCCCAGGAAGCAAGAGGACAGTCCCATGGAAGCAGGACCCTGAGAGCCAGGGCATCAGTCTGGGCAGGACAGGAAGGCTCTCCCAAGAGCCGGGATGACTGTGGCACATCCTCTGCTGGGTCTGCAGGACCCCTCACCAAGCAGTGCCGAGACCCCCTGCAGGGTGGCCCCCCGAGTAGCGCCGAGCCCACCCTGCAGGGCGCCCCACCCCAGTAATGCTGAGCCCACCCTGCAGGGCACCCCCCTAAGCAGTGCCGAGCCCACCCTTCAGGGCAGCCCCCCCAGCAGTGCCGAGCCCACCCTGCCAGAGTCCCCCTGGGCTCCCTGCACGCTCCCTGGCCACTGCCCAAGCAGGTTGGTGCAGGCCCAACACTGTGTGCGGGGCGCCTGCCCCAGTCTGCTTCTCGAGCTGCCCGGCTGAGATGGGCCCACCCAGGGATCCTCGCTAGTGGCCTGGCAGCCTGGAGCACAGGTGTGCACCCAAAGAACCGCAGGTAGACGGGCTCCCAAACACGCATGCACACACGGCTCGCCAGCCCACTGACAGGACCTGACGCACAGTGAGCGCACCCCAGGCCCCGGGCCGGGGACAGGCAGCCTGTGGGGCTGTGTCACCTGAAGGCCGCAGAGTGGCTCCCCCTGAGGGTGCAGGGAGGCAAGGGGCAGAAGGCCGGCCGGGCCGGGGAGACTCCGGAAGCGGCCCCAGCCTCCAGGATGCCCAAGGCAGGACAAGCTCCACCCTGGAGCCGTGCCCACCTCCAGCCCTGACGCAGACTCTGCCTTGGCTGCCGCTGCCTGGCCAGAGCCGCAGGAGCACACAGGAGCTGAAGGGGCCCGGTTCCAGCACACCCAGTGCTGACGATGCCACTGCCTCTCAGCACCCAGTCCTAAGGCAGCCTGGCAAGGGCGGGTCCTGTGCACCCAGAGAGGGTGGGGAGCCCCTGGGGACAGGGCCAGGCCAAGGGGCCCACACGTGGACAGGGAGCTGCTGGTGGAACTAAGGGCTGCCTTCCCCACAGGAAGGCCTCTCAGCACAGAGGCGTCTTGCTGGCACGTTCTTCCCAGTCCCCACAGTCTGCGTCCCCTGCCTCCTCCTGGAGACTCATCTCTCTGGGGACCACAGGCCAGACCCCAGTCACCGAGGACCCTGCCTCCCTGAGCCAGCCTCCTCTCTCGCCCCAGAGGCAGTCTGGGGCCCTGCCTTCACTGATACTCCCTGGCGGGGTCCCCGCCGCACCCTGTCCGGTCAGTTCATCTGAACACCTCGCATCTGATCCAGTTCCCGTCACCTCCCCTCACTCCAGCAGCGCTCCCTGCTCTGCTGCAGGGCTCCCCCCACTGCTCCCAGCGCCTGCTGTCCATCCTTGCGCAGGGCCTATGCATATGCTGGGCCTCTGCCATCACCTGAGTCCTGCCCTGAGCCCAAGCTCGGCTGTCGGGGCCTTGGGAAGCCTCCCCTGACCCTATACAGGGCCCAGTCACACCTGGGAGCAAGCACCTGGGACAGGGGCCGTGCTGGCAAGTTGCAGGCTCCAGGGACTCGTGCAGGGTGAGCGCACACCAGGAGGGAGGCTTGGGGACCACCTGAGTCTCCCACCCTGGGGTCTGCCGGGGGCCCATCAGAGAAACGTGGGGCGGCCTTGGTGGGCGGGAGCCGGGACGTGTGGGCACTCACACCAGGAAAGGCCTTTGGCTCAGCATGGCAGGCCAGGAGGTGGGCAGCCTGCCTGGAGCAGAGAAAACAAGCGGGGAAGCAGTTTTCAGGACGTGGAGCAGGTTCCGCGCAGCTTGAGCAAGCGAGGAGTGCGCCGTCAGCAGAAGGGCGCCAGGCGGCCGCGCAGCGAATCCCAAGTAGGTCAGGCTTGGCGCCGCCACCGTGACGGCTGCAAACTGCTTAAGCGGGCTTTCCGCGGAAACGCTGACGCCCAGCGCCCCACAGGCTGGTCCCACAGGTGCTGACAGAACACGCTGGGGACAAGGGCCCAGGCGGGGTGGCAGGGCAGGAGGGCCAGGAACTCAGCGGACGGACGGACGGCGTGGGTCTCAGGGTGACTGGGGCCACCTGGTCTCCTAGGACCCTCCTCCCGAGTGTGCCCACCTGCCCGCTGAGCTCTGGCCACCTTGCGGCAGGGCCGAGGTGATGGCTGGGCTTCCCAGGACGCACCTGCTCACAGTGGCTGGGGGCTGCGGCCTGGGTGGGAGCTGAGGCCTGAGGACCCTGGTGGGTCACAGCAAGGACAGAACGGCCCCCGAGAAGGCTGGCGGGCCAGGGTGCAGGCTGAGCGCTTGGGAGGGACTGGGGGTGGGGGTGCGGACACACCTGAAGGCCCCGCTCCTTCCCCAGGGGCCGCTGCCCCGGCTCTCCCCAGCCACAAGCAGAAGTGACTCGGGGGCACCGTGGCCAGCGGCACCGGGAGGTGGGGGGACACTAACTGCCCCCAGTGCGAGCACGGCAGCTGCTTAAGGAGCGGGGGCTGTTTTATGTGCTCTCATCTATTCAATCGGTACTGCGATCAATGGATGCATTACAAGCTTTCCCTTTAAGAGCCTAATAAACAACAAGATAGAAAGTAAAATTCTCCATAAAATGACACTTTTAAAAATCCATTTTAGCTGAAGATATTGGTGTTTTGTGTGTTAGCTACAAAAAGCAGGTATCACTGGGCCTTAGTGGCCCCCCTCCGAGTGCAGAGCTCAGCGTGCCGGGCACAGGCCAGGGGGCCGGCTCAGCTGCCCCGATCCTTGCTCCCCGGTGCCATCCTGCAGGCCGGGCTGTCGCTCAGACCCCAGGCCTGACACTGGGGAGGGCGGGGAGGGCCTGGCCCTGCCGCAGCCACCCCTCCAGCACCCCTCGCTCCGGGCGTCCTTCTCTCTCTCTGGCCCACTGACACCCTAGCCCCAGCCCGCTGTGCATATGAAGTCCAGTTTGCCCATCCCTGTCCTCTCCCCACGTGGGCAAGAGGGGACGGAAGGAAGCTGGGGTAGCAGAACTTGCGCCCCGAGTCCTCTGGGAGGAACTCAGCAAGTTGAGGCCCCACCTGGCTCACTGGCTCCTGGAGAACACCCCAGGGGGCACCTCCTGGGGCTCCCTCCTCCACTCTGGGCCTGCCGTCAGCCCCGCTGCCCACACAGCCCCCTCACTGCAACCCCTCCTCTGTGCCCTGGTGTCCGTGGCTCAAACCCCATCACCAAGGGCATGAAGGCCAGCCCAGAGCGCACCCCACCACCACCTCCCCGGGAGCCCTGGCAGCTGCTGCCTGTCACTATCCTCTGGGCAGGACAGGTCTTGCTGAAGCCCCGATCAAAAGTCTGCCTGCTTGGCCTCTGGCGGCAGAGGGCTGCACGCCTTCGCAAGGCCTCCCATCACATCTTGCCTGGTGATCTCACTTGGGGTCTCTGCCCTCACCTTCCTTGGAAGCACTGCTGGCCGGCACTTGGCTCTCTGCACACTAGAGCCGGCCCTTCCCAGGACACCGCTCACAGCCTGTCCCTCGCTGAGCCCCGTGCAGGGCCTACTGCTCAGAGTGGGAGGGCGCTGGCCACCTGGACCCCACGCTGTCTCTCCAGCTCCCCCTGCCACCACGCAGACCCATCACTGGCCCCAGGACTTAGCGCCACTGTCCGCCTTGCTCGAGCCTCCCTGTCCCTGCAGCTGCAGCCCCTCTTCACCTCTGGGTCTCACACCAGTTGCCTGCGCCCCTCTGGGGAGCCCTAGGACACTCACGCTCACATGCATGCCATGAAGGGGCCCCAGTACCTGGACACGGCCGAGCTGAGAGGCACTGGAGGGCGGCCCAAGCCAGGGACACACGACACAGTGGAAACATCACAACACCCCCAGACACCACAAGCCCCCGCCATCAGGGACCCTCGTGTCACGGCTACCTGAAGAGACTCAGGAAGAGGGGAGATGGGGGAGGCAGGCGACCCGCCCCACAGGCCCCAGCAGGAGGGCTCCTCTCAGAATCGTGTGAGCACAGCACAGCTCCTGGGAGAAGCCGTGGTGGGCCTGCAAACCCCAGGGACAGGCCCCTGAGCTTAGCATAAAAGCTCCTGCGGGCCAGAGGGTGAGCAGGGAGCCAACTACAAGTGAAGCTCGCCCATCGAAGCCGCCAGGCCACCAGCGGGGCCAGCTGGACCACCAGGAAAAGCCGAACAAGCACTGCAGGTGACGCTGTGGCAGGTGTCCACTGGGGAAGGCCGAGACTAAGCCAGTGTTCCTATGGCTGACCTGAGGGATACGGAGGCCAGACAGGCGGGGGGTGGTAAGGACACACAGCCCAGCAAGAGCACAGTCTCTGGCTCTGCATTTCTGGGGGTGGGGGTGAGGGGGGCATCGGCTCAGTAAACGTTTTGCTGTAAGGAGACCAAGAAACCTTGACCCCCCCACCTCAGACCCCAAGTAAAAGTTAACTCATAAGGGACCTCAGACTTAATACAAACACTGAAATAGCCAAGCTTCTAGAAGAAAATGTGACCTTGGCAAATATTTCTCAAACAGGACACTCATAAAAGAAGACTGATAAACTAGACAGCACTGAAGGCAAGCCCCACACTCTAAGAAGATCTCTGGCACAAGAATATAGCCGTAATATATAAAGAGTACTAGCAAATCAATAAAAAGACCAACTAATACAAACGTGGGTGAAAGACTGCACAGGGCACTGCACACTACCTCACGTGTGCAGCCTGGGGGTCCTCCCCAGCTGCCCGCTGCCCAGCATCCACCTGCCCACTGAGGCTGCAGCTCCTCGTCACTCGGCAGCATGCCCCACAGGACAGAGCAGCAGAGACAAGTGGCCCCCAGATGTCCACCGAGAGCACACGGAGAGCAGTGTGGGCATGCCTGGGGAGGAGCAGGACAAGCTGGCTCAGGCTGCTGTAGATCACCCCATCTCCCCACAGTCCTGGAGGCCAGCAGCCTGGATCACGGCGCCTGCAGAGGTGACTGGAGAGCAGGCCCTGTCAGCTCTTCCTCCTCATATAAAGACACAAATTCTATCAGATCAGGGCCCCACCCTGACGACCTCATTCAGCCTTGATCACCTCTCATCTCCAAAAAGCCACACTGGGATTCAGACTTTAGCCTAAGAGTCTGTTTGGATAACAAACGGTAAGCAAAAGGAGTCACATAAAATAGCACCTATTATACGAACCTACTTATATGAACTTCAAGAGTTTTGAGACATAGCTTTTCCAGACATAAGAGAGGGACCACAGGGTAGGTGGGGACATATGGGGGGAGCACCCTGCACGGGGTAGGTAATGTCCGGGGGTAGGTAATGGGCACACCCTGTGGTAGGTACACAAGATAAAAATCCACAGAACTGACCACTGAAAATATAAACAAACCACACGTTTTGCCTATGGAAATCGAAGGTCTGTTCAGAAGGCCAAGTTCAGGAACAAGATTTTACATAATAAAGGTGACATTTTTAAACAATGGGAAAAAGTCTGAATGTTTAATAAATGTTCCGAAGACAACCAGATAAGCGTTAAACAAAATTAAATTTGACCTTTAATCTCACACCAAGTCTCCAAATAAATTCCAGGTAGATTACAATTTTAAATGTAAAACTAGAAAGTACAGCTCTAGAAGAGAATAACTGAACTCATGTAACCATGGGACAAGGAAAGTGGCTCTAAGCAAATCAGTGTGTTATATATACTAAGTCTCAAGAGACCGACAGATCTAAGAACACAGAAAACATAAAAGTTCCATTAAAAACCTTTACAAACAAAAGGCAAAACAGAAATTGAGGAAAAATGTGCAGTCTGCCAAAAAGGTGTCTCCCCCACCCCCCCAAATATTTAGATTCCTGAAAACCTGTAAGAAACAGGCTAGAGGCAAATGATCAGCGCACAAAAAAAACGCTGAACTGAACAAAGAGCGTGAATGCAACTGACATTAAAGGAGCTCCCTGGTGGGTCTAGCGGCCTGGCTCTTCCACCGCCAAGGCGGGTGTTCAATCCCTGCTGGGGGAACTGTGATCCCACAGGCCAGGTGGCGTGGCAGCAACAAAAACCACCAAAGTCTGAATGAACACTGGATCGCAATCTCTTCTAGAGAACAGGCAAAATTTCTGGCAGGGGCAGCTAACACCTGGAAGGACAGAAGACGCATACCAGCGTGGCAGAAGGTGCGCACCTGACTCTCCCTATAGCCCAGGGGCCGAGGCCCGACCTGGATGGACCCACCTCAGTGAGGCGGACAGTAGGTCACCGCCGAGCAGGACAGCCCCTTGCTGCGGCACCAGGGCAGACTAGGGCAGCCGCCGCGGAGACCGGCCCCCGGGCTACAGTCCAGCATCCACCACCCTAGGAGGCTGCGGTTCAGGCCGCATCCACCTCCACCGCCAGCCCCGGGAGGCCTCCGGAAGGCTTCCCCGCGAGGCAGAACCCTGGGGGAAGCCTTCTGCGGGAGCGGGAGGTGGAGGCAGCGCAGTCTGCACAGGGTCTCACACGGCAGAGTCCTTGCCAGCACCTGGGGCACCTACCAGCAGACGACCATCCAGGTGCAAAGCACTCGGCCCCTACGACCCCTACTAGGGCGAGGGGCGGGGTGGGGGGAGCTCTGAAGGGCAGGGGGACGAAGCCCACCCTTCAAGGACCAGAGCCCAGCAGGGTGGGGCGCCGCTGCCGGCAGGCCGCGCCCCAAAGCAAGCCCCGCCCCGGACACGCCCACTGGGCCCCCAGAGGAGCCCCGCCGAGGGACAGAGCCCGGGCCATAATTTATGCTCCCCCGCCTATGCTTTATGGCTTTCTTAATTCGGCTCCTGCTACTATTAATGTAGTTAATGCTGAGATTATATCTATTTTCTGGCGTCAGGCAGTGATTTATTCAAGCCATTTTTCCGGTGGAGGCTCCCACGCTGTTAAATCAAGCGCCTTGCCAATTAAGTGCTGACTTGGGAAGTGGACGCAATCTTAACAGACATCTAACCGCAAATTAAACCGGGGCTCCTTACTCTGGGGAGTGGGCGGGGCAGCCACAGAAACCTTGCTGACTTCGAGGAAAGTCAGAGAAAAATAAACCAGCTCGCTCCCCGGCTGCCCGGACTCCTGGAGGCAGGCTGCCAGTCAGGCTCGCAGCAGCGGGGTCAGGGTCCCGCCCTGCGGGGAGCGCGGGTGGCGGGGGAGGGCAGCAGTCGCTAGACCTGTCCCAGCACACAGAGCCTCTGCACCCGCAGTCCCTCCCACCTGGAGCGAACGCTGCCGGGCGTCTGGTTCAGCAGATGCTGGATGGAGCCCTAAATGGCAAGGGGTGGCTGAGGGGTTACCGAAGGCCCCCCTCTGAGGACCCGCAGGGCACACAGTGTTGGGGGCGGGCAAGCACAGGAGGGGAGAGGGAGGTTAACTGGAGCTCTGGCAGGGGTAGCACGTGCCCAGCCCACCCGAGGGTGCCCGTGCCTGCTGGGAGCTGCCTGCCCAGAGCACCTGAGAGCCGCACGTGGGGCCTTGGGGACAGGCAGCAGCCCGGCGGCCTGAGGCCCAGCAGGGCCTTTAAGGGCATGGCCCGCAGCACAGTGAGCCCTCACACCCCACAGCCAACTCAGGGAGCCTGTTTTCCCATCCAGGGAAACCCCTATAACAGCACCTTCCCTCACCCATCTCCAAAGGCCCTGAGAGGGGAACTGTGCTTTGGGGTACGACCAGGCTGGAGGTTGATATATGCAAAGAGTTAAATGTGGTATTGATTATCTGAACGCTGCTTTACTACCACCTCTAAAACCAAGATAAAAGTGGTGTTTAAAACGGTGTTTGATTGTGTAAGGCACCCAGGAACCGCTGGGTGACAAGGACGTTTTATTTCTTCCTGTCAGGAGCAGTATTTTCAGCTTCCCTGTTCCTCATCCCCAGGAACCCCTGGGGCACCAACACAGACGCACAAAGGCTTGGTGCAAGGTGTGGCTGGGGCCTGGGCACGACTGAGGGAAGTCCCACGGGGCTTCACGGGGAGGGGCCTTGAGGGACCCTCCCAGCGTCCTTCTGACAGTCCTGCTGCCTGCAGAGCAAAGCTTCGCTCGGGCGAACGAAAGGATTCCCTCTAGGTTTACTCTGAAGCACTCTGGCCTATCCACTGGTATCTCCGTGAGGCGTGTTGCCAAGCATGTGGGGCAGCCACGCGGTGGCCAGTCACACGGGGCCCTGCAGGGCTGGCCTGGGTGACGTGTCACCTGCCCGACTCTTTTCTTCTGCTGGTCTGAAGGCTGACAGGCAGGCCCTGGACACTTGAGCCAGCTCCCGAAAAGCAGAGACGCCAGCTGCACGTCCACGATCGAGACGCAGTGCACTGTGGATGGCCTGGGTCCACGCAGCAGGGGAGCCACGATCGAGACGCAGTGCGCTGTGGATGGCCTGGGGTCCACGCGGTGGGGGGGCGGGGCAGGCGGGGGGGTTCACGTGCAGCAAGGACAAGGGTGACCTGGGGCAGCGTTGCCCTGCCAGGCTGCGCCAAGGGAGGCTCAAGGGTCACTGCCAGAGGGGCCAGGGACACGGGCGGCCTCCTCGCCTCCCTGCTTGAGGCACCCGCAGCAGCCAAGGTGCCAGGGGGCAGGACAGAGGGAGGGGTGCACGTGTCCGTGTGTGGAGAAAAGGGACAGAAAGCGAGAAAGCCACCGACGTGAGAAGGCAGTGACAGAAAAGCAGGACAGAGAGACTGAAGACAAAAGGCCAAAGGCTGGAGGGCCCGCAAGTCACACACAGACGGGAGACCAGCAGCGCAGGCGGGCAACTGGGGGCTGCAGATGACAGAGACCGTCCCAGAGGGGCCTGTGGCAGAGCCTGGGCGGGAGCAGAACACAGGCCACACCAGGGGCCACCATGCCCGACCAGCCCTCCACGGCTCCTGCCAACCCGCATGGCCTCAGGGACACCAGCCCAGAGAGACGCCCTGGCCCTTGGGCTCCGGGCCAGCTCGCGGTGGGCCTGGAGAGGGAAGGGCCCAGCGCCGTGTGCCAGCAGCTCCAGCCTGAGATGCAGAAGAGGTGAGTCTGGTGTGTGCCACTTCCCACACCCTCCACAGATGGAACCCTGGTGCCACCTGTCATGAAGTCTAGCCACAAACACTGCGGCGACCCGGGCCCATGACCCGGGCCCACACCAGCATCCCCACAGCCGAGGAGGAAGCGGGGCACGGAGCTGCCTCAGGGGTGACTGTCACAGCACCGTGTGGACGCCGAGGAAGGTGGACCAGAGGCTCGGACGGAGCCCCACACAGGCGCCTGCACGCCCCTGTCAGTGTCTGCCCAGAGCTCGCCAAGGAGGACGGCCCAGCTTCGCCCCCGCCCGGGGGCTGTGTAGCACCGGTGGCCCTGCCGAGCACACCGTCTCCTTGGTGCTGGGCCCCGGCAGTGCTGGCCACTGCCCCCGACCTCACACAGCCCACCCTGGAGCTGCCCACGCTGGGAAGGATGGGGACAGACAGGGCCCAGATGACCAGCTGGTTTGAAGTCAGGGCAGCCCTGAGCGGGGGCTCCACGTGCCAGCCCACCCAGGGTGGCGCGCTGACAGAGCACGGACAGAAGAGGGAAGACGGCGGCCAGCCTGGGCCCCTCAGGGTCCTGTGTCCCACGCCTGGCCTACCAGCCAGGAACTGGGCTCTAAACGAGGCCAAGCAAGGCCCCTCTGGACCAGGTTCTGGAGGGAGAGCAGGCACCCATGGTGTCCCAGCCCCTATGCCCACAGGGGCAGCTGTGACCTGGCAAGGCTGGCCTCCCTCACCTCCCCGAAACCACCAAGGGGGTGAGAAGCCAAGGCCCCAGGCCCTCCCAAGCCCCACCGAGGAGGCAGGCAGGCTTCAGGCCTCAGGGCTGCCGACAGCCGGAAGGCCTGCTAGACTCAGAGAAATGAATAAACCACCTAGGCTCGCTCTGAACCGACTTCCAAATTAAGAGTTGCATCCTTGCTGTCAGGCCCCCGCCAGCACTTTCCGTGGCACCTCCCGCACAGAAACGCACCTCAGACCATCTATTAGAATGATGGAGGCAAAGGGACCCACAACTGCACTCCTTCCTTAATGAGCAGCCAAAGGGATCGGTAAGCATAATTTCAGAGGCCAGTAATATTTTATATAATCGCCAAGCGGTTTAAATTGAAAACCCCCAACTGAATCAATATTTACTGCATTGAAACGAAATGAATAGTAATAAGTCACTAAGCTCTCTGTCCTGTTTCATAAAATAAAAAATTATAAAAATGAGCACAGGCACAGGGAGGCCATCACATTAACTTTTACAGCACTCGGGGAGCCGTAACCGCCTGTTCTCATAA
This sequence comes from Ovis canadensis, assembly GCF_042477335.2. NCBI lineage: Eukaryota > Metazoa > Chordata > Mammalia > Artiodactyla > Bovidae > Ovis > Ovis canadensis. The sequence continues at coordinate 24,261,734 of NC_091253.1, read as the reverse complement.
AATAGAATCCTAAAAAACCTGCCAGAGGAGACCTGCTTCAGCATCATGCAGGGAGGCAGGCGGGTGGGAGGCAGGAGAGGGGATGGGGTCACCCCAGGGCCCGCCCTGACCCCTGCCAGTCCCACCGAGTCCCCAGGAAGGCCCAGAGGAGGCACCCCAAGCCCTCTGAAGCTCAGCACCAAGAGCTCTGGTCTCACAACCCCTCTGCACCCCTGCTGTCACCCGCAGGCTGAACTTCCTGCTGTGATCTCTTTCCTCTCTCTTCAAATCCCACATGGCGTGCTCTCGGTGGCTCCCGCGGGCGCAGGAGAGTCTGTTCTCGGAGCACACAGGCGTCTGTCGTGAGGGCAGAGGCCAGGCTCCAGCACAAAGGCGCTGCGAGAGGCAGGCGATGCCGCAGAGCGCCGCCAGGCCAGGCAAGAGCCCCCGGGAGGGGTCTGCGACCTCACTCCGCGACCTCACGCTGAACGGGGGCCAAGGCTGGCGGCACAAGCCCCCAGAGGGCCGAGAGCCCTGGTGGACCCACCCCAGGCTCCGAGGTGGGAAAAGCTGGACACAGAGCCCTACACAAGTGGATGGGTCCCATGGCTCAGGAGCAGAAGACAAACCAGCCATTAAAAACGGACCCAGGCTGTGAGCACAAAAGACACAGGGGACAGGAAGGGCCTCGAGCATCTGTGCCTAAGTGTCCAACACCCCTGGTGACCAGGAGACTGCGAGTGAGAGCACCAGAGAGCCATACACGTTGAGAGCATGCCATGACGGGAACCCAGAAGGCCTGCGAGGAGGAGGCACACCCCCGCCCAGACCCCTCGACAAGCTCCCGTCACCCGTCAGCACTGTTGAGAGAGCCCCCCCACGGCTGAGAACCACCAGGAGCTACTGGGCTCCCAGGAGTCGGGCCCGTGGAGCCAAAGTCCCAGGTGAGACTGGAAGCTTCTGCTGTGCGGGCGAAGGAGGCTTGGTGAGGGGCGGTGCCACGTGGAGGGAGCCGGAGCAGCCCAGAGGGGCCTCCACAGGCCAGTGCGAAGGCAAATGGACGGTTAGAATGGAGCAAACGGTAACAGCTCACAGTCTGTCAAGTGAGGACCTCGACTGCATGCGAGAAGGACATACAGGGCGATGGGGCGGAGGGGCGGCAGCTCCCTGCAGGACGCTGCGCCCCCGGGGCAGGAGGCCCAGCAGGGACAGGCCGCTCACACGGCTGGGCACGACAAATACCCTGAGGGACCTACAGGGCTCCTGCCGAAGGGCGTCCCCACAGAGGGGACGGAGCAGAGGGGACAGCGCAGCAGATGGAGCGGCGTGCACAGAATCGGGGTGCCCAGGCAAAGAACACTGTGGTTCCACGTACCATTATTGCAACTCTTCTGTGCTTCTGTGTAGGTGAGAATAAAGTTACCCAAAACACTGCATGCTAGAAACTGACTAGGAAAGGGACCAAGAGTGAGACAGTGAGCACATGGCGACTGCCTGCCAACCCGCCCTGCCCATCGGCCCAGCCCCACCCTGCCTCCTGACGCAGCCCTCTCCCCAACAGCCCCTGGCTCACGGCTCCCCTGGGGTGGATGGGGGGTCAGCCGCAACAGGGCAGTGTCCCCAACATGCTGACATAAAGCGGCCACTCAGGGCACGAGCCACAGAGCAGGGCTGCAGCCCGGCAGTGACCATCTGAACAGAGCTGTGCCTGGCCCCCTCCACTCAGCACAGCCAGGCCTGGCGGAGACCTTGGCGGCAGTCACGCCCAGGTGGGGCCCAACACAGTCTGTTTGCCACTGGGCCACAGCTTCCAGACAAGCAGGGGCCTGACACAGGGCAGGCCTTCCACGAGTACCTGGGGACTGAGTGGACAAGAGAAAGGCATGGACTGGCTCCTCTTCCAGAGACCCAGCGGCAGTGAGGCATCACCAGAGCCACCTGCCTGGGGACCAGACTCTGTGCCTGCTCTGTTTGGCCAGGACTGAGCTGCGGCACTGACGACCCAGGAGAGAAAACACTCAGCCAGGGCTCATGTGCAAACACCCGCGATCTCCAGCCCAAGTGGAAGGCCTGTCTCCAGAGGGAGCAGCCCGTGGGGGCCATGGCAGGCCCTGCAGAGTGTGGGGGCCCCTCCTGTCCCACTCAAATGCCCCAAGGAAGTGCTCTCACCTGGCATCTCACGCACCCAGTGAGGGGGCAGAGACTACCTCTGACACGGAACCAGGACCACCTCGAAGGCCCACTGCCCACGGAGCCACCAGCCCCGCCCCCACACCCATCATTATCCCCGCTTGAAACGGACACATCCCTTTGTAGCAGGACCAGTTCAAAACTGCATTCCACTCGCACGGCCCCTTCAGAGCCCCTATGGGAGCTGCCTGAGTGGCGCTTGGCCCAGGGCCCTCCTCCGCTGTCCGACAGGCCACTCACTGGCGGCAGGGCAGCCAGAGCCACAGCTGGGTGGAGCCAGGCTCTGCCCCAGGGCAGGCGGGCGCCCTCACAGCACAAGGCACCCCGTGTGTGACCCAGGGCTACACACAGCAGTCTCCTGGGGAGGGGGCCATCTGGAGGAAGGCTGCGGCCCCCGCAGGTGCAGCAGCAGGCCTATCCCACCCCCAGCACCTCCCGCGGCCACTGCCCTCTGAGCAGACACCCTGGGCTACGTCCCCGCCCTGGGAAGCCCCCACCACATGGCCCTCACTGACCCCACGGCCCCTGCCCAGAGAAGCCTCCTCTGGGCCCACAACCTCTGTCAGCCTGGACGAGTCTCAGTGCTTCCTGGCACTCGACCCACGGCAGCTTCCGCTTCACTCTCTGCTGATTTCTGACCAGAGAACTTGCCTGGCACAGGACGGCTGCCCGTGGGTAGCCCCTCGGGGGAGGGGTCCCCGCTGCCCAGCCCGGGGCACCCTGCGAGCCCCACCTGGGCTGAGCTGGGAGGGGCTCTGTGCACCCCCAGGCTGGCCCCCCGGAGTTGGGGTGGGGCTCGGGCGGGGGTTGCTGCTTCCCCAGGGGTGCCCCCTGAGCTCCTCCAAGTGCCACAGACCCTTCAGGCCAGGGTGGGGGGCTGTGGGGACCCTAGTCCCACTGCCCTCAGAGGACACCCCTGCACTGACTCAAGGCTGTGTCCCCCCAAATTCCCATGTTGAGGCCCTAGCCACAGTGTGACACTGTTTGGAGACGGGGCGTTTGGGGGGTGATGAGGCTGAGATGGGGCTTCCCTGGCGGCTCAGACGGTAAAGCCTGCGATGCGGGAGACCTGGGTTGATCCCTGGGTCGGGAAGATCCCCTGGAGGAGGGCGTGGCAACCCACTCCAGTGTTCTTGCCTGGAGCATCTCGAGGACAGAGGCGCCTGGTGGGCTACAGCCACGGGGTCGCAGTCAGCCATGACTGAGGTGACCTAGCACACACACGTGCACGAGAGTGAGGCGAGGTCATCAGGGCAGGCCCGTGACAGGACGAGTGTCCCCGTGAGGCCCGGGCTTCTGTCTCCCTCTCAGGTGAGGACACAGCAGGCAGGCGGCCGTGTGCCTCAGGAGGAGGGGTGGCCCTGACCTCAGACGTCCAGCTTCAGACAGAGTAGTCAACATCTGTGTGAGCAGCCCCAGGTGCAGCGTCTGCTCGTGGCAGCCCAGGCCGCCCAGCACCCTGGCAAGGCAGGTGGGGGGAGGCTGGGTGGGGCAAGGGGGCTGCCTGCCCCCCAGAAGGGCGGCTGAGGGGACGGCGTGGAGCCATGGTCCCCTCAGGGACGCTGCCCATCCTCACGACGATGAGTGTCACTTTGGAGAAGCGCTTTAGAGCCTTCAAAGTCATGGCCCAAACCTCGTCATACATTTGAGATTACTTAAGATTTACTGCACAGACACAAAAGTAAAATAAAAGAGGGCAGCACGGCGGGCGGCAGGCCCGGTGACAGCACCATTTGTAGTCAGGGTAGCGCAGCCTGCAGACGCGGCTGCTTAAGCACAGCGGCTTCTGTTTATTCCGCACTTTCCCATCAGATGAATTCAGAGAGAAAACAAGTGACAGGCCGTTTAGGGACATAAGTCACATCTCAGCTTCAGTTCAGATTCATGAACTTGCTGGAAGCCAGCGAGGGCATGGCAAATCCACAAATCTTAGAATAAAAATATTAAGCCCTCTCTCAGCGTGAGCCTCAGCTCTGGGGCGCACTCCGTGAGCCCCTCTGGAGCGAGCACCAGCCTGGGCCCGCAGGGCCAGTCTCTGTGGCCCCCACAGCCAGGCAGCCCCCAAGTGGGGCATCTGCCAGCCTGGACAGCAGCATGGAACAGCGCCGAGGGTAACTCATGCCAGCGTCGCTCCCAGGAGGGGCAGACGCCACTGTGTCCCGCCTGCTCGGGCCTCTGCACACTCTCCTGGCCAGGGCAGCTGAGGGCTTTCAATGTGACGACAGACACATGTCTAGGGAGCCTGGTGGGCAGTGTCCGGGCTGGGAGGGCATACGTCCAGGAGCTGCTGTTCAGGGGCTTCCCACCTTCCATCTGCCTCAATGGGATGAGAGCTGACCAGCAGATGCACCTGATGGGCTAACGCCCCTACTTCCAGCGGACTTTCCTCTCAGGTGTTTCTGGAGTCAGAGCCTCACCACAGCAGCACCAGAACCTCCTCCACCTCCAGAGCAGACAACGGGGGTGGGCGGGGACCCCAGCCTCCTGCTGCAAGTGTGGGCTACCAGGTGGGCCTCAGCCCCCACAACATGAGGCCAAAACTGACCGGGGGCTCAGAGTAGGTAGGTTTCCGTCTAAATCAGGGGGAAAATGCAAAGCCAGCTCGTGAGGCAGACGTGCGCCCTGGCACACGGGGCAGCGCTAACAGCGGTGGCAACGCCGGCACGTGGGTCAGGCCGCAGTGGGGCTCACGGGCCTCCGGGGGGCAGAAGCCAAGGACGCTGCCGTCTCTGTCCCTTCCTGGACACCAGGAGCCAGGTCTGGGGACACCCACCCCGCTGGTTCCAGCAGGGCAGGGGTCAGGCAGAGAGGCCGCTGCCTCCCGAGGATGAGCGGGTGGGGTGAGAGCAGGCTGCAGCGTTCGGAGACCACACGCCCTCCTGAGACCTCAGGACAGCAGGGCCTGCCAGCCAGCCCGCCGCTGGTGTCCTTTCTCCTGGGGCACCAATCAGGAGCCCGAGAAAAGCTCTTGGTCCCTGGGCTCAGCCTGGTGCCTGGTGGACAGCCCTGCTTCGTGGTCACTCAGCGGCCAGGAGCCCATCCTGGCCTCAGCCCAGTCGCCATCCCAACTCCTCCTTCTGCCAGGGAGAGCTGGGGAAGCTGCCGCTGCAGGACAGAGGTCAGGGTCAAGGCCAGCAGGCCCTGGGGCCTCTCCACCACCTGCCGGCCACACACGGGCAGCCCCAACTCTGAGGGACTGAAGGAGCAGTGTGGACAGGCATCAAGGTGGCCGCTGGTTCCGGGGACAGGCCCATCCTGCTGCCCTGACAAGCTGAGCTGGGCGTGAGCAGCTGACGGCGGGCCGGGCAGTGGTGGGCGGCAACTCCGCCGAGGAGGAGGCCCCGCCAGGGCACAGGTGACCTTGGGCACAGGAACCCATCCACTGGCAGCCACACTTCCTGGGCCTCCTGGCCACTCAGCTCCCCCACCCCCAGACCACGTTCAGCGGCCTCCCAGGCGCCTGGCGAGGGTCAGAAAGGCCTTCAGGGAAGCAGCCCCCGAGCAGGCCCCACACCCGCCCTCAGCTAACACGTGTCTTGGCCACACCTCCGCACCGGGCTGCTGGAGAGCTGGAGAAGCTGCAGCCACCAAGCACGGCCAGGGCTGCGGGGCTGGCACCCCAGGCACCTGGCAAGGCTCCTGGGCGGCGACCCAGCCTCCCCACCAGGCCCGGACCGCCTTGACGGGGACGCGGAGCTTCAGGCAGGCAGCGGCCGAGAGGGGCTGGCGGACAGGCTGGTTGGGCCTGTCCCAGCAGCCCGTGCTGTGCACCCGACCCAAATGTGGACCCCACTACCTGTCCATGCAGCAGCCCCGCCAGTCCCCAGAGCTGAAGGGGAGGCACAGCCCAGGCTCTGCTGCTGACTGGGCCATCCTCCGCCTGGGGCTGGACCCTTGGCTAAAACTGAGGCAGCGGCTGCCTCGGGGACGCGCCTGGCCACCTCCCCCCTCAAGAACCCTGCCCCTTAAGCCTGGTGCTCATTTCTGATCAGTGATCCCATCACAGCCTGGCACACTCAGCACTCAATACTGGCCCAGCTGGATCCACACCTCGGCACCCGTGACCCCAGGAGCCAGAAGGAGAGGCCCGCTGGCGCCTCCTGACAAAAGTCACACAGCCCCGGCAGAGGCGGGGCCAGGCCTGGGCTGCCGAGGTGGCCGGACGCCGATTGCAGGGGGGGAGGCGGGAGCAAGAATCAATAAATCTGAACCTCATTCACGATGATCTGGGGCTCTTATTAAGTAAATTAATTTAAGTTAATTTAGCTCGATCATGACTCCCGATCACAGTGATTTAGTGAGGGGGAAATTGCATTAGGAAAGGCCATGCTCACCAGATAGGAGAACGGAAGAAAATTAGACCCACTTAGCACTGTGAATTAATATGGAAATAGCAGGTGTAAATTTAACCTTATCGAGAGAGCGAAAATTATCTTCATAAATTTGTAGAAATAGCCCCCAAGATGCTTATAAATCTATTTAAAACAAAAATATTACAAAAAGTACAGTAAAATTAATTTAAAATATACTTCCAGCTATCGCCTCCAGAAAAGCCGGCAGCAGGGCCAAGTTTCGTCTGGCCTAGCGGGAGGGAGGAGGGTGGTGGGCACTACTGACCGCCCGGGCAGGCTGACCTCCTGGCACACCTACCGCGGGCCAACAGGTCCCCAGCTCCTCTCCCACGGCCACCCAGTCTGCACATGCCGTCAGCCAAAGGCCGCCCGGAGCCAGGCCACAGCCCTCTAGAGCAGCAGGCCCCTGGGGCCGGCAGGTGGAGCAGGCTGTAGCCTCGCCTCCCGCCCCTGACGATCGCCGTAGGACAGAGAGCTGGCCCAGCCTCTCTCACCAGAAGCTTCTCCCTGAGGGACACCCAGTGTGGTGTGGCCTCAACAGTCCGGGCCGTGGCTGCTCCCAGACCAGCTCCAGCGGCTTGCTAATAACGGGACAGGGAACGTGAGAATGCACGAGTGCATGGCACACACAGGCTGGCCACACGACTTGTGCAGAAATTGCTGGGTGAAAAAATTAGCCAACAACTACAGACCAAGCACTTGAAGAGGTGCACTCAGGCCCCGAGGCCCTCCGGCCCACCCCGGCCTCTGGAGCCCACTAGGCGCAGGCCTCTTACCTGGATAGGGAGAGCCGCCGGGCCCGCCAGGACGGGGGGACCGGGGGGCCGGGGGCAGTGCTGAGAGGCGAGGTCGGGGTCTTCTTGACGATGCGGTAGCGCGTCTTGATCACTTTGCTGGTGGGAGGGGGCCGCTGGCCATGCAGGCTGGAGGCTGCAGGGAAACCCAGACACAGTGGTCAGGGGAGGTGAGGTGCCCACTGCTCGATCCACCCTGCCCACACCCACCCCGCTCCGGGGAGCCCAGCAGCTCCTGCAGCCAGAGCCGGCAGCAGGGCAGGCCCAGCTCCCGTGGGCAGTGAGGAGAGGCCACGGGTGGGCCGCGGAGGCTGGGGTGCAACGCGCTCATCTCTCTGGCCACCCTCACCCGCCCCCTGCATCCACACAGATTTATGTCCTTAATCACTTCTGTTTCTATAACATTTTGCAGAGTGATATACACCACAGCTTTCCTCCTTGCTGAAGGTTTCATGCAATTAACAGGGATCTGTTTTGCCCCAGTTCCCTCAACTTGATAGCCAGCAATTTCTCCATGGCTTCAAGGAACGCATCTAATTCCCGCCTTTCGTAACGCACGGCTCTAACTGCCCAGATAATTAAAGCTAACGCAGCGCTGCCACCCCTCGTGGCTCAGCCAGCACTCAGGCCAGGCGGCTCGGGCCCAGGTTCCCAAGGGCGCCTCTCCTGGGGCCCACTTCCACATGCCTTCACGCAGCCCAGGGCTCTGCCTGGAAGGGGGCTACAACCACCACCCCCGCAGCGGGTGACTTCTGGGCAACACAGCTAGGAGGGATGGACACACGGGGGCGCCAGGAAAATGCATTGGTCTCACCACCAGAACTCCGGCAGAAGGAAGGGCAAGGATCAGCTAACCCTCAGCTGAAGGCCGCCCGGGCCCGGCATGGCCCAGGAGCGGGCGCGGCCCCACAGGGCCCCACGTGCCTCGCTGCTTTACGCCAGTCCCGGCGGTGCCCAGCCACCCCACTGTCCAGTGGCACAAACCAGTGCGTCCTGACCTGAACCTACTCCCCTGGGCCAAGGACACATCTTCCCAGCACCTGCAAACCCCACAGGAAGCAGTTACTGCTCTGTGAATGGTGACGGTAACTAACTAAAAACCATCTCCCAGAACTGGGAACACAAGAGTCCACCGAGTCACAACCAGTCCTCCCCTGTCAGCAATCAGCACCTCGGCCTGGACCTCTTCTCCAGGCCCACCTGCCCACCCAGCGAAGTGACTGTACCTGCACAGCCTTTGGAACGGGCAGTATGCCTCCCTGTCCAGATGCTGGAAGGGCCCCGCCTTCCCACGTGAGATGGCCAGGACGCAGCACGGACTCCAGGTCCTCCTAGCAGCCTCCACAACAGAGGAAAGTGCAGGCTCCGCGCACCCAGCCAGGTCAGGTTAGGTGTGGGCTGCAAGGCCCAGGGAATGCTGAGGGAGCGGGACGCCTCTGCTCCCCGGGACTGACGGCAGGGACCCACAACCACTGCCCACCAAGGGGGTCCACAGAAGTCGGGGCAAGGCCGGGCCGGCATCCCCCACCACCTGTCTCCATCTGTCTGTCTCCTCGCAAGGGTGGAAGCTCAGGAGGGGTCACGGAGAACGTGGGGAGCTCAGCAAAAGCACAGGCTCACCTGGGGGCCCAGTCCTGGTGAGTGACCAAGCGGGCGGGTCTGCAGCCTCGGGCAGCCCCACACCACACACAGCCCAACATACCCTGGGTATCAATAAATAAATGTTTGTTGAATTGAATTTTCAAGGTCTTACAAACAAGGAGAGACCAACGAAAATCAATAATAGCTTGTTCCAACTATGAGCTCAGAAACATGAGAATTCCTCTGAGTTATCATCAAGCCCCACATTGACCTCATGGCCTCCAAACCCACCCCAGCCCCCTGCTCACAGAGCCTCTGCACCTGGACAGACGCCTGCCTGTCCCCTCCAGCGGGGCCGCCCACCCCCCGCCCCATTCTGACCCCTACAGTGGCCACCACCCAGCAGCCGGGGCTGTGGCACTCACCGCAGAGCCCGGGGGCGCCCTGCTCTGCGGCCCGGGGCACGGCTGTGTGGGGCGGGAATGGGCGCTGGGCCCTGAGCAGGCCCCCGCCCCAGCCTGGCTGCTTCCATCCCACGCTCCGCCCCCTCGACCAGATGCAGGCCCCCTTCTCCCATCCCCTCCCTGCTCCACCAGGAGCCACCTCCTTCAGGAAGCCCCTAGTCCCCATCGCCCAAGGGACTGAGACACAGCCTCTGGGCCTGGCCCTAACTCCCGCCTGCAAAAAGCACTGATATTCACATCTCTTTGCAATGCAGCCCTACTATGAGAGCAACTTTATCATCAACTTACTGCATTTTCCTTATTGGTGCCCCGTTACCACTTCTAAAAATACACAAACTAATAAAGTAGACCCTCCCTCTTAAGAGGCTCATTGTCACTCTCCAGACATCTCCCGCGTCACACCTCCGCCCTCCAGATCCAAGAGGCAGGGGAAGAGCACAGAGCCCGTGCCCCGCCCCCACAGCGTGCTACGGCCCCCCGCCTGGGCCTGCAGACCCTCCCGCTCTCCCGTGGGAAGCATGGGCCCAGGGGTGGACAAGCCTGACAGCGGCCCCAGAGAGGACTGTCCAGGGCGCCCCTGTCCAGGGCACAAGCTCAGCAAGGCGGAGAGACGGGTGGCGTGCCACCCTCGTCCTAGGGGTGGTAGGACTGGGGGCTCCTAAAACCGCACATGGCACACAGGGGCCAGAAAGCTGGGGCGGGAGGCCCGGCAGCCCCAAAGCCTGGGCGCAGGCAGAGCGGCGGGTGTGGCCTCCAGGAGGCAGCACGCTCCTCGCGCAGGCAGGGCCACCTGAGCCCAGCCCAGCACAGCTCCGCCAGGCAGCAGGCTCTTCCCTTCCTCCTGGCTGGCTGAGGTCTGTGTAGATAATCATGTTATTTAGATAGGATGTTGGTTTAATTCCCTTCATTACAGACTCCCAGGGCTGTAATTTTTTTCTCCGCATGATGTATTCCCCGTGGCACATTTCACTCAAATCAAACCCTTCGCGCCTTTATTGCCAACGACGCCCGGGCGCCGCGTTATCAGGCCCACACACACAGCCCTCTTCGCCCCGCTGTGCAGAGGTCACTTCTAATGACTAATCGATCTCATTAGCTTCCCTAATTAAAAACTTTACTACCTCAGTGGAAGACAAACTACAAAAAAACTGCTGGCATCATATCTGAATGGGTATGAGCCCATCCATCAGCTAGGCCCTGGCCCCGCACGCCGAGCTCAAGGCTGGGGTTGGGGGTGCTGCCAGGGAGGCCAGCTGCGGGGCCCGGCCGTCTGGGAACGGGGGAGAACCAGCCCTCGGGGTGGCCGTCCGGCAGCACCGTCCGCAGCAGCCCGGCCTCCAGCTGACCCTGGCCCCCACCCCCTCTCAACGAGCACCACAGACAGCAGAGCCACCGGACGGAGGGCAGGCCCTCGCTGTGTCACTGCGGACTGGGGTTGAGAGGGAGTTCAGGCTTTTATGGAACTTCAAAGGGCGAGAACTAGGAGGAAACTGAGCTGATTTCACGACTGTTTTAACGAGCGAAGAGGAGCTAGAACCGGAGCGCCTCTGAGCAGAGGCTGCCTGGGGCTGCTGACGGGAGCACGAGGCGGCAGGAAGAGCCCCCGACAGCCCGCTGGCCAGTCAGCTCCGGACATCCCAATGAGGCTGGGTGGGCGCCGTCAGGGGGCGGCAAGGCGGATCTGGGACTTTGAGGAGCGTGGACCAGAGGCCTGTCGCCAGACTTCCCCTAACTGGGCCCCAGGTCCCGCGGCCCATTGTGCACCAGGTTCCAGGTCCACACGGGCACTGGGGCCTCTGGAATGGGCAGACTGAGCAACAGGCCGTGGAAGAGACCCAAGAAAGCAGACAGTCACGGCTGGGCTTCCCACGCAGTCCAAGGGTGCCACCCTCGCACCTGAGGGCCAGCAGAGCAAGGAGACAGCTCAGCGCCACCGGGGAAGGCCGAGCCGGAGAGCATGGCCGCCTCCAGCCCTCCCGCTCAGTGGGGTGCAGAACAGGACAGCTGGGCCACAGCCACTGCCTGGCGTCCAGGCAGGGGATTCGGCAGAACCAGACGCACGAGGCGCCTGGGCCAGGCACAGCCTGAGGACCGATAACCCCACCCGCCTGTCAGACACCCCAGAAACCAAGCTCTGCTCCTGAAGGGGGCCCCAGGCCCCGCCAGTGAACGGAGTGGACAGGGTCAGTCGAGCACCCAGCCTCCCAGGGTCTTGCAGCACGGCCGGCGGGCTGTGGGGTGAGCCTCCTGCCAGCCTGGGTGTCCCGTGCCCAGTCCTGTGTGGCTCAAAGTCCCCCTGTCACCGAACCTGCTCTTCCTCAGCAGCTGCCCTGACACTTCCTCACACCCCCAACTCCGGCGTAAGACAGCCAAGAGGCCACGTCATGGCTCAGGCTTTCAGAAGCCCCGGGAGCTGCCCTCCACTCCCAGTAACGCGGGTCCCACTGGCCTGTCGCCTCACCAGCAGCCCGCACTGCACCCCACTCCCTAAGGCTGCTCAAGGGCCCCACATTGGGGGAGGCCTCCCCCTGACTGGGGCCGTGGGCACCAACAACTGAAGCAGCTTCCGAGCACCCAAACCTGCTCCTCCTGGGTTCCGAGGTCTGAAAGAGCTTTCAAGCCCACAGTTCCCAAGAGGGCTCCCCATGGCGCCTCTTCCTAGGGCGCCCCCCAGACCACCCCCAGCCTCCACGAGAACAGGCCCCTCCAGCTAACTGCCTGCTTAGGAATCACAAGGCAGGGAACTCAGGGAGTACGCCCACAACGACATCGCTGGCTGGGGTGGGGGGTGGGTCTAGAAAGAGGGGACGGCATGGCCACGGCTCCTGGGACAGCGGGAAGCAGGGAGGCCTGCAGGCAGGTAGAGAGTCTGGGACTGCCCTGTGCTGCCTCGAGGCTGGTGGAAGGCTCACACCTGGCCAGCAGGAAAGAGCCCGCCAGATCGCCAATGACGGCCCTGTCACCTCTGGACACCACCTTTTCTGAACATCAGCCTATCTGAGCTGTTCCCTTGATGACACCTATGGTCCTAGAGACGGTGAGACCACAACAGCATCAGGAGGACTGAGGATGGGCACGCAGACCCCCAGGGCCACCAGGAGAAGCTCCACCACCTGCGGGAAGCAGGGGGATGGCTGCCAGGCCAGAGGTGCTCCCAGAGGGGTGCTCCCAGCAGACGGCAGGGGCAGGGCAGCTCCCACACTGGCCCCACACACCCTGCGGAAGGTCCGAGACCTAAAGCAGAGCCGGCGAGATGCTGCCTGCAAAGAGGCGGATGAAAGCAAGCATCATGGCAGGAGGCTGGGCCCCCTCACCCCGCCCAGACCTCAGTTCTCAGGGGAAAACCCAGGGGGGGCTGGCTCTAGGGGGTGCCTCCTTGTCAAGAGAAGTGGGGACCCTCTGCCCTCCACCCCCTCCACAGAGGATCCACAGTGCCTACCGTGCAGCAGAGCTGCCAGGCACATCAGCCCTAAGGACGAGAAGAAAAATGACCTGCCCACCTTGCCCCGCATGAAGGGACCCAGGCTGGGCCAGGGCGGGCACCAGGCCAGGGGCCTCTGTGTAGGAGTCTCTCAGGAAGGACAAAAATGGGGCTCAACTCTTTGACGTCAGCCTAGAAGACACACGGCTCCAACCATAAAGACAGCCAGAGACACACTGCGACCTGCCCCTGCACCCACACCTCCCCCAGCACCCCAGATCTCCACCTCGCCCTGCAGGCTCCCTGCGCCCCCAGTCCTCACTGGGACAGGGCTCATGTGGTGCCACCCTGGGCCCACTGCAGTCAGTGCTCTGGCCGGTCCCAGCCCAGGACCTGCAGGTACAGGGCGTACGGTGACCAGGCCTGGCCCTCCCGCTCCCACCACAGGAGGACAAAGCCTCAGGACAAACCGCACTGACGAGGGCCTTCTCCTGGAGGAGGCAGACACCCCGCCCCCGCACTCGCTCAGTGGGAGCTGCCAGGGACCGCAGCCCCCAGCGCTCTAACAAGCTTCAAACGGGGGATGACGGGGATCGCAAAGTATGAATTTTTATGAGTCTAATAAATCACTCCACTTTTCCTGTGCCTGATGGCTGCTGGCACTTCAAACGGTGGACAAGCCCTGCCACAGTCAGTGGCTCGGCTGCGTCCCCGCAGGCAGCCACACCGGGGCCTGGGTATGGGGGAGAGGTGGGGGGGGAGGGTAGAGGATGGGGGGAAGGGATGGGGCTGCCGAGGCCCCTCCCGGCTCCCACAGCACCCAGCTGTGTCCTCAGGGCCAGCCCTCCTGAAGGCCCCCCAGGAACGGCTCAGGCAGCCTGCAGAGAGGCTCTGCCAGACTCTGACACACAGAGGACCCACCCCTGCCTTCCAGGCCAGAGTCTGCACAGGGGGCCCTGAGGAGAGGGGTGGATGTGTGGACATGCGCTCGCTCACACACGCGCTCACTCACACACGCGCTCACTCACACACGCGCTCACTCACACGCAGGCACAGGAGGCCCTGCGGAGGGAGTGGATGCGTGGACATGTGCTCACTCACACACTCGCTCACTCACACGCAGGCTGCAGGTACATGTCAGCAAGGGGGAGGGACACCTGTCCCTGAGGGGAAAGGCGGGCCTGGGTCTTGCCCCGCGAGGCTTCCTGTCTCCTGCTCCAGGGACCAGCCACGGTGAACAACTACCATCACCAAGTCACAGTGGCAGCCCGAATGGGCCGCACGTCACCTGCCCAGAGGAGCGTGGGCAGCGGGGAGGTGACAGACAGCCCTGTTGCCGCCTGGCCCCGCGCGCCGCCACCCCACGCTACCTGGTGTTTAATGACGACACTGTCAGCCAGAGACGCACAGCGCCGGGACTGTCAGGGCCCTATTAGAGGGAAGATTGAGACCCTACTCTTCTCAAACTCACTCAAGCAACACAAGCCGCCGGTTCCTGTAATTATCGTGCACGAGCCATCGATTGCATGATGACACCGCCCCGTCTGTGTGAAATGGGGGCAGTTTGCTCCCTGGCAGTCGCTGTACATTATGGGGGGTGGGTCTTCCCACCCCTTTAGGCGACACTCTAAAGGATGGAGGAGGGGAAGGGAGCACCTCCTAGCCCCCGCCCCACCTGCAGGCCCTGGGCACAGGGGGCAGGGAGCCCGAGCACATTCCAGGGAGGCGAGCCCCAGAAGGCAGAGGAGACAGCACGGCGTGTGGCTGGGGATCGGCGCGGGGGCAAACTCAGGGAGCAGGGCCCACAGGTGCAAGAGACAGCCACACCCCAAGGCCAGGCGCCCCAAATAAAGGCAGGGAAGGCAGGATCCAGGCCAGGCAGACAGCCCACCCTCCCCCCACTCCCCCAGAGACAGGGCCAGGCCCGAGCGGGCAGAGAGCAGTGTCCAGACATGGCTGGCCCCCCTCCCACAGGAGAACAGGCAGCCCCTGCCCGGGTTGAACCAGGCTGTGCTGGGCTGACGCGCCTGCCTGCAGAGGTCCAAGGCCTGACTGCCCAGGGGACCAGGGGCCAGCCAACACCTAGCCCCGCACTGGGTCTGTGCGCACATGGTCTCCGTCCACACAGGACAGCAGGCCTTTCTCACGCCTGTGTCCGTCCATCTGGGAGCCTGGGCCAGGCAAGCCAGGAGGAGAGGGGGATGGTCTGGGGGGGAACCCGCTCCCCCACCAGGCTGCGACCCCAGAAGGCCAGAGCGCTAGGGAGCATCAGGGACTCCCAGGTCCACCAAGGGAGTGGAGGGGCCTTGTCCACACCCCACTGACAGCACCAGGGCCCCCAACAAGCCAGGTCAGCTGAAGGGACAAAGCCAATCCTGGGAGGTGAAGGCCCACCCCACCTTGGCAGTTTCTGCTAAGGTTTCTGGTGGCAGGAAAGTGCCCACCAGTCCCAGGTGGACAGAGGCCCACATTCCAAGTGTGAGCGACGGGGGACGTGGTGCAGAACACGCCTGCTCTCCCCACGGGGCTGGCCCAGATACTAAGCACAGCGCCATGGGACAGGCGCCAACCAACATGCCCGCCTCCACCCTCTCACTCTCAGGGACCCCATCCTCACCCACGGTGGGGGGGAGGTACCCAGCAGACACGGGGTGTGCCCCTAGACGTGTGACAGATACCGGGCCTCAGTCGTCCCCAGGAATCTCAGTCCCACTACATGGCCCAGAGCCGGTGGCCCGGGCGAGGACAGCGCTCCTCCTGGCCACAGCCTGGCCCTTCGGGCGCCCAGCCCAGCTTCCTCAGAGTCGGGGCCAGAGACAGATGCTTCTGAGAGAGCCTGGAAATAACCTCGCTATAAAAAGCAGTGACCACGGAGAGAAAACCACATGTGTCCTCACAAGTGCCAGGCTACCCAGATTCTCCTGGCCACTCACCTGTCCTATCCGGTGGCCAGAGGAGCAGAGCTGCAGCCCAGGGGCAGCGAGCAGGCCTGAGGGCACCTGGGTGCAGGGCAGATCTGGCCTCACTCAGCCCTGGAGCCAGCCGGCCCAGCCACAGACAAGCCGGAGACAGGGCGCTGCGGCGGAGGCGGGAAGGCAGCAAGAGCCACTGGGGCTCACTGGCCAGAGGAGGCCCGCTGCCATATGCCGCCCTGCCAACCGTGGAGGTGGCGGGAGGGCAGCAACGGGCTGGCCAAGAAGTGGACCAGGGGCCCCCCACTCTCAGCTCTGAGCCCTCAGGGAGGAGCCTGGGCCTGGGCCCCTTCAGGGTCCTCTGGCCCAGCAGCCCTGCTCAGGGACAGCTCCCAGGCTCCACCCACAGAAAGCACGCTGCTAGGGCCAGGGTAAGGCTGCAGGAGGCTGTAGCCCCACACACCTCTGAAGACAGGGCCTTAGGCCTCTGTGGCTGGCAAGGGGGGAGGAGGGGTGGGAGGGGGCTGGGCAGGCAGAGGCCCAGAGCAGAGGCCTCCCAATCTCAGGGTGGTGGGTGCCCCAGGCTGGTCTGCCTGAGGCTGGTGGGCTCTCCAGCAGAGGGCGCCGCCTGATGTGAGGCTCAGCCCTGTCGTCTGGAGCCGGAGGCAAAGGTGCCTGGAGGGAGGGAAGGCCACCCCTCATTGTTGATGCCCAGGTCACAGGGCCTGTCAGTACCGCACTCTGCAGGGGTACTCGGGGTACCCGAGCTCAGGAGGGCAGGTCCTGAGGGCGAGCCCGCCCCTATTCCAACATTCCAGACTCCACACGGGTGCAGACGAGCAGAGATGGGAACACGTGGTGCTGGTGACTCGCTGCACAGCATGGCTTCAGCAAGGCTCACCCCGGACGCGCTGGGAGCCGTGGGCCCGGCCTGCTCCTCCCCACCCTCCCGCCGTACCCCCCAGGCTCCATGGCGGCACCAGGGCTGGGAGTGTGGGTCTGCTCGCAGGGCCAGGGCCTGCCTTCCGTCTCCTGCACACAGCGAAGTACGCTGTCTCTCCCCCAAAACCCCAGGCCCGACTGCCCACCCCACATACCTCTGCCGCCCGCAACGAATCAGGACCAGGCAGCTGAGCTGCTGCTGGTGTGGGGGAGCGAGCGGCTCTGAAGGCACTCGCCCCTGCACCCTGGGACTGCCGGATGGACAGACAGACGGGCTCAGCCGCCGCCCAAGCCTCACAGGATGCCCCCTGCTGGGTGGCGAGGCCATTTGCTGCCAGCCGCCGGGGCCCACCCGTGCCCAGCACTTGGAGCAGCAGCCACTGTCATACCCAGCACCATGGAGAACAGGCTCCGCACAGGCCACCGCCGATGCGCAAAGGCAGTCAGGTGGACAGGGGCCAGAGCCTGGGGCTCTGCACGGCCTGGGGCACACCGTGAGGAGAAAACAGCTCCGAACTGGCTCAGAAAGCGCTGTGCTCCAGAGAAGGACAGCAAGCAGCCAGCAAATGTGGGGGGCTAGGCCCTGCCCCAGGCCCATGGCACCCAGAGGCCCTGTCTGGACCCCCAGAGGCCCTGCCGGATGTGCGCCTCTCTAGGGCGGAGCGATCGGGGCCAGGCCGATGGCCCAGGCACTGGGCCCCCAGACTCTCAGATTCTCCTCAGCCAGGCGGGCAGGAGCACCAGGAGGAGCACCATGCCCCCAGGCCCTCGCCACCCAAAACCAATGCAAAGGGAGGGAGTGAGCACACCACGAACCAGAGCCCAGCCCAGCCCCACCCCGTGGACGCCCGGGAGCACGCTGACTCCCTCAGCGCACCTGGGGGGGGCACCGTACATCTGTAGCAGGTGAGGACAGGCCCCCAGAGACCCTGGCCCAGAACCCCCAGGGCCTGCCCGAGCACGTACCCGAGGGTCAGCTGCCGGGGGCACAGGAGGTGGGGAGGACAGCGGCTTGCTCCCACGCATGAAACCCCACAGGAGGGACCTGCCACTGCCCTGGGCTGGACCCTGTCCTGACGCCGCCCGGACCGCCAGCAGCAGGACTGCAGACTCCTGAGGACCATCGAGCGCGAGATGCCAGGGGGCTGGGAGAAGACACAGGGGCAGAGCAACAAGCACCTGCACGTCTCATGGCCAGAAGCTGATGGATTTGCAGTCGTTGTGCGCAACTATAGACTTTCTTTGCAAATCCCATCAATTGTATGCATTAGGACCAAACCTGGAACCGGAAGGATCCCTGGGAGCACTGAGGGCCCCAGGCCACACAGGTAATGCTCAAGTGGCACCAGAGGTCCCGCTGGGCGGGAAGGCCTTTTCAGCCTGGCATCAGCCTGGCAACGATTAGTCTGGGGAGCCCAGGCTCACCTCCCACAGACACCAGAGGAGACAAGAAAGCAGGAGGGCCACCAAGAGTAGAGGGCCCCAAGGACACCGGCGCGCGCCCAGGGTCACATGGTCTGTGCAGATGCTCCGACAGCGGAAAAGGCGCAGTCCCCCTGCAGAGGGATACCGGGCCCCGCCTTCCCAGGACAGCTGAGGCCTCAGCCCGAGTCCCTCCCGCAGCAGAGTAACCCGTGGGGCGCCAGAGCGTGGGAAGCAGAGGGTCTCAGCTCAGACCGGGGGAGGCCCGCACTTGGGGCCTGTCCTGAGCGGGCTCCATTTGCGCCGATACGGCCCCAGGGCTGGAGTGGGTGACATGGGCACAGTCCTGGGGGCTCCAAGCAAGCACACCAGCGGCCACCGCCTGCCGGCTCTGGGGTGGCAGCGCCTCCTGCCCAGGGCCCCTTCCCCACCCAACGGGGAGAGACAGGGCCTCGGGCGCATGGAGCTGGGGGCCGCATGGCACCAGGTCCTGCTCCTCCCCACAAGCTACGGGAGCGAGCTGCCCAGAAGCCTGAGCCCCACCGGCCCAGCCCCCAGGCACCATGGAGCAGAGACCCCTGCCCTCCCGGGGTGAGTGCCAGCAGAGGCCTCACCACACTCGGGCGGCCCAGAGGAGTGTGCACTGAGGCGCTCAGCTCTCAGCTAGACCAAAACTGATGAAAACCATCAAGCCGCGATTCACCTAAGCATGATAAATAAAATGCGCGGGAAGCACACCGTCATACACCTGCTGAAAACCAGAGATGGAGAGAGCTCCGCAGCCAGAAGGGGACAGCGGACCCCACAGGAGAGCAGGGCCAGCCGGCAATGGCCAGGCCTCCCCCCGGAGCCCCACAGCCTCCCACGCAAAATCGCTCTCCAGAGAGGAAGCCTTCGGATAACCATCCACTGAGAGCAATGGCCCCCAGCACGGCTGCAACATCACAGGAAATCTCAAGAGGTGTTTCTCAATGGAAGGCAAGGAAGGAATGAAACGAAATGGGAAAATGAATACGTAGGTGAGTCTGGGTCAAGGCTGACCATATACAACGCTTTCTAGGGTCTAAAACACATGGAGAATTAAAATCATGGTAGTTCCAGCACGTCTGATGGAAGAGAAGAAACAAGGGGGAAGGTGCTCTAAGCTTCTTATGCTGTCTGGGGAGGGGTCAGACGGCAATTTCCAAGACCCGATAATAGACTCAAAAACGTACAATGTGACTGAAAGAAAAATAAAAGGAGATATAACAAGCTAATGGAGGAAAAAATGGAATTTAAACATATACATCCAAAGGAAGAAGAAAAATACAGAATAGGTACAACAAAGAAAAAGCACATGGGAAGAGACCGGATTAAAACCCAAATACACAAAGTACACCCAACTGTGGTTTATTGGGAACAGAAAATCTCTTCTTACAAGGACAATTTCAGGTTGCCCTTTTCTAAAAGCAACTATTTGCTAGATACAAAAAAAAAAAAATCTAACCATAATACAATACGGCTTTTTTTGAATTGGTTACAATACTTTGTGTTGTTTACTTATTAAAGTAAACATGTTTGCATATGTCATGCACCAATATTTGCAGAGTGTGTGTGTGTATGTGTGTGTGTGTGTGTTAGTTGCTTAGTCGTGTCTGACTCTGTGCAACCCCATAGACTGTAGCCCACCAGGCCCCTCCATCCATGGGATCCTCCAGGCAAGAACACTGGAGTGGGTTGCCATTTCCTTCTCCAAAAGGAACTATAGAAAGAAAGTGAAGTCGCTCAGTTGTGTCCAACTCTTTGAGACCCCATGGACTGTAGTCTACCAGGCTCCTCCATCCATGGAATTTTCCAGGCAAGAGTACTGGAGTGGGGTGCCATTTCCTTCTCAATGTATGTATGTACACAAGTGTACATGTACACATTTTGCGACATTAACTAAAAGAAAATCGGCCTACACATGCCTACTATAGAGAAAGTAGACATTAGGGCAAAAAGCTGGAAATTAAAAAAAAAAATTTCATAATGGTAAAGATTCATTCCAGCAGGGAGATGTAACAATTCTAAATACTTTGCACTCAGTAAAATAACCTTAAAATAAATACTAATACAAAAGTGACAACTGGAGACATGAGCACATTCACAGGCACAGTGGAAAGTCTCCACACCCTCTCAGAGACTGGAAAAAACAAGTCTTTCCTGCCCCTCAAAATCGGGAAGTTCACCACAGGTTTGAAAAACACAACGAATACAACTCTCCTTACAGCCCCAATCTCACCAAGTGGAATCATTCTTTCGAAGCACACACAAGAGCTTTACCAAAGTGGACCCTAAACCCCCCCAGTGAAGGTGGGGAGTGGTCATTTTACAAAGAACCTCAAAAGCCTCAGAGGTTTAGAGACGAAGCAATCCCTTCTGAATAACCCTGGATCAAAGAAAAATTACAACAAAAGTTAGAAAAAGTTTTAGAGGAACACAAAAATAGTTAACTTGCAAAAAACACCTAAGGCTACGCTCAGGGGGAAGTTTACAACCTTACATCAGCATATTTCAGAAAAGAGAGGCTGAAGGGAAATGTCCAGCCATCTGACCCTGGTGTGCTGCGTCCAAACTCGGCGCACTGGCCCGTCCGGGTGACTGTGACAGCAGCCCCCGCCCAAGCTCCCGCCTCCACGGCTGGCACTGCCAGAGCCGGCCAGGGACACCTCCAGCCAGGCCCACCATCAAGGCAGAACGGCCTCGCAGCCTGGCACCTGCTCCCTGCCTTCACAGCACAGCGTGGAGGCAGCAGCCTGAGCCAGATTCAACCAGGCCCCAACCCCTCCTGGCACCCTTCCCCGTGAAAACACACAGGGTCACCAGAGCCAGGAACAGAGCGCTCCCCAGGAGAGGCTTCTGCCGAGATCTGAGACACCATCTAGGCCCAAGATCAGCTCCCCACCCCAATGGCCCCAGCTCCACGCCGAGAGGGACAGGAGAGCAGCTCCAGCCCAGAGCCTGGCTCTGAGTCTCAGAGGGAGGGTCCACTGCATCACTGCCTGCCCTGCACAGGGCCCGGCCAGGGTGTCCAGGGGAGTCTGGGGGTGTTGTGTGGAGGAGTCCGGGGCAGGCTCCTGGACTGGGAGCCATGGTGGTCTCTCCTGCTCCTCCCACTAAAGCTGGAACCTCAGGGCAGGACCACTCCAAGCTTAGTGACTATCCCTCTCCTGAGGCCAGCTCCACAAGGTCCACCCTGGGGACACCCCCACCACGGCCTGGGGGGTCTCCCTCCTCCTCAAGGCTAGCCCTGGCAGGAAAGAAATCCGCCCAGAGGACTCAGGCTGACGTGGCCCTGCCTCCCAGGCAGCTCCCAGCGCCAATCCCCGAGCCACGGCCAGGCGGGGCCGCCCCAGCACACCATCCACATTCGTTAAGACGCCTGGGGACCCTGCCCACAAGCCGCCAGGGCCGCAGTGGGACCACCACTCCTCCTTCCCAGGCAGGAGCGGTCCCAGGGCTTCAGCTAGAGTCACGGCGGTGCCCTGGCTCCCGGAGCCCACAGCAGCCCGGGAGGCCCACGCCTGCGAGCACCACACAGCACTGCGTGCACGCGCACACGCTCCCGCGCCGGCTCTGCCCTAATAGTTAATCAGCACCGCCAGACAGACGTAAACCGGGAAGCCCCCGACACGCCTGATAATTTATGCAAGGCTCAGGATCGCTGCACTGCCTTCCACGGGGCCTGCTTCAGCGTTTTCCTTTTCTCTTAGGAAAGCAGGGCTCCGGATGGAACTGCTCTTGCGCCCTTTGCGGTGTTGGGGCAGTAAAACTGACAACCCGTCTGCACCCCAGCGGGAGAGGCTGGATCACAAATTACTCCAAGGTGGGAAAATCCAGCAGCTAGCCAGTCTAGCATCCACCAAACCTGCCCTCAGCACCTGACCGCCCTGTCCCCTCAGCCGGCACAGAAACGCCCAGGACACGGGGACAGAGCAAGGCCCAGTCAGCGCCAGCCTGGAGGCTCAGGGTCGGGGCTTTTCACGCCTTGGGGAGGCCCCAGGATCGGAGCACAGGCCAGCATGGGGATGCCTCAGGAAGCCCCCAGGCCTGTGTCCCCTCTGTGCCACGGTAAGCCTGCCTCCTGGCCCTCCCAAAGCGCTCCCCAAAGGGCACTAGTGATGAAAATGCTACTGATGAATGTGGAGGCCCAGGGCAGGCTTCGCTCTGTCCCTCTGACCACTGACCGCGGCCCAGATGCCAGCAAGGCCAGGCACGGGGCTGCCCGGCACCAAGCAGTGGGTTCTGAGCTGCCTCCGAGAGCCATGCTGCAGGGCCACTACCTGGCCCACTGCCTGCCCCTGCCCATTGGGCACACCTGGTCAGAAGCGGGGGTGGGGCGGGGCCCTGTCAGGAGGGGTGCAGGCCTGGTGAGACGGGAGGGGCCAAGGAGGGTGTGAAGAGGGGCGGCGTGGGCAGAGTGGTTAGAGCAGGGCTGCTGTGCACCTGGAACCTTCAGGCCATGGAGGAGGTTAAGTGAGGATGGCTTTGAGCACACAGCAGGCGGGCGAAGCACTCCCTGTAGGTGTCCACCCCAAGTCCCCGAGCTGGTGCTGCTCGAGGAGAGCCCTGCAGAGGGCCCTCGACAAACTGAGCCCCACCGGCTGGTTTTGGCACCCAGGCAGCTGAGGGCCTGCTCTGACCTCCACTGGCACAGAAGGGCACCCAAGGGACCTGGGGACAGCCCCGAGGCGGGCCCTTCAAGCCCAAACAACCGAGCAGCAGGGGAGGCAGCCCCAGGATGTCCCCTCAGTCTGCCAGCAGAGGGCCCACCAAGGGTCTGTGTGCCTCAGGGACCCCCGGTCCGCACAGGCCCCTGTTCTGGGCTGGCGGAGGGCAGAACAGTCACCTGGGGCCTTGGTGAGGAGCCCAAGCACTGGCAGGGAAGGGCAGCCGGGCAGGAGCCCATGGGGGGCTTACACGGGAGAGACTCCCTGACAGCTTCCTGGACAAACTCGGACACAGGGATCGGAGTTGCAAGATGAAGACTGGGCAAGCCCCCCACCCCCACCGTCCTCTCTGTTGGTGACCGAGGATGCGTGCCCACCCCACTGCACCCACAAACAGGTGATGGCAGACCTTCCAGACCGTGTGGCTGGCACAGCAGACTGAGGGGCGTGTGGGGAGCACCCGCCACAAGCTTGGCAAGCTCTCGGCCAGAGGCAGGCACTGCATGAGGCCAGCAGGCCTGAGGGAAGGCCCTGGCGCCCTCAGACCCACACCTGGCTCCCCCAGGAAACCTGGGCCCTTCCTGTCAAACACGGCCCACACGCACAGCCCCGCCGCATCCCGGACAGGCGGGTGAGTGGTGGGGGCTATGGCTGTGTGCCCACTGTCCTGGGCAGGTGAGGCGGAGGAGGCCCCGCCCCAGCAAGTCCAGGAGATGAGGATACCACTGCCCGCGCAGTCGCCTGCGGCTTTTCCGGGGCTCCTGTGGCACCCGCTGCACTCTCTTTGCACACGGGGAGTCAGGGTCTGCGGAACACTTGGAGCCTGTCACCTCAGGGCACCTGAGTCACAGTGCTGGGCTCAGTGTGGTGGGGAGGGGAACCTCAGAGCGGGCCCTGAAGCCCCAGGTGCTGGAAAGCGCCCGCCCTCAACACACTCCCTAGAAGCTCTCTACTGAAGGTTCTCTTCTCTGCAGCCTTCTCAGGGGTCTGTTACATGCCCTGAGGCAGATTAACTGAGGTCTCTGGCAACCAAGGTGCAGGCACTCCCCAGGGAGCATGGGGGGTGCTGTCGCATGGTGACCCCCAGGGACCACCTACCCCTTCCCCAGCCAGAGCCGGCCTCTCGGCCCAGGGACTAGGGGGAGGGTCGGGGGAGGGTGGGGGTGGGGCTTGGCCGGGAGCCAGGAAAGCAGGGGAGAGGCAGAGAAGGGAAAGAAAGTAAGAGGCGGAGTCAGGCTGAACCTCCAGCTCAGTCCCCAGGCACAGTGTCCACGCGCCTGCTGAACAATGCAGTTTTGAATTCAATTAAAGTGATTATCTGTTGTGCCAAATAAATTGTGTACGGCATACATCCTGCGGCACTTTACACCTCCAGGCTCATTATTCCCTAACTGTTTCCTCCTGTTTATGCGCTCTCAAATTAAATTGCTGATAATATGCGCCAAAATAAAAAATGAGCGCACCTTGTCCCAAGAAAATTGATTCTCCCTTTTCCTGAGCCGGCGATTGCCAGGTTTTATATACTCTGTTCCTGGTGATCATTAGTAATTCAATTTTCTTTTTATTAGCCCTCTTATCTGCTGAGCAATATAGTGGCAGAGCTGACCTCTTTTGCACGGGTAAATGTTTAAAATCTTTTCCCTGATTAATTTTGCCAGTTAAGAAAAAGAGGAGAAATGGCCCGGCTCTTAGCCATCACAATGAATAAAGCTTAATGTTGATTGTGATGGAATTTCTAATGCCAGGGAAATTGATTGAACGCGGCAATTACACTGCAATAGTAACTCAAGGGAGATGGGATCGCTTTCTCCTGGCCGCAGCCTTTTGGTTATTTAAAACAATCCAATTTGCAAGGATAATTATGTATTAGTGTTTTATCTGCCACTTGAAATGAACAGGGGAGTTTCGATACTGGCCCAGCATTAGCAGGTTATTGCTGCAAATTACTTGATATCTGCTTTCTTTCACATAAAGAGAAAATTAGGCAATCAATTACCAGAAAAAGGTGGATGAGTGATAAGAAGGGCGAGCGCACCCTCTTCTGGCTGCCGGGCCGCACAGCAGGCCTGGAGGGGACCCCAGGGCTCTCCCTCCCCGTCCTCAGCCCGCAGCCAGCTCAGAGAGAAGGGCTGCACCTGGCGCTAAGGTCTGTGTGGGGAAACAGCAGAGATGCCGAAATAAGCAGATGAAGGGGCCGCCCCTGCGGCGATACGGACACACGGACACAGACAGCTGCTCAGGCCCACCAAGGGGGTCAGGAGGGGCTCACCTGCTCACCCCAAGCACCCACAACATTAGATAAAAGCCCAAGTCCTGCACAGAGCTGAAGGGCCGGGGAAATGCTGCCCCTCCCTCCTGCCCCCACCCCAGGCCTCCCCCTCCCCCCACCCCAGGCCTCACCCCTGCCTAGTCTCTACACAAGCCTCTCCCATGAGCTCCCTGCCATCAAGTCTGGGGGTAAGGACCCCTGCCCTGGGCCTGGAGGTCAACCCTCACCCGCAGGCCCACCCTGGCTCCTGCCCCTCCGGCCCGGTCACTCCTCGGGCCCAGACATGGCTGCCTTGTGTCCCCGAGCATGCTTCCATAGGACCCCTGTGCCTCCACTGTCCCTCGGCGGCTTCCCAACAGGACCCCCTTTCCTTACTGCGGCACGGCGCCCCTTCCCACCCTCCAGGCCCACGTGCCTCTGGCCTGAGCCTCTCCCACCCTCCGGGACGCTGCGCAGAGCCGTCTCCACTCCTGGACAAGCGGAGCTCAGCCCCGCCGCAACCTCGCCTGCACAGGTGTGTCCCCTCGCTCTCACCTCTCCTCACACAGGTGGGTTCAGGGCTCAGAGGGTGCTCCTCAGAGACGCCCCAGACTGCCTGCCTGGCTAAAGCTGCCCCCACCTCCCCATAGCTCCTGAGACACCACCGCCCATTTCCTTTTCCACAGAGGCTGAAGGCAGTTTTTCGACCTGTTTACAAGCACCCAAGGAGCTTTCTGCTTCTACCGTCCACCAACACCCCGGCCCCGGCACGTGCAGACCACGGGGGCCAGGGCAGAGCCCAGAGGTGTGGCACGTGGAAGGCTGACAGGTGGAGGACACGTGGGGGTAGAAGAGTGGCTAAGCAAGTGGAAGCCTTCTCCAAGCCCCCCAAGAGGAGCCTCTTCCCAGCTCCCCCTCCATCTCCCCTGCAGGCTGATCTGTCCGCCTCCGAGTGGGAGAGCGCAAGGCGCTGCGGTCCGCACCCCACACCCTGTGGTGCCCAGAGCCTTGCTCCCCCCTCCTTCCGAGGAGCAGAGCACCCTGCCAGCAGGAACAGCCTCCACTGCCCCCAGCCTGCACCCCACTCTGCCCGAGGCCTAAAACGGGACCACGCGGTTCCCAAGTGCAGGTGCAGCTCCAGGGAAGACACAAGCCACCTCCCCCTTGTGGCCTGGCACCAGATCCGTGGCCCCGTCAACCCGTCACCCTGTTCACCCTACAACAGGGTGAGCATCCTAGAGCGTCTCCAGCCACGGGCCCCTGTCCCGCTCTCTAGCTCCCTGGCAGCCCCTCGGCCCGTGGCGCCTACAGCATGGCCGCAGCCAGGCTGTTCCTGGGCCTGGGGCAGCCCTCACCTCAACCCCCAAACCACCAGAGCCCTCCAGCTTGGAGCAGGGAGAGCGGGCCCCCAGGATTCTGCATGGACAGTCCGCAGTGCTAACCTCCCCACCATCTGGAGAGCGCTCCCAGTCCACGGCACAGGATGACCTCTTTGACCGCACAGTGCTCGTTCCACAGGGGCCCAGAACACAGGATGGCAACTGTCTGCCTTGGGCCCATAGGCCTGCAGCCCAGGCTCCGTGGGGCAGGGGCAGCACAGGGCTGGCAGAGACACAGTCGAGGCCAGCATCAGTCCTTACATCAGGACCTAGCACTCTGGGAAGCAGGAAGGCAGCCAAGAGGCCCAGGGCCCTGTCTGCCACGACCATGCCACCCTTAGCGCCTGCCCAGCGGCTGCTCCACATACACACTGGCTTCCACGGGAGCCTAGCACCCGGCAGACACGCACCAGCTCCCCAAGGGCTCTGCGGGCAGGAGCACGCCGCCCCTGCTGGGACACCCTCCCCAGCTCCCTCCTACCATGTCCCTCCCTCAAGACCCTCTGAAACACAACCCCCATGTGAGACCCCTCCTGGACACCCCCACTCCCTGCTCTAGCTGGTTACTATGGAAACACCTCAGCACCTGGCTGCTCGCATGCAGGCACCGGAAGGGCAGGAGGAAGCACCCGCCTCGGGGTTCCGGGACCCCCAAATCCGGGGCAGCCCACCTCCCACTCCAGGCCCTGAACACCACCACCTTGGGGACAGCTCCGCCTGCAGCTTCTCTGCCTACAGAGACAGCACTGTGACCAAGAGGACCCGGATAGGGGCCGCGCGGCCCCGCAGATGCCCAGCCTCCAGAGAGCACCCTGGCCCCTCTCCCGGCTGCCCCAAGAGGCCCCAGCTGGCCTCAGGCTCCCGGCGGGCTCCCCAGCCCCTGCCAGCCTCTTAAAACATGAGGGTTCTCCACTCGTTCACTCCAGTCAGTCCCACAGCCAAGGCCCAACCTCCAACCCAGCCTCCTTGCAGCCCCCAGGGGCCACTGACAGACTCCCTCTGCTGCCACCGGGGTGAAATCCACGCTTGCCAGGACCCAGGGACATGCAGCCAAAGGCGACTGGGTGGGAGGGAGGCTGGTGCCCTCTCCACCCTGCGCGGGCCTCCACCTGGGCCCCAGGGTCCACACTCTCTGGCGGGCTCTGTGTAGGTGCTGCACACAGTCCTGGACCCCAGCTGGGCCCTGAGCACCAAGGCGGCACAGTCCCTGGAGCACAAGCCCCGGTGGCAGCGCCCAGGACCAGATCCCTGGTGTGTCTGTGAGGAAGCCCCAGCTGCTCCGAGGAGACACCCAGGACCAGCCCCCCGGAGCACTGCCATCGCCATAGCGGGGGACGCCAGGGACTCACTGAGAGGGCAGAGTGACCCCTCCCAGGCCCGCTCAGGCCTTGAGAGGAGGAGGGAGCAGCCCGCAGGGAGGGCAGCGAGAACAGGAGGGAGGGCCCCTGGGCAGCACCAGCCAGGCCTCCACCCCCTTCAGGGCTATCTGCCTTTCCCACCTCTGCCAAGACGATGCGGCTGTGCAGGCACGGAGGAATGTGCTGAAAAGGCCGCACGTGCCTGCCTGGCAGCCTTTCCACGGCCCCCAGTGCAGCGCACAGCACTGCAGCCCAGACCGTCCACTGCCGCCAGGCCCAGCAGCTCTTGGGCCAGGGCCTGACAGCACAAGGTGGACGGGGAACGTGGGTCCCAGCGGGGAGCAGAGCCAGCGCAGGCCCAGGGAGCCCCTCTTTCCAGCATACCTTCCTTGGAGGGGAGGTAGGTGCGGCCGGGAGGCAGGCAGCCCGGCCGGGGCTTGGAGACCGGCATCAGCCCCTTGTTGGGCGTCTTCTTCGTAACGGGGCTGCTCTTTCCCCGGAGGGCCTGCTTCCGCCGCAGGCTGAACTGACTCTTAGCCATGGCAGCAGGCGGGGGGCTGCTCTTCTTGTCCCCAGGAAGGCTGCAGAGACAGAGCAGGCAGCTCTAGCAGGCACCCTCCCCGCCTTGCCCACCCAGACCCCAGAACTGGCGGATCAGCCCTGGCAGGCAGTGAAGCCCCAGCGGGGTCTGGCCCCCAGCTTCACTTTCCCACCTGACCCACCTCAGTGGCTCCTGCCCGTCCATCCCCCACCCCACCCCACCCCGGAGGAGCCCAGAGCCAGGGCAGGTGGAGGGCAGAGCAGCACAGCCCTTGACTCCCACCAGGTGTTTCCATGACCACCTCCTGCACTTCCCTGGCAGGATAAGATGAGCCCCCACGTGGAACTGGGGGAGAAGCAGAGGAAGCAGGTGTCGCCCCAAGGGGGGCCCGCCACCAGCCCCGTGGCTCCCTTCCCCACACTCACTGACACAGAGGCCGCTAGAGAGAAACAGCGAGGAGAGCACGGAGCCTAGCAGCCCAGACATCGCCTATCCAGGGGAGCAGGGCCCAAGGGCAAGGTCAGCGGTGGGGAGGACCTGAGTGGGACTCCCTGGCAGACGGCATGTGTCGCCACCAGCTTCCACAATTAAGTCCCTGACCCTGAGGCCCTGGGCCACCATGCCATCTTCCAGCCTCCTCTGGACCCAAGTGGGTAGAGGGCGGGGAAGCTGATGTGCCTTCAGTGAGGGAGGGAGTCACTGTCACCTGGCTACCTTTCTCCTGCAGAGACCCTGCCCCTGGCTTGGGCACAAAGCTGTCCATCCACCATGCCACAGGCCCAGAATGGAAGCCACCCCAGCAGCCTCTGGTCTCTCACCAACAAGGGAAAGGGAGGGCTTGCTGGCGCCATCTCTGCTCATCCCCTCCCCATTAACTGAAAGGGACAGTGGTAACCGCGGCCTCATTCCTGCCAGACATGCTGACGCACCACAGGCAAAGCTCCGTCCTCAGGCCCCATCAGCAGCGATGCTTCCTCCCTGCCTCCCACACCCCTGCCCAGACAAGACCCGGGGAGGGGCAGGGGCCCGCACCTGGCACTGCCCCGCCTCCGGATGATCTTGGTGCGGCTCTTCACTTTGTAAGCCGAGAGCGGAGTCTCACTGAAGACAGGCTGCAAGCTGCTGGGTTCCACTGCCCGTCTGTCCACTGGGGGGGACCTAGACGGGACCGGGGAGAGCTGGGAGGCACAGTCCTTGCTGCCAACCTCTGACTGCCAACGGAAGGAGGAGGCCGAGGAAGCCGAGGGGCTGGAGGCCTTCCACTTGTACTTGCTGGGGGAGGCCCCAGGCACAGAGGACACGGCAGACCTCCTGGGCCTGGCGTCTGGGTCGGCCCTGAGCTGCGGCTTCTCTGTTCGTTCTGCTGCAGCAAAGGGGGCCTTGCACACGTTCTCCGCCGCTGCCCTGGGACTGAGGGCCCGCCGAGAGGCCCGAGGACTCTTCGCCGAAGCGGCCACCCACTTGTAGTTGTTCTTCCGGAACTTGTTGGTTCGACAGGACACCAGCATCGAGGGCTCCCTGGTCTGCCTGGGTCCAACAGCAGGTCTAGCTGGGCCTACCACCAGGCCAGAGGCGGCGGAGGGGCCTGAGAGGCTGGTGTTCGTGGCCCCGCCCCCACAGAGCTGTGCAGCACAGCTGGCCACAGAGTGCGAGCCCGCCTTCCGGCCTGGGGCCATGCCGCCTTGCTGGGGCAGACTAGAGGGCAGGAAGCGGGCCTTGACCGCAACTGCACTCTCACTGACCGTCCGCCGGGGCTCCGAGGGGTTCTCACTCATGCTGCTCACTGACTTCACCACCCGGGGCTTGCCAGGCTCTTTCTGGCAGACCAGAAGGGGGTCCTCCGCGCTGCAGCTCCCCTTGGCTCTTCCTTGCCTCGAGGGCTGCCGCTGCCCACCAGGGGACTCACCCTCACCTTCCTGAGGCCTGTGGTCGTTCCAGTGGGGGTCCTCGTATTCTTCCAAGGAGGTCCGCAGGACCCCCGCAGTGCTGGCCGAGCCCGGCTTGGATGGTGGTTTGATCTTGATGACCATGTTCTGGTCTGGACTGAGCTGCACCTGCCTCTCCAGGATGTACTGCTGTGGTTCAGGACCCTGGCTGCCCTCAGCCCTGAGTGGTGGCTGCGCAGCACCATCACCGGGCGGGTCCGAGGAGCCCAAGGGCCGATTCACGAGGGAGTATTTCTTGCGCCACGCAGGCCCATGGTTCAGGGAGAAGCCCCTCCGGCTCGGACGAGGGTAGCGAGCACTGAAGGTCCTGCTGCTATTGTAAGTGGGCGGCTGCCACTGGCAAGTGGTAGAGGTGCCCAGGGCAGCAGACGTACCCGGGGCAGAGGCACTGCCGTGGAGGCTTTTGTAGTCATCAATCAGACCTGAGGAGGCAGGAGCATAGACTCTGTCAACCGGAGGGTGAGGAAAATCAGGGAGAATCCCCTGGAGGGGCATCAGCTGACCAGACACCCTGTAGACCCCACTGGACCCTGCCAAGTCCCAGTACAGGACAGGCAGCCCCAGGGCCTAAGAACCACTGACAGTCAGCCTAAATCCCCTAGGCCAATCTTTCCCATGAGCCTCTTCCCATCAGTCCTACTTCAATCCTATTTCTGGCTGCTTATCCTTAAAATGCACTCTTGTGGCATAATATTCCTTCTTCACCAGTGATATTACACTGGGTTCCCAACCCTCTGAGGCGAAGTGTCACCCAGCATGAAGAGACCAGCAGGGCCCATGCTGCAGCGCCTGGAGAGAGACATGGAAGGCCTCCGGCTTGCCGCAAACACAAAGGGGCAGGGCTGCTCCATCACGACCTCCCTGCCTGGCACACACAACAGCGAGTGTAAGATAACTGACACCCCGGGTACTCCACACGTGACAAGAATGCCATCATCCTCCCACAAGAAAAGAAGAGGCCTAACATTTGGAGTTCCAGTACAGGGGACCACCAGGTGCCTTTCCAAGGAAGTGCGTGGCTGTGCAGGCAGACACAGGCCTCAGCTGGAACCACCCAAGCTGTCACAACTCAGCCAACAAGCCCTCCAGTTACAGCACCCCCCCACCATATGTCCCACCTCCAGGCCCAAAGAGAGTCACGTCCAGACCTGGTGACACCTCAGAGCAGGTATGATGGAGGGCCAGGAAGTGGCTGGTAGATGGGCTCAGCCCAACTGAACTCTTCCCAATACACACTTCCCAAGTTCTTAAGTCTTCTCTTTGTGGGAATAACCTTTAAAACAATTTTTTAAAAATGCAGCAAGCCATCTCTCATGACTCAGTGGTAAAGAATCCATCTGCCAATGCAGGAGACACAAGAGATGCCGGTTCAATCCCTGGGTCAAGAAGACCCCCTGGAGAAGGAAACGGCAGCCCATTTCCTTCAAAGCCCTGGCAGACTGCAGTCCACATGTGCTCAGTCGCCTCACTGACCATAGCCCGTCAGGCTCCTCTGTCCATGGGGCTCTCCAGGCAAGAATACTGGAGTGGGTTGCCATGCCCTCCTCCAGGGGATCTTCCCTATCCAGGGATCGAACCCGCGTCTCCTGTGCCTCCTGCACCGCAGGCGGGTTCTTCACAGCATGAGGGATGGGGCAGCCCCGGGCTACGGTCACTGAGGTCGCAAAAGAGTCAGACACGACTTAACGACTGAACAACACGCCGTCTTAGGTCTAAAAATGGAAAAGTTTGGAAAACCCCGAAGGCCGGGAATTCTGGGCCAGGAATATCAAGGAGAATGTGGCTGTAAGGAGGGACAAAGGCGTCAGAAACGGGCGTCCAGGGAAGAAATACACACCACCGGCCCCGAGCAAGGGAGCGCGCCGGGGGGGCGGCCGAGGCCGCGCACGCCCGCGGCGGCGGGGAGGGTCGCTTCCCGCCTGTTACTAAGCGACAGCCCCGCCGCCAGCGGCCGCAGCGCCGGTAACCCCCGCACCCGCCGCGGAAACCCGAGCGGGGCTGAGCTGGGCCAGCCGGGAACGCCCCCTCAGGGTCCCCAGGACCCGGCCCGACCCCACCCACCTCCCCACCGACCCGACCCGGCCTCTGACCCGCGGGCGGGAGCGGCCCCCTTCGGCGAAGCGGGCAGAGGCCCGCTGTGAAGCAAGGGGGAAGAAGGGGACGCGCGACCCGGGCCCGGCGCGACCCACCCTGCAGGAGGCGGATCTGCCGCCGTAATTGCTCCTTTTCCTCCATCTCCGGAGTCCGCGACGCCCGGCCAGGCCCCCGCGACGTCATCGCCGGGCGACCGTTTTACTGAAGGCGGGGCGGAGCGCTGGGAGGCACCGCGACTACGCACTACGGCTGGGCCCGGGCCACCGCCGGCCGGAAGTGGAGCCTCGGGAGACTTGCGCTCACGCTCTGGCTGCGCCTGGAGGGGCGGGGTCACGCACGCGCAGTGCTGGAGGTGGAGGCTACGTCACTATGGAGCGCCAGGAATCCCTTCTCTGCGCCTGAGGAGGGGACGCTGTGGCGGACAGTACGCGCCCTGAGGAGTTCTGGCCGGGTTCTTCGCTGAGAGTGTTCCTTCCCTGTGGGCCCGGGGCGAGGGGCAGAGCCGGGGACTCCACGCTATCCACGGCGCAGGTCCTCCCGCGTCGAGCTAGAGGGGGGCTCTGCAGGAGTGAGCCGGCGCGGCGAGGGCCCGTGCGGCTCTGTTATTGGGCGGCCGGGCACAGGGGAAGGGACGTCCGGGATCGGGGAGGCACTGCAAGGACGCGTTAAACCTCTGAAAGCGTGAAGGACTGTGCCGTTTCGGTAGAAACAAGTATGAAAACAGGTGTGTACATCCCTGTATACAGCTGGGGGTGTAAAATGATATGGCCGCTGTGGTAAACGAATGTTTCCTCAGAAAGTTAAAAATGGACGCTTTGAGCCAGCAGTCAAATACTTCGGGGTATATACCCTGAAGAAGTGAGAACAGGGACTCGAAATACTCGTGCGCCAACGTTGGGTGAAGCATTATTTGCCATAACAAAATGTAGAAATAGCCCAAGTGCCCATGAGGGTGAATGGGTAAGCGGTGTTTATCTGTAGGATGGAATAGGATTTAGTCCTGAAAAGGAATGTAGGACTGGTCCGTGATACAGCGTAAACGAATCTCAAAAACATTAAATGAAATAAGCCAGCCACAAAAGGACAAATAGGGTAAGATCTCACTTGCATGACATCTTGAATAGACACATTTGTAGAAACAGTGCATCAAAAGTTAGGGAGGGTTGAGGGGAGGAGAGACGGAATTAATGCTTTTTGGCTAGAGAGTTTATGTTTGCAGTGATGAGAGAGTTTTGGAAACATCTATGGTGATGGTTGCACAACCTTACGAATCTAGTTGATCCACCGAATTGGACACTTCAAAATGATGATATGAGGACTCCCCTGATGGGCCAGTGCCTGAGACTCCAACCTTCCAACGCAGGGTGCCTAGCTGTGGTCTCCGATCAGGGAACTAGATCCTGTATGCCACAACTAAGACCTGGCATAGCCAAATACATAAAAATAAAATTTTAAAATAATTATATGACAACTTATATATTTTGTTATTCAATCACTAAGTTGTCTCCAAAACTAAGACCCTATGGGCTGCAGCATGCCTGGCTTCCCATCCTTCATTATCTCCCAGAGTTTGCTCAAATTCATGTCTGTTGAGTTGGTGATGCCATCCAACCATCCCATCCTCTGCCACCCCCTTCTCCTGCCTTCAGTCTTTCCCAGCATCATGGTCTTTTCCAATGAGTCAGCTCTTTGCATCAGGTGGCTAAAGTATTAGCTTCAGCATCAGTCCTTCCAATGAGTATTCAAGGTTGATTTCCTTAAGGGTTGACTGATTTGCTATCCTTGCAGTGCAAGGAATTCTGAAGAGTCTGCCACGCCACAATTCAAAAGCGTCCATTGCTGCTGCTGTTAGTATATATTTTACCACAATAATAAAAAGCGGACACAGTGTGTCTGCAGCAGACCTGAACAATAGGAAATGTTAAAGGAAATTCTTCTAACTGAAGGGGAATGATACAATATGGAAACAGATGTTTATGTAGAAAGAGAACAGAAAACAGTATTAATAACTTTTAATTTTTTAATTTTCTCCAAAAGATAAATACAGCAAAAATAATAAAAATGTATTGTGGGTTTGTAATGTAGGTAGAGGTAAAATCTGCCAACAGTGATGCAAGGGGTCACATGCATTGTGTCTCCTGCAGGTGAGGACGCAACCCCCAGCCTGCCTCCTAGGCCAGTGCCTGAGCCCGCCCCAGGGTGTTAGTGTTACTCTGCTTAACACGCAGCAGTGAGCACCCTGGAGTTTCTTAGTGGTGGCAGCTCCAGGCTGGGAATACCAGGCAATAGAATGGCCCCTGCACTCAGGCTGTGGGACAAGGTGAGCCACGGGTCATGCTGAACACTGTGTGAGACCCTTAGGCCTTGGCAAAAGTGAGAGCAGGGTATGGGAGTTCCCAGAGAATGAAATGGAATTTCCCACCAGGGATCATGAAAAGCACTTCTTTGGGCTGGTGCTGTCTTGGCTCTTGAGAATCCTGCAGCCATCACCTGTATGTGCCAGGACTGGCCTGCGGGGGGATGGGCAGCACATGCCCGCTTAACACCACTGACCCTCATGACAGCCTGCTGTCTGCCATCAGTTGCTAGCTAGCCACAAACTTGATAAACCCACGCGATGCCACGTGGAGCAGAGATAAGCCTAAATGTCATGATTTAGGGCACGTCATAATTTTAGGCTTCCCTGGTAGCTCATTTGGTAAAAGGAATCTGCCAGCAATGCAGGAGACTTGGGTTCTATCCCTAGGTTAGGAAAATCCCCTGGAGAAGGAAATGGCAACCCACTCCAGTATCCTTGCCTGGAGAACCGCGCACAGAGGAGCCTGGCAGGTTACAGTCAATGGAATTACAGTGTCGGACCAGACTGAGCGACTAACCACAACTACAGGCCCTCATAGGAACAGGTGTTGACTGGCTGGGACCACTACCCCATGGATGCCCGCTTGCCTTCCGTCCCAGTGGGGAGGAGCAGGAAGTGACTGTAGAAGAGACCAACCATTGAGGACTCTGTGGGTTCCCCCATCCCAGCCGCTAACCCCCACTCCACCCTCGCTGCAAAGCATGACCCTCAGAACCAGATCCTTTGGGAAGAAAAGTTGACTAGTTGCTGTTTCCTAGATGGCAGCCTTTCCACAAGGCTCTCAGGGGCCACGGAGGATTGATGGTTGGACATCACCACAATGTCCCACATGCCCTAGTCCTGGACAAGCCCGGACAGGGGCCTTGCCAGGTGCAAAAGACACCTCTCCCCAGCCAAGGGATGCCTGGAGGCTGGCGGTCAGGCTAGCGGTCCTGCTAGGGCAAAGTGAAGTGAGGCTCAGGGCAGTAGAGCCCCATCCCCTGCAGGGTCACTCGGGGTGGGGCGGGGCTCTGTGCCGCTTCCCCAGCCCCTCCCGGCAGAAAATCCAGGGAGCCAGGCAGGCATCAGGGCCGGGAGGGCCGTGCGGGAGCCGGGCAGGGCGACGGGAATGGTTCGTCACCCTGGGCGCAGAGACCGGCTGTGAGCCTCCGCTGATCCCGCCGCACCCTTTCCCGATTCTGCCCGGCCTTCCTGCGGCCTCCGCCCCTCCTGACTCCGGAGCTCCCCTGGGCCCGAGGCCGCCCCGTCGCCCAGCGCTCCGCTGAGCGTGGACCGCGGGCCTGCTGGACTGGCGCTGCTGCCCGGCGGTCCGAGTCACCGCCGAGGGCCGGGGCCAGCAAGGGGGGCGGGGGCGGCGAGCGGGAGGCGGCCCCACGGGGACTCAACCCCGGGGGAAAGGACTCCTGGACTTCGGTGCCCTCCGCACCCGCTCGGCCCCGCAGGGCCGCTCTCGTTCCCTCCGGGCCCCCTCTTGCTGGCGCGGGTTCCAGAGCCGGAGGCGCGGGGCAGCGGCCAACATCGCGGCGCCCCGGGAACTCCTGTGTCACTGGGTGGAGGGCCCAGGGTGGAGCCGCTGCTTGCCGCTCCCCCCGCACACCTCCCCCGTCCCGCGCTGAGGCCCCGCAACCCTGACCCGGCGTGTCCTGAAGCCGAATGGTCCGGGGCTGGGTGGGCCCGGTGGGGCGGGAGCGCGGGTGGGTTCCTCGGGACCACTGCCCTTCCCCTCACCCCACGCCGTCGCCCACCCGTCTCCCTGTCTCTCTCGGTATGGCCTCTGCTGTCGCAGCCTGGACACCACCCTCCCTCAGCCCGTTCCCCCATCTCTTCTGAGGGGCTCCCAGCCGCTGCATCCTACAGCTGGTCCTGGTTATCTCCCCGTCTTAGGACCTGCTCTGTTCTTCCCAGGGGCTGGGCATTTCCAGGACAGGGACCGGCCCCCACTGCCCAGCTCCCTGCAGGGTCTGGCGGGGGTGCTGCCCCACTCTGGGTGGTAGAGGCCTGCGGCTGCAGTGAGCTGCTTCCTTCCAACTCTCTCGGAGGTGCCACAGCCTCCCTGCACACAGCCCAGAGCCCCTCCTGGCCCTGGTCACAGTACTCCATCAGGCACGGTGTCCTCCCTGGCTCTGGACCCCAGGGCCTGCCCGGAGCTTGCGCAGGGAGGCCTCCGCACCCTCATGTCGCCTGATGTTGCCCCAGACTTCCTGGGGCTCCCTAGGCCTGCCATGGGGGAGGGGGATGCAGGGCCAGCCCCTCCCACCTTCCTTCTGCTTTTTCTCCAGTGGATTCACTTCCTGCCCTTTCAGACTGACCTCTGCGTTGAGGAGCCTAGTGACACCACCACTCACCAGTCCAGTGCCTCTTGTGTAGGCTGTTGCTAAAGAACTGAACTCTGGACTTCTCTGGCCCTCCAGCAGTTAAGATTCCTCACTTCCACTGCAGGGGCACTGGTTCCATGATCCCTAATCAGGTCAGGGAACTAAGATTCCCCATGAACATGCAGCAACAACACCCTTCCGTGGTTCATTCAGCCCCAGGTCACTGCCTGAGGCCGAGGGGCACAGTGTAGCACGACACCCCCCGTTATCATGGCCACTGAGACCGCCGCACTGCTCCTCCGTGTGGATGGCACCTGCCTCCACCGGTCCACCCACATGGAAGCAAGGCCTTCTAGAAAAATAAACCTGGGGCCAGTCATACCTCAGCTAGACGCCCACAATAGATTCACCACATACTGAAGAGCCTGCTACCCCCACCCTTGGCCTGGAACCTGACCAACTGGAGAGGTGGAAGTCAGGGGCCACTAGGAGGCTACACAGCTTTCCAGAAGCTTTGCTGTGGGAACAGGGAGAAGCAGGAGAATGCCCGGTGGGCCCAGCACACACCATACAGAATACAGGACTGCACATAGGAGCGCGCACACAGACCCAGGCACAAGCGCGAAACACAGCCATACAAATATACACACGCATTCGTGCGTAGACCTACATCACGCACGGATACCCATACCTGCGGACATGTGCGTGCATGCTTACGTTACATACACACGGGAACACGGACACGCACTCAGCCTCCTGGAGCATCCTGCCACCACCAGCAGGATGCCCTGCTCGTACTGGCAAATGGGCTCCAGCAACTGGGTCAGATGTGGGAGCCCCACACTGAGCTGGGTGGGGACCCACTGCCCCAGAGGCCCTCAGCCAGCAGAGTTCGCTGGCCTGCACTCTGGTCCCCTGATGTGGAGAGAGAAAGGGCCTCAGAGACCGCAGGGAGGCACCGAAGCCACCCTGCTCCCCACCCCACCCCCTCCAATGGACGGTGCCTGCCTGTGTCTGCCCAGAGTTCACAGCGGCTCCAAACTTCTGCTTTCGCAAGATTGCTTCCTTTCCGTTTGAATCAGCATTTCCACTTATTTGCAGCTGCAACGTTCCAAAACACACAACCGCTGCACTGGCATCGGGGCTGACGCCAGCAGCTCTACCTGGCGGGGCCCTCGTCCAGTCCACTTCAGAGCCCTCATCTGCAGAAGCACGCGGTGCTGGGTGCTGACATGCAACCACCCCGCGAGTGAGTGTGCACGGCGGAGCCTATAGGCTGAGTCTCGGGCCAGCCAGCCAGCAGGGGCCCTGGCGTGAGCTCCAGAGGGTCAGGAGACCTAGAGGCAGCATGTGGCAGTGGAGAAGTGGGGTATGGGGTTCCTGGGTGCCTTGCCCCCGACACGATCCACACACAGCCCAGGAAGGAAGGACATCGAGAGCCTGTGCCCGGCCTGGATGTCATCACTTGGCTTCAGGTTTCCACACTAACAGCTCTGAATGTTACTGTGGTATGTGAGATATAATCCACAAACCATACAATTCACCCATTAAAAGCGTAAAACTCTGGGGGTTTAGCATATCCAGACATGGGCAACCACCAGCACAACCAATCTGAGAACATTCCCGTCACCCCAAAGACACTGTCACGCCTCCCGCCCCTGCCAGCTGTATCTCTGCTTTCTGTCCCTGCAGATCTGCCTGTTCTCGTTTCATACGCCTAGATCCTGAGAGCTGTCGTCCTGCGGGCCTGACATCTTGTCTTGGTGTAACGCTTTTGAGGTCCATCTACACTGTGCTATGTGTCAAAACTTCCTCTTTGTGGCTGAACACCGACCGCTCCATTGTGTGTGTTGACCACGTTTTGTTCGTTCGTGCGTCCATAGGTGGACATTTTCCACAGATGGACATTTGCAGTGCATATTGGCTGTTAAGAATAACGTTGTGAGAGCATTCACGTGCCGGTTTCTGCATGAACATGTTTTCATTCCTCTTGAATGCACACCTAGCCTTGGAATGGACGAGCCTATCGTAGTTCTCTGTTTAACTTTTTGAGGAACTGCCAGACTGTTTTCCATGGGCGCCTGCACCCTTTTACAAGTCCAGCGCTGTGTGCTGCCAGATTCTCCCAGGTCTTCTCCCACACTTGTTACTCCCCCTTTTATATTACAGTTAACCTATGAGTGTGAGGCAGCCTCTAACCTTGCTTTGATTCGCATTTCCCTGACACTGACCTGAGCCTCTTCTTCCGAGCTCACTGGCCATTTGTACACTTTCCCTGAAGAAATGTTTTTTCAGACCCTTTGCCCTGTCCTAGGGTTTTAGGAGAGAAGGATCAAAGAAGCTCAGCTTGGTTGGAGGCTATGGGGGATGGGGTGAGAGCCTCCCGGGCCCCCGCCCCTGCACTCCCGCTCCCAGCCGGCCTGCGGGTGAGCTCACCAGGGGCATTTCCGGCTCCTCTCAGCGCCTCCGGTTGCCTCGCGGAGGTTTCACTTTTGGGTCTGGGAACCTTCAGGCTGTGTGTGCACTGGGCAACTCCAGGGCAGAGGCTTCCAATCCTGGCCCGCAGGGCAGCCTGGCTTCGGCTTAGTGGGCACAGGCACGCGACAGTCACGGTCACTGGTGAGCTGCCCCCACCCATGCCCTTCACCCCTGCGCCTCGCATGGGGCTGCCTGCCCTGGCTCCCGGGGTCAGCCCTTGCTTCTCCTGGGTGGGGAGGCCAGCACCTCTGGGTGGAGACCAGGTCCTGTCACCTTCCCTGGGCTTCCCCAAGCCCCCCAGGACTCCCCGCATCCCAGACCAGCTGGGGAAGCCCCAGGCCTTTGGGAAGGGGGCTCCCTCCAAAGTCTGACTGGTTTGGGCTTAGCTCCAGGCAGGCACCTCCAGGTGCCCCTGGGCCCACTCTGGGATCTCAGGCCAGCACCGAGGCTTAGAGGCTTCCCGCAGCCCCGACGTCCTGGGTCCTGAGTCAGGCCTGCAATGGCTCCTGAGCCCTGAAGGCAGACGAGTGCCTCACAGAGCTCTGGGTGCTGAGGAAGCCCTGGAGGACAGGCCTCAGGGCTGGGGATGCTTGGGCCGGGCGATGGCTTCTGCCTGCTCCCTGCTCTCTGAACACCTCGGCCACGAAGGCAGCTGCTAAGGCAGACAGAGCCCCAGCCTTGCCCTGCCCTTCCTCAGTGGCTACTTTTCATGAGCCACCCAAAGCCTTGTTGAAGTAGCCAAGTGATGGAGGGCTTGGTGGGCAGCCAGGGCTGCCCCCTTCCCGACAAGTGCTGAGTCCCAGGGCTTTCTGGGGCTTCCTGTGGGCACTCTGGTCACAGGACAGATGGTATGCGTGACTGGCCCGAGTCCCATGGAGGGCTGCAAGTGACGTCCAGCCTGGAGGCGCTCAGGGCCCCTTGCAGAGATGGACAATGGGTGACAGGGTAAACTCGGGGGCCAGCATCGCAGGCCTGGCCAGGCAGGACTGCCTCGGAGACACCTGAGCGGCCACCTCTCTGCTCTTCCCCTCCCCTGCCCTCTTCCAGCCCTGAGGGTGAAAGGCCTGACCAGCTGCCCTCCTCAGGAGCATGGCATCGGCCTTTGAGAAGGTGGTCAGGAGCGTGGTCCGGGAGCTGGACCACAAGGAGCTCACCCCCGTGGATAGCCTGTGGAGCTCCGCCAGCTTCCAGCCCTACAGCCTTTTGAGCAGGAAGCCCTTGCACTCACGGTTCTGGAGACC
Source organism: Ovis canadensis (assembly GCF_042477335.2). Classification (NCBI taxonomy): domain Eukaryota; kingdom Metazoa; phylum Chordata; class Mammalia; order Artiodactyla; family Bovidae; genus Ovis; species Ovis canadensis. Next base: position 24,221,030 of record NC_091253.1, on the reverse strand, counting down.
GCGCTACATGTGTGTCAACTTGTCCATCAGGGACATCCTAGAGCCCGATGCGCCGGAGCCAGGTACCCGACCGGTGCTGAATCTGAGCCGTGGGTGGGCGGGGGGTGGGCCAGCTGGCTCCTGCTAGGGTCCCTGGTCTGTCTCCAGAGGGCAGGCGCTTTCCAGAGGCCCCTCCACCAGGCGGGACAGGCAGCAGCCGGCGGGTGGGTCCTCAGCTGCGCTCTCGCTCCAGTGCTGGAGTGTGGCGGCACCTTCCAGTTCCACGATGCAATGGACGGGCAGCTGCAGGGCAGCGTGAACCTGGAGGCCCCGGGACAGGGCAGGCTCTCAGGCGGGGCCACAGTGTCGGGCAGTTCCAGCGCCTCGATGGACCTGTGCACTCTGAGAGTGGCCCCCAACACCTGGGAAGCCATGCACCATGAGAGGTGAGCCCAGGGCCGCAGGCCCACTGACCCTGGGCAGCTGACCCTGGGCAGGCCCTCGGGGCCGCAGCAGTCACAGGGTGTCTGTGCAGGCTGAGGGACGTCCCAGAGTCAGGGGCCGTGCGGGGACCAGTGGCTGGGAAGGAGGCTGCCGAGGTTCTGGGGGTCTGCATCCTGCAGGTCAGAGGGCCAGGGGTCAGACTGAGCCCTGCTGCAAAGAGGCTGGGGTGGAACACACACAGGGACCCTGGTGAGAAGGACGGTTAGCTCAGCACACATACGTGAGATCTGAACCCAGGGAGTGGAGAGAGACAGCAGACAGGTGAGCAGCCAGCCTCAGGGTGGGCCCCTCCAGAGGCCCGCAGGCTTCCTCGTCCCTTCTTCTTGCCCTCTGTCTGCCCACAGGCACTGGAGCATCCAGGGGATGGGGCGATAGGGGTCCCATGCCGGGGCATCCACATCACGCCATCCATGGCTGCAGACACTGAGGTCCGGGGAAGGGAAGGCCATCTCAGGGCAGGGGGAGGCAAGGGCAAGGCTCACCCTGCAAGCTTCCCACTGGCCCACCCACCGCAGGCGCCTGCGGCAGCCTGAGCCCAAAACCCTGCAGCAGCTGCGGAGTCGGGGGCATGACGTGTTCGTAGTGACCGAGGTGCTGCAGACACAGAAGGAGGTGGAGGTCACCCGGACGCACAAGCAGGAGGGCTTAGGCCAGTTTGCACTTCTGGGAGCCCTCTGCTTGCAGGTGGGCGGCGAGGACCCTGCAATGGGCACAGCGGGGGAGGCAGGAGGGGAGTGTCCCCACGCAGACCCCCGCCACCAGCACCTGGCTGCCCCCAGCCCCACCACCCGGAACCCAGTCCTGAGCCCACATCCATCCCTCAGGGCAAAGGCGAGGGCCACCTGAGCCGGAAGAAGATGGTCACCATCCCCTCGGGCAGCACCCTCGCATTTCGGGTGGCCCAGCTGGTTATTGGCTCTGACTGGGGTGAGCTGGAGTCTGAGTGACTTCTGGGGCCCAGGCTCCATCGCAGGGGCGGGGAGGCCTGGAAGAATCACCGGCTGCCTGGCGGTGCTGGGGACATCTGGTGGCATGACTGTGGGCTGGGGTGGCCGAGAGCCCCTTGTTCAGGCAGGTGGGAGGTCGGGGCACAAAGCGGGGCTGCACAGGGAGCCCAGTGGGCCAGGGAGAGGCCAGGTGTTCCGCCAACCTACCTCCTTTATCTCTGCCCCTCCCGGCTTCCAGACATCCTCCTCTTCCCAGACAAGAAGCAAAGGACCTTCCCGTCGCTGCAGGCAGGTGAGGCCCATGCTCCTGGGAAGTGGGACAGGCTGATAAGGAGAGCCCAGAACAGTACATCTGGGAGACACACACACACACACACACACGTGCACACACACACGCACACACTAGTGCAAATGCACACACCCACCCATGCAAACACGCATGCACACTCACATACACACACATGCAACATGCACATGTGTGTACAAATGCACACACGCACATATACACACATGCAATACATGTGCACACATGCACACTCGCGCACATACACACATGTGTAAACACACACACACGCGCGAGTAGCATGGCGAGAGGCTGGCACCAGGCAGGTTTGGCCTTGCTCCTTGCCCCAGGCTGCCAGGACTGGGATGACACGCTGTGAGGGCCCAGGGGAGGCAGCCCTCTCTGGCTCGGGCCCCTGCCCCCAGCACTGACCAGCCCCACCTTGCCCAGGCCACAGGCCCTCCAGCAGTGCAGACGGCCATCCACGTCCGTGCTTCAGCTTTACCTCCATGAGGGGCTTCTCTTACTCCTCCTGCCAGTTCCAGTCGGGTCAGTACCTTCTGGGCCACCCTGGGGCCCCTGCTCCCCTTTGGCCCCCAGCATCTGCCCTCCCTTACCAGGGCTCCCTGGGGCCACAGGGGCACCTGGGCAATTGCAGACCTGTCCCCACAGATGGGTCCATGGAGCACTGGCTGGCGACCACTGACGACTTCCAGGGCCTCCAGGCAGAGGTGAAGGCCTGGGCCGTGGGCCTGGAGGGCTTGTCCAAGGGGCTGTGTGGGCAGCTGCTGGGTGGCCTGGGGCAGGTACTACGGGACGAGCCAGCTCTGCAAGCCCTGGAGGAGTCGGTGAGTGAGCTGGGCTGTGCATGCAGGGTGTAGGGGGTAGGGTAGCACGAGAGCTGAGTGGGGCAGCAGAGCAGGTGCCTGCCCACCCTGCTCACCCCCACTCCCCCAGGTGCCCCCACCTGGAGCAGGGCCTGCCCGCCCTGCTCACCCCCACTCCCCCAGGTGCCCCCACCTGGAGCAGGTGCCTGCCTGCCCTGCTCACCCCCACTCCCCCAGGTGCCCCCACCAGGAGCAGGGCCTGCCCGCCCTGCTCACCCCCACTCCCCCAGGTGCCCCCACCTGGAGCAGGTGCCTGCCCACCCTGCTCACCCCCAGTCCCCCGGGCGCCCCCACCTGGAGCAGGTGCCTGCCCGCCCTGCTCACCCCCAGTCCCCCGGACGCACCCACCTGGAGCAGGTGCCTGTCCCGCCCTGCTCACCCCCAGTCTCCCGGGCACCCCCACCTGGAGCAGGTGCCTGTCCCGCCCTGCTCACCCCCACTCCCCCGGGTGCCCCCACCTGGAGCAGGTGCCTGCCCGCCCTGCTCACCCCCAGTCCCCTGGACGCACCCACCTGGAGCAGGTGCCTGTCCCGCCCTGCTCACCCCCACTCCCCTGGGCGCCCCCACCTGGAGCAGGTGCCTGTCCCGCCCTGCTCACCCCCAGTCTCCCGGGCACCCCCACCTGGAGCAGGTGCCTGTCCCGCCCTGCTCACCCATAGTCCCTCAGGCACCCCCACTTGGAGCAGGGCCTGTCCCACCCTGCTCACCCCAACTCCCCTGGGGTGCCTCCAGCTGGAGCAGGGCCTGTGTGGTGGGCAGATGGAGCCTCGGGATGGTCCGGTGGGCGCCATTCTTGAATCCCTGGTGCTGCCCTCTGGACAGCTGGAAATGGAGCTCGCGGACTCCGTCTTCTACCTGCTGCAAGCGCTAGCAGGTAAGGGGCTTGGGGCGGGGCAGGGAAAAGGCAGGGACGCGAGCTCCTCTGGCTGGCCCCTGGAAGCCCTTTCACCCGAGGTCTCTCCGCAGCGCTGAACGAAGCCCAGCACGTGCTGCTGGCTGAGGTGCTGGAGACGGGGGCCCTGTCAGGGACGTTTTGGCTGGTGAGAAGGCCTGGGTGTAGGGGAGGGGTGGGCCGGTGTGGGACCTGGTGCCCTGCGATGGGGTGGCGTGGGCGGATGCCCGGTGCCAGGCCCTCTGACTGCCCCCACCCTGCCTGCCAGGTGGAGTGCCTTGTGGAGCAGAGCAGCCCGTGGCAGGAGCACCGGGCTGTGTCCCTGCCGCCAGAGCGCCTGGGCGACAGCTGGGGCTCAGAGGCACCCGCCTGGGCTCTGCTGGAGGTGTGCGGCTTGGAGCCCCAGGTGGGCACCCCCCAGGTGTGCTGGGAGCCTGGGGCCCGCGGCCGCGTGTGCGCGCTTTATGCCTGCCTGGCACTGCTGTTCAGGCTGAGCCGGCTCTGCTAGTCTGCAGCCCGCCCGCCGCAGGCACAGCTAGTGCCCACCGGCTGCCAGGAGCCACACCCAGCTGTGTGGGCGCCTCTCCACAAGACCTAGGGGGTGGGGACAGCCAATAAATGTGACAGATGGCAAACACAGGGGAATGACGCATGAGCTTTTGAGGAGCCTCTATCAGGGGTTGAGGGCCCCGTGGGGGTTGCCCACACAGGACGGGGAGGGACCTGAGGGCCAGGAGCAGGCACCAGGGGCCTTCCCTGTGCTGGATCCGGCCACTCCAGAGTGACTGGCCACGTGGCCAGGCTCCTCCCTGCCCGTGCCCCCCAACAGCAGGCTGGCCTGGAAAGAACAGGGCATGGCGATGCCAACCCCCGGGACTGTTCTCTGTCCACCTCAGGGAGCCTGAGAGCATTCTGACGTTCTGATGCAGGCAGCAGGCCGCCCTCTGCAGAGCTGCAGGGGGGCAAGAACTGGGCACTAACAGACAGAGAGCTCTGCACTCCTGGGGCTGGGGGCCTGGGGGAAATGACCTGAACCAGAGAAACTGAGCTTTGGGATGTGTCTCATCCAAATTCATTCACTCAAAGGTAAGAGTCTGTCGAGAGGAGAGGAGACCTCCCGGCCCTGAGCCGTGGTCTCTGGGCCTTGCCAGGCACAGAGAGGGGGTGACTGACTCAGCCAGGCAGTTACTCTCACCTTGGAGTTGTCACAGCCAGGAGAAACTTGCCTCTCCCTACAGGAGCCGGTCTGCACTCCTCCACTTGGTGGAAGGCGAGGGAAGCCATGTTCCCTTCCTGTCCGGCTTGCTGCTGCCCTGCAGCCCCAGGACTGGCTAAACAGAAGGAATGGAGAATCCCTGGTGGTCCGTTGGTTAAGGACTCGGCACTTCCGCCGCTGGGGCCCAGGATTGATTCCTGGTTGGGGAACAAAGATCCCACAAGCAAAGTGGCCCAAAAAAATAAAAATAAAGAGAAGAGGTGGTTGGCCCAGCTGTGGCCAATCTGAGAAAACTCAGGATCGAGGTTGACAGTAAAATTAATATTAAAAGAGTGCTCCCTAAACATCCCAGATCCCAGTACAGAAATGCCTAGCAATTGTCCCCTCACCCAGGGCGAGGGAGAAGTTGAACACCTCCCAGGCCTGTTTGTGTTCCCCAGAGCCTCTTTTGGGAACCTTGCTAGAGGACTGAAAGGCACCACCAAGGCAAACGGGACTGGACCAGCACAGGTCTTGGAAAGCAGCGAGTGGGCCCACTGGCGCTTCTTCTGGTGCCCCGAGACACTCCCCACAGGATCAGGTGGTGAACAGTCTGCTGAGCCCCACACAGGCACCCTTTGGAGGATCTCACTGTTGGCCCTCAGGCTCCAGGGTCGCCAGTGCCCAGAGGTCTCCAGTGACAGCTCATTTGAGAGCATCTAAGCATCAAGATCAAGGCGTGGCAGGGGGACGTCTGTGTAAAGCAGCATACCCCGACCCTAGACCCTGGGGGTAGGTGAGTGCTCTGTGGGTGGCTCTGCTGGGCCTGGTCACCTGGACGCCCACCAACCAACAGCACTCACCCGGGAGCGGGGCTCATCCAGGAGCAGAGCTACGGTGTCGCCGCCCCGACTGGAGCCTCCTTGGGGACCGCAGCAGAGAAATCTCTGAGAAGCATCCCACTCCCAGGACAAATCAGCAAGCAGGGTGTCTGGCGGGGGCCCAGCTACAGGGCAAGGGACGCCCTCACGGCAGGGGGGCGGGGGGCAGGTTCACTCCAGATGGCCTGCGGAGTGGAGGGGAGTGGGCTCCCAGGCCAGAGAGGCCCAGGCCCTGCGGGGAGGCATGGAAGAGGCGGGGCGCTGCCTGCCAAGCCCCTCATGAGGCTGGACCCTGCTTCCCAGCGAGCCTTGCTGGGGGCTTTGCCCCTCGTCTGTGCAGCCACACCCTGTGGTTGGACAGGCTCATGCCTGGTGGGGGCAGTGGGCCTCAGACGTTCCCCCAGCTTCTGGCTCCAGGCTGCAAGACCCTGAGGGGCCCGACCATCAGGTGATTGAGGGAGGTCCTCCCACCACCCTGCCGGCAGCAGTGGAGGGGCCACAGGACTGGGACCTGGCGCCTCCCTGATGGGGTCGGGCTGGAGACCCCTGAGGACATTCTTACCAGCCTCCCTTCCTTCTGCCTCCCGGGCTCTGACAGCCTCCTGGACTCCCCAGTGTGTCCCTGGATATTTCTTGTAGTTTAATCCAATTTTGGCATTCCCCTTGGAGGATTGTGAACTAATACACCAAACTATGCCCCTGGCTTCTCACAGGCGAGTGCCCTTGGCTGGGGCCTCCCCTGCCCTCAGAGTGACCAACGAGGAGACCCCGGCCTCTCCCAGCTAAGCTCTGACTGCTCAGGGCCTGTGTGGGCAGCACAGCTTCTCAGTCAGGGCAAAGCCTGCCTGACTCTGCCCAGGGCTGGCCCAACCCCCAGCCACATGCTCAGTTCAGTTCAGTTCAGTCGCTCAGTCGTGTCTTTTGCAACTCCATGGACTGCAGCCAGGCCTCCCTGTCCATCACCAACTCCCAGAGCTTCCCCAAACTCATGTCCATTGAGTTGGTGATGCCATCCAGCCATCTCATCCTCTGTCATCCCCCTCTCCTCTCGCCTTGAATCTTTCCCAGCATCAGGGGCTTTTTGCATCAGGTGGCCAAAGTATTGGAGTTTCAGCTTCAACATCAGTCCTTCCAGTGAATATTCAGGACTGATTTCCTTTAGGATGGACTGGTTGGATCTCCTTGCAACCCAAGGGACTCTCAAGAGTCTTCTCCAACACCACAATTCAAAAGCATCAATTCTTTGGCACTGTTTTCTTTATAGTCCAACTCTCACATCCATACATGACTACTGGAAAAACCATAGCTTTGACTAGATGGACCTTTGTTGGCAGCCACATGCTACCTTCCCTGTCATCTTAGCCCAAGCCTGATCTTGGACCAGGCACAGCTCATCAGAGCCCAGCCTTGGCCCAGACAGACACCAAACCCCTAGGATCTGTGTTTTTATTTTGGCTGCACGGTGCAGCATGTGGGATCTTAGTTCCCTAACCAGGGATCGAACCTGTGCTCCCTGCATTGGGAGTGCAGAGGCTTAACTGCTGGACCACCAGCGATGTCCGGCTATATCTTTATTTCAAATGCTTTCCATTGGGATGGGCAGGACCGACCCCAGCCTCCAAGAGGCTGTGTGAGTGGAGGCCTCCTTCTCTGAGGAGGCAGCTTTTGGGGCCCTGAAAAGGCAAGAGGACACTTCAGGGTGGGCATTCCAGGTGGCAGAAGCCACTCGTCCCGGATCTGGAGAGCCTGGGTCACTGCTTTGGAGCAGTCCTGAGGGACCTCTTCCCTCACCCGGCCCTGAGCAGGTGCTGGGATGCGGGTGTGACAGCTCAGCCTGGTGAGGGGCAGATGCTGGCACCCAACACCTGAGCCCGCAGGCATCATCTCAGACCTGCGGCGTCCAGTGGGAAGTTGGGGGCCGCGTCCAGAGAAGACCCCAGGGGTCTGAGACAGTGAGCTAGAGGGGAGGGGCAGGAATGGGGCCAGGCTGCTGGGCAGTGGGTGTGGACAGGAGGCCAGACGGGTGCTTCCTGAGCAGGGAGAGTGTGACCGGAAACCTCAGAACCTCCCAGCCAGCACGTGGCCAGCAGAGGCAGCCTTTCACGGGGATGGCTCCCAGGGCTGCACCCACTTCCGTGTCCCCACCCGGCCTGGTCCCAGAAGGCCAGGCGCCATCCAGGCAGGGCACATGCCAAGGGGCTGGGAGAGGCACAGGCCTGCTGGGGGACAGACGGACCGAGAGGTGGATGAAGCGAGAAGCTGAGGGTGAAGGTGCTGCGTCAGAAACTGGTGGTCCATCTAGTCACAGGGCTGTCGGGGTGGGGGGTCTTTGTGTGCAGCAGACTGTGCAGAGACCCGCCGGGGTGGGGGACAGGCATTGGTGCCCAGCACTATGCCCAGGGTGCCCCTCAAGGCGGACCTCTTCTGCAGATCTGCCCCCTAGCCAAGACAGGCCACAGAGCAGGGAGCCCAAGTCAGCACCGTGGCTCCCATTGGAGGGCCGGCCGGTTAGCTCAGCCTGGACCTGAACAGCCCCAGCGGCCGGGGAGGCTGCGGTGCTGGAACGGGCTGCGGGCGTAGACGGGCGGGGGCCGGGCCGGCCGGGGGCGGGGCCGGCCGGGGCGGGGGAGGTGCCGGAGGCTCCAGCCGTAGGGCTGGGGCTGCGCGCGGGCCAGCAACGCCACCTGCTGGCCAGACACGTGTGCTGCCGCCGCCACAGCGGGCTCAGGGTCGCTCCGCAGCCGCCCCAAGTCTGCGGGGACAGGGCGGTTCATGCGGCGGGAGTGGGGGGGTGCGGCTCGCGGGCTGTCCCCCATCCATCCCGTTCCCCCACCCATCCACTCCCATCCACTCTGCCCTGGCAGCCACCACCTCTCTGGAACCCTGCGGAACCCCAGGAGGGCGAGTTGGGCTCACCCTGGAACAGAGAGTCCAGCAGGTCCTGGTTGACGTGGCTGGGACTGGAGTGATGGACCAGGAAGCCTGGACCAAAGCGAAGCCCTGAGTGCTGGCCCCGTGCCCACAGCAGTGAGGGGCTGGCCCAGCGCCCAGAGCCCTGGGTGCAGGGAGCAGCGTGACACCAGGCCTGCCTCACCTGTGAGCAGGACGGCCGCCCGGCGCAGGGGGCCCTGAGGGCTCCTTAGGTAGCCCTGGGTCTGGCTCAGGAAGCTGGGCACATGACTCGGGTACCACTGGACCTAGGGACAGAAGGGCTGGTGGGGCAGGTGGGCCAGCTCTGCGTGGAGTGGAGGCCTCAGAGGTGAGGCCAGGCTTCAACATGCTACCACCTTGACGGGAAGGGTGAGGAGTCTCAGTCTGGGGGGGGAGTGGCCCCGGTGTATACTGGACCAAGTGGACAGCTGACCACACCCCATCATTCTCACCGTCCCCCCAACTGACCAGGCGGTGGCAGATGCGGCTTAGGGCCTCAGGGCTGTCGTAGTGGGCCACCGTGACCATCTCCTCCAGCAGGCCCCAGTGCAGGGCCTGGTCACAGCGGGCCAGGGTCCATTCGGAGCTCTGGAACGGGTAGGGAGCGAGGTTACAGGTCCGAAAGGAAAGTGGCAAGAAAGGACCTGGGAGGTAGGAGGTGGCCAGGGTGAGGGGCGGAGGAGTCCTGCTTGTCCAAGCCTCCTGCGGTCTTCGGGGAATTCCCTGACCTGTGCTCTCTGGAGAGGCGTCTGTGGTGGGGAAGGGTGGAGTGGTCAGGACACTGTCGGGGGCTGACCTCAGCGGTGTCTGGGTTGGGGTCGTGCAGGCGCAACAGCAGCGGAACGAGACACTGCAGCACCAGCTTCCGCAGGGGGCGGCGGAGCCCCACCCGGAGCCCGCCCCGGCCGCGCCGCACCAGCGTCCCGAGCAGCCCGACTGCGGAGGCGCGGACCGAGTCCCGGGCCTGCACAGGAGGGCGCGATTAGGAGCCGGCAGGGAGAGGGCGCGATTAGGAGCCGGCAGGGAGAGGGCGTCCGGAGGGCTGCAGTCTGCGGGAGTGCCCTGGGGGCCCCAGCGGGGCCTGGTAGGGGAACCGGCGAGGGGGGCGGGCAGGGTCGTGGGAAAGACAGCCGGAGGGGGCGGGCGGGGCTCACGTCGTCCAGGAGCGGTGGGAGGCGTGGCCGCAGCTCCGCGCTCAGGAGCCGCACGGGCGCCTGCGGCCGCAGCAGGACCCTTCGCAGCGCCCCCAGCGCGGCGTCCACGAGCCGCGGGTCACCCTCGCCCAGCGCGCCGAGGAGCGCGGGCAGCAGCGTGGTCGCGTGGCGCACCTGCGGGGGGTACAGGGACTAGTGGGAGGCCCCTCGCCCAGCCCGCCCCGCCCCGCCCCGCCCCTCCCTCACCTTCCCGCGGTTCAGCGCCAGGTGGCCGAGGCCCAGCAGGGCCAGCCAGCGCACGGTGGGCTCAGGGTCGCCCTGCCAGGCGCGGAGCCGCTCCAGGATCACCTCCTCCCGCAGGAGCCGCGCAGTGGGCCGGCTCTGCAACAGCTGGGCGGGGGACACTGGGTCAGCGCACTGGCTTTCTGTGCAGGCCAGAGCCGCTTAGGGGCCAAGCTCACTGTCACCCCTCCCCACCCGTCCTGGAAGCGGGCTCACCCCGGTGAAGAAGGCCATGGCCGTCAGGCGCTGTGCGTTGTCTGTGCTGCGCAGCCGCGGCAGCAAGTCAGCGAACAGGCCTCGCAGGTGGTGGTCGGCGTGGGCCACCAGGGCACTGGGAGGGGGCCAAACGGAAGCTTTCTCTCAAGAAGCCGCCCCCCCCAACCCCCATGCCCCTGCTTCTCCCACACCCCCGCCCCGCACCTGGCCAGCAGCAGGACACCCTCCAGGTGGGTGCGGGCTCCCACCAGTCTCCTCCAGCCTCCAGCCTGCTCCATGCATGTTACCACCATGCGGCCTCCATCCCCAGAGAGCAGGGCCTTCAGGGCCTCCAAGGTGCAGCTGGGGGCGGGGGCAGTGGCGAGTAGGCAGTGAGGGCCAGGAGGGCACTGGGCCAGCCCTCACACCCTGGTGTGCACCCCCTCACCTGGCATGACTGTGTGGTGGCCCTCGGTGAGATGGAGCCCAAACCTTGGGTGTGTCGGGGGGGTGTGAGTCCCATGCCAGCTCATGGAGCTGAGTGACCAGCACCAGGAGAAGGTGCGGGTAGAAGCCTCGGGTGGCACCTATGCAGCCGGACACAGCCAGCATCTCCCCAACGGCGCGAGTGGCCTGTGGAACCAGGGGCTCATTCAGGCTCAGACATGGCAGACAGAGAGGACAAGGCCTCCACGCTCAAAGGACGTTATGGATGGGTGTGACTAGGGTGAGCGCCTGCTGCCCCCGAGCCCCTGTATCCAGACTTTCCTGGCCTCTTGGGCCAGGGCTGGGGTGTCCCCTGGCAAGCTGGACAGAGCCACCTACCGCCAGCGCCTCCAGCTGGGATCCGGCTGAGCCCTTTAGCGCCCAAAGCAACTGCACCAGCACCTGTCCGTTCACACGCTGGTTCCGGCTCAGGCTGCGCCAGAGCTCAGCGGCCGCTCTGGGGGCATGGGGCATGTGAGACAGGGTCTGGGGCTGGGGTGAGGAGAGCCCCCAAATTGGGGAGGCAGCCACTAGGACTCCAGCAGGAGGAGGGAGGGTTAACTGCCCCCCACCGCACCCTGGCAATCCCTGAGGAGCAAGACGAGTGGCATCTGTGCAGACCACGTGGGACCCCAATGGGCCAGCAACAAGCCTGGCATCACGAACAGTCACCATGGGGAATGGAACCAGAGATAACTTTCCCTGGGGGCAGACTAACCAGAGCCAGGGGCGTTGGGGGTGCAGAAGCCACCCGGCTTGCTCAGGCGGGCACCCCCAGACAGGGAGAGAGAAGGCCAGGCTGCAGCCAGGAACCAGCAGAGGACCCGAGGTGGGAGGGGCAGCGGGAGGACGAGAGGGAGGAGGGGAGGGGAAAGGCTCCCTCCTCCGTCTGCCTGGGCCAGACTCCACGACCAAGCCGGAAGGGGGAAGGAAGCCGCGTGGGGCCCCGACGACGCGAAGCGCGCCTGGTGGGGCGGGGCAAGTTACCGGTCCGGGGCCGGTGAGCAGCGCAGCAGTGCGAACACCACGTCCCGGGAGTGCTCCAGAGCCAGCGCGCTCAACACCCGCAGCGCCGCCCGCCGGGGCCGCCCCTCTGCCAGGTGGGGCACCTGCGCCAGCAGCCCCCGCACGAGCCCATGCACCTGGCATGGGAGGCGGCGGGCGGCGGTCAGGGCTCTGTGAGCCCTGCCCCCGCCAAGCAGGCACAGCTCATCCCGCCCCCCCAAGCCTTGGAGGGGCCGTGGGGAGGGGCCGGGGGCTCACCTGGTCCTCCAGCCTGTGCCCCCGCGCCTCCAGGGCTGAGGACAGGGTGAGCGCTGTCTCCTGGGTTCCCACAAAGCCAGCCTCTTCCAGGCAGGTGGCGGTGTACATGGCCAGGTCTGCGAGGGCCCCCTCCTCCCGGGAGCTCCGGGGAATCTGGGGGTGGAGGGGGGGCATGTGGAGCCCCCTTGTCTCTCTCACACTCTTCCTCCCTCCACAGAGCCTTTCTGCCATCTCCCAGCCCCCTCCCTCGTTACCTCCCCTTCCCCCCAGGCAGCCCTCCTTCTTACCAGCTGGGGCCCCTCGGGGGCTGGCTCCTGGGGAAGGGGCGGGGAGAGGGGCTCACCGCCAGCCGTGGGGATGGTGGTTGCCCTCCCGGGCTCTGCCACTGCAGGTTCAGGTTCAGGCTGGGGCTGAGGGCCTGGGGCAGGGGGTCCCGTGGGCTGCCCCCGGCTGGCCCGGATCCCTTCAGCCAGGGCTGTCAGGGTCAGGGCCCCCACGGGGGCCCCACGGGCAGGGCCCCACATGCCCCCAGCCATGGCCGTGGCACACGCCAAGCTTGTAGCACCTGTTGCTGGTCCTCCCAGGAAGTCGTGCCCAGGTCTGACCTAGAAGCAAGCCCCAGGCAGGCGGGACCAGGCGTGGTGGCGTGTGTGTATGTGTGTGTGTGTGTGTGTAGGGTGGAGGTGGGGAGCCATACAGAGGTGTCTCCAGATGTGGTACCCGCCGGGGGCTTTGGGAGGGCCCTCCTGCCCAGGCTGCCTGCAGCCTGAGTGTCTGGGGTCCAGTTCTGCCCACCGGGCCCTAGGAAAGGGCCAAGCAAGGTCCCTGGGGGACAGAGGATCTGTCAGGGCAAGGAGTACAAGGGGGTGGTGGCAGGGAGGCGAGCCCTTGACCTGAACGCCAACCCTGCTGGGCAGGGAATCCTGGCAAGCGTGCACAGCTCTTGAGGGTCTGGCTCAGCCCTGAGCTGAGACCTCGCCTGACTCAGCCCTGAAAGGCAGTCAAGTCCCATGCTAGGCCTGGGCTGGGGCTGGGCTGTCCCCTCCGTGTTCCCACCTGACCGGACCTCCGGGAAGGGGATGGTCCGAGAGCTGCCGCCCCCTTTGAACTCAGAGCAGCCCTGGGGATGGGCCAGCAGAAGAGGAGCTGCCCAGTGCCTCTGGTGCCCTCACAGGTGACTGACGTCACTGGATGGGTCACTAGGGGAGGGTCTGGGTCCCAGCACCAGAATGCAAAGCTCAGAAGTGGTGACATGAGGGGGCCTTGGGCCTGGGTGTGTTCTGTTGTGTGCATGCTGGCAGGGGTGTGTGTATCTCTCTCCAAGCCCCCCTCTCCCCAGGAGGCCTGACCAGGCCTTTGTCCCAAATCCCCACTGTCATCCTCACCCAGCAACACAGTGGCCACTGCCCAGCCTGGGCTGGGGGAGCCAGAAGAGCTGGTCCTGCCAAATACCTGAGCAGCGGGAGAGCCTGGGGGCCATCCCCTGGACAGTCAGCATTCCCCCACGCCCTTGCTGGTTCCTCGAGCTGCCCACCTCCTGGACAAGAGACCGAGGCCTTGGCCCCCGTGTCCTGCAGAGCCTTGACACTCTCTCCTGGAACGGAAGCAGGTGGAGACCTGACAAGCCTGCTGCACAGAGGCGGGGCAGCCAGGACTTGGCCGGGTGCCCAGGGCGGGCCCCTGCTCCCTAACTTCCTCCCTGGCTCTGGTCAGGCAGGCCCCACCGCTCCAAGCCTTTCCTGGCACTTCCGGGGCAGCAGCTGGGTCCCCACGACCGAGGCCTGGTCCACACTGTGACACGCCAGAGCCAAGAGGGAGCCGGATGGGGGGAGCCCAGGGGCACAGAGGCCCGTGGAGCCTGCCAGTAGCAGCGGCAGGGGACACCCAGGCCTCCCCTTGGGGAGGTGGAGGTATCCCAGCGAGCCTTCCCAGAGGGAATCCCAGAGCCCCTCCAGCTGGCGCTTCAACCCCACCCTGTGGCTCCTGCCTCCAGCCACTCCCTCAGCTCTTAGTTGGGCAAAGACCACCCCCCATTCCCTATACCCCTGCCCTGCCCCGATCTGCCCCTAGAGTCCAGCTCCTCAAGCCTTGGACACCCTCCCATAAGCCTTAGCTGACTTCAGGCCTCAGCATAGGGCTGACTCCTGAACCCTGGCCAGCCTGGGGTCTCCCCTGGGAGCATAAACCCTCTCACTAATTCCTGACTCCAGTCCACCCCAGGAAGCCCTGAGGGTCCAGCGAGTGGCAGGCTGGATGAAGAAATGACACATGACAAGTGGAGACAGTGAATGACTCATGTTAATTTCAGGCAGCTCCCAGCACAGGTTGTCAGAGGGCTCCTCTGGCACTCAGTCTGTCCACCAGGGCCTGGAGCTTCTCAGACAGCGCAACCTGCAGCGGGGAGACATGGGGGTGATGGGGCCATGGAAGCAGACAGCATGGTCCTCGGTCAGCTTCATCTGAGGCTGGCCAGGTTGTAGGTGTGGCCTTGCACACACCTGGTACAGTGCCGGCTGCTCCAGCCGCCTGTGGGCGGGGCTCAGACGGTGCAGGGACTGCTGGGCAAAAGCTCTGGATTCAGCCAGAGATGGCAGTGGCTCACACAGCTGTTGGGAGGCGGGAAGGGGCTCAAGGTCAGATGTCAGAGCTTGGTCTGGGTTGAAGGTGCAGACTCAGGGGGTAGGTAGAGGTGGTCACCTGTCCCTGCTGGACCCAGAGTCGCAGCAGCGGCTCCACGTGGGCCGGCCTCACAGTACGGGACTCCCGGGCCCCTCGAGGCCAGACTCTCAGCTCCCGGCCAGCCTGAGGAGGTGGCTCCTCTGCCAACTGCAGCACGTCTAGCAGCAGAGACCCTGTGTGTGTGCACGTGAGGGGCGCCAAGAATAACGTGAGGGGCCTGGGGCTCAGAACTGAACTGAGGAGGGTGGAGGGGCCTCACCATCAGAGCCCAGGAGCCGGAAGGCAGTCTTGCTCCCAGGCAATGTCTGCTTCTCGGGGTCCTCGGTCAGCTTCATCCGCGGCTGGCCTCCCACAGACACCAGCTGTGGGGACAGGGTGCTGGGCTAGCTGGACCTTCTTTCCGGACCCCTGGTCTACCCCCAGCCCACTCGCACTGCACCCCACCTTGTAGACACAGCCCAGGGAAGGCTGGCGAGGGCAGGTGACCACGCTAGTGCCGATGCCAATGACGTTCACCTCACTGCCCTGGAAGGTGAGTGGGTGGGCACTGAGCTCGGCCAGCACGTGCAGGCCCAGGGCCCCCACGCCACCCTCTGGCCTGCCGCTGCCCTGCCCACCTTCTGGGCCAGCCGGGCCAGCTCCTCCTCGTCAATGTTGTTGCTGACAGCAATGGGGACCGACTGCAGCCAGGGCACCCCGAACCTGTGGTGAGGTAGCCCCTCGGATGTTCCCGACTCCCGTGGCTCCCCCTCACCCATCCAGCCGCCCTCTACCACTCCTGGTCTGGCTCAAGCCTTCGTGCCTACAGGCCCCTGAGTGAGCCCAGCACAGCCTCCTCGCCCACTGCAGCATTGCCACTCGGGTAGCATCAGAGAGCCTCCCTCACGCCTCCCCTCTCAATACCCCTGAGCTGGAGGGGGTCTCTCAGCAGACAAAGCCCCTCCCAGGGACTCACTGGGCTGCAGCTGTCCGGAAGACCCCGCGGATCTCCCGAGCCTGCTGAAGCAGGTCACCACTGTCCAGCCTCACGCCCACTGCCTGGTAGCCCAGCTCCTGAAGGGCCAGGGCTACAGCCAGGAAGTTGGGGAGCCCGCTCCTGGGGACGGGAACAGGAGGGTCAGCATGGGGGATCTGCAGCTTCTCTGCTGAGACCATCCTGGGGAATGGCCAGGCCTCACCTCCGCACACTGTAGGTGTCCAGCAGGCCCTGGAAGGCCCGGGGAAAGGCCAGGGCATAGGCCACAAAGGCTGCCCGCTCTCCCCGGTGCGGCTCTTGCACACCCAGCCCCAGGTGGCCACACACACGCTCCAGCCACGTCTCCACACTGGCAGCCAGATCCACCCGGGAGCCCTGACCGGCCGCTGGAGCCAACATCTAAGGAGACGGGTAAAGGACGGAAGACCCAGAGCATGGTTGCGGGGTGGGGGGGCGGGCTGGCTCGCACCAGTAGACAGTCTGAGCACCCATCTGCCAGCGCTACACTGAGACACCAGTCCAGGGTGGCTTGGATGGGCCAGACGTGGTACCTGCCTGAGGGCTGAGCAGGGACTGGCATCTCCTTCTGGGGAAGGGATCGCCCTGGGGGTCTGCCTTTTGGAATGCAGCTAGGGGGACAGGGGTACTGACCGGGTCAGGAGGCACCTCGCTGCCTGAAAAGGAAGTGACAAAGGAGTGCGCCAGGGTCCCAGCCACTGGAACGCCCCGCAGCTGTCCTGCGAGCACGTTGCTGCTGGCATCGAAGCCTGGATCAGGGTAAAGTTGGGGGACTTCAGACATTGAAGGGCGGAGGCCTCGCGGCTAGACTCCTCCTCCCTTCCGTCTCCTGGCCCTCACCGCCCAGGTAGCTGTAGGTAGAAGCAGTAAGACCCCCGTCGGGGCCCTGAGCACGCCGAAGCCCCATCTCCAGCAGCCGCTTGTCGGGCCCTGCGATCAGGCGAAGGCGCGCGGCATTTGTGGCGATGAGGCTGTGGGAGCAAGGGAGTAGGTAGGGGACCGGAGTGACGGCCAGGAAGCTACTCGGCCCGGCCTCTCTCTCTCGAGACCCTGCGCAGCCGGAGAGGGTGCGGACCCGCGCTCCACCCCCGCCCCGCCCCCACGTGGCCACGCCCCGCAGGCCGCCCGGGAAGGCCCCTCCCACTCGCAGGCTCCGGCCTTCCCACCCTGGGCCCCACCTGGCGTAGCTGACCAGGCAGAGGAGCGGCGTCTCCAGCAGCTGCACCACCAGCAGCGGCCCGGACACCTGCAGTAGCGGCACCTGCGGGGCGGGCTGTCACTCGGTGCCGCCCTGACCCGTTCGCCGCCCCCCGCCACCGCGTCCCACCCCCCGCACTCACGCCGGGGAAGGCGAGGGAGCCCTCGGGCAGGGCCCGCACCGTCACACCAGAGCAGTCGAGGGCACGAAGGTGCTCAAAGAACGCGGGGTCTGTGTCTGGGGGCAGCGCCGAAGCCAGGAACTGCAGGTCTGGGGGCGACAGAGGCCGTGCCGGGCGGG
This sequence comes from Ovis canadensis, assembly GCF_042477335.2. NCBI lineage: Eukaryota > Metazoa > Chordata > Mammalia > Artiodactyla > Bovidae > Ovis > Ovis canadensis. The sequence continues at coordinate 24,203,980 of NC_091253.1, read as the reverse complement.
GGCTGGGGGGCGTGCGGGCAGGGGCTCGCCGGGCCGGGGCCTACCTGCGTCCCGCAGGCGGAAGGCACGCAGGAAACGCACGCAGTCTCGCAGCCCCGCGGCCAAGGCAAAGGCTCCGCCGAACGGGCACTGGCGGAAGAAGAGCTCGAACTCGGCCTGGTCCTGCGCGCGGCCGGCGCGCCAGTAGCCCAGCGCCATGGTGGCCTGGTACAGGTCGGTGAGCAGCGGCCGCGCCGCCGCGCGCCCCTCGGGGTCCTGCTCCTCCGCCATCGCCCCGGACTCTGGCCGCCCCGCCTGCCCGCTTGACGTCCGCGCTCACCAGGGCCCGCCCCGCCAGCGGGTTGGAGCTGGGAGATTGGGACACCGGGGCGCGACCGCCTCTCCTGGCAACCAGAACCCACGGGGCGGGCCGCCGGCCTCCATACGCTGGGAGCCGTTCCTTCAGCTGGATGCGGCTCGAGCTGGGGCGTCTGCTCTCCCTGGTCGGCCCCGTGGGGCACGGTCTGTCTTGTCCCCTGCCGCCCGCGGCTCCGTGCAGCGTACCGACGGTAAAAGAGGGCAATGGGAACTCCACATCCCCTCCCGCCCAGAGCCACTGCGGGCGTGGGCAGGGCAGCTCATGGCCACCACCACACCACGGCAAGCCCACTGTCCTGGGAGGAACGTGGTACCAACCCAAGTAAGGGGCTGCTTGTCCACCAGCTGGCACAGAAGGCTCTCCAGTCCTGCACTCTAAGCCCCACAGGAATCCTAAAGGGCCTTAGAAGCCCAAACTCACTCTTCCTCACCAGTCACACTGGCGCCAGGGAGGAACCACTAGTGACACAGTCCTGCCCAGACCAGAGGGTGAGGGGGGCACAGGTGGGCGAGGGGTACAGCTCCATGGGGTAGTGTGTCCCGGGGTCTGTCAGGGGCCCAGGTCTCTCTCCAGTGGGTGTGTGTGTGGCAGGTGTCCTTCCAGGGCTGGAGGGAGAGGGGCAGGTCTAAGGGAAGAAACCCCATCTCCTTCCTAGACATGGACAGATATGTGCAGGGTTTCCCACAGGTGACTATCTATAGTCACAAGAGCAGGGCCAGGACGGCCACTGGGACCTCTTCCCTGGATGGTTCCAGGCTGGCACTTTCATACCCACGGGGATAACTCAAAAAGAGGAGGCAGAGTAGAGATGGTAGGGGACCCACCATCCCCCCACCAAGTGGAGGAGACAATGTATGCATTAGGGCTCGACCTGGGCATAGCACTTGCAACTGAGAGCTAAGTGAGAAGGGGATGGGAGGGGCAGGCAGAGGGGTGGGCCCACATAGCCACACCAGGGACGCAGACCCAGGGCGTTCCCTGAATGCGCCCACCCACAGGGCCCAGACCAGGACAGACAAGAGCCAGAGGGCTGGAATCTCAGTCTTTATTGGCTGCAAGGCTGCACAGGCTCAGGCCAGCGCTCAGATCTTGTTGAAAGCAGCAATGTCGACGCTCTGCACCTGCAAGGAGGGAGGCTGGTGGTCACATGGGGCCTTGTTTCCCAAAGTCCCGCATGCCTGGCCAGGGGTTCCCATGGGACACCCCTGCACCCCCGAGTGTGCCCCCTCACTCACGTGCTCCTCGAACTTGGTGATCTCCTCTTCCAGCTGGTCTGTCCCCACCTTGTCATCCTCCACCACACACTGGATCTGCAGCTTGCGGATGCCGTAGCCCACGGGCACCAGCTTGGAGCTCCCCCAGACCAACCCGTCCAGCTGGACGGAGCGCACACAAGCCTCCAGTTGGGCCATGTCCGTCTCATCATCCCACTGAGGTGAGAGGAAAGGAGCACAGGCTGAGTTTACACTTGCCCTGCCCGTCGCTGACCCCTCCAGGGCCCCAGGCATGGGGAGGGGAGGGGAAGGTCGGAGGTGAGCCACTCACAGGCTTCACATCCAGAAGGATGGAGGACTTGGCCACCAGGGCAGGCTTCTTGGCCTTCTTTTCTGCGTACTGCCGCAGCCTCTCCTCCCGCAGCCGGGCAGCCTCCTTGTCCTCCTCCTCGTCGCTACCAAACAGGTCGATGTCGTCGTCCTCGTCGTCCTCCGTGGCAGTGGCCGCCTTCCTGCTGGGCGGCTCCACTTGGCGCATGGGAGACACGTGCTACCGTGGTGGGGGGAGCCGGTGTGGAGGCTGAGACCCACGCAGGCAGGACCCCAGGCCCCTGCCCCTCACTGCTGCCTGGGCCGGCCCAGAGGGCCCCCCCACTCCTCAGCGCCAGGCCGGGGGTCCCTGGTGGGGGTGGGCCCTCACCTGGGTCTGTGGAGTGGTGGCCCGGTGGGCAGGCGAGCTCTTCTCCAGGGCACTCAGCCGTGCCTCCAGCTTGGAGACAGCCTGCTGCAGATCCTGCACCACTGTGGGGGTACAGGGATGCTGGTTGGACAGTAGAGCCCAGGGAGGGACCCCCACCCCATCAGCCCAGGGCCTCACCTCCTCGCAGGCTCTGGTTCTCCACTTCCAGGCTGGCAATCCGGGTGACCAGCTCACTGTGGTCTCCACTGGGCCCGCTGGAGGCCCCAGGGCCTGCGCTCTGCAAGGCAGGAGGAGGAGGGCCTCACAGCTTTGCCTGCCCCTCGGGGTCCCCCGTTCACAGCAATGCTGAAGCAGAGCCCCGAGCTCAGCCTAGGGGGAAGCTATGCGAGCTCCCCAGGCCGAGGCAGCACCACAGCCAAGCGGGAACTCAGCCCAGGAAGCCGGAGGCTCGGGCAGCCCCAACACGGAGGCAGTGCAGAGCCTCAGCTGCTGCTGCCTATGGGGGTGAAGGGAGGAGGCCAAAGACTCACAGCTCCAGAGGCGGCCAGACCCAGGGCAGGGGGACCAGGCAGCACAGCCTTGAGCAGGGGACAGCAGGGGAGGGCCTGCTGGGGGTGGGAGGATGAGCAGGTGGTGCAGGAGCACCAGCCCGGCCCTGCCTCCCCAGGCCACACGGCTGCCTGCCTTGCAAAGCGCCAGTGAGGCAGCCACTCAGCCCAGCTGACAGCCTGTGCCGCTCCTCCCTGAGGGGGAGCCCCTGTCATCTACCCCAGGTGGCACTGCCCAGGGAGCTCACCCACAGGGCGCCTTGACTCGAGCCCAAGCTACACGCCAGGAGCCAGCATGTGGTCACGTGTACCCTGCACCCCAACAGAACGGCTCCCAGGACAGGCACCTGGCCCTTTTCACATGGCTGCTGCCCGCCTCCAGTGTCTAGTCATGAGAGACCTGGGGCCTTGAGCCTGCCCACCAAGCCCCCATTCGGAAGCCACGTGGCTCCTCCGTGCCCTGCACACCCCCAGAAGCTGACAGACGCTGGCTCCCCATCCCAGGGCCAGTGGGCAGTGGTGGGCTGATGCCATGTACCGCGGGCCATCACTCCCACCACAGGGCACCCAGCAGAGCCGGCCAGTGGAGCCTGGTGACGGGAAGGGGCAGTGACCAGCCCCCGGACGCCACCACCCCTCACGTCAGCCCAGGAATCCACCCCAACCACCCCCACCTTCCTACTCTGGTCAGTGGCTGGCCGCCCTGCCCCCCCACAGCTGACCACCCTCGGCACATCTCCGCTTTCCGCTGGCAACTCAGCTAGCGCGGCCATTCCCACGAGGAGGGTCCACGGGCCGCCTGGCTTGGGGATGTGATCCAGAACCACCTGCTCCTCAGAAGCCCACCTCCCTCCAGGGCTCCACCAGCCTCAGGCTCCATGACCAGGCCAGGCCCTCCCTCCTGGAGGATCCACGCCCACAAAGCGGATCAAACAGGTCCAGGAGCCTCGAGGCGGCTGCAGCCTCAAACCTCTGTCCTGCTGTGCCTGCCACCCGGCCCTGGGAACCTCCCAACCCAACCCTGGCGACAACACTGATGGGTCCCCAGGGCATGGGTTCCGGGCTACAAGGACACTGCTGCTCAGCGCAGACCAGGCAACAGGCCAACCCACGGCCTCCAGGCCCCGGGCCTAGCCTCCCACCCTGTCCGAGGAGGAAGCCATGGGCTCAGTGAGGTGGCCATTCCACGACGGTCGGGCGCAGGCGGTGCCACCCAAGGTTTTGCGCCCAGAAGTCCTGCAGCTTGGCTGGCACCAGCAGCCCCCAGGAACCTCTGAAGCCCCAGTGTGTGCTGGGCCTGTGTGCCCCAACCCAAGCCCAGCGCTGGGCCGGCACCCTTTCCAGGCGGCTGGAGGCCCCGCCACAGGGCTTCAGGGTGGGGGACACTGTCAACAGTGGGATCCTCCCAGGGGTGATCAGCTACAACAGGGTCATGAGAGGGGTCCCAACCCAGTGACTGGTGTCCTTGCCAGCAGAGATTTGTTCACAGAAAGAAGATGGAAAGACACTGGAAGAAGACAGCCACCAACATGCCTAGGCCTCTCCTGAGAGCCTCAGAAGGAACCCACCACATCCACACCTTCTGTTCCCACTCTGACCCTCCAGGTCGTCAAAACAAGTTTCTGTTGTTTCGGTCACCTGGTGTGTGATGCTTTGTCATTACAGAGCCGCCTCGAAGTCCCCTGACCCTGTGGAAAAGTGACCCCAGGGCAGAGGGTCTGAGGAGCTGGACGGGCAGGCTCCTGAATTATCCCAGTTGGCCCGGTGTCTTCACAAAGGGCCCCATCAGGGACAGGTAGGAGAGAGAAAGAAACGAGATGGAAATGGGTGCAGTCCTGACACTGCTGGCTGGAAGCCACAGGCCAAGGCATGTGGGCAGCTTCTCAAAGCTGGAAAAGGCAGGAAGGTGGGTTCTCTCCTGAAGTCTCCAGGAGCAGCACAGCTCTGTGGACAGTGAGGCCGAGGCTGGACACTACCCTGCGGCCCTGGGCGGGCGAGCAGCAGGGTTGCCATCCCTGAGGGACGTGCCCCAGCCAGGCTACGGACAGAGCTGGATGGGGCCGTGCTCCCCTCCTGACCTCAGGTGGGCCGGGAGGCCACGCTGGACTGCAGGCCCCTCTCTGGGCCTCCAATAACGATGGTAGCTTCACGCCCTGTGAAAGCTTCACGCTGGGAAAAACTGAAGGTGGGAGAAGGGGACGATAGAGGATGAGATGGTTGGATGGCATCACCGACTCAATGGACATGAGCTTGAGCAAGCTCTGGGAGATGGTGAAGGACAGGGAGGCCTGGAGTGCTGCAGTCCACAGGGTCGCAAAGAGCTGGACATGACTGAGCGCCTGAACGACCACGACGGCACCGTGACCCACCCCTCCGGGGACAGCCTCAGCTGACGGGAGGAGGAAACAGGGCAGGCATCAGCACGCAGGCAGCCGCAGGCCTGGGACAGCAGGGGCAGCCACCGCAAGGCGGGCAGCACCGGGTGACCACCAGCTCGGCGAGGCCACAGGCGGTGCGGTGGGCAGCCCTGCACGCCTCACCCCAAGGTGCCCCAAAGGCCATGCTGGGGGAAATGCCAGACAGGCCGCCTGGTGTGAGGGCAGTACTCACTCCAGCCAGAGACTTCTGGATGTTTTCTCTGGCTCTTGCGATGTCACGGAGGATCACACTGGCGCCATTCTCCTGCAGATGGTGCAGAGAGAACCTGTCTGTTTTTTTTCAATTAAAATCTTTTTCTACAAATAAGCAAACCTCAGCTACCGCAAGGCCCAAGTGCAGCAGCCCCTACCTGGCGTGAGGAGCCAGCCACGGGCCCATTCATCTGCTCGTAGAACTTCCTTTCTGCATCATCGTATTTGAACTTGTCAAACCAGATCTTCTCATGCACGAGGAAGTTTGTGGCCATTTTTCTGTTGAAGAGAAGAGAGACTAAAGCCTGCCGGGAGGAGAGGCTGCCCACGCCAAGGCCCTAGGACCTGCCCGCACACATGCCCTTCCGGCGACCCGGACCCCAAGGGAGCGGGGCAAGCTGTCCAGTCCTGGGTGGCAAGGGCCGCAGGTCCCAGAACAGAGCACCAGAGGTTCTCCGTGTGGGCCACAATGAGCCTGGGATCCCCTAACCCCAAGCCCACTGTATGGACTCCTTTCAGGGCTAAGGCCAGTGGTCTCCAGGCCAGTCCCTAAGACCAACGACTCTCAAAGCATGGCCAGGGACCTTGGGGGGTCACCAAGGTCCTCCCTTTCCCCACCAAGTATCTGTTCAAGGCTGGATTGATCAGACAATACACACCCACACACTGAATGCACAGCAAGTTTAGGAATCCAGCTGCCTCCTATTAAGCCAGACACAAGATTTGCAAAAATACAAAATAAGGCCAACCTACTTCACTGAATATCTGTTACAGAAAAACTGTTCCTCACGTAAGTGTCAGTAATGTGTAACAAGATTCTTATTTGTCAACTAGTAAGTAATGCATTTAACTACCACAGTGGGACAACTGAGAGAGAAAACAAACACTCTAACACCCCGAGACCAGTTAAGTGTGAGTCCGGCTGCTCCAGGTGGGCCTGTGAGCCGGATCCAGCCGTGTTCAAGGCTGCAGCCAGCGGCTTCTCCACCACTCGGCAGGGCAGGGGAGCCGCCAGACCTGGGCCACAGCCCAGACTTCACAAGCAAAGTCCGCTGCTCAAGGCTGCCCGTCCCTCAGCCAGTGCAACCGAACAGGACCCGATCCTGCCAACACTCTTTGCTACAGATCCCTGGCCACCACTGGACCTCGGTGACGAGAGGGGCGGGACCCCGAGACCCTCCCCAGTCCTCCTCCGAGAGGCACCGTGAAGACTGTTTTAGACCCACACCTCGCCTCCGGCCTTCTGGGGAACATCTGACCACAACAGACCCCACACCAAGGCCAAGACCCTATCAAAACGGCATGTCCATGCCCTCTGAGGGGTGGAGAGGCTCCTGCCAGAGTCTGGGGTCCAGGAAGCTCTCTCCACACACCCACTGGCCCTCTGCACCCCAGGCCCTCTCCCTACTGTTGCACACCCAGGCTGCCTAGGGTCCACCCGTCTCTGCCCACCTGCCTAAGCCCCGCAGGCTAGCAGACCCCTTCCTCGGCCAGGCCCTGCCCCCCAGAAATCAGCTGGCACCGCACAAAATCACTCTGGGGCCAGATCCCCGGATCCACAGGCAGGAGGCAAGTTGGCCTTGGTATTTTTCAGACTCAGGTGGAGGACCAGAGACGCCCACCTCATCTCAGGTGGCTTCAGATGAGGGAGGCGGGGAGATGGCAGAAGGGGTGAGGGGCCGGGCCCAGTGGGGCTCAGAGACGAGGACCCACCATCGCACGCCCCTGCCCCCACCCGTGACTGTCAGGGGGGACTCTGCAAGCTGCCCGGCCAGAAGGGAAACACATTTGGGCCCACCCTGACCCTGTGGGGGTGACCAGGATGCAGTGCCCCTCAGGCAGAGCCCAGAAGCAGCAGTGCCCGGGGCAGAGCCCTATCCCTGGAGAGCTGCTTGGGTAGCCCGCTTGGCCGGGCCGGCAGTCTTGGGATGAGCCCTGCCAGGGTGGGAGCAGGGAGGGGTTGCATGCTGGGCTGGGAAGCCCAGGCGCCTGGCCGGCACGCTTCTCCTACTTGGGTCTCAGGCTGGACATGGATGGGCCCGGCCGGGTACCAGGTCGGTGAGCCAGGGATGCAGCTTCGAGGCGCCAGGCCATGCGCAGGGCCTCAGCCGCATGGTGGCGGCACTCCGCGCTGTCGTAGGTGGGTTTGCTGAGCCAGGGGGCCTCGGCGTCCTTATGCAGGAAGTACCAGTAGGGCAGGGCACAGGGGGCCTCCCCGTCGGCCCGCCGCGGCCCGAGGCGCTTGCTTCCCGCAGCGTTGCGGCCCCTCCGGTCTCTGCGGCCCCGCCGGGCACCCTCGGCCTGGCTGGCTCGCTCCTGCAGGCGCACCTTCCCAGGGGGATGGCCATCAAACAGGGCCTCATAAAAGCCCCTCTCGGCTGCATCGTAGCGGGGTTTCTCCAGCCACACCTCCTGCACCAGCGCCTGCAGGCTGCCCAGTGGCGGCTGGCCGTTGGCTGGTGGACCGGGCTGGCGGACAAGGCGCAGATCAAGGGCAGCTGCCTGCTGGCCCGTGTCGGGAGCCCCCAGTGCGTCACTCCCCTCTGTGGCCAGCAGCAGGGCCTGAGACCACTCCACAAATGCCCGCTCAGCCTGGTCGAAGGACGACTTGTTGACCCAGATGCCCCAGGCCACGTGGTGGCAGGCCACCTGGCTCCCGTGGGTGCAGGGGGCCCCGGGCACCAGGACGGGATGCTGGGCTGCCTGGGCGGCCACATCGGCCAGCCTCTGGCGGTACAAGCTTTCCGCCTGGTCGAAAAGCGGCTTGTCCAGCCAGACGTGGTCAGCCGAGAGGCCTACGAGGGCCAGGTCCGCCTGGCCGAGCCAGCCCTTTGGGGAGCGCTTCCTCTTTTTCTGCAGCGGCTTCTTCCCGTCGAGGTTCTTCCCAGGCTCTCTCCTGCTGCCGCTGTCCTCCTCATCCTCCTGACCTGGCCCGTTCATGGCCAGCGTCTCGGCCAGGAGCTGCTGGGTAGCGGCTCTCGTGGCCTCGTGCTCATAGAACCTCCGCTCGGCTTCCCCATACTTCTGCTTGTCCTCCCAGACGGTCTCCAGGGCGCAGGAGGCCTTCAGGCTCCTCATCTTGCGTGCAGCATTAAAAAGCAAGCACAAGAGGGCAGTTGCAACACGGCCCCTCCCAGTTGGCCCTCCCTGCTCGGCCTCCCGAATGGGGTGCCCTGGGGCAGCATGCACAAGGAGCTTGGGAGGCATTCAGCACGCATGTGCAGGGCCGTGGCGGGGCGGGGGCACGTGTGCGTGTGTTATTGTCCTAACTGCAAAACTTGTCTCATCCAACAAGTACCCAGGCTCTCTCCAAGAGGTCCAGAGAACACTTTCCAAACCTCTTTGGTTATGGAAACCTTTCCTGTGAACCCCAAAAATGGCCACCAGGTAAAACACAGGACACACTCAGCTAATCTGACTTTGACGTCGACAGCAAATGATCTTGAGAATAAGTTTGTCCCATGAAACTGTTGAGACTTCCATTGAAAAGTGAGTTGCTGTTCATCTGAAATTTTAACTGGACGTCCTGTGCTTTCACTAGGCCTGGCCAAACCCCCTGAGGCACCAGAGCTGTTCTACGGAAATGACTTGGTGGTCTCAGAGGACAGCCCCGCACGGCACACCCCGCCTGACCTGAGTCCCCCATCTGCATGGCCACACTGCCATCCTGAGCAGGGCCTGTTCCCAAGGGGAACTGGAAGGTCAGGGACAAGGGGCAGCCAGGAGTAGAGGGTGAGAGCTCACCCCCGTGGAGGCCAAATCTGGGGACACAGCGGGGAATCACTATCTAAAAGGGAAGGTACCCAGTGGCCCAGGCAGAACCTGGTCACCCCGTCTCCAGAGCAAGAGACAATCAGCCCCCACCACGGGTGCACCTTGAGGGGCCGCGCAGGAACCTGAGTCCTGTCCCTGCGCTTCAGCACCTTTTGGTTAAGGGGCTCCGTTCCAGAACACTGGGAGGTGGACACAGGGCTCCGCACCTCCCGTCATGGCCCCTGCACAAGCTGCTGCTGCAGCCAGATCCTGCTGCTGGCAGGATGGTGCCCCGTTCTGCTCTGGGGCATCAGGTTCCACAAAGACTGGACCCCGCCCAGGCAGCCCAGAATGCTAAAGCACCCCCCGCCACCAGAAGTAGCCCCGCCCAGGAAGCCAGCCTGCTCTTGGGATGCACCAGGGGCTGCAAGCCCACACCACACTGGCCAGTTCTCAAGTTGGGCTGGACTGGCTAAGGTCTCCATGCCCCTCAGATCCTACTCTGAACCCTGTGCTGGAAGCAGAGGCGCCAGGCCAACTGGCCCAGGGGCTGGGCAGCTGTCCCCCAGAATGTCTTATGTCCCCTGCCGCCACCACGAGGTCTGTGGAGCCCTCACCCAGGATGAGGCCCCAGGGGGAGGCAGATTGTTGCCCTGATGGCACACCCTCCCTGCCGCTCCCTGCAGGGTCTACAGCCCTTTCCTAACATCCTCCCCCAACCCAAATCAAAACCCGATTCCAATTACCCTGTAATGCACAGGCTAAGTCCCAACCTGCCCAGGACTTCAGGGAGACCCCTGTACTCTGAGGGCGGGGACCCCAGGCTTAGAGGGGTCCCTGGCTTCCCCCTCGAGCCTCCCCCTGGGTGGCAGCGGCACTTACCAAGGCCAGGCTGATGGCAGAGGCAGTGCTGGGAGGCAGGGCCGGGTGCCCAGGGGGCAGGGGCATTGTGACATCACCCACTGTCCCCAGGGGCTGCGGGCCTACCAGGCTGGGCCTATCTGCCCTCTGCCCTCCCCTACAGACCCTCACACAGCAGCCTTGCCCACCAGGCTGAAACCCTGCCTGAACCTAGCAGCCTAGACACGTGGCTCCTCACACCAGGCTAGGCTCTGCTTGGAGCCCTCTGAGCCACTGCTCCGGGCAAGGGGGCCGTTTCTGAACATGCCTGAGAGCCCGGCTGGCCGGGTCGGTGGTGGCGCCCTGCTCTCCCACAGGTGGAGGAACGCAGGCTGATCCCTGCTCAGGGGTACCCCCCTACTGCAGGGGCTGGGGCTGGCTCGGCCTGGGACAGAGCAGAGGCTACCCCCCAGGCCCAGCCTCCACTCCAGACGAGGTCAGGCACCCCGGAGGTGTTGGATGCAGCAGGCACGGGGGCTGGGCTGCGGTGCCCTGGCGCCTGGGGCAGGAGGGTACTTACTTTCCCTTTGGTCTCCTAGGACAGCATGAAGAGAAAGCAGCAAGGTTAGAGGCGGTCTGACAGGGTGGCCCGAGCAGGCTGGGGGCCTTTGCTGAAGCTGCTTGGTGAGGCGGTGTGGAGGCAAGTTTGGTGGAGGAGAAAGACAGCCAGAGCTCACCCCCAAATCCCCGTTCAGTTCAGTCACTCAGTCGTGTCCGACTCTTTGTGACCTCATGGACCTCAGCACGCCAGGCCTTCCTGTCCATCCCCAACTCCCGGAGTTTACCCAAACTCACGTCCGTTGAGTCGGTGATGCCATCCAGCCATCTCATCTTCTGTGGTCCCCTTCTCCTCCCGCCTCCCACCCGCCCAAATCCCAGGGGGTGGCCAAGTCTACGCTTGGGGCAGCACCGCTCCATCGTTACTCAAAATGGGCCGGTCCTGGGGTTCCTGGGGCCGGAGCCCCTGCAGCACCAAGGCCCCAGCTGGGCTCTGCCCTGAGCCCACCTGGGCGTGAGCCAGCACCTCCAGTACCCCACTGTCCACGGGGAGCAGGGTGGGGAATCCCCCACTCCACAGGGTCCAGGCCTCTGGACCAAGTGCAGGCGACAAGGACCCCACTGAAGGGCCCCACATGGGCACCCAGTGCCCATGCTGGACAGGGTGCCACCATCCCCGCAGGCCTCAGGGACAAAAGGACAGACGGGGCGCCCGGCCCTGAGCTGGCAAGGGGCAGCAGCCCAGGAGCCAAGGACCCAGCCATCCCCCCCAGTTCATGCCAGGCTGTGGCCAGCACGAGAGCGCCAGCATGAGGTCAGCAGCACATGGGGTGCACCAGGAACCTCAGGGGGTGTGCCACAAGACTGGGAGGAGGAGGACCGCATGGGCCAGCCACCCCGGCAAGGCCGACCACACGCTGCAGGCCAGCTGGTCAAGCCAGTGTCTGGACAGGGACGCTGGAAGGCGGGGCACCAGGGTATCTCAGGGCAGCTGGACCACTGACTCCCCTGCAGGGCCAAGGGCAGGCTGCTGGTCACTGAAGCCGGCCAAGACCTCTTGCACGAGAGGGGCTGCGAGGGCTGCCAGGCTCCGGGGTCAAGGCAGTGAAGCAGCTCACCCCTGCCCTCCAGCCCAGGCCTGGGGAGTAAGTACCCTGGCTCTGCCCAGAGGACCATCTCCAAAGCAGGGCCAGGCTGGGGCTCCGCCCAGCGGGAGGGCGTTCCTGCAGTGCCAGAGGGACCCAGCAGCGGCCCCACCCAGAACACTCTGGCCACAGGGTCCTGAAGGTGAGGACACCACAGTGGGGGGCCCACAAGTCCCTGGGTGAAAGGAGGTTTCCAGGTAACCCAGGGCTCACACGGCCCCATCGCAGCCACACAGAGGGGCTCCTAGGTCATCCACCCACCTTCCGCAGGAAGTGGGAATCGTGGTGAGGTGCGTGCAGACAGGGCCCCCAGCTGGTATGGCCTGGCCGAGAGCTGCTGGACAGAGCGCCCCGTGTGTACAGGGTCCAGGAGGGCTGGTGAGGGCAGCTATGCCTCGGGGCAACTGCAGGGCCACGATGCCCCCTGTCCTTCCCTAGGGGTGACTGCCACAGCCCTAAGTCCTCAGATGCTTTCCCACCTGACTCCTGGACTGTCCAGCCCCACTCAGAAATGCCAACCTGCCTCGCTGGCAGGAAGGGGGGGGGCGCCTGCACCCCAAGACTCAGGCCCCATGCTGTGGCTGTCCGTGGCACTCCACCCCGGCCAGCGCCCCGTCTACACCGCAATGCCATGGCCATGGCGCTATTTTTGCCCGGTCTCTGGGGCCCCGTCAATCCACCCTGGCCGCCGAGTCCAGCGCCCCTCCCCCGGGGAGGCTCCGGCAGCATGCACCCAGTACCCGTGACCCTTCACACAGCTGAGGGGCTGGAGAGGGGGAGACACATCCCGGGCCAGTAGGTGAGGGCTTGGGACTCCACGTCTCACTTTGACACCAGTCCTTCACACAAATGTCACACTGCGGTCCACCTTGAAATCACACATGTCATCTCAAAACATGGGCACAGGGCCAGAGCTCACTTCTTGCCTGCAGCCCCCGGAAACCTGACACCAGGGCACAAACACTGGAGATAAGCTGTGCTGAGCTCTGCAGCCTCACCCAGCTTCCCAGGACAGAGACCAGGGTCAAGCCCTGCAAGGGGCTCTGCCAGGGGACAGCGCCACCCACCCAGGCTCCAGTGAAGCCCACAGTGGCTGCGGCTCCAAGGTGAGGAGCTGGAGGGCACCCCCGGCGCTGGCTCAGGACTGACCTTCCCGCAGAGCTGGCCCAGGGCACCTGCTCCTTGGAGTCTGTGTGCCACCACTTCTCAGCAGACACCTGCGTCTGGAGCTGGGGAGAGTGGTCTCAGGAAGGACGACGTAGTCACCGTGAGCTCAGCCCACCTACCAGCTGAGGACTCTCAGAGGAGCTGGGAGTGTCAGAGCTGCTTCTAAAACAAGACCCAGAGCCTTCCCAGCCCCAGGCCCAGCCCACTTCTTCACTCTTCAGGGTCAACTTGCTCTCCTGACAAGGACCACCCACACAAACGGCTTTCTTGCTCTCCGAGGCACTTTGCTCTGCAAACCTGAGGACGCCTCCAACGGTCCCCATTCTACTTGGCTCCAGCACAAGCCTCTCCCTTCTTCGTTCCAGCGACACTGCCCACTGCCCGGACCACCTTTCCAAACTTAGCCCCTTCACCACTCTCAGGGAACACGGTGTTTCAGTCATCCGGCAATCACGTCTTTACTCTTCCCCGCGTCCGTGAACTGTCCAGGCTCTGAGACAGCTTGACAGAGCTTGGACCCGCGCCTGGCCCCCAGGCCCAGAGCCAGCGTGCATCAGTCAGGTGCTCAACAAACGCGGGAAAACGGGAAGCTACAGGCCCAGGCCACAGCTGGGCAAACATCCATGTCACCCACCGAGGCGAGGGGCAGAGCGGCCCCGGCATCCCTGCCGCCGCCCTCCCGCCGGGGCAGCCGCAGAGGTCCGGCGGGCACGTGGCCCGCGCGCCCCGCCCCTCCGCGAGGCCACCAGCCCGCAGCAGGCCCCGCGCCGCGGATTCCGCGGCACTGCGGCCCGGCCCCCGCCAGCGCAGCGCGGGCTGCCCCTCCCCTGGGCCCGGGGGCCATGCGGCACGAGCCGCGGTACTCACACGCCAGCCAAGGACGCGGCGACCAACGAGGAAGGATCGACGGCGCGCGACGGCAGAGGAAAGGGAGGGCCACGCGCTCCGCGCACGGGAAGTGAAGCGGCGGGCTCTACCACGCTCCGGGGCGCAGGGGACGCGGCCCGCGCGCACACCCTGCTGCGCGGCCCAGGCCCTCCGCGCGACGATCCACGCGGGAGCGAGGGCAGAAGCCAGTGGGAGACGCCCGCGGAGCTCGCCCTTTCCGGGAGGAGCTGGAGCAAACCACTGGGCACGGCGCCGGCCCCGCCCCCCCGCTCCCCTCCGCCGCAGTTCGGGTGGACTCGGCGGGCGGGGTCCAGTGACGCGCGGCGCGGGGCGGGGACGGGGGCCCAGCGCGCTTGCGCGCGCCCCGCGGGCGAGACAAAGGGGAGGGCCCGGCCGGTCCCGCCCCCGGCGCCCGCCCAGCGCGGCCGGCCCGGCGGGCGTATGGCTCCGGCTCCCGCGCCCCCGCTGCCGTCGCGGTCACCGCAGCAGCCATGTACTCTGCGGGACCCCCGGCTGTCCCGGCCTCGCGCCGCGGTCGCCGACCCCCCCCCGGATGCCCCATGCAACCTCCGCGGCCCCCCGCGCCCGCCCCGGTCCCCGCCGCTCGGCCGCCGCCCCCCGCGCCGGGGCCGCGGCCCCGCGTCGCCGTGAAGATGGCCTTCCGCAAGGCCTACTCCATCAAGGATAAGCTGCAGGCCATTGAGCGCGTCAAGGGCGGCGAGCGGCAGGCCAGCGTGTGCCGCGACTTCGGCGTGCCCGGCGGCACGCTGCGCGGCTGGCTCAAGGACGAACCCAAGCTGCGCTGGTTCCTGGAGCAGCTGGGCGGCGAGGTGGGCACGCAGCGCAAGAAGATGCGGCTGGCCAACGAGGAGGAGATCGACCGCGCCGTCTACTCGTGGTTCCTGGCGCTGCGCCAGCACGGCGTGCCGCTGTCGGGGCCGCTCATCCAGGCGCAGGCCGAGGCCTTCGCGCGCCAGATCTACGGGCCCGAATGCACCTTCAAGGCCAGCCACGGCTGGTTCTGGCGCTGGCAGAAGCGCCACGGCATCTCCAGCCAGCGCATCTACGGCGAGGCCGAGCCCGCGGCCGCCGGCCCCGCCCCTGGCCCGCCTGTCAAGCAGGAGCCGGGGCAGCCCACCCGCGCCGGGCCCCTGCCCGACCGCGCTGCGAGTACTCCAGTCCCCGCCGAGGGCGGCTACGGCGACGAGCAGATCTACAACGCCAACGTCACGGGCCTCTACTGGAAGCTGCTCCCAGAGCAGGCCGCGCCCGTGGGTGCGGGGGGCTGCGGCCGCCGCTGGCGGGGCGACCGGGTGACAGTCCTGCTGGCCGCTAACCTGACCGGCAGCCACAAGCTAAAGCCGCTGGTCATCGGGCAGCTGCCAGACCCACCAAGCCTGCGCCACCACAACCAGGACAAGTTCCCTGCCTCCTACCGCTACAGCCCCGACGCCTGGCTCAGCCGCCCGCTGCTGCGAGGCTGGTTCTTCGAGGAGTTCGTCCCTGGTGTCAGGCGCTACCTGCGCCGCAGCTGCCTGCAGCAGAAGGCCGTGCTGCTGGTGGCCCACCCGCCCTGCCCCAGCTCTGATGCCAGGATGCCTGCCCTGGAGGGGAGCGAGGAGACCCGCAGGAGGTGCCGGCCCGAGCCCACCGGTCCCCCGGAGGAGCTGCAGACCCCCGACGGGGCCGTGCGGGTGCTGTTCCTGTGCCGGGGCAGCGGCCGGGCGCACATACCCGCCCCCCTGGAGCAGGGGGTAGTGGCCGCGTTTAAGCAGCTGTACAAGCGGGAGCTGCTGCGGCTAGCCGTGTCCTGCGCCGGGGGGTCCCCGCTGGACTTCATGCGCAGCTTCATGCTCAAGGACATGCTCTACCTGGCCGGCCTCTCCTGGGACCTGGTGCAGGCGGGCAGCATTGAGCGCTGCTGGCTGCTGGGCTTGCGGGCCGCCTTCGAGCCCCGGCCGGTGGAGGAGCGCACTGGGCAGCCTGCTGGCCAGGCCGAGGAGGCTGCAGAGCGCAGCAGGGTGCTCAGTGACCTCACGCACCTGGCAGCCCTGGCCTACAAGCGCCTGGCTCCAGAGGAGGTGGCCGAGTGGCTGCACCTGGATGATGATGGGGGGCTGCCGGACGATGGCAGAGAGGACTGGGGCCCCAGCCGACCTCCAGTGCTGGTCCCCGGGGGCCCCCTGCTCCCCACCAGCCTACCCTCGGTGGCAGGAGAAGAGGAGGAGGAGGAGGCCATCCCCACTGCTGGGGAGGCCATAAGGGGTCTGGAGACGGCGCTGCGGTGGCTGGAGACCCAGGACCCCCGGGAGGTGGGGCCGCTGAAGCTGGTGCAGCTGCGCTCGCTCATCAGCACAGCCCGGAGGCTGGGGGGCATCGGGCCCTCGCCCACGGTTCCTGATGACGGGCTGTGACCAAGCCCGCCCCGGCAGCCCCTGGTGGCCTTCCTCCTGAGGCACGTGGAGGGGGGAACAGAGACCCTGTCTTGCCTTGCCTCCCCTGGGGTGGCCCACCTCCAAGGCTCAGAGGTTGACAGAGATCCTGGCCTGACCCAAGGGAGCCCTGTTGGTGAAGGGTCAGCCCTTCATGGCACCCCATCTGGTGCGGGGGTAGCTGGAGGAGAGGCTGCAGCCGCCCCTCTTCCCTGGGCAGGCCCACACGTGGCTCGGCCAGGCTCCCTTCCACGCGGACCTGGCACACGCCACAGCGCTTAGCAGAGCAGGTAGCCATGTTCTCTCTCTGGCCCCCATGGGGCTGCCCCCAGCCACATTCCTGTCCCCCCAGCCCCCGTGGCCCAGCACTTGCCCTGGACAAGGGCCCGGCGTCCAGTCCCCATAGACCACAGCCCTGTGGTCGTCCCAGTGGGAAGCACACCACTCATCTTTGGTTTGGCGCATTAACTCTGTTTTTTCCAGGTACTCTTCAGGCAGGGCAGATGCTCAGGGAGGCTTGGAAAGAAGGATGGGGCTTTGAGGTTCTGGGTGCAGCCAGGGGTGTAGGTTTCTGTCCACTAGGTTTTTTATCTTCCTTAAGGAAATGCCATTCTAAACAGCTCTCTTATTCCGTGGGGTTGACGAGTTCTAGACCTAGGCCCCTGCCCTGCACCCCACCAGCCTCAGGGCCTGGAGCCATGCCGTCGTCTCGGAGCAGCCCTGCAGCACCGCCAGCCACGCCAGGACAACCCTCAGTGCCTTAGCTCCACTCCGAGGCTGCCCCGCTCCTGGCACTGCCAGGGGCATAGCCAAGTAGCCACTTCCCACAGGCCATGAATTAGGCTTCTGGGTGGCACAGCTTGAAAGGAGGCGGCGAGGGCTCCGTGTGACCCTCCAGCTCCCACACTGTTCTGCTGCTCCACTCAGCTCTAGAGTCAGGACCCTTTTGGAGGCCTGAGACTGAGACACCCAGGTCTCTCAGGGACTGCCTGGCAGAGACGCCCAGAGCCCCAGGGAGGGCTGGATTTGAGGCGCTGCTGCCTGCCTTGGTGCTCTGCACTCCTCTTCACCTGCCCCCGCCTCCTGGTGGTCCTGGGCTGTGGAGGCCACACCCAGGTGATGTGTCTGTGGGAGGGAAGGGCCGTGCATGGTGGCAGGGCCACAGGGGTGCCCCCGGAGCGAGGATGTCAGCTCTTCCTTGGAACCACCTCTAGTCAAAACACCCACACGTGTACCTGTATGTGTCAGGCCTGAAAGCTGATGGATGGTGTGGAGGATTCCAGGCGAGAAGGGAGGTGTGGCCGCCAGCCCTGGCCAAAGCCTCCACCTCACCTGCTGCCCTCGCTCTGCTAGCAGCTGCGGCAGGCCTGCACCCAGCCCGCGCCTCTGCCTCAGGATGTCTTGCGTGTCACACTGCCAGGGGCCCAGGCGAGCGTGCTGTTTCACCATGACCTGCCTGCGGGGCCTCTGTCCTGCAGGGCCCTGCGAGGGGCGGACTCGGAGCCCGGGTGGGCACTGGGCCAGGTGGTCTCTGGTGGTGTCCTCGGTGCCACCTCTCTCACCAGGTTCCTGGTCTCACCTCTAATCTTCTGTCCCTGGGGTCTGGGCAGGGACTGAGGTTGATGTTGAGAATTGGGTGTCGGGACAGAGCCTCCTGCCTCGTCCCCTCTGGGGCACTGAGACTGCACCCCAGAATGCGGCTCTGGCCAGCGCCCGGCCCCACATGGCAGCGCAGGAACGAGGCACAGCGCAGGCTGGTTTGGGCCTTGAAGAGCCAGGGCCCTGTCGAGGGTGGGGCTGGGGACACCTCACACCAGGGCCTCTGAAGTCCTCCCTAGAGTGCAGGCCCAGCTCCCGGGGCTCAGCTCTGAACCGTGAGGACGGCCAAAGTGCCTTGCTGTGGTTACCACTGGGCCTGCAGCATCTCAGCTGCCAGCCTCTCCGCTCCTGTTCACCGTCATCTGCTGAACCTTTAAGGCTGCAAGGGTAATGACTTCTAAGCCAGCAGCACCCCCAGGCAGGATCTCAGGGCTGGCCTGGCAGCCTCGGCGGGCAGAAAGTGCCACCCGTGGCTTCTGCTGATACCAGCCCACCAGGGGGGTCGGAAGAGCGAACCCACCCATGTGAGGCCAGCCTTGCCTGAGGGGCCGCACACCAGGGAACAAGCCCCCAGGTGACAACCCTACCACGGATGGAGCCCTGGAGCCTGCGGTGAGGAAGGGGCCTTGCTAGTGCAGGGTTGGCCTTGAGCCTGTGGGCCTGAGAGCAGGTCAGGATCTTGGGGGCAGGAGGGCTGGAGTGGGCTGTGGGGTGCTTGCTCTGTCAAGGGGTCTTTTCACAGCCAGCCTCACTTTATAATAAAGGCTGAATATGCCCACTTCACACAAGCTCTGTCCCAGTCTTACTTTTGTAACTGCATCCAGCACGTGGCTCCAGAACACCACCTGAGAAGCAGGGAGGAACAGCAATGGGCCCACAGACGCCTCATGCAGACTGGCCGCCTCAGGGCAGGGCTCCAGCCTGGGCCCAGGGACTTTGTTGGCAGACGCATTGGTGGGGGGGGGGGGGGTCAGTGATGGGAGATGGAGGGGGAGCCCCATCTGCACCACCTGCTCAAGTCTGAGCCTAGGGCCTTGCTGATGGGCCTCCAGGCACCGGGATTTGGTTTTATCCACCACCAGTGAAACATTGATCGCTCCGTGCTATAGGACAGCATCTTTATTTCCATTTTAAAGGTTAAAAAAAAAAGGTGAAGAAATGGACTTTGGCTGACCCTTCTAACTAGTACAAGGGCTGGGGTCAGACAAGCAGTGCCTGGCTGAGGGCCAGCGGGACAGAGGCTGGAACTCTGGGAGAGGCTTGAGGCCGGGCGGCAGAGTGCGCAGCCGGTGGTGTGTCAGCCCTGTTCACAGACCCCCCGCAGGTGGCAGGAAGGGGCTCCAGCACTTGGGCCTGCATGGGATGGGGCGGCCCCCCAACAAAGGCCCCATGTTTCTGGCTTTCCTGGCCTGTTGGTCCCTTAACGGACATGTTGAGAACCAAATCCTGCAGTCAGAGGCCAGGCCACAGGACCCTCCAGGGCTCCTGACCCAGGGAAGGGTCATCAGGGCCAGCTTTCCCTGTCTTTGCCAGGAGCTTAGGGTCCAGGGACGGGCCACACCCTGCTGTGTTCCCTGCGGGCCAGGGCCCCTCCTCCCTGCAGGGCTTGCAGGACAGAGGGGACCCAAGCCACCACAGGGGAGGGGCGTGGCCCGCACCTACTTCCTGCTGAGCTCCCTGGCCCGGCAGGTGGCAGCCTCCACAGCACTCATGGCCGTGGCCCGCAGCCCACCCTGCTCCAGCGCATGGAGCCCATAGATGGTCGTGCCGCCCGGTGTGCACACGTCAGTCCGCAGCTGAGCTGGGTGCTGCCCCTTCTGCAGAAGCACCTTGGCCGTCCCCTGGGGAGAGGCATTGGGGTTAAGGAGGGGGCAGTGCTGGCAGCCCGTCTGCAGCTCACGCCCCCCCAGCACCTCGTCTCAGCTCAGACTGGCTGGCCGCCTCCCCATGCTGACCCTCCCCTTCCACACACTCCCTGGGCCGTGCAGCAGAGTCTCACCAGCAGGGTCTGGGCAGCGATGCGGTGGGCCAGGCCACTGGGCATGCCCATTTTGATGGCACCTTCGGCCAAGGCTTCGGAGAAGGCACACACCTGTAGCAGTGGGGATGGGGTGGGAGTCAAAGCTAGCCCTCCCTGGGACTCGGCACCCAGCCTGGAGAAGGCTGGGCACCTTGAGAACAAGGCGCAGGGCGCCAGCCACCAGAGCCAAGGCCGGAGCCCAGAGGTCTGCCAAGGGGCCAGCCTCAAAGGCCCAGGAAGGCACTGACGGGGTGGGCACACATGGGCAGCTGAGGATCATGGGCGGATCCCTGGGGACAGGGGCTATTGCGGGGGCTTGGGAAGGCCCCACTTTGCAGAGGGAGGGCTGCCCACCACACTCACAAAGGCCACGCCGCTACCGCTGAGGCCGGTGTGGACGTCCACCTGGGCCTCAGGCACCTCCTCGCACTGCCCGCAGGCCTCCAGCAGGGACCGCAGGAGCTGGGCCTCGTAGCTCCCAGCATGGCGGCCCCGCACCATCACCATGGCACCCTCCTGGACGATGCAGGGCAGGTTGGGTGAGACCCTGAGGACCCGAGCTGTTGGGGGCAGCAGCTGCCAGAGAGAGGCTGCAGTCAGTGAGGCCTGTCCTGGCCGGCAGAGAGACTCTGCTCCCCAACCCACCCATGCCGGCTTCTGGAAGGGCCAGGCCTCAGCTGCAGCCGGTCTGGGATGTCCAGGGTGGGAAGTCGAGTCTGGTCAGCAGAGCCCAGCTTGGGATCAGCATCTCAGCCCCACCGCACCCTCAAGGGCCGCTCACCTCCTCCAGGGTGCTCAGGGACACCCCGGCGGCTACGGACACCAAGATGTGCTCAGCAGTGACGGCAGGAGCCACCTCCACCAGCACAGCTGGAAGGATGTGGGGCTTGGTGGCGAAGAAGACGAGGGAGCAGCTGTGCAGCACCTCCGGGTTGGAGTGGGTGGTCTGGCAGCCCATGGCCTGCAGCAGGGACGCCGGGGCCAGGCCTGTCAGCGGGCATCCTCCAGACCGCAGCACCCCCGCTGCAGATGGCTCTACTCCCAGTGACCAGACCACCCATCCCAGCTCAGGACCCAACCTCAGGTGGGCCCTGACGGCAGCACGGCCTCAAGCCCTCTGAGCCCATGAGTGCCCATGACGTTCCTGCCCACCCAGCACACACACCCCTGTACCCCACCTGGCCCTCCACGACCTTGACATTCCTTCTGGACTTTGACCTCCCCTTCCCCAGCCCAGGCCATCTCAAAACTTTAGCCAAGTAAGCAGACTTCCCTGGCCCCAAGGAGCGTCTGAGGGACAGGAGCCAAGAGCCACCTGGGAGCTGCCCGGCTCACCCGGAAACGGCAGAGGTTCTTGTCGGAGGGTGCACTGGCCAGCACGTGCTCAGCTTCCACTTTTCCTGGAGGGAAAGGCAAAGAAGAGCGGGGGTGTCAGTGAGGAAGGCGGGGCGGTGGAGCGAGCCTGCCAGGTCTGCAAGTCTCTGAGGCTCAGCCACACCTGGGCCATCCTGAGCCTCTCCAGGAAGCCAGGAGCTCAGCAGAGCAGCTCCACTTGGCCGCGACCAGACCAGACCACCAGCCTCACTTGATTCTACCCGGCAGTCGTCACCACCTACCTGCTGCTGCTGCCAAGCCCAGACGCGTTGCTGGACACAGGGACCAGGAGTTCGCCCTGTCTTGTGAGGACACGGATCCCAGGGACTGCTGCCTCTGGGAATGGGAAGGCTGGGGAGGGGGCATGGTGGGTACGGAGGCCCAGGAAGGGAGGGTGCAGGGTAAGGGTGAACCCTGGGAAGAGGGTGTCTATGGGTGTGTCTGTGCTGGGACATCCAAGCAGAGAATGTCTGTTTGGCAGAATCCGCTACAGGTCAGATTTCTACAAGGTCTAACAAGAAGGCAGAAATACACCCCACAACCTGGACAGATGGTGGCAGCCACCATGTGTTGCCTGCACTGTGGCAACACGAACTCTATGGAGCTGGGGGTAGCAGGTAACACTCCAAGTTTTACAAGTAAACCACTGAGGCCTGCAATAAACTGCTTTCTGATGATTTTCATGTCTCTAGACCTTGACATACAGCTAAAGGCAAAAAGCTAGTCCATAATCACCACATAAAGATCCTAAATAACGTGGAGCACGATCAGGACAGCACCACCACTCCTGCTGTAGTTCAGTTCAGTAGCTCAGTCGTGTCCGACTCTGCAACCCCATGGACTGCAGCACGCCAGGCTTCCATGTCCATCACCAACTCCCGGAGCTTGCTCAAACTCATGTCCATGGAGTCGGCGATGCCATCCAACCATCTCATCTTCTGTCATCCCCTTCTCCTCCTGTCTTCAATCTTTCCCAGCATCAGGGTCTTTTCCAAGGAAGTTCTTCACATCAGGTGGCCAAAGCATTGGAGTTTCAGCTTCAGCATCAGTCCTTCCAATGAATATTCAGAACTGATTTCCTTTAGGATGGACTGGTTGGATCTCCTTGCAGTCCAAGGGACTCTGAAAAGTCTTCTCCAACACCACAGTTCAAAAGCATCCATTCTTCGGTGCTCAGCTTTCTTTATAGTCCAGCTCTCACATCCATATATAACTACTGGCAAAACCATAGCTTTGACTAGACCTACCTTTGTTGGGAAAATAATGTCTCTGTGTTTTAATGTGCTGTGTAGGTTGGTCATAACTTTCCTTCCAAGGAGTAAGCGTCTTTTAATTTCATGGGTGCAGTCACCCTCTGCCGTGATTTTGGAGCCCCCCAAAATAAAGTCTGTCACTGTTTCCATTGTTTCCCCATCCTTCTGCCATGAAGTGATGGGACTAGATGCCATGATCTTCTCAACCAATGATTTTGCCTGCCCCCAACACTGGCAGGGTCTGGAGACATTTTTGGCTCTCACAACTGGAGATGTTACTGACCTCTCGCGGGGAGAAGCCACTGAAGGGAGCTAAACACCCTACAATGTGAAGGACAGAGGATGATCTGGCTCCAAATGTGCAGTGCCGGATACTCCAAATGTGGAGTGCCGCTGGCAAACAAATCAAAAGGAGAGTTGTAGGTTCAGAGGGGCCAGGCAACTCAACAGAGGCACAAGATCTCACTCTAAGCTAGGACTGTCCAAGAGAAACATCACTCAACCGATACATGTCACTTTACAACTTCTAGTAGTCATATTAAACAATCAGGAAAAAACAAGTTTAATTATAATACATTTTATTTAACCTAAGATAGCCAAATTGTTATTCTTCCAACAGGTAATCAATATTAAAAATTACTAAAACACATTACTTCTTGTTTGTGTGCTCAATCTTCCAAACTTGGCGTATATGTTGTTTTATGCACTCATAGTGTAATACCAGAGCACCTGACCTGCCTCCTGAGAAACCTGTATGCAGGTGAAGAAGCAACAGTTAAAACTGGACATGGAACAACAGACTGATTCCAAACTGGGAAAGCAGTACGTCAAGGCTGTATATTGTCACCCTGCTTATTTAACTTATATGCAGAGGACATCATGAGAAACGCTGGGCTGGAAGAAGCTCAAGCTGGAATCAAGATTGCCGGGAGAAATATCAATAACCTCAGATATGCAGATGACACCACCTTTAGGGCAAAAAGCAAAGAAGAACTAAAAAGCCTCTTGATGAAAGTGAAAGAGGAGAGTCAGAAAGTTGGCTTAAAGCTCAACATTCAGAAAACTAAGATCATGACATCTGGCCCCATCACTTCATGGGAAATAGATGGGGAAACAGTGTCAGACTTTATTTTTTGGGGGGCTTCAAAATCACTGCATACGGTGACTGCAGCCATAAAGTTAAAAGACATTTGTTGCTTGAAACAAAACCTATGACCAACCTGAGTGAGTGAAGTTGCTCAGTCGTGTCTGACTCTTTGCGACCCCATGAACTGCAGCCCACAAGGTTCCTCCATCCATGGGATTTTCCAGGCAAGAATACTGGAGTGGGTTGCCATTCCTAGACAGCATATTAAAATGCAGAGACATCACTTTCCCAACAAAGGTCAATCTAGTCAAAGCTATGGCTTTTCCAGTAGTCATGTATGGATGTGACGCTCGAACTATAAAGAAAGCTGAGAGCCCCAAAATTGATGTTTTCGAACTGTGGTGTTGGAGAAGACTCTTGAGAGTCCCCTGGACTGCAAGGAAATCAAACCAGTCCATCCTAAAGGAAATCAGAATATTCACTGGAAGGACTGATGCTGAGGCTGAAACTCCAATATTTTGGCCACTTAATACGAAGAACTGACTCAATGGAAAAGACCCTGACGCTGGGAAAGATTGAAGGTGGAGAAGGGGACGACAGAGGGTGAGATGCTTGGACGGCATCACCGACTTGATGGACACGCGTTTGAGCAAGCTCCAAGAGTTGGTGATGGACAGGGAAGCCTGGCGTGCTGCGGTCCACGGGGTCGCAAAGAGTCAGATGCGACTGAACTGATGCACTCACAGTTTAGTTCAGTTCAGTTGCTCAGTTGTGTCCGACTCTTCATGACCCCATAAATCACAGCACGTCAGGCCTCCCTGTACATCACCAACTCCTGGAGTTCACCCAAACTCACGAGCATCGATTCAGTGATGCCATCCAGCCATCTCATCCTCTGTCGTCCCCTTCTCCTCCTGCCCCCAATCCCTTCCAGCATAAGGGTCTTTTCCAATGAGTCAACTCTTCGCATGAGGTGGCCAAACTACTGGAGCTTCAGCCTCAGCCTCAGTCCTTCCAATGAACACCCAGGACTGGTCTCCTTTAGGATGGACTGGTTGGATCTCCTTGCAGTCCAAGGGACTCTCAAGAGGCTTCTCTAGCACCACAGTTCAAAAGCATCAATTCTTCGGTGCTCAGCTTTCTTCACAGTCCAACTCTCACATCCATACATGACCACTGGAAAAACCATAGCCTTGACTAGATGGACCTTTGTTGGCAAAGTAATGTCTCTGCATTTTAATATTCTATCTAGGTTGGTCATAACTTTCCTTCCAAGGAGTAAGTGTCTTTTAATTTCATGGCTGCAATCACCATCCGCAGTGATTCTGGAGCCCCCAAAAATAAACTCTGACACTGTTTCCACTGTTTCCCCATCTATTTCCCATGAAGTGATGGGACCAGATACCACGATCTTAGCTTTCTGAATGTTGAGCTTTAAGCCAACTTTTTCACTCTCTTTCACTTTCATCAAGAGGCTTTTGAGTTCCTCTTCACTTTCTGCCATAAGGGTGGTATCATCTGCATATCTGAGGTTATTAATATTTCTCCCGGCAACCTTGATTCCAGCTTGTGCTTCTTCCAGCCCAGCGTTTCTCATGATGTACTCTGCATATAAGTTAAATAAGCAGGTTGACAATATACAGTCTTGACGTACTCCTTTTCCTATTTGGAACCAGTCTGTTGTTCCGTGTCCAGTTCTAACTGTTGCTTCCTTACTTTCATATAGATTTCTCAAGAGGCAGGTCAGGTGGTCTGGTATTCCCATCTCTTTCAGAATTTTCCACCGTTTATTGTGATCACACAGTCAAATGCTTTGGCATAGTCAATAAAGCAGAAATAGATGTTTTTCTGGAACTCTCTTGCTTTTTTGATGATCCAGCAGATGTTGGCAATTTGATCTCTGGTTCCTCTGCCTTTTCTAAAACCAGCTTGAACATCTGGAAGTTCACGGTTCACCTATTGCTGAAGCCTGGCTTGGAGAATTTTGAGCATTACTTTACTAGCGTGTGAGATAAGTGCAATTGTGTGGTAGTTTGAGCATTCTTTGGCATTGCCTTTTTTGGGGATTGGAATGAAAACTGACCTTTTCCAGTCCTGTGGCCAGTGCTGAGTTTTCCAAATTTGCTGGCATATTGAGTGCAGCACTCTTACAGCATCATCTTTCAGGATTTGAAATAGCTCAATTGGAATTCCATCACCTCCACTAGCTTTGTTCGTAGTGATGCTTTCTAACAGCGCATCCCAATTCCGACCGCCTCGCGGTTACCGTGCGGACGGCTGACCTTGAGCTTCTCCACTATATCCCCTCCAGCCGCGCTCCCAGAGGAAAGGCAGAGTCCGCTAGCCGTCTTGGCCCACGCCCGCTGGCGAGCTCCACCCTGGGGCCCCTGCGTCTAGGGCGCCGCGCTGCTCTGGGATCCGCGGGGCAGGTGGGCACGGGACAGGTAAGCCCGCCCCTCCCACCTCAGGCCGGTCTCGGACGCCCGCTGGCCCCGAGCCCGGGGTCCCCACGCGTCCTACGCCCGTGGCGCCCCACCTGCTTGGATGAGGCCCTGCGCGATGGCCTCCGCCATGCGGCCCGCGCCCACGAAGCCCACTCGCCTGCAGCCGGCCTCCTCCGCCGCCGCCGCCATTACGCCGCCACGCCGCGCCCCACCCCCGCACTCAGCTGCGCCAATGGGCTGCGCGGGCCTCACTTGCGCTCGTCCACGGGCTGCAGAGACCTAACGCTCCGCCCTCTCCCGGGGTTTCCGTGCGGGGGCGGGGCGCCGCGCAAAGCGTGTGATACGCAGGACCGCTGCTGTACCTGGCTGCTCCGCTGGTGTGTGAATTTCGCAAGCAGCAACTTGAGAGGGTCTATTTACAAGCGAAGGGTCGAAAAGGGGGGAGGCGGCAGTGGGATGGGGTACCTCGCGGGGCCAATGGGAAAGCACTGATGGACACCGGCCAGCTGAGCTTCCAGGAAGGGGCGGCTGAGCAGATTCTGATGAAACTCCTGGCAGCCAGAATCCGGACTCCCGCTTATCACTGGTACAGATCAGGGGCTATCGAGTGGGACTCTGCCGGCCTCGGGCCGGTTTCTGGGTGGGAACAGCGCGCGCTGGTTCTGTTTGGAGCCTGTGAGCAGTCGGGTGTGGAGGACAGGGCTGCCTATTTTGGGCTTGTGGTCAGCTTTCCCCCAAGTTGTAGTGGGTTCGAGTGACAGCATAAAATTGACGCAGCCAGTGAAACGTGGGAGTAGCGGTTTGCGGCTTTGCTGTTAAAGAAGCGCCTCAGGCCAGCCTGGGTTTTGGCTTCTGAGAGCCTCTCAGGGAGCTATGTAGGGAGGCAGGGGAGACCTTCCTGAGGTGTAGGTCCCCAGGAGAGACCTGGCCCCTCTAGTTGGTTCTAAGGAACAGAGTGTGAGGCTAGGGACAGGAAGCACCTTAGAGACTGAGAGGGGGAGGGTGGGTGTGGGGTGTGCTTCTAATTCTTGATTGACCTAGGAAAAATAAGCTAAGACTGCAGTTTTTAAGATTGCATTTTAAAAACGTTTTGATATGTTCTTTAAATTCTGCTTTAGCACGTTCTAAATTCTTCAACGGGCTTACCAGGTGGCTCGGTGGAAAGAATCTTCCTGCAACACAGGAGATGCAGTTTCAATCCCAGTGTTGGCAAGATACCCTGGAGGAGGAAATGGCAACCCACTCCAGTATTCTTGCCTGGGAAATCCCATGGATAGAGGAGCCTCACGGGCTCCATGGGGTCACAAAAAGAATGAGACACGACTTAACTAAAAAATTCTTCAACAATGAGAGTCCCTCACTCACTCAGCACTGTCCCTTCAGTGAGAAGGCCCTGCTCTGGTGCTGGGAATGAAGCCCTCACAGCAGCAGAATGGCCAGCCAAAGCCCTACCTGCAGACCTGCCCCTCTATGACACACATACCCCTCAAGGGACAGCTCAGGACACGCAACCACTATTAGTGTCCTCCCAGGCACGTCCAGGCCGTTCTGCTCCTGCCCTTTCTCACAGGGCTGATCCAAGATCCATCTCAGGTGCCACCCCTGCCCATCTCCCTTAACCAGCAGACCCTTCATTCACAAATGGTTGCCACCCCGGGTATACCATGAAGGCGGACCTGGTCCTGGAGCTCTGAGTCCTGTGGGTGGGGGAGGGGAGGAACTTCTGGAGAAGCAGGCCGGTGGGGTGGGCCTCAGAGAGGAATAACCGTCTGGACAGAGACCGAGAAGGTAGGGAGGCACTGACACTATTGGGGAGAGTAATGGGGTGCTGACAAACGCAGTGTGTGGTCAGCTGGATGGGGTGCAGAAGTTGGGACTGTGTGCCTAGCACAGGGGGGACAGCCGATGCTGCCCAGATAAACAAAAGATGTCATGATCGTGTGGGCACACCAGTCACTGGTCCACACTCATGAAGAGGGGACCTGAGAAGAAGGGGCTCCCAGAGCCAGGGAAGATGCCTGGGTCCTGAGGGAGGCAGTCCCACTCCGGCCTGGAGGCTGGCACCCGCAGAACTGCCTGAACAGCCAGGGTGCCAGTGGGTCAACCCGTCTAGAACTTCCTATTGAGGAAGGTGCCACTCACCTCCCTGCCCGCCAGGCCCACTCCTGTGTGACACCTGTCACTGTCCTCGGGAGAAGGACAGGCTGAGCCCCAGCACCCAAGCCACCACATGAGGGCTAGGGAGATGAAGGGCCAGGTGGGGCTCCTCTCCGCTGGGGCCCCAGGGGAGCCTGAACCAGCAGACCGACACTCTCCTCAGATCCCTCTGTGCCCGCCCGGCCTATCCAAACCCAGACCCGGCCTCTTTCCCCAAAGTCCTGGGAGGAAGCAGGGGAGCCCTGGGGAGTGCGGTTACCCAGGCCCGCATGTGGCCGTGTGGGGAGAGGCTGGCTCTGGCCACCGCACTGGGACCATTGCAGGTGCCCTACCCTTTGTCCCTACCAGCTGACAGCCCACCCTCTCCTGCCACCTGCCCACTCACTTCTCTGTGTCTCCGCCCACTGCCACCCTTCTGCCCCAGGGACAGTTGGTCACCATGGCCCAGCAGCTCTTGGGGGGCTGGCCAGGCTCAGGAGGCAGTGCTGCGGTGGGGATGGGGGTGGCTGGCACACAGGCCTGTGAAAATGCTCTTTATTGGCTCCCAGGGATTGGAAGCGGACACTCAGGGATGGAGTTGGGGAGCAGGGTGCTGGGCTTGGCTTCCCTGATGTGGACGGAGGCCCCACCAGACAGTCACTGAGGCCTGCCTCAGCAGATGGAGTGGAGCAGAGGCCACCATCAGGAGGGCAGGCGGTGCCCCCAGCTCCTGGCAGTTTCTGAGAGTGGCTGCTGCTGGGCACTGCCGGCCGGGCGCTGGGGAGGAGGTGGACCAGCTCTGGCCACAGGCTTCACTTCCGGGCCTGCTCATAGTTGTCCGTGAACCAGGCACAGGTCTCCTTCACGGCTGCAGAGGCGGGCAGGTGAGGGCCAGGGCGGTCCTGACCTCCCCAAAAGGAAGATGGGGACCCAGGGAGTCCTGCCTCTGCGGTGAGGTCACGGAGGCCAAACCCGTGGAACGTTCCCCCCAACTGGCACTGGGAAAGCTGAGGCCCGGGCAGGGGCAGTGGTGGGCCCTGGGAGAGGCCGGAAGCCCCTGAGGAACAGGGTGGGAGGCTCACCCTGCTTGAAGGGCGTGAACCGGAAGTCGGGCAGGTAGGCCCGCAGCTTGGCATTACTGGCCGTCTTCTTAAACTGCCCATCTGACTTGGTTGTATCAAACTGGGCACCTGGTCAAGGCCTCAGCACGAGGGGAAGCCCCGCTGCCCCCCGCCTGCCCTTGAGCCCGGCCCAGCTTTCCCAGGAGAAGCCTCCAGGGCAGAGCAGCAGTGCCCCCACCCCCTGGCCCCCAGGGTGAGTGCCATGGGGGCATCAGGGCACAGTCTCCTGCAGGGAGGCCCGAGGCACCCCAGCCTCCGACCAAAGGATACGGTGACCTCCCCGTGGAAGTCCATGGCCTCCACCACGGCCTCAGCTGCCTCCTGGACAGACACCTCGTCCTCCTCGCCCACTGTGGGGAGCCAGGGGCCAAAGGCCAGGTCAGGCCCTCACTGCCCGGCCCCCAGAAGTCCCCTCCCTGCTCGGCAGCTCCAGGGACAGACAGGGTCGCCCCTGGATGGTGGGGGTGGGGATGGAGCTGCTGGGCGCCCACCTGACAGGATGATGGGCTCCACCTCGTTGTATTCCCGCAGGGCCCAGATAAAGAGCCGGGCCAGGTCCTGCCGGTCAGACGTCTGGGGTCAGAGGCCACCAGTGACAGCCCACGGGTGCATGTCCCCTCTCCAGCCCAGGTCCCTCCCTTTGGGCAGTGGCCAGCCAGCTGTGCCCCAACACCCTCCTCCCGATGAGCTCAGAGCTACCCCAGCAACTCTCCAGGGACAGGAACCTACAGGGCCCCAGCGAGGATGGGGGCCAGCCTGGACCCCTACACTTTCCCAGGCTCCCTCCCGCCTGCCCACGGCCAGCTCGGCGGCCCCAGGAGACGTTCTGGGGGACAGCCGTGCCCCCCTGCGGCACCAACCAGTGAGTAGATGAACTGCCTCCGGGGCCTCCCCGTGCCCCACACCGTCAAGGCTGAGCCGCTGCCTGTGGGTCAGGAGGGCAGGTGTCAGCATCAGCCATCCCCCCCAACTCACCGCACCGGGCTGCGCCCCAGGGACCCCCGCGGGCGGCGGGCACTCACTCTTGGCCAGGTGCACCTTGTGGATGAGGCCAGGCAGTACGTGGCCATCCTCGATACTGAAGTTGTCGTGGGGCCCGAAGACGTTGGTGGGGATGACAGCGGTGAAGGTGCAGCCGTGCTGCTGGAAGTAGGCCCTGCGGCGGCAGAGCGTCCCCTCTGGCCCTCACCCTGGGGCCACTGGCCCGTCCCACCTCGAGTCCCACCCCAGCCAAGGTCTGGGAGCCCTGACAGGCTGCCCCCTGAGCCCACCCACCGCGGGGCACCCAGGCCCCCTTCCCCAGCCTTGACTGGCCTCTGCCCAGGGGGCGTAGGAGGAGGACCTGTTCTGCACATCAATCATCCTCTTGGCGTAAGAGTAGCCAAAATTGCTGCTGTGCGGTGGCCCGTTGTGAATCTGGGGGAGCAGAGGACCTGCTGCTTCTCGGCCCCGCCCCCAGGCCACGCCCCACCCTGCCCAGGCTCCTCCCCTTACCATGGTCTCATCGATAGGGTAGGTGGTCTTGTCTGGGAAGATGCAGGTGGACAGGCAGGAGACTACCTTGCGCACGCCCACCTCGAAGGCCGAGTGTAGCACATTATCATTGATGTGTATGTTTTTCCTCTGCGGGGCGGGGGGCGCGGGGGGCGGTGGGAAGCAGGGGTCAGGCTCCTCCAGGAACAGTCCGAAGCCTCACCTGCTCCTCCAGGGACTGAAGTGGGGACGGACCCTGGAGGCCGCATCTGAGCCTGAGTTCCAACTACTCCCAGCGCCCGCCCCCAGGACTGCAGGAGGGTCTAGGCCTGCCTCCCCTGAAGCTGCAGGAGGACCTTGGAGGAGAGGGCTACACCCCAAGCTCAGGGCTGAGCCCCACCCTCAGGGGCTGCTGAGGTGGTTCAGGCACCCAGGGGGCCCAATCTGGCCCTGAGGCAGGGAGGGAAGATGGGGCCCTTCCACACCCCCAACCCAGGAGCTCACCCCTGGCTCTACTGCTCAGTAGCAGTGAAGCCTTGGCTGGCCACACCCCTCCTCGGGCCTCACTTCCCTCTCCAAGAACATGAGCTGGCCGGGGCATTTGGGTGGTCTGGGGAGAGGGGAGAGGTGGTGGTCAGGCAGCTTCCTGGGAAGGCTGTCGCTGAGACGAGGACAGACCCCCGTGCATAATCTGGTCTAAGCTTCCACCATCCCAGGCCCAAAGCAGGGCTGAACCACACCAAGGCCAGTGGCAGAGATAGGGACAGCCCTCAGGGGCAAAGCCTGGCAGGGGCAGGGCCCTGGAAGAGCGCAGCTTACACCTCAGCAGCCCAGGGTGCACCCCAGGCTCAGTGCAGCTGGACCTTCTGGGAGCAGGGGCATTTGGAGGCCCAGGAGGAAGGAAGCAGTTGGGGCAGGGTCACACGCCAAATGCTGGCTTCTCTCAGCTCACCCAAACCCCATTTACCTCTTGGGCTTTCCCTATTGGGCCAAATGTCCCCAAGCCTACCTGTGTGCCCCTCTGCCTACAGCCCAAGTGTAGGGCACTGGGGGCCCTCGGGGCTGCCCCACCTGCTGGGCCAAGCCCTGACCCTCAGGAACTTCGTGTGGCCAGAACAAGAGCTTGGGAAGCTGGCCAAAAAGCCCCCAAAATCTGGGATCCTGGCTCCCAGTGCTCACTGGGACTCTCCCTTACCCAGAAGTCCAAATTGTATTTGATATTCCGGAACAGGCCCCCCACCATTGCAGCAAGATGGATGACGTGTGTGGGCTGGACCTGTTGAAACAGCGCTCGGGTCTGTGCAGCATCCCTGTGGGGAAGCCAGGCCATCAGGGGCTGCTTGGAGGCCCGAGGGAACAAGCACCCTGGCTCAAGGCACTGGGGGCAGGAGCCAGGGAGGGTCAAAGGCGGGAGGGGCTGCCAAAAGGGAAAGTGGCCAGGCCGTGGCTGGTAGGAGAGTGTGGGCTTCCAGGAAGAGAAAGGAGGAAGTTTGCCCAGGAGCAAAGCTGTGCACATCCTGGCCAGGCCAGCCACCTGGCAGGGAGGGCCCGGATGCGAGGCCCCGCCAGGGACAGGGCCGGTCCGGAGCGCTCAGTCTGGAGAGGGCACAGTGGGTGTGCTCCAGGGAGGGGTGGACTCACGTGAGATCGGCATCCTTGGAGGAGACAAACACCCAGTCCTCTCCGGGCAGCCTGGCCCCATCTTCTACCACCTTCTGGATGGCTCTGCCCACCAGCCCTGAGCCCCCAGTCACTAGGATCCGCCTGGTCCCCCGAGGATCGCCCATGGTGGCTACACCTGTAGGGCCAAATGGTGCGAGGCTGAGGCCATTGCTACCATCCCACAGAACCCCACTCCCCTGAGCTGCCACAGCCCAGGGTCACTGCCCCTAGCACTGGGGCACAGTATGTGGTCACCAGGCCAGGGAGACTGCCTGCTGGGGACCAGGCAGACCCAGCTAGCCTGAGCCATCCGCTCCTCTCAGCTCTGTTCCCCAGGGAGCCCTGTGCCTACCACTCAGCCTGGAGAACCAGGCTCTGCCCTGCAGGCCCAACCCTGACCCCCACTGGGCCAAGAAGGAGAACATTTGGCTCCTTTCTGGCTCACAAGAAGGCAGGCAGCCAACCTTGGGTCTGGGGCTTTCTGGCCAAAGTCCATATGCTACTGACTGTGGGAAGGGGTGGCGCCTGTGTTTGCAGCCCAGTGCCCACTTCAGCTAGCCTTGGAAAGCTTGGTTCCTTCTGGGCAGGCAGAGCTTCTGGCTACCTGGAGAAATGGACAGGCCTCAGGGCGCCACCACCTCATAGCACCCTATCCTGGGGGTTGGAAATCTGCTTGGGCAACTACAGGAGGCCTTTGAACTCCCTGATGCAGAGCCCGACGGGCAGCCCAGACCAGAGGGGGCCCTTCCCAAGCATTCTGATGGCATGAGCAGTGTAGCAGCAGGCCCTGGGGTAGACGCTACCGCGGCCGGGCCCCTCCCACGTTTCCCCAGGCGCTTCCCAAGCCCTCCACCCCTGGACCCACCTCTGAGCCCGCTCGCACAGTGCAGTTGGGCCCCTTTCCGTGCTTCCTGGTCCCTCCCACGCCCCCACTTCCCGGCACCCTTCAGGCATTTCTGATTGTCACGGGGCACCCAAGGTCCAGGCCCCGGCTCGCCATGCCACACCCCCACCATCCCTTCCCGAGGTCCCCTCAGCGCCCCTCGCCTTCTTACCTGCGCCTTACCCCACCTGCCCGCAGAGCCGCTTCCGGCGCCGGCTGAGCGTCCAGCCACGCGCCGGGGCCAGGTGGAGTGGGCAGGACCAGGTCGGGCCGTCCCGCGGCACTCTGGGAAGTGGAGTCCTCGAGGGCCGCTCCAGGCATTGCTGGGACATGAAGTCCAGAGCCGCGCAGTAGCCTGGGAAATGTAGTTCCTGTCGGCTCCGCCTCCCCTAGGCCGATCGCTGCTAGCCTCTAACCCCGACGGTGCCGGCGTTGGGGCTGTGGGAGAGGACGCGAGGCTGCGGATCTCCGAAAGCCTGCAGACTCTGGACGGAGGAGTAGCGGCAGGGCCAAAGAATATTCTGAACACGGAGGAGCTGCAGCTGCTCGGTGCTTTCCTAGGGTAAAAACTGCATTTGTGAGAAGCAACTGCAACAATTACTATATTCGGGACACTGAGGGGGACAGTATATAAAATATACTTTAATAAATACATTAAAAAGACAAACACATTTCACGAAATTATTAATAGCAGGAGATCACTTGGGGGCCACTGCTGTAGTTCAGGTAATAACGACTCAGAAGTTTACTGACTGAAGCAAGATCAAGTTGGAAGAATTAAGAGGATTCCTGCTTCATTGGCTAGGCAAGCTATGGGAGGAAGTTAGGTACAAGGCCTGATGTGATGGTTGGTGTCAACTGGTTATGTGTCATCTCGGCGAGGCTGTAGCACCCAGTGATTCACAAACAAATCTAGGTGCTGCCAGTGAAGATACTTCATAGACAGTAGCATCTTAGACCAGGTGACTTGAAGAAAACTAGACTTTCCTTGATAATGTGGGTCTCATTCATTCAGGAGGCTTCCCAGGTGGCACAGTGGTAAAGAATCCACCTGCCAATTTAGGAGGCACAGTTTTGATTCCTGAGTTGGAAAGATCCTCTAGAGTAGGAAATGGCAACCCACTCCAGTATTCTTGCATAGGAAATCCCATGGATAGAGGAGCCTGGAGGGCTACAGTCCAGGGGGTGGCAAAGAGCCGGACACGACTGAGTGAGCACATCCATTCAGTTGAGAAGCCTTAAGAGCAAAATTGAAGTTTCACTGAAGGAGAAGACATTCTATTTCAAGACTGGAGAGTTCCTGCCCTAGAGTTCTAGCCTGCCAGCCTGTCCTACAGACTTCAGACTTGCCAGCCCCACAATCATGTAAGTCAGTCCTTCGAAATACATCAATATCTACCTATGTATATATACATATATGTATTTATTATATATATAGTTTGCGTTTCTGTCTAGGGCACTGCAGTATGGTGAATGGAGTTTTCACCAAGGGAAGTAAAGAGTTGGAATAAAAGCAACTGTAAACTGAATCCAGCAGCATAGTAAAAGGATTATACACATGACTAAGTGAGATTTATTTCTGCAATGCAAGGGATGGTTCAATTTTTAAAAAAAGAATCAAATACAGCACATTCATAGAACAAAGAACAAAAATGATCTCAGCTGAGGCAGATAAAGCATTTGATAAAGTCTAACACCCTTTCATGATAAGAATACTCAACAAACCAGGAACAGAAGAGAACTTCAACTTAATCAAGCGTATTTATGAAAAACCCACAGCTAACATCACACTCCTTTAACATCCCAAAGGAAATCAGTCCTGAATATTCACTGGAAGGACTGATGCTGAAGCTGAAAATCCAATACTTTGGCCACCTGATGCGAAGAACCAACTCATTGGAAAAGACCCTGATGCTGGGAAAGACTGAAGTCAGGAGGAGAAGGGGACGACAGAGGATGAGATGGTTGGATGGCATCACCGACTCGGACATGAGTTTGAGCAAGTTCTGGGAGATAGTGAAGGACAGGGAAGCCTGATGTGCTGCAGTCCATGGGGTTGCAAAGAGTTGGGCACAACTGAATGACTGAGCAACAATGTCAAACTCAATGAATGAAAGACTAAAAGCTTTCGCCTTAAGGTAAAATTAAACAAAAATGTTCACTTTTGCCACTTTTGCTCAAAATTGTACTCGAAGCTCTGGCCTGAGTGACTGGGCAAGAAAAAGAAAAACAAGGCACCCAGACTGACAGCACCACTGTGACTTCCTACAACGGATCCTGGGAAGTGCTGCAAACAGAAGGGGAGGTACTTTTACAAAAAGAAAGGAGGATGGATTCAGGATGGGCTTAAACAAGATATGTTCATTACAATCCACCCCTTGACGACTCAACATCCACATCAGTACATTTTCTGAAAAAGCACTTTCAAAGCTTCTGTCCATCCATTCCAACACATTACATAGCTCTGCAGCTGGTCCCTCCTCCACCCCCAAGGAACATCATCCAGCGTCTCTTCATTAATTGTGTCCTGTTTCATCCAGTGTTTCTGAGCCATGTCTTTATCTCTGACAAGACTCCATCATATTTTTTGCATCTAATGAACTTAATTTGAATTTAACTATTGCTGTTACACCCTGGGAAGAAAGAGGTAAAGGGAAAAGAAGGAAAATAAGCTTTAAAATTTGACTCAGTAACTTCCCTGGCAGTCCAGTGGTTAAGACTCTGGACTTCCACTACAGGGGCTCAGGGAACTAAGATCCTACACTCCCCGAGGCACAGTCAAATAAATAAAATATGGTGACACATTAAGGAAATAAATATGGAAAGAGCTGCAGTCTTTGTTAATTAAAGTCTGGGGCAAGCTTATTTTTTCCTGTTGGTGATCTACTCCTTTTCCCTGGGTGCCTGTGGTCCAGTCATTTCATGAAACTTCATGTTCTCTGTTTTTTCTTTCACTCACAGTCAGGTCTTTCAGTGTCAAGACCAGGCACTCCTTTAGTTCAGGAAGGTTTTCTTTTGCTACAGCTTTGAATCTAGATAGTCTGGGTGAAACACTGTGGGCAACACCCAAATCCCCCTTTTTCATTGTCAGTTTACCAGGTTCCTTTGAGTCAAAATAAAACTTCCGGTTATATTTTTCTCTATTTTATTTTGGCTGCACTGCACATAGTGTGGGATCTTAGTTCCCTGACCAGGGATCAAACCCATACCCCCTACAGTGGAAGCCTGGAGTCTTAACCACTGGACTGTCACGGAAGTCCCATGTTTTACTTTATGTTTATATATCTGTACATTTCCTCAAATGATAATGTATTGCTTCTGTAATTAAGTTATTTAATCTGCCTGCAGGAAAATAGCTGAGCACACTTAGTTTCACTAGACATGTGACACTCAGCCTCTAAGCAGTGAAAGGAATGGCAAGAGTTCAGTGGATGGTCACAAAGGCACAGCCTTCCCCTGCCCGCCCCCTGATGCTTGGGCAGTGCTTGCCAACTAACGTTCCTATAGATATCCTGCGTTTTGTGACCACTGTCTTCTTTTATATCTGTTTTCTCTATTTCCACCATGTGTTTTAAATTTTTAATGTTATTATTGTATAGAAAACATTCACACTGTGCAAACATATTCTCTATGGAAGAACTGGCTGGAAAAAAGAACAGTCCAAATGACATGCACGCTCTTAATGTTTCATATGGCCTAACTCAAGCAGAGTTGGCATGCAGGAAGGTGAAGCTGAGCAAGCAAATCCACAGGGCCAACAGCAAGGGCTGAGCTGCCCAAGATGGAACACTCACATCCTGCTCAACAAATCAGCATCTGAAAACAACCAGCCAGGACCAAACGATGACGAGAGTTACATGTTCTTCTCCTGGTGCTCAGGGCTGCTGTGTGATGGAAGATTGATTATCCAAAAGTTTGGTACCCCATCCAGATTTCAAAGGCATTTAGAACCCACCTATGATGCAAATAAACCAAAGACCTACATTTTAAATTTCAGAAATAAGATCTGGATGCACCTGAAAATAGTAACTTTCAAAGCATCAATTTGTCCACAGGCGTCTCACAGCTACACTGAATCCAGCAGGCTACCAGGTCGTGGTGACTGGGGCAGGCAGGCAGGCCTGGGCTACCCCTTGTTGTGGGAAGGACCTGAAATGCACACGTTGATCTCGGTGGAGAAACAATCCAGTCCCTCGTGCTGGTCTTGCTCTGCGGTGCCACGTGCTGAGGACATCCTCCTGGGGCCCTCCTTGCAGCAGCAGCCAGCCCGAAGCTCCCCCTGCCAGTGGCTACTTAGCTTACAGAGATCCACGCCTCCTGGCTGCACAGGTGCGATTTCTGATGAGTCGGAAAGCTGGACTTCCAGATGAAACTCTTCCCGCACTTTGAGCACCGGAACGGCCTCTCTCGGGTGTGGATCCGCTGGTGCTGGGCAAGGACAGTGCTGTAACTGAAGGGCTTCCCGCACCACTGGCACCCAAAAGGCTTCTCGCCACTGTGGACACGCTGGTGGCGGTGCAGCGTGGAGAGCCGAGTGAAGGCACGGCCGCACTGCCCGCAGGTGTGCAGCTTCTGGCCAGCGTGCGCGTTGCGGTGCTGCGCCAGCTGCGAGAGCTGGCTGAACGCGCGGCCGCACTCCCCGCATGCGCCGCTGTGCGTGGCCGGGTGTCTCACCAGACGCCAGAGGTATTAGAAGATCTTGGCGCACATTTCGCACGTGTGGGCTGTCTGCCCTTTAGCGTTTGTCTCGCGGCTACAGAAAAGCTCGGGTCCGCATTTACTGCCTTTCTGGGACCCTTCTCCTTTGGAGATGGTCCAGAAGGTTCCATGTGATGGTCTCTCCTGGATAAGGAAGTTCTCCAGGCTCCCTAGCCTGCCCTCCTGCCCAGTGGCTTCTTTGCAGACTGCTTTTGGAGGCTCACCCCCGAAGAAGCTTCCAGATGTTCCTCCTGGAGGCTCTGCAGCTGGAGTCATTTTCACCCTTGCAGTCACATGTTTACACAAAGACCCCTGGGTGGAACTGAAACAGAGAAAGGGCCCACGTGTTACCCTGTTTGAGAAGGTCCACCTGGGCCCCCACTCTGTGCCTGCAAGTATCAACCACCTGCTGGCCTTCTCCACGAGGTGTCCCATGGGTGAGTCCAGGCTCACTGGCTGTGCGCATGTGCCCACCTCCTTCATGGACCTTCCCCTCATATGTCCCAACTTTTTCTCACCACCTTTTTCTAGTTGAAGTCTGTAGCTGACGCTGCAAGCACCTTACACAAAGCCCCCGCCTCCCCAGGATTCTGGCCCTGCTGCAGCAGACAGCTCTGAGAGCTCTGCCTTCCAGCATCCTCTGGGGCACGTGTGCCTCTGTCTTAGCCGAGGTCTGCACTTCCAGCCCAGGCTGCAGACAGGTACCACCCTGGGGGCAGGGACCAAGGACAAGTGTCCCCCTCCTTCGCTCTGATGGACAGTCCCATATGCCTCCTGCAGCCTCTCAGTGGTCATGGTCCTGGAGCTGTGGTGCTCCACACGCTGGCAGTGGCAGCTCTGTACTAACTTTTCTCTCCTCTCTCTCTTCCTGCTTTCTCTTGCCTGCTTCCAAAAATTACTGCCTTCCAAATACACATCAATACCTGAAACTCTAAGCCTCTACACTCAGGAAACCCAAAGGACTGGAACTGACCCCCAGGAAGGGTTTCTAGGATGATGCCCTTGATGCTCAAATGTCCACAGGCGTCCAGTGCAGGGATGAGGTGTCAGAGCTGGACTGCAGGACACCCAGTGGGTGTGCAGAGAGGTGAAGAACTGGGTAGTATGAGGAACTCCCTATATTTGGTGTCAGAAGTGATGCTGTGAGGAGAACAGAAGTTCCCGTTTAAGGGCAAATGGGCAGACACTTCCAGATCGTGCCAAGGTCACCAGGGGCCACTGCTACCCATGGCCAGCAGCAGTTCTGGGAGGCGGGATGTCTGGCTTGACTGATGTTAAGTGTTCTGGATCTCAAACTTATGCCAAGGGCATTATTTGGAGCCTGAGACCCACGATGCTGAGAACCAACCCCAATTTTCACAACTTGAGCCAAGAGCCTCCCCCCAGCTCTGGCTGGTTTGGTTGGGTTTTCGGTGGCTCAGACAGTAAAGCGTCTACCTACAATGCGGGAGACCTGGGTTCAATCCCTGGGTCGGGAAGATCTCCTGGAGAAGGAAATGACAACCCACTCCAGTATTCTTGCCTGGAAAATCCCATGGATGGAGGAGCCTGGTGGGCTACACAGTTCATGGGGTTGCAAAGAGTCGGACACGACTGAGCGACACTCACTCACTCAGTTCCTTGTAACTGAGGGTTCTAACTGGTAGCTCATCCCATGGGGCTGTTGGGGGAGAAAATGAGGCACAATTTGTTAAGCATCTGGCACGGTGCTGGACTCCCAGAAAATTGTCCTCAATCTGCAATGAAGGGGAAAGGCAACAATCACAGCCTTTACCCCTTCACCACTAACTGGCTGCCTGTTTTCAACTGATGGGTGTCCATGTACCTGGGTAAGGACACCAAGGGACAAGCCAACAAAAGTGCACTTTATGACTGTGTGATTGTCCTTCTATCTGGCTGTTCACAACACTGGCTGTGTATGCTGAGTGCAAATACTGAACAACCTGAGGCCTGTGGCTCCCCTCACTCACCCATGCCGGCATCTCTCGCAGGCTCTGCTTCCTGGGCCCCCAGCAGGTCTGAGCCCCAGGGCTCCCTTCCTTGCTCCAATTGGGAGATCAGATCTGATTGGGATCCTGGAACTCCTGCCCGAGAGGAGAGAGGAAATGGGTGAAGTGCTAGGGCACGCTTGGCATCCCACTCCAGAGGCAGTCTGGGACTGGGGGGTTAGCTGGCCCTACGATGCAGGCTCTGAAACATGGAGTCTCCCCAGGAGGTTGAGGTGGGTGGGGAGCAGGGCAGGGATGAGGACTCAGCAGAGGCCCACCTCTGTGAGAGACACGGACACCTCTAGTCTCCAGGCAGCAAAGTGCTGGCAGAGACCCTGCCCCGGGGACAGGTCCAGAGACCCCCACCTGTCACCTGGGAGCAGAATGTCCCCCCTGGTCCCAGAGTCACAGCCAGCCTGGCCCCTCCGGGATCTCACCTCAGCTGGGGGTGGGGAGGAGGGAAGGGCTGCGGCTGAATCACCTCACCCAGAGAGACCAGGTTCCTGTAAGTCTCCAGCATCACGTCTCTATACAGGGTCCTCTGCCCAGCATCCAGACACGCCCCTTCTTCCTGGGTGAAGTGCACAGCCACGTCCCCAAAAGTCAGGAAGCCCTGAAACAACATTGGTTCTGCTCATGGGGTCAGCACATCAGGATTCAAGGCGGAGGAGGCAGATGGCTCACCAGCAAGCATGTGGGACCCCTGGACTCCACCTCAAGGTACCCTGCTTGCCAGGGAACCCCTAATGACAACCGTCAACCCAACCTATCCATACCCCACCCTGCTCAGTTCCGCCTTTCCTGGTGAGTGTCCCTCCGCAGCCTCCGGAAGGCCCTGGGGAACAACGCGGAGGGGTAAGGGAAGCCCCTGTGAGGCCCCGTCCTGGAGAGGACCTGGGACTCAGGGTCCCAAGTGAAGCGGGCTCCGAGGAAAAATCTTCTGGGAGGCAAGGAGCCCAGGTCCTGGGGGCAGGCGCGCTCACCTAGGGCCAGGTGGCCGGGGGGCTGCCCGCCATGCCGGCTCCCCGTCTCCCCGCGGCGAGGGCAGTGGCGGCGGCAGGGCGGCCTGCAGACAGGAGAGAAGGCAGGGCACGGCGGCGGGCCTGGGGCTTCGGACCCAGCCCCAGCCCTGCAGCGGCTCCAGCTCGCAGGCCGGCCGGGACAGGGGCCTCGCGAGGACGCAGAGGCTCTGCGTTAAGGTGAGCACCCGGGCGCGCTGGTCAACCATAATAGAGCAGGGTAGCTGGGTGGGCTTCGCGCGGGCAGACGGAGAAGCCGACCCACGCCCTGTCCCGCCTGCCTGCGGCGAGGGTGTAGCTCCTGGTCCGATCCGCTCCCCAAGCTCCCGGCTCGGCCCAGGCCCGCTTTGCCTCCACAGGCCCCGCCCCCTGCAGCCCTCGGCCCCGCCCCACGCCCCGCCTCCTTGGGCTCCGGCCCTGGGATACCTGCGACGCTTGCTGAACGCAGAGATCACTGGCCATTGCCGCTGATGTTCTAGTTCCATGGGTCTGAATGTACTTCGGAGTCAACTTGAGTAAGCTCTCCTGGAGACTCTATGGAGAGCAAACTTTAGCACCCTCCCGATCTTGCCTGGAGAATCCCAGGGACGGGGGAGCCTGGCGGGCTGCAGTCTATGGGGTCGGACAGAGTCGAACACGACTGAAGCGACTTAGCAGCAGCAGCAGCAGATCCTAGGACGGTCCGCACCTTCTCCACTGCCTGGCCGGTGCCGGAGGGCCTGCTAGTCACACACGCGCACGTCTGCCTCCCAGGATCTGGGCTTGGCGAGGGCACAACTCTATCAGGAAAGAAGGGAGGGAGGGAGGAAAAGAAAAGAAAGAAAAAGTGAAAGAAAGAGATACCTGGTCCAGATACCAGGAAGGTTTGTGGTTGTGACCAGCCGGTGTTAGGAAAGTCCTGCTTCCAGGTACAAGGAGGTTTGGGGCAGCGGAGGTGCTGCTCAGGTGAGAGGAGACAGATGACTGACTAGATCCTTCTCAGGCAGTTGGTCCAGCATAAGGAAGCGCAGCTAGTAGTAGCGAGGACGATCGTTCCTCTTGATTCTTCTATGGTAATCACGCTGCAGGACCGGATAGACCCCACCCCAGATTTGATTGCGATGTGGACTTACGGTGCCACACACACACCAAGAAGGTAGCAAAACATTTACTACTTACACAAGGAGGCTTTTCTGCGGGCAACAAGGCAGCCCGCTGAAAATGGCTTGAAAAAGCAGGCAAAGGGGGGTTTGATGGTGGTCAGAGGGTAAGCCAGGGTATTCACACCTGCAGGCAGGGACTTGGAGGGAGCACCCGGGCCTTCTCATCCACTTGTCCAGACGTGGGGCAAAGGGAAGAGTGAGAGGGGAGGCTTAAAAGCCTCAGCACTGAAAGGAATGCAGACTGCTTCCTGCTGCAGGCTGTGGCTTCAGAGCTCCTCGCACACCCCATAGCATTCACAGTGTTTGCACACTTTGTACTATCAAGTGATTCACGTTCCTTTCAACCATGTATATTTATCGATCTAGACATTGGTTGCCTGTACTGATTTTTTTATCATGGCAATTAGATGGACATTGAATCTCGAACTGCAAATATTTTATTTTTATAAGCATATTTAATGATAATTGCATTTTCAAAAAGTTAAATTTCAGCATTTCAGCTTTAAAATTCAAGAGCAGAGAAAACCAATCTATGGTGAAAATACTGAGAGAAGTGTTGTGTCTCTAAGAGTCCGGGGGCAGGGGGGAGGCATGGGCTATGCAGAGCCTTGAAATTTTTCTGGAGTGATGGTGACACTCCTTATCTATATACAGGTTTGAGTAACACAAGTGTCTGCATATGTCAAAGTCAAAGTTCATACAAGGGTACGTGTAAGACATGTATTTCACTGTCTAAGTTTTACCTAAACTATGTCTCCTGTAAACATATTAAAGTCTAGTTGGTGACTTGCATGGTGAATTAGGAGTGGAATGTACTAATACCTGCAACTTTCTTTGAAATGGACCTAAAAATAAGATGAATGAGTAGACAGAATAGATAGGCAGCTGAATAAATACATGATAAAGAAAGATAGCAAAACAGTAATTTGTTGTTGTTGTTCAGTTGCTAAATCACATCTGACTCTTGA
Source organism: Ovis canadensis (assembly GCF_042477335.2). Taxonomy (NCBI): domain Eukaryota; kingdom Metazoa; phylum Chordata; class Mammalia; order Artiodactyla; family Bovidae; genus Ovis; species Ovis canadensis. The sequence continues at coordinate 24,160,880 of NC_091253.1, read as the reverse complement.
CCCCATGGACTGCAGCACACCAGGCTTTTCTGTCCTTCACTGTCTCCTGGAGTTTGCTCGAACTCATGTCCACTGAGTTGCCGATGCCATCCAACCACCTCATCCTCTGTCGCCCCCTTCTGCTCCTGCCTTCAGTCTTTCCCAGCATCAGGGTGTTTTCCAATGACTCAACTCTTAGCATCAGGTGGCCAATATATTGGAGCTTCAGCTTCAAGATCAGTTCTTCCAATGAATATTCAGGGAATAAACACATGGTAAAGAAATATAGCAAAACAGTAATAGTAGAAACTACAGACTGTGTATATGAAGGCTCGCTGTATAATTTTTTTAATGTATTTTTAAAAATAGTCACGATAGTGGCATTTTTCATTTATCAAGTTTTATAGTACAACTTTATACTCATTAACTATAACTTATGTTTTGGTTTTTTAACTTCAGCTTTTTATTTTGAAATAACTTTAAACTCACAGGAAGTTGCAAAATACTACAGAGAGGTCCCATGTTTTTCTTCACTCAGTGTTTCCCAATAACACATCTTACATATCAAAACCAGGAAACGGATGATGGTATTAATTCATGTACAGACCTTACCTGATTTCATCAGTCTTGCATGCACTCTTTATTTTGGGAGTTCAGTTCAGTTCCGTCGCTCAGTCACGTCCCACTCTTTGCGACCCCATGGACTGCAGCACAGCAGGCCTCCCTGTGCATCACCAACTCCCGGAGTTTACTCAAACTCATGTCCATTGAGTTGGTGATACCATCCAACCATCTCATCCTTTGTCATCCCCTTCTCCTCCTACCTTCCATCTTTCCCAGCATCAGGGTCTTTTCCAGTGAGTCAGTTCTTCACTTCAGGTGGCCAGAGTATTGGAGTTTCAGCTTCAGCATCAGTCCTTCCAATGAATATTTAGGACTGATCTCCTTTAGGATGGACTGGTTGGATCTCCTTGCAGTCCAAGGGAGTCTCAAGAATCTTGTCCAACACCACAGTTCAAAAGCATCAATTCTTTGGCTCTCAGCTTTCTTTATAGTCCAATTCTCACATCCATACATGACCACTGGAAAAACCATGGCCTTGACTGCTGCTGCTGCTGCTGCTGCGTCGCTTCAGTCGTGTCTGACTCTGTGCGACCCCATAGACAGCAGCCCACAAGGCTCCCCTGTCGCTGGGATTCTCCAGGCAAGAACACTGGAGTGGGTTGCCATTTCCTTCTCCAACTCGTGAAAGTGAAAAGTGAAAGTGAAGTCGCTCAGTCGTGTCCGACTCTTAGCGACCCCATGGACTGCAGCCTACCAGGCTCCTCCGTCCATGGGATTTTCCAGGCAAGAGTACTGGAGTGGGATGCCATTGCCTTCTCCAAATATGCTGTCTAGGTTGGTCATAACTTTGCTTCCAAGGAGTAAGCATCTTTTAATTTCATGGCTGCAGTCACCATCTGCAGTGATTTTGGAGCCCCCCAAAATAAAGTCTATCACTGTTTCCATTGTTTTTCCATCTATTTGCCATGAATCAATGGGACCAGATGCCATGATCTTAGTTTTCTGAATGTTGAACTTTAAGCCAACTTTTTCACTCTCCTTTTTCACTTTGATCAAGAGACTCTTTAGTTCTTTTTCGGTTTCTGCCATAAGGATGGTGTCATTTGTGTATCTGAGGTTATTGATATTTCTCCCGGCAGTCTTGGGAGTAGGGGTATATTTTTTGAAATTCTGTCACACCTGTGGAGTCTTGTAACTGCCACCACAATCAGGACACAGCATTGCTCCATGGTGGTAAAGAAATGCCTTTGTGCTACTTCTGTATAGTCACATCACCCCAGGACTGTAACTCCTGGAGAGCATCCTGGGTCTCTATCACTATGGTGTCATCACATTTTAAGATTGGCTTTACCATTCAGGATTTGTCCATGTGGCACTAGAATTGTGTTCCTTTTGGTTGCAGACTTTTCTCCCCCCATGAGGCTGGACCTGTGTTTGTTCATTCAATTGAAGGACATTTGGCAGTTGTGAATAAAGCTGCTATAAATATTTAGATGAAGATCTTACTGTGAACATACGTTTTTATTTTTGTAGGATAGATACTCAGTAAATGCAATTGCTGGGTCATGTGACAAGTTTATGTTTAACTTTGCAAGAAACTACCTAACTCTTTTCCAGAATTCTTTTTTATATTCCCACCACCACGGCGGGAGTGATGCACTCCTTTACTCGAATTTAGTGTTGTCACTATTTTAATTTAATTTTAGCCATTCTGAGAGATGCATTTGATAGATATCCCATTATGAATTTAATTTGCATTTTCCCTTATCACTAAAGATGTTGAATATCTTTTCATGTGTTTTTTTTTTGTTATCTGTATATTGTTTTTTTGATGACGTTTCTGTTCAAATCTTGTATCCATGTTCTAATTAAAATTTTCATTTTCTTACGGCTTAGTGAATTCCTCATATATTCCAGATACAAATTCTTTGTCAGATATGTGATTTGCAAATATTTTCTCCCAGTCTGCAGCTTGTCATTTCATCCCTTTAACAGGATTTTTTGAAGACCACAAGATCTGTGGGTTGCAGGGCAAATTGAGCAGTGGAGGCATTCAGTATGAGAAAAGGTAAAAGAACTAATGAGTCAAATCTTTCTTGCTTTTCTTCCTGTTCCAATCTGTAACTCCAGGAATACTCAGGAACCAGTGCAGTACTTGCAGTTGTAGCTGAGGAACATTTTATAGTATTGATTCATACTTCTCTTGAATTTGTATGTCTGTAAGTCTAGATGAAACATTCATTTGACTTAAGGACATGACTGGGGAAAAAAACACCTTACCATTTTAGGCATTGATTTTAAAAATTACCAAGGGCAAGTAGTGTCCTGTTTACCGGAGAACGAAATGGAAAATCCCATGGGTGGAGGAGCCTGGTAGGCTGCAGTCCATGGGGTCGCCAAGAGTCGGACACGACTGAGTGACTTCACTTTCACTTTTCACTTTCATGGATTGGAGAAGGAAATGGCAACCCACTCCGGTGTTCTTGCCTGGAGAATCCCAGGGACGGGGGAGCCTGGTGGGCTGCCGTCTATGGGGTCGCACACGGTCGGACACGACTGAAGTGACTTAGCAGCAGCAGCAGCAAGGGCAAGTAGATGCTACTGGCACTGACGTGATTAGAGAAGTTAAAGGTGTGTAGAAGCCAGAATTTTGGCCAAAAATTTAGAAGCATTTTTTGTGCTCTATGTCACGTTACTGGGAGACCTGACCTCAAGTGTGATCACAAAGACATTCTCTGGAACAATTAAAAGATCACATGCAAGACTTTTCGGATCTACCCAAAGATGAAACATCTTGGGAAAACTTATCACATTTGACCTTGCAGCTGCCCTTGGACTTGTGACGGGGATGCTAAGCACTTCAAAGAAAGTAGATTAGGTTAGATTCTAGAAGAATCAGAAAGTGAAAGTGAAGTCGCTCAGTCGTGTCCGACTCTTTGTGACCCCATGGAATGAAGCCTACCAGGATCCTCAGTCCAGGCAAGAATACTGGAGTGGGTTGCCATTTACTTTTCCAGGGGATCTTCCTGACCCAGGGATCGAACCCGAGTCTCCCACATTGTAGGTAGATGCTTTACCGTCTGAGCTACCAGGAAGAATCACAAGAGTTAAGCAAAACAGAGCAAGATTCTCAAATAGAGAGCAAATCTTGGTCCTAAGGAGAAAATGAAATCTGTCTGAACTTTGCACCATTAATAGCTATTTGAGAGGGACTGTTGTTTATTAATATTGACAAAAGTTTAACAAAAAAATTCCAAGGTTAACTATTTTATATTTTTTTAACAATTGATGAGCCAACACTGATACATTATTAAGAACTGAAATCTCCATCGAATTGCTTTTGCACTTTTGTTAAAAGTCTGCTGGATATATTGGTGTGGCTCTGTGCCTGGTTCTTTATTCTGCTCCAGATACCTAGATACCTAGGTATCTGTCCCCCCACCAAAGCCACTGTCATGATTACAGAAGCAGTATTATAGATCTTAATATTAGGTGGTAGTCCTCCCATTTTGTTCTTCAAGAATGTTTTAAGCTATTCTATGGCATAGCCTGTACATATACACTTTAGAATAAGCTTATCTATGTCTACTAAAAATCTTTCTGGAATTTCGATAGGAATTGCATTAGACCTTTAGATTAACTTACAGAGAATTAACATTTCTACTATATTGAGTCTTCCAATCCATGAACATATTTATTTCTCTTCCATTTATTTAACTCTTCTTTGATCTGTTTCACCAGCATCTTTTAATTTGCAGCATACAGATCTTGTCCATGTTTTGTTAAGAGACAATCCTCTCAGGCCTCCATAAAAGACCCCCCTCCTCCAAGAAGCTTTCCCTGTTGTGCAGAGGGGTGTGTGTGTGTCGGGGGCGGGGCGGGGGGGGGGACTGGTCAGGAGCAGTTCCACAGGGCCCAGGGCCCCTCTCTGGCACGGCTTATTGTTGTAATGACTCCCTTGCTTGCTCCTGGCATCTTACTCCGACAGAGCTGATGCTTGTGAATGCTGCTGTTCCCCAGCTCCAGTTGATGGTTAATTGGATGCCTGCTGTTCCACCCGGGAGGTGGGGTGGGGGTGGGATAGATGGCATTTCCCACGACTGTCCCCAGAGGCCATCCTTGCGCCCACAGGACCAACAACATAGCCGGGGCAGGAGCGTGGCCCTAGAGGCGATCGGCCTGGCCACTCACTAGCTGTGTGACCTCAAGTGACCTGGCTTCTCCAGCGTTAGTCCCTGGACCGTAAAAGGACTAAGTCAGAGGGCACTCCTCGTGGCTGAAGAGGGAAGGGAAGACGCGGGAAGTCTCGGGAATCGCTGCCCGCTGCGGGAAGCAGGAGAAAGCCCTCGGCGGCCGCGCTACGCCAGACCTCGCCTCTCAGAGGGGCGGCGCTCCGACCAAGCCCGAAGGTGGAGGGCGGGCGCACGCTCTGGGGCGCCGGGGCGATGGGCGCAGGGAGCTCCGCCTGCCGACGTTTTTACTGTCGGGATTTACAGCTAACTGGAAGCCAATTAACTCTTGGGGGACAGGCGGCGCTCAGAGCTGCGGAGACGCGGGAGGTGAAGTCTCGCCTGCCCCTGGACTCGGATCCCTGCCAGCTGCACCCGGCCGGAAGTGTGCACCACAGAGAGGCCGGCCGGCCCCGGAACGCCTAGAGCGGCACCGGAAGCTCTCCGGGCGGGCCCTTAGGCCGATTTCCGGCCGCGGCGTGCGGGCTCCTGTGCAGGCTTTGTCGGCCGGTCTGCGGGGCGGGCGGCTGGCAGTCCGCGTGCGGGGCGCCGGCGTCCTCTCGCCGTTGGGCGCCGGGTGAGTGGCGCGTTCCGGGCCCCGAGCGGGTCAGCAGGGTCCTCCGGTCGGGTGGACGGGCGGGCTGAGCGCGGCCGGCCTCGCACGGGGGTCCCGGAGCCTCGGGCTCGGTGAGCCCGGCTCCCAGCAGCCGTCACGGCCGCCCCCGCCGGACTGCGGTCCGGCCCGGGTCCCGCAGCTTCTCTCCCCAGGGAACGTGTGGGTAAATCCCACTCTCTTGGTTCCTTTCCCTGGCTCCAGGGGCCACACACCCCAGGCGTAGAGCCCCCAGCTTCAGCGTCTGTGTCGCGGCTCTCAAGCCCACTGCCTGCTCTGGGGTGGCCTGGGGGTAGGTGAGGGGCACGGTGCGGGTAGTGCTGCTCTTTTGTTGCAAGCCAGCCGGCCTCTCCCTGGAGCCCGAGGGAGCTCTCCAGATGATGCTGGGAGAGTGACCGGCGCCTCGAGCCTGCCCGTGCTGGAGGAGGTGCAGAGCCGGCACCGCTGCCCTGGCGGGGTAGAGGTAAAGAAGAGAATCCCCTCCAGATGATGGGCGGCGCCGTCCTTTTCTCGAGTCGTATCAGTCCTGGAGACCGTCTCTGCAGGTGCTCTGGACGTCTTACCCCTCATGCAGTGGCTGCATCGTAGTCATGGGAGCCTCAGGGCCTGAGTAGCATGCCTCTCTGTGTTCCCGGGAGTGTTAGCTGGAGGCCCGTTTGAACTCGGGCTGTTTGTCTATAGAGCTCATGCTCTTAATCAGGCCGCAGTGCCCTCTCTGGAGCATGTCTTTCCCCTGAGCTCCAGTCCCAGTGAATGACAGGACTTGGTCCTGTCCACGGAGGTGGGACTTTCGTTAGATGTAACAATAACGGTATCTTAATAATGCCAATAGCTACAGCATCACTCATGTGGAAGATACCAGAGAAATGGGGCGGGGCTGGGCGAGGTTGCTATGTCTTTTCACAAGCCTAACTTCGTAGCTCCAGTATCTCCTGGAGAGATGGGGATGGATTTCTCTTGCAAAGGCCTTAGGGATGGTAAGGCTTGCAGGGCAGAGCTGAGAAAGCCCAGACCGCGTTCACAAGCTGGTAATGGAAGAGGTTCTCAGAGAAGCAGCTGACCCATAATAGGGCAGGGCCTTGAAGCAGTTCAGGGAGCTGTCGGGCACGTCTAGTGCTGCCTCGGGTTGTGGAATATGACCGGTGAAAGGACACTGAACTGCTCAGGAAAGGCGAAGACCATTGACATCTGGGCAGAGCCCTGGGAGCAAAACTCAGATGGCTGTGGGGTGGTGGGGGGAGGAGACCGCAGCTAGCAGCTGGCTCAGCTGTAAGCCAGTCACCTCCCCGAACCTCATGGATGATTGTGTGTTGAACACAGGAAATAAGAAAAGCACGTGCCGGGCACTTGGTCCCCGCCGTGTCTGTGGTGGCACCAGTGCAGGTTGGTGACACTGGCGGCCGTGGGGCCGCGCGGGGGTGCAGATTCTCCTGCAGCTCTAGTCCTTGTCTTCCTTGGGTGCCCTTTTATTGTCCTTTTTCTGCTGCTCCCAAGGGTGGAGCTCTGCACACCTACCTGCTTCCTTTCTTTAGACTGTAAGCAGCAGACAGCAAAGCTGGTAACTTGCCAGCCCAAGGTTTGTAACACCCCTTTACTAGTGTGTGTGCGCAAACAGCTTCCCGCCCCTGCAGTGGGCACTGCCCCCTCCCGTCTCAGAGCCACTCTGGCGGCTTATAGGCTTCACTCCCAGCTCTGAGGCTCTCCCCATCTCAACATCAACAATATCGTGTTATATTTTGTCTAGCAAGTTCTAACAGAAGGGAGGGCCATGTTAGCCCCAGACATTATGGAACCAGCAGTGTGATATATTTTTACTTCATTTGCTTCATTCAGGTTTTTTAAATGAAAAATTATCAATTTAACTTTATTTGAATTCACAGGGGAAAAAAGGTATTAGGAGAAACTGAAAAATTGCTGATATTCAGATAAATGTTTATTCGAAGCAAGGTATATTTAATTTTAAAAACTTCCTGAAAAGTTAAAATTATGAAAATCACGAAAAGGCACACATTTTTTTTATTTATTTTAAATGTTTATTTATTTGGCTGTGCCAAGTCCTAGTTGTGGCACGTAGGATCTTTAGTTTCAGCACGTGAACTCTTAGTTGTGGCATGTGGGATCTAGTTCCCTGGACCAGGGATCAAACCCTGGACTCCTTGCACTGGGAGCTTGGAGTCTTATCCACTGGACCACCAGGGAAGTCCCAAAGGCATACATTTTAAAGCTATATTCTTATAAATAGACATAAGCCTGTTTTCAGGTGGTATAACAGTCCTTTTAAACAACAACAAAAAAAATCAGGAAATATCACCTCCAAAACAAAAAACCGAATATACTCCCTGTTTTTGGATTAAAAAAAAAAAAAGATTTAAAATATAAGCTTACTTGTAGAATACCAATCCCAGCTGCTCTAAGCAAAATACCCTGTAACAGCAACATCACACTTGGGGAGGGAAAAACATCTTTGAGAACGGACTCTGGAGGCAGACAGGCCTGACTCTGAACCTAAGCTCTGCCACTGACTGGCTTAGCAGCCTTGGGTAATTGACTTTCTCAGTCTCTGTAAAATAGAGTAAATAATCGAGGTCATGGCTGCCTCGCAAGGTTTGGAGCTGTGCCTGAGACTGTGCAGGCCAGTTCAGCAGTGCCTATTTGGGGTTGAGGGTCACTCATCAGTAGCACCCCTGCCCTCCCAAATCTGCACCAGTGAGGCCCATGAAGAGCGAAAGTTCAGCTCGCTACTTGTCCAAGCCTTGGTTGGACGGATGCTGGACCTCTAGGCTAAGTGCCCATTAGGCTGTGTCCTGCCTGCCCACAGGAGGCGCTGGATTGCTGCAGCCTCTCCGCAGCACTGCACTCCTGGCCCAGAGCAGCAGGACCTGTGCCCCAGTGGACGAGGCTGGGTGCTGTGTGCCTAGTTATTCTCCCAGACCTTTCATTCGGCTAACTCCTTCCCCTAGTCTGGGGGAGGGAGGTGGGCTGAGTACTTCAGGGAATGTCGTTCCTCATGACACCAGGGGCACCTCCGGCATCTGAAGCATAGTGGGGCCTCAGAGCGCCAGGGCCCCGTATGAATGAACTTGAAGGATGCAGGGAACGTGTTAGAAGTCAGGGGAGGGTGTACAGATGGACAGGTACATGTGACCCCGTGTTTATACCTACAGATGGCACGCAAGGAAGTAAATGTGTCATTTTTGTTTAAGCCAAAGCCTGGATGAATGTGTATAAACTGAACAGCTTGCATTGGTCTCTGGGATTGTTGGGGATTATCCTTGTTTTTGTTTACCACTTGAAGTGTTCTTACAGTGTGGGTCTTATGTCTGTAATTGCTCAGAATGGACAGTATAAAAGTGAAGTAAAATAGGATATGAGACTGAGGAGTGTGGTCCTCATTTCATAATACATTGGTGCAGAAAAAAACACTAGAGGAAAACGTCAATGTGTAATCTGAGTACTGGGGTTAAGAATAATTTTAGCCAAAGTTTTTCTCAACTAGCATAGTTTACCCTTATGCCTTGAAAAAATAACTAAAGTAATTTCTGTAAGCAGGAAAAATATTTAAATCAAGTTAGTGGGCCTTTAACTCAGAAGAACAGTGTCAGTGAATGTCACCGGGCAGTGGTCAGAAATGCTGTGTCACAGCGTGCCCAAGAGGGCCACTGCTCCAGGAAGCTGTGTTGCAAACCTCACATGGAGAGAAACGCCTCGCGTAGACTTGCAGCTTCTCACTCTTACTGTCAGCTATTGGCTCAGTGTCTTCATCATCACAGGGAGTGTTGCATCTGAATAGTCAGGTTGTCTAACAGCATTATCTAAGCGTGGGTTCCTCTTGCTGTAGCAGAGATTCAAAACGAGTGTTCCCAACAGGAAACTTGGTTTCTGGTATACCATCTCAGGCAGAGGGAGGGTCCTGTCCCCTAGGAGCCTGCAGTGTGGCCTCGTGCATGTCCCAGGGGTTGGGCGAGAGGGTGGCATGCTGGAATCAGTCACAGGTCACCCCTGACATCAAGGGACTTCAGGAAATGTGATGGTTCACTGCTGACTCTTTGTCCACTGAAATTTCTGGAGGGATTTCTGTCACTCGAAGTAGGGACACTGGGCAGCCTCATGTCTGCCGTAGCTGACCAGCTGGCCCTCTGGCCCCCACGCTAGGCCGAGCTCAATTGCTGCCTCCAGCTGGAGCCAGGATCCCTGGCCTGTGGCCTTCTCTCTACACCAGTGTGTGTCCACACAGCCACAGTCTAAACTTAACAGGTTTCGGCCTCCCCAGATGCTGCCTCCTCCCCCAGCAAGAGCAGATGACCACGTGAATGTGTCCACTCAAGAAGGGGAGGAGCCCTGAGCACAGGCAGTCACTGGTCCACAGCGTCAGCAGTTCCCAGGAGTCTCCAAGGGTGGCCTGAGCTGTAGCCACTGAAACGAAGGAGTCCCAAGGCTCAGCGGGAACGAGGACCTCTGTTGGCCAGAAGACAGGCACAGGACTGTGCCCAGCTCTGAGCTGCCAGCCCCTTGGGGTGAAGGGCAGAATTGTGGAAAGGACACCGCATTGTGTTAACGCAGTGAAGGCTGCCTGCGCTGAGCTGAGGTCCATGCAACACAGGTGGCCTCCCGGTGTGGTGCTCAGCGTTAGCAGACACCTGGGGTGGGTGGGTGGGGGGGTGTCTTCACGTTGCTCAAATTAGTGTGGAAGGTTCTACAACCTTAGTAATATGCTAAGAAGCACTGAAATGTGTGCTTTAAAATCGTGGATTTTATGATGTGTGAATTCTAGCTCTGTAAAAAAAAGTGGGTGCCTATTGAATAAAAAGCAGACACAACCATATGATTCCATTGAAATGAAATTGAACACTGCAGAATTATAATAAGAGACAGTTCCCCTTAGAGGGGGGCCTCTGGGTGATGGGAATGGTATGGTTAGGTGGGCAGAGGAGCCCAGGGAGACTGTGCACTAGATGCAAGCTGTCACTCGAGAAGGAAAGCAGCCTGTTGGGAGGAACCTGGGGAGCCCTCCTGCCCTCAGCAGCTCCCCACCACTGGCTCTGTCCTCAGGGGCACATCCTTGCCCTCGGGGATTTGGGGGCATCTCTGTGAGGCTGCACAGCAGTTGGTCTGCTTCCCAGTGGTGCAGATTTGGGGAGAGAAGTGGTCCTGTGGGGTCATCTTGGGGGGAGCTCCTGGGAACTGGGCTCAGCTGGGGAGGGAGCACCTATGAGCAAGGTGGGATGGGGCAGCAGGGGGCTGGACGACCCTTCAGAGTTGCCCCACATGGAGACTGGGGCACTCTGGGCTCTGTCATGGGCCAGGACCCCACTGGGGTATGACAGGCAGGGTTCTGCACTCCTCCTGACACGAGGGAGGGCTCTTTTCGGTCATTTGACAAGAGGCGGGACTCATCAGGAACCCTTGGAAAGCAGGGTTTGTGCAGCTGGTTGCAGAAGAAAAGGAGAGGGTGTCTGAGCTGCTCCTGCCTGGAAGGTGCCGGTGCTCCCAAGGGGCTGTTCCATGACCACAGGGAACCATGTTCTGCCAACAACCTGAGTGAGGTGGAGACAAAGTTTTCCCAAGCTTCTAAAGCTTTCCTGAGCCTGGTTGACATTGTGTGCAACCCTTTGCAGGGAGTCACTCAGGCCAGGCTGGTCTCTGACCTGCTGCCCTGTGAGATGGCAGATGGGTTGTGGCAGAGGGCTGGCAGTAGAGAGGGCGTCCCCTCGGCAAATTCTTGCTGAAGGAGAAATTTTCTGCTGGGGCAAGAATTCCAGAGCTGAAGGCACGTCCCAGAAATGGTGTGAGGTTCCCTAAGCACAGGTTTTTCCATGGCAGACACACCTGTGCAGCGTGGCCCCCCTGCACTCACAAGCACCATCTTCTTCCTAAAGACCATCCGTGACTAGAATTTTCCACCATGGCCAGCTTTGTCTGGGTCTGACCTCCACGGAAGTAGGATCACACACTGAGCTCCTGGGCTTGGTGTCACCCCAGGAGGTCCACCTGTGCTCTGGTGCATGGTTGCCCTCCTTGCTGGAGGACACCTCAGTTGGCCCTCTCCTGCTGATGGATGTTCTGGTGACTGCATAGTGCTGTGGTGACGATTCCCACCCCAGACTCTGCTGCTGGGCAGGTGCAGGGTGCACAGGTGGACATGTTTACCTCTGATTCCATGGAGGATATTTAACCCAGTACGGAGGGCGGGCGTGGTGTGGGCACCAACACTGGTAGCGTGGTAAATGTGGGAGAAAGTGGGTGTCCTCATTTCATTGCTTCTGTTTTCTCATTGAAAGAAGCCACAAGGCCATCATCCCTGGGGTGGGGAGTGCTGTTGGACTCTTGAGAGAAGCCAGGAGATGGTCTCACGGGAGAGTTAGTGAGGTGTGGGAGCTGCTGGCAGCCCCCAGGGCCCGTCAGGCAGGTGGTTATAAACGTGAGAGCTCTGGTGGCAGGAACAGAGACACCCATCAGGAAGCAGGTTGAGCTCTGCCCCGACGGGAGGGCTAGAGGGCACATGTGGTGGAGGAAGGAGAGGGCAGGGGAGCAGGGTTAACAGGCCAGAGCTCGTGTGAGTCTCACCCATCCAGCGTCTCAGCTGGGCAGGTGGCTGAGTGGGGGTCGGAGCAGTCTTCCTGTATTTCTTAGAAAACATGTCTTGATTTTAAGTGGAGTCCAGACCCATCCCTGCCCATCAGCTCATCTGTCCCCTGAAACTGGTGTTGGTGGTGGAGCCCCCTACACCAGTGGAGAGGCCAGTGGGCTGAGCCGAGCGCTGTGCTGACTGCTGCTCCAGGTGCACAGTTCACCCCATCTGCTCCAGCAGATTCCCATCTCGTAATGAAGGGGAAAGATGATCTTATTCTGCTTTATTTCAGATGCTGACTGGTGACCAGAAGGGGACTCGGAGCCTGGGTTTCTGGGCGTGGGAACCTGCAGAAGGCAGTGTCTGAAACCCTCCCAGTGATGGAGCTCACAGCCCCCACGTCTGGGAGGGGCCCTGACCCCAGACTCGGGAGGCTTTTAGGAAACCTGGATGCACAGAGCCTGCGGAGCTGCACCTCGCAGGAAGGGGGTTTCCAGCAGGTGACAGTCACCCACTGGAAGATACAAACGGCAGAGGGAGCACAGGTGGGGAGTAAGTCTGAGGGGAGCCCTCTCCTGAGCCCAGACCTCCTCCTGCTTCAGAGAGAGTTGATCGAGGGGGAGGCCCCCCAGCACGAGGCCTGTGGCAGCTTCCCGTTTAACCCAGGCCTGGCCAGACATCAGGCTTCTCATGCTGGGGAGAAAGCTCACAGGTGTGATGAGTGTGGGAAGGGCTTCAGCCAGAGCTCCCACCTGGTGGAGCATCACCATGCTCATGGCGAGGAGAGGCTGTATGTGTGTAATGCGTGTGGCAAGGACTTCGTTCTCTACACGGATCTCATGGAGCATCAGAAAGTACACACGGGAGAAAGGCCCTTCAAGTGCGCTCAGTGTGGGAAGGCATTCTGTCACAGCTCAGACCTGATCCGCCACCAGCGGGTCCACACCCGCGAGAGGCCCTTTGAGTGCAAGGAGTGTGGGAAGGGCTTCAGCCAGAGCTCATTGCTCATCCGGCACCAGAGGATTCACACAGGGGAGCGGCCGTACGAGTGCAACGAGTGCGGCAAGGCCTTCATCCGGAGCTCCAGCCTCATCCGGCACTTCCAGGTCCACACAGAGGTGAGGCAGTACGAGTGCCAGGACTGTGGCAAGGCCTTCCGCCACCGCTCAGACCTCATTGAGCACCAGAGGATCCACACCGGGGAGCGGCCCTTCGAGTGCAACGAGTGTGGCAAGGCCTTCATCCGGAGCTCAAAGCTCATCCAGCACCAGCGCATCCACACCGGGGAGCGGCCATACGTCTGCAACGAGTGTGGGAAGCGCTTCAGCCAGACGTCCAACTTCACGCAACACCAGAGGATCCACACCGGGGAGAAGCTCTACGAGTGCAACGAGTGTGGGAAGGCCTTCTTCCTGAGTTCCTACCTTATTCGACACCAGAAGATCCACACCGGGGAGAGGGTGTACGAGTGCAAGGAGTGTGGGAAAGCCTTTCTCCAGAAAGCACACCTCACTGAGCACCAGAAGATCCACTCTGGGGACAGGCCCTTCGAGTGCAAGGACTGCGGGAAAGCCTTTATTCAGAGCTCAAAGCTACTCCTGCACCAGATTATTCACACTGGAGAGAAACCCTATGTGTGCAGTTATTGTGGGAAAGGCTTCATTCAGAGGTCAAACTTCCTTCAGCACCAGAAGATCCACACTGAGGAGAAACTCTACGAGTGTAGTCAGTATGGGAAAGAGTTCACCCCACCCCCAGACTTTAACAGCAGTCAGGAGGCTCCCCAGGAGGGCCTTCCCTTAAGTCAGACAGCCGTACACTTGGGGGAGACGTGTGGAGGCCTGGAGGGGCATACAGACTTCTAATTATCCTCTGGCTCACTTAGTGATGCTGGAAACAAGTGGCAAGGGCCCTGACTCATGAGGCTTTGGAGGAGTCAGCATTTTCCATTGTCATGGACGGGCAGGGCTGCCACCTCTCACTTGGCCACAGTGGGGCCTGCTGTCCTCTGTTGGGAGAACATGCAGGAGAGCCACACAGTTGGACAGCTGACATGGAGCTGGATCAGTTATGGGAGAGCTGTGGGTGTGGGAGGGAGGAGCTTGGCCTTAGGGGAAGAAGATTCTCTTCCACTGCACAATAACAATTCACCCTTGAGTTAAATCCCTTTTAAAGCAGAGTTACGTATCTAATTTTATAACTTTTAAAAGAGTGTTCCTCAGCCATTTTTGATCTGTCAGAAAGGCAAGCTAGAGAAAGATAACTTTCTTACCTAAAACCACAACTTGGTTTTCCTGTGGTCCTTAGGAGAAATTCCGGACGCCCTGCCTTGCATCCAAAGGCTTCCTGGAGCCTCATCTGCCCCCAGTTCACTCCAGGTTGCAGAGGTAGCACCAACTGCTGGACGTGCCCCCTCATCCGGGCGCTCCTGCCTCCCAGCCGAGGCCCAAGTGCCCCCTCTCATCTGGCTGATGACCCATCACGAGTCAAGACCCATCCCAAGCTGCGTGTTGGGCTCAGCCCGCTACCCCTCTGCTGCTTCTGATCCTCAGTGGCCATTCGCCTCATTACTGTTCTTGCTCTAATTGTTGTGTGTGCTCTCTCATTGTTAAGGACCATGAGTGTATCTCATGATTTGTGTGTCCCTGGTATCTGGAGCAGGGCAAGAAAAAGCACAGCCAAGTGTGCACTTGGCACCTCTCTTGCTTTGTCCTCTCTACACTGTTATTTAAAACATTAAAAAAAATTTTTTTGTCACTGCTTTTTTGTTTTCTGACAGTGTAGTCTGCTGGTCTACTGGAAATACCTCCTCTTCGCCCTGCTGACATCTCTGTTCATAATGCATTCGACACTTGCAGGCAGTAGCCAGAGTGAGACTGGCCTCTTGTATGTTTTGCCTTTAGAGTTTGTCTGTGAATGACTGTCCACTCGCTTGGGGGGCTGTGGGGCAGCGCTCATCTTCACCTGCTGCTGCTGCTGCTAAGTCGCTTCAGTCGTGTCCGACTCTGTGCGACCCCATAGACGGCAGCCCACCAGGCTCCCCCGTCCCTGGGATTCTCAAGGCAAGAACACTGGAGTGGGTTGCCATTGCCTTCTCCAATGCATGAAAGTGAAAAGTGAAAGTGAAGTCGCTCAGTCGTGTCCGACTCTTTGCGACCCCATGGACTGCAGCTTACCAGGCTCCTCCATCCATGGGATTTTCCAGGCAAGAATACTGGAGTGGGGTGCCATTGCCTTCCCTGCATCTTCACCTAGTGTTCTGTATATCTCTTATTCACTCAGAGGGTACACAGTCCTGATACACTTCATGACTTTCTTCTGTCTTAATAATTCCATGGTTGAGCCTAACTTCTTCCCCCTCTCCCTGTTCTCCAGCTCACTTTGTCACTGATCTGAAAATGTATTGTTCAAAAGGACCAGTGCTAAATACTTGGAAATCAAGGTGAATGAGACACCATCTGTCCTGAAGTCATCCATAGTCTGATGGGGCAGGCAGAAAGGTCATGGCAGGCTGAGTTCAATATTGGAGTTGAAGTATGTTTCCAATTGTGCAGGGGTGTAGGTCAGGAGGCAGTTACTTTGGTGTGGAGATGTAAGGTGGCTTCATGGAGGAGGTGACAGTGAACTGGACAAGTAGACACTTGTCACCTAGAGAAGAGGGTGGTCTGGGAGAGACTCTGGAGAAACAGGAGGCCTGGAGGATCTCTCTCTGATCTAAAGCAGGTGAGTTATATCACATGGTGGATAACTGTCTAGCAGAATTGTTAGTTGTTGCATCTGAATTTCTTTTATCTGAACATAAACCAGTTTTGAAATGCTGTCAGAATGTATTGCCCATGAGGATATATCTTCAGTTCTTAAATTCCAGCAATTCTAGAAGCCTTGAGTGGGTAAAGAGCATATAGTACTCCATTGTTGGAAAACTCACCCATAACAGATGTTTCAAATGGTATAGAAACGTATTACCAGACCATTTTAACCAACTTTGGTTGAGGTCCAGTTGCCATATAGTAATACACCCATTTTAAGTGTACAGAATTTTGGCAAATCCATATACATGTGTAACCATCATCACAAGAAAAACAACACTTCTGTCACCCAAAAAATGTTCCCTTTTGCCCTTTCCCAGGTCCCACTTCAGGCCCAAGTAAACACTTTGTTAGTATGCATTCATTCTGCCTGTTGCAGGACTTCACGTAAATAGATTCATATGGCATGTAATCCTGTGTGTCTGACTTCTTCCACTTTGCCATGTTTTAAAGACTAAACCAAGTAGCTCTGTGTTTCCAGAGCTGTTTGTGAGTAGTGTTCCATTGTATGGGTGAAGGTGAACATCATTTATTATTCATTCATCTGCTGGTAGAAATTGGGGTTTCCAATTTTGGCTGTTATGAATAAAAGTTAGCATTTGTGTAAAAGTATTTGGACTTGCCTCTTTATTTCACTTGTGTAACTGTCTAGGAACTTAATTGCTGGATTATAAGATACATGAGTCTTAATTTTATAAGAAATTGCCCAAAAGTTCTTCATCATGGTTATCGCCTCTCTTGCCACTGTCAGGGTTCAAATGGTCCACATCCTTATCAACATGTAGTATGGTGACACTTCTAAAATCTAATCCACTCCAGTGGCATATATGGGTGTCTATGCTTCTAATTTGTATTTGCCTACTGAAGATGGGACTCCCCAGGTGGCTCAGCAGTAGCGAATCTGCTTGCCAGTGCAGGAGCCACTGGAGACATCCTGGGTTCAATCCCTGGGAACAGGTGGAAGATCCCTGGAGAAGGAAATGGCAACCCACTCCATTACTCTTGCTGGGAGAATCCCATGGACAGAAGAGTCAAGCAAGGGGGTTGCAAAGAGTCTAACATGACTGAGCACGCATATGCACACTGAATGATGATATGGAGAATCTATGTCATCTTTTGCCCATTTTAAAGTTGGGTGGTTTGTCTTATCTACTTGAAAGGATTTTGGCAAAAACAAAACAAAAGGCAAAATGGTTGAGGAGGCCTTACAAATAACAGAAAGGAAGAGAAGCGAAAGGCACAGGAGAAAAGGAAAGACGTAGCCATCTGAATGCAGAGTTCCAAAGAACAGCAAGAGGATATAAGTCTTCCTATGTGATCAATGCAAACAAATAGAGGAAAACAACAGACTGGGAGAAACTAGAGATCTCTTCAGGAAAATTAGATTCCAAGGGGACGTTTCATGCAAAGATGGACACAATACAGGACAACCGGTATGGACCTAACAGAAGCAGAACATACTAAGAAAAGGTGGCAAGAATACACAGAAGAACTATACAAAAAAGACCTTAAAGACCAGATAACCACAATGGTGTGATCACTGACCTAGAGCCAGACGTCCTGGAATGCAAAGTTAAGTGGGCCTTAGGAAGCATCACTATGAAAAAAGCTAGTGGAGGTGATGGAATTCCAGCTGAACTATTTCATATCCTAAAAGATGATGCTGTGAAAGTGCTATGCTCAATATGCCAGCAAATTTGGAAAACTCAGCAGTAGCCACAGGACTGGAAAATGTCAGTTTTCATTCCAATGTGAAAGAAAAGCAGTGTCAAAGAATGTTCAAACTACTGCCCAACTGCACTCATCTCTCACACTAGCAAAATAATGCTCAAAATTCTCCAAGCCAGGCTTCAACAGTACGTGAAAAGAGACCTTCTACATGTTCAAGCTGGATATAGAAAAGGCAGAGAAACAGATCAAATTGCCATGATTGTTGGATCATTGAAAAAACAAAGTTCCAGAAAAACATCTACTTCTGCTTTATTTACTACACTAAAGCCTTTGACTGTGTGGATCACAACAAAGTGTGGAAAATTCTTCAAGAGATGGGAATACCAGACCACCTTAACGTGTCTTCTGAGAAATCTGTATGCAGGTCAAGAAGCAGCAGTTAGAATCAGACATGGAACAACGGACTGGTTCCAAATTGAGGAAGGAGTACATCTAGGCTGTTTCTTGTCACCCTGCTTATTTAACTTCTATGCAGAGTACATCATCCAAAATGCTGGGCTGGAAGAAGCACAAGCTGGGAACAAGACTGCCAGGAGGAATATTAATAACGCCAGATATGCAGATGACACCACCCTTATGGCAGAAAGTGAAGAGGAACTGAAAAGCCTCTTGATGAAAGTGAAAGAGGAGAGTGAAAAAGTTGGCTTAAAACTCAAGATTCAGGAAACTAAGATCATGGTATCTGGTCCCAACACTTCATGGCAAATAGATGGGGAAATAATGGAAACAATGACAGACTTTGTTTTGAGGGGCTCCAAAATCACAGCAGATGGTGACTGCAGCCGTGAAATTAAAAGACGCTTGCTTCTTGGAAGAAAAGCTATGACCAACCTGGACAGTGTATTAAAAAAGCGGAGCTGTTACTATTGCTGACAAAGGTGCACCTAGTCAAACCTGTGAGTTTTCCAGTTATCATTCATGGATGTGAGAGTTGGACCATAAAAAAAGCTGAGCACAAATTATTGATGCTTCTGAACTGTGGTGTTGGAGAAGGCTCTTGAGAGTCCCTTGGACAGCAAGGATATCCAACCAATCAATGGTAAAGGAAATCAGTCCTGAATATTCATTGGAAGGACTGATGCTGAAGCTCCAATACTTTGGCCACCTGATGCAAGGAATTAACCATTAAAAAAGATCCTGATGCTGGGAAAGATTGAAGGCAGGAGAAGGGGACGGCAGAGGATGAGATGCTTGGATGGCATCACTGACTTGATAGACATGAGTTTGAGCAAGCTCTGAGAGTTGGTGACGGACAGGGAAGCCTGGCGTCCATGGGGTCGCAGAGTCAGACACGACTGAGCAACTGAAGTGAAGGATTTTGGGGGCTTCTCTGGTGGCCCAGTGGTTGAGAATTCATCTGCCAATGCAGGGGACATGGAGTCAATCCTTGGTCTAAGAAGATCCGACATGCTATGAGGCAGCTGAGCCTGGTTCTGGAGACCTGCAGCCCGTAACTACAGAAGCCAGCTGTACCCTAGAGCCTGTGCTTTGCAACAGGAGAAGCCATGGCAATGAGAAGCCCGCTCACAGCTTGAGGATATCTCCCAACTCTCCTCAAATACAGAAAGCCTCCCCGCAAGGAAGACTCAGTTCAGTTCAGTTCAGTCGCTCAGTCGTGTCCGACTTTTTGCCACCCCATGAATTGCAGCACACCAGGCCTCGCTGTCCATCACCATCTCCCGGAGTTCACTCAAACTCACGTCCATCGAATCGGTGATGCCATCCAGCCATCTCATCTTCTGTAGTCCCCTTTTCCTCCTGCCCCCAACCCACACCCCCTCCAAGCACCAGAGTCTTTTCCAATGAGTCAACTCTTTGCATGATGTGGCCAAAGTACCGGACTTTCAGCTTTAGCATCATTCCTTCCAAAGAACACCCAGGGCTGATCTTTAGAATGGACTGGTTGGATCTCCTTGTAGTCCAAGGGACTCTCAAGAGTCTTCTCCAACACCACAGCTCAAAAGCATCAATTCTTCGGTGCTCAGCTTTCTTTATACTCCAACTCTCATATCCATGCATGACCACTGGAAAAACCATAACTTTGACTAGACAGACCTTTGTTGGCAAAGTAATTTCTCTGTTTTTCGATATGCTATCTAGGTTGGTTGTAACTTTTCTTCCAAGGAGTAAGCGTCTTTTAATTTCATGGCTGCAATCAACATCTGCAGTGATTTTGGACACCCCCCCCCCAATATCTGATACTGTTTCCACTGTTTCCCCATCTATTTCCCATGAAGTGATGGGACCAGATGCCATGACCTTCGTTTTCTGAATGTTGTGCTTTAAGCCAACTTTTTCACTCTCCTCTTTCACTTTCATCAAGAGGCTTTTGAGTTCCTCTTTACTTTCTGCCATAAAGGTGGTGTCATCTGCATACCTGAGGTTATTGATATTTCTCCCAGCAATCTTTATTCCAGCTTGTGCTTCTTCCAGCCCAGCATTTCTCATGATGTACTCTGCGTATAAGTTAAATAAGCAGGGTGACAATATACAGCCTTGATGTACTCCTTTTCCTATTCTAACTGTTGCTTCCTGACCTGCATATAGGTTTCTCAAGAAGCAGGTCAGGTGGTCTGGTATTCCCATCTCTTTCAGAATTTTCCACAGTTTATTGTGATCCACACAGTCAAATGCTTTGGCATAACCAATAAAGCAGAAATAGATGTGTTTTTTGGAACTCTCTTGCTTTTTCCATGATCCAGCGGATGTTGGCAATTTGATCTCTGGTTCCTCTGCCTTTTCTAAAACCAGCTTGAACATCAGGAAGTTCACAGTTCATGTATTGCTGAAGCCTGGCTTGGAGAATTTTGAGCATTACTTTACTAGCGTGTGAGATGAGTGCAACTGTGTGGTAGTTTGAGCATTCTTTGGCATTGCCTTTCTTTGGGATTGGAATGAAAACGGACCTTTTCCAGTCCTGTGGCCACTGCTGAGTTTTCCAAATGTGCTGGCATATTGAGTGCAGCACTTTCACAGCATCATCTTTCAGGATTTGAAATAGCTCCACTGGAATTCCATCACCTCCACCAGCTTTGTTCATAGTGATGCCTTCTAAGGCCCACTTGACTTCACATTCTAGGATGTCTGGCTCTAGGTGAGTGATCACACCATCATGATTATCTGGGTTGTGAAGATCTTTTTTGTACAGTTCTCCTGTGTATTCTTGCCACCTCTTCTTAATATCTTCTGCTTCTATTAGGTCCATACCATTTCTGTCCTTTATCGAGCCCATCTTTGCATGAAATGTCCCCTTGGTATCTCTAATTTTCTTGAAGAGATCTCTAGTCTTTCCCATTCTGTTGTTTTCCTCTATTTCTTTGCATTGATTGCTGAGGAAGTCTTTCTTATCTCTTCTTGCTATTCTTTGGAACTCTGCATTCAGATGCTTATCTTTCCTTTTCTCCTTTGCTTTTCACTTCTTTTCACAGCTATTTGTAAGCACTCCCCAGACAGCTAGTTTTCTTTTTCGCATTTCTTTTCCATGCGGATGGTCTTGATCCCTGTCTCCTGTACAATATCACGAACCTCAGTCCATAGTTCATCAGGCACTCTATCTATCAGATCTAGGCCCTAAAATCTATTTCTCACTTCCACTGTATAATCATAAGGGATTTGATTTAGGTCATACCAGAATGGCCTAGTGGTTTTCCCTACTTTCTTCAATTTAAGTCTGAATTTGGCAATAAGGAGCTCATGATCTGAGCCACAGTCAGCTCCCGGTCTTGTTTTTGCTGACTGTATAGAGCTTCTCCATCTTTGGCTGCAAAGAATATAATCAATCTGATTTTGGTATTGACCATCTCGTGATGTCCATATGTAGAGTCTTCTCTTGTGTTGGAAGAGGGAGTTTGTTATGACCAGTGCGTTCTCTTGGCAAAACTCTATTAGCCTTTGCCCTGCTTCATTCCATACTCCAAGGCCAAGTTTGCCTGTTACTCCAGGTGTTTCTCGACTTCCTACTTTTGCATTACTGTCCCCTATAATGAAAATGATATCTTTCTGGGGTGTTAGTTCTAGAAGGTCTTGTAGGTCTTCATAGAACCGTTCAACTTCAGCTTCTTCAGCATTACTGGTTGGGGCATAGACTTGGAGTACTGTGATACTGAATGGTTTGCCTTGGAAACAAACAGATCATTCTGTCATTTTTGAGACTGTATCCAAGTACTGCATTTCAGACTCTTTTGTTAACCATGATGGCTACTCCATTTCTTCTGAGGGATTCCTGCCTGAAGTAGTAGATATAATGGTCATCTGAGTTAAATTCACCCATTCCAGTCCATTTTATTTCACTGATTCCTAGAATGTCAGTCTTCACTCTTGCCATCTCCTGTTTGACCACTTCCAATTTGCCTTGATTCATGGACCTAACATTAAGGTTCCTATGCAATATTGCTCTTTATAGCATCGGAGCTTGGTTCTATCACCAGTCACATCCACAACTGCGTGTTGTTTTTGCTTTGGTTCCATCCCTTCATTCTTTCTGGAGTTATTTCTCCACAGATCTCCAGTAGCATATTGGGCACCTACTGACCTGGGGAGTTCCTCTTTCAGTATCCTATCATTTTGCCTTTTCATACTGTTCATGGGGTTCTCAAGGCAAGAATACTGAAGTGGTTTGCCATTCCCTTCTCCAGTGGACCACATTCTGTCAGACCTCTCCACCATGACCCTCCCATCTTGGGTGGCCCCACAAGGGCATGGCTTAGTTTCATTGAGTTAGACAAGGCTGTGGTCCTAGTGTGATTAGATTGACTAGTTTTCTGTGATTATGGTTTCAGTGTGTCTGCCCTCTGATGCCCTCTTGCAACACCTACCATCTTACTTGGGTTTCTCTTACCTTGGACGTGTGATATCTCTTCACAGCTGCTCCAGCCAAAACTAAACATTAAAAAAAAAAGTGTGGAATTTTAGGTAATTAGTTTCAGACCTTTCTTCTTTTCTGATGTAAATATTTAAACCCAGGAATATCCCTCTAAACATCGCTCTAGCTGCATTCCACAGATTTCAACGTGCCGTGTTTCCATGATTCCCACAGCCCGGGAAGGTGGAAAGGATCAGGCCGGCTCCAGACAACACCGCCACCAAGAAAAACTCCTAGAGGGGAGGAAGCGCCGCTTCCGGCTGCGGGACAAGCACTTCCGCTGGGGCGTGTGCGTCATGGCCGCTCCCATCTGGCTTAACTTGTGGAGTTCCCAGGTGGGTTTACCTGCGGTTACTCGCCGGTCGGTTAAGGTGCTGCTGCCGGCCTGACTCTCCTCCGGGCGCTGGCCCCCACCGTCATCAGGCCCGAGCCTGTTTCCGCTTCCGTCCGCGCTCCCTGGGCGGCCGCGTCCGTGTTTGGGGCAGCCTCCACTTGTGTGAATTCAACCTGGACCGCCCGGGTGGGAGCTGCTGTGCCCCTCTGCCTGCTTAGTACCAAAAAATACTCTTGCTCAGGACTCCTTCGCAGGTGGGAGCCGCGTGCTCCTGCCTAGCCCATCGGCCGAGATGACTGGCGCTCTAACTCAGGAATCGCCTTGAGTTTTGCATTCTCCGTTTCCACTCTCCCCGTCTCCCCCGGGGCTACCATTCCTTCCTCCACTCGACCATCTCAGTGGCCAGTGGTCGTCTCCGTCTTCCCTTATCCCGTCTTGCGCAGGAAAAATCTTTCTCAAGTTTAGCCACCACAAAAGGACCTGTCTTTCCTGTAAAACCATGGGATCTTTCTGAAGGTTAGGAAAAGATTCTTCAGTTTTTTTTTCTTCTAGAAGCATTATAGTTTCATCTTTAACATTTTGGTCCAACATCGATCTTGAATTATTTTGGTTTTGGTACGAATTACATTGATGCCCTTGTCATAAAACACGCTTAACTGGGGGATTCCCTGGCAGGCAGGTGGTTAAGCTTCCCCTGTTTCACTGCTGAAGATCTGGGTTCATTCCTTGGTCAGAGAACTAAGTTCCCACAAGCTGCTTGGCACTACCAAAAAACAAAGAAACAAACCCACCTAATTGTATGGGTGAGTCTATTTCTGCACTCTCTGCTGTTTCATTGATCTATATATTTATGTCTGTGCCAGTACTACACTGTCTTAGTTACTGTAGTCTTAGAATCAAGGAGAGTGTAAGTCTTCCAACTTTGTTCTTCAAGATGGGTTATTCAATGTCGTTTGCTTTTCCATGTAAATTTTATTTTCATTCTGTTGATTTCTACAAAACAAACCCCCCCCCCCAAAAAAGAAAAAAACCCTGCTGTAGTTTTACTTGGAGCAGTGTTGAATTTCTAGATCAGTTTAGGGAGAATTGATAATACCCATAAGCAGCAGACATCACTCTATTTGTTTCCATCTTAAAGTTTGTAGTTTTGGGAGTAGATGATTTGTTAAATATATTCCTATGTCGAATGTGTGTTTTTTCCCACACCACCAAGCAACTAACTGAATTGTGACACACTCTACCTGGAGATGATGTCAGATACCACAGGTTAAGGGCTCAGTCCTAGAAGGCTGCCTCTTTCCCCACACTTGAGATGCCAAACTTAAGTCCAGGTTGTCACTTGTCCTTCCGACTGGCTATAGATCTGGAGGTTACCACAGCAGAGACTGTGGGTTTGATTAGTTTGCTAGAGTGGTTCACAGAACTCAGAGAAACACTTTACTCACTGGATCATGGTTTATGATCAAAGGATAAGCATCAGAATAGCCTGATGGAAGACACATAGCGAAAGTACGGGGAAATGGCTGAGAGCTTCCATGGTCTCTCCAAACACTCTGCTCTCCTGAATCACCATGTGTTCATCAGCCTGGAATTTCTTGAACCCTTCCAGCGCTGGATTCCCTCACTCCAGGGACTGGAGATAAAACCAACCTTGTGTTAATGGGATAAACTCCACTTGGACATGATACAGAGTTCTTTTAGTAAATGGCTGTACTGGGCTTCCTAATGTTTTGTTAAAGACTTCTGTGTCTGCTTGTGAAAAAGTATTTTTGTATGTTTCTTGTGATGTCTTTATCAGGTCAAGGCTTTGCTGGCTTCATAACACAAGCTGGAAAGGGTTTGCTTTCCCTTGTTCTCCTACAGGCTTCTAAAACTGGTATATTCTTCCTTGAGGGTGTGGTAGAGTTCATCAGCGAATCAGCTCAGTCCAGTGTTTTTTCTGTGACAAGGTTTCTTTTGTTGGTTTCACAAAATTATGTTTATAAGGGAATTTGTCCATTTCATCTGAGTTGCTGAACTTGTTGGCACAGAGTTGGTCAGAGCAGAAGTAACACTACTCTTCATGTCTGTAGGATCTGTAGTGTGACCTCATTCTTTCATCCCATACGTGTGGAACCAGGCATCTTCCTCCTGCTGGCCTTTTTCTTAAGATGTTTTGGAAACTGTCCTCTCCTGCATCATCAGGAATAGCTCAATGGATATCTGAAGCAGGGCTTCCTGCTTCACCTGGGAAAAACACAAGGACTCACTGTGGCCAGAGACTTTGGGATCCTGAGGAGGGTGATTCTGAACAGATCTGGGGGAAGAAGCTGGATCTGAGCAGACCAGGTCTGCATGGTTTTGGGGGAGTTCAGTTCAGTTCAGTCGCTCAGTCGTGTCCAACTCTTTGTGGCCCCATGAATCGCAGCACGCCAGGCCTCCCTGTCCATCACCAACTCCCGGAGTTCACTCAGACTTGCGTCCATTGAGTCAGTGATGCCATCCAGGCATCTCATCCTCTGTCGTCCCTTTCTCCTCCTGCCCCCAATCCCTCCCAGCATCAGAGTCTTTTCCAATGAGTCAACGCTTCTCATGAGGTGGCCAAAGTACTGGAGTTTCACCTTTACCATCATTCCTTCCAAAGAAATCCCAGGGCTGATCTAAAAGTTTATTGTGATCCACACAGTCAAACGCTTTGGCATAGTCAATAAAGCAGAAATAGATGTTTTTCTGGAACTCTCTTGCTTTTTGCATGATCCAGAGAATGTTGGCAATTTGATCTCTGGTTCCTCTGCCTTTTCTAAAACCAGCTTGAACATCTGGAAGTTCACAGTTCACATATTGCTGAAGCCTGGCTTGGAGAATTTTGAGCATTACTTTACTAGCATGTGAGATGAGTGCAATTGTGTGGTAGTTTGAGCATTCTTTGGCATGGCCTTTCTTTGGGATTGGAATGAAAACGGACCTTTTCCAGTCCTGTGGCCACTGCTGAGTTTTCCAAATGTGCTGGCATATTGAGTGCAGCACTTTCACAGCATCATCTTTCAGGATTTGAAATAGCTCCACTGGAATTCCATCACCTCCACTAGCTTTGTTCGTAGTGATGCTTTGGGGAGCTTGTGGCTTATTCTCAAAACTTGGTGAAGGATAATGAAGCCCTGATGGAAGAATCTGATTTTGGGGGAAATACCCAAGAATATCCATGTGTGCAGTGCTGTGGGGGTGTGGGCTGTCTGTCCTGGTCCCATCTCCTGGGGAGGCATCAGAGTGGGGTCTGATCCCCAATCATCCAGTCAGGTATTTGGCTACGCTGTTGGCTTTCAGCCATAAATGGATGGTCTTGGCCACCATTTGGTGGTAGCCTGTGGCTTGCTCTCTGGAACGTCTGAGTCTTTTGTATGGCAGAGGGGACACAGGACACCCAATGGTTTCCTTAATGATGCTGGCACCCACCCCACTCCTAAATTCCCTTCCATTGTGGAGCAGGCATGAGTCACTGAGGAGGAAGAACTAAAATCCTGTTATCAGCAGGTTCTAAGTCAGGAAGGTGTGATGGAAATCTAAAGCATTCCAAGGGTTGGGAGGACAGTCAAGATATCTCCATGAATTATGAGTTCAAATGTGCATTAACACGTCTCAGGTGACCACTAAATGAGAAGAGTGTGACTGTCACACAAGCGGAGAAACAAATGAAATCAGAGGGAGGAGGGTGCAGCTGAAACACAAAGGGAGAAATACAGAAAGTATAAAATTAACTGATAAAAATGAATACTTCTATTAACACTGCAAAGAAACCAATGTAAAATATGCTCTGAACTTAAAAGACTGAGACTGTCAGACTGTATTTTAAAATACTAGAATGAGAGGGATGTGGGTTCAGTCCCTGGTTGGGAAGTTGAGATCCCACATGCTGAGGGGCAACTGAGCCCATGCACCATAACTAAGGCCTGATGCAGTCAGAAACAGATAAATAAGTAAATATTAAAAATAATAAGATACAAGAACCATATATACTGATTCTAGGGACACATCTAAAATATAAAACTGACACTGGTAAAAAAGGGGTACAAGACAACTCCCCCCCCCAGAAGCTGGAGTCCCCATATTACTGTCAGGCTGTGGGCAGCAGTGAACACTGCAGACTGATGACAGAGTCAATGCACAGAGAACAGCCAGTAGTTCTACACGCGTATGCAACTCATAATTGCTTCAACACACATAAAATAACAAAGAACTACAAAGAAATTGACAAGTGCCTACTCAGAGCCGTCTCTCAGGGAGCTACTTCACAGAAACTAGTGGGCTAGAGGTCCTGAGGACCCAAGGTGTACAGGCAGGAGGGTAGTGAAGTGTCAGTGTTGGGAAGAGGATTGTGGACTATGCTGCTGTCCATTAGCTTCCTGGTTACCAAAACACTCCATTGATTTAACACCACAAATTAAAGCAAAGGCTTGAGCAAGGTCCACAAGTCCCATTTAATGGAAATGTGTCTTAAGTCTCTGTTGTTTAGTCACAAAGTTGTGCCCGACTCTTTGCTACCCTATGGACCTGTAACCTGCCAGGCTCCTCTGTCCATGGAATTTATCAGGCAAGAATACTGGAGTGGGTTGCATTTTCTTCTTTAGGGGATCTTCCAACCCAGGAATCAAACCTGTGTCTCCTTCATCTCTTGCATTGGCAAGCAGGTTCTTTACCACTGAGCCACCAGAGAAGCTCTGAGTCTCTGTTACTTTTTAACAATTCCCCCTCTATACTTTAAAAAAATTCTTTGCTATTCATTTTTGGCAAAAAAGGAGAGTCATTTTTGGCAAAAAAGAGTTGTCCTATAGGGGATTTGAATGACTGCATCCCTACTCTGCCTTTTAACACATTCCTCTGTCCCCTGTATTTTGTATCCTGGTAGTTACAACTAGAAGCTGGATTATATGAAGGTTGTTTCTAACACTGTATAGGTTGCTTGGTGTAGATGCTACTGTTTCACACCAGAAGGCACGTCATAGCTCACTCTTAGTAAAGTCAGGGTCATTCATGGATTCAGGGATCAGCTAGACTCACTTATTATCCTCATCAAATTCCACCCATAGACTTCAGCAACCATCATGATTGAGTATTTTTTCTACACCTATATTAGGTGCTGTATGTAATTTTCCTTCACCAACAATTTGTTTATCCTGACATTCAGGTCATATGGGAAAGGCAGACTGGGTGTGTGATTCTTTGTTTACCAAATTTTATTATTTATTCACTTGGCCCCTTCACACAGCTTGTGGGATCCTAGTCCCCAGTTCAGGGATTGAATCCAGGTTCCCTGCAGTGATAGCCCAGAGTCCTAACCACTGGACCATCAGGGAATTCACAATTTAGCAATTTTTAGAATGCTAGATTATTGTATTTTAAGTTCATGTATTTTATGTATTTGATGTGTTTCGATTCAGTACATCGTTTTTGATGCTGAAATTGTTGCGTTTTTGGCCAATCAGAACCCTTCACTTTGCTACTCTGAACTTCTGGGAGCAACTTTGTATCTTGCACCAATTGCCACGGACTCAATTTGTTTTACTTCCTTTCCCAAATCTATAAAGAGCCCCTTTAAAATTGATATCAGTTCTGAGAACTTGACTGTCCTAGATTTCAAACAAACTTTCCCCAGAGAATTTGTGTTTGCTGCTGCCAGGTGCCTCTGAGGATTTTCAACCTAGAACCAGAATATTTAACTAAATTTCCAACGGCGACGTCGGGGTGCGGGGGTGGGGCCCAGTTTGAAAGCTGTGGTCTGAACTCCTTTCTCCAAAGGGCCCAGGTCCGCTGGACACGGTGACACGGCCGCCTGTGGAAACCCGGGAGCCCCTAGGGGTCTCCACGCCCAGGCGCCCTCTGGCTGCTCTCGCTGAGGCCACGTTGCCAGTCCGTTCTTCCGACCCCGTGAAACCTCGCTCTGCGCTTGGCTTGAAATCCCTACCCCTTCTGCCAGCGCTGAGGGTGCGTAGGGCCTGGTCTCCCCCACGCTTACCTACCTGATACAGCCTCGAGGAACGCAAACCACACGTGATGGACACCGTACTAACTGGCCTCCACGCACTGGGTCTGACAGCGAAATTAAAATTAAAAATTATCCCCGGAATTCCCCAGTGGTTAGGACTGGGCGCTGTTGGGGCCCAGGTTCAATGTTGAATCCCTGGTCGGAGAACTGAGATTCCAAAAGCCGCCCAGCGGGGCAAGAAACAAAAAACTCAGTAGGTTAAACATAAAAACTTCCGTGACTCCCTTTGGCACCGGAACAAAGCCCAGGCCCTCCGATGGCTCCTAAGGGCCTGAGATCCTCCACCAGCGTCTCCGGCCTGCCAGACTCCCTTCCTGCTCTCATACTACCTGTCCACGCCCCCGATGTCCATGTCTGCCACCAGACTATCAGCCCTGTGGGCAGGACGGTGGCGTGGTCGTCTCCCTCTGCCCCTGCCAGTGCAACCAGCTGTGGAGTCCCGGTAGAGAACGACCAGCCTTGCAGGTTGGAAACTGGAAGCCATAATGAGTGGCCCCTGCGCTGGCCAGAAACGCTGGAGAGCGAAGCAGGCGGTGTCAGAGCGGAGAGTGGTGGAGGGAGTCACGCCTTTATTCATAATCCACTCACCAAACCCGCCTCCTGGACAGCCCCTTTCCCCGCCACCACCTGGCCTCACTAGCCCTCCTCGAGGTAGGTTCAGGCTCTCCCGGAGGCGGCTTCATCTGCAGCATAACGGTCGCCGTCTCCTTCGACTGGGAGAGGATAAGAGCCCGATCTGGGGACGAGCTTCCCAGAAAGGATGATGTTCTGTGAGGCGGCACGCAGTGAGGTCCGCGAAGAGAATCGAGAGTCCGGTCGGGACGGTGTCAAGGACGCGACCCCGGAGCCCGGGCCGTACGGGATCAGGGATGGGCCTCGGGAGCCTGGGCGCGACACGGACAAGGACTGGACCCTGGAGCCCACGTGCGATGGGTCGTGGGATGGGACTCGTAAACTGGCCTTCGAAGGGGCCAGAGACAGGACCCTGGAGCCAACACGCGATGGGACCAGTGACGGGACCCTGGGAACTGAGACCTTCGAGGGCAGGGACGGGGTCCAAGAATCCGCGCGGCATAAGACCTGAGACGGGTTCTGGGAGGCTGAGACTGATGGGACCCGGAAGGTCGCGCTCAGCGAGGTCTTGGAGGGAAAAGACTCGGGGTCAGAAGCAGCCGGCGATGGTTCCCAAAGCGGCGGGCCCTCGGGGCCTCGGCGCAGCCAGCCGTGCACGCGCGCCAGGTCGCGCGTGTCCTCATGCTCGCGCCGCAGCTGCTCGCGCTGCTCCAGCAACT
The DNA here is from genome assembly GCF_042477335.2 of Ovis canadensis. NCBI lineage: Eukaryota > Metazoa > Chordata > Mammalia > Artiodactyla > Bovidae > Ovis > Ovis canadensis. Next base: position 24,130,881 of record NC_091253.1, on the reverse strand, counting down.
GGCGCCGTGTGTCCTGCAACACCTGGGCCCGGCGGAGCAGCCGCAGCAGCTCCTGCCGCAGGCGACCATTGTCCACTCTGATGGCCTGGGTGTGTGCCAACAGCGCGCGCGCCGCCTCCCGCTCCGCGCGCCGCGCCAGCGACTGCACGCGCTGGCGCGCCTCGCGCTCAAACGCTGCCTTGTCCTCCAGGAAGCGCCGCTTCACGCGGTGGAGCAGCTGCGTGTGCTCCACACGCATATGCAGCAGCTCGCGCTCCAGCGCCCGGATCCGGGCCAGCTGCTCCAGCTGCAGCTCCTGCGGCCAGGGCGCGGGTCAGCGCCGGTCCGCGGCACGCACCCACCTCGCCCGGCCCCCGCCCGGCCCGCCCGTGGGCGCGCGCGCACTGGCCTTGTAGGGCTGCAGCTCCTGCACCTGCTGCGCCATCCGCGCCGCGCGCGCCTCCATCTCCAGCAGCTGAGCGCGCACCCCGTCCTCACGCCCGCGGTAGATCGACGCCAGCTCTGCGCGCTCCCAGTGGATCTGCGAAAGGTTCACGCGGTTCTGCTCTTCCAGCCTAACGATGGCGTTGGCGCTGCGCTGCGCGCGCGTGCTCGCGTAGCTCGCGTAGAGCCGGTTCTCCTCGCGCAGGCGCGGCGCCTCGCTGTCCAGGAAGTCGTTCTCCTGCAGCACTTGGTCGACGCGCTGCTTACAGGCGTCCAGTTCCTCAGAGAGCAGCTTGTGCTCACGCTGCAGGTACTGAGCGCGCTCCGACAGCGGTGGCTCGGCGCCCTCTCCCGCCGCGCCCCCCCGGCGCCCGGCGCCCTGTCCGCGCTTCTTCTTGGGCGCCATGAGTCTGGGCCCCCAGCCCGCTCCTCTAACTCAGCCCTGCCCCTACCCCAAGCCCGAATGTTCTGGCGAGGTTGGACGCGTCTCAGCGTCACGAAGCTGCGGGAGGCAGAATCAGGAGTTTGGGGTCATCAGGGGTCAGGGTATTGTCGCCAGCCTTTACTAGTGGGCTCCTTCCGGACCTTGGCTGTCAGTCGGGGTTCCTCCACCCTTAATAGTGTTGTCGGTCAGCCGGAACTGTCTCCATGGAAACAGAACTTAGTCGCCCTCCCCAACTCCAGTCGTGTTGCTTGCGCAGCACCTCCCACCCTCCGCCGCCACCGCCCCGCTTTCTCCATTGCCCCTAGCTCCCTCACTCGAAGTTGGTGCGTGATGGCCCGTGTGCCTGCCCTGCAGAGATCGGAGTCCAGACGGGCAGGACTTCGGCTTTCCCCGGAGGACTACACTGGGCTTGCTTCTGAATCTAGCAGACCCAGCAGCAGCCGGAGTAGACCCCACTCTCCACGTCCAGACAACCCTTTTGCAGCCCCTGCGCCAGTGGCCGCCATATGAGGAGGGTTTCGCCAAGTTCTTGGCCTCCCCCACCGCACCCTGCCACACACGAAATCTCCGTGTATCCTGTCAGTACAGAACGGTTCCTCACAACTTTTCATCACTCCGAGACCCAGTTTTCCTCGAAGCAGTTCGTGATTCCTTCCTCCCCTCTCTGGAGCCCTCTAGGAGTTAGGACTGCTGGGAAGGCCAACCCCATACGGAGGCCATCCCCTGGTCAGGAGAGCTTTTCTCTGGGATTTCCTCTCCTCAGCAGGCCCATGAGGCATCTGTTCAGCTCAACCCACCAACCTGCCCTTGGTCTTCCCAGCCGGCCGGAGTGGCTGGACAGGCTTCCCATCCTGTCTGATGCTTTTGACAGGTAACTTAAATCTCTACCCATTTCTGCCCTGCCTTCACATAGTTGGGTTTCTGTACCCCTGTGTCCACATAGGCTACCATAGGGACAGGTTCAAGAATTGATGACTTGTAATGTTGTGAGGAGCACAGTTTAGGAAACCACATGTGTAGGAAGGCTTGCCTTCAACAAGCCTTAGGAGATTGACTTCAGAGCCCAGCACTTTGCTCCAATGGCTGGACTTGCTCTAGTTAGTTACATGTGCACCAAAGGTGGGGCAGAGCTTCTTAAAATTAGGAACACACTTGAAGCATTGTCCTCCTTATAAAAATGTATTTTATAAGTTAAAATAAAGTGCTAAACTTTTAACAATGCAGAATTTCCACTATCTTCACGTTAAAAAATTTTAAAGAAATACTGACTCGTAAACTCCTAAAACAGCATCTTAGTGTTGGCCTTAAATGATCTGGGCTTCTTACAGAAAACTGGGGAAAACCTAAGTAGACCAGGGTAAGAATCAGCCATGACTCTGCAGTGGGGGCTTCACCACGCCCATTTGGTACCCCTTCTCCTCCAAGCCTGGCATTCCTGACCAGGGTCTCTCTACCTCCAGTGGCAGCCACCAACGCTCTCTATCGCATCACCCTGGGGCCTTGCCTGGGGCCACAGTCACCATTTGACTGATGGCAAAACAGACTGCAGAGCACATGGACCAAACCTTGTCTAACTCAATGAAACTATGAGCCATGCTGTGTAGGGCCACCCAAGATGGACAGGTCATGGTGGAGAGTTCTGACAAAACATGGTCCTCTGGAGAAGGGAATGGAAAACCACTTCAGTATTCTTGCCTTGAGGACCCCATGAACAGTAATGAAAAGGCAAAATGATAAAACACTGAACGATAAACTCCTCAGGATAGTAGGTATGCTACTGGAGAAGAGTGGAGAAATAACTCCAGAAAGAAGAGACGGAACCAAAAAGAAAACAATGCCCAGTTGTGGATGTGACTGGTGATGGAAGTAAAGTCTGATGCTGTAAAGAGCAATATTGCATAGGACCCTGGAATGTTAGGTCCACGAATCAAGGTAAATTGGAAGTGGTCAAACAGGAGATGGCAAGAGTGAAGACTGACATTTTAGGAATCAGTGAACTAAAATGGACTGGAATGGGTGAATTTAACTCAGATGACCATTATATCTACTACTGTGGGCAGGAATCACTTAGAAGAAATGAAGTAGCCCTCATAGTCAACAAAAGAATCCAAAATGCAGTACTTGGGTGCAATCTCAAAAATGACAGAATGATCTTTGTTTGTGTCCAAGGCAAACCATTCAATATTACAGCAATCCAAGTCTATGCCCCAACCATTAATGCTGAAGAAGCTGAAGTTGATCGGTTCTATGAAGACCTACAAGCGCTTCTAGAACTAACACCCCCAAAAGATGTCCTTTTCTTCATAGGAGACTAGGATGCAAAAGTAAGAAGTAAAGAGATACCTGGGGTAACAGGCAAGTTTTGCCTTGCAGTACAGAATGAAGCAGGGCTAAGGCTAACAGTTTTGCCAAGAGAACACACTGGTCATAGCAAACACCCTCTTCCAACAACACAAGAGAAGACTCTACAGATGGATATCACCAGATGGTCAATACCGAAATCAGACTGATTATATTCTTTGTAGCCAAAGAAGAAGCTCTATACAGTCAGCAAAAACAAGACCAGGAGCTGACTGTGGCTCAGATCATGAACTCCTTATTGCTAAATTCAGACTTAAGTTGAACAAAGTTGGGAAAACCACTAGACCAATCAGCTATGACCTAAATCAAATCCCTTACAATTATACAGTGGAAGTGACCAATAGATTCAAGGGATTAGATCTGATAAAGTGTCTGAAGAACTATGGATGGAGGTTCGTGACATTGTATAGGAGGCAGTGATCAAGACCATCCCCAAGAAAAAGAAATGCACAAAGGAAAAATGGTTGTCTAAGGAAGACTTATAAATAGCTGAGAAAAGAAGAGAAGTGAAAGGCAAAGGAGAAAAGGAAAGATATATCCATCTGAATGCAGACTTCCAAAGAATAGCAAGGAGAAATAAGAAAGCCTTCCTCAGTGATCAGTGCAAAGAAATAGAGGGAAACAATAGGTCGGGAAAGACTAGAGATTTCTTCAAGAAAATTAGAGATACCAAGGGAACATTTCATGCAAAGATGGGCACAACAAAGGACAGAAATGGTATGGATCTAACAGAAGCAGAAGATATTAAGAAGAGGTGACAAGAATACACAGAAGAACTGTACAAAAAAGAGCTTCACGACCCAGATAATCACGATGGTGTGATCATTCACCTAGAGCCAGACATCCTAGAATGTGAAGTCAAGTGGGCCTTAGGAAGCATCGCTCTGAACAAAGCTAGTGGTGATGGAATGCCAGTTGAGCTATTTCAAGTACGCAGAGATGATGCTGTGAAAGTGCTGCACTCAATATGCCAGCAAATTTGGAAAACTCAGCAGTGCCCACAGGACTGGAAAATGTCAGTTTTCATTCCAATCCCAAAGAAAGGCAATGACAAAGAATTTTCAAACTACCACACACTTGCAGTCATCTCACATGCTAGCAAAGTAATGCTCAGAATTCTCCAAATCAGGCTTCGACAGTACGTGAAAAGAGACCTTCCACATGTTCAAGCTGGATTTAGAAAAGGCAGAGGAAACAGCGATCAAATTGCCAACATCTGTTGGATCATCATAAAAGCAAGAGGGTTCCAGAAAAACATCTATTTCTGCTTTATTGACTAAGCCAAAGCCTTTGACTGTGTGGATCATAACAAACTGTGGAAAATTCTTCAAAAGATGGGAATACCAGACCACCTTACCTGCCTCCTGGGAAATCTGTATGCAGGTCAAGAAGCAGCAGTTAGAACTGGACATGGAAAAACGGACTGGTTCCAAACAGGGGAAGGAGTACATCAGGGCTGTATATTGTCACCCGGCTTATTTAACTTCTATGCAGAGGGCATCATGCAAAACGCTGGGCTGGATGAAGCACAAGCTGGAATCAAGATTGCTGGGAGAAATATCAATAACCTCAGATATGCAGATGACACCACCCTTATGGCAGAAAGCGAGGAAGAACTAAAGAACTTCTTGGTGAAAGTGAAAGAGGAGAGTGAAAAGGCTGGCTTAAAACTCAATTCAGAAAACGCAGATCATGGCATCCAGCCCCATCACTTCATGGCAAATAAATGGGGAAACAATGGAAACAATGATAGGCTTTATCTTTTGGGGGGCTCCAAAAATAACTGCAGATGATGACTGCAGCCATGAAATTAAAAGATGCTTACTCCTTGGAAGAAAAGCTATGACCAACCTAAACAGCATATCAAAAAGCAGAGACACCACTTTGCTGACAAAGGCCTGTATAGTCAAAGGTATGCTTTTTCCAGTCATGTATGGATGTGAGAGTTGGCCTATAAAGAAAGCTGAATGCAAAGAATTGATGCTTTTGAACTGTGGTGTTGGAGAAGACTCTTGAGAGTCCCTTGGACTGCAAGGAGATCCAACCAGTCCCTCCTAAAGGCGATCAGTCTTGACTATTCATTGTAAGGACGGATGCTGAAGCTGAAACTCCAGTACCCTGGCCATCTGATGCGAAGAACTGATTCATTGGAAAAGATCCCGACGCTGGGAAAGATTGAAGGTAGGCGGAGAAGGGGACAACAGAGGATGGATGGTTGGTTGGCATCACCAACTCAATGGACATGAGTTTGAGTAAGCTCCGGGAGTTGGTAATGGACAAGGAAGCCTGGCGTGCTGCAGTCCATGGGGTCACAAAGAGTCGGACACGACTGAGCAAGTGAACTGAACTGAACTGAAACAGATGGGCCGGTCCTCCGCGGTCTAGGATCCCTTGCCCTCCCAGGACACGCCGCACCGTCCTCCCTCCCGGGCTCCTGCCCCGCACACATCTGCGCGGGAGTGTCTAGGTAGACCTTGGCCTTTTAATTTCTGTTTCGAAGTGAAGCACCCGATGAGTAGAGGTTTTAATGTCGTCCGGGCCTCGCAGGTTTCTCGGCGATTTGTCGTCGCGTTAAAGCTCATAAACGCCTCTTTCCCGAAGAAGGGTGGCGAGCGTTTCCTCTTGCTGATTCTCAGGGTTCCTGGAGACTCGCTTCTTGCAGGCGCTGCAATTCCCGATGACGCAATCCCGACGGCCTCGAAGGCGGAGCCCCAGGGCACCCCCCCCCACCCCCACCCCATCCCCCGACTCCGGCCCCCGACCGGGTCCTGCGGCGATCTCGGGCAAAGCCCGCCCAATCCGGGATCGGCTCCCTCCCGGCTCCGCCCCACCCGCCCGGTCCGCCCCCTCCCAGCCGGAAGCGTCCACCTCGGCGCTGGCCGCTGAGCCGGCAGCCCGGACTGGACCTCGCCTCTGCCCCGTGGCAATTAGGGTCAGAATTGTCTCCTTGGCTTCCTCGGGCTCGCTCCGCGCCGAAGGCCACGGGGCCCGTGGGTGTTCCCAGGAGCGGCCCCTCTCCCGGGGAAGAGGGGAGTGCCGGGCCTGGAGGCGGGGCTGAGACGCCCTCACTGCAGACCTCAGGGGGCTTTCTCTAATTGTGTTGAGAAAGGGGTATCTAGGGTTCAGGTACCCCGCCGCCCACTGGAAACGGAACTCACCTCCAAGGGCCCAGATTCAAAGCCAAGTGTTAGTCCTGATCCATCTCCCCTCCCTTCGTGATGGCGTGGGGTCTCTGTCCTTCCAGGAGCCAAGACCCAGGCTGGGGAGCATCTGGAGGGGTCACTCACCTCTTAACTGGGACCCTGAGCTGGAAAGACACTGGTGGAAGGGGTGCTGGCAGTCTGCTCAACTTCCAAGGCCGCTCCCCTACCCTCGTCCCGGCGGGCTCTCCCAGAGCCCGCCCTGGACCCTGAAGGCCGCAGCACAGTGTCCCTTCCGGCTTGTTCCTAGGATACGGCTCTTTTCGCTGAGCCCCTGCCCCTACCCGGCCAGGCCACCAGAGGGCACACCTTCCTGACCTGGCTTGCTGTTCCTTCTGCCTCGGAGCCCTCCCTCCTGGCTCTAGAGAATTGGGGTGAGCGCCCCTTCTCTGGAGTACCAACGGGCTTGGGCTGTGTGTCTGACCCACGGGTAAGCACTTCCTGCTCCCATTTCACAGATGGAAAAACTGAGGCACAGAGTGAGGACTCCTGAAAACACTGGGTCTGTGACTTGGGCCTTAGTGGGCTCTTCCCACTGTGTGCCTCTCTGGCAGAGGTCAGACTAAGGGGGCCTGGCAGGAGGGATGCCCCAGCCCCACCCCGGTACCTTGTCCCTTGAGCAGAAGCACAGTACTGATGGCAGTCACCATGGTGAAGGGGAGGATGGGCAGGACCGCGAGAGAGATCCCGGAGAGCCTGTCTATCCAGTGCATCCTCTGGCTGAGGTCAAGCCCTGGAGACCCCGGACCTGGCTGTTCTCTCGTCCTGGGCAGGCCCCCAAGTCTGTCCTCTTCTGTAGATCCCCTTTTGGGGCTGCCTGCCACCCTGCCCTGCCCCACCCCCAACCTGAGCTGGCCCTGGGCTGGCCACTCAGGACCCTTCCTCAAGCGGCCTCCCCCGACAGCCAAGCACCTTGGAAGCGGTGCCAGACCCACACCAGGCTCACGGTCAGCCCCAGCTGGAAGGACAAGATCCAGACCACGATGTGGGTCAGCTCCCACAGCCGCGGCTGCCCCTGAAGGAAGTGCCCTTCCGCAGACATACGGAGCCGGGAGGGACAACGCTGCACCTCACCCAATTCCCAGGAGCCACACGGCGGGAGCCGGCAGGAGCCCTGGGTGTGCACACGTGTGTACGGAGCATGCAAGGGCGGGTCGGGGCCCTGTGGCGATGCTGCTGTGGTGACCCAGGGCCCTGACCTGCTCAGGGTCAGTGGGTCACAGCTTTGGGGAGAGGCCTCATTGGAGCCCAGGGCCTGTGGCTTTGTCCTTGGTCCCCGCTGAGTGGCCAGCCCAGGGAGCTGGGGCTCGGGGTATGATCCAGGTTGGTCTGCGCACCACCCCCAGGGGTGCTCACCTACCTCTGTTTGTGAGGAAGAGGATGACAAACAGAAGGATGCCCAAAGTCCAGAGCCCCGCGCAGGCTCCGATGGCAATGCCAGCACCCACCTCCACAGGCTGGTTCAGAGACACCCCTGAGAGACAGTCAGGAGGAGTGTCCCCTGTTTGAGTCTGGACACATGATCTAGAGACAAGTCCATCTACAACCCAAAGGTGCCCTCCTAGGACAGGCCCAGGCAGCTGCCTGGGTCCATAGCCCTTGCTGGGAGCGGGAGAGGAGAGCCCAGTTTGGAGCCCCAGGTGCTGGGGAGCACAGCAGGTCCTCCTGCTGCAGGCTCAGGGCTGCTCCGGGGACAGGATGGGCGGTGGGCTCCACCAGAATGTGGATGGGGACGAGCTGATATCTATTCAGACCTGGACACTGAGGGGCAGGAAGGGTGGGGCCCTGAACCTGGACTGTGACTCACAGGGAGGGGCAGGGCCCACACGGACTGTGACACTCTGCCGTCCGGGAGGCGGGCTCCCCGTGAGTCTGGTCTCCAGGGTGTTAGGGAGGCTGGTGACCATGAAGCAGGAACTTCAGGCCAAATCACCTCAACCTAGGGGTTTGACCGGCCATGTGCTCACTCCCCCCAACTGTGGGTTTCCTGGATGCGGCCCTCCAAACTGCACGTGATTTCCCCATGGGTCAGCTAAAAGTTCAATGCATGGTCCACTTTTTCTTGACTGCATAATAAATACCCTAAATCAATAATGCACTCAGAACAAACCTGAAGCTACAGCTGCACGCAATAAAACTGTCAACTGACACTTATGAGAAAATAAAAACTTGACAAAATTTATATCTGCAAGGCTATTTAAACAAGGGGGAAATGGACTGGGTGGAAATAATGGCCCCAAGAGAAAACACATAATAGCAGATTTTAAAAGAGCAAGTGGATGAGTCAAATGACCACTGAAAAACTGATTTAATAGTTAAGTGAATGTAATGAAGTTCACGCTGCAGAATTCTTTTTTGCTGAAATTCACTGATTTGGGGCTGCTTCTGCTTAATGGCCGTGTTCTTGGTGGGAGACCGGCAGGGCTGAGACTGCCTTTGGTGCGGGTTCCGGGGAGGAGGCAGGGAGGGAAGGAGGCAGGGAGAACAGGGGCTGGGCTGCCAGCCAGGAGCCAGCGGTGCGCACTGCCCTCCGCAGCTGTGTGGGGCTGCTCCACGCCCCACCCCTGGTCCTGCCTTGTTGGTGAGTTCACTAGGCTCCTGCGTCCACCTGCTCCTGCTGCCTGCCGCTGGGGGATGCCTGGCTGTGCCTCCTGCCCGGCTCACGGCCCCACTCCCCACCTCAGACCCTCTGCAGTGAGTCCAGCTCGCATCCCTTTCAGCCTGTCCAGGTGGTTGTCAGTCCTTCTTTTCCTGCTCTTCTCTGTCCTTGTAGGCACAGAGCTTTTCACTTTGTTTATTATTGATTATATCTGGGGAATATTCCCACTCATTCAGTGAATTTTCAATTTCATCTAAGTTATCAAGTGTCTTGGTGGGAGGTTGTTGACAATAAACCCTTATTTTCTGGTCAATGCTTGTAGGATTTGGTAGGAATATAGTCTTTCACTCCTGATACTAGTAATTCCTCTTTTAGTTCTTGAATTGCATCTTTATTTTGTATGATCTGTATCCGCTTTCTTGAGTATAAGATGTCAATAATATGAAAACATTTTTAATATAATAGAACATTTAATTGCATCCCTTTCCCATCAATGCCCAAGTCATTTAACGATTTATGTCAGCCATTTCCATTGGCAGGGGGCTTTTCCACTAAAGGCCCCTGTGGTTTCCCGAGACCATGTTTCTCACCAGATTCAGTTCATTTCCAGCCTGAAGAGTTACCATGTCTGTTTGGCAGCCCTGAACTTGCTCTTCTAATTTTTTAGCACTGAGTTCTGCTTTAACCATAGCCAGCTTCTCATTTGTAACCTGTTGTATATGCTTTCTGCGTGTTATTCAATCAGTCGTGTCCGACTCTTTGTGACCCAAGAGACTGTAGCCCGCCAGGCTCTTCTCTGCCCATGGGATTCTCCAGGCAAGAATACTGGAGTGGGTTGCCATTTTCTTCTCCAGGGGATCTTCCTGACCCAGGGATTGAACCTGAGTCTCCTGCACTGCAGGCAGATTCTTTACCATTTGAGCCTCCAGGGAAACCATGCTTTCTATATGCTGCACTTTTAGGGATTGGTTCAAGAACTCTAGATTGGCTTTGTTCCCCTTTAAGTACATTAATGATGTCATTGCTTTTTCTTCTGGCTTGAATTTTTTTTTCGGATAAAAACTCTACAGTCATGCTTATTTTTTTGTTCCTCTGTATGTAAATTTCTTTGGTTATTTTAAAAATTGTTTCTCTATCACTACTTTTCAGCAATTTAGTTATGAATTCTTTGTGTTTTTCCTAGTTGGACTTCATTTAATTTCCTGAATCTAGCATTTTTTCTTTAAATTTGCAAAAATTTCAGCCATTACTTTCTCAAACATATGTATTGCATGCCCCTTTTGGTTGACACTATCCCACTATCTTTTTTTTCCCCCTCTGTGGTTTCAGTTTGGGTAGCTGTGTCTTTGAATTCACTGGTCATTTTTTTCTACTATATTCATGTTTTCTCTATATCCAGGAGCATATTTATAATAGCTTTTAAAAAGTGCATCCATACTCAGTCATGTCCAACTGTTTTCTGACCCCATGGACTGTAGTCTGACAGACTCTTCTGTCCATGGAATTCTCCAAGCAAGAATACTGGAGTGGGTTGCCATTCCTTTTTCCAGGGGATCTTCCCAACCCAGGGATCAAACCCAGACCTCCTGCATTACAGGCAGATTCTTTACCAACTGAGCCACCAGGGAAGCCCTCCTGTGTTTATCGAGTTACATATTCTGAGTATTTCCTTCAAGTGAAAATCATTAAATATGTGACCTTCTGTATCTGACTTATTTCACTTAGCGCTGTGTTTCCACATTGTAGCATATACCATTACTTAAATCCTTTTTATGGATGAATTATATTCCATTGTCTGTATAGATATAATTTTCTTCATCCACTCATCAGTTGCTGGATATTTGGGTTGTTTCTACCTTTTGGCTTTTGTGACTAGTTGCAAAAACTCATGTACAAGTATTTGTTTGAATATCTGTTTTCAATTATTTTGGATATATACTCAGAGGTTTCTCAGGTGGTGCAATGGTAAAGAATCTGCCTGCCAATGCAGGAGATGCAAGAGAGGTTGGTTCAATCCCTGGGTCAGGAAGATCCCCTGCAGTAGGAAATGGCAACCCACTCTGGTGTTCTTGCCTGGAAAATTCCATGGATAGAGGAGCCTGGCAAGCTAAGAATTGGACATGACTGAGCAACTGAGCATGCAGGCACACACTTATACCCAGAAGTGGAACTGCTGGATCATATGGGAATTCTATCTTTAACTTACTGAGGAATTGCCAAACAGTTTTCCACAGTAACTGCACTGTTCTACATCCCACCAGCACCTTATGAGAGTTCTGATTTTTCTCCATCCTTGCCAAGACTTCTTTTGTTTCATTTTGCAGTCACCCCACGTGTCATGACTGCGTTTCCCTGATAGTTAATGGTGTTGAGCGTCTTTCCCTGTGGTGCTGCCCATTGGTACATTTTCTTTGAAGATGGGTCTATTCAAGTCTTTGTCCATAGTTTTCTGGTTTGGTTTTGTTTAAATTGTATTTATCTGTCTTTGACTGTGCTGGGTCTTCATTGCTGCATGAGGGCTTTCTCTAGTCGCAGACAGCGGGGGACTCTCTCGCTGCAGTGAGTTCTTTTGTTGTGGAGCACTTCAGTAGTTGCGGTTCCTGGGCTCCCTGAGCTCGGGCTCACTAGTTGTAGCACTCAGACTTGGTTTCTCCAAGGCATGTGGGATCTTCCCAGACCAGGGATCAAACCCATGTCTCCTGCATTTGCAAGCAGATTCTTTACCACCAAGCCACCAGGGAAGCCCCTGTCCATAATTTTAATTGGGTAAGTCTAATAACTATTTATTGGGTGCTGGGTATTGTGAATTTTATGCTACTGAGTATTGTTTGTTCCTGTTTCCCTTTAAAGAGTATTGACATCCTTGGCAGCCTGTTAAACTAAACAGCCTGTGTCATCTTGTTCCCTTTGAGGCTTGCTCACCACACTCACGATGGGTGCAGAATAGCCTTTAGTCGAGAGCTAGTTCAGTCGCTTCACTGAGGCCATGAACCGCCTGGGGTTTCTCCTGAATGTTCTGATGTCCCCCCTGGCTGCTCAGCATTGAAGATGTCCTCTGCCCATATGAAATCTGGACTGTTCACCTTACCTCCCACCCCCACCCCTCTTGTTCTGTGCTTGGACTCTTGGAAATTTCTCCATCTTCGCCCTGACATGGCGCTCAGCAAGAGAACTAAGAGGCGCTCATCTGGTCTGTTTTGCTGAGAGCACCGTCCTGCGGCGCTGGCTGTCCAGTGTTTGTAGGCACTTGGTTCACATACTTGTCCAGTTTCCTAACTCTTCATCAGTGAAGAGCATGGACAGTCCAGTCACTCCCTCACGACCAAAATAAAAGTCTCATCTCTTTCTTGTTTCTTTTTCTCATGTTTATCTCCTTCCCCCTCCAACTTTATATCGAGATACAGCTGAAGTATAATAAACTGTGCATACTTGAATTGTACAGTTTCAACTGTTTTGACATATGGGTTAAATGTCTGAAACCATCACCAGGCTTGAAGATTTCTATCACCTCCTAAAGTTTTCTTGTACCACTTGCAATGCATCTCTCCCTCCACTCTATCACAAGGCTATCAGTGATCTGTAGTTGGCGTTCTCTAGAATTTCGTACAGATGGCACCATACAGTTCTCTTTGAGAGAAGGTCTGGCTTCTTTAATTAACATAATGATTTTGAGCTTCATCCACGTCGTGTGTATCAATAGTTGTCCTTTTTTGTTTTTTCTGCGTAATATTCCACTGTGTGGTTATACCACTTTTTGTTTATCTATTCCTGTTTCAAATGCTGGAAGCCACATTCGAGTTGTTTACAGTTTGGGGCTGTTACAAATAAAGCTATGTACGTGGGTGTGTAACTCGACACATGTTTTCATTTCTCTTGGGTGACTACCACGGGAAGATGCCCGAGTCACGCTAAATTTAAGTTAAACATTTTAAGAAACGACCAAATATTTTCCCAAAGTCGCTATAGCATTTTATACGTTGGGGATGCCACGGCCCCTGCCCCCCAAATACCTCCGGAGAGGAGGGCTACGAGTGATACTTTACCCTTTGGTACCGCCTTAGCAAGCCCGGAAGAAGGCAGAGAGGGAGGCCCGGCCGTGGGCACCGCACGTGCAAAGGCCCGGGGTGGGCAGAAGGCTCCCTGGGCGCAGGTGCGGCGAGGGGGCGGAGAGGGGCACCTCCTCCGGTTCGGCCGGGCGGGAGGCGGGGGGCGGGCCCCGAGGCGGGGCTGCGGGGAGGGGCTCCTCGGCGGCCCCGGATGGGGCGGGGTTTGGACGGCAGACTGCGCTCCGTCGGTTCCCAAGGCAACCGGGTTCAACAGTTGGAGCCCCGCGGTTGTCTGGAGGCTTCCTGGTTCCCGCTTGCCGACATGTGCACCGCAGAGGTGGACCGTCACGTCGCCCAGCGATACCTGCTCAAGCGGCGGCTCGGAAAGGGGGTGAGCTCGAGAGGCGCCCGGGGGTCCGCGGGACCTGCAGGACGTGGGTAGGGCCAGTCAGGGGACTGTGGCCGTCCACGCTGCAGGTACTCCTGCGCTGGGGTCCTGCCTCCTCCATGAGCTGCAGGTGTGTCCCGTTTCCGACAACAGGGCGCCCTACTCGCAGGGAACTTGTCCCGTGGCTCTGGGAGGCAGCTGAGAGCTGGGCCCCCCAAGGTCTCAGGTCTGATCCTAGAGCCCCCCGGCCCCCGCTGTCCCCACCACCGCCTCAGGCTCCCGGCTGCCTCTCCCGGTGCCCACAGTGTGACACAGGCACCGAGGGCGGGCAGATGCCTGCCCAAGAAGGGCCTGAGCCAGTGAGTAAGGTGGGCATGGAGTGCTGACCAGAGCCCCGTGAGAGCCCGCGTGTGTTTGTGACTGTGGGCGTGGGAGGGCAGGTGGGACTGTGTGAGAGTACATGTGTCACGTTGGATCACAGGGTGTGTGCAAGTGTGAGACACAGAGCAGAGAGAGTTGCAGGTAGTGCGAGCAGTCGTGCAAAAGCCCTGGGGCAAGGACATGCCGAGCTGGTGGGAAGGAGCAGAGCTGATGTAACTGGACAGGAGACTAGGGGGACGGTCTGGGGAACTGCAAGGACTTCAGCTCCTGCTGTGAGTGTCACGGGGAGAGGAGCAGCCTTTGGCACCACTTTACAAGGCCAGGCTGCCTGCTCGGCTAAGGATGCCGTGTGGGAGTGAGTGGGGGAGAGAATTTAAGAGGTCAGGGCAGTGATAGGGCTGGAGGTGGGAGAGGCTCGGAGCAGGATGGAGGGGGAGAGGGGAGAGGAGGTCTTCAGATTCTGATGAATTCTGAAGTTGGAGCCAACAGGATCTGTGGACAGGCTGGATGGGGTACACAAGAGTGGGATCAGGATGCCTGCAAAGGTGAAAGTCTGTCAGAGAAGGGACTTACCCAGGAGCTCCCTCCCGTTCCTCCCCAGAGGCCCCTCTCTTGCCTCTAACCCCCATTGCTTCCCATCAGCCTCCTCTGGAGGCCTGCAGCTTTGGGGTTCCCCTTTCTGGAAGCAGAGTGGGAAGGAGGAGGCTCGTGTCTGAAGGAGGCAGTCTGGCGGGGCTCTGTGCCCTGCAGGCTGACCACCGTCCTCCTCAGGCCTATGGCATTGTGTGGAAGGCAGTGGATCGGAGGACTGGCGAGGTCGTGGCCATCAAGAAAATCTTTGATGCCTTCAAGGATAAGACAGATGCCCAGGTAAGTGAGTGGGGAAGCGAGCGGTGTGGGAAAGGATGAGGCAGGGCTGGGGGGTGGCCCCCCGCTGCCTTGTGTCGGAAAGGTGCAACTGGAAACCCAATCACAGCAGGTTTCTGCATTTTTCAGAGCACCGCCCCCTGCAAACCCAGGGTCCAGCAGGTGTGCGGGCACTGAGTGTCTGTCCCTTCGCATCCTCTCCGGACAGGGGCTTCCTTCTTGCTCCACACCCACACTCGTGTTTCTGTCTCCTTCCAGCGGACGTTCCGGGAAATCATGCTTCTCCAGGTGAGTGGCCAGGCCATCTACCTGCTGCTCCAGGTACTGTTTCTCCAAAGAAGGGGAAGCCTGGGCCCTGGCCCCCAGGGCACAGCCCCCTGCTCTTTCCCCAGGAATTTGGGGACCATCCCAACATCGTCCGCCTCCTGGATGTGATCCCGGCAGAGAACAACAGGGACATTTACCTGGTGTTTGAGTCTATGGGTGAGTGAGGCCTCCCTCAGACACCAGTCCCCCTTTGTCCAGGCCCAGGACCGCCCCCGCCCACCCACACCCCAGTGTTTCCCTAAGTGGCCAGTGTGCTCAGCCTGAGCAGAGTCCCTTGGAGCTGGAGAGTGTCAGCCCCCAAGGCCTGGTGGTGAATACCTTGACCCCTGCCTCTGCGAGGTTTTGCAGCTACGTGTCCTTTTTTCCTGCTCATTTGATAAAACAAAGGCATCATGAAATAAAGTATAAAAACAATTCCACAAACTTTGTTTGCTGTGCTGACAAAGACGGTGGGCAGGTTTGAGAGGTGGGCAGGGGCTCCCGGGCAGCGCTCGTGCCCAACACGTGCTGGTGAGGCCCGGGTCTCTGGGGGCTGAGGAGTCCCCGCAGGGGTGCAGAGTGGGCTCTCCTGGCCCACCCTCCCAAGGCCCGCCAGCCTGACCCACAGGCCTCCCCAGACACCGACCTGAATGCCGTCATCTGCAAAGGCACGCTGCTGAAGGACATCCACAAGCGCTACATCTTCTACCAGCTGCTGCGGGCCACCAAGTTCATTCACTCAGGGCGGGTCATCCACCGGGACCAGAAGGTACCACCCACACCTGTCTGCTGAGCTCCACTGCCCAGCCGGTGCCGCAGCAGTGCACCAGGTCCTCGAGCCCGAGCCTGGTCAGCCCGCAGCCTGCCTTTTCACCCCCAGCCATCCAATGTTCTCCTGAACGCCAGCTGTTTGGTGAAGCTCTGTGACTTTGGCCTGGCTCGCCCCCTCAGCGGCCTCCCTGAGGTGCCCGAGGGCCGTGCCCTGACGGAGTATGTGGCCACGAGATGGTACCGGGCTCCAGAGATGTTGCTGTCTTCCAGCTGGTAACACTGAGCGACCTGCCCTCATCCTGCCCCACCTCCCCCTGCAAGGTCAGGGCCCCTGTGCCCCCCTGCTCAGCCAGGGCCCTCAGCCTTCTTGCCCCTGAGTCCCAGAACCCACTTGTAGTCCCTCCTCCCACCTGCGCCTCGGCCTCTAGGGTTCCCCCTCCAGCTCCACACCCCCCCTGCACCAGGTACACCCCCGGGGTGGACATGTGGAGTCTGGGCTGCATTCTGGGGGAGATGCTGCGGGGGCGGCCCTTGTTCCCTGGCACGTCCACCCTCCACCAGCTGGAGCTCATCCTGGAGGCCATCCTGCCACCATCCAAGGAGGGTGAGCGTGTGGGCAGGCAGCTGCTGGCACACAGCTGTGGGGGGATGGCACCTCATGGACAAGGACTGCATGGGAGGACAGCGGGGAGGGGATGGGGCTGGGAATGGCAGGGAGGTGGGATAAGCAGGGTCCAGAGGCCTTGGCAAGCCTGGAGGGGGCAAGCTGTGCAGGGTGGGCCCAGGGGAGGGCTGCTGGGGGTTTCTGCCAGGGACATGGGGCCCACGAGGGTCAGGCAGTGCCCATCAAGGGTCCACCCGGGGCGGGACAACAGCACGAGCTCTGTGGAGGGGCGACAGGCAGCTCCACACTGTGCTGCCAGGGCCCGGACAGGGCGCTAGAGAAGCGATGGGTGGAGGCGGCTGGAGGGGCAGCCCGCAGTGGTCCTTCCTCCCTGGGGGGTGGCGGTGTGAGGGCAGCGTGGGGAGCCCTGTTCTCTCCCCATTATGCTCTGGCGGAGAGGGCAAGGCGCTCCCCATGGAGGTGGGGGGTACATGCGTGCACGCGAGAGCACGCGGCATGTGGAGGAGGCAGGCGTGTAAGGACAGGCACACGTATGAGTGTACTAGTGGTGGTGTGCGACCTGGTTTTTGGGGTTTGAGCCCTGCCAGAGAGCCGAGGCCCTGCAGAGGAGGTTGCTCCGCAGGCCAGAAGCAGTGGCTGACCACCTTCCTGACTCCTGAGCACACTGCCTTCTGCCCTTGCTCCCAGACCTCCTGGCGCTCAGCTCTGGTTGCAACATCTCAGTTCTGCAGCACCTGGGGTCCCGGTGAGTGCGGGGGCTTCAGGGGGCCCCAGCGTGCTCCCTGCAGCCTTCAGGGCCAGCGAGTGTCAGCTCCGTGGGCCCTGCCCTCCTGACCACGATCCGGAACCAGGAAACTGTTGGTCAGCCTGAAATGAGGAGACCAGGGTGGGCCCCGCTGGCGCTGGGAGAATGGCCTCAGAGATCAGGGGTCTGACGACTTTCCCCAGTGCCTGAGGGTGATGCAGGGGGCAGAAAACCAGGGGATGGGTGGAAGTTGAAACCCTAGCAAGGGGCATAGATGTGGATGGGGGCCAGACCCTGGAGGCCCTGACGAGCTGGCCTCCCGCAGGCCCAGGCAGACACTAGATGCTCTCCTGCCCCCCGACACTCCTCCAGATGCCCTGGACCTCCTCTCGAGACTCCTGGTGTTTGCCCCCCACAAGCGGCTCAGCGCAGCCCAGGCCCTGCAACACCCCTACGTGCAGAGGTAGTGGCTGGGGGTGGCGCGGGGCTGTAAAGCTCCGAGGGGCTCTCCCGAGGCAGCCTGGCCCCACCACCCCAGCACCCGCCTGGCTGGCTCCCCACAGGTTCCACTGCCCGGCCCGTGAGTGGACACTGGGCGGGGACGTGCGGCTCCCGGTGCAGGAAGGAGCCCAGCTCTCAGCCGCCGAGTATCGCCGCCGCCTCCATCAGGTGCTCGGAGACGCCGCCCGAGTCATTCGGGCCCAGAGGCCTCCGCTGCGCAGCGACCCCGCCCCCACTCCCACCGCCCTCTGAGCGCCCCTCTGCTCTCGCAGATGATCTTGGAGCGCAGGGGCCACGGCTGCTTCCCGAAGGAGACGGGTCTGGGGGGCGGCTCCCCGACCCCCGAGCCGGAGGCCCAGCTGCCCTCGGACTCGCCCGCGTTGAACCCCGGACGCCGGCCTCGGAATAACCCCGGCCACGGCCCCGTGCACGGTGCGTGGTCTGGCGGCCGATGTGTGGGGCCACCAACCGCCAGCAACGCCGGACTCCTGACCGCGGGGTTTGGTCTCCCGACCCCACAGACGCCCCCGGCGGAGCCGAGGACCCTCCCAAGCAGAACTCAGCCCCCCTGCACCAGCCTCCGCCCCCAGGAGGTTCTGGGAGAGGGGCGAGGCCCGGCGGGGCGACGTCATCCTCGTGGGTAGGTCGTGGTGTGGGCGCGGCAGGACCGCTCCCGCTGCTCCTTTACGAGGGCGCCGGTGACGCTGCCACTCGCTCCTCCCCAGGTGAAGCCCAGCGTGAGGGAGGCCGCACCCTCCTTGATCTCGCAGGCCGCCGCCCAGGTGGCCGTCCGGGCCCTGATCCGGAGTGACCGGAACCCAGGCCGCGGTGCGAACGCGCCCGGCGCGCCACGGGTGAGCCCGCGCGCCACGGGTGAGCCCGCGCGCCCCGCTCCCCGCCCCGCCGCCCCCTACTTCCCCTCCTCCCCGCGCCGGGCGCTCCCTCCACGGTCCTCGATCCTCGTCTGTGTGCAGGTTCCTCCTAGACCTCCCGGAGCTGCCCGGCCCGGTCGGAGGATGTTCGGGGCCTCGGCCGCGCAGGGGACCCAGGGGGCCGCGCGGGCCGCGCTGGGGGGCTACTCCCAAGCCTACGGGACCGTCTGCCTCTCGGCGCTGGGCTGCCTGCCCCTCCTCCCAGGACCTCGCGCCTGAGCTGCCCTGCAGGTCTTCAAGCGGACCTCCCCGGCGCCCAGCCCCGTGCCTCTCCCCCAGTCCCTAGGTTGCCCCTCCTCTGACAGGTTCCAGGGCCCAAGCCCCCAGTGCTCTCCACCTACCTTTTCCCCAAAGCACCCTCTCCTGGCCACATTTGAGTCCCAGAGCTTCTCCTGGTCTCTCTGGGGGACTCGCCCAGGTTCACACCCCAACCTCCATCACTTCCTCCAATAAAGTTCTGTCTCCCACCTGCCTGGCCATCTGTCATCCTCAGCCAGGGTCTGCCAGCGAGGCTGCACCAAACCTTTTCCCTTCTGGAGGACAGAGCTCTTGAGACGCCTCCAGCGTGCCGTATGCTGTCATCCGGGCTCCTGTCTGCTCAGCGTCCAGTGCTTTCTCTCTAGCTTAAGGCTGCTTGGGGGTTGCCCTGGGGTCACCTCTGTCCACAGCATCCAGGGCCTGCCTGGTGCCTGAGCACCTCAGGTCCCAGCTGGGGGTGCTGCAGGAGTGAGGCAGTCCCCACGGTGGTCCTGCCGGGGAGGGTCCTGTTCAGTGCATCTGTTGCCGGGCTGCAAGCCACCGTGTGACCACACTTGTGGCCCTGAGCCACAGCAGGAAAGGGGAGAACATGGGACAGTGCCCCTGACTGCAGTCAGCCACGCCCCACCAACACGGTGACAGGCGCTCGGTTTGTCTCCAGATCTTGGCTGGGGAAGGGGAGAGCAGCTGTGAATGTCTTGTGGGGTTCAAGGCTTCCTCCTCTGGTATCATCAGGCAAAGTGCCCAGTGTGAGCCCAGACTGAGGGTGTGGGACTGAGGAGTGGGAGCGTCCCAGCCAGCACTGAGGTACCTTCTGGTTCCACGCACACCTCACATTGCACCCACCCTGGGCAGTGGTCAGGACACAGGGAGTCCACTTTCCGGTGCCTGGTTGGAGGTGTTTCTGGCCCAAGGGCTTTTCAGCCAGGAGCAGGCGGTTTCGCCCTACTGTGGAAGACATCAGCTGCTGCAGGGGAGGGCGAGGTATGGATCAAGGAGAGCTGGGCAGGGCGTGACCTAGACCTGGCAGCTACAGGAGAGACTCAGAAGGCAGAACAGGGCTTGGGGAAGGCCAGGGAGGGACCATGGTTCTGGCTTGGAGGTGAGCCAGTCACGAGATGGGGCTGCCTGAAGGGGCAGCTTTTTGTATTTTTAGAGCCTGAGGTATAGCAAGCAATGAATACGGAGGACCCATAGGGCTGAGGAATGAACGCCACTGCCCAGAAAGGGGCAGGGCACCCAAGAAGTCCAGCCCTGAGTGCAGAGGTGGTGCTGGAAGACTGGAGGGTCTGGGAGACCCAGACAACTGGACAAATGGCTGCTTGGCACCCTGGCCAAGGGCAGCCCCAGGTTGATGGGAACTTTGAGACGAGGTTAGGAAGTATCCGCTGGGCTTGGCAACCAGGGGTGTGCCAATGGGCTGTGCCTACACAGAGAGCAGGTGAAATGAGGCCTGTCACAGGAAGTGGCTGAGAGGTGGAAGGGGTTTGTGGTGGTTAGAAGATGCGGGTAGAGGTGGTGGCAGTATAGATGGGGAGGGGTCTTTAATCCACCCCACAGGGATGGATGGTGGTGTCCAGAGAGAAACCTGAGACATTAATAGGGCTAAAGGCTGCAAAATATAACTGGGTGGTGGTATGTATGTGTATTTGCGAACACAGCAGAATATTTCATGTGTTGTGTTTTTTTATTAACACCAAAATGTGCAGAATCACATTGAGGTGAGGTCTTATTGAGCATGATGTGGAGGACGCAGACAGGAGGGTCCGAGGGCCGAGGGCCTCTCTCTGGGCAGAACCTCCACTTCCTGAGGGGGCTCTCCATTAGCGATAGGCCCAGCCCGGTCTGCTCAGAACAGCTGCACAGCAGGCCAGGCCAAACCAAACGTGTCAGCAAGCACAACGAGGACCAGAGACCCTCCGGCTCATCCTGCTCCCTGGCGGCCTTTTCCATTCGAACCAAAGTCTCTGCTATCACCCCACCTGGGTGGTGGCTTTGGTGACGAGACCATGGGCCACCAGGGCACAGGGGTTCAGTCAGGACTGAGGCCATACCCGGCAGTCCCCAAAGAGCAATTAGGATTTCCTATACTTAAAAAAAAAACTATTTAAAAAGAAATAGCACAAACACTAATTTAACAATACCAGCACCTATGGTGAGGGCAGGGGCGGCTTTTGAAGCATTTGGTGCCGAAATGAATCATTCCAGATCAGTTACTGTCTGGAGGTGGGAAAAAAAAAGATACAAGAAAGCTACATGGGGAAGCTCGGACAGATTTTTGGGGGGCTGGTGACAAAGGGGAAAGGATGCACAAGAGGGCAGAGTCTGGGTCTGCTGGGCACCTGCGGGAAGGACCACTTAGATGAGGGACTGAGGCTCAGAGGTCCCACGTCAGGGGCACTGAGACCCATCAGAGCAGTGTGCCAGGGCTTAGGGGCCATCACACGCCATCCTCTGCCCTCACAGAACAAGGCTCCACATCCAGCCCCTCTCTGAGGTGTGACTGTGGATGCACCTGTGAACACGCCGTCTGCCAGGAACGATTTGTGAGGCCAGGGCCTCCCATCATCCACTGGACTTGTTGTGCCACAAAGCCCAGGGTTCTCGCCCTTGCAGGGTGCTCACCGGGGCCCTGCAGGAGTGGCAGCCACACCTGGTTCAGTTCTCACCAGGGCGGCCCCACCCCCACTGAAGGGTTGGGGACCAGGGAAGGGGCCCAGAGGGAGGGAAGGAGGAATGCGCTGGGGAAAGGGCAGGAAGTGAGCCCTAAGACCTCAGACGCAGGTGTGGAAACAGGCCCTGAGAAGACGGGAGGCCTGGGGAGGAGGGGACTGCCAGGCAGTGGACAAGGGCAGCACAGTCAGGCCACGAGGAGAGGGGACCCCTGAGACACGGAAGCCCTGAGATGCACGGACCCCAGAGTATGGGGGCCTAAGGCACAGAGAGATGGGGGAGACAGATGCCTAAGAAGGGGGAGGCTAAGGGTTCAGAGGCAGAGGTGTGCAGGGCCAGAGCTGGGGTGGTAAGTCAGTGGGCAGCTGGGGCTGAAGCTCTAAGGGAGGAGAGACCCAGGGGCACGAGGCCAGGAGGGCTGCCGGCTGAGCCTCAAGTGGAGCAGACTCTGGCTGGCTCAGCTGGCTCCCTGGGCTTTGGCTGAGGGCCAAGTGTTCTGCCCGACGGTGATGCAGGCACCTCGGCCTGGGCTGGAAGGCCAGGTGACTCACTTCTTGCTTTTGAATGTACCCAGGATCTTGGGCATGAACTTGCCCACCTTGCTGTCCCTGGCATCCTCCTCAGCAGGGCCCTCCGTGGCCCCGAGAGCCCCCGGCTCCTCCTTTTTGCAGAAGACCTCAAAGCGGCTGTAGACACGCTTCTCTTTGCGCATGCTCTCCATGCGGCGCAGGAGCCGGTCGCGTTCCTCCAAGCTGGCAGGCAGCGTGCGGCTCAGCCGGCCTTGGGTCCCCAGGCTGTCCGAGCGGAAGATGGCTGAGCACTTGTCCTTGTCGGACATGTCAGGGGCCAGGACGCCAGCCGCTGGCGAGTGACCCAGCTCTGGGCTGCTGTGGGCCGGGGTTGGGCCCGGGGCGGGGACTCCACGATGCTTCTGGCCGTGGGCGCTGATCTGCTCCAGAATGGCTTTCGTGTCGTCCCGCAGGTTGCTGCTGTACAAGGCATTGGCTGTGGCTGAAACCACACGCGCCCGCGGGCCCCGCTCCTCTGCAGCCGCCTCGGTGCTGTCAACTCGACCTAGGGACGGCCGCTGGGGGCTCTCAGGCTGCCCATTCTCCTGCGGCGTCGGAAAGCTGCCTTCATCCTCTGCCCGCCGCTCACCCTTGGGGCTCAGCAGCTGCCGCAGTCGCACAGAGCCTTTGCGCAGGACCTCCATGGGGCCACCAACCGCCTCCTCTGTGGGCCCGGGCTTCAGAGACTCCCCAGAGAAGGGAAGGGTGAGGCTGCCCCTGCGCTCAGGCACAGGGGGCACAGGGCTGCCCCTGCGCTCTGGAACAGGAGGCACCGGGCTACCCCTGCGCTCAGGATAGGCAGAAGTGGGGCTCCCCTTCTGCTCAGTAAATCCAGCGGTGGGGCTGCCTCTGCGGGTGGGAAACCCAGGAGTGGGACTCCCCTTGAGCTCCGGGTAGGCTGAGGTGGGGCTCCCTTTTGGCTCAGACTGGTACCCCCCAGGCCCCTCTGGTGGGGGGCTGTCCCGCCCTTGCGGGGAGGTGGAGTGGTCCTGGGTGGACAGGAAGCGGGAGGGCAGCCGGTCCGTGCCACTGCTGCCCCGGCCCAGCGTGTCCAGCAGCTGGGTTGCAGCGAGAGTGGCAGCTCCAGGCTGTCGCTCCGCCTCCTGGTGCAGCTGCTGTGCGAAGGACTCACGCAGGTCCAGCAGGCAGCTCTCCAGGCTGCGGCGCTCGCTCCCACCGCCGCCGCCGGGCACAGACACCTCCTCCTTCCACGCCTGGGACACGACAGCCTTGCTATGGCTCGCGACTGTGACAGCTGTCCCCCCGCCTCCAGGGTCTCGAGAGGGGCCCTTGTACTTCTCCAGGAGCTCGGCCACCTTAGTGGAGGCAGCAGAGCGCACGGCTTCATTGCCGGGCCCCAGCATCTCGCTGATCGTCTGCTCCTTGTGCAGCAGCTGCACCTTCTCCGTGGAGGCCCCAGCGGCTCCGCCCGTGCTCTCGCCCTGCGATGCGCTGAAGATGAGCGAGGAGCGCAGCCGGGAGCTGCGCTGGATCAGCGGGTTCAGGCGCGAACGGAAAGAGTCCTGCTTGGCCAGACCTGCCTCCTCTGGGCCCTCGCGCTCTGGTCCATCACCGCCACCACTGCCAGAGCCCGGCGCTGGGCCTTTGACTGGGAAGGGCGCGGGCACACGGAAGGCCGAGGGGAGCAGGTCCCCAGCGGTCGCCCGGCCCCCAGAAACCAGCACGTCATCGTCATAGGCCTCGGTCTCCATGGGTGTAGGCAGGCCCTCGTCGCCAGCGTCCTCGCTGTGACAGCCGCTCAGGTAGGAGGTGAGGCGCCAGTGCCGCAGTCCGGCCCGCCCCTCGGGTCCGCCCCTGCGCTCTGGCTCCGGCTCGGGAGCCGTTTCTGGACCTAGCCTCGTCATCGATTGGCAAGGGAAGCGCTGGCCCAGGTTGGGCCGAGGGACCCCGCCGGGTTCCAGACCGCGGGGTCCGGGCGCGAAGGCGGGGTCCGAGCCATGGCGCACCTCCCGTGAGGCAGTGGATGGCACGTAGTCCAGCCGCTGGTGTCCGTCCAGGCCGAGCTCCGGAAATCGTGGCCCGGCGCCCAGCGCGAATTCGTCGTGGTCTGGGAAGCCAGGGCGGCCAGCCCGCAGCTTCTCGAACAGGCCTTGCGGGCGCGCTGGCGCGAGCTGCGGGTCCCACTGATAGTGCTGCTGGTAGAGCTGGTCACGGTGGAAATGGCTGGTCTGGAAGCGGAGGTCATCGCCGTGGCTGAGGAACGTCTGCCGTGATACCTGCCGCGCGGCCGCGAGGTTCTCCACTGCGCCCGCACCGTCGGCAGCCGCATAGCTGTACCTCTTGAAGGCGTCCATCTCTAGGTGCCGCGCCTGAAAGAAGCCCCGCGGGCCCGAGAGCTCCCCCCCTGGTCCGGCCTCTGCGTCCAGCCGCCGTGAGAGCGGCCGCAGTCCCGTGTGCGGCTCCAGGGCGCCCCCGGGCATCCGCGAAGACTCCTCTCGGCGAAACGCCGACAGGAAGTGGCGGTCGGGGTCAAGGAAGGAGGGGAAGCCCAGGCCTTCTTCCCGAGGTGGTGGGAACAAGAGGTGGGCGCGTTTGGGGAAGGAGAAGGGGGTGGGAGCCCCGGGCATCTGGCCGCCCATGAGTGGCCCAGCCCCTGCGTATGGAGCCAGGGCATAGGTGTCCATGCGGGCCAGCGCCCCAGCCGAGGGTACCAGCGGCTCGGACTGTGCGAAGAGAATGCGGAATTCCTCATCGAAGCTGGAGACCAGCTCGCCCTGGAACACGTGCGCCAGACTCCGGTGGATCTTCTCGAAGGACCACATAAAGCTGGGAGGCGGGTGGGGCCAGTCAGAGAGAGGGGCGAGACCAGCGCGGGGGGGGGGGGGGGGGGGGGGGGGGCGGGGGGGCGGGGGAGGGGAGGGACCGGGTGGGGAAGGGGCGTGGCTGAGCGCGTTAGGGTTAGGGCGCTACAGAAGGGCTTCTGGAGAGGAGGCCCTCGAATGCGGAGGCAAGGGGCTAGGCGCACCTGTAGCTCCCACTCATCACCACGGCACAATCCACCAGGAGGAACTTCTCCTTTACGTGGCCCTTGAAGGACTTCCCAGTGCGGCAGTAGTAGGTGGGGCCCGCCACAGTGCGCACGCGCAGGAACTGGGGCGGGAGAGGCGTTAAGGCTCTGCACCGGGGCCTCACCGCGCCCCTCCCGGTCGTCCCCTCCCGCTCTCCGGCCACTCACGTCCACGTGGTGCAGGTTGACCCGGCACTTGTCGGCCATGTCCAGGAAGTGCTGTGCATTCATCTCGTCTAGGAGGATGTAGACTGGGACGCGGCGCGCAGCAGCCTCCAGCACTTCACTGAGAAGGTCCACATCGGTGAACATGTCCATCACCACGGCCACCACCTGCAGGGGGTGAAGCAAGGGCAGAGGCCCGAACCCTCTGCTGTCCCCACCATTCTCTAGCCATACCTTCATGCCCTCCCCACTCCCTGGGAGCAGGGGCAGGTTATCGCTGAATGCCCACAACAGCTACTAGCCCATCGCAGGGGAGTGGGGCCCTATCATGGAACGGGGGTCAGAAGGGGCCCGTCATTAGAGATGTGGGGTTACTAATGGCCCATGATAGAGCCCTAGGCAGGCACAGGGCCTGCAGCCTATTAAGGGAGGGCTGTCCTTCAGCTCAGGGTGGGTGTTCAGCTCAGGGCAGAGCTCTGGATGGGGGACGGGGCAAGGCAAAGCCCCAGGCTCCATTCCTGCCACTGGGAAGGAGTTGCCATCTGGGGAGGAGGGGCGAAGGGGCAGAGGGCAGAGACGGGTCTGTACATCTGAGCTGCTGCCATAGGTCTGTGGTTTAACAGGCTCCCTTTGCTATCTGCCAACTGCTTGGTGTTGGGGGGAGGTCAAGGGCAGGACTAGAGAATTCTCTGAACATTAAGTCCAGGCGAGGAGGGGCCCCAACCATCAGAGCCCCTTTTCTTCTGGGCACCAGCCATGACCCTGGGTAGGCAAACCCGTGCAGTCTGCAGCTTGTGATAACCAAACCACTGATGACCTTAGAAGAAGTCTGCCAGGGAGCCCTCATTACAGCTTGAGGGCTGGAGAGGCTTGGCCAGCCAGTCCTGGCCCCGCCCTTGCCCCCTAAACTGGCATGCTTGTATTTCTCCTTCACCCTCATACTCCTACTCATGCTTCAATGTCCAGTGCAGGCCGCCCTTCCCCACTGCCCACTGAGCCTGTGACCGCACACCTGCTGGGCAGAGCGGATCATCCTTCGAGCCTCATCCTTGATGCTGGGGCTGTCAGGTGGCGGCGGCTGAACCAGTGTGGTGACTTCAGTGCCCTGGAAGCCAAAGGTCAAGGGCCAGCCCAGGTCGAGTTCAGGCACTGCCTGGTCGGAGTTCACAGGCCAGTAAGTACCAGAGGAGCCATCGAAGTCCAAATTGGGGGGGCTGCCTTCGGGGGGCTCGGGGGCAACATGCTGCGGGGGCCGCAGGTGGCGGCTCACGTGCTCCAGCTCCTCGGGGCACAGGAAGGCAGGCGCCCCCTCAGACACAAGGAAGCGGCTGTATGCCTCTGGCCCGCCCTCAGCCAGCGCATCCACGGCCAGGCGGTAGTACTCTTTGTAGTGTGGTGGCAGGTACCCGGGTGCCAGTGGGTTGTCCCCCTGGGAGGAGCTCTGGGAGCGACGGGCCATGTTGGGGCCAGGGACCTGGGGGAAGGGCAGGGAGATGCATTACAGGGGGAGGGGCTCTGGATCCACCCCCCCAACATACATGTGGACACATCATAGCAGCGGCTGTCAGTGACCCTGGGTGGGCTATGGAGATCAGCCTGTGCCTGGAGGTCTTCCAGGGCACTCCCAGACCCTGGCATGCCCTCTAGTTGGTGGAACATCAGAACACAGGCTCGTTGTCTCTTGTGACTCTGGCGGTGGGGCTGGCCCTCCTCTCACCAGGGGCCAGGAGGCACCCTGGGCCCCAGCTTCCAGGCAGGGGTTCCGGCTCCATTTGGGCCTGACTCAGGGCTACTTTATGGCCTCTGTGGCTCAAGGCACTTCTGCTTTGTGGACTCCTTCCTCCATTAAAAAAAATGATATGACAGTTGTTATAAAGAAAATATAATTCAGACTGTATTAACATATTTACCTTTTTCTTCTGATTTTATGACATGAATGCATTTTTGTGGCCGCTGGCACTGTGCATACTGGACAAGTTGGGGCACTGCCTGTGTCTCTGCCCCTAGAGCCGGGGGACCCTGGACTGCTCTCTGTGGCCTGTTCCCTCCACTGTACAATGCAGCTGTCTCAGCCAGAAAGAATGCAATTTTGTGATTTGCCGCAACATAGATGGACTTGAAGGGCTTACACTGGGTGAAATAAGTCAGAGGAAAACAAATACCGTATGATATCATATATATGTGGAATCTAAAAAAAAACACAACTAGTGAATATAACAAAAAAGAAACAGACACACATATAGGGAACAAACCAGTGGTGACTAGTGTATGTGGGAGAGCAGGAAGTACAAAGTACTGAGTGTAAGACAGGCTCAAGGATGTACTGGACAACATGGGAATACAGCCAGTATTTTGTAGTAACTGTAAATGGAGTATTCACTTTAAAATTTTAATTAAGAGCTTTTTTGAATGCAGCTGCCAGGGTTGACCTGATAGCACACTTGGCCCAAGGCGACCTCAGTGCACAGAGCCTGGCCACTCCCCCACCTGTGCTACAGGGCCTCACACGCAGCCCCACAACCCACTTGCCAACCTTGGAGCCCTCTGCCCCGTCCACCATACCATCCTAGACACCTCCCTAGGCCCCACCCCTGGCACACCCCTCCCCCTCCCCAGGCCTGAACTTCACATCGTGGCAGCTTAAGAGGCCTGTCCCTGCCAAGCCTGGCCCGTGGGGCAACAGTAACCTTCCAAGCGCCTGGTCACCACCCACTTGTCCTCAGCTCCAGGTGAGCCTCTCCACATTCACTGCCCCCCTGACTTCTCACCATCAGCCACGCCCCGCTGGCTCCACTCCAGCCCCCCTGCCTCCAAGGGGCCTGCATGGGAGCCTGGCCTGGGGGAACATGGGTCCTGGAAGGCCAGGTGGGGGTCTTTATTTGGCTCCTAGGACCCATCTCCCTAGGACCCCTGAAATACCTGGTTGCTCATCTCCCTAATCTGGAAGGAGGGTCGTAGGAAGCTGATCCTGTCTGGCTTGTGGCTTCCTGAATGTGGGCTGACAGGCAGAGTGCCCCCAGCCCCTGTAGGTGCAGCTGGACAGCGCTGACTGGACGGGGTCAGTGGCCCACTGGGACAGCTGGGGGGGTCGGGATGACTTGGGGAATCTTTCCTGTCTGCCCTCCTGGGAGAAGTGACGTGGACGTGGGGGTGGGGGACGCCCCCATATGTATTCAGTCACACCCGGTGGAGAGGCTACTTGGTCTGATTGAGGAAAACCTGCTGTGCCTAAGAGGGAGCACTGCCCGCTGGCGTATCTGGGTACAAATGGGGTGGCCATGTGTCCTCACTGTACCAGGACCAGATACAGGCTGACCACACAAGGGTACGTGGTGTGGGCTTGTTTGCACCAGGGTCCCGACCCTGTGTGTGACCACAGGGTGTGTGTTATCTTGAACTGTATTTGATTGGAGAGGGGTCGCTATCCAGCTGACAACCCTTGAGGGTGCCGCTTCCCACGTCGGGGAGACATACTGGAAGGGACCTCCTTCCCTCCTACTTCACTGGGGAAGGGAATCAACTCCAAGTGTCCAGTCTGCATGCAGAGGAGGTGGGGGATCCGAGAGTGGGGAACAGCCTGTCCTGAGGGAGTGTGCAGGGGGCCCTGCCCAGCCGCAGGAAGCCACACTCGGGCCCCTGACCACCTTAGGCCTCTGCCTGTCTCCTTTCACAGGTCCGCATGCCCCTGACCTGTGGGCCCGGCAGTGGCCACTCCCAGCTATGGGAACCCCAACAGCTGCCTCTCCACCTTTGCCTACCAACGCTGGCCTGAAGGGAGGGAAGGGCGCTTATCCCACCCAGGCTGATGACTCAGCAGGAATCCCGCTCTTTGGCTGCTGACCTCTGACCTCAGACAGAGCCGACAAAGTCTCCAGGCAGGGCCCTCAGGGCTCTAGTGGGCTCCTAAACCAGTGACCTCCAGCGGAAGTCTTTCCCGCGGTCAGGCCTGGGGTTTTATCCGGAGGGACGGATCTGGGGCACAAGGTGGGCGGGCCCTGCGCCAGGCAGGCAGAGGCTTCAGGCCGCAGGAGGAGAACGGGGCTGGGATTCCCGCAGAGGAGGCTCCTGGTCTGGAAGTGGGTGAGCTGCAGCTTTCCAGTGCACACTGCAGGGCCAAAGTGGGTGACCGAACCCCAGAAAGTTAAGCTGCCTGGGCCAAGAGTCCCGTCCACCCGCCCAGTCCAGGGACTTGGGAGCCAGGGAACCCTGCGCCCCACGGAGGGAACCATACAGATCTCTGGCCACGCGGGCCACCCCTAGTCCACGGCCGCCTAGAAGGGGCATCCCCAGAAAGGGTCTAGGCCAGGCCCGGCACGCTCTCCAGACTCCAGCTAGGCCACGAGGGTAAGAGCAAGGCGGGGCGGCCTGGGCTGGCTCGATCTGGGCCCGGGGCCCCTTCCCACTCACTTCTCTCGGGCCGGCGTCGAGCGAGGGCGCCCGCGATCGCACCAGCACACGCGGCCGTGGCACCCCCTCGGCCCCAACTCCAGCAGACCCGGCCCAACCCCGTCGCGCGCGGCCGCGCTCCTACTGCCTCGCTCTGGGTCGCGCCGACGCAGCCCAGGTGCAGGCGGGCTGGTCGCCCAGGTGAGGCCGCGCCGGGGGGGCGCCGACCCCGCCCCACCCCGCCGCGGCCTCCCCTTCCGCGCGCCCCGCCCGGCCGGAGCCCGGGGAGGGGGCCCTACCTGGCCAGGTGCGCGGGGTCTCAGGACAAGGGCAGCAGGAGCCGACCGCCGCCCAGCGGCTTCGCGGTCCGGTCGGTCCGGCAGCCACTCCCT
Organism: Ovis canadensis; assembly: GCF_042477335.2. Classification (NCBI taxonomy): domain Eukaryota; kingdom Metazoa; phylum Chordata; class Mammalia; order Artiodactyla; family Bovidae; genus Ovis; species Ovis canadensis. The sequence continues at coordinate 24,100,820 of NC_091253.1, read as the reverse complement.
GCCGCGGCCCGCCCGCCGCGCGGCCTGATTCACGCGCCCGCCCCCGCCCCGCCCGCCGCCCCTGCCGCCTGCCTGCCCGGGCAGCACCTGGGGGCGGGGCGGCCCCACCCGCGGCGCGCCCGAATTCCTCCGCCGCCCGCCCGCTGCCGCCGCTCCCGGGACCCTCGCCGAGGCCCCCCCTGCGGCGCCGCCCGGGACCCCAGCCCGGGACCCCGGGAGACCGCTGAGGCCCCGACTTCCGGGGCCCCGCGTCCCCAGGAACCCATCTGTTCGCCGAAGGCTCGCGGGCCCTAAGCCTGACCCTTGACCCTCGCCCCGGAAGTCGGGGTGACTCGGAAGTTCCGGCTAGTCGCTAGGAAACGGGCCAGCCCGACGCGGGGGGCGGTGCTTCTGGCCTTGCCTACGAGTTGGGGGAGGCAGGTGAAGCAGGTGAGACCTTGAGGGCGGCGCCGAGCCCTGGGCGGGGCAGGGCCTGGGGGCCTGTGAGCACAGAGTGCCCCCCACCACACCAGGACAGCCCCACCCCCGCACACTCTGATGCCCACAGGTATCCGGGACCCTACACGCGTATAGGAGACCCACTGCACACCGGGGACACTTCCCCACGCCAGTCCCTTCCCCGCACTGGCACACCCACACACATGTAGCACACACCTGTGGACAGGGACTGTACAGGCACGTAGGGACCTGCACACACAAGGGACTCCACACACACACACACTGACCCCCGCTTACATGGGACCCCCCCCCCCCCCCCCCCCCCCCCCCGCTCCCGATGCACATAGAAACCCAGGTCCATACAGGACCCTACAAGCACATGGAGGCCTGCACCTGCTGTACTTAGGCGCACGCCCGCGTCCACGCATACAGGACGCTCTGCTACACAGACTCTGCACACAAGCAGGGCCATCCCCCACAGAACCCTACAACATACAGGCACCTATATGAGCACCCAGAGTCCCTCAGAAACTGGGGGCCCTGCAAGTCCCTGAGCCCCGCACACTCCCGCCACACTTGTGTGCAGGCACTCATACACACACTCCCTTCCTTAGCTGCCCCAGCCCCCCAGCCTCCCCCACAAACACTTCAGATTCCTCCTCAGAACCCCAGTTCCCCATCAGACCCTCTCTGAGGGGCCCTTACACGACGCAGGCCCTGCCCAGCCCTCGACCATTTGCCCAAGCCCATGGCAGCACCTGCCGCTGCCCTCCCACCTCAAGCTCTCTCCCTCCCCCGCCACAGTGCCCATCCATCTTTCAGCCCGTCTCCAGTCACTTTCTCCCAACTTTCAGGGTCATTCCCAGTTGCATTTGCTCCTTCCCCAAACGCTCAGTGACATCCACGGTGGGAACACAGGTGTGCGCTCAGGCAGCACCCAGGCAGCAGTGCTGCAGGGGAGGGGGCAGCGACACAGCCTGGGGCAGGGGAGGCCCCCCTGGGGAAATGAATCTGGTGGTCAGCCGAGTAGGCCAGGGAGAGAGGTGTTGTTCCTGGGCCCCGACAACACCTCCTATCAAGGCCAAGACGAGAGAGGGGTGGGGTGTTGGGGGAGGGCTGGGGGCAGTGTGGGCACAGAGGCTTCTGCAAGGCCAGGTCGTCTCAGGCTGCTGTTTAGGACAAAGTTGGCTCAGCCCAGTGGTCTGAAGCTGGGAGATGGGTACCAGACATCAATCCTGGGGTAAGGATGGGTGAGCCAGGCTGAGGGGGCAGGGACGTGAGGGCAAGGGGGATAAGCTGTGGCCAGATGTTCTTGCCAAGCATTCCCACCCAAGCTACTGGGCACACATAAGCCAAGAACCAGGGGCAGGTGGGGGGACAAGGAAGCCGGCAGGAAGCTACATTGGGGGTGATCCTGTGTTCCCCAGTTCGGCACCTGCTGTCTGTTCCTGCAGGTCCATGTGATGCTGTCCCCACTGTCTCTGCCACTCTGAGCACACCCTCCTGACCTTCCCCTCACCCAGGAGAATGAGCAGTAAGAAGGGGGCACTCAGAGCTGCGCCAGGGAAGTCCTTCCCTAGAGCCAAGGCACGGGCCCCTGCCGGTGAGTGTGACCCCTCTGACCTCCAGCCTGGCTCAGACTCTGACTTGCGACACCTGCTGTGCAGCGCCGCCCAGGAGCCTTCCCTGAGACAGAGGAGTCAGAGCTCAGATGTCCCTTCAAGATTCTGACCCTGGGACTGTACCCCTGGGGTTGGGGTCCCGAGGACAGTGTTCACAGCATAACTTTAGGACACGTGGAGACAGGCAGCAGGCCTGTGGGGACTGAATATAGGTTCTGAAACAGCAGGGCTTCAACCCACGGTGGGGACTCTCAGACGGTGTGTGGTCCCCTCTGGCCCTCTTCACCACCGAGGCCCTGCTGTGCTTTTCCTTGGCTGCTGCTCCCTCAGGCCATGCTCTCTTTAGCCACTTCCAGGCTGAAAGGTGACAGCTTGCCCTTGGCTCAGTCCCGCCATGGGCTAGGCAGGGCATCTCCTCCCATGTCTACCCTGACCCACAGTCACTCTTCTCTGAATCCCATTTCTTCTGTCACAGCACTCATCTGAGTTCTTTGCTAGGCTGCCAACACCTTCTAGGCTGCGGCTAGGGGTCCTCCCCACGCACAGGCCTGTACTGGGGTTTGTGCTTGGTAGGGGAGCCCCACACCCTGTTCCCCAGCTGCAGCCCCACTGCTTGAGCGGGCCTGGACCCCAGAGGCCTCCCAGATCCCCAGACCTGGCAGGATGGTAGTGCCCACTCTTCCTCGCCAAGCTGGGTTAGACCCTAGCTCCCCAAAATAGCCCCAGCTGCGTCTGAGGCAGCAGTGCTCCTGGAATGAGGATGATGGCTCAGGTGGCTTCCGCCATCTCATCTCAAGCCCTGGGAACAGGCTCTGCAATAAACAGCAGGCCGGGCAGGTGGCCAGGAAGCTGTGTCAGGCGGGGGAGGGGATGCTGGTCCTGCCTGCTGACTGTCCAGCTGGGCTCGGGACCCGGCCCTCACCCCACATGTCCCAAACGCTGTGCTGGACAGTTCCTGCCCCGGCCCACCGGGCCAGGATGCCTGGGTGCTCTGCAGAGACACGTCTGCCTCAGTTTCCCTGAACAGTCCCCGCCTGGGCTCCCTCTGCCTTCTAGCATCGGGCCAGCCTGGGAGGGCTTCCTGTTGAGTGGTCCTTGCAGTGCCCCGTGCAGTGGGCACCACCCTCACTTTGGGCCACAGATGTGCCATGGGTGTTGCCACGGTCGCCACACCCCCGGGATGGTTAGCCTCCTCCACCCCAGTTCCCTCCAGGCCTTACCGGGTCTTGGGTCTGCAGCGCCTCAAGGCCCTCGCTGCGGAGCTGCTCCAGGGCCAGGGCTAGCTCCAGCCCCTCCACGCGCACCCAGGCCTGCTGCTCCTGGAGCTGCTGCAGCCACAGCTGCTCCTCCTGCCACAGCCGCATGTGCAGCTGGGCCTGCCGACGCCGGTCCTCCAGCAGCAGCTGCTCCTGGGCCAAGCACAGCTCGACCTCGTGGAGCCTCAGCAGCTCCGGGCCCAGGCCTGGCACCAGGCCGCCCACCCCGTAGCCCTCCATGTCCGCAGCGGGCACCAGCACCAGCTCGGACCCCACAGCAGCGGCCTGCTCCGGCCTCTCGGCTCCCTGTGGCCGCTCTGGTCTGGCCACCTTGGGGTGCCCCCGGGGAGCCAGCTTGCTGCTGGTCACGTGCCCTGCGGGGGCCACCCCCGCCTCGTCCCCCAGGCAGCCTGGGGCGGGGGGCGGGGGCCTGGCCTCAGGGCCCTGCTGCCCCGTGGCCTTCTTTGCCCTGCCCGCCCTCCTGGGCCGGGGTTTGCGAGCTCTACTTCGTTTGCCAGACATGCCCCCAATCTGGCGCCTGTTTTACCAGGTGTCTGCTCCTCGGGGGCCCCGACTCATCTGCTGGCCAGCCTCGGTCAGGCGGGCCCAGGGGGCTCCCCTGAGAGGCCACGGTGGGCCCTCCGCTCCTGCGGCCCCTCGTGTCTGCCCTTCCCCTGGGCTGGCACCCCGGCTGAGGCGCTGACCCGGGCTCTGTCTGTGGGCCTCACAGACCCACTCCGCGGGCTGGGCCACGCCAGGGAGTTTATAGGGACTTGGCGGCGCGGTTGCTCACCCGGCGCGAGGCTGACTAACGCGCTGACACGGCGCAGGGCTGCTGGGGCACAGGCCTCTTCGGCCAGACTGGGAGGGAGACTGAGAGAAACCGGAGGAGGCGACTCGGCAGCCAGACTGCAGGCTGTGTGTCGGGACGCGTCTGGTCCTGCCTTGGGCGGGCACCAGTGCCCCCCCACCCCGTCCCACCCCGTCCTCCCCTGCTCCCGGGAAACTCCAGCTGCAGCCCACAGGGCTCGGAGCCGCGACCCGGGCAGCGCCAACCATCCAGGCAGGGTGCTTACTGGTTACAGACTGCTCTAACCTGACTGCCACAGGAGCCCCTGGCCCCAGCCCCCAGCCAGTATGGGGGGAGAAGCCCACCTGGCGGGCGCGGGGAGCTGTGGGGGACGGGGCGTCCTGTGCAGTTGATGGACCCACTGCCCCCTCTGAGGGAGACTTCCACTGGGGGCCGGGGGCGGGGTGGGGGTGGGAGGGTGGCGTGGGCAGGGACTGGTGGAAGAGACTGGACGTTGGAAGGCCCAGATAGCATTTAGTGGACTGACGTGGGGCAGTAAGGAAGAGGCCGGCCTGCCCTGAGCTGCCCTGAGCTGCCCTGAGCTCGTGAGGACGTCCTGATTGGGGGTCCGGCGGTTCTGCCCAAAGGGGCCAGCCTCTGGATCCCTGGGGACGGCTGTGGGGGAGGCACGCAGGGCCAGCCTGCCTGGCGGCGTCCCCCCGCTTCCTGGTGGGAGGGGGCCCCACGCACGGCTCCTCCCCGTCATTTCCCCAGCCCGGGGCCGCTGACTCACACCCACGCCCAGGGCCCCATCCCAGCCGGCTCCGTCACACTGGCTGAACTGGTTTGCCTGGCCCAGCCCCGCCGGCTGCACCCTTCTCGCTCAGACCTTGCCCCAGAGGCCTCGCGAGTATGTAGATGGAGGCACAGAGCGGGAGTAGCGTCGGGGCACGGGAAGTGGCACCGGGCGGGTGCAGTGTTAGGGGTGGGGTAGGGCGGGCGTCGAGTCCTGCGGTGGCTTCGCCACACCTGGGCTCCGGGCCTGGAGCTCAGCCCACGTACGGGCGGGCCTGGTCGCCGACGCCCCCTTGTGGCCGCGGCCCGGCCCTGGTCGCCTCGCGATGAGGCTGCGGGCGGCCGCTTCTCCGGGGCCGAGCTCACACCCACACCCACCCCACTGACCGCCCCCTCCCCCAGGGAAACCCGGAGAGAGCCGCCAGCCTCAGAGGGAGACCGGCCCGCAGGCCACGGGGCGCGCAACCGCCGAGCGCCCGGAGGCCCCTGCAGGTGAGAACCCACGCTCCCCAGTGCGCTCTCGGGCCGGGGGCTGGACACGGCACCGTCCCCGTGTGTGCACGCCCCGCGAACGCGTGAGCTGGGGTGCGCCTGCGGGGCGGCCTCGCGGGGCCCCTCTCTCGTACGCCTGCAACTCCAACGACTCCTCCGGAGGCGGGACCTCCTCCGCCCTGGCAGAGCGTCCCTGGGGTCAGGGTGCACGCCCTCAGTCCCAGGCCTCAGTCATGGTCTCTTGGCAGTGGCCTCTAGAGCAGAATCTCTAGGAAAAGTTTCCTCCTGCGGCCCAGACCCGCATTCAGGCGCACCCACCTGATGGGTGTCCTCAATCTCTAGGGCACTTCCAAGTTGCACACCGTCGAGGCCCTTGCCTCGCGTGTCTGCCGTCTGGTTCTGCTCCCTGGCAAGCCTGTGCCCGTGGCCAGCTCCCTGCCCCCACATCCCTTGCCGCCCCCTCCCCCACGCCCTGCCGGCTGACTCTGGCTCTGAACTGGCCCCTCCAGTCTCCTCCATGTCGCGGCCACCAGCAGCCAGTCTCTCCTGCAAGTGTGGTCCTCCCCGGGTGGCTCTGGCCTCACCCCCAGATAGACTCCCAGCACTGCCAGTCACCTTGGTTTCCCCCCGGACTGTGAAAGGGCCAGGATGAGGAGCCTGACCTTGTCCTGAGGACAGGGCCAGACCGCAGAAGGCTTGCAGAGCCCTGACTGTTGGTTTCATAGAAGTTTTAATGCCCAACCTATGTACTGGAAGAATGTCCAGTGGCAGGAGATGGGGGCGTGGAGAGCGGCAGAAATGAGAGGCAGCGGAGCGTCAGGCAGGCTGGGCCCCGGGAGCCCTGCCCGGTGGCGCTGCTGCTGCGCTCCCCCGGCTGCTCCACCAAGCGCTGTCTCCAGGGGTTTTGTCCTGCTGTCCCTTCCTCAAGACCCAGGCACCTGGTGAGAAGCCCAGTCTGCCCTTAGGTCCTGCTCCCGTTCTCAGGCACTGGAGGGACTGGTGTCTGCCCCCTCCTTGTGAGTTTCTGTAGTGGGAAGTGGGCTCTACTGAATTTTCCAGAACGGAAACCAGCCTCACAAGGTCAGGGTTTCGAGCCTTCAACAGGTCGGTCCACCCCTGTCTGAGGCCGTGCCCCATGGACCTGGAGTAACACAAGACCTGCCGTTGCTTCACCTCTTTCTGCAGGAGGCGGGTCCCCCACTTAGGCAGGGCAGGTGCCAGGACCACGGATGTGTTATTGGTCTGCAGGCACAGCCTTGAACCAGAGGACAGGCGCAACTGCAGAGCCTAGACTTCAGCCTGTACAATCGGGGTCCCCTCACAGTGGAGGTGTCACGCAGGACTGCTCTGCTCCGGGCTGGGCGGCCAGAAGTGCACGTGCCCCCAACCCCCACCTTCTGCGGCCGTGCTCACGTGTCTGGGAGCCTCGGCTCCCTGCAGTGGGTACCCTTCCAGCGTGTTCACACTCTGGTCTGTTCCAAGAAGCCCCTTGCCCCAGAGAGAATCTGGCTTCCTATCACCACCCACATTTCTGACAATCTGTCCAAATTGTCAGCTTGAGTGCACGAGTTGATGTCACAACGGTTATTCGGCAGGTCAGTAGCCAGTCTAGATCGGTCTTGACAAGAGGGGCACGTGCTGCCAGTCTGCCCGCACACCTTCCTCAGGCCTGCCCACCATTGTTCCAGACTTGTTCATTTCAGGCTCACGATGCACTGGCTAAGCCCTTCCCATTGTCCTGGAGTCGTTTACGTGCACACCGCAGGCCACTCTCCCTGCCGTGAACCGGGTACCCCTGGGAGATTCTCTCCTCCACTGGGACCTCCCGAGAGGAGCTGTGAGGCGGCAGCGGACAGTCTGAGGGGCGCCTCCATGTGGACTGAGCTCTGTGGATCAAGCCAGAGTCCCCTGTCCACCTCCAGGAGCCCTGTTGCGCGGCAGAGAGGAGTGCCTCGGGATGTGTTCCTTTCTGTCCTGAAGGACTGCTGCGTGTGCCCAGCGCCGCAAGTCCCAGAGCCAGGACCCCGGCTCAGGGTGGGGACTCAGGCTGCTTGTTCTCTGGAGCCCTGGCTGGACTCCAGGCTCCACCAGGGCCCTCCCCATCCCAGAGCTGTTCTCCAGATCCAGAACCATGTTCTCAGGGGAGGCACAGCCTTGCTCTGGAGCCTGAAGTCTGTGCTGTGGCTCTCCCACTGGGTCCCACCCGGCCTCCTCCTCCCCACGAGTATACAGCTTCAGCTCGTCAGACCTGCCAGCCAGCCAGCATGGCAGCACATGCTTCCACCAGAACCCCTGGGCTTGACTGTTAGCCTCCTGGGCCTCCTTGGACACGGGTGCTATCCCCAGAGATAGCATGAGCTGCACTGAAGCCTTGAGAGGCCTGCCAAGCTCTGAGCCCCTTGATGGAAGGAGGTCCGAGGCATAACAGCTTAGCTCTTACCTTTAAGGTATCCTGGCATGTCCCAGATCTGCAAACTCTAAACTCTTCATTAGTGTGGGTTAGTCTCCCATCCTCTGGCGCTGCCTGGATCCGTGAGTTGTCGGGATGACGTGGGTTTCTGTGCTAGTTCCCTGTAGCTTCTGTAACAACAGTTAATGCACTTTTAATGTCTCAACACAGCACAGATGTACTGTCTTGCAGTTCTGTGGGTGAGAAGGCTGACCTGGGCCTCACTGGACTAAAATCAAGGTGCTCCCTGCACGCTCTAGAGGAGGATCTGTCCTTTGTCCTCGAGCTCCCTGCAGGCGCCCGCATTCCTTGGCTCATGGCTGCTCCCTCCCTGTCCAGAATCAGCAGCCTCTTCCGAAGTCCCAGCTCTTCTGCGTCTTCTCCTGCACCTTCTTTGATGACCCGGCTGGCTTCCTGTCTTCAGGTCAGCTGACAGTGGCCCTAGTTCTGCCTCCAGTCTTTACGGCCTGTGCCATGTAACACAGCGTGTTCACAGACCCCCGGGAACAAGACGGGCGTCGTCAGGGGCTGCCATCTTGCCCGCCGAGAGTAATGTGGTCCTGAGGCAAGGCAGAGAGGGCCTGCTGCTTGGCATGGACAGGAGAGCACCACGGGCCAGGCGCTGCCACACACCGGGTGCCCGAGGCCCAGGGTAGCCGACTGGCCCATCGTCTGTACGCATTGCCTTCATCCATCTTCTCCCTCCATTGTTTGTTTCTTGCAGAGGCCAGACAAGTGAATTTAGCGGAGATGTGATGGACACTGCCACAACTGACTTCCTCAGGTCTTTGGGTTTTTAATTTAGGCTTTATTCTTTGAGAGCAGCATTGAGGGAAAGGCACGGAGATTCGCATAGACGCCCAGCCCGCCACACATGCATGGCCTCTCCCATTATCAGCGCCCCCACTTACACTGCTGACAGCTGACGAGCCTCACGGACACACCACAGTTCACATTAGGGTCTACTTTCGGTGTTGTACATCCTGTGGGTTTGGACAAATGTTAATGACATGTACACATCATTGTGCCATCACCCGGAGGATTTTCACTGCCCTAGAGTTCCCCCATGTTCTGTCTGTTCCTCACACCCCCTTCCATCCCTCACCACCACCAGTCTTGTTATTGTCTCCATAGTTTTGCCTTTTCCAGGACGTCAGATACTTGGAATCATACAGTATTATAGCCTTTGTGGATTGTTTTTTTCCACTGAGTAATATGCATTTAAGCTCATTTCAGTTCAGTTGCTCAGGCGTGTCCGACTCTTTGAGACCCCATGGACTGCAGCACGCCAGGCCTCCCTGTCCATCACCAACTCCTGGAGTTTACCCAAACTCATGTCCATTGAGTCGGTGATGCCATCCAACCATCTCATCCTCTGTCGTCCCCTTCTCCTCCCACCTTCAATCTTTCCCAGCATCAGGGTCTTTTTCACATGAGTCAGTTCTTTGCATCAGGTGGCCAAAGTATTGGAGTTGCAGCTTCAGCATCAGTCCTTCCAGTGAATACTCAGGATTGATTTCCTTTAGGATGGACTGGTTGGATCGCCTTACAGTCCAAGGGACTCTCAAGAGTCTTCTCCAAAGCCAGAGTTCAAACGCATCAATTCTTCGGTGCTCAGCTTTCTTTATAGTTCAACTCTCACATCCATACATGACTCCTGGAAAAACCATAGCTTTGACTAGATGGACCTTTGTTGGCAAAGTAATATCTCTGGTTTTCAATATGCTATCTAGGTTGGTCATAACTTTTCTTCCAAGGAGCAAGTGTCTTTTAATTTCATGGCTGCAGTCACCATCTGCAGTGATTTTGGAGCCCCCCAAAATAAAGTCTGTCACTATTTCCATTGTTTCCCCATCTATTTGCCAGGAAGTGACGGGACCAGATGCCATGATCTTGGTTTTCTGAATGTTGAGTTTTGAGCCAACTTTTTCTTATGCCATTATCTTCATTACCTCCACCATAGTTTGGCCTCAGGTCAAATAACAGGGAGGGACCATCAACAGGAAATTGGATTAAAGATTTACTGAGCATGGCCCCACCCATCAGAACAAGACCCAGATTCCTCCTCAGTCAGTCTCTCCCATCAGGAAGCTTCCATAAGCCTCTTATCAATCTGATCACATGGACCACAGCCTTGTCTAACTCAATGAAACTATGATCCATGCCGTGTAGGGCCAACCAAGACGGACGGGTCATGGTGGAGAGTTCTAACAAAACCTGGTCCACTGGAGAAGGGAATGGCAAACCACTTCAGTATTCTTGCCTTGGAAACTCCATGAACAGTATGAATATGCATTTAAGGTTCCCCATAAGTGCATATTACTGAGTGAAGGAGCCGGGGTCCTCACTCCAGAACTTGAGGCATCAGGCACACAGCGGTTCTTCAGGACAGAAAGGAGCACATCCAGCCGCACTCCTCTGTGCCACACGACGGCCTTCCTGGGGGTGGCGGGGGCTGCAGCTCTCCACCCACCGCGCTCAGTCTGCAGGGAGGTACCTCTTGTGTTTTTCTGTGTCTTGAGAGCTCACTTCCTTTTAGGGCTCCATTGTCTGGATGAACCACAGTTTACCCACTCACCTACTGAAGGACATCATGGTTGTGTCTAGGTTTTAGCAATTATAATAAATCTGCTGTAAATATCCACGTGCAGGATTTGATGTGAGCATAAGATTTCAGTTCCTTTCAGTAAATACCAGGGAGCACAGTTGTTAAATTATTAGAGTATGTTTAGTTTTATAAGAAACTGCCTAAGTGTCTTCCAAAGCAGCTGCAGCCTCCTGCACTCCCACCAGCGCTGACCGCACGTTCCCCTGCTCCGCATCCTCGCCAGCACCTGGTGTCAGAGTGCCTGCTTCTGGCTCCTTTAATAGGCCTGCAGAGGTATCCCCCTCTTGTTTTAGTTTGCATTTCCTGCTGACAGGTGATGTAGAGCATCTCTCATATGCTTTCTGTGCCAACAGTATCGGTTCTTTGGTGAGGTGTCTGTTCAGCTCTTTGGCCCATTTTAAAATCAGGTTGTTCTCTTACTGTTAGGTCTTAAGAGTTCTTTGTATATTTCAGATTACAGTCCTTTATCAGATGTGTCTTTTGCAAACATTTCTCCCAGACTGTGTTTAGTAGAGAAGAAAATTTTCATTTTAATGAAGTCCAGTTTATCAGTTGTTTCATTAATTGTGCTTCTGGTGTTGTACCGAAAAAGTCATTGCAAGGTCATCTGGGTTTTCTCCTCTGTTACCTTCTAGAAATCAGTTTTGTGGGGGTTTTCGTTTGTTTGGTTTGATTGTAAGACATATGGGATCTCAGTAACCCAACCCAGGATTGAACCCAGGTTGCATCAGTGAAAGCCCAGAATCCTAACCACTAGGCCACCAGGGAGTGCTCCAGTTTTGTTTCCCATTCAGGTCTGTGATCCATCTTGAGTTGATTTCCATGAAGGGTGTAAGATCTGTGTCCAGATTCACTTTCTTGCGTGTGGACGCCCAGGTGTTCCAGCAACATCTATTAAAGAGACCATCTTGGCTTCACCCATTGCCTTTGCCCCTTTGTCAAAGGTCAGCTGACTGTATTTATAGGGGTCTCTCACGTCTTTGGTGCTGGTATTAGCCTCTTCAGTTCCTCCAGGAAATTGTTCTATTTTGATCACGGTCCTGGTGGGAACGGAGTTTCTCAAGCTCCCCTCTGGCTCTTGCTACGGTAACAGCTCTGCTGGTCAAGAAGCCAGTGTGAGCATTCTGCCAGCAGCCAAGTGACCCTGTCCCAGATGGACCTGGGAATGGACTGGGGCCAAACTGCTGCCTGTCCCTCAGCCTTCGCTCTGAAAACAGGACCATAATGATGTGGCAGTGCACCTCCGCCTCCCCCCAGGCAGCAGTGTCAGTTCAGATATCATGTCTATAGGCCTCAAAAAGTCTATTCCCGTTTCCCCAGGGCACCGTTGACCCTGACAGAGGCCACCAACTCCTCCGGGGCTGGCAAGGGAATGCCAGCCTGGGGAGAGCTCTTGGAGAGGCTTTGCAGGGCCTCCACCAAGGGCGTCTGGCATTCTCTCCCAGCAGCTGTGAGTCTTTGACCTTGACTTTTGTCTGAAAAGTGGGTGAAAGACTGGTGGCTGATGTCCGATTTCGGGTGGATGGAGCCTGCCCTGCCTCTCGCCCTGGGGTTTCTGCATCCTGACTGTCCCCCTGACTGCTGCCTATGGCGATAGCCTCCTGGCCCCACAGTCCACTGCTGTTGCTCAGCCTCTTCGGTTCTGGGCTCCCATCTCCCATTGACCTGAGGACAGCCCACTGGCCTCCCAGCACCAGCCCAGCCTGCAGAGGGTGAGGTCACGGGTGTTTCTCATTGTTTGATGCAGGGCTCTCCTCTGAACCCTCACAGGGGGAGGCTTAAACAAATAAGCGTTGTTGGGCCGCTGTGGGTCTCTTCCCGGAGCCCACCTGCACCTCCCTGCTCCATCTGCTCAGCCCCTGACGCTCCTTACTGGCCTGGGTGCAGCAAACGGGGCTTCGGGCGAGGTCATCATGATTCAGAAAGACCGCTCCCGGCGGGCAAGGCGGAAGGAGGCGTCCTGGCGCGCATGGCCGGCTGCGGGAGCCGGCAGGTGTGGCCGCTGCCCGGCAGCGCCAGAGCAGAGGGGCGTCGAGCAGGCGGGCGGCGCTGCGCTGCCGCCGCCTCCCGCGCCCCCTGCTGGCGGGATAAACGGAGCGTCCGCAGGGCCTGCATCTCTGGGCGTCCAGGCCCGGGGCTGGCGGCCTCCGCACACGCTGCCTCCGCACGCGTGTGAGCTCCCTCCGCGCAGTGCGGGGGTCGTCCGCTTTGCCTGCCCGCAGGTCCTTCTGCCATAGAGCGGCCGTGTCTCAGCTCGTGGTCTTTGTGAATCAGGAATCCAGGCACAGCTCGGCCAGTGTCTTCTGGGCGTGATAAGCCCCACTTTGACCAGTGGACACGGCAGTGTTTGGGGGCCCTGGAAACTGGTTCAGAACCAGAGCTTAGGCCCCAGTGTCTGCCTGCTGTCCTTCCTCCAGGGCCTGGTAACCCTAGTCAGTGGACCGGGGCCTCTGGGAGGCTGGAAGGCAGATCTGTGCACACCGACGTGGGTCTTGGGCCCTGTCCTGAAGGGACGCTGGCTTCCCTTTCAGCCGCAGGTGCGAATTTGATTCACTGTGATTTCTGCGCTTCTCACCCCGTTACTGGCATCTCATGTCTCTCCCACGGCTAGGGAGCTGGGTGCCAGGTCAAGGACAGAAACGCGACCAAGTATACTGCGTGCACGTGTCGCTAGGGTCTGTTTCCTGGCACCTTCTGGTGCCTGTCAGAGTGTTTATTTTAAAAATATTTATTTATTTGGCTGCGCTCATTTGCTGACTTCTACATTTGATGTCTATAAAATGTCCCAGGAGAGCACAGTTGGATTTATTTCCTACTTGGGTGCTTGAATAACGTTTTCCTTAAGGGCCAGCAACTTAAATAGGACGTATCCGATGCCAGCTGTTCTGCTCCCTGGTGTATTCTTTGTCCTTTTTGTCTTAAGATTCATTTCAGAAAATTTTGCGTGTTTTATCTCTAAATACTTTCCCCATCACTAGACTCCACATTCCAGAGACACTAAGTCATTGTCCTCACTGTGCCCTCACCTGCGTGCCCGACTCTGCACCACGCGGGCTTGGTTTCTGGCTGCTCTTGCTGTAGTTGTTGGCCTGCAGAACTGAGAATTGTCTTCCATCTTTTCTGTGATGACTCTAAAATCTGTCTCCTCGTTCCGTTTTTTCCCTCTTGTCTTTGATCCCTTGAATTTCTGTTTTTATTGAGCTCCTCCCCAGCTTGCGGTGCCTGTGGAGAGCAGGCTCCTCTGCTTGTTTTCCCCAGTCTCCTGAATGCCGCATCGTCTGGCAGCACGAGTACACCTTCTCCCTGCCCTTTCCTTCACGCTAAGCCTGGCAGCTGGGTCCGCTGCTCCTCTGCTCTCTTAGTTCTTGCTCAACCAAGAACACAGGTTGAGCAGTTACTCTCAGGACTCACCGGTTCTATTACTGGACTGTTGCAAAGCCCTGTAGAGTGTGACTGCCATCACCCCATTTAGAGAAAGGGATCCTGAGGCACAGAGAGGTTAGGCGGTCACACACCACAGGGTCAGAGAGTGGCAGGTGGGTGTGAATGCCTCTTCTAGTTCTAGCGCTGGGACCCTCCGCTGTGGCCGAGTGTGCCACCTGGCTCCAGGCTGAGTGCGGGGCCAATGGATCACAGGTCCCAGGGGCTCCCTCTTCCGAGCTCCAGTGCACTTGTGGTTGAGATCACCCACTTCAGCCCTGTCGGCCCTGGCTCTGGGTGTGGCCGCCTGAATTTGGAAGGGGTCCTTCTGGCTTTCAGAGGGAGGGAGTCTTTGAGGATCAACAGTAACTTCTCGATCTTGCTTGGGTTTCTCACCACCATCTCCACATGTCTTCCCAAGCTGCGGGCTCAGAGGGTGTTTGCAGGGTCGCAGCTGTGTCTGGGATGGGGAAGGACAGGCTTTGTGCCAGATATCTGGCTCAGCCTTATTTGCTCTCTGCCGCTGGATTACTCTGGTTTGGTCGTGTGTGTGTGTATTTTAGAACATTTTGGATCCTTTGGTCTGGTCGGGAGGGATTTTGCCTACTCCACTTGCCTTGTTAACCTGGAGCTCTGGCACACCTGGTGTTGGCCCCGCAGCTGCGAGGATCGCCGCGTGGAGGGGAGTCCTGGGATCCATAAGCCCTCTCCCCACTAGCAGGGCCAACCGCGGAGGACCGAGCAGCCACCGTCATCCAGTGTGCCTTCCGGAAACTCCTGGCGAGAAAGGAACTGGCCCGCCGTCAGCAGGAGCTCCAGGACTACCAGGAGCTGATGGAGAAGCTGCAGAGGGAGGTGAGGTCAGGTGGGGCTGGGGGCGGGGCCACAGGGCCGCGGGGCGGGAACTGTAGGGCTAGTCGGGGGTGGGACGCAGGGCTGAGCTATGATCTCACTGGACCTCCCACAGGCCTTCGTGGCCCAGGTTCGGCGCGAGCAGGAGGCGGCCCGGCGGCGGCAGGAAGAAGCGGCTGCGGCCGAGCGGAGGCGGCAGGAGGAGCGGCTGCGCGGGGCGCGCCTGCTGGAGGCGGCCTTCGACGGGAACCTGGGCGAGATCCAGGCGGTCCTGCGGGAGGTGGGCGGCGGGGCGGCGGGGCGGCGGGGCGGAGGGTCCTGAGCTTGGGGCGCCGCTGACCGCCACCTGGCGCAGGTGGACGAGCTGCTGACCCGCGAGGGCATGGGTTGCGACGCGGCGGGAATGGTGCGGCGGCTGCAGCGGCGCTTGGCCCTGGTGGACTTTGAGGACAGTGGCGGGAACACGCCACTGTCCGAGGCGGCGGCAGGCGGGCAATCCCTGGCCATCCAGCTGCTGGCCGAGCAGGGCGCCAGTCCCAACAGCAAGGTGGGTACCGGGGCCCTCGAGGGCTGGGGGTCGCGCCTCGCCATGGCGGGCCCTGCTCAGCCAGCGTGTCCCGCAGGGCGCCTTCGGCCGGACCCCGCTGTACCGAGCGGCCTTTGGGGGCCACCTGGAAGCCGTGGAGGTGCTTCTGAAGCTCGGAGCTGACCCCCGGGTATATGCGGACGACGGGAGCACACCCGAGCAGGTGTGCGAAGGGGGGCAGAACCCCGCGGGACGCTCGCTCCCCCTCTCCCAAAGCTGTCAGGAGCCTGGTAGCGCTCCAGGCTGGGTCCTGACCTTCCTGGACCCAGCAGGCCCTCTCCCTACCTAAGTCCTCGCTGTGAGCCTTCCCGGGAACGCGCCATCAAGACCACAGCTTCCGGCTTCCGCGGTCCTCCTCTGGCCAGGGTTCTTCTCTTCTCCCCGGACCCTCAGTCCACCTTAGAAATACTGTTTCCAAGGAAGATGGGGAAACAGTAAGGCTCCTGGGGGCAGCGTGGGGGCTCAGGGATTGAGGGCAGCATTCGGCCTGCCCATCTGGACCCTCACCCTCAGAATTTCCCCGTTTCTGAGAAAATTGATCCCTAAACCCCTTCTCCAGGTGCCTCGGTCTGGCAGCTCCTCCCTGGCATCTGGAAACAGCACCAATGGGCCTTTTCCCAGGCCCTCGGCTGGAGACCGGGGGCGGTGGGGCTGGATTTCTCCCGAGTCCTGGAGGCCTGGTCAGATAGGTAGCCCAGGACCTCTGGGAACAGCTGTGAAAGCGGGTCAGCCAGTGCCACCACCTTCTTTAGTGAGTTTGAGTGGAATCTCAAGCCCCGCCCCCGAGCCGCAAGCCCCGCCCCCGGTCCTGCGCCAGGGTTGCCCTTTGTCCTTTCCTCTGCCCTTCTCCGCTCTTTGATAAGCAACAGAACAAGTTTTAAAAGACCAGCAGAGACTTTGGTTTCAAACTACTGCTTCCATGCTAGACGAAGGAACAATAGTGAGGCCAGGAGGACGGAAGGACCTGGCCACAGCCTCAGGGTCGCTGGAGTGAGGAGTGCACAGGGAGGCCCACCCCTCAGATGCTGGTGCCCTGGTGGGCCCGGGGCTGAGGGCTGGAGAAGTGTGCAGGCTGAGGGGTGTTGAGGAGGACGTGGAACCCACTGGTGCCTGAGTTTGGGGGAGGGGTGCAGGGGGTACTGAGAGGAGCAGCACACAGCTGGGCAGTGGGGAGCCCTCTGGCTGTTGGGAGAACAGGGACAGTCTCTTTAAGAGGTGGTGCTGGAGCAATTGGACGTCCACAGGCGAAGGAATGAACCTCGACCTAAACCTTGCACCCTATAAAGAGACTAACCCAAAGTGGATTGTGGATTTAAATGCAAAACGTAAACTCTAAAACGTATAGACGAGCACAAGAGAAAATCTTTGGGAAAGATTTCTTAAACAAAAAGCACAGTCAGTCTATAAAAGAAAAATACCTTGACAAATTGAGCTTCCTCAAAATGTAAAACTTTTGCTCTGCTGAAGCCCCTGTTAAGTGGATGAAAAGCCACAGAGAAGGAGAAAACCCCATACAGACCACACATCTGATCAGTTCAGTTCAGTCGCTC
This sequence comes from Ovis canadensis, assembly GCF_042477335.2. Lineage (NCBI taxonomy): Eukaryota > Metazoa > Chordata > Mammalia > Artiodactyla > Bovidae > Ovis > Ovis canadensis. The sequence continues at coordinate 24,083,962 of NC_091253.1, read as the reverse complement.
AGTCGTGTCTGACTCTTTGCGACCCCATGAATTGCAGCACGCCAGGCCTCCCTGTCCATCACCAACTCCCAGAGTTCACTCAGATTCATGTCCATCGAGTCAGTGATGCCATCCAGCCATCTCATCCTCTGTCGTCCCCTTCTCCTCCTGCCCCCAATCCCTCCCAGCATCACAGTCTTTTCCAGTGAGTCAACTCTACATGAGGTGGCCAGAGTACTGGAGTTTCAGCTTTAGCATCATTCCTTCCAAAGAAATCCCAGGGTTGATCTCCTTCAGAATGGACTGGTTGGATCTCCTCGCAGTCCAAGGGACTCTCAAGAGTCTTCTCCAACACCACAGTTCAGAAGCATCAAGGACCTGTGTTTACAATGTTTATCAACTCTCAAAACTCAATAGTAAGTCATACATCCAGTGGCTGATGTATGCACATAACTGATTCGCTTTTGCTGTACACCTGGAACTACCACAACACTGTAAGGCCACTATACTGTAATAAGAATTTTAATGAGAGTTCCAGAGGTGTGTAGGGCACCTTTGGGGATCCAGGGAATACGAAGTGAGGAAATGCCTCGAGGCTGGGTCAGAGCACCCGTCAGGATGGAAGGAGGGAGTACCTAGACTGTCTCCGCCAGCCTGGGCAGGAGCTCTCACAGCGTTTGCAGCCCTGGGTGGGGTACTTGGAAGGACCTTGCCTCAGTCGTGAGGATGAATGCTGCTCTGGTACAGCCTCACCAATCTTAAGGCGAGTCCCAAAGGATAAAACTTCCCAGGTAATTTAACTGCATGCCAAAATTCAAGAATATGTATGGAGATACAACATAAACAGCTCTTAACAAGACACAATGCACGTTGTCTAGCACCAATTAAAGATACTGGGCATACAAAGGTGCAGGAAAATATGGCCATGAGAAACCTTGGCCAGTCAAGGCAAACGCACTGACGTGAATGTCAGAGTTAGTGTGAAAGGCTTGTAAACAGCTATTGTGACTGTATTCCAGATGCTCAAAAAATTGAATAGAGAATGGAAGACATAAAAGACTTAAATTCTAGAGGTAAAAATGACAGTGTCTGAGATAAGAAACAGAAAGCTATGGATGAGATTAATGTCAACTTAGAACAGAGGTAAAGGTTAGCGAATTTGAGGCTTACAAAATAGAAACTACTACAAGTACTAACACTCAAGAGAGAGCAGTTCTTCCAAATGGCGAGAATCCATGAGCTGTGGGACAGTTTCAGGAGGCCTACTGTGTATGTAATTAGAGTCTCCAAAGGAGAGAAGAAACAGAAAAACATATATACTTGAAGAAATAATAACCTTAAGGTTTCCAAATGTGATGAAAGGTATAAACCGTACTCCTCAAATCTCAAGAAACAGGAAGGAAAATCAGGCTAAGGCACAATGTGATAAAATTTCTCAAGGCCAGTGATAAAGCAATCTTAAAAGCAGCCAGAGGGAAAAAGACATAGACAGGAAAACAAAGATAAGGATTATGGCAGACTTCTTGTTGGAAAGAGTGGAAGTGAGGAGAGAGTGGGGCAGTGTCTTTAATGGTACTGAGGAAGGAAACACATCTTGTCAACCTTGAATGCGATACTCACTGCAAATATCTTTCATAACTGAAGGCAAAATAAAAGACATACCTTTGCAGACACACAAAAGCTGAAAGACTCAATCACCAGTGGACTCACACTATAAGAAACATCAGAGGAAGCCGTACCAATAGAAGGGATGCCGGATGGAAATATGGATCCACTCAAAAGAGTGAGGAACACTAGAAAGGGTAACTACACAGGTAAATATATGAGATATTGCCTTATTATTTAAACTTACTGAGAATGTAGTTGAAACAAAAAATAGCAGCATGTGTCATGTGGTTTTATCACACATGGAGGTACACATACTGAAAACTGCACAGATTATTGTTGTTTGGTTCAATTGTGTGACACAAATATAAAGGCTGGCAAGGGGAAATGAAACCTACTGTGGAAGGTTCTTGTATGTGAAGTGGTACAATATCATTTAAAGGCAGACCATCATAAGTTACAGGTATATGTATGCTGGAAGCCCTAAAGCAACTACTAAATATCAATAGAGTTATAGAGCAAAAAAAGAGGAAAAGGAAAATAATACTAGAACCAGTAGAAAACAGTAGCAAAGGGTAATTTAAAACTCAACCATATCAATAGCTTCATTAAGTGTAGAAGGTCAAAAGACCCCAATTAAAAGGCAGATTGTCTTTTGGATTAAAACAAAAATCCAACTATAGCGACTTGCTGGTGGTCCAGTGGTTGAGAATCCACCTTCCAATGCAGGGGATGCAGGTTTGATCCCTCGTCAGGGAGCCAAGATCCCATGTGCAGAGGAGGAGAGCAGCTGCCGACCCCGCTTCAGCGCCTGTGAGCCACAGCCAGAGGCGGCCGCACCGCAACAGAGGGCTCCGTGCCAGGCTAAAGACCCAGTACAGCCAAATGAGTACATGTTTCTTAAAAATTCAACAGTATTCTGCCATAAGAAACAAACTTCAAAGACACAAATAGGAGAAAATTAAAAGGACAGGACAAATGTGCTGGGATAACACTAAGTAAAGAGAGCTGAAATGAATATATTAACATCAGAAGAAGTAGATTTCAGAACAGAGAGTATTACTGGGAAGAAAAGAATCATTTCATAAGGACAGAGGATTCATCAAGAGGACAAAAGAATCCTGAATGTTTTTTGCAGCTGTACATGAAGCAAAACCTGAGAGAACGACAAGAAATAAATCCACAGTCATAGTAGCAGATTTCAGCATCCCTACCTCAGCAACTGGTGAAACAAGTAGAGAAGTCAGTAACGCGGTGGTTTAGTCGCTAAGTCGTGCTCGACTCTTGTGACCCTATGGACTGTAGCCCGCTAGCTTCCTCTGCCCATGGGATTTTCCAGGCAAGAATACTGGAGTGGGTTGCCATTTCCTTCTCCAGGAGATCTTCCGAACCCAGGAATCGAACCTGGGTGTCCTGCACTGCAGGCGGATTCTTTACGACTGAGCCACAAGGGAAGCCGCCTTGTAGAACTGAGTGACCTCAGCCACGAGCTGTGCCTCTGGCCGCCATCCCTTCATCCCTCATCTGTCCCGCTATCATTGTTTTCATAAATTTATCCACTCAATCCAATCATTCTTCCCTGAAGTGGATTTACTGTTTCATCAGTTCACACCTTTTCTTATTAGCTTATGAGTCATTTATTAATAAACTTGCTGGTCTGGCTACTAGCTACTGTATCTGTGTCACCATTCCTACCGCCTTCAGCCATCCTCATTTATTCATGTGTTTAACTATCAGTTCACACAGCTATCCATCCATCCATTCACACACCCACTCATGCTGTTTACTTGAGAGAAGTAAATTTTGAGGGAAACATTTTTTTAAATTCTCTTTAAAAAATTTTATTAGGCTGCACCAGGGTTTAGTTGTGGCATGTGGGATCTGGTTCCCTGACCAGGGATTCATCCTGCACTGAGAGCTTAGCTGCTGGGCCAGCAGGGATGTCCCACACTTGAGAGGAAATTTTGAGAAAGCAGGGACTGTGCTTTTGGTTGTCACATGAAAGGCAGTCACAAGTTGTGTCAAATGATTGGACTGGATTCATCTATCCATTTGTTCAAGCATCTTATCTAAGTTATTCATCCATTAAATCCCTTCAGTTCAGTTTAGTTCAGTCGCTCAGTCGTGTCCGACTCTTTGCGACCCCATGAATCGCAGCACGCCAGGCCTCCCTGTCCATCACCAACTCCCGGAGTTCACTCAGATTCATGTCCATTGAGTCAGTGATGCCATCCAGCCATCTCATCCTCTGTCGTCCCCTTCTCCTCCTGCCCCCAATCCCTCCCAGCATCACAGTCTTTTCCAGTGAGTCAACTCTTCGCATGAGGTGGCCAAAGTACTGGAGTTTCAGCTTTAGCATCATTCCTTCCAAAGAAATCCCAGGGCTGATCTCCTTCAGAATGGACTGGTTGGATCTCCTTGCTGTCCAAGGGACTCTCAAGAGTCTTCTCCAACACCACAGTTCAAAAGCATCAATTCTTCGGCACTCAGCCTTCTTCACAGTCCAACTCTCACATCCATACATGACCATTGGAAAAACCATAGTCTTGACCAGATGGACCTTAGTTGGCAAAGTAATGTTTCTGCTTTTTAATATGCTATCTAGGTTGGTCATAACTTTTCTTCCAAGGAGTAAGCGTCTTTTAATTTCATGGCTGCAATCACCATCTGCCGTGATTTTGGAGCCCCCAAAAATAAAGTCTGACACTGTTTCCACTGTCTCCCTATCTATTTCCCATGAAGTGATGGGACCGGATGCCATGATCTTCGTTTTCTGAATGTTGCGCTTTAAGCCAGCTTTTTAACTCTCCACTTTCACTTTCATCAAGAGGCTTTTGAGTTCCTCTTCACTTTCTGCCATAAGGGTGGTGTCATCTGCATATCTGAGCTTATTGATATTTCTCCCGGCAATCTTGATTCCAGCTTGTGCTTCATCCAGCCCAGCGTTTCTCATGATGTACTCTGCATAGAAGTTAAACAAGCAGGGTGACAATATACAGCCTTGATGTGCTGCTTTTCCTATTTGAAACCAGTCTGTCATTCCATATCCAGTTCTAACTGTTGCTTCCTGACCTGCATACAGATTTCTCAGGAGGCAGGTCAGGTGGTCTGGTATTCCCATCTCTTTCAGAATTTTCCACCGTTTATTGTGATCCACAGAGTCAAAGGTTTTGGCATAGTCAATAAAGCAGAAATAGATGTTTTCCTGGAACTCTCTTGCTTTTTGCATGATCCAGAGGATGTCGGCAATTTGATCTCTGGTTCCTCTGCCTTTTCTGAAACCAGCTTGAACATCAGGAAGTACACGGTTCACGTATTACTGAAGCCTGGCTTGGAGAATTTTGAGCATTACTTTACTAGCATGTGAGCTGAGTGCAATTGTGCGGTAGTTTGAGCATTCTTTGGCATTGCCTTTCTTTGAGATTGGAATGAAAACTGACCTTTTCCAGGCCTGTGGCCACTGATGAGTTTTCCAAATTTGCTGGTATATTGAGTACAGCACTTTCACAGCATCCTCTTTCAGGATTTGAAACAGCTCCACTGGAATGCCATCACCTCCACTAGCTTTGTTCGTAGTGATGCTTTCTAAGGCCCACTTGACTTCACATTCTAGGATGTCTGGCTCTAGGTGAGTGATCACACCATTGTGATAATGTGGGTCATGAGCTCTTTTTTGTACAGTTCTCCTGTGTATTCTTGCCACCTCTTCTTAATATCTTCTGCTTCTGTTAGGTCCATACCATTTCTGTCCTTTATCGAGCCCATCTTTGCATGAAGTGTTCCCTTGGTATCTCTAATTTTCTTGAAGAGATCTCTAGTCTTTCCCATTCAGTTCTTGTCCTCTATTTCTTTGCATTGATCACTGAAGAAGGCTTTCTTATCTCTTGCTAATTTTTGTGTATCAATTCATTATTTCATCCATTCATTCAATTAACCCAAGAATCCTCATTCTTTTATCATTTAATTCACTAACTTACTCATCTGCTCCATCTGTCCATTTCTCTCATCCCTGATTTTGCACATCTTTTAACTTTCTTTTTAAATACAAACCACATACTGAATATTATACAAATCAAAGTTGTGTGGCTCGATTAAACCCGGATTAACCTCCTGAGTCCAGAAATGAAACGCTGCCAGGCCCCTGTGCCCCATGCTGAGAAGCCCGCCTCCTTTGGCCATTCCTCACTCCAGAGCAGGAGCGGTGGGGCCTGGGATGGGTGCAGACGAGGGCTGTGTCCTACAGATGGAGGTCTGCGAGGGGACAACAAAGGCTGCAGCCAGGACCCTGCAGTGGGGGCTGGTGGGTGGGGTGTGGAGAAGAGCAGGTTGGGGGATGCGGAGCCTGATGTTTCGGGAAGGAGGCCATGGGGACCCTCCAGGGCCCGGCTTTGTGGGTGTTGATCATGATGGTCAAGGCTCCGGGCCCCTCCCTGGCCCACCATCAGGGCCGCCTTTGTGCCCCGGGGGTGTCCTGTCTGAAGTGGGACTGTAGCACCTCCCCAGGTGAAGAAGAGGCGGCCCAAGCTCTTGACCAGTGGCTTCTCTCGCTAGGTGGCCTCGCTGGACACGGTGGTCAGTGTGCTGCAGTCGTGGGACCTGAGCCTCACAGACGCCATGCTCCAGAACATGGAGGCAGAGCGGGAGCGCCGGGCCCAGGAGGCCGCGCGGCACCAGGAGGCGGAGGCCCAACGGTGCGGCAGGTGGGAGGCAGGGGGGCTGGCTCGGGGCTGCTCTGACCGCTCCCCTCCACTGTAGCATGAACCTCAAAGTACAGCAGCTGGCCAAGGATCAGCAGCAATGTCACCAACAGGTGAGCCGCCCGCCCCCGGAGGGGAGGTAGGGCGGGCAGAGAGCTGGGAGCGTGGAGGCGCCCTGCGGACCCCCAACCTGGTCCGGAGGCCGGCTCGCCCCCTGCCCCTCAGCTGCAGCAGGCCTACTGTGAGCTCAACCGGAGAATCGCGGAGCACGACCAGTGCGAGCAGAGGGGCGCAGGCCTGGCTGCGCTCATGCTGCAGGTTGGCTTCTCCCCCGCGGACCTGGGGAGCCCTACTTCTGGGCTGTCAGCTTCCAACAGCTGCCTTTGGAGTGGGGCGCCCCCTCTTCCTTAGGGGTCCCAGCTGTGCACAGCAGGCTGGTGTTGGTGTCCAGCCTTGCCCTGAGCAGAGCGTGGGGCCCCCCTGCAGGCCATCAAGGATGCAGAGGAGCAAGTGGACAGGCTCCAGCAGGAGGCCCAGAAGGCAGAGGAGGTGCTGGCCCTGGCCAGGCTGGAGCTGCGGGAGCAGACCCAGGAGGGTGGGTGGGGCGGGGCTGGGGCTGGAGCGGGAGGGCCCCTGGGGGTTATCTGGGCCGCTCCTCCCATCGGCCCCACATTTACATCCCCACAGCAGAGGAGGAGGTGCCCGGGCTTAAGTGCCAGGTCAGCGAGCTCCACGATGTGCTGATGAAGGACGTGGGTGACCGCATCCGCGCAGACGGCAGGTCAGTGGTCCCGGCCGGCCAGGGGTGGGCTGGGGTTCTAGCAGATGGCAGTGACCTGGAGGCCGCCCCCAGGTGGCCTCTTGTTATCGACCCTTCAGGCCAGGCGGCCACCTTCCTGCGCTACCAGGACACCAACTACGTGGACGCCGTGAACCCTGACCACCTGCGGCCGGAGAGGATCCGGCTGGCGCTGCTGGGGGCGCTCAGGTGAGGTGGGCAGAGGGCAGGCACCCGGACGCCACACCCACTCCCGCCCCAGCCCTCACTGCCCTAGGCCTGCGCTGTCCTCTCAGGTTCGGGAAGCCGCTGGTGTTTGACTTGCGTGAGGTGGATCTGTTCCCAGCCGTGCAGCAGCAGCTGGAGGCGGTGCAGCCAGGCCTGGCGCAGGAGCTGCTGGGCCGCGGGCTGCTGGAGCAGGAGAGGTACCTGTCGCTGCTGCGGCCGAGCGATGGGCCCGAGTATAGCCCCAACCAGTTCCAGGAGGCGCGCCTGCAGCACTTCCGCCTCTTCTTTGTCACCAAGGTTCGGTGGCCGCCGGCAGAGCAGCTGCAGGTCCTCCTGCCTGTGCGCGTGCAGCTGCCGGGCGGGGGCCTCTAGCAACCCGCCCCAATAAAGGGCCCGCCCCCGGGCGATGTGTGCGCGCAGTGCGCCTCCTCTGTGTGCACGCACCACGCAGGGGAGGGGCCTTGGGGGTGGTGAAGGTAGTCCCCCAGCCTCCCTCCTACCGGGGGGCAGCCCAGTCTGGGTAAGCCACCTGGAGTCCTCAGAGTCCCCGCACCCGCTGCCCCTAGATCGGGAGGGACAGAGGGGCCCACATTCGTGTGCCAGCAGCTGGACAGAGTAAGACGGACCAGATGTAAAACGTAGTCAATTTTATTCTCCTTAAACCACAAAATAGAGTCTTTGGTTGTACAAACATCACTAGTTACAGTCTCGCCAGGAGGTCCCGGCTGGGGAGGGCGCCGTTAGTCAGTGGCTAGAACTCCTCAGGGGACCTCTTTAAAATGCTACCGGCCAGGTTAAAAGACTCGGGGCAAGGGTGGTGTTGGCGCTGGCAGGGCCCCCACCCCAAGTCAGGGGAGGCACCCCGCCCCTCTAGGAGGGCACTGGGCCCAGGCCTCGGCGCCCTGGCCGCATGGCCCGGCGGCTGCTGCATAAGGCTACCTCCTCGGGACCCGCGGAGCCTGGAGAGGGCCTGCCCAGAAGCACCATGGCCACCTCTCCGTCCTCCTCTGGCAGACCTGCAGGCAGGGGCAGGGAGCGAGTGAGCAGATGGGCCTGGCACCCTGGAGCATGGGGGCGCTGTCGGGGGGGGTGGGGGGGTGGCGGGGCCTGCCCTGGCCTGCCAACTCACCTGGGCTCGGACGTGGTTCCAAGGACCTCAGCTCCTCAGCGAAATCTGGGGACTGCAAGGGGGAGAATGGCTGGTCAGGGACTACCCAGACCTGCCTGAAGCCCCCCGTAGGAGCCTGGGTGAGTTCCTGCAGAGCCCTGGTTGGGGGGGAGGGGGAGGAACCAGGAGGATATGGAGCAGGGGACAGGCTGGGAGACAGGCTGAGCGGAAAGCGGCAGGAGCCGGTCATGGCGTCCTGCAGAAGGGCCGGAGGGCCCGGTACCTGCATGTCATAGACAGGTCTGGAAGAGGGGAGGGCAGCAAACACCCTGTAGTCAAACTTCCTCCCAGACAAGGCCTTGAAAGGACAGCGTGAGGAGAGAGGCAGAGAGTGTAAGAAGAAAAGAAGGTGGGAGTCTGGATCCCTGCCCTGCCAAGGGTGGAAGGCAGGGGAGGGCGGCAGCTGCTGGCTCCTCACCAAGCGTCCCGGGGAGGTGCCGGTCTGGGGGCCAAGGTCTGGAGGAACAAGAAGGGGTCGTCGGGAGAAGTCCGCGCCACAGGCTGGGCTCCCGCCTCCCGCCCGACCTACAGACCTTCCAAGGGGGTGGGTGACGGAGTAGGAGCAGGCGAGGGGGCCTCGGCCAGGCGCTCCAGAGGCCCCCGCTTGCTCCGGCCCTCCTGGGACTTGCTGAGGACCATCTGTGCGCGCAGGGCGTCCTGCTCCAGGGACTTCATCCTGTGGGCGGGCGGAGGGCGGGCAGCAGGTAGGCAGCGCGAGGGGCGCAGGCAGCGGAGGGCAGGGCGGGACAGGGCCTCACCTGGCTGCCCTCCAGAGCGCCCGCTTCTCCGCCTCCAGGGCTCGGCGCTCTGCGGGGGACAAGGCCCGCTCTGGGGCCGGCAGCTCGGGGCTCTGCATGCGGAGCCGCTCCTGGTGGCGCCGCTCGGCCTTGGCAGTCCGCACTGGGGCACTGCCTCCCTGCGGCGGGGGAGATGCGGGGCCGAGCCTGGGCCGGGCGACAGGACAGGAGGGCCGGGTGGAGGGGCGCCGGGCACAGGTGGAGGGGCGCTGTGGGCAGGGGCTGAGGCGGCCCTCCCCAGCCTCACCCTTCCGCCGTGGGGCCCTGGCCGGCCCAGGGCGGCTCCTCTTCGGGCTCCTCGTCCTCGGGAGCATCGGCTTCCGGGCGCTCCGTGTCGGCCACCACCTCGCGCAGCATCTGCGCCCTTTTCTGCTGCAGCTTGCGGGCTACGGGGAGCGGCGGGTCAGGCTGGGTGCCGGCGTCCCCTGCCCCCCACCCCACCCCCGCGCCGCCTGCTCACCCTCCTCCTCCTGCATCTTCCGCAGGTCATCAGCGCCCACCAGCGACACGCGCTTAGGGGGGCCCTCGGCCTGGGGCACCCGAACCTCTAGCTCGAAGTACTTCTGCCGCTCGCGAAAGGACAGCTGCTCCGGCGAGGCCGTGGGCCCGGGCGTGGGGGGCTGGGGGAAGCACGCCCTCAGACCCGGCCCCTCGGGTGTCACACCCTCGCAGGCGCACGCAGCGGGGCACCTGAGGGCTGCCCACCACCTACCTGGGCAGGGGTGTCCAGGGGCGGGTGCAGGCCGGGCACAGCCGCGAACGTCCTATAGGCCTGCTTCACATTGGCTGGAAGCTCAGCAGGGGAGGGTGGGGAGGGGGGCTGGGGACCGGGTGCAGTGAGCTGAGCAGGGACAGCTGTCCCTGCAGCACCGCCCACCCCGCCACCAGCTGTCCTTGCTGACTGCCCCCACCCCTGTCCCCTGGGTCAGGGCACTCGGGCTGGGGACCACCTCTGCCCCTGGGGGCCGGGGAACCCCTTGGCCAGGCCTGAGCCAGTGGCTGGATCACCCCAGGCTTTGTCTGCAAAGGGGTTCAGGTGAGGGGTGTGAGGGATGGGGTGGGGGGAGAGAGATGGCGCCAAGGTGGGCAGCTGGGTGCCCAGGAAGCGAGGCCAGCACTCACCCATCTGCTGTCTGTTAGGAAGGGGCAGAGGCTGGGCGCTGAGCTCCAAGCTGGCACTTCAGTGTCTGCCCCAACCCTGCCACCAGGCCTGGCCCTCCCCATGCAGCAGAACCGAGGAGCCTCTGCAGGCAGGTGGGGGGCTCGGGGCAGGGTGGAGTGGCCCCCGGGAACTCCCAGACATGAAGACAGATGGGGGCAAAACCTCCAGGCACTGGGGAAGGCTGCCCTGACCCCCATTCCCCTCTACCCAGGAGGCCACAGGGAGCTCCCCAGCCTGTGATACCAGCCAGCTGGGCCAGGAAGGGGCCTGCAGGCCATACCCCTGTGGGATGGCAGCTGGGGAAGGCGTGTGCCCTGGCACCCTCCCCAGAGGAGCGGACTCTGAACACAGCACCCCACCATGTGTACTCACCTGCTGGTGGCCAGGGGAGCAGGGGGCCTCAGCCATCTCTCCACTTGCCGCAGGCAGCACCTGGAAGAGCCGAGAGGCGGGTGTGGGGAGGGTTAGGCAGGGCTGAGGGCCCCGAGGAGGAGGTGGGGAGTTGCCTGCCTCAGTAGCACAAAGGCTAGTCCTCAACGCCCTGACCTGAGCAGCCCTGAGACATCTGAGATGGATGGGCTGGGCTGGGCTGGGCTTCTCCCGGGTGGGGTGGCCACCCTCCCTGTGAGCCTCAGAGGCCCGTCAGCCAAGCTGTGCCCTTTTCTGAGAGAGGACACTGGGCCCCCTCCCCTCCTGGGGGCTTCCTACTCTTGCCTCGTGGGGCTGAGCACAAAGCCCCTTTACAGGCTCACTCAGCCCCCAGCTGGCACAGCCCTCCCCACCAGCTCTGCGGGGTCTCCCAGCAGCAGCTGAGCTGGGCAGCCCGCCCTCCAGGGAAGGGGTAAGAACCACAGGCCTCCGCCCAGGGCCCTGCCCGCACTGCAGCATTGGCCCTCCTCCCACCACGCTCCCGCAGTGGCCCCTGGGCCCACACAGCCCTCTGCTCTGCCTTGAGTCTGCCTCTGAGAGGTGGGGGGTGGGTGGCAGTGGGTGCATCACAGCTGGGCTCGGGTGGAGCAGGACAGACGTGTGCCAGGGGGGTGGCGCTCCAGCTCGGGCACCCCAGCCAGTCCCTGTCCCACTTGAGGGCCCTTTAAGGGCCTCAGCCCTCTCCCCAGGGGCAGGATCCTGGCAGAGCTCTGTCCTGCAGGGCCTCAGGTGAAGGGAAGGAAGACAGGGGTAGGACTGATGGACAAGTGGGCAGAGGCCAGAACAGGGGTGTGACAACCAGGGACTGACCCTCTGCATGCTGCCAGCGCCAGGGGTGGCGGCCAGGGCTCGGCAGGCTGGCTTCAGGCTCTCTGGGCTCCGACCCTAGGGGGCAGAGTGGACACAGGGCTGCCGGGGCCGTGCTTGCCAGAGTGCGGGGCGGGCAGCCAGGCCCAGGGATGCTGGGCTGTGGGGGGGAGCCCGCCATGCGGGGCGGGAGGGCCTGGGCACTCACCGTGGCCTCCGGGCCCCACAGTGGGATCTGTCCGGGCAGCTCCTTCTCCTGTGAGCAGAGGAGACAGTGGTCGGGGCCGACGGCCTCAGGCTCCCAGCCCAGGGGCTGCTGGCTGCGGGCGGCTCTGACCTTGCCGGAGCCCTCGGGGCTCAGCTCCCGGTCGATGGAGGAGATGCTTTCCAGGCTGTTCCGGCGGCCAAGGCCAGCCGCAAAGGGGTTGGCGATGATGCCTGGGGACACCTGCGGGGGAGGTGAGCCGCTGGGGTGGGCTCTGCTTGCTCAGGACTCCAGGCCACCACTGCCTCTGTGCCCAGGGCACCCACAGGTCGCGTCTGCACACCATGCTCCTGAGGATACGGCGATGCAGAGCACCAGGCGAGAGAGGTCGGCCCTGGACACGCATCCCGGAGCACAGAACCGACAAGGTGATGGGGCGACAGTGAAGCGCCCATGGCACAGAGCGGAACTGAGGCCAAAGTCCCAGTGGAAGGAGGCCGACAGACTCCTGACATCAGAAAAGGCCGTTTAAAGGAGGAAGAGTTGACTGTGGTGTTGACCGGAGTGATGACGACAGCAGACGTGAACACGCGCTTCTCCACCGTAAGCGAATGTCAGGACATGAAAGGTGCCTGCTCACAGGCACAGCCCAGCCCCCGAGCGGTCCTGAGACCCTGACAGCCAGGAACACGCCTGGCGCCCATATCCCGGCTCCTCAATAGCCCTGTCCACTAAGGGAACCAGTGCTCCTTGGAGAAAGAAGGTATGGCAAAGTGTGAGGTGACCCCAGACTTTCTGCTGTGCTAGAAAGGAGGCTGCCTGAGGGAGGCGGGTGATGTGAACAGGGCCCCGGGCCAGCCAGAAGCCCTCTTGTCAGCTCCGTCTGGATGGCTGGAGCACCAGATATCAACAGCAGCAGTGACAACTCTCACCACGAGATAAAACGGAAAATCTGTGCTAAGGAAGTCAGCGCCTGTGGAAGGAGCAGTGGGGAGGGCACACGACTGCCCTGGGGCTGATGAGGAGCTCGAGGAGGAGCGGGCTGCTGCACTCCCCAAGCACCCACACAGCACCTGTTAGTTTCTGGGGGAAAGCATCACCTGGTGGGGTGACCCAGAGACGCCCCCATGCAGGCACCACCCGTGGGTCTGGTGGGAGGCCCTCCAAGACAGTGTCAGCTCTGTGATAACCCTGCCAAAATGCAGCCACTGCAGCTCGTCCTGAGGAGGCACTGGACAGACCCCCAGCGAGCACCATCCATGCCATGATGGCCTGTGCTCACCTGAAGTTCCAGGTCAGGCTGGGAAACAACCAGATGCCCACATGCCTTGTGGCTCTAAAGGTCGCCTTGGACCGTTGGTGGGAGGCATGCAAGGCCTTTGAGTGAGAGGTCCTGTCTACTGTTCTTGACACTTTTCAACTCTAAAACTGTCACTACTTTATCTACTTACTTCTATCTTTCAAAACAGAAATAACAGCAGGAGAAACCGCACTAATGCAGATGCTGGCCTGGGGGCCACCGAGAGGGGATTCAGACTCCTGGAGGGCTGTGTTCACAGCTCGCAAAGGTTTAGCATGAGCAGAGGTTTGTCCTCCCGACCGCAGGGTCTTCGCTCCCCAACTGGAGGCTGACCTGGTGACGCGGCAGGGAGTGCGCCGTGTCCTACCCTCCGGACCGCTGGGGAACTCCCAGGAAACTCCGCTTTTAAAGTCATCTTTAAGAACTGAAAACGAGTTCTGGGCTTCCCCGGTGGCCCAGTGGTTAAGAATTCACCTGCCAATGCAGGGAACACAGGCTCGATCCCTGCTCCAGGAAGATCCCACATGCCGCAGAGCAGCACCAACTGCTGAGCACGGGGTCTAGGGTCTGTGCTTCCCGACACGAGACGCCACCTCAGTGAAAAGTCAGTGTGCAGCAACAAGACCAGCGCAGCCGAAAATAAAACTCAGACAAAAATAAGCCTGACTGTATGACAAGCTGGCAGGAGGACAATACGGAGAATCGTTTCCCAGTGACGTGACATAGTGTTTTGACTGTACCTCCTAAGTGGGTAAATCCTAAGGACATAAAGAAATGTTAAAATGCTATTAATAAATACTAGTAATAACACTGATATGGCTTTTTGAAATCAATAATTATAATATCACTTAATTTAATAAAATGACTTTTAAGATGAGAAAAAGAAACAAAGATAAAGTCAAAAGAATCAAAGCCTCCTGTCCTTAAGCACTGGTTGAACGTAACAACCTCACGGATTTTTTTCCCCCTAGAAACCTGCCTCCCGAGGACCCGTATGCTGCAGAGGCCCAGGAGCAAGGCCACAAGGACCAGCCAGTGATGGTCTGAGCCCCACGCCAGGGCTGAGGCAGGAGACACAGGGATGCCTGGGTGCACCATCAGGCTGGCGTGTCACCGGCTTGTCACCGCGGTGCCCACGCGGGCACCCTGCCTCACGAGGACCACAAAGACCAAAAAGCAGTCACCATGGGGGCTTCCAGGGCAGCCACTTGTTATTTAAAAATCAACCAATGAAAGGAAAGAATCAGAGTGTTTAGCACACATCTCCTGTGCAAAATCTTATTTTAGGATAAAAAGTAGCTGATAAAGTTTCTTCTTCACAGAAGGGTCATTAGAAGGACTGAAAACACTAGATGAGCAAGGAGTAACTGAGGCAGTCTTCCTTCGATCAGTAATCAAGGAAACATGGAAAAGAAAGGCAGTCTTGATCAAAATCCAAAAGGTGGTTTTTCTGAGAAGGCTGCTAAAATACACAAAACTTTGGTAAGTGTGATGGGGAGGAAGAGACGGCAGAAACCAGATCAAGACGGTGATGTGACCACAGAAATGGAGGGAGGAGAGAGAATGTTCTGGACCTTGCCCCAAACATGCTAAGCACCAGTCAGCAAGCTCTTCGAAGTGCACAGTAGCCCCTGCAGCACTGCCACCAGCTAGCCACCAGGCCTGCCCGCCTGTGCGGGGCCCTGGGTCAGCGGCCAGCACAGCAAGGACAGGCAGGTCCTGATGCCAGCCCGCCGCCTGCCGTGCAGAGGTTGGGGAGGACGCCAGGGCACAGCTCATGTGAAGACGCGCTTGCAGAACCCAAAGTTTGGAGAGATAGCTGTGAACCCTGATTCCTACAGGAGTTGAAGGGGTCACCACAGAAGCAGCAGGTGGGCTGAGGTTAACAGAAATGGGGCCGGGTGGATGACTGGCGTCCTGAGGGATACATGTCGCCCCTTTTTCTTTCAAGCACCGAGCTAGCTGGAGGAAACCTGTGGGCTGCACCTCACAGTACTTGCACAGGGCTGTAACAGCCATCAATGAAAGGACTCCAGAAAACTCAGCACTCATTTCAGAGAAAATTCTTACAGGTTATAAATGGAAACAGCCGTCCAAGTTTAAAAGAATGTTATATAAACTACCGCCTCCAAGTCGGCACAAGGCAAGGTCACTGTCTACCATCACCAGGTTCCAGGGGGGACGGAGGAGCCTGACCTCCCAGGAAAAGGGGACCTGCAGCCACCACCTGGGCCTCACGGCTTCCTCCTGGAGATGCAACAAAGTCACTGATGAGAATCAACAAGGAAGCAAGAGCAACCTAGGAATGTGCCTGGAGAAACATTACTCACACAGTCGCAGAGCTCAAAGTTAACCCCGAGCTCCCAACCAACTTACAGAACTGGCAGGTCCATTTGGAAGAGAAAACACACGAAAATAGACCAAAACTGTCGAAAGGAGAAAAACAGTGGGTGACTTCACCAGTTAGGTCTCCTGAAACATACTCTAAAGTGGCCACACAGAGGCCAGCAGCACTGGCTCAAGAACACGGCCGGCTCCCGGGGCCAGGGGATGCAGATCCAGCCTACGAGGGAAGTCAGATCTCCCCCGATCGCTGGGAGAGTGACGGACGGTCCAGTGCATTCCACTGGCATGGAAGATCCACTTGCTTGAGAAGCAATTCCAGTAGATTGTAGTGCTCTGTTTTCTAAAAAATAGCTTTGACCCAATCTTGCCCCAGAGAGGGTTTTTATCATCCAAATCCAAATCCAGACATTATGAGGAAGGTTAGACAACGTCACTCAGTCTCCATGTTTCTATAATCCCAGAGAAGCCATTGTGAAGGAGCGAAAGACAAAGCCCACTCATGCCCTACGCAAAAAGACAGAAGCTTACAACGCAAAAGACGAACTGCGAGTTAAGTGAGTCACACGTCAAAGGAGGCCAGGTCCAAGGAGACAAGCCTGAGGCTGGGCGGGGGTGGGAGACGGGGCAAGCCTGCGGCCTCAGGCCCAACACCCCTTCTTCCAGGGTGCTGTCCTGCAGAAAAGCCCCCAAAAGCATCAAGACAGGCTCTGAGCACTCTGGTTGGAAACACAGCACAGACAAAGCAACCCAGGGAGAAACGGCCAGACAGTCAGAAGAGCCCGGCGAAGCCTCTGTAACGCTGGGGAGACACCCGCTCTGCTCTTCGCCCTGGAATGTATTTACTCTCTTTGTACTGAAACCTTAAAAATAAGTACACGTGCTGACCGAAACATGTACGGTCATACTTTAAATGAGAAAGCAGAAGACACGGCCCTCTCTGGAAAACCTGAGCAAGGTCCTTCACCAGAAACAACAGGTTAGGGTTCCTGCAGGCACACAGGGATGTGGGCACAGAGACCAGCACAGGGGGTTCCAGAACCCAGGGTGTGGGGTCCCAGTCCAGCACCCAGGCAGGAGAAACAAAGACAAATGCACCATCCTTCCCAGTTCAGGAGACGACACACAGAAGGAGGGGGACCCCGCCTCGGCAGTGCAGGGACAGGGGCGGTAGGCTGCCGTCCCAGAGACCCACTGTAGCCCCATCCCCAGCAAGGAGGCCCTCAGGGAGCTGGCAGCTGCTGCGGGGAATGAGCCCCTGGAGGCGGGGGCTGGGGGCTGCTGCAAGAGAAGCGGCCCCCCTGGGCTGACGCTGAAAGCCCAGGGACAGCAGCAGCACAAGACAGCAGGGGCCCCCAAGAGGGCACAGCCAGGTCGGTGCAGGACACAGGCCAGGCTGGACACCAGGCCTCTGCAGCCCAGTCCTGTGCCTGGCAGCTGACACTTCCTCTAGGGGCTGCAACAGAGAACCGCTGGGTTCCCACAGGCCCACCCAGGCGTTTGAGTGGGGACACGGGTCTGGGCCCTGAGCTCCTTACTAAGGGGCTGCCAGAAAGCAGGCCTGTGCCAGGCCAGCGTGGCGGGGCCCAAGGGTTTGCAGGCGGGCTGTGTCCCGCTCTGGGCCGTCCTGCCCTGGCCTGGCGGCCCCAGGGCACAAATGCTGCTTGCCTGGTTCAACCTTTTCTTTGAAGACACGATCAGGCCTTCTGTACACATGCTCTGTCCCACCAGGGCCATGAGTGGGGCCGAAACAAGGGCCTGGCACCGGCACCACATGGCTCCCCCAGGTCTGACTCGCAACGGCCAAGCACGTCCTGGCCCTGGTGCACCAGGACCCTCCCGGCCACAATGGGGGCGGGACGCAGTTCCTGTGGCCAAGCGCCGGCCGGGCGGGCACTGACCTCGGGGGTGGCAGCACTGGTGTCGAAGCCGTCGCAGACCAGCACGGTCAGGGTGTCACCCACGCTGCGCAGCAGCTGCACGGCCTCTCCGTGCGTCAGACCCAGCAGGCTCTGCTGGTTCACCTCCAGCAGCCGCAGTCCAACCCGCAGCCGGCCGTCTCGCCCAGCTGCTCCCGAGGGGCTCACCTGCAGGGAGACCACCGCGCTCAGGACCAGCCCAGGACCTGGGCCCCTCCCCGCCTGAGAAGCCCACGGGGCAGGCGGGCGAGGGGGAGCTCACCTTGGAGATGAAGATCCCCTCATCGGTGGGGTCGCAGGGGTTCCCGGCATGGCCCTTGGCGCCCCCACGGATGCTGATGCCCAGCCTCTCCCCAGGGGCCTTCTGGATGCAGAGCTCCCGCATGCCCGGGGGCGGTGGGTCCCTCCGCACGAGCAGCACCAGCTCCAGGCAGGGCCGGAGCAGGGCGCTGACTGCTTCCTGGTGCGTGGCCTCCCGCACGTCCTGCCCGTTCACTGCCAGGATGCGGTCCCCGACCCGCAGGCCACTGCGTGCAGCCAGGCCCCGGGGGAGCACCTGTGGGGGGAGGGCCGGGCGCCATGGGCAGGGGGCTGGGCCCCCCTGCACCCCAAGACGCCCACGGGGCCTGCTCTACCTTGGAGATGAACACGCCGGGCTCCTGGACACCGAACGGGTGGCTGGAGTGGTCGGAGCCCCCAACGATGCTGAGCCCCAAGGGGCCCCCTGCTCTGGGCAGACAGATCTCCTGGGAACATGGAGGAACAAGAAGGGTGGCTGGAACAAGCCAAACATTAAAGGAAGGCTTCCCAAGCGCAGTGGATGTGTGAGACCCGGGAGCCCCACCACAGGGAGGCCGCGTGACGGTGCAGAGAAGACTGCAGGGGGAGGGAGCCCCTACGGAACGACACCGTGTCCTGGAGCCTGCAAGGACAGGGCCGAGGCCCTGTTCTCCCTCCAGCGGGGCCGACAGCCACACCTAGAGCTGTGCGGCTGTGGAGAAGGGGGCTGGCTGGTGGGCAGGGCCAGGGCTGCGGTCTCACCTCCACTGGGTACGGCCCCTCCAGGGCAGCGGCCAGCAGACCAGAGGGCAGCCTCAGAGGCCCGGGCTCCCCTGGGGTGGCAGGGGCAGCAGTAGGGGGCAAGGGGGAGTGGGGGGGAGGGCTCGGGGCGAGGGGCCCCCCAGCCTCCCGCTCCAGCAGCAGGGCGATGGTGGGCGAGGCGGCGGTCAGCAGGGAGACGGCGTGGTCGTGCCTGGCCTCAGTCATGTCCACCCCGTTGATCTGCAAGAGTGCAGCCCATCAGACAGCGCCAGGAAGAGGGGTTCATGGGTGCTGGGCAGGCCTACCGCCGTACTCACGGAAAGGACTCGGTCGCCGACCTGCAGGGTGCCTGCCCGGTGGGCAGCGCCCCCCTCAGCGATGCGGGAGATGAAGATGCCCTGAAGGGGGGATGACGAGTGGGTGTCCGCAGGCTGGCCAGGCCTGCCCCCCACCCTGCCCTGGCCCTGGCCCCAGCCTTACCCCGTCACCGGCCCGGTAGGGTGTGGAGCCTTTCCCACCTGCAATGCTGAAACCCAGCCCCTTTTCACTGCGCACGAGACAGGCCACGTGGCGCTGGCGGGGTGGCCCGGGGGGCTCGGGCAGGAGCAGGGGCAGGCGCAGGCCGCCCCCGCGCCGCTCCCGCGGGCTGTAGTCATCCTCGGGCCGCAGGGCTGTGACTGTGACCGCGTTCTCAGGCTCCACCATGCGCTCCCGCCACAGCCGCATGTGCACGGTGGTACCCGCCCCGCGCAGCGCCTCCACGGCCTGCTGGTGCTCCGCTTCCTGCAGGGCCACGCCGTTCACCTGCCACACGGCACTTGTCAGCCTGCCCTCTGCAGGCGGGCTGGCTGAGCGGGCACAAGCCACAGCATGCCAGGGGCTGCTGCCCCCCTCCCTGTGGGTACCGGCTACCTATCTGGGCAACACAGGGCTAGGAGGCCCACTGTCGAGGAAGCAGGAGACTCCCCTGCTAGGTCACAGCACCCAGTCCTGGCGCCCCTGCCCCGCACACCTGCTCCTTATCTGAGCAGTCCTGGGGAGGATGCCCAGGGGTTCTACGCCTCTGGTCCTGCCCCGCGCTCTCTGAGCTGCTGGGACACAGCAGCCCCTCCGTCAAGTGAGTGCAGGGTCACTTCCTCCTGCCCCCATCCTCCAGAGCAGACTGCCCTGACTCCCTGACAGGCACGTGGGCTCCAATGCTCCCTGCCCAGATGCGGGTTTCTGTCTCGGACTGACCTCCGGTCTACACGGAGCTCTAGCTTATGAGCTCCATGCCTCACAAGGGTCTCATGCTTGGGGCTCTCAGGAGGAAATGGGCACCCCCTTTCTGGAGGGGAGGCAGCCCAGCACCAAAAGTGGGACTGAGAGGTCCCAAGGGTGTGCACTTCACACGGTGGCCGGGGGGCTCACCTCGAGGAGCTTGTCGCCTACTCGGACCCCAGCCCGAGCCGCAGGGCCCTCCTCAGACACCCGGGAGATGAAAATGCCCTGCAGGACAGACAGAGACAATCCAAGAACGTCGGCGGATGCCCTTCCAGAGAGAGGCCCTCAGCAGCTGTGCAAGGCCCAGAAGCCCCCCAGTCAGGGCTGCAAAGACACCCCAGGGTGCAGGAAAGGCAGAAGTGGGCCTGCAGTGGTCAGACAGCCTGGGTGTGGGCTGCTGTGGGGTCCCAGGCATCAGGGAGTGAGGGTATAGGTCAGTCCCGGGAAGTCTGACCCACACACAGCACAAGAGGCGCCGGTGAAAGGGAGGTGAGGCTGAAAGAGACGGCGGGCAGACCGGCGGCCCTGACCGTCCTCTACGACGCTGCCCCCAACCCCGGCCTCCAGGACCTCGTGTGCTGCCGGGGCAGGGCCCACGGGCAGCACAGGGTGGGGTGGCTCCTCACCTCGTCATCTCCCTTGTAGGGCGTGGAGCCCTTGCCACCCGCAATGCTGATGCCCAGGCCCCCCGTCTGCCGCACGATGGTGAGCGTCAGCTGGAAACAGAACAGACACGCTGTGTCCAGGGAGGGCTGAGGGGCCAGGGCCTGGTCCCCTCCGGCCACCAGCCGCCTCTCCCAGGGCCGGCTTGGCCCACAGAGGAGCTGACGAGGTGGGGGCTGCCAGGCTCCAGGGAGCGCAGGCAGAGGGAGTGCTCTCCTGTGGGTGACGGGGGCCTTCCAGGGCTGGAGCGTCGGAGGAGGGGGGCACACCCTGCACCTCCTCCAAGATCGGCCACCCCTGCCTGGAGGCCGGTGCCTGTGGGTCTAGCGGGCACCCCAGACCCTGGCTCTGAGTTTGGGGAGGAGGCCTGAGCAGCAGCGGGAAGGAGATGGAGAACCCGCAGCCCGAGAGCAAGGCCCGCGAAGCCCGGGGCAAGAGCACAGCAGCAAGCGAGTACAGACCTCTTCCTCCTCAATGCGAGCGGGCTCTATCAGCAGGTTATTGGCCTGGTCAAACGACACCCCCTGTTAGGACAGGACCAGCAAGGACATGCAGGTCAGCTGCCGCCCGGCCCCGCCACCTCCTTGCCCAGCCCCGCCATGAGCAAGAAAGAGAGAGAAGACCACATCAAGCTCCCACAGCCTGAGCGCCTGGCCCTTCCCGCCTGGGTCTGGTACTGCCCCCAGGCAGGGGGTCCCCTCAGGTCAGGAGGCCTGGCTGCTGCTGCCGACCTGCCAAGTGGGCAGGCTGGGCCGGTGCCAGGTGGGCCTACGCCTGGCTGTGCCAGCTCTAACTGTCCAGACCCACCCAGCCGCCATGGCACCAGGCTGTCTGCGCTCAGCACAGAACCACAGACACGTCAGACATGGGGCTGCTGTGGGGCGGGGCATCCCATGAAGACAGGGGCCTGTGAGAGCCAGCCCTCCAGAGGCTAGGGCAGGCAGAGGGGCCTGGGCAGAGGCGGGAACTGCCAGGGGCTTGGGACGGGGCTACAGGGCCAGCACGGAGCTTGCAACTGAGTCAGCACCCAGCCTGCAGAGGAGAGTGGGGAGCTGGGGACAGGCATCTCCCATGCCAGTTGCCTCAAGAGTCGCCTGGGACCCACGCCAGTGTGGACCAGGGGGCCCGGCTAGTTGGGTTCAGGCTGGCGTGTGGGGCCAGACCCACCTTGACAGAGGGTGCAGAGGCCACTGCCTTCTCCTCCTCTGCTGCCACCGCCGCCTCCCCCTCCTCTTCCTCCTCAGCCTCGTCGTCTTCCTCCTCCTCTTCTGCTCGCGGAGCCCAGGACATATGGGGGCCGTTGTGCCAGCTCCCAGCCCCCACTGGGCCCTCACTGTCTGGCGGTGTCCCCTGCAGGAGAGCCACCACGGCCTCGGGCTGGGGCAGCTTGGAGATCTTGAAGTGCTTCTTGTAGTGGGGTGTGTCCTTGCGGATGAGCCTTTGTCTGCCCCCTGGCAGGGGCCAGGGCGCCTCTGGCTGGCCCTCCTCGCTCTCGCCGTCCTCCCTGGGCAGGAGCAGCGTGTCCTCCGCGAAGCGCACAGTGGGCTGTGAGAGCTGAGCATGAGGACTAGGCTGGCCCACCCCCAAGCGCAGGGCCCAAGGCAGCAGACAGGCGCTGAGAGGGCCTGCTGCTCAAAGAACAGGGACAAGTAATGAGCCAGCGAGGGGCACGGAGCAGTCAGGGGGAAGAGCGGGCTCGGGGGCTGGGAGGCTCTGCCCACCGTGCTCTCAGCAGCCTGAGGCGGGGCCCCAGCAGGACTGTGAGGAAGGCCCTGGTGTCTGGGAATGTTCCAGAGGAGAACGTGTGGTAGCGTGGGTGGGCAAGGCCCAGTCCAAGCCGGCCTTGAAGTGAAGACCCTCCTCCCCCCGCCCTCGCCCGGCCTGGGGCCGCCTGACTCCTGCTGGGCGCCTCACAGGGAAGTGTGCACCTGGGGGCCCACCTGAGAGCGCCGACTGGTGCTGCCTGCACGCGTGCTTGGAAAGGAGGCGGGGTGGGAGCCGGCAGGCCCGCCCCTGAGGAAGCGGCCCCCAAGGCCAGTCTCACCTCCTCGTAGGTCTCCTCCATGACCTCCTCCTGGGTGGCTGGCACGGGTTCCTGCTGGCTCAGCCCCTCCTCCTCGGCCAGCGGGCCCTCAGGCTCGCCCTGGGAGGCTGTGCCGGCAGACAGGTGTGAGTCTGCACTCAGGCCAGACTCAGTGCTCAGCCTCTTCTCCTGTGGCAGGGGAAGGCAGTGGGTTGGGCTACCCCTGGAGGATCCCACATTGCAGGATGCACCCCAGGCCTCCCTGCTGCCTGACCACAGAGCCTCGGGAGCTTCCCCTCCTAGCTGCCCCCATCCTGCAGGAAGTCTGTGCTCATCCTCTGGGGTGCCTGCCGTCCCACCCCTAGGGAAGCCACACTTCCAGCTTCAACAGCTGTGGATACACAAAGCCACCCTTCTGTGGTTTGAACCCTCAAGGCTTATTCCAAAAAAATCACAAGGGCAGGGGCTGATAAGTCCCCGAGCAAATGCCAGCTCGAGGACGGGCAGGCGCCCCAACCAGCATGAGCATGCTTCGCGGATCAGCGAGGGCAGCTTCCCGTGGGTGGCTGTGTACTGCAGACATAGGTCCTGCCCCAGGCACCAGGCACCATGCTGTACCCAGGGGTCCTGAGCTAGCGGAGCTGGGCCTGCCTGACTCTGAACAGCCCCCTTCATGGAAGCTGACAGTGTGGGTGCCCTTGAGACGTGCCAGCCCATAGGCCCACTGCTCCAGCCCCTCCTGGCTCCTCACGGGCAGCTGCCCCACGTCCACGCCACATGGCTCTTGTGTCTGCCCAGTGGCCCTGGGTGGAGGCAGCCTACTCTGCACAAGGCGCGTGCACTTGGCCCTGAGCTTCCCAACCAGCACCACAGCCTGGCTCCTCTCCTGGTGGGTTCCCCATGCCCACGCTGGCCAGAAGCCCCGCACCCAGCCTGGGGCTCCCACGGGAAGGCCTGTAAGTCAGGTGGCTGTCCCTCCCGTGGCCTGCTGGTCCCCATAAGCACCTCCTCAGAGAGCGAGGGTGGCACAGGGTCAGGCCTGCAGGAGGTGGCTTCGCTCCGGCGCTCCACACCCCTCTTCATCACCTTGAGCTCGCTGGGGTGTGGCGTAGCCCGACGCTGCAGGCCCTGCAGTGGGCACAGGGGTGAGGGGCAGGTGGGGCAGGGGTCAGGCGGGGGTGGGGAGGCGGGAGCCCCCGGGGACCCCACCCCGCCATACCCGTTTCTCAGCAGCGGCTTCCTCTGGGTCGTCGTCGCCCACGGGGGCCTCCAGGAACTGGATGACGCTGACACGGCTGAGCGGGGCATCTCCCCAGCTTTCCGAAGGGCTGCTCTGCAGCCCAGGGTCCTCTGTGGAAGCGCGTGTCAGGGGGAACCCCACCCCGCCCCAGGCCCCGCCTCGCCCCAGGCCCCGCCCCCAGTGACCTACCGAGGCTGGGCAGGGGCTGCTGTGGCAGCAGGTAGCAGGTGAGCACCTTCTCGCCCGTCTGGGTGTCATCCTCAGTCTGGAACCGAAGCATGGGCTGCGCCTGGTTCTCCGCTAGCCACAAGGCCTTCAGGTTGAGGTGTGTGAGTGCGAAGGGCAGACTCTGCAGGCTGGGGGTGGGGGCGCAGTCAGCTTATGGAGAGTCAGGCCCAGCGCCGCGGGATGGGGGCGGCACTCACCGGTTGCCCGCCACATCCAGCACGTGTAGCTCAGCCGTGTGGGCGAGTTCTGGCGGCAGGACGGCCAGGCGGTTGTCCCTCAAAGAGAGGACGCTGAGTGCCACACAGCCCCCAATCTCAGGCGGCAGTGCCTCTAGGTGGTTGCGGTCCACGTTGAGGTTGGTCAGCTTGGTCAGTTTCCCCAAGGAGTGGGGCAGGGCCTGGCCGGGAGGAGTGAGGGTCAGAGACCAGCAGGAGCCCGAGGGTGCAGTCTCTGCCCTTGCTCTGGCCCCAACGAAGCAGATGTCTGGCTCCTACCACTCTGCACGTCTCCAGGTGCTCCCCCAGTCTCCCTGCCTCCCACACTAACTCTGAAACCGGCCCCACCGTCAGCAGGTTCTCAGTGAGGATCAGCTCCGACAGGTTCTCACAGTCCCCGATGGCTTCTGTCACCTCGCACAGGCGATTCTGGTCGACCTTCAAGATGGACAACTGCTTCAGCTGACCTGGCGTTGGGAAGATGCAGCAACAGGCTCAGTGGGGCCGGGAGCCTTGGACACTCACGAGACTGCAGCAGCCTGCGCTGGCTCAAAGATTCCTGCTTCTGCACTGTGAGACTGCTGAGACCTCAGCCTCCCTCCAGACGCACGCTCACTGCCCCACCCTGCTGCCAACCGGAGCAAGCCCAGCGGCTCCTGGATCCCCGGGCCCTCGTGCCCTCACGAGCTCACCACCAGCACTCGCCACCGCGCACTGCCTCAGCTCCTCAGGTGCTAGTACGAGTCGTGCCACTGTGGCCCAATGCCTCCCCTCCGCAGGGACGGGTCCCAGAACCCAGCAGAGCCAGGGCTCCTCGCCCCAGGACCCCGCTCGGCCTAGGTTCACACTAGCCACGCCCCTCCCAGCACTGACCAATGCCGTCTGGAAGCCGCTGCAGCAGGTTCTGTGAGAGCAGCAGGTCAGTGAGCAGCACCAGCCCCCCAAGCTCTGCAGGCAGCTCCTCCAGCCGGTTCTCTGACACATCCAGGCACACCAGGCGCCGCAGATTCCCAAGCTCCTGGGGGCGGGTGCAGAGGGTCAGGGGGAGGGACAGGACCAACGTGGGGTGGCAGCCACACCCTCACTCACCGGGGGCAGGGCCGATAGCTGGTTCCGGTCCAGCCACAGCTCCCGCAGGTTGGGCAGGGCTCCCAAGGTGTCAGGCTGCAAGAAGAGGCAGGACAGGGTGATGGCCAAGGCTCCCTTGCCCTGCCTGGCCCCGCCCCACCCATGACAGCCCCACCCTCTCCACACCAGCACTTCCAGATCGTTGCCTCCCAAATCCAGCTGTTCCAGCTTGACCAGGAAAGACAGGGACCTGCAGAGGAAACAGAGTAAGGTCTGTTGTGGCCAAATGGCCCACGGTCCCTGGGGCTAGCTGCCGGCAGGGGCGAGCTCACTCACGCAGGCAAGGACTTGAGCAGATTCTCCCGGAGCTCCAGGGTCACCAGGTTGGCGAGGCTGAACGAGACCAGGACAGAGTGTGAGAGGAGGCAGGATGGTGGGGAGTAGTGCAGGGACAGGGCTCGGCTGAGCCCCCCGCCCCGCAGGAAGGCACTCACTTGCCCACGTCCCCAGGCAGCGCCTGCAGGGACACATCATTCAGCGCCAGGTGAGCCAGACTGCGTAGCTGAGTGAAACCTTCAGGGAGCCTAAGGAGAGAAGAGGGTCCTCAGATGCCCAGGCCAGGGCTGCAGAACCCCCACGGCCCATGCCCAGCCCTGGTATGGCTACCACCCACCTAGACAAGGGGTTCCCACTGAAGTCAGCAATCTCCAGAGCTTTGCAGAACTTGATGCTCTCAGGGATCTCAGGGATGTCTGCGAGGAGAAAGGGGTCACCATGGAAAGATGCCCACAGCCTCCAGGAGCTCAAAGCTTTTCCTGCCACCCTCAGATGCCACCCCACGCCTGCCCCAGCTCCACACCATTCCGGGACACATCCAGCTCCACCAGCTGCATGAAGTTGGCCACCTCCGGAGGCAAGCGCTGGATCTCGTTGTCACTCAGGCCCAGCTTGCGCAGGTTCAGTAACCTAAAGAAGGGCTGTAGACAGGGGGTAGGGTCAGAGTGACAGGCCCTGTAGCGAGGGCCCCTCCCTGCTCCAGGCCACACAGGAACCCTGGGTCCTGTCCCATCACCCTGGTCTGCAGTAAGAAAAGCAACAAGATAAAAACATACACAGCTTCTCAAGCTTCTGACTCCTTGACTTTTGACACCTGGTCCTTTTGTGTTACCTCAGAGACACACCTCCCCACCCACCACCCCCCACATGCAACATCGCCAGCTGACCTACCTTACACACTCAAGTCTTAGTCTTAACTGAGAAATCACTTCCTTTCTCTGACCTGACGAGTCTCTGTTCCCTGCCCTTTGTGTTCCCTCAGGGCTCTACCTACCATCTGAATCACCTCTTCGACCCACCCAGCCGGTGGGCCCTCCAAAGCCTGCAGTAGTTTCTGTGACTGTACCCCAGCAACCAGCCCAGCCTGAGACACGGACAAGAATTTGGAAACTACCAAAAAAAAGTAGCGAAAACAGCAGGGGCCACAGATCT
This sequence comes from Ovis canadensis, assembly GCF_042477335.2. NCBI lineage: Eukaryota > Metazoa > Chordata > Mammalia > Artiodactyla > Bovidae > Ovis > Ovis canadensis. The sequence goes on along the minus strand of NC_091253.1, from coordinate 24,057,316 downwards.
GCGTAAGGAGCCCTGGTCCAAGTTCTGGAATGAAGCCACACCCTCTGTGGCATGCAGCCCCTAGGCATTGGGCCACTTGGCACCCCATCTCCAAAAAGGAAATCCTTTTGTGACCTGCTTCCTTTAACCTTCTCTCCCAAGTGGCCTTAGAAGGAAAGCAAGCTGACGGGAAGAAACAAGGCAGTGAGAGGTAGGTGGAACACAGGCTGGTCAGGGACAGACACCATAAGAAGGCTCCCTCTGACCCCGCCCCAGCACCCTATAGGAAGAGAGCAGTCAGGACAGAGGCTGGGCTCCCCCTCCAGAGTAGTCCAGCAAGTTTGTATCCATCAGCCAAGCCGGTTAACCTTCCACCCCGATCTACCTCAAGCCCATCCACCTCCCCCGGCGGCTTTCCATCTGTAGCTCCTCCTCTAGGCTGTGACCATCCCCCCCTACCCAGGCAGGTACCTGATGACCGATGCCACCTGGTGCCAGCGCCGGCGGTGGGTGAGGAGGGTGGGGCTGGCCAGGGTAGGGCTCTGGCCAGTAAGAACCAGCAGGGCCGGCTGGGCGCTGCGGTGTCCCGCGCAGGCCAGGGCCGGCTGAGGGCTCGGAGGAGCGAACGGTCGCATCCATACTGACCCTGCCGACCTGGAACGAGGGCTGGGCCGGCGGCCACTCACCTTGGGCAGCTCGCGCAGCTGGTTGGCGTCGAGGAGCAGTTCCTCCAGGCTGCGGCTGTACCGATAGATCTCCTCTGGCACGGCCTGCAGCGAGCAGTGCCGCTTGTCCACCGACTCCACGTGCCGGTTGCAGCGCCAGAGCGGGATGCACTTGAGCATGGTGCGGGCGGGCGCGGGATCCGTCGGCGGGCGGGGGGCGGGGCTCGGCCCGCATGAGCGCCGGACCGGGGGAGAGGCAGGGGGCGGCCCGGGGCGGCGGCGGCGGTGGCGGCGCGCTGGGCCGGGCCCGCGCTCGGAACGCTCGGACCGCGGCGGCCTGGGTTGGGGGCGCGGCCCGGCCGGGGCTCAGACTCTCAGGACACGGCGGCGGCCCGGCATCCCGCCTGGCCCACTTGACCCGGTCCGTCCGCTCGCCCGCCGCCTATGCCGCAGTCGGAGACGCCTCCCCTGCCCGCCGGACTGCCCCGCCGACAACCGCCGGTCGCCGCGCAGCCCGCCGGGAAGCCGAGGCCCGCCCTCGCCGCCCCGAACTGCAACCCCCACAAGGCCCTGCGGCGCCGGTGCCTCTGAGTACCCGTAGCGGCGCCGCGCACAGCCTGTCGGGAAGCTCGAGTCGCCCCTGGCGCAAAGGACGGTGGGAGCTGAAGTCCGCTCAAAACCTGCGCTCCCTACGGCCAGCGCCCTAACCAGAGGCTAGGTTTCCTGCCTTTCCTCCAGCACCGCCCTGCACCTCCCCACCGGCCCCCCGTCCCCGCCTTAGCCTCACGACCCAGAGATCCCGCCTGCTGCCCCTCCCACAGGGACGTGGCTCCCCGAGGGTAGGGCGACAGGCCCAGGCTGTGCTCGTATTTATTTGCCTATTGGACTGCGTGTCCCAGGACTTCGGAGACTCTCTCGGTCAGCCTTCTTGCAACACTACCTGAGCATGTGATAGTAGAGCCCCGCACAGCAGGAAGGCCACCCCTACGGTTCATGGCTACCCCGTGCGGGCACCAAAGAACCAAGCAGCTCCTGCTGAACCCGGCAAATGCATTCCTTGCGGTGTTCAGGTCTCTGACCGCCAAGGCTTACTGCCTCTGTGCTTCCTGGGTGCTCGCCCTGCCCCGCACCTGCACCCCCGCCCCAGGAGCCAATAAGCACAAGACCACTGTCAGTCAGGGACGGTCAGGGCCAGCAGCACCTGCACCTTTATCCACAGGCTGGGCAGCCGGGCCCGAGATACCATTGAATCACTCTATAAAACCCAGAGGAAACAAGGAAAAAGTGCGAGTCCAGGGAATGGGGCCGAGGTCATGCAGAGAGGTCACTGTTATCAAAACGCTCCTGGTCATACACTTCAGCCACCACCTTGCGGCCAGCAAACCAGCGCCCATTGAGGGCCTGGATGGCCTTGTGAGTCTCAGAGGCTACGGAAAACTCCACAAAAATCTTGACAATGATCTCCGCGTCCTCCTCCTCGCCCTGCTTCTCTTGGTAGATGATGACACGGTTGACAGCACCGAACTTGCCACACTCCTCAGTCACCTCCCCTTCCAGGTCATCATCGATGTCCTTGGGGTCCACCATGTTGCGCAGAACCATCACTGTGGACTGTGGGGGGGACAGCTGAGAGCTGTGGTTGGCTGGACAGCCCCGGCCCGCCCTGCTCCACCCCACCGACCCCGGTGGCCCACCTCCTGCTTGCGGAGAAGCTTTTGCATCACCATGTGGCGGGCGCTACTTCCTGAGATGCTCATGTGCTCCTGCTCACTCAGCATCTCTGGTCGCTCCGACTCAGGAAACAGCTCCTCCTCCTCCTTCTCCTTCTTGGGCTCCAGGAGACCAAGCGTTGGAGGGCTGGCCAGGATGGGATTCACCACACCCACAGAGGGGATGGTGACCGGAATGGGAGGCCGGGCCGGGGTCACACCTGCAGCAAACCCACCAAGTCAGCAGTCACTTCCCCCACCTCCCTCCATTCCCAGGAAGGAGCATAGCTAACTGCCCTGGGGCACAGGGGGCCCCGGGGCGAAGCAGCTCATTAAGGACAGCTGAAGGCATCAAGCCCAGAAGAGCAGCAGTGGAAGGAGGGAAACCTTGACCCACCCAGGCTCACCTGTGATGACTCCTGGGGCCTGGGCAGCCATGACAGCCTGGGGTAGAGCCCCCAGGGGCTGGGCCAGAGTCAGTGCAGGGGACACCAGTCCAGGAGTGGCTAGAGTACCCAGTACCGCTGCTCCAGCCACTGCTTCCTGCAACCAAGAAGACCACTGTGCTTAGTCCCAGATCTGGCTGCCTCCACTCAAGACCACTAAAAGGGCCAGTCCCCATAGGACCAGTGGTCCCAGTGCCTACTACTGAACCACACAATGGCACCAATCCTTACCTGAGCTGTAATCTTGGCTGTGGCTGCAGCTGCGGCCACGGCAGCAGCCGGCGGGAGGCCTCCAGGTGTGGCCGGTGTAAGCAGGGGCATGGGGGGTGTGACAGCCTTGCCCACCCGCAAGTACTGGCCCCCCAGGTCAAAAAGGTTCATGGAAGACACGGCATCCTGGGACGATTGGGCTTTCTCATATTCTGCAGAGCAGGAGTGCAGTGAGGGCCAGCCTTGGGGCTGGGGTGTGGGGGGAGGGGGCTTCACCCCACCCCCACCTTCCCAAACTCACCAATGAAGCCATAGCCCTTGTGCTTGCCAGTCGTGGGGTCCCGAGCCAGTGTGCAGGATTTGATCTTGCCAAAGGCCTCAAACACGCTCTTGATGTCATCATCCGAGAGGTCCTGGTGCACGGAAGCCACGTAGATGCGGTTGAAGGCTCGCGCCTCCTCGGCCAGCTGGTCTATGATGGGCTGAGCCTGCCCTATGTTGCTGGGTCTGCCCACCTGGGGAAGAGACAGGAGACAAAGAGCCCCCAGTCAGTCTAGGCTGGCTATCCGGACACAGAACACGCTGCACAATGGCCCCAAGGTCCCCTCCCCAGCCCTCACCTTGATGTTCCTGCCTCCCAGCATCACGGAATTCATCTGCTCCAAGGCCAGCTGGGCGGCTTCTGGGACTTCATACTCCACAAACGCAAAGCCCTGGACATAGGAATGTGCAGTTAGACCAGGAGAGTGCAGGGCCGGGGCGAGGTAGCAGACAGACCCTCACCTTGTGCTTCATGGTGACAGAGTCCCAGGACATGTCGATGCTCTTGATGGGCCCAAAGGGGGCGAATGCCTGGCGGATGGTGTCCTCCCCGAGCTCGTAGTAGATGGAGCCCACGTAGACCCGGCACATGATGGCCAGTGCCCGCTGCCGCTGAGCCGCCATCTGGAGCAGGAACAAGGGGAGACAGAGCCACTGGCCTGTGAGGGGTGGCGAGACACTGGGCAGCCCCTTCCCCTCCTGGCCCACCCCTCCCCTTCCTGCTCCGCTGTGGGGAGGGCTCCCCACGCGGTGGTGTGGTGCAGGATCCGCCCCTGCAGTCAGGGTGGCGGGGGTCGGCAAGACCCCAGCCCAGGAAGGAGAGTCAGGCCTGAAGGCAGGAAGTGGACACACCCTGGCCCACCCAGGTCCCGGGCAGACTGACAGCACAGCTGACAGCTGGTCGGAAGGCAGGACTGCAAGCCCTCCACTCTGGGGCCGGGCACCTGGGTGGGCTGGGAGGTCCTCCCAGGGTCCTGGCCATGCGCTCAGATAGAGAGGGAAGGGGGAGCCGCCAGGCTGCAGGGATGCTGGTGTGAGGCAAGAGAGGGGACAAAGACAGGGCAGCTACTGCCCAGAAGAGACCCCAGGGAGGACGTAAGGAGCCCGGTCAGGGACTCCCCGGAGAGAAGACTGGCAGCACCGCTCGCGCAGCCCCAGCGCCTTGAACCCTCATAGAAAGGGCTGCTGGTCCCTGGGAGCATCATGAGGGAGCAGAGCCACCAAGAGGAGACGCCCCGGGGTCCACGCGGGCGGGCGCCACCGCCTCCATGCTGGGGCCCCCAGTCGCTTGAGGAGACACTCCCACCCAGCCACCTCAGACAACAGGCCTCGCGGGCAGCGCCCCAGAGCCACTCGCCATGGGGCACTGGGAGGAGACCACAGGCCCAGGGCAGGCCAAGGAGATGGGCCCTGGCTCCAGCCCCTCAGCGGGGGACCCCCACACCCTCCTGAGGTTCCCCATAATCAGAGACCAGCTTCTTTCTTCAGATATGCCAGCTGGTCTAGTACTGGCCAGACCCCCACATCCCACCAAGAGGAGCCTAAAAATAAGGCTCATGTTCCACAGACAGGACCCCCTCCTCAAACTATGCTCCCAACAAAGAGGCCACAAGCTTCCTGTTGAGATCAAGGACTGCCCCCATCCCCAACACGTAGGTCCCCTCTCGCGCCAGATGCCCCAGATGTGAGACCAGCTGCCCCTGGGGTCAAAGTTCTCCAGGACAGGAGCATGTCTCCTCTTCAGTGTGGGCTCCCCAACAGTGGGGTGCCCAGAGCCCTCTGCCTGACCTGCTCCCACAGACAGACACTCCCTAGAGAGGACACGGGGTCTGTCTGGCCCCCGAGGACAGGACCACGTGTCCCCTGTAAGAACTCACACCCAGGGACGGCCCCCGGGAAGGCCACGTTTCCCCCTCAGACTCCCGGGGGGGGCCTGGCCTCCTCCTCAGCCTGCCTCTGGGAGCGGGAGGGGCATCTCCTCCCCACACTCCTCTGCTGACAGCAGCCAGGGCCACGGCCACCGCCTGCTCCCTGCCCGCATGGACTCCGCCCCTTGCTGACAGCAGAGCATGGCCCAATCCTGCTCCTTCCCTCTCTCCTTCACTTGGGTCCCCCCAACCCCCACCCACCTCCCTCCGTCCCCCCTCCAGGGTTTGAGGGGGCCATGAGTTAAGACCCTTCTCTCCTCGGGCGCCTGACCCCAGCCAGGAGCCCGAGCAGCCTGGAGCCCGGAGGAGCTGGACGCCTGGTGGCACACCCGATGTGTGCAGGCGGCACGGGTGCGGGGGGCCTGGCGCGGGCAGCTGCCCTCCTGGCCGGCTGCCCTCTGCAGTTACCTGGCCGGTTAGTTTTAAGGCGGGCCCTCAGAGCAGATGCAGGCCTCCCCAGGGGCGGTCCCGGGGTGGGTGCCCCCCACACCACTGGCCCCGCCGCGCCTGGCGCTCTGCTGCGCGCGTCCTGAGCTGGCGGGCAGGGCCGGCCACGGGGAGCAAGGTCCCCAGCACATGGGCGCACTGCCCCCCTCTAGCCCTGACTAAGGACATGAGCCCCGGAAGAAGTGAGCATGTCTATTGACCGATTGCAAAGGTGAGAGAGGATCTCCAAAGCCCATTGTCACTGCTGCCATCTGAAAGACAGTAAAGACAGAGTTCAGTCTGTTGGAGCCGAGCAGTCTCCGCTCTCGTCACACCTCACGCAGACAGCGGCAAGGCCCGGAGTCCCCGCCCTGCCAGGAGGCCCGCCTGCCTTCCCACACTGCCGGGCACCTGGCCGGCCACCGGCACCTGCCCAGGGGGGCCTCAGAGCCCCAGGTGCCCCGCCCCGCAGCCTGGCCGGCAGGGGCAAGAAGGAAGGGGAAGGAGCAGGAGGAGGAGGAGGGGGAGGGAGGGGAGGAGCGGACGGAGCACAGTCAAGAGCCAGGCACCCCCGGCAGCGTGAACATTTTGCGGGCTGGGCGGGGTGCGGGAGGCTCGAGGCCCAGGCCTGTCGGCTTCACCCTGTCCTCTTCCCCCATGGCCACGGCCGCCTCTGGCCACAACCCTAGAGCAGGGCCCTGGGGAGGCGTGTCCAGCCTGTCCTCTCAATCCTGGGCCCCGAGCCGCTGGACTGGACTCACTGCAGGGGCGGGGGCCTGACCGCTCTTATCCGAGGCCGTGGGAGTGGGGAGAAACGCCCCTCGGGGCTACACCATCAGCCTCACAGCCGGGCACACGGCTTGGGGGTGACCCATGGCCACAGTCTGAAGTCCGAGAAGAGGAGCCTACTGGGGAAGGGCGGGGGCGCAGGGCTACAGAAGAGGGTTGGCAGGGGCTGTGGGCTCTCAACAGGTGGGTAGGGCTGGGCCACTCGTGCCTTAGGGAGGAACCCGGGGGTCCCAAGGAGTCCTTGAGAAACGGAGCACCACAACACCTCGCGGGGATGGCCGCAGGCACGAGAGTAGGAGAGCGGTGGCGGGGTGGCGGGCGGGAGGGTGGCTCACCTGCAGGTTGGTAAGCTGCTGCTGCTGGTGGGCGATGGTCTGCTTCACCAGCACGCTCTTGATGCTCTGCTCCATGGCGTACTTCTTGGCCTGCAAGAGAAGGCAGTGAGGAGCACTGGGGGGCCCGCCTGTGGGGAGACGGGCCTTCCTCCGCCCTCGAAGGGGTCCCCTGCAGTGGAGCCCCAGGAGGGACGCGCTCACCTTCTGGAGGGCCTCCTGCTGCTCGGGCGTCAAGGGAGGCAGTCCCAGCTTCGCGGCTGTGCCCTGCCCGTTCTCCATCTTGATGGAGTCTGTCCCCTGCAGATGGGAGCAGGGAGATGGCTGAGAGCAAGTCCCCGCCGGCCCTCCCGTGGCCCCAGGCCCACCCTGCCCTCTGCCCGACCACTGTGCGAGGCCTGCAGCTCAGCCCGTTCCCAGGGACGGACTGTCTCCTGCCTGGGGCAGACATGGGTCCAACAGCCCAGTGGCTGTCCCAAACCTGTCTCCTCCAGGACCCACTGCTAAGACACACACCAAAATAGACAGGCACGCTGGGGCCCTTGGCCCACCCAGAGCAGCTGCAGGACCCAGGCCCCTCTGGAGTCACCAAGACAAGCAATGAGCAGTGAGAGAGCCCAGCCCTCATGACAAGCCCGACCCCAGAACCTCCGGCTCAAGTTGCACAGGAGAGCTGGCTAACACTGGCCTCCCAGACAAGGGGAGGGCCAGGGCTCTCTGGATGTTCTGGGATGCCCTGCTCTTGGGCCGCCTGGCACCCAAGCCCCCAGCATCATCTCACGGCCACAGACTTGGCTTCCCTACTCAGGACCAGTTCTAGGGACCACTCAAAAGAGCAAGTCTGGGAGGCGCCGCCCTCCCAGCACAGCTGCAGGTGGTGGCCCCCCATCCCTGCACACCAACCGGAGACCTGGACTTGCTCTCCCAGCCCACTTCACCAAACTGCTCCCTGGGCTGTGCTTAGCACCCTGGCAAGAGAAGCCAGAAACAGGCCCACCGTGAGGGAACAGAAACAGACACCCGCCAACACGCTGGGTGAGCACAGGAATGAGGAGATGTTCTGGCGGTGGCAGGCCCAGCCCGCTGTGGGCCAGGGCGGGTGCTACAAGGAGTGCAGGCATGCCCCCTACTGCAAGGCATTTCTAAGCTGCTGGCAGGGGAAGGACACAGCCGTGGGAGTGGCAGGAGCGTGTGTGCGGAGGCTCGGAGCACACCTGTCTAGTCACCAGGCGCTGGGTGGCCAGCAACCGTCCGGACTGGGGATTCTCCAACCCCAGCATGAAGCCTCAAGAGGAACAGCAGGGACAAGAGGCAGGCCCCCAGCACAGGAGTGCCAGGCAACCACAAAGAGAGGCACAAAGGCGGCAGGAAGGGGCTGGCGACCCAGACCCCAAGAAGCACCCTCCTGACCAGCTGCAGTGCTAGGTTTCTAGCACAGGGTCGAAGGGCGGGAAGCCCTGGCAGCCCCTCCTCTGGCAGTGCAGTCTGGCCCCTGCACGGCGGTCCTCTCGGCCTGCCCGCCGGCCCTGAGCCCAGTTCTTCTCAGTGGGAAAGAGGACGAGGGCCGGGGCCACGGCTCCAGAGCAGGCCGTCACCATGGTGATCAATGCCAGCCCCCCTCAGCCCCTCAGAAACTTCTCAATCTCCTCTTTGTCTTGAGAAACAAAAAGCCCTTCTCCTAACAACCAATGGCTGGCTACATAGCCAGCCAGGGTCGGGAAGGGCTGGCTAGAGGGACACCCTGGCCCCCCTGCCCATCAGCTTCAGCCCTCATAGCTTCCCAGGATCCAGGCTGCATACCACAGCCCTCCCCAGGCATGCTGGGCACCCGGCCCCAACAACCCACAGGCCACTCTGCTGAGGCCCTGCCCAGCCCTCTGGAGGCAGGCACTGCCATGCAGAAGCACAAAGAACCTTCTTACCCGAGGACAGCAAGGTCCAGCCCTCCACCCCCACCCCACGGGTCTGGCGATCAGCACTGGCTGAGACCCTCCAGGCCAACCCTGAAGTCGAGGCCCCAGACCTGTGCTCTGACCTGCACAGGGGTCCGCGTTCATGTTTTACTTAGAGATCTGAAGGGAAACTCTATTTCTGGCTCTTAGCACCACCCTGCACATTCTGAACGACACATCCACCCTCCTGTATGACACCGGCAGTGAAAGGCACGCATCGCCCAAGGTTCAGGCCCACCTGACCACAGCCACCATCTGCCTGGGATCTGAAGACACGTGAGGCGAGGACACCAAGTGGATGCAAAGAGGAGGTGGCTGGAGCCAGGAGGGAGGCCGGGTGGCAAGGGGGCAAGGCAGGGTCTCTGCCCAGAAGGCAGAATCCCTGGGGCTCCTCCCGCTCCCACCCCCAGCCAGGTCTCTCTGGGCCCAGGGACGCGCAGGCAGGCAGGCGGGCAGGCGGGCGGGCGGGCAGGCAGGCGGGCGGGCCTGAGGGCAAGAACGCTTAAGGGCAGTACCTGTGGAGGTTTCCATTTGTCTCCCGCTGCCACCACTGCCGCCGCCGCCGGCTCGGACCCCCCTCCTTGCTGGCCATTGACCTGCTGCAGGCAGGAAGGAGACGATGTGACAACATTCACAAGACCCAGCCGCCCGGGCCCTCGCTCGTCTTCCCTGGTTAAGAGCTGGGCTCCGCGAGGACCAGCAAGGAGCCAGCTCTGACCTGGCCCCGGGCCTTCCTGCAGCTGCCCCTCCACGCCTCGCCCTGCCCGCTCCGCTCCTCCAGCACACCTGCCGCTGCCCAGGGCCCAGGCCCAAGGGGCTGGCCGGGAGAAACCAGAGCAGAGGCTGGGGCAGCCCCAGGCTGGCAGTAAGTCCTCAGAAAGAGACAGTGTGGAGAGCTGAGCTGTGCTCCTGCCCCCCGCTCAACAAAAGGCACTCACTCCTCGGTCAAGAGCAGCCCTCTGGCCACACAGGAAAAGACGACCAGGACCACCGGTAGCCCTCTCCCCTCCAGAGGTGGACAGAGGCACCTCGCTAGCAGCCTGCACACACACTGGGCCAGCCCACACCTCAGTCTCGGTCCTGAGGCCCCTCCTGAAGATGGCTCTGACTGGCAGGCCGGGCTGCGGGGCTGCCTCTGTAGGCCTCCCCTATGCTTCCACCCCCTGCACATTGTCCAGGGCTGTCTAACTCAGGGCAAGTGACAGTTTGGCCACATCTCAAGGGGCCAAGGAGAACTTAGTGTGAAGCCAGCCCAATGGAAGAAGGTGGGCAACATCATGGAAGTGAGGGTCTTAGCGGAAGGGCCCTGAGACTTCGCCACCATCTCAGAAACCACACAGCAGGAACCCACTCCCAACTCAAGCGTGAGACCCCCACACATCTAGGACACAGGCGACAGCCCTGCCCACCCTCAAGGCGCCAAGCACAAAGCTAAAGAAAGGCTGGGCTGACCTGGCCAGAGCATGTCTCAGGTGCTCCAGCCTCAGGAAAGACAGCAGCACAAGCCTGACTGCACTAGAGATGTGGCCAGTGGGCGTGGACGCTGTGGCCAACCCAGCACTGCTCCTTCCCTGGAACCCCTCTGAAATCGGATCACTGCTGTAAGCCATGAAACCATGCTCCAGTGAGAGAGAAAGGAAACGGGGCCCCTTCTGATAGAGGTGCTACCCAGTGGGTGCTTGGCATCTGGGGAGAGGGTCTGGCTTTGCTCCAAGTGCGCTGGCAGCCTCCAGAACACACCAGAGCAGAGGCTGCCTCACAAAACCCCAACAAGAGGTAACTTCAGGTCTGGGCATGTAATCAGACCTCTGTGAATTAGATCAACTTGAGGGCACATGTATAGATGATTTCCTAATCACCCAAATAAGTGCAGCAGCCTACAGGAACCAGGACAGTGCTGAGACCAGAGACGGCTCAGAAGAGGCTTCGCAGGGAAATTCAGTCCACCTGGGACTCACAAAGGACAGCCGACCCCAGGGAATTCATCCCACAGAGCCTAGGGCTCTATTCTAGGCAGATGCTAAGAAAGCTCAGAGTAAACTGCCCTTCATCATTACAGCTAGTCTTACACTATCCTCCAGCTGTGATTACAGCAGGCCACAGTCACAAAGCACCCCAGCACCAGGCAGCAGTGCCTCAAGGGGTGCAAACTCCCTCTGACAGATGTGTGTGGGGTGGGGGAGGGTGTGCGTAGTGCGGGCTGTACACAGTGTGTGTGGTGGGGTGGGGTGCAGTGCAGCCCCAAGATTCTGGGGCCCAAACCCCTACACTGCCACTAATCAATAGCCCAGGGCAAAAGGATCACTTCCATTAGAAAACCAGAAAAATCAAGTAATTACTTAACGCCTCCAGGCTTCAGGCTCGTCAGGCCTGTCTCCTGGGGCAGGCAAGAAGATTCAGCGAGTGGCCAACTCTGGCCAACTCCACATACAATACGTAAGGCAATTAATTCCTGCACGTGGCCAGTGATCCACAGGTTTCAGTGATTTTTGTGTGTGTGTGTGTTATTAAAATATCCAGAGTCAAGTCCCCACAGCAGGACTTGTGCAGGACGCTGCCTCCATCTGGTCAGTCCCCTTCACGTGGCACCATGCTATCCACAGCGCAGGCAGGTTCTGTGTGGGGCACTGTGGATGCAAGAAATGCAAGACAAGAGACATGCTAGCCAGCCCCGACACGAGGTTACTTCTGTAGCACAAGCCCTAAGGAGAAAACCAAGCACAGGGTGGGAGAGAGGGAGTGTGAGGGCCCCAAGGCCACAGCAGCACAGACAGCTTCTCAGTGAGCTGACAGGCAGGCTAGGACCCACAGGAGGAAAACAAGCACTTTCACCTCTGGGAAGGTGAGGGAATCCAGTGCTCTTGCCAGATGCAACTCCCAGGACCATGGTCCCAAGGAGGAGTGAGCCCAGGTGTCAGAGGAAGGGCCCGTGGCCTGTTTCTGCAGTGACCAGGGGGAAGGCACACAAAAGTTAGAAGAGGCTCTTCTGTACCTTCCTGGGTTCTTACCCCCAGAGATCACTGTCCGCCAAGTCCAGCGCCACTCACCCCACCTCCCGCAAGAGCCAAAACCACAGCTTAGGACAGCAAACCAGCACTCCTCAGCAGGCACAGACCAAGAGACGGAGGAGAAGCCTTTGCTATGCCCCTGAAGCACTGCAGGGAACCGGTGACCCTTCTAGAAACCTATTCATTCGAAAGGTTAGAAGAGGAATGTGTGAGGCCACAGACTCGACCTCATTCCCACAAGCTGATAAGGTAAGTCTGGGTCTTTACAGTTTGCATATGCATATTAACATACATTCATAAACCTCCTGTGGAGAAGGAAATGACAACCCACTCCAGTATTCTTGCCTAGAGAATCCTGTGGACAGAACCTGGAGGGCTGCTGTCCATAGAGTGGCAGAGTTGGACATGACTGAAGCGACTTAGCATGCATGCGTGCAATGGAGAAGGAAATGGCAACCCATTCCAGTATTCTTGTCTGGAGAATCCCAGGGACAGAGGAGCCTGGTGGGCTGCTGTCTATGGGGTCGCACAGAGTCAGACACGCCTGAAGTGACCTAGGAGCAGCAGCATTAACCTCCTGAAGAGGATTCAGACGGGCAGTGAAGACCCTTGTTGAAAAGCCCAGCTTCCAAGGTTCAGTCCCAGTGCGCACACCCACCCCCACTGTGACACCACCAGGTCTGGCCCTGTGCCACAGCTGAGCTGGGCGCCCCTGAGCAAGGCTGGGGTGTGGTGCTGATGCAGGTCTGGGGGTGCTCGGGGACACGAGGCCTCCACTCTCACTGGTCTCTGCTCCTTCTACACCTTCCCAGGAGTTTTGGTCCTTGTCTTCAAGCCTCCCTCTCCATCATCTTAAAACTCTGGTGACTTAGACAGTCACCAAAGCCTCCACCTTCACCTCTCTTCTAATGCCCCTGTCACAAAGGTGGTTGCTCCTGTGGCTTCAGCAGGAAGCAGGATATGGCACAAAGAGGACAGTGAAGTTAGCCAGATCTGAGAATCACACACCAGGCCCCTCATAGCTTGGGGCCGCTTTCTCACTGGGAGTCAGCTTCTGCCCCAGTGAGACAGGTTCGCCCCCTCTCTGGCCATCAGAGCCTGAGGGAGGCAGCCGAAGTACGCCCACTGACCCTCAGATCTCCCCCATCAGTCCAACCTCCAGCCACACGCCTCTCAAACACACCCCATCCATTAGACTGAGCTGGGGAGAGGTAGGTAAATAAAGGGATGAAGTTGCCTGTGAGGGTCCCTGAGGGGACTCAGCGGCACAAGTCTGGGAGGAGGAAGAGTGAAGAGAGACTTCCCCAAGGAAGTGCTGTGTGAGGAGAGGCTGTCCATTCGTGCTTAGCACTCCATGCGGCTGAGCACTAAGCAAGGCAGGAGAGATGTCTGCACCGCCCTAACACCTCAGGCACCCTGAGTGGAAACTGGTCTCCAGTGCCCAGCAGACGGCGGAACAGGGCAAGACTGTCTCTTGTTCCCTACTGCTCTCCCAAGCCCTCGCATAGCGCTTGGGACAATGTAACCGCTCAGGATACGTGTAACGAGAGATGTAATGAGAGGCCTCGTCTTCCCTTCCTGAGTAGGGGTTGCAGGACGGAATCCCTGCTGGCTGGAGACCTCTTCTCCGGTGGGCATCAGCAGAGAGCCCATTCACAGCTGTGTACTCAAGAAGCGAAGGCCTCCCTCCTCACCAGGCCCGATCCCGTCCTACAGGCCCGCCCTGAGGCCCCTACACGCTGGAGGGGGAGACGCCACGGTTCCACGGTGCTCCGCCTTCAAGTCGGGGATAGAGGCTCACAACGTCGGCAGAGGAGAACGACTACCGTCTGGCCCCGCCCGACTTCACCGTGAAGAGACCCGGCTCGCCACACGGCACGGCCGCCCCCCCACCCCCATCAACATCAGCCGCACCGCGGGTCACAGCCACGCCAGGTGCTCCCGCGCCGGCTGCCGGAAGTTGCAGTCTGCGGGCCGGAAGCTGCGGCCGCAGGCCGGCCCCCTCCCCTCGCGCCCGTCCCGCCCCCGCCCCGCGCGACCGAAGGCCGCAGAGGCTCGCGCTGGGCTCCGGAGCGGCCGCTACGTCTCCGAGGGACCCTCGGCGCCCTGGCCGGGCCAACAATCTGCTCCCGCGGTCTGAGCGGCGGCCCGCGGTCACTGGGGTCTCACTTACTAGCGCTATGGTCGCCGTCGCCATCTTGTGCCCGTCGCGGCCGCCGCGCGCGCCACACGCTTCGGTTCCTTCCGCGGTCTCGCGCGATCTAGGCGCCGGCGGAGGCGCTCTCTAGAGAACGGAACTCTCGCGATTAAATGCCCTTTCCCCAGCGACGTGGAAGGAAAAAGGAACGCGCTTCCGGTGCGGGGAGGAACAGTTAACGCTCCGGGAAGGGCGCGCGGAAGGGGCGGGGCGGGGCGGGGCGCGCCCCGCCCCCGCCCCGCCCCGCCCCCGCCCCGCCCCCGCCCCGCCGCCAGCACCGCCCTCAGCCTGCCTGTTAGCATCCTAGGTCGCCCCTCCCCTCGCCTCTCGCGGCCGCTTTCCCTTCGCTGCTCGGTTTCTCTGTCTTTGCAGGAAAACCCCGAGGCCGGGCACAGACGGCCGGATTCCCTCTAGAGCTGCGGTTGAAAACTGCGACCAAGAATCGCCTTTTTTCGGACTCAGATTTCGAAATGCCTCTTTGCATCGTATCTCTGAATGTGCCTACCAATGCATGGTGTGTTCCCTGTTATGGTCGCATTTTCTCTTTCCAAATGGTTCAGAAAACAGTAGTGCATTTTAGCGTCCTAGAGCCACCGACGTAACAGTCTGTAGAACTGCAACCCAAGAGACAGGCTTCCGAACCAATCCCCTGGGAATGGTATGCACTCAGTCCCCTTTGTTCTGAACTATAAAGTTCCAGGTGTCCATCCCTGGCGTTGAGCTGCCCTGGACGTTTATTGCATGCCACACCCAGTCCCAAGACCCTTACTCAGTGAAGCTCAGGCCCTGACGTTGTCAGCTTAGCAACTTTAGCCTGCCTGAGGTAGCAAAGTATCTTCCCAAAGGAGGCAGGTCTCTTCTCAACCCTGGGAGAGTTAATGTGAAATACAGACACCCTGTTTAAACACGAAAATATTTTACTAATTTACCTTTCCTCTAAAATGATAAGAAAAAGTGCTTCGTTCAGTCATGTCCAACTCTGAGACCCTATGGACCGTAGTCTACCAGGCTCCTGTGTCCATGGGATTCTTCAGGCAAGAATACTAGAGTGGGTTGCCATTTCCTACTCCAAGGGATCTTCCCAACCCAGGGATCGAACTTATATCTCATGTCTCCTGCATTGGCAGGCGGATTCTTTATCCCTAGCGCCACCTGGGAAGGTTGCACCACCTTTTTAAAGGCAGAAACCCCCAAAGACAAAGAGGTGGAATGTTGTGAAGCTGGAGGAAGGTGGACAATAGGGGCTGCTTTAGCATCCTGGAGGTCGAGGTCCAAGAGATGGTTCATATGAGTGCAGTCATGACGAGGAGATAAGAGCTCCGTCCCTACTGGCAGCGACTGAGAGGTGAGCTCCAGCAGAGGAACACTTGGAGGGCCTGCCTATTCTGAAAGTGGGGGAATACGTGAGATTCCTGTCTTTCTGCCACCTCCACCCCTGGCTCCCCAATCATGTGCCACTCACAGTCCTCAGAGAGAAGAGCCTGTCTCTGCAGGAGCTCCCAACACACACACACACACACAAAATAGACTGGCCGTTGGGAGGTGGGCAGGAGCATGACCTGGCTCCATCCTTGACCTCAAAGCTCACAAGACAATAAGCCCCAACCACTAAGATTCAATGCGACTGGGCAGCCCAGGAATACCACACACCTGAGGGAGAGGAAAACTGGAAAAGGAAAAGGGACTCAGTGGGCTAGAGAGGAAGGAAAAAAGAAAAGCTAAAACCATATCCTTAGAGAGATAGGATGTTGCATCAAAGTACATGAACAAGATGCTCTAAAGAAAAACATTCAGCCAGTGAGAAAGCAGTTACAAATGAAAAATATGAGAGGAAAAGGAACAGTGAAACAGAAGTTGCAAGATAAAGTTGAAATCTTCCAGAACGTATAACAATAAAACCATATAGCTAGAAAACACACAATGGAGTACTGTCACACTCATCAGCACTCTGCAGTACTAGAACCAGCGGGTGCCTCAGAGGCCTCCATAACAGAGGGGTGGGCTGGGACTGGAAGAAGGGCAAAAGCACCACTCCCTGGTGCAGCTTCGCCTGTGAAATCTGGCATTGCTGTGTTCAGAGTGCTAGTGTGCTGGGCACTGTTCTCGTTCCTTTTCACAGTTAACTTGTGCAAGCTCACGACCACCCCCATGCAATCTGAACCACTGTCTCAGAAGCAGCTGAGTGGCTCCAGAGCCTCTGCCCCTAGCCTCTCAGAAAATAAGTCCAACATCTAAGTAAGCATTCCAGAAAAGGAAAGGGGAGAAATCAAAATGGCAAAGGAAACTTCTTAGAACTGAAGGGTTGGAATCTCTGGACAACAGATGAAAGAGAAAGTCATATTGAGTTCTTACTGCAGAGTGCAGAGAACTATCAACATATTCAATATCAGGTGATAAACCATAGGGGAAGAGAATACAGAAAAAAACACTTTGCTGTAAAGGAGTAATTAACACAACTTTATAAACTGCTATACTTCAATAAAAAATAATAATGGAAGAAAAGAGAGAGAAGTTCTACATCAGGACCTCAGATATGCAGATGATACCACCCTTATGGCAGAAAGTGAAGAAGAATTGAAGAGCCTCTTGATTGAAGATGAGAGTGAAAAAGCTGGCTTAAAACTCAACATTCAAAAAACTAAGATCATGGCATCCAGTCCCATCACTTCATGGTAAATAGATGGGGAAACAATGGAAACAGTGACAGACTATTTTCTTGGGCTCCACAATCACTCTGGACTGGACGATGACTGCAGCCATGAAATTAAAAGACGTTTGCTCCTTGGAAGAAAAGCAATGTCAAACCTAGACAGCGTATTACAAAGCAGAGACATTACTTTGCCTGCAAAGGTCCATAGAGTCAAAGCTATGGTTTTTCCAGTAGTCATGTACTGATCTGAGAGCTGGACAATGAAAAAGGCTGAGCGCCAAAGAACTGATTCCTTTGAACTGTGGTGCTGAAGACTCTTGAGTCCCTTGGGCAGCAAGGAGATCAAACCAGTCAATCCTAAAGGAAATCAGTCCTGAATATTCACTGGAGGGGCTGATGCTGAAGCCAAAGCTCCAATACTTTGGCCACCTGATGCAAAGAGCCAATTCATTTGAAAAGACCCTGATGCTGGGAAAGATTGAAGGCAGAAGGAGAAAGGGATGACAGAGGAGATGATTGGATGGCATCAGTGATTTGATGGGCATGAGTTTGAGCAAACTCTGGGAGATGGTGATGGACAGGGAGGCCTGGCTTGCTGCAGTCCATGGGGTCACAAAGAGTCGGACAAGACTGAGTGACTGAACAACATCAGGACACATCGTTGATAATTTCCAAAGCATTCAGGTAAAGAAAAGATCCAGAGCGAAGACATCGCAAAGGTCAGAACTCAGAAAGGCATGGGAATTCTTAGGACTAGAAGCCCAACTTTGTACCTAGTTACACGAACAAGCAGATGTGAGAGCAGTGAGGGCAACTGCAGACTCCGTAACTGAATCAAGGAGGAGGAAATCATGGGCTCCAGCAGAGAGAAAGGAGGTGCTCCAGGACGCTGCTGAAGTCATAGCCCATGCTCACAGCTGGGGCAGTTGGCAGGCTGAGGGGTCCAAGAAAAGATGGAAACAGCAGTTATGCAACAAATCCCAAGTTCGAGAGGAGGTTCACACTTCTGCAGGAGAATCTAGGGAGGAATTAATGACATGTGTGGAAAACTAAGCCCCCCAAAAGGCAATGATTAACTGCAGGGAAAACAAAAAGTTGTGCAAGAAAGCAAATATTGTCCTAGGACACCTCATTCTCTGCTGAGACCTGTGGGAGTGAACCTGTAATAGTGCCCATCACATTTAGATGGCGCTGGGTCAAGAGACTGAGGCCAGTGGCCTCCCTTCCCCCCAGAGGACACCGGCAGGTGACAATGTAGAAAAATCAATGAAAAGCAGTGAAAGCATGTGTGCGTGTCCTTGTGAAACATGCATTTTAAATTCCTGAAGAAACAGCTAAGAGTTGAATTTGCAAAGGATCAGAGTTAGACATTGTATTTATTAGTTGTTTATTATTGGCCTAAAAAAAATTCCACTTTTAAAGTAATACGTATGTCACTTTGAAGAGATAAAAGTTAAAATGAAAACCTCAACAGACATTAAATGGAGCAGTACTAGTACTGATCCTTTTGAGTTCAGTTTAATCTCTGGTACAATCTGTTATGCATTGGACACTCCCAACTGTTTCAGACGATGCAGAATCAGACAGCTTGGCATCAGGATTTCCAAGTAGATGTGTAAGTTATTTTAAAGCGTAACTTTAAACTAAAAGGTTTAAGAACTTGAATAATTTTGTAGAGTACTGGAACATTTAAAATAACTTGAGATTCACCATATTTGTACATGGAATCTGACATGTCTTGGTAAGGGGTGTTGGTTTGGGGTTTTGGTTGGGGTGGTGTGGCAGGTGGGATGACAAAGATGTCCATGTCCTAACCCCCAGAACCTGGGAATATTACTTTACTTGGTGAAAAGTATTTTGCACATATCATTAAGATTAAGGACCATGAGATGGGAGATTATCCCGGATTATCCAGGTGGACCCAACCTAATCACACGAAGCTTTCCTGACTGCAGAAAACCAGACACACAGTTCAGGTGATGGGAACATTGGCCCCATCACTGCAAGGAACTGAATTCCTGCCCGGTGCCCTGCGTGCTCCTGAACCTGCAGGCTGACAACGTGAAGGAGTAGGAAATGGTTTCTCCCCAAGAACCTCCAGAAAGGAGTGACAACACCTTGTTGTTAGTCTGATGGGATCTTCGCCAGATTTCTGACCTACAGAACTAATATGTGTGTTGGTTTAAGCCACTGAGTTTGTAGTAAAAAACTACGGCAACAACAGAGAACTAATACAGTGGTAGGCTTTTCTTGTTTGACATTTCAAACACTTAGAAACCTGAATGTGCTAAATTTATACATGCGGTTTTAAATGTTCAAGAGTGATTGATTACATTTGCAAATGGAGGGGGCACTGATATCCCCAGGACCCAGGGATGTAGCACGAGTAGGGGGGAGCTGGGGAGGAGCAGGGAGGGCATCTGACATGGACCACTCCGGCCAGGGAACGCGAACAGAGAACAGCTCTTTGTGGGGGCTGCAGGAGCCAGAGAGGGGCTCGGAAGTGGGTCTGCCCTGGATGGGAGGCAGGGGGCAAGAGCCACACGAGCTTCCAGGTCATGGCTACGCCCCTCACCCAGCACGGTGCCCAACACTTGCAGGTGCTTTACCATCAGTTTAAGGTGGTGGTTCCTCATGTGGGTCAGTGGCACCAACTTGCAATGGAGCGTTTCCCTGGGCGCACAGCTCTCCAGGGCTGACCCCCACCCCTCAGCCCCCAGCACTATGCATGGTTCCCTGTGCGGCAGCCCCTTCGTGACCACACGGCCAGGAAATTGTGGAAGCTGACTGCACCGGACATCCTATTCCTAAGGACACGAAGCAGCTAACCAGTCCCCCAGCACCGGCTCCCTCACCCCTGGTGGGCCGGACCCTGCCACCCTCAGCCCCACCCCAGGGCTGCGGGACCTATGCGAAGGGAGGTTCTCACTAGCAGGCACACAGGCAGACAGGGACCCTGGTTCCCCACCCAACTGCAGGGGCCAATGCCAAGCTTCCCCAGGGAGCCAAGAGGTCGGCTTCCAGGGGGCTTGGCACCCTGAGGTGTATGGATCAAGGTCACGGCTGAGCTCCACGGTACTTGAGGAAGGTGCTGTCCAGGAAGGCGGCCAACTTCGGCCGATCGTCCTGCAGGATGGGAGGGAGGCATGGGGGACGGAGGGGCGTGGCCCACCCTGCCGCCCTCCCAGGCTGGCCGCACCCGGCCCGCACACCTCACCTCGTGGACAAAGCCGTAGTGCACCAGCTCGGCAGCCAGGTCTTGGGCACTGTCGGCTGTGGCGGAGTAGGCCGGGGAGTGAGACCTGCAGTGCTGCCTGCCCGCCTCCGCCCCTGCCCGGGATTCCCCCACAACCGCCACCCCCGCCCCTCGGCCTACTTGGGAGCAGGTCGTAGGTGAGCTGTCGATGAAGCCGGTCTTCCAGCACCAGGAGCAGAGTGAGCTGAGGAGGCGGAGGCAGGAGGGCGTGGTGGGCTCGGGTCGGCCGGTCCCTCTCCTCCCGCATCTGGCATCTCTGCCGGTGGCAGCCCTCCCAACCCCAAGCTCACGTGCCAGCGCGCCTGGTCCTCACTCCTCTCCAGGTTACACTGCATCTGGATCACCTGCAGGGCAGACACAGGCCAAGGTCACTCAAAGGCTGGACCTCAACCTCTGGCAGCAAGCGCAGATGCTGCCTCAAAGGGGCCAGGCAGGGGTAGTAAAAACCAGAGATGGGAAAAATCTCTAAGGGCAAACTAGAAAGCACATCTCTGCTAGGAACCTGCCGAAATTTTCAGAGGGGTAGATACTGAAGCTGGAGGATGCTTTAGGATGGTTTCACAGGTGGAGAGAACACCTGGACAAGCTGTGGGAAAGGTAGGAAGAGCAAGGTCCTCAGGGACAGGACAGCAGAAGCCCAGGGTGCCAGCAAGACCAGGCCTCAGAGTGGGGGGCTGAGGACCCCTGACTGTGCCCCCCCCCCCAACAAGAATTCTGGCTGCGTTGTGGAGGGAAGCCAGCGGCAGGTGACCAGGCAAGGGGCTGGTGCAGCATCCCGGTGGGGAACAGAGGAAGCCCAGATCAGGGCAGTAACCATAGAGACACACCCAAGGCCGAAGCCACGGCCTCTGGAAACCAGTGGGTGGGTGTGGACATGGAGAGGGAGAGGGGCTGAGGCTGCCCAGGAGTCCCCTGGCCAGCGGGGAGCCTTGCAGGAGGAGGGACCAGGGGAATCCCAGGGCCTGGGGGCATTGGAGGAGACACCAGGGCACAGATGTCAGGGAATCCGCAGGCCAAGGAGGTAAGTCAGAGCAGTGGCGTGTGCGGGACAAGGGCCTGCAGGAGCCTTTCCCTGTGGAGCCTCTGGGAGACGGGTATCTCTCAGCTTGCACTACTGCCCCACCAGGTTCCACAGAGTGATCAGTCAGGACTTGGCCTCCGTCCGGTAGCCGGGAGGAAAGCTGACCCGGGAGACTTGAAGCCCCCTGGTAAGGGAGCCTGTCTGGGCGGTGGTCAGGTCTGTGCAGCAGGGGCGGAAGCTTACCTTTCTGGTCTCTGAGTCAAAAGGCTCTGGCGTCGGGGTCTTGGCCTTTGGGGCTTCCTCGGGGGGTGGGGCCAGCACACGGGGCAGCCCCAGGGGCCGGGCAGCAGCGAAGTTCATCAGCGGGTAGATCCCATTCCTAGGGACACGGTGCAGGGTGGTGCCGGCTGGTGGCTCAGGCCCGACAGTTGTCCCCTCCCCCGGCTCACTCCAGTCCTCACCTGACGTCCTCCAGGAACTTGTCGAGCTCTAAGCAGGAGACTTCTGAGTACCTGGCGTGGGTGTAAGAAGAACATGAGGATGGCTGGTCCGGCCAGTGGGGCTGAGCTGGCCGGGAGGAGCAGGGAGGCCTCTGGAATGCAAGTCACTCACCGCCACTGCAGCGGGGGCCGGGGGGGCCGGGGGATCTCCGCCAGGACTGCGTGTGGGTCCATCGCCTTGGTCTTTTCCTCCACCACATTCTCAGGCATGAGGTCTATGGGCCGCGGGAGCACACAGGCGGCAGGCCCTGAAGCATGGGGTCCTGCCAGGCCTTCCTTCTGCAGCCCGACCCCAGGCCCTGGCCCGCCCCCAGGCCGACCTGCCCCTCACACTGGTGCTGGATGAAGCAGTGGGCAGCCAGGAGCTTCAATGAGTGCACCTCGAACAGCACGCGGTGGAAGAGGAGGTTGTGGGCAGAGGGCCGGCG
Organism: Ovis canadensis; assembly: GCF_042477335.2. Classification (NCBI taxonomy): domain Eukaryota; kingdom Metazoa; phylum Chordata; class Mammalia; order Artiodactyla; family Bovidae; genus Ovis; species Ovis canadensis. The sequence goes on along the minus strand of NC_091253.1, from coordinate 24,035,499 downwards.
AGCAGGGTCCCGGGCTAGGCAGGAGAGGATGAACTCCTGCGGAGGGGGTGGAAGTGGGTGCAGCCTCTCTGCTCTGGCCCCAAGCCCCTGGGAGCCTTCATGCAGCTTCCGGCACAGGGAGAGGCATCCTGTTAGCCGCCAGGCCAGGACCTGGGTCTTCAATCAGGACAGAGGAGTCTTCCCGTGGCCCGGAGCTGCCTGCGCTTTCCTTCCAGTAGGCACCCCCCGCCCCAGTTTCTGTAGGGGGCTGGCACTGTCATCCCCAAATGACAGATGAAGACTGCACACTGAGGACGGACACCAGCCCCTGCTGTGGAGCCCAGGGCTGGGCAAAGCGCTGGCAGATCAGCCTGGGCCCCTGAGGTCAGAGCGGCCCAGCCTGAGCCCACCTGCCTGCCCTACTTCTGGTGCTGCGGGTCAGGACCGGCTCTGCAGATGGCCTTGAGGGGTGCCTCCCTTGCCCCACATCCAGGCCCTCACTGCCTCTGGGTCCATCCTGACTCCACGTCTGTCTCAGTCCCACCCAGGCCCCACCACTCCCAGAGGCCATGGGTTAAGCCAGGTAGTCGCTGAAGTCTGGCCAAGAGGTTGTGGCTGCAGCTTCCGAGCATATGCCCTCTGCACCCACCCACCTTGCCCCCTGGCAACTTCTCGGCCCGTCTCCTGAGAGTTTACAGGCAGGGCCGTGGAGTTGGGCAGACCTAGATGCACACTGGCTCCACCATTCACGCTAAAGGCTCTTTGAATCTGTTTCTTTATAAAACTGGTATAAACACTGCACCCACACTGAAAGCATCTTTCTGGGCTCAGAATGTGCCCTCGTGCCATCAGGTCTGCCCCGCAACACACCTGCCTGGTAAGGCCCTCTTTTCAGGGGAAGGGCTAGTGCAGCGGACCTGGCTCTGACCTGCGCCATCTGCAGGCCTGCCTGAGGCCCCTCACTGCCCAGCCTGGAACACTGACAGCCAACTCACAGGGGCAGGGCGAGCTGCTTACCCGCATGTTGGGGTCACTCAGTGAGTGCCTGGCACGAGTGATGGCCTCCTCTGTGACCCGGGTGTCCCCGTTGGCCTGGATCTCCAGCACAGCCATCTAGGGGGCGCGGCAAGGTCAGGCAGGGGAGGGACCGGTGGGGCTGGGGGAGCTAGCTGGGAGGAGGGCCCCAGGCGACACTGGGTTAGTACCTCTAGTGCACACATCCCAAAGGAGAAGATGTCCATGGCAGTGCCATCGGCAGCCTCTGAAAGAGGAGAGCAGGTCAGGACGAGTAAGGCGGATACAGGGGGCAGGGTGGGGGCCTCCTGGATTCACCTCCATACTCTGGCGGGAAGAAATGCAGGTTCCGAGGTTCCTCCCGCTCAACACGGATGGGACTTCGAAGATCGTCAGGGAGCGCTACGAGAGAGCAAGGGGTGAGCAGACCGGGCCTCTCCATGACCCCCCGTCCCCCAGAGTCCCCACACACCGTTGGAGAAGATCCGATGCCACACTGAGGCGGTCCCCACGGGGAGAAAGAGCAGGTGTCAACGTGACAGGGCACGCAGTGTCATCAGCATTGTGTTCCCAACAGGTCCCACCCGGCCCAGCCTCCCCACCACCCCCTCCTCCCTGCCAGCACCGGAGCCAATCTTGATGAGGCCGTTGTGCTGGATGAAGATGGTGTCGCTGGTCAGGTTTCCATGGATGATGGGGGGGCTGCAGGCGTGCAGGAAGCTGGGAGAAGGGGAGAGCCGGAGGAGCTGGGTCAGGGGTGCCAGGAGGTGGGGTGGACGGGGGAGATCGCAGGCAGGTGTTTGGGCAAGCCCAGGCCCTCACCTGAGTGCAGACAGGATCTGTGTGCACCAGCGCTTCCAGGCCTGGCGACGGATGGACTCCATGAGGTGGGCTCCGAAAGGCAGCTGGGCCCAGCCCTGCCCCGTGCCCCTCACTGTCTCTGTCCCCAACAGCACCCGGACCCCAGCCTGGCCCTGACCCACACCAGCCCACTTGCATACCCTGGCATTCATGGCCTTGTGGTTCTTTTTGGTCTTCTTGAGGAATTGCTTGAGGCTGCCTGACGACACGTACTCTGTGATGAAGATGACCTGCCAGGTGGCAAACTCACAGGCTCCACCAACAGTGGGTGCCCACAGCCACCCCACCCACTGGTGCCCTACCACCCCATGGTGTGCCCCACCACCCCATGGTGTGCCCCACCACCCCAAGATGTGCCCCACCACCCCATGGTGTGCCCCACCACCCCATGGCGTGCCCAGGGGCTCACCCGCGCTCGGGACTCTGAGGCATCCAGCCAGTACTTATGCAGCTTGACAATATTGGGGTGGTCTACCAGCGCCAGCTGCTCAAACATGGTCTGGATCTTCTCCTGGGAAGGGGGGTGCAGTCACCAGGATGATGGGGGGGTGGGGGGGTGGGGCAGCGGGCCTTACCTCATGGACCAAGAAGGCCTTCCTGTCAGCAAAGTGCAGCTCGTTCCACACCACCTCCACCCCCTCCTCAGTGTCCATGGCCAGGAACGTGCTCTGGACCCCCGGCATGTTTCCCTGATTCACCTGGGGGTGGGGGTGGGGGCATGAGTGAGGTGGTCGGGGAAGGCTCAGTCCCTGCTCACATCCTATCCACCAGCCAGAGGGTGTGAGGCAGGCACTGGCCTTCCAGGGAGAAGCTGGGGACCCAGGAGCAGAGGCGTGGTGTCCTGGGGCTGGGCTGTGGGAATTTGGGGCATGCTTCGGGTTTTTTTGAGGATGGTTCCCAGGAGGCTAACAGGTGATCTCAGAGGCATGGGGAGGTGGTCTCGAGAGACTGGCCCTTAAGGAAGAGGGGGTTTCTTACCAGGGCGTGGGGGCCAGGCTAAAGAAGTACGAGCGCGCATCGAGAAGGAGGCCGCCTGAGCGAGGCTTCAGGCAGGTTCCCGGCCTCCTGGCTCCCTCAGAGTGCGCACGGCCCCGCGTGGCCCCAGGGCCCCTCCACCCGAGGTGGGCGGCGACCCTCCCCGCCCCGCTGTGCCCACCTGCTCCCGCCGCTTCTGCCAGCGGCCGCACGGGCTCTCTTCCAGAATGTCGCTTTCGTCCTCACTCTCGTCCTCCCGTTCCCGCTCCCGGCCCCGCCTCGGCACCAGCTCCGGGGCCGCCATGGCTCGGCCGGTCCAAGCCACCGCCCTGCGCGCGATCCGCCGCCCAGCGCCGCCGCCGCTCTCCGCCCGTCCTGGCCCAATGCCCAGACGCCCAGCTGGAAGCGGAGCTGCCGCCACCACCCCCTCGAGCCCCCACCCTGGTTCTGGGAATTGGGAGGCGCGGGCACGCGGCCGGCCCGGGGGTGGAGCCCGTCTGCCCCGCCGGAGCCGCCTCCCCGGGCCAGAGACGAAGCGGAGGCTCCACGCACAAGGTAGAGCCCTCGCCGCGCCCCGCGAAAGCCCCACCTTTCCCCGCCCCGTGCCCCACCGCGTGGAGCCCCGCCCCGCCCCGCGCCCCGCCACACCCACGAAGGCCCCGCCCACTGCACCTAGGGCCCCGCCCGCCAGCCCACAGCCCCGCCCCTCCGGAGGCCCCGCCCGCCTGGGTCCCAGCCAGGCTTCTGCTGGGACGCGCAGCTCTCGGCTGCCCAGGGACCAGCCTTAGCCCGGAGACCCGAGCGCGGGGGTTTCCGTACCCGCCTGAGGCCAGGTCCGTTGGGGCCTCCCCGAACGCTCGCTGGGCTGCGCTCACGGGCTCTGCCCAGCTCTGGAAGCCGCTCGTACTTCCTGCACTGCTTCCGTGCCTCACTCCGTCAAGCACATCGGGAAACCTGACATGGTCCCCAGGCTCCCGCCTTGGGGTGAAGACAGCGTGGAGCAGGTCGAGGGGCAGCCCGCGTAGCCCGGGGTTGCACCGCGAGGATCTGAGGTCAGGCCACAGAGAAGCGTCTGTCCCTCCTCGCTTAAGGAACACATGTCTCTCTTGAGGAGACAGAAAAATACCCAAGAGGTAGACTGTAATTCTGGGACGGGGGAGCCTGGTGGGCTGCCATCTATGGGGTCACACGGAGTCGGACACGACTGAAGTGACTTAGTAGCAGCAGCAGCAGACTGTAATTCAGTTCAGTTCAGTTCAGTTCAGTCGCTCAGTCGTGTCCGACTCTTTGCGACCCTATGAATTGCAGCACGCCAGGCCTCCCTGTCCATCACCAACTCCCGGAGTTCACAAACTCACGTCTGTAATTAGTGACCCCCAATACTTTCCTGGGCTTCCCTGCTGGCTCAGAGGGTAAAGCGTCTGCCTGCAATGTGGGAGACCCGGTTCAATCCCTGGGTCGGGAAGATTACCTGGAGAAGGAAATGGCAACCCACTCTGGTGCTCTCGAAAATCCCATGGAGAAGCCTGGTAGGCTACAGTCCACAGGGTCACAGAAAATCGGACACAACCGAGCGATTTCACTTCACTTTCACTACTTTCCTACTATCTCCTTCCTCTCACCTGCTGGGTTCCCACTCACCCTTCACTTTCTCTTTCTGGGGAGAAAGGCTGTGGACACATGTACCCACTTTCTCTCAACCCTGAGCTCTAGTGTCTCCAGCTTGGTCCAGAGGCCTTCAGCCCTGCTGGTTTCAGAGTCACCTACCACACCTCACTCCCCCACCTTCTGCACAGACTTAACTCCACTGCTGTCATCCTGATGGGACCAGCAAAGCTCCCGCGTTCCACACTCCACTCACCCAAGGTGATCCTGAGAAAATACCACTCACTGCTCAGAACTCTCTATGAAAATGGAGCGACCAGGAAGACTTGGCCCAATGCCACCTGTGCCAACCAGACACTCTGTGATCAATGTCTGAAGCTCCAGGATCATCCAAGACTTAGACCTAAACCCATGGGAAGCAGAGACCATGCTGGATATAGCCGTATGTCACCTTAGGTTATCAGTGCTTATTGTCCTTGTTTAATACCTTATATTTATAATAAGGAGAGAGAATATTGTGGAGGAACTTGCAAAAAGTTGAAATCAAAGAAGAGAGCTTTGTTGACATACAAACAACTCCTTGTAAACTGTAAAAGCCATGGAGTGGAGTGAGGTACGTGCATGTTCAGTCGTGTTCAACTCAGTGGCCCTAAAGACTGTTGCCTGTGAGGCTTCTCTGTCCATGGAATTTTCCAGAAAGAATACTGCAGGGGGTATTGCTCCTACAGGGAATCTTCCAACCCCAGAGCCTGAACCTGCAGCTTCTGCATTGGCAGGCAGATTCTTTACCACTGAGCAACCTGGGAAGCCATTGAAAAGGCCATCAGTTCAGTTCAGTTTAGTAGCTCAGTTGTGTCCAACTCTTTGTGACCCCATGGACCACAGCATGCCAAGCCTCCCTGTCCATCACCAACTACTGGAGTCTACTCAAACTCATGTCCATTGAGTCGGTAATGCCATCCAACCATCTCATCCTCTGTTGTCCCCTTCTCCCACCTTCAATCTTTCCCAGCATCAGGGTCTTTTCAACTGAGTCAACTCTTCGCATCAGGTGGCCAAAGTATTGGAGCTTCAGCTTCAACATCAGGACTTCCAATGAACACTCAGGACTGATCTCCTTTAGGATATACTGGTTTGATCTCCTTGCAGTCCAAGGGACTCTCAAGAATCTTCTCCAACACCACAGTTCAAAAGCATCAATTATTCTGCGGTCAGCTTTCTTTATAGTCCAACTCTCACATCCATAAATGACTACTGGAAAAACCACAGTCTTAATGAGACGGACCTATGTTGCAAAGTAATGTTTCTGCTTTTTAATATGCTGTCTAGGTTGGTCATAACTTCTCTTCCAAGGAGTAAGCGTCTTTTAATTTCATGGGTGCAGTCACCATCTGCAGTGATTTTGGAGCCCTAAAAAATAAAGTCAGCCACCGTTTCCACATCTATTTGTCATGAAGTGATGGGACCGGATACCATGTTCTTAGTTTTTTGAATGTTGAGCTTTAAGTCAAAATTTTCACTCTCCTCTTTCACTTTCATCAAGAGGCTTTTCATTTCTTCTTCAGTTTCTGCCATAAGGGTGGGATCATCTGCATATCTGAGGTTATTGATATTTCTCCTGGCAAGCTTGATTCTAGCTTGTGCCTCATACAGCCCAGCGTTTCACATGATGTGCTCTGCACATTAGTTAAATATACATGGTGACAATATACAGCCTTGATGTACTCCTTTTCCTATTTGGAACCAGTCTGTTGTTCCATGTCCAGTTCTAACTGTTGCTTCCTGACCTGCATACAGGATTCTAAAGAGGCAGGTCAGATGGTCCGATTTCCCATCTCTTGAAAAATTTTCCACAGTTTATTGTGATCCACACAGTCAAAGGCTTTGGGATAGTCATTAAGCAGAAAGATATTTTTCTGGGACTCTCTTGCTTTTTCCATGATCCTGTGGATGTTATCAATTTGATCTCTGGTTCCCCTGCCTTTTCTAAAACCAGCTTGAACATCTGGAAGTTCACGGTTCACGTATTGCTGAAGACTGGCTTGGAGAATTTTGAGGATTACTTTACTAACGTGAGATGAGTGCAATTGTGCGGTAGTTTGAGCATTCTTTGGCATGGCCTTTCTTTGGGATTGGAATGAAAACTGACATTTTCCAGTCTTGTGGCCACTGCTGAGTATTCCAAATTTGCTGGCATATTGAGTGCAGCACTTTCACAGCATCATCTTTCAGGATTTGAAATAGCTCCACTGGCATTCCATCACCACCGCTAGCTTTGTTTGCAGTGATGCTTCCTAAGGTCCACTTGACTTTACATTCCAGATGTTGGGATCTAGGTGAGGGATCACACCATCATGATTATCTGGGTCATGGAGATCTTTTTTGTACAGTTCTGTGTATTCTTACCACTTCTTAATATCTTCTGCTTCTGTTAGGTCCATACCCTTTCTGTCCTTTATTGAGCCCATCATTGCATGAAATGTTCCCTTGGTAGTTCTAATTTTCTTGAAATCTCTAGTCTTTCCCGTTCTATTGTTTTCCTCTATTTCTTTGCACTGATCACTGAGGAAGGAAGTGATTACTGATCACTGTAAAGGCCACACCACCAAACAAATCTGATGAGGAGAACGCACAGGGGGTCAGGCTAACAGGAACAGTGGTATCGAGTGACAGAATGAGCCCAGCCTCTGCAAAGCACAGCACTACCATGGAAAACCAGGGCAGGAGGACAGCAAACTGAGAGCCACAAGCATTTACTAAACCAAGAAATTGATAGAAAATGGTTTAGTCAAACCAGAAAAAAAAAAATCAATATGAAGAAGCCATTTAGATGAAATGGGATTTTAACAAAACGTGCGCAGCCTCTACTGTCGTAAAAAGTGAAAGTGAAGTCACTCAGTCACATACAGCTCTTTGCAACCTCGTGGACTATAGACTATCAGGGTTCTTGAAACATGGGATTTTCCAGACAAGAGTTATCAGGTGAGTTGTCATTTCCATATCGAGGGGATCTTTCCCATCAAGGGATTGAACCTAGGTCTCCCACGTTATAGGCAGACACTTTTCCAATATGAGCCACCAGGGAAGGCCTCTCAACTATGATAGGTGCAGATAAACAGAAAAGAACCCTTGATACGAAATAACCTAGATACTACAGAGATTTCACAGGAGTAATTGCGAAGAACTGTAAATTCAAAACTCAATAGAAAAAATAGACGATAAGGTCATGACTTTAATGGAAATAGACTAATATAAGCGATTACAATCAAAACTAGGTGAAAGCAAGGAAGGTAATTAACATGCAAGTAAAACATAAAGAACAGGTATATTATGATACAAATCCTAAAAAACTGTAATGTATTATTAACAAAAGAAAAAAATCTGGTCAAGACGATGAACAATCATTTTCCAGTGAGAGAAAGAAATAACAGCCCCGATTCAGGGTCACGAGTAGCCCTCTGGAGCAGCTGCACGTACGTGAGGTTCTCGTGCGTGTTGGGGTCGAAGAAGCCCTTGGTGTCGTCGCTGGGGTCCTCCAGCACGCGGTTCATCTCCTCGTCGAAGTAGCCGCGCTGGTAGGCCACGTCCACGGGCACGCGGTGGCTGTGCACGGGGTCGATGACGCCGCCCGTGGCGATCTGGGCCTCCAGCAGGCGGATGCCGTGCTCGCGCACGATGAGGTCCTTCTTCATGGCCTGGAAGAGGGAGATCTGCTGCCCGGTGTAGGGGTCGGTGTAGCCGGTGACCGCACGCTCGGCCGACAGCAGCTTCTCCTGGAGCTCGCCGCCCACCACGCCCGCGGCCACCGCCTCCTCCACGGACAGCTTCTGGTTGCGCACCGGGTCGATGACGAAGCCCGTGGCCGCCTGCGCCTCCAGCAGCACCAGGGCCGTGCCCGGCCGCAGGACGCCCTTCCACATGGCCTGGTAGATGCTCATCTTCTCCTGGCGCCCGGGCTCGTCCTTGGCGGGGACCAGCACGCCCGCGATGCAGCTGGTGCCCTCCAGGTAGCGCTTCACCGAGTCCATCTCCGTCACCTCCTGCAGGGTCTTGGTGCCCTGGGCCAGGTCCCGCAGGGTCTCGGGGCCCAGGATCCCGGACGTGTGCAGCTCGGAGGCCGACACCTGGCGCCTCAGGCCCCGGAAGGACACCTTGCTCAGCCGCTCCTCCGTCTCCTCGATGAGCTGGGTGAGGACGGCGACCAGGGCGGGCAGGGCCAGGGCGCCGGCCGCGTGCTGGGCCAGCAGCTCGTCCCGGCGGGCCTGGCTCAGGTAGGAGGAGAAGAGGACCTCCCACACGGAGACGCGCCGGCCCTGGAACCGCCCGACGCGCACCTCCATGGTGGCGGCGCGCAGGGCCTGCTCCTGCAGGGCCCTGGCGGCATCCGCGGCGTCGGCGTCCTGGCCGGAGGAGGGTCCCGCGTCGGCCCCCTCGCCCGGCCCCTGGGGCCCGGGCTCCCGCTGCCCGGAGGCTGCGCCCCCTTGGGAGGGGGCCGCCTCAGCCTCCTCGATGATGGTGGTCAGCCTGCGGGTCAGCGCGGGCAAGCCCAGCGTCCCCGACCCGAACTGGGCCAGCAGCTGCTCCCGCGTGGCGGCGCTCACGTAGCCGGAGGCCAGCACGTCCCACACGGGCACCGCGGGCCCCCGCAGGCGGCCCACCCGGACCTCCATGGTGGCGGCACGCAGCGCCCCCCGAGGGTCCGGGGCGCCGGGGCGCGCCACGCCGGCCTCGGCCTCGGCCTCGGCCTCGGCCTCGGCCTGGGCCAGCAGCGAGACGAGGGCAGCGCCCACCTCCTGCGCGGTCAGCGAGCCCTCCCGGTACCGGCGCAGCAGGTCCTGCCGCTGACTCTCGGACACCTCCCGGTAGAAGAGGAGCTCCCACACGGAGACGCGCTGGCCCCGCGGGAGGCCCGCGCCCAGCGTCACGCGGGTGTCGCGCAGGGCGGCGCGCAGCTCCTCGCCCAGCTGGTGGAGGGCGGAGCCCCGGCCGGCCAGCTGCAGCATGTAGAGCCCCGTGTCGGGGTCGCGCACGCAGCGCCGCAGCAGCTGCACGTACGTGAGGTTCTCGTGCGTGTTGGGGTCGAAGAAGCCCTTGGTGTCGTCGCTGGGGTCCTCCAGCACGCGGTTCATCTCCTCGTCGAAGTAGCCGCGCTGGTAGGCCACGTCCACGGGCACGCGGTGGCTGTGCACGGGGTCGATGACGCCGCCCGTGGCGATCTGGGCCTCCAGCAGGCGGATGCCGTGCTCGCGCACGATGAGGTCCTTCTTCATGGCCTGGAAGAGGGAGATCTGCTGCCCGGTGTAGGGGTCGGTGTAGCCGGTGACCGCACGCTCGGCCGACAGCAGCTTCTCCTGGAGCTCGCCGCCCACCACGCCCGCGGCCACCGCCTCCTCCACGGACAGCTTCTGGTTGCGCACCGGGTCGATGACGAAGCCCGTGGCCGCCTGCGCCTCCAGCAGCACCAGGGCCGTGCCCGGCCGCAGGACGCCCTTCCACATGGCCTGGTAGATGCTCATCTTCTCCTGGCGCCCGGGCTCGTCCTTGGCGGGGACCAGCACGCCCGCGATGCAGCTGGTGCCCTCCAGGTAGCGCTTCACCGAGTCCATCTCCGTCACCTCCTGCAGGGTCTTGGTGCCCTGGGCCAGGTCCCGCAGGGTCTCGGGGCCCAGGATCCCGGACGTGTGCAGCTCGGAGGCCGACACCTGGCGCCTCAGGCCCCGGAAGGACACCTTGCTCAGCCGCTCCTCCGTCTCCTCGATGAGCTGGGTGAGGACGGCGACCAGGGCGGGCAGGGCCAGGGCGCCGGCCGCGTGCTGGGCCAGCAGCTCGTCCCGGCGGGCCTGGCTCAGGTAGGAGGAGAAGAGGACCTCCCACACGGAGACGCGCCGGCCCTGGAACCGCCCGACGCGCACCTCCATGGTGGCGGCGCGCAGGGCCTGCTCCTGCAGGGCCCTGGCGGCATCCGCGGCGTCGGCGTCCTGGCCGGAGGAGGGTCCCGCGTCGGCCCCCTCGCCCGGCCCCTGGGGCCCGGGCTCCCGCTGCCCGGAGGCTGCGCCCCCTTGGGAGGGGGCCGCCTCAGCCTCCTCGATGATGGTGGTCAGCCTGCGGGTCAGCGCGGGCAAGCCCAGCGTCCCCGACCCGAACTGGGCCAGCAGCTGCTCCCGCGTGGCGGCGCTCACGTAGCCGGAGGCCAGCACGTCCCACACGGGCACCGCGGGCCCCCGCAGGCGGCCCACCCGGACCTCCATGGTGGCGGCACGCAGCGCCCCCCGAGGGTCCGGGGCGCCGGGGCGCGCCACGCCGGCCTCGGCCTCGGCCTCGGCCTCGGCCTCGGCCTGGGCCAGCAGCGAGACGAGGGCAGCGCCCACCTCCTGCGCGGTCAGCGAGCCCTCCCGGTACCGGCGCAGCAGGTCCTGCCGCTGACTCTCGGACACCTCCCGGTAGAAGAGGAGCTCCCACACGGAGACGCGCTGGCCCCGCGGGAGGCCCGCGCCCAGCGTCACGCGGGTGTCGCGCAGGGCGGCGCGCAGCTCCTCGCCCAGCTGGTGGAGGGCGGAGCCCCGGCCGGCCAGCTGCAGCATGTAGAGCCCCGTGTCGGGGTCGCGCACACAGCGCCGCAGCAGCTGCACGTACGTGAGGTTCTCGTGCGTGTTGGGGTCGAAGAAGCCCTTGGTGTCGTCGCTGGGGTCCTCCAGCACGCGGTTCATCTCCTCGTCGAAGTAGCCGCGCTGGTAGGCCACGTCCACGGGCACGCGGTGGCTGTGCACGGGGTCGATGACGCCGCCCGTGGCGATCTGGGCCTCCAGCAGGCGGATGCCGTGCTCGCGCACGATGAGGTCCTTCTTCATGGCCTGGAAGAGGGAGATCTGCTGCCCGGTGTAGGGGTCGGTGTAGCCGGTGACCGCACGCTCGGCCGACAGCAGCTTCTCCTGGAGCTCGCCGCCCACCACGCCCGCGGCCACCGCCTCCTCCACGGACAGCTTCTGGTTGCGCACCGGGTCGATGACGAAGCCCGTGGCCGCCTGCGCCTCCAGCAGCACCAGGGCCGTGCCCGGCCGCAGGACGCCCTTCCACATGGCCTGGTAGATGCTCATCTTCTCCTGGCGCCCGGGCTCGTCCTTGGCGGGGACCAGCACGCCCGCGATGCAGCTGGTGCCCTCCAGGTAGCGCTTCACCGAGTCCATCTCCGTCACCTCCTGCAGGGTCTTGGTGCCCTGGGCCAGGTCCCGCAGGGTCTCGGGGCCCAGGATCCCGGACGTGTGCAGCTCGGAGGCCGACACCTGGCGCCTCAGGCCCCGGAAGGACACCTTGCTCAGCCGCTCCTCCGTCTCCTCGATGAGCTGGGTGAGGACGGCGACCAGGGCGGGCAGGGCCAGGGCGCCGGCCGCGTGCTGGGCCAGCAGCTCGTCCCGGCGGGCCTGGCTCAGGTAGGAGGAGAAGAGGACCTCCCACACGGAGACGCGCCGGCCCTGGAACCGCCCGACGCGCACCTCCATGGTGGCGGCGCGCAGGGCCTGCTCCTGCAGGGCCCTGGCGGCATCCGCGGCGTCGGCGTCCTGGCCGGAGGAGGGTCCCGCGTCGGCCCCCTCGCCCGGCCCCTGGGGCCCGGGCTCCCGCTGCCCGGAGGCTGCGCCCCCTTGGGAGGGGGCCGCCTCAGCCTCCTCGATGATGGTGGTCAGCCTGCGGGTCAGCGCGGGCAAGCCCAGCGTCCCCGACCCGAACTGGGCCAGCAGCTGCTCCCGCGTGGCGGCGCTCACGTAGCCGGAGGCCAGCACGTCCCACACGGGCACCGCGGGCCCCCGCAGGCGGCCCACCCGGACCTCCATGGTGGCGGCACGCAGCGCCCCCCGAGGGTCCGGGGCGCCGGGGCGCGCCACGCCGGCCTCGGCCTCGGCCTCGGCCTCGGCCTCGGCCTGGGCCAGCAGCGAGACGAGGGCAGCGCCCACCTCCTGCGCGGTCAGCGAGCCCTCCCGGTACCGGCGCAGCAGGTCCTGCCGCTGACTCTCGGACACCTCCCGGTAGAAGAGGAGCTCCCACACGGAGACGCGCTGGCCCCGCGGGAGGCCCGCGCCCAGCGTCACGCGGGTGTCGCGCAGGGCGGCGCGCAGCTCCTCGCCCAGCTGGTGGAGGGCGGAGCCCCGGCCGGCCAGCTGCAGCATGTAGAGCCCCGTGTCGGGGTCGCGCACGCAGCGCCGCAGCAGCTGCACGTACGTGAGGTTCTCGTGCGTGTTGGGGTCGAAGAAGCCCTTGGTGTCGTCGCTGGGGTCCTCCAGCACGCGGTTCATCTCCTCGTCGAAGTAGCCGCGCTGGTAGGCCACGTCCACGGGCACGCGGTGGCTGTGCACGGGGTCGATGACGCCGCCCGTGGCGATCTGGGCCTCCAGCAGGCGGATGCCGTGCTCGCGCACGATGAGGTCCTTCTTCATGGCCTGGAAGAGGGAGATCTGCTGCCCGGTGTAGGGGTCGGTGTAGCCGGTGACCGCACGCTCGGCCGACAGCAGCTTCTCCTGGAGCTCGCCGCCCACCACGCCCGCGGCCACCGCCTCCTCCACGGACAGCTTCTGGTTGCGCACCGGGTCGATGACGAAGCCCGTGGCCGCCTGCGCCTCCAGCAGCACCAGGGCCGTGCCCGGCCGCAGGACGCCCTTCCACATGGCCTGGTAGATGCTCATCTTCTCCTGGCGCCCGGGCTCGTCCTTGGCGGGGACCAGCACGCCCGCGATGCACCCGGTGCCCTCCAGGTAGCGCCTCACCTCCTCGGTCTTCGTCACGGCATCCACAGAAGCTTGCCCAGACTCCAGGGCCTGCAGTGTCTCCTTGGTAATTATGGATGAAGTCAGCAGCTCAGAGGCTGTGATCTGTTTTCTCATTCCTCTGAACCATAGCTGCTTATTGTTTTTTTCCTTCTCACTGATTATCTCAAAGATCACTTTTACCACCTTTTCTAATGCATGCACTGTGTCCCTCTTGTATTTTCGTACCAACTCTAGTTTTTTGTCCTGTGTCACGTATTCAGAGTTCAGCAATTCCCAGACTGTCAGCCTCTGGCCTTTAAACCGCCCAACTCTGACATCCACCCGCTCAGCCTCAAACGCTCGTCTGGTGGCCTCATCGATGAACTGTGATTCCAATTCATCCTCGAGCACTGGGAACAGAGCCCAGCCCGTCTTCTCATCTCGGTGACTCCTCTCCTGCAGTTCCTGGTAAGTCACCTTCTCCTGAGTGTTGGGATCCACAAACCGTTTATTCATGCACTTCTGCTCTGCCACCAGTGGGTACGTGTCCTGGTCCAGACAGCCACGTCTGTAGGCAGTATCTAGTGGAAGCCGGTGGTGGTGCTTCGGGTCCACGATGCCCCCTGTGGCCACCTGCACCTCAAGCAGTCTGAGTGCCAACTCCCTTTTCACCAGCTTCCTCTGCATTGCCTGGAACAAGGACATGGTGTGTCCTGTGCCCGGGTCTGTGTATCCCCTGGCGGCCTTCTCAGCATTTAGGAGTCTCTCCTGCAGTTCCTCACCCACCAGGCCAGCAGCCACAGCCTCATCCACAGAGAGCCTCTGGTGGCTGTGGGGGTCCAGCAGGAACCCTGTGGCCGCCTGAGCCTCCAGCAGCTGGGCTGCAAATCCCATGGGGATGAGCCCTTTCTTGCTGGCCTTGTAGAAACTCAGCACCTCACGGGTGGAGGGTGTGGTCAGCCCTGCGATGCAGCCACTGCCTTCCAAGTAGACCTTTACGTGCGGCAGGCAGCAGAGGTCCTGTCCCCCTGCTCCCTTGTGTAGCTCGTCCAGTGTCTTCTTATCAATGATTCCTGAGTTGAATAGCTCTGCAGCTGTCACCTCTCCTCCAATGGCTGCCAGCCTGATACCCTTGTTTTGCTGTTCTGTTTCTTCGACCGTTGTGGTGATGACCCTCAGCAGCTGCTCTAAGCTGACATTCCTGGCTTTGTACCCCTGGACAAGCTCTTTCTTCCTTTCCTCTGTGAAGTACGGCGAGGACAGCAGATCCCAGAAGGAGACCACCTGCTGGGCAAACATGCCCACGTGCATTTCGGTAGTTTTTGACTGCAGGGCTTGCCTTGTGGCTTCATCAATGTACACATAGGTTTCTCCTTTCTTTACGACTTGCAGCATGTAGAGCCCTGTCTCAGGGTCCTCCACGCAGCGCTCCAATAGCTGCATGTACGTGAGGTTCTCATGCGTGTTGGGATCGAAGAAGCCCTTGGTGTCGTCGCTGGGGTCCTCCAGCACTCGGTTCATCTCCTCGTCGAAGTAGCCGCGCTGGTAGGCCACGTGCACGGGCACGCGGTGGCTGTGCACGGGGTCGATGATGCCGCCCGTGGCGATCTGGGCCTCCAGCAGACGGATGCCGTGCTCGCGCACGATGAGGTCCTTCTTCATGGCCTGGAAGAGGGAGATCTGTTCCCTGGTATATGGGTCGGTGTAGCCGGTGACCGCACGCTCGGCCGACAGCAGCTTCTGGTAGGTTTCCCTGCCAAACATCCCTGCTGCGAACGCCTCCTGCACAGTCAGCTTCCGGTTCTCCACAGGGTCAATGAGGAAGCCAGTGGCCGCCTGTGCCTCCAGCAGCACCAGGGCCGTGCCCGGCCGCAGGACATTTCTTCTCAGAGCTTCTGAGATGCTCATCTTCTCCTTGGTGTCCTGGATGAGGACCCCAGCAATGAAGCTGCCCCCTTCCAAGTACCGCCGCACGTGGTCCATCTCCGCCACCTCCTGCACAGTCTTCTTCCCTTGACTCAGCTCATCCAGCGTCTTCTTGTCGATCAGCTGGGACCTGAACAGGTCGTTGGCTGACAGCTGCTTCCGGAGTCCCCTGAAGGTAGCCTGTGAGGGCTGCCTTTCTGAAGCCTCAACCAGGGTGGTGACCGCAGTGACCACCTGCCGCAGGGCTGTGGCCCTCCCAGACTGGCAGAGTGCTGCCAGCTCCCGCCGCTTGTGGAGCCCTACATACTCTGAATGCAGCAGATCCCAGAGTGAGATGCTGAGCCCTCTGAACCTCCCTGCCCCAACTGGCACCTTCATGGCCCTCAGAGCCACTGCTGTGTGGTCATCCACCTCTAGCACCATGTCCTGGGGGAGTGGCAGCAGCCATAAGCCAGTGTCGCCATCCAGGACACAGCGCTCCTTGAGCTGTCCGTAGGTCACCTTGTCCCGTGTGCCAGGGTCGAAGAAGAACTTGCTATCCTCTTCCGTTGAGGTCAGCATCTTGCTTGTCTGCTCATCCAGGAGGCCGAGCCTACAGGCTGCCACCTGGGGCAGGTGCACCCCGTGGACGGGGTCCACCGCACCCCCTGTGGCCAGCTGCGCCTGGAGGAGTGGGAGGCCCTCGCTCCAAGGCACAAGCCCCTTTTCCACTGCCTGCCACAGTGAGAGGGAGCCTCCAGAGCAGGGGTCTGTGTACCCAGCCACTGCCTTTTCAACCAGCTGGAGCTGCTCACTCAGCGTCCCAGCCACCAGACCAGTCTTGACTGCCTCCTCCACCGACAGTCTCTGGTTGGTCAAAGGATCCACAAGAGAGCCAGACGCCACCTGGGCCTCCAGTAGTCTCTGCCCTAGGCCAGCGGGCAGGAGGCCATCTCTCATGGCCTGGGCGATGCTCACCTTGGCCCCTGAGGGCTGCAGCAGTACCCCGGCCACACAGCCCGTGCCCCACAGGCAAGCCCGCACCGTCGGCTGCTCAGCGACCTCGGCAGGCGATTGCGTGCCCCGTGCCAGAGCCTCCAGGGTCTCCCGGGTGATGACTCCAGCGTCCAGCAGCCAGACAGCAGGCACCCCGCCGCGGGGGCCAGGCAGCGTGACACAGGCCCTCGCCACGAGCTCTGCCTCCTGCACCTGCCTCTGCACGGCCGCCTGCAGCTGCTGTGTCGTGGTCCTCCCCTCCCTGAAGTCCTCCAGGAAGCCCCTCCGCTGCTCCTCAGTGAAGTGGCAGGACTCCAGCAGCTCCCAGAGAGAAGTGCCATCCTCAGCCCCCTGCGTGGCCTTCAGGGTCTCCTGCACCTGCTCATCTGTGGGGACAACAGGGGCACTTTCCGGCAGGGGCAAGAAGTGAAGGCCAGAAGCCTCGTCCCTTACACACTGCTCCAGAAGCTGGGCATAGCTGGTGTGTCCCTGGCCATCAGGCGTGGGGAATGTCTTGGAGTCAGACAAGGCCAGCACCATCTCCTGGTCGATGTAGCCACACTGCAAGGCCACGAGTATGGGGAGGTGGTGATGGCTGGTCGGGTCGATGACCCCGCCTGTGGCCACCTGGGCCTCCAGGAGGCGGACAGCCTGTTCCGCAGGGACAAGGCCCTTCTTCATGGCCTGAAACAGGGACAGCAGCTTTCCAGAGAAGGGGTCTGGGAAGCCCTTGACAGCACACTCAGCCCAGGTCAGCCTGCTGTAGAGCTCTGGCCCCACAAGCCCCCGGCACACAGCCTCATCCAAGGAAATGGTCTCCAGACTGTGGGGGTCGGTCATGGCCCCCGTGGCTGCCTGGGCCTCCAGCAGGGCCAGGGCCACTCCTGGCCCCAGCAGCTTGTGCTTCATGGCCTGGTAGAGGCTGAGCCGCCGGGTGGAAGGCTGCAGGAGCACGCCACCCACGGCGCCCGAGCCGCACAGGAACCTGCGGACGCTGTCTGTGCGGAGCAGGGCCTCGGCACTCAGTGTTCCTGCCAGCACGCAGTCCAGGACCTCCTGGTCGACAATGCCAGCCTCTCGGAGCTGGCAGGCGGTCACCCGGCCCCACAGCATGGGGAGGGTGATGTCTGCCCGGCTCTCAACCTCCCTCTCCAGCAGCTTCGAGACCTCCTCCAGGGACACCTGGTGCCGCCTGAAGCTCTGCAGCAGCCACCGCCGGCGTGCCTCAGTGACGTACTCCGAGTTGACCAATTCCCACGCAGACACCCTCTGTCCCCGGAACCGCCCATGACGCACCGACAGCAGCAGGCTCCGGAAGGCCTGCCGGGTGGCCTCATCTGCCAGCAGGGTCCGCGCACTTGTAAGTGGCAGCAGATAGAGCCCCGTGTCGGGGTCGCGCACGCAGCGCTCCAGCAGCTGCATGTATGTGAGGTTCTCATGCGTGTTGGGGTCGAAGAAGCCCTTGGTGTCGTCGCTGGGATCAGCCAGGATCAGGTTCAGCGCCTCGTCGAAGTAGCCGCGCTGGTAGGCCACATCCACGGGCACGCGGTGGCTGTGCACGGGGTCGATGATGCCGCCCGTGGCGATCTGGGCCTCCAGCAGGCGGATGCCGTGCTCACGAACAATGAGGTCCTTCTTCATGGCCTGGAAGAGGGAGATCTGCTGCCCGGTGTAGGGGTCGGTGTAGCCGGTGACCGCACGCTCAGCCGACAGCAGCTTGGCAAACACCTCAGGCCCGATCACGCCAGCCCTCAGCGCCTCCTCCACCGAGTATCTCCTGTTCTCTTTGGGATCGACGATGAAGCCAGTGGCTGCCTGCGCCTCCAGGAGGATGAGCGCCGTGCCTGGCCTGAGCAGCCCCTTCCTGTAAGCCTCATGGATGCTGAGGGGCTCCTGGGACCCAGGCAGCAGCAAGCCAGCGATGCAGCCAGTGCCTTGCAAGTACCTCTGCACCGAGTCCAGCCTGGCCACGTCCTGGGCTGTGGTCTGGCCACGTTCCAGCTGTTCATAAACATCCTGGCCGATGATCTCCGCTCTCAGCAGCTCTCCCGGAGTCACAGGGACCCTGAGCCCAGCAAACGTGGTTCTGGCAGTGGCTGCAGCCTGCTCGTGGGTGGCCCTCAGCGCAGCCGCCAGCTCCTCCACTGAGAGGGCCCCATCCATGTGCTGCTGGGTCAGCATCACCCTCTGCTCCACGGGGACCACCTCAGAGAAGAGCAGCTCCCAGAGCGACGTGGGCTGGCCTTGGAACCTGCCCGCAGAGACAGTGGCTGTGGCAGCACTCAAGATCTGCCGGGTGCTGTGCTCGATGAACGGGAGCCCCCGGGGCCCCTCCCCAAGGCTCCCCACTGAAATGGGCAGGAACGCCAGCCCCGTCTCCAGGTCTGTGACGCAGCGGGCCAGCAGCTGCCCGTAGCTGAGGCTCTCGTGCGTGCTGGGATCCAAGAAGCTGGCAGCCCTCGAGAGGTGCTGCTGAGTCTCTTTGTCCAGGCAGCCGAGGCGCAGGGCAGCCTCCATGGGCAGCCGGAGCCGGCGGGCAGGACACACTAGCCCACCTGTGGCCAGCTGGGCGTCCAGGAGCCTGAGTGCCAGAGGCTGGTCAACCAACTCCTTCTTCATGGCCTGGAAGAGGGGAACACGGGTGCCGCTGAAGGGGTCGTGGTAGCCCATCACTGCCTGCTCTGCCACCTGGAGCTGCCTGTGGAGTTCTGGGCCGACCAGGCCTGCCCGAACCGCCTCATCCACCAGTAGCTGCCGGCCAGTGGCTGGGTCCACCAGTGTGCAGGTGGCAGCCTGAGCCTCCAGGAGCAGAAGCATGGCACCTGTGGGAAGCAGATGCTCGGCCGCGGCCTGGAAGAAGTTCTTCTTGTGCCCTGCGGGCAGCAGGACGACCCCAGCCACACTGCCAGTGCCCTGCAGGTAACATCGCACCTCGGCGCATGCACCTACATCTGGCACTGCCAGCTGGCCCTCCTGCAGGCCTCGGGCCGTCTCCTCGTCCAAGACCCCCACCTCCAGCAGCTCGGCCAAGCTCACAGCCCCACCCAGGGTACGGAACGTGATCCTGAGGGGCAGCAGGGCCAGCCCTGTGCTGGGCGCCTGCACACACCTGGCCAGCAATTCCCGGTAGGGCAGCTGCTCCAGTGTGTTAGGGTCCAGGAAGCCCGGGGCGCTTGAGCCACGCCCCAGTTCCAACAGCCCATGCCATGTCTCCTGGTCCAGGAGGCCCTGCTGGCAGGCCAGCTCGGGGGCCACACGCACCCCACAGATGGGGTCCACCAGGCCCCCAGTGGCCAGCTGGGCCTCCAACCAGTTCCACCCCAGCGCCCTGTCTACCACCTCCTTCCCGATGGCCTGAAAGAGGGACAGCTTCTTGCCCCCATAGGGATCAGGGTACCCAGTGGCCGCACGCTCGGCAGCCAGCAGCTTCTCCTTGAGCTCCAGGCCCACCAGGCCCTGCTGCAGGGCCTCAGACACAGGGAGCAGCTGGCCCTGTGTGGGGTCCACCAGGCCCCCTGTGGCTGCCTGGGCCTCCAGCAGAGCCAGCCCAAGCCCAGAGGGCAGGAGACCCTGCTTCATGGCAGCATAGAGACCCTGGGCCTGGCCCGAGGCCTCCACCCACACCCCAGCGATGCTCCTGGCCTGGGGTGCAGACGGGGCGCCAGCTCCCAGCGCGGCCTTCACGGTCTTGGATACAGCAGTCAGCCTGGTGCCGCCGGTGACTAGGTCGAGAGGAGGAGAGGCGTGGCCGTTCATCATGCAGAACTCAGCGAGAACCCACTTCTGCTCCCTGCAGGGTGGAAAGCCTCCGTTAGGGGCCCTGCGATGGCCCAGGCAGGTGGTAGGTCCCCGCACCCTGGACCCACCTCCGGTGCCACCAGCCCTCCTGAGGGAGGAAGGGCAGCCTCCAGTTTCAGCCCTTCCTCTTGCCCTGGGGTCCCAGGTGGGGCTACGGGCACACTAGGACCCCAGCATAGCCTGGGGGTGCCGCGGGCTTCCCCTTGTCCTACAGGCCAGCCTCTGGCCGCACCCTCACCCCGCTCCCCCGGGGGTCCCAGGGCAGTGACTTGGCCTCTCTTCCTCCTCGGCCTCCAGACTCTTCCTGCCTCCTCCAGGGCCCGCCCCGCCCCGCCGCCCGGTGACCCCTCCAGAGCCTCCCCACCTCGACCCCCTGCTGCTCGGGCCTCTGCTCCCTCCTGGCGCCCCACTGGGCTTCCCAGCCAGATCTCCGTCCTCTGACCTGCCTGGGTCTCCCGCCTCAGCCTGCCAGCGTCCCCTGGCCCACGGCCGCTCTGTGCCCATCCCTTGCCTTGGCAGCCCAGGAGGACCCAGAGCTCACGCTGGGGTGCTGGTGCCATGGGTGGGGCCAGGCTCAGGTCTCCCGGCCCTGCTGGTCCCTGGTCCGCTGCTTGGAGCCCTGCACTCCCACGGCCATCCCCTTCAGCTGACAGCTGTGGGCCCAGCCCCTAGAGCAGCAGTGACCGATGCCGACCCTTCTGCCCCACCACAACCACATACCTCCCTCCTCTACCCCCTGGCCGGTTACCTCTCCCCAGCAAGCACGTCCAAGACCTAACCCCCAGCACCCGCAACTGTGACCTTATTTGGAAACAGGATCTTTGCAGATGTGATGGTGTTATAGGTTAGGGTGCAGTTACACGGGTGCAGGGGGGCCTTATCCCGACACAACAGTGTCCTCACAGGAGACAGATGTGGGGGAGGATGCCGTGAGGAAGGCAGATGGGCCACGCAGTTTCAGGCCCCAGAAACAGCAAACGCTGACGCGCAAATCCCAGACCCTGGCACCCTGACTGTGGGAGAGTAATCTGTGGTTCGAAGCCGCCCAGCCGCCCGGGGGCCAGTCCACACCTACGTTCCAAAGAACCACACCCTCAGACCTGAGCCCAGTTACACCCATCCCCACCTCCTGACCAGCTGCCCAGAGCCCCTCACACCCTGGCCCATGCCGCAGGTGAGCTCGCTCAGGTGAACTCAGCTCCAGCCACCACACCCGACAGATGCATTTCAGATTCGACCTACCCGACCTCTGGGTCACCGGGCGTGGAGCCCCGGTGACACTTCCCCATTCACCCTGACCACAGCCAGAGCCCAGCCTGCCCAGCACCTCCTGAACACTGTGCCCAGTGGACTCACAAGGAGTCTCAAGCTCTGCGGTACCCCAGAGCCACTGCCTAGGAGCAGCTCCCCCGCCCTGGCCTTGCAGAGCTTGCCCCCTAAGCTCTGCTCAGCCCCTCGTGCCCCAAAGCTGGGCCCACCCCAGGACAAAATCTTGTCCCCTCCTTCCCTGCCTGGATGCTGGGCCCAGCCCCCAGTGGCGCAGCAGCTGGTCTGCTGCCCTGAGTGTGAGTTCGTGCCGGGCCCAGGCAGACACGGAAGCCTGGCCTGGATCCTTGCTCCCTCGGCCGCTGCCACTGGATAGTGTCCAAGAAGCAGCGCCGCGGTCCAGCTCTCCCACGGTGAGCAGGCCATGGAGAGCGGGTGCTCAGGGCGCAGTATCAGGCCTTCGAGAGACAGGACAAAGGTATCCGGTGCAGGGAGAGAAGGATGGTTAAGATGCAGGCTTTGGGAAAGGTTATTAAAGGCTTCAAGTGACTGGGAGAGGCCCGGGTCTCCACAGGGAGGGCCGGCTGAGGGGGCTCCGTGGTAGGGGGCTCTGAAGGCTCCGAGCTGCCCCAGCTCACAGGCGGGGTGCCACGCAGGTCCAGGAACCAGCGATGTGCAAGAAGGGTGACCCCCCAGCAGGGGAGAGGACCTCGCCACGGGAGGAGGGGCTGTAAGGCAGTGCTGGGCCCCAGTGCTGCAGGGAGCTCCTCCCAGCCCATCTGGCAGCAAAGGCCGTGGCCAGAGAGGGAGACTCAGGGACAAGGGTGAGGGTGGGCAAGGGGAGCAGGAGTGGGTCAGCGAGAGGAGACCGCGTGCCCCATGCCCTGGCCCAACCTACAGTGGCAGCAGGGGCCGGGATTGGTCCTCCACCTCCTACACGGCTCCCCAGGACGAGGAGTATGGCGCCTGGGCAGCAGGGTTCAAGTACATGGTGTGACCAGGTGCCCTCCTCTTTCCAGCACCATGGCCAGCCTGTCCCCTTGCCCCCAGCCTCCTCGCCTCCCACCCCAGGAGCCCTCTGAGGCCGATCCCTGAGCCTGTCATACTGCCGGGAGCCCTGCTGCCCACTTGACCGGGGTCTGGCCCGCTTCCCCTGTACCGTGTGTCTCGCGCTGAGGCTGGCTTCAGACACTGCGCTAGCCAGAGGGGCCCGGGAAACAGGGCTACAGGCAGCCAGAGCCGCGCCTGTCAGCTGCCATCCAGCAGGGACCAGGGTGGGAAGGAAGGGGGCACCTCACCACCGGCAAACAGGGGAGGGTTTCTGGGCCACAGGGTCAGGGGGCAGCCGGGTGGGCCCTGCAGGCGGTGCTGTCAGGGGAGCGCCAGCACCTGGAAAGGAGGCCCAGAGGAGCAAGGGGACATCAGAGCACAGGGGCGGCTCTGGGAGGGAGGGGGCTGCGACCTGCTGGGCACGGGGTCAGTCAGGCAGCTGGGTAACTGCAGCTGGGCCAAGGCCTGCTTGGCCATCAGTGACCTTGGGGCTGGTTCGAGCCCCCAGGTCCCTGATCAGGCAGGATGTGAGGAGTGGTCTGGGACTGGGGGCCTGGAGTCTGAAGTGGGGATCTTGGGGAAGCAGCTGGACGAGGGGTCTGGCGCTCAAGAGAGACAGATCTGGGTGCGTGAGGGGTGTCCGGGGCCTCAGGCAGACCAGTCTCAGCTGTCCTGGGGCGGTGGTCACCAGAGAAGTGGTGGCAGAAGGCCTGGGTGGCCTTGCAGCTGGGGGAGGGGCCAATAGAGTCCCAGCGCTGGAGGGGGAATCTGAGAAGGACCCCTTCAGGGGCCCCAGGGGACAAGAAGTGGGAGGACAATTCCTGAGGAGGGTGGGGACACGTTGCTAAGGGTGGTGCCCGCCCCCCAGGGCAGCACACCAGTCTGGGCTGGGGTTGCAGACGGGCTCGCTGGCTGTCCTCCTGAACCTGGGAAGGTTTAGTTGCTCAGTCATGTCTGACTCTTTTGCGACCCCATGGACTGTAGCCCACCAGGCTCCTCTGACCATGGGATTCTCCAGACAAGAATACTGGAGTGGGCTGCCTTTTCCTTCTCCAGAACCTGATAAGAGAACCAAATGGCCAGGTGCCCTGGGCTGGCACAGGAGGCAGTGACCTTGGCCTTTGGCCCGCAGGAGCAGCAGAGCCCGCCCACCTGCACTGGGTGCAGGGAGCAGAGATCAGCGGCCAGACGGAAGCCTGGCAGGGAGGCAGCGGCACAACACACCCACCCCCGCCCGCCAGGAGCCTGGGGCTGGCCCCACGCAGGGGTCCCTGTGCCCACTCTTCCCAATGGCAGGGAGCTCCCTCCAAGGGTAAGTGCTGGCTTCCCTCACCCAGCACCGGGCCAGAAGCCCGTCCACCCTGTCAGTTTGTCAACCCGACCGCAAAGCAGGGCCCACGGACTGGCTCCAGCTGCAAACGCCCCCAGCCCTGCAAGGCAGGGGCCGGGCAGGAGGAACCGGACCTGCAGGGCCCCACCCAGGCGCGCACCCGTCCGGCCCCGGAAACCGCGGGGCAGGCGAGACCCCTGCCCGGCGGGCCAAGTCTCCCACACCCATGCGGGGAACCTCAGCTTTCCCACCTGCGCCCCCAGCGCAGGGACAAGGAGCGGGGGGGGGGGCCGACGGGCGGGACCCCGCCCACCAGGGCTAGTTGGGAGGGAGCCAGGCCTCAGCGCTCTGCTCTCCCAGATCCTGACCTCCCGGCCACCTCCAAGCTCATCGCGCCCCCACCCCAGCCCCTGCAGGCCGGGGCGAGAGCCCCCCTAGGCGTGTGAGTGCGGCCCCACCTGCCCGGACGGCGCCGCAGCGTTCAGCTTGCTCGCAGTCCTTCAGCTCGCCGGGGTGCCCGCGCCGGGCGCCTCCCGCTTTAAACCCGCGCAGGCCCCGCCCCCGGCTGCCCCGCCCTGGTCTGGGGGCGGCGAGGGACACGCGGGGCTTCCCTCGGGCGGGGGCTCCCTTGGGCGTGATGCGGGCCTGGAGTCCCGCGCGGGGCTGGCCGACGCCCCCACGGGCGCTCCAGCCCGCCGCGGCCTGAGGGCGTCCTCGGTGCGGAGGGGGCGGCTGCCGCGCAGCCCCTTTCGACCCCTCCCCTGGAGTCACGGCGGAGGAACGCAGCGGCAGCAGCGAGCAGGGTGCGCCGCCCGGACGGCCTTTGAATGGCATTTGCAAGGGAAATGCGGCCCCGCCGGCCGTGCGGGCGGTTTCGCTTCACGAACGTGACTTCGTTGCCCGCGGCGGACCATGCGGCCAGCGCCCTCCGGTCCGCGTCCTCCTGCGCGCCAGGTCCTGTGCCCCGCCCTGGGGCCCTCCTCCTGCGCCGCTGCGGAGAACCCGGGCCGCCTCCGTGACTGAGTGGCTTCCCCTCGACCAAGGAAGGGATGAGGTCTGTGTGGCCAGCGGATTTCCAGTCTGTCCGGAACCGACAGGCCTTGCGCCGTGGGTCCAGCCCCCAGCCTGGGCTCAGAGCAGGTGCCCCCTGTCCCAGCACACACCCCTGGGGCAGGGGCTCCGGGAGGTGCAAAGGATGGAGGCCCAGAGTCTGGCGGGCACAACTCCCAGGACAGGAGCCAGTCATGGAGCTTACGGCTGGTTCTCCCCTTTGCTGCCCAGAGGTCCCCGATGGATGGGGTGGAGCCAAGACCTGTGACCTGTCCTACTCTGTCCTGCGTCTCTCTCCTGCCCTAGCCGCTCTTGACCAGGGCCACCCAGCTGCCTCCAGCACAGACCACCGAGGCACTTCGGGACACTGGCAGGGTGGGGGCCAGGCTTCCAGGGTGGAGGGTGCAGGGCGGCTCCCGGGGCTCTGCCCTCACTGCCGGCCCAGGCCCTCACTCACACTTACTCACCCAGGCTTCCGGGACCCAGTGCTGACCTTTGGCCGCCTGTGTCCTGGTCCCAG
This sequence comes from Ovis canadensis, assembly GCF_042477335.2. Classification (NCBI taxonomy): domain Eukaryota; kingdom Metazoa; phylum Chordata; class Mammalia; order Artiodactyla; family Bovidae; genus Ovis; species Ovis canadensis. Next base: position 24,010,415 of record NC_091253.1, on the reverse strand, counting down.
TCGTCCTTCCGCTGGCCCCTGAGGAGGCCTGACCTGGCCTCCCCCGTGAGCTCCGGCTGGGCCCCGTCCCCTAGGACGTGTCAGGCCAGCTGCCTTCAGCTCCGGGCCTGCTCACTGGACTCCAGGACCCTGTCCACGATGTCCGCTGGGAAGTGAGCCCAAGCTGGCCTGTGGCCGGACCTTCCTGGGGCCCCGCCATCGCAGGCCACCTTGCTGCCAGGCCAGGAAGCCCACGAGTGTGCCAGCTCCTCGCTGTGGGCAGGAGGGTGAGGCTGCCAGGCTTGGGTCTCTCCCTGTGCCCCAGGGGCAGAGGCTGGGGGCAAGCTGCACGTGTTCACCCCGCCCAGCCTCGACCACCAGTCCTTGTCCCTCTGGCTCTTCTCCCCCTAGGGGCCTCCAGTTCACATCTTCCTGGGACCCTCCTGGCCCGGGTCCCTGTCTTGCTCCTGAAGCCCTCGGGCTGCCTCTGATCAGGGCCCCTCAGAGCCAGTGCCTTCCATGGAGCTGTGGTCCAGGGTTTCAGCCCTGTAGCCCCCAGACCTAGGCTTGCCGACACAGCAGGGAGGGGCCTCGGGGAACTGAGGTGGGGTGGGGGTGTCAGGAGGCCAAGGAGGTGGCCCCGGGCCCAATCCCGTCCCTGGCACCCGGAGCCTCTCAAGAGGTGTGCCTAGCCCCACAGCCCCCACCCCTTCCCAGAGCAGCTGCAGGTCAGAGGGCATAGATCACGGAGGGGTCTGAAGACATCTGAGTGTCACCACGCTGCTCTGACCCCAGTCCACTGGAAGGTCGCCATGAGGGCCACAGTCCTGGCCTCGGGTCCCCTCTGGCACCTCCCCAAAGTGTGCAGCTCCTATGGGGAGCCTTGTCGTCAGAGCAGTCACGTGACCTGCCAGCCTCTGAGACGCCCCACTGTCCTGTCCCCCTGGTACCTGCCCCCGTCCTGTGCTGGATGCTGGCCCCTCATCAGCAAGGGGGGCATGACACAGGCTGGGCCAGGTGGCAGCACTGTGCCCGGTGCTCAGCACAGGGAAGGAGAGGCCAGCAGGGGTCATGCCTACTGTGGGTCGCATTGTGTCCCCCTAAATTCATATATTGAAGTCCTAACCCTGAATCCCCCATATTGGGAATTACCGACATTACAGATGAGGTTAGTTAGGTGAGGCGTGCTGGAGTCGGATGGGCCCTTAGGGTCCCTGTAGGAGCACAGATTAGGACACACAGACACACTTGTACATACACGCACACGCATGCACACACACCCAGAGGTGATGTGAACACACAGGAGAAGACACCCTGGGAATGGAGAGGACCCTGGAGCGGAGCGGACTTGCACTCACAGCCCTGAGACTAGCTCCGGTCCCGGCCTCCAGAGCTGAGAGTCAGTAGGTTCTCTTGTTTAAGCCACAGGCCAGTGAAGCTGGGTCCTGGCTGCCGGTGCAAACAGAGACGGTTCGTAGTCTGAGAACTCAGCCAGGTAGAGCAAGTGAAGAAAGGGCTCTGGGATTTCAGGGCAGGAGGAAAACCTTGAAGCTACCTTGGGCAAGCCCTGGTTTCTCCCCTCTTCAGTATCGGTGGGTCGAGGGAAGGGGTGGTGTTGAACGAAGGCAGAGCCAGGGCGGGGAACCCACTCCGGACGCCCAGGCCGGGCTGTGAGGTTGCGTTAGCCTAGGAGAGACACCCAAGCTACACTTGAGAGCTAGATGTCCTCATGCTACTGCTAAGTCACTTGGTCGTGTTCAACTGTTTGCGACCCCGTGGCCTCCAGCCCACCAGGCTCCTTTGTCCATGGGATTCTGCGGGCAAGAATACTGGAGTGGCTAGCCATGCCCTCCTCCAGGGGATCCTCCCGACTCAGGGATTGAACCCACATCTCTTGCCTCTTATATCTCCTGCATTGATAGGCGTTTTGTTTTGTTTTGTTTTTTTACCACTAGCCCCTCCCTGGGAAGCCCAGATATCTTGTCTTTATGTTTTGTTCCACATGTGTTTTTTCTCTCTAATAACTGTGTACACAGAAGTCATAAATAGCAACACTGTGGTCTGCATCAGGAGCTCTGCTGGACAGAGGAGGGACGATGTGCCCAGATTGCCGGGGCCTCTCTGTCCCCGCCCCCCCAACACGGTTCAGAGGTTGGACAGTGCTGTCCCCAGAGGCACTGTCCTTGGCTGGCCAGACGCACCCAGGGATGGCCCGCCTGTGCCTCTGGCCAGGACCCCACTGGGAGAGCAGGGAAGGCTTGTCACAGGGACTTGGGGTTGTGTGGCAGGTGGGAGCCCCATCTAAACACAGCCACAGAAACCTCTGCGGTCAACTTGCTGCCAGCTTTCCTGTCTAGACAGCCCTCCTCCCTGGCAGACAGCGCCCCAGCCTGGCAGGAGCCCCCAAGTTGTCCAGCTTCCCTGGGGTCGCCCTCTCCTCCCATAGGATGCCATGGCCAGCCCCCATCCTCCCAGCCCCTGAGGCCCCTGCAAAGCTTGGGCCCCATGGACCGCAGGTCAGAGCCCTCCTCACTGGCCGCCAGCTCCACCGGCCAGAGCTGCCTCGTGTGGCCTTGGGCGTGGGGTCCTGCTCCTGAGCCTCTGACCGGCAGCCCCAGAGGCGCCACCTCTGCCTGGAACAGAGGCAGGACCACCCTGACATGCGGGCTTGGGCACACACCCTGCCTTCCCTCAGGCACCTGGGCACCCACCCCCACCCCTAGCCCGCCTGCAGGGCCCTCGCCAGGCCATCTGCCCTGGCCACAGTGCCCTCGCCCACGCCCACCAAGTCCTGTGTCCCTCACCCCGCCCACCCTGGACCCACCCTGGCAGGCACCTCAGAGCCCTCAAGCCCCAGCCGGTTCCCCACGGCTCAGCCGGGAGCCTCTCGCCTGGCCAGCAGCACCGGGAGTGCACCGAGGGCCTCCCTGAGACTCTGAGGCCCACGGGGTTGAGCCCCGACCTGGGGACTGAGAGGGCGGTCCCCCCCCCACCCCCCCAGGGCCTCACCCAGCCTCCATCCGCGGGCTCGGAGGCTCCTGCAGCCTCACTTCCACCTGCAGAGCCTACTCCCCACCTGCCACCCAGGTCTGCAGGCCATTGCTGTGGGCCGGGGCACAGTGCAAGTCTCAGGAGGCCCGGGGGTCCCAGAGTGCTCCCCCCCCACCCCGGCCCGCAGACCTGAACCTCCTGCTCCCCCAGCTGGGTGGCTCGGGTGCCGGAGGTGCCAGTGAGGCGTGCGGCTCTCCCCGCTGTCCAGCCAGCTGCAGGCAGCATCTAGGGGCCCGGGGATGCCGGGGATGGGAACGCATTTTGTCCCAGCTCTAGGCAGCGGGGATGTGGGTGACCTGTACCCTACCCGAGCCACTGCCCTCACACCAGGGCCCACCCCACAGACCCAATCACCTTTGTCCCCTCCAAGGCCTGGTGCCTCCACCAGGCCCGGGAGGCCCCTGGAGGAAGCAGGGCTGCTCACCTCCCCAGGTGGCCCAGGCTTGAGCGGGGGTTTCACAGGGACAGGCCTGTAGGAGCACCGAGGGCAGCTCTGCTGTGGCGAGGCTAGGGGCCCGCGATAGGGCGGAGCCCTGAGGCTCACCCCGCCCTCTCCCTGCCCCTGCGTGGGGGGCCAGGGCCCGGATCTCGCCTGAGGGCCCCTCGGGGGTCACTGCCGGCAGCTCCCACAGCCCCACGGCCCCGAGTGTACCTGCCCCGTTTGCCCTCCGGCCCAGGGGAGACAGCAGCAGTCCCAGCTGTCCTGCCAGCCACCTGTTGCCTGGGAAATGGGAAGCAGGCCTCAGCCATGCGGGGTGGGGGGCTGGGGAAGGGGCTGCAGCCCTACAGCTGCACCATGCCCCCCTCAGTCACCTGCACAGTGGGGGAGTCGGGGGGCTGTCACTACCCACCCAGGCTGTGTGGGGTGAGGGGGGCTGCTGCTGGAGATGGTGCCAAGCCTGCCCTGGGGGTCGGTGTAAACAGGGGAGGGCAGGGCACATGCTTCGGGGAGCCCCCCTCCTGTGGGATCGGCGAGCCGCTCCTGTATTCTCCCCGCCCCCACCCCCGCAGAGGGCCCTCCTGCCGCAGACCCTGGACCCTGGGCGGCATCTTCCCACTACCTCACGGGCCCGCCCTCCGCCTCCGGTCCCCCACCCTCAGGGCCTGGACCCCGCCCCCCATGGCTCCCCACACCCAACACTGGTGGGTCTTGCTTCCAGGAACCACACACCTTGGCCACACCCGGACGGGGGCAGGAGCCCTGCCTCCGGCCTGGAAACCCTGCATGGGGCAACGCCCAGCAGAGGGGCCCAGGGTCCTGCGGGTTCACAGTTTTCTGACATGCATTGCGGTGGGTGGTCTGGTGGGCACCGCATTCCTTCATTCACCTGGCTCGTCCTTCTCCCCAGCACTGGCCTCTACTAAGGGGTGGGTGCTGTGTCTAGCAGACATGCCAGGACTTTCCCATGTCCATGCCGAGCTGGGCTGTGATCTCCCAGGAACAGCTTCCCTGGGGAGGAGGTGCCAGAGGTCAGGTCTGCAAAGGAGGGGACCCAGGCTTTGGGGAGCCCAGGGGAGCAGTCAGGCCCTGCCTGTGCCCCCTGGCCTGCTCCTGCCCAAGCCTGTTTTCTCCACGGGGTTTGTGCTGCTGTTGCCCTGGGAACTTTCCATCAGAGAATGTTGGGTGGGGTGGGCAGGCAGGCCGGGGCAGGCTGATGGACGCGCCGTGAGCGGACCAGTGCCAGGCGTCTCCCGGGAGGGGCTTGTCCACCCCACACTCAGCACAGCCCACCCTGCAGGCCCGGGCCACGTGACAGCTTTGGGGGCTGGAAGGGTGTTCCCGTCTCCCCTGTAGCTGGCAGGGTGTTCTCGTAGGACCCAGGGGTCCCCAGATGCCCACCTGTTCTCTAGGTCTCACTCCATTCGCCTCACCCTTCCCCGGGCCCCCACAGGGAAGGGGTGAGTGCCTAGGTCCGGATGTGTCCCCCATCAGCCTCTGGTCCAGCTGGCCTGGGGCCCATGTCAGAGTTGGGAGGCTGGGGGGCCCAGGAAGAACTCAGAGCAGATTTAGGGAAACCTCCAGCCTTTCCCACGGGGCGCCTAGGGCCGAGGTCCTGGTCTGACGTGCACTCCTGCTGCCAGGCCAGCAGCCGCCACCCAGCAGCCTGAGACAGCCTCACCCACCCTCCGTTGTGTTCTCCCAACACGCAGCGGCCAAGCGATGTGGGCGATCGGGACGGACAGTGGCGGCAGAGGCCCTGGCCCAGGTGCCCCAACACTGGGCATCCACTCGGCCGACTCAGCTTGCTGGAGCCCACGGCCACGCGTGCCTGCTGTCTGTCCATCCCAGGGCTCCTTCTCAGTTCCGTGCCTGGGACTTTGCCCCCCTCCACCATACACACACACACAGACACACTTTGCAAACACTGGGGCCCCTGCTCACCCGACCTGGCCCCCCAGAAAGGGGTGGGGTCCCAGGAGGGGCAGGGAGAGGGCTCTGTGGCCTCACCGAGGCCCCACTCTCCAAGACGGTGCTGAGCCAGAGGGCAGGTGCCAACTAAGCCAGACTCGACCTCCAGACCAGTCCGGTCACACCAGGCCTCACAGCGGAGCTCTGGCCATCGTCAGGGTGGACCAAACCGGTGAACACTCTGCATCATGTCCCGAGTGGCGACAGGCCCAAGTCAGCCTGGGCTGGCCCGAGGTGGGCCTGGTCAGAGCGCCGTGAACAGGCGAGCTTTGGCAGGGTAGCACCTGGGGTGGCTGGGTGCCTGGAGCGGGCGGTGAGCAAGGAGGGCCAAGAGGGACCAAGGGTAGGGCCCTTGCCTCCACCTGGTCTGGGCGGGACATCGTCCCTCCAGTGCCCAAGGCCCTTCCCAGTCTGGCGGCTCTGAGCCCCTGCAGGTGGGCTGGGATGAGGGTGCGGGGCCTCCCTTGGGGGAACTGATTGAGGCAGAGGCCTGTCTGCCACCTTCCTATTTCCAGGGCTCATACAGTGAAAGAGGCTTCTCCTGCTCAGACACAGATTCACCCAGGAGAAGGCAGAGCTAGGGTCCTGGGCTGTCACTCTCGAGTACGTGTGTGTGTGTGTGTGTGTGCTGCGTCTGACAGCCCTGAGCACGAGGGGGACCCTGAGGCCCGAGAGAGGGCGGCCATGTGCTGGGCGTGTGCTGGGGGCCCCCGAGCTCGGACCAGGTCTGGGAAGAGGCCCGGTAGACCCTGGAGCGACAGGCAGAGCTTGTCTGTATGGGTCACCAGAAACAGTGAACTGGGGGGCAGTCTCCACTGGGCCAGGCCTGGGCCCCTCTCTCCCAACCTGGCTGCCCCGGAGGGAAAAGCAGGGGAAAGGAAGCCACTTGCTTCTTCCCTGAAGCCTGAGTCGCCCGGGTGTTGAACAGCTTCGAGAAGCTTTGGCCGGCCTCTGGCCTCACTCCCGCGCAGCCTCCTTGGCCGGACCCTGTCCGCCGTCGGTCCCCTTGGCCCAGTATCACACTACTTAACCCATTTGCCCCCTACTGGGCAGGGCTGATCACCTGCGCCCCCAGGGAAGTGGCCCGTGTATCTCAGGCCACTTTGAAAGCCCAATCCCTATACCAGTTTCTCATCCTCGGACTTTGCTCAGGTGGCTGTGACACAACGCTTCAGAAGGTGCTTTCGCCAGAAAAGAGGCCGTGCCATCCCATGTGCAGAGCGGCCGGGGCAGCAGGCCTTCAGGTGCAGCTTGATCCAGGTGTCAGTCCGCCGCACACGCTCTCTCCCTTTCTCAGCTTTACTTCCCGCTCTTTGGCTCAGCTCACGGGGCATACGTGGCCCAGGTGGCCGCCTGGGCTCACGTCTCAGAGGAGGGGAAAGAAACCCAGTCCTCTTTCTTCTGGAAGCTCCAGAGAGTCACACTGGCTTCACTAACTATCACTGGCTTACCCGCTATTATGAGTTGAATTGTGCCCCCTCAGAAAGGTATGTTGAAACCCTAGTCCAGTACCTGCAGATCTGACCTTATTTGGAAGTGGGTTTTTGCAGTCAATGCGATCAAGCTAAGATGAGGTCATCAGGGTGGGCCGCAATCCAACCGCCTGAAGCGCAGGTAGGGAGCCACATGGACAGGCCACGTGAGGGGCAGACACCCGGGACACAGCAGCCGGGACTGCAGGGGCGTCCCTGCAGGCAGACAGCAAACCAACCGCTGGAAGAGGCCAGGAAGGGATCAGAGGTCCAGACAGAGGTGGCCTTGCTGACCCCACGGCTTCCGGCCCCAGCCTCCAGGACTAGGAGTCCTTCCCGGTTACTCCCAGCAGCCTGCTTTGTGGGCCTTTGTTTTGGTGGCCCCAAGGGAGCTGGTCCATCCTGAGCCAGCATACCGGATACCCGGCCAGAAGGTGGGAGAGGGGAGGCCCCCAGCAGGGGACAGGAGTGTGCTGACCTGGCACAGGAGGCTGACCCAGACATGGGCAGGACCCCGAGGGCGGAGCCGTGGAAGGGGCGCCACAACTCAAGTCTGGGGGTGGGGTTCAAGGTTACAGATGAGGTCACAGGCCCACACTGTTACACGTCTCGCACACCTATTTTGTGGCTCAAGTCCTACCGGTTAGACGACTACAGTTACAAAACCTCAGAGGCTTCTTGAGGCTTCAGAGAGCAGAGGACACCACTAGAGAGTCCAAATCCACATTTGTGTGATCAGACAGCGAGGCCGGCAGGCCCCCGGCACGTCCACATGCTTCCAGGGCGCCCTGCTGTCCTGCGCCGGGGCCAGTCTCCACCAGGCTCCCACGGGCGGTCCTCTGCCTTGCTCGCTGTATCCCCCCGCCTTCTGCTTCTCCCATGGCCTGGCACCTGCTGCCCCATGTGCCCACATGCCCCTCGTTACCCTCCCTCCACCCTCTGGATGGGGCCAGCAGGGGGCTACTGCCCACCACCTCAGCCTTGTGACACAGGACTCCTGTGAGGCCTGCACAGCCAGACCCCAGGGTCCCGGGACCCCGTGGGCCTGAGGCAGGAGGGGAGACTGCCCACTGGAGGCGGGACATGAGCTGCCCTTCATCCCAAGAAAATGCCAAGTGCTTGGAGGCCTTTCCTGGGGTCCAGAGCGCTGCCTGCTGAGATGATTTCAAACCAAGGTGCTCACGTCACGGCCAAGGAGGAACTGCACTGGCCCCCCGCAGGGGCCCAGCGGCAGCCCCCAGAGGCACAGCCCAGGCACAGCTCAGGGTCACAGTCGCTGAAGTGGGAGCTGCCCTTGGGGATGGGGTGGGCCTCGAGCCCGTAGCCCTGGTGCCCAAGATGCTGTGGCCCCAGTGTGGGGAGCAGGGGTTGTGCAGGCAGAGGTGGCAGCACCCGGGCCCTCTCTGCCTCGCTCTGCACCCTGGCCCCAGAGGCTCCCTCCACATGCAGCAGGTGTCTGGCCCGGCCAGAGCTGCCAGGCGGCCCCAGTGGCTCCAGGCTCCGCGTGGCAGTGGACCGGCAGGCGCTCTGTCCAGCTGTCGACCTGCCCGCCACAGAGTTTGGGGCGCCACTCTGAGGACTTGGGTGTTGGGACTCTGTGCATGCGCAGCCAGCTCACCCGCCCCCAGGACCAGGCCTGAGCCCTGGGCAGCAAGCGGGCAGCAGACGGGAGGTGGGAGGAGGAGGAGGCTCGGGGCCAGCTGGGGCCTCTCGAGGGCCTTTCTCTTTCTCTGGAAATCAGAGCAGCCCCGGTCCAGCTCCGGTCCTGAGTGGGCAGTGGGCAGCCTGCATGTGGGGAGCGAGTGGACCTGAGCCAGAGAGCGGCCTCTTCCCTCGGACCTCACCATGAGGGGTCTCCTGGCCACTGGGCACGCATGTGGCCCATGCGCACAGACACATAAGTCCCGAGGGTTGGCGGGGGTCCACCTGATGCCCCCAGCTCTGGCGAGCCCTGGGCAGACCTCGCTGCCCCTGAGCGCCCTGCAGGAGGCACCTAGCACCCTGCCCGTCCCTGGGCTGTGCCCTCTGCCCCGCCCCCACTGTCTCTCTTGGTTTCTCTTCTTGACAGACTGCTCTCACCCAGATCCCCACCTCGGACTCTCTTCCCAGAAGCCCAGCCCAGGGCCCAAGTCTCCTCCTCACGTGGGCACACGTGTGGACACACAGGTGGCAGCCGGTGCGACACAGCCGTTCTCGAGGAAGAGCCTGTCGCTTTCGTAGCAGTTTGGTCAAAGTCTGTCCCCTCCCTTGGGAGGCTCCATTGCATCCAGCACTGCGTCCCCAGAACCCACCATGGGTTCCCCGTGTGGAGGAGGGAACCCTCACTCCCGCCAGCCCTTCATGACATCACTCTCAGCTCGCGGATGGGCTTGGACGTCAGCTTCCCCGGGGCCTGAAAGATCTGGTCCCAGACGAGCAAAAGCATGAGACTGGAGGCCTCACAGCTACAAGAGGGCCTGCTGTGTCCCTGCCTGTCCCCTCCGGGGCCACCATGCTCTCACCTTCGCTCCCCCGTCTCTACAACTCAGTAGCCCTACCTCCCACCCCGTTATCCTCCCAACCAATTATTTTTTGCTTCCAGGGAGGGTCCAGTGTGGCCTTGGGAGGCACAGGGTGCAGGGCAGCAGGGCTCCCTCCCTCCCAAGGGGGTTGCCTGCCTCCCAGGACCTGGGCTGGATCAGCAGGCTCCTCCGGTACTGAGCAAGGGGTGGGGATGCTTCAGGCAGTGATGGGTCAGACCTCCCCTCCCACTGAGGTCAAAGCTAATGAAGAAATGAGACAGGCCTGGAGACATGGGGTCAAGACACCAGCTTCCAGCTACAAAACTGAGGCCGTGGCTTCATTCAGTTCCTGTCGCCTCCCTGAGCCCCAGCCCGCACTCAGCCCCACCCCTTCCCAACTGTGCTGGACAGGAAGGACACATGTGTGTCCAGAGGCTGCCCAGGCTGGTCTCCCCAGCCCCCATGGGTTGCCCACCCTCTGTCAGGTGGGCTGGCTGGAGTGCTGAGTGACCACAGAAGGGAGAGCCTACCTCTCGGGGGCTGAGTGGTGGTCAGCAGGTGGAATTCTGAGACAGTGGGCAGGAGAATGGTGACAGCCCCCAAAGGGACTCACCAAACTCGTGTCTCATAGGTTTGCCTGCTAGTATAACAGTTTATACACAGTAAGCGCTTATCTTTTCCCCTTCCCCGGAGGTCAGACCACGGGGGCCGGTGGAGGCTGGCGCACAGCTCCTCCAAGGCCCCAGGCTCCATCTGTGTTCCTGATCTGCCATTATTAGCCTTAGCGTCCATCCTCACAGACAGAGAAGAGGCTGCAGGGGCTCTAGCTGTCACACCTGCACACCAAGAAGGAAGAAGAGGAAGGCCAAGGGGCAAAAGGCCATCTCTTTCCAGCTGTATCTCTCCCGGGTGTGAGATGGAATAGCTCCAAGGGCAACTTGGCCGTCGTGAGCAAGGTCACAGGTGCACTCAGCTGTGAGCCTCGCGGACATACCTGCAGTCTCCAGCAACTTCACTCAGGGTTATTCAGTGCCAGGGCTTCCCAGGTGGTGCTAGTGGTAAAGAACTCGCCTGCCCATGCAGGAGACATAGATGTAGGTTCAATCAGGAAGATCCCTGGAGGAGGGCATGGCAACCCACTCCAGAATTCTTGCCTGGAGAATCCCCATGGACAGAGGAGCCTGGCGGGCTACAGTCCATGAAGCTGCAAAGAGTTTGACACGACTGAATGACTGAGCCTGCACACATGCATTCCGTGCCGCCTGGCTGGCGAGGGCAGGAGGTGTGGGGTGATTCCGACATCATCAGGGCTGATGAAGAGGCTGCCATCTATCCTCGCTGCCAAATACCAGGCAGCCGTGGGAAAGGCTTGGCGACGCCGTGTGGGCTGCAGGACCAGGAGGAGAAGGGCAAAGCAGCTGATGGGCCTGCTTTCTGTATGGGAAAGGGGCGTTGGCACTTTCTGGGACAGACGCAATAAATGATCGCAGACGGTGCCTGGTGCCTGAAACAACAGAGATCTGTTCTCACAGGTCTGGGGCCAGAGTCCAAAATCAGGGTGGGGGCAGGAGTATGCCTCTTCTGGAGGCTCTTGTTGGGGAGTCCCTTCCGGCCCGCCAGCTTTGGGGGCTCTGGCACCTCTTTACGGTGGGTCTCTACTGGACCACCTGCCACTGGATTAAGGCCACAACAACCCAGAGCGTCCTCATCTCCTCATATTTGACCCTACATCACAAAGACCCTTCCCCAGATAAGGTTGCGATCACAGGCAGGGATTGGCGTGCAGACTCTCCTTCTGGGGGCCAGCATCACGTGCACTGGCAGGAAGAAACCGACACTTGTATTTGTGCTGGAAAAGCACAAGGGCCATCAAGGTGCTCTTCTTGCAGGAAGCCCACCAGGTCTGCTGTCGGGAGAGGAACATGAGCAGAGAAGCCCGGAACAGCTCCTCTTTGGGGTACATGGGGGTGCTTAGCTCCCTACCTGCGTGCACGTGTCTCCCCCAGGAGCTCATCTGCATGAGGTAGGCCTGCACCCCCAATGCCCCTCCTCTCTGGCAGGCGGGGTCTCCATGGCAGTCAGAGAGCAGGAGGGGCGGGGCTGGGTACCGTGCCATCCTGACATCTTCGTGCTCCCCACTCTCCTCTATCCGGAAATAACAAAATAACTGAAGAGGGTGTGGGGCAGGAGGGGGCTGAGGGCTGGCCAAGTTAGGGGAGGGGCAGGTATTGAGGAGGAAGTGAGCACAGGTGTGAACCTGAGAGTGGCCAAGATCAGATAAGTACAACGTGTTCCTTTTAAAAGCAGCAATAGAAAGCTTGGTTTATCCAATGGGAAACAGGAAAGGGAAAAAAAGAGAAAGAAAAACAAGACATCCCTGGTGACTCAGTGGTAAATAATCCGCCCGCCAATGCAGGAGACGCGGGTTCAATCCCTTATCCAGTAAGATCCCACATGCCTCGGAGCAACTAAGCCCGGCACCACAACTACCGAGCCTGTGCTCCAGAACCTGGGAGCCAAGCTACCGAATCCGTAGCTACCGAGCCCCCCAGAGCCCGTGCTCTGCAGCGGTGAGATCCCACCACGGCGAGAAGCCCACAGATCGCAACTGGAGGCTGGCCCCCGCTCACTGCAGCCAGAGAGAGGCTGGGGCAGCGACAAAGACACAGCTCAGCCAAAAAAACGTAATTCCTTAGAAAACGTTTAATAAAGCAGAGTCAATAGAATACACAGAATAAGGTGGTAGAAATCAGTCCAAGTGTGGCAGCAAATGGCAACCCAGTCTAGTATTCTTGCCTGGAAAATCCCGTGGAGAGAGAAGCCTGGAGGCTATAGCCCAAAGGGCCGCAGAGTCAGGTGCGGCTGAGCACGCAGCAGCAGGTGCGTGATGGCACGAGCTAAACTCACCAGTGAGAGGAGACGCTTAGGCTGGGTTTGGAAAAAGACCGACAAGACCCAACAGCACGCTGTCAGCAGTGGGCAACCTTGGAAAAGGAGCACGTGAACTGAAAGGAAGTGGTCCCGGCCTCTGACTGAGGGGAGCCACAGACAAGGTCACGAGGAGAGAGGGGCATTGTGTGTCCCGGTTCAAACACAGCCCCCAGCAGCCCCTCAATCTATAAAGCAACACAGGGGCAAACAGACCCACCAGCATCACACCCCGGCTCAGAGTCACGGAAAGTGGACAGACAGAAGATGCAGGATAACTGTGGCCTCACTTGCCAGACGCCCAGATGTGTAGGTGTGTGCTCCCACAGACGGAGCACGTGCACCTCCTGAGTCCTCAGCAGACGTCTTTGCCCCCTTATCCCCCAGGAGGCTTTGGAACATCCCAAATGGTCAGTGGCACCCAGGTGGTCCTCTGACCAAAAAGAAATGAAATTAATTCATGGTCACTCAGCTAATTACCCAACCTCCGCCAACAAAATCCCCCAGATCAGGGACGCCCCCACCCCCACCCCATGCCCATCTTCACTGGCCGGATGTCCCCAGCCTGCATGTCAGGTGGGCACACACTGCCCCCAGGGACCACCCCACCCAGTAGCCCAAGCGGTCAGTGGTGGCCGGGTCACCCCTTCCCTTCCCCAGCAGCTGGGACCTGGTACAGCTGGGTCTCCAGCATGTGGACGAAGTCTCGGGTCTCCTAGGCAGTGGCCAGGCAGCCCGCACGCCAAATGGATGTTCTGTGTCAGAGAAACAAGCTTCATTGAAGCTTTTTGAAGCCACTACCCCTTGGTCTCCTTGTAGGATCAACCTGCTCTATGCCCTAAGTGAACATACCATCTGGTGAGAAGCTAAACAGGTCACCCAAGAACCTTCAGACTCAAATGGAGATTTCAGAGCACAAAGCGCTTCGGGCGCTGATGATGGAAATTACACGTAGGCTTTGCAGAACACAGTTGAAACAGTATTTTGAAAGAACTGTACAGTTTTAAAGACACTTATCACGAAATAAGATTCCAAACAAAAGGAGTTAAGAATTAAACTCAAAAAACTGGCAAAAGAAGTTTGGAGCAAACCGAAGACACACTACATAAATAAATAAAAGAAGAAAATCAACCAAACGAAAGATTAAATCAGTAACAAACAACAAAGCCAATATTGTTTTGGGGGAAAGATTAGTAAGATAAAAAGAGACTTTTGGCAAGAATGATAAAAAAAAAAAGAAGAGAGAGAAGATGTAAATAAAAATTAGAATAACAGTGAAAAGGGAAAAGCGACAGCTCTAAACATGACCTCTAAAAAGTCAAGGCATTTCATACCCAAATACAACGGCCACATTCCTAGGGACAAAATGCCAAAGCTGAACTTCCAACACATAAAATGGTGGCTAAAGCGCTTTCCACCTCAAAACTTCCCAAACTTTTGCAAACTGAACTTTCAAAATGATTTTTCTCTTACTAACTCATGATTTTTGTTCAAGAAAAAAGGAAAAAGAGAAAATCTATCAAGCTCATGTTATGAAGCTAATGGATCTGAAAATAGAAAAAAGCAGTGCAGGACCCAAGAGTGCCGGCCCCTGCCCAGGTGTGACTGTGGCTTCCTTCATGCGGCGCCTGGGTGCGAGTGCAGGGGCACTGATTATTCAATGACCTTGGACGCTCCCGCTCCTCAGGCGTGACGCAGGCATGTGAGCGTCACTGTGTGAAATAGCCCCTGTCCTCGATAGACAGGATGTGGGCAAAGGATGGGGTCAGAGGCCACAAGCTACCACAACTTCCTAACTGCAGAAGCTGGAGGGTGAAGGGTGTCCTTTATTCTCCCTCGTTCACTTTAGTACGTGTTCAAATTCCCCACTATAAAATGTTTTTAAATAAAGCTAATTGGTTTCTTCAGGGCTTCCCCAGTGGCTCAGTGGTAGGGAATCCACCTGCTCATACTGGAGATGCAGGTTTGATCCCTGGGTTGGGAAGATTCCCTGGAGAAGGGAATGGCAAACCACTCCAGTATTCTTGCCTGGGAAATCCCATGGACAGAGGAGCCTGGGGGGCTGCGGTCATGAAGTTGCAGAGAGTCAGATACAACCGAGAGACTAAACAACAGCAACTTTTGGCTTCTACCCATCTTATTCCAGGGAAACCCACACGCCTGCACCGTGCCCACGGATCAGACAGGCATGAAGATTTGCCAAGTTGGTTCTCCCTTTCTTGACTTATTCATGAAGACTTTGGTCTCATCCAGAGCCTTTAGTCTCTTCCTCGAGCCATTTTGTGACTTAAAGGATTTAGCAGGTGCCAGCTTAATCCTCCAGGGATTTAACCCTGGCGTGTGGTGCAGCCCCTGCGTAATCCCTGACTTAAGGCAGAGATCTAACAGGCTCCGGCCACTCAGCCTGCTTAGGGCTGAGCAGCAGCTGTCTCTTCCCCGACGAGATGCTCGGGCTCCCTGTGCTCATCCTGCCTGCAGACCACCCCATTCTTGTCTAAGCGTCCCTCTCGCAAAACACAACTCACATATCACACAATTCACTCCTTAAAAGTATACTGTTCAGTGTGGCTTTTTAGCATATCACAAGGTTGGGCAACCATCACCACCATTTAATTCCAACGTATTTCCTCATTCCCTGGAGAAACCGCACATGTTTCCACAGTCCTCCCAGACTCTGGGTATCATTGATCCACGCTCTGTGGAAATAGCTCTCCATGGATTTGCCTACCCTGGACATTTCATGTCGGTGGGATCACAGAATACGTGGTCTTGTGACCAGCTTCTTACCTACGGTGATGTTTCCTAGGTTCACTCATGTGGGGTCATGTGTCAGTATTTCATTCTTTTCTATGGCTGAATAAAGGACAGAAGTGGTCAGGACCTGACAGAAGCAGAAGAGATTAAGAAGAGGTGGCAAGAATACACAGAAGAACCTGTACAAAAAAGATCTTCACGACCCACATTATCACGATGGTATGATCACTCACCTAGAGCCAGGCATCCTGGAATGTGAAGTCAAGTGGGCCTTAGGAAGCATCACTATGAACAAAGCTAGTGGAGGTGATGGAATTCCAGTTGAGCTATTTCAAATCCTGAAGGATGATTCTGTGAAAGTGCTGCACTCAATATGCCAGCAAATTTGGAAAACTCAGCAGTGGCCACAGGCCTGGAAAAGGTCAGTTTTCTTTCCAATCCCAAAGAAAGGTAATGCCAAAGAATGCTCAAACTACCGCACAATTGCACACATCTCACATGCTAGTAAAGTAATGCTCAAAATTCTCCAAGCCAGACTTCAGCAATACGTGAACTGTGAACTTCCACATGTTCAAGCTGGTTTTAGAAAAGGCAGAGGAACCAGAGATCAAATTGCTAACATCCACAGGATCATGGAAAAAGCAAGAGAGTTCCAGAAAAAAAAACATCTCTTTCTGCTTTATTGACTATGCCAAAGCCTTTGACTGTGTGGATCACAATAAACTGGAAAATTCTGAAAGAGACGGGAATACCAGACCACCTGACCTGCCTCTTGAGAAACCTGTATGCAGGTCAGGAAGCAACAGTTAGAACTGGACATGGAATGACAGACTGGTTCCAAATAGGAAAAGGAGTACATCAAGGCTGTATATTGTCACCCTGCTTATTTAACTTCTATGCAGAGTACATCATGAGAAACGCTGGGCTGGAAGAAACACAAGCTGGAATCAAGATTGCCGGGAGAAATATCAGTAACCTTAGATATGCAGATGACACCACCCTTATGGCAGAAAGTGAAGAGGAATTCCAAAGCCTCTTGACGAAAGTGAAAGAGGAGAGTGAAAAAATTGGCTTAAAGCTCAACATTCAGAAAACGAAGATCATGGCATCTGGTCCCATCACTTCATGGGAAATAGATGGGGAAACAGTGGAAATAGTGTCAGACTTTATTTTTGAGGGCTCCAAAATCACTGCACATTGTGACTGCAGCCATGAAATTAAAAGACGCTTACTCCTTGGAAGGAAAGTTATGACCAACCTAGATAGCATATTAAAAAGCAGAGACATTACTTTGCCAACAAAGGTCCATCTAGTCAAGGCTATGGTTTCTCCTGTGGTCATGTATGGAAGCGAGAGTTGGACTGTGAAGAAAGCTGATTGCTGAAGAATTGATGCTTTTGAACTGTGGTGTTGGAGAAGACTCTTGAGAGTCTCTTGGACTGCAGGGAGATCCAACCAGTCCATTCTGAAGGAAATCAATCCTGGGTGTTCATTGAAAGGACTGATGCTGAAGCTGAAACTCCAATACTTTGGCCACCTCATGTGAAGAGTTGACTCATTGGAAAAGACCCTGATGCTGGGAGGGATTGGGGGCAGGAGGAGAAGGGAACGACAGAGGATGAGATGGCTGGATGGCATCACCGACTCAATGGACATGAGTTTGAGTAAACTCCAGAAGTTGGTGATGGACAAGGAGGCCTGGCGTGCTGCGATTCATGGCATCGCAAAGAGTCGGATACGACTGAGCGACTGAACTGAACTGAACTGAGTATTTCATTGCATCGCTAGACCACATCTTCTTTACCCATTCATTACTTGATGGACTTTCAAGTTGTTTTCATTTTTAGCTATTATGGATAAGGCTGCTGTGAACATTAGTGTATAAGTTTTTGTACAGACATATGTATGTAACTCTCTTGAAATTATTTCTTCATACTACCTGGGAGTGGAATTGCTGAGTCGTGTGGTAACTCTATGCTGAACTTTTTGAGAAACTGTCAGATTATTTTCCGCAGTAGTCACTCCATTTCACATTCCTACAGTGAACGAGGCTCCAGGTTTTCCACATCCTCGCCAACTCTTGTTATTTTTTGTTTTCTGTTCAGATTTTTATTTCTTTGCCTGCATCGGGTGTTAGTTGTGGCATGCGGGATCTTTGCAGTGGCACGCAGACTCAGTAGCTGCTCCTCAGCACGTAGGATCTTAATTCCCTGACCAGGGATCACACCTGCATTCCCCGCATTGGCAGTCGGGTTCTTCTCCACCATGCCCCACCAGGGAAGTCCCATAATAAGTTTTTAAGTCTTCATAGTAAGAGTCAGACAAGACTGAGCGACTTCACTTTCACTTTTCACTTTCATGCATTGGAGAAGGAAATGGCAACCCACTCCAGTGTTCTTGCCTGGAGAATCCCAGGGACGGGGGAGCCTGGTGGGCTGCCGTCTATGGGGTCGCACAGAGTTGGACATGACTGAAGCAACTTAGCAGCAGCAGCAGCAGCAGTAAAATTTTAAAATTGATAAGTGTGAATTCTCCAAATTTGTGGTTTTTCAAGAATGTCTTGGCTATTCTGGGTCTCTTGTAATTCTACATAAACTTTAAAATCAGCTTGTTCAGTTTTTCCAAAAAGGCTGCTGGGATGCTGACATAGACTGCACTGTTTGTGGAGTTAACTCAGGGAGTGATGACATTTGATGAAAGCTTCCTATCTGGGAACACAATGATTTTCCATTTATTTAGATCTTCTCTAATTTCTTTCAATAATATTTTATAATTTTCAGTATATAAGTGTTGCACTTTTCGATTAAATTTATTCCCATGTAACTTACTCTTTTTAATGTGATCGTTTATAGAATTGTTTTCTTAATTTCATTTTTAGATTGTTCATTGTTAGTATGAAATGTAGCTGACTTTTGTTTATTGATCTTACATTCTACAATCTTGCTGAACTCACTTATTAAATCTAGTAGATTTCTGGTGAATTTTTTAGGGTTTTCTGTACTTAAGAGCATATCATCTGCAAATAAAGATGGTTTCACATCTTCTTTTTCAAATAGGATGCCTTTGGCTTTTCCTTGCCTAACTGCCTGGCTGGAGTCTCCAGCAGTGCTAAAGAGAAGCGGTCAAGTGGACATCCTTGCCCGCCTGATCCCAGTGGGAAAGCTGTTGGCCTCTCACCATGAAGTGTGATGTCAACTGTGGGTCCCTCTTAGAGACTCCTTATCAGTTAGAGAACATTCCCATCTGGTTGGTTGGTTGGTTGTTTTTGTCATGAATGAAGGTCAGGTTTCTTCTCATGCTTTTGTTGCCTCTGTTGGTGATCATGTGGCTTTCTTTCCCTTATTTATTTAGTGTGACTTGTAACACAGATTAAGTTGCACATGTTGAACAAACCTTACATTCTTGGCATAAATTCCACTTACTCACAGTATAATCCTTTTTATGTGCTGGTGGATTCAGTTTGCTGGTTATGGTGTGTGGGCTCAGTTGCCCCGAGCCCTGTGGGATCTTAGATCCCTGACCAGGGATTGAAAGGCAAGGTGCCCTGCATTGGAAGGCAGATTCTCAACCACGGGACCACCGGGGAGCCCTAGGGATGTGACTCTTGCTGAGGAGCCCATGTATGCGGTGAGTCACTTTGATTGCTGCTTTGAAGACTCTGTGTGTGTTTCCCTTCAACAGTTGAGTTAATATGTATACAGGTTTGAATCTCTAGATTTATCCCACTTGGAGATTGTTGAGCTTCTTGGGTGTGTAGATTAATGTCTTTAAAAAATCAAATTTGGGACATTTTGATGATTCCTTCTTCGTATCTTCTTTCTTCCCCTTCTCTCGCTCCTCTCCTGGGACTCTTATTCCAGGTATTTTGGAGTCTGAGCTGTGCCTTGCAGGTCTCTTTAGCTCTGTTCATTTTTAAAATTTTTTCTTTCTGTTTCTTATTCTGGATCATCTAAACTGACCTGTCTTCAAGTTCAGTGATTCTTCTGCCTGCTCAAATGTGCCGCTGAGCCCTTTGAGTGAATTTTTTATTCCTGTGATTATACTTTTCAACTCCATAATTTCTATTTGATCCCTTAATTTTTTTATTGTGTTAAAATATGCATAATGTAAAATTTGCCACTTTAACCATTTTTAAATGTACAGCTCAGTGGCATTCAGTATGCCCACATTGCTGTGTAACTGCCACCACTGTCCATCTCCAGGATGTTTGTTTTATCATCTGTGCTGAAACTCTGTGCCCATCAGACGCTAACTCCTCATGCTCCCTTCCTGCAGCCCCTGGTTCCCCCTGCTCTACGCTCTGCTTCTATGAATAACCATCCTGGGGACCGCGTCTAAGTGGAATCATACCATGCTTGTCTCTTCAGTTCAGTTCAGTCGCTCAGTTGTGTCCGACTCTTTGTGACGCCATGGACTGCAGCATGCCGGGCTTCCCTGTCCATCACCAACTCCCGGAGCTTACTCAATCTCATGTCCATCAAGTCAGTGACGCCATCCAACCATCTCATCCTCTGTTGTCCCCTTCTCCTCCTGCCTTCAATCTTTCCCAGCATCAGGGTCTTTTCCAATGAGTCAGTTCTTCGCATCAGGGGCCAAAGTATTGGAGTTTCAGCTTCAGTATCAGTCCTTCCAATGAATATTCAGGACCAATTTCCTTTAGGATGGACTGGTTGGATCTCCTTGCAGTCCAAGGGACTCTCAAGAATCTTCTCCAACACCACAGTTCAAGAGCATCAGTTCTTCAGCACTCAGCTTTCTTTATAGTCCAACTATCACATCCATACATGACTATTGGAAAAACCAATACCTTTGACTAGATGGACGTTTGTTAGCAAAGTACTGTCTCTGCTTTTTAACGTGCTGTCTAGGTTGGTCATAGCTTTCCTTCCAAAGAGCAAGCGTCTTTTAGTTTCATGGTCTGTCCTCTTGTGTCTGCTTATTTATCACAGCATGGTAACTTGAAGCTTCATCCATGCCGTATCATACATCAGGATTTCATTCTTTGTGAAGGCGGAATAATACTCCATCCTGTGTATGCACCCAGTGGTGCTCACCATCTCGTGTGTGCATGGATGCTTGTCCTCACTCATGTTGCCTGGCTCGGGGCTGCTGGGGCTCTGCCTGCCCTCTTCACTTCAGGAGCTGGGCTGATGAGATGACCGCTCTTGGATATCTCTGGTCTTTCTGGCCTAAGGAAAGAGAACTCTGGAAGGTCTTATACAGCAGCTAAATGCTCTGGTGTGAAGAGGCCACGTGCCACGTCCCCTCACACCCCATTGGCCAACACTGGTCACACGGTCCCGCTGACCACGGGAGGCGGCAGTGCGGCCCTCTGTGCACTGGACGGAGCAGAGCTGGCACAAGCGAGCACACAACACTCCCTCCTCCCTTCACAGCCCTGCACCTACCTACCCACCTTAGTCTTTTGATCTTGCAGTTCATCCGGTTAGTAAGGAGCCTTGGCACCGAACGCTGCCTTGTCGTAAGTGATCTGGCGTCACGTTATGAAACTTTCCTATGGTTTCTGCCAAGTGAAAACTGTCTGCCTTGTCCCTTATCTTGTGTGCTCCAGATGCTCCTCTGCCGCACCCAAAGCCGCACCTGCTGCAGACCCAGGGATCCCCTCCCCAGTAACATGGCCACCCTTGAACAGTTCTGGTTTTAATACCTAGACCCCACAGGAGTTCTCGTTCCAGCAATATTTACACAGGGACATTTTCTATGAATAGCACCCTGAATCAACTTTACCAGAATGGCGTGCGGGGGGAATGTTGATGAAATCGCAGACATGATGGCTAGACGATCGCCATCCTGCCAGGGTGTCATGCAAAGCTCGGGGGTCGACACCTGCTTGTGTGCACGGTGGGGTGAGCTGGGGCCATGAGAGGCTGCTCCCCTGCAGACAGGCGTGTTCACATCCATGCTCATGCCCGTGTTTGGGAAGCGCTTCACTTACACGTATGTGTACTTACTGGCTTTTAGTTACATTATAATTTTTCCCATGTAGACTTCCAGCTGATAACTTTATGGAGAATGTCTAATTCTTGACAATAGTCTCTTGCCGTTAAATGGAAGAGGCCTGTATCTGAGCAGTCAATCACAGTACATGGCCTAAATTTTTCGTATGGTGTCTGTTCTGTGGCATAGACTGTTACCTTTTCCACACTCTAAAATCTTTCCATGCTCACTGTTATTACTGCTGTGCAGACCACATTTTCATGTTTACTACAGTTATGAATGAACGCTTTGTCCCCATCCACACTCATCAGTTGATTTTTTTCCTGTGCAAAGAGTTTGAAGCAAAAGCAAAATACATAAACTTCTAAGCATCATATATCACAAGGTACCCAGGCTCTATATTTCTTAAAATGTCACCATTTGGAAGACTATGTATTTAATAAGTTTCCAAATGCGCTGCACCTGTGGCTGCTGTATTTGAGGACAGGATTCAGGCCACAGTCCCATGTTTAACATCCCCGGTGGGTGATTTCTTTCAGGATGCACACTGCTCAGTTCTCTGGCCGAGTGGTACCCGCTGTTGAAGCATAGTTGGTTCCAGACGTCAGAGCAGCGGCCCTTCGGCAACTGGACCATGTCTTCCTCAGGAGCCAATTAGCATGGAGCCTCCCAGATTAGACACCACGCTGCCCTCCTGCCAGGGGCTGGAATAAATCCCACACTTTTGTGTCACTGAATCACTGGGCTGTACACCTGAAACTGACACAGCATTATAAATCAACTACATTTCCATTAAAAAGATTTAAGTAATAGAGGATGGTAATTTAAAGATTAAAAGAAAGCAAGCTGCAGAGACTGTGAGCAGGAGGCTCTGTGCTGCCACCTGCTGGAAACTCTACTAGTAATCAGTTCAGTTCAGCCTCAGTCGTGTCTGATTCTTTGCGACCCCATGGACTGCAGCACTCCAGGACTCCCTGTCCATCACCAACTCCCGGAGCTTACTCAATCTCATGTCCATCGAGTCAGTGACGCCATCCAACCATCTCATCCTCTGTCGTCCCCTTCTCCCGCCTTCAATCTTTCCCAGCACCAGGGTCTTTTCCAATAAGTCAGTTCTTCTCATCAGGGGGCCAAAGCGTTGGAGCTTCAGCTTCAGCATCAGTCCTTCCAATGAATATTCAGGACTGATTTCCTTTAGGATGGACTGGTTGGATCTCCTTGCAGTCCAAGGGACTCTCGAGAGTCTTCTCCAACACCACAGTTCAAAAGCATCAATTCTTCGTCAATCTGCTTTCTTCACAGTCCAACTCTCACATCCATACATGACCACTGGAAAACTCATAGCTTTGACAAGACTGACCTTTGTTGACAAAGTACTGTCTCTGCTTTCTAATATGCTGTCTAGGTTGGTCATAGCTTTTCTTCCAAGGAGCAAGCGTCTTTTAATTTCATGGCTGCAGTCACCATCTGCAGTGATTTTGGAGCCCCAAAAAATAAAGTCTGACACTGTTTCCCCATCTGTTTGCCATGAAGTGATGGGACCAGATGCCCTGATCTTAATTTTCTGAATGTTGAGTTTTAACCCAACATTTTCATTCTCCTCTTTCACTTTCATCAAGAGGCTCTTTAGTTCTTCTTCACTTTCTGCCATAAGGGTGGTGTTGTCTGCATATCTGACGTTACTAATATTTCTCCCGGCAATCTTGATTCCAGCTTGTGTTTCATCCAGTCCAGAATTTCTGTTGATGTACTCTGCATAGAAGTTAAATAAGCAGGGTGACAATATACAACCTTGATGTACTGCTTTCCCGATTTGGAACCAGTCTATTGTTCCATGTCCAGTTCTATCTGTTACATCTTGACCTGCATACAGATTTCTCAGGAGGCAGGTCAGGTGGTCTGGTATTCCCATCTCTTGAAGAATTTCCCACAGTTTTTTGTGATCCACACAGTCAAAGGCTTTGGCGTAGTCAATAAAGCAGAAGTAGATGTTTTTCTGGAACTCTCTAGCTTTTTTGATAATCCAACCAGTGTTGGCAATTTGATCTCTGGTTTTTCTGCCTTTTCTAAATTTAGCTTGAACATCTGGAAGTTCATGGTTCACGTACTGTTGAAGCCTAGTTTTGAGAATTTTGAGCATTACTTTGCTAGTGTGTGAGATGAGTGCAACTGTGCAGCAGTTTGAGCATTCTTTGACACAGCCTTACCTAACTCAACGAAACTATGAGCCATGCTGTGTAGGGGCACCCAAGACAGGCGGGTCCTGGTGGAGAGTTTGGACAAAACGTGGTCCTCTGGAGAAGGAAATGACAAACCACTTCAGTATTCTTGCCTTGAGAACCCCATGAACAGTATGAAAAGGCAAAAAGATAAGACACTGAAGATGAACTCTCCAGGTCGGCAGGTGCCCAATACACTACTGGAGATCCATGGAGAAATAACTCCAGAAAGAATGAAGTGATGGAGCCAAAGCAAAAACAACACCCAGTTGTGGATGTGACTGGTGATGGGAGTAAAGTCGATGCTGTAAAGAACAATATTGCGTAGGAACCTGGAAAGTTAGGTCCATGAGTCAAGGCAAATTGGAAGTGGTCAAGCAGGATATAGCAAGAGCAAACATTGACATTTTAGGAATCAGTGAACTCAAATGGACTGGAATGGGTGAATTTAACTCAGATGACCATTATATCTACTACTGTGGGGAAGAATCCCTTGGAAGAAATGGAGGAGCCCTCATAGTCAACAAAAGAGTCCAAAATGCAGTCCTTGGGTGCAGTCTCAAAAATGACAGAATGATCTCTGTTCGTTTTCAAGGCAAACGATTCAATAGGGTTTCAATACTACAATTCAATACTACAATTACTGTAGTAATCCGAGTCTGTGTCCTAACCAGTAATGCTGAAGAAGCTGAAGTTGAACGGTTCTATGAAGACCTACAAGACCTTCTAGAACTAACACCCAAAAGAGATGTCCTTTTCATTATAGGGGACTGGAATGCAAAAGTAGGAAGTCAAGAGATACCTGGAGTAACAGGCAAATTTGGCCTTGGAGTACAAAGGCTAATAGAGTTTTGCCAAGAGAATGCACTGGTCATAGCAAACATGCCCCTCCAACAACACAAGAGAAGACTCTACATATGGACATCACCAGATGGCCAACACCAAAATCAGTGTGATTATATTCTTTGCAGCCGAAAACAGAGAAGCTCTATACAGTCAGCAAAAACAAGACCAGGAGCTGACTGTGGCTCAGATCATGAACTCCTTATTGCCAAATTCAGATTTAAATTGAAGAAAGTAGGGAAAACCACAAGACCATTCAGGTATGACCTAAATCAAATCCCTTACAATTATACAGTGGAAGTGACAGATTCAAGGGATTAGATATGATAGACAGAGTGCCTGAAGAACTATGGACAGAGGTTCGCGACATCGTACATGAGGATGTTATCAAAACCATCCACGAGAAAAAGAAATGCAAAAAGGAAAAATGGTTGTCTGAGGAAAGCTTACAAATAGCTGAGAAAAGAAGAAAAGTGAAAGGCAAAGGAGAAATGGAAAGATATCCCCATCTGTACGTAGAGTTCCAAAGAATAGCAAGGAGAGATAAGAAAGCCTTCCTCAGTGATCAGTGCAAAGCAAGAGAGGAAAACAATAGAATGGGAAAGACTAGAGATCTCTTCAAGAAAATTAGAGATACCAAGGGAACATTTCATGCAAAGATGGGCACAATAAAGAACAGAAATGGTATGAACCTAACAGAAGCAGAAGACATTAAGAAGAGGTGGCAAGAATACACAGAAGAACATGTACAAAAATGATCTTCATGACCCAGATAACCACGATGGTGTGATCACTCACCTAAAGCCAGACATCCTGGAATGTGAAGTCAAGTAGGCCTTAGGAAGCATCACCACGAACAAAGCTAGTGGAGGTGATGGAATACCAGTTGAGCTATCAAATCCTGAAAGATGATGCTGTGAAAGTGCTGCACTCAATATGCCAGCAAATTTGGAAAACTCAGCAGTGGCCACACAACTGGAAAAGATCAGTTTTCATTCCAATCCCAAAGAAAGGCAATGCCAAAGAATGCTCAAAACTCTCCATTAAACACCCACTTAGCCATCAATTGTGGGAGATGACTGAATAGTTACAGTGAAAATGAGTTGCAATCCTCTGCATCAAAAAGGTGACCGCCCTGCCTCCTTAGAGAAGAGGTTCTTGTGGTCTCTCAAGGAACCCCGGAGATCTCCCCACTCCTGCTACCTGGCCTGGACCATCCCTGAAGATAGAGTTGATCCCAGAGGACCAGCCGGAGTGGCTCTTCCACCCTGGTGTAGCCGTGGCCACACTCCATTCTCAGGACCCTGGAGGTGGTGGAGAGTGGGAAGCACCAGCCTGGAGAGGGGGTGGAGGGCAAACCCATGTCTCCACCGTCTGCGTCCAGCGGCCTCAGTTTAGGCCAGGATGAGGAGGGGAGGCGCTTCCAGCTCCCACCCTTCTCCCCTTGGCTGTGGTTCCTCAGGTGAGGCTGTCCCTGCAGGAGCAGGCAGTGAGACTCTGACCCCTCAGCACACTGCCCCCTGCAGGGCTCGGATGGATGTGGGGAGGTGAGTCCTTGTATGTTGATTTTGTATCCCGATGTTATGACATTGAGAGCCAAAGAATTGATGCTTTCGAACTGTGGTGTTGGAGAAGACTCCTGAGAGTCACTTGGAGTGCAAGGAGATCCATCCAGTCCATCCTAAAGGAAATCAGTCCTGAATATTCATTGGAAGGACTGATGCTGAAGCTGAAACTCCAATACTTTGGCCCCCTGATGCAAAGAATTGACTCATTGGAAAAGACCCTGATGCTGAGAAAGATTGAAGGCAGGAGGAGAAGGGAACAACAGAGGATGAGATGGTTGGATGGCATCCCTGACTCAGTGGATATGAGTTTGAGTAAGCTCCGGGAGTTAGTGACGGACAGGGAGGCCTGGCATGCTGCAGTCCATGGGGTCACAGAGAGTTGGACACGACTGAGTGACTGAACAACAACTGGCTACCTCTACATCTTCTTTAGAGAGATGTCTGTTCAAATCCTTTGTCCATTACTGAACTGGGTTGTCTGTTTTGTTCCTGTTGAGTTTTAGGAGTTCTCTACATGTTCTAAATTATAATCATTTTTCAGGTATGTGGCTTGCAAAGATTCTTTTCCATTCTCTGGGTTGCCTTTTTAGTCTGCCAACAGTGTCTTTGTATAAACAAAATTTTTAAATTTTCATAAAGTCTCATTTCCCTTGTTTTTTTTTTCTTTTGTTGCCTATACCTTTGGTGTCATACCGAAGAAGTCATTGCCAAATCCAAAGTCATGCATCTTTTTTATTCTGTGTTTAACAGGTTTTTAATATATATATATATTTATTGATTTGGCTGCACCAGGTCTCAGCTGCAGCACGCAGGATCTAGTTCCCTGGGCAGGGGTCAAACCCAGGCTCTCTGCACTGGCAGCGTTGAGTCTTAGCCACTGGACCACTAGAGAAGACTTTATAGTATTAGGTCTTAAAATTAAATCTTTGACCCACTCTGAGTTAAGTTTTGTAAACGGTGTGAGGTGAGCATTGCACTTCCTTCCTGCACAGGGACACCTTGTCTTGCCAGGACCCTTTGTTGACAAGACAGTCCGCTCCTCACTGAACAGGGCTGTGTGAGGCTGCCTCTGGGCTGGGCTCCCCCTGCCCCGGGTCAGGCCCTCTGCCAGCAGCGCATGGGGTCCCCAAAGGGCTCGGCCTGGAGGACAGACAGCTCTAGGCGGGGGATGGCTCCGCCTCAGCCCCGAAGGTGGGGCCCCCGAGGGTGCCAGCACTCTGGTTACGTCTGGGCACAGCTCAAGCCATTCCTAGACCAACTGGAGCCCAGCAGTCTGGCCAGGCCAGGCTTGCCAGCAGCACGAGTATGACGCCCACTGGGCTTCCAGAACTACTGGGCGCCTGCCTGCTCCTTGGCTGGGGTCCGCTGTCTCGACAATGAAATCTGTGATATTATGCAGTCACCCGGGGACCTTGAAGAACCAAGCGAATCAACAGCAAACAAACTCCCTTAGAAACAGGAGAAGAGAAACTGGTTTGGCAATAAGGGTGGGTGAAGAAGGTCACACAGAATGTCCCCGATGTATCAGTAAACAAAGGATGTGGCAGCAACAGCCGGCAGCTGGCAGCCACACCTGCCCCATGAAGCAGCTTGCGGGGACCCAGGTGAGCAAGCAGAGAAGGCTGGGCCCAAGGAGCCGAGGTGCAGATGAAAGGAATGGTTTCAGTGAGCCCCGCCGCTCGCATCTTCCCACACATAGAGAGAAACCTGAGTCGTCTGGTTTTCTTTAATGAACAGTGTCTTTTGATGTTCTGACTGCCAGGTCTGTGTTGCAATAAGTGCTATAAATCCTGGCTCCTCCCTCACCTCGCCGCAGCTGTCCTCCAGAGCCGCCTGAGAGGCTGTCTTGTGTCTGCCAAATAACACACGTTCTCAGTGGTCCCTGGCCTGGATCTGTGGGGGTTGCCTCTTTGTGAAGGACCCCTTTGTCAGAGGCTCCTCCTCTGCCCTGCTTCTGGCCAGGACTCTGTACTTCCGTTCTTTTAAGGATCTCTCTTCCATTTGTAACATGATTATTTAACCAAGTCCAGAATGAACCAAGATCCACACCCTTGTGGGTTAACACATGTTAAGCCAGGGGTGCTTCCATTTTACATGTTACCGATGTCTGATATTTTAAACACACATTTTAACTCTCATTTTAACCTCTGCTTATTCCAATATGTGAATATCTCACCTGCTGGAAGTAACTTGGGTTACATGGTGTGAAATCCAATTCACATTTCATGGCAGGAAAAGAAAAAGTTAAACAAGAAGTCTCTCCCCCAGGGTGCATCACTTATCTGCATTACACACCCACCAAAACTCAGCCAGCAGCAGAAATACCTGTTCAACCGCAAAGAGTAACATTCTCCAGCACCAAGGAGACAACTCCCTAAAAGATAACATTCCTCCCTGAGCTTCTAAGGGGTCACGTGACCCACTGGGATGTGCATAGACCTGGATTAGGGAAGCTGTCAATAATACGTCTGAGGTGCAGCCCTCCGCTCATATACAACAACTTACACAGCCTGTCTCGACTTCTAACCAGGAAGCAGTTCTCAGAGTTTTCTGACATGCTCTTTATAGCTTATAATCCTCACATTTGGCTCAAATAAGTTTCCATTTCTTTCTCAGATTGACTGTTTAACTTTTCGTTGATAGTGGCTTTCTTCCAACTTTAATCTCCATCCAAGAATAAGGCACATTGGCCACGTCTCCTTGGGCCTGTGTGAGAGTCTCCCTGTAGAGACCTATTTGTGAAAATGCTGGGCACCAGGGGTTGTTGACATTACGTTTTGACTGTCAGCTGCCCGTGCCCCCAAGTGTCCTCCAGCCCCGGGCAGCCAATGAGCCCCTTCCCATCGCTCTGAGTTATGTGTGTTTCCAGAACTTTGTGTAAATGGGATCAAACAGCATGTGCTTTCTTGTTGTCCAGCTCTCATTCAGCCTGTGTCCTGAGAGGCAGCAAGGGCGCTGCAGGTATCAGCAGTGAACTTTCACCGCTGCGCTGTTCTCCTGGTGTGCACAGCCCAGTGTGTTTACTCACCAACGTGTGGATGAACATCTGGTTACCCTGCGGTTTGGGGCCATTACCAGTAAGGCTGCTCTGAATATCCAAGTCTCTGCATGGACACGTTGCTTCCTGCTGGGTGAATACGTCGGACTGCGGTAGATGCTGGAATATTCTGGTTGAAGGGACGTTCCAAAGTGGTGAAGCATCCACCTTCCCCCGCCCAGCTTCATATTAGAGCTTCAGCGGCCTGACCTCTCCACCAGCACTCGCCTTGTTTCAGGTTTTCTAGTGGGTGTGTGGTGTTCTGTCATCACAGGTTTAATTTGTATTCCCTGATGACAGGTGAAGCCAAGCACCCTTCCATGTGCTGTTCACCATTTCTGCATCTTCATCCCTGAAGTGGCTGTTCAAAGCTTCTTCCCATTTTCAGGCTGGGATGGCTTCCTATATATTGAGTGTTGAGAGTTCTTTGTATTAATATATTCCGGATGCAAGTTCTCTATAGTGATGTGACTTATGAGTATCATTTCCCAGTCTGTGGCTTTTTATTTTTGGCCGCGCGGCTTTGGCTTGCCTTGTGGGATCTTAGTTCCAGCCAGGGATCAAACCCAGGCCCTCGGCAGTGAAACTAGGGAGTCGTAACCACTGAACTGCCACGGAATTCCCATAAATTCTTAATGGGATGAAGTCTAACTTTTCAATTTTGTCCTCTATTGACCATGCTTTTGGTGTTATGTCTAAGAACCCTTTGTTTAACCGAAAGCTCACAAAGATTTTTATCACATATCTCCTCTTAGATTTTTGTAGCTTTAGGTCCCAATTATGATCCATTCTGAGTTCATTTTTGTAACAGTGTGAGATTCGTCTCCTGCATGTAGACAGCCAGTGGCTCCAGCATCATTTGATGAAAGATGACCCTTGCTCCACTGACTGAGTTTTGTGATTTTTACTTCAAGTCATATGACAATACATGCCCAGAAGATTCTATTTCTGGGCTTTATTGCTGTATGTTGACATCAGTTCCACACTGTCTCAGTTACTATACCTTTACAGTAAGTAGGGCTTCCTGGTAGCTCCACTGGGAGAGAATCTGCCTGCAATGCAGGAGACCCCAGTTTGATTCCTGGGTTGGGAACATCCGTTGGAGAAGGGATAGGTTACCCACTTTGGTATTCTTGGGCTTCCCTGGTGGTTCCGATGGTAAAGAACCCTCCTGCAATACGGGAGACAGGTTCGATCCCTGTGGAGCCTGGAGAATTCCATGGACTATTCCATGGGGTCACAAAGAGTTGGACACAACTGAGTCCTTTCACTTTTTTTTCACAGTAAGTCTTAAAGTCAGAGCGTGCAAGTATTTCAAATTTGCTTGTCCTTTTCAAGCTTGTCTTGGCCACCCTTGCCCTTGCATCCTCATATGAATTTAAGGATTAGCTTGTCAATTTCTTTAAAAAACAAAAGAACTGCTGGAATTGAGATGTGTTGCACTGACTCTGCAGTCTGGATTGGAAAGAAGTATCTCAGCGGTATAGTTTTCCCATCTGTGCACAAGGTCTGTCTCTCCACAGGTGAGTTTTTCAATTTCTCTCAGAAATGTTTTGTAGGTATATTTGTTTGGTTGTTTTGTTTTGCCTCTTGGCATGCGGGGCTTACCTATTCTGGACATTTCTCATAAATGGCCTCATACTATAGGTTGTCTTTTATCACTGGCTTCTCTAACGTAGCATAATATTTTCAAGGCTCATGCATGGGGTAGCACATATTAGTGCTCCGTTCTCATTTTAGCTAAATGATCCTCCACTGTGTGGATTCACTACCTCTTATTTCTCCATCATTGTCTGATGGACACCAGGCATGCTTCTGCTTTTTGGCTTCTGTGAACACCTGTGTATGAGTTTCTGTGTGGATACATGTCACTTTTCATGGATAGATGTGTTGGAGGGGTATGGCTGGGTCACATGGTGACTTTATGTTTGACTTTTGGGAAACGGCAGAAGCTGCTGATTCTCAAAGCTGCAGTAGTACTTTATGTTTTCACCGACAATGTCTAAGAGTCCCAATTTCCCCACAGCCTCTCCTGTTGTCTTTCTTTTCTATCACAGCCATTGTACTGCCTGGGAAGTGGTATCTCACTGTAGTTTTGATTTGCATCTCTCTGGCTGATGTCTGATGACATTAAGCACTTTTTCATATGCTTTTTGGACACGTGCAGATCTTCTCTGGAGAAATGTCTGTTGAGCTCCTTTGCTCATTTTAAAATTGGACTTTTGTGTTTTTATTATTGAGTTGTAGGTATTCTTTATGAATTCAAGATCCTTCTCAGATTATATGAGATATCTAAATATTTTCTCCCACATTATGAATTTTCTTTTCATTTTCTCCATGATATCCTTTGATATATAAAAGTTTTAAATTTCTATAGAGTCGAATTTATCTGTTGTTTCCACTGGTCGTTTGTGCTTGGTGTTATATCAAAAACTTACTGCCTAGGGCATTTCCCTGGCCATCTAGTGGTTAAGATCCTGCGTTTGCACTGCAGGGGGCTTGGGTTTGATTCCTGTTTGGAGAACTAAGATCCAGCATGCTGCAGGGTCAAAAGAAAAACAAAAAAACTTTTGTCTAATCTAAGGTCATGAATATTTACATTTTATTCTAAAACACGTTTGGTATTTGATCCATTCTGAGTTAATTTATAGGCACAGTGTGAGGTAGGGGTGTAGTTTCACTCTTCTACAGATGGATATCCAGTTTTCCTAGCACCATTTGTTGAAAAGACTATTCTTTTTCCTGCTGAAAAGAACAGCATCCTTGTAAAAAAATCAGTGGACCATAATCACAACCATAGAACTAAGGTAATATGTGCTTATTTTTGGACTCTCTGTTCTCTTTTATCCAACTATATGTCTGTCCTCATGCCAATATCACATAGTTTGGGTTACTGTAGCTTTGAGGTAAACTTGAAAGGGAAGTGTGATTTCTCCAGTTTTGTTCGTTTTTTCAAGATTGCACTGAGTATTCTGAATTGCTTAATATCCGTATGAATTTTAGGATTGATCTGTCAATTTCTGCAAAGAATCTAGGTGGAATTTTTATCGAGATTGAATTTGCAGATCAATTTGAGTACTGTTGTCTGAACAATATTAAATCTTCCAATCCATGAAAATGAGATGTTTTTCTATTTATTTAGTTCTTTAATTTTTTGTAACAGTGCTTTGTAATTTTCAGAATATAAATTTTTCATGACTTTTGCTAAATTTATTCCCAAGTTTACTCTTTCTGATACTATTTACATGGAATGCTTTTCTTAATTTTCAGATTATTATAAATGTATATAAATATAATTGGCTTTTGTATATTGATCTGTATCTCACAAACTTGCTGAACTCATTTATTGGCTTTCATAGTTTTTTAGCAGATTTCTTGAGATTTTCCATATAGAAGAGCATGTCATCTGCAAATAGAGGTTTACTGCTTTCTTTCCAATCTTGCTTTTGTTCCATTTTCGCTTTACTGTCCAGGCTAGGCACAATGCTGAATAGAAGGGGGGGCATTGTTATTCACCTTATTTCCTTTTTGTTGTTGTTATTCGCCTTATTTCTTAAGTGGTAAAACCTGGCATACATTTAGCCCTGTGCTTCTCAAGCATCAGTGTGGGGAATGCATAACCAGTCCTCAAAACTGCCTCAAAGAAAGTTTGCGAAACTGTCAAAGCCAAGAGGGGCCTAAGGCAATATGATGACTAAATATAATGTGGTATCCAGGAGAGGTCCTGTAACAGGAGAATGTTGTGTAAAAAACAAGAAAATCTGAATAGAATACAAATTTTAAGTGACAATAATATATTGGTTCACTAATTGTGACATGTTTATCATGTTACTAGATGTTAAAACTGAGTGTGGAATATATGGAAACTTTCTATATTATCACTATTTTTTTGTACATCTTGAACTCTATTCTGAAAGCTAATTTTAAATGGCGTTCAAGTGCATGTTTGTTAAAATGCAGATTGTGACCCAGTGGACCTACGGCAGACCCCCAGGGCCACATTTCCAGAAGATCCAGGATGCATGGCCCGCACTTTAAGAAGATTCCCCCTTTTGCTAATGAGTTTAAACGTCATCACTTTGTAAGTAATCTCTTTTTTACTCTGGGCTGCTTTGAAATTTTTCCTCAGGGAATTCCCTGGTGGTCCAGTAGTTAGGACTCGATGCTTTCACTATCATGGCCCCGATTTCAATCCCTGGTCAGGTAACTAATATCCTGCAAGCCACATGGTATGGCTAAAAAGTAATAATAAAAAAGTTTCTTTGTCTTTAGTTCTCTATAATTGTGTTGGTGTGTTTTGATACAAATATGTCACTTGCCATGACTGAATGTTACTGTGCTTCTTTAATACAATGATTCATGTTTTTCGTTAATTTGGAAAATAATTATCAGCTTTTATTTCTTCAAAAATTATCTCCATGTGTGTTTTGAAATCTTCTTCTAGAACTACAAGTTAGACCAGTGTAGAATATTTTGTTATAAGCTGTCTGCTATCCTCTTTCTCACTGCCCTTACCTGGGATGAATTCTGAGTCGTTCATTCAGATTTATCTTCGAATTTAAAATCCTTCAACTTATGTCTAATTCATTGTTGAATAAATCCATTGAGTTTTAAATGTTTTATGTTTCATTCCCTGTGAATGACAGTTGCTCTGTCGTGTCCGACTCTTCGCGACCCCATGGACTATACAGTCCGTGGAATTCTCCAGGCCAGTATACTGGAGTGAGTAGCCTTTCCCTTCTCCAGAGGATCTTCCTAACCCAGGGATCGAACCCAGGTCTCCTACATTGCAGGCAGATTCTTTACCAGCTGAGCCACCAGGGAAGCCCTTCATTCCTAGTAGTTCATCTAAATTCATTTACAATCTTCTCCTTTACAATCAATAAGTCTCACTGATAAATTCTGTCTCACTTCATAGTCATTTTCAACACTTACTATCAATATATATTCTTTATTGAATAATTCCAATGTCCTAAGTCTTTTGGGTTCTAATTCTGCTTTTGGTTATGCTAATTTGTTCATCATGGCTTGTTTTCATTTGTCTTACAATTTTGAATTGTGAGATGGTGTTTCAAAGACTGAGTTTCACCTGTGGGAATTCTGCAAGACATTGGAGGCAAGATGCCTAGAGAAGGTTGTGTTTGCTCATGCCAGGCACAGACACAGCAACCTGGGGCCAGGGACTTAATGTTTCTCTGCGTGGGCTTCCCCAGAAAGCACAAGACGAAGACCTGAAGTTACGAACATGCAGCGGACGGTTTTCCTGATCCAAGGAGGTTCCCCCGCCAGCATCTGCCGTGGTGGGGAGTGCGCAGAGATGTGCTTGCTAAGCAGAGTCATGGGGAGGTGAGGGTCACACAGCGCCAGCCTGTGCAGCCCAGGGCGTGCTCCACTCCCGAGGGTCTGCTGGGACCGAGGCTTGGGCTGGGTAGGCTCAGCAGACTCCTTGGGGCAGTGTCGCCCCCATGCTGGAGTGTGACTTCATTGCTCACCTGAGGATTCAGGTGCCTGAGGTCTCAGCTGGAAGAGTTACGGCAGAGGGTTTTCCTCGGGATCTGGATCTGTTGGAGCAGGTGCAGCTGGCAATCCACTCAGGGCCTGTTTGGGGGTGGGCATGCCCATCCCCAGCTGCCAAGGACTCGCACCAGCCTGTTCAGCGAGAGCTGCCCCACTCAAGGTGCCCATCCCAGGGCAGCCCACAGCCCATGGCTGGGAGGCAGGGGATATCAGCCCAGACAACCTGTCGCTGGAGAAACAGCTCTGTGAGGCCTGGGACCCCAGGATCAGGCCGCCGGAGGCTTTGCAGAGACCGCACCTTCACCCAGTGGCTCTACCGGATTCTCTCCTTACATCCTCCCTGGGAGCCCCCCACCCCACCAGGAGCACCTGGATCGCCATCTCGGGCTCTCCGTCTCAGAACTGACCTGAGACAGCTGGTGTCAGATGCCATCTTAGGAAGCACCCTCCACAGCGGAGCCTGGGGCTGCAACACCCACCTGCTCATCTCCTGTGAGGGGTAGACACTGGCAGTCCTGGCACCTGGGGTGGATGGCACTCAGGCTGCATGCAGGGTTGGGGAGCTCACAGATATGGTGGGCATGGGTCAGGGTTAAATCCTGCCCTGTGCCACCCTTAAAAGAACACGGGCAGCAAGGCTGTGACTTGGGGTCGCTGGAGAGGCCCAGGGGAGCCTTGGCTTGGAAGTGAGGATGGAGCACGTGTGGTCTCCCCGGGGCCAGTCCTAGGATGCTCCCGAGGCTGGTGGGTCTGCACAGCTGACTCCCCATGACAGACACACCGACACAAAGCCGGGTGGCTGGCTGAGCGCCTGGGGTGAGCGGGGTGGACACCAACTCAGGCTCACACAGAGCCAGGGGGCGACATGGGCAAGTGGCCCATACCCCCGAGCTCACCACTACCGCTAGACGACAGTCTTGCAGGGGGTCCTTGCGACTAGACTGGAGGAGGAGGAAGCCTGGCCTGGCCCACCATGGCGGGCATGGTGTGTTGGGCTGACCGCAGCGAAGGAAAGCCCAGGCTGGAGCCTCAGCGCTGCACTGCGTGCTCCCCCCACCCCATTCCCCCCGCCCCCCCGAGAGGAGCGGAGAGTGGCTCCTGGGCGGCATGGACTGGCTGGCGGGTCAGGGCCTGAGGGGAGCAGGAGTGGACAAGGTGTGGGTGGACATGGGGGGTAGGTCACGCCAATGTCTGCTAGGAGCGCCGGGCAGAGCAGACACTGGGCTGACCCGCGCGGCTTGGCTATGGGCTCCCATTGAGGTGGCCCCATGCAGGCTGGTGAGGTGCCCCACCCAGCCGGGCCCAGCCCCTCTCACTGTGCACAGCAGCCTCCCAGGAAGACCCCAGAGGCGACAGCAACCAGAGACCAGCTAGCAACAAGGGGCGGATGGCCACTTCAGCTCGCTGCCCTGCCTCTCAGTCGCCCCCAGATCCCTTGAAACATCCCCTCGAACCTCAGAGCCACTTCTGTCAAGGGGGGCTGCACGGATCCAGGGCCACAGGATGCCAGGCCTTCTGGAAGCTGCTGGCCTGGCGCAGCTGACCCCCGTGGGATGGCATGTGGGCGGGACCTCAAGCCAAGGACCCCAAGAGGGGAGGCTGAGACGGCCCACCACCCACAGGCCCGGGACCCGCTGGGGCACGTGCTGCTTGTCCCCGCAACCTGTCAGTGAGACCCTCGTGGTCCTGGTCAGCGAGGGAAGACATAGCTGTCCGGGGCAGGGTTGGGGCTCCCTCAACTCACGGCCTCAGCGGCCACCCAGCACGACAGCTGTTTGTCATGGGAGGCCAGCCGGGCCAGTGGGCACCGTCCTGGCCAGGAGACCCCTGACA
This sequence comes from Ovis canadensis, assembly GCF_042477335.2. Taxonomy (NCBI): domain Eukaryota; kingdom Metazoa; phylum Chordata; class Mammalia; order Artiodactyla; family Bovidae; genus Ovis; species Ovis canadensis. The sequence goes on along the minus strand of NC_091253.1, from coordinate 23,974,345 downwards.
AACACGCAGAGGAAGGATTGATGCCCTGGACAGGCTGTTTTAACTGCAAGTGGGCAAGAGAGGAGAGCCCAAAGGCGTGGGACCAGGAATCACTCCTGGGGATGAGGGACTGGCCCTCCCCAAGCAGAGTAGGGAGACAGCTCAGGCAGGACCTCAGCGGGGCTATGGCTGACCCATTCACCCTCCTCTTTAAAGTTCTCCCAGAAAGAATCCTGGAGAAGTTGGAATCAACTGAACATGATGAGCAGGGGCATGGAGGGGAGGTCATGGCGGAGATGCTGACGCTCTGCCAACCGACCGCCACCTGTGCTCACGACTGCCCCCTTCTCTGGATGGCTGCTGCTGCTGCTAATTTGCTTCAGTCATGTCCAGCTCTGTGCAATCCCACAGACGGCAGCCCACCAGGCTCCCCCATCCCTGGGATTCTCCAGGCAAGAGTACGGGAGTGGGTTGCCATTGCCTTCTCTGCTCTGGACGGCTACCCTTGGCCAAACTGGACCACATACCCAGAGGGCACAGTCAGTGAATGATTGAAGGACCTCACCTCAGGTGTAAGTGCCCGTCACAGATCCAGCCTGGGTGCTGCACAGGCCGACCCCTGCTGGCCAGGCCTTACCTCCTCTGTGCTCTGGGTCCCTCAGCCTGGGCGCTCTCTGAGTGCATGGCCTCCAGCCAGTGTCTTCACCCAGGCCAAGCTCAGAGCCTGGGGCTGCAGCATCCTTACCCTACATGCCACTGAGCTCTGGACAAGAAAGGACACAGGACCACAGGGTGGTTGGAATTGCTTTTATTGGGGCGAGCGCGGCAGGCCCGCCATGGTCAGGTTAGTGTTCTGCCCTCAGATGCAGCCGAAGCTGAGAGCCTCCACCTGCCACCTCCCTGGGTTAGTGGAACATGCAAAGCTCAGTCAGAGGGTGGAGGCAGGGGTGGAGCCACCAGGGCCCGGGGTGATGGAGTAGGAGCGGGTGGCACCGGCGGGGCGGCCTGGTTGGCACGGACCGCCTTGGCCGCGTCCCGGGCCCACTCGGGGGCTGAGGCTCCCTGGGAGAGGCAGGCAGTCAGCACCCGGGGGAGGGGTGTCCCACAGGCCTTGGGGGGCGCTGGGCCCACAGTGGGCAGAAACCTATGGGGGACCCGCTGTACCTGGCTGGCATGCCTGAGAGCTGGGCAGTGGCAAGCCTTTCACCAGGAGGGTCTGTCTCCCACCCCAGGTCTGGGTCCTTGGGGCCTGGGGTGCGAAGGGGGACACAGAAGGCACTTACTAGGGAGCTGAGGCTGGAAGGCTGAAGCCAGAGGCCTGGGGTCTGAGGGGCCTGGCCTGGGCCGGCTGGGTCTGCTTGGGAACCTCACCCTCCCGTGGGGAAGGGGCTTCCTGAGCAGCCGAGGAGAGGAGGGTGACCAGGACTCGCTGCCGCCCGCGCAGAGCGAGCGGGTCAGTCCTGGAGACATAGAGGTGCTGGTCCCAACGGCCCTGCTGCTAGGGGCTGCGTCCGCTGCCCAGGCAGGTTGGGCTGGGGGTTGGGTGGGGCTGGTCTACAGGGCTGGGGGAAGCTCGCCCAGACGGAACCCCCTGGGGAGATGAGAGGGCTGAGTCGGGGGGCCCACCTCTGGACCTTCCAAGGCACCTGGCTGTGGTGAGTGGCAGGTAAAGAGGAGCAGGGAGACCCGGGGGGTGGAGTGGTCAGTGGGGCTGGACTGGCCCCGTCCCCGGGAGACAGGCTGTCTGGACAGCAGATATATATTAATACGTTAGTCTAGTCTTTTTGGTTAAACTTGAGGCACCGCTTGGGAGGAAGACACCTTTCAATGTTAAAGAGACCCCAGCGCCTGGGCGGGAGGCCACATGCAGAGCGGGAGGCAGGGAGCAGGAGGGATCAGGCTGCCGCGGACTCAGGGCCCCCCAGGGAGGACGTGGGCCCCGAGGCGTAGCGGCGGCCATAGCCTGAGGAGGAGTAGGACGAGGAGGAGAAGGTCATGGAGAAGCCTGAGCCCGTGGCATCGAAGCTGCCGCGACGGGAGCCAGCCCGGGAGCCGGTGCGCGAGCCAGAGCGCGAGCCGGTGGTGGAGCCGGAGCCGCTGACGCTGTAGGGGCTGTAGTAGCCCTTGCTGGACTGGGCGGCGGCCTCCAGCAGCCGCAGCCCCGTGCCCTCCTCCACCATGCTGCGGTCCAGTGCGTCCTTGTAGGATATCTTGAGCTTGGTCTTGGGGCAGGTGAGGTACTTGGAGTATGCACTGACATCACGCAGCTTCTGGGCAGTGCGGGCATCCACTGTGCCGCGCTGCAGGGCCTCGTCCAGGGGCACGCGGCCAGGCGTGTCGGGCTCAATAAGGCCGCCCGTCAGATACTGCACCTCCAGGAAGCGCTGCCCCGCCTCGTAGTAGAGCCAGCCCTTCTTCAGGGCCTGGGCGGCTGACATCTTGGTCTTGGTACGTGGGTCCTCGAAGCCGCAGAAGGCCTTCTGGGCCAGGTTGATGCGGTCCACCATGATCTTGTCCACCAGGCCCTTGTTGACAGCATCGGTGACGGGGAAGCGTTCGCCAGTGTTGGGGTCAATGATGCCCCCGGTGCAGGCCTGCGCCTCCAGCAGCCGCTGGCCCGTGATGTTGTCCACCAGGTTGCGGTGCATGGCCTCTGTGATGGACACCTTCTCCAGGGTCTCGGTGTCCAGGATGCCGGCCACAGGGCCTGTCTCCTCTGTGGGGTCGGACCAGGAGGCCAGCTGGGTCCTGGAGACAGCCGGGCTGATGGGGTAGGAGGACGATGACCCCACGGAGGATGAGCGTGAGCGGAAACCGCTGGCGTTGCCCGAGAGCATGTCAGCAAACTCGGTGATGGACAGTGTGCCGGCGCGGTACTGGTCCAGCGCCGAGCGGTCGATGAGGCTCTTGGCGATGGCCTCATCGATGTCATACTGGCGGCCCGAGCGGCGATCGATGATCATGGATTTGACCACACCGTCCGAGGATGAGATGGTGATCTCCTCCCACTCACACTCCTGCTCCGACAGCTCCAGGTAGGTCTGGTGGTCGATGAGGCCCTTGCGGTAGGCCTCGTACACGGACATCTCCTTACCCGTCTCGGGGTCCACGATGACCACACGCCGCTTACGCACTGAGGACTTGGAGGACGTCTTCCGCTCCCTCTTCTTCTCTTTCAGGGGCAGGAGCCGCAGCCCCGTCTGGGGGTCAGTGACACAGCGCTCCATCAGCTGCAGGTAAGTGAGGTTCTCCTCCGTGTTGGGGTCGAAGAAGCCCTTGGTGTCGTCCGAGGGGTCAGTGAGGATCTCATTCATCTCTTCATCGAAGAGGCCGCGCTGGTAGGCCACGTCCACGGGTAGGCGGTGGCTCTCCTCGGGGTCGATGATGCCGCCTGTGGCGATCTGGGCCTCCAGCAGGCGGATGCCGTGGTCCTTGAGGATGAGGCCTTTCTTCATGGCCTGGAAGAGGGAGATGAGCTTCCCGGAGTAGGGGTCCTTGTAGCCGGTGACGGCGCGCTCAGCCGACAGCAGCTTGTCCTTGAACTCGGGGCCCACAATGCCCATGCGCACAGCCTCCTCCACGGTCAGCTTGAGCCCCTTAATGGGGTCGATGACGTAGCCAGTGGCCGCCTGGGCCTCCAGGAGCTCGAAGGCTGTGCCGGGCCGGATGATGCCCTTCTTCATGGCCTGGTACACCGACAGCCGCTCCTTGGTGGCGTCGACAAGGACACCAGCAATGCTGCTGGTTCCCTCGAGGAACTTCTGCAGATTCTTGGAGACCTCCTCGATGGAGGTCAGGCCCTCCTGCAGCCGCTGCGCAGTGGCCTCATCCATGACATGCGAGCGCACCAGCTCCTCCACCGTGATCTGCTTGCGCAGGCCACGGAAGGTCAGCTTGCGGGCCTCCGAGAGTGGCAGGAGGAACAGGCCGCTGGTTTCATCACGGCGGCAGCGCCGGAGCAGCTGTGTGTAGCTGAGGCGCTCGTCCGTGGAGGGGTCCACGTAGCTGCGCACCTCACTGGGCTCCGACAGCTGGTCGTGTGTGTCCTTGTTGAGGTAGCCACGCTGGTAGGCTACCTCCAGCGGGAGGTGGAAGCCCAGGCGTGGGTCCACGATGCCGCCTGTGGCCAGCTGAGCGTCCAGCAGCCGCAGGGCCTCCTCAGCAGGGATAAGGTCCTTCTTCATGGCCTGGAAGAGCGAGATGGTCTGCTCCGTGTAGGGGTCGCGGTAGCCGGTCACGGCCCGCTCGGCTGACAGCAGCCGGTCATGCAGCTCGGGGCCCACCAGGCCCTTCCGCACAGCTTCATCCACAGTCAGCCGCTCGCCCTTCACCGGGTCCAGCAGGAAGCCCGTGGCCGCCTGCGCCTCCAGCAGCAGGCGGGCCACCTCAGCGCTCAGCAGCCCCTTCTTGAGGGCCTGGTAGATGGGGAGGGTCTGCCTAGAGCCAGGCAGGTAGACGCCAGCTACACAGCCCGTGCCGTAGAGGTAACGCCAGGCAGACTCGGCCTCCAGCACCTCGCGGAGGCTCCTGGTGCCCTCCCGGAGCAGGCTGTAGGACTCGCGCGAGATGACCCGGGCCTCGTACAGGTCCTCGGCCGTGAGGCGGCGGCGCACGTAGTCGTAGGACGCTAGGTTCTGCTGGCGCACGATCTCGGTCTTCTCAATGATCTCAATGATGATGATGATCATGCGCTCCTTGGTCACACGGCCGGCCTGGAAGTCGGCCATCAGCTGGGCCCGCTGCTCCTCGGGTATCAGGTCAGACTGCATCACCTCCCACAGGGACATGGTGGAGCCCCCATGGCTGCCACCCCCGGGGATATCGATCTGTGTCTCCTCGAAGGCCCTACGCGTCTCCTCCTCGGTGTACACCCGCGTGGTCTCCACCACCTCTGCCTTCTCTGGCCCTTTCAGTGGTAGAAGCCGCAGGCCCGTCTCGGGGTCCTCCACACAGCGCTCCAGCAGCTGCCTGTACGTGAGATTCTCGTGCGTGTTGGGGTCGAAGAAGCCCTTGGTGTCGTCGCTGGGGTTCTCCAGCACGTGGTTCATCTCCTCGTCTAAGTAGCCGCGCTGGTAGGCCACGTCCACAGGCACGCGGTGGCTGTGCACGGGGTCAATGATGCCGCCTGTGGCGATCTGGGCCTCCAGCAGGCGGATGCCATGCTCTCTGATGACCAGGCCCTTCTTCATGGCCTGGAAGAGGGAGATGGTGCTGCCCGAGTAGGGGTCTTTGTACCCGGTCACAGCCTTCTCGGCTGACAGCAGCTTCTCATGTAGCTCTGGGCCCACGACACCAGCCTTCACAGCCTCATGGACGTACAGGCGCTGGTTCCTCACAGGGTCCACCAGGAAGCCCGTGGCCGCCTGTGCCTCAAGCAGGAGGATGGCAGTGCTGGGCCTGAGCAGTCCCCGTCGCATGGCCTCGTAGATGGTCACCTTTTCCTTGGACTCCTCCAGGTAGATGCCAGCCAGACAACCGCTGCCCTGGAGGAGGGTCTGCAGTGAGCTCAGCTCTGACAGGTCCTTGACTGATGTCTTGCCGTCCTTGAGTTGCTCAAACTGGGAGCTGCTGAGGATGCCAGCGGCCAGGAGCTCGCTGGCTGGCACTGGGGCACGGAGACCGCTGAAGGAGAGCCTCTCACGCCGCGTGGTCTCCACCTCCTCCACAATGGTGATGACGATCTTGATGATCTTCTCCACGGTGACCTTGCCCGTGCGGAACTGCCGTAGCAGCTCCTGTCTCTGCTCGGCCGTGAAGTACTCTGAGTTGATGAGCTCCCAGATGGTCACTGCCCGGCCCTGAAAGCTGCCCACAGGGACCTCAACAGTGGCCTTCTGGAAGGCCTCGCGGGCCTGGACCTCAGAGTAGAGCTCCTGCTGCCGGGCCCGGGCTGCCTCCTCCGAGAGCGGCAGCAGACTCAGTCCTGTCAGTGGGTCAGGGCGGCACTGTTGCTGGAGCTGGCTGTAGGTGGCCGGCTCCCAAGTACGGGGGTCGTAGTAGGTCTTGGCGTCATCTCTGGGCGCTGAGAGGGCGGTGCTGGTTTCCTCATCCAGGTACCCGCGGGCACAGGCGACATCCAGGGGCAGACGGTGGCTCTTGCTGGGGTCCACGGTGCCTCCTGTGGACAGCTGGGCATCCAGTAGACGCAGGCCCTGCTCCCTGGGAATGAGGCCCTTCTTCAGGGCCTGGAACAGGGACACACTCTGCCCCGAGTAGGGATCTTTGTAGCCAGTCACAGCTTTCTCAGCTGACAGCAGCTTCTCGTGCAGCTCAGGGCCCACCAGGCCAGCACGCACTGCCTCATCCACAGTCAGCCGTGCACTGGTGGCAGGGTCGATGATGTGCCCGGTGCCAGCCTGGGCCTCGAGCAGGGCCACGGCCGCCTCCGGCTGCAGCAGCTCTTTCTTCAGAGCCTCATAAATGCTTAGTTTCTGCCTCGCTTCCTCCAGCCATACGCCTGCAATGACACCCGAGCCCCGCAGGGCCCGCCGCACGCCTTCCACCTCAGCCACCTCCTGCACAGATCGCTCGCCCAGCTGTAGCTGGCGGAAGAGGTCCCAGTCGATGATGCCGCTCTCAAGCAGCTCGGCAGCAGGGACCAGGGCGCGCAGGCCCTGGAAGCATAGCTGGCCCTTCTGCTCGTGCTCCTCGATGACGGTGATGACGATCTTGATGATCTTCTCCACAGTGACCTTGCCCGTGCGAAACTGCCGCAGGAGGTCCCGCCGCTGCTCGGCCGTGAAGTACTCGGAGTTGATGAGCTCCCAGATGGTCACTGTTTTGCCCTGGAACTTGCCAAATGGCGCTGACACAGTGGCCTTCTCAAACACATCCCGGGCCTCCGAGTCAGTGTAGACCAGCTCACCACCCTTGGCAGCCTGATCTGTGAGTGGCAACAGCCGCAGGCCTGTCTCAGGGTCCTCCACACAGCGTTCCAGCAGCTGCAGGTAAGTGAGGTTCTCATGAGTGTTGGGGTCGAAGAAGCCCTTGGTGTCGTCGCTGGGGTCCTGCAGGACGCGGTTCATCTCCTCATCGAAGTAGCCGCGCTGGTAGGCCACGTCCATGGGCACGCGGTGGCTGTGCACGGGGTCGATGACGCCACCCGTGGCGATCTGGGCCTCCAGCAGGCGGATGCCGTGCTCGCGCACGATGAGGTCCTTCTTCATGGCCTGGAAGAGGGAGATCTTCTCCCCGGTGTACGGGTCCTTGTAGCCGGTGACTGCGCGCTCGGCCGACAGCAGCTTGTGGTGCAGCTCAGGGCCCACGACGCCCTCCTTCACGGCTTCGGTGACGGTCAGCTGCCTGTTCCGCACTGGGTCCAGAAGGAAGCCTGACGCTGCCTGGGCCTCAAGCAGGATGAGAGCAGTGCCCGGGCTCAGCAGCTGCCTCCTTAGGGCGGCATAGATGGTCAGCTTCTCATTGGCAGGCTTCAGTAGCAGCCCAGCGATGCTGCTGTGGCCCTGCAGGTAGCGGCGCACGTCCTCCCGCTGTGTGAGCTCGGCCACCGTGGTGTGGCCCTGCGCCAGCCGCTGTAGCTCCTCTGTGCTCAGGATGCCTGCCTCCTGCAGCTGCTGGGCCGGCACCTTCTGCCGCAGGCCCTCGAAGGCATGCTCTGGCTCTGCAGCTGGGCCGTCGGCCGCGTCCTGGCCATTGGGCAGGGCTCTGGTGGCTGCCGCCTGAGCAGCGGTGATCTCCTCAGAGTGGGCCAGCGCGGCCCGATGCTCCTCCTCCAGGTGCTCCAGCCGCTCACGCAGCCGGCGGTTCTCCTCCGCCAGCAGCTGCTCCTGCTGCTGCCGCTGCTGCTCCAGGAGCTGCAGCTCCTCCTGCTTGCGCCTCACGCCCTCCTCAGCCTCGTGCTGCCGCCGCCGCGCCTCCTCCATGCTGGCCAGCAGCTGCTGCTTCTCCTGCTGCATCTGCTGCTGCTGTCGCTGCTGCTCCTCCCGCAACTTCTGTGCCTTGGCCACCTCGTCCTGGAAGAGCCGCTCCAGCTTGGCCTTCTCCTCCTCGATGAAGCGCTCCCGCTGCAGCAGGCTGTCCTTCTCGGAGAGAAAGCTCTGCTGCAAGGCCTGAGTCTCCTGCAGCAGTTGCTCCTGCTGCACCGTCTGCATCTGTCAAGGGGGTAGGGGGCAGTCAGGGACCCGGCCGGGCGCACCCTCCCCAGAGCAGACCCCACCCCAGGTCCCGGCCCTCCGCCGCAAGATACCTCCTCAGACTTGAGCTGCAACAGCTCAGCCTCCTTCTTGAGCTTGTCCTTCTCACGCTCGAGCTCCGCAATGGCCTCCCTCAGGCGATCGGCATCCCGGTCGCTCTGCTGCCGCTGGGTCTCCAGCGTCTGCACCAGCGTCACCTTCTCCTGCGTGGCGAGCTCTGTGCGGTGCAACTTTGCGCCGATCTCCTCTGCCTGCTTTCGGAAGCGCTGGGCGTCCTCCTCCGCGCGAGCCTGGGCCCGGCTCATCTCGGCCACGCGCAGCCTGAGCCGCTCCGCCTCCGCGCTCATTTCCAGCTGCCGTTGCCGCTCAGTCTCCAGGGTCCGCTGGAAGCCTTGCGTCTCCTGTGCCAGTTGCTGAGCCATCTGCTCCTTGTCCTCCTGCAGCCGGCGGGCCTGCTCCTGGGCCAGCTCCTTCTGCTGCTGCAGCAGCTCCGCCTCAGCCTTGAGCCGCGTGGCCTCCTGTACTGCCTGCATCTTCTCCTTGAGCATCTTCTCTGCCAGGGCCCGCTGCTGAGCCAGGTCCTCCTCCGCCAGCTGCCGCAGCCGCGCCGCCTCCTGAGCCGCCACACTCAGTCGTGCGGCCTCCTCCGCCACCTGCTTCATCTTCTCAGCCTCCTCCTGCAGGAGGCGCTGTGTGTTGTCCTTGTCGCGCAGTATAAGGGCGCGGTTCTCCGCCTCGATGCGTGCCTTAAGCTTGCCGAGCTCCTCCATCTGGACACGCACGGAGAACAGCTCCTCCTCTACCTGGCTGCGCTGGCGGGCGGCCTCCGTCACCTCTGCCTTCAGCCGCTGCAGCTCCTGGTCCAGGATGCTCTTCTGGTGGTCGGTCTCCTCCAGCTGCAACCGCAGTGCCGTCAGCTCCTGCTCCACCTGGGCCTTCTGCCGCAGTGTCTGCTCCGCAAACTTCTTGTGCTTCTCCATCTCCGCGTCGGCCGCCTGCTTCTGCCGCAGGGCCGCCTGCTCCGCCTGTGCCCGCCGCGCCGCCTCCTGCTCAGCTTCCTTGCGCAGCTTCTCTGCAGCGGCCTGCGCCTGCGCCTGGGCCTGCGCCTGCTCCTCCGCTGCCTGCTTCAGCCGCTCCGCCTCCTCCACGCGCTGCCGGGACTGCGCTGCCTCGCGCTCGGCCCGCTCGCGTGCCTCCTCTGCCTCCTCAGCTGCACGCCGGGCAGCTTCGGCCTCGCTGCGGAGCTTCTCCAGCACGCTCTGCTCCTGCTGGAGGGTCTGCTGCAGCTCCTGCTCCTTCTGCTGCACCGCAAAGGCGTGCGCCTTCTCCTCCGCCTGCAGCCGCTTCTGGGCAGCCTCCTGGGCCAGCTGCAGCTGCCGCACAGACTCCTGCTCCGCGCGCTCGCGCAGGCGCCGCGCCTCCTCCACCTTGGCTTTGAGCCGCTCCACCTCCTCCAGTGCGGCCTTCCGCTGCCGTGCAGCCTCCTCCTCAGCTGCCAGACTCTTCTGCACACGCTCCTCAGCCTCCCGGCGCCGCCGCTCCTCCTCTGCAGCCAGCTGCCGCTGCCGCGCTGCCTCCTGCTCTGCCTGCTCCTTGCTTCGCAGCGTGTCCTCTGCGTTGCCGCGGATGCGCCCCAGCTCCAACTCCAGCTCCGCCTTGCCGGCGGCCGCCTTCTCGAAGCTCGCCTTAAGGGCCAGGATCTCCTCCTCCACCTGCCGCCGCTGTCGCAGCGTATCCTCCACCAGCCCCTTCTGCCGCTCCAGCTCGCTCTCGGACGCCTTGCGCAGCTGCGCCAGCCGCTCCTCGATGTCGGCCTTGTGCTGGGCTGCCTGCTCCTCCAGCCTCCGCCGCTGGAAGGCCTCGTCTTCCGCCAGCCGCCGCAGGCGCTCGTTCTCGGCTTCTTTCTCCTTAAGTGCAATCTCCGCCTCCGTCTTGAGCCGTGTAGCCTCGCTGATGGCAGCCAGCTTCTCGGACAGCACCCGCTCAGCCTCTGCCCGCTGCCTCGCCGCATCCTCCTCTGCCAGCTGCCGCTGCCGCTTGGCCTCCTCCGCCAGCGCGCGCAGGCGGGCAGCCTCCTCTGCCAGCTCGCGGAAGCGCCCGGCCTCGGCTTCCAGCCTCTGCTTGGACTTCTCACTGCTGGAGCGTGACTCCTCCTCGGCCCGCGCCTTGCTGGCCAGCAGCACCTCCATCTCAGCCCGCACCTTGGCCAGCTCGGCCTCCAGCTCCTGACGCTTCTGCGTGGCTGCGGCCGCCTCGCTCTGCAGCCGCGCCAGCTCCTCCTCCAGCAGCTGCCGCTGCTGCTCGCCCTGCTCTGTCTCGGCGCGCAGCCGGATCAGCTCCTGCTCGGCAGCCAGGCGCTGCTGCGCAGTACCCTCCGCCAGCTGCCGCTGCCTCTCCAGCTCCTGCTCTGCCAGCTCGCGCTGCCGTACAGCCTGCTCCTCCGCCTTGCCGCGCCGCCGTGCCTCCCGCTCTGCCGCCTCCTTCTGCTTCTCCGCCTCGGCCTGCGCCAGGCTCTTCTGCTGTGCCACCTCCTCTGCCTGCAACCGCAGCCGCAGCGCCTCATTGGCCTTCAGCTGCCAGCGCTCCAACTCACGCTCGGCCTCTTCGCGGGCACGCTCGGCCTCCGCCTGCTGCTGCTCCCGGCGTGTGGCCTCTTCACGCAGCTGCACCACGGTCACGTGCTCTTCCTCGAGGGTGCGCTCCAGCTGCGCTGTCTTCTCAGCAAATGAGGCATGCTTGCTCTGCAGCTCGGCCTGGGCGCTGCGCTGCGCTGTCTCCAGTGCCACCTGCACCTGGCGCGCCCGCTCTGCCTCCGCCTGCCGCAGGCGCCGCTCCGCCTCCTCAGCCTGCAGCCGTAGCTCCTCTAGTGCCTGCAGGGCCCGCTGCTTCTCCCTTGCCGCCTCGGCCTCGGCCTTCACGCGCAGGCCCAGCTCAGCCTCAGCCTGCCGCTTGCGCTGGGTTTCCTCTTGTACCTGTCGCCGCAGGCGCTCCGCTTCCTCCTGGGCCTGCCGCTTCTGTGCCTCAGCCTCCTCCGCCCGTGCCCGCAGCGCCTGCAGCTCGCCCTCCGCCCCGCCGCGCTGGCGCTCCGTGGTCTCCAGCTGCAGGCGCACCACTCGGATCTCCTCCTCGATGCGCAGCCGGCTGCGCTCGGCTGCCTCCACCTGCCGGGCCTTCGCCTGGATCTCCGCCTCTGAGCTCTGCCGCAGCTGCTGCAGCTCCTCCTGGATGCTGCGCTTCTGCTGCTGCGCATCCACTGCCACCTCCTCCCGGCGTGCCACCTCCTCCTGCATGCGCCGCTGGAGCTCCTGGGCCTCGCGCTCCGCCTGCGCCTTCGCCTGGGCATGGGCCTCAGCCAGCTGCCGCTGCTTCTCCAGTGCAGCCTCCACCTCAGCCAGCCGCTCCCGCTCCTCCGCTCGCTGCTGCTCGGCCAGCCTCTGCGGCCGTGGCAGAGAGAGGGAGAGAACCAGAGACAGCGGTGAGCGTGCCGTGGCTGCTCCTGGGACGCAATTCAGTGCCACCACAGCTCAGCGCAGTGCAGGGGTTGGGGGAGGACACAGGTCATGACCTGGCCGAGGGGAATCACGTGCACCCCCCCGGGGCACTTGGGGCAGTGAGCGCAGCCTGGCCCCACAGTGCTCACCAGCCCAGGGAAGGAGACCCAGGCGTCCTCCCCTCTTCCCGCAGACAGGCGATGGAGACAGACAAACGGAGAGAGAGAGAGAGCAAAGCAAGAGGTTTGCAGGGTCCAGGAACCACGACTACTGCACAGCCCTGCCTGAGCAGTGCTGATGCCCGTGGCCTGCTCTGGCACCCCCGACCCAGCAGGGCAGGTGGCCAGTGTGGGCATCATGTAGACCCGACAGTCTGCAGTTCAGCTCAGGGAAGAGGCTGCAGGTAGGCCAGACAGAGGGCTCACCTGCGGGGGGCGGGAGAAGACAGACAGGCCAGTGCCCTGCCTCGCCGTGACGCCCCTCCCGGCCCCCATGACCGAACAAGCCCGAGTCCTTGCAGAGCAGGCGGCCAAGTGAAAAGGCCAATGCAGAACCCCGAGAAGGGACACACAGAGCCAGGGGCGCCCCGGGGCACACGCCAGCCACCGCGGGGAGAGCCGTGCAGCGCCAGGCCACGGGGGGTGGGCCGTGCTGTGCCAGGTGCACTTGGACGCGTCCCAGGGACCACATCTGGGGGGGTGCGGGACGGCCTCACCACCCTGGCAGCCCTACCTCCTCCTCCTCCATGCGCCGCAGGGTCTCACTGATGAACCTGATGTACTGGCTGGTGAGCGTGCTCAACTCACTGTAGCGAGTCCGCAGGTCCACATACTGGGGGCAGAGGGACACCCACAGTCAGCCCTGCCCCTGCCCAGAGCCCACCAGGCCCTGCGTGGCTTTGGCTCTGCCCACCCACCAGCCCCACTGCCCCTCAGCCTCACCTCCTGGATGACGCTCTCGGACCCCGACTGGACCTTGGGCTTCTTGGCTGGTGAGGCCACCGGCTCCAGCTGCGCCTTGTACGTGACCAGCTGAAGCTCATAGTCCTGCAGAGACACACCAATGGCTGCCAGCTCTGCCCGCTCCACCCGGCCCCTGAACCTGCCCACAGGCTTTGCCCAGCACGGCCTTAGCTGAGGGACCCCCAGAGGTCACCCCTCCACTGCACGTCTCCCCCGGGGCCCAAGGCCACAAAGTCTTACCTTGATGGCGTTGATGTACTGCTTCGCGAACCTCTGGCACTCCTCCACCTTCTCCGCGTGGCGTTCAATCTCTTCCAGAAGGGCCTGGGGCGTCAGGGTGGTCAGGGATCATGGGGCACACCCACGCCCACCCCTCCTGCCCGCCCTGCCCGGGCCCACCTTCTCCTGCCGCAGCTGCTCACGCACGGCCTGGCTGTCGGCCAGCGGCACAGCCTGGATCTGCTCCTGCCGCCGCCTGGCGTCCTGCAGCCAGGTGCCCAGCGGGTCTGCGCTCTCCCGGTAGTAACGCAGCTGGCGGCCCAGCTGCTCGAGCTCACGCTGCCGCACGTCGGTCTGGGCCAGCACGGCCTGCCAGCGCTCCAGCAGTTGGGTGACCCGCTCACGCCAGCGCTCCACCTCCACGTCCCGCTCGCCGTGCCGCTGCTGCAGACGCTCGCCCACTTCCTGCGCCCCCCGCAGCTCATCCCGCAGGGCATCAAACACAGGCTGCTGTGCCTCTGCCTGGGCCCGTAGCTTCTGTTGGACCAGAGCAGAGGAGCCGTTTCAGCCTGAGGCCCTGGCTGCCACCCCTGACGCCATCAGGCCCTGGTGGTGGGGCGCGGGCTGGCGGCAGTACCTTCATCGCAGCCTTGGTGGCCTCAAGCTCTGGGAGGGCAGCGGGCACAGCCTGGGCCTCCTTGAGCTGCTCCTCGTGGGCCCTGAGTGCCTCCTCGGCCCCCTGCGTGCTGCGGATCACCAGGCTGATAGTCTTGAGCCTAGGGGAAAGCAGGGCCTCATGAAGACAGGCTGAGTGAGAGGCTGAGGACCAAGGCCAGGTCCTGGAGGGAGGCTCATGGGGGACTGAGCTTGGGGGGGTTCCCATGAAGCTTCTGAAAACAATCTACAAGCCACATGAATGTGTATGCTGAAATGAACAGCGGGGGGAAAAGGTGTCCGTGTCTGGGAGTGAGGGTGGGGAGAAGGGAGGGGTCCTGGGGAGGACTCCATATTCCCTGGAGGCATGGGGGGGACAGGGAAAGGGCCTGAGGGGGAGGGGGAGGGGGAGCTCTCAGCACCCTGGGTCTCTGCTGTGTCACCCACGGCCCACCTGACCCCACCTTCCACCAAGAAGCTCCTCCCCTGAGGTTGTCAGTGCCCCCCAAGCCGGGTTCTGATCCTCGCTGGACACGCCCCCCTCCCCAGCACTCCTCACCCTCTTAGGCTCCCCATGTGCCCGCCCCTTGCCTCTGTACACCTGCCTTCCACATCTTAGTGACCCCCCCAACCTCCCGGTGTCCTGTGGGCGGGGGTGCCAGTCCTCCTCCCATAACTGCTCTCACCCCTCGGACGGTCCTCGGGAAGCCAGCCGCAGGCACGCCAGGACGGAACCCCTCCCGCCACCCCGCGACACCCCGGCCAGATCCGCGCCTGCTATCCCTCAGCGGACCCTCATCACGGCCTCATCACCCAGCCCATCAGCCTGTCCACACCCTCCCGCTCTGCTGAAGACCTGTCGGTCTCCGACCCCGGCTGCTGAACAGCGCACTCACTTCTCCAGGTAAATGGCGGACAGGCTGCGGACCTGCTCCAACTTGCCCAGGGTCAGCTCCAGCTCTGAGCGCAGAGTGGGGGCCGCAGGGGACGGCTCGGGCAGGGCCAGGACCTTCTCGGCCTCGGCAGAGAGCCGGGCGACCCCCTTGCCCAGCCCCTCCACCTCCGCCTGTGCTTTCTGAGGAGACAGAGCAAGGGGCAAGCTGAGCCCAGGAGCCCGACAGGCAGCACCGCTGGGAGCCGGGGGCGGGCACAGTGCAGTGGGGTGGAGGGGCTGGGGCTTGCCTGCTGCTCGGCGATACGCTGGGCGCACTCCCGTGCTGGCTCCTTGTCTAGTGGCAGCCGCAGGCGGTGCACCGTGCGCGTCTCGCAAGCCTCCAGCTGTAGCCGGATGTCTTTGAGCTCTGAGATGCAGCGCTGACAGCGCGACTCCTCCTGCTCACCTGGGGAACACATCCCGCTCGCACGCTGCCCAACCACAGGCGGCCCCCCACGAGCCTCCCACCACCCCAGGCTGCCCACACCTACCCTGCTCCAGGCTCTGCAGCAGCTGCTGGTAGTGGCGGCTGCAGGAGCCATACTCGCGCTCGGCCTGCAGCCGGTCCTCAGGCCCGAAGCCGCCGGCGTCCTGGCTGTCCCGCAGGAAGGCCTGGTAGTGCAGCTCCAGGCTGCGGAGGGCCTGGCGCTGCTCCTCGGGCTTCAGCGTGCGGAACTGGGTGGGCGGGCGGGGGTGAGCGTGGCCGCGGGGAGACCCACATCCCACCTTCCCAGAGCGCTCAGCGGGGCCACCGTACTACAACCAGGGACCAGGGGGTGAGCGTAGATGCAGAGAGGCCCCACACCCCACCCGCCTTCAGCACCCGCCGTACCGTGACCAGGGACCAGGAGCGGATGAGCTGCACATCACGGCTGAGGCTCTGCCATGCCAGAAGGCTCTTCATGTCCGTGTGCAGCTGATGCCACAATGTGACCAAGGCCTGGTGCTGGGCCTCCAGCCTGGCAGGCAGGGCACAGTCAGAGGTGTCCAGTCAGCTGTCCTACCACCCAGCCGGCCGCCCCACCCAGGACCACGCACCTGGCCACAGCCTCCAGGGCCTCCTGGTTCGGCGGGGGCACAAGGAAGCACACGGAGGGCACGGCAGCCTCACTGCCGGAGCTGCTGAGCACCTTCCAGTGGAACGGCTGTGCGGGGCCCAGCATCTGGCACTCATCGCCCTTGTGCACCGTCGCCTGCAGCAGCCAGAGCGGTCACTGTGCGGCCATGCCCAGCCCCCTCCATGGCCCCGCCCACCAGGCCGGGCCCTCACCTCCACCTGCTTGTAGTCGCAAACAGCCAGCAGCGGCACGCGGCCCCGTGTGGGCTGGGTGGGGTTGCGGGGCGTGAGCTGTACAATAGCCTTGGCCCGCTTGGCCAGGCCTGAGAGGTGCCCCCTGTACTCATTCAGCTGGTCCTTCTCATCCTGCGGGAGCGGGGCGGGGGTAGAGGGGGTCCGAGACCCTCTGTGAGGACCCCCGTGCCTGCCCCAGGAAATGCATACACGCCCCCCCGCTGCCCCACAATATCCTGAGACCAGGGGTTCCTTCCCACAGTCCCTGGAATGTGGCAGGGCTGGGCACTCGCCAGGACAGACCCCTGGGCTTCCACTGATGCCCTCCTCCCTGGGCAGGACCGAGTGCCCCTCCCCACCCCCAGCACAGCTGCATCATTCGGGGAGGGTGCCATATCATCCTCTCCCTCTCCCCTCTGCCCTCCCTGGTGCTTGTGGAAGGGTGCACACCTCCTCTTGTTCAGCCCCTCTGAGGGACCAAGGACCACCCTAGGCTATGGGTCAGAGTCCAGTGGAAGCTGCCTGCGCCTGTCCCAATGCAGGACCCCTGGCCAGCAGGGCCCCCAGCCCCCCTCCTCTGTCTCGCCCGGCCTGAGTGCCATGCTCAGCCGCCTCTGTGTCCACCTCAGCCCCACCTGCCCCAGACTGTCTGGCTTGGGATGCCAGTGGGCCTCCTACAGTGGGGGACTAACAGCGCAGCAGCTAACTCAGGCCCCTACTCGCTCCTGCAGCCCCAAGGTCAGCTCTTGTACCAGCTCTGAGCAGCCACCTACCCTCAGGCCAGGCCCCTGCCACTAAGCTCTCATCCACCCACACCCATCCCGCTATGCTGACCTCCCCCCATCCGACCTCCCCTGACCTCTGCTGGTGCCTCCAGTCGCCACCCTCTGCCTCCAGAGGGACCTTCCCCGAGCATCAGCCCGGACAGCAGGCCTGCCACCCCGAGTGCTATCCCCAGCCCTGGACTGCCCTCAGCTGTGGCTGCCCTCCAGCCCCAGCGGCCACACCCCGGGCCTCCGCACCTGCCCCTCACCCGCTGCGCAGCGCTGGGCCGGCCAAGCGGCTCACCTGGGCATCCTGTAGCAGGTCCTCCAGCCGTGTGACGGTGATGGAGCGGTCGCAGGTGTACTTCCTGTGCAGCGTCTCCTGCAGCTTCCGCAGCTGCTCCTCGGCCTCCCGCACGTCTGAGAAGAACTGGGGCAGCAGCAGAGGGTCAGAGCCCCAGCCCCGGCTGCCCCAGTGTAGGCCGAGGGCCCAGGCAATGCCTGGGGACAGCGCTGACTAAGGTCAGTGAGACAGACAGTGCACGGACCCAGTGCACAACTACAGCCCGGTAGAGGGACCCCCTCGAGGCCACTGCAGTGGGCTGGGCCCAGGCCTCACCTGGAAATAGGCGGTGTTCTCCTTCAGGTGAGCCTCGATGCAACAGCACAGCTGCAGCATCCAGCTCCACTGGGTCTGCAGGGCTGCCTGGAAGGACTGCCACACAGCACACGGCCTGTCAGGCCCCGCCCGCCTCCTGGGCCGGGGTGCCCCAGCCCCCCGCCCCAACCAGGAGCCTTCCAGCCCCGCCCCCACCAGCGATGACCAGGTGGGTCCCCAGCCCTGCCCCTCCCCCCAGGGGCGCCTGGAGAGGTCCATGTAGGCCCCTCCCACCTCCACTGTGGGCCGGGCAGGGTGGTCTTCCCGGAGCAGGCGGTCCCCAGTGCTCTGGATCTCTTTGATTTTCTTTTCTTTCAGCTCCAGCTCACGCATCAGGGCCTGACAGGGACAGGGGCCTCAGGGGCAGTGCCAAGACAGCACTGGGAACCCTGGCTCCCACCGAGTGCTCCCGGGGCCTGGGCGGGCCACCCACGGAGGACCCCCACCTCACCAAGGGGTCCTGGCCACCCACCAAGGGGCCCCGCCTCACCGAGTAGGCCTCCTTCTTGGCAGCCATGTTGCTGTTGCGCTCACTCCAGTCGAAGCCCACCTCCTCCTCCTCCTTCTCGCTCAGCCACATGAGCTCCTTGGTGGCGGCCGCCACGAAGCCATGCAAGCTCTCCAGGGATCGGAGGCGGGCCTTGGAGGAGTTCTGCAGGCAGGCGGGCGGGGGCTGTGTCAGCTGCCGCCTCCTCCAGGGACCCTTCCCCACACTCGCTTCCCGCCTGGCCCCCACTCACCAGCAGCTTGGCGTACTGCAGGTCCAGCCGACCCAGGCAGTCCCGGTAGGCACCCCGGGTGGCAGGGGACAGCTGGCCCTGAGGGAGACCAGCAGGGTAAGGCCTGCGGCGGCCAGGACCTGCCCACTCCCTCCGTCCACCACCCTCACACCCGCTGCCTGCTCACCTCGTCCGTGCGGGCCCGCTCAATCTTGGCCCGGAACTCCTCGACGGACTGGTGCAGGCCACGGTGGCTGCCCAGCTGTGCCTCCACACTGGGCAGGTCCACACCCCATTCAGCACTGTCCACCCGGCGCTGGTTCTCCTCCACCCAGGCCAGCAGGTCCTGCAGGTAGCGCAGGGTAGAGTCCTCGAGCTCAGGGTGCCGTGGCGTGCCCCGCAGACGCAGGTTGTACTCGGTGCGGATGGCCACCAGACGCTCGTGCAGGCGGTACACCCTGCAGGCAGGGCAGGGGTCAGGGGGGTCGCAGAACAGGGCTGCCTACCGCAGGCACTGGAGGGGCGCGTCCCACCTGCGGTACATCTGCTCGCCCTGAGGGTGCCGCCCGTCCTTGAGGGCCTGCACATCGTTGAACAGCAACCGGATCATGCCATCGGCCTTGTCCAGGTCCCGCTCCACCTCACCCGCCCGCTGCGGTGCCTTGCCTGCAGCCAGCAGCCGGACATCCTACGAGGCAATCGCCCTCACTCAGAGTCTGGCCACCCTGAGCCCCCGCCTCCAGGCCCAGCCCGTCCTTTCCCTTTCCTCCCCAGCCAGCACTGTACGTGTCACTAAGGCTTCTGGCCAAACCCCCAGGCCCAGTTCTCTGTGGGGACCGGGATCAAGTGCAAAGGCCTCTACTGGGTCCCAGAGCCAAGTGTTTCTCAGCCTTGTCACCCATCACCCACCCCAGGAAAGTCCTCCCTGAGAGTCCCAGCCCAGGGCCCGCAGTCTGGGTCCCCTTCTGCCACATCCAGCCAGCAGGCAGCTCAGGGCGGGCCTGGTGCCCAGGAGCCGGCTCTGCCCAATCTAGCGGTCAGAGATGGCCCCATGCCAGGAGGCAGGAGCAGCAGCTGCAGGGCGTGGCGGGCTTGGGGCTCCTCCCTCCGTCCAGCCCCTCTGCCCAGGCCCAGCCCTCACCGACTGCAGCAGGGCGTCGGCCTGGTTCAGCTGCTCCTCACACAGCCCAGCCTCCATCTGCAGCTTGCTCACGATGCGCTGAAGACGCTCCAGTCTGCGGTCGAGAGCAAACACGGCCCCCCCTCCGTGAGTGTCGACCGCCCGCCAGGCTTCCCGCCTAGGAGCACAGCTCCCTCCTGCTCTGGGCCTCCCTGCCGGCCTGCGGCCCACAGCTGAGCTGGCCTCAGTGTGGGTTTCCCAGCCCGGGGGTGGGGGTTTCCTCCCCAGGCAGTGACTCACCCTCGGGTGGCTTCTAGCCGCCGCCCCGCCCCCCCGCCCGCCCCGCCCCCACCCACCTCTCAAACTCGCTTCGGAGCTGCTTCTCCCGCTCCAGGATGGCCACGTGCAGCTTGCCCCACTCCTTCTCCACGTCCAGTGGGTGGTAGCCAGGGGGCACCTTGAGCTGGCCTGCTTGCACTGCTCCCTGTGGGCAGGGCCAAGCTCAGGCCAAGGCCAGCAAGCATGGGGGTGCCAAGCCACCTAGGCCCTGGGCCCGCCCGCCCTAAGCAGCTCTGGCCCCAGCTTAGTGAGGAGGCAGGCCAAGCCTGCTGGATGGGCCCCCAGGCCCCAGGCTCCTGGGCGGCTTCCCTCATCTCCAGGTCCCCCTCACCTCCAAAGACTGGTAGATGCCCTTCGACCGGTTCTTGTCCGCCTCCTTGGCCGGAAGCTCCGTCTCCTTAAACTTCAAGAACTGGCACCACAGGATCTGGGGACGAGGGGGGTTCAGTAGCCAAACCTGGGTGCCCACAGTGGACACAGGACCCCGAGGAGCAGGGAAACCCACCTCAATCTCCTCAAAGCTGGAGGGGAAGCGGCGTTCCTCGAAGGCGGCCGTGTGTGCCCGGATCCACTGCAGCAGCAGCAGCACTAACTCCCGGTACTCCTGCCAGCGCAGCTGCAGCTCCTGGTGGGAGGGGGACAGGCATGAGGGGCTGCCAGGGCCACTCATCCCCCGCCCCCCCGGCCCTGCTGGCTGGAACTCACGTTAGCCTTCACCCCATCCTGCACGTCCGGCACACGGGGCATAGCGTCGTACAGGGACGAGACGTAGGTGATGATGGACTTCTCGTCGGGCTGAGGGACATCCACGTCTGCGAGGGAGGGGGGTCAGAGGGGCGCCGGTGGTGGGGAGCAGGGAGGGAGGGGGGGCAGTGGCACATACCCTCGGGGTCCAGGAGACGTGTAACCCCCAGGTCCCGCTCTGCTACAGAGAAAGCCTGGTCCAGGTTCTCCAGGTTGGTCTGACGATACACCTTGTTCATGTCGATGAGCATGGGCCTGGGGGCAAAGGGGCAGGTGGGGCAGGCAGGCAGGGACATGGGAGCAGTGAGACCCTCTGGGAAGGTCAGCATGCAGAGACCCTCTGTAGATCCCTGGGACACAGAGCCCCCAGCCCACACTCACCCTGAGAAGCAACCCCCACACGGCACTGAGTCCCTCCCACACAGGTGGCCCGTGTGCAGGCCCTGCCCCCAGGATCTCCTGGGGCCTGCCTGGTGCTGGGGCCCAGGGTGGGGCTCCCTGCAGTTACCCTGTCCACCAGGCCCTGGGGTCCTGGGTGGAGGCTGAGGTTCCCCCAAGAACTGACCCCATTCAGGCCTCTTCTGTGGCATCAGTGTGGGGCCAGTGCTCATGGCTGTGAAAACCAGCAGCCCTGAGGTCCTCTGGCCTCGAAGAAACTGGGAAGGGCCGGGAGGTGGCGGGAAGGGTGTGGGCCAGGCTGGGCCACCTGGGGAAGCAGCTGGCAGCAGAGCCCATCTCCCCAGGCAGCGGCTCCCCGTGCACAGCACACGCCTTCTCGCCGTCCCCTTCGCCCCAGCATGTCTGCAGTCGCCCGGCCGAGGGACTCTGGCACCCCCGCCCGCCGCACACACTGCCCCGCCCCGTCCCGCCCCGCCCCGCCTGGCGGCCTACTTGTGCCGATGGATGATGGCATTGAAGAGGCGGCCGTCGCGCCAGCTGGAGGTGAAGTTGTCGCAGCGCAGGCCCTGGTAGCCCTCCACCATGCGCTGGGACCACAGCAGCAGCTTCTCCTTGGCCGTCATGTCCTCCGACTGCCCGCTCACCTGGATGTCTGAGATCTGCCCGCACAGTGGGCAGGAGGTGGGGCTCAGGCACAGCCCCGTCAGCATACATGAGCCACCGGCCAGCAGAGGCCAAGTGTGTCCTGCCCACGTCAAGGAGCCACTGGGACCCACCACCCCTCAGCATCATAAGCCCATGCCACCCCAGGCAGCAGCTGCCACAATGTGGGTGCCCTGTGCTCCCTCAGCCCAGCTACACCTTGCACCCCACAAGGCAGGATCAGAGTTGGTGGAGGGCGCATGCAAGGGGCTCGCCCAGAAGCCCCAGGCCTAGAGAAGGCTGTCATGAGGTGTGTGTGTGTGTGGCGGGGTGGGAGTGGTCAGGGCCTCTCTGGCTGCAGGCCAGGGTTGGGTCCTGGGACTGGGCAGGTATGGCTGCAGCCTGGGCCTGGCGCTGCACTCAATCCAGTCCTTTGGGCCCAAGTCTGCCAGCTTGTCTGTTCCCAGTTATCTGACTGTTGGTCTGCCCGCCTGTATGACTCAGCTGCCGTGCCAGCCAGGCTCTGCCTGCCCAGCTTTCAGATTTGCGGCTTCCTGTGCGGCTGGGCAGGCAGTGGGTGAGTCAGCCCGAGCAACGGGTGCCTCTCCAGAACCTTCCCCGTGGCGGGAGGCCACACAGCAGAGAACGCGTGCTTCTGTAGGGAGAGCCAGGGCCAGAGGGCGAGGGACAGGCAGGCCTTGGAGAGGCCCGGGCCTCCAGGCCGTGGAGGTAGCGCAGGGCTGCAGCGCAGGCTGACAGAAGGCCCCAAGGGCCAGCCCCACCCTGCAGACTCTGCAGGCGGCAGAGGGCAGGTGGGTGGCCGCACTACCTGGAAGTGCAGTATGATAGTCCAGATCAGGCCGAGGGTCAGCTTGGGGTTGCCGTCGGCAATGTCATCGTTCCGGATGTTCACCAACTTCACCTGTGAGCAAGCGGGCCTCGGTCACACCCACGAGCCAGCCGGAGAAGGGGCCGGGGCCTGCGGCCAGGCGGGTGCCTCACCTGGCGGTGACGGAGGTAGTCCAGGGCGATCTGCACGTTCTGCAGCTTGTGGAAGCGCATCCTCCCCTTCTCCCGCGGCTGCAAGGGGAGCACGCCGGTCGGCCAGTCAGCACCCCTGAGCCCCCGCGGCATCCACGACCCCCACCCCGGGTCACCCACCACAGCTGGGAGGTAGGGTACGCCGGTCAGCACCCCTGAGCCCCCGAGGCATCCATGACCCTTATCCCGGGTCACCCACCCCAACTGGGAGGGGGGACACTGGCCCAGCAAGGGTTTGGGAAGTCCAAGGCCAGGCTGCGGGAAGGAAGGAGGGGGCGGGGAGGACACAATAGCCAGGAAGCCACCGGCAGAGGGTAGTGGTTTGGGGGAGGGGTCCTTCTGCCCAGCGGTGGCAGCCCCTATGGGTCTCCGGCCCCGGACAGTGTGGCAGGTGGGCTGCTGCACAGCTCGAAGCAGGGCCATCTGCCCACCCCAGCACCATCGGCCAGGTGAGCCGGGCTCCTGGAGCCCACGTGCTGCCGTGGCCAGCGGGCACATCCACTCACCAGGCGCGAGCTCCTGATTACGTCCCGCTCTCTTGGCTGCCCGGCCAGAGCAGGGCAAAGGGTAAAGGGCAGAGGTCAAAGTTCAGAGTCCAAGCAGCAGAGAAACCAAAGCAGAGCAGAGCATGAGGTTACAGTGTCAAGGCTTGAGCATGGTGGGCAGCGGGGCCGTGTGCCCAGGCACAGGGGTCAGGCGGCTCCCAGGCCAGGATGGACACTGACCAGGAGGCACGGGGGGGCTGAGGCCAGGCCGGACACAGAGTTGGGGGGGGTCACCAGTGAGACCCCAGGAGGGAAGGCAGGCAGGGTCGTAGAGGGGCGGGCAGACACACGTACCAGGCTGTCCCCGGAGAGCACCTCCAAAAGGGAGATGAGGTTGTGGCCATCACGGAGGTCTTCATATAGGTCACTGATGTGCCTCTGAGCCTGCACGGACAGAGCGTGGGGCTGGTCCAGAAGGCTCAAAGCAGGGGCCCACAGGAGACGCCCACCCCCAAGGAGGCACCTACCTCTGCCCTCCAGTGCTAGAGAGACCAGGAGAGACCAGGAGGAGGAGGAAGAGGAGGAAAGAGACAGGAGATGAGTGAGCCAGGGGAGGAAGCAGACAGAAAGGACAGGTTCAGAGGTGGGAGGTGGGCCCCCAGGGGAGAAAGGGGGGCCCGCGCGCGTGGACGCAGAGGGGGCTCCAGCCCTTGTTTGGGCTGGACGGCCAGGGCATCCTCCTCCACCCCCGCGACCCTGCACACACACACACACACGCAGGCACTCCTGCACACACGCTCACAACCGTGTGTGCACACACCACCAACCTTGATTAGGTGCTTGTTGACCCACTTGGTGAAGGTTTTCTTCTGCACACGGTCCCGCTCATCTGGGAGAGACAAGGCCAGGTTACCTGGGCCTGGGAGAAGCCCCGCAAGCCCCCAGGAGGAGACCGCCATGCAGACACAGTGGCTGGTGCCACTGAAGAGGGCCTCAGACTCACACTGCCCCCCACCCAACAAGGCCCCAGACAGTCCTGGACAGAAGCTGGGGGCCAGGCCCGCGGGTGCCCACTGCTAGGTCTCCCAAGATGGGAGGGTCTGGAGCTGGCAGCCACTCCTGGAGGCACAGCACACAAGTCCTGGCCTGCCGCACCCCCACACAGGCCGCCTCCGGGGGCCCAAGCAGGCCTGGACCCAGACTAGGCAGGGCTGGGTGAGGGGAAGCTCTGTCCCCCCACAGGATGGCGGGCCTTTCCCGGGGCATGGAGAGCCCTCCACCCCCACCACCCAAGGCCCAGACACCCCCACCAGCCTCTCTGTGTTGGGCATGGTTGGCTGGCCCCGCAGCAATTCTGCACCTGGGCCAATGCTGGTCTCAGAGTCTGTCCCCTAAATTCAGAGCCACAGTCTGGGCCCCACCCCACCCAATGCCAGGCTTCCTGAGGCAGGAACTGGGCCCTTCCTGTCCTGCGCCTGCCCCGCCTGGCGGTGTGGAGTCCCGCTACCTTTCTTGCCCTCTGAGGCCCTGAGCACAGCCAGGTAGAGGTTGTCCTCCGAGCTGGTCCTCTTGTGACCCAGGCCCTCGGGCTCGGGCACCCGTAGCCGCTGCTGAGACATGGTGCCACCCTGCCCCTTCGGCGCTCTGGCCCACCCCAGGTGCTGCGCTCACGGCCGCGGGGCACACCACGGCAGAGGTGCTCAGCACAGGCACGGCACGCTCGCTCGGTGGGCTCTGGTCGCTCAGCTCCGCTGGAGCCCAGTGCGGGCCACTCCCTGCCCGCGGAACTCCCTAGCCGCTGTCCCCGCCCCCGAAGCCCCACCCCAGCCTGCACACCCCCAGAGAAGGAGTGTCCCAGCGGGAAGCAGGAAGGCAGCCCCTCCCCCAACAGCCACACCTACAGCCGGGCAGAAACAGGAAACCCAGGGGTTTCCTCACCCACCCTGCCCGCAGCAGCCCCTGAAGGAACCCGGGTGCCAGGGGACCTGCATGTCACGGCATACAGACAAGTGTCAGGTCACAGGGAACCGCACACCGTGCCCAGGGCCACTCCAAAGGGGGCCCCCTCAGGGAGGGGTGCCTGAGTGCCACTGGGCCAGGGAGCCCAAGGTCACGCATCTTGGGGGGGACACCAGCTCAGACTTGACCCAGGGCCGCCCCATGCCTGCCCAAACTGCCAGGCGGACGGGTTCTAAGGAGGGACCCCCAAGGGGAGTGACACCTGGCTTGGGGGGGCCGGCTGCCTTCCCTGGAAGCCCTCCTAAATCACCCCTCAGAGACCTACATGCCCTACACCCTACACCCTGCTAGGATCCCATCTATACCCCGGCTCCAGGGCCACCAGGCTCCAGTGAGGGCTGGGCCCCTTTCAAGCGGCCCACCAAGCCTGTCCTGGAGCAGTGCCCCCATCCGAAGGCAGTGCTCCTCGGGGCAGGAGGGGGCGCATAGCTGAGCGCTGACTCACCAGGCAGGACCGCCCAGCCCTGAGCTGCGGAACTCTGCCTCGAGTGGGGGGGGGGGACCCAGGTCAGAGGGGAGCACCCTAAGGGGGCCCAGCCAGTGAGTCAGGGGAGGGGTGATTCATGGGCAAGGAAGCCGCACCTAGGGCATTGGGGGCAGCCTGGGTGGGGGGCTGTTTGCAGGCGGGCGGAGCACACAGATATCAGCCACTCAGGTTGTAAAGGTGGTGGGACAAAGGGCTCAGGGGTGCGGCCCGGCTCCCTCTCGTCTCGCACACTGCGGCCCTGGCCGCGCAGGGACTGCCCAGCTGCCCAGCCGCTGCAGGAAAGAATGCACCGCCCTGACCACAGAATTTTCCAGTCGGAGACTTGGCTTGATGCGATCCAGCTGGGAGCCCCACCCCCATGGTGCCTCGGGCCTCGTTTCCAGGAAAGGCTCACCCCACCCAGCCGCTGCCCTTCTGTGGCCACAGGGTGGGGGGGTCGCTCACACCCTAGTGGGTAGGGGGCCCCAGACCAGGTGGAGCTGACTATCCTCATCCCTACCTCAGGGTCCCTGCCGCAGGTCACCTCGCCCCCACTCTGGACAAACCCCCCCCTTCTACGCAAGGCCCGGAGAGGCCCCCCACACAAGCCCTTCACCTCCCAGAGGTGCTCCAGGATCCCACATCAGACCCACACTGGCCAGCACCCCAGTGTAGGGTCACCAAGGATGGCTCACACCCACTGCCAGGCAAGCGGGGGGAGTCCCCCGCCCCAGCCCCTCTCCAGCGTCTCCTCTGCCACTCAGAGGCTCCAAGGATATTGGATTGCTGTCCAGGACAGGGTTCCACCTCCACCTCCCAAGCCCGGCTCCCTCTCCCCAGCACACCCTGCTGCCTCCAGACTCCCCACTCCCTGCCCCCCCCCCCAGGATCTCAGAGTGTCCTCTCAGGCACTCCCTGCGGCCCTGCAGGCCAGTCCCTCACCCCTGGCTGTAGGACGCGCCCTTCCCCATCCATCCTATCCGGCATCCTATTCAGGCCCTCGTCGAGAGACCACCCACCCTTCCCCGGCAGGCCCAACCCCGCGGCCCGCGCCCATAGGCCAGGTTGCTGCACGTCTCGGCTGGCCCTCCCCAGCACTGCTGCTCCTGCCCTGTCCACGAGGCCAGTGTCCCGCAGAGTTGCTCGTGGCCCTCTGAAGGGTACCTTTGCCCCCTTTCACAGATTTGGAAACTAAGGCAAGAATCTACGGCTAGTGGGGCCGCTCCCAGGATAAGAAGCCTGCAGACACGAAGGGAGCAGAAGCCGAGAGCACAGGGCGGCGCAGAGACGGCAACTCCGCCCCGGCCCCTCCCACCCTACACCTCCCGAGGGCAGACTGCCGACAGCCTGGAGCCCGGAACCCGCAACCCCGGCCTGCCGGCCCGCCCCACTCCCCACCCCCTTCTCCGGAGGGATCTCAGGGGCAGAGGGGACTCCACCCCGCCTTCCTCCCCAGGTGTTTCCGCACCGAGCCTGGGGGCGGGGCTGCGCCTGGGCCAGGCACCGCCCCCCGGCCCCCGCGGCCTTCCCGGGCGCTCTCGGAGACGGGTGCGCCCTCCGGCACCACCGCTCCTCCAGCCGCACCCACCTACGCAGCACAGCTGCCCGTAGAGGTAGCCCCTGCGCGCCTGCTCGCAGCCCCCATCCAGCCAGCACGGCCGTTCCAGCACCACCTCCTTCTGCGCGGCGAAAGCGACGCCCGCCCCCCGTGTGCCGGGCGCAGCCATGAGCCCGGGCGCCCTGCGGACAGCAAACAGGACGGTGCGTCGGCTCCCCGGCCCACGCGCGAGGCCGCCGGCTCCGCACGCCACACCCTCCCCCGCCGGGCCGGACGCTGAGAACCTGCCCCCGGCGGCCGCCCCGCCCCACGGGGACCTGGAAGCCGCGCCCCCGCTTGGAGGGAGAGGACCAGGCTGGTCCTGGGGGTAGCGGGGGAGGCTGCGGCCCCAGGACAGAGGCTGGGAACTGCCCGAGCCTGGCGTTCCCGGGACGAGCTCCGGCTCCCGCAGGATTCGCGGGAAAGGCCGGGTGTGCGGAGCAGGGGGCTGAGAACTGAGCAGAAGCATCGAAAAGGGGCGCCGAGGACAGCAGGACCAGGGAGCGGCCGAAGGGGTACCCCGTGCCCACGTGGGCACAGGAGACAAAAGCTGAGGGAGGGAGGGCCAAACCGAGGCGGGGAGCGCTGACCTGAGCATTTTATTGAACCGTTTTGTTGAACCCCGCAGCTGAGTCACCAGGCCCTCCCCAGCCCCCAAAGCCACGCCTAGGAGCCCCATCCGGACTCAGACCTTGGCCAGGCTCCCGCAGAGTAGGCCCACCGGGGTGGCCCTGGCCACCCTCACCCAGGGCAAGCCTCCCCGCCTCAGGCTATCGCCCGGGCCGCCCTGCAGGTCCCCAGTGGGGCCGTCCCTCCGGCCGGAACCCCAGTCCCCTGCTCATTCACTGGAGTGGAGGCAGGCTCCACCCACTCCTGGGCCAGGCGCCACTGCCGAGGGCTATAGCCTCGAGCGGGTGACCTGGAGCCGGGGGAGGGCAGCGTAAGTCCGGCCGCAGGTCCCGAGGCGTTACTGGGCCCTGGTCAAGGGCGCTCAGGCACCTGTCCAGCTCCCGCAGCCCCACCTCCTGCGGCGGCCCCACCTCAGTCCCCGGGACGCCTGCACCTGCCAGCTGCGGTTTCTGTGTTGAGAGTCACCTGTGCTCGCTCCATACGGGCTGCTAGGGAGGGGCCTAGGAAAGCCCCTGCCCCTTGCCGCCCCCTCCCCAGCTGCCTAGACCTCCCCCAGCCCTCCCTTTATGCCCTGCCCAGCAGCAGGCTCCAGGCTGATGAAGGCAGAGTCCCGGCCCTGCCCAGACAAGCAGGCGGGGTCTTCAGCGCAGGGTGCGGAGCCTGGGGTCCACACCTTGTCTGGCCAAGTGCCCGCGCGAGCCTCCAGGACAGGAAGGGGCGGGCATAGGGAAATTCAGGGGCGGGAGAGAGGCGGCCCCTCGAGCGCCCCGCCCTCAGCCCCCTGGCCGGCTGGCGGCAAGAAACAGCAGCCCCGGGGGTGGCCACCATCGGCCTTACCTTGCTCATCCTGCACCCGCGGGCGCCCCCGGCGCCAGTGCCACACGGCGGCCAGGGTGACGACGTGGCCCACGACCACGAGGGAAGGAAACAGGCTGCCCAAGGGCTCCATGGCTCTGGAGGCGCCGGCCTGCGTGCTCGGCAGGCGCAGCCGCCCTTCGGAAGGGCTACTCCAAGCCGGGCAGCCCCCCTTCCTTCCCCCGAGGAAGTGGAGGACGGCTAGGGGTGCCCGGGACCGGGGACCGCCCCCTGCGGGACCGCCCGACCACTGTCGGCCGCCGCCGCCGCACCAACTGCGCTCCCGCCCGCGCCTCCCTCCCGCTCTGGCCACTCGCGCTCCCCACCCGCCCCACCTCCCACGGCGGCGCCGCTCAGCGGGCCCTGCGCCGCTCGCACGCTCAAGGTTAGCGGAGCCTTAACCCCTGCTCACCCGCGGCCACACCCGCCAGGAGGAGGGGCCTGCGGGGACGCCTGGCTGAGCGCAGCCCCCTCATCCCCTAGCCCAGCCCGGGCCCTCGCGGCCTCACACGGGCCTCCCCCGCCCCCACAGGGGGTGACCGTGGCGCCCAGCACCCCATTCTGCCTCCAAGGGTGCCCCTGGGGACAGCTGCCAGCGCCCCGGTCCTTGCTGGCCTCCAGGCTCGCAGCGGACTCAACCGTTGTCAAAGACAGGGCGACCCGACGCCCCCCCGCCCCGCCGCAGACAGCAGACAGGGAGGGGGTGGGCCCCGCAGCGCCCGCTGGGCTCTCAGAGGCAGCCCCACCTACCCGGCACGATCTTCATTGGGGACAGCGCGGGGCCCACGGGTCCGACAGCGAGTAGGTTTGGGTGTCGGGAGGGTCACAGGCCCCTCGGAGGCGGCAGCGAACGCAGAGGTGCGTGGAGGAGGGCACAGCGCTGCTGCTGTCAGCAGAGCTGTGTCCGTGGGGGAGGGGGGTGGGCAGGGGGCCCGCGGATATAAATATCCCAGGAGGGCAGGCCAGGCCCGTCATCTGTCCTGACTTAGAACATGACGTTCAGAGCCAGGGCACCAGCGCCAGGCCAGCTCCCACGGTGAGTCCAACAGGGGAAGCCTTGGGTGTCGGGGCCCACCTGGGAGCAGGGTGGCCCTTGAGCCTGGGGGCTCCTGTCCTTGTTGAAAGGCGTGCAGCTCCCACCCTGCCCACCCCTCGGGCATGGACAGCAGTGGGGGAGCACTGGGAAAGGCCACCCTGGCAAGCACCACCACCCCCTCCCCTGGCAGGTCACCAAACAACACCTGGCCCAGACGGACGGGCAGGACGGCCTCCCAAGGTCAGGTCTCAGGCCAGATCGGGCCGGGCCTCCCCAGCAACCCAGGACGCTCAGGTGCCGGCCCCAGGCCCACACAGACCCTGGAAGCCCGGGGTCTCAGACATCCCAGGGCCAAGGTGTGCTCAGGAAACAGCAGGTGGAGGTCGAGGTCCTGCCCCCTCCTCCCTGTCAAGTCTGACCCTCTGAGAACCCCATGGAGGAAACCCGCAGGGGCCATTCTAGTCTGACCCTCTGAGAACTCCAAGGAGTAAGCCCCACGCGTCACTGCACCACACAGTTGAGGAAACTGAGGCACAGAACCAGCGAGGAACACCCCAGCCACGCGAGGCCGCGACCTCAGCCCTGGTCGACTGCCTGGAACATGTGGGCAGCCGGCAGCAGAGCACAGCAAACCACACTTGGCCTCTGGCTGCCAGGGAAGGGATGCCCCGGCCCACGTGGGGAGGCCAGGGGCAACGGGGAGGGGGTGGAGGGCCAGGCCCACCCAAGCCTCCTGCCCATCAACCCCAAGCTTCAGAAACTCAATTCTGAAGGAAACCGGCCTGCAGGGGCCAGCTGTGAAGGCCAGGGCTGGGCTCCTCCTCAGAGGACTCCGTGCTCCAACACCAGGGGAAACCGGCTCCTGGAGTCATGGAAGTCTGGGGCAAGGCCTGGCACCCCGAGACACGTCCATCCCGCCCCAGACACACCATAGGCGGCATCTCTAGACAGAGCCATGCTCATCTGGAATCCACAGTCCTGCCCCTGCAGGGCCCCGGCCACAGGCTGGTGGGGAGAGCAGAGCCCCAGCTGGAGGCCTGGACCCCTCCTGAAGACCTGCACCCTGGCCCAACCCTACCCTACCTTGGCCCAGCTGAATCAGCTCCTCCATGCTGTACCTGTCCATAGCTGCCGACCATGAGCCTGGCTGCTCTGGAGCAGCAGAGAGGAGAGGAAGGGAAGGCAGGAAGGAGGGAAAGGGTGGGAAGCAAAGGGAGGGCTCGCCAGAGCCCTGGCCTCCCCACCCAGTTCTGGGAGCCTGGCTCCTCCTCATGGCCACCCCTTAGTCAGAGAGCCGGGCAGAGTGAAGCCCAGTGGACCGACGAGTCGGACCAGCCCGCCTGCAATCCCTGAGCCCTCAGGTGTGACTGGAGGGCCCTCCTCTGCCTGTCGGCCCAGCCCACCCACCCGGCAGCCTCCCCACCCGGCAGCCTCCCCACCCAGCACCGGCCCCAGCAGCCTGCACCACCCCAGCCCCTCCTAGACCCCTCCTCTGCCTCAGCCTCCAGGCCTTCAGCCTTGACAAAGGGACATATCTTAGCTGAGTACCAACCTCTGCACTTTTTCCGTGCTACTGGACTGCCCAGCCACCGCGAGACCCGGTAAAAGACAAACCTAATCGTACGGTAACCTGCTTAGAAAACCCGCCAGAGTTCTACGGGTCTCCCCGCAGATAACCAGACACAAAACTGGAGACTAATGGAGGGCTGGCAGGGGCGCCACGTGCCGTGAAAGGGAGCGGCAGGGCTCTGCGCCTGCGGACAAGCCCGTGGGACAGTCAGGTGCACGGCATGGCCAGGAGCAGCCAGCCTTGCAGGGCACCTGCACCCACAGCATAGAGGCTGCTGGAGCACAGGGGTGAGCGTGTTCGGACGGCACTTCTTTTCTACTGAAGTTCTAGTTCTTTCTGAATTTTGAGCCAGGCTCATTGAGAAATGAAATTCATGTATGAAACCCACTCCCCCAGGTCCATCTCTCCAGTAACCCCAGAGGACCCGTCGGACCTCCTGGCAGCTCTCTGAGCGCTGTCCTCCTCGGTCAGGACTCAGCTCAGGGCGTCTCTCACAGGGGCCCTCCAAGACCACTCGCTCTTCACCCAGCCCATCCATCCCACATGCTGGGGGCCTCCAGCCAGGGACTCAGCCTGGAACTGACTGGTAAGTGGCGGAACAAGCAAGTGGACACCTTCCCACACGGATGAGCAGACCACCAGGGCACGGGGGAAGGGGTCCGCAGCTCCCTGGCCAGGGCTGGCCGGGCAGAGGCGGTCCACCTGAGCAAGGCCGCTGTGACGAGTGTGGCAGGCTGGGCCCACGTGCTGACCTGCCCTTCTGCAGATGGACCAGAGGAGCGATGCTGTGAGCAAGTGAGGGGTCTGTGTGGCACATCGCTGGATAACTTTTAAAGTATTTATTTCTTCATTTAATTTGGCTGTGCCAGGTTTCCATTGGGGCCTGTCAGACCTAGTTTCCTGACTAGGGACTGAATGCAGCCTCTGCCTTGGGAGCGCAGAGTCACAGCCACTGGACCGCCAGGGAAGCCCCACTTGATAATGTTTAAAACTCTGAGAAGTCGACAGTTCCCAATGTCATCAGAAGCTTCCTAGCCAAGCCACCAGGACCCCTGCAGACCTGGCCAAAGCCCTGTGCCCCACCCAGCATCCGAGGTGCCCTGGGCGTCCTCTTGTGCCCAGGGTGGTGCTCAGATCCCGCTCAGCCTGCAGGACCTCGGGGAAGGGGGAGCCCACGCCCTCCGGCCCTGACTCAGCCTGGAGCTGGAACTCATTTCCTGTTGGAAACTCTGAGCTGCCACCGGCGGCAGCGGCTGCGGCCGGGAAGGGAAGACTGAGTCACCCCTCAGGGCTGGGGGCGCCCCCCCCTGCTCGCTGAGCCACACCCAGTCCCCCCTCCTGGCCCACAGCCAACTGCTCGCCCAGCCGCTCAGCCCAGCACCAGCCCAGCCAGGCCACAGACAAGGAAGGAAGGAGATAAAAGGAAGGGGTCCATGCTCCCCACACCCACGACCCAGGAAGGGGGAGGGTCTGCTCTGCCAACCAGAATGGGGCAGAGGCCCCATCAAGGCAACAGTCAGGGAGGAGGCCGCGCAGAGACCGTCCATCAGGTGCTGTCAGAGCTGACCACCGCCCAGCCCAGTACTACTGTCTCTGGTGGGGGACACGGTCACCTTACTGACAGGCGCGGGAGAGGCCACGTGGTGAGCCCCGCCACCCACAACCTCCCAAACTCTCCGAGATGGGCTCCCACGCCTGGGCCCTAGTTAGTGGGTCCAGGCCCAATCCGGGCCTGAGCCTGGGTCCCCTGACCCCCCACTCATCCACCTGGCAAAACTCCTGCCCACCGTGCTAGCCTCACCCCAGGCCCCCACCCACCCGCAGAGACCACATTCCTCCCCAGCTGGAGAGACATGGAGTCCACCCTATGCTGGGGATCCGCTACCCCCACTCAACACGGAGGCCGGTGAGCTCAGAAGCACAGGTGTGAGCCTGAGCTGCCCGAGACCCTCTGCCCACCTGGGTGGTGCAGCACAGGTCCTTAGGGACAGGGGGCTGCCACAGTGCGGGGCACAGTGCGAGGTGCCAGCCCCTGGGACCCAGGTCTCCCCGGGATGGATCCGCCTAGACCCCAGGCAGAGTCTTGCACTGCCACGGCCACGAGTCTGCTCTTCCTGTCCCGGCCCAGGGCTGCCTGCTAGGCTGTCACCCACCCCAGGCTGACCAAGCACCCAGCCACCATATCACATCTGTGCCACACAACCGGGGGGCGGATGTCACCCCCGCTGGACAAACCCACGGCTCAGAAAGACCAGGCAGTCATTCCCACTTGGAGAGCGGCTGTACCCTGTCCCATCCCAGCACCCCCTCTGCACGCCCCCACCCCCTGCAGAGAGAGCCTGGAGCAGACAAATCCCTGGGGCAGGGAGGGGGCAGGCAGGGCACAAGACAAGGGTGATGCTGGCGAGAGGGCCCAGGATGCCAGCCAGGGCTGTGCCGACAGCTGGTCCTGCCAGTCCGAGAACCGTGAGCCCCACCCCCAGCCCCAGAGTGTGCCTGGCTATGGGTGGCAGTAACCCATGGGCTCCTCCTTGGCCTACCCACCCCAAGATCCTCAAGCCAGGAGGAGGAGCCCTGGATCCACTGGCAAGAGTGCCTAGGCGGAGAGAGCGCCGCCTGCTGGCAGGAGCAGAGCTTTTGCACACCTGCTGCCCACCCCGTCCACCAGGCCCAGGCCCCGCAGCCCCACCCACCAGGCCCAGGCCCCCACACCCCCGCCCTCCAGCTGGGGCCAGGGTGCAGCTACCTGTGGGTAAGGCAGGCTCCAGCCCCTGCCTCGCCAGGGTCCCTGGGGTGGTGGCAGGCACCACAGGGGGCTCCAGTGCCCCCTCCTCAGGCTCCTTCCGGCGGTAGACCCACCGCTCCTCTCGGGCAGTGTCCTCGGTGGGCAGCGGCCCCCGCTTGGACGGGCAGCCCAGGGGACCCTGTACGGCCTGCACATGGGGGGTGCGGCGTGCGGGCATCACCATGGCCACGGGGCGGCGCACACGCTGCAGA
This sequence comes from Ovis canadensis, assembly GCF_042477335.2. Lineage (NCBI taxonomy): Eukaryota > Metazoa > Chordata > Mammalia > Artiodactyla > Bovidae > Ovis > Ovis canadensis. The sequence goes on along the minus strand of NC_091253.1, from coordinate 23,940,584 downwards.
GAGGCAGGCACGATCTCCGGGGGCAGGTGCAGGTACTGGCGCAGGTGGGCAATGCCCTCGTTGGTCAGGTACCAGTAAAAGTGGCGCCAGGCGAAGGTCTCCCGCACCAGGCCCCGCGCCCGCAGGGAGGCCATGGCGCGCATGACCTGCAAGTTGGTGACGCCGGGCACGTGAGGGTGCAGGCTGCGGGGCCGCCGGTCCTTCTTGGCCACCATCACGCCCTCTCGGAAAAGCACCTCATAAATGGCCCGCAGCTGGTCCAGCGGCATGAACATGCCGGCCACCATGGCTGCGGGTGTCGGTGAGCCGAGGGCACGGGCGGGGCCCAGAGAAGAGGCCAGGAGACGCCCTGAACACAGCGAGGAGATGGGCCCCGGGGCAGGCAGGCTGCGGCGGAGCGCTCAGTTCGAGGGCGCGGGCTCCCGGCTAGCAGCTCGCGGCGCCAGGCTCCCTGGCTCCGTGCGATTCCTGCCGGCACTGCGGCCTGCCCACCGCCTGCGCGAGCCTCCCGCCCGCCCGCCCTTCAGGACGCCCAGGCCGGCCCCCTCTGACTCAGCAGCAAGGGCGGCCCCTCCCACCCTCGACCAACAGGGGCCCTCACAGGGTGGGGGGGAACCTTGCAGAGGGGCCACCCCCGAAGCAGGCCCCCTCCCGCAGAGCCGGCCCACGGCTCCACGTCAGTAATTACATCAGTTTCTAAACACTTCCTTCAAGGTTCTAAGACTCGGGGGAGGGCGGGCCGGCGGGAGCAGCCACGGACCCAGAGTCCAAAGGGTGGCAGAGGGAAGCGGAAGGAGAGAGGGCAGGAGGGTCCTCAGGCCGCGGTGTGGTCTCAGGGCCTCAGGAGTCACAAGGATCTGAACAGGGTGCTGCCCGTCCCGGCAGGGGGCGCTCCAGGTCTAAGGGAGGAGGGCTGAAGTCTTGGGGGGCAGAGAGGAGGTGCTGAGGGGTCCAGGGTCTGAGAAGGGAGGAGGAGAACTGGGGTCTTGGGGTTAGGGGTCTAGGGGGCACAGCAGGGGCAGCTGCTACAGCACACTGACAGGCAGGCTGCAGGCACCACTGGCTGCTGTCCATCAGGCAGGCTAAGGGACAGAGCCCTTACCGCCAAATGTCAGACCCAGACACTGGCGGCCCTTTTTAACACTTGCCATGCCGGGCCAGATCAAGGGTGGGCCAGGAGCATGGAGTCAGCTCCGAGTCCAGAGGAATCGGAGCAGGGAATGGGGCGGGAGGGGGGAAGGGGGCGGGGGGGGCGGTGTTCAGAGTGGGGCCTCCACCCCCCACTGCCCCAGGCCAGCTGTCAGAGGCCAGAAGCTCTCAGCTGCTACAGGGAATCAAAGTCACCAAGTCCGCCCGCTCCAAGCCCCTCTCACCCCCCAGAGCCTCCTGTGAGCCAGCTGGACAGATGCATGGGAGCCCAGCTACACGAGGGTCTGGGCGTCCCAGTGATGGGGGGCCAGCAGCTGGGAGGGGACCGTATGCTTCACGTGAGGACCCTGGATCCTGGCCTGGCCACACCCAGCAGTCCCCCCCAGGCCTCGCTGCTGAGCCTCCAACCGCAGACACGCCTCGCCTCCCCATCCCACCCGATACCCCAACTCTCCCACCTGGGGCTGCCCGCTCCACCAAGCAGACACACCCATTCCCACCAAGCAAGGCCAACCCGGGAACTGATTAGAAATCGGACGGAGGTGGGGGGATCCTGAGGTGGGAGGCTCCGGCGAGCAGGCGGCAAACAGGCGGCGGGTGGGGGCGGGGTTCTGAGGCCGTTGCCATGGCACTGCAGAACCGCTCCCAACACACACACACACACGCGCCCGGAGTTGTGGCAGAGGAAACTGCAGGCACAGCCAACTGTGCCCACAGCCCTTCCCGCCGGCTCTCTGCGGCTCTCCCTCCGCCGGCGGGCAGGGGCCCAGCGCAGCCGGATTCCGGCTCAGGGAGGGCGGGGCGCCGGCTGGGAGGACGCGGGGTGGGCAGCTGCCGTGCCCTCTCTGCCGAGCGGCGCCCGCGCGCCCCGAGGGCCACCAGGACTTTGCGGAACCGACACGAGCTGTGGGTGCAGGCCAGCACTCAGGCTAGCGGCCCGGCCTGGCCCTGCGCTGGAGGAAGGCCATTCCTGGCCTGTCCCTCAGCCCTCCCTGAGGCCACCGGCGCTCCCCCTGCCCACCCCATAGCCCCACGCTGACTTCCTCTCCCTCCCAGCGACCCCGACACCCAACGCACATTTTCTTAGTTTGATTCTCCGATCTAACCCCCTCAACCCCCAAGTACCCCACCAAACCAACCCCAAAGCATCCCACCTCCCAAAATGATTTCCAGCCGCACCCAAGGTCCCCAAACCAAGGTCTCTCCTCCCACACAGCCCAGCTCTGGCCTCAGCCCCGTCACCCCCACCCTTGCTCAAGAAAGGGGGCGGGGCGCGAAGGGGCGTCCCCCTCCCGCCCACCAGCCCGGCCTCGAGGGCTGAGGGGAGGAGCACAGAGGGACCTAGGGCAGGATGTTCCCGGCCTGGCCCGCGCGGCCGGCTGCGGCACACCTCCCTCGGCCCTAGTCCCAGCGCACCCCCCGCGCCCCCGAGGTCCCAGGGCTGGGAGAACGGCCCTTTCTGCCCATCCCCCACACTGCGGGAACCGCAGCCGCTGATTCAGCAAAGGGAGGGCCCAGGCGGGCAGACAGGGCGGCCCCCTCCACCCCACTCCAGGCCCCTCCGGGTCTCCAGGGCAACCAGTCGGTGCCCTTTGGCAGCCCCCAGCACCCCCCATCCCAGAACAAAGAACCGCAGTGTGCACTTGCCCGGGGCCAGCCCGCCTGGCGCCTCCCCCCAGTGATCCCCTAGGCCTGGCCGGGTCCCCTCGGACGCTGGGGGCAGGCCGACGAGCTGGGCGGGGACACAACAGAGTGCTGGAGGAGAAAGCGCCGACCCGACCGCCAGCAGAAGCCAGTTCCCGCCTCCGCCCCGCCCCCGCCGCCGCCGCAGCCGCCCCGCCCCCCGACACACTGCAGGGCTGCGGGGCTGCGGGGCCGTGGGGCTACGGGGCTGTGGCTGGAGCCCTCCCAGCCAGCCTCGGGAGGACCTCGCACCAGCTGCAGACCCGGTGGGTCATGGGCCGGGCCTCCTGGGGCTCCAGCTCCCCACTCCCAAAGCTGCCCCCAGAGCTGCAGACTCCGACCGCTGCTCTGTGGGGACTGCATCCAGGCAGAGGTCACAGCTTGGTCCACAAACCCCATGCCCTGTCTCGGCCCCCCGCCTTGGCCCGCACCTTTGAGGGAGCTGATCTCTTGCTGGATGGCTCGCGAGGGGTCCATGTCTCCGCTGGGGCTGAGGGCGGCGCGGCCGCCGCCACGCAGAGTCCAGCCCCGCACTGCACTGCCCAGGCCAGAGCCGCAGCCTGGGGGAGGAGCCGGGAGGTGCGGGGCGGGGCTTTCCAGCCGGGGCGGAGCCTCGGCTAATCAATGCGCAGGGCCTGGCCGCCGGCACTTGCTCGCATGAAAGCAGCCCTCACCCCTCCAGCCTCCAGCTCTCAGATCGCCTGACCCCGCTGACCCCAGCCAGACTGCCAGGCCAGCAAGCTAGATCCAGGCGCGCCTGGCAGGCCCAGCCCCCACAAACATTCCCGACCCTCACCGCTGGCCACCCTCAGAGTGCCCTCCTAGTCTCCCCTGCACGTGGCTTTCCTGACCTCGAAATCATGGCCACTCACTCCTTGCTGGAGAGGCCCAACAGTCCGGACCTCCTGGCCATCTCCCCAGCAAGCGCCCCACATGAGGCCCAAAGGTGGGTCCCACTGGGCAGAACAGGCCCTTCATCACGGCTCACTTCCCCACCTGCCATGCTCTCCCCATTCTCCCTCAGCTGGGGGCCCTCCTCCACCCACATGCTCCTCTGGATCACCTCAGCCCGTTGGGTGACATGACCCCCCAAGTGGCAGCCAGCTCCCACCTCCCCACTGTGAGGTCCCCACCGGGCTTGTCTCAGGGTGTTCCTGTCTCTCAGGGTTCCTCCTCCCTCCCTGGAGGCACCACCACCCACCACCCAGCAGCTCCGGCCAGCACCCTGGGGTCATCCTGAGGTGGGTCAGCCCTGTGGGTCCTGGTGGCTCCACCGTCTGGTCTGTCCATCTGCCACCAACTGTCTGGGTCCCAGCACATCTCGCGGGGTCCCCACCACCAGCCCTACTGCTGACAGGATCAGCCTCCTCGACACCGAGCGTCTTTGCCGGCGCCCTGGGGAGAATGCCCTCGCACGCACTGCCCAGTGGGATGAGCTCGGCCTCATTCATGGTGCCGCAGGCACACCGCTTCAAGGTCAGCCCCAGGAAGCGCCTCCCACTCCACCCTGGTCCTCTGTGTGGGGCTGTGGGGCACAGGCACCCCGGTCTCCCACAGGCCTACACCCCAGTCTTCCCTCCGTCCTTACCCAAAGCTCCTCCCTGGGGGCCCACACCCTCCCCAGGCGGGCTGCCACCTTCAGGCATCCACCCTTCCTTCTACAGGCCCACTGCCTGTTGGGTCTGGACTGGGGGGCACATGATGACACCACAGGGGCAAAGCCAGCAGCACCCACAGGCACAGGCTGATGAGCAAAGAAGCAGCTCACACCCCTGTGGTCCTTGGGACCTGAGCTGAGCTCCTCCACCACAGCCAGGCCCCCTCCTTCCCAGCCCTTCTGTCTGGGACAAAGTGCCCCCCGAGTCTCCTGAGACCCTGGCAGGTGTGGCCCTGGGCCAGAGGCAAGGAGGACCCCACCCCCACACACCCCGCCTGCCAGCCAGACCACCGCTGCTCCCAAGGCCCTCCCTGCCCTCAAGTCCCTGTTCCCCACCAGCGCTCCCCAGCTTCACACTGCACCCACCCGGGGACAGCCTGCCCTGCAGCAGCTCACTAGTGATTGGTTGGCAGGTGATAGCCACAGACGGCTTCTACTATGTAGGGTTCCCCTGTAATCACACAGAGCACTCTAGTAACAGGTTCACCTCAGTAATAGATTAAAGGAGAAAACCTATGTATCAATCTCAAAATTGCTGACAATTCATGAAAACTGACTGAGATTTCTGATTTTTACAAAGTGGCCCAATAAATTGGGAAAGGAGGTCCAGGGGTCCCTCAGGGTCCGAGGGGAACTGGTGCCAGAACTCCAGCCAACACTCAAATTCTTGGATGCTCAAGTCCCTTATAAAAACTGAAGTAGTGTTTACATATAGGCTAATACAGAGCAAGTGCTACATGAATAGTGTCAGTCGCTTCAGTCATGTTCAACTCCTTGTAACCCCACGGACTAGCCTGCCAAGCTCCTCTGTCCATGGGATTTCCCAAGCAAGAATACTGGAGTGGGTTGCCATTTCCTCCTCCAGGGGATCTTCCCGAGCCAGGGACCAAACCTTGGTCTCCTGCACTCATGCGGATTCTTTACTGTCTGAGCCAGAGCCACTGGGAGCACATAGATAACTGTGACTACAATGTAAATCCTATGTAAAGACCATCCACAGCAAATTCAAGTTTTACTTTTTGAACCTTAAATTACTAAAGTGCCCAGTGGCTGAACCATGGATGGGGAAGGCCAGCTGTTAACAGGAGACCAGACTTCCATCTGAGTCTGACGGTGACACTGCCCCAGAGGCCTCCCCTGTGGGAAGTACCGGAAGCAGGAGCAGCTGGGCGATAGAACTCGGCACGGTGGCTGGGATGTCCCCAAAGCCACACGGCCAGAGGCCAGAGCGAGCCTCCAGGCTCAGCTGCTGGCGAGGTGGATCCAGGCCTATGAGGAAAGGAAACCGTATACACGCCACTCTGACCACAGAGTGATGACAAGTGTCCTTTGCCTCCTCAGCACCTAAACCAGCACCGTCGACCACCCGTCAGAACCAACAAGGCGCCCACTAGGACAGCCAGCTTGCAACATCCTTCGAAAGACTGGAGAGATTTCTTATAGGCTAACAATGGAGAGTTAGCAAAAGAGGGTGGGAGAAACCCTGCATTCGCAGTGCACGATATAAACTTCTCTGGCACGGACTGATAAAAATCTGTCAGGACTTAAATGGATAAAGTTCCAAAAGCACAAAGAAAGACCCAGATCCACAGCAGATTCACATTCCCAGTGCAGGGGTCTGACCCCGCAGGACACTGCGCCTGAGCTAGAGCTGCGCTCCTGACAGGCACGCCGGCCCCGCACGCCAACTCTGTTAATAATTGCCTCGTTTACCTGCTCACGTGACTGCATATCAGATCGGCGTGGTGCTGCTGTTTGTCTGCAGCCCTGACTCGGGGTGCAAGGTAGGCAGGGGGGTAGTGAGCCCTCTCAGGCACTGCAGAACCTGGCAGACAACCTTTTGTGTGTTGTTAGTCGCTCAGTCGTGTCTGACTCTGCGACTCCTTGGACTGTAGCCCGCCAGGCTCCTCTCTCCATGGAATTTTCCAGGCAAGAATACTGGAGGGGGTTACTATTTCCTACTCCAGAGCAGACACCTTAGGACCTTGTAAAAATATTGTGTTTGAATAGGAATTATTCCCCAGACACAGGGAAAAGTGCCCCCATCTTGTCCCCTCCCTGCCCTGCACACAGTATGCGACTCACAGTCAGGACTGGCTTCCTCTTCAAATCTCTGAAATTTCTTTATGGGGAAAAGTCAAGTAAATACAAACACGATTCTTGGTTTTCCCCCTTTCAACACAAAAAGTGACCCTTTGCCTGCACTGTCAGGAGGTCCCCCGCTGCAGGTCTACACCCACCCTCCCTCAGGTGCTGCCCTCATCCTCTGCTGTTTCACGCACTGCGGTTTTTAGGCCTGATAGACATTTTCACTGGCCTGGTTCCCACCATTTCACTAATACAATCCAGAAACCGGGGTTCTGGAATTTTGCCAATCTGATAGGTGAAAAAACAAAAAACAAAAAACGGCACCGTGGTGCAGCTGGAGCTTAAATCTTGCTGGTTTGACCCAGAAATTCCATTTCTAACAATAGCCATAGACACACATGATCCAGCAACACAGCTCTGCTATGCAGCAGTTTCCAGCAGCAAAAAAGCTGAACTAGACCAAACCTACTGTTCCATGGGAGGAGATCAGTTTCAATAGGATGCAGTCCTGAGCGGGAAGCTGCCCAAGGACACAACAGTGAGGCGGTGCTGAGACCAGCAGGTGGTATGTGTGCCTGAGCCCAGGCACGCTCCTCCGCTGACCGCTGACATGCCACAGCGGTGCAGGACCCACTCCCCTTGCCCGAGACACGCCTCGTGTGCGTTCTGTCCCTTAGTACACCTGCCACACAAAAACATAAATAGCACAAAATAAAGAGGATATGATTACCATGCAAATCACGAACTCATGTCATAGAAGGATCATATTTGTTGTAACATTAAATAAAAAGAAGTTACACGTGTCTAAAACACTAGGTTGGTGCAACAGTAATTGCACTTTTTGCACTGTTGACATTTGCTGTTTGATATTGGAATACCTTCTTAAATAAATGTGACTATGCTATACATCGTGTTAATGCGCATTTCTCCCTTTTTGTTTTTCTGCTAGTAACATATTACTTGCTGTTTATCTGTATTTTAGACTATGGAAATGAAGTTAGACAAAAAGCAAATTGGAGCAATTTTCTTATTTGCGTTAAAAATGGGTTGTAAAGCAGAGGAGACCACATCAACAACCCATTCGGCCCAGGAACTGCTAACCGACATACAGTGGTTAGCAGTGGTGGTTCAAGAAGTTTTGCAAAGGAGATGAGAGCCTTGAAGATGAGGAGCGTAGTGGCCAGCCATCGGAGGTTGACAACGACAACGACCAACTGAGAGCCAGATCATCAAAGCTGATCCTCTTACAACTACACGAGAAGTTGTCAAAGAACTTAATGTTCACCATTCTAAGGTCGTTCAGCATTTGAAGCAAATTGGAAAGGTGAAAAAACTGAATGAGTGGGTGTCTCTTGAGCTGACTTAACACGCGTGAGCTGATCGCAAATTTAAAAAGTCCTCATTTTGAAACATTATCTTCTCTTATTCTAGGCAACAACAACAAACTATTTCTTGATCAGATTGTAACGAGTGACAAATAGTGGATTTTATATGACAACTGGCAACAACCAGCTCAGTGGTTGGCCTAGGAAGATGCGCCAAAGCACTTTCCAAAGCCAAACTTGCACCAGAAAAAAGTCATGGTAGAGACTGGTGGTCTTCTACCCATGTGATCTACTACAGCTTTCTGAATCCCAGCAAAACCATTATATCTGAGAAGTATGCTCAGCAAATCGATGAGATGCCCTGAAAACTGCAACACCCACAGCCAGCACTGGTCAACAAAGAGGGCCCAAGCCTCCTCCATGACAAAACCCAACTGCACATCACACAACCAACCAAGCTTCAAAAGTTGAATGAATTGGGCTACAAAGTTTTGCCTCATCCTCTGTATTCACCTGACCTCTCACCAACCAACTACCACTTCTTCAAGCATCTTGACAACTTTTTGCAGGGAAAACGCTACCACAGCCAGAAGGAGGCAGAAAATGCTTTCCAAGAGTTCACTGAATCCCGAAGCATGGATTTTTACACTATAGAAATAAACTTATTTCTTGTTGGCAAAAATGTGTTGATTGTAATGGTTCCTATTTTGATTAATAAAGATGTGTTTGATCTTAGTTATAATGATTTAAAATTCAGAGTCCAAAACCGCAATTATGTTTGCACCTAAATACTTCACAATACTAGATTACAAAGTTATACATAAACTAAATTATACTATAAAATACTGTGCACGTTTTTCTTAAAAACAAGCATAAAACATAAAGCTGTGGAGGTTTTACGGAACACCAATCACCAACTGCAGGCAACCTGGAGGGAAGGCGCTGACCAGCAGCCCCAGATGGTGTGCTCATGTAGAGACCCCCAGTGCCCGTGACTGTGACCTGAAGTGGAAATTGGGTCTTTGCAGATGTGATTAAGTTCAGGATATCAGGACGAAATCACCCTGGCATATCTGGGTGGAACCTAAATCTAATGACAGTGCCCTTATAAGAGGCAGAAAAGAGATCCCCAGAGGACAGGCCTGTGAAGAAGGGGCAGAGGCTGCAAGGATGCTGCCACAGGGCACACCACAGCCACCAGACCCTGGAAGAGGCAGAGGCAGGCAGGGTCTTCCCTGGAGCCTCCAGAGAAGCCAGTGCCATGACAACACCTTGACTTTGGCCTTCTAGCCTCCAGAGGGGAGAGGAAGTTTCTGCTGTTCCGGCCCACCCGTTTGTGGTCATCTGTTATGGCAGACACAGGAAACTAATGAAGATATTTTTACCAGGAGAGACAAATGTCTAAAAGCGTGGCACTGGTTTTGGAACTGGGTAACAGAAGAGGCTTGAGAACTTGAGTATGGTAGAAAAAGCCTAGATTGCCTTGAGCACAAATCACCGGAAGCTGGAGGAAAGGTGATCCTTATTAAACACAGCAAAAAACTTGGCTGAACTGAGTTCCAGTGTCAGGTGCAAAGTAGAACTTGCAAGAGATGAACTTGCATCTTTAGCTAAGAAGGTGTCCAAGCCAAGTGTGGGAGATGTGACCTGGCTTTTATCTGTTCCTTACAGGAAAGTTCAGGAGGAAAGACACCAATCGTGGAAGGAACTGTGAAACAGGAAGACAGCCTGTGCTGGTGACCCAGGAACTTCACGCCCACCCAGGTTCAGGAGAGGCGGCTGCAGGGAGTCTCGCTGTGAGGAGAGAGAGCCAACGACGTGACTGGACAGTCGTCCTCTGAAAAGAGCTGATGTCTGACTAGCAGATCCAAACATCTCAGCACAAGCTGGGCTCAGAGAGGGGCCTCCTGGGAAGGAGGAGCCTCCTCCCTGATGGCATGGGTCCCTGTGACATACACGGGAGACCCACACGGTCAAAAAGGGTGCTGTATCAGCAGAAACACTGCCAGCTTGGATGGAAGAGGATGAAGGAAAGATGCTGGAATTCAGGGGTTCTGCAGGCAGGAAATGGGGCAACAGAGCAGCTACTCAGCTTCAAACATATGCCACCCATCAAGGGAAAAATCATGACTTCCCTGGTGGTCCCGAGTCTAAGACTCCCAGCTCTCAATGCAGAGAATACAGGTTCGATCCCTGGTCAGGGAACTAGATCCCACATTCTGCAACTAAGCCAGAGCAGTCTAATAAATAAATAGAATTTTTTTTTTTAAGCAAAAGATGACTCCAAGGGCAGAGCCTTGGGCCCAGAGACAGAGGCCGGCAGAGAAGAAGGTACAGAGAGCAAAGCATCAAGCCCCAGATAGGTGTTCTCAGGCCTTCAGCCATATTGGAACTTGCCCTGCTGGGGACTGGTGACCCTTTTATCTTTTCTTCCTCCTTTTGGTAATGGAGCTGTCTACTCTATGCCTCTCCAACATTATATTTTGGAAGTATACAACTCGATTTCTAGCTCACAGGTCCACAAATTGAGATGGGTTTCACCCCAGTGTGGACCGTATGCAGAATCTTACCTATACCTGATATAGACAACTTAGATGAGACGTGGGGCTTTGGGTGAGATTTAGGTGAGATTTTGGACTGAGTGTTGTGGCTGTAAGACTCTTGGGGATGCTGGGAGAGGCAAATGTCTTTTGCACATAACAGACATGAATTTCAGAAGGCAGGTGGCAGTGCACTGAATGGTGGCTCCAAAAACAGACAGAAACCGTGAAAGGTACTTTTGGAAACAGGGTCTTTGCAGTTGTAACTTAGTTAAGATTCTTGCAATGAGATCATCCTAGACTATCAGGAAGACCTAAGTCCAGTCTTAAGTGTCCTTACAAGAGACAGAAGAGAAGATGCAAGGGAGGCCATGCTGAAGATGGAGGCGACATTGCAGGGATGCAGCCACTGGAAGATAGGGGGGCCAGAAAGTAACCTGCCCCAAAGCTTCTGGGGGCGCTCGGCCCTGCCGAACTGTGAGAGAAAACCTCTGTTGTTTTAAGCCACCCAGACTGTGGCGATTTGTTACGGCAGCGACAGGAACCCAAAGCAGGGGGTAGAACCCCCCAGCTACGCCTTCCCCACTCCACGGCCCCCAGCCCCCATGCTGCCCCCGGCCCACCTGACCACCAGCCTGCCCAAGATCTCCCAGCCTCTGGGGTCCTTCCAGGCCCTTCCTCCCTGCAGCACGGGCTCCGGATGCACCCCACCCCAGGATGCATATGGGTAGCAGATGCCCCCTCCTCCTTCCTGGCCCTAGGGCAGCAGGAACAGTCCCTGCCAAGCGCTGACCATCCAGCTGGGAAGACCCTTCCCCAGCTAATTCATGACCCAAGCTCCCCTGGAGGAGGGGAGAGGAAGAGACAAGGGGAGAAAGCCCTGTTGGGTCATCTACACCAGGGGCCAAATTAGAAATACAATCATTTTGTAAAATATTTCTTCATTTATTTGGCTGCATCAGGTCTCAGTGGCAGAGCTCAGGATCTTTGCTGTGGTGGATAGGCTTAGTTGCCCCATGGCATGTGGGGTCCTAGCTCCCCAACCAAGGATCGAACTCGAGTCCCCAGCATTAGAAGGCGGACTCTTAATCACTGGACCGAGCACCAAGGAAGTCCCAAAATACAATCACTTTTAATGATAGGCCCAAACAATTGCACTCATCTCACACACTAGTAAAGTAATGCTCAAAATTCTCCAAACCAGGCTTTAGCAATACGTGAACCGTGAACTTCCAGGTGTTCAAGTTGGTTTTAGAAAAGGCAGAGGAACCAGAGATCAAATTGACAACATCTATTGGATCATCAAAAAAGCAAGAGAGTTTCAGAAAAACATCTGTTTCTGCTTTATTGACTATGCCAAAGCCTTTGACTGTGTGGATCACACTAAACTGTGGAAAATTCTGAAGGAGATGGGAATACCAGACCACCTGACCTGCCTCTTGAGAAACCTGTATGCAGGTCAGGAAGCAACAGTTAGAACTGGACATGGAACAGACTGGTTCCAAATAGGAAAAGGAGTACGTCAAGGATGTATATTGTCACCCTGCTTATTTAACTTATATGCAGAGTACATCATGAGAAATGCTGGGCTGGAGGAAGTACAAGCTGGAATCAAGATTGCCAGGAGAAATATCAATAACCTCAGATATGCAGATGACACCATCTTTATGGCAGAAAGTGAAGAAGAACTAAAGAGCCTCTTGATGAAAGTCAAAGAGGAGAGTGAAAAAGTGCCTTAAAGCTCAACATTCAGAAAACGAAGATCATGGCATCTGGTCCCATCACTTCATGGGAAATAGAAGGGGAAACAGTGGAAACAGTGTCAGACTTTATTTTTCTGGGCTCCAAAATCACTGCAGATGGTGACTGCCAGCCATGAAATTAAAAGACATTTACTGCTTGGAAGGAAAGTTATGACCAACCTAGACAGCATATTAAAAAGCAGAGACATTATTTTGTCCACAAAGGTCCGTCTAGTCAAGGCTATGGTTTTTCCAGTGGTCATGTATGGATGTGAGAGTTGGACTATAAAGAAAGCTGAGCACCGAAGAATTGATGCTTTTGAGCTGTGGTGTTGGAGAAGACTCTTTTGAGAGTCCCTTGGACAGCAAGAGATCCAACCAGTCCATCCTAAAGCAGATCAGTCCTGGGTGTTCATTGGAAGGACTGATGTTGAAGCTGAAATTCCAATCCTTTGGCCACCTCATGCTAAGAGCTGACTCACTGGAAAAGACCCTGATGCTGGGAAAGACTGCATGCAGGAGGAGAAGGGGACGACAGAGGATGAGATGGCTGGATGGCATCACCAACTCGATGGACATGGGTTTGGGTGGACTCCAGCAGTTGGTGATGGACAGGGAGGCCTGGTATGCTGCGGTTCACGAGGTCGCAAAGATTCGGACACAACTAAGCGACTGAACTGAACTGAACTGTCCAAATGTAAAGGGACCAGATAAATAAGGTGAGGTACTTCCACATAATGGAATGCTTGGTACTGTATCCATTAAAAAGCATGAGGGTGCCAAGACCATTCAGTGGGGGAAGAAGAATCTTTTCAGTGAATGGTGCTGGGACAACTGGATATCCACAAACAAAAGAGTAAAGTTGGGGGACTTCCCTGGAGGTCCAGTGGTTGGGACTCAGCGCTCTCACTGCAGGGGCCCTGGCTTTGATCCCTGGTTTGGGAACAAAGAATCAGCAAACTGTGTGGCAAAAAAAAAAAAAAGGAATAAAGTTGGACCACTACCACATGCCATATTCAAAAAATCAAAATAGATAAAAGAACAAAATGTAAGAGCAAAAACTATAAAACTCTTGGAAGAAAACATACATATAAATCTTCGTAACTTTGAAATAGGCAACAGTTTCTTAGATATGACACCAAAAGCATAGCAACCAAGAAAAAAATAGATAAATTGGACTTGTTAAAATCTCTTGTGCTTCAAAGAATATCATCAAAAAAATAAAAGACAACCCATAGAATCAGAGAATATTTTTGCAAATCCTCTGATAAGGGACTTAGATCTAGAATACATGAAGAACACTAACAACTCAATAATAAAAAGAAAAAAAAAACAAGGTAAACACAGATAAAGTCTCTCAACAGACACTTCTCAAAAGAAGACACAGAAATAACCAATATGCAGAAGAAAAGATGCTCAACATCATCAGGAAATGCAAATCAAAATCAAGAGAAACCACTTCACACCCACTAGGATTGAATGGCTATAATCAAAAGTGAAGTCGCTCAGTCGTGTTCAACTCTTTGTGACCCATGGACTGTAGCCTACCAGGCTCCTCCACCCATGGAATTTTCCAGGAAAGAATACTGGAGTGGGTTGCCATTTCCATCTCCAGAGGATCTTCCCCACCCAGGGATCAAACCGGGGTCTCCCACATTGCAAGCAGACACTTTACCGTCTGAGCTACCCGGGGATCCCTAATAGCAGATAATAAGTGCTGGTGAGGATGTGGAGAGACTGGACACCTCACACGCTGCTCATGGGATCACAAAACCGTGCAGCTGCTTTGCAAAGCAATCTGGCAGTCCTTCAAACCGTTAAATATAGAATTAACACATGTTCCAGCAATTCCACTCCTTGGTATATACCCAAGAGAGATAAGCACATACATCCACACAAAAACCAGCAGACAAGTGTTCACAGCAGCATATTCACAATAGCCAAAGGTGGAAACAGCCCCCAGACCCATCACCCTAGAAAGAGGTAAACCAAACGTAGTCTATCCACACCACGGAATATCATACCGCCATAAAAAGGAATGAAGAACCACGCACTATGACATGGGAGAAATATTACACCACATGAAAGAAACCAGACACAAAGCTGGATGATTCCATTAATGTGAAATGTCCTACACAGGCAAATCCACAGAGACCTAAAGTAGATCAGTGTTTGCCAGGGGCTGGGGACTGTAAATGTTCTGAAATCAATGGTGCGAATGACTTCACAAGTCTATTAATTTGCTAAAATCACTGAATTCTCTCTCTGTTTTTCTCTCTCTCTCTCTCTCTCACTCACACACACACTATGGTCACCCCAGCCAGTGAGACTAGGGACCCAAAGTGAGACTTTCACTTTTTTTCTTTATATTCTCATAGTGCTTTTCTGTCTGTTTTTAGCTTTTGACCATAAACAGACCAAAAGCCCTCTCCAATGAGCCCCAAATAACTGCCAGACCCCAATCCTGCCCACTGAGTTCTGGCCACCAAAGATGACACCCCATGCGATCACCTGTTCACCCTGCAAGCGCCCTGAGTCCTGGCTGAGAGCCTGGGGCTGGTGCCAGGGACACAGGTAGCCGAGCCCAGGATGGGACAGGGTGGGACACGTGATGGGCCAGACAGGGAGGTGAGGGAACCCCACCAGCCAGGCACACGTCCTTCGAACTCAAGGACACTCCCCACACCATTGTCGCTGCCTCCTAGCGCCACCCTCTCTAAGCCGACGGTCTCCTGGGGGTGCCTCCAGCAGACCCCCTACCCCAGCCCTGCCTGGAGGACCTGCCCCCACAAACACCCCTGCCGACATTGCTCACCTCTGCTCTCCCCGCTCCATGTCCGTGCCCCCTCCAGGACCACGGCAGTAGCTTGGTAGGCACCCTCCAGCCCCCCTCCCCCCATCCACACTGAGGCTCCCCGAGACACAGCCTTGAACTCTCTACAGGCTGCCCAGACCCTCCTGGCTGGACCACCTACTCCCTGTCCTGGACTCTGTGTCCCATCTGCCTGGACAGGCCTCTGGACCCGCATGCAAAGGGCCGCCACGGGGCTTTGGGGGGCTCTTTCACCATATACCTTCCCCCCACAGCCTGGCCTGCATCATCTGAACTCCCCCTCCCTGCCCTCCCACAGAGACCACAGGCCTCTGCAGCCTCCCCCAGCCCCGCCTGGCTCTCCAGCCCTGTGGGGATCTGCCCTGGAGCCAGGGTCCGGCAGACAGGAAGTGGAGAAGGCCCTGGGAGGAGCAGGACGCTGCGGGGAGCGGGAGCGTGGGGGATTTCCAGGGGAGTGACACATCCAGTGTGGACTGTGAGGTCCAGTGTGGACAGGGAGGTGCCCCGGGGTCCAGGGAGGGCACGAAGGTCACTGCAGAGGCTGGATTCTGGAGGCAGATGGGAAGGTGCATCCAAGAGGGCAAACAGGGCAAGGGTGGGGGCAGGGCGAATGCCAGCGGGGATGAGGCAAGGTAGGCGGCACCAGGCCCTCCCCGGCCAGAGTGACCAGAAGCGGGTGTGCAGAGCTGGGCAGGAGTCCCTGAGGGCCGAGCATGTTAGTGCTCACTGCGCCCCCAGAGGGGAACCCCTGCTTCCTTCCTGTCTCTCCAGCCTTACCCCTCTTCTCCGCAGTGAGCAGCACTCCACGCCAGGGGCGGATGGGCCAGGACCTCAGGCTTCCATGGGTCCGAGGGGCTCACAGCCGTCAGGCCTGCAGCCCACAGCCCAGCCTCTTCTGCCTCCTTGAAACCATCCTCGGGCCTTGGCCGTGGCCCTGACCAGCCGGGGCCCAGCCCAGCCCCCTGCCCATTCCCATGGCTCAAGCCAGGAGCTGAGGGACTCAGGTCCCCCAGAAGCCTTCCCTACCCCAACCAGCAGCCCCCACACCTGCTCCCCCAGTTCGCTGCTCTCAGCCGCCCCAGGCCCATGCCGCAATCAGAGCTGAGCCACGGCACTGGCCACCTCAGGAAGGCACCCTGCACCCGCGTGCAGCAACCAGGCCAGCCAGAACAGGTACGGCCAAGGCAGCTCGAGGCCAGTCCTAGAAGCCCACAGGGTCCTGTCAGGCCTCACTCCTGAGAGATGGGCACCACCCCAGGGAGCAGCAGGCCAGGGCTTCTCAGGCCTGGACACTCCAGCCTGACCTCCTGACGGGCTCTGGAGCCACACGGGAAGGTGCTGGACAGAGCGCTGTTCGTTCTGTGCGGCGTCCCCACTTCCTTCAGAGCGGCCAATTCATGAACAGTTCCGTCCTGGGGCCTGCCAGGAGGGCTGCGGCCCAGGTGGGCGGCTGCCCCCTGCCCTGGACGTGTCCAGACAGACGCCCCTGGGCCAGGCTAGCCTGCCCAAGATGCACCTTCCCTCCCTGCAGGCTCAGGAGCTCACAGTCACAGCAGTGTCTCCAGCCCAAGCGACTGGTCACAGAAGCAAGCAGGTCGGCCACAGTGCTGGTGGGGGAAGCACTCAGCACATCTACCCGGCCAGGGCCTGGACAGCCATGAGTGGACGACCGCCCAGCAGAGATGAGCCTAGGGCCTGGTGAAACCTCCCCTGCCTGGGTGAGGTCAGTGGGTGGACAGTGGCTGCCCAGGGCTCCAGGCAAGGTCCCAGCAGGACCTCTCTCCCTGAACTGCCCTTGGGGTCAGAGCCAGCCTAACCAGCCGTGTGGGCTGGGACCTGCTCTGGCTGAGCGCTGCCCAGCGCCCCACCTCGACCCTTGCTGAGCCTCTGTGGGCCAGGGGCCAGGGCTGCGCCCATGCCTACTCAGAGCTCACGCCCCAGGCAGCTGGGCTGCGGGCAGCGGACAGCAGTGAGGCCTGGGCAGACCCAGGGGCCCCTGGCCGGTGGAGCAGGGGCAGAGGTCTGCCAAAGCCCCAGAGTGGACCCCTGTAGAGAGGAAGAGGGGGCTGACCCGACTTCCCCAGCCCACAGCTGCTCCCCAGCGGACAGTAAAGGGGCATCACAGGGTCCCTGCCAAGGCTGGGCAGCAGTCTAGGTGCTCACCAATTTGGGGAGGTGAGGAAAGACAGCAGCTATGCGACCCACTGCCAGACAGAGGCGGCCACTCGCGCTCCTGGAGGACGCGCCCAGCCGAGGGGTAGGGGACAGCTTAGACTGACCCACGTGTCTGCTGTGCACGGACGCCGGACACAGGACACTGGCCAGGGCGGCCCACTCCACCCGCCCGCGCCGCACCATGCCCTATTAAGGGCATGACCACCGGGCTCTGCCGAGCGCGCTGCCGGCGGCCGCGCCGGTCGAGTGAGGCTGAGGGGTGAGCCGGGGGTCTGGGCTCTGATCGGGACGACCCCCGCAGACGAGGTGTCAGAGGCCGGACTGCCGGGCCGGAGGACCTGTCAGGGCCGGCCAGTCGGCCGGCAGGCAGCCCGCAGGGTGGGCGGGGGCCGCGGCCGTACCTTTGTACTTCTCGCGCACCTCCTCGTAGGCCTGGATGAAGTCCTGCTCGTCGGGCGGCGGCAGGGCGGCCATGGCGGCGGCGGGCGCGGGACAAGCCAGGCGCTGCGGCGCAGAGCGGGCTTCCAGTCCCCGGCGGCCACTCGGCCCCTGCAGCCGCGCGCGCCGCTTAAAGGAGCCGCCCCCGCCCCGCCCCGCACCCAGGATGCCCCACGGGCGGGCGGGGCCCGGGGGAGCGGCGGCCGCGAGCCCCGGCGCCTCCCGGCGTCGGAGGCTCCTAGTCTCCGCCCCGCGCTCCTCCCGGCGGGGCGCAAACCCCCTTCCCGCCCCCGACCCGGTCGCCTGCCCAACGACGTCCCGAAATCTGCGTGCCTGGCCTGGCAGGGGCCCCCTTCCTCGCTGGCCGCCAGACCCAGCGAGCTCACCTGGCCGCCCCTGGCGCGCCCACCCGCTTCCGCGCCCGCCGCCGCTACCGAGAAGCTTTCCCTTGCAACCTGGGAGATCAAGTGTTTTCGGTATGAAATTCTTAAGCTAAAAAGAAAATTTAAAAATTACGAATAAAAGGACTGAAATCAGGAATGTACAGAAGAAAATATGATTTTTTTAAAAGACAATGTCCTTGCCACCCATCAGATTGGCAAGCCCCGTCTCCCAGGGCTGAGAAACGCCCTCCCCCGGAACGCCCCGGCAGCGTTCCTCCAGCTGCAAACGCTGCGCACCCCGTGTCCAGAAGCCCCTGGCTTCCAGGGCTCGCGGGACGGCACGGAGGGATGGGGTGGGGGCGCTGACAGCGCCGGGGTCCGGGCTGCGGTAGCACATTCAGGATTCACCTTCCCTCGAGTGAGAGGGCCTCGTTCCTTCGCATCCAGATGTGACATGTGAAAAAGACCGCGGTCCAGCCGCGCCCACAAGGCCCCGGGCAGCGGCACCCTCCAGCTCCCCACACCCCCACAAGCTGTCCCTGTGCTCCCACCCACAACGTCCCTCGCTGCAGCCTACACCGTCCCGCCCAGCACTGGGATTCCTGGCCTCTTCCCACCCACGTCGGCCTCCTGCAGGGGTGCTGCCCGCCGCGCCCCCCTCCACCCCCTCATCATCATTCTGTCCTGCCCACGTGGCTGACCTGGAGACCCCCAGCTGGCTCCTCCCTTCGCAGCACCAGCCGTCACCTAATTCCCAGAGGGCGCAGCCGCTGTCTGCTGCCAGCCCACAAGGTCAGGGTCCTTGCCCCGGACCTTCCCCTTTCTCCTCCAGGATGGCAGCTACTGGAGGCCAGCCGGATCTTGGCTCAGGGAGGGTCTGGGGCTCCACCAACCAGGTGGTCCCTCCTGTCCTGCCCCTACATGCTTCTACTCCCTGGGAGGCGGCTCTGCCCCAGCAACCTAAGGAAGTGTCACCATCACTGGGGCCTGAGGGCTCCTCCTGAGAGCGGCAAGGCGCCCTCCGCAAGCTCCACCTCCGGCCTCGTGCAGCTGACCGGGCGCGGCCAGCAGGTGGCGCTGTGCTGCCCGCAGTCACTCGGGACGGAGAGGCCCGCTCCGCCCTGCAAGCCGCCCCGGGCCTCTTCTCCGACTCCAGAAGCCCCGCGCAGAACACACAGCAGGGGCTCAGCCAACGGGTGAGAGCTGATGAACCGGACAGGCCGAGTTCCTGAGCGTTACCTGCAATGCGGATGACTGCTCTTTCGGCAGGGTCCAGGACACTCCCATTTCCTCCGGGGCCACCTCCACCTCGCCGGCTCCGCTGGGTTTTCTCCAGGTTCCAGGGCAGTGTGTCCCCAGGGCTGGGCGAGCCACTGCCCCCGTTGGAGCCATCCTCAACCACTGCCCGAACCTCCTGGTCCTCGCCCGACATGGCCTCCTGGAGAGAAAGCAGGAGGGGATCACACCTCTACGTATGGGGGCACACTGCCCCACACTGACCTACACATTCTTAACCTAAACAGGGACCCACCACAGGCGCCCTGTCACCTGGACACTGACACCCACACCGCTCCTACGTCCTGCCTCGTCCACACGCTGAACCCTCTCAACCCCGACAGGACGGACCACCCTCTCCCGACAACCACGGTTGGCCTCACCTCTCCAGCTCATCCTTCAGACACCCACACAGTGACCCCCGCCCCCCACCCAAGACACTGACCTCACTCCTTGCAGCACTGAGATACTGACACCCCCCAACACTCACTGCCTCTCCCTTGTCTTAGTCACCCAAACACTGGCCCCTCCAGACCATTGCCCAGGGGCTCACCCCCTCAGAGGCCACTGATTCCAACCTCCACCCCATCACACCGACACCGGCCTCTGGCTCCTCTGTGCCAAACCTGGACCCTGTCTCCCCTAATCCTCCGATCAGCAAACAAGACAGGCCATGGGGAACCACTGGTTGCTGCCCCTCCCCTCAGAGGCCTTCAGGGAAGGACCCAGACCTCAAGCCGGCGACGTTAGCTCTACCTCCAAGCTGTCCGAGCCAACAGGGCTCCCCGTCGCCTTACCCCACCCCAGCGCAGCCCCACCTCGGTCTCCGCAGTGAAGCCCTATAAATAGCTGAAGCCGCATCGGCGTGGGCCGCAGGAGCTCTGCTGCAGGGAGGCTGGGAGGGAGCCTGGGCCGCCGCTCCAGCAGCCCGCCCTGCGCAGCACGCACACGCCCAGCCGGGGCCGCAGAAGCGCACCGGCACCGACGCGCGCACGCCCCTCAGCGCCCGGGCCCCACGCGCGGGCGTGCAGGTGAACGGGGCTCCGTCCTGGCGGGGCTGAGCTGGCGCGGGGGCACAATGTGGGCTCTGTGCTGGGAGGAGACGCCGGGCACCGAGCTGGGGGCCGCTCCACCCCGGCCGGTCCCACACTGCACAGCCCCTCCGCACCCTGCCTCCCGGCCAGCCCCCCGACCGGCGCCCCGCCGCAGCCTTTCCTGCCCACACCCCGGGCACCGCCCGTCCAGTTCCGCAGTCTCCGCGCGCGGAGGTGGCATCCTCCCGAGGGAGGAAGGGCCTCGACGCAGCCTCTGGTTCCGGGCTGCCCCCACCCCATCCCGCGGCTCCCGCCCGCCGCGCGCCTCCTCGTCCGGGCCCAGGTCTTACCTGCGCGATGGCTCAGCTCCGCTGGGCTCGGCCGGTGCGGCCGGACTGCCGGTGCCGGGAAAGCTGCGCAGGCTGTGCGGGCGGGGCGAGCCCAGAGCCCCGCCCCGGCCCCTAACCGAGCGCCGCCCGTGCGGTCCTGGCGCCCGAGTGCTTGCGGGGCCAGGGCTCCCCGTGGCGGCGGGGCCGGAGCGCCAGCGCGGCTGCTCTGGGACAGCGCCCCCCACCCCGCCTCCGCCGCCGGGCACAGCTCACTCCCCGCGCGCAGAGGGCCGCCCGTCGCCAAGGCGACGCCGTTAGGGGAGCGTGCGTGACACTAGGGCGACGCGGGGTCGCTCGGGGGCGCGCCGGGTCGGCCTCCGCCCCCCAGTCGCTGCGGCTCTGCCTCGGCCCCGCCCCTAGCCACCCTCAAAACAGAGGTCGGACCCAGAGCTCCAGCAGGGCCCCCGCCAGGTTTCACAGGCACATTTATTCAAACGACACAGTCGCGCTCGGGCGAGGTCTGGCCCGGCCACCCTCCACCCGGGCTCTGCTGACCCCTGGTGGTCGGCCCGGCCCAAGCCGGGGTGGGGGGAACCCTGCCCAAGGGGGGGACACAGCACCACGACAGGAGGCGGGGCGGTAGGGCTGTGCGGGGCAATAGGGAGCGGGAGGCCGGGCCGAGGGGGGCCTCTAGGGTCAGGTGGCTGGGGAGGTGCTCAGGGGCGCAGGGGCGTCTTCGGGGAGAAACCGGGACTTGTGCTTGCAAGTGATGAGGTGGGTGGGCAGCGCCTGGGTGTCGTGGAAGATGACGAAGATGCTGGGCCGGTGGAGGCAGTCCACCGCGCTGTCATAGCGCAGGAGCGCGTGCCCGGCGGGCCGCGGAGGGGGTGCCCGCAGCCCGCGCTGGCCCTGCCCGTAGTCACCGGTCAGCACCCGTGCCACGAACACTGCCTTGTGACCCTCGGCATCGGGGGGCGAGTAGCGGTCCAGCACCGACAGGGAGGCACGCTTGGCGAAGTACACGCCCTGTCCATAGAGCGCACCTGCGGGGGGGTAATGCACGGGGTTGGGGGGGCGGTCAGGGTGGTTCCAGGGAGCAGAGCCTCCGCCCCCGCAGGGACCCAGGCCTCACCATTGCGGCCGCAGAAGCTGCGGTTGAAGCCGTGCGCGCAGATGTCGGGGACGGTGGGCACCGCCGTGCCGTGGTACAGGACCTGCTCGACCGGCCGCTCACAGCACTGCTCCAGGCGCTTCCGGTGCAGCTCGTACTGCTGCTGCAGCAGTGGGTGTAGCACGCGCTCCACCTGAGGCAGGGGGTCGGGGTGGGATCAGTCAGAGCCAGGCTACTTGTGCCTCGGCCACCCAGCAGGGCTGAGCCCCAAAGAGCCCTCTTGGAGGAGTTCAGAGCCTGGGGAGACCTCACAGCTCCTGCCATGCTCTACTTAGTAGCCCACAGGAGGCTGACCTTCACCACCTCCACAGGGCCCCAAGTGGCACTGGAGGGCTTCCGAGGGGGCTGCAGGTGGACAACCCATCCACTAACCAAAACCCAGCACCCACAGCCATGCCTCTACAGAGAGAGGCTGAGCCCGGTGCCTGCACTGCAGGCAGGACTTCACCCTCAATGCCAGGAGATATCCCGGACTTCCCAGTGATGGGAGACCTGGTGACCGACCTGGTAGTCAACCAGGAGGAGCCGACTCAGGGACCCAAAAAGTTTCTTAAGAAATTCTCCTCACTTCAGAAGGATGCAAAATAATATTGTATCCATGAAACAAGGTTACCTACTGTGAAAAAGAAACAGTCTGAAAATTAGAGTGTTCTTACATTAAGCATGGAATTGCTGAACTGCATCCAGTGGGTAAGCTAAATAATAAGATGAAGATAGAGATCAGGAAGTGACTCAGTGCAGAGCTAAAGAAAGACTTGGGAACTATGAGAGGACTGATGTGGGAGAGGGGCCGGGAAGTCTAAGATCTCAGTAGTAGGAACTCCACAAGACGCCAGATGTGACGGGAGCAAATAAGGGCTTGATGGAAGACAGTTTCTCTGAGCTGAAGGTGGCATCTTCAGATGGAAAGAAATGCCAAGGACGATGGGAAAGGCACACCCATGGCCCCTACCTGCTGGGAAAACATCAGCCTTCAAAGTGAAAGGAAACTCAGCAAGACTACACACACACACACACACACACACACACACACACCAAAGTCGATATACAAAAGTGGAAAAAATCTCACATTCTCATACTGGGCTTCTCACCACTAATACTGTATGCTAAGAGGCCACAGAAGGGTTTTGTTGGGTTTTTTTCTAACCTTTCCAAGAAAAAAAAATTTTTGAGAAGGAAAGAAAAAGAGTTAAGTCTTCCAAACATCTGAAGGAAAATATATTTTCATCCTGATTGCTATACCCAGCCACACTATTTATGGTGCAAACAAAATAAGGACAGATTAAGGCACATAAGAATCAGCTGTGCTTAAGTTCATAGAAATATTTTAATAAACACAGCATGTTTTGTTTGAAAAAATATCAATATCAAGTTGTAGTTGCAAAAGGCAAAATAAATTTAAAAGTCCAATGTGTTTACTACTCACTCAAGGAGATACTTCTACTAAACAGAAAAGGAAACTATGCAAGAGGGTGACGGAGTCACCAGGAGAAACTCAGTAGCCAAGCACCAAAGAAAAATGCAGAGAGTAAATGAAATTAATGGCCATTTGCCCTTGACTCCTAGAATATTCTCTTTCAGGCAACATGGTTTTAATAACTAGGTTTTTCCTTCCCCTTTGCCCTCTCTGGTCCAGTGGTAAATATTTTTTCATTATCATATTGATCAACCTAAGGCCCAAACATGAGTTTAAGCAAGCTCCGGGAGTTGGTGATGGACTGGGAAGCCTGACATGCTGCAGTCCATGGGGTCACACAGTTGAACACGACTGAGCGACTGAACTGAACTGATGGCCCAAGCATGGAGCTTCATGACAGTCAGATGATGATGTTGGTTTGTCAACCTTGTCAACATAAAAATAATGTCACTGACCAAATGTGAGATGGAAGAGGGAAGAAATGACGGGGAAAAGGGAAGTCCATTCTCCACATCTTCTCTGGAGGGAGACAAGAGACAGTCTCTAAAATTAAGTGGAGAAAAGACTCAAGCGGACCACGTGAGTCACAGAGGTCCTGCTGGAAGAAGTTGCACAGGCAACCAGCTGAACCTCAAGAGGAGCCTGGGGCCCGAGTGCAGGAGGTCTGTCCTCTGCAAAGGGCAGGGGTGATGGCTGCTAAGTCCAGAAATGGAAGCAGAGTCCTCCCTGTGGAGTTACAGCAGGAGAACCAGGAGAGCAGTGGTGCTGCTGCTGGCTGACCAGGCCAGGGCTGGGGAAGGCCTGGGCTTCTGCATTTCCGACCAGATCCAGGCTGCTGATGCTGCTACCCCACCCCAGGCCCACCCACCCACAGCTCGGTGCCTCAAGAGTCAAAGGGGCCGCCTGGCTTCCCAGCTCTCGGCTGGCCCCAGATTCCGGCCCCTTGGCCTTTGAGCGTGCAGCCCAGCTCATGCTCAGTTATCCTGTCTCTGGGCACTGCTCTCACAGAGTCAACCAGCCTGGCTCAGCTTCCTCCTCAGCCCTTCCTTCTGACCCCACCGGCCCTCGGGACGCCACTGCCTCCATCATCCACCCCACTGCCTTGCAGCCTCTCCTTCTCAGCCTCCTTTTCCTTCCTTCTGGCCCCCTACTAGTAGTTCCCAGCCTTTTCGGCAACGAGACCATACTCAGAGCTGCCAGTTTTTACAAGTGAATGCAGGAGGAGGCTGCAGCCAGCCCTCTTCTTGCTGGAGCCACCCCCATGGAGGGCAGGGGAGCCCCCAGAGGTGCAGTCTGGGGAAGGAGCAATCCTCAGAGAAGCCACGAGATGGTGCCAGCACCCCACGCTCTGCACCTGACTGTCACTGGCAGAGTGGGGACCCGGGCTGGGACCCCCAACCTCCACAGCTTTCTGTCTCCCTGGCCACGGGCTCTGCAAGCAAAATGTGCCAGGAGTCCAGAGACCAGAGGCGGCAAGACAGAGTGGCCTCACCCGCACCACGCAGATCCTGCTGTGGGCTGTGTCCAGTGTGTCACAGAAAGCCTGCACCACCGCCTGGAACTCACTGCTGCTCTCAGCGAGACGCTCCAGCCTGCCCAGCGGCTCCTTTGGCCTCTGCTGTGGCACTGAGGCAGGAAGGAAAAAGGCTGTAGGCCTTGCCCAGGGCACCGGTGGCCCCTGCCTTCCTCACCCCCTCCCAGCCTGCGGACTCACGCGTGGAGCCGGAAGCCGCCAAGGGAAAGGCCAAGCTCTGATCCCGGGGGCCAGCCAGCAGTGCTGCCAGGTGGCGGGCCGCGTGGGTAGGCTGGACCCCAAAGCCGCGGAGGACGATGTGGCCACCGCGCAGAGCAACACTCACACCATGGCACCGCTCCAGGCGGGTGCACAGCTCCGCAGGCAGCACGCAGCCTGGGGCCTCCACCAGCTCCTCCCTGATGTGCACCTCCAAGGCAGCCTCCAGGGCCCGGTCCAGCTCGTCCATATCCCGCTCAAAGGAGGCGTGCACCTCCAGCTGGGCCCAGCCACCCGGGCCCTGGCCCCAGAGGAGCTCCTGCTCCCCTCTCAGGGGGGGCGGCTCCAGCAGGGAGAGGGCCAGGGCCTGCTGCAGCGCAGCCTCCTCCTGCTCGGCTCCCTGGCCTCGCGGCTGCAGGGACCGGTAGAGCGCCAGCTGTAGCTCGGCTTCCTCCTGCAGCCGCCCAGACTCTCTGGTGCTGGGGGCCGAGGGCCCCTCCCCAGACCTGGGGGGTGTCACCTCCTCTTCTGGCTGCCCCTCAGGCTCCTCCTCCCCTAGCTCCAGCGGCAGCCAGTCTTCACCATCCAGGCCCTCCAGGGTGGCCAGCAGCTCTCGGACCTCCTCTGGGGGCAGGGAGAGGCACCCGGTCAAGGGTCGAGCCCAGCCAGGACGGGCAGTCAGGGGCCGGGAGGAAGATGGAGACAGGGGTTGGAGGGTATCTGCTCAGCCGATGGGCACAGTGCAGAGCAGCACAGAGCTGCCAGAGGTCAAGAAAGGGCTGCGGGATGTCCCGGGGCCTCAGGGATCCCTACCCAGGCCTGAGTTCTCCTGGTCACTGTCCGGATCGTCTGGAGGCCACGGGGTGGAAGAGAGGCCAGGGAGGGCCTGCAGGGCCTCAGTGGGGCCCACCTGTTGGGAGAAAGTGTCAAGGCTCCCAGGACACCTGCCCCCCAAGGCGTCTGAGCAAGGGTGGAGGCAGCGCCTGGTGGGGGGAACAAGGGGAGGGCGGGGCAGGTTCCATGTCCACCTCTTCCAGATCCATGTCCAGGACGGCCCCAGCCAGATGTTCTGTCCCGAAGACGCACTGGAACCGTGCCTCCAGCTCCCGGAGAACGTGCTGCCCCTCTGGGCTCAGCAGGAACCTGGCACTGCCTGGGTGCTTCAGGCTTAGCATGTGACAGCTAACGCTACCCAGCAGACTTTGCAGAAACTCCTCGGCTGCCCGGCACGGGGCCAGGGCTCCACAGAGCTGCAGGACCGTGGGGCGGGGGTGGGGGGGGCAGTTGGCAAGTTTAGGGCACAGGAAAGGCACCCAGAGCCCCCAGTAGCAGAGGAGGATTAAAGGTGAGGACTCCTCAGGGGCTGCTTACCCGGAATCCAGTCGTATCTGAGCCCTCAAGCGGGAAGAGAGCCACGTCTCCGTCTCCGAGGCCGGCGAGAAGGTCCTCATGATAGAGCTGAATGAAGCGCATTGCTCCCGGCTCCATTGCCAGCACCGTCTCCACCAGGCCCTCCTGCCTCGGTGACCCCGCGGGCCCCAAGCCCACTGACGCCACCTGCTCTGAAGAGCGCGTGGCGATCTCCACTGGGTCCGGAGACCCCACAGTCCTTGGGCTCCCCGGTCCCTCCTCTTCTGAAGACCCTGAGCTGACTGGCCTGGCCCGTGCCAGCAACGAGCTGTCCAAACAAGGGCCTGTGCTCAGAGAAGCTCCTGACTGCCCTGGCGCCTCCTCAGAGCCCAGTGTGACATCCCCAGCATAATGCTGTGCCCTTGCTGGTCCTCCTGCCTCCTGGAGAATGTGCCTGGGGGCCCCAGGCCCCAAGTTGCCTGGGTGGCTCCCTCCGCCGGCATCCTCAGTGAGCTCCTCAGGCTCCAGGACATCGTAGTGGGGGACAAGGTTCAGCTGTGAGCCCTGCAGCTGGTGGTCCCGCTGCAGCACCCGCTCGGCCACTTGGAAGAAGGGAAAGAACAGGTCATCAGGGCTCCAAGCCATGGTAGGGAACAGCCCTGTCCTGCCCCACTCACCCCTCCAGTGCTGGAAGGAGACCACGGTGCCCAGGTGCCCTGGGAGGCTGCGCATGCCCTCCAGTGGCCCCCCGCCGCTGCGGCGCTCATTCTCCAGGTACAGCTCCAGCAGCAGCAGGTCTGCAGGGGGGTCACCTCCTACCACACGCACTGCCCGGGCCTGGGGCACCCAGGCCAGGGAGACCTCAGCCCCCTCCAGGCCCAGGGCCTGGGCGTGCACCTCCAGGACGCCAGCTTCTGCGGGGAGGATGCAAGTCAGCACAGGGTGCCTCCCCTAACAGGCAGGCCGCCCCAATCCCGCCTCTTACCTGCCTCAGAAAGGGGCTTGGGCAGTTGCACCAGGGCACGATCTGGTCGGGGACTGGCCAAAGTGTGGCAAGGCTGCTCCGGGTGCCCGGCGGCACAAAGCAGAGCTTGGACGTACTGCTCCAGGAGCTGGGGTGTGGTGCCAGGAGGCAATCCTTGGAGCAGCAGGCGCGCAGAGGCGCGTGGTGGGGCTGGCCGCAGGCTCAGCCTAGCCCCCTGCAGAGTGTGCTCTGGCCAGGCCAGGACCCTCGCGGCATCTGCGGGCAAGGGGAGCGTGCTGGTCAGGGCCAGCGGCCAGAGGGGCCCAGGCTGTCCCTTTCCGTCGGTCCCTCACCTGCAGGCTCCTCAAAGGTGAGGATGCCCCCGCGGCCGAGTCTCTGCCAACTCGCCAGAGGCCCACCCCCAGAGCTTCGCCGGTTCTCGAAGTAGAGCGTGAGCAGCTCGTCTGGGACGCTGGGGGGCAGACCACTGAGCTCCACTGCCGCTCCCGCCTCCAACTCCGCCTCTCCCATCGCCACCCTGGGGCCAGAAGAGGGGGTAGGCAGCAGCCCCACCGTTCCACCTCACGCAGCCCGGGTCCCTTGGTAGCGTTCCCTGAGGTCCCCTTCACTGTGCAGGCGACCTACATCCCCCCACTTACGCTCCCCGACCCCAGCCTGAGCTGCCCCAACCCGGGCCTTCAGCCAGGACTCCCTCCCCACACCCTGGGACAGGAAAGCAAAAGCGAAACTGTTGCAGGAAGGGAGGAGCGAGCAGTGCTGCGCGAGTGTGGCCTTTCAGGTGCTTCCCTCTTCAGGCTCCTCCTGCAGGATGTTCCAGCCCCGCCCCCGCCCCGCCCCTCCGGCCCTCCGCCCACCAGTCCCGTCCGCTTGTCGTCTGTCCCACCCCAGCCCAGTGGCTGCAGGATGGGGGGAGTGGCCCCTGGAGGTCCTCCACTCCCACTGGCCCTTCCCTGTGAACCTCAAGACGGCCAATCACCCTCCCTGGTAAATACGCCGGGGTTCTTGAGTCATTGCCCCCAACTCAAAGACCTCAAGCCTCTGTGTTCCCTTCCCCCACTGCAGAGACTTTGGGTCTGCCTGAGGCTGGCTTTCGACTCTCCCCAGCAACCTTGGTGCCTGCACCTGCACTCACCCTTCAACAACTCAAAGGTGGCCGACCTCCCACCTGGCGAAGGCGAGCAGCTCAGCTCCTGACCCTGGAGGGGTACGTCCCGTCCCCATCACTGCTGGCCCAAGGCACTGCCATGCCTCTCGCCCGGCTGCACCTTTAGAACCCACACTCCCTCTTGCCATCCAGTCACCCCTTCCCTGGTGCCCGTATTCATTGGCTTCCAGCCTCTGGAAGAGTTGTGCCCACAGTGCTCTCCACCCCCACCTCCCACTTAGCCCTCAGCCACAAAAACTCCCCTTAACCCCTGCTACTTCTGCAAGGGATTGAGGGCCTGTCCAGTCTGTACCCTGAGCTGCCCCCACCCTGGTCCGAGCCTGTCATCTCTCGTCTAGATCACGTGTCTGACTTCTGAACTGATCTCTCTCTGCCACTCCTGCCCTATCACACTGTCCAACCTCAACAGAGGGCCTTAAAAGTCACACCAACAGCTGCTAGAGATTGGACCATGATGAAGCCAAAGTCGTTTGGAAGACCTGTCAGGCTGTACTGACCAGGCCCCAGTCCCTGCTGGCTGAATGCCCCTGTATCCCCCGCGCTCCGTCATCCAGTGCAGCAGACCCTCCCTCCCTGACACCTTTGTACTGGCCCTTCCCTCTTCTAGACCAGCCTTTCCCACAGAGCCACCTGGCCACCCCTCCCCCCAACTCACCTTGCTAGGTTCTTGGTGGCAGGTTTAACTTGAACTTAAAAGTCTTCAAGGACCCTCCTAAAGCCCTGACCTCAGCTTCACTTTTGTCATTTTTAGTTTTTTTCTTTAAAAAAGGACCCTCAAATTGTATTAACTTCTAGTTGTACAAAACCTGAAGTCACCGCTGCCTGCTCTATGCTTTGTCTTCTCATGGAACTCATTGTCAACAAAGGTCCATGTAGTCAAGGCTATGGTTTTTCCAGTAGTCGTGTATGGATGTGAGAGTTGGACTATAAAGAAAGCTGAGTGCCGAAGAATTGATGCTTTTGAACAGTGGTGTTGGAGAAGACTCTTGAGAGTCCCTTGGACTGTAAGGAGATCCAACCAGTCCATCCTAAAGCAGATCAGTCCTGGGTGTTCATTGGAAGGACTGATGCTAAAGCTGAAACTCCAATCTTTTGGCCACCTGATGCGAAGAGCTGACTCATTTGAAAAGACCCTGATGCTGGGAAAGATTGAGGGCAGGAGGAGAAGGGGACGACAGAGGATGAGATGTTTAGATGGCATCACCGACTCAAGACTCAATGGACATGAGTTTGGGTAGACTCTGGGAGTTGGTGATGGACAAGGAGGCCTGGCATGCTGCAGTTCATGGGGTTGCAATGAGTCGGATACGACTGAGTGACTGAACTGGACTGGAACTCATTGCCCTCTAACACAATGTATAATTTACTTATTATACCTATACCTACTGTGGAGGATCTACCCCAGGTGGCAGTGTGCCGGAACAACTCACATCATGACGACAACATTGTTTAATTTGGGGGAATCTTTGTGAGTCAGTTTGTAAACTGGTGGTCAGTCGAAATAAGCCATGATGCGGTATTTATGCCAAGGACATGTGCAAAGGCACAGATCAGGGCTTCCCCACGTTGGGGTCAGTTTTTCAACACGGAACCAACACATCCCCTGCACAGGACAGAGCCTTTCCGAACCACTGCCAGGCCTGGGAGAGGCCACCATCCAGGAGTCCAGAAAGTATAGTAGGACTCCTAGGCCCCAGGGGGAGAGGCACTCCTGCAGGGACTCCAGGAGACAGCGCCCCAGGGGATGTCCCTGACTGGGGCAGGCAGTGCTTCTTCTCAAGACCACTGAAGCCTACGGAAGTTAACTTGACCTCCGGTTCTGGGGCATCTCTAAGCCTCAGTCCCTCAGCAGAGAAACAGGGCTAAGAACGCCACCCTTACTGTTTGTGAGTTTGTGAAGTGAGAATGAATGATCTAGTGGGGACCTAGACTAGCTTAACGGAGAGGACTGAGCAATTATACAATCAGGTCTCTTGATCTGGGATAGCCTTGGATGAAATGGAAAGTGGGGTTTCAAGGTCAAGGAGGGATGGAGAGTGCTAGTCAAAACTCAGCAAATCTCAAATTTAGGAATAAATTTCTCGACTCTGACCCAAATTGGAGAGGCCAGGTGTCAGCCTCCAGGTCTATAGCTCTCAGAGCCCAAGCCCAACTCTCTGTGGACGAGCTCGAGAAAGACACCAGCAGGGCGGCGGAATGGGGCAGGATCCATCCGGGGAGGCGCCGCCCTCCCGCAGAGCCCCGTCCGCGGCCCCGCCCCAGGCCCCGCCCCAGGCCCCGCCTCGTCACACGGCCCCGCTGCGTCTCCCGAGCCGCAGGCGCAGGCCCAGCCGAGCCGGCAGCGTAGCGGGTGCGGGTGCGGTTGCGAGTGCGGACGAAGCGGTGGCCTACCCCGCGGCCGCGCAGCGGACAGTGGGCGCAGCGTCCTGAGGCGCCCCGCGACTGGTGAGTCCCCGGCCCTAACACAGCCGCGTGTCTACCGGTTCAGCCGGCCGGCCGCTGCCACCCCCGTTGGAGCCCTGCGCAGCCGAAAGGCGTCGCGGTGGGTCAGTCTGTCGGTCCAGCCGCCACGCGGCCCGCAGGGGCCGGGGAGGGGGGTGCGGCGGCGGCGGCGGCGGCGGCGGCGGGGGCGGGGAGCCGGAGGACCCCGCGCTGGCAGGCGGGCGGGGGCGGCGCGCCGCTGCGACAGTGGAACCGCCGCTCGAGCGCCCCCCAAACGGGCAAGAGGGCCCACCCCGCCCTCGGTGCGGGGTCCCTGGCCGCCGCCCCCGCCGCCCGCCTCGCCCCCACGTCCGCTTCGCTTTGTTCCCCTGCGCGCCCTCTGGTCTCTTCCATCCCCCACACACCCCCGCAACCCGCTGTTCTTGGCGTACCCCGCCGGCAGGCAGCCCGGCAGCCGATCCAGGCCTGCTGCCCCCACCCGGGAGCGAGGGACGGTCGGGCCCTGCTCTGGGAGAGGGGCTCAGGGTTCTGGTTGATCACAGATGGCGTGAGGATTTCCTGGGATAGAAATAGCCGCCTGCCCTGGCCCCTTAAAGCTGCTTAAGGGGCGGGATGTGAAGGGGAGGGTCCGGGCACACCCCCACACCTCCCCGACCGCGCCCCCCGCCGACACTGAGGATGAGCTCTGACCCGAAGACGCCAGCAGCGGTGACAGGGCCCCTCGAGGTGCTTGTGAGAAACCGCGGAAGCCCCAGAATCCCAAGGCTGACAAAGTCACTCCCTCGTCCCTCCCCTTCTCCCCCTTTGGGGTCAGTCTGTGGCGGCCCCTGCTGAAGCTGCCAGCGCAGCCAGCCGGCCCCCACCCGCCTCTCCTGACCCCCGGCTTGGGACTCCCCGCTGCCCTGGGGCAGAGGTCATAATCCCGCTCCTTCCGTCCTGGTTCCCGGCAGCAGGTGGGGCGCCTGGCTGGCTTCTGTCGCGGCAGGCTAACTGTTCTCTCTCCGTCCTCTAGGGGGAGACCGAAGAAGCTGAGGCCATGTCCCATGAAAAGAGTTTCTTGGTGTCTGGGGACAGCTATCCTCCCCCCAACCCTGGATATCCGGAAGGGCCCCAGCCCTCCATGGCACCCTACCCAGGGGCCCCTTACCCACAGGCCGCGTTCCAGCCATCCCCCTATGGCCAGCCAGGGTATCCCCAGGGCCCCAACCCCTACCCCCAAGGTGGTTACCCACAGGGCCTCTACCCCCCTGGGGGCTACCCCCAGGGCCCCTATCCCCCAGGGGGCTACCCCCAGGGCCCCTATCCCCCAGGGGGATACCCGCAGGGGCCATATCCGCAGAGCCCCTTTCCCCCCAACCCCTACGGACAGCCACAGGCCTTCCCAGCACAGGACCCTGGCTGTGAGTATCCCGGCAGGGCAGGGCGAGGGCAGGGGCTCCCACATGAGTGAGGGGTGCTGACTGCCCGTCCTGCTCCTCAGCACCTCATCATGGGAACTATCACGAGGAGGGGCCCCCATCCTACTATGACAACCAGGACTTCCCTGCCACCAACTGGGATGACAAGAGCATTCGCCAGGCCTTCATCCGCAAGGTGGGCCTCGGGGGCTTGGGGGCGTGGGCAGCTGTGCTGGCGGGGCTCTGAGCCGCCTCCCTCCCCAGGTGTTCCTGGTGCTGACCCTGCAGCTGTCTGTGACCCTGTCCACTGTGGCTGTGTTCACCTTCGTCGGGGAGGTGAAGGGCTTTGTCCGGGAGAACGTCTGGACCTACTACGTCTCCTATGCCGTCTTCTTCGTCTCTCTCATTGTCCTCAGCTGCTGTGGGGACTTCCGGCGGAAGCACCCCTGGAACCTTGTTGCGCTGGTAACTCCCAGGGCCCTACCTCAGCACCCGATGTCTCAGGCTTTGGAGCAACAGAGGGGGTGGGGCAGGGTGGGAGGGGCCGCGGCTCTGAGTGCTGACACGCCATCTCCCCACAGTCGATCCTGACTGTCAGCTTGTCCTACATGGTGGGCATGATTGCCAGCTTCTACAACACCGAGGCGGTCATCATGGCTGTAGGCATCACCACGACCGTCTGCTTCACAGTGGTCATCTTCTCCATGCAGGTGAGGGGCCCCCCGGGGCAGGGCTGCCGACCCCCGGGGCCCAGAGGTGCCCTGGGGCAGCGGCCGCCAGTGCCCCCTGCACGCGTCTGTGCCCACAGACCCGCTATGACTTCACATCCTGCGTGGGCGTGCTCCTGGTGAGCGTGGTGGTGCTCATCCTGTTCGCCATCCTCTGCATCTTCATCCGGAGCCGCGTCCTGGAGATCGTGTACGCCTCGCTGGGTGCTCTGCTGTTCACCTGCGTGAGTGACGGGGCTGAGGCCTGGGCGGGGGGCTGGGCAGGGGGCTTGTCTCTCGACACGGCCACTCTGTCACCCCCAGTTCCTGGCAGTGGACACTCAGCTACTGCTGGGGAACAAGCAGCTGTCCCTGAGCCCGGAGGAGTACGTGTTCGCTGCACTGAACCTCTACACGGACATCATCAACATCTTCCTGTACATCCTCACTATCATTGGCCGCGCCAAGGAGTAGCCTGAGCCCGTTCGTGTGGGGCCCCTCAGGTGGCATGCCCGGCCTGGTCCCTACCCCAGCGTGGCAGCTCCTCTCAGCTCCCCTCTCTCGTCCTCGTGTGCTGCCTGCGACAGGGAGCCCCTCGACCCTCCCGTGTGTACACTGCAGACATTTCTGTCCGGACCCGCCGCGGCCAGCATGGCCCCTTCCAGCCGTCCTACCCCGCCACAGGGCAGCGGGGCTGGGTTTCCGTGCCCCCTCCCGCCCACCCAGTGTTGCATGAGCCCTGTCTGCCAGCCCACTCCAGGGTCTGGGGGCAACACCAGGCCTCAGGGGCGAGCGATGGAGCCACGAGGTGAGGGTGCACGTCTCCCCTCCTGTCCCTGCTCCCTGGCTCGGCATACAGCCTCCCCCACCCCCCCACTGGAGTGCTGCCCTCTGGGGGACCTGCTGGGTGAGGGTCTCGTCCCTGTGCTGAGCCCTTGAGGGCAGAGAGGAGGGAACAGTCCAGGTCAGGAGGGTGCCTTCCTCTCATTCTACTGTCTGTAAAATTCCAATAAACGGGACCCTCTGCGCTCTGTGTTCCCTTCCTCACTCTTGTCACTGCCGCTTCCTCCCCAAGGCAGGGAGGGGTCTGGGCGTCGACAGAGTGAGGCGGCGAGCAGGACCCGGACAGGCAGGAGCCGGACAGGCATTGCTGGCCGGGCCTGGCTCTGGCGGAGGGTGAGGGCAGCAGCTTCTCCATGCCTCCACCTCCTCGCAGCCTTCCGAGCCATGTCCTGAGCGCTGTGCCAGGAGGCCTGGCTAATGGATGGGACCCGGGGCTCCCAGATCACATGCTATCTGCCACCCATGCCTGGGACCTGCCTCGTGTGACAGAGGGTCCTGTGAGACCTCACCATCCCCACCCTGGGCCTGAGGGGCAGTGGCACGGGTCACTGACCCCCCTCCAGGCAGGACTGTCCTGCTCCTCTGGCTCTGAAAGGCCCCCAGGAGCCCATCAGCGGTCACCTGACAGGTGGCACTGCACGCCCCCCCAGACACCTGCAGACCAGGCCCCCAGGGCGAAGCAGAATGGAGACCCTGAGGCCCCCTGGCCTGCCTCTGGCACCTTCCAGCAGTCTCTCCAGACCCCGCCCCTCCGTGGCCTCAGCCCCAGCTGGTCCTGCATGGCCTCCTGTGGCTCTCTCTGTCCCCGCTCCAGAGCCTACCCCTGCTGCCCCGGTTCTGACGTGCACCAGCCGTCAGCTAGTTGCCCTTATCCCCGCCCTCCTCACAGAGGGGTCCCTCCACGGCCCTGAGCCCTCCTGAGCCCCCAGCCCAGTGGACACTCCTGACCAGCCTTCGCTCATGGGACCTGCTGTCCACTTGGCTTGAGACCCCTCCCCCAGGGCTTCCCCAGCTCCTACCCACCACCCCATTAAACCTGGCCCATTAACCGGAGCCAGTACCCCAGCACCTCTGAAGGGAAGCCCGCTCTAAGCCAGCACCCCACGCCCACAGGCAGCTCGTCATGGCCTACACTGCCTCTGCCACTCCCACGTAAGCCCCGTCAGCATCCAGCGGCCCCCCAGGCTGGAGACAAGTGTCCCCTCTGCCCTCGTCCATCCTTCCCCACCCGCTCCCTGCCCAGGCCCCCTCCTCGAGGCCTCCTGTGCTCGGCTGACAGCTCACCCTTACCAAGTCTCTGTCCGCCACCAGGCTTGCTTATGACACACGGACCACACCACGTGCCTGATGGCAGCTGGCGGCACGAAGTCCACATTCCCTGAAGGCTGCTTGAGCTGGCCTTCCGCTGTCCCCACGCCCCTTAACCCGAGGTGGACCTTACTCGGCCTGAGCCGCAGGCAGGCCCCACTTCCCTGGGTGGGCTGCACACTGCCTTCCCAGAGTCCAGCTCACCACGCACAGCAGTTTTGCTCCACTGTTACCCTCAGGCACTCGGCTTTGTTCACATGCCGGGCAGATGTTGCAGCTCCCCTCCCCTACCTCCCTGGAGCAGGTGTGCGGCTCCTCATCCAGGATTCCCTGCCTGTGGGAGCCAAGTGTACAGACACCTGCTCCGGAGAGCGTTCCTGGCCTTCGAACCTCACAGAGGCAGGAGAGGCAGCTAAGGAATGAACCCCAAGCCAAGTGTGCAGGGCCAGTGTCTACTCAGGGAATGCAAGGACAAAACCTTGACTAGACGAAGCCTTGGCGGAGGCTCCCGGAGACCATCAGGGGCCAGAGCTGTGGGCAGGGCCAAGGTCTGGAAGCTGGGCCGTTGTGGGAAGGGAGGTCAGGGGTGCACACGGATGAGGCCTTGAGCTTGCCCTGCCAGTGAAAGGGACTGGCAGGACCCACTGCTGAGAGTGTGCTCAGGAAGATGAGTCCAGGGAGAGAGTGTCCAGAAGGGGGGCTGGGTTCCAATAGGCACAGGGAGGAAGCAGACAAGATGGCAGAAGGGAGCAGGGCTCAAGGCAGCTGGCAATGGCACAAAGGGGTCACAGGGGCCCAGTCGAGGTGGGCAGGGCATTTCTGCCAATGGAGTTTGGCCTGCTGTCTGCTGTGTCTGCTGCTGCTGGGAAGGAGATATGGGGCAGCTTGTGTCTAACTGGGTGGCAGGAGGGGTGAGGTCGGCCAGAGAGACTGTTCAGGTGACATGAGGCAGCCGCCAGCTCCCAGAGCTGGCCTGGTGCACTCAGATACGTCCGTGGTGGTCTCCGGTGTAGAACATGCAGATTCACACGAGACCAGGTCAGACCAGGCCCCTCAGTGCCAGCTCAGGTCGAGAGAGAAGACTCCTCTGTTGTCACATCTGAACATAAGCCAGATGCAGGCATCGTCCGTGCCATAAAGAAGACCTACTCTGTGCATCCTGTCCTGCCTCATCTGAGCATATGCTGGCTCTTCAAAGCGGGCAGCTTTAGCTGGCCCCTGGTCTGTCCTCCTTCCAAAAACTTGCTGTTGAGATACACAGTCTCAGGACAACTGCCCCACCCTGTTCACCAAAACAAGTCCATCCTGGGCGCCCCCAGGGCCCCCCAACAAATACACAGTAAGCCTGTCTTAATGTGTAAGACACCCAGCGACAGGGTGTCGGTGGGCTTCCTCTGGAGCCTTGAGGAGGACTACTTTATTCTTCAAACAAAATGTTTATTTACATGACTGATCAGTAAGTCCATTCATGCTTTCGGGTTAAACAACGCATGGGACTTCCCTGGTGCTCCAGAGGTGAAGACGCCATGCTCCCAGTGCAGGCGGTTCCATCTCCAGTCAGGGAACTGGATCCCACGTCTAGCAACTAAGGGTTCCCACACCGTAACCAAAGGTCCCTGCGCCACAGCTAAGACCCAGCACAGCCAAATTAATCCATATTTTTTAAAGAAAGATTAAAGGACACAGAGTCTCAGCATCATCACTGCGCCCACTTTCGAAAAGCACCGTGTGGGCAGCACAGGACCCCACACGCTCAGCAGCCCGTAGGTGCCCTGTGCTGCCTGCCCTGCTAACCAGTGCTGCCCTCAGCCTCTGGAGCTGGAGGAGCCTTCAGGACAGGCACGCAACCTGCGCATCCTGACACTCAGGCCAGCATCTAGTCCAGAGTGGGTGTTCCATTGGCGTAGATCATGGAAGGAGTGGGAACTCTATGCGGCGTGAGCCGCCCAGGCACCAACTGCCCCAGGACCAGGCAGGAGCGCTACAGACTCTGGACTCTGGTCAGCATCAGCATCAGTGGGAAGCACTTGAGGAGTGCAGGCAGCAGAACTGAAAGCCCAGGAAACTTGCGGAGGCCTATCTGGGGGAGCAGGTGGAAGAGCAAGGAGGTGAGAGCATAGTGGAGGGTCTAGTGGCCCTCAGTGTGTCAGCTGTGGACGCAGAGCTCGAGTTCGAACTCTTCTGCATGCAGGGGTGAACCACTGGGACCTTCCAGTGAAGAGCCTGGAAGTGGTTTGAGTAAAGGCAGGAAAATCAGCAATGCCCACAGTGAGGGCCTGGCCTGGGGGGTGTGGGGCGTTGGGAGGGGAGGCACTGATGGCAGGCACTGCAGCTCCCCAGGCAGCCCTTCCCCACCGAGCCCAGACACTGCGCCCCAGGCATCAGCATGGCTTGGCCCATCTGCCGCCAAAACGTTCTGTGTTCCTGGGTTCTGCTTTGTCTCAGGCTTGTCAGGAACTGGGGACCTTGAAGAACTCCCCATATTCAAACAATGCCCACCACACACACACACACACACACACAGAGCTGAACATCTCAACTCCCATCTATGCTACTAAAGAAGGCCTTGTGAAATGAAAGATTTCTTGCCATATTGGTGGGCAAGAAATGTCACAGCCATCAGCTATTTCAGGCCTCCAAATGTGAGTGAGGGCTCCCAAAAGGGAATGCGATGCCTGCGGCCCAGCAGATGCCGCCACCCCCACGGTGATTGCTGAGGAGCCATCTGCGGCTCCTTAAGGTGAACCAGGAATCAAGGATGTGAACAATCCAGAAACAGAGTTTGACCCCAGAGAGCTGAGGGGCTTCTCAGGTGGCCCTAGTGGTAAAGAACCCACCTGCCAATGCAGGAGACATAAGAGATGCGGGTTTGATCCCTGGGTTAGGAAGATCCCCTGGAGGAGGGTATGACAATCCACTCCAGTATTCTTGCCTAGAGAATCCCATGGACAGAGGAGCCTGGTGGGCTACAGTCCGGCTACAGAGCCGGACATGACTGAAGCAACTGAGCACGCGTGCGCATTATGCATGTATAACTGAGTCACTTTGGTGTACACCTGAAACTAACACTACATTGTAAATCAACTATACTTCTATTTGGAAAAAAAAAAAGAACCTTACTCCAGTTGTGCTGGAGTAAGGTGGCCCCTAATCCAACATGACTGGTGTCCTTATAAAAAGGGGACTCTTAGACACAGGCACCTTTTCTGCCACCAGGTCCCTGCATTAGCATGGATGGTCTCGCGGAACTGCTGCAGCCTCCTGAGGAAGAGGAACCAGCAGACACCTGGCTCAGAACCCAATCATCTGTGGCCCTGAGCCACCTTCCACTACAACAGGTGGATTCTCCACAGGACAGACAGTGGCGAGGTCGTTGTGAAGCAGGAATCCAGCACGCGGACCACTGT
This sequence comes from Ovis canadensis, assembly GCF_042477335.2. Taxonomy (NCBI): domain Eukaryota; kingdom Metazoa; phylum Chordata; class Mammalia; order Artiodactyla; family Bovidae; genus Ovis; species Ovis canadensis. Next base: position 23,902,009 of record NC_091253.1, on the reverse strand, counting down.
CTGCAACCATGCGGGCCACCCTCTGCACCTGGAAGCACAGTACCGCCCACAGGACCCCTGAGATGGGGAGGAGGAAGCTGACTGCCCATACCCAGGCCCTGCCCCGCAAGCAATAAAGACGTCTAAAGGTTTCCTCAAAAACAACAGCAAAATATTATACTGGAGGCCCCAACCAGCACAATAGGACAAGGAGAAAAGGTGTGTTTATCTATAGCAACATGATCATGTACATAGAAAATTCTAAGAAATCTACCGAAAACCTACTAGAACTAACAAAAGAGTTTGGCAAGGTCATGGATTCAGGTCAACAATAAAAAATCATGAACTATACATATCCACAAACATAAAAAATTAAAACTATATGTACATCACAAAACCATAGAATGCACAGAGATTATGGCAGAGGCCCCCTAAGATCACTCTCAGTTTTGCTGATTCATTAGAACTCAGGATTCAGCTATACTCCTGCTCATGGCAATGATTTATTACACAGAAAAGATATGAAGCAAAATCTGCATAGAAAAAAGACTTGGGGCAAAATGTGAAGGACACCCAGTGCAAGCTTTTAGGAGTCTTCTCTCTGTGGAGTCACACAGCATGAACTTAATTCTCTGAGCAATGAGTTGGGACAATACGTGTGCAATGTTGTCTATGAAGGAAGCATATTAGAAACCCAGTGCCGAAGCTTCTCATAGAGGGCTGGTCATACAGGCGCCCTCTGCCCAGCAGCAACCCAAATTCCAGACTCTCAGAAGGAAATCACAAGCTCAGCATAAGCCACATTGTTTGAACCAAGAGTTGGGCACAGCGAGCCATTCTTATCAGTTTATCAGTTCGGAGAATTATGGGAACTCTCCGAAATCAAATTCCCAGATGAGCAAGGCCAAGCAGACCTTTCTGAGGGTGGCAGTCTCAGGTCTGCTATGCTTCTTCACAGTGATAAACAACAAAATGTGTGCAGTGCACGTCTACTGAAAACCACAAAACATTTCTGAGATTTTGAAAGATAAATAGAGAGATGTACCAGGTTCATGCATCAGACTCAATAGTGATATCAGTTCTTTCCAGATTGATCTAGAAATTCAACACAATTCCAATGAAAATCCTATCAGGCTTTATTGTCGATATTGACAAATACCTTAAGTATATATGGAAACATGAAAGACTTCAAAAAGCCGGAACAGTTTTGAAAAGGAACAAGGTTGGAGGACCCGATTTCAAATTTTCTGTAAAGCTGTAATGATCAAGACAGTATAATAGTGTCCTAAGGGAGACACACAGATCAGTGGACAGAATAGAAAATCCAGAAATATACTACACACATTTCTTTAAACAAATGGTAATAGAACAATTAGATATCGATATTAAAGAGAAAGAACCTCCACCCTTACCTTACAACAGATACAAAAATTAACTTGAAATGGACCATAGACCTAAATATGAAAGCTAAAATTATAAATGTAGATAAAATGTAGACAGATTTCCTAAATAGGACACAAAAAGCACAGACCATTTTAAAATTTTTTTGATAAACTTAAAAGCTTTTGCTCTTGAAAAGGAAATAAAATGACAAGCCACATCTTGCAGAAAATATTTGCAATACATGTATTTGCAAAGGGTTACAGTTGTATCCAGATGTACAAGTGTTGTTGTTGTTGTTCAGTCGATAAGTCCTGTCTGACTCTTTTGCAGCCCGGTGGGCTGTAGTGCACGAGGCTCCCCTGTCCGTGGGATTCTCCAGGCAAGAATACTGGAGTGGGCTGCCATTTCCTTCTCCAGGGGATCTTCCCAACCCACTCTCCTGCATCGGCAGGCAGTTTCTTTACCTCTGAGCCACTAGGGAATGTCGTAATTAGAAGACACTCAACCTAATTTTTAAATGAGCAAAAAATTTTAGGAAGCTCGTAAAAGAAGATACACAGGAACTTCACTGGCAGTCCAGTGGTTGACTCTGTGCTTCCACTGCAGGGCGTGCAGGTTTGATCCTTTATCAGGGAACTAAGATCCCGCAAGCCTCTAAGCCAAAAAACAGAGAGAAAATTTCCTTAATTGAATAAAAATGAAAATACAATATATCAAGTTTAAAAACTACATGTAAAAAAGAAGATATGCAAACGGCCAGTAAGCACATGAATTGTTTTCAAAATCATTAGCCATCAAGGACATGCAATTTAAAACTACAATGAAATACCACTCTACATTCAGTAGAACAGCTAAAATTAAAAGATTTACATTAGCATATTGCCAAAGACGCAGAGCAACTGGAATTCTCATTTACCAGTGGAAAAGTAAAAGAGTGTAACCACTTTGGAAAACAATGTGGCAGTTTATAACAGATATTTACAGAATGAAAACCACAATCACAGAAAACTAACCAAACTGATCACATAGACCACAGCCTTGTTTAACTTAATGAAACTATGAGCCATAGGGCCGCCCAAGATGGACGGGTCATGGTGGAGAGTTCTGACAAGATATGGTTCTCTGAAGAAGGAAATGGCAAACCATGTCAGTATTCTTGCCTTGAAAACTCCATGAACAGTATGAAAAGGCAAAAAAAAAAAAGACACAGAAAGATGAACTCTCCAGGATGATAGGTGCCCAATATGCTACTGGAGAAGAGTGGAGAAATAACTCTAGAAGGAATGAAGAGACGGAGGCCAAAGCAAAGACAACGTCCAGATGTGGATGTGACTGGTGATGGAAGTAAAGTCTGATGCTGTAAAGAACAATATTGCGTAGGAACCTGGAATGTTAAGTCCACGAATCCAGGTAAATTGGAAGTGGTCAAACAGGAGATGGCAAGAGTGAACATTGACATTTTAGGAATCAATGAACTAAAATGGACTGGAATGGGTGAATTTAATTCAGACGACCATTATATCTACTACTATGGGCAAGAACCCCTTAGAAGAGATGGAGTAGACCTCATAGTCAACAAAACAGTCCAAAATGCAGTCCTTGGGTACAATCTCAAAAATGACAGAATGATCTCTGTTTGTTTCCAAGGCAAACCATTCAATATCACGGTAATCCAAGTCTATACTTTAACCAGTAAATGCCGAAGAAACTGAAGTTGAATGGTTCTTTGATGATCTACAAGACCTTCTAGGACTAACATCAAAAAAAAAGATGTTCTTTTCATCATAGGGGACTGGAATGCAAAAGTTGGAAGTCAAGAGATACCTGGAATAATAGGCAAGTTTGGCCTTGGAGTACGAAATGAAGCAGGCAAAGGCTAACAGAGATTCTCAAGAGAACACATTGGTCATAGCAAACACCTTCTTCCAACAACACAAGAGAAGACTATACATGGACATCACCAGATGGTCAATACTGAGATCAAATTAATTATATTCTTTGCAGCCAAAGATGGAGAAGCTCTATACAGTCAGCAAAAACAAGACTGGGAGCTGACTGTGGCTCAGATCACGAACTGCTTATTGGCAAATTCAGACTTAAATTGAAGAAAGATATGACCTAAATCAAATCCGTTACAGTGGAAGTGAGAAGTAAATTCAATGGATTAGATCTGATAGACAGAGTGCCTGAAGAACTATGGACAGAGGTTCGTGGCATTGTACAGGAGGCAGTGATCAAGACCATCCCCAAGAAAAAGAAATGCAAAAAGGCAAAATGGTTGTCTGAGGAGGCCTTACAAATTGCTGAGAAAAGAAGAGAAGCAAAAGGCAAAGGAGAAAAGGAAAGATATACCCATCTGAATGCAGAGTTCCAAAGAATAGCAAGGAGAGATAAGAAAGCCTTCCTCAGTGATCAATGCAAAGAAATATGCAGAGTATATCATGTGAAATGCTGGGCTGGATAAAGCACAAGCTGGAATCAAGATTGCTGGGAAAAATATCAATAACCTCAGATATGCAGATGACACCACCTTTATGGCAGAAAGCAAAGAACTAAAGAGCCTCTTGATGAAAGTGAAAGAGGAAGTGAAAAAGCTGACTTAAAGCTCAACATTCAAAAAACAAAGATCATGGCATCTAGCCCCATTACTTCATGGCAAATAGATGGGGAAACAGTGACAGACTTTATTTTTGGGGGCTCCAAAACCACTGCAGATGGTGACTGTAGCCACGAAATTAAAAGATGCTTGCTCCTTGGAAGAAAAGCCATGACAAAGCTAGACAGAATATTAAAAAGCAGAGACATTACTTTGCTGACAAAGGTCCGTCTAGTCAAAGCTATAGTTATTTCAGTGAAGAAGTGAAGTGAAGTGAAGCCACTCAGTCGTGTCTGACTCTTTGTGACCCCGTGGACTGTAGCCTACCAGGTTCCTCCGTCCATGGGATTCTCTAGGCAAGAGTACTGGAGTGGGTTGCCATTTCCTTCTCCAGGGGATCGTCCCAACCCAGGGATTGAACCCGGGTCTCTGCATTGCAGGCAGATGCTTTAACCTCTGAGCCACCAGGGAACCCTGGTGGATGTGAGAGTTGGACTATAAAGAAAGCTGAGTGCCGAAGAATTGATGCTTTTGAACTGTGGTGTTGGAGAAGACTCTTGAGAGTCCCTTGGACTGCAAGGAGATCAAACCAGTCTATCCTAAAGGAAATCAGTCCTGAATATTCATTGGAAGGACTGACTGATGCTGAAGCTAAAACTCCAATACTTTGGCCATCTGATGTGAAGAACTGACTCATTTGAGAAGACCCTTGATGCTGGGAAAGATTGAAGGCAGAGGGAGAAGGGGATGACAGAGGATGAGACGGTTGGATGGCGTCACTGACTCGATGGACATGAGTTTGGGTAAACTCCGGGAGTTGGTGATGGACAGGGAAGCATGCTGCAGTCTATGGGGGTCTCAAAGAGTCAGACACGACTGAGCGACTGAACTGAACTGAATTGTATGATCTAGCAGTTCTATTCCTATATTTTTATCCAAAGATTTATATACTATACAAGTGTCCATAGAATCTTTATTCATAATAACAAAAAAAAAAAAAGACTAAAATGTCCAGGGACAAGTAAAGGAATACAGTCATTGTGAGTAGTAGAATACTACTCAGCCATAAAAAGGAGCAAACCAGTAATGCAGACACCCACAAGGATGTCTCTCATGAACGTCAGGCTTAACTAAAGAAACCAGACACAAAGGAACATACACTGTCTGATTACTCCTCCAGAGAAGACTAACCTGTGAGGACCAGGGGTAGGAAGTGAGGATTACTAGGGAAAAGCACAGGGAAATTCTGGAGGTAACAGAAAAATTCTATACCTCATTGTAGTGGTGATCACACGGTTCACACGTTTTTCAAAGCTCATCAAACTGTTTGCTTAAAATGGGTACATTTTATTGTGTGAGAATTGCACCTCAATAGTTTGTTTGTTTGTTTGTTTGTTTCCAATGAATGTGAGCAAAAGGTTAACAAACCATTTCCTCTTCTACTTGAGAATTTGACCTTTGGTTAACTGTCTAGCTATGTCCCCTGGTAACCAGATACAGGTAGAGTGTTAATGATTTAACTAGGGACATTGCTTATGGTAACAGTCGCCCCTATTGGAAGCTGCGTGTCAACAGGGAGAAACTAGAAATGAACCATGAATGCCTGAGAGAAGCCATAACCCTGAGCTTCCTGGAGGAAAGTGACTCCTGAAGCAGAGCATGTCCCTTGTGGAGACTCTGGAAGCTAGGTCTATGCAACTGTTGCAAGACATATGGCTCCTGTGAAGCATAGGATTTGGAAGCCCTGCCCAGTGTGGATCTCATCCCCTTGTGTGTGGGCTAGCATCTAAGATCCAAACATGTAGTCTTGATGGCTATATAAATTGTTCCATGGGAACCTCCATGGTGATGCAGAGACTAAGACTCCATGCTCCCAGTTCAGGGGGCCCAAGTTTGACCCCCGGTCAGGGAACTAGATCCCACATGCAGCAATTAAGGGTTCCCCTGCCTCAACTAAAGATCCCGTGTGCTGCAACTGAGACCTGGTGCAGCCAAATAAATAAACAAATAAATACTTTTTAAAAAGATCACTCCATGATTGCTTTAGAAAAAGATGATGTAGCCCCACTGCTGGCTATCTGTGTTCCCTGCATGTCTGAACAGATGTTTGCAAGGGTGGTCTTTGGTCGTCTTGAAGGTGGGGCTGGATATTTAATAGCCTAAGAAGACCCCCTGATGGACATGGCAATGTGTATCTCACAAATGGCCATGAAACATGATGACACGTTTATCTCGTAAATTATCAAGGGATTGCAAATCTAGTCCTAAAGCAGTGCCAGGCACAGAGTAAGCACTCAATAGACATTTGTTGACTTGTTGAATGAAATCAAGATTGCAATGAGATATCAGTCAATATCAACTGGAAAAAAATCAAGAAGTCTGACAATATTGAGTTCTGGAGAAGATATACAGCAACTGGCTCACTTCACACTTTGCTGGTAAGTCAGTCAAACAGCAAATCAATTTGACATTATCTTGTGAAGTTGGAAACTTTCATTTCTACAACCCAGAATTCTATTCCTAGATATGTCCAAGACAAATTTCTGCACATGTACACCTGAGGACATGTATAAGAAAGTTCACGGTGTCTGTTCATAGTAGCAAACCAAACTTCCACAGACAAGATTATGGATGTATAAACTACTGTACATATCAAAATGAAAGAATGACAGCTACATGGAACAATGTTATAACAAATTGTTCTCTGACCACAAAGTAACTATTTTCAAAATTAACAATAATTAAAAGTACATTTGAAACTAAAATATTCTTTGTTGACTGCTCATTGAAGATGTAGTTTCTCACAGGGACATTTCCCAGTTTGGGAAGAACAAATGTTGTGCTGGACTGCCTAGCACAGCCCAGGAGGGCTCAACATTTTGGTATTGACACCACACTGTCCATGCGACAGCTGAGGAAGCCAACACACACACTTTCAAAGGTACAGCCTTCCCCATCCCCCACAACCCAGGATAAAGTCCACGCTTTCTGAGGGGCTTCAGGGCCCTGAATAGTCTGCCCCTGGTGACTGCCCAGCACCCCCCAGTTCCTCCTCTGCACACCTCAGCTGCACCAAACTGCCTGGACTCCGGGCCTCTGCACCTTCCCCTTCCTGTCCCCAGCCAACAGCCCACTAGCCTGGCTCTCATCTCTCATAACTCATTCCTCTGGGATGAGCCCCTGACGCCCCACCAGGGCCAGACGGCCTCTGCCTCAGCGTCCCCAGTCAAGGCCTCGCCTGCCGTGTGCTCTCTGTCTGCCTGTTGGTCTGTGTGCCCCTCTTACTGTAATTTTCCATAATGTATGTGGTGCCACCACAGTCACCTGATGCCCAGCAGGGTAAATGGCACACAGCTCAATAAATCTCGTCCTTGTTGGGGTGCCTTGTGCATTAGAGAGCACACAGCGCTGTCTGGGTCCAGTGTGGAGGTGCGGTGGCAATGGGAGGGCTCCCTCAAGATGCAGGTGACACCCCCAGAAAAAGAATTAGTCCTCCCACCGGTGATTCTCTCAAGGGGCCTGGGAGAGTGTCCCGGCCGCCCGGAGGAGCACTCCATCCCGGAGACGGCGGGAGGCAGCAGGCAGGATGCTGAGTGCCAGTTCACAGGCCGTGGCTTCCAGGGGCTGAGGAACCACCAGAGTCCACCAGCAGCCCCGCCGTGTCCAACCAGCACAAGAAACGCCACAAAGCTTCTGAGGAAAACGGGGCTCGAAGCAGAGTACGCAGAAATGTCACCAACGATACACTCGAAAAGTCTTAACAACGTGATAAAAATGACAGCACAGGTTTACTTACGTTATGTGGTTAAGAAATACAGGAATACTACAATAAATGTGGGGTTTACCTTGAAGAAGACATGAAGCCAGTTTACAGAAGTGGGTGGGGGAAAGGTTGTGGCTTGTGGGTTATTGTGAAGTGTCTGAAATCGGATGGGAAATTGTAACACAGATGTAGGGGTATGGCTCAGCATGGTGCTGGTTGGTGAACTGAAGCAGCTGGCAGATGTCTGAGGTGTGTGTCCTGCACATCTCTAGGTGGTTGTGGTCCATTCAGCTGGGTGCAGTTTTTACTTTCTATTTTCACCTATTTCTCATAAACAAAATTGCACATAAACAAAGGAAGTTTGAGACTTCCCGGGAGGTCCAGTGGTGAAGACTCCATGCATCTACTGCAGAGGACATGGGTTCGATCCCTGGTCAGGGAACTTAGATCCCACGTGCCACACAGTGCAGCCAAAAAGAAAGAAAAATAAATCTGCCTGTGTTCAAATTGTTCCCAAATATATCAATCATGTTGAAACAAATTCACATTTTCAAAACAAGCATTTTAGCAAAACTGTATATTTTTAGGATTCCCTCCTATAACCAGATTTTTTCAGTAACACCACAGACTAAGAGATCCAGCTGAACCAAGGGTACTCACCCAATGGACAGAGAAGCCCTGGTGGGCTGTGATCCATAGGGTTGCAAAAAAGCCTGACACGACTTAGAGACTAAATAACAACAACAACTACATCATAAAATTGTATCATGAAATTCCTCAGGCTGTGGCTCAAGGACCCACACAGGCTGAAGAGGGTCCTGGGATCAGAGTCTGCCACCTGAGGGATGTTGGCCAGAAGTGCTGTGGTGGAAGATGCTAGGGAGAGAGGGTTGGAGCAGGGAGGATGAACACTGATCAGCCTAAGTAGGTGTCCGTCACCACCACCAAGCAAATGAGCCTAGCTCTAGAAAGGGGCTCAGGTCACAAACCCGGGACTCCATGGCAGATTCTGAGGAAACTGGTTTGGGAAAGTCTTTACTTCTCGTCCACTGCAGAAGGGAAGAGAGAAGAGACATGTTCCTAGGACCGGGCAGTAAGTGTGAGTGTTAGCCATTCAGTCGTGCTGGACTCTTTGTGACCCAATGGACTGCAGCCCACCGGGCTCCTCCGTCCTCAGTCCGAGATTTTCCAGGCAAGGATACTGGAGCAGGCAGTAAGGGCTGGCCAAAAAAATCACAGGAAGAAGTAGGGGCAAGTGTGCCACCCAGATCCAGCCAGAGCCCAGGTGACACTGAACAAGCTGACCTCTGACCCAGAGCCTCACCCAGGGCTCACTTGCCGGCATGGGAGCTGGGGACGCCTCCAGGCCAAGGGCAAGGAGGCCTGAGTGGCAGATGATGGGGATGGCCAATGCCCCTGGGTTGGGCTCTAATCCTGTGTCAATCCCACTGTCTGACCCTCAGCTTGGTGACCTTATCAAAGCAGCCTGGTGTGTGCTTGCTGGCCTCAAGTTGCTCCCCTTACAGCAGCTATTCCTCTGCAAGCCCTGAGCATAGGCAGATGAAGACCCCAAGTGTCCAAAGTCTGTCACCGCAACCAGATGTCGAGCCCTACATGCAGGCCCTGACCTCACCTCTGGGTCATCTGACTTTTAAGACAAACTCACTTCCCAAAGGTGACAGCCCTGCCTGCCGTGACTTCATGGTGTCTCTCCCAGCCAGCCGGTCAAAGGTGAGTGAAGATTTAAACACTGCTCTCCAGATTCAGGCCTAAAACCAGGCGGCCCTGTCCCCTGTCACTTCCCTCCAGCTCACAGAGACTCCTGATGAAAGGCCCCCGATGGTTCTACTCAGACCGGGCTGAGCTGAGGGCTGGGAGCGGATCTGCCCTCAGCTGCAGGGCTGGCCAGGGCCTGTCGCAGAGCCACCTGGAGCAGGGATGGACATGGCTCACAGGAGCTGTGCAAGGGCTGGGGAGGCGTGTGGCAAGCAGAAGTTGGTGTGTGTGAGGAGTTGCGGGTGGGGAGGTGCAGGCAGGCGGAGACGTCTGGACTTTACCCAGTGAGGAGCGAGGGAGGTGGCAGGGCCAGGCAGGGCCCGTGAACTTGCTCTGCAGGGCTCACTTAGAGCCCTGGAAGCGCTGGAAGTGGGCCCGAGGACCTAACAATGAGGAGGGTCCTGCAGCCCCAGTCCCAGGTCATATAATCATGTAGACTGTCTATTAAGCTCCTTCTTCCATTCAAAACCCTCCGAGCCTCAGCATCTCACCAGGTGTAAGATCCAAAGTCCCTGTGTTCCCCTCGACACCTCGCCTCTGTCTCTACGTGGCCACCTCTGTCTTCAGGGCTCGTTCCCCTCCACCTCGAAGGCCTGCTGGCTGGTCTTCAAAAGTGCACCACAACTGCTCACATGCCCAAGGCCTTTGCACTGGCTGTCCCTCCATCAGGAAGGTTTTGCCTTCAACACCCTCACTTCCTGTCCCACATCCGCCTCCAGTCTCCTCCCAAGAGCTGCCTGTCAGAGAGGCCCTCTGACCTCTCTGCACTGCAGGCCTCATCTCCACCTGCTCAGCCTTCCCCACATCACTCCTCCTCCCACCCTGCATCACCACCACCCTCACCTCCTTCTCTCAGTCAGCAGCCCACGCGCTTGCCAGCAGGCAGCAGGCTTCTGCTGGGTTCCCTGCAGCGGTGAGAGATGGCGGCGATGCCGGCAGTGGACCAGATAACCAAACGCACGGTCCTGACAGAAGCCTTACGAGACAGCGTCACGAGCCGGCTGACTGGGGGCTGAGGCTTCAGCAGGCCACATGTCCACAGTCACCCCTTAGCCTTACTGGCAGGTGGTCCTTGGCTAGGGTCCCCCACCTCCAGGCCCCTCTGTCTCCCCTCCCAGGCTCTGAGGGTGCCCACCAGTCAAGGAACAGGGCCAGGGAGCCTGGGGTTCCCCCTCCCCCTCCAGCTTCAGGCTTGCCCTGCCCTGGGCAGCTCCTGGCCATGGAAATGGAGCCAGAGAGAGCAGAGGTTCTTTGTTTGCTCCCTGCTATCCCCACAACGTGCCTGGCATCTGGCAGGCTGTCAAGATCTCTGGGCTGGTGAGAAAATGCAGTTAGCTCTTCCCTTGCGCCAGACACAGCCCTTGCTGTGTTACACACATCACCTCATTCGGGCCTCACACAGCAGGGGGAGGAGGTAGCACATTGCCCATCAGGACAGATGAAGGGATAGAGGCACCCAGATGGGGGCCGCTGGGGCCACGCGGCCATGCCGAGGCCTGGCGCAATCATTCTGATGCTGCGGATGGCAGGACCTGAGGCGAGCTCCCACGCTGGGGTCTGCAGTAGGAGCAGACATCAACCGAGGGTCAGAGTGAGGAGTGACACAGGTCTGGGCTGAGGCTTTTGGAGTCCGAGGGCCTGAACCCCAACCACACACATCCCCAGCAGCCCGGTCCCCAGCCCCAGCCCCGGTCCCCTGTAAAGCTGCCCCGCCCTCCTCCTCCTGGAGGACACAGGTCTGGGCTGAGGCTTTTGGAGTCCGAGGGCCTGAACCCCAACCACACACATCCCCAGCAGCCCGGTCCCCAGCCCCAGCCCCGGTCCCCTGTAACGCTGCCCCGCCCTCCTCCTCCTGGCTGCCCTCAGATGATGCTTCGTAAAAGGCAGAGAGGGCCCTGCAGGAGATGCTGCCGGGCTCCAGGGCCTGACAGGGCCCTCCTGCCCTTCCTGGCCTCTAACTCCCTCCTTTACAAGGGGTGACGGGATGACCTGCGTTGGTGACCAAGGTCTCATTCCCAGAACACTCTGCCTCTAACCGGCACCTGGAGAGGCTTTCCTCTGAGGCTGTCTCCCCGACTCTGGCTGGCAGGACCCCAGGCTGGTGCGCAGGGTCGCCTGCTCTTCCCAGGCCACTGCCTCCCCAGGCCTCTAGAGGCAGGGAGGGGCAGCCGTTCCCTCAGAAACCCAGAGGCTCGTCCTCAGACACTCAGCTAGCACCTGGCCTGCTTCTACCACTAGCCAACGTGCCTTCTCCAGCTCTATAATGGGAATTCTTTGAGAAAAGAGGAAAAAGGTTTGTGTGTTTCTTGAGCACCTGTTATGTTCTGGGCCCTGTCCTGAGCTCAGGGGTGCAGAGCAGTATGTGCTGTGACCCTCGTCCTCCCACAACAGCACCTGTCTTCCCCAAGTGGAGCCTGCATCCAACAGAGGGTCAGAAAGACCTCTTGGCAGCTGTGCAGAGAGGCTGAGGCTGGAGGCAGGAAGAGCAGGCCAGAGACTTGGCAGCCTGCCCCAAACCCCAGCCTGTCTGACAGCTGGGAAAAAGTAGGAAGCATGGGCTGGTTGTAGGGACCTGGGAAGCCCAGGCACTTGGAGGGTGGTGCCTCGGTACCTCGCCCAGAGGAGGAGGTGTCTGTACCATCTGCCTGGGGTGGGGGGTGTTAGGACTGTCAGCAGTACTGGAGGGTGCTGGTAGTCAGAAGCCAGCTGACCCTGTAGGGCACAGACTGGGCAGATCCCTCCCAGGAGCTCCCCATCAGCACCAGCATGTGACTGCAAGCTCGCAGACCCTGCGGTTAAACAGGACTGAAATGATCACATGGCCGGTATTGCTCGATGTGCGCTGGCCACATGCGACTGACCCCTCCCCACAAGGGGTATGGGAAGTGAAGGGGGTGCAGACAGAAGGCTCCAGGTTAAATAAAGCCCCCTGTTCTTCAACCATCTTCTTGAGAAGATGGCTTTAAAAGGAAGCTTGTTAAACCTACAAAGCATCCTCAGCCAAGACGGGAGCAAAGATCCCTGAGGGCCTTGCCAAGCTGGCACACAGAGCAGAATCTAATGAGGTAAATCTGAATGGGGACAAACTGTGCAAAAGCCAGTGGCCCAACACCAGAGGGTATCTGACTCAGCATAAGTGAGTGGGAAAACACTGAAGTTTTGTCTGCAGAGAATTCCTGCTGAGCCCGAGGGGAGTGCGAGTCCCCACGGCACTTCTGTCCTGTGCTCTCTGCAGGCTTGTGCTGCTCTTTGAGGCACAGGAGGCCTAAAGCCTGTTGCCTTTCTGACTTACTGATTTCTGGGTGACCTCACCCACTCCCGTGGCTTCAATTGCTGTCTAAAAGCTGATGAACCCCAAATGATATCTTTCTAGCATACACGGCAGGTTCTCCCATGGGACTGGAGCAGGAAGCTTTGCCTCCTTGAATGAACTCCTTGGAGGCTTCAACGGCACCCACTCTCAGCAGCACTTCCAAACCTGATTCGGGGTCTTTCCTCTAAACCTGGTCTTGTTCCCTCTCGGTTGGTGTCACCAGCAGCCCTAGCACACATACCAGCAACTGTGGTGCTGTCCCTGTTCACACCCATGCTGAATACCAGTCCACCACCAAAATTTTCTCAGCCCCATCCACTTTGCTCCTTGGCACCACCCGTGTTCAAGCCACCTGCGTTACTTGTTTGGGTAATTGTGGCAGCCTCCTTACTGTGTTCGACTCAGCAGCTTTCTCTCCAGTCCATCCCCACACTCCCTTGTTAAAGCCCTTCAAGCTTTCACAAGGCCCTTAAGATGAAGATCAACAGCCCCACGGACACCAGGCCTGATCACAGTCTGGGCCCTCTGTCCTCCTCCGCACACACAGCAGCTCCCCTCCTCCGGCCCGTCACTTCAGCCAGCCTCTTGCGGTCCCTTCCGTGGCGCACACAGACCCAGGGCCTCTGCATGGGCTGTCATGCCTGCTAGAAAGTTCTTCTCCCACCGGAGTCTTCCCTCATATCATTTCAATCATCACTTCCTCCAGGAAGGCTGCCCTTAGCTGACTGGGTCTAACCCACCCACCGCACCTTCTCCAGGCACCATACATTCATCACAGCAGTAATCTGACATTTATGTGTGATTGTTCGATTCACAGCTGCTCTCCTCTGTACTCAATATGACCAGTAAGGTGGGAATAATGCCTGATTATGACACTGAACCCCTAATTTCTAGCACAATGCCCTCCATACAGTTGATGTTATATATACACACACATATATATAAAGAAAGCAGTACTGGTATAAAGGCAAATACAGATGGTGTATCAGAGTTCTTACATATTAAGAGATTTATTTTAAGGAACTGGCTCACACAATTGGAAATAGCAAGTCCGAAGTCTGCAGAGCAGACCAGCAGACGGGAAACTCAGACAATTTCTAAAACAGTGCTGAGGCACAACTACTTCTTCCCTGGAAAAACCTCAGTTTTCTCTTCTTAAGGCTTTCAAATGATTGCTTTTGGTTGGTTAACCCGAGATAAAGCCCACACACATGATTGGGGATAATCTACTTTACTTTAAAGTCAACTTTCATAGCAATGACTAGGCTAGTGTTTGACCAAATTCCTAGGCAGCACCATAGGCCCAGCCAAGCTGACCCAGAAAATGTAACCATCACAGACGGCAAAGAAAGCATCAACCCAAGGAGAGGCCAACAGTGAGATAATACTGGAGGTGGAAGAGGCTTGGACCATGATAAGCTTATTTTCACACGCTGGAGGAAATCCCAGCAGAGATGTTCTATTAAGAGCAGAACACGCCAAGAGGAGATCTCCTCTGAAGAAAGCTCAGCCCTGGTCCCCAGGGCCAGAGAGATTCACCCAGGATTACAGTCTGGGGTGTCGGAGGGGGGTGGGGGTAGGCCTCCCATTGTGAGGTCCATGTAGAATGCTCAGCTCAGACTAACCCCAGTCCTGGCTGATCTTCGACTGCGTCCTCATCCCCACTCTCCTGTCAAGCGTGAGCACTCTGGCTTATAACAAGATGCCACCACCTCCTCCTGTTCAAGAGCAGACACTCGCAGAACCAGTGGAGGTCACGAGGACATGGCCTCACTCCTGCCAAGGTCAGACCTGCGAATTTCTCATTAGATGGCTCTAAAATGGGGAAGTGCTATAAGGACTCAGAAATATGCATTCTTACAAACTTATGAGGAATGCAGTCTTGGGTTCTTGAAGAATAATAAGAAAATTCAAGAATCCGGAGAAGAGCAGGCACAGGAGGGCCACCGCAGGGGAATTTGGAAGAGGGGAGCTGAGTCCACAGAAACAGAAACCAAGCTTCAGGGAGCCGAGTACCTGGACACGGGAGCCCCTGGGCCAGCCGCCAGAGAAAGGCTCTGAGCACCTGGGGCTAGAAGAAAGCAAAGCCCGGTGTCCAGGTGTCCAAGATAGAATTTCGCCTGGAGGAGGCTGACAACTAAATCCAAGATCCCCAGGAAAGGGCACCCTCTCCAGGAAGGAAGGTGACAAGTTTTCATTCAACAAATGTTCACTGGTCATCCACCTTCACGACACCTGGCCCTTTGCAGGATGCTGGCGAGTCACACAGTCCTTGCCCTCGATGTGAAGTGAAACAGGCTAAAGAGCTAACTTCATAGGCCCAGGCAAGTGCTGTGACAAAGGACACGTCCGTGGGGACAGCCTAGAGGGCGGGATTGGGAAACTCCACAGAGGAGGCACCTCGAGAGGAAAGCCAGCTGGACAGGGAAGGGGTGGAACATTCGAGGCTGCCTGGAGGCATGGAGAGCTGAGCCTGTTAGAGCAAAGAGAGCACGGAGGAGGTGCAGCCTCTGACCTCACAATACCCAGGCCCACTGGGCCAGCCTTGCGACTTGCAAACTCTGGTGCCCTCCTCCAGCCCGGGCGAGGCCCGAGGCCCTGGGCAGCCTCCAGGTGCAGCGTCCTCCTGAGGGCCGCACCCTTCCCGCTGCCCTGGGGCATGTCTCTACTCACCAATTATGAGGGGCTTCGGCATCAGATCGAGAAGCTGGTGCGGGAAAATGAGGAACTGAAGAAGCTGGTGCGGCTCATTCGGGAGAATTACGAGCTCAAGTCAGCGATCAAGACACAGGCGGGCGGCCTGGGCATCAGCGGGTTCAGCAGTGGGCTCAGTGAGGCGGCGGCCAGTGCTTCTCCACACCAGGGTAACTGCAAGAGGCTGAGTTCAAGAAAAGCAGGGAGGGAAGGGTGAGACTGCAACCACAAGGGAGGGAGTCTGTGTGTTCAGGTCTGGGGAGAAGGGCGTAGACAGCAACAAACATGGGGTCAGCAGGCCCCCTGGTGTGGGGGGTGAGGACACAGGACAGTCAAGATAAAAGGACAAAACTAGGTGCCAGCCCCGTTTGCCTGACAGCAGGTACCCTTGCCCGAACCCTCTCCTCAAGTGAACTTGCAAGCAGCTCCACAGACTGAATTTTCCAGCCCTGAAATCCAAACATGCTGCCCCACTGGACCCGACACAGCACCCACCCTCAGCTTCTCCACCCCGCCCCTCCACCCTCCCCTCCATCCCTCCCTCAGCACCCCAGGCCTCTTCCCCATTCCTCTCCACTCAGATGTGACCAGAAGGCAACTAGCCACCTGAGTCCAAAAGCCAGGCAGAGAAACCAGAACTGAGGCTTGAGGTTGGAAATCACTAATGCGTGACACCCCTGGGGCTGGAGAGGATGTTGAGTGTGGGGTGAGACAGAAAAACTGGCAAAGAAGTTAGAGGTGTTTGCAGAAAAGCAGTTAAAGTGATGACCTTCAGGGCTAGGCCTGGAGCTTAGGGACTGGGCCAGAAGGGTGTTCAGAGGCCAGGAAGCCAGAGAGGCTTCACAGTTGACTGTGGGGATGGCAAAAAGGGATGCACCAGAAGAACAGAAAGCTGTGGACACAGAATGGCTGGTATTGAAGCAATCAGAGAGAACTTCCCAGGGCGTGGCAATAGACTGTCAGAGCATGCTGGTGAGGAGCTGACGAAACGCCTTCGCATTTGTTATATCCACATCCTCTCCTTGTCTACAACGTCCTTCCTGTCCTGGAGAAGGCTGTGTGTCTCCTTCCCAGGTGCACTTCTGCACCCACACTTGGTACCCATGCACCCCTGTGGAGACCCCCACTCCATCAAAGGCCCTGCTCCTTGCCATCCTGCTGCCCCCACCTCCACTCCGCTCATCAACAGGTGTGAGGCCAGCCCCCTTCACTGAAAGAGAACTCTGGTCTTTCAGTCTCTACCACTTAAGGCTCTATAGCTCTGCAGCGGACCTTGACACTCCGCTGTTCTAGAAAGGCGGCTTCTTAGGTGCCGCATTCTTCTCAAACTCTGCGTGCCACTTGTTTTTTTTTGGCAGTGCAAGGTATGCGGGATCTTAGCTCCCTGACCAAGGATCAAAATTGAACTCATGTCCCCTGCACTGGAAGGCAAAGTCTTAACCACTGGACTGCCAGGGAAGTCACTGCATGGCACTTGGGACTGATAACCCTCCTCTTTCTGAGTTCCAAGAACACCTTCAGCTGGGTCATCCTCCCTCATCTCAGCTCCTAGTCTGGTTCAGGCCCTGCCCTCCAGCCAGCCTGCCCACCTGGGCTTTTCTCTCCACTAGAAGTGGTAATCTGGAGAAGGCAAAGGCAACCCACTCCAGTACTCTTGCCTGGAAAATCCCATGGACAGAGGAGGCTGGTAGGCTGCAGTCCATGGGGTCTCAAACAGTAGGACATGACTGAGCGACTTCACTTTCACTTTTCATTTTCATTCATTGGAGAAAGAAATGGCAACCCACTCCAGTGTTCTTGCCTGGAGAATCCCAAGGACAGGGGAGGCTGGTGGGCTGCTGTCTATGGGGTCGCACAGAGTCAGACACGACTGAAGCGACTTAGCAGCAGCAGCAGCAGCAGCAGAAGTGGTAATCAGGCCAAGGAGTCCCTGGAACTCAGCTCACTCTAAACTAGGCATGCTTCTGATTAAGAACTTGACCTTTTGACCTGAGGCTATTCCCCTCAGGTCTGGGCTCCTTCCCCTACAGTCCAGTTTCAGTTGGAAGCTGCCTTCCCCTGCTTTCTGCCCACTGGGTTTCCCACCTCCCAGCCTGGCTGTGATCTGGAACTGGGCTTCACAGTCCTCCCTTACTGGTCCCAAGCACAAAGTTCTCTCTCCTCTGAAAGGGTCTACTTCCATGATTTTGAGACAACAGACAGAGCAACAAAAATGATATGCTCGGGGAGATACAATATTTAAGAAACGTTACACTTCAATAGAATGGGAAAGACTAGAGATCTCTTCAAGAAAATTAGAGCTACCAAGGGAATATTTCATGCAAAGATGGGCACAATAAAGGACAGGAACAGTATGGACCTAATAGAAGCAGAAGATATTAAGAAGAGGTGGTAAGAATACACAGAAGAACCATACAAAAAAGATCTTCATGACCCAGATAATCACGATGGTGTGATTACTCACCTAGAGCCAGACATCCTGGAATGTGAAGTCAAGTGGGCCTTAGAAAGCATCACCATGAACAAAGCTAATGGAGGTGATGGAATTCCAGTTGAGCTATCTCAAATCCTAAAAGATGATGCTCTGAAAGTGTTGCAGTCAATATGCCAGCAAATTTGGAAAACTCAGTAGTGGCCACAGGACTGGAAAAGTCCTGCCTTTCATTACAATTCCAAAGAAAGGCAATGCCAAAGAAGGCTCAAACTACCGCACAATTGCACTTATCTCACATGCTAGAAGGCAATGGCAACCCACTCCAGTACTCTTGCCTGGAAAATCCCATGGACGGAGGAGCCTGGTAGGCTGCAGTCATGGGGTCACTAGGAGTCAGACACGACTGAGCGACTTCACTTTCGCTTCTCACTTTCATGCATTGGAGAAGAAACTGGCAACCCACTCCAGTGTTCTTGCCTGGAGAATCCCAAGGATGTGGGAGCCTGGTGGGCTGCCATCCATGGGGTCATACAGTCGGACACGACTGAAGTGACTTAGCAGCAGTAGCAATACATGCTAGTAATGCTCAAAATTCTCCAAGCCAGGCTTCAACAGTATGTGAACCATGAACTCCCAGATGTTCAAGCTGGTTTTAGAAAAGGTAGAGGAACCAGAGATCAAATTGCCAACATGCATTGGATTATCAAAAAAGCAAGAGAGTTCCAAAAAAACATCTACTTCTGCTTTATTGACTATGCCAAAGCCTTTGACTGTGTGGATCACAACAAACTATGGAAAATTCTTAAAGAGAAGGAAATACCAGACCATAGGACCTGCCTCCTGAGAAATCTGTATGCAGGTCAAAAAGCAACAGTTAGAACTGGATATAACAACAGATTGGTTCCAAATTGGGAAAGAAATACGTCAAGGCTGTGTATTGTCACCCTGCTTATTTAATTTATATACTGGGTGTTCATTGGAAGGACTGATGTTGAAGCTGAAACGCCAATACTTTGGCCACCTGATGCGAAGAACTGACTCATTGGAAAAGACCCGGATGCTGGGAAAGATTGAGGACAGGAGGAGAAGGGGATGACAGAGGATGAGATGGTTGGATGGCATCGCCAACTCAATGGACATGGGTTTGGGTGGACTCCGAAAGTTGGCGATGGACAGGGAGGCCTGGTGTGCTGCGGTTCATGGGGTCGCAAAGGGTCGAACATGACTGAGTGACTGAACCAAATTGAACTGAACAGAGTACATCATGAGAAATACTGGACTGGATGAAGCACAAACTAGAATCAAGATTTTCTGGAGAAATATCAATAACTCAGATATACAGATGATACCACCCTTATGGCAGAAAGCAAAGAAGAACTAAAGAGCCTCTTGATGAAAGAGAAAGAGGAAAATGAAAAAGTTGGCTTAAAATTCAACATTCAGAAAACTAAGATCATGGCATCTGGTCCCATCACTTCATGGCAAATAGATGGGGAAACAATGGAAACAGAGACAGACTTTATTTTCTTGGGCTCCAAAATCACTGCAGATGGTGACTGCAGCCATGAAATTAAAAGATGCTTGCTCCTTGGAAGAAAAGTTATGACCAACCTAGATAGCATAATAAAAAGCAGAGACATTACTTTGCTATCAAAGGTCTGTCTAGTCAAAGCTATGGTTTTTTCAGTAGTCGCGTTCACATACGGATGCGAGTTGGACCATAAAGAAAGCTGAGCATGGAAGAATTGATGCTTTTGAACTGTGATGTTGGAGAAGACTCTTGAGAGTCCCTTGGACTGTAAGATCCAACCAGTCAATCCTAAAGGAAATCAGTTCTAAATATTCATTGAAAGGACTGATGCTAAAGCTGAAACTCCAATACTTTGGCCCCCTGATGTGAAGAACTGACTCATTTGAAAAGACCCTGATGCTGGGAAAGATTGAAGGCAGGAGGAGAAGGGGACGACAGAGGATGAGATGGTTGGGTGGCATCACCGACTCAATGGACATGAGTTTGAGTAAGCTCCCGGAGTTGGTGATGGACAAGGAAGCCTGGCATGCTGCAGTCCCTGGGGGTCACAAAGAGTCAGATACGACCAAGCGACTGAACTGAACTAAACATTTGAAGAAATTAGACTGTGATTCCCAACTCCCAGGCTAACCAAGCAAGCCTTCTCCTTTTAGGTTTGGTTCTTGAGAGAATTCTTGGACCACTTCTGCTCTCCCACTCTGAAGGGTCAAGCTTGGAGGGTTAGGAAAAGGTTTCTGGTGACAAGCCCAGACACCCAGCCCTGAAAGGGGAAAGGGACATTTCAGAGGGAAGAACTGTCTGTGCAAAGGCCTGGGCCAAAGGTTTGCAGGAGTGAGAAATAGATTGTGTGGTTAAAGCCTGTGGTGTGCATGGTGTTTAGTGTGTGGGTGTGGGTATGGAGTCGGGGGGGGGGCGGTGTGAGCACGTGAACGTCGTGTTAGTGTATATGACCCATGAGTGTATAATGTGATGTGCGTGTGGAGTGTGTGGTACAGGTGGGTAAGTGACTAATGTGTAACATGTGTGCCTTGGGTATGTGTGTTGTACAGTATGAAAAAAGGTGTGTGTGTGTGTGTGAATGTGTGAGTGTAGTGAGTGAGTGAGTGAGTGAGTGAAGTCACTCAGTCGTGTCCGACTCTTTGTGACCCCATGGACTGTAGCCTACCAAGCTCCTCTGTCCATGGGATTTTCCAAGCAATAGTACTGGAGTGGATTGCCATTTCCTTCTCCAGGGGATCTTCCTGACCCAGGGATCAAACCCAGGTCTCCTGCATTGTAGACAGACGCTTTACCGTCTGATGTGTGGCGTATGTGTGGTGTATGTGTCTTGTGAGTTGCTATGTGTATAGTATGTGGATAATCATATACTTTGATAGAATAGAATAGTATGTGTAAGTATGTTTGTGATTGTGTGTTTTAGTGTGGGACATGTATGAGTGTGTGGTGTGCGGGTATTAGAGTGTGTTTATGCTATGTGTGCTAGTGTGAGGTGTGTGTGTACTGCTTGCATTTGCGAGTGTACTTGAGGGGGTTGGGGTCAGTGAGAGGTGCTGATGCAGTTAGAGGCCAGCAGGGCTCAGATGCTGAGGACTGAGAATGACATACTGAGGAGCTTGGACTTGCTCCCAAAGGCAATGAGCAGACGCTGGCAGGTTCCTACAAGGAGTAATCATATTTATGCTTCAGAAAGATCATTCCCACTGCTGTGGGGAAATGGAGTCAAGGGAGATAAGAGTAAGGTAGGGAAATAAATTAGACTGCAGCTCTTGAGTCATCCATGTAGAACATGATGGTGTGAACTAGCAGTGGAGAGAGACTGATTCAAGTGACTTAGTAGGAAAACGAACAGCTCAGATGTGAGGGATGAGAGTCCAGAATGTGTCTGTGTGGCTGAGGGGACTTAGTTCATGAAGTAGGGTTTGGAGGGGCACTAGTTGGAGAGGGGCCTGGAGTCCAGAGCTGCTTTTCCTGACGGCAGAGACCTGAGTTTATTTCTATGTAAAGGGAAGATACGAAAGAAAAAAGGGATAGTTTCTAGAGCAGAGCTGCATTAACTGAAGGAAGAACATCTCTTCCCCTGTCTGAGAAGGGAAGGAGGAAGGAAAGGGGCGTGAGAATGCCAGGTGGGAAGCTAAAGAAACTCCAGAACCATGGCTTTAATTTTCTCTGTAAAGCTTTCATTCTCTGAGAGCAATGGTGGAGAGAAAAAGATAAGCAAAGTCTGAAATGAAGTGAAAATGGCAGAAGGAACTGAATGGAGAACCTGGGAGGTGTGTAATGGGCCCAAATGATGCTGGCATAATGGATTATACAGGCAGCAGCCACCAACCTTCTCCAGCAGTATTTGATGGGTAGGGCAGGGCAGACACGGGAAAGCAGGCAGGCAGAGCTAAGGGCCTCTCAGCAAGAGTTCGGGCACATCAGAGAAGGAAGTGGGCACCAGCTGGGCTGTCAGATAGACGAAAATAAAGAGACCAGGGTACTAGAGATCTAGAGGCTGGCAGGGATCTTGCAAGCAAGGCAGAAGGTACAACTTTGTGGGCAGACTGGGCAACCTGAGTGACAGGAAATCAGTAAACTATTGGCTATGGGCTGAGTTAACTTCTCAGGGAAGAAAGGCCAAGAGATTTAGGCCTTGGCCTTGTGAACATGGCAGATGGGAGGTGAGCCAGGATGGGATTAAGACTTCAGGGCCTCATGCTCCTGAGGGCTCAGGGACTGTGCCAGGATGTCTCGAAGACTGAAGATAGATGGAAATTCAGGGCATTTGGAGCAAAGAGGAAATGAAGACTACACTGAGGGCTCCAGTCACTAAAACAGTGACTGCCTGCCAAAGTGGTTGCTCCTTACAGTGGTGGTCAGGACAGGGCAGGTGGTCAGGCTAGGAAGGGCTCTCAGGGCAGGAGGGCTTCTGTTGCTCTTTCTGCCGGGCACCCTCCCCTAGTTCCCACTCTTTCCTCACATAAGCCTGTCCTCACCCAGGCCCCCACTCCTGCTGCCCCTTGTCTTCCCTTGGGGTCTGCAGGCTGATGGAAGTTTCCTCAGGCAGGTAGCAGTCTTTCCCCCTTTTCAAAAGGCCTTTTACCAGCCCTGCTCCACACAATCTCCATCCCCCTCCCTCTAGTCCGGAGCTTTCCTTAACCCAAGGTCTTTACCTTGTCACCAGGTCAGGGCCTCCTTCCTCACCTCAGGAGGTGTTCTTGTCGTCCCCCCACCAGGACCCACCCAAGGCCCAATTTCCTACCTCAGGCCCCATCCCCCCACCCCACCGCTACATGCCACCCTAGGGAGTTAACCTAAGCCCGCCTAGCTCCACCCCTAGTGGGAAGCCTTCCTTCCCTCAGGAACTGCCTTCCTCTTGGAACTCTTGTCTCCCTTCAGAACCAGCCCCCTCAGGACGCGTCCCTCCTCAGAACTCACCCCCTTCAGAACCCTCCCGCGTCTCAGGACCCACCCACCATCAGAACCTCCCCGCTCAGAATCCTTCTCCCTCAGAACCCTCCCCCCTCAGAACTTCCCCTCTCGGGACCCACCCTGCAGAACACCGCCCCCTCCCCCCGCGACGATTCCTCTCAGGACCCCAGCCCACCCTCAGCCCTTGCCTTCCTTTCGGGACCTCTGCCCCCACCTCAGAACCCGCCGCCTCTCAGGATCTGTCAGCACACTGTTCTCTTTCGTCCTCCCACCCGCTGACCCTCTAAACCTTGGCTCTGGCAGCCTTTGCTCACTGCTTGGTTGGGCTTTTCAGGGTCGTGCCTTAAGCAACACCTTCCCCGCAAGACCCTCTGGCCCCGCCCCCAGGGCAGCCCCGGGACGCTAGCTCCGCCCACATAACCCGCCCCTTGAGCGGGCCCCTTGCTCTGGCTCCGCCCCTACGCTCGCGCCCCGCCCCGTCAGGACCCACCATGACGTCCAACCCTCTCAGGGAACCCTGCTGGACCTCGGCCACCTCGACTGTCCCACGTCTCCGTCCCCACGAGGACTGGGGTCTCAGTGGCCGGGCCCCCCTTACCCGGGTGTGGGGCCGGCATTCTCGTGCGGGAGGCAGGGTTCCGCGGCCGCCGAGGCCGCGGGCGGTGGGTAGGCCCCGGAGCGATGGCTGCAGAGGCGCAGCCGCCGGGAGCCAGAGGCCGCGGCGGGGAAGACGCTTGGGCCTGTCCAAGGGCAGGACCATATGGCGGCCACGTGCTGACCGACGCAATGAGGGGCAGGAGACCTGAGTAGGAAACAGTTAAAACACTGTAAACTTCATTGGTAAATATAAGACATTTGCTTTAAAAACAAACTTTAATTGTTCGATGTAACAAAGCTTCCTGAACCCTAAACAATTCTTATGTATAAAATAAATAAGTGCAGTGAATCTAAGCTCTCTAAGTTTCTAACACGGTATGTAGTAACATGGGACTTCCCTGGTGGCTCCGCAGTAAAGAACCCACCTGCCAAATCCCCTGAAGAAGGAAATGGCAACACACTCCGGTATTCTTGCCTGGGAAATCCCATGGATAGAGGAGCATGGCAGGCTATAGTCTGTGGAACTGCAAAAGAATCAGATACGAATTAACTAAACAACAATAAAAACATGTAGTAAAGTACCTAGGAACATTTCAACTCACAAATCTTAATCAGTGAAACATAAATTATAATAAGTTTAAAACAATCAATCACCTGCACATTTTGCTTGAGAATACAAAACTATAGGACTGAAATCCCTTAAACCAAGGCTTAATCTGGGATCTAGGACACTGTTGGCTCAGGACACTCCTGTTGATGGGAATTCCCCTGTGGTCCAGTGGTGAGGACTCTGTGCTTTCAAGTGTCCCCACCCCCCAGCCAAAATTTCAACAGGCCAATCCTGAGATTCTCACTGCTGACCTTTATGGGTCAAAAACCTGTGGACACTGTGTCCACGACTGAGGCTACAACAGTCTTAGCTCCAAGCAGTGGACACACACTCCCCCAGGAGCTGTACCAACACAACGTGCAGTGCCATCCAGGGATGCACTTAATTGGCCCCTGTACCTTGACAGTGTCTTCACTGCAACCCTAAATGCCTTCAATGAGTCTTTTTGTTAATAACAATTTTCAGTTCAGTTCAGTGGCTCAGTCGTGTCTGACTCTTTGCTACCCCATGGACTGCAGCACACTGGGCTTCCCTGTCCATCACCAATTCCCAGAGCTTGCTCAGACTCATGTCTGTTCTCATCCTCTGTCATCCCCTTCTCCTGCCTTCTTCAGTCTTTCCCATCATCAGGGTTTTTTCCAAGGAGTCAGTTCTTCCCATCAGGTGGCCAAAGTATTAGAGCTTCAGCTTCAGCTTTAGTCCTTCCAATGAATATTCAGGACTGATTTCCTTTAGGATGGACTGGTTGAATCTCCTTGCTGTCCAAGGGACTCTCAAGAGACTTCTCCATGATCTTCATTTTTTGAATGTTGAGTTTTAAGCCAGTTTTTTCAGTCTCCTCTTTCACTTTCATCAAGAGTCTCTTCAGTTCTTCTCCACTTTGCCATAAGGGTGGTGTCTTTTGCATATCCGAGGTTATTGATATTTCTCCCAGCAATCTTGATTCTAGCTTGTGCTTCATCCAGCCAGGCATTTCAAAGGATGTACTCTGCATACAGGGCTTCCCTTGTGGCTCAGCTGGTAAAGAATCCACCTGCAATTCGGGAAACCTGGGTTTGATCCCTGGGTTGGAGAGATCCCCTGGAGAAGGGAAGGGCTACCCACTCCAGTATTCTGGCCTGGAAAATTCCATGGACTTCATAGTCCATGGGATCACAAAGAGTCTGACACGACTGAGCAATGTTCACTCACTCACTCACTCACTCTGCATATAAGTTAAATAAGCAGGGTGACAATATACAACCCTGACGTACTCTTTTCCCAATTTGGAACCAGTCCGTTGTTCTATGTCCAGTTTTAATTGTCGCTTCCTGACCTGCATACAGATGTCTCAAGAGGCAGGTAAGGTGGTCTGGTATTCCCATCTCTTTAAGAATGTTCCACAGTTTGTTGTGATCCACACAGTCAAAGGCTTTGGCATAGTCAATGAAGCAGAAATAGATAGTTTTCTGGAACTCTCTTGCTTTTTCTATGATCTGACAGATGTTGGCAATTTGATCTCTGGTTCCTCGGCCTCTTCTAAGTCCGGCTTGAACATCTGGAAGTGTTTGGTTCATGTATTGTTGAAGCCTCGCTTGGAGAATTTTGAGCATTATTTACTAGTGTGTGAGATAAGCGCAATTGTGCAGTAGTTTGAACATTCTTTGGCATTGTCTTTCTTTGGGATTGGAATGAAAACTGACCTTTTCCAGTCTTGTAGCCACTGCTGAGTTTTCCAAATTTGCTGGCATACTGAGTGCAGCACTTTCAGAGCATCATCTTTCAGTACTTGAAATAGCTGAACTGAAATTCCATCACCTCCACTAACTGTTCGTGGTGATGCTTCCTAAGGCCCGCTTGACTCCGCATTCCAGGATGTCTGGCTCTAGGTGAGTGATCACACCATCGTGATTATCTGGGTCATGAAGATCTATTTTGTACAGTTCTTCTGTGTATTCTTGCTACCTCTTCTTAATATCTTCTGCTTCTGTCAGGTCCATACCATTTCTGTTATTTATTGTGCCCATCTTTGCATGAAATGTTCCCTTGGTATATCTAATTTTCTTGAAGAGATCTCTAGTCTTTCCCACTTTATTGTTTTTTCTATTTCTTTGCATTGATCATTAGAGAAGGGTTTGTCATCTCTTCCTGCTATTCTTTGGAACTCTGCATTCAGATGGGTATATCTTTCCTTTTCTCCTTTGCCTTTCACTTCTCTTCTTTTCTCAGCTATTTGTAAGGCCTCTTCAGACAGCTATTTTGCCTTTTTGTATTTCTTTTTCTTGAGCATAGTCTTGATCACTGCCTCCTTTACAATGTCACGAACCTCTGTCCATAGTTCTTCAGGCACTCTGTCTGTCAGATCTAATCCCTTGAATCTACTTCTCACTTCCACTGTAAGGGATTTGATTTAGGTCATATCTGAATGGTCTAGTGGTTTTCCCTACTTTCTTCAATTTGAGTCTGAATTGGCAATAAGGAGTTAGTGATCTGAGCCACAGTCAGCTCCTGGTCTTGTTTTTGCTGACTGTATAGAGCTTCTCCATCTTTGGCTACAAAGAATATAATCAATCTGATCTCAGAATTGACCGTCTGATGTCCATGTGTAGAGTCCTCCCTTGCGTTGTTGGAAGAGGGTTTTGCTATGACCAGTGCATAATCTTGACAAAACTCTGTTAGCGTTTGCCCTGCTTCATTTTGTACTCCAAGGCCAAATTTTCCTGTTACTTCAGGTATCTCTTAATAACAATTTTATTAAGATATAATTCACTGGATTTCCTTGGTGGTCCAATGGTTAAGACTTTGCATTTGCAATGCCGGAGGCACAGGTTCAATCCCTGGTCAGGGAACTAAGATTCTCATGCCACAAGGCAAGGCTAATAAACAAACAAAAGATATAATTCACATACATACCATACAATTCACCCATTTAAAGTGTACAATTTAATATTTTTTGATATATGCACAGATATATACAAACACCACCATAATCAGTTTTAGAACTCTTTCATCATCCCCAAAATAAATCCTTTAGCAATCACATTCCTACCACTCAATCCTCCTCAGCTCTAAGCAACCACTAATTTACTCTCTGCTATTATGGATTTGTTTGTTCTAAACATTCCATATAAGTGGATTCATATATAAGTGGCGTTTATGGCTGGTTCCTTTCATTTAGCATAATGTTTTCAAGGTTTATCCATGTTATAGCATGAATCAGTACTTCTAGGTGGGAGATGGGGGAGGTTGTTTTTATGGATGAATAATATTCCATTAAGGGATGTACCAATTCATTTATCAGTTCATGGACTTATATTTCCTCCTTTTGCTATTATTAATAATGATGCTGTAAGCCTTCACGTACAAGTTTTTGTGTGTGTACCAATTCATTCATCAGTTCATGGACTTATATTTCCTCCTTTTGCTATTATTAATAATGATGCTGTAAGCCTTCACGTACAAGTTTTTGTGTGCATATATGTTTCCATTTCTCTTGACTATATAGCCGGGCGTGAACTTCCTGTGTCCTATATAGCTCTATGTTTAACTCTGAGAAACTGCCAGGTTGTTTTCCAGTGGAGCGGCATGATTTTACATAAGCTACCAGCAATGCAGGAGCATTTCTGCTCCTCCACATCCTGCCAATACTTAGTCTCTGACTTTTTGACTATAGCCATATAGTGGGTTTGAAGTGGTATATCATTCTGATGTTAATTTGCATTTCCCTGATAACTAATGAGGTTGAGCAACTTTTCATATATTTATTGGCCATTTTTATATCGTCCTTGAGAAATGCCTGTTCAGATCTTTGGTCCATTTTTAAATTGGACTATTTGGTTTTTATTATTGATTTGTAAGAGTTCTTTATATAATCTGGATATAAGTCCCTTATCAAATATATGATTTGGAAATATTTTCTCCCATTTTGTCTTTTCAGTTTCTTGATAGTGTGCTTTAAAACACAAAAGCTTTTAATTTTGACGAAATCCAACTTATTGTTTCTTTTATTGCTCTAATAGGGAGTTCATTGAATCTGTAAATCAACTAGGGGAGTATATGCTATCTTCACAATATTAAGTCTTCCAATCCATAAACACAGGATATTTTCCATTTATTTAGAGTTTATTTCATTTCTGTCAATAATGTTTATAGTTTTCAGAGCATACGTTTTGCATATCTTTTGTTAAATTTATTCCCAAATATTTTACTCTTTTTGATGCTATTGTCTTAATTTTACTTCTGGATTATTCATTGACAGTATATGGAAATACAATTGACTTTTGTAGACCTGCTGATGAATCTTGCACTCTGTATTCTAAGGACCACACAACTCCTTCAGCTAGTTACCTGTTAACTGACTGAGTTTGGGATCTCACATGGCTGTCACAGGGGTCACAGTTTATAGGGTCATTCTGTGGACAATTCCTAGACTGAGCTTTTTGTTTTCTTTTTAATTTTTTTTTTTTTTACTGAAGGATAATTGCTTTATAGAATTTTGTTGTTTTCTGTCAAACCTCAACCTGAATGAGCCATAGGTATACATATATCCCCTCCCATTTGAACCTCCCTCCCATCTCCCTCCCCATCCCACCCCTCTAGGTTGATACAGAGCCCCTGTTTGAGTTTCCTGAGCCATACAGCAAATTCCCATTGGCTATTTTATGTGTGATAATGTAAGTTTCCATGTTACTCTTTCCATACATCTCACTCTCTTCCCTTCTGATGTCCATAAGTCTATTCTCTTTGTCTGTTTCTCCACTGTTGCTCTGTAAGTAAATTCTTCAGCACCATTCTTCTAGATTCCATATATGTGTGTTAGAATACGATGTTTATCTTTCTCTTTCTGATTCACTTCACTCTGTATATGTTCTAGGTTCATCCACCTCATCAGAACGGACTTAAATGCATTCCTCTTTATGGCTGAGTAATATTCCATTGTGTATATGTACCACAAATTCTTTCTCCATTCATCTGTCGATGCACGTCTAGGTTGCTTCCATGTTCTAGCTATTGTAATAGTGCTGCAGTGAACAGTGGGATACATGTGTCTTTTTCAGTTTTGGTTTCCTCAGGGTATATGCCTTGGAATGGGATTGCTGGGTCATATAGTGGCTTCATTCTTAGTTTTTTAAATAATCTCCATACCATCTTTCGTACTGGCTGTATCAATTTACATTCTCACCAACAGTGCAAGAGCGTTTCCCTTTTCTCCACACCCTCTCCAGCATTTATTGCTTGTAGACTTTTTGATAATGGCCATTCTGAGTGGTGTGAGGTCATATCTCAGTGTAGTTTTGATTTGCATTTCTCTGATAATGAGCAATGTGGAGCATGTTTTCATGTGTTTGTTAGCCATCTGTATGTCTTCTTTGGAGAAATGTCTGTTTAGGTCTTCTTCCCACTTTTTGATTGAGTTGTTTGTTTTTCCGGCATTGAGTTGTATGAGCTGCTTGTGTATTTTGGAAATTAATCCTTTATCAGTTGTTTCATTTGCTATTATTTTCTCCTATTCTGAGGGCTGTCTTTTCACCTTGCTTATAGTTTCCTTTGCTGTGCAAAAGCTTTTAAGTTTAATCAAGTCTCAATTATTTACTTTTGTTTTTGTTTCCATTACTCTAGGAGGTGGGTCATAGAGGATCTTGCTTTGATTTATGTCATCGGGTGTTCTGCCTTTGTTTCCTCTAGAGTTTTGTCGTTTCTGGTCTTACATTTAGGTCTTTAATCCACTTTGAGTTTGTCTTTGTGAATGGTGTTAGGAAGTGTTCTAATTTCATTCTTTTACATGTAGCTCTCCAGTTTTCCCAGCACCATTTATTGAAGAGACTGTCTTGCTTCCTTTATCAAAAATAAGGTACCCATAAGTACATGGGTTTATTTCTGGGTTTTCTGTCTTGTTCCATTGGTCTATATTTCTGTTTTTGTGCCAGTACCATACTGTCTTGATGACTGTAACTTTGTAGTATAATCTGAAGTCAGGAAGATTGCTTCCTCCAGCTCCATTCTTCTTTCTCAAGACTGCTTTGGCTATTCTGCGTCTTTTGTGTTTCCATATAAATTGAGAAATTTTTTGTTCTAGTTCTGTGAAAAATGCCATTGGTAATTTGATAGGGATCATATTGAATTTGCAGAATAGTCATTTTCACAATATTGATTTTTGCTACCCAGGAACATGGGATATCTCTCCATCTGTTTATGTTGTCTCTGATTTCTTTCATCAGTGTCTTATAATTTTCTATGTACAGTTCTTTTGTCTCCTTAGGTAAGTTTATTCCTAGAAATTTAATTCTTTTTGTTGCAATGATGAATGAGATTGATTCCTTAATTTCTCTTTCTGATTTTTCATTGTTAGTATATAGAAATGCAAGTGATTTCTGTGAATTGATTTTGTATCCTGCAACTTTGCAAAATTCACTGATTAGCTCTAGTAATTTTCTGGTACTATCTTTAGTGTTTTCTCTGTACAGTATCATGTCATCTGCAAACAGTAAGAGCTTTACTTCTTCTTTTCCAATCTGGATTCCTTTAATTTCTTTTTCTTCTCTGATTGCTGTAGCTAGGACTTCCAAAGCTATGTTGAATAATAGTGGTGAAAGTGGACACTCTTGTCTTGTTCCTGATCTTAGGGGGAATGCTTTCAGTTTTTCACTGTTGAGAATAATGTTTGCTGTAGGCTTATCATATACGGCCTTTACTATGTTGAAGTAAATTCTTTCTATGCCCATTTTTTGAAGTTTTAATCACAAATGGGTGCTGAATTTTGTCAAAGGCTTCTTTTGCATCTATTGAGATTATCATATGAATTTTATCTTTCAATTTGTTAATATGATCTATCACATTGATTGATTTGTGTATATTGAAGAATCCTTGCATTCCTGGAATAAACCCAACTTGATCACGGTGTATGGGCTTTTTGATGTGTTGCTGAATTCTGTTTGCTAAAAGTTTCTTGAGGATTTTTGCATCTATGTTCATCAGTGATATTGGCCTGTGGTTTTCTTTTTTTGTGTTGTCTTTGTCTGGTTTTGGTATCAGGGTGATGGTAGCATCGTAGAATGAGTTTGGAAGTGTTCCTTCCTCTGAAATTTTTGGAAACAGTTTTAGAAGGATAGGCATTAGCTCTTCTCTAAATGTTTGACAGAATTCTCCTGTGAAGCCATCTGGTCCTGGACTTTTGTTTTGGGGGAGATTTTTTATCACAGCTTCCATTTCAGTGCTTGTAATTGGGTTGTTCATAATTTCTATTTCTTCCTGGTTCAGTCTTAAAAGATTGAACTTTTCTAAGAATCTGTCCATTTCTTCCATGTGATCCATTTTATTGCCATACAGTTGTTCATAATAGCCTCTTATAATCCTTTGTATTTCTGAATTATCTTTTGTAACCTCTCCTTTTTCATTTTTAATTTTGTTGATTTTGTTCTTTCTTTTTTTCTTGATGAATCTGGCTAAACATTTGTCAATTTTGTTTATCTTCTCAAAGAACCAGCTTTTAGCTTTATCTTCACTATTGTTTCCTTCATTTCTTTTTCATTTATTTCTGCTCAGATCTTTATGATGTCTGTCCTTCTACTAATTTGGGGGTCTTTTGTTGTGTTCTTCTTTTTCCAGTTGTTTTAGGTGTAAAGTTAGGTTGTGTATTCGATGTTTTTCTTGTTTCTTGAGGGAGGATTGTATTGCTATAAACTTCCCTCTTAGAACTGCTTTTGCTGCAGTTCAATACATAAGGAGCACCTCAATACATAAGACAAACACTAACAGACATAAAAGGAGAAATTGACAGTAACTCAATCCCATAAGTTTTGAATTGTTGTGTTTTCATTGTCATTTGTTTCTAGAAATTTTTTATTTCCCTTTTGATTTCTTCAGTAACCTGTTGGTTATTTAGAAATGTGTTGTTTAATCTCCATGTATTTGTGTTTCTTACAGTTTTTTTCTTGTGATTGATATCTAGTCTCATAGCCTTGGGGTTGGGGAAGGCGCTTAATATGATTTCAATTTTCTTAAATTTACTGAGGTTGGATTTGTAACCCAAGATGTAGTCTATCCTGGAGAATGTTCCATGTGCACTTGAGAAGAAGGTATGTTCTTCTGCATTTGGATGCAATGTCCTGAGGATATCAATGAGATCCATCTCATCTAATGTATCGTTCAAGACTTGTGTTTCCTTATTAATTTTCTGTTTTGATGATCTGTCCATTGGTGTGAGTGGGGTGTTAAAGTCTCCTACTATTCTTGTGTTACTGTCAATTTCTCTTTTTATGTCTGTTAGTGTGTGTCTTATGTATTGAGGCGCTCCTATGCTGGGTACATAGTTATTTACAATTGTTATGTCTTCCTCTTGAACTGATCCCTTGATCATTATGTAGTGTCCTTCCTTATCTCTTGTAATATTCTTTATTTTAAGGTCTATTTTTTCTGATATGAGGATTGCTACTCCAGCTTTCTTTAGCTTCCCATTTGCATGGACTATATTTTTCCATCCTCTCACTTTCTAGACTGACCCTTTTTTAAGTCTCAGGTTTCATCTGTGCTCATATATAATCATATTCTTCATATTTATTGAACACTTCCTGTGGCCCAAGCACTGTTCCAGGCACAGGGAAACAGCAGCACAGAGACAAAGCCCTGCCTTCATGGAGCTTCCATGCTAATTGAGGGAACCAGGACAAACCAGTAAGTCAATGCAGAGTGTCTTAGAGCGAGATAAGTGCCAAGAAGGAAGTCATCGAGGAGAAGGGAAGGAGCAGGTGGCCTGAAGGAACCTGGCAATTCCGGATGGAAGACCTCTCTGAGAAGGTCTCACGTGAGGGATGAGTAGCAGTGCAGGGCCAACCAGGCACACAGGAAGAGCAGTCCAGGCAGAAATGAGTGAGTGAAAGTTGCTCAGTCATGTCCAACTCTTTGCGACCCCATGGACTATACAGTCCATGGAATTCTCCAGGCCAGAATACTGGATTAGGTAGACATTTCCTTCTCCAGAGGATCTTCCCAACCCAGGAATCAAACCCAGGTCTCCCGCATTACAGGCGGATTGCAATGGGACCAGCCAACGCAAAGACAGAGGCAATGGTGTGGTAGGGCCATCAGTGAGATGGTCTCAGAGACCATGAGGACTGACTGTGCGGAGACTGTCTTCTCTCCCGAGTCCTGGAGATGCTGCCTGAGTCATCCAGACCGCAGGCTCCTGGAAGAGGAGTCAGGCTGAGGAGGATGGACACTCAGCTCGGATATCCGTGCCCTATCACCTCTGCCCCACCACTGCCCAGTCCCTCACACACTTCCTCCCCATGGGCTCTTCCCTTCAGGCCACAGGCTTTACTGTCTCCTCAATCCTAAAGCAAAAATCCAAAAAAGTCAAAACAAGAAATCATCAAAGACTGATTCTGAAATTTTAATTTATTTGTTTGGAAAAAATAACAAAACTTAAAAATGTTTGGCTGGACGTCCTGGTAGTATAGCACCAATGTACCACACCTGGGACTTCGAAGGGAACATCAGATGGTCTAAGGGGTCTTAAAGCAGAGGGGCTCGGCAGTGTGCATTGAGAAACTGCGAAATGTCTGCTTTCAGGGGGAGAAAAATAACAAAGATTTATATAGTAGCATTTTTGTTGCTGGGAAAACTGGAATCAATAGAATCCCCCGACTGAAATCGGCTCGATAGATAATAGCATGTACACAAGATGGAAACCACCGTGGCCACAATAAGCACTGTTTTCCAAGAATGACACAGCTGGAGGGAGTGTCTCCCAGAGGCGGGCACATAAGGACACAAGGACATAGAGTCACTGCACGCGTGTGCATGGCCTGGGAGCCAGGAACAGCTGGCTTAACCTTTTTTTAAACGTCTGAGAGAAAAATCAAAGGAGAGGACTATTTCACAACATAGAAGAAGTCCATGAAATTCAAATATTAGCATTCATGAATTTTTGCCGCCACGTCCATTTGTTTCCACGTTGCCCATGGCTGCTTTCAAGCAGCGATGACAGAGCTGAGAAGCTGCAGCAGGAGTGGCCAGGAAGGCTGGAGGTCTGTAGACAGCTCCTCACGGAGGGTTCTTCCAGCCCCTGACCCATACAGACACATGGAGAAGGTCTTCGCAGCTCCTTACAGAGGGGTCTGCCAGCCCCTGACCCGCATAACCACCTGGAGACATCTTCAAGGCCACGCACACAGAGCTTTGCAATAGGACGCACTGCGGGGTGACAGGTCAACCGGTGGTGTTCATCGCTTTTTGACTTTCCTGTATTTCCATTCTTTCCCTATCATAAGCATGTTCTGCTTTTATTTTTATAACGTGGAAGCTTCCATCAAACTGCACACTCACAGACGCCTTTCCCACGCCCTCCCTAGGGGACTTCTCCTTCCAACAGCAGTCACTTGGCCTTTCCGGGGCAGTCTCCTCAGGAACCAGGGGCAAACAGGCCTCCAGGCCGCGTGCGGGGGTGGGCACAGCAGGCCCTCCTGCAGCCGTATCCCCTGCCGGTAGGCAGGGGCCAGGCACACCCTGGGCTCCAGCCACTTCAAGCTCTGGCCCCCTGATGGTCCCTCATGTCGTGAGCTTCGGCTGTCCTTAAGAGGACAGTGGTCAGGAGGCCCGGGCCCACCTCTCCCCACCAGGGCACAGAGGGGTCAACTTGGCCACCTGTGTGTTCAGACCATCCCCTCTTCAGCGAGGGGTCAGCAGCTCAGGGCAGTGTCCTGTCTGAGGGGCAGGTAGCGTGGAAGGTCCTGGCGGCGGGGGCAGGAGTTTAGGGAGGTGATCCTGGGAGGAGGCAGGTACCCTCAGAGGACAGAAACGAGGAGTCAGATCCTCACGTGGGATCCACCTAGAGGGGAGGCTCAGAGAGAGTTGGTCAGCTCATCAGAGGCAGATGGGCCTCGTGGTCCAGGCCCTGCCACAGTGGGAGAGAGCCTGGCATCTCAGTGCTTTCTCTGTGTCCCCCAGGTGTCTTCCTGCCCCCGTCCCCGGCAGCAACAAACGAACCCATCCTGGAAGAAGTGGGGATTGTGGCTCTGGCACCCCTGGCCGACGTGCTAAACAGCCCACAGCCCAGCCCTGTGGCAGGCCCCATCGTGAGCCCCCTGGCAGGCCCTCTCAACACGCTGCTGCCCAGCCCAGGGCCCATCTCCCAGAGCAGCCCACTCACCAGCCACCTGGCCAGCCCCCTGGTAGTGCCCCAAGTGGGCACACCAACCAGCTCCCTGGGCCTGCCCTCCACCGGCTCCCTGATGCCCAGCAGCCCCCTGGCAGGCCCCGGGGCAGTGCCCCCAGGGGGCACACCAGTCAGCTCCCTGGGCCTGCCCTCCACCGGCCCCCTGACTCCAGGAAGCCCCCTGGCGGGCCCCCAAGCTGTGTCTCAGAATGGCCCCCTAATGCCCCCTATGACAGGCTCGGGGCTCCTCTCCCTGAGTGGCCCCCTGCTCACCTCCACGGCCGCCCCTCTAGGTGTCTCTCAGAACGTTCTGGCCAACCCCATGAACAATCTGGTGCTGTCGGAGGCCCCACGGGTGCGGCTGGCAGAGCCGCTCCGAGCATATCCCTCGGGACCCCACCCCTCGGCTGACAGGGGACCTTCTGCCACCTCCAAAGGTAACAGATGCGGGGATGGGGGGTGGGCCCTGGTGGGCCCTCCCAGGCCAGTCCCTGGTCCTGCCTGGCTCTAATCTGCCTCCTCTCCTTTCTGCCCCTCCCGCACATCACTAGTCCCACTCTCCACTGAGCACCCCCAGCCAACCCAGGAGCCAGAGCCCCTCGGCATGACATTTGTGGGTGCACCCATCCAGACCTCCACCCCTGTTGGTGTCCCGGGCACTCCAGGCCCCGTGACAGCCTTCTCCTATGGCACCTCAGATGCCCAGACACAGCCTGGCGGCCCCCAGGGACAAGTGGTCCCTGCCTCTGTCCCTGTCTTGACTGCCTCCAACATGGCCATCCTCACCTCTGCCCCTACCCCCACCCCCCCAGTGACCACCAGCTACACCCCGTCAAGCACGCCACACCCCTCTGCCCGAACACACCACTCCCCATCCCGGCCTTCGCTCACCCCCCACTCCCCTCCACGCAACCCCCGCTCCCCACCGCGAACCTCATCCTCCCCGGCTTCAGTCACCGACACCCGTGGTCCACGCGGCCCAGAGCAGTCTCGGAAAAGCATCCTGGAGTTGGAGCGGAAGCTAGCCCATCGCAAGAGCAGCAAGTTCCCTGACAGCTCTCGAGGTCAGCGCGAGGCTGGGGTCCCCTCTGCTGCCCATGGAGACCTCCCAGGCACCCCCTGGGCTGCTGGCCACAGTCACTGATCACTCTGTCCACCCCTGTTGTCCCCAGAATCAAAGCAGCTGGCCTGGGAGAGGCTGGTCGGGGAGATCGCCTTCCAGCTGGACCGCAGGATCCTGTCCAGCATCTTCCCCGAGCGTGTGAGGCTCTATGGCTTCACAGTCTCCAACATTCCGGAGAAGATCATCCAGGTGTGTCCTGCCCATCCCCACTGGCCACCGGAGGGCCTGCCCACCACTGCAAGGGCGGGGAGCTTGCTGGCTCTTGATGGGCTTCTGGGGGTCAGCCAGGCAGAGCACAGCAGAATCTGAGGGCACCCAGGGATGCAGGAAGCCTAGTGCTCAGTCCAGTGGCCAGCAGGTGTCCAGGGCGCCCAGCCGCAGGGGCCTGTGTCCCAGCCCCGTGCATGGGAGGCCTTCCCAAAGAGCAGAGCAGCAAGGGCCCCCGCAGGGTCAGATGTGTGCTCCCAGCCTCCTCACTGCCGTGGCCTCGGGATCTCCAAGCCCTGCTCCCAAGGGCCCTTCCCCAGGCTGGCAGGCCCGAGGCCTCAGCCTTCTTCCCCGCGGGGTCTGAGTCCTCAAGGGTCACAGGTGGACACCGGGAAGGCCAGTTTCGGAGCCTCTGAGCAGTTGGCAGCCTGGTGGCCATTAAGGCTGGGCTAATTTCAGTGCATTTTCAGCCTGCTGTCCACTGAGCCCACTGCCCCCGAGGGACGTGGAGGACGGTGCTTCCCAAACGAGTCTGGCACTTCTTGCCGCCACCGTGTACTAGGCGCTGACGAATAGGAGCCTGGGGGTGGAAGGGCGTGGGCTGGACACCTTGCAGCCCTGCCCCCCAGAATGAGCGAAGGCACGTCCTTCCCGACTGACGCCCTGCGGGTGAGGGCGGCGATGCGGGCACAGGAGTAGGGGGCGCGAGGGTGGGCGTGGCAGCCTCTGCCTCTGGCCTTCCTCCTCCGTGGAGGGGCTGTCGGCCTGAGTCTGAGTGGGCAGAAATGACGTTCTGTTACAGTGGGCTCATCGGTTCCGCCGGTTGCATTTGCCTTATCCGTTTGTTCAGGTGTCCTTTTAGGTTTTTAATTTTACCGTGGCCAGAATTATCTGCCTTTTCCTTTATCTGTGCTTTTCAAGTCTTAAGACTGAAGCTGCCAGCCCCGCCTCAGTCCCCTCTTCCAGTCCACGTGTGTGGGCTCCAGTCCTCCCTTCCAGCCCTGCCACAAGCCGATGTCCTAATCCGGCAGCAGAGGGAGCCTGGGCATCCTTCTTCCAGACTGTAGTAGCTCCTCTTGGCCCTTCGCTCTTCAATAAGAATTTCAAGGTCTGTCACGTTCTAAAAAACACCTAGTTCAAGTGTTCAGGTTTTCATTGGTTTACAGGTTGAGCTGGGGACATTTCCCATCTTTGCCCTGTTGGTATCCTTGTGTTGCTGGTGTCAGCAAGGCCCAAGTTGCTAACGTCCGGTTTGACGACCCTTGACCTGTCTTGGGAGCTAAAATTCAGACTTAAATTGAAGAAAGTAGTGAAAACCACTAGGCCATTCAGGTATGACCTAAATCAAATCCCTTATGATTATACAGTAACAGTGACAAATAGATTTAAGGGATTAGATCTGATAGATAGAGTGCCTGAACAACTATGAACGGAGGTTTGTAACACTGTACAGGACGCAGTGACCAAGACCATTCCCAAGAAAAAGAAATGCAAAAAGGCAAAATGGTTCTGAGGAGGCCTTACAAATAACTGAGAAAAGAAGCAAAAGGCAAAGGAGAAAAGGAAAGACATACCCATCTGAATGCAGAGTTTGAGAGAATAGCAAGGAAAGATGAGAAATCCTTCCTCGGTGATCAATACAAAGAAATAGAGGAAAATAGAATGGAAAAGACGAGATCTCTTCAAGAAAATTAGAGATACCAAAGGAACATTTCATACAAAGATGGGCTCAATAAAGAACAGAAACAGTATGAACCTAACAGAAGCAGAAGATGTTAAGAAGAAGAGGTGGCAAGAATACACAGAAGAACTGTACAAAAAAGATCTTCATGACTCATAACCACAATGGTGTGATCACTCACCTGGAGCCAGACATTCTGGGGTGCAAAGTCAAGTGGGCTTTAGGAAGCATCATTACGAACAAAGCTTGTGGAGGTGACAGAATTCCAGCTGAGCTATTTTAAATACTCAAAGACAATGCTGTGGAAGGGCTGCACTCAATATGCCAGCAAATTTGGAAAACTCAGCAGTGGCCACAGGACTGGAACAGGTCAGTTTTCATTCCAGTCCCAAAGAAAGGCAATGCCAAAGAATGCTCAAACTACCACACAATTGCACGCATCTCACACGCTAGCAAAGTAGTGCTAAAATTCTCCAAGCCAGCTTCAACAGCTCATGAACCAAGAACTTCCAGATGTTCAAGATGGATTTAGAAAAGGCAGAGGAACCAGAGATCAAATTGCCAACATCCACCGGATCATAGGAAAAGCAAGAGAGTTCTAGAAAAACATCTACTTCTGCTTCATTGACTAGGCTAAAGCCTTTGACAGTGTGGATCACAACAAACTGTGGAAAATTGTTAAAGAGATGAGAATACCAGTCTACCTTACCTGCCTCCTGAGAAATCTGTATGCAGGTCAAGAAGCAACAATTAGAACTGGACATGGAACAAGGGACTGGTTCCAAATTGGGAAAGGAGTATGTCAAGGCTATATATTGTCACCCTGCTTATTTAACTTATGTGCAGAGTACATCATGCAAAATGCCGGGCTGGATGAAGCACAAGCTGGAATCAAGATTGTTGGGAGAAATATCAATAACCTCAGATATGCAGATGACACCACCCTTGTGGCAGAAAGCAAAGAGGAACTAAAGAGCTTCCTAATGAAAGTGAAACAGGAGAGTGGAAAAGCTGCCTTCAGTTCACTCGCTCAGTTGTGTCCAACTCTTTGGGACCCCCATGGAGTGCAGCATGCCAGCCTTCCCTGTCCATCACCAACTCCCAGAGCTTGCTCAAAGCTGGCTTAAAACTCCACACTCAAAAAACACAGATCATGGCATCACTTCATGGCAAATAGATGGGGAAACAATGGAAACAGTGACAGACTATTTTCTTGGGCTCCAAAGTCATGGAAGATGGTGCCTGGAGCCATGAAATTAAAAGACACTTGCTCCTTGGAAGAAAAGCTATGACCAATCTAGACAGCATATTATAAAGTAGAGACATTACTTTGCTGACAAATTTGCGAATAATCAAAGCTATGGTTTTTGCAGTAGTCATGTATGGATGTGAAAGTTGGACCATAAAGAAGGCTGAGTGCCAAAGAATTGATGCTTTTGAACTATGGTGTTGGAGAAGACTCTTGAGAGTCCCTTGGACAGCAAGGAGGTCAAACCAGTCAATCCTAAAGGAAATCAGTCCTGAGTATTCACTGGAAGGACTGATGCTGAAGCTGAAACTCCAATACTTGGGCCACCTGACTCAAAGAACCGACTCACTGGAAAAGACCTTGATGCTGGGAAAGACTGAAGGCAGAAGGGGACAACAGGGGATGAGATGGTTGGATGGCATCCCTGACTCGATGGACATGAGTTTGAGCAAGCTCCGGGAGATGGTGATGGACAGGGAAGCCTGGTGTGCTGCAGTCCATGGGGTCGCAAAGAATGGGACTTGACTGAGCGACTGAACTGAACTGAACTGACCTGTCCTGGACCACAGCCACCACTCCTGCTGTGTTCTGGGTGCAGGCGTGGCGGCTATTCAAAAATGGGCACAGAGAAGCACAATATTTATGTCTCTAAAATGCTGTGTCTGACATCTAGTTGGCAAAGATTACATTAAATTGTAAGGTAAAGTCTAGTTGCCCATGTAGATTAGACATCAAACTGTGGAAAGAGGTTTTTAGTTGTTTGAAACTGCCCATTTAAATGGAAATAAGCTTGGCCTTTCAGTGCCTGGGCTGTGCAAGTCCTCCCCTTCCCCACCACTCTTCGCCCTGCCTGATGTTTCTGCTTATACTGGGCAATAGTCACAGCCCTAAATGCAGCTCCCCAGAGAAGAGGCAAGAAGAGGAGGCAGAATGTCTGTTAACGCAATTTTTCAGCGTTTAAGAAAGTCAGTAGTTCCTTCAGCCTCCACCTTGCCGGCCTCCAGCAGATGGAGCCAGATGGAACCCAGGTCAGGAAGACAGGCCTGTCCCAGTGTTGCAAGGTGGCTCAGGGTTGCCCCTGCCAGAAGTCAGAGGTCACTTTGGCTGAACCCTAACATGAGCCTGGTGCTGCGCTCACACGACCACCCAGGGAGGGGCAGACAGGGAACTAACTGCAGAAGGTGATGCTTGAGCAGACTGGGCGACCCTAGCAGGTGGTGTCTAGGGAAACGCGGGCAGAGGGTGAGCAGGGCCAGATGGGGGCCTTGAGGGTCAGCCCTGGCCCTGGAGCTGGAGCAGCGGGAACCACACAGGGGCTCGAGTAGGGCAACACCCAACTAACTCCGCACACAGCCAACCCACTGTTTCATGGGCCTGGGGGCAGCGGTACCAGCGACAGGTACAGAATTTGCAGGACCAAGTGCACAGGAAAACACGGCACTCCTTGTTCAAAAATTAACAACCTCGAGATTGCTTCAGCAGAACTTCAAGCTGAGGGCACCAGAAGGCAGTGGAGAGAGGGGGTGTGCAGGCCCAGCCCGGCAGGGACAAAGTAGGTGAAGACCGACCTCAGGCCCAGACGCTGGAGCCAGCACCCGAGTGACAGCAGTGCTGGGACTCAGGGCCTCAGCTCTGGGCCTGGGGTTGTCAGCACACTGTGAGGGCTTGAAGGGGCCCCCCGCAGGGTGTGGACATAGGATGCTAAGGATGGGGTGTTGGGACAGGGGGCCTAGAGAAAAGCCTGAGAAGTAGGAGGGCCGGACCCAGAAGGAGGCCTGGGAAAGACCCTGGGTGGTGTCTTCCCGGTCAGGCAATCCTGAGGGTTTGGGGAGGTCCCCTGGTGTCTCATCACCAGCAGCCACACCCTCTGTCCTCTGCTGCTTGTGGCCCCAGCTCAGTCCAATTCCAGGTGGTGGATGGAGCTGGTGCTGGGGCTGCTGGAAGCTCTGAGCTCAGGCTCAGCCCACAGGGTTCCCCCACCCTGGATCCCTAGAGGCGCCTCAGCCAGGGCCTCCAGGACACCTCCCTGCAGGTCCCTCCCTCCGACCGTGATCCTGGTGGAACCACACCCCCGCAACCTCCTTTGCCCCCATGTGCTTGCCTGCTCTTGGGCCAGGGTGGAGCCAAAGGTCCCTGACCATTGCTGTCCCCTCAGGCCTCCCTGAACCCCAGTGACCACAAGCTGGACGAGGAGCTGTGCCAGACGCTCACACAGCGCTACGTGAGCATCATGAACCGGCTGCAGAGCTTGGGCTACAACGGGCGGGTGCACCCAGCGCTGACGGAGCAGTTGGTGAATGCTTACGGCATCCTGCGGGAGCGGCCGGAGCTGGCCGCGTCCGAGGGCGGCTCCTACACAGTGGACTTCCTGCAGCGCGTGCTGGTGGAGACCGTGCACCCCAGCATGCTCACTGATGCGCTGCTGCTGCTCTCCTGCCTCAGCCAGCTAGCCCACGATGACGGCAAGCCCATGTTCATCTGGTGACCCCACCATTAAAGCTTCCCTCGGATGCTGGCCGCTGGGCCCTGGCCGGTACTCCTGGGTGGTGCCACCTCCTCTGGGGCCCTTCTGTCCTGTCTGCCCTGAGGGCTCCTGCCCCTCAGGGCCCCTGGAGAGAGCCCCAAGACAAAATCTGAGCAGCTGTCATGCTGAGGGGGTGTTCCAGAGGCCCCACATCTCCCCTCACATGGCCTGAGGCCTGGAGTGTCCAGAGCAGGAAGCGGGAAGGAGCCGAACTAGCAGGGGGTGTGTGGGTGTGCCCGCAGCCCTGGCCACCTGCTGGCGGCCGGGTGAGGCCTGGACCCAGAGCAGAAGGCAGAGTGGGCTCCAGAGGAGGCTGTGGGCACAGGAGCGCCTCCCTCTGCACCAGGCAGGGACAAGGAGGGTGGGGACATGTTTTCTGGACCCTCATCAAGGGCAGGGGGACATTAAAGGGACGGGAGCCAGGAGAAACAGACTCACTCGCACCTGGGCACTGGGTAGCCCAGGGAGGTGGGGGCCCTGCAAGGCCAAAGGCTCCCATAGGAAGGGACTAGACTGTGAGAGTCAGAGCTGGGAAGACAGCTCCCCACTACTTAAGGGGTGCAGCTGAGCAGCACAGGCCACAGGAGAGCAGAACAGGAGAGCTGGAGTGGGATGGGGTAGGAGGGGACACAGGAGGTAACCTATAGACTCAGAGAGGGAAGGCTGGTGGGGAGTGCAGGATTCCCTGAGTGTAGGCCAGGGCGCTTGTCCCTTCAGGACCCGCATGAGGAGCAGAGAGGGCGCATGAGAGCAGAAGGGGAGGAGGCCAGAGGTGGTGGTGGGGATGCGGACCCCAGCCAGGAGGCTTCTCTAGCACTGCTGCTCACCAGCCCGAGGATCACTAGGGGACAGAGGAGCCACTGGGCATGGGTTCATGTCAGCTACCAGCAAGGGGGTACAGAGGAGAGGGGGTTTGGGCAAGCTGGAGTCTCTGGCCCCAGAGCTGCTGCCTCTTTACAGCCTACTCCCCTCCCCCAGGCCTACTTCAGCAGATAAGTCAGACCCCTGGGAAAGGCAGGCAGAGCCCCTGTGTAGACAGGCAGAGAGCCCTAGGTGTGCCTAGCTCTGTCTGCTGAGAAGGCTGAACGACAGGACGGGAGGAACGAGCACACCCAGCACCAGACCTTGATTTCTACAGGGGATCCAGGATTTCTGGAAAATTTGATTGGGCGGGGGGGGGGGCGGGTGCGGGGGTAGGGGTGCGGGGAGCAGAGCCCCTTCTCTGTGTCTGCAGGCGGAAAGGGCAATCCTGGTCCAAGCTTCAGCGCAATTTAGGAGTCAACCGTAAGAGCTCTAGGAACCGCTTCACAGCTGGAATGAGAAAGATGGGGGCCAGGGAGGGGAGGGCAAGGCAGCATCTGAGCAAGGCCAGGCAGCTCGGCCCTGGGACCCAACAGAGTGGCTCCCATCTGGCTCACGTGCCCCGGAAGGCCAGGCCGGCCGCGCAGAGCCGAACCAACGGTCCTTCCCCCAGACTGGAAGTTTCTCGTGGTAGGCCCATAGAGCCGGCGCAGAGCTGGCGGCTGGTTAGGCTGCTCGAGTCCGCCCATCTGCGGGCGTGTCTTCTACTCAGGTGCTAGACGTCACGAACCTGGGCACAGGTCGGGGTGGGGTATACGCCGCAGTCTGGGCAGCAGGAGCGAAGGGCCACTTCACCCTGACTGGCGGGAGGAGGCAGAGAGCTGGACGCAGCGCGCATCGCACTCCCGTCCGGCCGCCAGACTCGGGAAAAGTGTCGGCCTCTGTTGGGTGTGGCTGCACCCAGGAGCTGCGCTGGTCCGCGCGGTCTGCGGGTTCTCCTTGAGGCTTTTAGGGGAGGGCGGGGCGAGGGGCTTCTGGGGCGGGACCAGGGTCCCTTCTGCTTTCCTTTTGGTTCTCTCCAACCGCCGCAGAGACTCCGCGCGAGTGAGCAGAGGGCGGTTTCCCGGGCGGCTCTGCCAGCGTCCGCACCCCCAAGCTCGCGGGGCACAGAGCCTTCCCTGCCCCGCGCACAAGCTGTGCCACGTGGCCTTGACCCCTGCGACTCCCCTGCAGCTCCCGGGGACGAACGCACGGATCGACTCGCACGCTGGAAGCCAATGAGTCGTCGGAGACTCACACTGCCGAGGAGCCTCGTGCGCCATGCCATCCCCGCCCAACTGGCCCCCGACGCCCTGCGCCCTACGACCCTCGCCCTTCCCGCACCCTGTGCTGCACGCTCTCCACCGCCTGACCCGCGCGCTGCTTTTCCCGGCCTACTGGGCCCTGGACCAGCTGCTGGGCTGCTGGGCGCCGGCCGAGAGCCGGAGCGAACAGAGCTGGCTGAGAACCGCCGGGGGCGCCGCGGGCGCGCTGCTGCTGCTGCTCGCGGCCCTGCCCCTGACTCTCCCGGCGCTGCTGCTCTGGCTGCTGCTGCAGGCCTGGCGCCGTCCCTTCTGCTACCAGCCTCCTCCGCGGTGCTGGGCGCCCCCTGCGCCCTGGTGCCCCCGCACTGAGCCCGCGCGCAGCTTCGGCTTCTTCAGCGCAAATCTGTGCCTGCTCCCCGACGGGCTGGCGCGCTTCAACAACTTGCCCCACACGCAGCGGCGGGCCGCAGCCGTGGCCGCAGTGTTGCTCGCCGGCCTGCGGAGTTCGCCCTATGGGGCTACAGGCTGCGGTTCGCCAGTGCAGGCGATGCCGTGCGGGGTGCTGACGGGAGCCATGCCAGCGAGTCTGGACTTCGTGTGCCTGCAGGAGGCGTTCGATCTTCGCGCAGAGCGACGCCTGGTGAGCCTCCTGGCATCTAATCTGGGCCCGGTGTTGTACGACGTGGGCACATTCGGCCTGCAGCACGGCCTACACCTCAAGTTGCTGGGCAGTGGGCTGCTGCTGGCCTCGCGCTATCCGCTGCTGCGTGCTGCCTTCCAGTCCTTCCCCCACGCACGTGGCGAGGATGCTCTGGCCTCCAAGGGACTACTTTCCGCGCAGGTACCTGTCCCCTGTCTGT
Organism: Ovis canadensis; assembly: GCF_042477335.2. Lineage (NCBI taxonomy): Eukaryota > Metazoa > Chordata > Mammalia > Artiodactyla > Bovidae > Ovis > Ovis canadensis. The sequence goes on along the minus strand of NC_091253.1, from coordinate 23,857,039 downwards.
GGCCCTGCGGTACCAGGGAGGGGCGGGGCTTGGAGTAGAACACGCGAAGGAGCGCCAAGGTCCGTGGTATTGCAGGCGCAGCTGGGCATCCTGGACGGGCGCCGCGTCGTGGGCTTCCTGCACTGCACACACTTGCACGCGCCCAGCGGTGAGCCCTGCCGGGTTCGTAAGCAAAAGCAGGAGGCCCCTCTGCGGGGCGGCGGCGGCAGCGAGTCCCGACCCTGGCCAGCACCTCCCCTCCTTGCAAAGTTTATTCACTGCCCCAGCCGCCGCGAGTCCCTAGGTGGGCTAGCGGATCAGAATAGGGTGGGACGGGGGGCGAAGCTGGGTGTCCAGGATGCGGACACCGGCTCCTCCACCCCGCTCCGCAGAGGACGGGCTCCTGCGCTGCAAACAGCTGACGGTGCTCCTGGACTGGGCCGGGCAGTTCGAGGCGGAGAGCCGCCAGAGTGACGAGGCTGTGGCCTTTAGCGTGCTCCTGGGTGACCTCAACTTCGACAACTGCTCACTAGGTAAGACGGCCCGCCCCTCCCCCAACCCCACGCGCGCGCGTACACACACACACAAACACCCACATACACACACACCCCGAATGTCGCCTCTCCACAGACCACCAGCAGGAGCAGGAGCACCAGTTTTTCAGCTGCTTCCGGGACCCCTGCCGGCTGGGCACGCGCCGGGAGCAGCCCTGGGCCCTGGGTACGCAGGTTGGGGCACCCTGATGGGGGCGTGGGGACCTCAGGCGGTCTCTGCGGAGGCGCCCACTGACAATGCCCTTCCCCGCCCACCCCAGGGACGTTGCTGAGACCCTCCGAGCTCCGCCGCTCTGTGGCCTGCTCGCCGGAGATGCTGCGTAGGTGAGTGGCTACCTGGGGGTCAGACGAGGTCAGGAAGCAGGGGTGCCCTGACCCTGGTGACACGGCCCCTCCTCAGGGCCCTGGAGCAGAAGAAAGGGCGCCGCCGTTACCTGGCAGGCCCTCCCCGCGGAGGCCCCCCAGCTGAGTCCTGGCGGGGCCGGCGCCTGGACTACATCACCTACCGCAGCACGCCTGGAGGCCTTCTGAGCCCGGTAAGTGCCAGAGCTCAGGGTGCGGGCCTGCCGCACTGGGGCGACTCTCCAACCTGCCTCCCACCCTCCAGGAGGTGGAGCAGGTGACATTCAGCACTGCCCTGGCCGGGCTCACAGACCACCTGGCCGTGGGACTTCGGCTCCGAGTGTCCACGTCTTCCTAAGGCCAGCTTGCAGGAGACAGGTGCCAGAACAGGTGGAAAGACGGACGGTGACACAGAACGTGAGCCTGGCCAGTCGCCAGAGGGAAAGGCGACTTCAGGGATCTTTATTGTGTGGGCCCTCCTTCACACAGCCTCCTGGGCCCTGCGGTACTCATACACGCTGCCCCGCTCGGGGAAGGCTAGGGGCTGCAAAGGCAAACCTGGCAGTGGGGCGGGGTCCTCCGGGTCCCCGTAGCCCCCACCGCCTGGTGTGTGGAGACAGAACACGTCCTGTGGAGCAGAGGGGCAGGATCAGCCTGGGCCTGGCGCTGCCCTGCCTCCCGCTACAGGCCCATCCCCACAGGACAACGTGTCCATATCGGCCAGCTTGGACCCCGGAGCCCGGGTTCTCGGGCCCCTTTTTTTCCGGCTCCCTATTCTTGTAGGAGCCAAATTAAACTCGGTCTCCGCTTATCTCCGAAATTCCATTCACCCTCTGTGGGATGAGGGCCACTGGGGGTGGGGGAGTGAGGATGGGACAGGCCAGGCCGCAGTCCTTACCCCAGGGTACACGGGCACCGAGGTCTTCCCACCCAGGTTCACTGTCCGGCCGTCCTTCCGGATGAGTAGGTTTAGGCCCCGGGCACCAGGCTCACCCCCTTCAGGAAGAAGCAAGGCGGGAGTGGCCCAGGAGGCAAGGGAGAGATGGAGGAGGGGGGGGGGTGTTTTAAACGGGAGGACAGATGGGACAGGAGGTGGGTGGGGAACAGACTCCCCGCAGCGATTGGGGCTGGGCGGGGTGGGGGGGGAAGGGGGGAGGGGGGAGGGGGAGGGATCCACCTACCCATCAGGCCGTACGGCTGGAAGGCGCGGCGCTCGGTCAGCACGGACAGCAGCGCCTCCTCGCGGAAAAGCAGCTCACGGATAATGCCATCGCCGCCCCGGAAGCGGCCGCGACCCCCGGACCCCAGTCTTAGCTCGAAGCGGCGCAGGATAACCGGGTACCTGCACCGTCCGGGGCTCAGCTCAGCCCAGCCGGCCCCGCCCCCGCGCCGCCCGGCCCCGCTGCCCAGCCCCGTCCCCCGACCCCCAACCCACCCCGAGCCGTCACCTGCTCTCCAGGATCTCGGGGTCGGTGATGCGCGTATTGGTCATGTGGCTGTGCACGCCGCTGCGCCCGTGCCAACCCGGACCCGCGCCCGCGCCGCCCGCCACCGTCTCGTAGTAGCCCATGTGGGCGTTGCCCAAGGTCACGTTGTTCATGCAGCCCTGGCAGGGGCAAGGGGTCGCTGCGCTGGCTGCGAGTGCAGCCCCTCCCTACCGCCCGCAGCCCATCCCCGCCTCTGGCCGCACAGAGCGTCCCCTGGGCCCACCGCACCTGGGAAGCGGCGCAGGCCCCGAAGGCACCCAGGATGACGTCCACCACGCGCTGCGACGTGAGCACGTTGCCGCCCACCACGGCCGCGTCGGGAGAAGGGTCTAGGATGGAGCCTTTAGGAATTACCACGCGCACCGGAGCCAGGCAGCCCTGAGGGCAAAGGGCGGCTCTCAACAATGGGGGGAGGTGGGGGGCGGGGGCTGTGGAGGGAAGTACACCACCTGCTGCCTAGGATCAGGCCGACCTTGAGCTGACCTCGCCCGGGCTCACTGAGGGTGATGTGGGCTTGGGGTGGAGCCGCTGTCCCTGCACACAGCACAGCCCCTCGCACCTGGTTGAGTGGAATGTCGCGGCCAACCAGACAGCGAAGACAGTAGATGAGCGCAGACAGCGTGATGGCCCGCGGCGCGTTGAGGTTGCCGAACACCTCCGGCCCTGAGCCGCTGAAATCAAACACCGCGCTACCCTGCCCACCAGAGTGGGGGAGAGGTCAGCAGCCCGCCGGGCGTGCCCGTGATGCCCGAGGAGGTACCCCCTCCGAAGACTGACCTGATTCAGGTTGATCTGCACTCGGAGTCGTATGGGGGAGCCGTCGTCCATGTGGTCCTCTGCAGACACCTCCAGGGGCAGGCCCCGGGCCTGCCGGGCAGTTCCAAAGGCCCGGAGCATGTCCCTCACAGCGAGCTCCGCGTTTGCCTGGTGGGGAGTTCAGCATCAGCCATGTCCCTTCCAGGTGGGCCAGGTGCCCCCTCCTCCTCTGCCCACCCACCTGGGGGTGAGCACAGAGCTGCCTGCCCTGCTGCCCCCAGCCCACCTGAATGTGGCCCATGTAGGCCTGCACCACGTCCAGGCCATACTGCCCGATGAGCTCGCCCACCAGCTGGATGCCCTTCTGGTTGGCCGCCACCTGGGCACGCAGATCCGACAGGTTGTCGTGCAGGTTCCGTGTTCCGCTGCAGCCCGGAATCTTGCCTGGCGCCCGCAGGGCTTCAGTCACAGCTAAATGGATGGGACCGCCACTGAGCCACCTGGGAGTCCCAGGGCCACCTGGTGCCCTGCTCCTCTGCCGGGGCACTGCAGGCTCCACGTGTTGGCCCAGCACTGGCTCCCTACCACTCTGCTGACTCTTCCCCCATCGGCTGAACCTTCTCCTCACACCCCAGTCCCCCAGGGCACCCTAGAATAGACAGGTAGCTTTGCTGTGACCACACATGGGCTGGAGGTAAGGGCAGGGGCAGGGCGCAGGTTCCCCGAGCAAACTCTCCACACCACCTCCATTCCTCCTGCCCTACCTCCCCACTGGCCCACTCTCCAGCCTTTTCTAGGCCTCCCGCCAAGAGGAAAAACCACTTCCCTTACCTAACCCTCCCCCCTAGGGCCCACCACTCGCGGCCATGGCCAATCACTGAAAGAGCATCAGCATGGCTGTCTGTCCCCCCATCCCTGGCCCCAGCAGACCTGGACAAAGACTCCACCCATGGCAAGCAGTACAGGTTTGACCCCAAGGACCACTCCGTGCCTCAGGAAAGCGCCTCTCCTGAGTCTGGGTCAGGATCCTCTCTGAGGCTTCCTGGCCACCAGGTCCTCTGCCTGCTCATGTCCCTCAGGGGTCCTTGCCCTCTGCCCCCGCCCCACACTGACCAAGGCAGCAGCCAGGCCTCGACCCCTTTATCTGTGTCCTCACACCCACAGCAGCACATGGTCCGGTCACCCATCACCTGTTCTCACTCTGAGATGCCCCCGGGGCTCTCACCCCTGGCTGCCTCACACTGGCTGTTCTGCCCCCAGGTTCCACCAAAGCTGCTGCCCCACCTCCTCAGCAACCACAAAGCCAGAACCTCCATCCTACAGCTGTCCAAACTTCATTCCCTCCCCCATGCCGAAATCCCACCAGACACCAACCCTGACCTCCAAACCACCTTCACCCTTGTCCCCAGCTTGAGGCTCAGCATCCTCCAAGGCAGGTAGAGCCCTCGCCCCACCCCCCCTCCTGGCCTGCAGGCCATCCTTGGACTCTCTATGTACCGCATGTCAGCAGGTGCACCAGCAGACCAGCTCGGGCCCGGCTGACGCCTTTCACAGCTGCCCCGCCACCCAGGCCCAGGGAAGCTCTTCAGGAGCCTGCAGCCCCTGGCACCCCTGTTTCTCTGCAGCCCCCAGACCCGGTGCAAACCAAAGTGCGAATTATAAACAGAAGCAGCTGCCCACCTTGAAGTAGGCTTCTCCCTCTCCTGCACCCTTGGGTGTCCTGGCCAACTCCCCACCCCCAAAACACTGAGGCCTCCCTGGGCCCAGGCACAACTTAGCTCAGCGCCTCTGATTATCTCTGAGAGATACTGTGCAACCACTCTGCGGGGTCACCGCCTGGCTCCCCCAGCCTGGAGGCCAGCCTGGGGGTAGGGCAGGCGGGAAGCAGCCAGGTGTACCAGCCCAGTGCCACTCACCCTCTTCCTGGAAGACTCCCCCCTGCACAAGTTTGAAGGACAGGAAGACCGCACCCTCCTGCTGCAGGCTGGTGGAGTGGGGGGGCATGGAGCCTGGTGTGATGCCCCCAATGTCTGCATGGTGCCCACGGCTGGCCACATAGAACACAGGCCGCGTCTGACCTGGCCAAAACACCTAGGGGTGAGAGCAACGGTCAGTGGCGCCGGTGGCCCTCCTCCATGGGTCCCTGGGCAGCGCCCCTCACCGGTGTGATGACAGTCAGGTCTGGCAGGTGGCTGCCCCCTGCACTGGGGTGGTTGCTCAGCAGCACATCGCCGGGGTGGAGATCAGCCCCCAACTGCTGAATCTGAAGCCAGGAGACAGGTGCAGAGTGGGGAGGGGGCAGGGCTGAGGGGTAGGGGGATCAGGGGAAGGGGCCTCCCGAACCTGGAACTGCACCGTCTCCTGCATGGCACCCAGGTGCACAGGGATGTGAGGGGCGTTGGAGACGAGCCCCCCGTCGGGCCCAAAGAGGGCGCAGGAGAAGTCCAGACGCTCCTTGATGTTGGTGGAGATGGCCGTGCGCTGCAGGATGCGGCCCATCTGCTCTGGGGGCACATAGTGACCAGATGCCCGCCGGCCCCATGCTGCCCACAGCCCGTCCCGGGCACAGAGGGGCAGGGCCCACTGCCTTCAAGGCCTCTGAGTCCCAGACCCAGGACCCGAAGCAGGTGATGGTCTACCTAGACACATGAGGACGTGGCCAGACGTCTTTCTCGTGCCGAGGGCAGCCCTTCCCTTCTCAGCCCTGCCCAATGCCCCCAACAACCCCACACCCTGCCTCCTGCAGTAAGAACCCAATGTTGGTGGCCCCAGCAAGCACCTAGCCTGACCCTGAGCCTGGGTTCCCTGTGCAGAGCCCAGATCACACGGTGCTGGGAGGGCAAAAGCACCCCCCTGCCCCAGACCTGCAGGTGCAGCAGGTCCATCCCAGGGCCAGGGCCACACTGCCTGCCCCACTGCTCAGAGGCTCTGCTTTTGCCCTTCCCCCGATCGCACTTTCTCCCTGCACACCCCTGCCAGGCACCCCAGCACACACTGCCCGGCATGCAGAACCGCCCCTGCACCGCAGGGAGCATGCGAGGGAGCAGGACTGTGCAGCCACTCACCAGCGATGCTCATGAAGCGGTGGGAGAAGATGGACAGGTGGATGGGGTCAAGCTGCATGCCCACCATGCTGGCCGTCTCGGCCCCCACAGAGATGCGGATGTCCCCAGTCTCAGTCACCTCTGCCTGGCAGCCTGGCTCCACCAGGATGGTACTGGGGGCAGGGGCGCAGAGGGGCTGGAGGAGCCAGGCCAGACCCCCACCCAACCAGGTTCCCCACATGCCCAGGCCAAGGAACATCCCAACCATGAAGGGACCCAAAAGTCCTCCACACTCCTGCAGCTGGGGCCAGAGGACCGCCCCACCCCACCCCCAGCCAGGGCCCCACAGTTCACCCTGGGCCTCACCCCACACACCCCCACCCCGGCCAGGCCTCAGCCCACCTGTTGCTGTCAATGATGAGGCAGGGCCCCTGAAGCTTGTGCCCACAGCCCAGCTCTCCCAACAGGTACACAGGGGTCTCCTGGTAGCCCCCCTCAAAGTAGCACTGGGTCATCTGAGGAGGGTGCGAGGTAAGCAGGGTTCCAGGCCCGGAGCTCTCCCTGCGTCTCCCCCTCCACTTCTGTCCTCGTGTCCCAGTGGCTGTGGGTGGGTGGGTGGGTGGGCACAGGCAGGATCACTAACCTTATCTACCCGGGGAGGCCCGCTATGGACTTTTGGGACATCCTCGAGGCAAAGGCTGCTGCTGCCTGTGCCCCTGACCCGCACGTCGTCCACCACCACCGGCCGCTCAGGAATAATGAAGCCGAACTCCCTCATGTACCTGAGCCCAGAGGGGACTGTCAGGGGTGGCAGCCAGGCCAACCCGTGCGCCCGGGCTCCTGGGAGGCGGAGGTCACATACCTCTCCACAAAGGCCGCCCCAAAGTCACCAGCTCGGGGCGAGCGGGCACTGGCCGGGTGCTGGTGGGCAGACACCATTAGGGCGCAGTCTGTGCCCTGGTAGCGCAGGTGCAGGAAGCTCTCAGTGCTGATCTGGGACCTGTGATGGTGGCAGGCGGGGTGCTCGCATGGGGGGCCGGGCGGGGGAGCCTCCTGCAGCTCTCAGAGCCCAGCCCTCCCCGACTGCTGCTGACCGGACCCCAAGTGAGGTGGCCTGGTAGCCCCCAGAGCCCCACCTGGGGAAGCCCTGGGCCCGCAGGGCCTCCACACACTGCTCCTCCAGGCGGCCCAGCCTCTGGTCCAGCTGCACAAAGGTCTCAGGAGCATAGGGCAGGGAACAGGGCTCCTGTGCCTCATGCACCACATCAGCCAGGGCCAACCCCAGCGCCGACAGCAGTCCACTGTGCCTACAGGACAAGGATGGCAGAGTGGCGGGTACAGTGTCTCCCAAAGTGGGCGCCCCCCGGACCCACGCACTGCACCCAGACACACCTGTGAATGTGCACAGTGTCCATGCCCAGGGCCCGGGCGATGGCACAAGCATGCTGCCCACCAGCTCCCCCAAAGCAGGCCAGCACGTGGGCCGAGGGGTCATGGCCTCGTGCCTGGGGAACCAGAAGGGGATCAGTGGCCCCCCCATCCACCTGGCCCCCCCTACTCCCCCCACAGGCAAGGGCAGCGGTGGGCGTACCTGCGTGAGAGCACGGATGGGCCGACACATGGCCTCGTTGGCCACACGAACAAACCCCATGGCCACCTCCTCCAGGCTCAGTGGGGAGGCTGGGCAAGGCCCGTTGGTCAGGAAGCTGTTGACCTCCGTGGCCACAGCCTCCAGGGCCTTTCGGGACGCCTCTGGGGACAGTGGCTGGTCCTCTCCCGGCCCAAAAATGCAGGGGAAGGAGGCAGGCAACAGGCGACCCAGGACCAGATTAGCGTCCGTCACTGTCACAGGGCCCCCTGGGAGGTGTGCACAGTGTGGGGGCTGGGGCTGTAGGTGGGTGCCAGGCGTGGCCAGTGGGGGTGGGGCTGGGGGAGGGGCTGTGCTGTGCTGGAAGGGTCTCAGGGCCAGTATGCCAGCACTTACCTTTTCGGTAGCAGGCGGGACCAGGGTGGGCTCCCGCAGACTCTGGCCCCACCACGAAGAGGCCGGACCTTTGGAGAGGGGACTGGCGTTGGAGGCGTGCTGGGAGGTGGGTTAGGGAGGTGGGGCTGGGGGTGTCCGCACAGGTGCGGGATGGTGCTGACCTGAAGAAGAGGCGGGAGCCCCCACCCGCTGCCACCGTGTTGATATCCAGCTGGGGGGCCTGAAGGGTGACACCAGCCGTGCTGGCCTCGAAAACATGCTCAAACTCACCAGCATAGCGGCTCACATCGGTAGACGTGCCTGGTGGGGGTGGGGAGCAAGGAGACCCAGATGCTACCCAGCCCAGCAACTGAGGCCCCCGGACCCCACCCTCGGGCCCTCATACCTCCCATGTCAAAGCCGATGACTGGCTGGCCGCCCTCCACCCGGTAGGTGGTGGCTGAGTAACCAACCACGCCCCCAGCAGGTCCGGAGAGCACAGCGCGGGAGCCGCTGAAGGAGTCCATGGGGGCCAGCCCACCGTCAGAGCGCATGAACAGCACCTGCACGTCCTGTGGGCAGGCGGGCGGTGAGGGGCGGGGTGGGGCGGGCCAGGGGCGGGCAGGGAGGGGGTCTCACCTTGAGCTGACCCTGGAAGCCACGGCGGAAGCCCTGCACGTAGCGCTGGATGGTGGGCGTGAGGTAGGCGTCAGCACAGGCCGTGTGCCCCCGGGGCACGATGCGCACCATAGGCATGGCCTCCGAGGACAGCGACACGTGCGTGAAGCCCAGTTCCCGGGCCAGGGCGCCCACCTGCTGCTCGTGCTGGGCCCACCTAGGAGAACCGAGCGCCACTGAGACCCAACCCCGCCCACCGGCCCGCACCCCGCATCCCCGCCCCCCCGCCCCGCTCAGCCCGCGCCCCGCACGCCGTCCCGCCCCCACCCTCAGCACTCCGGACCGGCCCGCTGCCCCCGCCCCACCACAGCCCACTCACGTGTACGAGTGCATGAGCACCACGGCCAGGCTGCGGATGCCCCGGGACAGGAGACCTTCCAGCTTCCCTCGCAGGCCCCCCAGATCCACAGGCTGCTGCACTTCTAGCAGGTCCCCTGTGCAGCCTGCGAGGAAGCCGCGGGATCGGGGTCAAAGGCTGTCAGGGCCTGCTGCCCCGCCCCCAGCACTCCGCCGTACCTTTCACGGGTGTCCCAGCACCCGGCTCCCCTCGATAGAGCACTACCCGTTCGTCCACTTCCAGCACCTCCTCATACAGCATCTCGGGCATGGGCACGGCCTGAGGGCGGGCAGAAGCTCAGAGGTGGCCCAGGCCTGAGGGTCCTTGCTGGGGTCCTGCGTGGATGGGTCGATGCAGGCTAGGGGATGTGTCCCAGTGGGCCAGTCCACAGCCCCAGGAGACAGTCAGACGGGATGGTCCCAGGAGACAGTCAGACTGGGTGGCCCAAGGAAGGCCCACCCAGGGTGGCTCTCTGCCCCCAGGCATCTGAGTGCTGCCAGCTGTCTGCCCTCATAGAGCTGTTCCATCCCAGAACCCCGCAGAGGGGTGAGGGTCAGCATCCAGGACGTGGCAGAGTGGAGGACAGGCCCAGAACAACACATGGCCACTCAGGGCTGGAGGGACGCAGCATCCCATCATGAGTGTCCAGAACCTGCTATCAGCTGTGGCCTTGGGCTAGCACTGACCCTTCCAAGGACTGCCCTCCCTGAGGGGCCCAGGCGCCCCAGGGAAAACGTGTTCTATGGAGTCAGCCACCGCTGACTTGGATGAGCTCACCAGGTCAAAGAGGTCTGAGCGGGCCTGGGTGCCCACGTGCAGCAGGTCTCGGAACCCGCGCGTCACCAGCAGCGCCACCCGCTCTCCCCGCCGTTCCAACAGCGCATTGGTCGCCACCGTGGTGCCCATGCGGATGCTGGCAATGCGACTGGTGTCCAGCGGCCGGTCCCGAGGCAGCAGCACACCCCCCTCCTGGAACCACGTGGTCAGCCTTCAGGCCTCTGGCCCAGAGACCCCTCCACCTGCCACCCTGCCCAGCCTACCTGCTCCAGGACGCGGCGGATGCCCTCAGTGGGGGCGTCCGCATAGTTGGCAGGGTCTTCTGAAAGCAGCTTTAGGACCCTCACGTGCCCCCCTGGACACTGGGCAAAGACATCTGTGAAGGTGCCTCCACGGTCGATGGCAAAATGGAAGCGCCCCTCCGGGCCACCCATGGTGATGGGGCTGGAGTCCAGCAGCGACTCCTCAGCCGGCAGTCCTGGGAGAACTGGCCAGAGGCAGTGGGTCATCCACAGGCGGGCAGCCCTGAGCAGAGCTGGGATGGGGAGAGGACGCGACTCCGGGCCCAGAAGGGGCCCTGGGTGGAGCCAGAGCTGGGTAAGTCCGGGCTGGGCCTAATGCCCCCTGTGCCTACTCCCCAGTTCCAATGCCCAGGGCTGCGGGCGGAAACCCAGGGCCTCCTGGAGCAGGACTTTCCGAGGAGGAGATGCAGTAGGAGCCCTGGGGCTGGGGTTTCTGGACCCTTTAAGCAGGAAGAAGCACGTGCGTTGGGAGCAGGTGAGAGAAGGCCCACTGCCCGAAGGAAGGCTCGACCTTGGAGCAAGAGGGGACGGGGACCGGGCAGAGCCTGCGCAGACGGCCGGCCGGGGCGGGGGCCGCGAGGCAAGGAGGAGCGCGCGGCGGGGGCGATCGGGGGCGAGGTGTGCGGAGAGGAGCGGGGAGGGTCCCCACCTGGCCTGTCGGCTCCGGGTCGCTCGCCGTCCGTTCGGCAGCCTGCCCGCTCCCGCCCCCAGCCCGGAAGCGGGACCCGCCCCCCGCACGACCGGTCCCGGCGCTCCGGGCTCTCCGGTTGCGTCAAGATCGGGCGGCCCGGAGCCGTCCCCTCCCTCGACTGCGAGCCATCCCGAGTACGGCGGGGCGGGGCCGAGTTGGGCCGGAGGGCAGCGGGCGTCTCCATGCCAATCCCCGCGGAGGAAGCACTGTGCAGGCGCGGCCCCACCCCGCGGCCCGACCCGCGGGCACCTGGGCTCGGCGGCCGCCCGGCCCTCCGCCGGCTCGGAGCTCGCTTGGCGTGGACGCCGCGGGAAGCCTCTTCCAGGCGCCCCGGGAGAGGGGAGCAGGCTGCCCAGACGACCTCGGAGAGCGCCCCAGCGGGCCGCGGTTGAGGGGGAGCGGGGGAGTCGGGGAGCGACGCGGGAGGCTGGAATTGAGGTCCCCGGCAGCCAGGACTTCGAACCCTGCAGAAAGCCTTCGCTCCCCACAGGCGCTGTGGGCAGGGGGCCCTCCACACCACCCTCCCTGGCCGACCCTGCGGCACTCTGGCTGATGTTGCCAGACAGCTGGTCAGTCCCGTGACCACGGGAAGGATGGCTGCCCCTCCCCTAAGTGCTCCCCTGTGGACTGAAAGCCGCCAGGCTGCCTGCCCAGGTCTGAGGTGGGCTCAAGCTGTGAAGGGCTCTAGAAAAGGAACGGTGGGGGATAAGGGGGCTTCCCAAGAGCAGCAGCAGGTGAAGGCGGGCCCCTTACCTCAGGGACTAGGCAGACAGGGGGCCAGACGGGTAGGGACATGGTCCACACCCTGGCCCCCGTCCCACCCCCGGCTTTGCACTCTCTTGACCCTTGCTGGCCTTTGAAGCTGGTCCAGGAGGAGAGGGGGAAGTGGGCTGCTTTAAGGGCGCAGGCTCCGGGCTGCACCCTGCCTGCGGCGGGGCTCCCCACTGACTGGCCTCTAGCCGCCTCAGTGTCCCCCATATGTTGGGGGGTTGAAGGGCAGCCAGATGGCTCCCTCCCTTTGGTCTGCCTCTGCTGCACCCCTGAAAGAGCCCCCGCTCCAGCCACCCCCCTTCCTCCGCAGCCCCTGTCAGCACCTGACAGGACACAGCCCAGGGACGCAAGGGACTCCCGCTTTGCTACACGGCTGAACTGGTGGAGACTGCGGCCCCTGCAGAGTCCCCGGCCCAGCACGCACCTCTCTCCACATCCTTGAACTTGATAGTTCTGCGCCGGGGGAGCCGGGGGCCAGCAGCTACCTCAGCCAGGAGCCCGGGGCCACAGAAGCTCAGGCTGCTGCCCCGGTTCCTGAGCACCAGCTTCAGCTCCTGGTTCTCCTGGATGAGCTGCACCAGCCGCCGCAGCTCCTCGTTCTCCTGTGCCAGCCGCTGGATCTCCTGCCGCAGGCCCTCATAGCTGCTGAGGAGGGACATGCCCGGCAGCGGTGGGCAGCAGCTGCTGGCGGCAGGCAGGCTGGCCAGAGGGCAGCGGACCCCGCCATTGTGAGGTCAACGGCTCCCTACCCCCCACCGCAGCCACATTCCGGGGCTTCAGAGCCAGCACCCAGTAGTTCCGAGCACCCTGAGTGGGGCACCCCCCAAACTCTGGCCTCTGGCTCACGAGTAGGGCCCAGATCTGCCCCAGACTTGGGAGTCCCTCCCGGAAGCCCCTCCTGGTGGACAGAAGGTTCTGGGTCCCAGCCTATCATGGTGGTATTGCAGGAAAGGAGCTGAATGATTCAGGTGTCCCTCCTCCCCACTGGCCACCGCTGCTCATGCCAGGTTGTGGGGCTGGGTCCCTGGGCACAGTCCCAGAGGTGGTGGTGGCCAGCACATCATCTGAAGGGGGCAGGAGGGTGGACGTTTGAGTTGCCCTGAGGGAGGGGTTGTGTCTGGCCCAGCAGCAGCAGGAGCTGGACTGGCCTCAGAGACTCTGGTGGGTCACAGCTTGGGGGCGCCTGGTAAGCCCGAAAGCACCTTAGGGTAAGCACAGGAGGTCCTCCCGTGCAGATGGCAGGGAGAGTCATTGTCCCATGAAGGACAGGCACCCCAGATGAGGCACCACGTTCAGGGCCACAACCTCAGGGAACAGGGTGGGGCAGGCAGTAGGGAGGCCCCAGCAGACAAGGACAGCAGTTTCTGAGGGCAGGGGAGCCCCCTCAAAGGCAATGACTGGGTTTGTACTTGAGAACATATGAAAGCCTTCCTTCCTTCTCCCCATGTGTTTTCTAATGGGATGGTTCTGTGTAGTTGCCATTATTTTGAGTCATTTCTTCCATTATGATTTATTTCATGTCATTTTTTGCATTTTGTGGGCCTGCTCACTGGTTTCCACTTGTTAGCCAGTAGTGCAGAGGAACCTAGGAAAGATAAGATGAGAAGACAAGGCCTCCCCCGCAACAGCCACCCATGGTTCCAGGGGTCACTCTGGGAGGGGCAAGCTCCCACCAGCCCAGCTCCCCCAGACCCCGCCCAGGGTGAGAGGCCAGGGGGAAGGACTAGCAGCTCCACAGCACGGCGGAGCAGGCAGACTCTTCTGGATGCCAAGCTTGGAGTCAGGACAGTGGAGGTCTCAGTGAGGAGAAGTTACCTAAGAGTTCAAACACATTACCAGCAACGTGAAGGCTTAAAACAGCAGACATTTATTCTCTTCCAGCTCTAAAGGCCAGAAGTCCAAATTGAACCTATGGGCTAAAATAACAGTTCCTTCTGGAGGGTCCTGGGGAGTTTGTTCCTCACTGTGTCCAGTGGCCAGCACTCCCTGGCTTGAGGCTGCCTCACTCCACAACTCTGCCTCCAAGGTCACCTCTCCTGCTCTTCTGCACCCAAATACCCCTTTGCTGCCACCTTGAAAGGACCCTCATGTTTCCATGGGTGCCCCCTGGATACTGCAGCACATGCACTCCTTCTCAAGACCCTTAGCTTAATCACATCTGCAGAGTTCCTTCTGCCACAGAAGGTGACATTCATCGTCTCCAGGAATCAAGACCCAGCTATCTCTGCAGGTTTTCTTCAGCCTATTATGCCGGCTGGATGTAGGGCAGACTTGAAAGTGTTCCCCAGGTGTACCCTGATTCATCAGCAAAGGACAGCTCACCACTGGCTTGGGAGCTGAAGCCCAACCTTTGCCCAGCCGGTGGCTGAATGCTCCGCTGACTCAGATGCGACTTCTCAGCAGCCGGGATTGACTCTAAGGGGGTGGGGGTGGGGCGGTGAGGCGGGGGGGCTGAGTAGTACCTCAGAAGCTGCTCACCGTGGAGGAACATACTCCACAGAACCGCTCTCGACAAGCCCCAGAACTAACAGCAAAGGCAACAAGGCCAAGGAGGAGCCCGCTGGTTACAGCCCAGAGTTCCTGCAACAGATCAGTAACTCTGCCAACTGGCCACTGACCGCTCTTGGGATAGGCCACCGCTGAGATGCATCTGTGCTGCCCGAGGGGGTCTGGGGCAAGGGCCAGATTCACTGAAGTCAGGAGGCTCAGGATCCCTCCAGGTCAGGGCCTCAGCAGTGTTCACAGGGCTGCACACTCTGTAAAATTTCCAAAAGCATGTCATCACAGTGAGGTTAATTCTGTCTCTTCCCACTGCACCTGGCATTGTGTCATTTCTTCCCCTGCTGTTGGGGACAGGTGGGGGCATGGCGGGCTCTGCTCAGGCAGGCTGAGGTGGGAGCAGCTGCTCCCTGGTGTCGTTCAGGTATTGCTGTCATTCTGGTACAGAAGTGACTCTCAGGAACACAGCCGCCTCTCTGTGCTGCGCGTCACCAACATAGGGCTGATGGAGTTGGCTAATGTCTTCAATTCAAAAAACCTCTAAAATGTGATAAATAGCCCCTAAAGACCCTGAAATCTTAGGGCTCATATGTAAATCTGATAGAGGTTTTCTCAAATTTAACAATTCTGAGAATGTACACAATATTAGATAAAGGTAATTGATAAAGCTACCATCTGGTAGCTCAGATGGTAAAGAATCTGCCTGCAATGCAGGAGACCAGGGTTCAATCCTTGGGTCGGGAAGATCCCTTAGAGAAGGGAAAGGCTACCCACTCCAGTATTCTGGCCTGGAGAATTCCATGGGGTCACAAAGAATCTAACACAACTGAATGACTTTCACTTTCATGCATTCTTGCCTGGAAAATTCCATGGGCAGAGAAGCCTTGGAGACTACAACCCATGGGGTTGCAGAGTTGGACACAACTAAGTAACTAACAAACACAGCTAAGGCGAGATGATTGGATGGCATCATCGACTCAATGGACATGCGTCTGAGCAAACTCCAGATGATGAAGGACAGGGAAGCCTGGCCTGCTGCAGTCTGTGGGGTTGCAGAGTTGGACATGACTTAATAACTGAACAAGCTAAAGGGGCTGTTACCTGAAAACAACTTTACTCCCAAGCTAGTTAAGTTATAAAAATAATCTTTGATTAAACATGTTAGAGGGAAGACTAAACTATCCTCTCTCTATATAGAAGGGGACATCATGAAAGTGTCACCTTCTTAAGAGGTGTATCCAAAAAGCACAGCAGAAACATGTTAGAGAAATATATCAGGAAGTTAATTGAGGACATTATGTTTGTTTTTTGTTTTGTGATGTTTGTGATATCGGTCAACTTTAAAAATTTATGTTGAGACCTCCTTGGTGGCATAGCCAGTGGTTAAGAATCCACCTTCCAGTGCAAGGGATGCAGGTTGAATCCCTGGTCAGGGAACTAAGGTGCCACGTGCTGCAGGGCAACTAAGCCCTCAGGTTGCAAAGACCCAGTGCAGCCAAAAAAATATTACTGTTCCGTGTTGGGACTTCTTTCCTCACTCTGTTCCCTTAATTTTGGATATATGATCTTGTCCTCCTACTTAAAAAGGGCCCTGAGATGGCTCTCCTTCAGAAGACAGTTGCAAAATTGCTGTTTCTGGGAACCTAGGTTTCAGGAGGGCTCCTGCCATTCCCCAGTGAGAGGGGCTCAAACCTCAACTCTTTGTACAAACAAATGTGCTTTATGCTGAACCCCTCCTTTCTTCTTTAGGAGTCCAGGTACATCCAGGCAGAGGCCTATGACTGTGACCAGCCCCTATGAACACCCTGGGCCCTGAGTCGCCAGTGAGCTTCTCTAGTGGCCAGCATGTCACGTACCATGTTGCAATTTGTTGCTGGGTGAATGGAGAGTGTCCCCTGAGATTATTCAGGGAGAGGACTCTGGAAGGAGGCACCTGGTTTCCTCTGACTCTGCCCCAGCAGGCTTTTCCTTTTGATTTTCATTAACATCCTTTCCCCTGAATCCTGGTCATAAGTACAATTCTGTGTGCTGAATTCTTTTAGTTCTAGTAAATAACTGAATTCAGGGCCACGGCTGCTCTTGGGGATCCTCAACACAGCTCCCAAATCTGTATAAGCTTTATAGCCCTCAAACCTGAATCCACCCAGGTGTGTATGCTGTGACTAGAACACAAAGGCCAGAGAACCAAGGGGTTCTCATTCCTGAGGTGCCCAGACCTTAAACCAGAGATACTACTAGGGGTGGGGGCGGGGGAGGACACTTCCATGAGGGGCACAGTGAGACATGCAGTATGAAAAGAACAGCCACCCCCCCCCCCCCCAGTCACTTTGGGCTTCTTAGGCCCAGAACCAACATTATTCTGATTATCCTGAGCTGCTAGGGCCAACCATGCAACAGGCGGGGCACCCAGGGGCTTCCACCTGTGTCAATGGACTACAGCAATCTTGACCTAGTAAGAACAGAAACACAAAGTGTCCACAGTGCTGAGAATAAGGCCTGTGTGACTCCACCGGTAACCTGCTCAGTCCAGCTGAAGAGCCGAGGGTGAGGGCACTGAGCCAAACAGAGGATGACGGCCATCAGGGCCATGGCCCAGGCGCAGACAAGGCCTCGTGCGGCAGTATTCCAGACCACCTTGGAGGGGTCACTGGGCCTGGGACTTAGGCCCAAGCCCACCACAGCACGTCTGTTCCACTTGCTCTTCCCACAGCTTGACACTGAACTGCTCCTGTGGGCGGGGAGGGAGGACCATGTCATCTCCCCTTGAGCCTGGCAGACCTTGGTGACTGCCTTGACCCACAGTCTGGCAAGAGTGACACTACCTGACTTCTGGAGGCTAGGTCTTAGAACGCCACAAACACCCACTTTGTCTTGGGAGGCCACCTTGGTGCCGTGCTTTGCGGAAGCCCAGGCTGGATGGAGAGGCCACATGAAGATGTGCTCTCTCTCAGAGCCTCAGTTGAGCCCTGGCCAACAGCCACCACCTGCCACCAAAGACGTGAAGGAGGAAGGCTTCACGACAATGCCAGTCATCGCCAGTCACCAATGACCACAGACAGGAAAGCCCCGAGTGCACACCGCCCTCAGCCCCAGTGAATGTCGCCTCCCTACAGTCAGTGTCACAGCCCTGCTGATTTATCCTTCCCTGTTCAAACCTGAAGCATGGGATCTGGTTTCTAAGCACTGCAGAGGGGCTGAATAATGCCCTAAGTTGTGTCTGACTCTTACAACCCCATGGGCTATAGCCCGCCAGTCTCCTCTGTCCATAAGATTCTCCAAGCAAGAAGACTGGAGTGGGTTGCCATTTCCTTCTCCAGGGGATCTTCCCAACCCAGGTCTCCTCCACTGCAGGTAGATTCTTTACCAGCCGAGCCACCAGAGAAGCCCGAATAATGCAAATGAGGAGGGTAATGAGCTCCCTGATGGTGACCTTGACCACCAAGCAAATGGTATCTGGAAACAGGAGGCAGCTGTGGAGGAAAACATCTCATCCCTCCTCCTGTGAGCCCCTCTGCTGTTCCAGGGCATTTGACTGACATCAGGCTACGAAATGCAAGAGGAATGGCAGTAACCCTCTGAAGGCGGAAGGATTATGTAAAAAACTTTTAACATTTATTCCAGGTGGGAAAGGACGGAGAATCTAACTCCCACACAGCCTTCACTCAACCCCGGGACACACATCCACTGCCCACAATGGGGTGGTTGCTGGGTACATTCTACTTATTACTTGATACTCGTATCAACCAAAAAACTATGAGTTCCACAGGATTACTTGGACAGATTTTATATTTTTGAGTTAAATGCAAAAGTGTATGAAACAATCCCATTTTAAAAAATAAGAGTTCCAAAGGCCACTATATGGCTGTACATGTACAGCTGCATATACACGTGTCTGTGTGTGACCTGGATGTAATTATGAGTGTGAAGAAAAACGGAGCCATTTTTTAAGCTATAGTAGATAGGGGGATGAGTGCAGAGAAACAAGGCAACATGGAAAATTGAAACTAAAAAATTTGACCATGTGTACGTACAACATAAATGTGTCTGCTTTTTAAACGGACAAATGTAAAAACTAAACGGTTTAAAGAAAAAAAAAAAAACTGCGAACAGAGAGTGTATCTCAGCTTGGGAGAAGGCCTGCATTTATGACCGCGGAAGAACTTAAGACCAGCAGTGGCGGCTATCGCCCGCAAACCTCGAGGGAGATACCAAGCGTCAAGCAGAAGTAAAGGAGCGCCAGCGGCGCGGGAAGCGCGGGGCTCAGTGGAGAGGCCGAGGGAGAGGCGGCGGCGCGGGGCGGGCAGGCCCGGATGGTAGAGGGAGCCGCCCCCATGACCAACCCGGGAAGAAACGACACGGCGACTCCACGTCCGGCATGCCTCCAGCCCTGCAGGCGCGAGTGCGTACCCCAAAAGGCCGCAAGGGTCCCTCCCCGGGCCCACAGCCGCAGTTCCGCAAGGACCGGAAATGAGATGTGGTGCCCTCGGGAACTCTGGGAGAATCGCAGGGGTCCGGAACCGGAAGTCGGAGTCGGTGCCCCGGAAACCGTAGTCCTGGGGAATCGGAAGTGGGGAGTCAATTCTACCGGGAAGTGTAGTTCTGCCGGGCGCTCAAGCCTGGCTAGCGCCCGGGCGGCATGGCTGGGCTGGAGCTCCTATCGGACCAGGGCTACCGAGTGGACGGGCGGCGCGCTGGGGAGCTGCGCAAGATCCAGGCGCGGATGGGTGTATTCGCGCAGGCCGACGGTTCGGCCTACATCGAACAGGGCAATACCAAGGCGCTGGCGGTGGTCTACGGGCCTCACGAGGCGAGTGGGCGCGCGCGAGCCGGGCTTCCTCCGGGGGTGGCCACTGCGGGCTGTAAGGGGCTACCTGGCTGAGTAGAGGCCTCGGGGGTGAGGCTGGCGCGCGCCGCCTTGTGGGGCCGCGGCCAAAGTCCTAACAGTGTCTTGCACGACGGTCCCTGCCTTTCTCCAGCGCTCGCTACACCGCTTTGTTACTCCTAAAACCGCCAGGGCCGCTCTCACTGGCTCCCTCACCTCTCAGCTCCACTCCGACGTCACCTCTGGGTGACACCTCACCCCATCCCACCCCAGACCACCTTACCTACCCTTTACAAGTCAAGTTCCCTCCTTTACATCCACACACTTACCTGGTTTCCCGCACCCGCCTCCTCAGACATCAGTTTAACTTATTTCTCACTGTTTGTCTCCTCACTGGAACATAAACTCCGTGAAGACAGAGAGTGTTAATAAAACCGCTTGGGTTTATCACCACTCCAGCGCTGGAGACTTAAGGCCAGAGAGGTAGAAGTAAGCATGGCACTCTTGCAGAGCAGAAAGACTGGTGATGGGGAAGAGGGGTGGTAATTCCAAATGAGACTGAGGGATTTCTAGGGAAGCAGGAACCCAGGACCTTTGTAAACAGGGAAAAGATTTAGGATTTTTATCTCACGCGTGATGGGAACTCTTTATAAGGTAAGCAGTATATGTATTGTGCAGAGGAGGTAGAATCAGACTTGATATATGTAAACAGATTCTCATACAAAGGAAGCATGGGGTCGAGAGAGGACGAGTCAAGAGGGGAAACAGGGAGGCCTGTCAGGAGAGAGATCCAGGGACGATGGTGGCTTAGAGCCTGGCCCAATGGCCCTCCCTCGGGCTGTGTTGTTTTGCAGGTAAAGTGGTTGCTTGTTGGGATGTTGGAGGTAGAGGGAGGAAGGGCCTGGCTCATGTGTTCTCCCCCACCCTACCCCAGATCAGAGGCTCCCGGGCACGAGCCCTGCCTGACCGGGCCCTGGTGAACTGTCAGTACAGTTCTGCAACCTTCAGCACAGGGGAGCGCAAGCGGCGGCCACACGGGGACCGCAAGTCCTGTGAGATGGGTCTGCACCTGCGTCAGACCTTCGAGGCAGCCATCCTTACACAGCTGCACCCACGCTCCCAGATTGACATCTATGTGCAGGTGAGCAGGCAGCAGCCCTCAGCCTGTGGAGGGGAGAGAGAAAGGAGGAGTTGGGGTTCAGCAGCTTGAAACTCATGCCACTGGGGGGTTCCTGCAGGTGCTGCAGGCAGACGGCGGGACCTACGCAGCTTGTGTGAATGCAGCCACGCTGGCAGTGTTGGACGCGGGGATACCCATGCGGGACTTTGTGTGTGCCTGCTCAGCTGGCTTTGTGGATGGAACAGCTTTGGCAGACCTCAGCCATGTGGAGGAAGCAGCTGGGGGCCCCCAGCTGGCCCTGGCCTTGCTACCAGCCTCAGGCCAGATTGCACTGCTTGAGATGGATGCCAGACTGCATGAGGACCACCTGGAGCAAGTGCTAGAGGCCGCTGCCCGGGCTTCCCGGGATGTACATACCGTACTGGACCGTGTGGTCCGGCAGCATGTACAAGAGGCCTCTGTCTTGCTGGGGGACTGAGCACAGGGCCACCCAAGCCCAGAATAAAACCTAAGCACCTTCCACTGTACTTTTATCTCTTCCCCACCGCACTTCCTTGCCCTTGGATCCTGGCCTGGTGCTGGCTCTAGCAATGACTAAGGGTCTGCCCCCCAGACATGCACTACACACCCCTTGCAGCCTCAGTGCTGCTCACCCTGCTCATCAGGGTGCTTCAGGTGAACACCCTGAAGAAGGCGGATGTCCCTGGATGAAGTGAGCAGCCTGGGCCAAGAAGGGATTGCTGGGCAGTGAGACACAGCCTGGTATAACGAGCCATGCCCCACGACCATGGAGTCTGTCATTCTCATCCCAACACATCCAGAGTCCTGAGCACAAATCCTGAGGGTGGCTTTGGGTATTCACTATGGTCATGTGGGGGCCGTGTCCCACATCCTCTGGATTGTGGCTTGGACTGAAGGGTCTCTTGCCCTCTAGAAGCCTTTTGGGCCTGTCCTGCTACTTCCCTTGGGCTCCAAAAGTACAACAGACACATAATGTCACCTGGCGTCTTCTCAGTCCTGACCCTAAGACAGACACTGCCTGCTGCCCCACCACTGCACCTTCCTCTTTCAGGCTCCCCCTTCTTCCACCTCAGACTTGACTGAGCCCTCACCACCAGGCCCTGCAGCCTGAACCAAGGGGCTGCTCCTTCTCTAATATCCCAGGCACCTCCTGGCCCAGACAGGGGTGCTTCCCACTTTCTACTCAACACACCCCAGCTCCTTTGAAACCCCTTGGCCAGTAGTTTCATGCACCTTCTTCCCTGTGGTCATCCGACCCCAATGATCTTGGTTCTGGACACATGCCTGATTCCACTCGGCTCGTTTTGGTTATTGACATCCATAGGAATGGACCCGCCAACCCCTTGGCCTCTCTGCGGAAGCCCCCTCACATCCTACCACGGCTGTTAGACCGGTCAGTGCCAGTGGGAGCACCTTCAGAGATCTGGCGTCTGTGTGCTTATCGCCGCTTCCGCTTTTACTCCCAGCTGCCCTATTCATCACTCTTCTCTGATTCCAGTTGGAGCCGAGCTTTCTCGGGCGGCCGGTAGTCTTCATTGCCTCCGGTGCGGCACACTGCGGGTAGCCTACCTGGGGGCCGCTCTCTCTGGACGGGCTACAGGCTGGGGAAGCCAGACCCGGCTTCGCTCCCTCCACAGCGGTTCTGCTCTGGGCATGCGCAGCGGCGCGAGGGCCGTCGGGACCGGAAGTATGGGCGGGCGCGGAGCCCGGGTCTGACAGGAGCGGCGCGCGGTGTAGGCTGCCGTAACTGGCAGTGGGAGCGCCGTCCCGGAGCAGCCCGGCCCTGCCATGGGCCTCCTGTCGGACCCGGTGCGCCGGCGCGCCCTCGCCCGTCTCGTGCTGCGCCTCAACGCGCCGCTCTGGTGAGGGCGGGGCCCCGGGGTCAGAGGCCCCTCCGACCGCTCGCGCCCGTCCCCTCCCGCCCACTGGGATCAGACGGGGCCTCAGGCTTGGGGCTCAGCTCTCCCGTCGGGCGTCCCGGGACTCGGGCCAGGTCCCGCAGATATGCCCTCTCCACTCCCAGTGCAGAGACAGAGGCAGGGCCTCTAACGCTCCGGTGGTCCCTCCGTCTCTCTCCCCGCAGCGTGCTGAGCTATGTGGCGGGCATCGCTTGGTTCCTGGCGCTGGCTTTCCCGCCGCTGACCCAGCGCACTTACATGTCGGAGAACGCCATGGGCTCCACCATGGTGGAGGAGCAGTTTGCGGCCGGAGACCGTGCCCGGAGCCTTGCCCGGGACTTCACTGCCCACCGCAGGAAGTCGGGGTGAGCGGCCGAGCTATGGTTATCAGAGAAGCAATGTCAGTCAAGGCCAGTGAACTCTGCTCAGAAGCTCTCTTTGTGTCTCCAGGGCTCTGCCAGTGGCCTGGCTGGAGCGGACGATGCGGTCAGTGGGGCTGGAGGTCTACACGCAGAGTTTCTCCCGGAAACTGCCCTTTCCAGATGAGACACACGAGCGCTATGTATTGTGGGGGAGGGGTGTGCCTGCAACCGTGAAGCACCTTGAGGGGGCGGGGAGATGTCCTGGGGCCAGAGCAGTCACTGGTGGGCATTTCTAGGACTAGAAGGGGAGGCTCTCAGCCGCCTCGAGTGCGGTCGTGCTGAGGCTCCCCCCCAAATACTGTGTGCAGATGGTGTCGGGCATCAACGTGTACGGCATCCTCCGGGCACCTCGCGCTGCCAGTACGGAGTCCCTGGTGCTCACCGTGCCCTGTGGCCCTGACTCAACCAACAGCCAGGCTGTCGGGTTGATGCTGGCTCTTGCTGCCCACTTCCGGGGTGAGGCTCAGGGGCTCCTACTGGCAAGAGAGGGTTTGGCCACCCTCTCAGACCCTGCTGACCTGCTTCTGGTCTCTAGGGCAGATTTACTGGGCCAAAGACATCATCTTCCTGGTGACAGAACACGACCTCCTGGGCACTGAGGCTTGGCTTGAAGCCTACCACGACGTCAATGTCACTGGTGGGTGCTCTTGCCTGGCCCTGGCCCCTCCCAGGGCCACTGTCATCACTGGTCACTTGTTGGCAGCTCACTCACCTGCTTCCACAGGTATGCAGTCATCGCCCCTGCAGGGCCGGGCTGGGGCCATCCAGGCAGCTGTGGCCCTGGAGCTGAGCAGCGATGTGGTCACTAGCCTTGATGTGGCTGTGGAGGGCCTCAATGGACAGCTGCCCAACCTGGACCTGCTCAACCTCTTCCAGACCTTCTGCCAGAAAGGGGGGCTGTTGTGCACGCTGCAAGGCAAGGTAGGGCCACCTGCCTGGGTAGCATGGGACCTGTGTGTCGGGCCTATCTGACTTTGTCCCCAAATCTTCTAAGCTGCAACCCCAGGACTGGACCTCAATAGATGGGCCACTTCAGAGTGTACAAACGCTGTTGCTCATGGTTCTGCAGCAGGCCTCCGGCCGCCCCCACGGTGCGCATGGCCTCTTCCTGCGCTACCGCGTGGAGGCCTTGACCCTCCGTGGCATCAATAGCTTCCGTCAGTATAAGTATGATCTGGTGGCGGTGGGCAAGTAAGTGGCTTCTGATCTCCTCTTTGCATGCTTGGGGCAGGGTAGTGAGTGGGTGCCTCGGGGTCTGGCCGTCTGTGACCCTGGCCCACACCCGACAGGGCTCTGGAGGGCATGTTCCGCAAGCTCAACCATCTTCTGGAGCGCCTGCACCAGTCCTTCTTCTTCTACCTGCTCCCTGCGCTCTCCCGCTTTGTCTCCATCGGCCTCTACATGCCGGCCGCCGGTTTTTTGCTCCTGGTCCTCGGTCTCAAGATATCCTCTGCCTCCACTATCTGTTTGTGGCTGGCTTCAGGTCCCCCTACTCTAGGCTGGGGAGAGCTCTCCATCCTTGGGGCGGGGGAGTAGGAGTGAGCCCTGAGTCCCCCACTGGGCAGAGCCCATCACACCTCTCATCAGGGTCCTTGACTTATCCACGCTCTGGAACTGTGGATGCAGCTGCATGAGGCTGGAGTGGGTCCTGAGGAGGCTGGGAAGACCCCTGGGTCCAGTCCCCCCCACCCTCCAACACAGGTGATGGTTCCCCCTCCTGCTATTGGGGTGAGCTTTTAGGGTCCCAGGTGGTAATTACTGCTGCTGCTCAGTGTCAGCTGCAGAGTAATGGGGAGGGTCCTTGGGACTCCTTGGTCCTAGGATCCGTCTCCAAGTGCCTGTGTGCCCTGCAGGGTGTGGGGCTGGCCTCGCTTGTGGCACCCTTGCTGGTCTCCCAGGCCATGGGCCTGGCACTCTACGTCCTACCAGTGCTGGGTCAACACGTGGCCACCCAGCACTTCCCCGTGGCTGAGGCCGAGGCCGTAGTGCTGACGCTGCTGGCCATCTATGCAGCTGGCCTGGCGCTGCCACACAACACCCACCGGTGAGGAGCTGGGCTGGGTGGTTGTGGGCAGGTGCACCCTAGATGTGCAGGCGGCTGCCTCTGAGCCCCTTGCCTTGCAGGGTGGTGAGCACACAGGCCCCAGACAAGGGCTGGATGGCGCTGAAACTGGTGGCCCTCATCTACCTGGCACTACAGCTGGCCTGCATCACCCTCACCAACTTCTCTCTGGGCTTCCTACTGGCCGCCAGCATGGTGCCTGCTGCTGCCGTCACCAAGCCCTCTGGGCCCCGGTACGTGCTGCTCAGCCCCCACTGCAGAGCCTGCACCCTTCCCGAGGGGTTCCACCTCACACATTCCTCCTCCCCACCTGGTGCCTCTGCCCCGCCCCCCCAGGCCGCTCTACACTGCCCTGCTGGTGCTGACGAGCCCAGCAGCTACACTTCTGGGCAGCTTGTTCCTGTGGCGGGAGCTGCAGGAAGCACCGCTCTCCCTGGCTGAGGGCTGGCAGCTCTTCCTGGCCGCACTGGCCCAGGGCGTGCTGGAGCATCACACCTACGGCTCCCTGCTCTTCCCGCTGCTGGCTCTGGGCCTCTACCCCTGCTGGCTGCTCTTCTGGAACGTGCTCTTCTGGAAGTGACGGAGGCAGCTAGGAGTTCCCCACGTTCTCTTCTTCCTAGGAAATAAACAGTTCTGTTTCAGATGTCCTTTGGGCTCCTGGCCCGCTGTCTGCTGTGTGTGTGGGGCCACAGACCCTGTCGCGAGAAACTGCCTGCAGGGCCTGGCACCCTGCTCGGCTGCTTCTGGTCCACTTACCGTGTGGCAGGAGTGAGGGCCCCAGTGCCAGCCTTGGGAGGAGAGCCTGGGTAGACACTCAGACCTGACTGCAGCCCCAAGTGGACTCCCAATGTCGGGGGTCTCTGTGCATCATGGTCCAGTGCTGAGCAGGAAGAAGCACGGCAGGCAGTGCTTGGGGGCCTGATGGGAGCTGAGGTGCCCAGAGACCCCCACAGTGCCATCTCTGGTGCTGGAACTATGGGGACACGGGAGGCCTCAGGTATGGGGAATGTCGGCCAGAACTTTGATGTGGGCTTGGGGTGCAGCAGGAGGAGCCCCTCTCCCGTCCTCCTGGGAGTGCCCACGAGAGATGGGACAGAGATGGAGCTGCTGAGCCCATCCAGCTCCACCTAGAGCAACAGCCCAGGACAGGGGCGACCTGAGTGCCGAGGGGCAGGGCACTGACGCGGGGCTGCACAGAGGCCTCAGGCTGGGCCAAGCCTCCTGAGAGGGACTGGGATGTCCAGTGCCTGTTGGGGAGGGGAGGAAAGCAAAGTGGGCCGTCTGGTGATGCCAGGGCCGCATGAGGCTGAGAGTCAAGGTGCCCTGCCAGGGTGGCGAGCCCAGCACAGTCCTGCGAGCCTCCGTGCTGAAAGGAGCTCACCAGCTCCAGACACCCTCCTGCAGCACCACATCCTGAAGTGGGGTGATCTGGGACCATCCCAAGGAGGAAGCTCCAGGCCCCAGACCCCCCACCCAGGCCTGCCTCTGTGTTGGGGCTCCTCTTGTGCGAGACTTCCCTCAACACCTACGGGTCCCTGACTCCACTGTGGGAGAGGGCCAGCACCTGGAGGGCTTTACTCTGGGACTTCTCAGCATTGAAGGGTATGGGCACCCTGGGTCCAGACTGTTGGGGATGGGCTGGAGCAAGGGTGCTGGAGACCACTGTGACTGCAGCCTGCCCTTGGCCTGTATGTCTTCTAGTCACTTTCCCTTTTGAAAAAACTCCAGATCCTGAGGCTGGGCAAAACTTGCAGCCCACCCCCCACCCCCACACCCCCAGAAATGCCTCCAGGCTAGCCTCTCTCGGGACTCTCCCCTGGTCAGTCAGGCACCACTGGTCTGCGGGCTCCCGTCTTACAAGGCAGAAGAGGTCTCGGCTCTGCTGTGGTCTCCCTGTTGACTGCAGACCAGCATCTAATACAAAACCCCTTCCAGGCATTCTACCTGGGCTTCGGCCTTGATCAGCCATTTTAAACTAGACTTCAGCAGTCACTTAAGACACAAATTGTGGAAATATGTTACCTCATGAAACCACTGTTAGCCGTTTGAGCTTAGCTTTGCAGAACTGGATTTTGGCACTGATTTTCATTAATGTCACTTGCGCTGTATATTTTATAAAGAAAGAAAATGTCAGGCTCTCAAGATGAGATGTACAAAGGCTGAGCATGAGTTCCTACAGGGTTTACTCTGAAGGTATCCCTCTCCCTCAGTTACGGAACCCTCATTTTGGCATGAGCACAGGCCACCCTGTGTAAAGATGCTCCTAGACTACGTGCAGCTAGGTGAGGTCATGTGACTACAGAGGCCTCTAGACCTGAGCAGAAGCTTCAAGGGTGAGTCCAGTTCAGTTCAGTCGCTCAATCATGTCTTGACTCTTTGGGGCCCCATGGACTGCAGCACACCAGGCCTCCCTGTCCATCACCAACTCTCTGAGTTTACTCAAACTCATGTACATTGAGTTGGTGATGCCATGCAACCATTTCATCCTCTCTCATGCCCTTCTCCACATGCCTTCAATCTTTCCCAGCTGCAGGGTCTTTTCAAATGAATCAGTTCTTCGCATCAGGTGGCCAAAGGATTGGAGTTTCAGCTTCAGCATCAGTCCTTCCAATGACTATTCAGGACTGATTTCCTTTAGGATGGACTGATTGGATCTCCTTGCAGTCCAAGGGACTCTCAGGAGTCACCACAGTTCAAAAGCATCAGTTCTTCAGTGCTCAGCTTTCTTTATAATCCAACTCCCACATCCATACAAGACTACTGGAAAAACCATAGCTTTGACTAGATGGACCTTTGTTGACAAAGTAATGTCTGCTTTTTAATATGCTGTCCAGGTTGGTCATAACTTTTCTTCCAAGGAGTAAGCGTCTTTTAATTTCATAACTGCAGTCACCATCTGCAGTGATTTTGGAGCCCCCCAAAATAAAGTCTGACACTATTTCCATTATTTCCCCATCTATTTGCCATGAAGTGATGGGACCAGATGCCATGATCTTTTCTGAATGTTGAGTTTTAAGCCAACTTTTTCACTCCCTTCTTTCAGTTTCATCAAGGGGCTCTTTAGTTCTTCTTCACTTTCTGCCATGCAGGTGGTGTCATCTGCATATCCAAGGTTATTGATATTTCTCCTGGCAAGCTTGATTCCAGCTTGTACTTCTCCCAGCCCGGAATTTCGCATGATGTACTCTGCATGTAAGTTAAATAAGCAGGGTGACAATACACAGCCTTGACGTACTCCTTTTCCTATTTGGAACCAGTCTGTTGTTCCATGTCCAGTTCTAACTGTTGCTTCCTGACCTGCATATAGATTTCTCAAGAGGCAGGTCATGTGGTCTGGTATTCCCATCTCTTGAAGGCTTTTCCAGAGTTTGCTGGAAGTTCACAGTTCACATACTGTTGAAGCCTGGCTTGGATAATTTTGAGCATTACTTTGCTAGCGTGTGAGATGAGTACAATTGTGCGGTAGTTTGAGCATTCTTTGGCATTGCCTATCTTTGGGCTTGGAATGAGAACTGACCTTTTCCAGTCCTGTGGCCACTGCTGAGTTTTCCAAATTTGCTGGCATATTGAATGCAGCACTTTCACAGCATCATTTCTTAGGATTTGAAATAGCTCAACTGGAATTCCATCACCTCCACTAGCTTTGTTTGTGATGGTGCTTCCTAAGGCCCATTTGACTTCACATTCCAGGATGTCCGGCTCTAGGTTGGTGATCACAACATCGTGATTATCTGGGTCATGAAGATCTTTTTTGTACAGTTCTGTGTATTCTTGCCACCTCTTCTTAATATCTTCTGCTTCTATTAGGTCCCTACCATTTCTGTCCTTATTGTGCCCATCCCTAGGGTGAATCCATGCAGACATCAAACAGCTGCTTCTTTCCCATTCTCGGGGATGTGGAATGAAGCACGTCAGAGATGAAAGCTTCAGCCCACCCTGTGGGTTGGATGAGACAAGAGGGTGCCTCCCAGGACCTCCAAGACCCTGGGCTGCTAAACTAGGCTTCATTTACAAAAAAGAGAAACAAATCTCTATCATGTTTGGGTCATTATTTGGAGTTTTCTGACACTTCAGTCCAGTTCCTACAAGGGGGACTGTTGCTGAGCCACCCAGGAATTCTCAGGCAGTTGCCAGCTGGAAGCGTCTAGAAGTGTGTATGCATCTACAACCGTGCGGATCTGTTGTGTTGATCACCAATCTTAGTAATAAGTACTCGATATTCCTTTGCAGCTTGCCTCCCACACCCCAGAACAGGAGCTCTGTGGGGCAGGGCCTCTGTCTTACTTTCTGCCTCTCTTCCAGCAGAGCCAAGGACTGGAAAGGTAGAATATACACCTGTGTTTGTTGAATGAAAGAAGAAAAGAATCAGAGGGAGCCCTTCTGGAGGTCCAGGAGGAAACTGGGGTCAGGCCCGCCGCCATCCTCGGGGCTCACGGCTGGGGATACGGGGTGAGGACTGTGAGGTCAAGGGTGCAGGACCCGCCTCAGGACACACGGCAGCTTCCCCACAGCCAGGCCTTCTGCAGACGCTCTGCAGTTGGCTGGCTGTCCCAGGTTAGCTCTGTGCTCTTCTCAGACCCTTTGCCAAGTCACCCCATTCCACCTGGGGCTTCAAGGTGGGGGCTCTGGGCTGCCTTAGGGTTCTTTCCAGGTTCCAGCTGCCTTCATGCCCACACTCAAGTCCTGCCTCCTGTCTAGGTCCCTCTTCTGAGGCCACATCGGTCACCTCTGCCTCCTGGACGTGCCACGGTCCCCTTTAAGTCATCTCTTCCCAACCTGAATACCTACTCTGCATGCACCTCTTCCCTGTGCCCTCACCCAATTCTGGACCTGGGGTCCACTTTGCCTCTCTTCCAGGGATGCCCCTTGCATCCAGGATAAAATTAAGCCTCCTCACCTTGCTCTCCAAGACCTGCACAACCAACTCCTTCCTTCAGAACATTTTTATTGTGCACAGAAGTAACACTGTACACCCACTCCCCTTTCATCCTTACCCTATTTTCTGTCTCTGGGTTTCCGGAAACTGGACTTTGATAAGAATGAATAGGATCCCCTATCTGCAGGGCATCCATTCCAGGACACCCAGTGGATGCTTGAAACTCTGGATAGCACTGAGTCTGACTTTCTGTTCCTGTCTTCCACCCACAAATTTAATGCCTTTTCCATCGTAACCAAGCACTTAAGGTTAGGGTTAACAGGCTTCCATATTTGTGGCTTGTGGGCTCTAAAGCACTGGCTCAGTAATTGTGGTGCATGGGCTTAGATGCCCCAAAGCATGTGGGATCTCTCCAGACCAGAGATAGAACTCGTGTTCCTTGCACTGGCAGGTGAATTCTTATCCATTGTACCACTGGGGAAGTCTAATAACAGTAATTTAGAATTCTAAATTTCCCTCTTGATTACCTCTCTTGATGGTGCTAAGTTTTGATATGTTGTGTTTTCATTTTCATTCATCTCAAAGTATTTTCTAATTTTTTCTGTGATTTCTTCTTTGGATTTTTTTTTAAGAGTATGTTATTTAATTTTCACATAATTGTGAATTTCCCTACTCTCCTTCTGTTATTGATTTTTAATTTCATTCCGTTGTGGTCAGAGAACATACTTTATGATTTTACTACTCTTAAATTTATTGAAAATATTGATCTATCCTAAAGAACATTCCATGTGCACGTGGGAAGAATATGTACTCTCCTGTTGTTGGGTGGGGCGTTACACGGATGTCTTTAGGTCTGGTTGGCTTGCTGTGTTGCTCAAGTCTTTCTTTTCTTTGCTGATGGTCTGTCTATTTGTTCTATCCATTACTGGGAGTGGGGTACTGATGTCTCCCAACTGTTATGTTAAATGTTATTTTTCTCCCTTCAATTCTGTACAGTTTTGCGTCGTGTATTTTGGGACTCTGCTAGTCTAATATATCTTTATAACTGTCATCTTGATGAACTGATTTTTCTTTCCATTATAAAATGTCCTTCTTTAACGCTGGTATCAGCGTCTGTCTTAAAGTTTATATTGTCTGATGTGAGTACAGCCCCTCTAACTCTTTTGGTTACTTTTGGTTACTGTTGGTGTGGTGTATATTTTTCCAAATTTTTACTATTTGTGTCTTTGAATATAAAATGTGTTTCTTATAGGCATTGTATAGTTGGATCATGACTTTAAAAAAATCCATTATTCTAAGCTCTGCCCTTTAATTGGTGACTTTAATCTATTTACATTTAATGTAATTAATGATATAGTACAGTTATATCTGCTGTCTTGATATTTGGGCTTCCCTCATAGCTCAGTCGGTAAAGAATCTGCCTGCAGTGCAGGAGACCTGGGTTCGATTTCTGGGTGGGAAGATCCCCTGGAGAAGGAAATGGCAACCCACTCCAGTATTCTTGCCTGGAGAATCCCATGGACAGAGGAGACTGGCGGGCTGCAGTCCCTGGTGTTGCAAGAGTCAAACATGACAGCGACTAAACCACCACAGCCCATCAGGCTCCTCCGTCCATGGGATTTGCCAGGCAAGAGTACTGGAGTGGGGTGCCATTGCCTTCTCCGCAGGAGTTTTTAAATCAGATAGAAAAAAAGTTACAAAAAGCATTTGTACTTGTCTATGTAGTTGCCTGTGCTGGTGCTTTTATTTGCTCATGTGGATTTGAGTTATCGTCCAGTGTTCTTTCATTTCAGCCTAAGGACTCCATTTGGTATTTCTTGGAGAGCAGGGTGTTTGTGAGAAACTCTCAGTTTATCTGGAAACGTCTTAATTGCCTCCTTTTTTTTTTTTTTTTTTGAGAGATGGTTTTGCCAGATATAGAATTCTTGGTTGGCAGATTTACCTGGTTTATTCTTTCAGCATTTGAACCAAGTCATACCACCACCTTCTGGCCTCCATGGTTTCTGGTATGAGATTTTCTGTTAATTTTATTGAGGACTACTTGTATGCGATGAGTCACTTCTCTCTTGCTGTTTTTTTTCGAGTTTTTTTTTTCTTTCTTTCTTTTTAAAAATGTATGATGTGTACAGGTGTACTTCATCCTACTTGGGGTTCTTTAACTTCCTGTATGTGTAGAATACATACATGTTTGTTTGTTTGTTTCAGTCAAATTTGGAAAGTTTTCAGTCACAATTTCTTTAAATATTGTTTTTGTCCCTCACTTTCTTTCTCCTTTGCTCCTGAGAATTTTGTATAGATTGGTATGCTTAGTGATGTCCCACAGGTCACTGAGGCTATGTTAATTTTTACCCCTTTTTTTTGGTCTGTTTTACAGATCAGACGATCTCAATTGACATAACTTCAAGTTTGCTAATTCTTTCATCTACTTACTCAAACCTGCAGCAGAGCCCTTCAGTAAAATGTTTCATTTCCATTGTTGTACATTTCAACTCCATAATTTCCATTTGGATTCTCTTTGTAATTTCTTTTTATTGACATTCTCTATTTCATGAGACATTATTATACTTTCCTCTAGTTTTTTAGATATTATGGCTTATTGAACATACTTTTTGATTCAATTTTTATTAGAATTTTTTTACTTTTAGTGGAGTATAGTTTATTTACAATGTTGTGTGTTAGTTTCTGCTAGACAGCAAAGTGAAACAGTTACACATACACATACATCCTCTCTTTTAGATTCTTTTCCCATGTGACTCATTACAGAGTACTGAGTAGAGCTACCTGTGCTATACAGAAAGTCCTCATTAGTTATCTCTTTTATATGTAGTAGTATGTATATATCATATTTAGCCCCCCTTTCTTTAAATATATTTAGCTAAATTTCCCCAGGAGTAGTTCCTATTGATTGGTTCTTTTTATTCCCATTTATAGGCCAGACCCTTTCCTTTCTTTAGATGTCACATAATTTTTTGTTGAAAACTAGGCATTTTAAATGATTTGTTGTTGTGGTTGTTCAGTCACGTCCAACTCTTTGAGATCCCATGGACTGCAGCATGCCAGGCTTCCCTGTCTTTCACTATCTCCTGGGGTTTGCTCAAACTCATATCCACTGAGTTGGTGATGCCATACAACCATCTCATCCTATGTCGCCCCCTTCTCCTCCTGCCCTCAATCTTTCCCAGCATCAGGGTCTTTTCCAGTGAGTTGGCTGTTTGCATCAGATGGCCAGAGTACTGGGGCTTCAGCTTCAGCATCAGTCCTTCCAATGAATATTCAGGGTTGATTTCCTTTAGGACTGACTGGATTTAATGATACAAAGTGGAAATTCTGGACATTAGATTCCAAGTTTTGTTACTGTTGCTGCTGTGGTAGTTGCATTTGTATAGTGACATTTCTCAACTAATTCTATCAAGTAAGTCTACTATTTGTCATAGGTAGCCAGCAAAGTCTCTACCTGGTTAGCTCAGTGGTCAGATAAATGACTGGACAGAAATTTCCTTAAGTGTCTGGGACCAATAATTGTTCAGTTGCTCAGTCATGTCTGACTCTTTTTGACCCCATGGACTGCAGCATACCAGGCTTCCCTGTCCTTCACAGTCTCTTAGAGTTTGCTCAAACTCATGTCCATTGAATTCGTGATGCCATCCAACCACTTTATCCTCTGTTGTCCCCTTCTCCTCCTGCCTTCAATCTTTCGAAGCATCAGGGTCTTTGCCAATTAGTTGACTGTTCGCATCAGGCAGCCAAAGTACTGGTGCTTCAGCTTCAGCATCAGTCTTTCCAATGAATATTCAGGACTGATTTCCTTTAGGATTGACTGGTTCAATCTCCCTGCTGTCCAAAGGACTCTCAAGAGTCTTCTCCAGTACCACAGTTCGAAAGCATCGATACTTCAGAGCTCAGCCTTCTTTATGGTTCCACTCTCACATCCATACATGACTACTGGAAAAACCATAGCTTTTACTAGAGAGAACTTTGCTGGCCAACTGATGTCTCTGCTTTTCAATACACTGTCCAGGTTTGTCATAGCTTTTCTTCCAAGGAGCAAGTGTCTTTTAATTTCATAACCAATAAATCTCCATCTTTTCTAAGTGGCTCTGGCTGCATGTGGCACATGCTTCAGAATTCAGCCAGGCAGTTTACAACTCTGCTTTAGGCTTCAACTGTGCACAGAGCCTCAAGGTTAGCCAGAAGTGAGCACTTAGGGCTTTTTCTGGTCTTTCATGAGTATATACACTGTCCTACTTATGTTTGGGATTTTCTATATTCTGGAAATACGTGCTGTGCTGTACTTAGTCGCTCAGTTGTGTCCAATTCTTTGCGACCCCCATAGAATGTATAGCCCGCCAGTATCCTCTGTCCATGGGGATTCTCCAGGCAAGAATACCGGAGTGGGTTGCCATGCCCCCCTCCAGGGGATTTTCTCAACCCAGGGATGAAACCCAGGTCTCTTGCATTGCAGGCAGATTCTTCACCGTCTGAGCACCCTGTGGACATTATATTCCCTTTTCTTCCTTTCAAGCTTTTTGGTTAGTCTATTACTTGAGCCAGTTGTTCTCCATTGCTTCGGGGAAATTACAACTTTGAAATTACAACACTTGCCAGAATTGCCTTCAACAGTCTTAGGGGTTAGGCTAACAGCCCTGGACAACCTGATTAGGCTTGGCAAGTGGGGTTTACAGGGGGCCATCAGACTGGTTAAATAATGGCAATTCTTTGCAATGAAGGTGTTCTTCCACCGCTCCAAGTCGGGAAATATTGTTGGACGAAAGCGTGCAATAAAGCGGTGGATTCCAGGTTAGGGACGTCTAGGCGTAGGCGCGTAGCACAGCTGAGCCTGGAGAGACCAGCTGCGGGACTAGGGTAACCAGGTAGTTGGGCGTTGTCACGGCAACAGAGAGACGCAAAACCAACTTGCACAACCGCAGGTTTCCAAGACGACTGGAGTAGCACCCCGACGCGGTGCGCGGCCCTGAAGGACAGAGCCCGCCCCCGCCCCGCCCCCTCACATGCCTCCCGGCTATCGCGAGGTTTACTATCCTCTGCCGCCGCAGAGGCCGACGGGAGCGGTGGCCGCGCTGAAGAGGGCCAAGATGGCGGCGGCGGCGGCTACGCTTCGCGGGGCGATGGTGGGCCCCCGGGGCGCGGGGCTGCCGGGAGCGCGGGCCCGAGGTCTGCTGTGTGGCGCGCGGCCCGGGCAGCTCCCACTACGGACACCCCAGGTGAGCTCTGGCCCTGAAACTGGCCGCCGCGCGGCCCCGCATCCCGCTGAAGGTCACCGCGGGGAGGCTCCCGGCGCGGGCTTGGCAGCGCGGGAGCGGCCTCTGCACCCAGGCCCCCGCCTCGGCCGGACCCCCGCAGCCTGCTGACCTTGGGCGCCTGGGAGCAGGGCTGGCCTCTACTCCTCCGAGCATCACAAGGGCCTGGTGCCGAGCGTGGGGGGCGGCGGGGCGGGATTGCCGCCGGCTCGGGACCCGGGGCTTCCCCGGGGGTCGCGCCGAGGCTCGCTCCGGCCCCGGCCTCCCAGAATGGGCCCGCGTCCTGAACTGACCCCAGCCTGACCTCGGCAGCTGCTTGTGACCTTGGCCTGTCCCCGCACCCTTGCTCACTTCGGCCTGATTCCCGGCCCAGGATCCAAGAGCACGCCTCACATCTCCTTCTCGGGGACGGAGCTGGTCGAGGGGTCCGCGGCGGGGAGGGCAGCGGCGCGCGAGGTGGCCGGTGTTGGGTGCATGAGAGTCAGATCCCCAGGTAGGGCTGGGTGGTGTTCTGAAAGGCGCTGAGCGGGACTCTTGCAGGCAGTGTCCTTGTCGTCGAAGTCTGGCCTGTCCCGGGGCCGGAAAGTGATTCTGTCAGCGCTGGGCATGCTGGCGGCAGGGGGTGCAGGGCTGGCAGTGGCTCTGCATTCTGCCGTGAGTGCTAGTGACCTGGAGCTGCACCCTCCCAGCTATCCGTGGTCTCACCGTGGCCTCCTCTCCTCCCTGGACCACACCAGGTGTGTGGCTGGCTGGGGGAGTTTATGGGTGGACCGGGTGGGGTGGAATCCTTGGCGCCCCTAACCCTGTCTCTCTCTCCAGCATCCGGAGGGGTTTCCAGGTGTACAAGCAGGTGTGCTCTTCCTGCCACAGCATGGACTACGTGGCCTACCGCCACCTGGTGGGCGTGTGCTACACAGAGGATGAGGCCAAGGCGCTGGCTGAGGAGGTGGGCACCAGGCATGCAGAGGACCCAAGGATTGGGGCTCCTCCTGTGCTGGACAGCAGGTTTGTGATGGGGCTCTCGGTGGCAGGTGGAGGTTCAGGACGGCCCCAATGAAGATGGGGAGATGTTCATGCGCCCAGGGAAGCTGTCTGACTACTTCCCCAAACCGTACCCCAACCCCGAGGCTGCGCGGGCAGCCAACAATGGAGCACTGCCCCCTGACCTCAGCTACATCGTGCGAGCTAGGTAAGGGGCTGCCTGCAGGATGGTGTGGGGAGTGGGGAAGGCCCACCTCATGGCAGAGGCTGAGGACACCCCAATCTGGTCCCAGGCACGGTGGTGAGGACTACGTCTTTTCCTTGCTCACCGGCTACTGTGAGCCGCCCACTGGGGTGTCGCTGCGAGAAGGCCTCTACTTCAACCCTTATTTTCCTGGCCAGGCCATTGGCATGGCTCCTCCAATCTACAATGAGGTCTTGGAGTTCGATGATGGTGAGAGGCCCCCACCCTGGGGATGGGCAAGTTGGGTCCTGTTTTCTTGCCCCAAGAGGTCTTGCACCTTCCTTGGTTTGGGGCACTATGTATGTGTAAGAAGCATGGGTCATATTCATGCCATCCATGTACTGAGGGTGGGGGCTGGGTTCCATCCCTTTTGAAGCTTTGGGCAGGGACCCCCACAGACAGCCCTTAGACCACTTGTCCTTGATTCAGGCACCCCAGCTACCATGTCCCAGGTAGCCAAGGATGTGTGTACCTTCCTGCGCTGGGCAGCTGAACCAGAACACGACCATCGCAAACGCATGGGGCTCAAGGTGACGGGACTGGGCTGAGGGGCATGGTGGGCCTGAGGACAGGCTGGGAGCTGAGCAGGGGTTTTTTCTGCCTCCCTCCTCTGAGCCTGTCTCATCCCCAGATGCTGCTGATGATGGGCTTGCTTCTGCCCCTGGTCTACGCCATGAAGCGGCATAAGTGGTCAGTCCTCAAGAGCCGAAAGCTGGCCTATCGGCCGCCCAAGTGACCCTGCCCAGTGTCTGTTTGCTGTCCTGAGCTTCAGGGTCCTCAAGCCCGGGAGCCACACTGGGCCTGTTGAGGTCTCAGGTGGCCCTCCTGGCCAAGCCCCTCTTCCTCTGGGACAAGAGGGGGAAGGGCAGGAGCTGGGGCTTCAGTTCCAGATCATTCAGCGCCCACGGTGGAAATAAATTAAGTTTCTCAACACACTGACCTGAACTATCATGTGATAGTATAGTTTTGCATGGGACTCTGGGCTTCTCAGGTGGTGGTAGTGGTAAAGGACCTACCAGATGAGGATTCAGTCCCTGGGTCGGGGAGATCTCCTGGAGGAGGGCATGGCAACCCACTCAAGTGTTCTTGCCTGGAGAATCCCATGGACAGAGGACCCTGGCGGGCTACAGTCTTTGGGGCCAGAAGAATCAGACACAACTGAAGCAACTTAGCGTGCGCATGCGCGCGCACACACACACACACACACACACACACGCACGCGATGGGACTGGGATCCTCGCCCTGAGAGCTCCCGGGGGTGCCCAGTGTAGTGTGGTCAGGATTGCCCTGCACGGACTGTCGGCTGAGAGTCCAGTCAGCACTGAATATAGGGCAGGAAATGGCCAGTATTTGGTCACAGGTGAAGAGGGGGGCCCTGAGCCCTGCTGCAGTAACTTAAGTCAAGTGAAACCACTTGACTTTCATCCTGAGAGCAGCAGGGAGCCCTGGTGCGTATCAACCAGGGAGAGGCTGCAGGATTGATCCTAGGACTGGGGGTGGCTGGGAGAGGCTCTCAGCCCTGCCAAGGAAGCAGAGAGGCAGGCAGAGGCCAGTGGAATGAGCTCCTGGTCTCTTGG
Organism: Ovis canadensis; assembly: GCF_042477335.2. Lineage (NCBI taxonomy): Eukaryota > Metazoa > Chordata > Mammalia > Artiodactyla > Bovidae > Ovis > Ovis canadensis. Next base: position 23,819,578 of record NC_091253.1, on the reverse strand, counting down.
CTGGGCAGCTGGAGGTACTTGCTGTAAACTTGAGAATGGTCCCCATCTCTGAGGGGAGAGCCCCTCCTGGCAGTCCACAGGGTGGCTGGGAGTGGCCAGGTTTACACAGCCATGGACCTGTCAGTGGGTGGAGGGCCAGGGCGGTGCTTCTTGGCAGTGGCCTGTGGCCCTGGCCCAGGGCTCTTTGCTTCAGAGCTTTTGTCCCCAAGCAGGGAGTGTGAGGGGCAGCAGGGTGGGAGCAGCCTAGAGGAGAGGCAGCTGGGGCGGGGAGGGTGAGCGCCAAGAAGAGGGCAGGGTGTGTGTCTGAAGGGCCAGCCCAGGGGTCAGCAGATGGGGGGCGCCCTACCCACCCTTGGCACCTGGGGAATGGGTGCCAGGCCCCGATGCCTTGGGACTGGGACCTGCATTCCAAGTGTGCTCTTCAGTAGCCTGGGCTCCACTGGGAAGGGCCCACCCACCCAAGATTGCCAGGGTTCCTCTCAGAGGGCTGTCTGCCTTCCATCCTCCCAGGCTGCAGGAAGGCACAGTGAAAGGGCACGTGGCTGGCTCAAAAGTGTCTTTAATGACTCCAGCGAGCATCAGCAGAGGTTCCCTGAGAGGTTCAGGAGGGGGTCCAAGGACCTTGGGCCTGGAAGGGAAGGGCCATCCTCTCTCCGTGTGACCTGGAAGGAGGGGAAGATGGGTCATTCTGCTTGTTCTGTCCCATCCCCTCCCCGCCTCTGCTCCTAGTACCTTTGGGAGCTGCTGGGTGGAGGCTGTGGGAAGGGGGTCCCAAGCACAGGGCCTCTGGGTGCTGCACATCTCACAGCCGGGGCGGCCTGGGGCGTTGATGAAGGTGCACGATGGGCAGGGCCAGCCGGGCTAGGGAGGTGAGCACACAGTTGCTGCTCACCCGCTTTCAATGCCCACAGTGCCAAGGCCACCCAGCCCAGTCCCTGCTCACCTGAAGGGGGCTGAGCAGGCTGGAGCTGGCTGGCTGAGGAGTTGGGGGCAACCCCAATGACTGTGGGAACAGGCGGCCTAGTTCCCCATTCACCTTCTGGGGACGCTGAAGACTGTGTCCTGCGACAGAGGGAGTGAGACTTGGGACCGTGGCGGGCTATACTCCACCTTCCTCATCCCGCCCCAATCAAGGACTGACCTGGGGCTTCTCGGGGAGCTGAGAGCAGGTAGAGGAAAGCAGGGTCTCCATCCCGCCGGACCCCATAGAAAGCGAGGCTGTGTTCAGGGACACACAGGCACCTCCCGATGACCCAGCACTGCACAGCTGGTGGGAAGCCGAACTCTGAGAACACCTGGGGCCAGAGTGTCAAGAGTGTCACCCAGGGCGCCTCCCGCCACCCCCCCACCCGGGTTCCCCAGACCACATGCTCGCCTGCTCCTGGAGGGCCCTGATGGTGCAGTGGGGGTGAACCTGCAGTGAGACATGGGCAGAGGACGCAGCGTCTTCAACTGTGACCTGGAGCCTGGACCAGAATGGAGGTCACAGGTAAGGATGGGGGACCTGAGAGGCCTGAGGGTCCAGGTGAGAAAGAGGTCCCAGGCCTTACCTGATGGGGCCAGGAGGAAAGTAGGCCTCCTGGAGCTGGACCCTGAGGGCCACATGACGCTGTGCCAGGATGGCTGCTGCTTGGGCTGCTCCCTTCTCATCCCCACCCTCTACGGCCTGGGTCAGGCGCCCTGCCAGCTCTTCTGCAGGGGAAGAGAGAGCCATCACAACCCCACACTGGCTGCTTCCCCCAGCCCCTCCGGCCGCCTGCCTTTACCTTTCTCCATCAAGTCTCCAGGGCTCCAAGGAAGATCCACCTTGGGTTGGGGGGCCTTGGGTGTGGGCACTTCAAGGGGACTGGGCGGGGAGACAGGGCACGTTTCTGGGCCTAGGGCTGGGGGCAAGCTGTCACTGCCTAGGAGGAAAGATATGGGCTGGGCTGGTGGTCTCTTTGAGATCTGGCCCCCCACGGAGTACACACCCAGGCCTGTTCTCTCACCTCAGGCTTCCAGTACCTTTGTCTCCTCCCTCCTCACTTCAGCCCATGCCAGGGCCCTGCCTTGGCCACATTGCAAGCCAGACCTTGGCCCAGTCTTGGCCCTTGCACACCCCAGAGGTCCCTGCTGACTCCACTCAGAGTTGCACTTGGCTCTTTCTTGGGCTCTGGAGTCCTTCTGGCCTCCTTTGCTGCCCAGTCCCACCTGCAGCCCTCCCCCACAGGGGCTGGGCCACCTCTCTTGGCCTGTACAAGCCCTCTCGGCCAGCCAGGAAGCTCCCTGGGCTTCACAGCAGAACCAGCGGAAGTCTCCAGGAGTCCTGCAGTCAAGGTGGCCTCCTTCCAGGGAACTCTGACGTCTCTCCTGGCTCTGCCATCAGCACAGAGCACTCTGGGCTGATCCCATTCCAAAAAACCCCTCTCCAGCTGCTGCTTGCCCTGAGCACGCCACCAGCTCCCCTTCTTACCTCCCACTTGACGCCCTGCCCATGTGGGGCAGATGCAGCTCCTTTGCCTCAATATTCTGAGCCATCTGCCCACTCAGATAAGCAGGGCTCCCGAGCACCCAGCACCAGGCCTGCCTGGAATCTCTAAGGCCTTGAAGGAGTGCTTGCTACAGGTGCAGAATACACATGTAGTGAACCAACCAACCAATGTATGCATGAAAGAAAAGTGCCTTTCTCCCTCCGCAGATGCTGCTGTCTGGACCTCTCTTCCATCTCACTGTGTGCTTTTTGCTCACCAGCTCACCTGTAGCATCTGTGAACTCCTTCCCTGATGCACTGGCTGCCTGCCAGACCCTCTCCTTGCTTCTGTCTTCTAGTGACCTTGGTTGACCTTTTCTATCCCCAACTTTTCCTCTTCAGAACCCAAGCTCCTCCTACCTCCTTTCCCTCCCACATTTTAAGAACCTGACAACTTCTACACCCTCCCAAACAGGCCCTCTGCAGTGTCTGTTCCTTCCAGATTCTCAACCATTAACTTTTCCATTCAAACCTCCAGGAAATCCAGCCAATTCCTCTCCTAAGCATCTCTGGAAACATCCTTCCTCCCTCCAGCCCTGTCTGCATCACCCACAGGAATACAAGGGTCCACCAGTCTTCAGAAACTTGAATCTGAGCCTGTCACTCTCCCACTATCTTCCACACTTCTGATTGTCTGTCTTCTCACCCCGGTCCTGAGGGTCTTCTTACGCTGCCCCTCCACACCTGTCTGGCACTGCCTTCGGTCTCTGTTCCTTTTCTCTACTTCCTCACTCCTGAGAGTGCTCCCTGAACCCCAGCAGTGGACAAGAGGGGCTCAGCTTTCCCCATTACTACCCCCATCCAAGCTTGGGAGGTTGGGGCTACTCCTGCCCTCTTGCAGAACAAACACTGGCCCTGGCCTGGTGAATCTTCACTCCAGGGCACTGACCACTCCGTCCTTCCACGGTAGCATCTCGGACTAGGGCTGCCCACCGCTGAGCTTCCTGAGGGTTGGCGAAGTACAGACTGAGAGTCCCAGGCCCTCCCGGTGGAGGCTGCAGCTCATGCTGGCACGGGCCTCGGACTGTGTAGGAGACTGACTCCAAGGGCCACTCCAAACTGACCTGAGGAGAGGGAGAGTCCAGGCTCAGTGCCTCCCCCAGCACATACTGCATGATAATCAAAGGAATACAAGGTAACGTTTGTCGACTACTTACAACGTCCTAAGCCTTTTTACTTGTGTTATTTTATGAAACCCTCACAGTAATCCTACAAAGGTAAGTACCAGCATTATCCCCATTTTACAGACAAGGAAACAGAAGCAAGGAAAAGATAATGGTACGTGGCTAGCAAACGGAAGAGCCTGGCTTCAGGTTCAGCGACCAGGCCCAGAGGCCAGGCCGCACGCCCCCGCCGGCCCCACTCACCGCCCCGGGGCCCGCGCCCAGCATCTCCAGCCGGAAGCGCCCTGGTCGCTCGGGGTCCGCACTCAGCTGCAGCCTCCGCAGCTGGGCCTCCACGTCCAGGCCGGCGCCCAGCGGCCTCACCGCGGCATGCACGGCCAGGAGCACCGCGGCAGAGCCGGGGTCCGAGCCAGCGGCTGTGCCGCCCGCCGGCGGCGCCATCTCCGGTCCGGCCCCCGCAGTGCCCCCCCGAGCCCGCTTCCGTGGTCTTGGGTCGTTGAACGCCTACACCGGCCGGAAACTGTAACCACGAGCCTGGGGTTCCGGGCGCTGCCCGAGCGTCGGAGCCGTCTGCTGCTCCCGCTTCGCCCACGATGGCGCTTGGCCCGAAGGTCTCCCAACAAAAGCGGGTGAGGCGAGGCTTTGAGGCCTGTACTCCAGGCAGAGCGTCAGAGACGCCAGCACCGGCCACGAATGGAAGGCCCTAGAAGCTCGGGTTGGGGCTGAGCTCGGCGGTCCTTCTGAACTCAGTTATCTGGCTCCCAAGCCGAACGCTACTCGAGAGCCTCTTCTGGGCCGCAGCCCACCTCCCGACGCTCCCGCGCCTGCCGCGTCCCACCCACACCTCACTAGTCCACTAGGCCCTCCGGGGAACTGGGAAGCCACTGGGGCGGGGCCTTGAGGGCTGCGGCCAATGAGCGCTAGGGTGGGAGGTGGTTCGCACGGCCGAGAAGATGACGGACAGGGGTCGTACCCAGTAGAAGCGGACATCGGGACTGAGCGGCGGATGCCACCCCCAATGACTGTGCGAGCTCCCGGTTCCGACGGCTGGAGCGGGCCATTCAGACGCGTGGGGCCGGACCTGGCAGACGCTTGTTGTTGTCCGGCTCGGGGAGGCAGAGGTCGTTCGCTCGCTTGCTCGGGCCCTCTGTGGCGGTCGGCGGACAGGTCGGTCGCGATAGTAGGGCGCCGTGCAGGGGCGAGGCTATGTCGCGGTGGCAATCCGCAGGGGCCGGCAGGGCCGGGAGTAACGGGACGTCGCCGCGGAGCTTCTTCCCCCGGATACAGCGCGGCCCGAGCGGAGGCCGCGGCGCCTCCGCCCGTTCTTGAGGAGCCCGCGCCGCGCAAGGCCCACCCCGCCTTCTCAGCCGCACCGACGCCCATCGACCTGACCCTGCCGAGTCTGGCCCGGCCCGATTGAGCGCGGCGCGAGCAGGTAGGTGTACGCCCTGTGCCCGGCGGCGACCCGGGCTGTCCGGACTACAGTGCCCAGCGGGCTTCGCGCCGGCGCGCACGCGCGCACCCCGAGGCGCACGGCTGCCTGGGACGCGTAGTTCCTGCGCCCCGGCTGGGGTTTCCCCCGAGACCCGGCGGACGCTGGGGCGCCCTAGCGGCCTGTCTGGCCGACACTCGGGGGGCCTCAGGGCTTCTCTCCGCCCTCTCTCATACTTTTGAAGGAAAACGGATTTCATGGGTTTCCTCTCTCCCTCACTAGAAAGCCGTCTGTAGAACAGGGAAGAGCGCCGCGTCCAGGTGACAGCAGAGCCGAGCCCCAGATGTCCTGGTTCCTTACCGGGAGCGGGTTTTCACTCTGGCCAGAGGGGAACTGTAGGAGTCACGCCCCTTCGCGGACTCCCAGGGCCCTCCTTGGTGGGGTGTAGAGTGTTGAGGGAGAGACTAACCCGGCGTCCTCGGGGTTAGCAAGATCCCCGGTGGGTCCCCCAGCCTGGCCAAAAAACTCGTGTGAGGTGCAGGAGGTGTAGCTGAGCTGGGCCTGGACTTGCCGATCTTACCGTTTATCCCGCCAGTGCTGAAGGGCTGGAAGCAGGCTGCAGGAGAGACCCAAGTTGTTTACAGCAGCACCTCTTACTGCGAGGAGGGCTGAAAGTGGAACCCCACGGGCCAGATTCCCATGGACTGATCTCCGTCCTCAGGCAGCACTAGCCCCTGGAGCACAGACCCCTCCCCGAGGACATGAAGCTGCTGGAGAACTCCAGCTTCGAGGCCATCAACTCGCAGCTGACCGTGGAGACGGGAGATGCACACATCATTGGCAGGTGAGGTTGGGGCTCTGGGGGCTGGCCTCTTAGAGGCCACTCTGCACTGGTTCTGGTTGAGCATGGGAGGTGGCATGCTCCACGGTCCTGCCTGCATCTCTAGGATTGAGAGCTACTCGTGTAAGATGGCGGGTGACGACAAGCACATGTTCAAGCAGTTCTGCCAGGAAGGCCAGCCACACGTGCTGGAGGCTCTGTCCCCACCCCAGACCTCGGGCCTCAGCCCCAGCAGGTGAGTGGGGGCAGGGCCTGCCTATGGGGGACTGGCGAATGGGCCAGCACTGGGCTGACACTTGTCTCTGTGCAGACTGAGTAAGAGCCAAGGTGGCGAGGATGAGGGCCCCCTCAGCGACAAGTGCAGCCGCAAGACCCTCTTCTACCTGATTGCTACCCTCAATGAGTCCTTCCGGCCGGACTACGACTTCAGCACTGCCCGCAGCCATGAGTTCAGCCGGGAGCCCAGCCTCAGCTGGGTGAGGGTGGGGTTGGGGAAGGGACCTGCAGGCCCACAGCCATCCCAGGTGTCCTCCCTAACTTACCGTGCTCAGCCTGCTTCATTCCTGCTGCCGGGCTCCTCGTCAGCCCCGACTGTGACCATCCTAGGTGGTGAACGCGGTCAACTGCAGCCTGTTCTCAGCTGTCCGGGAGGACTTCAAGGCGCTGAAGCCACAACTGTGGAACGCGGTGGATGAGGAGATCTGCCTGGCTGAATGCGACATCTACAGGTGGGCCAGCATCCCTGCACGAGGGGGGGGTCCTAGGTCTTCGTGGCACTGGGACCTCACGTCTCACCCCCCACCCCCTCAGCTACAACCCAGACTTGGACTCAGACCCTTTTGGGGAAGATGGCAGCCTCTGGTCCTTCAATTACTTCTTCTACAACAAGCGGCTGAAACGGATTGTTTTCTTCAGCTGCCGCTCTATCAGGTTGGCTGGCACCTGTCTCCCTCCCTCCTCTACCTCCCTGTTTGTCCCACACACCTTTTCCCCACCTCATTCCTAACTTTGTCCTTCTCGGACATCCTCCTTGGAGTCAGCAGTAGGCTGGGGGCAGACGATTTTAAGACTGGTCTCCTCTCCCCCCAGTGGATCCACCTACACTCCCTCGGAGGCAGGCAACGAACTGGACATGGAGCTCGGGGAGGAAGAAGAGGAGGAGGAGGAAGAGAGTGGAGGTGGAGGTAGCGAGGGTGGGCCTGAGGAGCCTGGAACCATGGAAGAGGACAGGTGTGAGACTGCCCCAGCAGCCTCCCTCCATGAACCCTGGGGTGGGCAGGGCAGGGCCCCCTCTGCCTGGGCTCCTGTGTGTGGGCTCCTCAAAGCTCACTGCACACTACCCTTTGTGCAGGGTCCCGGTGATCTGTATGTGAAGAGGAGAAACAGAGGCCCTAGCTTCACCCAGCTTCGAACAGTGCCTGGACCTGCCCACCTGAGGGCCCAGGTCCCGGCGCTGCCACAGCACCAGCCCACCCCAGGCCATGCCTGCCTAGCCTGTGGCTGTCCACTCACCCCCACAGGCTGCTGCTGCCCACACTGTGGCTGGACTAGACAGCACAGGGCCTGGTGGGAAGAGCCACTGCCCTGCTCACACGAACTGACACAGGCAGGGGCAGCTGGACCGCAGAGTTTATTTTTGTATTTTGTGTGGGCTCAGGCCTGGGCCTTCACACTCCAGCCTAAAGGGCCGGAGACCCAGCAAGTGGTCCCAGGGGTCATCTGCCCACTTGTACCCCCCACCTTGCCCGTTGGGCAGCGTGCACTGAGTGTCACTTTGCTGCAGCTGGTTTGTTTCCAATAAAAGTTTCTGTGAATTAGCGTGGACCTAGACTCACGAGGCGTCAGGGCGGGGCCTGCGTCGAGGGCGGGGCCTGCTGTGGCTGGTATCCTAGCAACGGTCTTAAGGGGCTGTTGAGCCGCCTGGACCCGCCGGTTTTGAAATGGAGTCGGAAGTGTTGGATGCAAGCAACCCCTTTATAGTAGAAGGCGACCACCTGATTCTAGACCAAGACCCATATGAGACCGACATCTATGAAGTCCCGGACCCGGGGTTCCTCAAGGAAGAGAGGGGTGAGGTGGCCTGGGCTCACTGAGGCACAGGTTCTGTCCTCGGGGAACACAGCGCTCCGTGGGCAGTCTTCTAACTGGGCAGGGCTCCCAGGAGGGCCCTTGGCTGCCCACGACCTCCAGAGTTAGGGGCCCAAGATCACACTGACGGCTTCCACTGCCGGTTCGCAGAGTCGTCATTTTCGGAGCGGGCCCCACAGCTTATTACCAACAACTCGCGGTGGCAGAACATGGCTCTGAGTGCCCGTGCCCGCCAGCTGTGGCTGCTCCTGCGTACAGGCCTCCAGACCTTTGTGGAAAAGGTGCGGCTTGGCCATGGCATCTGTGTCAAGGCCTCTTTCCTGATATGGCTCTTACCCTAGGGGTCCCCAGTAGGATCCCAGCCGGGGTCCTCTTGGCATCCCTAGGCAGGTGCCCTGCCTACCCCCAACCCCTGGCCCCTGCCAAGTTCACTGCAGTCTTGTTGATTCTGGCCCATAGGAAAAGCGAGCTGAGCTGCGTGTGGCGCGCTTGACGCACGGGCTGGAACCCCTGCGGCACCTGGAGGTGGCAGCCGGGCTGTGTTCGGTGGCACAGGACCCCGTGGGCAGACGCTTCGTGGTGCTGGACGGTGCAGGCCGCCTGCACCTGCACAGAGAGGATGGCTGGGCACAAGAGAAACTGCTGGCTCCAGTTGCACTTACAGGGCTAGTGGCGGTGCTGGGCCCTCTGGGCACTGTGGGCCGCTTTGTGGGCTGGGGCCCAGTGGGGCTGGCCATACTAAAGTCTGACCTTAGCCTACTGTGGCTGAGTAAGCCAGGGAAGCACGGGGTGCCAGGCCGCGAGCCCATCTGCTGCCTGCCGGTGCCAGATCCTGGGCTGCTGCTGGTGGCGGAGGCAGGCGGAAGCCTGGTGCTCTGGAAGTTCCGTTCAGGGGGCCGCTGCCTGGTTCCCCACGGGTCACCTATTCAGCTACCGCCAAGCATCTCGGGTGCGCTTGCGCGTCTGGCTCTGGGGCCTCGGCCTCCCCATCATGACCCATGCTGCTTCGCAGCCTATGGCTCAGCCGTGCTCACCTTTGATCTGCAAACCTGGGCTCTCATAGATGTGCGTCAGAATCTGCACAAAACGTGAGGGGGGCCCAGGGACGGGGTGAGGGAGGGTGGAAACCAGGAGGCGAGGCTGCGACGGAAATCCGGTCGTCAGAGGTGCAGGTGGGCGCATGCGCGTGTGTGCTCGCGGCAGTCCACACGCACACACGGCAGTTCTGAGTCCACCCGGCCTCCCTCTCACTCCTCAGCACCATCTTCGACCTGGCGTACTGTAAAGAGGTAGAGGCTATGGTGACAGCTTCCCGGGACAGCACGGTGAAAGTGTGGGAGGCTGACTGGCAGATCCGGATGGTGTTCGTGGGACACAGAGGTGCGCTGGGCCACGGTGGCTCCTGAAGCCTGGTCTCCCTCCACCCTGGGCACGGCCCTCTGCCTTCAAGAGCCCCTGGCACACAATGTCTGCTGCTTCCTTGCCAAGCTTCTCCATCCTGGCTGCGACCCTGACCGAAGGCTCCCCTTTCCTTGGTCCCTGGGACGCACGAGTGACATGCGCCCCTCCCGCAGGCCCGGTGACCGCGGTGGCCGTGCTCCCGAACACAGCCCTGGTGTTGTCGGCTTCACAGGACGGGACGCTGCGCACGTGGGACCTGCAGGCAGCGGCGCAGGTGGGTGAGGTGGCGCTCACCTGCTGGGGCCGCGGCGTTCGATCTGAGAGTGTGAGCCGTCTGCTGGCCCCCGCAGGCCCGGGCTGGCCCTTGCTCTCCTTGGGGGCCCACAGTGTGGGGCTGTGGCGTGCGCGGGAGCTCTACTCGCCATTGGCGCAGCTGTCTGCGCCGGTGCTCCACCTGCAGTTGGCGCCGGCGCTGCCCAAGCCCACCGCCCCGCACGCGGCGCTGCCCACCCGCCTCGTGTGTGCCTGCGCCGACGGCTCAGTGTACCTGGTGTCGGTCACTGGCGGACACACCGTGAGCGCGCTTCTGCTGGAGCCCGATGACTGCGCGGCCGCCGTGGCCTACTGCCTGCCTCGTGAGGCGCTGTGGGTGCTGACACGTGCCGGACACCTGCTGTGTGCCAATGCAGCACGCTCCCCAATGCGGGTGCTGCACCGCCTGTGCCCACCGCCCCCGCCCGCGCCCCAGCCCTGCTGCCTGCACCTCTACAGCCACCTCACGGACCCCGCCAGCGCGTTCACCAACTGGGAGATAGTGTGCCAGTACAAGGGCGAGCTGTGCCGCAGCGATGTGGCCTGGGCCTGGAAGGACAAGAACCGGTGGGTGCTGCAGCCAGCCGGGGCTGGGCAAGACATCCGGGCCCGTGCCAATGGGCTGTGGTCACCAATAGGTACCTGCCCGTGGTGGGGCACACTGACGGCACCTTGTCCGTACTCGAGTTGCGCTCCTCCAAGACGGTCTTCCGAACAGAGGCACACAGCCCGGGCCCTGTCACTGCCATCGCGTCCACCTGGAACAGCATCGTGTCCTCCGGTCGGTACCTTTCCCCCCTCCCCCCCTACGCCGGCAGGGGACTCCTTCCCTCCCCAGAGGCGCCACCGTGGCTCCTGCCCACACAGGGGGAGACCTGACTGTGAAGATGTGGCGCGTCTTCCCCTACGCCGAGGAGAGCCTGAGCCCCCTGCGCACCTTCTGCTGCTGCCACCCAGCAGTGGTGCTCTGCGCCCTTGGCAAGCGCGTCACGGTGGGCTTCGAGGACCTGAACAGCGCCACCTATGGCCTGGTGCAGTTTGGCCTGGGCAGCAGCCCTCGCTATGATCACCGGCCCCAGGATGACCCCACGGACCGCATCACCGGTGAGGGGGCAGGGCCAAGGGGAAGCCCAGGCCCCCAGATGGATCCGGGCCCTAAAGCTGAGTTCTGGCCCCCAGGCCTGTGCTGCTGTCCCACGCTCAAACTGTATGCCTCTTCCAGCCTGGACTGCACCATCCGCATCTGGACAGCGGAGAACAAGCTGCTGCGGTGGGCTGGGGAGGGGTGGGGGCGGGGAGCAGCTGCCTGGGTTTCCCGCCTTCACCCTACTGGAGCCTGGCAGCTGGAGAGGGTGCAGGGGTGGCCGGGGCCTTGCCTCTGTTCCTGCCTTGGTGTTCTACTCAGAGAAGCAGGGCTGGACTCTCACCCTGAACCCCCTTCCAGGCTCCTACATCTGAACGGTGCCCCTCAGGCCCTAACCTTCTGCAGCAACAATGGGGACCTTGTCCTGGCACTGGGCTCCCGCCTCTGCCTGGTGGACCACAGACTCTACCTGCCCACATCTTACCTACTTAAGGTGTGCAGTGAGCACAGGTGGGTGGGGCGGGGCTGCTGTGGGCAGATGAGCCGCTGAGGCCAGGGTTCTAGGCTCCTTTCCCTGTTCAGAAGCTGTGCCAAGAGGACCCTGATAGGGTGAATGATCCTCCACTGCCGCTGACCTGCCAGGAGTCACTGACCGCAGCCCAGCTACAGAGGCTTGCCAACCTGCGTGGGGTGGCCAGCCTCAGGTCTGCTGAGAGTCCTGGCTGAACTGTCACAGAAGCCCCCACCCAGCTCCCCTCGGTCAGGGCCTGGCCACATGCCCCCACAGGAGACCCCAGAGCTCCCAGGCCCCTCAGCCACTCACTGCAAGCCCATGCCAGTCCTGACCGTTCGTGGTTCCCAACCAAGGGCCTAGCCACCCACCCCAGGGCCCCAGCCCAGCCTCTGCCCTACCCCACTGGCAGTGCCATCCATGTCCCACATGCCCCTCCCTGTCTGCAGCACAGCCTTGTGTTTCATCCATCGCCGGACAACAGCTCCTCAGCAGCCAGTGTTGGAGGAGGTGGGGTGGCTCCCAGTGCCCCTCCAGTCCCCAAGCTCAGGGCCCTCCCCTTCAGTCCCTGGGGCAGGCCTGGGATCCCTGCACTTCTCTGGGTGGCACATGACAAGTCTCAAGGAAGTGTGAGCTGACTCCTGACCCCTACCCCAGGACTTGGAAGTCCTGGTTGCCCGGAACCAAGACCTTCAGCAATTGAGACTGGGGCTGGAGAACCCAGCAGCCCGGCCCCAGCTGACCTGGCAACAGCGCCAGCAGGCCTTTGATAACTACCTACATCTGATCTACGGCCCAGGCATGCTGGTGAGCATGGGGCCTCCCCGGACCTCGCTGTGCCCTGGGCCTCTGACCTGCCTGTGTGCCCCGTCCCCCCCGCCAGGGTCTGGATTCTGAAGCAGAGCCCCAGCAGCAGTGGGGCACGGTGGCCCTCACAGTGGAGAAAGAGACCTGGGACCCAAGTGCCCAGCCCAGAGATGGCCCTGCTCTCAGGGGCACTGAAGCCCCACCACTGCAGGACGTGGGGACCCTGGGCAGGCGCTTTGCCCGCCAGCCCCGAGTCCCCTTGCCTCTCCCACCCACCTACCGGAGGGTGCACAGCAGAGCATCCCAGGTGAGGCCTCCTGCTATTCCCACCCCTGCCCTCACCTCATAATTCCTGCCCCCCACCCTCTGACTCCTCCTTCTGCCCCAGCTACTGGCCCGCTCCTCCCTGAGCTGCGAGCTGGGCCTTGGTCTGGACCTGCAGCTGCAGTGGGACCGGCTCAGCGAGAAGCCTCTGGCCTGGGATCTACCATCTCCCGACCTGGGGCAGAGCAGGGTGAGGGCCTGGTGGGAGGAGGCTGCCACCAGGGGCAGAGCTGCAGGAACACTGGAGCCCCAGGCCTCTGTCCTGTCCCCCCCCAGACCTCCCTGCCGCTGCAGAGGCGGCCCCAAGAGCTTCTCTCCAACCTCAGCGGCTTCTTCCCTGCCACCATCCATCCTTACAAGGTGAGAGCCCCAGGCTAAGCTAGAGGCGCCTTCCTCCGCAGGGTACCCTTCTTGAGGACCCCATCTTCCCTTGGCTGCACACCTTTGTGCCAACTCTGCCCTGAGAGCCAGACCCACCTGCACCCCCCACCCCCAGCCCAGTTTCACAGCTGCTGCTCGCACTCTGGGAACCAGCTGCCAGAGGGCCAGGACCCCGGAGCAGACTCGGGAGGCCAGAGCCTCTGCTTCCTGCCCCACCTGCAGCCGCTCCCAGCGAGTGTCAGGGGCGGGGCCTCTGGACTGTGCATGGGAGACCGTTGTCCCGCCCCAAGGGGAGTGGAGTTACCAGGAGCCACCTCTCCACTCTGCCCCCCTCTGCCCCCTGATGCCCAGCAGACCTAGCCCCTCCCCAGCGCTCGCATCTGGCACTCCCCACTGAACCTTCCAGCTGCTACTCTATCTACCCAAGCCTCCAGTATGCCCCCGGGGGCTCCTACTGCCCCCCTCCCTTTTTTTCTTCTTGGCTGCTGTGCATAGCTTGTGGAATCTTAGTTCCCTGACCAGAGATTGAACCCTGGCCCTGGGCAGTGAGAGGGAAGTCCCTCCTATGGCCCGAGGCTGAGCCGGTGCAGAGCGTGTGGGTGTTAGGGCTCCCAAAGGCCAGCCTCACCTGGACTTCCCTTCTCGGCCACCACAGTGGACCGCACTCTGCCTGTCCTGCCTGACTCTGGGAGGTTCTCTCTTCCTGACTGGGATCGTGAACAGGGCTGTGAGCCTGGCTTAGCTCCCGGACGTGGGGCCGGTGCCCGCTAGGGTGGTCTTGGGGTAGGCAGAGTTCAGGCCCTCAGCTCGGCCCGCTGTGCCCTCCCCGCAGCACTGGCGGTGGCCCATCCGCTTCCCGGGCTGCGTGCCCAACTCAGTGGTGCTGCAGCAGATGTGGCCACCTGAGGAGGTCAGCGGCCTTGGAGCCCTCCGGGGGTTCTCAGGCAGCCATGAGAGCAAGGTGAGGCACGCGGCAGGGCGGGGTCTGCGGGAGGGCAAGCCCCTCCCCAGTCCCCAGCCCATGGCCAAAGCCTGGCTCTTGCCTCTGCAGCAGCGTGGGGACCAGGAGGACCTGTGGCTGTTGCGGGGCATCAGGCGGCGCCGCTCCAAGAAGCAGCAGAAGCTGATCCAGTGGCTGAGGGACGAGGAGGACGAGGACGAGGAGGAGCTCGAACTGGACTGGGGCTCGGAGTCCCCAAGTTCACCGCACAGGCTGCCCTCTGACCCGCTGCTGGTGCCCATGAGGCTGCAGGCGCAGGTGGGCATTGGGGGCTGGGCCAGTGGTGGCGCAGGGGTGGCCTAGGGAGGCAGGGTCTGCAACTGCTGCTGCTGCTGCCCCTAGAGTGCCAAGGACCCTATCCTGAGCCTCAAGGGCACCCATGAGGACACCGCCAGGACCGAGACCTACCTTCACCACCCCCAGTTCCACCGCGCACAGTTGCTCTGGGAGCAGCGCTATGGGTATCTGCCGAAGTTCCTGCAGTTCTTCGTTGAGCAAAACTGGTTTAAAAAGCTCTTCCCCATCTTCACCCTGCAGGTTCGGGGGGGTCTCGGAAGCACGGACTCAGGGGTGGGAGCGGGGAGGCTGGAGCACCCAGGGTGACAGCAGGGGGCGGGGCTCCGCAGGCCTACCCCAAGATGGGTACGGTGGAGGGCCTGGCCTCGGCGTTCATGGACCTGCTGGAGGAGGCCTCCTGGGCCGACCGCGTGCATGTACTGCGTGCGCTGCTGCGGCTGCTGCCGGACCTCAGCAGGGAGTTCTGTAGCCGGCTGCAGGGCACTCTCCTGCACTTGCTCAACCTGGAGCAGCCCCCCAGCCTGCAGGTGAGTGCCTCGCCCCCAGCCGGCCCCACCCTGCCCTGGGCGCAGGGCACTGATCTTGCTCTCCACCTGCGCTCAGGACCCGGTCCAGAAGCAGTTTGTGATGCTGGCGCTGCAGCTGCTCCTGGCGTGCTCCCTGGAGTCCCGCGAGGTGGTGCTGGAGCTGATGTCCTACTTCCTCTACTCGCCAGCCCCCTGCCGGTGAGTCCTGCTCCCGCTGGCCCTCTCCGCTGTGGGAGGCCACGCACAAACCTCCCATACCTGCTGCAGGCCGGAGCTCAGGAAACTGCTGGACGGACTCGGCCTTCAGGACCCGCAGGGCTTCCTGTTCAAGGAAATGATGACCTGGGTCCAGGGCCCAGACCCCGAGTCCAAGGCCACACTGCGCAGGTGCTGCTGCCAGAAGCTGGAGGAAATGATACAGCAGCTGCAGGTCTGGGTGGGCCAGGTGGGGGTAGGGCTGGGCAGCCTGCCCATGGAGCCTCTTGTCTTCTCCCCAGGCTTTCCCCAAGTCCAGGGGGGCGGAGGAGGGAACCAGGTGAGGCCAGCGGGCTCCTCTCCCTACTCCCACTCTGTGCCTCCTCCGTGCTCCCCTACCCTGTCCCTGTCTCCCAGGATCTTCCTGTACCTCCCCAGGAGGAGGGGAAGGTGGGGTCTCTGCCTTGGACCCTGATGCACCCTCCCCTAGCTGTCTCTCCTGCAGAAGGAGACCTTGCAGCTGTCTGTAGCCAAGTTGTCAGAGGTGCTGCCCAAGGTCTCAGAGACCTCAGGACTTCACCCCCCTTCTAAAGAGGCCCTGTCGCAGATCTCGATGCTCTCTGGGGCAGCTGGTCACGTCTCTGTGACATCCTCCAACATCTCCCAGACACCCTCTCTGGTGGTCTCACCGGGGGTATCAGACTTGACCACCCTGGAGCCCCAAACCCAGCAGACACTGGCACAGCTGCACTTTGCGCGGACCCAACGTGCGCTGTCGGAGACCCTGATGCGCTTCTGCCTCCAGCCTGAGGTCTTGCGGTCCTCTGCACCTGCCATACTGCCCCATGAGATGCCGCCGCGTGAGATGACACCCCATGAGATGCTGCCCCTGGCGCAGATGTTCTGGTCACAGTCCAAAATGCTGGACCTGGGGCCCATTGATGCACTCAACTTCTTTTGTGAGCAGCAGCGCATTCGGCAGCAGGGGCCCCTGTCCGAGGAGCCCTACAGCCCACCCCCAGGCCCTGCCCCGCCCCCGCAGGTCTGTGGCATGGTGGTTCCACAGTCCCTGGATCCCCGGTGAGCAGGCCATGGGCTCCAGGGTGAGGCTGGGGCAGAGCCTGTGTAGGGTGGCTGAGGCACTAGCTCAGCCAAGCCCACCTTCCCACCCGACAGGCACGACCGCATCCTCCGGCTTCAGGAGGCCAGGGTCCAGAGGCCTCCCATGAGACTGAGGGGTGAGTGGGGTCAGGGATGGAAATCGGACCCCGGCCCAGCCCAGTTCCCACCGAGCATCCACCCCATACCACGGTCTCACCATCCTGCCGGCCCCCCAGGCCGAATGCTGTCCCGGCTCTGGGTGGACCGCTCCCTGGACGGCACCATCCGCATACTGAAGCTGCCACTGCCTCGGGTGGAACTGCAGCCTTTCCCCCCAAACTGGCCCAGGTCTGCCCGTCCGCTGCCCCCTCGGCTCCTGCAGCCTGCCCTGCAGCGCTACTTTCTGCCAGATGACACCAACCCTGACAGCTACCACTGACCCAGCGAGTGGCCTTGGCCTGGCCCTGCCTCCCCCTTCCCTCCAGCATGGAGTCAAGACACAGCTCTCCAGCTGGATGTTTGCCCCAGCTAAGGCTCAGGGCTGGAATAAAGTCCAGAGGCCACAACCCACACACTGGATGCCACCTTCACCTTTGGGGGCCACTGAGGTGGGCAGGGGGTCTGGTGTGTGGTGAACCTGCTGGTGGCCAGTTGCATGTGTGAGGCATGTGTAGGGGCCTGGTGGGGTCGGGTGGGACAGGATCTGGGCTGGGCTCATGTTGAACAGTGTTCCTGGTGGGGGTGCGTTTGTCTGCCCAGAGAAGGAACGCATAGCACGGGCATGTCCCTGCTCAGGCACTCAGCAACCTTAGTTACTGGGGTCAGGATGGGCAGGAGATACCAATAGGTAGGCTGGGGAGAGGGGAAGGTCTGGGTGGTGGCAGATGTGTATGGGGGAACCTGTAGTCGTTCGATGCAGATGAAACCAGGAGTGGTCGGAGCTTTGCTACCTCTAGGCTGGAAAGGAGAAGATTGATGAAGGGGCCCCGCATGCTTTACCCACAAAGCAGTAAAGGGGCAATGTGTCCTGTGGATCTTTCCCCTCAGTCACCAGGAGATGGACCTTGTCTGGAAGGTGCAGGGTCTCAGAGGGCCTCAGCTTTCTCCTGCACTGCCATGACCTCACAGGGCCCTGCCCAGCCCCCGCTGGGCCCACGTGTGCACTGGCTGTCGGGACAGCTCGTGTGAAGGGCCAGTGCGCACATCCTGCTGCTGGGAGGCCTGAGCAACGACTTCTTTCCTGCACCATCAGCCTCTGACTTTTGACGTTCCTTCTCAACGGTTTTGTGGTTAAAATTGGTTGCTCACACCTTCCTCACAAACCCCTACCTGTGTGGGGTCTTGTTATGGGGCTTCCGGTGGGCAGCTCTTGATGTTTTTCAGTACGTGATGTTACTTAGGGGCTCAGATGGCAAAGAATCTGCCTGCAATGCAGGAGACCCCAGTTCAGTTCCTGGGTTGGGAAGATCCTCTGGAGAAGGGAATGGCTATCCACTCCAGTACACTTGCCTAGAGAATTCCGTGGACAGAGGAGCCTAGCCGGCTACAATCCATGGGATCAAAAAGAGTCAGACACAACTGAGTGACTAACACTTTCATTTTGGGGCTTCCCTAGTGGCTTAGATGGGAAAGAATCTGCCCACAGTGTGGGAGATTACAGTGTTGGGAAGATCCCCTGAAGAAGGGAGTGGCAACTCACTCCAGTATTCTTGCCTGGAGAATTCCATAGGCAGAAGAGCCTGGCAGGCTACAGTCCATTGGGTTGCAAAGAGTCATACACAACTGAAAAACATAGACACACACGATGTTTTTATAAAGAGGAACTGTGCCCCCTAAAACAAGGATTGGGAAGCCCTTGATAGTCTGCTTCTACTGGTGTCTCTATGGTTCAAACTAGAGAGGCAATAAATGCTTTACAAAATGGGAATTCTGGTGGTCCACTGGCTAGGACTCTGCTCTCTCACTGCCAAGGGTAAAAGGGTTCAATCCCTGTTAAAGGAACTAAGATCCCACAAGCCGTGCGGTACGGCCCAAAATAAAAATTAAAGTTAAATGTCAATTTTGTGATATGTGTATTACAACTATTTACAAAAGTTAATACACCACAAACCATGGAATTTAAATGTATGATGTTATGGTATGTTGATTTTATCTCACATGTGTTAGTCACTCAGTAGGACACAGTCTTGTCTGACTCTGCCACTCCATGGACCATAGCTCACTAGGCTCTTCTCTCTGTCCATGGAATGACATGTTGAATTATATCTCAATACATAACCAGATGGAACTACTTCTGCCCCCTGATGCACAGGAAGCCACCTGCGAACACTGGGTTGTGGCGAGGAGGGTGTAGTGTTCGGGCAGGTACCCATCAGGGAGAACAGGCAGCTCACGTTCAAAAGATCCGAGCTCCCCTAGGCTTTCAGGCGAAGGTTTTAAAGACAGTGTGAGGAAGAACGTCATGGGTTTCATGATTATCTTGCGCACGGTTCTTTGACTGGCTGATAGTGAGGTAAGCGGGTGGGGTCACTGCAGGCAGCCTTATCAATTTTCAGGTTCCAGTTGGTCTGGGGACTAAGTGCTGGTGGTCAGCATGCAGTTAACGTCTCCCACCAGCAGGGGGTTTTGGTATCTGCAAAACCACTCCATGGCTATTGCTCAGGAGTTATTACTTCCAGCCTTTGTGTAGAAGTCCTTGCCTTTGTTTTATGGCTAAACTATTACTACTTTGTCTTGCTTGACTGCTTTTGTCTTTGCATCTTCTCACTTCTCTGATAATTTTGCTCACTGGAACCTGGGGAAGGCCTAGGAGGCTAAAGCTCTTCTACAGAGGTGGGGGACATTCCAGTGGGGGAGGGGGTCTCTCCCCCTAGGAAGGCCCTACAGGGTCCTGTTTGATTTCAAATAAAGCTATTTTAAAAAACACAGAAACCTCCTTGAAGGGGCTTCCACTGACCAAAATGAGGACAACCTGAGGATCAAAATAATGACAGTAAAAGTAGTATATTTCTTTGAATAAACTAGGAATACATGTGTCCTCTTTGATATAGGTAAAGAGAAAGCTTTTTTCCCTACAATAAGTGATAAAATTAGAAAACAGCCACTTGGCAACCATCATGGTAATAAATAATTCAGAGAAAAAAACAGTACATGCAAAAACTAGGGAGCGAAAGTTGTTTGAAAAACAGCGTGTTCACACAGCCTCAAAGTATCCTCCCATAAAATACTTATTATATACCAAAAGAAAAGAGTAACTTGACAGGGAAGAAGCTTGGGCCACTCCACCTTAAGTGATCAAGACAAGCCTCTCCAACAGACCAAAGCCATGCTACCCGATTGGACAAGAAAAGAACCCAGCATCTCCTCCAGAGCAGTCCTGCCAGAAAGATACAACCTGAGTCTAGTCAGGAGGCAACCAGACACATGTAGATCAAGGAACGTGCTCCACAACAGCTGGCTGGGGGTCTGTATCAAGGGCTTGAAGAGCTGTTCCTGCCTGAAAGGCACAAGAGGTGACACACAGGTACTGGGGTAACTGGGGTTATCTGGGAATCCAACTGAGGTCTATGGGTCAATGCTATATGGGGTTTCCTTTAACTTTAAATCACTTCTAAAGACTTCGGATCTTTTAATTCATCTTAGGAATAGTTAAGGCTCCCTACTGGTGAATTCTTAAGGAAATCAACCCTGAATATTCATTGGAAGGACTGATACTGAAGCTGAAGCTCCAATACTTTGACCACCTAAAGCAGGGAGCCAACTCGCTGGAAAATACCCTGATGCTGGGAAAGATTGAGGGCAGGAGAAGGGGGCAACAGAGGATGAGATGGTTAGATAGTAACACTGAGTCAGTGGACAGGAGTTTGAGCAAACTCCAGGAGATGGTGGAGAACAGGGAAGCCTGGCGTGCTACAGTCCATGGAGTAACAGAGTCAGACACGACTTAGCGACTGAACCTGGTGATCTGTAAAGTCTTCCTTGAATCATTCAAAGCACGGGTCCTGAAGGTGCACATTTTTGCTTCAGTCAAAAGTACCCACCAGAGGGCATCATTTATCTAGATTATCCATGATATTTTAATTCCACATCTTAAGAAAATTTCAACTCTTCTGCCTAGGATCTGTGTGGTTGCCTTGGAGAGGCAGCTCTTCCTTGGACTCGTCCACCCTCTTCCTCAGTTTCCAAGGGACGTTCACGAAAGTTGAGGTTGGGACTGAGGCTATGAAGTCTCTTCCTATTGGTCTAAGGCTCCTGCACCTTCTGACCTGCTGACTTGAGGGGCACACTGTTCCCTGCAACTGGTTGTCTTGGGCGCTACAGCCCCTTGAGGCTTCATCCTAACCCTTAGTGTGAAACAAAAGTAATATCCACCTATTAAGGGGCATATAGCTGTGGAAAAGTAATGCACATAACAAATAACTCAAGAGTCAGGTAACAAATGGCGGGGGGGAACCCCTACATGAGAAAAGTAAGGTTTCCAATTAGTGACCCCAGCTTCTACCTTAAGACAATAGAAAAAGAACAGCAAATTAAGCCTGAAGTAAGCAGAAGAAAGGAAAAAGGCCAAAGTAGAAATTAATAAACTTGAAAAAGAAAACAATAAAATTAATCCAAAAGGCAGTTCTTTAGGATCAACAAAACAGATAAACCCCTGGCAAGACAAAAGGAGAAAGGAGACACAAATTATCAACATAAAGGATGAGAGAGGTGGCACCATGACAGAGCATACACACAGTAAAAGGATAAGGAAGTATTATGAAAAACCTTATGACAATAATTTAGATGAAGTGGATTAATTAATTAAAACACACAAACTACCAAAAGTAACCCAAGAAGAAAAGGACAACTTGAATGGCCATATTTCTATTAAATGAATTGAGTTAGTAGTTAAAAAACCTTCCCAAAAAGAAAATTTCAGGCTTCACTGAACATTTATGGAGAAGTAACATTAGGTTTAATTCCCAGGTGGCACAGTGGTAATGAATCCATCTTCTAATGCAGGAGATGAAAGAGACATTGGCTCAATCCCTCCGTCAAGAAGATCCCCTGGAGAAGGAAACGGCAATTCACTCCAGTATTCTTGCCTGGAAAATTCCACGGACAAAGGAACCTGGCAGTCCATGGGGTCAACAAAGCATGGGATACGACTGGGCGACTAGCACCTACGCACGCAATGTTAGGTTGACAAACTCTAACGTAAAATTCATAAGGAAAGAATATTTTCTCCAATCCTTCTGAGGCCAGCATTACTCAACACGAGGTGAAGACATCACGAGAAAATAAAACTACAAACCAATATTCCTCATGGGCAGAGATGCAAAAATTCTAAACAAAACTTCAGCAAATTGAATACAACCATAAACAAAAACGAAAATATATATCGTGACCAAACGGAAATTATGTCAGGAATGCACTAGAAAGTCAATCACTGTAACTGATCATGCTTTTCTTCCAGAGAAAACAGATCTCTGCCAATCCCACGAAGGAAGAGAATCAACGTACGCTATGAGGGGGCCGGCAGGAGCCCCCAAAAGGCCGCTGTTATTCCTCCAGCGGCTGTCATGCTCACCGAGGGCCCGAGGCCGCTTCCGGGCGGCATCCAATCCCACAATCCCCCGGGCCGAGACGTGGCCCCGCCTCTGCGCGCAGGTCCCGCCCCTTGGGTAGAGTCTTGGCCTCGGATTGGTTACTGCAGCTTCCGCTACCTGGTGGGCGGGGCCGCCTGGGTGTGAGGTTCCCGGCCTGGGTGTGTGCTTCCCCGAGCTCACCGACCTGCATGGGGGAGGACGCGGGGGACAGGGGTTCGTCGGCCGACGGCCTAGCTCCGGTAGGGTTGCCGATGGCGGAGACCAGCCCGAAGGCGGAGGCGGCGAAGCTGCTGCCCTTCCTGGCGCTCGGGGAGCGGGCTGACCTGCAGGCGGCGGCGGCGCAGCATGTGCTGGCGCTGACTGGCTCGGGGCCGGGGCGCACGCTGCTGGCTGGCCAGGCGGCACTGCTGCAGGCGCTGGTCGAGCTGGCGGTGGCCCCTCCTCCCGCCCCAGCCCGAGACGCCGCTCGCGCGCTAGTCAACCTGGCTGCCGACCCCGGCCTGCACAAGCCGCTGCTGGCGGCCGAGCCCAGACTGCCTGTCCGCCTGCTGGGCTGCGCGTTGGACCCACACTGGCCCTGGGCCGAGGAAGCGGCCGCCGTGCTGGCTAACCTCAGCCGCGAGCCGGTGCCGTGCGCTGCGCTGACAGAGGCTCTGGCGGCCACAGAACCGGGAGAGTCGGGCCTGGAGCGGCTGGTGCGCGCGCTGTGCACTCCGGGCTACAACGCTCGCGCGCCCTTGCACTACTTGGGACCAGTGCTGTCCAACCTCAGCCAACGTCCCGCGACCCGCGCTTTTCTGCTGGACCGCAACAGGTGAAGCCCCGGGCGCTCGCGGGGAGAGGTTGGAAGTGCACAGGGACGGCACTGAGTGGCCCTTCCCTCCAGGTGCGTTGTCCAGCGGCTGCTGACCCTTACCCAATACCCGGACTCCTCGGTGCGCAGGGGCGGGGTGGTGGGAACACTGCGAAATTGCTGCTTCGAGCACCGTGAGTCGTGGTGGGGATGCTGCCTTATGGGGGGAATAGGCTGTTCTCTGGGGCCCCTCTGGACAGGCCTGCATTCCTGTTTCTCCCCAGGACATCATGAATGGTTGCTTGGGCCCGAGGTGGACATTCTCCCCTTCTTGCTACTGCCCCTGGCTGGGCCTGAAGACTTCTCTGAGGAAGAGATGGAGCGTGAGTGGCTAGGGTCGAGCCTCAGGGTTGGTTTAACAGGAGAGGGGGCCGGTAGGGGAGAGGCAGAAGGAGGTGTCCAGATCAGGGCCCTTCTGAAACCTTCCAGCAGAGAGTTGCTGAGCACAGATGAGCCTTACAATGGCAGGGTCCTGCCTAGTGGCCCAGAGGCCAGCATGGAGACCCACTGACTCACAAATTCACCCCTAGGGCTGCCTATTGATCTGCAGTACCTGCCACCAGACAAGCAGCGAGAGCCTGACGCTGACATCCGCAAGATGCTAATTGAGACCATCATGCTGGTGAGCAGGGATCCTGCTTCATTAATGTCACCCCCCCCCACCACACACACACACACACATTAGCACACTGACGCCTGGGTACCCTCTGCCCTCTTCCAGCTGACAGCCACAGCACCTGGTCGGAAGCAGGTGAGGGACCAGGGAGCCTACTTGATCCTGCGAGAGCTGCACAGCTGGGAGCCTGAGCCTGATGTGCGGGTGACTTGTGAGAAACTCATCCAGGTGGGTGCAGGGTTGGGGGAGGGGTGGGCATCCAAGGTATGCCAGTCAGCTCCCCACATGCCTCCCCTGCTGGCAGGTACTTATTGGGGATGAGCCAGAGCGCGGCCTGGAGAACCTGCTGGAGGTGCAGGTGCCTGAGGAGATTGAGAGGCAGCTGCAGCAGCAGGATCACCAGGAGCGGGAGCAGTGTGAGCGGGAGCAGCAGGAGCTGGAGCTGGGCCCAGGGCCACAAGCAGAGAAAGCTGCATCCACGTGAGGCCCCTGAGGCCTGCCAGCATTTCCAGGCCCACTTCTCTTCACAGTCCGTCCAGGCCTCCCAGACCAGGCCTGCCTGCTATCCCCTGCTCTGAGAGTGTATTTGGCTGAGATGCAGAGCTGCCCTTAAGCTCCAGGTCTTTGCTGAGGATTGAGGGCACCTCCATGTGCCCTGTTGCTTCCAGCAAGAATGCTGGCTGCTCAGAGGAGGACTGTTCAGCCAGGGCTGGCCCAGACCTCTGACTCGCTCAGGTGTCTCCAGGCGGAGGGCTGGCAGGGCTGGACAGAAAAACGCGGCAGACCTAAAGGGCCAGCTAGAACTTCCCAATGAGTCTCAGGGGTGATCTAGGGGTCTGGGTGCTTGCAGTGCCCCTTGCTGCCAGTTCCAACCCAAGTCCCTCCATCCTGGGGGCTCTCGGCTGGCCCTGCCTGAGACCTGGCCTCAAAGGGCTGACCTGTTGAGAGTTTCACCAGCCACAGCCTGTCAGGGTCTCCCAGGGCTGCATCCCCCTGGCCTGTCCTTGGAGTGCTTGCTGGTGCTGCCTCCTCTTCACCCTCAGCACCTTCCCTGTGCCCAGCCCCAGCCCTTGGGCCTTTGTGAGCACTTCAAGTGCTATTTCCCAGTCCTGGACCGACCTGATGCTCCCACCTTCCCTGTCTAGCTAGGCTCTCTCCCTGTTCAATTCCCCTGAGCCTTAGCCCCCCAGATCCCATGCCCACCAAGCTAATAAGCCTTGCCTTTGGCCCAAGTCTTCCCCTGGACCACGCTCTGCCCCTTTGGAGCCCGTTGGCCCCATGTGTGGTGCCTTCAAATCCACGGCCCCAAGCCTAGCAGGCTGTCCCTCACCCCACTGTATTCCCTTCCTGGGCCTCCCACCAAAGCTAGGGCCATCTTTTGCCCTGGATCCCTGTTTCCCCGCCCTTCCAGGCTTCTCGCCGCAGAGCACCCCCCACCCATCCCCAGCCCTCTTGTCCTCAGTCCTGGGACCACTTCCAGAGCTGGGGTCAGCTCTACTGGAGCTCAGATCAAAGCCAAGTTCTTTGTGGATACCAGGTGCCTTCCTCTTCTGTGGTCCCCTCTTCATTCTCCCTCCCCCCAGTTAAATTAAAGCTCCGGCCTGAAGGTATGTGGACTGTTTTCCAGATGCCCCAACATCCCTCTTCCTGCATTGAGAAGTCCACACCCTTGGCTCTATAGAATAAATGCTTTATCTGGCCTCGGCCCCTGTATTCCCTTCCTGGGCCTCCCACCAAAGCTAGTGCCATCTTCTGCCCTGGATCCGTTTCCCCGCCCTTCCAGGCTTCTCTCCACAGAGCACCCCCCCACCCATCCCCAGCCCTCTTGTCCTCAGTCCTGGTCCTCAGTCCTCAGTCCTGAGGGGCCTCCCGCCCACCCTCAGCTAACCGGGTAGTGCCCAGGCACACTCCGGATGGAGCATAGCAACAGTGGATGCCTGGAGCGACCCACGGTGCGACCGGCCGTCTCCGTGCTCCAGAGCTCAAGCCCGGCAGAGTCTGCACCTTGTCTTGGGCAAGCCCCTGGGGGCTCAGGCGCCGGACCAGAAGCACTCTCACAAGAGGTGCCCTGTAGCTGGGGCCGCCACAGTTGCAGGAGCGACCTTGGGGGATCAGAGTCCGCGTTGGGCTCCACATTGTGCAGTGATGTTCGGAGCTGGGGCTTCTCTGTTTTTTCTGCAACGGATTGCAGTGGGAGGGTCAGGAGGGGCCCTAAGGAGCCTCCCAGCTACCCACCCAGGTAGGCCTGCCACACCTGGTATAGCGCAGAGTGTGGTACAGAAGAGCGCGTGTGCAGCAGGCAGCATCCAGTGGTGGGTGGCCACCTGCTGCAGGCCCAGGCGAGCTCGTGGGTGCAGCTGGAGTAGGCCTCGGATCAGGTCCTGGCACTCTGCGGGTGAGGATTCAAGGCTACAGCCTCACGATAGCGGCCCCCGCCCGCCACCTCTCGTGCCCCTAGCCCACGGCCCTCACAGCCAACAATGCTGACCACTTGGTGGGGTTGCCCCATGCAGTCTTCCCAAACGGCTAGAGGGTGTCCCTATTCCGCACTTGGGCGGACAGGCAGAGAGAGGTGAGGCAGCCTGACCTAGGGCTAGTGCAGGGTTCAAGCTTAATGGGGCCACCAACCCCAGTTTCCCCCGTCACCACAGTCCATCCCCCAGCCTGGGCCAGGGAAGAGGCCAGGTCAGCATCTTCCATGCCACGGTGCATGTGGCCCTTCTCTGGACTTGGGTCTCTCTTGCTGCCCCCCCCCCAGGCATGGCTGGGACTTGGGAGAGACACGTGGTGGAGGTGCTCACCTGGGGACAGGCCTGGCCGGAAGGTGGGGCCCCGGCGCATCAGGTACAGCATTCGGTGGGGCTGGCACTCCTTGAAGGGCAGCTTCCCAGTCACCATGGCGTAGAGGGTGACACCTCTGGGGGCATGGGCTTCTCAGGGCCTGCTCCTCCTCCCCGGCCCCTGCCCCTCTTCCCCACCAGGGTCCTGGAGTCCCTGGGGTGGTACTCACAGGCTCCACAGGTCGGCCTGCTTCCCATTGTACTTCTTGCTCATGAGGATCTCTGGGGCTGTGTAGGCCACAGACCCGCAGAAGGTGCTCAGCAATGAGTTCTTGAGCCCGGACCAATTGGCAAAGCCAAAGTCTGCAAGGGACGTGCAGGGAGGGCGGGACGGGTTGCTAGAGAGACGGCTCCTGAGGGGAGTGTGGGCACGGGGCCTGTGGGTGACTGTAAGTGTGGCTGTGGGCAACTGTTGGGTGCAGGCCTCATTGGAGGCTTGAAGGACAAGGTAGACTGGGGTCAGAAGTCTGGAGCAAACCAGTGTAGAGGCTGGAGCCCTGGGCTTGGGGCAAGAGTGGGGTATGTGCAACCCGCGGAAGTTGAGGGTGATCAGAGCTGGCCCAGGCTGGGAGCCTGGTTGGGGGCCAGGCCGCAGGCTCACCACTCAGCTTTAGGCAGCCTCTGTCATCTAGCAGGATGTTCTCACACTTCAAGTCCCTGCGTGGGGAAGGGGAGATGGGGCTGGACCTGAGCTCAGGCAGGTCTTCACGAGCTGGGCAGCGGGCCAGGTGGTGCCCTCACCGGTGCACGATGCCTAAGTTGTGGCAGTGCGCCACGGCGCTGACGAGCTGCCACAACAGCCTGCGGGCCTCCTCCTCCTCCAGTCCCGGGCAGCGGTGGTGAGCAGACATGGCATTGATGTGCTCCAGCAGGTTGCCGTGGGCTGCCAGCTCCAATACCAAGTAGGTGCGCCGGCTGTTCGCGAAGGTCTCATACAGCTGCACCTGCCGGCGCCCCCCTCCTGCCGTTACCCCCAACCAGGGCCCTCGGGTGCACAGGGCAGGGGTCTCGGAATGGGGCCGGCCCAAGTATAAGGGTCCCAGGAGGGGAAAGGGTGGGCCTGAGGTAGGTAGGAAGGGCCAGGCTGCCTGGGGTCTCTACCCACCACGTTCAGGTGCTTGTAGGTAGCATTGAGTGATGAAATCTCACGGGGCAGGAACTTGCAGAACTCTGCAGGGGCCTCCGCAGTGGAGACGATCTTGATAGCTACCTGCAGGTGTGGAGGGTGGCCACTGTGCAAAGGCCACAACCCCCCTGGGGACAGGATGTGGTAGAACAGGCCCCATGGCCTTTGCACATGTGGCCAAAATTGACCAGGGTAAGGTTTGGTGAGCAGCAGCCTTGGGAGGCAGCACTGACCTTCCCCCCCATCCTGTCCTGGTTACTTATGTGTTCAATGGGTCCAGGAACTGGGAGGGATCAGACTGCCAGAGGCTGAGCCTTCTGGAAGATGTGGGACTTGGAGAAAGCCAGAGCACCTGGGAGGTGCCTGAGTGGAGTTAGGAGAGGGGCCACTGGGGCTGGGCTGGAGGGTGGACTATGGGAAGGAGGCGAGCCTGCCTCACCATGGTGTGGCACTTGCCCCGCAGGTCAGAGGCTAGCTTGCAGTTGTGCCGCATGCGCTCCTGCGTGGCGTAGGCCAGGTAGACTTTGGAGAAGGCCCCAGAACCAATCTTCTTGGAGGACAGCAGGTAGCCATTGTCCCTGCATTCATGCACCTGCTCCAGAAATGCTCTCTGGTCCAGCTTCTGCCTGCTGGCAGCCTTCATAAAAATCAGGGCTCTGTGGGAGAGCTGGGGCTACCCAGCACCCCGCAGGGCCGTGGGGAGGGCCTCTGGGAGGTTTAGCTGAGGCCTGACTTGTGTTAGAGGAATGGAGGGATGGGTTGTAGACGGATGGAGCAATGCGCTGTGGAGTGATGGGGTGCTGTACTGCAGGAGGCCAGCTGGGGCCTGCAGGCCCTCAAGGCTGCAGCCAAGTTTCTGAAGCCTCTCTGGGACAGGACCAGAGATGGGGAGGGAGGCTAACACAGCCACACAACCATGGACTGGGACGGGGTTGGACAGGCTCTGGGAAAGCAGGGGCAGATTCTAGAATGGAAGGTTCTAGAGCTGTGTTTGCATTGTGCCCTCAAAGGGGTATCCTTCTATTGCCCAGGCGTTGCTTGCCCTGAGAACATCTTGCTGGAACCAGCCCTGCCCTGTGTGAGGCCCACTCCATGGGGTGAGAACCCCAAGGGCCACAGACAGCCCTTTTTTGGTTTTGGCTGTGCGGCGCAGCATGGGGGATCCTAGTTCTCCAACCAGGAACTGAACTCGGACCCAGCAGTGAAAGCACTAGTCCTAAGCACTGGACCACCAGGGAATTCCTGAAGCCAGCCAACATTCCTCTGCTAAGGCCTGCTGCGAGAGGCCATTCCCCTGGAGCGCTCTACACATTCAATGACACATCCCCAAGCAAATGAAAAGCCCTAGCCCACCTCAAAGAGGTGAGCCAGCATGCCCCTCCTTTCTCCTGGCCCCTGCAGTGTTCTGTGAGTGGGTGTGTTGCCTGTGGAGCTGTGCTGCCTGCGGGCGCTGTTTGAAGCTGGAACTACTACCTCCCACAATCCTGTTTCTGTGGACACCGAAGTGCCTGTCCCATGGTAGGCAGTCCACACCCAGGATTTCAAATGTGATCACCAAGTGATGCCTCCTTTACAGACGAAACAAGTAAGGGCCAAGTTCACGGTCTCTCTTCTGTGAGCTGGACAGCGTAGTGTCTGCGGACCAGATTTGTCCCCACAGGATCCATGGTGCATGCAGCACTCCCTCTGCAGGGAACGTCTTGGAAAGCCTGGAAGTGAACTATGGAGACATTTTCTCCTCCCATCGGACTGTGGGCCGCTGGAGGGCAAGGCTGATATCCCCTGGCTCACCCACAGCCCTTGTCTGGCAAATTGCCTGGAGGATATAAAATACAGACAGTTTAGCTGGTTTGTTGCTCTATGGGGGTTAGGAAGAGAGAAACTGGGTGTTTCAAGGGGAGGGGATTTAACCCGTGGTGGTTACGAAGGTGTTACATGGGCTGGAGATGGGGGGAGCCTACATCGCCTCCCTGGCTCCCCCTCATTCCAGAACACAACTGGAAGCCAGTGACTGTTGCTCAGAGAGATGACAGGCAGGGTCCAGAGCTCTGCTCACCCTCCTCTTTCTCTGCACCTCGGGTCATCCATCTATTTCAGAGCATTGCTGAGTACCTCCTTGTGCTGGGCTTGATGCCAAGCCCTCGGGAGCCAGTCACAGGCACGGGCCTTTCTCACAGAGCTTACTGTCACAGAAGAGAGACTGCCCTTAATACTCTTTTTTTGAGGGGGGACCCTCGCGGCATGCAGGGTGTTAGTTCCCCAACCAGGGATCAAATTCATGCCCCCTGCAGTGGAAACAGAGTCTTAATCACTGGACGCCCAGGGAAGTCCCTGGCCTTAATAATTTAATAAAAGTTGAATGATGCTGTAATCTGTAGCAGGGCAGTGTGTGTGTATGCTTGGGAGTGAAAAAGTTCAGCTGAGTCTTGGGAGGGCAGGACCAGTGGGGTGTCCTGAACCCTGGCCATGGGGACATCGACGGGAGAGTGAGCCATCCAGGTATGAGCCTCCCTTGGGTAACACTCCCCTTCCTGCCTATGCAGTACCTGGGGGGTGGGAGCTCTTTCTCAGGGGCCAGGCCCCATCTGCAGAGCAGCATGCTGTATCAGTCATCTACAAGAGTTCTGTCCCGCTCTCTGCACTCTATCCCTAGGATAGAAGCAGGCTGCAGCCCTTCTCTCTGTGAAGAAAGAATCCCCCCATCCCTGCTGTACTGTCCAGTGACCAACCTGCCCCCATGTTTAAACTGAGGCCACTTTGCCTCCTCACACCCCTGCCATAGATCCCTGTGGACCCAGTGAGATGCAGACAAGTTGTTAATGCCGTGGATGTACTGTTGCCGACTGGCCCTTTCTTCTTCAATTGCTTTTCCTTTCCTGAGGTTCTGGAACACCACTTGCTCCTTTCATTTTGGTCTGTGGGCACACCCAGGTGATTTCAGCCTCTGGGGCTCTGCGAGGGCCATTGTGTCTGTCCAGAACCTGGGCTCCTCTCCCGGCTTCTCTCTTTCTCAGCCCCCAGCTGCAGTTCTTCACAGCACTTTGTGCAACGTACGAATCATTGACTCGCTTGTCGTCTGCCAAGGTCCCAAATGCATATACTTGCTTTAAAAAAAAATCCTTTATTAAAGATTAAGAAAAGATTTTTAATTTTTTAAACTGTTTTGCTTTTTATTGAAGTATAGTTGATTCACAATGTTGTATTAGTTTCTGGTGTATAGCACTGTGATTAGTTATGCATGTGTATTTATATTCTTTTCCATTGCAGTTTATTACACGCTACTGAATGGAGCTTCCTGTGCTATGCAGTAGCATCTTGCTGCTTGCCCACTCTGTACATACTCATTTGCATATTAACCCGCAACGCGCAGCAGCCCCCACCTTTGGCAGCCTCATGTCTGTTCTCCATGTCTGTGAGTTTGTTTCTCTTTCATAAATAAGTTCATTTATCTCATATCTTAGTTTCCACATACAGTGATGTCATATGGTATTTATGACTTACTTTCTATCTTTCTGACTTACTTAGTATTAATCTCTAGGTCCATCCATGTTACTGCAAATGACGTAATTTCATTGTTTTTTTATTGCTCAGTAGTATTCCATTGTACGTATGTACCACATCTTTATCCATTCATCTGTCAATGGATATTTATGCTGTTTCCATGTGTTGGATGTTGGAAATAGTCCTGGGGTACATGTATCTCTTCAAATTATAGTTTTCTCCAGATATATGCCCTAGAATGGGATTGCTGGATCATACAACTCTATTTTTAGTTTTTTGAGGAACCTCCTTTCTGTTTTCCATACTGGCTGCACCAATTTGCATTCCCACTAACAGTGGAGGAGGGTTCCCTTTTCTCCACACCCTCTCCAGCATTTGTTATTTGTAGACTTTTTTTTTTTTAATTTATTCCTTTGGCTGGGTTGGGTCTTGGTTGCAGCATGTGGGATCTTCATTGTGAGCTCTGTAGCTCTGCAGCATGTGGGATCTTAGTTCCCCAACCAGGGACTGAGCCCATGTTTCTTGCATTTCAAGACAGGTCCTTAACCACTTGACCACCAGGGAAGTCCCTAGAGTTTTTAATGATGCCTATCCTGAGTGGTGTGGTACCTTATTGAACTTTTGATTTGCATTTCTCTAATTATTAGTGATGTTGAGCATCTTTTCATGTGCCTATTGGCCATCTGTTTATCTTCTTTGGAGAAATGTCTGTTTAGGTCTTCTGCCCGTTTTCCCCCCAGACTTTAAACTTATTTTGTATTGGTGTATAGCCAATTAATGTTGTGATAGTTTCAGGTGTATTCTGCATATAAGTTAAGTAAGCAGAGTGACAATATACAGTCTTAATGTACTCCTCTCCTGATTTGGAACCAGTCTGTTGTTCCAAGTCCAGTTCTAACTGTTGCTTCTTGACCTGCATACAGATTTCTCAGGAGGCAGATCAGGTGGTCTGGTATTCCCATCTCTTCAGAATTTTTCCACAGTTTGTTGTGATCCACATAGTCAAAGGCTTTGGCGTAGTCAATAAAGCAGAAGTAGATGTATTTCTGGAACTCTCTTGCTTTTTCAATGATCCAGCGAATGTTGGCAATTTGATCTCTGGTTCCTCTGCCTCTTCTAATTCCAGCTTGAACATCTGGAAGTTTACAATTCACGTAGTGTTGAAGTCTAGCTTGGAGAATTTTGAGCATTACTTTGCTAGTGTGTGAGATGAGTGCAATTGTGCGGTAGTTTGAACGTTCTTTGGCATTGTCTTTCTTTGGGATTGGGATGAAAACTGACCTTTTCCAGTCCTGTGGCCAATGCTGAGTTTTCCAAATTTGCTGGCATATTGAGTGCAGCACTTTCACTGCATCATCTTTTAGGATTTGAAATAGCTCAACTGGAATTCCATCACCTCCACTAGTTTTGTTCGTAGTGATGTTTCTTAAGGCCCACTTGACTTCACATTCCAGGATGTCTGGCTCTAGGTAAGTGATCACACCATCATGGTTATCCGGGTCATGAAGATCTTTGTTGTATAGTTCTTCTGTGTATTCTTGCCACCTCTTCTTAATATCATGTGAAATGCCAGGCTGGATCAAGCACAAGCTGGAATCAAGATTGCTGGGAGAAATATCAATAACCTCAGATATGTAGATGACATCACCCTTATGGCAGAAAGCGATGAACTAAAGAGTCTCTTGATGAAAGTGAAAGAGGAGAGTGAAAAAGTTGGCTTAAAACCTAACATTCAAAAAACTAAGATCTTGACATCTAGTCCCATCACTTCATGGCAAATAGATGGGGAAACAATGGAAACAGTGAGAGACTTTCATTTTTGGGGGCTCCAAAATCACTGCAGATGGTGACTGCAGCCATGAAATTAAAAAGATGCTTGCTCCTTGGAAGAAATGCTATGACCCAGACAGCATATTAAAAAGCAGAAAAATAAAATAAAAAGCAGAGACATTACTTTGCCAACAAAAGCCCGTCTAATCAAAGCTATGGTTTTTCCAGTAGTCATGTATGGATGTGAGAGTTGGACTATAAAGAAAACTGAGCACCGAAGAATTGATGCTTCTGAACTGTGGTGCTGGAGAAGACTCTTGAGAGTCGCTGGGACTGCAAGCAAATTCAACCAGTCCATCGTAAAAGAAATCAGTCCTGAATACTCATTGGAAGGACTGATGCTGAAGCTGAAACTCCAATACTTGGGCCACCTGATGGGAAGAACTGACTCATTGGAAAAGACCCTGATGCTGGGAAAGATTGAAGGCAGGAGAAGAGGACGACAGAGGATAAGATGGTTGCATGGCATCACCAACTCAATGGACATGAATTTGAGCAAGTTCCAGGAGTTGGTGATGGACAAGGAAGCCTGGCATGCTGCAGTCCATGGGATCTCAAAGAGTCAGACATGACTGAGCAACTGAACTGAACTGAGTTTCAGGTGACCAGAGAAGAGACTCAGCCATACACATACATTGTCCCCCAAACCCACCTCCCATCCAGGCTGACATATAATATTGAGCAAAGTTCCATGTGCTCTACAATAGGTTCTTGTTGGTTATCCATTTTAAATATAGCAGTGTACACATGACCTTCCCAAAGTCCCTAACTCTCCCTTCTCCACTGGCAACCATAAGTTCGTTTTCTAAGTCTGTGAGTCTCTTTCTGTTTTGCAAGTTTATTTGTATCATTTCTTCTTAAGATTCCACACATAAGGGATGTCATACAATATTTCTCCTTCTTTGTCTGACTTACTTCACTCAGTATGACACTCTCTAGAGCCATCTACATTGCTGCAAATGGCATTATTTCATTCTTTTTAATGG
This sequence comes from Ovis canadensis, assembly GCF_042477335.2. Taxonomy (NCBI): domain Eukaryota; kingdom Metazoa; phylum Chordata; class Mammalia; order Artiodactyla; family Bovidae; genus Ovis; species Ovis canadensis. Next base: position 23,786,304 of record NC_091253.1, on the reverse strand, counting down.
TAATATTCCACTGTATATATGTACCATATCTTTTTTTTCCATTCCCTTTCGATGGATATTTAGATTGCATCCATGTCTTGGTTATTGCAAACAGTGCTGCAATAAACATGTATCCTTTTAGATCATGTTTTTCTCTGGATATATGCTCAGGAGTGGGATTGCAGGGTCATATGGTAGCTCTAGTTTTAGTTTTTAAAGGAACCTCCATACTGTTTTCTGTAGTGCCTTTGCCCATTTATATACATATATATATACATTGTATATATTGTATATATGTGTGTGTATATATATATGTATATATACACATTGAGTTCTACGGCCTGTTTGTGTATTTTGGAAATAAAAGTCTTGTTGGTCACATCATTTGCAAGTATTTTCTCCCATTCTTTAGGTTGTCACTTTGTTTTGTTTATGGTTTCCTTTGCTGTGCAAAACCTTGTGAGTTTGATTAAGTCCCATTTGTCTAGTTTTGGTTTTACTTCTACTGCCTCAGAAGAGTGACCTAAGAAAACATTGGTACCATTTATGTCAGAGAACCTTTTCCCTGTGTTCTGCTCCAGTTTTATCGGTGCCTTCACATTTTGATTCCCAGGGTCTATTGGCAGACTAGATATGTGCCTCGTGTGTGCAGGTGTGTACCTGTGTGTAGAGGGGCCTGTGGCCCTGGGCTCTCTGGGGTATTTGTTGAGTGTTCATGTGTGAGAGATATAGGGCATGACAGTTCCTGCCTGTGTCCAGGTCTAGCCCACCTGGCATGTGTTCCTGGACAGGTATGTGTTTGCAAAGGGACTGGGTTTGGGTACATCGGTGCCCCAGGTATCTCAGGGTATGTGGGTCTGTGTCTGTGTGACAGGATCACCGTGGTGTGTCGGGAGGGGTCACAGAGCAGAGTGGCAAGCAGGCCCGGTCCTTCACCTACGCAGTAACCTGCCGCACCCCTTGAGGCCCACAGGGCGGCCAGACTGGAACCCAACAGTCAGATGTGGTGGTCACAAGCCGGCTGGGGGCGGGGCCGAGAGACAGACACACCCTCGACCAATTAGCGCAGAGAGAGAGAGAGAGAGAGAGAGTGAGAGAGAGAGAGAGAGAGAGGGAGGGACGGAGGGAGGGAGGGAGGGAGGGAGGGGGGGAGGGGGGAGGGGGGGAGGGGGGAGGGGGGCGAGGGGGGAGGGGGGCGAGGGGGGAGGGGGGCGAGGGGGGAGGGGGGAGGGGGGGAGGGGGGAGGGGGGGGAGGGGGGAGGGGGGGAGGGAGGGAGGGAGGGAGAGAGAGAGAGAGAGAGAGAGAGAGAGTGTGTCTCTCTCTCTCGACCAATAAGCGCAGAGATCGCGTGGGGGCGGGGCCAAGTTACCGCGCGCCCGGCCGCAGTTGGCAGGGGGCGGGCTCGTCGCGTGGCCCCGCCCTCTCCGGTCAGCGGTTGCCGGGAGGGCGGCGCCCCGGCCGCGGCTGCGGCGGCTCCTCAGGTAAAGGGCGGACAGGTCCCAGGGGTCAGGGCCGGCCGCGGTCACTCGGGGAGGTGCCCCTCGGGAAAGCCTAGCCCGCAGACCTTCGGGTCGCCCCCTTGGCCCGGCCGCGGCGGGAAACTGAGTCAGAGGGCGCCTCTCCAAAGTCAACAGGCGAGCGCAGGGACGGTCCCGGTCTTCGCGGGGCCGAGCCCGCCCCCTTCCTCTGGCTCAGGTGCTACCAGCCCGGCGCGGAGACGGATTTGCCGCGTCACAACCCGGAAGAGCGGCCTGGAAGTCCAGCCGCTCACTTTCTTCCTCGCCAGGCGTGCGCAGCGCGTACCCCGTGCCCGGCCCCTCCCAGGGTGGGACTCTGGATACTCGGCCCCCGTGCCTGCCCACCCCCCGGGGGGGCGTTCAGTCTGTCACTTTTCGGAGGCGTGTGGTCCACCTCCTTGCTTCCCCAGGGGAAGAACGGGAGTCCTCTGTGGGAAACTCACCCAAAACCCGAGGGTCCCAAAGCGCGGGGACCATTATATTCTTTCTACTTTCTCTCTGGCGTGAGAGGAGGAGGCGGTCCAGAGCCGGGAGGTAATGTGTCCTCAACCCTGAGGGTTATTGGTCATGCCCTGTAGGCGTGAAGCTGGAGAGGCTGCAGGAAATTCCGCTCTAAATCCGGGTGAGAGCTCAGAGGTGCTCGGCCACGGCTGGCCCCCAGTCCCTGGACTCTTAGGCCCAATTTTGGGTTCCGGTTTTCTGTAGTGCCAGCTGAGCTGCAATACGGCCGTAGGGCCTGATAAGAGGGCTCTGTGTGCATGGCGGTTCCCATTTGCACACTTTACAGAGGTTCTCCTTTGCCAGCCCAGCGGGGTAGGGGAGGGGCTGACTGGAAAGCTCAAGGGCGATGAGGCACAAAGGGGTGTAGGGGGCAGAGGGGACTGTTGTGGCAATGTTAGCTGGAGTGGCTGTCTGCTGTGGGGCCAGGCGGGGTTGGGGTGGAGGCTGGCTTGAGGGGACCACTTTGGAAAGGGAGGTGGTAGAGGTGGAGAAGGTGAGTCACTATAGAGTGTGGGGGATGGTGGTGGAGGAACAGGAAGGGGTGATGCTGCTTCTCACCTGAGAGCTAAGTACATGATGACACAGAAGAGGCAACGGAGCTGTAGGCCAGGGAGGGATTGGGTGACAATCGTGTTGGAGCTGTTGGGTTTGTGGCCATGATGGTCCAGGTGGAGATGGCCAGCAGGCCCTGGGCCCCAGGAGACCTATGTGGGAATCATCTGATGGGACACTTGAGTGGTGGCAGGATTGTGATGTGGTCACCTCTTTCGTCCTGCCAGCCAGAGGGCCTGGGAATGCGGGTGTCAACAAGGCTTTTGGCCACCACGACTCAAGTGAGCACGTGCCTCAAGTCTCTTTGTTGCCGCAGTGGAATGACCAAGTTGAGCTGTCTTGGTTACCTTGAAATCAATGTCCAGGCTGACGTGGATTGTTGTTGCTGAGTCTTACTCCACCACGACTGCCTGCTGAGTGTCCCAGTAGGTCAGAGGTGGAACCCTGGGGTGCTTGCTTGCTCCCTGGAGCTCATAGCTGCCGCCTATGCCTGGAGGCAGGTATCTGTGCTTAGTTCAGACTCAGGGTCCACCGAGGCAGCAGTGAGCAGCCCAGATTGCGTGAGCCCTTTCATGGAGCCAAGTTACTTGACCTTCTTGGGGCAGGCACTCCAGGAGAGTCCCTGCTGTTGTTCAAGGAATGCTGGCTGCTGGGTGTCTTGAGATGCATGCTTTCCTCACTAAGCCGGAGAGTCAACCACTTCTGGGGGGGTGACACCGCTGGCATGGCTTACATTGAGAAGCAGTGCTCTCCAGGAGCTGTGAGGAGTGAGCTGTGGACTGTTTCCAGGTCATCTGCCCCGGTTCTTGTTGGTGACTCTGGAAGTTGGTTCTTGCTCTGGCTCCTGTGCTGGGAGGGAAAGACCCTGGGCCTGGTATGGTGATCCTGTGACCCCTCCCAGGCCTCCTGACTTCCTAGTCTCCCCTCACACACCTACCTTCCATACCAGCTCCTGTTGCCTCTGGGCTGGGAGGTATGTGACCCTCCTTGGCCTCTCACACCCCATTCTGAACCCCACCCAGCTCAGTGTAGTGGTCCTGTACCACTGTTAGGTTTGTCAGCTCATGTGGCAGTCGAAATACAAGTAGACATCTTTCAGGCCAGGGGCTCTGTGAACAGGGGCAGTACCTGGTGGGCTTTTACTAAATGTCATTGAATCAATGCTGACTACTGGTGAGCATGGGGGAGGGGATAGCTGTTTCTTCACTGGCCCACAGTGTGTCCAGTGCAGGGAGGGAAGGCCCTGATGGCTCTGTCCTGTGCCATGTGCCAGGACACATTTACTTTTTACACATGATGCTTATATCCATCTAGCACTTATTTTGGGGTAAGGAAAGATGTAGGGAAAACTGATTTTTCCCCCTGAGTGCCTACCAAGCTGTTCCTACACTATTTGTTGGCTAATGTCTTTATTATTTAAAATTTCCCCTTTTTATTCCTTATTGGTGTTTATTTCTGGATTCTCCATACAGTTCTGTTGATTTGTGTGCCTCTTACAACAAAGGCATAGTTTTAATTATGGCAGCATTTTAGTACATTTTAACATAACATAAAATGGACTGGGATGGGAAAATTTAATTCAGATAACCATTATATCTACTATTGGGCAACAACGCAGCAGTGGCCGCAGGACTGGAAAAGGTCAGTTTTCATTCCAGTCCCAAAGAAAGACAATGGCAAAGAATGTTCAAACTACCACACAGTTACACTCATCTCACACGCTACCAAAGTAATACTCAAAATTCTCCAAGCCAGCCTTCAACAGTACGTGAACTGAGAACTTCCAGATGTTCAAGCTGGATTTAGAAAAGGCAAGGAACCAGAGATCAAATTGCCAAAATCTGTAGTATCATTGAAAAAGCAAGAGAGTTCCAGAAAAACATCTACTTCTGGTTTATTGACTATACCAAAGCCTTTGACTATGTGGATCACAACAAACTGTGGAAAATTCTGAAAGAGATGGGAATACCAGACCACCTGATCTGCCTCCTGAGAAATCTATATGCAGGTCAAGAAGCAACAGTTAGAAGTATACATGAAACAACAGACTGGTTCCAGATTGGGAAAGGATTATGTCAAGGCTGTATATTTTCACTCTGCTTATTTAACTTATATGCAGAGTACACCATGAGAAACGCTGGGCTGGATGAAGCATAAGCTGGAATCAGGATTTCTGAGAGAAATATCAATAACCTCAGATATGCAGATGACACCACCTTTATGGCAGAAAATGATGAAGAACTGAAGAGCCTCTTGATGAAAGTGAAAGAGGAAAGTGAAAAAGTTTTAAACTCAACATTCAATAAATGAAGATCATGGCTTCCTGTCCCATCACTTCATGGCAAATAATTACAGAAACAATGCAAACAGTGACAGACTTTATTTTTGGGGGCTCCAAAATCACTGCAGATGGTGACTGCAGCCATGAAATTAAAAGATGCTTGCTCCTTGGAAGAAAGGCTATGACCAACCTAGACTGCATATTAAAAAGCAGACATTACTTTGCTGACAAAAGCCAGTCTAGTTAAAGCTATGTTTTTTTCCAGTATTCATGTATGGATGTGAGAGTTTCACTATAAAGAAAGCTGAGCACCGAAGAATTGATGCTTTTGAACTGTGGTGTTGGAGAAGACTCTTAAGAGTCCCTTGGACAGCAAGGACGTCAAACCAGTCAATCCTAAAGGAAATCAGTCCTGAATATTCATTGGAAGGATTGATACTGAAGCTGAAGCTCCAATAGTTTGGTCACATGATTCCAAGAACTGAATTAGAAAAGACCCTGATGCTGGGAAAGATTGAAGGCAGGAAGAGAAGGGGACTGCAGTGGATAAGATGTTTGGATGGCATCACTGACTTGATGGACCTGAGTTTGATCAAGCTCTGGGAGTTGGTGATGGACAGGGAAGCGTGGTATGCTGGATTCCATCTGGTTGCAGAGTTGGACATGACTGAGCAAATGAACTGAACTGAACATAACATAGGACAAATCCCACTGTTCACAGACTTTTCAGAATTTAGTTGGCTACTGTTGTATGTTGATTCTTCCATATGAATTTGGAACCATTTTATCAAGCAGAACCCTCCAGTAGCCTGATTGACATTTTTATAGATGAAAGAGAATTGACAGTTTTATAATATTGAGTCTTAGGTGAGGACTTTGAGTCTTTTCCTTCAATGAACAGTGTTTTGTTTGTTTTTTGAAATTGTGTGTATACTAAGAATATAAACCACAGCTTTCTCAGTGTGCATGGTGGGCTGAAGGCAGATCAGCATGCACATCTGCTGTTCAGAAAGGATACCACTATCCCTGTAGAAGCCAGGACTGGGGTAACCCTAAGTCACCTGCTGGAGGGGTGACAGTGTCCTGGGGGAGGCAAGTGATTGACCTCTGAGGAATGAATGTGTTCTGTGGGGTGAAGAGGACAGGGTCGGGTGTTTGTAGGGATCAGCAGAAGCAGAGGTACAAGAGCTCAAGCCCTGGTCCAGGGCATTCAGGATTCCTGCAGCATGAGGGATGAGAGAGGAGCAGAGAGGGACTTGGGTCTGGGTTGCAAAAGTGTTTGTCAAAGGTATTGCTTTGATTCTGTGAGCAGCAGTGAAGACCACTGAGCAGCGGTGTGGCATGATATGGCCTGTGTTTGATGAAGACCAGCACTCTTAGGGTGGAGGAAGTGGCCAAGGCAGCATTAGGAGAGGCAGTCATCAGAGATGGGCTCTCAAAGGGGGAGCAGGGCACCTGCTGCCCGATATGAAGGGTTGGAGCAGGATGAGGAGGGGGTGGCTAATGTTGATCACAGTATGGCTGTCACTGAGTGGTGTGAAATGTGTCTGCTACCAAGTGATGTGATGTGCCATATAACTCTTGAAGTCACATAGTATAGGTTCTTCATTTTTTTTTTCAGAGTTGTCTTGCCTATTTTAGGTCCTCTGCATTTCTATATGAATTTTAGAATCAGTCTGTCAGTTTCTACAAAAAACATGCTGGGATTTTGATTGGGAATGCATTCAATCTGTAGATCCATTTGCAAAGAATTGATTTCCTTGTACAGTATTTCTCTCCATTTATTTAAATTTTCTTTTATATCTCAGCAGTGTTTGATAATTTTACTGCATTGTCCATCTTTTGTCAAATTTGTCCCTAAATATTTAATATAATTTTTGCTCAATGGCAGATGTTGTGGCTTTTTGAATTTTTTATTGTTTATTGTTAGTATATGGAAATACAGTTGATTTTAATATTAATATTTTTAAAAATTTTAATGTTAACTTTATATTTTGTGATCTTGCTAGATGACTTATTGATCTGGTTCTACCTATAGATTCTGTAGCATTTTCTGCATAGATGATAACATCACCTGTGAATAAAAATAGTTTTACTTCTTTTTCAATTTGGATATCTTATTTTTTTTCTTGCCTTATCACACAGACTAAAACCTCCAGCTGGAAGTGAATAGAACTAGTGAGAGCAGGCATCCTTGCCTTGTTCCCCATCCTATAGGGATTGCATTTAGTCTTTTACTGTTAAGTATAATGTTCCTATAGATTTCCCTTTGGTGCTGTTTATCAGATTGTGGAAGTTTCCTTCTGTTCCTATTTGTTGATAATTTTTATTATAAGTGGATGTTGGATTCTGACAAATGCTTTTTTCTGCATTTATTGAGATGATTATGTGGTTTTTATTTTTTGGTCTGTTATTGTGATTTACAGTGGCTGGAGTTAAAAATACCCAACCAACCTTGCATTCATGGAATGACCCACTTTGGTCATGAGGTATTATCATTTTTACATGTTGTTGGATATGATTTAATAAAATATTGTTAAGAAATTTTGCATCTACGAAGGATATTGATCTATAGTTTTCATTGTTTGTAATATCTGTGTCTAGTTTTGCTATCAGAGTAATGCTAACCTCAGAGAATCAGTTGGTAAGTGGTTCAATTTTTAGGTTCAATTTTTCTGGAAGAATGTGTGTAGAGTTGGAATTGTTTCTTCCTTAAATGTTTGATAGAATTCCCCAGGGAAGTCATCTAGGCCTAGAGTTTTCTCTGTGTGAAGGCTTTTAACTACAACTTCAATTCTTTGTTAAATATAGGGCTATTTTGTCTTTCTTTTCCTTTTTCTGTTTGTGTGTGTGGTTTTTTTTTTTTTTGACTGTGCCACATGGTACGGGGTATCTTAGTTCCCTGACCAGGAATCAAACCTGTGGACCCTGCAGTGGAAGTGTGGAGTCTTAACCACTGGACCACTAGGGTAGTCCTAGATTATCTATTTTTTCTTTTTTTTTTTTGGTAAATCTATTTTTTCTTGAGTGAGCTTTGATAGTTTGTGTTTCAAGGAATTTGTCTATTTCTTTTGTTTTTTGATTGTAATATTTTTTCATTGAGGTATAGTTGACTCATCTGTTTCTTTTAAATTGTCCAGTTTACCTTCAACAAGTTAGATATATTCTTATTATCCTTTTAATATGTGTAGAACCTATTTATTCTCATTCTTAAGACTGGTAATTTGTGTTGTCCCTCTTTTCCTGATCAGTCAGGCAGAATGGTTATCAAATTTATTGATCTTCTTAAATAACTAGCCTTTGGCACTTTGATTTTTTTTCTTATTTTTTATGTACTGATATTTATTATTTTAATTCTTTTGCTTCTTTTGAGTGTGTAATTTCTTAAGGTAGGATTTACCATTGTTGACCTTAAAACTAAAAGAGCTAATTATTTTACCAGCAAAATGTGTTTTTCTGGGAATAGCAGAGAATTGCAACTCAGGACAGCCATACTATAGCAAAAACTGTATAAAACTAATTCCAGCTGAGCTATTTCAAATCCTAAAAGATGATGCTGTGAAAGTGGCAGTCAACATGCCAACAAATTTGGAAAACATAATAGTGGCCACAGGACTAGAAAGGTACACAGGACTGGAAAGGTCAGTTTTCATTCTAATCCCAAAGAAAGGCAGTGTGAAAGAATGTTCAAACTACTGCACAATTGTACTCATTTCACATGCTAGCAAAGTGAGTAATGCTCAAAATTCGCCAAGCTGGGCTTCAATAGTACGTGAACCAAAAACTTCTACATGTTCAAGCTGGATTTAGAAAAGGCAAAGGAACTGGAGATCAGATTGCCAACATCCATTGGAAGAAAAAGCAAGAGAATTCCAGAAAAATATCTACTTCTGCTTCATTGACTATACCAAAGCCTTTGACTGTGTGGATCACAATAAACTGTGGAACATCCTTAAAGAGATGGGAATATCAGATTATGTTACTAGCCTCCTGAGAAACTTGTATGCAGGTCAAAAAACAACAGTTAGAACTGGACATGGAACAATGGACTGGTTTCAGATTAGAAAAGGAGTACATCAAGGCTTTATTTTGTCACTCTGCTTATTTAACTTCTATGCAGAGTACATCATGCAAGATGCTGGGCTGGATGAAACAGAAGCTGGAATCAAGATTGCCAGGAGAAATATCTAACCTCAGACATGCAGATGATACCACCCGTATGGCAGAAAGCAAAGAGGAACTAAAAAACCTCTTGATGAAAGTGAAAGAGGAGAGTGCAAAAGTTGGCTTAAAACTCAACATTCAAAAAATGAAGATTATGGCATCCTGTCCCATCACTTCATGGCAAATAGATGGGGAAACAATAGAAACAGTGACAGATTATTTTTTTGGGCTCCAAAATCACTGCAGATGGTGACTGCAGCCATGAAATTAAAAGACACTTGCTCCTTGGAAGAAAAGCTATGACCAACCTAAACAGCATATTAAAAAGCAGAGATATTACTTTGCCAACAAATTTGCAAATATTTAACGCTGTTGTTTTTCCAGTATTCCTGTATGGATGTGAGAGTTGGACCATAAAGCAAATTGAGTGCTGAAGGACTGATGCTTTTGAACTGTGGTGTTGGAGAAAATTCTTGAGTCCCTTGGCCTGCAAGGAGATCAAACCAGTCCATCGTAAAGGAAATCAATCCTGAATATTCATTGGAAGGACTGATGCTAAAGCTGAAACTCCAGTACTTTTGCCACCTGATGTGAAGAGCTGACTCATTAGAAAAGACCTTGATGCTGGAAAAGATTGAAGGCAGGAGGAGAGGGGGATGACGGAGGATGAGATTGTTGGATGGCATCACTAACTTGATGGACATGAGTTTGAGCAAGCTCTGGGAGATGGTGAAGGACAGGGAAGCCTGGTATGCTGCAGTCCATGGAGTTGCAAAGAGTCGGACACAGCTGAACGACTGAACAACAACAGTAATAGGCAAGTCCAGCAAACAAAGGAGAGGAAGTTACTTTGCAGAGAAAAGGAGGGGTTGCTCTGAAGGAAAGTCTATGGGAGGGAAGGGTGTTTAGGATGGTGGTGGCTTCCCACTGTCTGAGCTGAGAAGGTTCCCATCTGCTGGGCCTGTGGCCTGTCCCAAAGAAGAGATGTCTTCCTGCTGGGAATGCAAGTCATGGCTCTTCTTGTTGGCTTTGTGATTCACTTGAAGTGGTGTGTGTGGGATCGCCCCCTCTGGCTTCCCCTGCTAAATGAGGTTGCTGTTGTTCAGATACACAATGTCATTCTTTTCTAATATAACCTTTTAATGCTATTTATTTCCCACACAATTTTTAATTTTTAAAAAAATTTCTCCCACATTTTAATATGTGTTCATTTTCATTCACTTTAATTTCATTTTTTGCATTTATTTTTTTTTGACTCATGAATTATTTTAAAGCATATTCAGTAGTTGATAAATACTCAGATTTCTCAGATAGCTTTCTCTTTATTGATTTCAAATTTAATCCCATGTGGTCAGAGAACAGGGGCTTTCCAGGTGGCACTAGTGATAAAGAACCTGCTGGGCAATACAGGAGACTTAGGAAATGCAGGTTTGATCCCTGGGTGGGAAGATCCCCTGGAGGAGGGCATGGCACCCCACTCCAGTATTTTTGCCTGGAGAATCTCATGGACAGAGGAGCCTGGCGGGCTACAGTCCATAGAATCACAAACAACTGGACACGACTGAGCGACCTGAGAGCGCAGAAAACATACTTTGTATGGCTTGAATACTTTTAGGTTTATTGAGATTTGTTTTATTGCTCAGAATATAGTCAGTCTTGGTAAATGTTTCATGAGCTTTTTGAAGAAATATATATTCTTCTGTTAATGAATGAAATGTTATAAAAATACTGCTTGAACCAAGTTGATTGATGGTATTGTTCAAGTCTTCTGTACCTGCAGTGATTTTCTGTATACTTGCTATAACAATTACAAATAGAGGGCTGTTGGAATTTCTGTTGTATTTTGCATTTGTTTATTTCTCCTTGCATTTTTTTAGTTTTGAGTTTGTATATTTTAAAGCTTTGTTATTAGGTGCATAAATATTTAGAATTGTTATGTGTCTGCTAAGAAAATAGAGTCCTTGAAGTTAAGCTGACTCTGCTTTTAGTCTCCTAAATGAAAAGGTAGATAGAACAGGTCTTGTTTGCAAAATGAATTTAAGACTTAGTTATCTACCAACAGCAGTGATACAGTTTCCATTGTCTCACTGTAGAAAGTAGGAGTAGTAAATACAGAGATGAGTAAGGGTGAAGAAAGACTTAGGGAACCCATGAGGATCTCAATCTAGTTGACAGGAAGGTGACTGCCAACTGGAAAAGTTGGTTAGGAAAGTGGAGGAGAGGACCTTTCCTGTAGTACAGGTTTCAGAAGGTCCAGGACTGCTTCTGGTGGCCAAGCCTCCGTGTCGGGAGACCAGCATAGTCTCATTTGCAGAATGCTGCATCATGGTGAATCATTCTGGGCAGCTGCCAGTGTGGGAGCCATTTAAAACTCTTAAAATGAGTTAAGATTTTAAATCATTCTGGAGAATGAGAAGAGCAGACTGATGACCAAGCACAAGCTTCAGAAATATTTTATTGGATGTGTACAAGTGCTTGCATACTGTTGATTGAACCAGTAGGAAGTCAATTATTAAACATACACTTTTCCAAATAAAAAGCGATTTATCTTAAAACAAATAATTGCTATGTCTCTGAAGTCTACTTTATCTAATATTAATATAGTCACTCCAGCTTTAAAAAAATTATTTATTCATGTATTTTTGGCTGCATTGGGTCTTCGCTGTTGTGCATGGGCCTTCTTGAGTTGCTGCAAGCAGGCACTATTCTCCAGCTGTGGTGTGCAGGCTTCTCACTATAGTAGCTTTTCTTTTTGCAGAGCTTGGACTCTAGGATACGAGCACTTCGGTCGCTGCAGCAAACAGGCTCAGGAGTCGTGTTGCACAGGCTTAAGTGCCCTGAGGCATGTGGGGTCTTCCCAGATCAGGGATCGAACCTATGTCCCCTGCATTGGCAGGTGGATTCTTAACCAGTGGACTACCAAGGAAGCCCCTCCAGCTTTTCTGTGATTATTATCAGCCTCATTTTTCTTCTCCCATCATTTTACTTTAGCCTCTTTATGTTAACATACTTAGTGTTTCCTGTGGTTTCTAGAATATATGAAATACAGTTGTAATCTAAATGTCTTATATAGTAATTCTTTCCTCTGCACCATTTCCAGGCCAGTGTCTATTGACTGATTCATCCTCATTATGGATTGTGTGTTGTTGTTGTTTTTTTAATTTATTTTTTTATTGACGGATAATTGCTTTACAGAATTTCACTGTTTTCTGTCAAACCTCAACCTGAGTGAGCCATAGGTATACACATATCCCCTCCCTTTTGAACCTCCCTCTCATCTCCCTCCCTATCCCACTCCTCTAGGTTGATACACAGCCCCTATTTGAGTTTCTTAACCATATAGCAAATTTGGGTTGTGTTTTCTTGCCTCTTTGCATGCCTGGTCATTTTTGATTGGATGCCAGACACTGTTATTTTTCTTTCTTATATTTGTTTGTTGGTGCATGGTATTTTGTTTTCCTCTTGTTGTTCTCAAGCTTTGTGCTGGGCTGGTCTAAGTTACTTGGGAACGGTTTGATCCTTTCAGGTCTTGCTTTTAGCTTTGGTAGGTGAAACCAGAATGGCATTTTACTTTTTTCTTCTTTTTCCTTTTTTGCCCTCATGGCTTGGCTTGCACGATCTCAGTTCCCCAACCAGATATTGAACCTGGGCCATGGCAGTGTGAACCTGGGATCCTCACCACTGGGCCCCTAGGGAACGCCCTAGTTTTACTTCTTTACTGAGTTGAAACCCTCCTGAGTGCCCTTCCCAGCACGCTGAGAGTTGTGGTATTCCCCTGCTGCCAGGGAGAGGCCTGTTCCTGGCTCATTGTGAGCCCCACAGATTGTTTCTGCTAATCATTTTGGGCAGTTCCTCCCCCTGGCCTTGGGTCATTTCTGGCCTCCTGCCTCCATCTGTGCAGCCAGCCACAGTGGGTGTTCTTCCCATGCTTTGTCCTTTTTCCTCCCTTCTTCTTCATCTCTTGTCTCTGATGCAGCTGAGAAAGGTTCTTTGCTCTTAAGAACTAAGGCAGGTCTCGCTCACATAATCTTGAGTTCCTTGCCTTAAGGTCTGTGCCCTTGACCCCATCTGCTAAGTCCCTTTTGCCAGCTAAGTAACATACTCATGTGCTGAGCATGCGGACATGGGCATCCTTGGGGACATGATTTTGCTGCCCCTGTGCTGGCCAGTAAATCAGCTGAGTGACTGGGGACCCTCTGCAGGCCTCTGAGGGTCTCCCTGGTACTGGACCCTGTGGACTCCAGCAAGACCCAGGCCTCCCGAGTTGTTCCTGGGCCTGCTCTGGGTGTCCTCAGCTGGACATGCCCTTCAGGTGATGAGCTGGCATGATCACAGGCTTTCCCACCCTTTGTTCCTGATGCCCATCAGCTTGAGAACTCTGGTTCCATGTGTTTCATTCAGTTTTTTAGTTGTTTGGGTTGAGACGGCAAATAGGTCCATTCCTCCCAGGCAGGCTGGGAGCTGATGTCCCTTATGTTTGTGTTTGCTCCTGCTCGAGTTGGGTGTGCATGCTGCTGCTGCTGCTGCTAAGTCGCTTCAGTCGTGTCCGACTCTGTGCGACCCCATAGACGGTAGCCCACCAGGACCCCGTCCCTGGGATTCTCCAGGCAAGAACACTGGAGTGGGTTGCCATTTCCTTCTCCAATGCATGAAAGTGAAAAGTGAAAGCGAAGTCGCTCAGTCATGTCTGACTCTTAGCGACCCCATGGACTGCAGCCCCATGGCTCCTCCGTCCATGGGATTTTTCAGGCAAGAGTACTGGAGTGGGGTGCCATTGGGTGTGCATGAGGTGAGGTGAGGTGAATTTGCTCAGTCGTGTCCAACCTTTGTGACCCCATGGACTGTAGCCTACCAGCCTTCTCCGTCCATGGGATTCTCCAGGCAAGAATACTGGAGTGGGTTACCATTTCCTTCTCCAGGGGATCTTCCCGACCCAGGGATCGAACCCGGGTCTCCCGCATTGGAGGCAGACGCTTTAACCTCTGAGCCACCAGGGTGTGCATAGCTGTCTGCATTTGTATGAAGGATGCTCCAAACTGTGGAGCTGGAGCTGTTCAACCCATCTTCTCTGAGGCCATGGAGATGGGTGGCTGTGGCTTTTTACAGGCGAAGCCCCTGTGCCAGGAGTGGGCTGCGTGCTCATAACCCAGACTGGCCCAAGGATCTCAGGAAGTAGATTCCATGCACAGGGGTGCCTGTCTCTGAGAAGAGTCCTGATGGCTCTCTGTGGAGCCTGCGGCCAGCACCTTCATACCTGCCTGACAGTTATGGCATTTCCAGCCCTTCACGTGTGTGTGTGTGTGTGTGTGTGTGTGTGTGTGTTGCTACCTCCTTGCTCTGTTGCTAATGGAATATGTGTTTTTCTTGTTTTCCTTGTTATCTTTAGATGCTTTCCAGGAAAAGAGGGGAAACACCTTGCTGATGCCACCAGCTTCAAACCAGTCTTCTCCATCTGCTTTCTGTCTGCCTGGGATTCCTGGAAGTGTCTGGTCTGCTAATTTTATCTGTTCTTGTGTTCTAGCGCCCTTGTGGGCTTGTTCTTTTAAAAACATGCATTTTTTCTGTCATTGCACTGAGGTTTTGGTGGGATGGGTGAATGCCTTGGACCAGGGTGCCTTCTCCATCTAGAGTTCTCACTTGTAATCCCCGCACTCATCAGACACCTCTCACTGCCCCTTCCCATGTGGCTGCAGCCAAGTGAGTGTGTCCTCCTGCTCAGGAGCAGTTGGAGGCCTGTCTCCTTTGCTTCCTCTACCTGCACCCTTTTTTGGATGGGCAGTGCCCAGAAATGAAGGTGGTGCCCAGAAAGTAGAGGACCCCAGTGTGAGAAAGCAGTCCCGAACCGGTTGTCGGAGCCTGTGACCCCGTGGGGGAAGTGCAGAGGCACTTGCGTATTCCATGGGCTTTATTCTTTGGGACCATCTGTTGCAAGTGGTGTTTTGAGACACACGATGTTTGAAAGTTGCAACTCTCAAATCCCGTGAGCTGTTTGGATGGTTGGTTTCAGACGCCAAAGAGCCCACCAGATCCCTGAGCTGCCTATCCAGTCTTGTTCAGCCAGCAGGAAGTGGGGGGTCCCGGCCACGCAGTGACTGAGGCGGTTGTTCTTGGTCCTCAGGGAGGGGTGTCCCTCTCTGCACAGTCCGTCAGCAGCACGAGGCCTTATGTGCACAGAGTGAAGGAAGATGCTGTCAGTGGAGGTGGTGATCGCGCTTGGCCTGGCCCCCTCTGCAGGCCAGCCTGGACGAGCCCCTGCGGGCCAAACACATGGCGGCGGGGCTGCCGGCAGCTGGGGTGGAGCAGGTGCCGCCTGTCCCCTGCACACCACCCAGCCAGATTGTGGCAGAGACCGTTTCCCAGACGAACCCCTTCTGATCTTGTATTTTACGCAAATACACTAACTGCTCGTAAACTGAGGAGGCCAGTGAATTAATTGTTGCACGTCTGGTGACTCCAGGTCTGAAGAGAGGCGTCCATGTTCACACCAGGAGGTGAAAAGAAGCTGGAGCCACAGTGATGAGTGAGACCTACGTGAAGAGTGAGTGTGGCCCCTTGGCTGGCCTCCGCGGCATGCTGCGGATTTCTGAGTAAATGCACTTGGGAGGAGTGACGGCTGCTTGAACACACTTTCTTTAAGGTTTCATTAGAAAAGAAAAGGAAGCGCTTGTCTCTGCCGACGCTGGCTCAGTCTGGGGGGGCAGCATTTGCCTGACAGAGTGGGTTTGTGCTCCGTGGGGGACAGTTGCTGTGCCTTCCTCCTTGCCTACAAAAGCCCCAGGGCCAGTGTTCACTCTGACTGGCCTCTCTACCTGCAGCCAGGGCCAGCTCTTTGCCTAGGGCATGGTCCAGGGTGGAGTGTGGGCCAGAGGTCCTCCTGGAGTGGCTTCATGAGGCTGATCCCACACTGCCTGCTTTTTATAGGAGCTCGGATCCAGCCGGGCTGGAGAGGCGGAGAAAACGTGGCCTGGGTTGGAAGTCAGGGTAAAGGTGGCCAGAGTGACCTCAGAGCAGGCAGCCAGTGGGTCCCAGAGACCTTGGCCAGAGCATGGTGGACGGAGGGGGCGGTGTGTGCGCCTGAGGCTGCAGAGGCCGGGCCGGTGAGGCTGAGTCCTCAGAGGCTGAGCCAGGCGGTGGGCCGGGGCCGGGCCTGACCCTGCCATCGGACTTTGTCACTGTAGGGCTGTCCACCATCCTGCTGGACGCCATCACTGACAAGGACCCTCGGGTGCAGGAGCAGGTATGTGGCGCCCTGTGCGCCCTCGGAGAGTCGCAGCCAGCGGAGGTGCTTAGCGCCTGTGAGGAGCACCTGCGGCTGCACGAAAAGGTATTGCTCCTCACTCCGCGGATGGGGTGAGGCCTGCGGGGAGGGGCCTGTGGTGAGGGGTGGGACCTGTGGGTGGGGTTCGTGGTGAGAGGCGGGGTCTGTGGTGGGGCGGGGCCTTTGGTGAGGGGTGGGGCCTGCAGGGCAGTGGCCCAGGTGGGTCTGAAGTATGCAGCCAGGCTGCTGTAGGTGGAAAGTCGCACTGGCAAGTCCAGGCCCCCTTGAGGCGGCAAGTCCAGTATAGGTGACCCACTCTGTCCTGTGGGTTGGTCCCGTTGTGGGGGACCGAGTGGTCGGCATTGTAGTGTTCAGTTGCCCTTGTGCAGGCCCAGTCCACCGTTCCTCTCATCTACCAGCTAGTGAGAGAGGGCCTGGGTCCCCGTGGTAAGCAGAATACGTGCTCGCATCTGGGACAGGGCGTCGCCCAGCGGGCCTGGGCCTCTGCTTCCTGCCCAACCATAGACTCCACTGGTCGGGCCCTGCTGAGACTGCACCAAAGGCTGTGCCAGCTCTGCCTCTCTTGGTCCCAGTTGCAGGGTTCTGTGACACTCCTATCTCCCTGTAGTGGGACATAACTTCAGTTTCCACAGTGCATAATTTAGGCTCATTCCTAGGAGTTAGACTTGCAGTCTCAAAAGACCGTTTTTATTTGAGTTTTGGGCTCTCATCTGTCAGCTGCCATTTCAGGGTTGGACAGCTGAGTCCTGACAGGGGCCCTGGGCTCCTGAGCCAGTTTGATGACCCCTCTTCTCCAGCAGGGCCCCTTCCCGCCCCTGCCCCCACCCCCAACCCCACCCCCACCACTGTCCCAGTTTAAGGAGACCAGGGCTCATTCCTGAGCTTGGGGAGGAGCCATGAGAGACAAGTGAGTCCCGGTCCTTCCTCCACCATCTCTCTCTACAGCTAGCTCATCCATACCGGACGATGATCCTAAGGGCCATGGAGATAGTTGTGAGCGATCACATCGGCGAGCTGGACAAGGACATGGCCAGGGCCATCATCCTCCTGGCCTCCAATGAGATGACCAAAGTGAAGGTGTGGGGTATACCTGCCCTGGCCTGGCTGACCTGCCCCTGGTTGGGGCAGGGAGCTGTTTTCTTCCCCCGTGCATTGAGAACATGGGCTTGTGTCTGCCTGCCTCAGGTCTGGCCCATTGGTCCTATGTACTGACTGCCCTTGTGGGGTGGGGCGGGTCACCCCGCCATCTCAGATGGAAACCAAAGTGGAAGGCAGTGCTCCCAAGCTCTCAGGGTGAATGTAGGAGCACCAGGGTGTGCATGGGCTCGGGGCTCAGCCTGGGGCCCTGCTCACAGCAGCCCCAGAGCGTCCTGAACGTTGGCGGCCGGTCCTCCAATGGAACTGAAGGCAGAGTGTCCAGTTTTCCTCCTAGGCACCTTCAGGATGGGTGAGGTTTGCCTCCTTTGGTCAGCGTGTCAGTTGAGGTCTTTGGGGACAGGAGCTGGTCTCTGATTGGCAGCAAGCCGCCAGCAGCGTCCTGGTGGCGGTGGGGAGGCGGTTCATCAGCAGCGTGATGGAGGAGCTGCTGAGCAAGTTCCAGCCCGGGCTCCTGCCGCACCCCTGCACCATGCACACGCTCGCCAGCCTCTCCGTCTCCAATGGTAGGTGGCGGCCCCACCCCTCCGCCCACATGCTCAGAGGTTCTGAGGATGGCACCTCGGTTCCTCGGGTCCCAGTTGCTCCACGATGTGCCCCAGGCTGTGCAGAGAGAGCTCAAGGTGTGTGGCGGGGTGGGGATGGCCCCGGGCCTCTGTGACGTGCCCCTTCTTGCAGTGTTCGGCATGGTGCCCTTCCTGACGTCCATCCTCAGCACCATGCTGCCCATGCTGGGCGCAGCCAAGCACGACTCAATGAAAGTGGTGTTCTGCTGTGGTAAGACAGGGCCTCTGCGGGGTGATGGGTGGGTGTGGCCTGCCCACAGCTGGGGGGTGGTTCTTTGTTCCCAGTGCTCCTTTGTGGGGGGCTGGGGGGCCTTCAGGCTGTAGGAGGATGGTGGGACGATTAGAGGAAGGGTGATGCAGGTGGGGGCTAAGCGGGCACTGCTGCAGGTAGAGACCTGACCTCTGCTGTCTGGCGGCTTTTCTCTGCTGCTGGGGAACCCCCACCAGAACCTTACGCCGTATTTCCCTGAGCCCTGGACACCTGATGGGGGGCAGGAGGAGACTGACCAGAGCTGCAGCTCCTTCCCACTTCTCTCCCTGCTTGCGCTGGCAGAGTGACATTTCCCTGGGTATCCTGGGAGTGGTCACTCTCCCACCCTCTGTGTGCCATGGGCAGCGCCTCATGGCATGACTCCTGATGGGCAGGAGGGCACTCCTATAGGGGGGAGCAGAGGGTCTTGAAAGATGGGGCCTGAGGGAGCCTGGCCTCTTCTAGTGGCCTGCACACAGTTCTTGTCCCTCGGCTTCCTGGTGTCTCTAGTGTCCCCTCCAGTCTCAGGAAGACAGCTGCTACTGAGGGGAGGGAGAGGGAACATCTAGGCCCATGAGGCCCCATGAAGACAGGATCCCCTTTTTAAAATAGTTTATTTTTGGTTGTGGGCTTCCCAGGTGGCATTAGTGGTAAAGAACCCTCCTGTCACTGTGGGTTTGATCCCTGGGTTGAGAAAATCCCCTGGAGGAGGGTACGGCAACCTACTCTAGCATCCTTGCCTGGAGAATCTCATGGCCAGAGGAGCCTGGTGGGCTACAGTCCATAGGGTCACAAGAAGTCAGGCATGACTGAGCAACTTAGCATGCATGCATGCATTTTTGGTTTTGCTGGGTCTTTGTTGCTGGCGAGGGCTTTCTCTAGTTGTGCAGAGTAGGGGCTACTCTTTGTTACGGTGGCTTCTCTTATTGTCGAACACGGACTCTAGGCACCCCAGCTTCAGTAGTTGTGGCACACAGGCTTAGTTCCCCCGAGACGTGGTATCTTCCTGGACCAGGGAACAAACCCAAGTCCCCTGCATTGGAACACGGATTCTTAACCACTGGAGCACCAGGGAAGCCCTAAGGGCCCTTTATAATCCCCAGCCCAGGCTGTTAGAGGTCCTGGGCTTCCACCCCCATGGCCAGGCTAGAGGGATGTGGTTAGGCTGTGGCCACACTGAGACGGGTTGAGAGGCTGGTAGCTGAGCAGAGAGTTGGTGTTTGCAGAGGAGTCCCAGTGAAGCTGCCTGTTCTGTGCACACCGGGGCACTTTCCTATCTGGGGCCTAGGGCTTTGGGCTGCAGCCCACCTGTTAATGGTGGCTTTGGGTTCAGGTTCCCCAGCTCTCAGGGACTCTAGGAAGAGCTCTAGCCCCTCAGAGCCCCCGCGTTCCCATTCTCTCTGTTCCACGCATTCCTCTTGAGGGCCCCTCCCACATGCGGGTGATAGCAGGCTGTTGGACTGAAACCCTCTTTGACCTGGTTTCTGCTGAAAAGGGGACTTGGAACAGGATCCCTGAGCAGCTGGGTGGGAATCACTGCTGAGCTCAGAGTGCAGGGGCAGGACACAGAGAGGACCGAGGCAGAGCTGGGGGGCGGGCGGCGAAGAGCGCCAAGGACAGTACTCATCCCGGCTGGGGGCACAGGAGGGACTGGGCAGAGCTGTGGGGGCTGGGGGAAAAGAGCGCCAAGGACAGCACTCATCCCAGCTGCGGGCACAGGAGGGACTGGGCAGAGCTGTGGGGGCTGGGGGAAAAGAGCGCCAAGGACAGCACTCATCCTGGCCGGGAGGGAGAAGGAGAGCCTGTGTTGGAGCTGAGGGCTAGTCCCTGGCCCGGCAGCTGCCCTCGGAAGTGCTGGCATCGCTCCAGGACTTGCAGAGCCCTGTGCAGGAAGCCCTGCCCCCCACAGCTGCAGGCCTACAGTGTTCACCTGGCTGCCACGTCGTGTGTGAAGGGCTAGTTGGGGCAGCAGACAATGCCTGCAGCCACCCTCTGGCTGAGGTGTGTGCTCCTCGCCACAGACAGTGCTCCAGGTCTGCAGTTGAGGGAAGCATGGTCCTACCCACTGGAGCGGCCTCCAGTCAGGCCAGGAGGGTCCACGTCAGCCCATCCGTGGCCTGGTTGGGCCACAAGAGGACTGGGACCTCTTGTTCTTCCAGGCAGTCTCCGATTCTGGGTGGATTGTGTTCATTGTGCAGGAAGGTGGCCCAGGTGGGCCATGGGACCCAGAACAGGAGCGTGTGTGCACTAAGAGGTTCTTGTCCAGCTCGCAGGATGCTGCAGCCAGGCAGGGGGAGGGCGGGGAGGAGGGCCCCAGAGGTGGGTGGACAGGGCCTAGACAACAGGTGCTCAGCTGGCCTGCACACACTGCCAGCGCCGGCAGGCAACCACAGCTCACCGCCCACCAGGAAGGTCTGATGAGAGAGACAGCAGCAAAATAAACAGAAAGGGAGACTAGGGGAAGCAGACAGTTGAGGGAGGGGAAAACAGGCAGGAGAGGAAATCTGGTTGATATTTCACCGAGACGAGAGAAGATGCATTCATGAAACAGAAGCACTTTGCTCTGAAGAAGCTACGTTTGGACAATGCAATAAAGCTTTTGGGAATTACCAACATGATGAAAATGAAAGGTAGAAATGGAAGTGTTGAGGAAATCCTCTAGAAAATAGAGCCAAAAATGCAAGTATGCGGAAAACAGAAGAGAAAGAAAAGACTTAGCGAGTGAAGCTGTGAAGCCAGTCTTGGATGATCACCCTGGATAGAAGGAACAGAGAAAGCAGAGGAGGGGGCGGTGCGGTGGGAGCTGCCCCAGATGGAGAGGCCCTCCCCGCACCCACTTCGGGAAGCTTCCGCAGGGCAGGTGGTCAGGAGAAGGCCAAGGGCTTGCCTTCTGCTTGAGGGAGAGTGCTAGAAATTTCCAGCGGAAGGCACCACTGAGAGTCAGCTCCCTGCCCTGAGGCTCACTGAGCAGGAAGGTGTAGAGAGGCTCCCTGAGAAGCCAGGATCCGGAAGTGTGTGGCCTGTGTGGTAAGGCTGGGGGAGCCTCAGGATGTGTGGCAAGAAGTGTGGAGGTTGCCACAGTGACTTGGGCCTGGAGAACGAGGGGACTCCAACCCCAGACAGTCCTTAACTCAGAACACAGCTGGTCATGGAGGGAGTGGTGGGCTCGGAGCCACGGGGGTCTGGAGGGGTGGATGGAACAGGCTGGCCCTGGCCTGGGGTACGTGGGGAACACTGTGCATGTGTGTGGAGAGAGAGGCCCAAACCTGGTGTTTGCTTCTGGAATAAGGAAAAGCAGGCTGGGGAGGGGCCTGAGTGGCTCGTTTACCTGAGGCACGTGTGTCCTTGATTAAAATCACAAACCTGGTAAGAAACTCAGGGCGGGGGTGGTTCTATTTCTGACCATGTAATGTCCTGTTATCCTGAAAGCCCTTCCCACACAGGGTACCTCAAAGCCCTGGTCAGCTTGACCAAGCAGTCTGAGCAACTCAAGGAGCAAGAGTAGGGGGATGCAGGGGTTGGGGTGGCAGGCAGGGACCAGGGCCCACCTAAGCGGACCCCCTCCCCCGAAGGCACCCTCAGTGGGAGGACAACCAGACGCAGGCCTCCCGCTGTGGGCCCCGGGGATGGGGGGGTTCTATATGCTCTCTGATTGCTTGTGATCGTAGCTGCCTTCCTGTAGGCAGAGGGCTGGGCTGCAAAGCCTAAGCTGAGAAAGTAACCTTGCAAGTGGTCCAGGTCATGAGCTGGAGCACGTGGTCCTGTCAGTCAAGATCCTAGGGGTGGGCTCTGGCCTCGGGGCCAGCTGTGAGCCAACACCACTGCCAGCCATCTGGTTCTCATCTCCTCCACTGCACAGGCCTCAGTGGGGCTGTGTGGCCAGGTCCTGGCCTCTGACTCTTTGTGGTCCCATTGTCTCCCTTGACCCACAGTCTAGGCCCTGCTGACCACTCACAGGTCTACACCTAAGTGGGTCCCCTGGCTTCCCTGCCTGGGCATCCACAGCGCTGTCCCTTGCATGGACAGAGCCCCGCCCAGGCTGGTGTTCCCCACCTTCAGCACCGCACCCCCACCCAGGCTCACATACCGGGTCTTCCTGCATGTGTCCTGGGGGTCCTATGCCATCTTGGACAGCAGCCCTTGAAAGCATGTGGTATATGTGTCCGTGAGGGGAGAGGTGGGCACCACAGACCAGAGCAGGCAGGCGTGGTGGCCTGGTGGCATTTGGGAGAGGTTGGTCATGTATTGGTATCCACTGTGACACAGGGCCACAAATCGGGATTAAGACAATGGGGCTGTCTTCTACAGCTTAGAAGGCCAGTGTCTGAGAGCAGGCTGTTGGTAGGGCCGCTCACCTGTGACTCTGGACAGAGTCCTTCCAGGCTCCCCTGGTGTCTGGAGGTGCCTCTCAATCTGGGCTTGAGGCCGCGTCACTGCACTGTCTGCCTCCGTCATCAATATGTCTGTCTGCTTACGAGGAAAGGGTCCTGGTGGGTTAGGGCCCACCCCACCCCACCCCACCCCACCCCACCCCACCCCACCGTGACCTTGTCTTAACTTAGTGTATCTGCAGAGACTGAATTTCTAGAAAAGTCATGTTCCAGGTTCTGGGAAGGGCAAGAGTCAGGGAACCCTTCACTCCCGCCCCACCCGGTAGTCCTGAGCCTGGCCGGGGTGCTCAGGAGGGTGTCTCACAGGCGGGCATGGGATGTTAGAGGGGTTGCGTGAGAGCCAGCGTGACCATGCCTGCTGCTTCACCGCTGGGGTCACCGCAGCTCTGCAGCGCTTCAGTGAGAGCACCCTGGAGTACCTGGCCAACCTGGATCAGGCCCCAGACCCCACAGTCAGAAAGGACGCCTTTGCCTCAGACATCTCTGGTGCTTACGACATCCTTTTCCACCAGTGGCTACAGAGCCGGGAAGCGAAGGTACGCTCTGTGGGTGGGGACTGGTGGCCGCACCTGCTGGCCACCCTCTCCCTCCCCAGCCTGGAGGTCCTGCCACAGACCCCTGGGCCCTCTGCCATCCCGCAGGATCTCGGTAGAGATTTGTGTCCATCTGCCCACGCCGAGCCTTGTGCTGTGGGGTCTCCCCTGCAGGTCCTCACAGCCTTGGGCTGCTTTGCTGAGACCCCACCCCCACCTTGGGGCCTCCACGCATTAGGGAGGTGCCTGGCTGCTCCTAATTCTCCCCAGGCCCACTCCCTCCGCCTCGTAGGAGCCTCTGCTCTAGGTCTGTGGTGGAGGATTCCTTGCCCTTGTGCCCCCACCACTGACCGGTATCCCTGCCCCCTCTAGCTGCGGCTCGCAGTGGTGGAGGCCCTGGGGCCCATGAGCCACCTGCTCCCCAGCGAGAAGCTGGAGGAGCAGCTCCCCAAGCTGCTGCCCGGCGTGCTCGCCCTCTACAAGAAGCACGCCGAGACCGTCCACGTGTCCAAGGTGTGCACAGTGTGGCTGCGGGCCTCCGTGGCTGAGGCCTTGGTGGGCTGTCGGCCTCAGCGAGGGCTGCGGGCAGAGCTGGAGAGCCAGGCCCCTGGCCTCACGGGGCCCCCTTCCTGGCACCGCTCCCTCCTCGCTCCAGCCCCAGGGTGGTGTCCTGCTGGGAGGCTCTCCTAGCCAGGTGGGATGGGGCTGGGGGCGAGGAGATCCTGACAGGCCGCTCCTCCCTGCAGAGCCTCGGCCAGATCCTGGAGGCAGCCGTGAGCGTGGGCAGCCGCACTCTGGACGTCCAGCTTGACTCTCTCCTTGTCGCTCTGCACACTCAGGTGGGCTGGTGGAGGGGTTTGTGAGCAGGCTGGGGCCAGGCGCTGTGCTCCTGCTATGGGGGTGCCTGCTGAGGGGCCCAGGGAGCAAGACTCAGGGCGGGGATCCAGCCAGGTGGACCTCTGCGGGCTTCCTGAGTCATCTGGGTGCAGCCCGTGGGGGTACACTGACTCGGGCAGTGGGGCACCGGACAGCCCTACATGCAGGGGCAGGAGGTGGGGGAGGCGGCCAGCAGGGCAGGGGGAGCGTCTGTGCTGCCTGCAGGTCCCCGAGGGTCAGGGCTCAGGCAGAGCAAAGGAGCCACCTTGGCAGCTGAGGCCGGCAAGGGGAGAGCCCAAAGCTTCTGCTGGAGAAAGGGCCTCAGGAGGCTCCTCAGCCGTGATGAGCTTGAAAAATTATGAAGTGGATAGATGCCTAGAAAAATCTTAAAAATGTCACAATTGGTGGAAGAGAAATAGAAAATTTGACTAAACCAGTAAAGAAATGGAGACCACATTCCAGGCCCTTCCTTTCCGACAGCAAACCCGGGACCCAGTGCTGTTCAGGTTGCCTCTTACAGACTTTTGAGGGATAGCCCATTTCCACCTCACACAGGTGGGCTTGGAAATGAGAAAAGGATCTGGAGCTGCCTGACAGGTTCTGTGGAGCTGGTCTTGACTCCAAGTCAGGACCACACAGAGAAGTCTGGGCGCCAGCGGGTGAGCTGGCATGAGGGTCTGTGCGGAGGAGAGTTGGCTGCCCACCCTGTACTCGCTGCACACGGGGCCCAGTGGGAGGGGCTGTGGGAAGGTTCTCTCTGATCTCAGTGATGCAAAAAAAGCTTTTGAAGAAGTTCAGCACCTATTTGTCATTGAAACTCTTAGCAACCAGGATGGGAAAGGAACTTCTCTTACTTGGTAAATTTTAAATACCTGACCCATCAGCATGCCTCATACATGTGATGGATACAGTTTGCATCACAATGGATAGAAGTGACCACCTTCCCTTAGCGTCCAGAGCAGGAAGGGGCCCCAGTCACTTGTCAGCAGGGCTTGCGTTGAATTCTGTGAGGAGAGAAGCAGAAGGGAAGGATCCAGGACAGACCTGTGGTTTGCCTTCGCCCGGCCGCCTGCCCACCCTTCGTCCTAGCGGGCCGCTGCTCCCCATGCTCATCGAGGTGGCACAGCCCTTTGGGCAGGGCTGCCTGTTGTGGGCCCTGCCATGTCTGCTCCTAGCAGGTATTTGTTCTGGATAGTCAATGCACTCATCTAGAAGCTCATTCATACAAGAACTGAATCTATTTACAAGTCCTAGAACTCTGTTCAGCAAGGCTGCCAGTTACAAGACCAACCTGTAAAAATCAAGAGTGTTTCTCCCCGTCAGTGGTGACCAGCTAGAAAGTACCAAAAAAAAAAAAGGTGTTTACAATAACAACAGAAACTTAATTGTAAAGTATCTGGGAATTAACCTAGCGAAGAATGCCTAAGATCTCTGTGGAGAAAAAGTTTACAACTTGGGAAAAAAGTGAGGAAAAAAGAGAGATGGAGTATTATTTACTTAATACAAAGTGATGGCCTGAAACTAAAAACTGTAATCTGTGGGGAGGGGGGCGGGGTTTAAAAGGGGAATATTTGTGGAAAAGCTGAGAAGCTAGAAAAGTGTGCTCTTTCCTTTTCTTAGTGCTTTCCATTCACGTCTTGTTTTTCTGTTGATTTTAGGGTGTTTTTTTTCATATTGGTCTGTAGCAGTTATTTACAGTCCTGTGTCATGTATGTAGATATTTGTTTCTGTTTTGTTGTTATCTGTGGCTCTGTGTATGGTTTTTTTTGCCATGGAACATTAGTTAAGTTTTTAAAGCCATCATTTATCTTTCTTTATACAGTCCAGGTTTTGCTTTACTTATAAAAGTATACTTCCAATTCTGCAGTGAGTTTTTAGGTTCTCTCACTTCCTCTATGGAGAAGGCAATGGCACCCCACTCCAGTACTCTTGCCTGGAAAATCCCATGGATGGAGGAGCCTGGTAGGCTGCAGTCCATGGGGTCGCTAAGAGTCGGATAGGGCTGAGCGACTTCACTTTCACTTTTCACTTTCATGCATTGGAGAAGGAA
This sequence comes from Ovis canadensis, assembly GCF_042477335.2. Lineage (NCBI taxonomy): Eukaryota > Metazoa > Chordata > Mammalia > Artiodactyla > Bovidae > Ovis > Ovis canadensis. Next base: position 23,760,209 of record NC_091253.1, on the reverse strand, counting down.
ATGGCAACCCACTCCAGTGTTCTTGCCTGGAGAATCCCAGCGATGGGGGAGCCTGGTGGGCTGCCATCTATGGGGTCACACAGAGTCGGACACGACTGAAGTGACTTAGCAGCAGCAACAGTGTTTCCCCTATACTGTTTAATCATCTGGAGTGTATTTTAGAGGAAGAGTGAAAAGCTAGTTTTATCTTTTCTCAAGGTGAATGCCCTCGTCACTAGTTATCTCTCTGATCTATCACCTTTTAATCGATCACTGCAAACCTTAGCACCTGGACTCAGCAGCGGTTTGTGCTCCAGTCACTGTGGAGTTCTGAGCACCTCACGCATCTTCCTCAGGCTCCCTGGGGTGGGCCAGAGTGTCTGCTTCCAAGCTGCTCCCTCGCTGGCCCCAGGCCCTGGTGGGAGGTGCTCCGTGGGTCACTGAGTGACCCCCGGAGCAGGCAGCAGGGCCCTGGGGACCTGGAGCCAGCCTGGTGGCTCTGCCCGCACCTGCTCCACCTGCTCCGGTCCCCTGGGAACTGGCAGGGCCAGGCTGAGGTGGCGCCTGTGGCCCCTGCACCACGTCTCCTTCCTGGTTGGGATGCTGGGCTTTCCCAAGGGTCCCCTCAGAGCCCTGCAGGTCCTTTCTTGGGACCTTGGGGGCCGAGTGGGGACGGGGACGCCACCCAAAGCTCAGCCCCAGAGTGTTGCCCACAGAGGTGCAGTGGGGCCCAGGGGCACAGCTGCATGCAGCCTCTGCCTGCACCCCTGCCAGGGCAGCTCCCTTTCTTTCTCAGTTTGAATGGACAGACTCCAGCGCTTTCTGTGCTCACGTGTGCTGCCGGAGAAAGTGGGGAGCTGTCCCCTTCCTCATCAGGAAGTGTGTCTGGGGAGTTTGTTCACCTGGCTGCCAGTGGGTGGGGTGGGGTGTAGGAGGAGGGCCAGCTGTGCATCACTCAGGGCCTGAGAGCATGTCTGGGCGCAGGCAGGGGTTCCTCACCCAGGTGAGCACGCCCAAGGACCTGCAGCTTCCTGGAAGCTTGAGATGTCCCTCTCCAGCCCCACCAGCCGCTGACTGTCTTCTGTCCTGGACAGATCTGCGTGCCTGTGGAGTCATCCAGCCCACTGGTGATGAGCAACCAGAAGGAGGTGCTGCGCTGCTTCACGGTGCTGGGTATGCAGGCGGAGCCCTTGGTCTCATCAGGGGGCTCACCGCCCTGAGCATCTGTCCTCCTCGCTGGGCCTGGGGTGGGTGCAGGCAACCAGCAGGGAGCAAGACAGTCTTGATGAGCACTTGCCCGCAGCCTGCTACTCGCCGGACCGCCTGCTGGCCTTCCTGCTGCCCAAGCTGGACACCAGCAACGAGAGGACCCGTGTGGGCACCCTGCAGGTCCTGAGGCACGTCATCAACGCGGCGGGTGAGTGCCTTGTGGAACGGAGATGGGATAGGCCTGCCTTGTCCATCTTTGGGATGAAAAGGAGCATTTTGCTTTGAGTTCTTGAAATACTTTCCCCAACTTTCTATTTCGCAAAATTCCCTGCTTTTTGAAGAGTTGCAGCAGTGGTGCTTGCCTGCCTGCCAGCAGGTTGTCCGTCTCTGATGTTTGCCCTCGGCAGGGGCTGTAGTCGGCGGGCCCATGGCGCCTTGGCGTGGGAGGCTGGTGGCTGAGTCCTGCCAACCCCCCCCCACCTGCAGCCATCCGTGGCAGCGGCCCCTCAATGTGGAGGCCTGGCCATGGGCACAGCTCACTCCACTGTCTCTTAGACATGGACCTTGGGAAGAGTGGAGGCCAGTTCTGTGAAAAGTCCCTGGTTTCCATGTGTCTGAAGATTTCCTCACAACTGGATAGGAGAGTTCAGGTTTCTTGCTTTTAAGCAGTTTTAATCAGCAATAAGCCTGAATGGTTTTCACACCTGAATTTGTGTGTGTGTGTGTGTGTGTGTGAGTCTTGGTTGCTTAACAGTGGCCGTGACCACATCAGGCCTTCAGGTTGGAGCCAGGAGCAGGGAGTGGTGCTAAGATTCTGATGACCCTGGAGGTGCCCTCACCCCACATGAACCTGGGACCCCTGACTCAGCTCTGCTGCCCTGAACTTCTAACCTCCTCACTTCTTAATTGGATAAAATAATGTCATTTGCTGAAAAAAGTCATTTTTCCCTCAGAGAGAGATAGGTGGGCCTGTGCTTAGGTGGTCTTCTCCTCCCCCCATGCAGATGGCCGCACTGAGGCCAGAGCCCCGCAGCACATGCTGCCTGGCCTCTGCCCATTGGCAGACAGGCTGAGCCCCCTGTTGGTTTCTTGCAGCTGCTCAGATGGAAGTTAAGAAACCCTTCATTCTTTCCTCCATGAAGCTCCCTCTTCTGGACACCAACAACAAGGTGGGTCAGTGGGCAGCGCACAGCGGCAGGTGGTACGGCCACCTCTGACAGGCAGCTGCCGCCTCAGCACACCAGGCCTCGGCAGGCGCGTGCAGGCCTGGGTGTCTGCTGAGCTGCTTGTCTGGGCCCCCAGCTTCCTCCTGATGCGTTAACCAGGTGTGAAGCTAGGAAGCAGTCCTCAAGACCACCCTGGGGCTTGATCATTCTCTAGAACTCCCAGAACTCAAGAGCCGTTATACCAAAAAGACCTACGTGAGCGTCAGCCACAGAGACGCTCATGGGGCGGCCTGGGCTCTCACCTGGAGCCCCCGTCCTGGCCCCTTTGGAGCCGTGGGCAGCGCTGTGCTGGCTCACATGGAGGGCTGCCCAGGGAAGCCCCAGCCTTGGGTCAGGGGTCTCTGTCAGGCCTCCGTCATGCAGATCTCGGCATCCAGCCCTTCGGGTGGCCTGATGCCCCACCCGAGTCACAGGGCTAGACGACTTGGTGCAGCAGAAGCCCCAGGGAACAGGAGCTTGGACTCCGGCAGGATATCCATAGCTTGGTGGTGGCCCCAGAGCCGAGGGCCCTCCCTGCTTGGGCTCAGTGGCAGCGGGTCCCCTTCCTGCAGCTGCCCCAGCCTTTGTGCTCATCCTGCACCCCGTTCTTGGGGACCATCTGTGAGAGTCCCAGAAGCTACTGGAATGGAGCCCAAACTACTGAGGCTGCATCTGTTTCAGGGCTCCTGTGCCCTGTGCCACCCTCAGAGGGGCTCAATGCCTGCCCGCTGTGTCGGTGGCCAGAAGCACCCAGCCTAAGGGCCTCAGGCTGCCACATGGCTCAGTCCCTCCAGACCCATCAGCTCATGGTCACTCGGGACACATGTGGGACCTGGGATCTGGAGAGGAGAGGTGTGACCAGGACAGGGGGAGGGTCCCAGAGAGGGGTGCTGGGATGGGGGAAGGCGGGAGGTGTGGGCAGAGGGCGGGTGAGAAGCCAGCCCCTGCTGGCTGTCGAGCTGCGGCCAGCACTCCTCTGAAGCCCCTTCCTGCGCCCCCTGCTCTGGGCAGGTGAAGCGGGCAGTGGTGCAGGTGGTCAGCGCCATGGCCCACCACGGCTACCTGGAGCAGCCTGGCGGCAAGGCCATGGTCGAATACATCGTGCAGCAGTGCGCTCTGCCCCCCGAGGCTGAGGTAAGGCACGCCGTCCCTCTGCTCCATCATTGCGTGTTGTCTCTGGACCTGTGGTTTGTCGTCTGACTGCTGAGTAGCGCTCTGGGGGTGTGCTAGTCTGCTAGCCGCGTGGCAGGTGTGAATAAAGCATCCGTGAAAGAGAGGGTGCAGGTTTCTGCAGGGCTTGAGTTTGTCCCCCTGTGTAAGCAGCTGCTGTGAGATGCTGAGATGTTTGATTTCATAAGAAGCTTCCAGGTGGTTTTCGAAAGTAGCTATGCCATCTTGCGGCCCCAGCAGCAGCTCTGTTGGTACGTGAGGTTAGGTCAGTGCTGTGTGTCTCATTTTCTAGCTACTGTGATAGGCTAGCATCATGCCTGTGACCAGTGATATTGGCATCCGTGTGTCTACGTGCCTGCTCACAGCTTTTACCTGCTTTGGAGTTGGGCGCCCTTTCTTCTTCTTCAGGACAGAAGTGCTCTTCATATATTTTAGATGCAAGTCCCTTATCAGATTTATGGTTTATAAATATTTTCTGACAAATCTGTTGCATCGTAGGTATTTATTTTCTTAACATTGTATTTCAAAAAGCAAAAGTGCTAATATTTTAGAAGTCCACGTTATTGGGCTTTTATTTATAGCTCTTGCTTCTGGGGTTGTAACTAGTAAATTCTTTCTTTACCCAAAGTCACAAAGGTGTTCCCCCATGTTTGCTTCTAGAAATTTTACACAAGGTCTGTGTTCCATCTTGCATTCCTTCTGTTCACCGTGAGGTGTGGTTTCAGGCTCCATACTTTGCGTGTGGGTATCCTGCTGTCCCGGCACTGCTCACTGTAAAGACGCTTCTCCCCACACGGACCAGCTGCCTTTGCCTGGACGTCAAGAACCCAGTGGCTTGGATGTTTATAATTTCCTAGGTGATTAGCCTTTTGTGGCTGTTGTGGGCTTGTAATTTTATTGCATTGAATCTGACCAGGTGTATTTCTGCTTCTAAGTGTTTCTTGAGATTTTCTATTTGGCCTAATAGGCAGTCAGGCGTTCAACGTCCTTTGTGTGTATCTGGTATAAAGTTTTCTCTATATTTTTAGAGCATGCTCTAAAACTTGCTATTCAGGCCCTAAACATCTCTATTTTTTTCTTCTCGATCTTTAATTTCTTGGTGAGAGGTGCCAAATGTCTCCAACAGTCATTATGGTTTTCCCACTTTTGCTTTGTTTTCAGTGTTCGCTTTTCGGTATTTCAAAACATGAATTGAAGACTCAGCATTTAGACAGTAGAGTCCTTTTTTGCCTAGAAGACTCCAGGGAGCTGGGCTCTGGAGCACTGACTCCTTGGGTTTGAGAGAAACCACTGGCCCGTGGGGCAGCAGGGCTCATCTGTGTTCTTGGTGGGAATGGCACTTTCTCAGGCGGTGACCGCGTCCACAAGGACAGAATACCACCTGTGAGGATGCGGTTAGCGGCTCTCAGGAAATGCTGACGGTTTTTCTAGTCTGGACGCTGGAGGTTGGCCCGGGGAGCTGGCTTTTGGGGACGATTTTAGTGGAGAGCGAGTGTCCAGCCAGTGACCGGAGATGGTCCCCTCCCTAGGGGTTGGGCAGGGCCTGTCATGCTTCTGTTCAGGCCGTGTCCTCAGGGCCAGAGCCCGCAACTGGTGACCTGCAGAGCAGAGTGCACAGCATCCTGCCCTCCCGCCCCCAGACTCAGAAGCCGGGTGCGGACAGTGAGGCCCTGGCGGCCGACAGCGTGCGGGCCATCAGCATCAGCACCCTCTACCTGGTCAGCACCACCGTGGACAGGATGGGCGAGGTGAGCACCCCTGCCCTGGGGGACCCGCCAGCCTGCTCCTGACCCCTTGGTGTCTGGGAGCAGGTGTGGGGAGGCCGTGGGTACAAGGAGGCTGCAGTGCAGGGAGGCTGCGCTGCGGGTCTGGGCTCCTACACACCCTGCACTGCCCCCAGGTCCTCTGGCCGTACCTGCTTGAGTTCCTGGTCCCCATTCGCTTCACCGGGGCGCTGAGCCCGCTCTGCAGGAGCCTTGTGCACTTGGCCCAGAAGAGGCAGGAGGCGGGGGCCCATGCCCCCCTCATCCAGTACAACGGCAATGGTGTGCCCCTGCCCCAGCCCAGCCCTTCCCCCCTGCCCCCCAAGGGGGCAGCCCTGAGTGCTATGGTCTGTCTCCCTGCAGTGCACCTCCCGTCTCCCTACGCCATCACCACCAGACTCCTGGTAAGCAGCTGCTCAGGCCTCAGTGGCTTCTCCTCCCAGCCAGGTGGCCTCAGTGCCCACTCTGAGGGGTGTCGGCGGGGGGTGGACACTCCCCTAGTCCCTGTTGCCCCACCCTCATGCTGTCACTGCCCCGGGAAGGACCATCAGGCACTCCGGGACGGATTTGGGGAGCTGTGTCTCTGGGGCCTCCTTCCCCCGACCTGGGTGTCCATGCTCGGCCTCAGGTGGAGCACTGTGGCCCAGGACGCTGGTGGAGACCCCAACTCTGCCTTCTGCAGGTCGTATCTTCCAATCCCTATGTGGGGGATGGTCGTGGAGCAGCCTCACTGCGCCTCCTGAGTGTCTTGCATCAGGATATCCACCCGGCCCTGGGTCAGCGGTGGGCGACCGCCATCCCCCTGCTGCTGGAACACCTGGACGGTGAGGCCCAGGGGTGGGCGCTGCCGCTCCTTCTCTGATCCCGACTGTTGCCTGTTGGCATCAAGGCTGGCCACTGGAGACCAGGGTTTTAAAAGTTGGAAGAAATTGCCTTTGCTGTCGTTCAGGAAAGGGCCTGGAGAGTGGGCTGGAAAGATGCTCCTTGTCTGGTGTCACCCGCGAGCTCACTGGATGTGGGCCCTTTCTTCCTCTATCCTGGAGCCGAAGGGGCCTGGGCCTGGTGGAGGGGACTCTGAGCTCTCCACTGCTGTCTGCCAGGCTGAGCGAGTGACTGGTCATTTCAGAATACAGTGAAGAAACCCTGCCACAGGAGGAGTGGGAAGAAAAGCTGCTGATGGTAAGAGTAGAGGAGGAGACGAGAGTTAGCCTGCTTTGGGCACAGGCCCTTTTCTGGCCTGGGTGGGGAGGGCTGGGACAGTGGGTGCTGGGGGCACTGTACCTCCCAGAGTGGTAGTGCTTGCCTTGACCTGGTGGGGGGGAGGGGCGGAGGGACAGGCGGGTGTCTCTGTGGTGAGGACTGCGTGCTGCGATGGGGTCATATCATAGGGGCTGCTCTGGCCAGAGAGCCCTCTGTCCTGTCCCCTGCTTGGTTGAGGCCCCAGTGCCCCATGTGCTGCACGCCTGACCACCCAGAATTTCTGTCTCGGCTTCAAAGTTACCTACGGCCATTCAGAGCTATGGCACAGGACCTGTGGTCACCGCCTGTGGCACCTGGGGCTTTGGGTTCTCCCCTAGTCTGGCCAGTGAGAGGCCGAGCCCACCCTCATTGGTAGAGTTCCTGCCCACAGTTTCTCCGGGATTCCCTGGCTGTCGTGTCTGACAACACCTGGGTCTGCCAGCTGACCCTGGAAATGTGCAAGCAGCTACCCAACTACAACGGGATGCCCCTGGAGAAGGTGCACGGGAAGGGGAGCCCCAGGAGGAAGGGAGGGGGAAGGGAAGCCCCAGAAGGAGCTCCCCCAGGAGGAGGTGCAGGAGGACACACCGCCAGCAGTGCCGTGGGCACGGCCCTCGATCCTGTCCCCTGATTCCGTCTCTTGCTCCCTGAGCCTGTCTGATAGCCACTGCAGGACCTGGAACAGAAGGCTGTGGGCTGGCGGCTGGAGACACAGGGCTCTGCGCCCACCTGCTGCTCCTCAGTGCGCAGAGCGCGTCTGGCCCTTGCAGTGGTGTGTCTGTTCCGTGGTGCAGGCACTCAGAGTGCCCCGCTAGGGGCGTCCCTCCACTGGAGAGCTGGCACCACCCCTTGTCTGGCTTCGTTGCAGAACTTCCTGTACAAATGTGTCGGGACCACCCTGGGTGCCGCTTCAAGTAAGGAGGTGGTGAGGAAGCACCTGCAGGAGCTGCTGGAGACGGCCAGATACCAGGAGGAGAGGGAGCGTGAGGTGGCTGCCCCCCCAGCGTGTGTGTGTGTGCGCACCTCCCCATCCCACCTTGCCCAGGTGTGAGTGCACCTGTGCCTCCCCAGGGCCTTGCCTGTTGCTTTGGGATCTGTGCCATCTCCCACCTGGATGACACCCTGGCCCAGCTGGAAGACTTTGTGAAGTCAGACGTGCTCAGAAAATCTGCCGGCATTTTCAGCATTTTTAAGGTAGCGAGGTCAGGCTGACAGCTGAGTGGGAGGCCTGGGGTGGGCTGGCCCGGGGTTTTGTCTTGGCTGCAGTGCCAGCATGCTGAGGTTCGGTAGGGCAGACGGTGTTGGTCCTAGAGCTTCCTGGGCTCTGTGCCCTGCAGGCTGGGGTGGGGCAGGGAGCTGGCTTCCAGTCTCTGCTTCCTCATGGGTGGGGCTGCCATGTGTGGGCTTTCTCCCACATTGGGGTTGGGGACAATGAACCGGCTCTGGGCAGCAGGATGGGAGCAGCCCCTTCCTGTCCCACCACTGGTTTGTGTGTCGTCTGCCCCCTGGTGGCCGATGGGGGCTGCATGCAGGCTGAAGCCGGTTGTGGGGGAGCACCTGCGCTGTCTGCTCCTACCCTAGCCCGTCTCCCTGGACCAGGGTTACCAGTGCCGGGGTCTCGGGCTGGTGTAGTGTGAACAGGGCCCTAGGACAGAGGGGCCCTGGGCAGTCACCCAAGTGAAGACGGGGACCCCACCTGGCCGTTTGGTTGCTCTCAGCCCCCAGCCCCTCCTCCTGCTTGCCCCTCCCACTGTGGTCCCCCCTGCATCCTTTCCCCTCTGACCCTTGGTCCCCAACAGGCCCCAGACTCCTCGGTCAAGTGGCATCTTCCTTCAGACTGGCTCTGCCGTTCTTTGGCACCTGGGGTCGCAGGGCGCGGCTCCTGCTGGGGGTGTGATTGTCACAGAGCTCTGACTTCTCAGGATCGGAGTGAGAGTGAGGCCGACAGAGTGAGGAGCGCGCTGATTCTGTGCTACGGGCACGTGGCGGCCCGGGCCCCGCGCGAGCTGCTGCTGGCCAGGGTGGAGGCAGACGTGTTTCGGAACATGTCCCAGTGCTTCAGCACCAAGGTGGGCGTCTGGGTGTCTCAGAGGCTTGGGGCGGGGCGCTGCCTCAGAAGCCTCTTATGTAACTTGTCTCACTTCTGTCGTCCAGGTTCTGGGGATAAAGGTAGAGACCAAGGTACAGTGTGCGGGGCCTGAGCTCTCTCCTCTGTCTGGGCTGGCCGGGGTGGCAGCGGGGCACTCCTGGGGCGTCCTAGTCTCAGTTCAGGCAAGGCCTGCAGGATGGCCCTCTAGGGCCTAGGAGCTCCTGCCCTGGCCCAGGCCCTGGAGGTGGGGACGACGGAGGGGAGGTGGTGGCTCCCAGGCCGGGCGGGGTCCTCAGCGTGCCCCTCTCCTGCCTCTACTCCATCTCTGCGAGCGCCTGGTCAGGGGAGTTCTGCAGCTAAGACGGCAGCCTCTGCCTCACTAACACACCTCTCTTGTGGACTCTGGCACTAACCTGGGAACCTTCTCTGGGAGCGGCCGGACTGTCCCCTTGAAGAGCAGACCCCCAACACCCTGGGTCTCTTGGGGTCTCTGGGCCAGGGCTGTTCTGTGACCTCTCTCTCTGACTCAGCCCTTTAGAGCTGGGGGCCAGCCCTCTGCTGGGGCTCTCCCAGGGCAGCAGCATCCCCTCCACCTGGGGGAGGCAGCTGGATGGCGCGTGGCGAGCCTGCAGTCATCTGCCCGGGATTGTGACCCCGGGACCTCCAGGTCGGGCCCACAGCCAAGAGCCTTCCTTCGCAGACCCACCTTGGCCCACGTGGAGGACTGGCTGAGAGCCTGTAGACTGGAGGGGAGTCCATGTCTGGCTTGCAGGAGAGTGGCCGGCGGCCTGGCCTCGCCGCTCTGGGTGGCCCCCTCCCATCAGGCTCAGCCCGTGAGCCTCGGGCCTTGGCGGCTCCCGCAGCCCAGTTGTCCTTGCAGGACCCGGCCCTGAGACTGAGCCTGGTGCAGAGTGTGTGCATGGCCACCCAGGCCATCTGCAGCAGCGCCCACGGCGGCTCCTTCCACCTCTTGAGGAAGGCGGAGCTGGTGGCGCAGATGGTGGTGAGTGTGGGCGGGCTGGGGAGGACTGAGCCCCCGGGGTTGTGGGGCCTGACCTGGGGGCAAGCTGGAGCTTCGGCCAAGGGCTGCCCTGCGGCTGCTCTCCCAGGAGTTCATCAAAGCGGAGCCCCCAGACTCGCTGAGGACGCCCATTCGGAAGAAGGCCATGCTAGCCTGCATGTACCTGGTGTATCCTTTCCTTGCGGGGGGGGTGGGGTGCGGCTGTAGGGGGCCCTCTGCATGAGCGCTGGGCCTTAACTGGTGGCTCAGTACCCTGGAGCCGGCCCTGGAGGAGCAGGTGCAGGCGGACCTGATTCACAGCTGCCTGCACAGTGTCATGGCCGTGCTGCCTGAACCAGAGGAGGGGGACAGCCTCCAGGAGCTATCAGTGGCCCCCACGGTGGCCCTGTCCAGGGGTGGGGGGTCACAGCAGGACTGGCAGCTTCTCTTCTTCCAGTCCCTGTACCTGGACACCATGCAGGCCCTCAAGGACTTGCTGACGAGCCTCCTTCAGCGGAACATGACGCCCCAGGGTCTGCAGGTCATGGTGGAGGTGTGTGGCGGGCCGTGGCGCTCTGTGCAAGTTGGGGGTGGCCTGTGAGCCAGTGGGCAGGGCCTCTCTGGCCTGGGGGGTATGCAGACGGGTGCAGTCTGAGCAGACGGGGCTCGGAGCTCGATCTCTCTGCTCCCCTGTCGTGGGGTCCGGACAGAGAGACTCTGAGGTGCCCCAAATGGGCGCTCCTGACCCTCTGAGGCCATCATGTTGGTGGGTGGATGGCTGTGGGCTGGGGCAGGACTGACCCATGTCTGGGAACATCATGTCCTTGCATGGGCATGCCTAGAGATTCCACCAGGGGTGGCCATGGCTGTGAGCCAGGCCAGCAGGACAGAATGAGAGGGTGGGGAAGGCGCTGCCCAGGGGGCCCACTCTGACCTGGCGCACTGGCCCCCGTGCCCAGAGGGTGGCCTGGCAGGGAGGCTGCCCCAAGCTGCACCTATTGAAGCCCCTTCTTCCTCAGCACCTGAGCCCGTGGATCAAGTCCCCGAAGGGCCACGAGCGGGTGCGGGCGCTTGGCCTGAGTGCCTGCCTGCTGCAGTTCTTCCTAGAACACCTGCAGATCAGCGTGAGTGCCCCAGGGCGGCCTGCGTGGTCCCTCCTCGGCTGCATGCCCTTCCCTTGGCCCAGCGCCACACCATGGGGCCCTCGCATCTCCCACTGCCCAGTGCTACGAGCGGCACTGTCCTCTCCTGGGCTGTGGACAGAGGACCACAAGGGTCAGCAAGTGTCCTCAGGGCTGGCCACTCAGCATCGAACCTGATGGGCTTATCCTTGGGAGCCCGCCCGACACCGGGAAGGGTGATGGGGACCCCATGTGAGAGGAGGAGTGGAGGGTGTTGGAGGCAGAAGCCGCAGCTTGGGCCAAGGTAGGGACTTGTGAACTCCTGAAGACAGCACTATTAGTTGGAGCAGTGGGAAGGAGCGCCTCCCAGAGCCGCACGGTTACTTTGCATTTTAGTATTTGTTGGGGTTCAGCAGCTCCTCTTCCCTTGTTAGAACTTCACAGTTGTTCTTACGAGGCCGTCACTCTGCTGGCTTTAGGGTAGACTGGTGTGGTCCTCCCATGCTCCCGCATGGCCTTGACAGGAGTGTACCAAGGGCTCCTGTGCTGATAACGGTGGACCTGGCCACCCCAGCCCCCGGCCCTAGCAGAGGCACGGTCTGTCACTGCTGTCTCCACTGTACATAATCATTTACTTACTGTGGTAGGCAGGAGAACTGGACTTCTGGATACTTAGGAACTGGTAGGAACTGGGTAGTTTATAAGAAATAAGATCCCTCTGTTACTCTTAATGAGTGTTTAGTTAATTCTCTGCTCTTCAGACACACAGCCGCAGCCATCCACAAAGGCCATGAGTTCGGCCTTTCTCACCATTTCAACACCTGCTGGCTTGTGCTGCTGACTGCAGGAAGGTGGATACTGGTGGTGGCCCCAAGCCGTTAACTCAAGCGAGATGCTCGTTGGTTGGCAGTGTTTATTTTTTTGTTGTGTTCAAGCATCATCTGTTGGCTGGCTTAGACAGCTTTTCCCACCCAGGTTCTCCATGGCCTGTTTTTCACATAACCCTGGTCCAACCAGAGTTCACTTTTTGTTCGTGAGGAGACAGGGCTCTGCCCTTGTGGAGAGGAATGCAGCTGGTGGCCCCCAACCCCCATCCAGCCTCCCCCTGGTTTCGGGAGGAGTAGTAGCCTGGAGCCCCACACCCTCAAGAGCCCGTGCCGGGCAGGGTGCGTGGTGGCACCTCCCAGGGAGGCCACTCGTGTGTGGGCTGTGTGTTGGGGGTAGGTAGCTGATGTCCCCCGATTTGGGGCGTAGGAAGCAAGGCCCTTTGCTCAGAGTACGGTTGAGAGGCCCTGTATTCGAGGAGAGCAGGAAAGGCTCTGAAGAGCAGGCCCAGTCCCCATGGGGATGAAAGGGCTTGTGTAGCACCCCTTGGCTTTTGGGACAGGAATTCCCGTGTATCTGAGGAGTGACCAGAAGCTGGCCATGCCCTGTCCACACCCCTGCTTGCCTAGCTCTCGTCCCTCTTGGGACCTACCCTGGGGTGGGGGAGGACTGCCCTCTGGTCACAGGCCTGCCCATATCTGGGTCCAGGGGGTGCAGGTAGCTGCCCACCCCAGTGACTCCTGAGCCCCAGTGCCATCTCTGGCTATCTGCCCCCAGCGTCCCCACAGCACCCCTACATCTGCCTCTCCAGGCCCTGGTGCCCTTCCACAACCTGGGCCTCCTCGTTGGCCTCTTCTCCCCACGGTGCGCCGACCTCTGGCCTGCCACTCGCCGAGAGGCTGTGAGCTGCGTCCACTCCCTGCTGTACCTGCAGCTGGGCTATGAGGGTGAGCCCCCCTGGCTGGGCAGCAGTGTGTGTGTGTTGGGGGGATGAGGGAGCAGAGGCTGGGCCTCTGGTGGCCAGGGAAGGCCTGCGCCCACCCCACGTGCCCTTCCGCCTTTCAGGCTTCTCGCGAGACTACCGGGATGACGTGGCTGAGCAGCTCCTCAGCCTCAAGGATGGCCTGGTGCACCCTGACCCTGCCATTCTCTTCCATACCTGCCACAGCATCGCCCAGGTACCTGCCAGTGGCTGCTGCAGCAGCTCCTTGCACGTATGGGCTCTGTGGGTGCCAGCTGGGCAGGCAGGCAGGTCTTATCAGAGTGTCATGTCCAGCACCAGCCCGCCCTTCCTGCACTTGCTGGGCCCACCCTCCGGGGCCCAGTAGGGGGTGGCAGGAGCTCAGCTTCTGGCTCCATGAGGTTGAGAAAGCTGCCCTAGCCCACCCAGTGACTCCCAAGCCAGGGCAGTGCTTCTGTTCCACTTGGTGACTGGAAATGGCCCTCAGGGGTCTGGAGGCTTTCTCTCCTGCTGAAGATGAAAGGGAAGGGGGTCAACAGGCCTCTTTGTGGGGGTCAGGGGGGCTCAGACATTGAGAAACAAAGACAGCCCAAGGGGAGTCCAGGGGGAGCGAGAACTTCATGTTTGGGGTCAGACTTTCTAAATATTCATCCACTTCTGTGATTTTATTTCTTCTCTGTACAGAGTTTATCTGCCCTAACTTCTGGTTGCTCTCTGTTATGTGGAGGGAGGCCAGGGACCCTTCTCTGTTGCTGGGAGGAGCTGAGGGTGCTTTGGAGCCTCCGAGGCTGGGCAGTCCAGGGTAGAGCATGCCCCCATCTGCCCTTGACTCTGTACTCTAGAGAGGCTGCACACCAGGACACTCCTAGCCTACCCCGTTGGTCAGGAGGATCCTCCGAGAGGGTGCTGACCTGGGCCCTGCAGATGCCCAGTGACCCCCTTCCAGGGGCCTTGGAGGCCATGGGCGGCACCAAGACCTGGCTTCAGTCTGGGGAGGGGTCCTGGGTGTGGGCCACCCCACCTGGCACTGGCAGAAGCTCTAAAGGCTTTAAGGGCCTGTAAAAGGGTGGGAAAGGCTGGAGCAGGGGTTTGAGAGGGGCCAGTCCTTCCCTGAGAAGCTGAGTCCCTGGGATGCCACCCCCCGAAGGTGTGCTGACGCCCTCCTCTCTGTCTTCTTGACACAACTGTCCTAGATTATCGCCAAGCGCCTCCCACCAGATCAGCTCATCAGCCTCTTGCTAACCTTGTTTGAGGGCCTGGGAGATCCTGACAAGAACTGCTCGCGAGCCGCCACTGTCATGATCAACTGCTTGCTGAAGGAGCGGGGCAACATGCTGCAGGAGAAGGTGGGGCCTGGGGGCGGGGCCAGGCTTGGGCAGGGTGGGGCTGCCTGGGCCCAGGCAAGAGGCTGGGTGGGCAGGGCCTGGTCTAGAGCTCCCTGCAGGCATGGTGTGGGCGTGGTCATGTCCAGAGGGTCTGCCAGGAGTGCAGGCCTGGTAACCTGGGGCTCTCCACCCAACTCCCTGCTCTGTGGACCTTTGGCCCTCAGCACTCTGCGCTTCTCCCTGTGGGCCTGATGGGATAAATCTTCCTCTTCTCTTTGAAGACTGAACTAAGCGAAGGTAACTGCTCAGAATGTAAAGGGAGAAAAGGCAATTGAAAGGGAAAGGCCAGTGCTAGGGTCTGTGATTGGGCCCTGAGCCGGCACGGGCTGAGTGCCCTGCTCACATTGCTGGTGAGGACAGGGGTCCACAGGGTCACCAGGTGCTGGCACAGAGGCTTCCGCGGCAGGTCCAGCCCAGAGCAGAGGTGCCCAGGACACTCAGATCCTGCCCTATCCACCATCCCATCATCACCTTTGAGGCCTTCTGGCCATGAGCTCACTTGGTGGCCCACGTGGTCCCCAAACATGGTTGCCAGCCACCCTGACAGATGTGCTCAGGTCCTGAGGCCTGAACAGGCTCCAAAGCTCAGGTGACTGCTAGATTATTGCTAGATCATGGTGGCCCATGAATCCTATGAACTAGATGACCCAGCAGGTGGGGTCCCATATGCTTGGACAAAGATTTAAGCTCCCTATTAAAGTGAAGCATAGCAACAGAAAAGGGGGGTTGTGCTAAGTGTACAGCCTTGGGGTTCATAGACCGGAGCAGAGACCCCACCAACCCCAGAGCCCCTGGCACCCCAGCTGGCCCCACAGGGTGCCACAAGCTCTCTGCAGCACAGAGCAGGGCTTGGGGTGCACCTCGTGTAGCAGGCGCCTCACGTCTGACCTGCATGGCCGTCGTCTGTGGGACAGCGTGTGTCTTCCAGGCCTGGCCATGTGGGTCGCCCCATCGCTCCCTCACCTGCCTACCTCAGCGAGCGCTGGGCAGTTCCCAGTCTGAACACGAGTGCTGCTGGAGTCGCGCTTCTTTGGACCTAGGGTGCATTTCGGTTGGAGACATGCCCAGGAAAGTGACTGGGGCCACAGGAGAGGCCTTTGTGCCGCTGTCCCAGGGCTGTCAGACAGGGGCTGACAGCTCTGATGGGGAGCTGTCCCAGCTCCTTCGTGCACGTTTCTCTGTGGCTTATGAACTGGAACACTCGCACGTTTCCTGGCTGCTCAGATCTCCTCCATGAGGAGAGTGATCTTGGCCATTTTCTTCTGGGTGGTCTGTGCTTTTCTTACTGGTTTGCAGAAGTACTTTGTATGTTCTGGGTACAAGTCCTGTATTGGATGGGTCCCTCACAGGTGTTTTCTGGGGGGAGGTAGAGCAGGAGCTGCCAGTGGAAAAGCCCTGTGTAGAGGGGCCACCTGCTGAGGCGGGGGTGGGGGTGTGTGTAGTGTGGCGCCGGAGGGAAACGTGTGCCACCGTGGGACCCCAGCCAGGGCCTGAGGGTGTGGGGCGGGGAGTGGACGGAGGATAGAGGAGGGTGTGACTGCAAGCGATGGTCAGGGGTTGACGGGCCAAGGTTCGGGTTTTGCACTGAGTGGGGCTCCTGGGTCAGCTCTGAGTGGTAGAAAGGTAGCCTGGTGGCTCTGTGTGGGGGGAGGGGGACAGGCCGGACTGCAGGCTGTGGCCCCTGGTGGTCCTGGTGTCTGTATATATATGCACACGTTTTGTTGATTCGTACCTTTGCCGGTGGACGCTTGGTGTGCTTCCTTCTCTTGGCTGTTGTGAGCCATGCTGCTGTAAACATGGGTGAAAGGCATATCTCTTCAGGATCCTATTTTATTTGGGTAAACATCTGGAAGTGGAATTGCAGGTTATGAGCAACCTAGATAGTATATTCAAAAGCAGGGACATTACTTTGCCGACTAAGGTCCGTCTAGTGAAGGCTATGGTTTTTCCAGTAGTCATGTATGGATGTGAGAGTTGGACTGTGGAGAAGGCTGAGCACCGAAGAATGGATGCTTTTGAAGTGTGGTGTTGGAGAAGACTCTTGAGAGTCCCTTGGACTGCAAGGAGATCCAACCAGTCCATTCTGAAGGAGATCAGCCCTGGGATTTCTTTGGAAGAAATGATGCTAAAGCTGAAACTCCAGTACTTTGGCCACCTCATGCGAAGAGTTGACTGATTGGAAAAGACTCTGATGCTGGGAGGGATTGGGGGCAGGAGGAGAAGGGGATGACCGAGGATGAGATGGCTGGATGGCATCACTGACTCAATGGACGCGAATCTGAGTGAACTCCGGGATTTGGTGATGGACAGGGAGGCCTCGTGTGCTGCGATTCATGGGGTCGCAAAGCGTCAGACACGACTGAGTGACTGAACTGAACTGATGGTGATTCTATTTTGAATTTTCAGAGGAACTGCTGTACTGTTTTCCTAGTGACTGCACCAGTTTACATTCCCACCAGCAGGGCACGGGGGTTCTGGCCAGTGTTTGTCAATGCCTGTGTTTTTAATAGTGGCCACCCTGATTGTGTGAAGCAGCATGTCATACTGGTTTCAACTTGCGCTTCCTCTGCAGTGTGATGTGGATATGCTTGCCGGCCATTTGTTTGTCTTCTTCAGAGAAGTCCACATCCCTGCCCATTTCCAGATCAGGTTATTGGATTCGATATCATTTTGGAACTGTGAAGAAGTGAAGTGAAGTCGCTCAGTCGTGTCTGACTCTTTGTGATCCCATGGACTGTAGCCTCCCAGGCTCCTCTGTCCATGGGATTCTCCAGGCAACAGAACTGGAGTGGATTGCCATTTCCTTCTCCAGCAGATCTTCCCGACCCAGGGATCGAACCCTGGTCTCCCACATTGTAGACAGATGCTTTTACTGTCTGAGCCAACTGTAGGAGCTGCTTGTACTCTGAAATTAACACGCTACCAGATACATGACTGGCAGGTGTTTTTGCGTAGGTTGTCTTCTCCCTAGGTCGCGTCTTTTGCTGCAGCTCCATATGTGGTGGTTTGAGGCTCATTTCTGAGGAGTCATTACCAAATCTAGTGTCCCGAAGATTTCTGTTTTTCTCTAGGAGTTTACTAAAAGTAGTTTTGAGTCCTGCCCATCCTGGATAAATCAGGGTGCCTCTCCCGGGGCCCATGTGCTGAGCCGGCTGTCGGCCTCCAGAGCTGCCAGGCTGTCTCCTCCAGCTCAGCCTGGAGACCCGCTCAGCACACCCACCCCAGGGCGGTGTCCCTGCTTCACACTTCCAACCTGTCTGCAGCAGGCCCTCTCCAGCTCACGTGGCAGGGACGCTGGCATTGGCGCCATTGGTACCATTTCCTTTCTTGCCCTGAGAGCCTGCTGGGGGACCCCCAAAGACACCTAGACAGTTGGACTTGAGTTTCTCTGACACCAAATCAGAAAAAGGGGTCCTAGTCGGTGACCCATGACTGGGCTGACCCCTGCCTCAACACACCAGGATGGTCAGGTGGGTGCAGATGGAACTGGGGGTCAAGGGCAGAGGGACGTGGCAGGAACGAACAGCTGCCTCCCAACGTGCGGGCGTGGGAAGCAGTGCCGCTCCACAGAGATGGCCGGCAGACCTTAGGCAGAGGGTGCCCCAGCCCAGTGGTTCCTCCTGGGCATGTGCCTGGGTGAGGCAGCCGTGTCCACAAGAACCTGTGCAGGTTAAGAAAGGGGTCCCCATGAAGGGGGTTCCCAGTCTGGAGCTGCGGGTGTGGGCTGCTAAGGGCGAATGTGGAGCAGCCCAGCAGGCCTGAGGTGTGGTGGGCAGGGTGGGCCCCGCTCACCAGTCCCAGGAAGCCGAGAACCCGGTGTGGACGCAGCCAGAGCCGCCACACCTGAGCGCTGGAGTGCCATCACAGCTCCAGAGAGTCAGGTCCAAGCTGCTCTTGGTGCTCGTGGGTATCGCTGCTGAGAAAGTCTGCAGAAGCAGAGACAACAGAGACAGATGAGCTGAGGCAGTGTCTCAGACCGACACCCAAGGGAGCAAAAGGAAACAGGGAAAAAATTACATGCAGACATTTGAAATGCAGTAAAATATACATATAGGCAGTTATTTTTCAGTGGACTTTGAGAACCTGGAGTGAGGGACAGGCCTCCGCAGGGTGCACCCACAGAAACTGCACCAGTGCCAGCCAGTCAGGCCTGGGGTCTTCTGGGGAGCCCTGCCCCTCACGGCCGGGAAAGAGTCCAGGAGACTGGAGTGAGCCATGCTCCTTGCCCCAGAGACAGTGTGGCCCGCTCCAGTGGCACTGTGGATGGGACGATCACAGCCCATCTGCCCGCAAATTGTCACTGGGCCCACGCCAACGGCCGACTGCTTCCCACGCCCGCACGTTGGGAGGCAGCTGTTCGTTCCTGCCACGTCCCTCTGCCCTTGACCCCCAGTTCCGTCTGCACCCACCTGACCATCCTGGTGTGTTGAGGCAGGGGTCAGCCCAGTCACGGGTCACCGACTAGGACCCCTTTTTCTGATTTGGTGTCAGAGAAACTCAAGTCCGACTGTCCAGGTGTCCACCCTCCTGCCAGGCACCCTGAGCAGGCTCAGTGTGGCAGCAGCCGGCTGGTCAGGGAGGTGCAGCTGGACGGGCCCAGGGTCAGGGCCGATGGGCAGAGCCACAGCAAAGAGGTCCAGGTCCTTAGAAGGTCGTCAGGCTTCTGGGCTCACGGTCATAGAAAGAGAAGGACTTGGTTATGTTTACAAATCCTTTGAGAACTGTGGTGACAGAGCCCCTCCCTCAGGCTGGCCACACATGTGCCTGGATTTCCCCGCTGCCCCTGTTCCCCCTGTGGATGTGGGTCCCGTCAGAGCTTGGCGGGCCCTTCCCTCTGCTCCTGGGCCCGGGGCCCCTGGCGGGTCCTCAGCCAGCCCGGCCCTGGGGTGGAGCCCACGACTGCCAGCTGCCCCGAACCAGGGGGCCCTGCCCCTGGGGCTGTGGCCAGCGCTCTGTCATCAACTTTTGCCTCACACCAGGGCACTTCCTAGCTGTCCAGCCTGGACGGTGCGGGGCGGCACCCCGATGGCTCGGGCCGCTGGGTGCCCTTGCTGCCCATCTGCTGCTGCTCAGCCGCCACGGCTGGAAAGCCCGCCCCTCCCAGCCAAGCCCGCGGCCTGGGAGGAGGGACGGAGCACTTTCTGGTGAGCAGTGGGCAGCTGTGTCTTGCCTGCAGGGGTCGAGGCAGGGTCACCCTGTGAGCCTCAGCACTCACCCCTGTGGCCTTGCCCTCCCACTCTGCCCCCTCAGGTTGTGTGTGTCTGTCTGTCTGTCCTGGCACCTCCCGCCAGCAGGCCCCTCTTGGGTTCCTCTCCCTTTTCGCATGGACTCTGGGGCTGTGAATCAACTCCCTCAGCCCTGAGGGCTCTGGCTCCTGTCCTCCTTCATCAGGGCTGGCAGCAAGGAGTCCCAGCGTCCCTTG
The DNA here is from genome assembly GCF_042477335.2 of Ovis canadensis. Classification (NCBI taxonomy): domain Eukaryota; kingdom Metazoa; phylum Chordata; class Mammalia; order Artiodactyla; family Bovidae; genus Ovis; species Ovis canadensis. The sequence goes on along the minus strand of NC_091253.1, from coordinate 23,740,841 downwards.
GCGGGGTGTGGTGCTGGCCTCCCTAGCCCCAGGGATTGGCGCCCACGGGGGCATGTCCTGCCGCTGGCCTGACCGCCGCCTGCCCACAGGTGCCTGAGATTGTGAGCGTGCTGCGCTCGAAGATGCAGGAGACCCGAGAGGAGCACGTCCTACAGGCTGCACAGCACAGCGTGTTTGTCCTGGCCGCCCACCACCGCGCCGCGGTGGTGTCCAGCCTTCTGGGCAGCCCCCTGCCCTTTGACAGGTACCTGGTGCCCACCCACCTGCAGGGATGGATGGGGCTCCATGCTCTGGTGTCCCCCCGACCTGACCAAGTATTTGTGGGCCCCCTAATCCTGTGTGTGGGAGCCTGGAGGCCCTGGCACTGAGCTGGGTGGAGATGGCTTGCTCTCATGGGCAGTGCTGGCCAGTTCTCTGGGGCTGGTGCTCTGCTGGGCTTCCACCATCATCCGTGAGCAGGACCCTGGGCCAGGGCCCTCCTTGAGCCAGGAAGGGTCTCCATCTGCCACGGACACCCCTGGCTCCCAAGGACACCACTGGCCCATCAGTGACACTCCAGTTGCCGTCCTGGGCTTCTCAGGGCAAGGCGTGTCCACACCTGGGCCTGTGCTGGACCCTGCGGGTCCCCAGTCCCCGGGGCCCTTGCTTCTGCGCTAAGGCCTCCAGGCAGCCTTTGCGCTGCTCCCAGTGCTTCCAGAGCTCAGGGCCCGCTGGGCATGCCTTTCTTTGGGTCCATGTGGTGGATGGAGGCAGCACCCGTGATCTGGAGACCCCCATGCCAGGGGGCAGGGAGGCAGCGCATCCTTCCCTGTGGCTGCGGCCTGAAGCGCCTGCACCTGCCCCAGATCGGGGCTCCCACGGCCTGCTTGGCTCTCGCTTAGACAGTGGGCACCGCTCCCCAGACACGGCGGTCCCGTTTGCCACTGCCCCTCCTGCCATCACTGTTGGCCTTTTTCCCCTTGTGCTCTAGGGGTCCCTTTCCCAGAATAAACAGCCCTCGATTGCTGATATGGTTGGGATTAAACCAACTGCCTATTTTTCTTCCCTTGGTCTTATCTTCCTCACTGTCTTTTTAGATTGACAGGGTCTTGTTGCAGTTTCACTTTTCACTCGGTTAGTTTGGAAGTTGCACCCGTGTATCTGGGCCACATTTACTCAACCGTCCCTCTCCGGGGCTGTTGCCGCGTTTGGAGCTCGAGCTCGGCACACGCTTCCCTTTAGTTTGAGTAAGAGAGCGTGTCCTTTCTGGCTCCTTTGAGCCCAGCTGGGGCTGAGGCCGAGGGACACGCACTGGGTGTCCCTTGTTGATGGCGCTCTGCACCTTCTGGCAGAGAGGAGTCTGAGGCTTTCCGTTCTTAGTCCTGCCAGGGGGCTCCCTGGCTTCTCGAGCCTATGAGTTAGTGTCTGTCGTCAGCTCTCCCAACTTTTCAGCCTGTCTCTTCAGACACCGTCTCCCCTCTGCTTGTGAGATGCCACTCGAATGTGCACTCACCCCCACTGCCCTGCCCCTGACACCTCTGCTTCTGAACATCCGATGACCCTTCCCTGCGGGCTTCTGGGCAACTTCCTCCACTCGTCTTCCAGTTCACCATTTCTCTCTCCTGCCATGTCCAGGCTGATGCCAAGTACATCACTGAGCACAGCGCTGCGTGTCTCATTTCTAAAGGGCTGTTGGTTCGCTTCCAAATGCACTCTCTGTTTAGAGTTTCTGGTTCTGGTTAGATCTCTGATGTCTGTCGCTTCTCCCTGTAAATGTACCATGCAGCCACAGCCTGTGTAAATGCTGGGGCTGGGGCTGCTCAAGCCTCCTGCAGCCTCTGCCTGACCTCACCTGCATGCCTCTTTGGCCACTTGCTGATCTTTGCTCAGGAGAAGTGACTCACAGGCGTGCTCAGGGCTGGGGTGACAGTGTCTCCTCTAGGGAGCCCAGTGTCTGCTTCTGGCAGCTCCAGGGGACACCTCCCCACCACTGGGTCTCTGCTTACCATCAGGCTGCCTGGTTAGGACCCTGGGTTGGAGGAAGGGGTTACTCAGGGCCTGGAGTCAGGGTGCTGTTTGTGTCCCGGCTGGAGCCGAGGCCAGTGGGCATGCCAGGCTGTGGAGTCATGGCCTCAGAGGGGTCGTTCTCCCGCTCCTCCAGCCACACCTGCACCCTGTGGCGAGCACTGGCCTTGGAGCCCGGCCTCGCTGCACAGGTCTTGGGGCTGCTCCTGGAGAAGATAAGCAGGGACGTCCCGTTCAAGGAGAGCCGGGCCTTCCTGCTGAGCAGCACGCCGGACCGCGTGGCCACCCTGCTGCCCCTCGCGGTGAGTGGGGGCTGAGCCGGCAGGCACCGCCCTCCTCTGCCTTCCCCCGCGGGCCCAGGAGGCGATGAGGGGCCACGTGGCCGCTGCCGGAGGGCCCCATGGGGAGCCTGGGTTGCGCCTTGCTGGCACCTGGCAGCTGATGGGAACCCTGGAGCCGGCAAGCTGTGAGCCCAGGCTCGTAAAGTCCCCACAGGTGTAGGCCCCCAAGGGAGCCCACTCTATTTCATCCTACGGGGAAAAAAATAAACCCAGCTTGGCAGCATTTCCACAGTGAAGCAGCTGCAAGAATTTCCTCCTCCTGCTGAGGAGCCGAGAGCAGATGCTGGGAGTTGGTCCCCAAGGTGGCCATGCTGCCCTGGGCCTGCCTTCTGCCCCATGGGCCAACCTGGACAGGGCTGGGCTCCTCATCTCACCCCCACGGCTACCCCTCCCAGGGCCTGAGACCTCGGGGGATGCGGGGTGCCTGCAAAGGAAGAGGGGCTGCGGGCTGGGTTTTGTCCCGGGTGCAGGGTCCAGCATTCGCTGAGCCTGCCCGGAGGGTAGGGGCAGAGGCTGAGGTGGCCCATCTGCAGGCCACCTGTGCACTGCACGAGGTCGCATCTGCCCCGGCGTCAGGGCCAGCGGTGCTGGAGCTCTACCCCCAGCTGTTTGTGGCACTGCTGCTGCGGGTCAGCTGCACCATGGGTGTCCAGCCGCCCCGGCACCTGCAGGCCAAGGAGAGGAGGAGCGCCAGCTCGGGCCTGGCTTCACGGAGCCTCGAGCCTTGCAGGTGAGGGGGCCTGGCCTAGCACCCCCAGGCCAAGACAGTCAGCTACCGGAAGTAGCTTCCCAGGGGTGGGGGGTGGGGGGCCGGGCACCAGCTGACCCCGAGCTGCGCCTTCCCTGGGGAGTGCTTGGGGTCGGCAGGTTCCAAACCGGCCCACCCTGAGTGCAGCCTCAGTCCTCAGCCACACTGACTGGGGCCCTACCTGCAGTTGGCCACGGCTCTGGCCCCAGCCCTGTAGGGTCGCAGCTGCCACATGGGTGAGGTCCTGCTGGTTTGGAGCCGGGCCTGGTGCCACTGGCTGTGCCCGTGCCTTCCCCTTGGCTCTCAGTTGGGGGGTCTGGGGACAGGCTGGGGCCCCTTCAGCTCCTGCAAGAGCAGAGGGTCCACAGTGCTGCCCAGGGGAAGGGACACTGCTAGCAGGGAGCAGGCTGGGGGGTCCCTGGGCACGTTTTCTAAGAGCACAGGAGGGTGTGCATGCATGTGCGTGCAAGGAGCAGAGCTGTGCCCTGCCTGCGCCAGCCAAGCTGCACCCATGTCTCCACAGCTCTGCGGTGGATGCGCTGCAGGCTGTGCTTATCCGCAGCGGCAACGAGGACGTGGTGCAGCGCATGGAGCTGGATGGGGGCTGGCAGCTGCTCAAGACCTCGGCTGGGCACGAGGAGGGCGTCACCCGGCTGGCCAGGTGAGCAGGCAGTGCGTGGGGCAGTGGGGAATCCATGAGGGCAGCGGGTTCTGTAGGTGAGGTGGACCGGGAGCAGGGGGAAGGCCTCTGGTTGGGGGGGGGGCAGCGCGTGTGAGTGGAGGATGTGCGGGGGCAGCTGAGGGGCAGGGCTAGCAGGCCAGACGGTGCAGGGTGGGAGGCAGGCGTGCTCCCCAGGCCCCCGGGCCTGGTGTGCTCAGGGCAGCCTGAGGCCCCAGCTCCTGCCCGCATGCCTCCTTCCCAGTGCCATGGCCAAGTTTGCAGGCCCCCGGCTGCCCCTGGTGATGAAGGTGCTCTTCGCCACAAAGAGCAGCGTGTATGAGGTCCAGAGGATCACCTCCACAGCCTTCCTGGCTGAGGTAGGAGCACTTGCTTTGGACCATGAGTGGAGGGGGGAGGGGGGCAGTGTGAAGTCCCCCCACAGGCAGGCCTGGGTGGGACAGGGGAGCGACATTGTAAACCCACCCCAGACCAAGGCCGTGGGGGCCAGGGAGGGGCTGGGGTCAGGAGTCAGGGGAGGCTGAGGCAAGGCCAGGAGCCCAGCTTGGCCTGCTGGCCTCAGCCATGTCCCCTCAGTGACTGGGGACCGGTGCTGCCCGGTGCATTTGGGGTGGGGGTCAGCGCGCCTCTGCCCCCAGCTGCTCAGCAGCAACGTGGTGAACGACCTGATGCTCCTGGAGTCGCTGCTGGACAACCTGATGGCACAGCAGAAGGACACGAGCGCCCGCGTACGGAGGCTGGTGCTCCGCGGCCTGGCCAACGTTGCCTTGGGCTCCCCAGATAAGGTGACCATTGGGCAGCCCTCTGGGGCCCTGCTCCTGGGCAAGGGAGGGAGAGCAGAGCCACAGCTGGTGAGGAGACCCGGGGAGACCCAGCAGCCACAGGCTCGGAGGGTGGGCAGCTGGGCGTGGCATGGCCTGGGCACACAGGTGTGTATGGCCTCCCCAGGTACGGACCCACGGCCCCCAACTCCTGACTGCCATGATTGGTGGGCTGGACGACGGGGACGACCCACACAGCCTGGTGGCGCTGGAGGCCATGGTGGGCCTGGCAAGGCTGATGGACCTGGTAGACGCCTGGGACCTGCGTGCGGTGCTGCTGCACATTGCTGTCCGCATCCGGCCCTTCTTTGACAGTGTAGGCCCCCCGCCCCTGGCTGTTGCAGCCTGGTCCACTCTGCTCCTTGCTCCCCCTTCACTGCCCTGCGGTTGCCCGGGAAGCTGGGCTGGGAGGGCCATGTGACACTCGCTGTTGCGCAGGAAAGGATGGAGTTCCGCTCAGCGTCCATCCGCCTCTTTGGGCACCTCAACAAGGCCTGCCGTGGGGACTGCGAGGATGTCTTTCTGGAGCAGGTTGTGGGTGGCCTGGCGCCCCTTCTGCTGCACCTGCAGGACCCCCAGGCCCCTGTGGTCGCGGTGAGCAGTGCGGGGGATGGGTAGGCCTGGCCAGCTCAGGGACTTGGGGCTCAGCGTGTGCCCTGCAGGCCTGCAGGTTCGCCTTGCGCATGTGCGGCCCCAACCTGGAGTGTGAGGAGCTGGCAGCTGTCTTCCAGAAGCACCTGCAGGAAGGCCGCGGCCTGCACTTTGGAGAGTTTCTCAATACCACCTGCAAGCACCTGGTGAGGGGCGGGGCCGGGTGGCGGGGCAGGGCTAGGCGGCGGGACAGGGCCAGCCTGACCGCCTCTCTGCAGATGCGCCACTTCCCCGACCTGCTGGGCCGCTTGCTGAGCACCAGTCTGTTCTACTTCAAGAGCAGCTGGGAGGATGTCCGTGCTGCTGCCCCCATGCTCACAGGTGAGGGTGCCCCGGGCAGCCTCCCCACACCAACCTGGCCCCTGACCTTGGTCCCACCCCTGGCCCCCAAGTCCCCCCACTGGCCCCTGACTGCGGCCCCACCCCCACAGGGTTCTTGGTGCTGCACGTGGAGGCTGAGCAGCGGCCACAGGTGGACCTGGAGCAGCTCCTCGCGGGTGAGCCCCAGTCCTGCCAACCCTGCCCCACACAGCCAGGAACCCAGAGGGCCCCCGCCCCCCCCCACATGCGGGGCTGCACTGACCCTGTGGGCACCGGGGGACTAAGTGATTTTCCTGGATTTCAAGGATTTTTTCCCTGTCACTGGTGACCTCATCGTCTCTAGTAATTCACGGAAACTTCTTAACTGTTCCAAAAGAGCTTAAAAAACACTAAAAAAGGAAAAACTATCTTTCCGTTGGCTCCTGAGCCCTCCCGGCAGAGGCCTGTCTTAGGAGGGCGGTGGGCGGGTGGCCCCACGCACAGGGTGGGGTGTCAGCCTCAGGGTCCTGGCCCCCAGGCTCCGCGCGCCTGGAAGGGGGGGCAGCCTCAGTCGCAGCTGTTAGCGGGGTGTGGGCGGGATCTTGGGCTCAGTCAGTTCTCCAAGGGCTGTGGCGGAGCCCCCAGCAGCGGCTCCTTGTCCCCCAGCGCTCCAGCTGCTGCTCAAGGACCCAGCCCCCGAGGTGCGTGCGAAGGCTGCGGAGACTCTGGGCCGCCTGGTGAAGTTCGCCTGAGTCTGCCCCAACACCCAATACCGGCCTGGCTGGCCTGAGGGTCCAAGACAAGGCCCTAAGGAGTCCCCTGCCCACAGGCAGAGTGGGGAAGCCTTGGGCCCACACAGCAAGGGAGGGCTAGAACACAAGGGTGGTCAAGTCGCCAACCCCCGTCTTCCCAATAAAGCCGTTTGCTGCTCAGCAGGTGACGTGGTGGTGTGACCTGGCTTGTGGGCAGGCCAGCAGCCCCCTCCCCCATTAGGAAGCTGACTCAAGGTTACCCAGCAAATTCCTGTATTGAGAGTCCAGGGCACACGTGCTTCCCACCCCCACATGCCCCACCCCAGAAGCAGGGCGTCTAAGTGAAGAGGCGGAGAGTGCCGTCAGCTCCAGAGGAGAAGACCCAAGGCTGGGTGGGGTGGAAGGCCACGTCGAGCACCCCCAGGTCTCTGGTTAGGGCGTGCCCCTTGAGCACCTTCACGGGCACCAGCAGTGGGTTCTGCAGCAGGTCGCTGTGGGGGAGGGAGAGACTCAGGACCTGGCCGGAACCGTCCCCAAGGGGCACGCACAGGGAGGCGGGGGCATTGACACTCACTTGTACACCATCCCGTGGCAGACGATGACACTGCCATCATCGGAGCCAGACGCGAAGAGTGGATACCGGGGGTGGAAGGCCACGGCCCGGAGGGCCTTCTTGTGATGCCTGGGGTGGGGAGAACCAGGCTCGGTGAGGCAGGGGTCGGGGCAAGAAGCGACTGGTCACCCACCAGCATCTCACCTTAGCACTCTGTATGGCTTGGTGGAGAGGTCCATGTCAAACCACACAAGCTTGCTGTCATAGCTGCCGCAGATGACGTTGTCACCTGGGGGCAAATTTGGTGGTGGGGACTTGGTGGCCCTCCAAGTGCCACCCCCCGACCAAGACACCCCCTTACCTGCCGGGTGCACCGCCAGGCTAGACACCCACTTGCAGTTGGGCATCAGCTTTTTTGTGAGCTCCTGGCGCAGCAGGTGGTAAATGCGGACGCAGCGCTGGGAAGCCACGAGCAGGAAGGGCCGCGTGGGGTGGAAGGCTACGCGCTGCACCTGGCCATGGCTGCGGCGGAAGGGGCTCTGGCTGCGGCGCCGGCTCAGCTGGTGGATCAGCACCTGGGTGTGCCCTGGCGTGGCCAGCACCACGGCCAGGTAGTCCCCGCGCCCGTGCCAGGCCACCTGCGCTACTGGCTGCAGGGAGGTGAGGCTGGGTGAGATGCGGCCCCTCCCCGGGGCTCTGCCCTCTGCCCCGCACCCCGCCTACCTTCCCATGGTGGATGCGCAGCCGCAGGCCGCCCTGGCGCTCCTCTTGGGAGGCTTCCAGCCAGTGCGCAGGCTGTGAGGTGGGCTCCACGGGTGGGGTGAAGGCGCTCAGCAGCTGGTCCGTGCTGCGCACCACCAGCCGGTCCCCCAGGGCTGGGTTCAGCAGCAGCACCGTGTCCTCCCTACAGTCAGAGTCAGATGGAGGTCCTCAGGCATAGGTCTGTCCCCCCACCCGACCCCGGGCACCCTGGGCCTCACGCACACTGCCACGGCCACCAGGCAGGTGGTGGGGTGAGGGTTCCAGGCGACACTCTTCACCACACCATCCACGGGCACAGTCCTCATGCAGCGGGCAGTGGCCACCTCCCAGAGTCGCACTGAGCCATCATCTGAACCTGGACACACAGACAGGCCCTCAGTACCTGGCCCTCCAGGCCAGCCCACCCCACTCCCCCCGGGGAGCTGGCCCACTGCACGCCCACCTGATGCCAGCCATTGGCCATCTGGGGAGACGCTGAGGCAGCGGACAAGGTCGTTGTGGCCCCTGTAGACCTGCAGAGAAAGGGCAAGGCAGTAAAGACCATACCCTCAGAGGCCTTTGCTCCCCACCACCCACACCGTCTGCTCACCAGGGCCTGGCACGTGGGGAAAGGCTGCAGGTCCCGTGGCCGGGGCAGCTTGGGGATGAGGTCTTCAGGGTCCACATTCACCTGAGAAGAGGATGCAGGGTCAGCTGCACCCACCCCCACTCCCCACCCCTGCCCGGGTGCCCCTGCATACCCTCATCTTGCGCTGCCGTGGACACAGGTAGAGGTCCAGGCAGCGCTCAAAGCGCTCCTGGATGAAGCGGCCATAAGCAGGCACGGCCCGCAGGCTCGGGAACCGGCGCGGCAAGAAGCTGAGCTTCCTCTCCTCAGGCTCCTGCTGCTCCCAGGCCAGGCGCTGTGGAGGCAGGAGTGAGCCAGGAGCCGGGCCGGGCCAGGGGCCAGCCCAGACCCCACCGTGCACCAGGCCCACCTCCTCCTCGCTGGGCAGGTACTCGGGAGGTGGGTTGTAGGACTCCGAGTGGCCGGGCAGGGCCAGCTTGGGAGCAGGCACGTGCATCTTATGGCGACCCAGCACCGCGTTGGGGTCCTCCTGGGCCCACAGGTCGTAGAAGTTGGGACTCTGGTCCCGAGGCCGGCGAGGCTGGATCCAGCCCATCTTGATGGCATGCACCATGCGGGAGACCTGCAGAGACGGCGGGGTGAGGGGGGCCGGGGCAGGGGTGGGGCGGGCAGGCGCGCCCCCAGGATGGCCCACACCCACCTTCTCCTTCTCCACCAGGGAAGGTATGAAGCTGCGCTTGTCTGCAGGCCGGTTGGTCACTGGGTGGATCATGAGGTCCCCACTGAAGAAGTCCACAGCTGGCTGGGGGCAAGCAGAGGAGGGTGGGCCTGGGCCCTGCAGGTGTCCCCAACCCCAGGGCCAGCAGCTGCCGCCTACCTCGTAGGGATCGAAGCTCACGTCCCCGAACTGGCCCCTCTGCAGCCGCTGCACCAGGGCCACCTGCTCATCCGTCAGCCGCATGCTGTGTCCCGTCATCCGGTCCCGCACGGTGCGCCTGGAGGGATCCAGTGAAGAGCCCAGGCCCTGGCCCCGCCCCGCAGGCCCACCCCGCCCACCCGCAGGCTCCGCCCCACGCCCACCCACCAGTAGTCAGGGTCGTCCATCTTGTCCAGAAACTGGTCCAGCTCGTCCCGGGTGCGCAGGGGCTTATAAATGCGCCGGCCGTCCAGGTCGTAGCCCACATGGGGAAAGTCATCGTACCACTCCAAGGGCACATTGCCCACCGTGTTCCGGATGTCCTGGGGCAGGAGGCCTGCGAGTAAGCAGCAGATACCCACCGTGCCCACCCCTCCCTCCAAGCCCCTCAGAAAGACACAGGCCAGGAAGGGGAAAGGCAGAGCAAAGGGGCTGGCCTCCAGGCTGCAGGAGCAGCACCCAGGCACCCTGACGAGCTTCTCCCCGGGGTGTGACGTGGCAGGACGGCCAGCACTATCCGCCCCCCCACCCAGACCCTCAGAGGCGCCGGAGCTGTACCTTCACATTTTCCACTGAAGTGGTGCCAACCCCAGAGCCTCCCCTCTGGATTCCTTGGCCAGGGCTCTGGGCAGCCACAGGCAAGGGTGACCTCATCGCCCGTGGGCTCCCTCCCCTGGCTGGGGCCTTAGGCAAAACTGGGTAGCCATGGGCAGGGACTCAGGGAAGACCCCACCAGTCCACTCCAAGAGGAGACAAAGTCCACTGCACTGAGCCCAGCACACTTTCAGGGGCTCCCCCAGCCTCCCACCCCTGCCCCCACCCCACTCAGTGGGCAGAGCAGTCACATTCCTGGACACACATTCCTGGTCGAGGCCCCTGCCAGCCGCCACCCTCCCTCCACCCAGCGTGGAGACTGCTGCCCAGGCGGCCGCTTCCTGCAACAGTAGCCACAGGGGGAGGGGCCCAGATGAGACTGAACAGCCGGCAACCTGGGAACCTCGACAGGACAGGACCCTCTGGGCGTGGCCCCTCTGCACCTGCCCAGCCCCCAGCCTGCTGACCTGAGTCCTCCCCGCTTGCCCTCCTCCAGATGTGCCCAGGTCCCTGCCCACTGCTGGGAATGCCCATCCTCCTGTGCTCCCCAAGTCCACACAGCCATCCCTGGACTGGACAGACGTGGGGGGGCCAGAAAAGACCCATGGGGCAGGAGAACGGGGGGGAGGGGGGGGCGGTTCTCCAGGCAGGAGTGCAGGCAGGAGCCAGACCTGGAGGGTGGTGCCTGGAGGGGCAGGTGCAGGAAAGACAGGCTGTGCCGTCAGGTGAGCCCCACGACAACCTAAGGGGGCAGCTGAGGGGGCCAGGGCTGGACTCCAGCTGCTCAGAGCGCCTCCGTGCCCTCTTTTGGGCACAGAAGGCCCAAGTGTACATGAGAGGGAGAGACAGACAGGGTGTGGCCAGGCGCTGGGGCCAGGGCATCTGGGTTAAGGCAGTCATGCCAAGTGAGAAGGCCGGGGTCACGGATCCTGCTTGACCCTCCCTCCTGCCCCCTGCTAAGAGGGAGAAGGGGGGGCAGCAGGACCTCGCACCTCTCGGAGGGGCGCCCACTCTCCCTACCCCGCAAAGACAGCAGGATGCTCCAGGCCCCTTCACCACTGCGCGAGAAGGCAGAGGGACGGAGGGCCCCTGCTCCAAGCGGCCTCCAGGGGCTGGGAGGCGGGGAGGAGGGCGGGCCGGCGCGGGGGAGGGGCCGCCGCGGCTATAAAGGCCCGGCCCGCGGCCCCGCTCCAGCCCGGGACGCACACGTGCGCGCGGCGCAGCCGCCACCGCGGGAGCCCCGAGACCCGCGTGCCCCTGGGCCGGGCGGCAGTGGCGGCGGCATGTGTGGCGCGCGACGGAGCTGACGGCGGCCGCCGGCCCCATGTCCTTCGCAATGCTGCGTTCGGCGCCGCCCGGCCGCTACCTGTACCCTGAAGTGAGCCCGCTGTCGGAGGACGAGGACCGAGGCAGCGAGAGCTCGGGTTCAGACGAGAAACCCTGCCGTGTGCACGCAGCGCGCTGCGGCCTCCAGGGCGCCCGGAGACGGGCCGGGGGCCGGCGGGCGGGGGGCAGTGGCCTGGGGCCCGGAGGGCGGCCGGGCCGCGAGCCCCGGCAGCGGCACACGGCGAACGCGCGGGAGCGGGACCGCACCAACAGCGTGAACACGGCTTTCACCGCGCTACGCACGCTCATCCCCACCGAGCCCGCTGACCGCAAGCTCTCCAAGATCGAGACCCTGCGCCTGGCCTCCAGCTATATCTCGCACCTGGGCAACGTGCTGCTGGTGGGCGAGGCCTGCGGCGACGGGCAGCCCTGCCACTCGGGGCCCGCCTTCTTCCACGCATCGCGTGCCGGCAGCCCCCCGCCTCCCCCACCCCCCGCCCGTGACGGCGAGAACGCCCAGCCCAAACAGATCTGCACCTTCTGCCTCAGCAACCAGAGAAAGTTGGTGAGTGTTGCCCGCGGGGTGTCCACGGAAAGGGAGGCTAGGGGGATGGGGTGTCCCCCACCTCCAAACCACCCCTGCAGCCCACACCTGCTGGGCAGAGAGGGCAGGGCCAGAAGCAGGCAGAACCCCCAGCAGCACCTGTGACACCCGCAGCCCCAGGTCCAGGGAGAGAGAAGACGAGGAGGGCCCGGCCTGAACCAGCGGGTCCCCAGGACAGGCTCCTGTGGGGACAGAGAGGGAAGACGCCCAGGCAGGACCTGCACCAACGAGGAAGAAGCTAGGGGACCAGACCAGGGTTGATCAAGCAACTCTGGCCACCTACCCTGCCATCAAGGGAAGGGGACTTGGGGGCAGTGAGGAAATCCTGCTGGGGTCTGCTTGCTCTACCAGCGGCCTAAGGCTTACTGGGCACCTGCCTGCCTTCCCTGGCCCCGGCTGCCCACTGATGCCAGTGTGGCTGTGGGATCCACTGGCAGGAGGCTGGCAGGAGACTCGGGGGCTGGGGGAGAGGGCCCCGCTGCCGGAGACGCTGGCCGGCTCTGATTTACGGCGCCTGCTGCGCGTGGTGGCACCGGAAGAGCAGGGTGAGCAGGGAGAAAATACGGCGCGGCTCTCCCCAATCCCCATTTCCTCTCCAGACAGCACGCGTGAGCTCCTGGGGCCTGAACATCTGGGAGATTTAATTTTACAATTTCGGCTATGCAGCAGCGCACTCTCCTCCCCAAACTGCTTGGGGAAGCCGGGGTGAGCGTGGAAGGGGGGTGCTTTCAGCGCACCCCGTGGGGAAGTCCAGAGGCACAGGCTGGCGCTGGCCTCCGCTTGGGCCCTGACACTGCCCTCCCCTCCACAGAGCAAGGACCGGGACAGAAAGACGGCGATCCGGAGTTAGAGGCGACGCCGGGCCATCCGCGGAGAGCCCCAGACCTGACTCAGGCACAGGCCTCGCTGAGGGCACCCCCAGGCCCACCCGGCCCTGGCTGCGAGTGGGGCTGATGGACAGACAGGCGGTGGGACGCGCGGCCGCCGCAGCACTTGCCCAGCCCCACTGGAACTTTCCGTGCTGGCTCGCTACATGGCTCTCCTCTGGCCACTATGTGCTAGCATTCTGTGTCTTTGATATGATAATATAAAGTCTGGAAATTTTGTATAATTAAAAACAAAACAGTATCTTCCAAACGCAGATGCACGCTGTCCTCTGGAGCAGCCCAGAACCAGCCCTGAGCAGAGCTGAGCCCACACTCCTGCCCTCAGGGCTGTGGTTGTTCGTGTCCCGGCCACCCTAGGCCAAGGCGCCTGGTTCCTGGGGAAAGCCCCCCCTTTCCAGGGCTCAGGAAACTGCAGGGAACTGCAGGGAACTGCCAGGGAACTGCAGTACGGGGTCTGGAGACCAGCGAGGGGAGAGGGCGAGGAAAGACGACAGCCCCCGCGCACTTGGCAAGGGACAAAGCGGGACAGGCCGAAGCCAGGGAGCACTCCCGCCCCACCCCCGCTCCAAGGGCTACCAGGGGTCCGGGTGCCCTGCAGTCAAGGGCAGTGCGTGCAGCGTGCAATGTGCTGGTCTCCTGGGCCTTGGCACCTCAGCCCCTGCCCGCAGAGCCCCAGGAAGTGGGGGGCGGGGCACTGTCTGGCAGAAGGAGCTCCCAGTCTGTGCAGGCCTGAGGGTGTGGACCAGGTGGCAGGTGCCCACCCTGGGCTGCCCTGGCCCCAGAAGTCCTGCTCAAGGCAGAGGACCCCGGCCGCCCGCCCCTGCACCCACCCAGCTAACATGAAGGCCCCACCTGCCCATGAGGAGGGCAGTTCAGGCCTCTTGGAGCTGTGCACAGCTGGCTGACCATTAAAATCTTGCAGGTGACAATTACGGCTTAGTGGTGTAAGCTCACAGGCACAGCAGAGAAGCAAGCTGGGGGCAGCGCCTTGCGGCAACCCCCCACACTGGCCAGCAGCCTGACTTCCGGCAGCCGGGCTGAGAGTGCCAGGGGCCGACCCGGGGCCCCAGGAGAGGCCAGGTGCTGAGGCCCACGTGGGCACCCCAACAGGGCAGGCCCAGAGCTGCCCCCTCCTCTTAACAGATGGGCTCCAGGGAACCAAGAAGCAGGAAGCAGTGGTGTAATTTTGGAGGAAATTCTCAAAGCCAGAGCCATTAAGGGTTGGGGGGGGGCTATGTCCAATCTGATAGAAATATAACAGGATAAAAAGTCACAACGGCAGGTTCCACTCAGAGAGAAACCCAACCCCAAATTTCCTCTCCTTAATCCTGCAGGAGCCTACAGCTGGCCAGCAGGAGGGGGAGAGGGCACGCTCGGTCACTGCAGAAGCCCCCCGCCCCCGCCTGCCTAGAGAGCCAGGACTCTCAGGCAGAACGTGGGGGTCCCGCTAAGGGCCGAGAAAGGTACCTCTTCTTCTCCTGGGCACTGAAGACACTTGGAAAACCGACCTGGGAAGGGTGCTCCCGAGGGCCTCCAAGCTTGCCGCCCCTGCTCCACTGGGCACCAGCAGTCCTGTGGGGACAGTCTGGGGCCTACCTGTGCTCAACCACCCACCTGGCCCATGCATACCTGGGCCGGGTGAGAGCCCAGACCCCCTCACAGATCCTCCAGAGATGACAAACAGGTAGTCAGGCATAGTCAGGTGCCCACCTCACAGCTGGGCAGATGGGGGAGGGGTGGGAAGCATGCTTCGCACAAAGGTGGGGGTGGGCACGGGGGACTCCCCATGGAGCACAAGGACAGGCAGGGTGAGGCAGGAGGGTGTCTCGGGGGTGCCAAGTCAGTAGGAGAGGACAGGCCGCTGGGACGGTCCCCGGGGGGAGCAGGTCCTGGCACAGGACGTGCAGCCAGGCCCTCAGCTGCCGGGCCTGGGACTCGACAGCGGCTGCAGCTTGGCCGGCCTCAGGCCTGGGCAGTGGGCCCGGTCGCTCCCTGAGCTGCACCGGTAGCAGCAGAGGCCGAGGGCCTGGCCCGCCAGCCAGCAGGAGAGGAGGGGTGGGGGCGGGGAGGAGCACGCCGTCACCCTCCACCGCTCCAGAAATTCAAACCAGACTGGGGGTGGTGGGCCGGCCGAGCCCCAGCGGGCTCGAGTCCACTCGGCCGTCCACTCCAGCAGCCAGGCCCCCCGTGCGCCAGAGCCCCACTCCCTGCCCAGGACCCAGCGCCCCACGCGTGCCCCAGGCGGCAGCGTGAAAAGAGGGCACGGCCCGCACCCTCGGCCAGCAGCCACTCCTGAGGCCAAGCAGGCCTGGAAATGCTCCGATGGCCGTCAGGGCCAGGCTGTCAGCTCCCTGTCCCCAGCCCGGGAACGAGCTGCTGGCGGTACCACGTGACCCGTCACCAGGCCGCCCGCCCTGGGCTGGCCCGCCCCCACCCTGCACAGCACCTGCGGCTGCCAGGAAGCACATGTGACCCCACGGGGCCGCGCCCGCCGACCCCTCCAGGGCCCAGACGCCCCGGCCCGCACTCTCCAGGGAGCGGGGAGGGGGACACGGACGCATCCGCGCGGCGCCCCGCCCCCGGCAGCTCCGGACACCCGCGGCCACCGCTGATGTGTCGGCTGGGATTTTTCCGCTCTCGAAGAGCCCCCTCCCCCTCCCCTTCCCCCTCCCCAAAGTGGCTGCAGCTGTCAGGACCGCAGATTGGAACTGCAGGTACGGCGCTGGCCCGCTGCCCGCCTCCCTCCCGTGTCTGTCTGAGGGAGAGGAAGCCGGCCCACCTCTGGAATCCTTCACTCTCTCCTCGTTCGCCTCTCCCACCTGTCCCCCGGGAGTGCGGGGTCAGCCGCCCTCACTCTGGCGCGCTCTTCCCCTTGCCCCGCTCCGATTACAATGCCGGCAGTGTTCCCTCCACTCCCCCCCTTACCGCGAAGCGCCCTCTGTGGTGGGGGGTGGCCCAGCCTCGTGCCCCAGGCCACCTGCTGCAGCTGGACCTTCACAAGGTACCCACACGAGGAGCCCTGGGCGACAGCCCTGAGGCAGAAGGCCAGGTCCCTCTGGCCTCCTCCGGTCCCAAAGGCCAAAGCCAGCAGAGGGGCCGCGCAGGGCTTGGCTGAGTGGAGCCCACCCGCTGTACCGTGGGGGTAGGGGCGCCGGGAACGCGGACTTGGAGCCCCCTTCCCAAACCTCCCCTGTCAGACTGCCCCTGCTGCACATGATCCTCACAGAAGGGCTCCCAGCCAAGCCCACTGCTGAACCTCTGGACACGTGTGGGCCTCGGGACCCTCCGACCCACTCCTTGGCCCCTATCAGTGCCTCAGGGCTGTTGAAGGGCAAAGAAGCAAGTCTGCCCCCACCAAGGGTCCCAGGGGTGGGGGGAGGCCCCCTGCTCCTGGGTCCTCAGATACCCAAAACACCCCCACCCGCTCCGTCGTCCAGGGAGCGTGGGTGTCCCCACGTGCAGCCAGCAGCAGTAGCTCCTAGAAACGCCTCAGATCGCTGGAAACGGGCATGGCCCCCACAGAGTGCCAAACGCCCATACTGAGCCCCATGATACTGCGGCCACCTCCAAGATCCCACTGCGGGGACTCGCCCAGAGCCTCCAGCGCCAGCCCCACCTGGGCCCCACTCCTCAGCCAGGCCGTCAACCACCCTTCAGACAGGACCTGCCCCCCATACACCTGGCTGCCAGGCCCCAGCTCCTGGGGCCATGCCTCCAGTCTGAGGGCAACCCCACACCCTTGTGTCCCTGCAGGGACCCCCAGCTTGGGCTCCTGCCACCCAGAAAACTGGCTCCCGATGGGCACATGGCAGGCCAGGCCTCTATCGGCCGCGTACCCAGGCCAGAGAAGGGTGCGCTCTGAAGGCGCCCCCCCCTCACCTGCCCTGCCCCGCCCCGCCCCCCCCCCACCCGGAACCCTGCCTCCTAACCAGGACCACTGGACCCAGGTGGCTGGTCTTGGAGGGAGGAGGGCACCCCGCACACCGATCACAGCGGGCCTGGCTCAGAGGTGGCACTTGGCAAAGGGACCCGGGGCACCCCGAGGTCATGGCCACCACACCCACCCCGCAAGGCCACCTGCGAGGCCCCGGGCCACAGGCTCCTCTCAGGCGAGGCGGTGGGGATACTGCAGGGGCAGCCGGAGCCCAGTCGTGGGGGTAGGGGCGGCCAGGGAGGCCGGCAGCCCACGAGGCCCAGCAGAGCCGAGAGGCACGCTCTGCACAACAGCTCGAAACCCGAGCCGCCACCGCGCCGCCAGCAGCGAGCGCGCCGAGCGCCGCGCCGGGGCGGGCCCAGCGATGCTGCTGCCGCTCGGTAGCGGGAGGCCGTCAGCGGCGCCTGCGGGAGAGCGGAGGGGGCCGCCCGCCGCCCGTGCTCTCGGCCTGCCACCCCCCAGCCTCAGTTTCTCCGGCTTTTCCCAGGCTGGAGCCTTCTCCCAGGCTGGAGCCGGGACCGCCTGCGAGGGCCCCCGCCCCCGCCCCCTGCGGCCGGATGAGATCACGTCTGTGGGGGAGGGGCGCGGGCGGATGGGGGAAGGGCTCCCCCACTCGCGGCCGCAAAGACCCTCGCCAGGCTGGCGGCTCGGCCAGAGGCCGCAGGCCAGGCGCTGCCCAGGGGAGGATGGCACCGTCAAGGCCGAGCTAGGACGCAGGACACGGGTGTCCCGCCGAGAAGGGGAACCCTCACTTCACCAGCCAGTGCCCCAGGGCACGGGACCCCAAAGCTGGGCCCAGCAAAGGCCAGCAGTCAGAGCACCTAGAAGTCCCAGGGTCCCCCAGCCCAGGCCTTAAGTTCAGACAAGGCCCGGGGAAGAGGAGGCCAGGCACTGCCACCCCTCAGGTCCTCCCCCAGGAACACACCTTGTCCGGACGCCCTCGCCCACTGCTGGAGGCCAGCCAGGGCCGGAGTGGGGTCCTGGCACCATGGACCACCTCCAAGGATGCTGCAGAGAAGGAGCTGCCCGACACCCCACGACCAATGCTCTGGGGCTACGGGCCCTCACAGGTGCCAACCAGAGCCTGGGGTGGGGGTCCCTGCACCCCTCCTGTGCTCTCGCCACCCCAGCCTCCCAAGCCTCTTCCTGAAGCCCACCCTGCAGAGACGCCGTGATGGGGTGGGGGGCACTTCTCAGGGAGGAGAGCCTCAGCCAGGCCAGCCTACCCCGAGAGCCAAGCCCTGCCGCCCCCGGCCGAGGCCGGCTGCACTGGCAGAAGCCGGCTCCTGCTGTCACTCAGGCCCACATATGGGATAGTCATCGCCGGAGGAAGCGGCCCCCCCAGCCCCCGCGGCGGCTCCAGAATGGGGCAGGCCAGGAGGAGCACCTCCCCGCGGGCGGGCCGAAGCCCCTCCCCCGGCCTCTGCACTCCATTTACAATCATCATCGATTTCTCAAAATACCGAATATAAAAAAGTAGCCGACAGGATGTGGCTGCCGACAGCCAGAGCCCCTGGGAGGGGGAGACAGGCCGGGAGCTGTGCTGCACGGCCCCCCTTCGCGGAGTGCGCCCGCTGCTCCGGCCAGGAAACCAATTTATTTTGTTTTGTCTCTGTTCTCTGAACGCACAGAGACTGGATCGGGCGGGCGGCCAAGGCTCCTGCAGCCGCTGCCAAAAGAGCGGAGGATGGGGGTAGAAGCCGTGCAGGGGAGGGGGCGCGTGTCTCCTGGCCGGGGACAGCCCCTGACAGGCAGCAGGAAGAGCTGCTAGGGGTAGGGACCACGGTCTCTGCAGGTCCCCCAACCCAAGGAGGCTCACATCCAGGGGGCTGATGCCAGGGCACTGGGCAGAGGGGCCTCAGGCCCCACCCCCCAGGGGGCAGGGACACACCAGTGAGGGGGTGGGCAGGGGAGCACCCATCACCTCCAGCAGGGAGCCCCTGAGCCTCAGACCCCCCAAGAGCCCATGGGCAGCCCTGGGCAGCCGAGTCACAGCCACCTCTGGCCAGATGGGGCACCCCAGCCTGTCAGCAGGCTTTCCCCATGAGACGTAAACCGGGAGGACCAGATTCACCCAGGACCGTGGCAGCCGGGCCTCTGGGACACCGGGGAGGAGGGGGCAGAGCACGGGGCATCCGCCTCCTGTCCCTGGGGTCCAGCGCGGACGCTGGTCGGGCCTGACCACCACCCCCACCTCCACCTGGGCGACAGCGCAGGGTGGCTGCTGGGGGAGGCCTGTCCACGCCCACCCGGAGTGGAAGCACAGCCCCCACAGAAGATGCGGTGCCTCCTGCCTGCCAGAGGCACCCCCACAGCCTAGGGCCAGGACATGGGCACAGGGTGGCCGCGCCGTGCCCAGCTGCCCTGCCCGCGATGACACACACAATCCTGCAGTCATGTGTCCCCGACCCTGAAACTGCTCTTCCAGACAAGCTTGGGGCCACGCCAGGACGCCCACTCAGGCCCTGCGGTGGCCACACAGCCCACCCTGCAAGGGGGCAGCTGTGGCCCAGCCTACCTCCTCATCGGAGCTGTCCTCCGCATACTCGTCCTCGCCCTGCACGTTTGCCACCTCAGTCCGTGAGCAGGGGGTCCTGGCCTGGGAAGGGAAGGGAGGGGGAGGTTACTTCAGGACCCGGGGCAGACTGTGGGCCAGGGCACCCTGCCCCTCCTGCCCACACTGGGGCCAAGGTCCTGCACCGCAATCTCTAAGCAGCTCTGACCTGGTCCCACTGCCAGGAAATGAGTGTGGATACCCCCAATCTAAGTGGGTCTCTTGGAGAGGGGGGTTCCACCCAGGGTAAGCCTCTGTCAAGGGCCATCACAATATCCAAGCTCAGAGGGAAGACCCCAGGGAGGGGCTGACATCAGGTGAGCCACCCCCACACCCCTTAAGGAAAAAAACAGCTGCAGGGCTCCTGGCTCAAAGGCCCAGCTGAGCCCAGAGCCAGCCCGGGGTCAGAGGACAAAGCAGGGGTGGCCTCTTGGCAGCAACAGATAAAGGCTGGGGTCACCCCCAACTGGGCCAGTCCATCCAGGGGAGGCCAAGCTCTCGATGTCAGCCACCAGCACAGGCGCCACGCCGGCCCATCATAGGGCCAGACCCTCAGCCTGAGGGCACGTTCAGCCCAGCTGGCCAAGGGCCCGGAGAGGCACCCACACCCTCGGAGCACTGGGAGGACTGGCCCCGGGCTGACACCGCCCACCAGGCCAGTGAGTGGGTGCCACTGGGCACTGACACCCCAACCTGGAAAACAGATCCTCCCCTGGCGGGGTGGGAATCTGGTGTACCGGAACTGGGACTGATGGGGAAAACAGCCCGTATCTCCCCCCGCCCCGCGGGGGCAGTAAAGCGTCGGGAGCAGGAGCCCCGCTCCCCTGCCCGGGCAGGAGCCAGAATCCTCCTAGCAGCTCTTCCTCCCGCCCGCCAGCTTCTCCCTCCGTGTGAGGAGGCTGGGACAGTAAGTTTTTTTCCAGGCCAGGAAAAGGCGAGATTCGGTTTCCACGTCTCTCCCACCCTTGCTCCCCAGGCTGTGCGCTGCGGGAGCCCTGCCCGCTGAAAGTGGGTCAGCCCTACCAGGCGGGCGGCCCTCAGGGAGGGGGCACAGGGGCCAGCCCGGCCCAAGCTCCCCACCCACCCTGCCTGGAGCATCCAGCGGACACACCTGCCAAGGGCCCAGGCCGGGAAGACCCTGTGCGGAGGTGCTGTGAGTCTCCGAGACCCTGAGGCCAGCCCACGGCCACCAGGACCGGCGTGGGCCACCCTGCTCTGGACCCCGGCCGCTCAGGCCCCAGGGGGCCTGCGCCACCTGAACCACAGGCCGCGGTCCTGGGCCCTGGCAGGAACCACAAGCATGGCAGTCCCAGTGCCATCCAGAGCCAGACACGGGCAGGCGCTCGGCCGGGGGGACACCCAGCAGTGGGGCTCCGGGCTCCTGCCATAGCTGCCGGCAAGGGCCTGCTCAGGGCACCAGACAGCCGCTCTCCAGAGGCGCCAGCAGTGCCGCCGGCCGCCGCCAGGGGGCAGCCGCGACGCGGGGCCCAGCGGTGCGGGGACCAGGCCGACTGTGCACCTGCAGCCCTCCAAAGCCTGGAGACAGGGGGGGCGGCCAGCGTCCTCTTCCTCAAACAGTCCAGCCCCGGCCCCCACATCCTCAGACGCAGACACCAGATGGTGGGGTCTGCCCAGAGCCACTCGGCACACGAGCCACCCACACCCACCCCCAGACGGGCTCAAGGCCAGGTGTGGGTGCCCTGATGGGTCCACGTGGATGGCTGGGGGCCCGTGGGCGAGACCAGAGGGAAGTGAGGTTCTAAAGGCAAGTGTCTGAGCCAAGGGGGCCAGGTGACCACGACAGGCCTCTCCCGGGAGGGGCTGCAGCCTCGCATGGCTGAGGCGGTTTTTAACTTCGGCTACAAAGGTTTGAGTTTCTTCCTGAGGAAAGGCAGCGTCTGTGTGCTCCCACGCTGATCTGGGGGGCCAGCCCCGGGGGAGCAGCCCACAGCGGGGGTCTTAGGCGGGCTACTCTGCTGCCTAAGGGCACCCCTCTTGCTGCCCTCTGCACCAAGTTTTCACCAGGACTGCTGTGAAGAGCTGCCCTGCTGCACGTGAGAGTCCCATGCAGGTTACCTCACCTGGACCCCTAAATAGGACGTGTTAAGGCTCTGAGGGCAGAGCTACCACAGCTCTGGGGAGCACAGAAGTTGACATGCTTCTGAGCAACTGAGGGGTGCCATGGGACCCCTCAAACCCACTCATGTCAACCCAGACTGACACCACCACTCTCCGCCTGAACTCTCATCACCAGAAACAACAGAGTCCATTGCTGGGCCAGGCAGGGCATAGCTCCCCCATGGGGGCCCCCGCCCCAAAGGGCCCTGCCTCAGGTGGCCTCACTAAGCAACCTGTGAGACATGGCCTACTCCCTCCCCAGGCACCAGACCCGCCTAGCACCCTGCCCCCTGCTTCTAGAAGAGCGCCTCCTGCCCAGGGGGTTGCAGTAAGCTCCTAAACTCCAGGCACAGACAGTTTGGGCAGAACTCAACGTAGGTTACCTAGGAAATGGTAATTCCTTACCATTCCTTGCCCAAGGTAATGGGCACCCTTAGTGAGTCTTTCGGAGAAGGCAATGGCACCCCACTCCAGTACTCTTGCCTGGAGAATCCCATGGATGGAGGAGCCTGGCAGGCTGCAGACCATGGGGTCGCTGAGAATCGGATACGACTTCACTTTCACTTTTCACTTTCATGCATTGGAGAAGGGAAAGGCAACCCACTCCAGTGTTCTTGCCTGGAGAATCCCAGGGACGGGGGGAGTCTGGTGGGCTGCCGTCTATGGGGTCGCACAGAGTCGGACACGACTGAAGTGACTTAGCAGCAGCAGTGAGTCTTTTGTTACATTCTTGAATGTGACAAGCAGACTGAACTAATAGAAATGGGAACTTTTGTATGAAAGAGTATGAAAACAAAATAGGAGAAAACCCACACAAGTGTTATTGAAAGGACCAGACCAAACACAAGAAGTAGAAAAAAAGAGATCTAAACAAGCATGACAGGGAAAGAACAGCAGAAAGCACCTGATACGCTCCATGACAAGAGCCAAACGTCTCTCCTGACAGAGAAGCTGCCCAAGGTGCCCCCCAGTGCTGCTGGGAGCGCTGCTGGGGGTGCAGGGCAAGGCCAGGTGCGCGGGAGAGGCCAGGCCCAAGGTGGAGACAGGAGGGTGGGGCCAGGTGCAGGAGGGGAGCGGGGCCAGCAGAGGTGAGGTGTGGGGAGAGGCAGGCCGGTGGAGGATGCGCCAAAGATGACGGTGAGGCCGGAGAGGCTTCCTGCTTCGAACGGCCCGTGGCCCGCACACCTGGAACCCACAGAATCAGGGGACAGGGCTCCCCTGAAGAGTGACCCTTCCATCATGGAACTCTTAGCGGAAGAGAGAGAACAGGCTCCCTCCTGTGTCTGCCATTGGCCACCTTTGTCCCCAGGTAAGCGTCTGGACCCGGCACTTCCCACTCCAGGCAGAGGCCTGGAGAAGCACGCTCCCAGCTGGGGCCCCTCGCCAGCCTGCATCCAGGTCTTTGACATCTCCCCAGCATGCCCCTGAACACTGCAGGGGCTGCCCCCAATCCTTAGCAAGGGACAGCAAAAGCCTCGAGACAAGCTGCAGCGATGCGTCCTGCCAAGGGTTGCGGAGAATGCAGTGAGTGGAGCTGGTGAAACGCCACCCAGGAGCCCCACTAAGGCGGGGCCGCTCAGGCAGCCCTGCTAAGAACTGGCAGAGAGGGCGGGGGGGGGGGGGGGGGGTGGGCAAGTCACCTAAGTCCACACGTCGTCTAAACCACACCAAGGCCGTGGCTGTGGCCAGCATCACAGGAGCTCGAGGCTGCCATTCCAAAGCTGGGCCGCTCAGTGGAGGGGCTGGTGGCCGCCGGAGCGTCACCGCCACATGGATCCTGAAGCTGTGTGGTGGGGATGCTCCCTGCCGAGGCTGCACGAGGACCCACACGGCAGGGCCTCATGACACAGGGCGGCCACAGGCTGTGACAGGGGAAGGTGGTCAGCAGACCCTCGAGAGGGCCCTGAGCCAGAGAACAGCCCTTGTGGTGGGAAGGTTTCATAGGCGAGCAGCGCTGCATTGGCTTCGGGATGCGAGAAGCAGGCTAACGCAGAACACGACAGGGCTGTCACAGGGGCAAGACTGTCCAGCCATGAACTGCAGTCACCAGGAGAGTGAAGGGAGTGGACAGGAACACCTCCTCTCCCAAATGGTGCCGCTTGAAGATGTCACTCTTTGTCAAGGAGGCGGAGGAAGGGCCCACCTTAGGTCACTGCACAGAAATCCCACCTTGGGCTTCGCCCCGAGGAAGCCAGCTGACAGCTAAGTCTAGCAGGCAGCCCAAGACCCTGGAGAAGTAACGTCAGGGTTCCTGGGTTACCGTGAACAGAGCACAGGGCTCCTCGGCTCCAAGCGGCATTCTGCCCCGCCCTTACTGTGCCCAAGGGAGGAGGAAGGAGGCCCTGGGGTCCACGGAGTGGGAGAGATCAGTGCCGGGGGCCCTCAGAGAGCCCGATGCCCGGCAGGCGCTATCTTGGCCATGGTCATCTGGGGTGCGGGGAGCCCTCGGGAGACTCCTGGCTCACCTACCTGCTGCCCAGGGCTCCTGCCCATCCTGCTGCGCTGCTCGCTGGTCCCCGCCCCCTCCTCCTCCGAGGCAGTGGCATCCTCAGTGCTGTCGCTGCCGGAATCTTCCAGGCCTGAAAACACACTCTCCTCGCTGTCACTAAGGCCAGGATCACTGCCAAGCCTGCCGCTGGGAGCCGGAGCGCCGAGGAGAGAGGGCTGCAAGAGGCATGGCACTGATGACCCCAAGCCCACCCACCAGGCAACCAAGCGCTGACCCACAGCCTGTGTGGCCAGCCTCCTCGGTCACGGCCCTCAGGCCACAAGCCTCCAGCTCCACCAAAACCACCCACCCAACCCAGGCCTCCCTCACCACCCACTTCCACCGCCAGCAGGCCTCCTGCCTTTGGAGGAGACATTCAGTTAGAGTCTCACAAGAGAAGGACTTTCCAAGGAGCTCAATTTCCATCACATCACCTGCACCAGCTCTCCACCCTTCACGCCCGAAAGCCACATCTGGCATTCACATCTCCAGAGCTACCAGGGCACTGGAGTGGGGTCTGGGACAGGCAGAGAGGACCACAACCTGAGGGCTTTTCCAGCCAGAAGAGGACTCTATCCAACCAGATAGGGACTGACAATTTATCAGTAAATTGTAAAGACTGGTTGAAGAGACGTAAAAATGATGCAAACTTTACTTAAAAGCAAGTGTTCTGGTTCACCACCCCATGGGATAGGACTAGAGCTTCCTCTGAGCAGAGGTCTGCTGACCAGACACCACCCAATCCCTAAGTTCACAAGACCCATGCACTTAGAGAGGGGAAACAAGAACTTACAGACTTTCAGCAAGCACTTACTTGAATGGAGAACCCTAGATTTCTGCTTTTTAATAGCTACTAATTCTCTCAGCTAACAGGAAAGCCTGCACTCACCAATTAGCAGCATTCAACTGAACTTCCACAGAAATAACTCTGATACACACTACTTCAACGCTTAGTAAGCTACACAATTACAACAGCAAATAAAAATGGCACAAATGGCTTGGGCACAAACACATATGGCTGCTGAGCCTGGTGCCCAGAATGCCTGCTAGCAGGAGAGCAGCAGGATTGGTCAGGGTAAAGGGGCTGCCTGACAACCTAGCAACGTGGAGTGCTCCCTTAGGCAGGCGCGGCTGGACAATCTTTGGAGGGCTGATGACACCCCAAACCCAGCTGAGGTTCCGCTGCATGTCTGAATGGAATGGCTTTAGGTGCAGTTAAAAAAAGGATGCGGCCAATACAGCAGGCACGGCCTTCCTATTCTCGTGCCCTTTTACAACGTATCCGACGTATCAGTAACGTACTAACATGCTCAAACCTCTTTAATGCAGGAACCACAATTCAAAGGGCTAGGGAGGCCACGCGCACGATGCCAGCCCCTCTTGCTAGTTCGCTCCGGCCCACACTTCTCCAACCACACTACGGGAGCCCCCTGCCCAGGACGCCCCCACGAGGCCACCGCCAGCACAGAGCTGGTAAACCGCCTCCTCGCACTCCTGGGCCCTGCTCCCCGGCGCTGGCCGCCCCGGAGCCGCCATGTGCGGCCCAGCCGCGCCACCCCGTCCCGCTCGAGCAGCCCGTGGTCACCTCCTCCAGCTCCGGCTCCGGCTCCGGCGGCCGCTTCCCGGGCCGCGCCACTGTCGCCGCCGCCACTGCGCCACTCAGCGCGAAAGCCATGCTCCCTGACCGCCCGGACCCGCGCCGCCACTTCCGGCAGCTAACAGACCGCGTGGGCCCGGGGGCGGGGCCCGAGGGGTCAGAGGGCGAGAGGCGGGCCCAAATGGGCTGGGCCGGCGCGCACGCGCGCGCCGTGGGGACGCGGGCGGGCGGCGCCGGCGGGAGCGCGCCCGTCGCAAGATGGCGGCGGCCATGCCAGGCCCCGGGGCAGTGTGTGCGCAGCGGGCGGCGGCAGCGCGGCCCAGGCAGCAGGCGCGGCGGCTGCGCTAGCCCGTCCCTCGGCCTCTCTTTGCGGTTGCTACCTCCTCCTCTCCCGTCTCGCCCGGTATGGATCTGCCCGTGGGCCCGGGCGCGGCGGGGCCCAGCAACGTCCCGGCCTTCCTGACCAAGCTGTGGACCCTCGTGAGCGACCCGGACACGGACGCGCTCATCTGCTGGAGCCCGGTGAGGGGCTGGGCGCGCCGGCCTCGGGGCCTGTGGGGGCGGACAGCCGGGGGTTCGGGAGAGAGCGTCGAGGCTTCCCCTCGGTGCGCGCTGCCCGGGTCTGGGCAGGAAGGGCCTCTTCTCCTCGGTCTCTCGCCGAGTAATTGTGAGACGACGGCGGAAGCGCGCCTGGCTTGAGGGCAGCGCCCAGTTTCGTAGCGAGTGTGGTGGCCAGGTGACCCCACAGCTTCTCAGATGAGTTACCAGGGTGGTGGGGTCGGCAGCTGTTGCGAGGAAATGAGGATTTGGCGCAGGTATTGGAGGGCGCTGCTCTACTGAAAAGGAAAGGGACCGAAAAACAAAGCAAAACGTCATAAAGTTGTGGTGGGTCTCGAACTCGTGTCCGGATACCACAGCTGGGTTCCCCCAGAGCCACTTTTTATTTCGTTCCTCTCGGGGCCTCTCTATCCACGCCCCTGCCTCCAGTTGCCTGGCAGCAGGCTCGTCTCCATGGTCTGACCCTGCAGGCCAGACAGCTCCCCCGCTTGCAGAGGTAAAGCAGAGACTGTCTGGAGTTGCGGCTGAGAATCTGCATCCGGGCTGTGACGTTGCGTCCGGGAAAGGCCCGAGCCATAGCTCGCGGCCCGCAGGTGTGCGGCCTGGGCTGCCCTGGTTTGCAGAACCTCTGGGTGCCTCCGGGCACACTTGCTCTCCTGAGGGCGCTGGCTCTCCCAGATTCTTCTAAGTACTTCTCTTTCACACTGTTAAGCCGTTAGAAAGGAGCAGCAGTCTGAGCTGAGGCGAGCCCAGAGCAGGAGGCCAGGTCCTCTGGTTCCTGGGCTATTTGCTGAAGCTCTGTCTCAAAGCTGGTAAAGAGAGTCAGAATCATACTGCGTCCTTGTAGGGAACACTTCGTGTTGGTCCCAGTGACACACCTGTGTGCCACGCTCCATCCCTATTGCCTGCTTCTGTAACTGCGCAGCGTTCCCCAAGAGGAGGCTGTACTTCCTTCCCCAAGCCTGTCCTGTTACTACCATCCCCTTGTTCAAGGCCCTAAGCTTTGCTGACCCAAGGAAATGACCCCAGGTTTCTGTCTTTATTCTTCGTTTCTCTTCTTTTCCTGTCCCCTAAACTCCCAGGAAATACTCTTAGCCAGGTTGGGGAGGGGCATCGGAGATCCTTTGGGATAGTCTGAGCTTAATCTACTGGGATAATCGCCTCTTGATCTGCTTGATGTTTCTGCTTAAAGATTGTGAGGCAGCAGCCAAAGCCCTGCCAGCGAGCTCTCCAGGTCCCACTTCCTGTGTTCCCAGCAAGGCCTTAGAGCTGGAAACCAGGACGGATCAAGCCTGCCACAGCCTCACACACAGTGGCTGCACCACTCACCAGCCCTGCTGGAACTTAAACTGGAAGGAGTGGGAGCAGCCGGCTGGAGCCCGTGCATTTAACCTCCCTCCCCTCTGTCCTTAGGCCAACCAGGATGTGCTTGGCGCGGGGTGCAGCGGGCAGGGGGCTAGTGGTGCCAGGCAGGACAGAACCTGAGCACTGGTTCAGCTGTGGAAGGAAGCCCTTTTCCAGGCTGGGCAGGGGCTGTGGAGCTGCCTGGCCCTGAGAAAGAAGATGGCCCTCTCCCTGAGTCCTCTGCGATGCCCACACAAAGCCCCAGGCCTCTGGCAGAAAGTCTGCTGGGGGAGACTTCTGCGGTCTTGAAGCCCGGCGTTGGCTTCCAGAGGCCTTGGAATGTTCTGGCATCTGTTCTCTTGGTGCCTACCTTCCAGCTGGAACTTTTCTCCCCATTCTGCCCCGAGGACCCTGTGTTTGGCCCCAGAGACAGGAAAAGGGGGCAGGGTGGGGGGTTTTCCAGCCCCAGCAGTGCTGTGCATCCTCCACACAGTCTGAGGCCCTACCTGGAGAGTCATGTTGGTTTCCTTTCCCTCCCAGACCCCCGGTCAGTTACCATGCTCGGTGTGGGGCCACCACAGAATATGCCAGGGCTGCCCCTCAGACAGCCCTGTGGGACCGAAGGCCCCACAACCTTGGGAAGGAACCTGGTGAGCGTGGCAGCTGCATCCATGGGACGCTCCGTGAATCAGGCCTGTTTGGCTTCAAGACAGCATTAACAGTGGTAGGAGGGTGGGTGCATTGCTGAAGGAGGCTCTTCTTGTTAGGCTGTGGGCACCATGAGGCCCTAAGAGCAAGGGCCTCCTTTGCCTAGGAGCTGGGTGTCGCCAAACCAGGCCCCATCCCAGGTGGCCAGTGTGAGCGCCTGCAGTTAGAGGGTCGCTCTGGAGGCCCTGGCTGCAGAGCAGCCTGCAGTCAGGTTGCCAGCTCTCTGCGGGACTCCTCGAGGGCCCCAGTTGCACCTGACCACTCCGAGGTGGCTGAGGATTGTTCCTGGGGCTCCCACAACAGGCAGGCCGCTCCTCCTCCTAGCTGGGAGCCAGGTGGGCCCCAGCATGCCCTCCGCCCTGCCCTCGGGGGTTGGCAGTGGCCAAGAAAGGCTGGAGGAGCACCCAGCACACAGCACAGGCTGCGAGGGGCACTGAAGCCTTGGAGGCCCCTGGTGCCCCCTGAACTTGCCACCCAGGACCCGGCCAGCCCTTTCCGGCCCTCCACGTAGCAGGAGGCCCAGCCCCAGGGCATCAGTTCACCTCCTCCCACGGCACCACGCAGAGGTGGCAGCTGGCCTTTTACAGACACGGGAACTGAGTCTCAGAGACGCTAGGAAACACAAATGAAAAGCAGGAGGACGGCTGAACCGGACCCAGAGTCCACGGTCTCTCGCTGGTGTACAGTTGTGGCTCACACCTGCCCTCGCTGCATGCCGTGTCTCCTGGGTAGAGGGCAGCGCAAGGCCCACGCCAGTGGGGTCCAGGCTCTGGTTCCACCCCACCTGCTTTCTTAGCTGGACCCCGGCCATACTTGGACTGATCAGTACTCAGGTGTTCATAGAATTGTATTTTTTTACAAGAGAGTCCCCATTTCACCTTCCGTAGAGGTACACAGATATATATATGGACAGACAGAGAAACGGATGAGCCAGGCAGAGATCTGTCCCTCCTGCTGAGGTAGGGGGGTGGAGGTGTGAGGAGGAGGGGCACAGAGACTCAGAAGGGGCTGGAGGGAGAGAGATGGACACAGCGGATGTGAGCCCGCCTGGCTCCACAGGCCGCGTATGCTCAGAGGGATCAGGGGGCCCACAGGACCCACCCTGGGCAGAGCAGTCAGTCTCGTCAGGTATCACAGGCTAGGGACCCACGTCTACACCTCTGGCTGCAGGGATTCCCAACCTGGGAGCGCTGGGAGCGGCCCCAGAGCCCCTGGCCCTGGGCCCAGTGGTGACTGAGTCAGCAGAGGCCCCTGCGTTCAGCTGGGCCTGGAGACCCGAGTGTGGGGCGGGAGCTGGAGAGCTCGACCCTGAGCACAAATAGGACAGGGACTTGAGGGTGGTGGGAGCGGGCTCCTTCTTGGCTGAAGAGACAGGCCGGGAAGGACACCAAGCTGCTCTGCAGCCGCATCCACACAGCACTGGCGCTCTCACCGCATGCGGGTGCCCGCTGCATGCCCGTGACTCCCAGGACATGTCACGCAGACCCATCTCTTTGGCTGGAGGACTAGGACGGGCCTTCTGTTCTGGGCAGACTCTTGAAAGGTGCAGGTGGACCACTGGAGTCACCGTGGTGGTTAATCCTGTTGATGTGGAGCTCTTGGAGAATCTGCTCACAGACAGACCCTCCCTCTATAAAGATGTGCTCATATGCAGAACTTTGTATACATTTCAGGGTGTTCACAGTTCTGTAGGAAATAGGGCCACAGGCTCCAAATTTATAGCAAGACTGGATATTCACTAAGCCCTGCATTTCAGAGGCAAAGGCATTGCTCGCCAGCTAGCAGCTGGGCATCAGCTTCTCCCTTCCCCTGCCGTATGTCCCATCACTAGTCCCTCTTGTGTCTGAGGGTAAGCCAAGATCTTCAGGAAAGACATGGGGTCAGCAGAGAAGGAGGGGCCTTGAACTCCTGAGGCAAGAGGGAAGATGCGTTGGGTCCTGTGAGGGACTCACCAGCAAGCCTCCCAGGCTTCTAAAAGCCCTTAAGGTTGGGTTGGCAGGACACACCCAATATGGACTCACCCTCCGATAGTGTTCAGGTCTGTTACACGAAAGGACGGGTGAGCCCTTACTTTCTGTTGAGGCAATGTTCAAACCCTGAGAGCCTGGCCTTTGGTGAAGCTGAGGCAGCCAGCATTGGCAGAACCTGGTACTAGCAAGAAGGAGCTATGCGAGAGGTCCCACAGGTCTTGGCTAAGTGCTGCTTCACCTGCTGGTGGCGTGAGACCTGGGCAACTGCCCAAGAACCTTCCAGGGAAAGAACATGCACTAGGAGCTGTGTGCTGGGCACCCTAGGCCCACCCGGGACCAGACGAGCCATCCCAGTCCTCACAGCTGGGGCGTAGAGTCTGCTCTGAGAGTAGAGCGTGCCCTGCGCCTCAGAACAGCCGAGGCTTGAGGGTGCAGCTGTGTTGGCCCCAGAGAAAAAGCTGCCCTGATGCGGTGTGAACGAACTTAAAGACAAGCCTGAAAGGATCAGGCTGATCCCTTCCTTCAGAACTGAGGGTGCAGCCCTCTTGAAAGGACGATGACTGGACGACTGAACTCAGACACAGTGTGGTAACATTCCTCGTGTCTGGGATCCAGTTGAAACTAATAGGTGGGCCACTTGGCAGGAGGATGTCACCGGTAACAAAGGAGGTACAGTAACAGACCAGCTGTGGTGGAACTGACTAGCAGGGAACTAGTAACTGTTAAAACAGTTACTAAAATGCTCTGTGTGCTAAAGAATGTAGAGCGAAAATCTTAAGACTGAGAAGTAGATGTGAGAGGGAAGGCGGATAAGCAGAATGTGTTGGGAACAAGTGTCCGCTGCAGAAGAATCGCTGCTGGTTACCTCTGTGTTCACTTCCCCTTCAAAGAGGTGGCCCGTGCACACAGTGCCTTCCTGCCGAGAAGTCCCGCGAGGCGGGGGGCTGCACAGTGGAGGCGCCAGACAGGCAGGCCTCTGCCAGCAGTGCTGAGTCATGTTGACGGCTGTGCCCTGACATGCCGTGATGGGCCGGGCACACCACCTCTGTGGTCTTCCTCTCCAGAAACTTATGTAACCTCAACTCATCATGAGAGAAAAACATCAGACAGATCCAAATTGAGCAACATTCTACACAATACCAGCCCAGTCCTCAGAACCATCAAGGTCGTCAGAAACCAGGGAAGTCTGAGAGGTTGTTAGTCAAGCATGACGTAAGCAAACATGAATGTCACATACTGTCTTGGATGATGTCCTGGAACAGTAGGATGTTTGGTAAAAACTAAGGAAATCTGAGGAAAATGAGGGCCTTGGTTAAGGATGAAGCATATCGCTGTGACACTTGGGGCAGATGCGCTAGTGCGTGCTGTTAATAACAGAGCAGGTGAGGGACATACAGGAACTCTGCTGCCTCAGCTTTTCGGTAAATCTGACATTCTAACACAAAAAGCTTGTCTTTATTAAGTCATTGAAGGGGATTAAACAGCAGACTGGAAACTACAGAAAAAAAGAATATCACTGAACAGTACGCTAGCAAAAGAAACTATCCACAGTGATCACAGAGAGGAAGAATGTGAAAAAAGTGAGCAGAGCCTTACAGGGTTAATACCACATGGGCTGACACACAGTTCCAGAGTAAAGCATGGAGGAAAATTTTGGAAATAACTGGTTTATTTCTTTATTTTTAGAAAAAGCTAGACATTTTCCTGAATTTTTTTTGAAAACTGTAAACCCACAGATCCAAGAACTGCATTGACTCCCAAAGAAGATAAAAACACAGAATATACCAATGCATGTCACTATCAAAGTGTTGGAAGCAAATGTTGGAGAGAAAATCTTAAAGGCAGCATGGAAAAGAAAGGAAATTGCATGTGGAAGAACAGGACAAGAATGAGACTGACTTCCCAGCAGAGTCGGTGTGAGGCCTGGGCTGGAAGGGACCTTGTAAGCAGAAGTCTGGTCAACACTCAAGACCTGGTGTAACTCACCACATTGACAGTTTTCTCAGTGGAGACAGAAGAAGGATAATGGTGTATTGGGTGCCCTGGTCAGGCAATATGGCAAATACATAAAGACATCAAGATTGGAAAGTAAGAATTAAAAATATATACATAGAAAGCATCATTATTTACTTAGAAAATCCCAAAGAATCTACAAAAACCTTATTAAAACTAATGAGTGAATTTACTGAGGTCACAGGCTTCAACGCCAGTATACAGAAATTAATTCGGATTCCACATACTAGTAACGAGCTGTTGACAATGGAAACACAGTGCTCTAAACACTGCAGAATATGTACTGGTTATATTACCTACAGCTGTGTAACCAGGCACCTCCAAACTAACTTCCTAAAACAGCTGAGGCTCAGTGGCACCTGCCACCACCATCATGACTCATGAGAGGGCAGCCTCCACAGGAGCCTTGCTTTCTTCCTCCTCTTCCATCTGAGGATCTCCATCTGCTGTGCCAACATTCCCCATCCGTCCACCAGACGCTTCCTTTCTGAAAGATCCACCTAAAGTAGTGCCTAAAGGGAAATAAGAACTGCTTCTAAGCTTCCACGTGAAAGTTAAAAGAGCAGAGTAAAACCAAAGCAGGCAGAAGGAGGAGAATAATACAAGAAAAACCAGTGAAACTGAAAACAGTAAAACGTGATAAATGAATTCATAGCTGAATCTTTGAAAAGGTTGGTAACTTGTAGCATGACGAAGAAAAGACATAAATTCCCAACGTGATGACCATCAGAGGGTATATCACAACAGACAACTCAGGCAGTAAGAGGGTAATAAGGAAGTACAATAGACAGCTCTGTGCATGTGAATTTAATAAAATGAACCAATTCCTTGAAAAGCACAAACTATCAAAACTCACCGAGGGTGAGAAATTATGAACCTTGCTAAAAAATCTTAAGATCAAAATGCCTAGAATGAAACTGTCACAAGAAAATTACAGACCAATATCCTTCATAATGTTCATAAAACTTTGAGTTCAGTCACTCAGTTCCGTTCATTTCAGTCACTCAGTTGTGTCCGACTCTTTGTGATCCCATGAACGGCAGCACGCCAGGCTTCCCTGCCCATCACCAACTCCCGAAGCTTGCTCAAATTCCTGTCCATCAAGTCGGTGATGCCATCCAACTATCTCATCCTTTATCGTCCCCTTGTCCTCCTGCCTTCAATCTTCCCCAGAATCAGGGTCTTTTCCAGTGAGTCAGTTCCTCACATCAGGTGGCCAAAGTATTGGAGTTTCAGCTTCAGCATCAGTCCTTTCAATGAATATTTAGGACTGATTTCCTTTAGGATTTAATGGTTGGCTCTTACAGTCCAAGGGACTCTCAAGAGTCTTCTCCAACACCACAGTTCAAAAGCATCAATTCTTCCATGCTCAGCTTTCTTTATGGTCCAACTCACATCCATATGTGACTGTGACTACTGAAAAAACCATAGCTTTGACGAGACGGACCTTTGATGGCAAAGTAATGTCTCTGCTTTTTAATATGCTGTCTTGGTTGGTCATAACTTTTCTTCCAAGAAGCAAGGGTCTTTTAATTTCATGGCTGCAGTCACCATCTGCAGTGATTTTAGAACCCAAGAAAATAAAGTCTGTCACTGTTAACATTGTTTCCCCATCTATTGGCCATGAACTGATGGGACCAAATGCCATGATCTTAGTTTTTTGAATGTTGAGAGCTTTTTCACTCTCTTTCACTTTCATCAAGAGGCTCATTAGTTCCTCTTCGCTTTCTGCCATAAGGGTAGTGTCATCTGCATATCTGAGGTTGTTGATATTTCTCCCAGCAATCTTGATTCCAGCTTGTGCTTCATGCAGCCTGGCATTTTGGATAATGTACTCTTCATAGAAGTTAAATAAGCAGACTGACAGTATACAGCCTTGACTTACTTCTTTCCCAATTTGGAACCACTCTGTTGTTCCATGTCCCATTCTAGCTGTTGCTTCTTGACCTGCATACAGATTTCTCAGGAGGCAGGTCAGGTGGTCTGGTAGTCCCATCTCTTTAAGAATTTTCTAGTTTGTTTGGATCCACATAGTCAAAGGCTTAGCCTAGTCAGTGAAGCAGTAGTAGATGTTTTTCTGGAATTCTGTTGCTTTTTCTGTGATCCAGCAGATGTTGACAATTTGATCTCTGGTTCCCTTGGCTTTTCTAAATCCAGCTTGAACATCTGGAAGTGCTCGGTTCAGATACTGTTGAACTTAGCTTGACGAATTTTAAGCATTACTTTGCTAGCATGTGAGATGAGTGCAATTGTGTGGTAGTTTAAACATTCCTTTGCATTGCCTTTCTTTGGGATTGGAATGAAAGGCGGGACTTTTCCAGTGCTATGTCCACTACTGAGTTTTCCAAATTTGCTGGCATATTGAGTGCAGCACTTTCACAGCCTCATCTTTCAGGATTTGAAATAGCTCCACTGGAATTCCATCACCTCCACTAGCTTTATTCATAGTGATGCTAACGCCCGCTTGACTTTACATTCCAGGATATCTGGCTCTAGGTGAGTGATCACACCATCGTGATTATCCTTTTTGTACAGTTCTGTGAATTCTTGCCACCTCTTCTTAATATCTTCTGCTTCTGTCAGGTCCATACCATTTCTGCTCTTTATTGTGCCCATCTTTGCATGAAATGTTCCCTTGGTATCTCTTCATTCTCTTGAAGAGATCTCTTAGTCTTTCCCATTCTGGTGTTTCCCTCTATTTCTTTGCATTGACCACTGAGGAAGGGTTTCTCATCTCTCCTTGCTATTCTTTGGAACTCTGCATTCAGATGGGTATATCTTTCCTTTTCTCCTTTGCCTTTTACTTTTCTTTTCTCAGGTATTTGTAAGGCCTCCTCAGACAACCATCTTGCCTTTTTACATTTCTTTTTCTTGGGGATGGTCTTGATCACTGCCTCTATACAATATCATGAAACTGTCCACAGTTCCTCAGGTACTCTGTCTGTCAGATCTAATCTCTTGAAGTTATTTGTCCCTTCCACTGTGTAATCTTAAGGGATTTGATTTAAGTCATATCTGAATGGTCTAGTGGTTTTTCCTACTTTCTTCAATTTAAGTCTGAATTTAGCAATAAGCAGTTCATGATCTGAGCCACAGTCAGCTCCAGGTCTTGTGTTTGCTGACTGTATAGAGCCTCTCCATCTTTGGCTGCAAAGACTATAATCAACTTGATTTCGATATTGACCATCTCATGATGTCCATGTGTAGAGTCATCTCTTATATTGTTGGAAGAGGGTGTTTGCTATGACCAGTGCATTCTTTTGGCAAAACTCTGTTAGCCTTTGCCCTGCTTCATTTTGTACTCCAGGGCCAAATTTGCCCTTTACTCCAGGTACCTCTTGACTTCCTACTTTTGCATTCCAATCCCCTATGATGAAAAGGACATCTTTTTTTGATATTTGTTCTAAAAGGTCTTGTAGCTCATCGTGGAACTGTTCAACTTGAGTTTGTTCAGCATTAGTGGCTGGGGCATAGACTTGGATTTCGGTGATATTGAAGTTTGCCTTGGAAATGAACAGACATCATTCTGTAATTTTTGAGACTGCACCCAAGTACTGCATTTCAGACTCTTGTTGGCTATGAGGGCTGCTCCATTTCTTCTAAGTGATTCTTGCCCACAGTAGTAGATACAGTGGTCATCTAAAATTAAATTCACCCATTCAGTCCATTTTAGTTCACTTATTCCTAAAATGTCAGTGTTCAGTCTTGCTATCTCCTGTTTGACCACTTACAATTTGCCTTGATTCATGGCCCTAACATTCCAGGTTCCTAGGCAATATTGTTCTTTATAGCATTGGACTTTACTTCCATCACCAGTCATGTCCACATCTGGGCATTGTTTTCTCTTTGGCTCTGTCTCTTCATTCTCTGGAGTTATTTCTCCACTCTTCTCTATTAGCATATTGGGCACCTTCCGACATCTTTCAGTG
The DNA here is from genome assembly GCF_042477335.2 of Ovis canadensis. Lineage (NCBI taxonomy): Eukaryota > Metazoa > Chordata > Mammalia > Artiodactyla > Bovidae > Ovis > Ovis canadensis. The sequence continues at coordinate 23,705,122 of NC_091253.1, read as the reverse complement.
TCATATCTTTTTGCCTTTTCATACTGTTCATAGGGTTCTCAAGGCAAGAATTAAACTTTAGCAAATCAAATTTGGTAGTACATAAAAAGACTAATGTCAAAACAAATGGGATTTATCTCAGGAATGTATGGATGGCTCAGGATGTTTAAATCAATATAACCAGCATGTTAACAATCTAAAGAAAAAGCACACAATCATATTATTTGTTTCAGAAAAAACATTTGACAAAATTTGATGTTTGTGATATTTTAAAAAATCACTCAGGAAACTAGAGATAGCAGGGACCTTCTTCAGCCTGATACAAAAACAAAAACTGTGCACCTCACATCATGCTTGTTGGTAAGCCCCCGAATGTTTTCCCCGTGAGATCAGAACAAGGCATAAAACCTGTTTTCACCAGTGCTAGCTGATTTTGTATTGGAAGTCCTACCCAGTACCTTAAGACAAGAAAAAAGAAATTAAGGCTAACTGGGGTGAGGGTGATTGAAGCCCCAGTATTCTGAGCCTGTCATGGCTGGGTAGAGACTCCATTCTGTAAATGGGGGCAGAATGGAGAAGGGGACCCTCAGCCTTTGAGTTGGGCAAGATGAGAGATGCTGGTGGCCTGCCCCCTCACCCTCTCAGGAGGATACAGAAAGTGCTAATTGTAAACTGAGGGGTAAGAAATCCCCACCTTCTAGGCCAAAGTCCCCCCAGAGTGTGCCATCAATCCAGGTGAACTCTGAGGAGGAGGAGGAAGCAGATTGTGGCCAAAAATGCCATAGTTCACTGTTTTTGTTGAGTTTTAGATTTTCTTGAATAAATGTTTCTTCATTTGTTAAATGCCTTCAAGACAATTTCCAGAGACTAGGTGACTTATGCTTTGTTTATCCTTAGAGTGGTTCACAGGATCTCCGTAGCTGCCTTCCCAGGCATCTTCAGAGGATAGTTTTGCTGGATATAGAATTCTTGGCCAAAAGAAAAAGGCTTTTTTCTTTCAGCACTTTTGGCATGTCATCCCACTGGCTTCTGGCCTGCATGGTTTCTCATGGCAAATGAGCTGCTATTCAGTTCAGTTCAGTCTCTAGGTCATGTCCGACTCTCTGTGACTCCATGGAGTGCACACACCAGGCCTCCCTGTCCATCACTAACTCCCAGAGCTTGCTTAAACTCATGTCCATCAAGTCGGTGATGCCATCCAACCATCTCAGCCTCTGTCGTGCCCTTCTTCTCCTGTCCTTAATCTTTCCCAGCATCGGGGTCTTTTCTAATGAGTCAGTTCTTTGCATCAGGTGACCATAGTATTGGAACTTCAGCTTCAGCATCAGTCCTTCCAGTGAATATTCAGGAACTGTTATTAGGGATTCCGTATGTGTGATGAATTGGTTCTAACTGCTCTAAAGAGTTTTCCTTGGTCTTTTGATTATGGATATCTAGATGTGAATCTCTGTGAGTTTATCCTTCTTGGAATTTGTTTAGCTTCTCAGATATTTTTCATCAAATTTGGGGAGTTTGGGGTCGTTATTTCTGTAGATATTCTTTCCGCCCCTCTCCTTTATGCGTATGTTGGTCTCTGCTGGTGTCCCGTGTGTCACTGTCTTCATTCACTTCTCTTTCTGTTCCTCAGTCAGGAAATCTCAGTTGACGATACTCCTTCACATTTGCTGGTTCCACCTTATTCCTGCTGAGATCTGCTCTTGAGCCCCTCAGGGAATTTTAAATCCAATTTGTTACACTTTTCAACTCCAGGACTTTTCATATTTGTAATTTCTGTCTATTATTATACTTTCTTCTAAGAGGTATCATTCTTTTTTTTTTTTTGGAAAACAAGAACTCAATTTTTTATTTCATCATTTCTTGCATTTGAAGTACTCCTCGATGACATCCTTGGCCTGAGATTCTTTGCCATAGTCCTTAACCACCACACAACTGCAACCAACCACTTTACGGGGTTTTCCCTCTCTGTCAATTTTATAGAGGCCTACCCATTCCCCTAGTTTCTTGTCATCAACCTTAATCAGGTTGATTTGATGCTCAGCACAAAGGGCCTCCACCAACTTGACATACATAGGCTCATCACAGTTGGATGCAAGCACACACAGATGGGCTTGGCGCTTGTCTAAAGCTTTCGCAGCTTCGCAAATTCCACGTGCTAAGCCATCGTGGATGAGGGCGGTCTTCAGCACCTCTTGCAGAGCAGTATTAACGTCCATTACACCTCCAGCAGCAATGCCTTCCTCGGCCATGGCGGTGGGTTACGGGTGGAGCCGAATCTTGAATGCACCCGAGCCTCCGCCTCCGCGCGGCTCCGCAGCGGCAGGGAAAGAGCAAGAGGTATCATTCTTATGTGTTTATTTCTTTAGATACCGTTTTATTTTGTTCTTTGAACATATTTCAAATACTTGAATTTGAAGTCTTCATCTAGTAAGTCCAGTATCGGAGCCTCCTTGGGGACAGTCTCTTCCGGCTGCTTGTTTCCCTGTGTGTGGGTCATACTTTGTCTCTTTGCGTGTCTCAGAATGTTTTGTTGAAAGGTTTTCCATTAATATAGTATGGCGTCTGTTAAACTCAATATCATATTTTCCCCGTGCACCAGGATTTGTTGCAATTTTCTGTTGTTGCTGTTTGTTTGTTGAGTGGCTTTTCTGAATTAATTCTAGGCAACTTGTGTTCTTTGCTGTGTGTGATCACTGAGGTGCCTACGCAGTGAGCTCCGTGGTTATTCAGCGAGGGGAGCAGGCGTGTTCCTTAATGCCTGGAAGCAATAAATCTCCGTCTCTGCAGTAAACTCTGTGTGTGCTGGGTGTGCCTTCAGCTCCCAGCCACATCGTTGGCACCCTGACTTTCTCCTCAGCTTCCTGCTTACACAGAGCCGCCTTGGACCTCTCCCGGACATGCACACAGCTGTATATGCACATGTGACTTCTGGATCCCAGGGATATCCTGGAGCTTTTCAAAGCTCTTCTTGATATCTCGTTCCTTAGCTCTTTTATGTTTCCTGGCTAGCCAGTTTTCTTCATCTGTGGTCCACTGTGTTTGGCGTGATGAGTTAGGTTTTTTTTTTTCGTCATGAGTTTAAAATTCCTTCTTGATGCTTTCAGCAAACATCTCTAGGGAAAAGGCTTTTTCTGCTAAGAGCTTCAGCATAAAAGGTCAAATCAAAAACAGCCTTGGAGGTGGAGCCTTCCAGGGAGACACTGCAGGCCTTGAATGAGCCCTAGCTCCATGGATGCCAGAACGTTTATTCCACCATGATTTGAGCTGTTGGCTTTCTCAGTTACAGGAGAGGAGGAGGGACATGGCAAGTTAGAATGCCACAGTTCTCGGATCTTACTGAGATTCAACCATTTCTTGAATAAATTCTCCTCATGGGTCATTTTCAGAGTTCTGAAGAAGTTGATTCTGACATTTTTTGCTGGTGTTCTTACTGTGTCTGTGGAGGAGAAAAGCTGTAGAAGGTCCCTTTTCCACCCTTCCCCTCAGCTCACACACTTCCATTGTGTCTTTTCATGCATGCGTCCATGTTGACACCATGGGGCCCATCCTGCTCCCCGCCAACCCCTTCCCGCACCCCAGCGGGGCTCGTGCCCAGCCCACCCCACCCAGCCTCGGCCCCCCTGGGAGCTTCTGGACCGAGGTCTGGATGGACATGAAAGAGCAGCGTAGCGGTTTTTTCATCTTGTTCTCATCTCTGTTCCCAGAAGAAGAACCACAAAACTTCAGTTCTGAGCACAATTGTGTTGTCTTCCTCCCGAGGACTTGAAGTTAGGTCCCGTCTCCTTGGCTGCCTCCATTTGGGATCTTAGCTGTTGGTAGGGGAAAACTGCAGATTAGCGCTGACACGGGGCCCCTCAGGGAAGGGCCCGCAGTGCTGAGATGTGACCTGGCAGGCCTCCAGCAGGGATGTGGGATCCCAGGTGAAAACTGTCACCCAGCCCAGGGTTGGGGTGCAGCCCCTGCACGGGGAGGCTGTGGTGACCCCCATGTCTCCTGGCAGAGCGGGAACAGCTTCCACGTGCTGGACCAGGGCCAGTTTGCCAAGGAGGTGCTGCCCAAGTACTTCAAGCACAGCAACATGGCTAGCTTCGTGCGGCAGCTCAACATGTGTGAGTGTACTGCCTTGGCCCTGCATTGAGCCCCGCGCCGCCCAGAGCCCATGCAGCTGAAGGGGAAGGGGTGTCTCAGGGAGTCTCCCTGAGACTAAGACCACCCAGCCACCACAGGCAGGGCTTCTGGGAGGGCAGTGCTGGGCATTCGCTGAGCCAGGCCCTGCCCACCGGGGCCTCCCTCCGTCCTCCCTGGGGCAGGGGCCTCACTGGAGTGAGGGGTGAGACCCCAGCCCTGAGGCAGCAGTGCCCTGACTCCATTGTGCGCAGATGGCTTCCGGAAGGTGGTCCACATCGAGCAGGGTGGCCTGGTCAAGCCAGAGAGGGACGACACCGAGTTCCAGCACCCGTGCTTCCTGCGAGGCCAGGAGCAGCTCCTCGAGAACATCAAGAGGAAAGTGACCAGCGTGAGTAGCCGTTCTCCCCCCACGGTCTCGGATCTCCGCCCAGGCTGCCGGCAACAGCAGCATCCACTCGCTGGCCTACCTTGACCTAGCTGTGCCAAGCCTGCTTCCTGCCGGCTGCCCATCCCCCGTCGGCCACCCCAGCGAAGGCCCCTCCACCCCAGCAGCCCCTCGGCCCTTTCTGCTGTATCCCGCCCTGCCCCCAGGCCACCTCAGTGACTGCTCCCCCGGGGACCCAGGTGTCCACTCTGCGGAGCGAGGACATAAAGATTCGCCAGGACAGCGTTACCAAGCTGCTGACCGACGTGCAGCTGATGAAGGGGAAGCAGGAGAGCATGGACTCCAAGCTGCTGGCCATGAAGCAGTAGGTTCTGGGACGCCGTGGGAGCAGGGTGTGCCTCCTCTGGGATACTGGGGTTACCGTGGGGGGTCCAGCCTGGGGGGAGCCTAAAGCTGGTTCTCTTGTGACCAGACCTGCCCCAGGCAAAAGGTTCCGGAAAGAACTTCGTGGGGAGTGATGGGGTGGGGGCGTGAGAGGCCTCCTGCACAGTGACATGCAGGAGGCGGTGCTGGTGAGGCTGCTCCCCAGCCCTGGTCCCACAGGCTCCAGGCCTTCCACTCTCGGGCCAGGGCCACGTCTGGACTTGCACGGCCTCCTGGCCCTTGCCAGGCTGGACTCGTTTCCTGGGAGGTGGGGTCAGGTGCAGTCCCGTGGTAGCCCGCAGAGCTCGGCCCAAGCACCAGCGGGCCCCTCATGCTGCCCACACGTGCGCCTGGCACCAATCAGTGTGTGTCACCTCTCATCGGGCCTGGCGCAGGAGGCACTGCAGGTTTTTTCTAGACCCCCTCTCCCTGGGGCACGTCTGGTCGCCACAGAACCAGTTTTAGACCCCGAGCCCCCCACTGCCAGTACCCCCACAGCGGCCAGTTTAGATCTCCTCCTATGTACTTGGGGCCCTCAAGCACCCCAGCCCGGGGTGGCCTCAAAGCCACTCGGGGCAGGCCATCACACCCCCAGACCGTGGAGGAGGCTCCTAGCCCCTGCCTAACTACTCATGTCAGACCCCAACAGGAGCGCCTGGCTGGCTGGAATTCAGAGGTGGGATCAGGTGGCCTTGGCCTACAGGACAGGGACGCCTCTTAGAGTGAGCATAGGAGGGTCTGCCGCCTGTCAAGAAGACATATTGGTGCTGAGCAGGGTGTGGGCTGCTGCGGCAGCCCCTTGCGCTCTTTAAGGCCACTTCTGACCCCCTAAAAGCACAGGGGAACCTGCACTCGCAGCCCTGTGGCCTGAGAGCTGCACTGCCTCCGTCCCCTGGAGCCCCATCCTCGGTCCAGGCAGAGAGCCTGGAGGCTCTGCCATCTTGACAGAGAGGGCCCTGGGGTCTCAGCCTGGCCCCTGGCCCGTGCTCAGCAGCGGGCAGGGACGGGCCAGTGGGTGGGCGCACGGTGGAGCGGGATGTCCCGGGGCTCCCGCCGCCCGCTGACCACGCCAGGTCTGCTGCAGTGAGAACGAGGCGCTGTGGCGAGAGGTGGCCAGCCTGCGGCAGAAGCACGCCCAGCAACAGAAAGTCGTCAACAAGGTGTGCACCGGGCCGGTGGGGGGGGGGGGGGGCCCTGTCCACGCCGCGCTGACTGCCTCTCCCCCTGCAGCTCATCCAGTTCCTCATCTCGCTGGTGCAGTCAAACCGGATCCTAGGGGTGAAGAGAAAGATGTGAGGCACGGGGCACACCCGTCTCCCGTGGGCCGCGACCTGGGGGCCACGAGGCCAGGCCGCCGCTCACCCACCCCTCTCCACAGCCCCCTGATGCTGAACGACAGCAGCCCCGCGCACCCCATGCCCAAGTACGGCCGGCAGTACTCGCTGGAGCACATCCACGGCCCAGGCTCCTACCCGGTGAGCTGCGGGCGCCTGGGGTGGGGGTGAGGGCAGGGGTGTAGCGCGCACCACCGTGCTCACCTCCCTTCGGTGGCAGGCTGCTTCCCCAGCCTACAGCGGCTCCAGCCTCTACTCCCCAGACACTGTTACCAGTTCCGGACCCATCATCTCCGACATCACTGAACTGGCCCCCGGCAGCCCCGTGGCCTCTGCAGGCAGGAGTGTAGATGAGAGGTGCGGCCCAGCGCCTTCCCCGCAGGCAGGAGCGGGTGGGGCTGGCAGAGGCACCCGCTGACGCCTGTGCCCCACGGACAGGCCCCTGTCCAGCAGTCCCCTGGTTCGTGTCAAGGAGGAGCCCCCAAGCCCACCACAGAGCCCCCGGGCAGAGGGTGCCAGCCCCAGCCGACCGTCCTCCATGGTGGAGACGCCTCTGTCCCCGACCACCCTCATTGACTCCATCCTCCGGGAGAGCGAGCCCACGCCCGCCGCCTCCACCACACCCCTCGCGGACACTGGGGGCCGCCCTGCCTCGCCCCTGCCTGCCTCAGCTCCCGAGAAGTGCCTCAGCGTCGCCTGCCTGGACAAGTGAGTGCCTTCCAGGCACCCTGCAGTCTCTGGAAGCGCAGGGGCCTCTGACGAAGACAGTGCAGGGCTGGACACGCGTGGCCCTCAGGCCCTCAGCACGGGACTTACCGGGGGGAGCTGGCCTACCTGGCCCAGAGCACGGAGCTGGGGAGGGAGACATGCCAGCCGGGGGTCCCACAGCCCCTGCATTGTGGGAACCAGGTGCATGGCGGATGCCCCGGCCCCCTGAGCTGCCCTCCCCAGGCCACCTGGTCTGTGTATCCTGCCGCCCCAGAGGTGGACGAGCGGGGTGGGGGCTTGGAGTCCGCCTGGCCCCCACCGGCAGTGGGGGGCTCTTGTCTTTCTATCTTGCAGTTTGGCTCGCCCTCCAAAGATGTCTGGGGTCGCCCGCCTCTTCCCCTGCCCCTCCTCCTTTCTGCATGGCCGAGTCCAGCCAGGGTTAGCGCTGTCCTACTAGGGAGGGAGGAGGGCTCCGCCAGAGCTCGGGCCCCTCCCCAGCCTCGGAGCAGACCCCCGCCCAGCCTGTGAACAGGCTCCCCCCCACCTTTGGGGCCTGAGGCAGCGCCCCGAGATGCTGCCTGGCCTCCTTGCGGGGGCAGGCCTAGTCTCTCTCCTGGCGCGTGCTGGGTGAGGCTGGTTCAACCCGGCCGAGCACAGCTCCACCCTCCTGCTGTCCTCCAGTGCTAAGGGCAGGTGTTGCTGAACCTGAGAAGCTGGGGCCCTGGCCCCTCTGAGCTCTGAACTCCTCAGCCCCCTGGCATCTTGGCTGACCCAGCCTGACGTGCTGCCAGAGGCCTTACGGGGCCTCACGGTGATGAGGGAGCCTGAGCCACCACTGTAATGGCCAAGTGTCCCAGCCCCACCGGGCCCAGGGCCCCACCTCAGGGCCTCCCGTCAGCCTGCGCAGGGCAGGCTGGCAGCTGGGCACAAGGGCTGGCAGGACTCACCTGGGGGTGCCTGGATGCCATGTCACCCGCTCCCCTCCCTCTCACCAGGACCGAGCTCAGTGACCACTTGGACGCCATGGACTCCAACCTGGACAACCTGCAGACCATGCTGACAACCCATGGCTTCAGCGTGGACACCAGCACCCTGCTGGATGTGAGTCCCAGCCCTGCCCGCCCCATGCCCAGCCTGCCCTGCTCCCAGGGCAGTCTGACCGCCCCCCCCCTTCCCTGCAGCTATTCAGCCCCTCGGTGACGGTTCCCGACATGAGCCTGCCGGACCTGGACAGCAGCCTGGCCAGCGTGCGTAGGCGGTGGGGGGGGGGGGGGCTGGGGGGGCGGGGGGGGGCTGGGGGGGGCGGGGGGGCGGGGCCGAATGGGAGCCCTTACCTTGCTCCCTCCTGCTGCCCCGGCAGATCCAGGAGCTCCTCTCTCCCCAGGAGCCCCCCAGACCTCTGGAGGCAGAGAAAAGCAGCCCAGACTCAGGTGAGCTGAGCCCCCCGCCCCCCCGCCCCCCAGCCCCACTGGCACCCTGACCCAGTCCCACCCCTAGGGAAGCAGCTGGTGCACTACACCGCCCAGCCCCTGCTGCTGCTGGACCCAGGCTCCGTGGACGTGGGGAGCAGCGACCTGCCGGTGCTCTTCGAGCTCGGGGAGGGCTCCTACTTCTCCGAGGGAGACGACTACTCGGATGACCCCACCATCTCCCTGCTGACGGGCTCAGAGCCCCCCAAAGCCAAGGACCCCACTGTCTCCTAGAAGCCCCAGGAGGAGAGCCAGCCTTGGGCGGGTCTGGTTGTCGGGGAGCCTGGTCCCCTGGCCGGCAGGGGGTCGTGGCCCCCAGCCAGCACCGAGGGCCTAGCCCTGTGAGCCACAGCTCGCCTGGGCTTCACGGCCACACTCAGACTGACCAGGACGCAGGTGTTCATAGAATTGTATTTTGGATTTTTACACGAGTCCCCCTTTCCCCTTCCATAGAGATATACAGATATATACATGGACGAACAGACCGATGAGCCAGGCAGAGATTTATAAACAACGAGCTCTGTGTGTGGTCTCCCTGTCTGTTCCTCCTGCCTGTGTGGGCAGGGTGGGGGAGCCATGATGCGCAATGTCTCGGAAGGGGCTGGAGGGAGGCAGACGGACACAGCAGTCTGGAGCCTGCTGGCTCCCCTGGGCCGCATGTTCTCAAGAGTTCTTTATGAAGGGACCAGGGCAGGATCAGCGCGGGCCCACAGGAGCCCTTGTGGCCAGGTCCATGCTAGAGAACCAGGTGGGTGCACTGGGTCAGCACCATGGGTCTGGAGTGAAGGAAGCACAGGCGCCCCCTGCCCCCGAGTCAGGCAGTGGGGGGGTGCAGAGGTGCATGTGATGGAGGTGGTGGGCCGGAGCAGCCCACGTGGTGCCCTGCACCCCCAGCTCAGCCCTGCTCCCCATCCTTGCTGATGACTAGGGCCCAGGGTGGTGGCTTCCTAGGAAGCAGGGGTCAGGGAGACGCTGCCTACACCTGCTGTAGACCAAACAGTCTCTAGCCAACCAGCCTCTCTCGCCCAGATGACCACCATGGGCTGGAGCGGCTTCTAGTTGGGGCAGGGGCAGCACAGCTGGGTCCGCTGCCCACGCACCACCTCGGGCCCCCATCTTACTGGGCTATGGCTGGCTGTCAGGGCACACCTGCCTGGCACAGCCTCAGGGTTTCCAACCCAGGCAGCAGAGCCAGTAAAGGGGGGGGGGAAACAGCCCAGGGTTGCCCCTGCCTTGCTGCCAAGCTCTTGAATGGCAAGCTCTGGGACCAAGCTATCCCGAGGGTCACACCCAACTACCTGGTGAGGGCATGGAAAAACGGGGAGCCCCCGGCATCAGGCCAACCTCTGCCCTGAGGTCCTCCATGAGGGCTGGGCCAGGCCACTTGCTTCGTCCAAGCAGCCCAGAGCTGGCCACTTGCCTCGTCCAAGCAGCCCAGCACTAGTCTGTGCACAGGGGCCTGTGTGTACAGCCTTGCCTTGGAGTCTGCTGCCCCTCAAGCTGGCCTGTTCTTGACCCTCTTCCACACCTTGGCCTGGCCTGGCCCAAGTTGAATCCACTTGTGTGCAGACCTCAGGCACAGGGCCTCAGAGCACGGAGGCTCCACCTCACAGGGCAAGACATCTGACCACAGAGCCCTGTGAGGCAGGGAGGGTCACCCCAGCCCCAGCTCCGCTCCAGGCGCTGGGGCCCCCTTCCCACAGCATGGCCCCATGTGGGAGGGCTGCCCTCTCCTGCCAGCCCTGTGCCCTGGAGGCTGAGGGAGCTCACTGTGCACAGCACTTTATTGACACATTCAGACCCTCGGGAGAGATCTGTAGGGTTTCCAGAGCATGGGCACTTCCCAGAGCTGCGCTGGGCCTGCCGTCCCCTGGCAGGAGGAAGCTCCTCAGGGGCAGAGAAGCCTGGTGGGGGCCAGGAGGCAGCTTTCACCAGCCAGGCCCCTCCCCTACGCCCAGGTTGGGGGCAGGCTCCAGTACAGCAGCAAGTGGTGAGGCAAAGGAGTCCAACACCCCTGAGGGAACCAGCCTGGAGGGGCTCAGGTGCCGGCTGTTGGGGCCTCGCGGTTGAGCACGTAGTAGTCGTGGACGTACATCAGGACGGCCACTGGCTGCCCAATGATGAGTGACAGCCACACAGCCGCGTTGCCATAGTTGCCACGGAAGAAGCGGCCGACTATCCAGGCCAGCGGGATCTGGGGACATGGGACGGGAGTGAGCCTCTGCGCCCACGGGGTGGGCTCGCAGGTGGGGGTCCAGGGCTGCTCACCTGTGCCATCATGCCGGTGAAGGCCCAGAGGCGGAACATGCGCAGGGGGATGCTCACCAGGTACTGGGGGGAGAGGGGCGTTAGCCAAGCCCCTGCCCCACCCCACCCCACCCCACCCCCAGGGGCAGGGCGCACCCTCAGTGCACTGACTGACCTCATGGAAGAAGGCAGAGGCCAGGAACACCCCTGTCCTAGCTGCCCACTTGCTGCTGCCCCGCCGGAGCATGGGCTTGTAGAAGTGTCTGGGGGGGGAAGCGGCAGTGGGCCGGGCGCCCGGGACACGCACCCCCCGCCCCACCCCCAGGTGCACACCTACCTGAGGCACCACTTGTGAACAGGGATGTTCCAGTTCTGCCAGAAGTAGGTGATGGACTCCGAGTTCCTGCAGGGGCAGGGCAGAGTGGGCAGGGGCTCAGGCCCCAGCCCCAGTGGGGCCCCCACCACCTCCGCCCCGGCGGCGCCACCCACCACCAGTCCCGGTAGAACTCGCGGTCTCCAAACTGCATGAGCTCAGCCACGGCGTTCAGGCAGGAGTGGAAGAGCCAGTAGAAGAAGATGAGCCAGATGAGGTGGTTGGGGACCTGTGGGGAGCGGGTGCCAGGTGCCAGGACAGCCCCACCCGCCCCCACGCGCCCCCACCCAGAAGGCCACTCACCGCCAGCTTCAGGAGGCGCTCCACGATGCGGGAGTAGTCCATGTCCTGTGGGCACAGGGCACAGCTGGCTCCCTCAGCCCTGACCCCGGAACCCACCCTTCCAGGCCTGCCTGCTCACCTTGAAGGGCTTCATGGAGTTCTGGATGGCCGGGACCATCCACTGCAAAAAGCGCAGTGTCAGCTCGCCCACGGCCCCAGGCCCTGCCCCCGCCCCCCGCCGGCCCCCTCCCAGCCCGGGCCGCGTACCTGCTGAATCAGCCCCACCTGGAGCTGGGTGAGGAACAGCTGGGGGAGGAAGCAAGCGGACAGTGAGTTGAGCCCCGGGTGCCGGCAGGCCCGCCCACCCTGGCCAGCGAGGCCCCGCCTCACCATCTCCAGGAGTCGCCGCAGCAGGAAGCGCTTTCGGATGCGGGGGGAGCGGGGGAAGTTGAGCTCGTAGCACAGGGTTGGGGCGAAGAGGAAGTAGTAGAGATCTGGAAGGGAGGGCGGGGCTAGCAGGCCAGGCCGCCGGGCAGCCCCCCCAGCCCCAGGCAGGATCCTCACCGCGGTAGGTCAGGTTGTCGGGGTAGCTCACGGTGCGCTGGGCAGCTCCCCCGTTGGCCTTCTTACCTGCCAAAGCTACGAGCAAGCGGCAGGGGGCGGGGCGGGGGTGAGCCGAGCCCCTGCCGGTCCCGCGGCAGGTGGCAGCCCAGTGGCCCCAGCCCGAGGGAGCCCTCACCAGCCTTGGCCTTGGCCCCAGCCCTGCGCTCTCGGCACCAGAGGTTGACGTCCCGGTAGGAAAACAGCTTGAGGAAGAGGATGGTGTAGACCATCAGGGCCAGCACGGAACCCACTGTGGGAGAGGCAAGCTCAGGCCACGCCCCCCGCGGCCGAGACAGCGTGGGCGGGGGGCGGGGGTGGGGCCCACCTGGAGTGATGGACTCTAGGAGGAAGGCCACGGCCGCTGGGAAGCAGAGAATGGTGGCCAGGTTGACCCCGTGCAGCAGCAGCCCCGCCTGCTCCGTCAGGGCTCCCTGGGGTGAGGGGCAGAGCACTCAGCCAGGGACCCCCTCCCTTCAGAGGACCTCCCTGGGGAAGGGCCGCCAGGCCTGAAGTGCAGCCCCTCCCAGGAAGGCCACACAAGGCCCGACACCCTGAAGCACAGTGGGACCGGCTGGTGGCCCGCCCTAAGCCTGACTAGTAAGGACCTTGAGGCAGGTCAGGGGCGGGTGTGAGGGCACTGCTTACCACAGCCAGGCGCTTCTCCACCTGGAACGCAGCCACGGCAAAAATATTGGCCACTGAGGACAGAAGCAACCCAGGGCAGGTTCAGGCCCAGGTCAGCCCTGTCCCGCCCACCGCTGGCCTGAGGCCTCCTGGGCACCCAGCTCACCAATGACCAGGCACAGAGCTGGCCAGCTGTAGGGGTCCTTCAGGAACAGAGACACCACCTGGATGGGGTCCACCAGGATGCCGTACCTGCAGATGCAGGTGGGTGAGGGTCTGCGTGGGCGAGGGGTGAGGTGGCAGGGGCTGGGGCGGGCCGGGGCCCACTCACTTGATGAGGTTCTCTAGAAATAACCGTGCGTTGCTTAAGATCTGCGATAGAGAGAGAGGGACACAATGCTGTCAGCCGCGGCCCCAGAACACCCACCCCAGCTCCTGCCAGCACCCACAGCTCAGGACAGCAGCCTCCATCCTGCAGGCCCAGCCCTGCGGGACCTCACGCCAAGCTCTGAGACTCCCCACCTATGGCCTGTGTGCCTGCGCAGGGGCACGCAGCCCCCACCCGTCTGGAGCCAACTGCAACCCCAGGTGCCTGTGCCGCCACGGCAGAAGAAACCCGCTGCCCAGCAGCCATCCTCCGTCCCACCGAGCGGGTCAGTGCCCCTGGCCACAGCGACAGCCCCAAGCCCCAGTGAAGTCCAAGCCTGCCTGCACGCTGCCACCGGCCCAGGGCTCCGCCCTACCAACCGGGCCCATCCCCAGAGGCGGGGTGTGCCCACGCCCTTGGTGGGGTGGTGGGAAAAGAGCGGGCCTGTCCTGAGGGCTGGGGAAGCTGGGCCTGGGTCTCCACCCCTACTCACACCCCCACCCGCCTCGGCCGCTCCTACAGCAGCAGCAAAGGACGGATCCTCCATCACAACGAGCTCTTGCCAGTGGCCTGGGGCCAGATGCCTGGCTGCCCTCCGCAGGGGCAGGGGCCACCACCTCCACCCTCAAGGTTCAGGCCCCACGGGGATTGCAGAAGGCTCTGTGGAAAAGTGATGCTTCTCTAGGCGACATGGATGGAGTCCCCTACCCGGAAGGCTTCCCAAGGAGATGACAGGCTCAGAAATGCAGGGGCCACCTGCCACACCGTCCCCCAGCTAAATGCCTAACCAGCCAGCTTACCAGGACACACATGGTCCTGCAATGTCCGCCCACTGGCAGTTGCCTGTCCTGAGAGCCCACCGCAGGCAAGAGTTGGAGCTGCTAAGAGGCCCACCCACCTGGAAGCCCAGGCTGCCGAGAGGACGCAGCAGGCGGCCCCAGCTCCTTGGGTGGGGGGAGCTTTGTGGGTGCACCAAAGGGCCAGGAGGCCGGGGGGCTGCAGGAGAACAGACAGGCTGCTGAGGGCCTGCCCTGCACGACCGCCTTGCCACAGTCCTGAACCAGCTGTGGCCTCGAAACCAGGACGCATGGACTATTGGGTCTGGACTGGCACACGGCCCCTACCGCTCCCCAGGGGACCGCCTGGGACCACAAACAGAAGCGTGGGGGCCCCTGGTACACAGCCTCCAGAGCCACACCCAGGGCAGGCAGACACGTCAGCTGGAGGGGCGAAGGCCTCGAGCCACATCAGCCCTGAGCGGTGGGGCTGGGCCTCACCCCACCCCAACCCGCCCCGCCCCGTCCCGCCCCGCCCTGAAGGCTGCCCCTGGGGTTCCTGCACTCCAGCTGCTGCTGGGCAGGCCTGCTGGGGCCCCGCAGCAGTGGCCTCAGCCAGGTCAGAGTGAGGCGGACACAGGACTCCAGTCCTGCTCCCTCCAGGGCTGAGGGAGGGGCCAGAGTCCCGCAGAGTGCGGCCTGGAGCTGTGGGCTGGGCTGAGAAATGCATCCTCACCCTGCTCCCCCAGGTTCACGACCACCCAGGCATGCCACACCCACAAGGGCAATTTGGAACAGAAGAGGAAGTTCTTCGTGGACCCCCAAGACCACTCACCTGTGCTGTCAGGGAGGGCCTGGGCCCAGAGTAGCCATCCCCCACCCAAGGCCACCGGACTGTCCCTGCCTACTCTCTCTCGCCCCCTGGGGAGACTCCAGTGCCCCCTGGGGCACAGACCCCGGCTCAGAGGCTCCCAGGTTTCCCTGGGAATCCAGCAGGCATCTACTGGGATTCAGCAGGGATGGAGTGAGCATGCTCCCCGTGGGGTCTCGGGGTACAGCTGCTCCAGGGACCCCCACCGCCAGCCCAGAGCTCTATTCACCCCAGCTGCACGAGCACAGACACCCACCCCGGTAGGGGCCGTGTGCCAGTCCAGGCCGTCAGGACCCCTGCTCCAAGGTGCCACTCTACGTACCAGCATCACCACACACCAATTCAGGATGCCGCGGTAGTTGCTGAAGCCACTGTCAGAACTGAACAGGGAGTCCTGCAGGCGGTGACACCTGGAAAGCGGAGATGCACACTCGGAGCAGAGCATATGGCAGCAAGGCCACCCCGCTGCCCACACATCCCCCTCCTCGGGCAGGGCCACCGAGGGCCTGCTGCTCCCACTGGGGGAAGGGGCGTGGGGGGGGCACCACAGGAGCTGGTGATGCAAGACGGAAGTGGGGAGGGGGCAGACCTCCCCACAGCAGCTGGTCCCTCCTGGTATCCTGGGAGCCCAGGGGCCACCATTCAAACCACCCATGACCTCCATTTGGCCCTTCTGGAAGGGAGGACCCAGGCTTCACGTGGCCTTGCAGGGTGAGCGCCACGTTCCTGCCTGGGCAGAGGGCCACACGAGCCCCCTGGGGGCTCGGTGCCTGGAGTCCACTGCAGAAGCCAGCAGGGGACTTTCAGAGCCCACCTCTGAGAGCCCTGCGCCCAGTGCTGGGCCTAGGGGAGATGGAAGCCAACCCTCAGCTGGAGGCAGAGGTGGAGGGTCGCAGCTCAGCCCAGGCCCAGCCCCGCTGGTGGGTTCTAAGCAGCAGCCCCACCTCCCACCAACCGCCCTGCCACGAGGAGGCTGTCCAGGCCATTGAGCAAGGCCTCCAGTTTTGTAAGGGGAGAGGCCAGAGCTTCCCTTTCCCTCCTGTGGACACATGTCCCCAGGAGTGGGGCACCGGAGAACAGCCAGCCTCCGGGGGTGGCTGGGGTCAGCACTCAGAGGGCTGCACCCAGGAGACGGACGGCTGGGGAGGACGAGGTGCCAGCATCTTCAGCCAGACAGCGCTGACAGTCTGCCCCTGCCTGCCGCCACACCGGGCCCCCCCACCCCCCGCCCCAGGCCCCGGCCTGGCCTGCCCACGCACCCCCTCCAGGCCTGTCCTAGGCTGCACACGCAGTGGGGCTCTGAGCCCCCAGGCCCTCTTCTTCGTGACTCTCTGTGCCCGCATTTTGGCGAGGCGAGCAGGGCTCCCAGGCCCAACTACCCCAAGAGGACAGTCTAGGGGGGTGTCCGCTTGATGGACCTGCCCAGAAGCCCCCGGTCCAGCCCACTCACTGTCACTGGAACCGCCCCAAAGCCGCCTCATGCTACAACCTGCCGATCACCATCTGCATGTCCATGTCTGCACCAGACACCCAGGGAATGGTTTCACAACAGTGTGACCCCTGCCACCTTGGAGGCCACCAAGACAACCACACTGGCCGGATATGCAGCAGTCTCTAAGGTGAAAGTGGGGGAGGGAGGAGGGAAGCAGTTCCCAATCCTGACAACAAGTAATATTATTCAAGCTTTTCCAGATCCCTGCTGTCAAATTCCTGAGGCCTGCCCCCAGCCACCACACAGACCCCTCTGGTCCCTCTAGCAGCCTTCCGATCATCCCACCCGGGCAGCGCCCTGCCCCCAGAGGTCAGAGGCCCCAAGTGGGAAGGAAGCCCACTGCCCACCAATCCCCACAGAGGTCCAGCCCCATGGCACAATTCACTGCAGTGGACCAAAGGGCAGCAGGCATGGCCAGCATGGAGGGGGGGCCTCACCCAGAGCTTCTCTGTCACCCTCTCCCTGACTGGGGTGTTGGCTGTGCCTCTGTGCCCCCAGCAGCCCCCACCTGCTCCCCAGTCCCACCCAGCCAGCAGGGCCATTCTAGTTCATCATAGTCAGCACCTCACTCAACCTGCACATCAGCACTGGGAGGCAGGCACGTGGGGAAACTGAGGCTCACCGATCTTCCCAACTTGCCCAGAGGCACAGCCCCAAGTGGGGATCACACGTGCGGGGCCATACGGTCCAGCTCCAGGGCCAGAGAGAACAAGGAGGGACAGGGTGCCAGCTCGCCTCCCGGCTGCCACCTCCTCAGCACTTCCTGCACCCAGCCTAGAGGCTCTGGACTAGAAAGCCGTGCCTGGAGGGCCCATGAACCAACGGCTGGAGGACGCACCAGGCGTCCGGGCACAGGGGAGTGTGGAGGACCTGGAAGGGACGCGCTCAGAGGCGAGGCAACAGCAGTGGCCCTCCTTCTGGCACACAGCTGCACCTCGCTGCCGGAAGGAGTGAACTCACACCCGGTGCCTGACCCCGCCTGTCCAGACCTAGGTGAGCAGGAAGTGTCCGGAAGAGCCCGAGGAGGAAGAGAGTAACAGGCAGGGAGGCAGAGGTGGGAGGAGGATGACTGGGAGGTGGGGAGGCAGAGGCGATACCAAGAGTAGAAAGACCAAGGCCCAGTCCTGCCCCAGGAGGCCCCCAGCCCTGTGGCATGTGGCCTGGGGACAGGCACACACAGCTGCGTGTTCTGGAAATCAGGAGGGGCTCCGGTGGCCCATCCTCGCCACCAACTGCTCCTCTTCCCGAGGGCCCAGACCTCGAAGGTGGGCCACCAAGAGGACAGGAGCAGCTTCTGCCCATGTGGCCTGTGTAGAGCAGGCAAGTGACGGCCCATCCAGGGTGACAGCTTGGCCCAAAGCTGGTACCCGCCCCCACCTCATACAAAGTGACCCCAAATCCAGTTCCCCAGGAGTGGGCAGAGGGGCCTGTGGGCCTCTTGGCCTTTGCAGCCGCCCCCTCAGGACCACCCAGGGACTGTAGGAAGCCAGCACCCCTCACAGAGCCACCTTCCCCATGGTGTCTTCCTGAACTCTGCGCCCAACCTTTGCTCTCACTCTTCAGGGCTGAGGCTATCTTATCTCTCAGGTGAACTGTGTGCCCCCCAAGGGCAGAGACAGTACCTGCACCCCAGCTGCCCTTGTCCCTCCACTCCCCACAGCACCCAGTGAAGAAGATAGCAAATCCTTGCTGACTGACCTGTTGCCCACTTCCTCCTTGATAACCTCTAGCTCTGGAGCTGATCCCAAAGCCAGAGCCCCTGAGAGCCCTTGACCAGGATGAAGGTCAGTGCTGGGGGGAGGGGCATGAAGGATGGCAAAGGGGGCGCCTGGAGGCAGCCAGCAGGACTTAGCCGATGTCCACGTAGGTCAGATCCTCCCTTTCAGCCACAGCTTGCTCCCCCAACTCCTTCCCATCAGTCCTTCAGCTAAGCAGGGTGCCCACCTGTGGGTGTGCACGCTTGCAACTCCTCCCCTGCACCTCAACCAGGGGTGAGGGTCCCATTACAGGACCCACTTTGACCCTAGAGCAGGTATTTGTGCTGGTAATAAGCAGGACCCTAGGCCAGTCAATCGCCGGGTGACGGATGAGGGACCTTTGTGAAGACCATTCTCTGGAGGGTCTGCAAGGGATGAGAAATCTCGCACTGCCCCTGACCCTGTTCTCCGCCAGTCCACCCTCCTCCTCCGGGAGCTTTATCAACCCACAAGGCACCCCTCATAGCCCTCAGGAGGGACCCCCGTATCTCCTTCCTGGTAGAGGACACTGTGCGTGGTGGGATCACCCTGGGAAAGCTTCAGAACCCACCTAAGGAAAGCAGAGGGAGGGCGTCTAGAAGCTGAGCCGCTGCCCTCCCCTCGGCCCCCGTACCTGGGTGTCCCCGGCAGGAGACCCTCCGCCCCCAACCTCCCGCTAAGTTTCCCCGCGGAGGCCAGAGGGGCACAGCTGTGCACGCAAAGTCCCGGCGCCAGACTCTCGGACTCGAGTCCAAGCAGCCGCCGACAGGCCTGGGGCACCAGGTTGGGTCGCAGTGGCCCCGTATCAGGGGTCAAAGGTTAGGGGTCACGCGCACCGCTACCTCAGGTCCCAGTGGCCGCTGCCCACGTCTACGTCTCCGTCCTTGTCTGTGTCCCGGACCGGCGCGTCCCCTCCGGCGCCCACATCCCGCACCTCCTCTTCCGCTGCCGCTGGCCTACTGCCGCCCTGGATCGAAGGCCGCGACCCTGTCCTCCGGCGCCGGGAGCCGCCCGCGCCGCCGCGGTCGCCCATGGCCTCAGCCCGCACCCCGCCGCGGCCAAGTAGTAGCCCGCCGGGCTGGCAGCACCCGAGGCCTGTGGCCCCGCCTCCGGACCCTTGGCCAACTGCCGCCACCGCCCCTATTACGCCACTGCCGTGGTCCGCGCCACCAATCAGTGCGTGCAAATCCGTGCCAGCAGGCTCCTCCCGGAGTCCTGGGAAGCGTAGCTCCCAGAGCCGCTAACTGGCCGAGGGCCGCGGCGCGCATACCTTTGTAGTCTGTTGGCGCGCGGTGCACCCTGGGAGTTGTGGTCGCCGCGGGCGCGATGCACCCTGGGAGTTGTAGTCTCTTGGCGAATGCAACCCCGAACTGACGAGGAACACGCGGGGCTTCCTGGCAGCTGCAAGCCTCTCCTGACCGCTGCCTGCCCCTTGCCCCGCTCTATAAACACAGGATTTCGTCATTTCTCAGTTCAGGCGCGGTGGGGTTGTAGTTATTTATGAAATGCCTAGTGCGTTAACGTCAGGCTGACAACGCGTCTACCGAACGTGCATCCCGCGGCGCGGTTGTGCTCTGTGAACCCACTAGTTACCACCGTGGGCACCCACTTTTCCTCCGCTTAGGCTGTTCAAACACGCGCCAGGTCAGAGGATGGAGGGGGAGAAAGGCCTTAGTCCTCGCGTCCCGGGACTTGTGCCATGCCCACCAATTCCCAGGGTGGCCACCTCTCCCCTGCTCAGGCCCCCACAATAGACACGCCAGCCCGCCTCTCCACCCGCCCCGCTTCTGCCTTCATCCGCAGACTTGCAGAACTCCCCGCCTTTCCCACTTGGGCCAGTTTTGCCAGGGCGTTAGGATGCTGGGGTGTTGATTCGCAAGGACCCAGAGGTTTCTGTTTCATTACACAGTTGGCAGTCATCCAGTCGTTGAATGAAGCAACCAATACACCAAAACAACTGCACAGTGAGGCCCGTGCGCGGGCAAGGCCGATCTTACTTGGTTTCACAAGCATTTGGCAAAGAGCATGGAGTGTGAGCATCCTGGATCTCCAGATGCGAGGGTTCACCGAGAGTTTAGGCCTGGTTTACCCAAGAAACACCCCTAGCTACAGAACCCACTCCGTTCACTCCCATGGGATAAGCAAAGCTGGGAAGACCGCCTCTCTGAAAGCAAATAAACCAAGAGGCTGAGCCTGAGATCAAGCCTCCTTCCTGCCGGACTCGCTCCTGACCCCCTCACCTCAACCAACAGGCACCTGGGACCCTGGTGACATGTTCTCCCACTGGACCATTTGCGGCTTGAGGCCAGCCTGACATCCTTACCTGGCAGGCTGGGGCTAGCTGGCCCTTGTCTTGGAGTAGCGTGTGGAAGGATCCGCCCTCATCAGGCTGGAGAACCCCTCTTGCCTGCCCACAGGCCCGGCCTCGGTGGATCAGGAGTATCCCCTTAGCCAGTGTCCAAGCACCTTCATCTATTCATAGGCAGAGTTGGGCCACTCAGTGCTAGGACTCTCAGTATAGCTCCCAAGGGAGAATGGAAGGAGGAGAGAGTCCTCTCAGGAACCCGCAGCAGGGCTGAAGTCCCGGGAGCTCTCTCCTTCCCTCCCTATTCCCTCTCCCAGGCAGCTGGTGGGAAGCCCCCAAACCCGCGCGCACGTGTCCCTGGGCGCCTTAGGGACTTGCCATCCTTCAGTACAGAGCCGTGACTAGAGGGCCTGAACTGGCTGGCGCGCTGATTGGCAGAGGAGAAGATTGACGGCTCAGGCTGCTTGTTGGCCTGGAGAGGCTGAGCACAGTAGCCAATGACGAGTGAAGGTACGTGTTGGGGGCGGTTCCCTGTGTCCGCGTCCAGGTTCCTTTGCCTTCGGCTAACCTGAAGCAGCTGGAGTGAGGAGACCAGGGTGGGCCGAGGGTCATCAAAAAGAACCGATCTGATAGGGGACGTGAGGGAACCAAGGGTTCCACCACTGGAGTTGAGAGAGAGAGATCAGGGCCTCAAGCCAATGGGAAGGCACGGACTGTGAAGGCACAAATCGGGAAGGGCCTCTGTACCAAGGCGGGACGGGGCCTGTTTGAGGAAGACAGGGCCCACGGTTGATATAGGGCGGGGCCTCCTGGGGGGCGGGGCCTACAGCTCTGGCACCTCTAGATCCTGGGTGAGGTGCTGCAGGGCCACAGCGAAGAGGCACGAGGGAAAAGGTCAAGGTAGGTGGGGTCTTTTGGGGACAAATGTGTGCGTGAGTTGTTGAAGAAAGAAAGCCCAATGAGGAATCTCCCCCTGGTGGAAGCAACATCTGGCTTGGGACGAGGAATCTGCAGGCTGGCAGAATGAAGAGCTGGAAGGGTTTGGGGATTTAGAAAGAGCCTTGGGCTGACTCCAGGTTGGAGACGCCTTGGGTCAGCAGCCTGCACCACACCACCCATCCTCTGGATTGCAAAGTCCTGTCCATGGACAACTGTGGAGACAAGACTAGGCCTGTCCCAGGCACTGAGGAGGCAGCCTCTATCCGTCGTCCACCCCAGCCGCCCATCAGAGTCCTGGAACAGTCAATCCAGGCCCCAAAGCCGAGGAGCCGTGGGGAGGAGTGGGCCTCTAGGAGCCTCTCTTCCTGCCAGTGGGACTCACTCAGGTATTCAGGATCAGACAGGTGGGGTATCGGGGCAGAAAGTGAAAGTGTTAGTCACTCAGTCGTGTCTGACCCTTTGCGACCCCATGGACTGTAGCACGCCAGGCTCCTCTGTCCGTGGGATTCTCAGGCAAGAACACTGGAGTGGGTTGCCATCCCTTCTCCAGGGGATCTTCCCATCCCAGGGACTGAACCTAGGTCTCTCACATTGCAGGCAGATTCTTTAAGGTCTGAGCCACCAGGGAAGCCCAACTAGGGCAGGGCTTAAGTCAAAGGCAGCCCTTGGCAAGCTGCTTCTCTTCCTGAGGCTCAGACTTTTCATATGCAGATTGGGCAATGATGCCTACCTAAGCTCTACCAATACCAAGGGGCTTTCATCCTGAGGTTACTAAGACTGACAGTGCTCCCCAGAAGGGGGTGCCCACCTCAGGTGATCCCACCCTGAGCAGGTCTACTGCAGGTCAGGCTCTCCTGCTGTCCACACCAGTGGAGTGTGGTGGGCCTGTCCCCTGCCAGAGTGCAGACAGCTGTGCTGGCCCTGGGCTGATCCAGTTTGACCACATGTCTGCAAAGATTTGGAGCCTCTAAGCTCATGCCTACCTACCTGGTTGCCAAGGGCATTTGCTGGGGCAGGGGTCTATGTTCCTTGGTTGTCTGAGCCCAGCACACCACTGCCATTCATCTTCTCAACTTGACTCACCCTGTCTAGAGCCCAAGGGCTGGGGGTGGCCGTGGGAGGTTCTTATTCCTTGGGTGTCTCCTCCCCACAACCAACCTGGTCCAGCTACCAAGGAAGGCCTCCTCAGTGTGGGGACATGTCCCCTGAATCTGGAAGTCAGGATGTAGAGAGCAGGCTGCAGAAAGGGGTCTGCAGTTCCCATTCCTCCAGTGGCATTGAGGAAGGCTTGTTGGCTGTCGGGCCTGTCGGGGCAGCAGGAGTTCCTACCAGAAGAGTGGGGATACCCCAGGCCACAGGATTTACAGGCCCTGCTGTACCCACTGTGGCCGTTCTAGATCAGTCCTGGGTTAGACTTGACTTAGGCTCCCCACTTCCTGGCACAGAGAAGATTCACCTGCCATGGGAGAAAAGCCAACTGCTTTGCGTTCAGGAGTGTCCTCTTGCATTTGGTCTGCCTCTAGGGTGGAAGACTGTCCTCTTGCCAAAGAAAACACAGGCCCAAAAGGCAGCGGTATGACTCCAGGGCTGCGTGGGTAGACTGCCACTCCCAGCGCAGGGCCTGCACCTGCCTGGCCTCTGAGATGCTGCAGGCCCAGAAAGATGCCCCCCAGACTCCTCAGCGTCTCCTGCGGCGCGGGCCCAGCCTTGTATACATCAGCCCGACACTCCAAGTTCTATCAAGAGTGGCATTTATTCTCCTCGTGGAGGTGCGGCGCTCCGGGGAGCTGGTGCTATTGTGCTTAGGAAGGAGGTCTGTCCGTCCGTCCGTCTGTCCGGCCGGCCCGGCCCCAAACGGGGGCGGAAGAGGGGCGCAGCCCGAGTAAAAATCCCGGCCTGTTCCGGGTGGGAGTATGTACAAGGCGGCGGGGTGCAGGCGGGGGTGAGGGCAAGGCGGGCCGGCGGCCGCAGCCCCCACCCGAGGGCCCCCGCATCTCGGGCCCTACTTATAGAATCAGTACAAAATAGGTGCTACCTAAACGTTCCTTCTACCTGAATTTGCTAAGTCGGTTATTGTGCTGCTTAGTTACGGGGGCGGGAGGGGGCCCATGGCTTTCCACGGCGGCGGGGTGTGGGGAGAAGCGGGAGACCCTGGCCGGCCCACGGCCCTCCGGCCTTCTCCTTAGGTAGGTAGGTAGATAGGCGTGTAGGGTAGGGTGGGGCACCTGTGTGTGCCTGTGCATGCGGGCGTGCCCAGCACAGGTGGGCAGGCCCCGGCCTGGGAGCTGTGTGAACACTGAGCTGGGATGGAGGGGTCTTGGACATGAGCCCTGCTATGCTGGGCTCTGAGGCCCGGGTCCACCCCTGTGGGAGCCGCTGGGCCTGGTACCCACTGGGATAGGGCTGGCCAGGTCAAATGCTCCAGCATGCACCTTGTCCTCTGACCTGGGACCCTGGCCTGACGTGACAAAGCTGCCATTGCCAGGGGATGGAAAGAATGGGATTCGGTATGGGTGGCCCTGGTGGCGCTGGGCCTTTGGGCCCGGGTCTGTGCCACCTGAGCTGAGGACCCGGGCCCAAGTCAAAGCAGAGCCCCCTGTGCCTAGCACTGGCCCCACGCTGGGGTGGGGAGGAGTGAGGGGCCCACGCTTGGGTCTAGGGACCGCGGCTCTCTCTGCACGTGTGACCATCCCTGGCCCACCCAAGCCGGTTGGATCCCTCACCAACATGCACCTTCCCGCAGGTCGCCACACCCCTGGCGGACTCAGCAGTGGGCCTGGCACATAGTAGGTGCCTAATGAAGGATGAGTGGGTGATGGACAACTGAAGGAGGGGTCTTGAGGACAAACACCCCGCCCCGCCCCTGAAACCATTACACCCGCCGGCCTCTGCCGTGGGGGGGGAGGGGAGGGAGGG
Source organism: Ovis canadensis (assembly GCF_042477335.2). Taxonomy (NCBI): domain Eukaryota; kingdom Metazoa; phylum Chordata; class Mammalia; order Artiodactyla; family Bovidae; genus Ovis; species Ovis canadensis. The sequence continues at coordinate 23,681,168 of NC_091253.1, read as the reverse complement.
AAGAGCAGGAGAGGGGGGGAGAAAGTCTGCGCGTCCGGCCCCGCGCAGCGTCCCTGATCTAGGGGCCTATGGGGTGGGTAGGGCAGGGGGATACCTGATTCTCAGTAACTCTAGAGGCGGCGGCAGCTTCGCATGCAGTGCGCATTATTGCTCTATAGTCGGCTTCGGACTAACTAAGAGGGACTGGGAGCGGGCAGCTCCGGGAAAGGAAGGGACGGGGGCAGGGGCTGCATGCAGTGACGTCACAAAGGCGGCGGCCAATGGGGCGGGCCCTTGGGGCGGGGTCGCCGCCGAGGCTTTGGCTTAGACCGGTGTAAATTGGCAACAGAGTGAGGGCGGGGTCTGGGGCTCCGGGAGGGGGCCGGCCTCTGAGAGGCGGGGCCTGCGGCTCCCGAGAGGCGGAGCCCAGGTGGGCGGGGTTCGGGGCGGGGAAAGTGATCCTGGACATCCCAAGCCCCCGGCGTCGGCGGGAAGGATAGGGGCCTCTGCGCCCCTTCCCGGACCCGAGTGCAATCCGTTCATAAATAAAACGTACAAATACAGAAAGAAAACCCGACGCATCCGCAACCCCCCTAGGGGGCTTTACCCGCAAAGCAAATACAGAGAGGTGTGTAGAGGGCCGTGCCCAGGCCTGCCTACCGGGCCCCAGGAATCCGTCCTCCAACACCGAATCCCGGGTACGAGGGAAGGGGGCCCCAGGGAAGGGGAGCGGGGTCTGAGGAGGTCGGATAAGTCCATGCGGTTTGATATGCGTCATTATTATTCGTTATGGAGGACAGAGCCCGGGAAGCTGGGCTGGAAGAATTCGGATTTGGCAGAGGATGCGAGGCAAGGGTAGGAAAGCGGCTCGGACTGAGGCCCCGGAAGGAACCCAAGGGAGAGAGGTGCCGCCGTCCGCCCCAGTCCCCTATCCGCACGCGTCTAACACTCCTGGGGCTCAGCGGACACCGAGAAGGAGGCGCAGGTAGCCTCTGCGCCCCTCACCCTGCTCCTCCCCCGTTGCTGCTCCCCGATGTCTAGGCCGCAGGCCGGGCTCTGGAAGGCTTGGGAAGGGGTGGGGAAGACCTGAGTCTCTGCCACGCGATCCAGGGGCGCAGAAGAGGGAGGAGGGGGCGCTCCCTACCTCACCCCACCCCGGTCTCAGAGACCTAACTCGGAGATGAGGTTCGGTTCTGGGTCTCCTCGACCCTATTGCTGGGAAAAAGCCTGGGGCACCCTGGAGGGGAAGGGAGGGGGCTCAGGGTGGGTCTCCCCTCGGGACCCTATTGCTTGAAGGGGCCGGGAAGGCCCCTGGCGGGCGGGGCGGGGCCGGGCCCCCTCCCCCTATTGCTGTGAGGAGGGGCCCGCCCTCCGGCCCCTCCGCCTGGTCGCCGGCGGAGACCTCCCTGGGGGCCCATATTGCTGAGAGCCAACCCGGCTGGCGGAGGTACCGCCGCCCTAGGCCTGCACAGGGCTGAGCTGCGGCGGCGCGGTGGGCGCAGGGGCCGGGGAACCGCCGCCGGCGGCGCCCTTGAAGCAGGCCGACTCGTAGTGCTTGTTGAGATAGGACTTGAGCGCGAAGCTCTTCTTGCAGCGCTTGCACTGGAAGTGCTTGAAGGCGGAATGCGTCTGCATATGCGCGCGCAGGTTGGAGCGGTCGGCGAAGGCCTTGCCGCAGTGCGCGCAGCCGAAGGGCTTCTCGCCGGTGTGGGAACGCATGTGGCCCTGCAGCAGCCAGGGCCGCGAGAAGGCTTTACCGCACACGCCGCACTTGTGGCGCAGGTCGTGCGTGAGCAGGTGCATGGCCATGGCCGGCATGGACACGTACACCTTGCCGCACGTCGGGCAGCGCCGCGCCAGCTGGCTGTCCAGGCTGCGGTGCGTCTGCTTGTGGCGGCTCAGGTTAGACGACGTGGCATACGTTTTGCCGCACTCGCCGCACGCGTGCCGGCCTCCTGAGCTGCCGGCCCCAGGCGCCGCGCGGGCCTCGGTGCCCGCCCCCGCGCGCGCGCCGCCCCGACCCCCAGCCCCCGACCCTGCACCACGCGTGCCCGCCCCGACCCCGCCTCCGCCGTCGCCGTCGGGGGCCGCCGCCGAAGCTGCGGAGGGGGCGGCGGCGGCGCTGGCGTTGGCTGCCTTACGACGGGAGCGCCCGTCGGTGATGAAGAAGGCGTCAGCTGCGTAGCCCTCGCTGACCGCCGCGTCGCCGTTGATGTAGCCACCCGCGGCTGTGGCCAGCTCCGGGCGCGGGGTGGGCGGCGGCGCCGAGCCCGCGGCTGCCGGGCCCAGCTCTCCCCGCACGGCCGCAGCGTACATGGGCTCCGGGGATGGCCCTTTGAGCAAGGCCGCCTCGGCATCGCCATCGTAGACGGAGGCGGGCCCCGCGTAGTCGTTGAGGTATCCTAAGGGCCGAGGCGGACAGACAGGCAGACAGCGGGAGGGGAACCGGGCAGCAGGCAAGACACACAGGAGGGTGGCGAGAGACACCGGGGCCGGCGAGAAGGGAGCGAGGAGGACAAAGGATAAGGGGCCGAGGGAGAGAGGGGCAGGGAGGATGGCGACGGCAGGGAAGGGAGGAGAGAGAGGAGAGATGAGCCAGAGCCCGGCCGGGCTGCACCCCGCCCTCGCTGGAGGAGGGAAAGACTCGCATCTTCGGGCGCGGCTGCCCCCCCCCCCCACCTTCCGCGGAGCTTCAAGGTCAGGGGGGAGGGGCGACGCTTCCCTCGCCCTCCTTCCCCTCCTCCCCTCCCCCTCTCCCTCCCCCTCGGGTTCTCCCCACTTCAGCAGTTTTCCTTGATTATGCAACACACTGCAGAACCGCAGCGCACAAAGCCAGGACCGCCTGTCCAGGGACCCCGTCGCTCCTGCCCTCACGGTTCCCACTGGCTCATCCACCGTGCCCAGAGCCCGTGTCCAGCCTCGATGCTCACCTGTTCCCCAACAAGCCCTGGAGAATTCTACCTCCCTTTGATCTTCCAGGTCTCCCACTACTCACTAGATGTGACCATCTTCTGTTCAGCCCTGTCTCCCTCCATCCACTCTGTTTCTCCCCACTCCACTCCTTTCCATCATCCTGCACCGTTGGGTACCACCTTGTTCCACATTACCCCCTCTCCCCAGGCCCTAATCCTTTGTGGGGCCTTCCTGAACCCCAGGAAATGTGACCAGGAAGACACTGTGTTGGAGGCAGTGCCAGGGCATGCACCAGTGGACACCTTCACAGGGACAAGTTGCAGGTGGCAGCATTATTCATGCCTGCAACTGCGGTTGTTCTCAAAGCATGAGATGGATCTCACAACCTCAAAGTCACAAATACACACCCCGCACGAGTGTGAAGCAGAGTCTGGCTTCTTCAGAGTTACCCTCAGCCTCTAAGACTCTGTCAATTCTAGAGTCCCCTCAGGGTGGGCCGCACCCTGAGCCAGGCCTGCACCACCTACTCACGCGGGGTCAGACATGTAGCCAACCAGACACACTCTCAGCTGGGGTTGCCAGTCACATGGGCACATAGCGGCCTCAGAGTCACATGGTCCCATGTAGTGGCACACAGACAGGCACACACTCATACAGGGTCACACACAAGTGCACATAGTCACATGGCCACACGCAGTCACATGGGTGCACACAGGCTCGCACACAGGCTTATGCTCCTGCAGGTCACACTTGTTTTACCACCCCAGGCTGCTGGCACTCCCAGCCCCCTTGCCCACTTGCTAGCAATTGTCCTTGAATTTGGGCGCCCTAACACAAAGAGCCTCCTCCTGCCTCCAGCACTTGGACTTCCCTGCCCACAGCCCACCTGCCCACACCCTTCTCCCTGACCCTGCTCCAGGGACGGGGGCACTGCTACTGCCTCTGCCCCGACAGGTGGGCGGCCCCCACTGGACCACATGGCTACTCCCTGGAGCTCCTAGCACTTCCCTGCTGGCCCTAGAAGGGGGGCTAAAGGTGCAGCCAAAGAAAATAAGAGGGTTCTGAGGCAGGCTGTTTTCTGAGTGTGGTTTGCATACATTGCTGGTTCCTGTCATGTCAGCAGGGTCCATTCTGTGTTGGTCAGGGCGCGGGTCAGTGTGTTCCTCCTGTTCCTGACCCCTGTTCCCCACATTCTCTCCTGCATCCACGCTCTCCCTGCCCAACCTTGGCTCCGTTCTGGCCTACCTCTGCGTTCCCCTCTCCCCACCCCCATCTCCATCCCCTCCCAACTCCGCTTCAGCCACTGCCTCCTGCTGGTTCTGGTTCCTCCAAGCCTATTGCCTGGGGTTCCTGGTCCCTCCAGCCCCACTCTCTGACCCTCTACCCCTTCAAGCACTGAGCCCCTCGCCCGCCGCCCCCCAGCCCCATCCCAACTCGCACCTTTCTCCTGCAGTCGCACGCCGAGGTCGCTCCGGGCGCGCCCGTAGGAGCTCTCGAGGTCTGCCGAGGAGAATGTGTCAAGTTTGACCTTCTTGACCAAGAAGGATCTGGGCATGATTCCTGCGGGGCTCCGGCGCTGTGGGCCTGCGGAGCCGGGACGCGGGGGGGCTGCGGCCGCGGCGGGGCCCCGTCACCATCCGAGGAGCGGCTGAGGCAGCACGGGTCCTCACTCTGGCCTCTGGATGCTGCCGCGCGGTGCCGTCCTCTCTCCTGCCTGCCCGTCCTGCGTTTCCTCCTCTGCTGCTCCGGACCCCTCTTTTTCTCCTTCCTTCCTTCTCTTCTTCTATTCTTCACTGCTCTTCTCTTCTCTCTTCTCTTCCTTCCTTCCTTCCTTTCCTCCTCTGGTCCCGGCTTCCCAGCCCGCAGTGCCGCCCCTGGACAGGCGGGGGAGGAGGCTGGGGGGGGCGGGGAGGGGGGGAGCGGCTCCGTCCCGGGCCCGGAGGCTGCGAGTGGGTGCAGGGCTGGCCCGGCTCCGCGGCCCCCTTCCCCTCCCCCCCGCCGCCGCGGCGGAGCTTCAGTCAGCGACCCCCCATGCCCCCGGAGGTAGCGGCGCGGGGCCTGGAGAAGGCGGCGGCGGCGGTACCGCCGGCAGCTTCAGCACCGCGGCCAGCGCCGGCCCGGCCAGCACCTCGGCCAGCGACCGGGCGCGCACAGCCGGAGGGAGCGGCGAGGGGCGGGCCGCGGGGGCTCGGCCGCCGGGCGGGGGTCCTCTGCGGGGGTCTCTGGGAGCCTTGCTTTATTGTTCTGCAGCCGGAGCGAGCGGCGGCGGCGACGGCGGCGGGCGGGGGGCGGGGGTCCTGGGGGGGAGGGGTGCTCGGGGAGGGCGGGCCGAGGGAAGGTGGGAGGGAGGGATGGGGGCTCCGGGGGCGGGGCTCGGCGCTCGGACAGCTCCCGGGCCCAGCCTCCTGCGCCCGCGGCCGCCTCTGCCTGCGGCCCGGCCCAGCCTCCAGCTTTTAAAGCCCAGGAGCGACGGCAGGGGGAGGGAGGAATGGGGGAGAGGACGGCGGAAATGGCTGCGCGGGGCCTGGCCCCCGCCAGGGTCTCCTGGGAGGGGTCTTGGGGATGCCGCGGTCCCAGCTCTTGTGGAGTTCCCCCGATAGGCTCCGGGAATGGAGGCCCAGACGTCCGCAGCATTGTGCGGCGTGGGAGGAGAGGTGGGAGCAGGCCTGGGGCCCACGAGCCCGGACTCGGGATCTTTGAGGGAAGAACACAGGGTGGACCCCAGAATGGTCGGTCCGCCCAGCCCAGCTGTCGGGTGTGGAGGCGAGGGATCTGCGGGGGCAGGTGGGGGAGGCGAGCGGAGAAGCAGCGAATGCTGAGGCAGCGAAAGCGCCGTGTGGAAGTGCTGCGCGCACCCCGTGCCGCAGTGTGTCCCTGCCGCTCGGTCACCCGGGCTGACCCCGTGCCCGCTGGAGAGGCCTTCTGCACCCCCGCCCTTCCCCCAAGGGGCGGAGGTCGAGCGCAGCGGCGACGCAGCGAGCGGAGTGTGAAGACGGAGAGGGGCTGCTGTGCCCTTGCTCCAGAAATTCGGTTTCACTGGTGGTTTTCCGCCCTCCCGCGCGCCTGCAGCTCCCCCACGCGGCCCCGCAACCAGGCGGATAACCCTTCCCCCGGCCGCCCGCCCAGAGTTTGCAGCCCCCATGACGTCAGGCCCAGCGACCAATGGCTGGCGCGGGGGTGCGGGGAGTTCCGGGCCGCACAATGGCCGCGCGCGGGGACATATGTCCCCAATTAGGGCCCGGCGTCGCCATTGTCCCCTCACGCGCCCCCGCCCGTGGCTCGGGTCTCCCTGCTCCGAGCGCGCCCCCACGCGGCCCGCTGTCTCTGGGGACCAAGGTCGCAGGGGCGGCCCCGGGAGTGTGCGGGTGCGCTCCGGTCGGGAGCGCGTGCGAGGCGGGGACGCGCGCATCCGTCGCGGCGCGCGGTGACCTTGTGCCGGGCTGGTGGTCGGGCCCGCGGACCCGGCCGGGCGCGCGGCAGGAGAGCCGCTCCGGTGGCGCGCGCGCCGCCGCCCGCGGATCTCTCGGCTTCACCTAGCGTCGCAACACAGGAGCCGAGCGAGCGTGGCTGTAAGCGAACTGGCCCGGCGCCGGGCGCGGCAGGGACCGCAGGCCCGCTTTGTGGCGGCGGCGGGATATTCATCTTGTGTGGCTGGTGCTCCCGAGGGGCGGGGGCGGGACGCGGCCGCCCCCTTATCGCGGAGCCGCAGCCGGCGGGGCCCGTAGTGGGGGCGGGGGCAGGGATCCCCCTCGGCCGAGCGGCTCATCCCTGCCCCTTCCCGGGGGGCCCGGCGGAGGCGCAGCCGGAGGCGCGGGGCCGATTTGCATTTTGATTGCGGGACTGGGGGCCCATCTGGACCGAGGCCTAATTACCGGGCGGACCCTCGGGGCGCCAGCGGGACGTGCCAAGCGCAGTCCCTTCAGCCGGAGCTCCCCACCTCCCTCAAAGTCCGCCCCAACACTGCGATCGGACCGCGTCCCTGTCCCCCTCCGTTGGTCCCATCGCCCTGTCGTCTGTCGTGCGCTTTTGTTCCTCCACCTCGTCCTCTTTCACTCCCCTGGCCCACCCTTTGGCCCCACTCCGCACCTCTTTCCTCAGTCCCATTCCTCCATCGCCCTCCACTTTTCCCTCATTTCTGTCTTCCTTCAGCCAACTTCTCTGTTTCTCCTTCCCCCGCTCCTGGTGCCAGCTCCTGCCTCTCTGTAAATTTCCCATCCCCTGGCTCTCAACGCTGTTGATGACAGGGCGGTGTCAGAGCACTAACACATGTGTCCCTCGGCCAGGCACTCCCAAGGGGATCCTCTGGGCCGCCCTTGCTTGCCCTCGTGTGGATAGAGCCTGCAGCCCCTGGGGCGCCCAGCAGGGAGGGGCAGCTGGGCCTAGGCCCTGGCCATCAGTCCAGAACAGCCAGGGTGTGGAGCACACATGGGGCCTGTGAGCAATTACTTAGTCCTCCTCGCCTGCCTCCTTTCAGGCACCCTGAGGTCGAGGTCACTGCCCCACGATGGGGTCCAGGCCACCAGGGAGAGGCTGGGAAAGGACAGTTAGAGACACTAACGCTTTTGGAAAGTTGCAGCCCCTTCCCCTCGGGCCACCATGAGTCTTCCACTGGGAGCTGGAGGTATAAGGGGCCTTGCTGCAGAAGAGACTGGGGTATCAGTGGCGGACCCAGTGGTTCCGTGGTTCCGCGCACTCCAGCACCCCAGGTGTATGCATATGCTGTGCCCCGAGGAGCCTCTCAGCCTGAAGGTCTCAGCTGCCCTGTCCTGCTTCATATCGCTGCAGCAGCTCCTCATCCATGTCAGACAGGAAGGATTTGGTGTTGGTTCTGTGTTCCTCTGCCTGCCTCTGCTTCTAGGTGTGTGAGGCCTGGCAGGTCCCAGGTAACCAAAACGTCAGACTTTAGGGGAAGACTCATAGGTATTTTACTACGCAAGAAATGAGGCTTCACCAGAAAAGACATTAAACAACAAATATGCAAATTCAGGTTTGGAGTTTTTCTTTTTTACATTTCATTATAGAAAATATCAGATATGCACAAAAGTGTTGAGCGTCAGACTGTGTGCCTGTCACCACTATCACCTAAGACCAGTTCACAACCAATCTGGGCTCCTTTTTGTCCCTCCCCCCATCACAAAATGCCACTTCTCTCTTAGGAAATAAAGACATGAGAGCAGGTGGGTCTGGTTGTTGTATCAGAGACCCCCTGCCTCCTGCTGTGAGTCAATCTAGCCCTGCCTGGGGATACCAGGAAGTCCCACCAGACCTTTTTGGGCAGGAACATCCCCTTAGCCTGCTGTGTCCAGGGTCTCCAGCTGGCTATTGGAGAGGCCAGCCTTCCCAAAGTGGCCCAGGACCCTCCTCAGTCCAAGGGATCCAGCTGCCAGAACCGCTCACAGTCTCTGCCTCTCATCCTCAGCCTGAGCTGTAACTCCCAGAGAACTGAAACACCTCTGTGCCCGAGTTCCACGTGTTAACACAGTGTCTGCCCGATCAAGTCACCGGGCACTTGAGTCCAGGAGTGTTCTTTGCAGAGTTTTAGAGGAGACTCCAGAGCAGGGGCAGAGTGAGCCCTGGGGAGGAGGGAGACAGTGACCAGAGGAAGGCCAGTACCAGGGCCACCGAGGTTGGCTCTGGCAGTGGGCAGCCAGCTGACATCCCGCCTGCACTGCAGAGAGGCTTGGTGGGTGGTGGGTGGTGGCCTGGCAGCCTGTACTTCCTGATACAGTGTGGGCCCCATACGCTTGCTTCCCTGACCTTGCCACAGGGTTGCCGCTTTCATTCAACATCTGCTCTGGAACTTGGTGCCCATGACCTGGAGTAGGCTCCTCCCCCGCTCTCCCCAGACCGAGGACCAGGCTTACGGCCTTCTCTCTGCTGCCCGTTTACCTTCTCACTCTCACAGGAACCTGAGACCACACTTCCTCACCTAGGGCACTGGTCAGTCTTCTGAACACTTGCTGGCCTACGTCCCACCCCCCATTGCCACTCCTGGGACTTTTCTCTGGGGTGTACACATGACACATGGCCTCTATGGTCCTCCTGGGAAGGACTCTGGCTCCATTGCCTACGGGGGACACCTTCAGCTGTCAGAGGCTCCAGGGGTTGCCCCTCGCCCCACATCCCAGCCTTCTAGTGGTGGCCAGCACCCAACGGCTGATCAATGCAGGAGGCAAAGGCCTGGCGTCTCAGCCTGATGTGTGACGTCTCTGGTGAGCCATTCTGACACCACAGCCCTCGCAGGGTGCTGGGCTGGCCTCGGCCCTCCTGCTTCCTCTCTTTCCTCCTCGGGGCTGACCAAGGGGCATGTCCTCACACTGCTGCCTCAGTGGCTCCCTCTTGGAGAACCCAGACAGGCGTCAGGAAAGAACAGTCCAAGAAGGCAGGCAGCAGGAACTTGGGCAGGCTCGCCCACTGCCTGGCTGGCAGCGAGGACCCGTCCGCAGTGCAGGTGGAACTCAGACAGGCCAAAGCAGAAGGTCGAGGTCCGATGGTTAGACCTTCGGCCAGTGGTGAGCAGGGATCACACAGCAGGGAGGAAACGTGGCAGCGGGCCCAGGACCTGGTGTTCGGGAAGTGCAGGAGCAGCAATCACTGAAGGGGCTGGGGGTGGGATGGCTGTGGTTCAGCTCTACTGACGCCCCAAAGGGAGGACAGCAAGGGGCTGAGAGCTTTGTCTAGCCACTGAAGGCCCAGCCCCTTGGTCCCCTGCACTGAGGCAGGCTCCCAGCTCTGCAGCCAAAGGGCAGAGGGTGGTGAGGGTCAGGCCTTGACTTAAGCATCAGACTAGTTGAGCTCCAGAGAAACTAAGGTGGCTGCCACTTCCAGCACAGAGTGCAGTTACAGGAAGCAGATTTACCACCCTACCTAGAACAACTAGAGAACTGGACAAAATAGGGCTTCCCTGGTGGTCCAGTGGTGAGGAATCTGCCTTGCAGGGGACTCGGGTTCCATCCCTGGTCCCAAAGGATCTCAAGTGCCACAGAGCAACTAAGTCCATGCAACACAGCCACTGAGCCTGTGCTCTGTAGCTCACAAGCCACGACTACTGAAGTCTGGCACCCTAGAGCCCATACTCTGCAACAAGAGAAGGCACTGCAATGAGAAGCCTGAGCACAACAACTAGAGAGTAGTCCCTGCTCTCCACAACTAAAGAAAGCCTGCACACAGCAACAAGGACCCAACACAGCCAAAAATAAGTATTTGTTCAAAACTGGACAAAATAGATGAAACAATGGGCCTCAAGACATTGGTACCGGGCAGCGAAGGACAGTGACTCCTGAGAGGGCCATACCCAAGAAAGGACACCTGAGAAACCTCATCTGTATGTGGACTTGACTTAGATGCAAGATCCTGGACTTGCAGTCTGAGCTGAGTTCTGCAATGGGAGGAGACGCTGGAGGTCTTGGGAGGAGCCAGATGGTGGACTGTGGTGGGCTACTTACATTTGTGGATCCCAGGATCCTGCTGGTGTTCACACATTTGGTAGACTCTTCCCATTCTGGCTCTGGGTTTGGCCACATGACTTGCTTCTCCATTGGGATGTGGTATGAATAATGCATGCAGATGGTGCGCACTATGGCCCACTGGGTCTTGTCCTCTTATAACACTCCCTCTTGCAAATCAGCAGCAAGATAGTCTGCTGAATATTGAGATACCACTTGAAAAGAGGCCCTGGAGGATGAGCGTCATCTTGGACATTTTGGCCCCAGCTGAGATCCCAGCTGATGCAGCCAGATGAGCAATTGCTGCTACACCTATGGAGTGGAACCGCACAGCTGAGCCCAGCCAGCCCACAAAACCATGACAAGTACATCACTGCTGTTTGAAGCACCAGAGATCAGGGTGCTTGTTTGTATCCACTTGTCCTCCACCCGTGAGTCCTTCCTTCACTGTTCTGCCTGCCCGGCTCAAGTCCCACCCTGGATTCCTTTCCAGCCTGCATCCAGCCCGCCCGCAAATCCTGTCTGCTATGGCCTCAATGGGGCTCAGACCTGCCCATGATCCTCTCCGTTCCCCTGTGCCCTTCTTTCCCTGCACAATTCCTGCAGCCTCCTGGTCCTTCCCCACAACCTCCTCAGATGGCAGTGCTTACAACTCCCCAGTGATTTCCCGAGGCCCCAGTCCCCTTCCTCAGCCCAGCCTCATGGCTTCTCCTACACGTCCAGTTCCAGCCTGCATTGCACCTCACACCCCCTTTTCCCAGAAGTCTCTCCCCCAGAGCTCCACATGATCACAACTTCTCATATCAGCTCAAATGCTGAATCCTTGCAAAGCTCTGATCCCCTAGCTGAAGGAATGCCACCCTCCTCCAGCCACTTTGCCAGCAAAAAAGTAGGCGCCTCAACCTGGGTCACCCTTAGGTCATCAGCTCCAAGTGGGCAGAGGCTTTGGGTCACTGGGTGGAAACAAAGCCCACCCTAAAGTCTCACTGACTGACTGAGCGGAGCCCAAGCTTCGGGAGCCCAGGCAGCTGGCATGCCTTTCTAGCCCCTGTCCACATCTGACAGACAGCCTGGCCATCCCAGGCCTGGCTTGGTCACAGGCACTCATCCAGGCAGCCGAGCCCCTGGCTCACATTCCACACTCCATACCTCCCTTGCTGCACTGACCCCCAACCTATCCCAGTACCTCCACAGCTGGGTTCTGCCCAACCTCTTGAGCCCATCTCCTGGTAGAACCCCTCCTGAGAAGTAGGGGTTCCTAGCCTTGAGCCATGAACAACAATTGCTCCCTGGGATTGCCTAAAGCCATTCACCTAGCTTCTGGACTCCACTCCAGAGATGGGCACAGATGCTGGCAGCCAAAAGGTGAGCAACGCTGAGCCAGGGTTCCAGGCAGGGCCAGTGTCACGAGCATGTGACATGAGGTCTGGGAGCCAGTGCTTGCTTTAATGCTCTAGTGCTGCCATCTGGAAACTGATAACTTTTTAACAAGGACTTCTGCATTTTCATTTTCCATGGGGCCCTGCAAATTATGCAGGTGGTCCTGGTTCCAGGGACACTAAGCTGGCATGAAGCACAAAGACCAGACCAGCACAAAGGTCATGAGCATGTGAATGTGTGAAGTTGCTCAGTCGTGTCCGACTCTTTGTGACCCCATGGACTATAGCCTACCAGGCTCCTCTGTCCATGGAATTTTCCAAGCAGTAATACTGGAGTGGATTGCCATTTCCTTCTCCAGGGAATCTTCCCTATCCAGGGATCGAACCCAGGTCTCCTGCATTGTAGACAGACGCTAAACCCTGACAGGCAACTAAAGTGACTTCTCTGCTCCCACAGCAGCCTCCAGCACCCAGGAAGCAAAAACACCCGCCGCTCAGAGAATATGGAACTGGGGCCCCACAAGTCAGGCAGGAGCATGCTCGAGGGGTACCGTGGGTCTCTCCCCCAGCAGGCCTTGAGCTCTGGCCCAGGGCGCAACAGCAGTAACTCTGGGGAGTAGAGTCCACCAGAAGACACAGGGCTTGACCTTTGGCTGTGTCCTTGTCTCATTTCTGATTGGACTAGAAAAGGCATCTGGCCCAGACTGGACCAATCAGATTCTGACCCATGGATTCTGCTCATTGGTCAGCACTTCTACTGACCGTGAAAGGCAGTGTGTCCCACACATGTCCTAGATGCCTGGCTGCTTGTCAGGCTCAGTCCCACTACTACCATCTTCCAACCCAAACTCCCCGTTGCTTCCTGCCAGACCTTCTGAGGCCCTGTGAGCTGGGCAGGAGGGGAAGATCCTGGAGAGGCAGCCCCAACTCGCACAAAGAAAACCCCCCGTCTTGAAGTAAGAAGTCGCTTTATTGAGAAGGCCCGTGGTGGGGTGGAGGCGGGGGACTGGAGGGGAAGGCAGAACACCTCGTGAGGTGGGAGAAGGGTGGGTGCCTGCTGGCAGCATCACACGTCTGGGTCCCACTGAGGGTTCCCCTCGTCGTAGGTACCGGTCTTGCGCAGCACGATGCCTGGGCTGAAGGTGCTCCCCAGCGGCCAGTGGCGGACCACGTGCCGGTACGACGTGGCCAGGCAGTCAAAGTAGTTAATGTTGAGCTTCCGGGCAATGTACCGGCCCAGGTATTCCATTTGCTGTGTGAGCGGGTGGCGAGTGGCGGTCAGGTCAGCTCTTGCTAGTCCCTCCCTTTGCCAAACCGCACCTCCAGCCCTGACCGTCAGCCCTGGCACCCTCTCTGCCAGCTACCAGCTTGAGGGCCCGGGCCAGGCACCCATTGTATGCACCATCCACCTGCGAAATGTCCCCATCTTAAGAGCCTCAACAGTGGTCCGCATCCCCTTGGACCGAGAAGGGAGAGAAGAGCGTCTGTCGACGCACCTCATAGCGCTCCGACAGCTGCACCAGCACTAGCGGCTCCAGCTTGTGGCCGCACAGAACCAGCTGGAAGAAGCACCTTCGATAGGCTAGTAAGGGGCAAGTTGCTCAGCTCCCGGACTCTGGGGAGCGGGGACGGGGCTCCAGGGACGGGGCGTGGGCCCGAGTGTGTCCGCCCCTCCCCACTCCACGTGGCTTCCCGTCCCTTGCACGCCCTGCCCTAGTCCGCGGCCCTTCCCTCGCATCACCGTCCGAGTTGAGGGCCAGGCGCACGTAGACCAGGTGCATGGGGCCCTGACACACGGTGCGGCCCTGGATGGAGAAGTGGTACACGCCAAGCGCGTGGTTCAGCACCAGGCGGCGCCGCGGCAGCGACGAGATCATAAGCCACAGGCCCACGCCCACGCCGTAGGCAGGGAAGCCCCAGGTCTCCTGCTTCTGCACCTGCGGGCGCCGCGGGGACTCCCTGAGCCGCCGTGGGGGCCGGTGGCGAGGCGGGGCCGGGTCCCCGGGGTAGGAAGGTAGTGTGGGCGGGCCCGGGAGCCCAGACCTCGCTCACGAGACCGAAGCTGATGAGCAAGATGCACACTATGAAGAGCAGCGTCCCCTTCCACAGCGTGTCCAGGTAGTACTCGAGCACGAAGACTAGGGGCGGCGCGCCGAGGACGCGTGAGAACACCGGGCTCCTGCTTGCTGCCCGAGGTGGCAGCGCCAGGGCTCGGGCCCGGAACAGCCCGCCCCACGTAGGGCCCAGGACCTCGGATAGGATCCAGCCTGCGGTTCCACCGCCTAATCGGGCCCCAGCAGGCCCGGCCTGGGTCGGGGGCTCCAATGCCCCGCCCCCGCTTTGACCCCGCCCCGCCCTCTGGGCACGCCCCTCGAGTCAGCCCCGCCTCGCCCTCTGGCCCTGCCCCTCCCCGCCCCTCCCTGCTCTGATTCCGGTCCCTGCCCTGCGTTCCCCGCATGAGCCTCGGAGTCCCGGTCCCTAACTTCGGTCCGCGCGCACCGTTGGGCTGCTGCTGCATGAACGGGTAGAAACTGTTACTCTTGAGGCGCCTGGCGAGGCTGCGCTCGGTGCAGAAGAGTCCTTGGGCCCAGAGCTGGAAGGGCTTACCGCTAGAGGTCGTAGGCAGTCCGCTGATCCGGCCCTTGGGGGCCTGGGTCAGGTACGGATGGTCAGCTGGGCGGCTCGTCTGTTACCACTACCCACTGCCCACAGCTACGCTCATACCTGGGAGAATAATGCCTCCAGGGCTGCGGTCAGGAAGGAGCAGGAGCTCTGAGAAGACAGGGGAGCGACACCAGGTGGCGTTCTAGGCTGCGCGGCACCGGGTTCTAGAAGCTCTGGTCAGTGGGTTCTAGAAGGGACCATTCTGTTGTGGTGGGCGTGAACTTCCTGGCTAGCCCCTGCCCCACTGGAGGCCCCCTATACAGCCTGGCTCACATCACGTGTTCGGATCACTCCTGCCAGCCTGCACAATGTGCCATGTCAGGGTCAGTGCTTCCCGGGTGGCAGGTGGGCAGGCGGGATGCAGGGATCCTTGCCCACCCAAAGCTCATGCCCACTCCTCTCACCTCCAGAGCTGGAGCGGCTTTACCTGGGCCTGTATGGCATGTCAGACCGGCTGACGCTAGCCAAGGAAGGCAGCCCTCTGCTCACCCAGAAGTGGTGTCACAGTCTGCGGGAACTGGACTTGAGTGGCCAGGGCTTCAGTGAGGACCTGGAGCAGACCTTAGCTGCCTTCTCAGGCACCCCTGGGGGCTTCCACCTAGCCTGTGCTCCCTCAGGGCTCGGGCCTGGAACAGCCCGCCCCACGTAGGGCCCGGGCCGCCTCCGTGCGGGTCCAGCCTGCGATTCCAGCGCCAAATCCGGCCACATCTCTGGCCTGGCCCCTCGATTCGGCCCCGCCCCCACCCCAGTCGGATTCCAGTCCCCGCCCCGCATCCCGGCCTTTTAGTCCCTGACTCAGGTAGGTCAGCCTTAACAATGAGACACCCTAGGCCTAAGTTGGAGAGAAATACCTTAACAGTGAGACACCCTAGGCCTAAGTTGGAGAGAAATCAGCAGGCAGGTGCCCACAAGGAGCCCATGGCTGGGCGTGGTCACCCTCTCTTCATTGCCAGCTCTGTCCTAGACAGCCTCACATACTATGAAGCAGCTCACCTTAGTGCCCTAGGATGGGGCACACAAGCACAGGCACTCAGTCCAGGAGTGAGCTGGCAAGGCACAGCAACAGGCAAACTCAGGGGGCTACCCCCAAGTAGTTCCCTCAGGGACAACCCCTGTCCCCTCACTCTGATCCCAAAGACTACACAACGAGTTCCAAAAAGGGTTTTATTGTAACAAAACACTCAAATATCCAAAACTGGGAAAAGAGGCAGAGCAGGGCTGGCTGGCAGAGGGGCCTGGAGCTGGCTAGCTGGGGGAGGGGAGGCTGGTGAGCAGCTGCTCCAGGCACCATTGGACTTCCTCTGGGCCCCTGTAGGCCCGCTTGAGGCCCCGGGGAAGGCAGCGGCAGGACTCCAGGTTGAGGTACTGCAGACCTGGGCAGCTGCTTATCACAGAGCTGTGGGAGCAGGGCAGGCCATGGCAGGTTAAGCACCAGCAGGGCTGGGCCAGTCTAGGGAGCCCTCGCTGCCCTTGCACCACAGCTGGCTATGCCCCCTACATCCATCAAGGCCCACCCTCAGTACCCTGGGTGTCCCTAAGGACAACCCCAAGCAGGGGCTTGGCCAGTATGGGCTCCCTTTTCTGACCCCTGGAACTGGCAAGCCACACAGGATGGAGGCTAAGGTATACTGGCTCCAAGGAACTAGTGGGTTGCTAACCTGACTGTGCCCGGTGTGACCCGAGTGCCCCTGAGGTTGAGGGAGCATAGGGCCAGGTGGGAGCCCCCAGGGGTGCCTGAAAAGGCAGCTAAGGCCTGCTCCAGGTCCTTCTCACTGAAGCCCTGGCCACTCAAGTCCAGTTCCCGCAGACTGTGACACCACTTCTGGGTGAGCAGAGGGCTGCCTTCCTTGGCTAGCGTCAGCCGGTCTGACATGCCATACAGGCCCAGGTGAAGCTGCTCCAGCTCTGGAGGTGAGAGAAGTGGGCATGAGCTTTGGGTGGGCAAGGATCCCTGCATCCCGCCTGCCCACCTGCCACCCGGGAAGCACTGACCCTGACACGGCAGATCGTGCAGGCCAGCAGGTGTAATCCGAGCACAGCCGCGCAGATCCAGCAGGCGCAGGTGAGGGGATCCGTGGAGCAGGCGGCCCAGGACCTCGTTGCTCACAAAGTTACAGGTGGAGCTAGCAAGGCAGAGCTCCTCAAGGCTGGGGAAACCTGGGCCAGGAGTCATCGCTCGCCCGGAAGGCTTGGGCAGCCACATCAGGTTCAACAGCCGCAGCACCTGGGAGCGAGGCCCAGGCTGCAGATGGGGAGGGGGGTGACAGGTGCAAGAGGTGGGGCGTCAGGTACCTGCAGCTGGGGGCAGCCTTTCTGCAGGGCCTCTACAGGCAGCTGGAGGGGAGTGATGTTGTGGTTGAGGCCAGTGCTCACCTCCAGGACCTGGAGCTGTGGGCAGCAGCTGCCCTGTAGAGGTGGGGAGAACACAAGGTCGGGCATCTGGCAGCCCCTGGCTTGGCACCCAGCTCTGCTCCTGGCTGTCACCAACCTACCAGCAGTGCACCCAAGATGGCTGTTGTCTGGGAGTTGTAGGTCAGCCACAGCTTCTGCATTCGGGGTCCAGCTTCCTCCAAGAAGCTTACCACAGCCGTGGACTCCACCTAGGGACCCAGCACAGGAGTACCTGCCACCTCAGCCCAGGCTTCCTTGGGGCCCCTGGGGACATAGGGCTCACCATTGAGTGCTGTATGTCCAGGCTGTGGAGCTGAGGGCAGGCTTTGGCTAGCATGATCAGAGCGTCAGGGGTCACACCATGACAGTCAGAAAGCTTGAGGAAGGTGAGCCGAGGACAGGACTCGCTAACCAGCTGTGGAAGACCGAGGGCCAGGTGGGAGTTGGAGAAGGGAAAGAGACCAATGGCTGGTGCCAACGCCACTTCACTGTCTCAGCAATGAGCTCCTACCTGGGTGCTCCCACTTCTCACTCCTCCCTCCTGGAGATGCCAGGAAAAGAAAACCAAGCAGGCATCCTCATGGGGCACCACTGGGCCCCCATGGTACCTGACTCACTTCCTGGAAGTACTGGGCAACCCCAGAGTGTCATGGCTGGTGTGTAGGGCAACCTCACGCTCTCACCTTCAACACAGGGTGTACCTGGGACTTCCAGTGGATGAGAGTCAGCCTCTGGAGCTGCGAGAACCTGGGCCGACAGCAGAGGCAGGGCTGCAGGCTGTTTCCTTGCTTCCCTTCTGCCAGCATTCTGCTCCCCGCTCCCCCCCCCCACCCCCCGCCCGCCCCTGGTGCAGGGATGCAGAAGGGGCCTGGGGCTTTCACACAACACAAAAGTGATGTGAGGGAGTAAGAAAAAGATGGAATTCCTCACCGATTGGGCATAAGCCACTCCAGGGAAGAAAGGAGCTTTTTCTCAGCCTTGGCCCCACTCTTGGCGGGGCGGCCAGCCAGCGGGGGAGACAGGGTCAGGGTGTGCCAGAGTGCAGGCTGGGAGGCGGCCTCGTTCCAGAGGCGGCACACGCGCGCAGCCCTGGGAGAAAGGATTTGGTGAGGAGCCGGGCCTTCCGTGGCCGACGCTCGCCCTCATTGGCTGCCGCTGTGGGGTTTCCTAAGAGGGACCTGCCCCCCCCAACTCTCACAGCGCCGCGGTCAGTTCAAAGTGTGGCCCCGGGTTTTCCAACTAGACCCTGAGAGACTGCTGCCGTGGACACGTGTGTGGGCGCTCGGGCCCTCACTGCGTGCCTATTCGGTCGGCCTGAGCTACGGCGCTGCGCGCAAAGGGCCTAGGGTACCTGCCGAGAAAGGGTATAGGCCCATCAGCCGCCACCAGCAACCCGAAAATTTGCAGCAGGATTTCCAGGGGAACGCGGTAGCCCCAGCCCGGGTCGGGCTCCTGCAGCGCCGTGGGCGCTGGCGCGGTCCTGGGCTTGGCCTCGGCCGCACGGGACCCTGGGGACCGCAGCCGCTGAGCTCTGCGGGCGGCGCGCCTGTGCGCGCGGGGGCGGGCGGGCCGCGGGCCCGGCAGCACCAGCAGCATGCTGTCTGACTGCAGCAGGTGGTACCCTGAGCCGCTCGGAGCAAGTCGATCCCACCACCAGTCTTCCGCCGAGAGGGTCCGCGCCGCGGCCGGGTGCACGACCCGGACTCTGCGCCGGGCCCGGCGGGCCCGCCCTGCAGCCCCTGAAGCCATAACCGCCCGCCGCGCTCCAGATTCCGCCCGGGAGAGGAAGGGGCGGGTCCTGCGGCGGAAGGGCGTGACCAGGGCGGGGCCTGGACCTCGGGCCAGCCCCTCGCTCGGGCTCTGCACCTAACTTCCGGGGCGGGGCTTCCGGCGCTGGGGCCGGTCGGGAGAGCGCTTTCGCCTAGTCCGGGAGGGTGAGTTGCGGCTCTCGCTACGGCTCAGCTGCGTCTTAGCTCTACTGTAGTGGCCCTGGGCGGAGGCGGCGCCCTCAGAGTGTGGCTGGACGGACCGCCGCCGGACCTGGCAGCGCGCAGGTTCAGGACCGGGAGGCGCGGGACCTGGGCGCACCTGTCGGCACTCCGCGGCTCCCCGACGTAGGGCGGGGCGGTGCCCGCCGCGGTCACACCCCTAGCCCCGACTCGGCTCCGACTCTCCCGTGGCTCGCAGAAGCCGCAGCAGTGTGCGGCGCCCTGTCCCGGAGTTCTTGTTCCGTGTCCATAGGTGCGAGTGTGGTGGCGGCGGTCTCGGCCACTCAGACCCGAAGGTCATCTCCCTCTTTTACTCATTCTGCCCTGGCTCCGGCGCTTCCCGCTACTCTGCCAGCCCGCGGGGTATGTGTATCCTGGTGTCGTGTCCCGGGTTTGCTTGGCCCCTCCTACCTCCCACACCCCACCCCTGGCACCCCGCTCAATATCTCTGGCTGCCTGGTCCTCTCCTTAACTCCGGTTTTGTGTTTTTCTGTCGTGATCCTGCATGCGAGTCTGTTCCCTTCAAGCCAGACCAGGTTTTCAGTTCCCAGGGCCGAAGCATCTTCTTTGGACCTAGGTGGGGAAAAGAAGAGCTGGCTGTGACCTTTGCCCTGTCCTGGAGGCTCCAGCCTTGGCCTGAATGGCAGCACCCCCGCTGGGCCGTCTGGTGTTGACCCACCTGCTGGTAGCCCTCTTTGGCATGGGCTCATGGGCTGCAGTCAATGGTATCTGGGTGGAGCTCCCTGTGGTAGTGAAAAACCTACCTGAGGGTGAGTGGGGGCCGGGCTGGGTTGGGGGGTGCCGACGCTGAAGCTGCTCTCCTTCCCTGGGTGTCCTGCCCCTGACACAGCTGCCTCCTTTCTTTCCTTGCAGGTTGGAGTCTCCCCTCCTACCTCTGTGTGCTTGTGGCTCTGGGGAACCTGGGTCTCCTGGTGGTGACCGTGTGGAGGCGGCTGGCCCCGGGCAAGGGCGAGCGGGTCCCCATCCAGGTGGTGCAGGCGCTGAGCGTGGTGGGCACTGCCCTGCTGGCCCCCCTGTGGCGGCAGGTGACCACAGTGGCGGGGCAGGAGCACTCCGTGGCTTTCCTGGCCCTGGCCTTCGTGCTGGCGCTGGCCTGCTGTGCCTCTAACGTCACTTTCCTGCCCTTTCTGAGCCGCCTGCCACCTCCCTTCTTGCGGTCTTTCTTTCTGGGCCAAGGCCTCAGCGCTCTGCTGCCCTGTGTCCTGGCTCTAGTGCAGGGTGTGGGCCGCCTCGAGTGCCCACCAACCCCCACCAATGGCACCCCTGGGCCCCCCCTCTACTTCCCAGAGCGTTTTCCTGCCAGCACCTTCTTTGGGATCTTGTCCACCCTGTTGGTCATTTCAGCTGCCGCCTTTCAGGGTCTCCTGCTGCTGTTGCCATTGCCGCCGTCTGTACCCACGGGCGGCCCAGGGCCTGGCCTGCGGGTGGGAACCCCAGGAGTGGAGAAGGAGGAAGAGGAAGAGGCCTCGCCCCTGCAGGAACCCCCCAGCCCCGCGGCAGATGCCACCCCCAGCCCGGAACCTGTGGTCCCCAGGCTACTCTCCACCCACGGTGCCTTCCTGCTGGGCCTCCTGGCTGTCACCAATGCTCTGACCAACGGCGTGCTGCCCGCTGTACAGAGCTACTCCTGCTTGCCTTACGGGCGCCTCGCCTACCACTTGGCTGTGGTGCTGGGCAGTGCTGCCAACCCACTCGCCTGCTTTCTAGCCATGGGTGTTCTGTGCAGGTACACAGGGAGCCCAGGCCCCTCGGGGTGGGATTTAGGGGTGAGGCCCTGGGCCAGGCACAGCCAGCTCTGAATTTTGACTCACCCTTGGCAGGTCCCTGGCAGGGCTGGGCAGTCTTTCTCTGCTGGGCATGCTCTTTGGGGCCTACCTGATGGCACTGGCAGTCCTGAGCCCCTGCCCACCCCTGGTGGGCACCTCCGCAGGGGTGGTCCTTGTGGTGAGTAGTCTGGGGACAGGGCAACAAAAAGGGTGGCCATCAGGAGGGGTTTGCCTTAAAGCAGGGCATCTCCACTCAGCCTGCTACTGTGTTTACCCTCCCAGGTGGTGTCGTGGATTCTGTGTCTGGGTGTGTTTTCGTACGTGAAGGTGGCTGCCAGCTCGCTCCTGCATGGTGGGGGCCAGCCGGCGTTGCTGGCCGCTGGCGTGGCCATCCAGGTGGGCTCCCTGCTTGGTGCTGTGGCCATGTTCCCTCCCACCAGCATCTACCAAGTATTCCGCAGCGGGAAGGACTGCGTGGACCCCTGTGGCCCCTAAGCCTCATGTTGGGGGATACTCTGCTCCCCTGACCTGTATTCAGGGTGCGGCTGCCACAGAGACTGCCTGCCCACTGCCTGGGGAGGCCCGCCTCACGTGCGGCCTGCTCACAGACAGTTGCACACTCCACAGGCGAACCTGGCACTGCAGGCAGGTGGGGGACACAGCAGGCTCAGAGCCAGGGCCCAGCTGGGGACTCGGACATGGCCCGGGATCTGTGTGGGATTTGTACAATAAAGCATTTTTATTCCATGAGTTGGAGTCGATCCTGGGAACAACTTCTGTTGTGCAGATAGACCTCCTCTGATCTGGAGCCGTAGTCTGACCTATTCAGGAGGGGCTGCCGCTCCCTGGGGCAGTGTCTGGAGATCCCGGGTTTGTGGAACGCTGTCCTCTGAACACAGAGAAGTGCCCAGAGGGACAGAGAAGGCCTGCTCCCGGGGCCTGGGGTCTGGGCTAAGGACCCACACAGATCACAGCAGCCAGAGGTGGTGTGCTGGGCCAGGCCAGCCAGGCACAAGGGCCCAGTCACGTGGGCTGCCTGCTGGTTGCTGGGTCTGTGGCCCAGGTGTGGCAGCGTTTCCCTGCTACTTTATGGAGGATCCTGGGGGGGCATTTACACCAGGGGCTTGTTGCCCGGTCCCTGCTTGGAAAGGGCTCTGTGAGCGGGAATCAGAAGACTGGGGTGTGAGGGTCTAGCCAGTCTCGGGATCCCTCTGCCCAAGGATGTGACCCCCTCCCTCAAGCCACCCGTCCTGTTTTTAGCTCCTGTGATCAAAGCTGCCAAGCCCCAAGCTGTTACTCAGGTGGACGTGACCGCGGCTGCCTTCTCTCTGAGCTGCTGGCAGATGGCCTTGCACAACCCACACACGACGGTGGTCCAGACCTCTGCTTGTTGGTGTCTGTAGGGAGCCAGGCTGTCCTGGACTTGCAGGCTCCCCCACTCAGGGCTGCCGCAGCCTACAGAGAGCCCCAAGCCGGGAGAGGCTGGGAGGCGGGGCTGGGCCTGGGCTTCCGCTGTCTCCTCTGTGCCTCCTGGGCAGGTGGGGAGCAGAGAGAGGCCTGTGGAGGACAGGCTCCCAGCGGGGCACTGAGCTGTGGTCCAGTGGGACTGGCCTGGTATGGAGACACTGTTCTCACAGACCAGGCACCTCCTTTCACAGGGGGCCCTGAGGCCCAGGGTGTGGACTCGGGGCAGTGGTGCCTGCCTTGCCATCCAGCCCCCTCCGGATGCCCTTTCTTAACTTCAGAGGCCAGCTGTCCTTGACTCGGGGAGCACGTGGGCTTCTCAAGGCCTTCCGCCCCGGCCTTGGCCGGACCAGCTGAGCAGGAGGAACTTCCTGGTGGGAGGGAAGGATTTCCAGGCCTCGACCCTCCAACAAGCATTCAGCTGGGCCACGCTCCCACGGGGCTCAGACAGCCCAGCCCTGAAGACGGGCCCTAGTGGTGCTAACCACCGGCACACCTGACCTGACGGGACTGGGGAGTGGGCAGCAGCAGCTTGACTTGCCTCTTGCATTTGGGAAGCA
The DNA here is from genome assembly GCF_042477335.2 of Ovis canadensis. Lineage (NCBI taxonomy): Eukaryota > Metazoa > Chordata > Mammalia > Artiodactyla > Bovidae > Ovis > Ovis canadensis. Next base: position 23,658,598 of record NC_091253.1, on the reverse strand, counting down.
AGGTGACAGGCAGCTGTGAGTTAGGGACATTGCCTTTGGTTGCAGCGAGCAGAGGCTGAGGGCATGAAGTGGGTGGTGTATCTCTCCCCACACCCCCTGACACTGCCCTTGTCCCTCCCTTGCCCACCCTGGGATGGCTCCCAGTTCCTTCCTGCCCCTCTCCCCTCGCGTTGGGAGTCCAGGGAGCCTCTACCTGCCTGTGTGTCTGCCAGGTGTGCCAGGCTGCATGGAACGTGCATGATCTCCCGAGGAAGCGGGCGGGGTGGGGGTGGGGGTGGGGGCAGGGGAACTGGAGGGGGTTTGAGGAAGCTACCGCCCTTTGAAGTCTCCAGGACATTCCGGCCAGCGTCTCTGAAGCAAACAAGTTGGGGCCCAGATGACAAGGGGAGGAAAGGCTGCAGGGCCAAATCCTGGAGAGTCACTCGCTTGGCACACCCTTCCTGCTCTCAGCCGCCTAGGGATGAGGCCCAGAAGCGGGGCAGCCCACCATGCCAGCCCCTCAGAGCAGAGTGTCCCCCAGGACTGCACGCGGGCACCATGCCTCCAGCTGGATGGCATGTGGCCAGCCACTCAGCCTCCCAGCCCTGCCCAAAGGGTGTCTCAGACTTTGAAGGAGATCCCAGACAGTCTGTCCACTGCACTTTCCAGGGGTCTCAGAGGCAACTGTAGTTCTAGTGGGTTATTAATCACAGACTTCTCTGGCCCACACCCTGTGGCTGGGTGGGTGACCCAGCTGATCCAGCCGTGGTGTCCACACCAATTGAAATGGGGGAGGAGAGGTGGCCCTGTGGAGCAAATGAGGACCCAGTAGATTGGTACTGGGCATGTCAGTTGTTCCAAGAGTTGTAAAAACTACCCAGACTACTTGGTGCACACCAGATGGTGAAGACACCTCAGAGGGAACAGAGCAAGGGGTGGAGAAAGCCAGACCCTGACATCATCCTGCAGTTGCCTGGATCCAGCTGTACCTGAAGCTAAACCCCTTGGACTTACAAGTTATGTCAGCCCACAATTTTGTGCTTATTTTAGTTGAGTTGGCTTCTATCTGTCACAGCTGCGAGAGATGTGAGGTCCTCTCTCATCTCTGAAGCATCTGGGACCATCCCGAAGTTCGCACACCCAGCACTGGCTGACCTTTCCGTGCCTGGGGGAGGATCAGTCACGCCCTGCAGACTCTCTCGTACTCCCCATATCAAGAGCCCTAGGCTTTCCTAGGCTCCTCCACCAGCTCTTGAGCAGGATGCTTCGCTGACCACTTCCACACTGGAAAGGAGAGTTTCCTGGAGATCGGACCCTCTCAGAACACCTCAAGCCAGGCCAGGCAGGGAAGAAGGAGGCAGGACCTTCTTCAGCTGGACTATCCAGACAAAGCCCTGGAGGAGGTTTCTGTTTTCATGTTTCCTCTCCTTTTGCAAGTGTGGCAGGAGAACGGAGCTTGTTAGAAAGCAGATTGCAAGACAGCCCCTACCTGACCCCTCACAGGCGTCCTGCTACCCATGTCCCTCCCCACCAAGCGCCCACCCCACCCCACACAGACTTAGGTCAGAGGGATGTGAAGAGATGCAAAGGCCAGGGCGCTCAGACGTCCAGAGGAGAAGCAGGCAGATCCCCAGATGAAGGTGTTTGCTCTCTGTCTCTATTCAACATTGCACTGCAGGTCCTGGCAATGGTGGTTACACAGGAAAAAGAAAGAAAAGGCATCCAGATGGGAAAAGAAGTAAAACTTTCCTCAGATGACATGGTTCTATGTATACAAAATCATAAGGAGTCCACAAAGAACTTGTTAGGACCCAAAACAAATTCAACCAAAATTTGCAGAATACAACATCAATATACAGAAATCAGTTGTATCTTTATACATGTTCAGCCGATGACATGAAAGTGAAATTAAGGAACATTTTTTTACAGTAGCATCAAAAAAATAGGTACCTCGAAATGAATTTAACAAAGGAAATGCTAAACTTCTACATGGAAAACTACAAAATGTTGACAGCAATGAAAAATGTGAGTAAATATTCATAGATCAGAAGACTTCTGTTGTTAACTTGGCAATACTGATCTACAGATTCAAGTAATTCCTATCAAAATCCCATCTGGCTTTTTTTGAAGAAAAAAAAAAAAAAAAACAACCCTAATCCTAATATTCATAACAAAACAAAATGCAGGAGACACAGAATAGCCAAAACAATCCTTTTTGTGTGTGTACCATGCCACATGGCTTGCAGGGTCTTAGTTCCCTGACCAGAGATTGAACCTGGATCTTTGGCAATAAAAGTGCTGAGTTTTAACCACTGGACCGCCAGGGAATTCCCCAAAACAATCTTTAAAAGAATATAGTTGGCTACAAAACTACAGTAATCAAGATAGACATATAGGTCAGTGAAACAGAGAGCCCAGAAATAAACCTGCACACTTAGGATCAATTAATCTACAAGAAAAAGAAACAAGAATAGTCAAAGGAGGTGGGGGGAGGGGCTTCCTAGGTTGCAATAGTGGTAAAGAATCTGCCAGCCAATGCAGGAGAATATACAAAGGGGAAAAGACAAACCTCTTCAATACATGGTGTTGGGAAGACTGGACACTACAAATATTAAAACTCAAACTGGAGTACTTTCCCATTCCAGATACAAAATAAACCAAAAATGGATTAAAGACTTAATGTAAGATCTGAAACCATTAATCTCTTAGAAGAAAACATTGTCATCGGCCTTGGCAATTTTTTTGAATATGTCTCCTCAAGCAAGAGAAACAAAAGTAAAAATAAACAAATGAGACTACATCAACCTAAAAAGTGTTTGTACAGTAAATGAAACTATCAACAAAATGAAAAAGCAGCCTACTGAATGGACAAAGATATTAGCAATGGTTACATCCAACAAGAGATTAATATCCAAAACATTCAAAGAACTCATGATGCAACCTCAGTAAAACAAACAAAGCAGTTTAAAAATGGGCAGAAGACCAAAGTAGACAAAAGAAGACATACATATGGAGAGCAGGCACATGAAAAGATGCTCAGCATCATCAGTCATGAGAAAAATCAAAGCCACAATGAGATCTAACCTCACACTCATCAGAATGGTCATTATCAACAAGACAACAAATAAGTGTTGGAGAGGGTGTGTAGAAAAGTGAACCCTTGTATGCTGTTGGTGTTGATGTAAACTGGTGCAGCCACTGTGGACAACAGGATGGAGTTTCCTCAAAAAGTTAAAAATAGAGTTACTATATGATCTATCAATTTCACTTCTGAGTATTTATCTGAAGAAACACTCATTAGAAAACATACATGAGTCCCTATGTTAATTGCAGCATTATTTATGATAGCCAAGATATAGAAACAATCTAATTGCCGATTGACAGATAAGTGGATAAAGAAGATGTGCCACGTATATTATATATATATATACACACACACAATGGAGTATTAGCCACAGAACCCTGTCCTTCAGCTTCCCTGGTAGCAGAGTGGTAAAGAACCCACCTACTGATACGAGACGCAGGTTTGATTCCTGGGTTGGGAAGATCCTCTGGAGTAGGAAATGCCAACCCACTCCAGTATTCTTTTTTTTTTTTTTCCACTCCAGTATTTTTGCATGGAAAATCCCATGGACAGAGGAGCTTGGCCGGCTACAATCCATGGGGGTCACAGGAGTTGGGCACAGCTGAGCAGTTGAGCACGATTAGCCATAGAACAGAATGGAATCTTGCCATTTTGACAACATGGATGGACTTAGAGGGCATTTTGCTGAGTGGAGTAAGACAGTGAAAGACAAATTCTGTATGATTTCACTTATAAGTGGAATAAAAAGCATAACAAGTGAACAAACATATGAGAAGAGACTCATAGATGCAGAGAACAGGTAGTTGCCAGAGGGGCGAGGTATGTGGGATGTGAGTCAACAGGTATGAAATGTGCAGTGGGGAATATAGTCAATAATATAATGTGCAGTGACAGATGGTAACTAGACTTACCCTGGGGATCATTTTATAATGTACAGAAATATTGAATCACTACATTGTTCACCTGGAACTACTGGTGTTGTAGGTCAGTTATACATCAAGAATAAACTCATAGAAAAAGAGATCTGATTTGTGGTTACCAGAAGCAAGGGGTGGGGGGAGGCAGAATTGAATTAAGATGGGTAAAAGGTACAAATTTCCAGTTATAAGACAAGTACTAGGGGGACTTCCCTGGCAGTCCAGTGGTCAGGGCACCATGCTTGACTGCAGGGGGTATGGGTTCGATCCTGAATTAAGATCTTTCATGCCCAGCGGCAGGCTTCCCAGGTGGCACTACTGGTTAAGAACCCTCCTGCCAATGCAGGAGATCTAAGAGACATGGGTTTGATCCCTGAGTCAGGAGGATCCCCTGGAGAAGGTCATGGCAACCCACTCCAGCATTCTTGCCTGGAGAATCCCATCAACAGAGGAGCTTGGTGGGCTATAGTCCATAGGGTCGCAAAGAGTTAGACACAAGTGAAGTGACTTAACATGCATGTATGCCAAGTGGCACAGCCAAAAACAGGTAAGTATTAATACTAGGGATGTAATGTACAGCATGATTAATTAACTGCTGAATGTTACATATGAAAGTTTGTCAGAGTAAATCCTAAGAGACCACAACATAAGGAAAAAATTTGTTTATCTTTTATTTTGTGTTTATACAAGATGTTCAGTGAATGTATTGTAGTGACCATTTCATGATGGATGTGAGTCTAATCATGCTGCACACCTTAAACTTACACAGTGCAGCATCAGTTACATCTCAATAAAACTAGAAGGAAAAAAAGCATTTTATTTCAAAAGCATTTATATATGTATGTATGTATATATATATATGGGCTTCCCTGGTGGCTCAGATAGTAAAGAATATGCCTGCAATGTAGGAGACTGGGTCTCGATCCCTTGGTCGGGATTTACAAGATAATGTAAAAATATGTAGTCATATATTTCATAAATATATATAGATGCAATAACATTTTAAAAGCGCTAAAAAAAAAAAGAATAAAGTTGCAGGAATCCAGGAATCTCTCACACTTCCCAATTACAAAACTTACTACAAAGTTATGCTAGCAGAGCCTTCCCTGATGGTCCAGTAGTTAACACTGTGCTTCCAAGCAAGGGGCGCAGCAGGTTCAGTCCCTGGCTGGGGAACTCCGATCCCACATGCCACAGGGCAATGGAAACCCTCCAGCTGCAATGAAGACCCAAGTCAGCCAAAAAATGGAATCAATCGATACATAACACTTGCTTCTCACCAACTCACCTCCCTGATTCTGACACTGAGACTTTTACTGAGTCTTACTCTTCGCAGCAACATAGATATGTATGCCCAAGTTCAGTTAGAGTCTATCTTCCTTTTCACCAAGACAGAATTGGAGAAATTTGCTGTGTGCAAGTGGCCTTGTAAATGGCCACACCAAGAAGGTGGTTCATTAACAGGCGTGAGTCACTTCTAGGGAACGTGGGTCGACCTTCTGGAGCGAATGCTTACAGAACATTCCCAGGGTTTCGCACTCCATGCCTTATAGGCAGTCAGGAAGGCCTCTTCCTAGCAGGCTCACAAACAGAAATTCGCTCGTAAAATATACATTATGTTTCTCACCTGGGATAACAAATAATGGAGGCCTTTGAAAGTCCAATCTGAGAGTTTTATAATAACTTCTAGGCATCACGGACTCGATGGACGTGAGTCTGAGTGAACTCCGGGAGATGGTGACGAACAGGGAGGCCTGGCGTGCTGCGATTCATAGGGTCGCAAAGAGTCGGACACGACTGAGCGACTGAACTGAACTGAACTGACAGCAAACTTAAGGTGGCCTGCGTGGTATCTTAGCATCCTTAACTTGAGAGCCAGGACCTCATATTGCAGCAAGAAAAGCGAGGCTTGAGCAATTAGTCTCCCTAAACCATCGCTTGGAGGTCCCCACCCTGGGTTCAACTCCAGCTGTCCACGCTGACTCCCTAGTGGGGTCTGTTCTCCCTCCCAGCTTCTGCCCTTGCTGTGAACTCCTGGGGGAACAGGTGACCTGACCTCCCCAAGCCTCAGCTTCTACTGGGGGTCGGAAAAGACCCCAGCAGCAGGGTCTGGGGACGACAGAGGAGATGGTTGATGGCATCACCGACTCGATGGACGTGAGTTTGAGCGAGCTCTTGGAGTTGGAGATAGACAGGGAAGCCTGGCGTGCTGCAGTCCATGTGGTCGCAAAGACGCACACGACTGAGCGACTGAACTGAGCTGAGTGGTGCCTGACCGCGTGCGTTGACGGAGCGCAGGTACTGGCCCTAAAGCTAGTGGGCCGGGAGCCGCCAGGGGGCGCTGCTCCACTGCGGCCCCGGGACTACTCGGGGGCGTGGCCTGTAGTCCCCGCCCGCCCTTCGGACGGCATGAGCGTGCGCACTGCGCCCCTCCCGCAGGGCCTGCTGGGCCGGCGGCGGGTGTGGCGAGTGTGGAGAGCGGGAGCTGAGCTGCGGACCGAAAATGTGGAGACCTGTGAGACCCCGCGCGCTCGCGCCCCTGCCGCGGCTCGGGCCGCCGGGCCGGGACCCGCAGGGCCCAAGACTCGCTCCCCAGGGATCCTCCCGGCTGGCCGGAGCCCGTCACAGCCCTCAGGCAGCCTGTCCTCGGGTCCCTGCTTCAGCCCCCAGGCTCCGTGGGGGAGACGTCGGGCCTTCCCTGCCGCATGCCGCAGCTCCGCTTCTCCGAGGCTGCTTCTTGGTGCGGGAGTCTTGTCTCAGAGGCGACTCTCCAAGCCTCCTTCCCCGCGAGGGACGACCCTCTCGTCCTTTACGGACGACCCTCCCCAGGGAGACGCCCTTTCCCGAGGCGACTGCCTGGCGCCCATCGCCTCCGCCTGCCCCGTATCTGCCTCAGACCCCTCGCCGCTGCAGGCTCTGACCGAATCACAGAGCGGACCCCCCGCCTTTTCTTCACCTGCTCCCTTGGGCACCCTTTTCTCCTTGTCACCAGCCCAGCCCGGGTCATCCCGGGCTGACTGCTGCCCCCCGACTCTGGGGAGACAGGACTTGCGGGGGCGGCAGGTGGGCTGACAGCTGCTGCGGCCCGGCTCTGTCTCGGGGTCACCCCTCCTCTCAGGCCTTCCTAGGTTTCTGCCTGGCCCTGAGCTGCCCTCCTAACTCAGCTTCTTTTGGTCCTGAACATGGCACCTGCCTTTCCAGTCTCTCCCACCCCTCCACCCCGCGTGGGACCTCCCGTTTTATTGCATCTCCACACCTTTCAAACAGGGTGTCATAGTTGTTGACCTATGCCTTAGCCACTCCCCAAAAACCTAGCCCTTTTCTTGTGGTTGGTTTAGAGGTGAGGAGACTGAGTGGGGCTTATTATCATTTTCAACATGGAATTTTCTGTAGACCTGGTAGTTTTCTAATAAGCCTAGCCTGTGGATTTAGGTGTCAATACAAATGAATGTTCATTAGCTTCTGTGGCTTGTAGAGTGGCTCCATTACACAGGGGTGTTTTGTGGGTGAGATGATGAAGCAGTGTTAGTCTGAGAATCAGGTAGAGACAGTGAGTTGGTCTTTTATAGTTTATAAAGCTGCTTCACTCATTCAGGTCACTGAGTCCTCTACGCAGCCCTCGGGAGTGGCAGGCTGGCTTTGGCCCTTGAGCAGGAGATGCTCATGACCAGTAAGTAGAGCACGGCCCAGTAGGGGCTTCTGAGTCCAGACTGGCGCTGAGAGGGTCAGAGACCCTAGAAAGGCAAAGGACACGGTGTTCAAGGTCATCTCCATTCCCTTTCCTGGGCCCAGACGCCCAGTTTCTCTTCCTGACCTTAAGAACAGTTCGGGCTCAGTGCTTGGCTTACTCTCCAGCTATGTGCGCAGAGCTGTTGACCTGCCCTTACACCGCCCATATTCTTGTCACCTCTTTGTAGTTTCAGGTCTCGTGAGATTCAGCAGTTGCTTCTTTCTCTTGGGGCCTGGCTTATCTGCAGTGACTTCAAATCTGCTGTGTCTCATCTACAGGGTGTTAGAAAATCCAACAGCTCAGCTTGTGCCTAAAACATGAGTGCAGGTGCTCGTGGCTTTGTGTTGATGTACACACTGAGTTTGTGAGCTCTGTAGTGTCTGTCTGAGTGACACTGCTGTATAGATTGTTAGCTGAGTTCCAGATGAGCATGGTGCACCTGGGCTGAGAAAAGACCCCTCTCATCTTGTCCCAAAGTGGGAGGCTTCGGGAGTGAGAGGACCACCCCAGGAAGGCTGCGTGTGTGTTCATGCTGCTGAGGAGGCGCCCTCTCTGCACCTGTTTGCTGCCGCTCTGGGTGTGGTACGGGTTACATGTGATGTGTGGATATTGCCCTGGACTGGTTTCTGGGAGTACTGGCTGCTGGCTCTGCCGCATTCATAGCTCCGTTACCCTCCGGTGTCTCCTGGGTGGTGGGGATATTTGGGGAGTCACCGGCATCCAGCTGGCATGAGCCAGCAGGGCCCCGTGGGGGCTCTGGTGTTGTCAGCAGAGGCCTCATTCTCCCGGGGAGCTGCTGCTCGCTCTCTCCTGACCGTGGCCTTCCACCTGTTGCTCAGCAGCATGGCCTGGGCCATGTGGGGTCCTGGATTTTTCTCCACTTAGCCGCCGTTTATCTCAGGTCAGCAAGTGTTTGTGATAAAGAATTTCTGCTGTATCTTGGAGATGATTAAGAGATGGCCCTGCCCAGCCTGATGGGGAGAAAGCCTGCAGGCTAACCTGTGCTCCTGTGATAAGGACAGTGGGGTGGGGTGGAGTGGGGGGACAAGAGACCCTGGTGAATGCGGGCAGGCTTCAGGCAGAACGGCAGCTTGGAGAGCAGGCCTGGGCAGGCTCCTCGCGGCTGTGCGGGGTCTGCCAGAGGGAAGGTCGCCCCGGGCGATCGAGTGAGGGGTCAGGGCTGGGAATGAGACAGTGCAGCCAGAGCGCCTGCTGTGGTGCTGATTCCTCAGGAAATGACAGAAAGCTGCTCTGGGGGCCGTGGTCAGGGACCGTTACTTTTCTGGCTGTGCCCCCTTGGCATCGGCCATGTGTCCAGAGGCTGTGGACGCTGGTCTTCAGCTTCCCTTCCAGACCCCCAGCCGGTGGTGGACAGTGGTCAGGAGGCTGTGGGAGCAGCCAGGTTCCCGAGCTTTAGAGTCAGTGATTCAGGTTTGGCCTTCTGTGAAAAGAACCGTGTGTTTAGTACGAACATGATATGTAAACTTACTTGTTAGGTGACTTGCCTTTTTCTCACTGTAGTCTCCTACTAATGACTCCAGGGACAGTGTGCTCCACCCGGTGGCTGGTTTGGGCATGGGAAGGGTGCGGGCTGGGGAACTGGTTCGATTTCCCAGCTTCTGGCATCTCTGCTGTGCTGTGGGCCACGTGAGGAAATAAGCCCCGCCTCAGAATGCCCGCCTTTTACTGAGCACCTGTTAGGTGCCAGGCCCTGAGCAAGGCGCTTTATTTCTGCCATCTTCCACCTTTCCAGCTTGGCAGGGCACAGCAGGGAGCCAACCCCCAGGCACAGAGTGTGGTTGGCAAGGCTCCTGGGCAGGCCTGTGGTGCGGTGCAGGGCTCAGCCCATGGGCACTCTGCCCCGCTCTGCAGCCCCTGTCGGCCCGGGGTGCCGTTCCCCTGGAGGAGGACCCACTGGGGCTGCACATGCTTCTCCTCTGGCAGTGTCCTCGCCATGTGCCCTGCTGAGTCTCCCTGATGGACTCTGGGCCTTCCCCAGGTGGGGGCCTTGATGGCAATGCCCTCTCAGGGCACCCTCCTCACCCACAGTCTCCTGCCGCCCCTGAAACACACCCGGAGCACGTGTGCAGGGTCCCTGGCGGAGGAGGTGTGACCCTGGGCTCAGCCGTGGTCTTGGAGCCGCCGTGCCTGCCCTTTGGTGTGGCAGCCCCTTCGGGCCTCACCTCAGCCTTGGCGCCGGCAGCCTTGGATCTGCAGGCCGTTGGCATGCTGGCGAGAATAACTTGTGGATCTGCCCTTTTCTTCCCTCTGAACAGTAACATCTCGGGGTATTCGTTACCTGTCAGCTTTGCCTGTTTTCCTTCGCTGTCTTGGGGGCATCCCCATTGGGACTTGGCAGTGGCCCATCCATTCCAGAGCTGAGGGTTTCCTTATCAGTGTGTGTAATCTGCTCCACACTTTCTACCTGTTAATCCCTGACTCCTGGTGGTGCGGAAGTGGTACACATTCAGTAGAAAGTACTTCCAGCTTTGAGTTTGACCTTTTTCTGGACCAGCGGCTGGAAGTGGATGCTCTCTTTGAGGTTGGGCGGCGGCTGCAGCAGCGCCCCGTCAGCCTGCAGTCACCAGGCTGCACTCGGGCGCCCTGACCACGTCCTGTGTCCACTGTCGGCGCCGTGTGCAGTCAGCTGCAGAAGCTGGTCCATGCTTCGGTGCAAAGCAGGCTTCGTGCTAGATGGTTTTGCCCACTTGTGAGTGTTCTGAGCAAGTTTCAGGAAGACCAGGCTAAACTTCGGTAGGTTCAGTGTATTAAATGCATTTTCGACTTCTGAAATTCTCAACTAATGGATTTAACCCTAACCCCATGGTAAATCAAAGAAGATCTGTAGTCTGTTTTCTCAGCTTAGTTCAACCCAGCAAATAAGTCCTTGTTTGTGTTAGGTGGGGTGGCCTGTGGAGCTGGGAGGGCAGGGTTGCTGGGAGGAGGGTGCCCAGGGGGGCACTGGGGACCAGCGGGCAGTTTGGCACAGCGAGGAGCGCCTGGAAGGGCCTGCCCACTCCTTGACCACAGGCTGGCCTTGGCAGTGCTTCACCTGCTCCCACACTGGGCACTGCCCAAGGGCTTTCCAGATGTCAGTTCACTCACCTGCACTGCAGCAGTGCAGTGGTCCCCACCCCGCAGACAGGGAAACTGAGGCACAGAGGGAAGGAACTTGAAACAGCATGGCTGGCAGGTTCTTCAGCCCAGATTCCAGCCCCGGCTGTGTGGCTCCAGACTCCGCCCTGGGCTCAGCCTGAGGCTCTGGGGAGCCCATCCAGTGGCTAGTGGCGAGTGGTCCCCTCGATGCCGGGAGCGCCTCTGCCCCGGGTCGTGACCACTCAGCGTCTCCGGGGAGTGCCAGGTCTGCCTGGACCCACTCAGCTGCTTCGCCTTCCCGGTCGGGCTGGAGAGTGCGGCAGATGTGCTACTCCTGACTGCGAAAACCGTCAAGCGTAGAGTCCCTGAGAGTTACTTACCCAGGAGCTACCGCCTGGGTCTACCCAGTGTTAACATCTGGCTCCAGCTGATCTGTGTCTGTTTGAAACCATACCCATTTTGAAAGTCACAGACTTCTTGACGCATAATCTTGACACTTCATTGTGCACCCCTAAAGGAGGAGGGTATCCTCTGATGTGACCATCGGAACCATCTCACCTCAAAATCCTGACTGTGGTCTGCTGTCTGTGGTCCCACGAGTGTCTCATAGGTGTTTTCTTCCAGACTGAGGTTCAGTCAGGCTTCATGCTTTGCATTTGGTGCAAGTCCTCCCAGGTTTTTTCTTGCGACTCTTTTTTGTTACTTCTAGTGAAAACTAGGCAACATGTACAAGAAGGAGAGAGAATTGACAAGTGCTTGTACTGGGTGCCAGTAGTTGTCAACGCATGGATCTGAACAGGTTTTGGAGAGGCCAGATTGCTGTGTAAAGAGTACCCCACGCTCAGGAATCCTCCAGGTCACAGATAACGAACCAGAAGCCCCAGGGCTGCCAGCTGCTGTCATTGCTTTTTCTGTGGGTTTGTGGTCTCTCTGAGAAGACCAAGCCGCATCAGACCGCTGGTATGAGGGGAATGGCGGCCTCTCGACTCAGGCACCGGCCTCAGCCCTCGTGCTGGCTCCTCATGCCGCCTCCCTGATCGCCCCAGAGGCCCAGCTCTGCCTTGTGCTGCAGCCGGTCTTGCTGGGCATCTGGCCTTGCCTGCTCCTGCGGCCTTCCTGCATGAATCCCCTGCGGTCCCTTGGGACACCCCACCTGGCTGCAGCTCCAGGGTCCCAGGACCAGGCCTCATGGCTGGGCCAGCGCAGCACACGGGGGCACGCCCCTCCTGCTGCAGGACGGCAGTGGTGAGGGGGCCCAGGGGAGCCTGTAGCCAGTGTGTCTCCAGCGGACACGGCGCAGAGGGCGCTGCTGGGGAGGAGACAGGCTCGTGCTGTCAGCGGGCTGGGGGTGGGGGATAGGAAAGGGTGGGCACTGTCTGTGGCGGCTGGCCCTCACTGCCCGTCTGCCCGAGGCTGCCTCTGTGGCCCCTTCGGGGTTTTCCTTGAGGATCTGCACTCACTGCGGGTGGCCCTGGGGAGCAGAGCTCTCTGTCAGGCCCTGGTCTCCTCTGAGGACGGTAGGTCATGGACCTTTTCCTTTGACTTTTGTGATGTTTTGTATCCTTGAAATTGTCTTCAGGGCTGTGTGCTTTGGCCAGAAAGTGATTGGAAAGTCAGTTCCTTGTTTGGCTCAGATTTCATAATAATGTTAACATCTGTGCTGTGGGCTATGATTTAGTTTGCAAAATCTTTTTTTGTCCCCCAAACTGAGACTGTTTACAGTTGGGGAACCTGAGGCTGAGAGCCCTTCAGGTCTTACTCCAGTAAGATCGGGAGACTGAGGCTGCCTGTGAGCGTGGCGTGGTTTCTTCCGTGCCCCTCAGCCAGGGCAGCTTGTGGGGCCTTGACTTCTCTGCCTGCCCCTGGCTGTACCTCCCCAGCCCCCTACCCCAAGTCTCGCCGTGGGGTCTCAGAGACACAAGTTCTTGTGTCTGTTTACTTGCCCAGCGCCAGCCCCTGGGGCCCTGCCTCCTTTATGATCCTGACCCTTCCCTGGGAAGCTGCTGGTCTCAGATGGGAAATAGGCAGTGAGGGCGCCCAGGACCCTGCAGGGAGCTCGGGGCAGGGCCTGTGGGGGGCGGCCTCCTGGTGCAGATGCGGCCTTGCTTACCTCACGTGACACTTGGCCCTTGCCCGCATTGCTGCTCCTGAGTCAGACGCATGGGCCCAGGAAGCACTGACGCTCTGCAGTGATGGGGGGCAGGGGGGATTCCTGCCGCCAGCCATGTGCCCTCTGCTCTTTGCAGGCACAGCTCTGCCACTTTCACTCGGCCCTGCTGCGGGGCAGGCCCAAGCCCTGGCCGTCCCCTGCCACCTTCTTCAGGAGGAACCTCGCAGCCCCGCTGGCAAGGTGGGGAGCTTGCTACAGGGACCCTCTGGCACGTGCCCCTCACCATACAGGGTGTTCTCCATTGGGGGCCATAAGGCTGGACCTTCTCTGCGTGCCTTCCCACGACAGGCTGTGCCGGCCCCCCACCGCCAGGGCCCTGGTCTGGGACCTGGTAGGGGCTGTGGGCTAAGAGTGGCTGGGGGACACGCCTGTTGGAGACCAGGGGGCAGCGAGGATGGGGGCTGGAGGGTCCAAGGCCTGGGTGGACAGAGGCAGGATGGAGCCCACATGGGGTCTGGGCGTTGGGGGGCCTCAGTGGGGTGACCTGGGCCTGCAGGTCAAGCACCCGAAGTCGGTGCCGCCTGCTGAGGTCCTAGTGCAGCTGCAGCGCCTGCGGCCTTGGCCAGGGCGGAGCTGCCCGGGTGACTGGGCCGCGCGCCCGTGTCCCTGCAGGCCCCCGAGGCCCCAGCCCCTGTGGAGGAAGGCGCTGTTGGCTGCGGCCCTGGGGGCACCCCTGCTGCTCGGGGTGCGGTACCTGACGGCGGGAGCCCAGGAGAGGAGGCGGATGCGGCTGGTGGTGGACGGCGTTGGGCGCTTCAGCAGGTAGGGCGGGCACGGCTGCATTGGGGGCCGGGGCTGCAGGGTTCTGCTGGGCGCTCTTTGACGCTGCCTCCCCGGGGCGCTGTTCTGCCCTGGGGACGACTGAGTACCGTGGGACCAAGCTGTCTGCACAGGGTGTGGCCCCCATAGACCCCCCTCTGGCCGTTGCCTTGTCTTCCTTCTGGCCGCCTCTGCTCTCCCAAGGAGAGCTTGGGGTCGCGGGGGGCTTCCTTCTTGCCTCCACTAGCAGTCGCCTGGACCAGCACCACGCCGTGCTGGTCACTGGAGTTCTTGCATCTCCGAGGCAGGGTTCTGGGGGCGGTGCAGGCGGTCTTCCTTCTGAGAAGCCTGGGCAGGCATCCTGCTCCAGCTAGGTCCGAGCCTGCTGCACACAGAGGCCTGAGAGCCAGCTCCTGTAGTGGGAGACCTCAGCCCACCCCGCCCTGCCGAGGGGCCAGGAGGCAATGGCCCAAGGCGGCTCCTGCGTGGCCTTGCGTGAGGAGGCAGCTGCGGCTGTCCTGCTCCGCCAGCTCTGAGCCCCCCGCCCTTGGGCGGCCCAGTTTGGGGCCCAGTGGAGAATCAGGATGCCTAGGACAAGGACGTTTGGCTGCCGCTTCATTGAGATTTACCCCAGCAGCAGCTGCGGGTGGGTGGACAGGCGAGCACCTCACCTCCTCCCACCTATGGGTCTGCCTGGAACTCCTGGCTGCCCTCCTGAGCAGGTTCCAGGCAGTGACCTCTGTGTCCTGCAGGGTTCAGGCTCCACAGCCCAGGGGTGGGCAGGGTCAGCTCTCCCCTTGCGGCCCGCAGCATGGCGGCGCCCGTCCCGTGGCTCCTCTTCCCTCCTTCAGGGGGCTTTCACAGCCAATTTTCAGAAGCCGAGCTGGGACTGAGTGGAGTGGCGCTAGAGAGGTTACCTTCCCCACCAGCTGCGTGGCCTCCTCAGTTCTCAGCCCTGACAGTTGCCAGAATGGGTGGGCCTGGCCAAGCCCTGGTGGGTGCAGGGCAACCACGGGGCCCCTGGAGACCCAGGAGCCTGCAGTGTGCTGGCAGGAGCCCAGGAAGTCGGGCCTGGCTCACCCGAGGATGGCAGGCTCTTCGTGCTGTGGCAGGAGGACTGGGACACAGCGCGTGCGCCAGGCCCGCTCACGGGTCTGGGGTGCTTGAGGGTGGTTTCTGACCCTACCTCTTACTTAATTTTAACTTTACAAACCCTGTGGGGTTTTGTTTTTGTTTTTTTGGGACAGAATTTTAAATGTCCAAAGAAGTTGGACTAATAATACTTTTTTATTTTTGAAACATTGACAAGTATCAACATGCTCCATCATTCCTGAAACGTTGAGTATTTCCTAAACAAGGACATTTTCCTCCACAGCCACGATCAGGGAGCCTTCAGACACATTGTGACCCTCTAACCCTCAGACCCCGTCCTGTGTCACCAGGCTCTCCAGTAACAGCCTTTTCTACGTGAGGATCCATCTGGGCCCGAGTCTAGCCTCCTTCAGCCTGGAACAGCTCTCAGAGTCTCCTCGGCTCGTGGCTAAACTCAGGCTCAGGGCACGGTCCCCAGACCCCCCCTTGCCCAGGGCATCTGACAGCAGCTGTGAGTCCCAGCGTCCCCATGGGTTCCTCCCCTCAAACCACGGGCTACACATGGGGTGGTCCCCACCCTCCCTCAGTTTTGATAGTTTCCTAGGGTGGCTCAGAAAATACCATATTGATTTTGGTGTTTTTACTACAAGAAGGTGAAGCTAGACTCAGCACGAGAACGGGGTGCCCAGGAGGCGTCTGGGCAGCCCTGCCTCAGAGCTCCCACACCCTTGCCTCTGGCCCCCGACTGTGGTGTCCAGAATCTCTGCTGGGGCTGCGCTCCATAGGCCTGACTGAACGAAGACCCTGAACTTTAATGCTGCGGTTGTCCTTTCTGGCCGGCATCAGCTGCCTCACTTAGGAAACCTCCAGGAGCAGGCTCACATTAATTCTGCCTCATATGATGACTTTGACATGTCTGCGGGCCGATAGGCCTTATGACACCGTCGGGTCAGCACCCTGGCCCTGTGCCATATGCAAGGTCCGAGGTGCTGCCTGCGCTATAGAGCGAGCTCCTTGGAGAACAGCCCCGCCCCCCGCCCCTGCTGAGGCTGCCCCTGAGGCCCAGTGTCCACTGTCTAACCTTTACAAGAAAAGCTTTGCCAAGCCCCGACGTGTGTACGTCTGATGTGTGCTCATGGTTTGTCCCACGTTTGGCCTTCGGCTTCCTTCGTACTTTGACACCAGTGCCCTGCCCTCTCTCGTTGCTGCTGGTTTAGCGCCTTCCCTTCTGGTGCTTGTCCTGTGAGCTCGTCCTCCTGGCTCAGCCGTCCTATCCACCCCCAAGGGCTGTTCCACTGTCAGGGAGCTCTATCCTCCCGTGTGTCTCCCCCAACCCTGGTTGCCTCAGCCTGTACCGAACACATGGTGTCACTGCCGGCTTGTTACTGCAACTCTTCAGGCTTGGTTTGTAGGAGCCCCCGCACCTGACTTGTGACCCTCTATTTTAATCTCTACAGTTTCATTGTAAATAATTTCAAACGTACAGCATTTTATTTCTGACATTTTTGAATCCTTCCGACGTGATCCATCCTTTGAGCATTTTACTCCTACTGGCACCACAGTCACTCCAGGCTCAGCCTTGCAACCATCCACCCTCAGGACGGGCAGGGGCCCTGGCGCGGCGCCAGTGTGCTTGCTGCTCCGGGCTGCGCATGCAGTCCAGCTGTTTGCTGTTGTCAGTGGTGAATGTGCCGTTCCATTTTCAACGCGAGTCCTCCGGGTTTCCGCTCTTTCTGTGTCTGTAACCTTTTCTGTACCTGGGAGACACCCAGCTGCCCTTGTCCCTAAATTAGTGACTTATTAGGTCACCTCCCTGAGTATAGACCTCACCCCACTGGCCGCACCTCACTGTCAGCCTCTGTGCAGACCTTGCGTTGGCTTTTGGACAGAGTACTCAGGAAGGAGGGCAGGTCCCTCGGGTCCCAGGAGTTTAGAGAAACCTGTGTCGTTGCTCACCCTGCCGTGCTCAGACAGTCCTTTTTGCAGGAGTGGCTGGGTGGACCTGGTTTGTGGTGCTCAGTGAGGGCCTGGAACCTGGTTTTGGATCCTCCCCTCTCCAGATCCGGGGCTTCCGTGTCCACAGCCTGGGTTGCAGAAGGGACCAATGACCCCAGACCACACCAGAAGGCCGGGGCCTGTGAGACTGCTTGGGGAGCACCCGCGGCTCCGGGGTTCGACCCGGGGCTCCAGTCCACAGAGCGCAGCCAAGTGCAGAGGAGGCCGGGCCGCTGTGCACAGGCTGAGCGAGCGTGTCCACAGACGGAGCGGCTTTGCTCAAGGGTGGGCTTTCCTATGTAACAAGTGCTATCAAAGAATGAAGGAACACGTCTGCTCGTTAGGGACTGCGCCCCCTTCTGTCCTGGGCACCCCTCATCTGCGTGCAGGGACCGAGGGGTGGCATGCATGCAGGCTGCCTAGTGCCCAGCCCAGGAGCTGAGACGGACCTGCTGGCTGCGCAGTCCCGAGAGCCCCGCGGCGTCCCCTAGGTGCTCACAGCCCTCTGAGGCGCTGGTGGGGTGCCTGCTGCACGGTCCAGCTGGGGCTGAGGGCGTCCTCTGCCCGCAGGTCTCTGCGGGTTGGCCTGCAGATCTCGCTGGACTACTGGTGGTGCACGAACATCATCCTACGTGGGGTGGAGGAGGTTTGTACCTGCGTCCTGGCCGGCCCGTCCTGTGCCTGTGGGGTGGGCATGCCTGGGGGGAGCAGGGGCCTGCCTGTCCCCATCCCTGTCCTCTCTGCCTGTGGTCAGAACAGCCCGAGGTACTTGGAGGTGATGTCTGCATGTCATCAGCGGGCGGCTGACGCCCTGGTGGCGGGGGCCATCAGCAATGGGGGCCTGTACGTGAAGCTGGGCCAGGGGCTCTGCTCCTTCAACCACCTGCTGCCCCCCGAGTACATCAGGACGCTGCGGGTGCTGGAGGACAGGGCCCTCACGCGGGGCTTCCGGGAGGTGAGCCTGCCCCCTGGGTCGCGAAGCGGGTAGTATGGCCCCACGGTGTCCCCCACGCTGCTCAAGGCCCGTTCTTCCAGGTGGATGAGCTGTTCCTTGAAGACTTCCAGGCCCCGCCCCATGAGCTCTTCCAGGAGTTTGACTACCAGCCCATTGCTGCAGCGAGCCTGGCCCAGGTGCACCGTGCCAGGCTGCACGATGGCACCGTGGTGGCCGTGAAGGTACGAGGGGTCCCCAGGGCACGTGGGGGGCGCGGGGTGCTGGCGGCCGGCGCTCCCTGAAGCCTCCCGTGCAGGTGCAGTACATCGATCTGCGGGACCGTTTTGACGGCGACATCCACACCCTGGAGCTCCTGCTGCACCTCGTGGAGCTCATGCACCCCAGCTTCGGCTTCAGCTGGGTCCTCCAGGTACTGCGGGGCAGGGGGCTGGGGTGGGCCGGCTCCCAGGCTGGACCCCCAACTGCCCGTATGGTCCCCAGGACCTCAAGGGGACCCTGGCCCAGGAGCTGGACTTCGAAAACGAGGGCCGCAACGCTGAGCGCTGTGCACGGGAGCTGCAACACTTCGACCATGTTGTGGTGCCCCGCGTGCACTGGAGCACGTCCAGTAAGGTGGGCTGGGCCCCCCCGGGTGGTGCCCGTGTGCACTGGGGCACATCCAGTAAGGTGGGCTGGGCCCCCCCGGGTGGTGCCCGCGTGTACTGGGGCACGTCCAGTAAGGTGGGCTGGGCCCCCCTGGGTGGTGCCCGGCTGCACGGGGGCACGTCCAGTAAGGTGGGCTGGGGCCCCTGGGTAGGGGAGCTCTGACGCCTGTTCTCTCCCAGCGCGTGCTGACGGCGGAGTTCTATGAGGGCTGCAAGGTCAATGACGTGGAGGCCATCCAGAGCATGGGGCTGGCGGTGCAGGATGTGAGTGCTGTGTGTCCTGGGCTGTGGGGCTGGACTGGAGGGTGTGGCCCTGGTCTGGGGTGATGGCGTGTGGTCTGACCCCATCCCCACCCCCGCCTGTCCTTGGCCCAGATTGCAGAGAAGCTGATCAAGGCTTTTGCTGAACAGATCTTTTACACGGGTTTCATCCACTCTGACCCCCACCCCGGTAATGGTAAGGAGAGCCCCAGGGCTGAGGGTGGGGTGCTGGGGGCTGCACCCCAGAACCAGGGAACTAGAGCCTACCCCTCCCCAGTTCTGGTGCGGAAAGGCCCGGATGGGAAGGCCCAGCTGGTGCTGCTGGACCATGGGCTCTACCAGTTCCTGGACGAGAAGTAAGCTGGGTCTGTGGGCTGGGTGGGCACGCCCCCCGCCCGGCCCGCCCCCCCCCCCCCCCGCCCCCAACCTGCTTACTGCTGGGCCTGCAGGGACAGGCTCGCTCTGTGCCAGCTGTGGCGGGCCATCATCCTGAGGGACGAGGCGGCCATGAAGGTGCACGCAGCCGAGCTGGGAGTGCAAGGTGAGGCCGGGGGGTGGGTGTGCGGCCCGGAGCGGGCACAGCCTGGCTCAGGCCCCCCCAGACTACCTCCTGTTCTCCGAGGTGCTCATGCAGCGGCCCGTGCGCCTGGGGCAGCTGTGGCGCTCGCGCCTACTGAGCCGTGAGGAGGCGGCCTACATGCAGGACATGGCCCGCGAGCACTTCGAGGAGGTCATGGCCGTGCTCAAGGCCCTGCCGCGCTCCATGCTGCTCGTGCTGCGCAACGTCAACACCGTGCGCGCCATCAACAACGCCCTGGGCGCCCCGGTGGACCGCTACTTCCTCATGGCCAAGAGGTAGGGCTGTGCAGCCTGGGGCGGTGGGGGCGGGCGGCCGCACCGGCCTCCCTCACACGCTCTCTTGTGCAGCGCGGTCCGGGGCTGGAGCCGCCTGGCAGGTGCCATGTACCAGAGCATCTACGGTGCCAGCATCCTGCGCCACATCAGGGTCATCTGGGAGACATTCAAGTTTGAAGTGGCCCTGAGGTGAGCTGGCGTGTGGGGGTCGGAGGACGGGAAGCCAGGGCCCACTCCCCACCTACCTGCCTCCCCTGATGCCCCCACACAGGCTGGAGACCCTGTCGATGCGGCTCACTGCCCTCCTGGTTCGAGTTCTGGTCTACCTAGGCATCGTGCCTGACACCAAGGGGCTGTCCAAGTACCTGGAGACCTAGGCATCCTGGGCAGAACCATAGAGCTCATCCCACCACACGCCCGGCCAGGGCCAAGTGACTGTGATTTGTTGGAGTAGGGGATGCTCTGGGGCCCCAAAATAATTACAACGCTCTTCTGAAAACAAGTGTTTTTATTTTGTACAAAAAGGGGGTGAGGTGAGTGGCAGTATCCAGGGGTCTAGAAGTGGGCAGTGACTCGGTCCGTCTCCAACAGGTCATCCAGGATCTGCGGAGAGAGGGCTGGGTGAGGGCGGGGAGCTGGCGGGGTGCAGGCGGGGGTGGGTGGGGGTGGCTCACGATGTCGGGTGTGGTGCCGATCTTCTTGGCCAGCTCCCCACGCTCCATGGTGCTCAGGTACAGGTAGCGGTTGAGCAGCTCCCCATCCAGCACGTTGCGCACAGCATTCTGCAGGACGCGCCTATCCACATGCAGCATCCTGGGGGGTGCGGAGGGCACAGGCCATGAGGGGTCTGGGCTGACCCGGGGGCGTCTGGTCAGGCTGGGGGTGGGCTCACCGGAAGGCGCGGGGGTTGAGGCCAGCGTGGTGGGGCAGCATGGTGGTCAGGGCATTCTGCAGCATCAGCAGCCGCCGGTAGGTCTTCTCCTGCATGGGCAGCAGCAGCCCGATGCCGCCGTCCAGTGTGGCTGAGGGGACAGGGCATGAGCACAGTGGACCCGCCACGGCCCGCTTCCCCCACCCCGGCCCCACGCTCACCGAACCATGTGATGTGCTTGTTCTCCCACACGACGGACTTCTTGCTGGGCCCCTCAGCGGCCCCCCGGCACGGGGTCCTCCAGAACGTGTTCACGTGGGCACCCACGTGGAAGTCCGCCCGGCGCAGCAGCCTCATGCCCCCAAAGCTCTCTTTGGCTGGGCCACAAGGGACCTCAGGTCACTGCCCGCCTGGCCCCCGCCTGACCCCACCCGGCAGAGGAGGGAGGGAGCACTCACCTTCCGGCAGGTACATGTAGACCATGAGGTTGCGGTCACGGTCGGACACTGGGGATCAGAGCCGAGTCAGCCCCTGTGTACACCCAGGATCTCAGGGACCCCAGCCCCCACACTCACCCAGAAAGCCCAGCTGCGCGTTGTCCACCATGAAGTCCACGCTGTACACTTCCAGGGGCTTGGCATCCTAACGACAGGAGGGCCGGGGAAGGCGGGCATCAGGATGGCCTGGGCCAGCCGCCAGCCCCCAGCCCCCGTGGCACAGCACAGCTCTCTCCGCACCCGGGACACGAGGCTCAGTGTCTTGCTCTCCTCTTGGTAGCGCAGCAGCGAGATGCTCTTCATGACGTCCGCGGCCAGGATGAAGTTCTTGACGCTGATCATCTGGTGTATGTAGAGCTGCGTGTCGATGAAGGCCATGCCCGTCAGCTCGCTGGCCCGCAGGCTCCACAGGAAGATCTGGGGGTGGGCGGGGGAGTGAGTGGCTGGGGGCGCCGGGGGGGGGGGGGCAGGGGGGGCGCTGGGGCGTGGGCGCACACCTTCTGGCCGATGGCCGACACCAGGTGGCCATTGCAGTGGCACAGGGCGGTCACGGGGCCCTTCTGCTCCTTCTCATACAGGACCTTAAACTTGTTCTTGGTCAGGGGCTGGCCAGGCTCAGGCACCACCTCAATCACATCCATGATCAGGATCTGCCAAGGAGATGGGTGGCTGAGTCAGGGTGCTGGACACTGCCTGCCTCAAAAGCCCCGCCGG
The DNA here is from genome assembly GCF_042477335.2 of Ovis canadensis. Classification (NCBI taxonomy): domain Eukaryota; kingdom Metazoa; phylum Chordata; class Mammalia; order Artiodactyla; family Bovidae; genus Ovis; species Ovis canadensis. Next base: position 23,636,978 of record NC_091253.1, on the reverse strand, counting down.
CCACCTACCCGCCCTCGGCACGTGACCTCCTCCCCTTGCATGAGGCAGGTCCCGGCGGCCACGTAGCCCTTGAGGCCCGATACGGTCTCCTCGCTGCGCAGCGACACAGTCTTCATGCAGGTCACGTGCTCCCACTCCTCCAGCTCGATTCTGCGGGCGGAGCCCTGGTCAGGGCCAGTCCCGGCCCGCCCCACCCCGGCCCGCCCCACCCAGGCACAGCCTCACCTGGCATTGGGGATGGCCTCCCAGCTGACGGGGGAGATGAGCTGGATGCAGAAGGCCTCCTGCTGAGGGTGGACGTACCGCTCGTCTGTGAGGACAGAAGAGGACCATCAGGGAGGAGTGGCCCCCAGGACAGGCCCCGCGCGGAGCCCCGCGCACCTCTCTCAATGGTCTCAAACTCCTTCTCCTCGCCCGTCATGCGTGGAACACGTGTGCAAGGGGTGCTGGTGCTGGTGGCGACGGCGTACACCTTGGGGAGAGCAGGGTGTCAGGAGCCAGAGCCCACCCCAGCCCCGAGGGTCACTAGCCAAGTGGGGACAGACCTTGGACTCCACATGGTAAGCCACATAGTGGGCGGTGCAGCGCAGCGGGATCTTCCGAACAGGCCACGGGGCGTCGTAGGACAAGTAGGCGGGCAGAACGCTGATCCTCAGCTCACCCTGGGTGGGCACAGGGGTGAGAGAGGCCTGGCGCCCGCTGAAGGCCGAGCTGACGAACCCAGGCCTCGAGGGCTCCCTCAGGTCAGCCCTCGGCTCCGCTGGAACAGGGGCAGCAACAGAGGCTGTGGCCCGCTGTCCTGCTCTTCAGGGGCTTCCTGTCCCTTCACCCAGGTTTGCCCAGGGCTGGCCATGGGTGTCGCCTGAGGCCAGGCTCAGGGGGTGCTGGAGGCTGCAGGCACAGGGTGGGACACCCACGCGCACGCCACGCCAGCACCTGCACACAGGCACAGGGCCCAGCGGCTCCCCTCCAGCCCAGGCCTAAGTGCACTGGTGCATACCGAATTCTTGGTGGCCCATGGGGCCGCTGCTGTCATCTTTGTGACACGAAGCTCAGGCTCAGGGTACCTGAGCATCCCAGCCAGTCAGCCGGTGCCTTGAGCAGAGCTGGGCGCCCAGTGGGCAGACGAGTGACTGAACCCGGCTGGTGCCCTTGTGGGCCACAGCCTGCACTGCCGATCTCCCCGCCCCCCAAGCCTCCCAGCATCAGCCCCACACCACCTCCTTGACCTTGGCTCCCACCCCCTGCCGGACAGCCTGACTCTCCATGCCACGGCCCCCCCATTCCCAGCCATGGGTTAAGGCCCTTTTTCTTGGGCCCCAGCACCTGATCCTGCCCAGCTGTCCTTGGAGGGGGTTGGCACGCCTGACCGGGCCTCGTGGGGCCTCCCTACCTGTCTGTTGAAGTACAGGAACCCTCGGGGGCAGTTGATGTTGTGGAATGGGGCAAAGGAGTCGATGGGGCCGTCGATGCCCATGGGGTGCAGCCGCAGGGCCCCCCGGCCAGTCACCAGGAGCCAGTGGGGCGAGGGACCGCAGATGAACACCTGGGGGCGGACAGTGTGAGGAAGCCCCTCACACTGGGGGAGGCCCCATGCTCGCCAACCCTGCTCCGCAGAGCGGCCGGCCTACCCCGGAGTAGCCGTAAATGTCCTCGAAGTAGCGGAACCGCGCCACGCGGCCTCGGGGCCCCGTGCCCTCCTCCGTGCTACCCCCTTCTGCCTTCTTCTTGGATGGCTTTGGCTTCTTCTCCCGGAAGTTGATGTTGTGGGGGACCTGAGGGTGCTGCAGTTAAGGGCCGGGGCCCCCAGCCCTGCCTCACCGCCCCCACACCCAGCCCTGCCACTCACTGCACCTTCTTGAAGCGAACTTTGAGGTTCCCCTGGCCGAGCTGTGAGTCATGGGGGAAGGCCTCATAAATAAGGAGCTCCTGGTCCACGTGCACCTGGGGACAGGGGACGTCAGGGGGCAGGGCCCACAGGCAGGCTGGGTCGGGGAGGGCAGGCGGGCGTACTCACCAGCAAGTAGGGCCTGCGCTGGCGACTGCCCAACGCCACCAGCAGCACCTCCTTGACCAGGGGCAGCTCGCCCTGGCGCGTGGCCTCCTCCTTCCGGGCCTCACCCTGGGTGGTGGGCTGGCCAAAGGAGCTGTCTACCAGGACACGCTGGCCAACAGGGAAGTTCTTCACCAGGAACACGAGCCGCCAGTCGGGGAGCTGGTAGATCTGTGGGGCAGCGCAGTCAGCGGGGGGTCGGGCGCCCAGCAGGCCTGGGGGGCGCAGGCACAGGGCGCCACCCACCTCCATGGCTCCGTTCTCCCGCACCAGCAGGCACCAGTGGGTGGGCTCGGCCCGGAAGGGTGTGGGGTCCCGGTCGGCGGGTGGCTGACTGCTCCTGCGCGCCTCCTCCTTGCTGGGGCTGAAGAGGGAGCCGGAGTCCCCGTAGAGCATCTCCTCCTCGTCATCCACCGTGGGGCTGCGGCGGGCAGGCGTCACAGGTCATAGGCACAGGGGCGCGGCCTGCCCTCCCCGCCCCACCGCCCTTGCACACTCGCACACCTGATCTCTGCACCAGGCCCTGCCCTCACACACCTGGTCTTTGCACCCACCCCGCCCTCACACACCTGGTCTCTGCGCCCTGGCCCTCGGCCTCAGGGCCGCCGCGGCCCCCCAGCTCGTCGCGGACTCCACCCAGACGGCTCTCAGTGGTGAACATGCCGCTGACGTCCCGGTACACACACAGTGTGATCACCTTGGACTGCTGCGGGGAGGGAGAGCACTCAGCTGGGGTGGGGGCACGTGGGCAGGGGTCAGCAGGCCCTGGGACAGAGCAGGGCGCCTACATGGTGCAGGGGCGGCTTGTGCAGCGCCAGGCGGTGATGGCGGCCCCCGTACGAGTCGTTCTTGAGCAGGAACATGGTGACGTGGCCCTCAGCGCTCATGATGACCACGTAGGGGTCGGCCACGGCACACTGCACGATGGGGGAACCCAGGTCCACGGGGATGAAGTGCAGCTGGTTCACTGCGGACACAGGCCAGTCAGCCCCGGGCAAGGGCGTGCGCCGGCCCCAGGCCCGGGTCCACCCGCCCGAGGCCTGGCCCACCTCCTTCCAGCAGGCGGATGCCGAGTGGCGACACCTGCACGATGTAACGGTTGTCCCCGATGTTGCCAGCGAAGACCGTGGGGCCCTGCGTGGCAAAGCCGCTGGCGTCCAGCTCCATGATCTCCTGCCCTGTCTGCAGGATCTGTGGGCAGCGGTGGGTGAGGGGCCCTGCTCACAGAAGGGCCCCAACCCGGGCTCCGGGTGCCTCACCATGGTAGAGTCTTCCCGGCTAAGAATGAGGAACCCGTGTCTCCGCCCGTCATCCTCGGCCTCAGGAGCACCAGGCTCTGGCTCCGTGCCCTCCCCCTTGAGGGTCTCCTCCTGTGAAGGCAGAAGAGGGCAGGGATTCCTGGCCCAGCCCATGCCGCCTGAGCAGCAAGCCTGAGAGGCACAGAGCTGGATCCCGGGCCCTGCGGCCCGTGGGCACCCGCAACAGGCCAGGCGCAGGCCAGCATCGCCAGCTGGATGTCGCCAACCTGGGCACACACACCTGCTCCTTACGCACGGGGGAAATGACTGTCCACATGTCATAGCAGCCAGGGAGCTCAAAGGTCGTCACCACCTGGGGCCGGATGCTCTTCTGGAAAGACAGGCGGGGGTCAGCAGCCCACCCAGGCCCCACCAGGAGGCGCCCCCTCGCCGCCCCTCACCTGCAGCACCGACAGGGCCCCGTTCTTGCCATAGCCAGAGCACACCACGATCTCCAGGTCTGGCTCCGGACTGTTCTGAAACTACGGGGGGCAGGGACGGGGGTGAGGGCCGGACCTCTGCTGTGCAGCCCACCCCACCCTGCCCTGTGCCCCCAGCCCCCAGTGGGCACCTCTTCAGAGAGGAAGGCGGGCTCGCCCATGGCAGCGTTGGCACAGGGTCCGATGTTGAGGATGCTGTCACACACCTGTGGGCATGGCAGTGGTCAGGCAGCAGGCTGGCCAGGACCGGGCAACCACCTGAGCCCCGCCTCACCTCAAAGGAGTACGTGGCCAGCTGTGTGCCTGACTGCGCCTCACTGCCGTACACTTCAATCTCGTCCACCTCGTCCTGCGGCACTGACTTGCCCCCTGGAGCATGACAAGAGCCCACCTGAGCCCACCTGCTGGCCCACACCTGACCAGCCTGACGCTCACCCTCCCGCACCCGACCAGCCCGACAGTCAGCCCTCCTGCACCCAACCAGCCCGCACCTGACCAGCCTGACGCTCAGCCCTCCCACACACGACCAGCCCCTCACCCGACCAGCCTGACGCTCAGCCCTCCTGCACCCGACCAGCCCCTCAACCAACCAGCCCACACCCAACCAGCCTGAAGCTCAGCCCTTCCAAACTCGACCAGTCCCTCACCCGACCAGCCTGCACCTGACGCTCAGCCCGCACCCGACCAGCCCGCACCTGACCAGCCCGTGGTGGCGTCCACACGCTTCTTCTTGGAGGGCGGCTCTTCCTGTGAGGTGGGAGGAGTAGGGACTGAGCACCCCGGAGGCTGCCTGCAGGGGCTGCATCCCCACGGGCCCGCACTCACCTTGTCGGCAGCCTCACGGGTGGTACTGGCTGGGGGCTCCTGCAGCTTCTCCGTGTACTTGAGGAGCAGCGAGTTGCCGAGACGAGAGCCGAGGAACAGATACCCAGGCTCCATGGTGACCATCTGGGGATGGTGACCATGGGGACGGGTGAGGGTGCGGCTGGCCCGGCCTGGGGCCCGGGGCCCGGGGCCGCCCTCCGAGACCCCACTCACACTGGTGGTGAGGACGCTGGCGGCAGCCTTGTCGAAGTGGAAGGCCCGGACACTGCGCATGCCATCCGTGATGAGCGTCAGCACGTAGCTGCCGGGGCGGGAGGGTGGGGGGGACACTCAGCTGGTGCGGGGGCACCACTGCCCCGCCAGGGAGGACGGGCCCCGGAGCGGGGACTCACATCTCACCGCCCTTGAGGGAGATGACCATCTTGTCATAGGAGATGAAGGCCGCCTGAGCACAGTCCAGGGTGATCCGCACACCTTCCTGGGTGCCTGTGGGCAGGGGTGGTCAGCCAGGCCCAGCAGCAGCCCCCGCCGCCCCGGGCCCTGCTCCCCAGCACTCACGCAGGGGAAAGGCAGTGGTGCCGGTGGTGAGGCTGTTGAGAGCCACACCGTAGGGAGGGACGCTCTGGTTCAGGTACAGCAGCGAGTTGACCGCGAAGATCACCACCCCGCCTGGAACAGACACGCTGGTGGGAGGGCCCAGCACGCTCTACACACCCCACCCCAACCCGGCCCAGGCCCCTCTCACCTATGGGCTTGGGCACCGCCAGGGCCTGGGTGCAGTCGAAGGGCAGGCTGGTGAGGGACCAGATGACGGGGTGCACCTTCTGCGTGATGTTCAGGGAGATGGCCACGATGGAGCATGTGTCCTGCCGCACGGCCACCCGCCTGGGGGCCAAGAGGAGTCAGCGCGGGATGGCACAGCAGGCCCGCTGCCCTGGAGGCCAGCCAGGCTCCTCCCCCGCAGCAAGCCCTGCGCACAGCCAGGCCGCAGGCCCTCACCCAGGCCACGTCTGGTTGGGCTCAAACAGGATGAGCAGGGTGGGCTCATAGTAGCCGTGCAGGAACTGCAGGTCGACGATGTTGAGAAGCTTCTCGTCCAGGGCCCGCACGTCGATGATGTAGCTGGGCAGGAAGCTGGACCTCTGCCTAGGGGCAGCAGGCGTCAGTGGGGGCAGCATGGGGCGGCGGAGCTGGGCTACTTGGGGCCTCCACCCCGCCCCCGCACTCACCCCTCCCCCACGAGCCCCTCGTGCTCCTCGGCCAGGCTCTCCCTGCGGAAGGGCAGGACCACCAGCCGTGTGCCGTAGATGAGCATGGCCGCGCAGCGCCCGTCGGGGTCCACACGCACCCGGGGCGTGTGCACGTTCTGCACGAAGCCGTCCTGCAGGAGAGGGGTGTCAGGCAGGAGCGCCCCCCACCCTGAAACATGGGGCTGGCTTGGGGGTGGGGAGGTGAGCCCTACCCGCAGCTCAGGCTCCTCGAAGTAGTGCAGAGACAGGGTCTTGAGGTCGTGGGTGCCCGGGTCGTACTCCACCACCGACAGCTGGGGGCAGCAGGTCAGAATGGGGCCCGCCCCCTAGAGCCCCCAGATCCCACCCCTGCCCACCCTGCCCCCGCCCCACCTTGGCATCCTTGAAGCTCAAGAGCAGGGCATCCCGCTTGGCACCAGCCAGCTGCACACTGGCCATGGACATGACGTTGCCAAAGAAGGAGAAGGAAGCCACCAGCTCCAGCTTTTCCCGGTGCTCCCGGTGGGCCTTCCCGTCTGCGGAGAGAAAGTGGACAGGGCCTGGAGCCCACGTCCAGCCCCCACCCCAGGGCTCACAGCTGGGCAGCCACCCTGAGCTCATCACTCACCTGTGCTCCTGTCATTTTTGGTCGGCGCCTGGAGGAGGGAGGAAGAAGGAAAGAACTGTGAGGGGCCCACCTTACCCACAACTGGCCCTATAGCCAAGAGCCCTCAACGGGGAGCAGGGGACCAGCCAGCAGGAAGCGCCCCCAGCTCTCCCAACACTGGGGCTCTCAGGGTCGAAGGCTGGACAGCACTGTATGTGCCCCCCAAAACAACCACTCAGACTCACCCTGGGCCAGCCAGCGATGACACGTGCTTGCTGGGAAGAAGGAACCCCAGCTCTGCTGAGCACAGCTGGTTGTGCCAGTGACCCTATGGGGCCGTGGCCTCACCCCATCTGCGTCCTCCAGGCGGGCCCGGGGCGCAGGACCCTGGCGAGGGGATGCGGCCACACCACCACTGAGCTGCATCCCGGGAACGCCCCTCGCTACAGCCCACTGCTCTCAAGCAGGGAGAAAAACCATCTACTGTTTTCAGTGACTATCTTGAGCACTTGATAACAGACGAGACCCATTCATGACAGAAACCCCTTGCTGACCCAGAATACAACTTCCTTAATCCAGGAAAAGTCATCCCCGGCAGGTCTCTAGCAGGGTTGCACTTGAACTGGACATGAAAGTCGCCCTCAGCAATGGGTCCAGCCCAGGACACCATCCCCCTTGGCCAGACACAGGGCCAAGATGCAGACTGACTGCCACTCTGGGCAATAACAAGACACAGAGGGAAAATATAACTAATTTTAAGACACACATGGACATAATTAAATAGTCTAACACACCACTGGCAATTTAGAAGGTAGAGGGAGGAAAAGGACAGAACCTCGAACTGAAGACATAACCAAAATATCCTGATGAGAAGCGTCAGCCTACAGACTCAAGGACAGCAAGTCCCAAAGCAGGACAAACACAAACAAAACTACAGCCAAGCACGTCGCAGCTAAAAGACAGAAAATCAAAGACAGAGACAAGTACCATAGAAGCAGTCCAAGGAGAACAGAGATGCTACCTTCATTACAATTGACTATAGGAGCCAGAGGTGGTCTTTAAAGTGATGAAAGAAGAAAACAGTCAGCTTAGAATTGTAAACCCAATGAAAACATCCCTCAGAAAGGAAGTGGAAATAAAAACATTTTCAGACAAACCAAAGTGGACCGAGATCATCAACATCAGAAACACTCTTCAACAATTACCAAAGGAAGCTCTTCGGGCTGAAGACCCCAGATGACAAAAAAAGACGACAGCGTCCTGCACAGAGTGTGAACTGCTGAACTGTGTGATGATGAAGGAAGGCCTGGGGGGAGGGAGGCAGGTGCACCTGGAGGTGGGGAGAGGGTGAGCGAGGTGCACCCCAGCCGCCCCGCCACCCCACAGACGCCAAGCACAGAGGAAGGTCTGAGCACCAGACGGCACCTTCCACCTAGAGTCCGTGTCACAGTGGGGAGGCTGGCTGGCCACCCACCTCTCCAAGCCACCGACACCAGCGCCCAGGACCACACCAAGGATCTGACCAGGCCTGGACTCGCACGGGCCTGTGGTCCCAGCAGGGACTGTGGTGTTGCCTGGATGCACAGATGTGGTGACCTCTGGGAAAAGCCAAGGGGATCCTCCAGGCCCAGGGAAAAAGCCAGAGATACAGCAACCTGTTCAGGACTGTAGACGAGAGTATGCAGGAAATTCTGGTGCTTATGCAGCTTTTCTGAGAGTCTGAATTTATGTAAAACCAAAATGCTAACAACAATATAACATTCTGCAGGAGCAAGCCTGTGACAACAGAACACAGTGAGCAGGGAAAGACGGTGAAGGGTTTCAAGGATTCTAGGCTATCTGGGGAGGCTCCCTCCAGCCAGAGACTGCTGTGACCTCAAATGTGACCCATTAGAGAGTAAGACAAAATGCACAACCAGAAATCAAGATGAAATCAGGGACTCCCCTGGTGACCCAGTAAGTAGCTAAGACCCCATGCTTCCAATGCCCGAGGGCCAGATTTGATCCTGGTCCCACATGCCACAACTGAGACCCAGCATACCCAAATAAATAAAACTAAAAATAAGTGAACAAATAAAATATTTCCTGAAGAGATCAAATGAAATAAAATAGCCAATCAATCCAAAACAACAAATAAAAGAATAGCAAGATGCAAGATGGTGATAACAACCCAACTACACAAGAAAATACCTCAAATAACTGGACCAGATCAGAGCCATTCATGACAGAATAAATACCACTCAGGCCAAAAGACAACAAAAACCGTCAGAATAATAAACACCACCCAACTATTTGCTATTGATTCACTTTAAACATAACAACACAGACTTAAGAAAACAAACAAACAAAAAACTGGGGTAGCCAAGTTACTACTAGACAAAGTAGATCTTAAGGCAAAAAGTATTAAAGAGGGACGTTTCACGACAAAAAGGTCAGTTCAAAAGTAACTCTTTTTCGGCCACACAGCACGTGGAGACGGTTCCCCAACCAGGGAACTCGCTGCAGTGGAACCACCATGGAAGTCCCCCAGAGGGACTTATAAATTTGTCCTTCTGTGGCTAATAATTCAGCTCACACACACACACACACACACAACTCCAGACAACCCTCTAGGGCAAGTGCTCCACCTTGTTCATCTCTAAAATTATACATTCTTGATTTTTGGCTCCTCCATGTAAATCTGAGAATCAAGATAAATAAAACTGTTGAGAAACTTTATTGCAACTTTGAGAAAAAGGACACAATTTTGGATTAATTTGCACGGGTGGGGGTGGGGGTGACATCTCTACAATGTTGAGGCTTCCCATCCGTGACGCCTTTTCTATTTACTTGGGACGGTCATTAATTTTAGGGAAGTGCCCTACATTTCCTACATTTCTTTTCCTCTCAAAGGTCACAGCTGCCCCAGGCCAGCACTCACCCGCTTCCCACACACAGCTTCCCTGCCCCGGCCGCTGTCCGCTGTCTGGGGACTGCCGGCCCAGGACCCGAGCCAGGCGCACACCCAGCGCCAGGCCCACCACCTGCTCGGGACCCTCTCCCTCCCCTGCCGCCACCCTGCAGACCCTGCCCGTGCACCTGGCTCCCTGGCGGAGACTGCACATGGCCCCGTGGGGCTCACCATCCTCTCTTCATCCCAGCTGGGGGCTGCTCTTAAGGACAGGAGCCTCAAAAGGGAAGAAGAGCCCCCCGAGTGGTCTGGCCCTGGCCTCGTCTCACCACCCAGGAAGCTCAGCCACAGCGAGGCCGCCGGTCAGACACCAGGCTAGCCCCGTGGAGAGAGAGGAGACGGGCCCTTCTCGTCACACAGACCGGGCCCAGGCTGGGCGTCCGTCCGCATGGTCCCTGTGGCGCTGTCCTGGCTCCTGGCTGCCCTCAGGACTGCGCCACCCTGGTGACAGCGTGTCTGGGGCTCCAGGCAAGCTGTCCTGCAGCGGTGACTAGGCTGGTCCCCGATGAGCTCAGTCACCGAGGCCTCCACCCAGGCGCCATGCTCCATTCCGCCACTACACTCTGTGCTCTGTCCAGGAGCTGGAGGCTGCCCTACACTGAAAGGCTGCGGAGCAAACACCTGACTCAGGCCCAGCAGCCGCATCTGGTCTGCCGAGGGCCTTCTGTGGGATTCTTCACAGCTCTTGAAAGGTGTGCAGGGCCTCTGAGGGCCTCGGTGGGCTCCACATGGGGGCTTCCCTGTGCTCCTTTCCTTCAGAGCATTAATGCGCCCTCACTCACCTCACAAAACCCTGCTTTTCCTACCAGTTCCTGCTCTGTTCCTTCCCTTCCCTTTGCACAGATCTCCCCCATGGAGTTGTCTCTGTCCACTGGTGCTAACTCTCCTGCTCTGGGCTCCTGGCCTCACCAGCCCACATCCCACCTAACGCTAGGCTTCCGCGTCAGGGTCACCAAGTGCGTCCAGGTCTCGGGACCCATCTGAGGCTCAGAAACACGGGGCCCAGCATCCAGATTGGGTCACGAAAGACTCCACGGCTTCCAGTCTGGCGGGTCTCTCAGCCCTTGTCCTGGGGGAGGCCGCAACGCAAGGACGGATGCTTTCTGCAGTAGCTGCATGCATGCATCGAGAGAGGGCAGAAACCATACCCCTGTGGGGCCTGCAGACTGCGGAGCTCCCGGCTTCCTGACTACAGACACTGAGGCGAGAGAGGGCAGAAACCATACCCCTGTGGGGCCTGCAGACGGCGGAGCTCCCGGCTTCCTGACTACAGACACTGAGGCGCCGGCAGCTGCTTCAAGCTGCTAACAGCAACACATACTCCGACAACGTCCAAAGTGCACTCCAGCCCCCAAGCCCCCCACCCGCAACCATCTCCCTGGCAGGTGCCAGCCACTTCACTTGCAGGGTTAGTCTGGCCCGAAACCCAACTCTGGCAAAGCCTCTGCACGGCCCACAGCTCCGCTCCCTTGCACGCCCCACATCCTGTCTATCGTGCCTGCTTGCCCCACCAACGACCACCCAGCCCAGTCGCCTTCGACTTGTCGCAGCCACAGTAACCCCAGGACACAAGGGTCAGATCAGCTCACTCCTCTGCCCAAACCTTAACTCACCATTGGCCTCAGGTCAACACTCAGCTCCCAAGACTGCCCTCACGGCTGCCCTGCTGATGCCCCGATCCAGCCTTGCAAGCCCCGACCAGCCACTCTTCCCTCCCTACTGCCCTGGCACCTTCACTCCGCCTCAAAGCTCTTCTCCCCACACCTACAAGGCTCTCCCCATCAGCTCCTCCTCACCCACTCAAATCTCACCTTTCCAAGGAGGTGACTTTAGACCTCGCCTGGCTCCCCACTCCCCATCCCGTCCTGGTGGTGTGCATGGGCACTGTGGCCTCCAGCGTGTGCTGCACTGGCAGCGTGTGGCCCCCCACCCACAGAACCACAGCCATGAGGGCAGCTCACCAACCCCTCCCAAGATGCCCACACAAAACAGGCTCTTAACAGATGACCCCTAGAAAGACAAGAGAGTGATCGCTAAGGGGCTGTGAATCCACGTGTAAAACATATACAGATGTAAAAACATTCCATTTGTCCCTCAAAGTTGACTGAAAGCCAGTGTCAGATACAGTATGACAAAGACGCTCTCATTCAACGTAGGGACGTAGAGACACATGTATTTATTTGCAAAAATTCGTTTTCCATTTGGACTGAAATGTTCGCAAAAGCCAAATGCTGATCTCAAAACTGCTGTATCACAAAAGCTTAAACTAAGACTATTTACTGACACAGTCACTAACCTCTCATACATTCTTCCGTATCTTGCTTGCTTCACCACGTGTGGATCAGTGCAGCAGTACGCACATTTAACACAAAACAAACACTAGTGTCCTGAAGTAAGTGCTCGGGAAGGGGGCCTCCTCCCTGCTGCCCCATCCCTTACTCAGAACCCTGCCCTGTGGAGGACAACCCTTCCAGCCCCACTTCCACTCTGCACCCCAGTCCAACCCTGCCAGCCCTCAGATGCTTCTGGCTGGCACACTGGCCTTGCATCTGCCTGGAACCCACCCCTCCCCATCCTTGCATCTGGCTCTTACTCCCCTTTCAAGAACAGATGTGAAGATGCTTCTTGCAAGAAGTCACCCCTCACGACCAAAACCCTCACACCTCGGGTAATCAGAGCACCCCCGGTGTTTCCCCCACCGAGGGATTCATCACACTTTACTGACCTCCAACACACCCTACACCCAGCCTTGTTCCCTTTGCCATGAATGTTCTTCCCCCAACGAATGCCTAGTCTGTCTAAAGGAGGCTCCTCTGATCCCTCAGCCCTCATCTATTTCCTTCGCTGTTCCTGCAGGGTGTCCACAGGTGTGTGTTCTCACGCGTGTATTTAGTCAGTAGGTGTCCTCCTGCTCCAAGTGTGTGCAGGTTTTGTTCTCTACCGTATCGCTAAAACCGAGCACACGGTACATGTTCATGCGATTTGTTGAAAAAAACTAAAGAGCAAATGAGACGCCCAGGGTAGGCCGCCGAGCCCAACAGAGAGTGACCAGGTCGAGGAACGTGGTTCCTAGGCACGACCAAGCGCGGCGCCGTCGGCCCGCTCAGCCTCGGTCCCGGGCACCCCTCGCCGCGGGGCGCAGCGGCCCCAGCGGGCCTGCCTACCTCGGAGTCCCGGTTGAGGCGGTATACATAGAGCTGCGAGGTCCCGGCTACCACGAGGTTGCGCTCGCTGTTGTTAAAGAAGTTGCAGTACATGGAGAACTCCAGGCCGGTGGGCGGATGCGCCTGCTTGTACACGGCGTACATGGCGCTGCGCTCGGGCTGCACAGGAAGGCGACAGGGTGAGCAGGAAAGCCCGCGCGCGACCCCGGGCCCGCTCGCGCCCACCCGCCGCCCACCTGGCAGTTGGAGCCGGCTGATGGGGGACCTGTACGGCGCCGAACACGGCCCGTCCGGACGCGGAAGCCGCGCGCCACGGTTCCGGGTACTGCGCCTGCGCAGCGCCGCAGAGGCGCGGGGGCCTCCGGGCCCGCAGCGGCCCCTGGCGGCCGGGGGCAGCCTCGCGGCTCCGCTCCCGGGTTCCGCATCCAGCGCCCGGAAAACCCAGCTCGCGGGAAATCCAGGGTCTCACTGCGGAGGATGCAGAGCCGGCTGGAAGCCGGACGGTGGCTGGGCGGCTCAGGGCTGGCTGGTCAGGACCTGCCCGCCCCCCGGATCCCAGAATGGGGTCAGTGCAGAGGGTCTCTCCGGCAGGAAGAGGCGAGGTCTCAGGCGCCCTGCTGGATGCTGGCAGCAGTGTGGAGGCCGGGGGAGCAGAGACCCCCCGGGCGCAAACACGTGCCGAATTAGGCCCCGGCGGCTGCCGCAAGCGTGGCGGAGCCCGACTAGCACAGGGGTCAGGAGAGCTTCCTGGAGGCGTCTTGTACTGTCCCTGGTCAGCGTTGCCCCCGCAGGACGACCCCCAACACCAGCACCAGAAGACGAGCTCACGACGCGGGGCCCTGGAGTGCCCCTCTACGAGCCCCTCCCCTGAGGACACCTTTTCGCCCGTCTTGCCCACTGCTCTCTCCCCAGGCCTGGTAGTTGTCCGCTTCAAGGGCCCATGAGCCAGGACCACCACGGGCAGCTAGGCAGACCTCTCTTCACTCGGCTCGGCTCGGCAGGCCGCCCTGTGGCTTGCGGGATCTTATTTCCCTGCCTAGGGATCGAATAGAGAAAGCTAAGCGCGGAAGAATTGATGCTTTTGAACTGTGGTGTTGGAGAAGATTCTTGAGAGTCCCTTGGACTGCAAGATCAAACCAACCTATCCTAAAGGAAATCAGTCCTGAATATTCATTGGAAGGACTGATGCTGAAGCTGAAACTCCAATACTTTGGCCACCTGATGCGAAGAACAGACTCGTTTGAAAAGACCCTGATGCTGGGAAGGATTGAAGGCGGGAAAAGGAGCCGACAGAGGATGAGATGGTTGGATGGCGTCACCAACATGAAGGACATGAGTTTGAGCAAGCTCCTTGGACAGGGAAGCCGGGCGTACTGCAGTCCATGGGGTCGCAAAGAGTCGGACACGACTGAGCGACTGAACTGAATGAAGGGATGGAATCTGTGCCCTCTGCAGTGCAGAGGGGAAGCTCGGAGCCCTAACCACTGGACTGTCAGGGAATTCCAAGAAATGGAATCTTAAGAAATAAAACAAGTAAGAAAATATAGGCAAAGCCAAGAAAGTAGCAAAGTATGTGTTTGTTGCATCCAGAGCTGCCCACTTAGTCATGTCAGTGACAAGACTTGAGCTGTGGACCAAGGGGTCACTTGGGTGCCTGGGCAGGTGTGTGACCCCCGAACCACACCAGCACCTCTAAAAGTCATAGCAGAATTGAACCCTGAAGAGAGGGGTGGACTGGGGCAGGGCTTCTCATGGGCCTGGGAGAACACAAGCAGCCCTTCCAAGAATTACTGAGGCCAGTAACTGTGTCCACATGTCAGCAGGCCCTCCGTGGGGAGCCTGCCTCCCAGACTCACTATTGTATGTCCTGCATTTACAGGTGTTTTTTTTTGTGACAGAAGTCGTGGGGGAGTAAGGAGTAGCTGCTACTCTCCCCACTCAACCCCCTTCTCTTATAGCAAAATAAGCCCCCTTCCCCCTCAGCCCTACATGGCACCCTGGAGGGCTGTGTCTGAAGAGGCTGCTTTAAAGTAGTTTGGGTATTGGGGTCAGACAGCAATGAAGAGTCACTACTTATCTTCAGTCAGTTCAGTTCAGTTCAGTCACTCAGTCATGTCCGACTCTTTGCGACCCCATGAATCGCAGCACGCCAGGCCTCCCTGTCCATCACCAACTCCCAGAGTTTACCCAAACTCATGTTCTTTGAGTCGGTGATGCCATCCAGCCGTCTCATCCGCTGTCGTCCCCTTCTCCTCCTGCCCCCAATCCCTCCCAGCATCAAGGTCTTTTCCAATGAGTTAACTCTTCGCATGAGGTGGCCAAACCAAAGTATTGGAGTTTCAGCTTCAGCATCAGTCCTTCCAATGAACACCCAGGACTGATCTGCTTTAGGATGGACTGGTTGGATCTCCTTGCAGTCCAAGGGACTCTCAAGAGTCTTCTCCAACACCACAGTTCAAAAGCATCGATTTTTCCGCGCTCACCTTTCTTCACAGTCCAACTCTCACATCCATACATGACCACTGGAAAAACCATAGCCTTGACTAGACGGACCTTAGTCGGCAAAGTAACGTCTCTGCTTTTGAATATGCTATCTAGGTTGGTCATAACTTTCCTTCCAAGGACTGAGCGTCTTTTAATTTCATGGCTGCAGTCACCATCTTCAGTGATTTTTGGAGTCCCCCCAAAATAAAGTCTGACACTGTTTTCACTGTTTCCCGTGAAGTGATGGGACCAGATGCCATGATCTTCGTTTTCTGAATGTTGAGCTTGAAGCCAACTTTTTCACTCTCCTCTTTCAGTTTCATCAAGAGGCTTTTTAGTTCCTCTTCACTTATCTTGCTTCCTTGCAAAAGCAGCATCTGAGTTTCATCCCTGTGTCATTATCCCTCTGTTTTTGAGAAACTGGTCCTTTTGTCATTCATCATATTCTCCTGAAGAAGGAATTCATGGGGCCTGGACTCCATCTTAGGCCTGTTCATGCTGATCACGCTCGGCCACCTTTCCAATGGACTTTGAACTCCGTGTTTAGTGCCTATGAAAACAACAGAAGGATACGACCCCCTCCAGACAGGGCAACCTTGAAGATCTTGTCTAGGTTACTCATCGCCTAAGAGAAAACATACACTAATCACCCCTTCCTCTAGACAGGCCATAAACTTTTCTGTATCAATTGGAGTGTAACCTCGGGGTTATTGATTATTGGCTAATTGTTTGACTGTTTAAGCACATGAGCACATAGCACGTGAATGATGGGCTATTGGGATTGTGTTTTCCTTGGTTTATGTAAGTCTCAAGGAATTTGGAGTGGTGGGTTCAGACACGTACACATGGGGCATAAAAGATTTTCACAAATGCTGGTCGGGGTCCTTGGCTAAGAGGAGACTCTGCCTCGGGCCCGCTGCACTCCACTCTCTGCAGTGTCCTTCTGAGTGAGTTTGTTTCCTGGAACGTGTGGCTACAACATTTGGTGCATGGGCTGGGAAACTCCTCACTTTGAGGAGACAGGTCTCATCTGAGGCCACCCTGAGGCTTTGTGGCTTGAATCTCCTAGCGGGGGGAAGGCGCCTCACCCCTCTGGAAGACTTCAGCCTTTCAACGCCCGGTTTCTTCGCTTTGGAAGGTAGTGAACGGCAGCAAGGGAACTGAGCGCTCAGGTGAGGAGGAACCCACCCGGCAGGGTGGAAGAGGGGGCCTGATCACCCCCCGGGAGGGGCTAGAATTGGCACGGACCCGCAGGGGCCTGGAATAGGCAGGCGGCAGTGATTGCTTGGTACACAGGTCGACAAGTGTGCTACGGTTTAGGAAGGAAATTTGTGAAGGTCATTTAGGAGGTGTGTCCACGCCATTTCAGGGAAAATTATTACCAGCGATTGCCAGGGCATTTTTAGGTTAGGAAACTGGTCCTTGTATGCTCATATTCTGCCCTCCCCCAGGAGGTGTCCCGTCTGCTGTGAAATTCTTGACCCCCTCGGAACTGTTAGGCTAGAAGGAAGGAGATACATAAGTGAGTATGAATTGGCTTTCCCGGAGATGGCCTGGGACGTGGGATATTTAACCCATCTGTGTTTTCGTCTGCACCTGATCAAGCCCACTGAGGCAGAACGGACTTTAAGGGAGAAACAGTCTTGGACCACGTGGTTTCAGGTTCGGCTGTGCTGACCTGCAGGTGAAGGCATGCCGATCCCCCTTCTCCCCCTGGGATCTGGCAGGTAAGGCTCTTCTCACCCCAGTTAGGAAGGAGGCAGAATGGCAATTTAAGTGTTTCGCTGAGTGGAAATATCTGAAGTACATAGGGTACTGAGAACTTCATAGACAGAACAAAAAGGAAAAGTAGAAGAAGGTCCAAGAAGATAAGCAAGATGGGGGGAAGTGAATCCAAGGCAACTGTATTGGAGTGCAGGATTAAAAGTTTAAAGAAGGGATTTGGAGGAGACTATGGGGTGAAGATGACGCCTCACCGCCTCCACACACTCTGTGAGGTTGAATGGCCCCCTGTGGGAGCAGGATGCCCCCCAGAGAACACCGTGAGCCTAAAAATAGTGGAAGCAGTCTACACAGCAGTCACAGGAGAGCCGGACACCCGGATCTATATCCACATATTGACTCACGGCTGGGTGAGCTCCAGACCCTCCTACTTGGACGAGGTTCTGTATCCGGAAGGGAAAGGGAAAAACATTAAAGGGAAAAACATTCACCCCACAAAAACTGACTGATGATAAAAAAGGAAATTCTACAGCATTTGGACGGGGATGACCTGACCCCTCCCCCATACGGGATAATGACGCGCCTGCCTCCCAGTGCTCCACCAGGACCGGAGGCCGCCTTAATGCCCCATCCAGGGCCAGGTGAAGTCCTGCAGCAGCCGCTGCTCCTCTGCCAGCTCTTCCTGAGGTCGTAGAGCCGCCACCTCGGCAGGCTTCGATCGCGGTGACAGAAGCCTCTGGCCAACACTTCCAGGATCCGGCTCCAGCGAACCGCCCAAGCTATATCCGCCTCTCCGGTGAGTACTGACAAGAAGGGGAGGGAGAGGTTGGAATTAAGCAGAAACTGTGCTCTGCCAGAGAGCAGGAGGGAACGAAAGAGAACAGACAAGAGATTTGCAGTGCTAGCTGCTGCTCTGGGAAGGTCTATCTTGGGCCCTCTGGAAGGACAGTCCTTCAACCGGTCCCAGTGGAGGCCCCAGGCCCCGTTACAGCCAAACCAGTGTGCCCGGTGCTGAGCTTTTGGCCACTAGAAGAATGAATGCCCTAAGGCAAGGAAGGAAGAGGAAGCTCCCACAGTTGTGGGGCTTGCTGACTTGGAAATTAAATAGGGCTGCCGGGGCTCAGAGATATCAGGTCCCCAAGAGCCCATGGTAACCTTAGAAGTGGGGGACCAGAACACTGACTTCATGGTGGATACAGGAGCAGAACTGTCGGTAGTAACAAAACCTGTGGCACCACTGTCCAAAAAGACTACTGCTGTAACTGAGGTATCGGGAGAAGAGATGATTAAATTGTTTTGCCAGCCCAGAAAATGTCAGATGAGGGGACACCAAGTGATTCATGAATTCCTCTACATTCCTGAGTGCACAGTACCCTTGTTGGGAAGAGACTTGCTCTCCAAACTAGGAGCACAAGTGACTTTCTCCCCCAAGGAGAGGCCCACCTTCCAGATGGACACTATGACTTTTTTGCTCTCTCTCTCAATACCACCCCAAGATGAGGGGAGGTTGCATGAGCCGCCCAAGGAAGAACCGGATGGGCTGGAAGAGCATGAGAGAGAGCTAACTCAATTATTCCTTGAGGTCTGGGCAATAGACAACCCCCTCTCCCCTCAGGTTGGCTAAACATCAAGCCCCAGTGATAATAGAACTCAAACCAGGCACCATCCTGGTTAGAAAGCGCCAGTACCTGCTACCAATAGAGGCCTGGGCTGGCATACTGCCCCACATCAATAGATTTAAACAAGCGGGCATTCTAGGAGAGTGCCAGTCGGCTTGGAATACGCCGATCCTGCCAGTCAAAAAGGAGGGAGGACAGGGCTATAGGCCTGTACAGGATCTCAGGCTAGTCAGCCAGGCTACTGTGACTTTACACCCCACTGTTCCAAGCCCCTACACCTTGCTTAGCCTCCTCCTGCCGAGGACTAAAGTTTATACGTGCCTAGATATCAAGGATGGCTTCCTCTGCGTACGCCTCACCCCAGTGTCACAGCCCACCTTTGCCTTTGAATGGGAAGATCCAGTCAGGGGCACCAAACAACAGCTCATCTGGACTCCCCCCCAAGGGTTTAAGAACTCCCCATCCATCTTTGGGGGAAGCCTTGGCTTCTGACCTGGACTCATTCCATCTGGAAGAGTATGGATGTTGGCTCCTACAATATGGGGATGACCTGCTGCTGGCTGCCGAGACCAAGGGAAAATGCTGGGAAGGGACAAAAGCACTGCTCCAGCTGCTGAAGGAAGCAGGTTCCCGGGTGTCGAAGAAGGAGGCACAGATCTGCAAGGAGGAGGTAAGGTCTCTGGGGTTTGTTTTAAAGAAGGACACAAGGTTCCAGGCCCTAGTTGGGTCCTATATACTGATGGTATTAGCTTGATAAAACAAGGACGACGGCTGTCAGGTTAGCCAAAGCGGAAGGGGCCATCAAGACTGAAAAGGGATGGTGGGAATTGCCAAGTGGCAAATTATTGGTACCGGAGGAGCTGGCACACAATCTGGTAAGCCAAACACACCAAGCGACCCACCTAGGCCATGCTGCCTGCTCACAGGTTAATGCTGCCTCTCGGGTATTCAGACAAAAACCTCCGGGTATTCAGCTGAAAGGCATGCTGCCCTTTGAACACCTGGGAGTGGACTTCACTGAAATGAAACCTCACCGACACTGCTGTTACCTGCTGGTCATGGTATGTACGTTCTCGGGTCGGGTAGAAGCTTTTCCTACCTGGACTGAAAGAGCATCAGAAGTAGCCTGGTGCCTGCTCAGGGAAATAGTTCCCAGATGTGGACTTCCTACCAGCATTGGTTCAGACAATGACCCAGCTTTTGTTGCTGATTTAGTACAAGTAAGCAAAACTTAAAACATCAAATGGGAACTGCACACTGCATATAGGCCCAGAGTTCTGAGACGGTGGAATGAACCAACTGGACATTAAAGAGACTCTCCAAGAGGATCATAGAGACTGATGCTCCTGGGTGGACTTACTTCCAACAGCTCTGCTCAGACTCAGGATGACCCCACAGTCCCAAGGCTATTCTCCATAGGAAACTGTGTATGGGAGGCCCCCTCCCATAATAAAACAGGTGTCAACAAATTTGCCTCAGGTAAGAGGGGATAGGGTTTCACAGCAGATGGAACTGGGTAAGATAATAAATCGGGTAACTAAGTTTGTACAAGAAAGGGTGCCGTTCCCCCTTGGGGAATACATTTGTGAGTTTACGCTTGGTGACCAAGTATGGGTCAAAGATTGGAAACTTGACTTGCTAGCCCCTTGGTGAAAGGGCCCTTATG
Organism: Ovis canadensis; assembly: GCF_042477335.2. NCBI lineage: Eukaryota > Metazoa > Chordata > Mammalia > Artiodactyla > Bovidae > Ovis > Ovis canadensis. The sequence goes on along the minus strand of NC_091253.1, from coordinate 23,616,921 downwards.
TTATTCTAACTACCCCACTGCAGTTAAAGTGGCAGATATTGCCCCTTGGATCCATCATAGGAGGGTGAAGAGAACATACCACGCAGACCCAAAAAACGCTGAGTGGACTGCACAGGGGGACCCCGCCGACCCTCGAGAGACTAAGACCATCCTTAAGAAGGAGGAAAAGAAGGTCCTGGACGAGCCCCTTCAGGATGAAGCCGGACAATCAACTCCTGCTGCTTGGCCTCATCAACGTGATTTTGAATTTAACTTCCGTTTCAACTCAGGACAATGTTTTCATCTCATGGGCCCCTTCCTATGCAGACTTCCACAGCACTTCCAGCTGCTGGGTATGTAGGGCTGTGCCTCTGTCAGTGACAGATGGACTTCCTTGGTGGGTGTCACCACTCTGCCAAGGAGATTTTAAACCACTCTGCTCTTTTCTGGGATGACAAAAAGAGACTTTCCTCTCTCTTGCCAATCATAACCTCTCCTTGCTCTCTTGGTGTAAGACCTACAGTCAATAGACTCGGGGCATGGGGTTACATTTGATATAAATGCCAGTGTAACAAAAGCCAAACCTACTTGTTGGAAATCTACCCCGGGAGCCCCGGTAAATCTACCTTATTTACATGCTAGGCGGACAAGATCCGTATGAGTATGGTATGAGTATATTGCTGCCTTATTTGTACCCTCTACAGGGACAACAGATATCACGATTAAAGTAGAGGCCTTGACTAATTTCACACAACAGTCCCTCCTAGATAGAACAAAAGCCATCCAAGCCTTAAATGAAGAGCAAATCCAAATGAGAAAAGCGGGAATTCATAATAGAATGGCTTTGGACATACTCACAGCTGCTCAAGGAGGGACCTGGGCTATAATTAAGGTTGAAAGTTGTGCACACATTTCTGACTTATCTGGCGATGTATCAGCTGCTTTAGATGACATGAAAAACCAGGTAAAAGCAACGTCAAGTGAAAACACTCCTTTTTGGACTTCGGTCCTATCTTGGGTGAAGGGCGATTGGTGGAAAACTATATTTACCACTGTTGTAGTTGTCTTGATAGTTCTGCTTTGTGGACCCTGGATTTTACAATGTATTATGAACTCTGTAACCCGAAGGTTGATGTCATTGTCCCAAATTGGCGGTCAGAGAGCCAGGGTGCAATATATCCCTATGAATGAAGCTCATAATATGAGTTGAGAGCATCAAGAGGGGGGAATGAAGAAGGAATTCATAGGGCCTGGACTGCATCTTAGGCCTATTCATGCTGATCACGCTTGGCCACCTTTCCAATGGACTCTGAACTCCGAGTTTAGTGCCTATGAAAACAACAACAGAAGGATGCGACTCCCTCCAGACAGGGCAACCTTGAAGATCGTATCTAGGTTACTCATCGCCTAACAGAAAACATACACTAATCACCCCTTCCTCCAGACAGGCCATAAATTTTTCTGTATCAATCGGAGTGTAACCTCGGGTTTATTGATTAGTGGCTAATTGTTTGACTGTTTGAGCACATGAGCACATAGCAGGTGAATGATGGGGTTATTGGGATTGTATTTTCCTTGGTTTATGTAAGTCTCAAGGAATTTGGAGTGGTGGGTTCAGACACGTACTCATGGGGTATAAAAGATTTTCACAAATGCTGGTCGGGGTCCTTGGCTAAGAGGAGACTCTGCCGTGGGGCCGCCGGTGTAATAAACTGCACTCCACTATCAGCATTGTCCTTCTGAGTGAGTTTGTTTCCTGGAACGCCTGGCTACAACACTCCTCCCTCCAAATCTTGATCTGGGAGTAGCAGAGGTATACCCCCTGCCTCTCACCCAACATAAAAGTGGCGCTGGTTTGTCTCCATATGGAGCTGGGGCTCCTGCTTCTGGTCCGGTCTTGTCCTAAGAGACTTGCCTTTTCTTGGTGGAAAAGTTTTAAAATATTTGTTAAAATATTTATTAAATATTTAAAATAATCTGAATTTGTGTCCAGAGATATTCAGCCAGTCATCGCTCCGTTTAAAAATCAGAGATATTTTCATCCCGGTGAGAGCACATCTCCAACCAAAGGTTTCTCTGCTCTGCTTGTGCTCAACCAGGTAGGCGACTGTCTCAGAGGTTTTCTCTCTCCTTTGCCCAAACTCCACCTAATAAAGTTCTGAGAGCATGAAGAAAAAGTAATTCAAAAAACAAAAAAGAACTGGAGCCAGGGCTTCCCTGGTGGCTCAGTGGCAAAGAATCTGCCTGCCAACGCAGGAGACATGGGCTGGATCCCCGATCCAGGAAGATCCCACATGCTGCAGAGCTACTAAGCCCATGCGCCACAACTATTAAGCCTGTGCTCTAGAGCCTGGGAGCCGCAAAGGCTGAGCCCACGTGCTGCAAATACTGAAGCTCAAGTGTCCTAGAGCCCATACTTCTCAACCAGAGAATCCACCGCAATGAGAAGCACACACTGCAACTGGGGTGTGACCCACGAGCCCCACAACTGGAGCAAGCCTGAGCAGCAGCGGAGACCCAGCACACCAAAACTAAGGAAAATCGTAAAAAACCCACATCAACCAGCCAGAGCCACCCGGAGGATGTGCCAGAGGAGGGAGTGGGCAAAGCAGGGGCCGTGGCCAGGCCACGGGCCCTCCCCATCTGAGTCAGACGGGCAGTCACAGCACTCACATCACAGGGCAACTGTGACGGCTAAACAGCTCAGTGACCACAGAACCCTCAGACTCAAGCCTGGCACGTGGTTCACGCCCTAACTGTGCGGTGTGTCTGTGGGACAAAGGGGCCCAGCCTGGAGAGAGCCAGAGGCACTGAAGCAGCTCCGCCCTGGGAAGAGCCGCAGAAGGCCGGCAGGGAGCGCGGGAGGAGGGCCGGGGCGGGAGGTTGCAGTCCTGATGGGACACCAGGTCCTACCTGCTGCCCGAGCCCCGGACCCACTTCTCTGGGCTTCGCTTCACATGCATCACAGACGCGGGTCTGAGGCTGGCTTCTTGGAGGGCCCTGAGTTCAACTGTCCTGACTCCCCATCAGGCACCAGGCACTGCTGTGCGGAGAGGATGCCCCACCTGTCGACGTTTCTTGGTGGGAAACGTCCTCTCCTGGGGAGGCGAGATGAGGCGAGCAGGCCGGGCTCCAAGGACAAGAGCATTTATTGAAGCTGGGAAGCAGGGCGTGGGGGAAGGGCTGGGCGCTCCCGGAGACCGTGCGCCTGAAGGGCTGCGAGCGCCCAGGGTCAGGAGCCAGAGCCAAGGGGAGGAGGGCGGGGGGGGGGCAGAAGCTCTCAGAAGGCGATGTTATCCTCATACAGCGACAGCAGCAGCAGGACGGTCCAGCCGCCCAGCAGGCCAACGTTGTGGAGCAGGAAGAGGAGCCAGGGCCGCCGGTCGCGGACGTTCAGCATGGCCGGGAGCTGAGGACGGCGCCCGAGTCAGGACCGGCTCAGAGCGCCCGCCCAGCGCCCGCCCGGGGCAGCCCCCGCCCACCCGGCTCTGACCATGTCGCAGAGCGCCACGTAGAGGAAGAGGCCGGCGGCCACCGCCAGGATCCAGGTCTCGCCGTCTTCGCCTACGCCGGCCGCGAGCGCAACGTAGAGGCCGATGAAGGCCGTGAGCCCCGAGGCCAAGTTCAGGAGCAGCGCGCGGCGCACCGACAGCCCCGCGTGCAGCAGGGCCGCGAAGTCCCCTGGGGAGGGAGGTGGGGGTGGTTTAGTCGCTCCGTCGTGTCCGATTCTTGAGACCCCATGGATCGTAGCCCCCCAGGCCGCTCTGTCCATGGGATTCTCCAAGCAAGAGTACTGGAGTGGGTTGCCATTCCCTGCTCCAGGGGATCTTCCCGACCCAGGGATCGAACCCGGATCTCCTGCACTGCAGGCGGATTCTTCACTATCTGAGCCATGAGTCGCGGGCGGGGCTGGGGTCAGGTCGAGGGCCGCGCCCACTCCCCGACAGTCCCGCCCAACAGCGCGGCCGACCAGCCACACCCAGAGCCCCCGCTGCGGGCAGACCAACCCCCCCCCCCGCCCCCGCACCCCGCCCATGGCTGGCGGGAACCCCTCAAGGCTCACCCAGCTCGTGCGGCACCTCGTGGCAGAACACGGCCAGCGAGGTGGCCAGACCCGTCTTCCAGGAGGACAGAAAGGCGGCGCCCACGGCCAACCCGTCGGCGAAGTTGTGCACGGCGTCGCCCAGCGTGATCACCCAGGGCAGCAGTCTCAGCTCTGCGGGCGCGGCGGGCGTGGGTGCGCGTTTGCCCCGCCCGTTCCTCCGTCCCCATCCCCGTCCCCGTGCCTGCGGCCGCGCACCGAGACCCTGACCCCCAACGCTCCGGGGCCTCCCTCAGGGCTCACCTGGGCTCAGCCTCCGGGGCTCCGGGCTCAGCAGCTCGGGGTCCTCCTCCGCCACCTGGACGGGAGACCGGGTTGGTGGGCGGGCCGCGTAGATTAGACTCAGGGTGGGAAGGTGAGGATCACGCGGAGCCAAGTCCCCAGATCAGGCCAGGGAGGAAGCCCTGGATGGGTGACTGGGAGCGCAGACAGGGCTCCGCCAGGGCGGGTGACCCCAGGCAGGGCGGGCTCACCAGGTCTGCGCGAGAGCCCTCATGGAGCTGCTTGGGCTGCCGGCGGTCGCTGGGCGCCAGCTGCAGGGACACACCGTGGCTGTGGCCACCGTGGCTGTGGCCGTGGCTGCAGGCCCCATCCTTTGGGTCCTGCGGGGACGGAGGCTCAGGATCCACCGTGCCTCCGCCACCCCTGCCCACACCACGCCCAGCCCCCAAGCACCTGACCTCGGGGTCCAGGGGCAGCAAGAGGTTGAAGAGGCTCTCGAACAGGAAGAAGGCATAGAGCCCGCCCAGCACAGCTAGGAGGTGCCAGGTGGTCTGGAGCCCAGGGTCCTCCCCGTCATGGGTGTGCAGCCCCAGCACCTGGTGGGGGGGGTGGGCAAAGGACACTGGACCCTGTGCCTTGGGACCTCCTCCCAGACAGGCGGATAGAGGTTAGGGGTCAGGAAGGGCTGTGGCAGGCTGGGGCAACCTTAGGCATCAAGTGCAGGAGGGCGTCGCCGGTGAGTGCGCCCACAGCCATGCTCAGGAAGGCCTGGATGACGTAGTGGGAGGTGATCCTACAGCTGGCACAGACGAGGAGCAGGAGCCCGAGGACAGAGCACAGGCAGATCAGCAGCGTGGCCAGGGAGCCGTACAGGTACCCTGGGCAGGGAGGACAGTGAGCACCTCCCTCCCAGCCGTGGCCCCTTGCTTTCCCGGGAGGGGCGTCCAGACCGAGTCTGGGAGGAGCAGGAGCCCCCCAAGGTTGCAGGCAGTCGGGTGCAGTCCTGGCCTCGGCTTCCTGCTGGCCCCTGGCCTCAAGCCCCCATCCTCTTCCCTCGCAGCACCCCCTTCCCTGTTGCCTCTCCACCCTGCTGCCCGGTCTGCCAGCCCTGGCCCCAGCTCTCTGCAGCCCAGCGGCTACTTTCTCCTCCCTGTTTGGTTCCATCTCCTTGCTGCCAGCCCCTTGGGCACCGCCGGGCTGGCGCTTCTAGGGAGTAGGGTGGAGACTCACTCTCGGCCTGGCTGAGCTGATCCTGGGTGGGGAGTGTGGGCTGGGGGCTGCAGGCCCCGCTCAGTTGCTGCTGGAGCAGAGCCGGGCTCAGTCGGGCCCAGTCGTCCGGCGTCACCCCAGCCTGCTCAGACATTCCGTACACAGCCATGATGTCTTGAGCACTCAGGCACAGCTGGGGTGGGGGTGACAGATCTGGTGTTCAGGGCCCTGAGCGGTCCATGGGCCCCCACCTCTTTCCGGAACTCGGGCACATGGACGGCTCACCGTGTCCCACGCGCTGGCGCTGCTGTTGGTGGTGGCAAGGGGCACGGGGCCCTGACCCTTTCCCAGAGGACTGTCGTCACTGTGGCCGTCATGGGGCTCTGCCGCTCCGCCCAGCCCCAGGCGCTCCATCAAGGCCGCCAGCTCTGGCAGAGGGTGAAAATCCGTTCCAGCCCTGCACTCCCCAGGGGGGCGGATGCTGGGGTTCAGGGCACTCCCTGCCCCGTAGCCCAGCTCAGGCCTCACCATCCAGGGTGATGTTGGGGTTCTCGCTGCTGTGCTGCCGGAACACGAAGTCCACGAAATACTGGGGGGTCGGCAGGGCGTGGAAGCAGGCGCCGCTCCTGACATGGTCCAGCAGGGCAGCCAGCACCGGGCCGGGGCTGCCGGGAGCCCCCACCCCTGCCGCCTCCCCCAGCAGCTGAGGCAGGTCCACACAGGCCTGGGGAGGAGCCGGCCTCAGTGTCTCAAGCAGCGCAGCCACACTGGCCTCTCTCTCCGCAGTGCCCCGGTGCCCCCGGACTCCGCTGAACTCCAGGCACCGCAGCTGTCCCCTTCCCGGCCCCGCCTTGTCCGGGCTCTTCCTTGGAGCCCTGGGAGCTTTCTCAGCCCCGTCGAGGATCAGGGCCCTCTCGGGATGCCTGCAGCCCTGCCCGGCTCAGCGGTGAGTGTCCACTTGTGACCCCCAACCCAGGCTCCCCTGAGCACTCAGAAAGGTGCTGAGCCCAGCGCCACCCAAGTGGTCCCCCTTCTCTCACTCCCTCTCGGACCCTCTTCCCCTAGTGCCCCTGGGGAGCTGGCCCAGGTGCCCACCTGCTGAGAAGCAGGCTGGCCAGCGGCGCGGGCTTGGATCCGCTGCAGCAGCCTAGTCAGGGCCGGGCTCAGGGCCTGAGGGCTCTCGAGCAGGACCAGGAGCTGGTCGGCGCGGGCAGCCCAGTGGCCAGCCCGGACCTCGGCGCAGGTGCCCACCGGGTCGCTGAGGTAAAGGGCGGCGGCAGCACTGAGGCGGGCGATGTGCCTAGGCTCCAGGACCGGGCCCAAGGGGGCCTCGGGCTGCTCAGGCCTGCCCAGAGCCAGGACGTCGTCCACAGACAGGCACTGTTGGCACAGACGGGCGGGTGGGGGCCATACACGAGGGCTGCCACCCTCCTGTCCCTCACGCTGGTGCCCTCCACCGTTGGCTCGCTCACAGACCCCTGCCCTCCCCCGTGACAGTCAGGCACACCCACGGAGGGTCCCCCATCCCAGGGAGGTTTCTGCGTGGAACCATTTTAAATTTTGGGGTGGGGAGAGGGGGGTGCTGAAGGGGTGGGAGGGCAGCCATAGGATCCCAGAGCTGTACCCCCCCACCCGGGGAGCTCAGAGGGCTCTGAAAGGGAGCAGAGGAGAGTGGGCTTGGGCCTGCGGGCAGGGCCCGGCATCAGGCACCGCGCGGCCCGCCTTCTGGAGTTTGCCCGGGCCCTTTGCAGCTGGCCTCGGCCTTGGGGTGGAGCGGCGGGCTTGGGCTGGGGCCGGGCCCGAGGACCCGTCGGTTGGGGGTGTTACCTTTCCACACGGCCCGTCGGCACAGTGCACACGGGCCGCCAGTGTATTTAACAGGCCGCCCAGCGCCACGCGGTCCAGAGCGCCCTGGCCTGAGGACAGCAGGGTCAGCAGACGAGCAGGGGTGTTCGTCGTCCCCGACGCTGCCAGCGCGGCCAGCACAACCAGCAATGGCCCCAGTCCGGGCCGGCCCAGGAGCGCCATGCTGCAGCAGCCCAGTGCCTTGAGCTCAGGGTAGGCCGTGCTCGCCTGTGTGGCTGCGGGCCGCAGGGGCTGCCTGATGCTAGACTGGGGCTGGGCCGGGACGGCCCGCCCGGCGAGGCTCTCCAGGCATTTCCTGCGGGGCCCTGTGATTGGCTGCCAAGGCGTTGCCGCAGGTTAACCATTCCAGTGGGAGTCCTCCCTGAGCCCGGTGCTGCTGCCCCAGGGTGAGGCCGGGGTCCCTGGGTGGATGGGCTTGGCTCACCCCTCTGCTTCTTCAAGGGTCTTGTTACTGAATGCAAGTCTGTGTGCAGGACACATGGTGACGTTGAAGCTTGCAGCAGAGAAAGGTTTATTGTGGTGCCGAGCAAGAACAGGTGACTCATGTTCAAAATCCCTTAAATCTCTGGATGGCTTTGGGGGGAGTCTGCAATAGGCAGAATTTGGGAAGAGGGCTTTCTCATAATTGGTTGGTGGAGAGGTAGCGGTGGTGCCCTGGGCTCCCTTGCTAGGCTGGGACCTTAGTCCTGGCAGAAAAGCTCAAGAGACCCTGCCCCAAAGCTGTAGTTTCTCAACTGCCCCTCCTTGGTTTCTGTGTCCCGCCCTTCCCAGATTAGCAACTATTTGAACCTGACCTTTGGAATTCAGGAGAGGTCTTAGGGGACTGAAGGAAGCCTGTTTCCTACAAGGAGAAATGGAGGACCTGGAAAGGATTTTACTGGGAAGGGCCCTACAGGGTGCAGTTCATTTTCCATCTCCGTGCCCCGGCCCCCTTTTTAACTTCTCAATTTTGAGAACAAGTGTTGGACAAAAAAGGAATGACATTTTGTGTACAGAGGTTAAGCATAGACTTGGCAGAGGAACTTGCTTTTACGGGGCCTCGGTTTCTGTCCGGGTTGGCTTCCTGTGGCCCTCTCGCTAGGGGCTGCCTCCAAGCCGAGGGCGTCTGGGGCACAGGTTCCAGGAGGCCACCGGGGCTGTCCCCCACCCCACCGGAGAGCTCCAGCGCAGCTCGGCCCCCCTCCCCACCCCCACCCCCCCACCGCTGCAGCATCTTGCCCCTCAAGGCAGCTCAGACACCGCGCAGAGCCCTACCTGGGGGTGGGGTGTGGGTCCTGAGCTGTGTTGAAATTCTCAGGGTGGACTTGCTGGGGCCCATGTGCGGAAAGCAGGAGAGACTGCATCCTGAAGCCTGTCATCCATCTTAAAGAGAGGATGTGACCTGGGCCTGAGCCCTGCCGGAGAGTGAGGAAACTGTTGCTAGTGAAAACCAGGTTTCCTGGAGGCTTCCCTGGTGGCTCAGAGGTTAAAGCGTCTGGGAGACCCGGGTTCGATCCCCGGGTCAGGAAGATCCCCTGGAGAAGGAAACGGCAACCCACTCCAGTACTCTTGCCTGGAGAATCCCATGGAGAGAGGAGCCTGGTAGGCTACAGTCCCTGGGGTTGCAAAGACAGGACTGAGCGACTTCACTTCACTCCTTCCGTACAGGTGACAAACGGAGATTGTAGTTGAGGCCAGGCTGCCTGTTAGGTTAACCATGGAGACATCCCCCCTTGATATATAATCATTGTTCCCCCCTTTAGTCTTAATTGTTTGTTCTCCTAGCACCTACTTGTTGTGAAACTCAATTATATGCAACATAGAGGTTGCTAACATGTAACCAGTCGCGTAGTGGGGGGTATGAAACGGGGCCTCTCAGAAACATCACGGTCCTTGTTGGGAACAGATCCCCGTTGGACCCGCTGGCGTAATAAACTGTACTCCACTGTCTTGAGTGTCCTCCGAGGTGTGTTTTTGACTCCGGATTCCACAACAGAATCAGGGGGAACTGAGATGAGGTACTGAGTCATACTCCCTCTCTGGCCTCCAGGGAAAATCCCCGGGAAATGGCCAAAGTGCCACATAAACAGAAGGGAGCAGGAGCCAGGCTTCTGCCCTGGGCACTGGTCACTCCACCTGGGAAGGGGCTTGGGGGTGGGGAGAAGTGTGGCTCCCAGCCCTGCCCGTCCCTGCGGGCTCTCACTCTGGCCTTTGAACCCCTAGGCCTTATCTCTGCCTAGTTGGCAATCTGGGGAAAGGGGCAGACCGCGGGGAGCCAGTCGCTTCCGCCCAGGCAGGTCTCAGGGCAGCCTTGCCTTCTAGAGGGAGTGTTTAGGTGGCCCCTTGCATGCCTGATTGGACAGACCCCTCTGTGGGGTGTGGTTGGGGTGGGGGAGGAGAAGCTCTAAGAGAGCTGGGAGCCCAGGCCTTGGGACTCTGTCCCAGCGTCCCCTGCCACCTGGGGCAGGGCACCTGGCCAAGCAGGAGCCATGGGCTGAGTTCAGGCGCAGTCCTGCCCCTCCCTCACTGCAGGGTGACCTTGGTGGGCTTTGATGGGGTATGGGGAAGTGGCGGACTTGGAAAGAGCCTGAGGGTTCCTGGACCCCTGGGTCAATTAGGAAGGGCCCCCTCACACAGTTGTGAAGTCCATGGGTCAAACTATCCCTTTTCCTATCCCACCTTGCCACGGCCATTGGGCCGGCCGGAGCTGAGCCACCTCATCCTGCACTCTTCGGGCCTGGAGAGCTTCAGGGAAGAGGTCTCAGCGCAGACGTCTGGTCAGCCCCCCAGGTCCGGTGTGCAGGCCTGACCCCACTGGCAGGCCCCCGGGTCTCAGCGCCCCTCTGTGTGGGCCCACGTTTCCCTGCTTCATGTTTGCCCCAGCCCTGCCTTCCTAGCCCAGTTCTGCCAGAGCATGTCAGCAGCTTCCCTGCACACGTGCCTGTCCACCCTCAGTGCTGGGCAGACCCCCAGATCCCTCCTGCATCAGCCCATCCAGAATATCATGTTCACTGCATGATATTCAGAGCAGCCCTAGAGCCCATCCCTGGATGGAGATAAAATGGCTCTAGACATTTTTAAAATGTCTGGATCATCATTCTCCATTTTTGGCTGCAAAGAATATAATCATTCTGATTTCAGTGTTGACCATCTAGTGATGTCCATGTGTGGAGTCTTCCCTTGTGTTGTTGGAAGAGGGTGTTTGCTATGACCAGTGTGTTCTCTTGGCAAAACTTTATTAGCCTTTGCCCTGCTTCTTTCTGTACTCCAAGGCCAAATTTGCCTGTTACTCCAGGTGTTTCTTGACTTCCTACTTTTGCATTCCAGACCCCAATAATGAAAAGGACATCTTTTGGGGGTGTTAGTTCTAAAAGGTCTTGTAGGTCTTCATAGAACTGTTCAACTTCAGCTTCTTCAGCATTATTGGTCAGGGCATAGACTTGGATTAGTGTGATATTGAATGGTTTTCCTTGGAAACAGAGCATTCTGTCATTTTTGAGATTGCATCCAAGTACTGCATTTTGGAATCTTCAGTTGACTATGATGGCTACTCCATTTCTTCTAAAGGATTCTTGCCCACAGTAGTAGATCTAATGGTCATCTGAGTTAAATTCACCCATTCCAGTGCATTTTAGTTCGCTGCTTCCTAAAATGTCAACGTTCACTCTTGCCATCTCGTTTGACCACTTCCAATTTGCATGATTCATGGACCTAACATTCCAGGTTCCTATGTTAACAAGACCAGGAGCTGACTGTGGCTCAGATCATCAACTCCTTATTGCCAAATTCAGACTTAAAATGAAGAAACTGGGGAAAACCACTAGACAATTCAGGTATGACCTAAATCAAATCCCTTACGATTTTACAGTGGAAGTGAGAAGTAGATTTAAGGGACTAGATCTGATAGATAGAGTGCCTGATGAACTACGGACAGAGGTTCGTGACATTGTACAGGAGAGAGGGATCAAGACCATCCCCAAGAAAAAGAAATGCAAAATAGCAAAATGGCTGTCTGAGGAGGCCTTAAAAATATCTGTGAAAAGAAGAGAAGCAAAAAGTAAAGGAGAAAAGGATAGATATACTCATTTGCATGCAGAGTTCCAAAGAACAGCAAGGTGAAAAAAGAAAGCCTTCCTCAGTGACCAGTGCAAAGAAATAGAGGAAAACAATAGAATGGGAAAGACTAGAGATTTCTTCAAGAAAATTAGAGATATCAAGGGAACACTTCATGCAAAGATGGGCTCAATAAAGGACAGAAATGCTATGGACCTAACAGTAGCAGAAAACATTAAGAAGAGGTGGCAAGAATACACAGAACTACTACACAAAAAAGATCTTCATGACCCAGATAATCATGATGGTGTGATCCAGAGCCAGACATCCTGGAATGTGAAGTCAAGTGGGCCTTAGGAGGCTTCACTACGAACAAAGCTAGTGGAGGTGATGGAATTCCAGTTGAGCTGTTTCAAATCCTGAAAGATGATGCTGTGAAAGTGCTGCACTCAACATGCCAGCAAATTTGGACAACTCAGCAGTGGCCACAGGACTGGAAAAGGTCAGTTTTCATTCCAATCCCAAAGAAAGGTAATGCCAAAGAATGCTCAAGTGAGTGAGTTAAAGTTTCTCAGTCGTTCCGACTCTTTGCAACCCCAACTATACAGTCCATGGAATTCTGCAGGCCAGAATACTGGAGTGGGTTGCCTTTTCCTTCTCCAAAGAATGCTCAAACTACTGCACAATTGCACTCATCTCACACCCTAGTAATGTTCAAAATTCTCCAAGCCAGGCTTCAACAATATGTGAACCATGAACTTCCAGATGTTCAAGCTGGTTTCAGAAAATGTAGAGGAACTGGAGATCAGATTGCTAACATCCGCTGAATCATTGAAAAAGCAAGAGAGTTCCAGAAAAACATCTACTTCTGCTTTATTGACTATGCCAAAGCCTTTGACTGTGTGGAGCACAACAAACTGTGGAAAAGTCTGAAAGAGATGGGAATACCAGACTACCTGACCTGCCTCTTGAGAAATCCGTATGCAGGTCAGGAAGCAACAGTTAGAACTGGACATGGAACAACAGACTGGTTCCAAATAGGAAAAGCAGTACGTCAAGGCTGTCTGTTGACACCCTGCTTGTTTAACTTATATGGAGGACATCATGAGAAACGCTGGGCTGGAGGAAGCACAAGCTGGAATCAAGATTGCTGGGAGAAATATCAATAACCTCAGATATGCAGATAACACTGCCCTTATGGCAGAAAGTGAAGAACTAAAGAGCCTCTTGATGAAAGTCAAAGAGGACAGTGAAAAAGTTGGCTTAAAGCTCAACAGTTACTCAAAGTAAGATCATAGCATCCGGTCCCATCTCTTCATGGCAAATAGATGGGGAAGCAGTGACAGACTTTATTTCAGTGGCAGACTTTATTTTTTTGGACTCCAAAATCACTGCAGATGGTGACTGCAGCCTTGAAATTAAAAGACACTTAGTCCTTGGAAGAAGTTATGACCGAACTAGACAGGATATTAAAAAGCAGAGACATTACTTTGCCAACAAAGGTCCATTTAATCAAAGCTATGGTTTTTCCAGTAGTCATGTATGGATGTGAGAGTTGGACTACAAAGAAAGCTGAGCGCCGAACTGATGCTTTTGAACTGTGGTGTTGGAGAAGACTCCTGGGAGTCCCTTGGACTGCAAGGAGATCCAACCAGTCTATCCTAAAGGAAATCAGTCCTGAATATTCATCTGAAGCTGAAATTCCAATACTTTGGCCACCTGATGCGATGGACTGACTCATCGGAAAAGACCCTAATGCTGGGAAAGATTGAAGGTGGTTGGAGAAGGGGATGACGGAGGATGAGATGGTTGGATGGCATCACCAACTCAATGGACATGAGTCTGAGTAAACTCTGGGAGTTGGTGATGGACAGGGAAGCAGGGATGCAGTCTGTTGACTTAAAAACAAAAAGAAAACATGTACAACTTAAGAGCTGTGAGTTAAGTTTTATTTGGATCAAAATGAGGACTGCAGCCCAGGAGGCAGCATCTCAGCTCTGAGAAACTGCTCCAAAGTGGCAGTGGGGGAAAGTCAATATATAAGGTTTTGGTGAAGGGGGAGTCCAATACCATGAAGCACTCATTTCACAAAAGGTTTTTTGTTAGTCATGAGGATCTGACTTCACCATGAAGGGAAATATTTAGTGCTTCTCTAGACGGGAGGAGATGCAAGGATTGAGATAATGGAATATGTTCATAAAAACATCCAACTATCTAAAGACCAGTCCCACCAGATTCCCTGGAGCACAGAGTGCCTCACTCCACCCTGAACTCCCTCAGGGGGTGTTGAGGTCTCTAGTTTTCAGAATCCAGAATGGTAGGTGGAGGTGGCAGGAGTAGTGGGCGCCTGTGAGAAGGGTTCTGGAGATGGGTGGGTGGAGGCAATGAGACCCCAAGGACCCTCCCTGGCCCCCTGCCCCTTGACCTCCCTAGACAGCAGGGCTTTGGGGCTAAGCCCCACCCACTCCCTCAAGGTCACTGGGAGGAGCCCCGAAGGCCAAAGGAGCCTTGGGCCTCCCAACACTCAAGCCTGAGTGCAATTCCCGAGTTCTCTCCCCACTGCTGTCTCTGGACCAGCAGCAGCGACTGTGGGCACCACACACAGCACAGTCCACACTGACGTCAGCCCCCAGCTGCCACCCTGCTCTCACACAGACACACACACACACGCGTGAACTCTGCTCCCCTCAACACACATACACAGCTCTGAGAGCCTCACTGGCATCCAGGACTCCTGGGTACAATCCTAAGCCTTCACCGGCCAGTCCCCACCCCACCTGTCTTCCTGCACCCCTCTCCTCCTTTTCCAGCAACCCCGCTCATTCCCGTCATCCTCTGTTCTTGCTGAGTCCATAAGCGCACCTCCTCACTGCCCCCTCGAAACACCACACTTTACCTTGTTGCCTTTAGAAGCCAGATACGAAGAACCACCACTAAGAAAATGTTACAGTGAAACTGGCTTGTCCCTCGTCCCAACGCCACAGCTGCTGAGACTAACCCACCTTGGCACCCAGAGCCTTGGTCTCTGGTTTACTGCTGTCTGCCTGAAGGGAACGGATGTGAACAGCATGGAACCGAGGTCCCGGAGCGGGCACAGGGAGCAGGGGGTGCTTCCCCACCAGGCTTTGGGCGAGGCCAGTCCAGGGGTTCTGAACTGTCCACTGGCTCTGCTCCTGGGTCAGGACTGCCCTTGGCAGCTGTCAGCTGGGACTCCAGTGAGCCCTGCGCGAGGACGGGTCCTGCTGCAAAGGCGTGAGCCTGCCCCAGCTGCCCGTCTCCAGGGCCAGGAGATGCTGGTGGGGCTGTGGCCAGACCACCAAGCCCAGGCAGCACAGCCTCCTGCTCTCAGACTGGGGGTGGCTGTGGCCGGCAGATTTAGTCACCCCTGCCTGCTTGTCAGACTGTGCCCACCAGGGAGGCCAATGCCTGCTCCCAGGGCTGAGAGGACAGACAGGGAAGGGCTGGAGGAGGAGGAGTGCCCTCAGCAGCAGAGAGATCAGAAAACAGCTTTATTAGGAAGAGGGGACTCCAGAAGCCATGAACAGACACAGACGGGTGGTCGTGGAAAGCAGGTGTCCGGGGAAGCAGGAACCATGGCGGAAGGCGGGCCTGGGGGGCCAGGGCTCAGGCATGCAGGAAGCGGTTGAAGGCATTGTAGGCCGACTCCAGGTCGAAGAGCATCTGGCGCACCTGGGAGTCATCCAGCTCGTCTGAGGCCGACATGCCACTCAGGGTCTGCAGCCTGCGGGGCACAGGGTGCAGTGCCTGTGTGTGTGTGGTGGTGGAGGGGGAGGGCTGTGGGGCTGGGGTGTGTGTGTGTAAGGCTATGGGGCTTGGAGGAGGGGCTCTGTCTGGGGGGGAGGGCTACAGTGCTTCTGTGTGTGTGCAGTGGTGGACAGGGAGGGCTATGGGGCTGCAGTGTGTGTGTGTGTGTTTGTATATGTGTGTTTGTATATGTATGTATGTGTGTGTGGAGGGAGGGCTATGGGGCTGCAGTGTGTGTGTGTGTGTTTGTATATATGTGTGTTTGTATATGTATGTATGTGTGTGTGGAGGGAGGGACTATGGGGCCAAAGCGTGCGTGCATGCGTGTGTGTGTGTAGCTATAGACCCAGGTGGTGTGTGCGCAGGGGAGGGGGCTGGGGCTAGGGGTTGGGGGTGGGTAGGGTTGGGGGCCCTGGCAAGCGACAGGCACTCACCACTGGCTGACTGTCTGGCGGCCCTCGAAGTCCGGGGGCAGGTGGCTCATGCGGTGCATGGTCTCCATCAGCTCCCGCAGGTCAGGCTGGATCTAAGGGAACAGCGCCCGCTGAGACCCGCCCCCGAGCCTGGCTCCTCAGAATGCCCCCCCTTCCCCCTGCCCAGGGCCGCACCTCATCCATGGCTCGGATCTCCAGGCGCAGCTTGTCCATCACCGTGATAAAGAGCTGGGAGCGAGTGTGTGCGCGTGTGATTTCCCGGACCCCCAGCTCAGAACCCCGACACCCTGGTTCCTCTGTAGAGAGGGGCCTGGGGCCGCCCCACCCCGCCCCTTGCTCGCCTTAGCTGGAGGGCCACACGGGCCTACCCCGGAACCCATTCCTGCAGCCAGAGGGCTACTGGGAGGGAATGCAGGACACGCCCCACGTAGGCCTGTGGCGGGGCGGGGCCTCGGAGCGGACCCCAAGCCACCGCCCCGGAGGACCCCCCGCCGGTTCGGCTCATGTGCACAGGGCCCACACCGAGACCACGTCGGCGATGCAGCGGTTCAGGTTGCCTTTGTCGTCCTTGATGGTGATGGGCCGGTCCTCCTTGATCCTCTCCATGGCCAGCGGGCAGTCCAGCTAAGGGAGGGATCATGGCTGGCCCTCACAGGGCAGCCCGGCCGCAGCCCCGGGCCCCTACACCTGCCCCTCGTCCCTCGGGGTGAAGGAGTCGCTCACTCACGCGAAACTTGCGGCAGAATTCATCAATGGAGCTGATTTCTGAGCCCTGGACCTGCCGGAAGGCCGCCTTATACTGGACCAGGAGTCGGGAGCAGGCTGCAGTGTACCTGGAGGAAGAGGCCAGGCTGCTGCCGGCTGTGCCAGGCCAGCGCCTCTGGGTCCCTTCTGTTTATCCTCTGCCCTTCCAGACATGGGGCAGCTCACATGGACAAGACGTGAAGGGCCAGAGACTGGCCATGGGGGCGGAGGCTTCCTCATGAAGCTTTGAAAGGTGCAGGGGGTGCGGTGGGGGTATTATGCCCAAAATATGGCTGCCACAGAGGAGCAGCCTGGACTTTGCAAGTTGGCCCTGCAGGTCCCAGCCAGGTCCCTGAGCCTGTTTCCTGGGCTGTGTTGGCTGTGCCCCTACACGGACAGCTCACAGTGCTGCTGCGGGGCGCAAACGCGCTAGACAAAGACCCCACATACCTCCGGGCTGCCAGGCCTGGCCAGTGGCTCCCCATGGACTGACTGCCCGAGCCCCCAGCTCCCCTTCAAAGTGTTCTCACCGATGAAGCCCCGGGGAGTGGAGTGGGGGCAGAACCCTGGAGAAAGCTGGGTGCAGTCACGCCCACGCGGGCATTGCCCCCGGACTGCCCACTCTCCCTCCCCACTGAGCACCTGGCCCCGGAGGCCAGAGCTGAGCTTCAGAGGGTGGGCCAGTGGTGCAGGGAGGCGGGCTCTCACTCGTTGGGGGTGACGCAGTCCTTGATGTACGCCTTCTCCAGGGCCTGCATCGTCTTCACCACTGCAAACAGCTCTGCCATGTTGTCGTACCTGAGGGGGCGCAGACTTTAGGTGCGGCTGCCCAGGCAGGAAGCTGAGGGCCTGAGCACACCTGCCAGCCCTGCCTTGGTGCCACTGAGGCGGAGCTCCTGGTCTGGCCACCTCCTCACCCTACCCCGAGCAGAGGCTTCTGGGGACCTGTTTCCCTGGGAAGACCCCCATGGTGGGGGAGGCAGGCAGCCTGGGGGCTGGACTCACTTCTCCCGCTCACGGGCGTTCTTATACAGCTTCACTTCCTGTCGGGAGACCGGGCGGAGGGTCAGCCAGCAGCACCAGTGAGGCTGCGGGGCCCCAGAGAGGACCACGCAGACGAGAACCACAGTTGACGTGGCCAGGAAGGTGCCCACCACTCACCTCATACAGCTCTGGCTTGTTTCCAGGGGCTGCGACAGAACAGGCAGAGTGGAAAGTCACCCCAGTGAGCCTGGCCACCACCCTGGCCCAGCCTCCCTCAGTCTCCAGGGGACCCGAGCAGAGGACAGGCGCCCCTCACTCTGCAGGGGACCCGAGCAGAGCACAGGCCTCTGGGTCCAGGGGCTGCATGCCAGGTCCAGGTGCTCCATTCCACCCCTGTTGCTCAGCTACTGCCCCACAGCTGAGCAACCACAACTTGCTTATGATGTGGTTGTGGGCACACAATGTCTGTCACATGCTTTGCAACCATCCCCCTGGCTTGGGGACTCCGGGATACTTGAGACACCCTGAAGTCCCGCCACACTACAGCTGTCATCTCTGCATCCAGCTGACCTCACTTGGAGGAGGTCTTTAGGCCCCTGGCTACCCCCTGGGACCTTGCTGTGTCGGACCTTATAGCCTGCCGGCAACCCCTGGCCTCTGCAGGTTGAAAGCCTCCACGCTCTGGGTCCCTGGGCCCAGCACGGGCCATACTCGCCTCCCATGCCAGGAGTGGCTGGGATCCCGTGAAACATCCTGCCAGCTCTGAGTCAGGTGACCGGGAGAGAGAGGAAGATGCTGCAGCCACTGGAGGAGTGACCTGGGGACCACTGGAGGAGTGACCTGGGGAAGAGAACACAAGACACAACCTCTTAAAAGACAATCCCGAGTATGTCTTCGCACAAGGATAAATTTGGAGAAGCAGACCAATGGGGGTTGGGGTGAACTTTCTGAATGAGGACAGTCCAGGGGATGACAGAGGTGCGGGTGGGGGGTGGGCTCGGGTATGTGTGTATGTCTGAGGGTGGTTTGCCAAAGGACGCACCACTCACAGGCCAAGATGAGTCTGGGCTTATCCTGGTGCAGCGAACTGGAGTCACTGGACAACTGGGGACAAGTCCGCGGGGACCCTGATGGTCAGTGAGCTGAGCAGACAGTGGAAGCAGGAGCCCTGCCCACTTGAGCTGATGCAGTGGCTGGGGCCAGGTTCAGACGTGCTTTGGAGACGGACCCACCAGGTGCAACGGAGAACTTAAAAATGGGTAAAAATTAAAAAGCACTCAAGAACGACATCCTTATTTTCGGACCAAAGGCACCATGACCATCAGATAAGCTAACACGGAGAAGGTAAACAAAGTAGGTGTGGAGAGCAGGTGGATGTACT
This sequence comes from Ovis canadensis, assembly GCF_042477335.2. Classification (NCBI taxonomy): domain Eukaryota; kingdom Metazoa; phylum Chordata; class Mammalia; order Artiodactyla; family Bovidae; genus Ovis; species Ovis canadensis. Next base: position 23,598,203 of record NC_091253.1, on the reverse strand, counting down.
ACGGTTTGGACATGTGGGCTTTGAGAAGCTCCGCAGGCTTCAAGGACGCTGCAGAGGCGCCTGGAGGTCAGGGGAGAGGCTCGGACGGGCAGGCTCAGACTGTGGTACTGAGCGGGTGGGTGGCGCCCCACAGAAAATGGCCGAAGGTGAACCAAGGTAGCGAGAAGACAGCCCGTGCTGAGCTCCGGGACCCGGCGCGGAGGGAGTGCAGCGGGAAGACAAGGCTGTGAGTTCAGCAGGGTGCGGCGGGGGCGGGGCAGGGACACGGAGACCGCTCAGCAGCCGTGAGGCGGTGGGAGGGCCAGGAACAATCAGGGGCTCGGCTGTGGCCCTACAGCGGGACCCCACGCAGCCACGAAAGGGGAGGCCCGCGGCCACACGCTGAGTATCGTCACCCTGCTCGAGCAGGGCGCCGAGCTCCCAGATAAAGCCCAGCGAGCGCCGGGCGCGCAGGCCCGGGAGACGGCCTCAGAGCCCCGGACGGACCCAGGAGACCCGGGGGCCCGGGACACAGAACTCCGAGAGGGGACCGAGGAGCAGGGACGCAGAGGACCCTACGCGGCGTGGCGAAGACCGTGGGTTTCGGTCCGACCGCCTTTTCCACCCGTCCCTGGCCCGGAGTACCTGGACCGCCTCGCAGGTCCCAGCGACGGCGCGAGGGCGGGGCGCGCCTGACGTCTGCTCCCGCGCCTGCGCACCAGGCCCCTCCGCCTGCGCCTGCGCGCCGACTACGCCCCGCCCCTGAGGACTGAGGCTGAGTGAGTCTGTCCTTGGGAGGGAGGGAAGGTAGGTGCGGATAGGTGGCTTTGCGTTCCCCTGGAGGGCCTCTAAGCGGCCAGCTCTGCCCTTGAAACCGCCCCACAGGGTTAACAGAAACTGGTAACAGAAACCTTAGAGCTTGTCTTACCGCTTAAGAACCCCGCGGTAAACAAGGCCCTACTGTATAGCGTGGGGAATTATATTCAGTTTCTTGTAATAACCTATAATGGAAAAGAATCTGAAAAATAACGTGCGTACACACATATAAAAAACTGAAGTAACACTGCAAGTTAACTGTGTGAAGGTTTGCTGCCCTTCGGACTGTACAGCCCATGGAAGTTTCTGGGCCAGAATACTGGAGTGGGTAGCCCTTCCCTCAGACCCTCCATTTGTAACCTGTCTTCACGGATCGAGCTTGCTTTAATTGTTGATACAAAAGCTTGCTTGTACGACGCCCTGCTCCGGGGTCCAGCGAATGACCTCTTGCCTTCAGAGCTCCACCCCATCAAGTGCTACCATTTTTAACGTGTCCCATGAAGAAGTAATTCAGATGTGCCTCTGCAGAACAGATGATCTCACCTCTTCCCTGCCTCCAAGGTTCTCTCCCCACACCTAAAATCATCCTGCTTTTTGCGGGGGGCACTGAGGCTTGTGGGATCTTAGTTCCCCTACCAGGGATCGAACCTAGGCCATTGGCAGTGAAAGTGCAGAGTCCTAATCACTGGACCACTAGGGAATTTCCCCAACCTGCTTCTTTATACTGTAATGTTGCAAGCCCCTCGTCTTTCAGGAAGCAAATATGAGACTTGTCCTCCTATCACCTCACTTGGCTGCCTTGTGAATAAATCCTTCCTCTGCTGCAAACCTTGTTGTCTCTGGGTTTTGCTTGCTGTTTCCTGGGCAGACGAACCTGCTCCAGTAACATCCTCAATTCCTGTGGGCTCTAAGCTTTACAACCCTGCCTTCCACCTCCCGCTTGCCTTCCAAGGAGCAGCAGCAGAGAGGGGTGGAAGCAGCAGTGGCTTCTTTATTAGAGGCCTGGGGAGGGCACACCATGGGGCTGGCCAATTAGAGGTGCCTGAAGAAGAGCTTGGGGCCCTGGTCCAGGGTGCACACTCTGGGGCCCAGCTGGCTGGGCAACAGCTGGTGCAGGGCATCCCGGTCCTCAGCGGAGAGACGTCTGGTGCACAGCTGCAGCTCCTGCAGCTGCGCCACAACCTTGTCCCAGAGGTCCAGGCCCAGGGGGCCCTGGACAGCACAGCCTGCAGAGGGGAGGCAGAAGTCAGCCTTGGGGAGCTGCTCCTGGCAGGATGCAACAGGAGGAGCCCGGCGGGAGCCCGTGGGGTTGCCTCGGGTCTCATAGGACATTTTTCTTTACCAGCGTTGCCCTAGGGACGATATGCACTTCCCCTGAGGCCCCGACAGCTGCAGTGAGGGGCATGAGCAAAGCCCAGAAGAGGCCAGATCATTCTCAGGGATAGAGGGTGCTCTCCCAGAGGCTGCCCAGGACCGCAGACCCCTCCCACAGCCAGTGGTCAGGCAGGAGGGAGGTCAGCTATAGCAGACAGTGTGTTCACATCTGTGCCTCTGACAGTGTCTGATGATGTCTCTGTCTGTAAGATGGACCTAGCATGGCTTCTTGGGAGTCTCAGGACACTGAACTGCCAATGCTCAATCCTCAGAGACCACAAAGTACCCAGCAGGGGGAGTGGTGAGAGCCTGCAGGTGCTGGGAAGCCAGATGTGTGGGTAGCGGCCCAACACCTGAGTGAGGGGTAGGTCGCCTACCAGCCTGCCTTCAGGAGGCTCTTCCTGGAGGAACCAGCCTGGCCCTGTGGGGCAGGGGGCGAGCAGCAGGAGGAACCCAGGGGTGTTCCTGTGCACCACACCCACTCCCAGCCCTGGTTCTCCTGGAGGGCTAAGTCTGGTCTGCCCTGCCCCCAGCCCCAGCAGGATGCCCCAGTTCACCCAATACACCTCCCTGGGGTTGTTCTCAAGACGGGGTCCTGCAACAGGTGTGGCCACTGAACCACCTGTCAGGCCACAGGCCTAGATGGTACGGTCAGGGCACCCTGGCCAGAAGCAGGAGGGTCCCTCAGAGGCAGGTATTGCCACTCTAGGCTGACCTGCCCTCCCTCCCTCTGGACAATAGGAATGAAAAAGTCCCTGTGGCAGTGGGTCCCCCAGCCACGGTCTTGAGGGTCGGGCTGACCAGGCTGGAGGCAGAGGCCTACGCGCCTCCCACCCAGTGGTTTAGGGGGGTGAGGGTTGCACCTGCCTCTGGGCATGCTGGGCACTGTCCTCCACTTGAGCACCCAGGGGCCCCAGCTCCACCCTGCAGCCTAGCTAGTGGCAGGACGGCCCCTTAAGAGGAGGCACCTGGGCCTCAGGCAGGTCCCCGAGCATGGGCTGTGTCACCAGTTGCAGTTGGGCAGCTGCGGCCGCCACACCCAGAGCTCACCTGACAGGCCCAGGAAGCTGAGGCCTTGGGGCCGTTTTTGGAGGGTAGACAGGAGCTCCTCCAGGCCAGCACTGCTGACCTCAGGGTTGGCAGACAGGTCCAGCGAGACCAGTGAGGGGCAGAGAGGGAGACATCTGAGACAGGGTGGAAACACGGGGGTCAGTTTCCGTCATGAGGGGAAGCTGCCCCAGGTGACACCAGACACTCCTGAGAGCCACTGAAGCTTGAGGCCACGGAGCAGTGGCCCTGGCATGGGCCGTGGCACACAGGTGACAGGAGAGGACCCAGCAGAGGGATGTGAGAGCCCAAGGGAGGCAGATTGTGAGGCCCCAGCCTCCCCAGGCGCCCAGCTATGAGACCAGACTACAGGACAGTGGCGGCGTTACCTGCTCAGAGCTCTCACGTCTTTGTCGCCCAGGTGGTTTGCCGACATGCTCAGGTGCTCCAGGACACAGCCTTCCTATACAACGGAGGGGGACACCTGCCCTCCCTGCGTCCCAGTAGAGGCCCTGCACCCAGGGCGCCAGACACCGCCCCCATCCCTTGAGAATGATGGGAGTGAAGCCTGCCTGACCCCCGAAGCCAGAGGGGGCAGCGTCCCCCCCAAGTCTGCAGGTCAGAAGGAAATGCTTCTACCCAGAGGAGTGGGTCATACTTGGCACACCACGACGTGATCTCAGGAGACCTGCGCCACCCAGGTGCCTTTCCTGCTGGCCAGGACCTCGGAACCCGAGGCAAGCGGGTCCATAGAAAGCGTTCCCCACTCCTGTTCTGCTCCCCCACCCCCAGTCCTGGGGGTCAAGGTGCCTCTGGCTTAGTGCCCCCTTGAATGCGTACCTGGCTCAGGTAGCGAACCACGGGCTCCATGAGGCCTAGGTCGCTCTTGCCGGTGGCCACAGAGCCCAGCTCCAGGCGCAGGAGACTGTGGGCCGGCAGGCTCCCCAGGACCTGGCCCAGGGCAGTGGGGCCCAGGCCGTTGTAGGACAGGGACAGTGTCTTCAGGCACTTGGTGTCTATATGAAGGCCAGAACCTCCATCAGGCTCCTTCCTGCCCCCAGGCCTTGGCCCAGAGCCTTCGTGACCCTCGGGAGGCTGTCACTGTCTCCGAGGTTCTGTGCACTGGGAAATTCTCTATGCACTGGGGTCTCCGGCCCAGGGTCTCACGCTGGGGAAGGGGCAGCACCAGACTCCTGAGCTCAGTTTCTTCCCACCACTTCTGGGTACCCGACCTGTCCCTACTCATGACAGGGTGGCCCCAAGACTGGGACACCCACGCATGGTGGGGCAGGAGTGGGTGGGGGCACTCCATCTACCACCCAAGTCCCAGCCCCTCCTCCCCTCTGCTACGCTCCCAGCTCTGAGCCCCACTTCCTAGCTCAGGCCTCCGTGGAAAACCTCCTGGAGGATGCCCAGTTTCCTGCCTCTCGGTGCTGGGACTGCAGGTAGAATTGTCCCCCTCAAACAGAATGCTCAGAGCTGGGGAGCAACAGGGATGGGCCTGCAGTGTAGCTGGGACTGGGTCTGGGTCCTGGGGAGCTGCCCAGGCCAGGCAAGCCACCCCTATGTCCACCCACATGCTCCCGAGAGCCGAGCTGGTGCCCTGGTTTGAGGCTCTCTGAATCCCTGGGGCCGGGGAGTGGATGCGCCGGTAGCTCACCTTGGAAGGCGCTGCCCAGGGTCGCCTGATGGCTCAGGAAGAAGCTGGGGCCAAAGCCACAGGCCTGGAGGTGCAGGGTGCAAAGCACAGGGCAGGCCCGCAGGACAGAGGCCAGGGCCTGGCCACAGCCATCCCCAAGGGGGTTCATGCTCAAGTCCAGCTCTTCCAAGTTCTGTGGGAGACACGGCCCCCAGAGGGTCTGGTGTTTGCCACCTGGATCTGGGCGCCAGCCAGTGCTCTCAACCGCACCTCCCCAGCAGGGATGGGCTAGATGTGGACACTCAGATGCTGCTGTTCCCCATACCTCTTACCTGCAAGGTGGTCTGCCCCAGGAGGCCCGCAGCAAGCTGGCGCAGGCCATCAGGGCCCAGGTGGTTAGAGGACAGGTCGAGGAGGGTCAGGCCGGGCACGGTGTCTAGGGTGGCCAGCAGCTCAGCAACACACCCATCCCCCAGCCGGTTCCCGGCCAGGCGAAGCTCCCGGAGTGCCGAGTGCAGCTTCAGGGCCCGCAGCAGCGGTGTGAGTTGGGCCTGGCACAGTGCCAGGGAGCAGGCACTGAATGTGGGGGCTGAGCCCTGGTGCTCCACGGCCTGCAGCACCTGCTGGTGCTCCCCTGGGGAGGGACGTGGTGTCACCAGGACAGGTTCTACCTGTCCTGCCCTGGGAGTCGGCCGTGGCCAGTCAGGCGGCACCCTGCCCCTCACTCCAGCATGAGCTCCAGGGCAGCTCCCGGGGCCCCGAGGCATGCTGCAGAGCCAGGGTGGGCGATGCTGACCCACCTCCAGATGGAGCCACCTCCTGCCCCCACTACCTACACGCTAGGGGGCCGCTAGGTAGGGGAGACAACCCTGAGGCTAGGTGTGGGGGTGGGGGACCCTGGTCAATGCCTGGGGTCCTGGGACTGAAGGCCGTGGGCCTGGTCTAGTTCTCTGCCCAGGCCTCTGCAGGGCTGCCTGGACCCTTACCTTGCTCCAGGGTCTGGCAGGCCCGGCGGTAGCGGTCCTTCAGCGGGGGGAGGTCCCATGAAGTCACCTCAGCCAACACCTGGTGAGCAACAGCGGTGAGCGGCCCCGACCCCAGTCCTGGAGGACGCCCCCAGCTCAGGGACCTGGCTCTGGCCGCTCACCTCCTCGTTGCTCTGCAGCACGTCGGGGATGGGGTCCTGAGGAGCCAGCAGCGCCCCCTCTTTTTGCAGGGAGAGCCGAGGCAGCAGCCCGGAGGCCTGGTAGTGACGCTGGGCAGCCTGCTCAGCCAGCCAGGCCACGGAGTGGGCCTCCCTGTGTGGGCACGAGCGCGGGCTGAGTACAGGCCCCAGCCAGGTTCCTGCCCTGCCATCTGGGAGTGTGGAACTCCTCCCTCTCCTGCCTGCCTGCAACATGCACACCGGGGCACCTCCGGGCCACTCCTAGGGATCCCAGGGCCTGCTGGACCATTCGGGGCCTTCCTGAGCCTCTGCTTGCTGGCACCTCCCCACTAGCAGTCCCCCAGGGGCGAGGGATAGGGCCAGGCGGGCTCTCATCACGTCTCATCTCGACAAGGGCCCTTTACTGCGCCTGGACACCAGCCCCAGCACAGAGCTGGGCGCCGGGAGGAGACACCTTACCTGTGTGGAACGGGAATGAGGAAGAGGTTGTCCTGAACTCGAACTCGGACTCGGATGGGAGGGGGCAGGACCTGACCCTAGGGGTGGGGGCAGGGAAGAAGGGGCTGAAGCCAGGAGAGACAGGCCCCTGCCCATCCTCTCCCGCAGCTTGGGTGGCACTCTGCCCCAGGCATGAGCACCCACCAGGAGCTGGCCTGCTGTGGGGTTTTCTCCAGCAGGTGCCACGGCCCTGGGGATGTCGGGGCTCCGTGTGAGCTCTGTGGCCGGGCTGTTGGCTCTGTCTGCTCTGGCTGGTGTGCTCCGGCTCTCGAGATAGGGAAGCCGGCTCTGCCGGGCCTGGGCCCGGGGCCTGCGTGCTGTGTCGCTGCCTGGGCCGGAGGCACAGTGTCTGCCGCCATCCCCACCGCTCTGGGGGCGGGCTGGGCGGCGGCCCCGGTGACCGGAGCTCATCAGGAAGTCCTCCTCCAGCCAGTCCCCGGCCAAGCACTCCTCCTTAGGAATGAGTGCCGCTTGGGGGATGGGGGTCTCGCTGGGCCCTCGCAGTGGACTGGGGCCCAGGCGGCAGGTCTGGGCACTGCCCACTCCATGCATGGCCACCCGGTAGGCTGCCCAGCTGGCACTCGTTGTGGCTGCCTCCCTATCGCTGGCAGGCCTGGGCATCGGGGCCTTGGTCTGCAGTGTTGGGCCGGCGTGCCGGGGCCTCTTCTGGGTGGGATGGGATGGGCCGGCGTTGTCCTCGCCCTCTGAGCTGCTACTGCTGGCCACTTTATGCCTGCTCCTCCGAGGTCTGGCCACAGGGGACACTGCCAGCCCCTGGGACACCCTGGTGCTGGCTTCACAGACCTCTGGGGTTCCTGGGCAAGGACTTGAGGGAGGAGAGGTCTCAGGGTCAAACAGATGGTTACTTGGGAGAGTCTGTGGAGCCTGGGAGCTGTGGGGAGCTGCAGAGAGAGTAATCTCTTGTGAGACAGTGCCTGGCACATGACCGCCACACTGGGCCCAAGACTCTCAGGCTGAGGAGTGGAATCCCCAGGGGCAGAGGAGGCCCTGCTTATTACCTCGACCCAAGGAGGCCGCCTGGAGTAGCCTCCCCATGGCAGCTGCCTTCTCCTGCGTCTCACTGTCCAGATCCTTGCCGTACAGCTTCACCCACTGCCGCAGCGTCTCCAGTGGGCTGTGGCCCTGGGGGTACCAGTTGGGCAGGGCTGGTGGCAGTAGCTCCACCTACTGCTGACCACACCCACCTGGCCTGCGTCCACTCACCTTTCTGGTGCGGAGGGTGACAGATGCTCCTCGCTCGATGAGCAGCTCAGCCACCTCAAAGTGGCCACAGTTGAGGGCGTCATGCAGGGGCGTGATGCCGTCACAGCCCTGGCCACCTGGGTCATCCACCGGAGCCCCGTGGTCCAGCAGGAAACGGACGATGTCTGCGGACAGGTGCGTGAGCTGGCTCCCAGGCCCTCTCTCGGGAAGGACACATTCCCTCTCCCCATCACAGGCCAGAAACCCTGTCCCATGCTCACCCAGATGCCCGTAGTTGCAGGCCTCGTGCAGAGGTGTCCAGCCACAGTAGTCCCGAGGGTTTAGGGGATGGCCCTGTGACCAAGAATGGGAAGAAGCCTGGCCTCGAGTACCCCCACCAGCCTAGCCTTTCCCTGGCACTGAAGCCTGCAAAGAGCACCACAGGCGCACCCCTCAGCCTGGCCTGGTCCAGATCACAGCAGAAAGAGATGCTCACCACCAGAAGGCACAGGGTGCCCAGTTCTGGCTCTGGCCCTCAAGCCTTGCGCTGTTCCCTGGGGAAACGGCCTAGCCTGCGGGGGCGGTGCCTACCTGCCTCACCAGGTCCTGGGTGCGGCCCAGCCTGCAGGAGGTGCCTACTGGCCTCATAAGGTCCTGGGCGCAGCCCAGCCTGCAGGGGGGTGCCTACCTGCCTCACAAGGTCTTGAACGCGGCCCAGCCGCCCCTCGATGCAGGCTCGGTGCAGCAGCGTCTCTCCCACGTCGTTTCGCCGGCTCCACTGTGGGCACAGCCCAGGGTGGGGGCAGAAGCGTGAGGGGCTGGATGGCACCAGTGTCCACAGAAGGGCGTTGCCACTGTCCTCAGCCCGCAGTCCTCACCTTGTTCACCCTCTGCCGGCCCAGGCAGCCTCGTAGCTCCTCATCCTCCTCCAGCGGTGGGGACGCATCGGCTTCGTCCTCTGTAGCAGAGCCAAGCCCACCGCCCCATGTGAACCGGTCCCTGCTCCGAGGCCTCCCGAGCTGAGACTGCCCTGTGGGTCAGTCTCCCCCAGCCCCAGACCTCTGCTGTTTCTTTCCCGGGTCCTGCCCTTGCTGAGAGCAGCTGACGTGGGGCGCAGGTGTCCTCCACTGCGAGACACCCGCACGCGCCCGCCCAGCCCCACTGTCTCTGGGGTGCCCGTCCTCCCGGCACCTGCTTCTCCACCGTGGGTTCCTCTCACCCAACTGCCTAGTGGACGGCGTCCCTCTTCCACCTGCCGGGTGCCCAGCTGTTCCCTCCTCAGGAGTCAGAAGCCCGTGAGCTGGCCCCAGCCACCCCAAGCAGGCGCCAGGGAGCCAGCCTCACCACTCTCGGAAAGCTCCAGCTCTGTGGCCTCCAGAGCATCGTCGTCCTCCTCGTCCTCCCCATCCCTCTCATCCTCGTCTCCAGCCGCCTGCAGTTCCTGCAGCCTGGTTTCGGTGCCGGGGGCCTCCTGGGGCTGCAGCCTCAGCTGTACCACATGGAGGTGCCGTAAGATCTGCCTCTGAGGAGAGGGGGCACCCAGCTCAGGGCCGTGGGAGAGACAGAGCCGCGGACAGTCGGGCTCCGGGGATGCTGTGTGCGGGATCCCAGCGTGGGCAGGCGGGCACTCCCCACCTGCAGCTGGGGCTGCCCAGCCAGCTGGGCGCAGCCAAGAGCCTTCTGGAAGCACAGTGCCAGCACCTCGTAGGTGTCACCAGCCTCCTCACGGGACAGTGCAATGTTCAACCAGGTCTTGGCCTCCTGGAGAAGCACAAAGTTGACGGCTGTGGCCCCTGCTCCCAAACACGAGATGGCGGGTGGCCACCCTGGGGGTGCAAGCCTCCCCCAGCCATGCCCACTCCCGAGGGTGGCGGTCCTGCGATGGAGCCTTGGGCAGGACGGGGCCGTGACTGCTCACCTCCAGGGGGTTGCCCTCCTGCAGCCTCAGTTCCGCTTCGTAGTGGTGCACAGCCTGGCGGTGGTCCTTCATGTCCCCCAGAGTGGCAGCCAGGGACACGTGGATGACGGCCAGCTCGGGCCCTGGCCTGTTGAGCAGCTCCGCAAAGTGCAGCTGGGGGGACAGCCACCATGAGGCCAGGGCTGTGCTACCCCCTGCAGCCCCTGTCATCCACCACGCCCGCTTGGCACACACCTGCTTCTGGTAGGCTGCAGCGGCCTTGGGAAAGTCACCTGCCTTGGAGAACAGGTCCCCTAGCTGCTCACAGATGCCCATGGCAACCTCCGGGTCACTCTCCTCAGACTCTTCTAGTCGCTGCTGCAGCTGGACCACTGCCAGCACTGCCAGAAAGAGCCTTATGCAGGGATGGCCGGGCCAGGCCTGACCCAGCTCCAGCACCCACCAGACCCAGCCCCTGCTCACCCCCAATAAGGGGGTGGTAGGAGGGGCTACCTCGTGGGGTCTCAGCAAGAGAACCAACTAAGGTCAGCACAGGGTAGGGACTGGCCTGTGGCAGGGACACAGGCAGGGACCCTGGTGACCATTACTTATCAATGGAGTACACCGGCTCCACTTACAGTCCCACTCAGCCATGCTCCTGCCGTTAAGCAGGGCATCTTTTGTCTTGGGTCTGCCAGTGAAGACGTTGGCTTATGAGCAGATACCAGCCTCCTGACCACCCAGCATGCCTCCTACACTTCTTGCTGAATGGAAGCTCGGAGAACAGTGAGACCCCTCCTAACAGGAAGTGGCAGGGATGGGCCCCTCCCGACAGTGCCCCCTCCCCAAGGACGCATGCCCTGGCCTCCTCTGCTGAAGGAAGGAGCCCTCCCTACCCTGTCTTGGGTGGTCGAGCCCCGGGGTCCCCTCCTAGGCTCACCATACTTCAGGGTCCGGCAGACTGAAGCTTTCTGCAAAGGCTTCTGAGAACCGAGCCGATAGGCCTTCTTCAAGGCTCTCTTGGCAGCCAGGAAATCCCCGAGGTCTAGGAGGACCTAGGGGGCAAAGGAAGGTAAGCCCGCAGGCCCCCGAAGGTCCAAGCCCACCTGAGGGCAGAGCCCAGGGCACCTGTGAGAGCAGCAGGCAGCACTCGCTCTCCAGGAAGCCCTGCTTCAGGACACGTGCGCACTCCCGCGCCGCTTCCAGACAGCGCATGGCCTGTGAGTGCTGCCCTCGCCGCCAGTGGATGGCCCCCAGGTTGTAGCGGGCTCGAAACAGGTCTTCATACAGGTGGTTCTGCCTGTGGGGGGATGGGGCTGTCGGTGCCTGGGGCTCCTGCACAGGGACAGCAGAGCAGGCACCCACTGATCCCACCGAGGGCTCCGGCCCCACAAAGTCAAGCCAAGCCTCTGCTCCCAGGAGACTGATGCGGCGCAGGGGTGAGCCAGCTGGCTGCCCTCGCCCTGGCCACTTCCTCCAGGGGCAGGAACCCAGATCCCCCTGGGGCCTGGTGGGGCCTTACTCGGCCAGGAAGATGCTCTTCTTGAAGTAGGCACTGCACAGGGCCACCTGCTGCAGGCTCTCACAGGTGAGGCCCAGGTTGAGGTAGACTCGAGTCCTCATCTCACTCAGCTCTCGCTTGGGCAGTGAACCTGGAAGACGCCCCTGCAGACACTCAGTGCCCCACCCCCATTCGGGGTCTGCAGCCTCTCCCTGTACGTGCCAGGGGTTCTGCTCCAGATAGTGAAGGGAATAGAGCAAAGGCAGCCAGATCCAAGGTTAGGAATCAGGAGGAGCATGGGCTTTACAGGGCCGCAAAGTGAGGGGAGGGGTGGGGGGGCTTCTGAGGGCCAGTCTCAGACTCACAAAGGAAGGAAACCTAGACAGGGGACCCGCTACATGGGCAGGGAGGCTGTAGCCTCTTCTCCCTGCAGAGTACAGGAAGCCAAAGTGGGGGAGGGCCAGGCCTAAGGACAGTCACCCTGCAGCTTCTCATCCAGGATAGCCAAGCTTTTCTCGAAGGCATCCTGTGCCTGCTGCAAGGCGTCCTGGGACTGGTGGTGGTCATAGATGTCCAGGTGGGTGCGGCCAATGGTGGCCCAGGCCCTCTGCTGCTCAACGTGGTTGGAGAGGGCACATGCCAGCTCCAGGTAGCGGTGCTGGTGCTGTGGGGACAGAAGAATGGCCACTGTGAGCCAATCCCCACTGCAAGCAAGCCCCACATGTCCCCCAAGCCCCCAGGTGCAGGCCGAAGCCAGGCTGCACACACATTGTTTCCTCTATGCCAAGCACTCCTGCGGGGACAGTGGCACCACATGCTAACCAGCCAGTCACGCCAGGAGAGACTGCCTGGGAGTCATTGGTGATGTGGGAACACAGAAGCCAGGGCAGTTCTGTGTGGATAAAGGGTCTGAAATCACTCCCAGCCAGCCCCCGGTGATTTCAACTCCAAGAACATGTTCATCAGTGGTTTCTGGAGCCACGCTCCCAGGAGAGGCTGTGGTGCATGCATCCAAGGACCAGGTGACCACTGCTGGTGCAGGGCTCTCTGAAGCTGAAGCCGCATCGCACCATGTCCCCCTTTTCCCTCCAGCCAGAGGCCTGGACTACAGAGACCCAGCAGGCTCTGCCCCCAGGAGATGCGAACCACGGAGAGTTGACTGTGGCCAGCGTTGGGGAGGGCCGGTCTCCGCCCACCTGCAGGGCAGCCGAGTAGTCCTCCATCTCCGCCAGCCGCTCTCCGATCTTGCGGTGGGCCACGGCGCAGCCCAGGGGGTCGTCGGCGGTCTCCAGGAGCTGCAGCTCTTGCTGGTGCTCTCGCAGTGCCTCCGCATAGCAGCCTAGGTGGGCGGGACAGGCTTCAGTTAGACTGGGCAGTGGGCCAGGGGCAGCAAGGCCAGTGAGATGGAGGCCGGCCGGTACTCAGGAAGCCCCCACCCCCGGTCCTCCCGGTCCCAGGGCCCTACGGCCCCTACTCCACCCCACGCACCATGGCTGGCCAGGAGCTCCCCTAGCTGGTGGCAGACGGAGGCCTCCTCCCGCAGCTGGCCGCTCCTCTGGGCCTTAGCTTTGGCCTTGCTCAGCTCTGCAGAGAGAGGGACGAGGCCTGAGAGCTGAGCCTCTCCGTCCGGGAGGGCCAGGGCAGTCTCCAGCCCCCGCGCTCGTGCGCTTTTCTTTGAACTCACGGCGAAGCTCGCGTTCCAGGTTCATCCTGCACTCGTCGCGCCCCGGGTTCCGGACTTCCCGCGCTCTCTGCTGGCGCGGCGGCCCCGCCCTCCCTGGCCCCGCGCGCAGGCCCCGTCCTGCTGCGGAGCATCCCGGGAGGTGTAGTCCAGGCGCCCAAAGCATCCTGGGAGTTGTAGTAGGGCTGCGCTAGTGAGCGCTGAAGGCGCCTTCAGCACCCCAGTCTTCCGCGCGCGGGGCCCGGGCCCCGCCCGACGATCGCAGCCGCCCTTAGGGTGAGGTCTCCCAGGCTCCCGCCGCTTGCTGCTGCTGTTCTGGACACCCGCGCGACCTGGCCTGAGGAACGCACTGCTCTCGCAGGGGAGGAGAGGAAGGCCTCGGGGACCACGGGCACTTGAGGCCTCGGATCTGTGTCCCTGCAGAACCTGCATCAGCCGCGAACGCGCCGGAGTCCTCACACGCGGGGACTCCGACCCCCAGTGCTGCCGGCGGGAGGGGGGTTTGAGTTCCAAAATGAACTGAACTCAGTGTGCTCGACGGTTGTATTCCTGGAAAACTCAGCGTGCGCTCGTTAAAACTGCAAAACCGTCGTGTGCTGAGAGGTAAAGGGGTCAGGATCCGAGCCTGGAGCGCTGTGGCCTCAGAGCCCGGAGATCCAGGGCGTGGGGAGCCCTGGCGACCTCTAAGTGCTCGTCCTGTACCCCACGCCTGGAGAACCAAACACCTGCTAGGCCGTGTGGCTCTCTGTCCCCGCTGCCACTGCGGGTCCCTGGACCCTAGGTGTCAGGGCTGGCGCCCCAAAGGCCCTAGAGGAGGTCTGGAAGGACTGGGAGGCAAATGTAATAAAATGGGGCTTCCCTGAGACCGTAAAGAATCTGCCTGTAATGCAGGAGAACTGAGTTTGATCCCTGGGTCAGGAAGATCCCCTGGAGAAGAGCATGCCTATCCATTCCAGTATTCTTGCCTGGAGAATTCCATAGACAGAGGAGCCTGGCTGGCTAGTCCATGGGGTCGCAAAGAATCAGAAATAGAATCAGACCCAATGGGGTAAAAGTCTCAGCCAGTGGATGGGCAGCAAGTCCTGCTGGGGAGGGAGCTGTATGGAGGGTGGCTGGTCCACAGGTCCAGGGAAGGTTGCCCAGGGCCAGTGGGTGGCTGCAGGGGTGGGGTGAGGCTGAGCTTGAGGAGCTGCAGGAGGGCCTACTCTCAGCCTCCTTGAAGGGTGTGTTGCTCTCCCTTGCCCCCCATCGTCCCTAACATAGATCCCAGGGACAGGAAACCAAGGTGGCTGCTTGGCAGGCAGGCTGTGAGGTTCCAGGGGCACAGTGAGATGCAGGGTGGGGATGGGGGAGTTAAGCCGTGGGAACAGACTGTCCCAGCTGAACAGGGAGGGTGTCTCCCAAAACCCCAACACCTCTGTGCCTCCAGCCCTCCAGCACCAGCATCCACGGGGCAGCTCAGGTTCTGGCCCTGTTCTCACTTTAGAGAGCACTCAGCTTCTCTAGCCTTGGCCTTCCCCACCGGTCAGGCAGGGATGCGCATCCAAGGCACTGCCAGCAAGAGCTGGGGGCCTGGGGTGGGGAGACTGCAGGTTGGGGCCAGCCTTAGCCCCTGGCTGGGAGGCCCATCCGTGAGGCTGTCTTGTAAAGAAATACAAACAAAACTTGGCTTGAAACTTTTTAAAAACTATAGATAGAGACAGAAAGTATCCAAAGAGATTACAGACCACAAAAGCAACATAGTATGTTGTAAAAATACCTCTTGACTCCTCTTTTTAAAAAATTATTTATTATTTTTGTAAATGTCTTACTTTGGGCTGAGAAATGTAGTGTTTAAAATGAAGTGGGGTGAGAGGGGGAAGTGGGGCTCGACCTGTGCCCCCAGGCCTGCCCCTACATGTGCCGAGGTTGCACCCCCACCTTCACCAGCTCAGGATGCTAAGATGGACCGGGATCCTGGAGACAGACCGCTGGGGCCTTCTCCTTTCTAACAACATGACTTGGACACCCTCTAGTAAACCAGTGACTCCTGGTGAGATGCCACAGCAGGTTCATGGCACCAGTCTCCATCGGTGGCCAAGAACACACTAGTGTCCCAGGGTGCCCGGTTCCATAGGCTGTAAGGCTCAGCTGCTGAGGTGACTGTCACAGGGTGGGGCTGTGGGATAGATTAGTAGTCTTGGGCACCCCTAGACACCCACACCCCTACCGGGGGGTGCTGGGCACCAGCCCCACCCCACCCCTACCCCCCAGTGTTGGCTCGCAGGCCAGTGGAGCTCCTGGGCTGTGCTCCTCCGTGCGCAGCTGACCTGGGGCGGCAAAGTGCCGTTCCTCCCAGCCTTCCACACACACACACAACATGGCTGGCCCGGCCCTGGTTTCACCCCCCCAGTTACACATCTTCACCTGCCCACCCAGGAGAGCTGCCAGGTGGCCTAGCCCTCTGCTGCCTCAGCTTCACACAGGCACCCACACACACATGGACCAGGCGAGCCTGCCCTGTCCTGCCCCCGCCATATGGCCACTTTGGAACCCACAGAGTGGGTGTTTGGCCCCAAAAGACCTGAGATGGTGTCATGGCACCATTCCACACACAGGAGACGCAGCCTACATGGACCTGAATGTCCTCGCCTGTGCGCACTGGCAGGTGGGGGCAGCACTGGAGGGCAGTGGGACCACAGCAGGGTGTGGCTGGGGTGGAGTCTTTCTTTGCGGAGGGTAGGCAAGACTGAGTCGGCCTTGCAGGAGTCGTCTCCTGCCAGCACCATGCCCTGGGTGGGGAACAGGGGAGCCCTGGGCCTGGGAGGGCTGCCTTGGCTGCTAGGAACTGGGCTCAAGCTGTACCCCACAGCTCCTTCACCTCTCTGCTCAGCTCCCACCAGAGGGCCAGGAGAGAGCAGCCCCCAGAGACAGGCCAGGGTAGCCCTGCCCACCAAGCCTGCAGTGGGGGCCAGGCCAGCAGGCGCTGCTCCAGGCCCAGGTGGGCTGGCCTGCGGGGAGGGAACCAGCTCTTTGGTACTGAAGCCGTGAGTGCGGGGAGCCTGGTCTCAGCAGGGCCCATACCCCCTTCACGAACAGGCCTTGGGGTCCCAGGCAGGGCTCCTCCCCAAGTGAGGCCCACAGGCCTGCACCTCCAGGGAGCCACCTCTCTAGGGGAGGAACCACCTCCCTGGGGAGGAACCACCTCCCTGGGGAGGAACCACCTTCCTAGGGGAGGAACCACCCTGCCCAGCGCTGACTTCCACTGGATGCAGGACCAGTGGATGGTCCCTGAGAGCAGTCTGGGGGCAGCTGGACCACTCAGACCCTCAGCCAGCCAGGCCTGCTCACTGCCAGCACACCCCGAAACTCCTCATGGCCTGGAGACACTGAGTCCTTGAGACTGAATATAGAAGATAAGAGTCTCTTTTGCTAAATTTATGTAACTTAGACAAGAGCCTGTAAAGGGTTTATTTTCCTGGGAAGAAACAGAAAATCACCCTGCATTCCGAAGAGCCTGCTGAGCCCTGTGGCTAAGTCTTGCCTCCCTGGAGCAGCTGGGGGTGGGTGTGCTGGGGAAACTGACCGCTTGCTCCCCCAGGCCTACGACAGAGGGGGCGGCGACTCCAAGTCTCTCCTGAGGGATGGGCTCTGACCCTGGCCAAACTGAAGACCCCATCCTGTTCAACTATAGCCACACCTTCCTCTTGAACAAAACAGAAAGTAGGAAACAAGGGTGCCTTTTTAATTGCAATCAAATATGCTGTCTGTGGTCAGTGCCCCCGAGCCCGGCCCAGGAGCTGTAGGTGGTCCGGTGTGCAGCCCAGAGCAGGCATGGGGCCCACTGCACGCTGGGGCTGGGGCCAGGCTGCTGAGCCACGCCACACCCCTCGGGTCCCCGAGCAGCGTCTCCTCTTCGAGGGCCCAGCCTCCAGCGCCCAGGACAGGGGAGGTGGGGCAGAGGGCGAGGGGGCTCCCACCTTCGCACACACATGCAGACGTCCCAGGGTTCGCTTCCATCCCTTCTCTGCTGAGATGGGCAAGGGCGCGGTGCAGCCGTGGCAGCAGGCGTGGGTGGGGCCGCCTACTTCTGAATCTGGAACAGGAAGAGCCGCAGGTTGATGTTCTTGGCGGCCAGCAGCTTGTTGCACTCCACGGAGTCAACGATGGGCAGCGGCACGTAGTCCGTCTCGTTGCTCTCGTTGGTGAACACGAAGTGGTAGATGACGGGGCTGATCTTCACGTCGTCATATGGGCCCTTGAGCAGCAGGAAGGAGCACTCCAGGGGTGCAGTGACCTTGCTCTTGAGCAGGAGCTGGAAGGAGAGGGTGCGCTTGCACGAAAGGTTGGGGTTGCGCTCCGAGTCGTTCACGCGTGCCTTCAGGACCCAGGTCTGGTTCAGCACTGTGAACCGAGGCGTCTCATAGTACAGACGCGTGATGAAGTCGTCTGTGCGGTACGGCCGGAACTGGACCTCTGTGGAGACAGACAGGCCGGGGCCGGCGGTCAGAGGGGGCAGGGCCAGGGTGGCGCCTTCCCGGCCGGCCGAGGAGAAGGGCTCGGCCAGGGAGGAAGGCAACTTACCCGGACACAGCAGCTCTACTTGTCACAAGGCAAATCAAACCCATTAGGGCAAACGAAGGCGCACGCAAGCTTTGGGGGAACAACTACAAACAGAAGTGACACTCGTTAGCGGCAGGGAACCCAGAGGCTTCGGGGGGAGAGTGGCCGGCGTGGCCGGACCCCCACTGGCCCCCCCCCCACCCCCCGGCCCGCAGGGGGAGCGGCCCCACCCAGAGGGGCGGGGGTAAGCAGACACACAGACAGGATGCAGTTCTGTGAAAAAGCGCACTTTATTGGTTCCGATACAGAGCTGCCAGAAAAGCCGGTGGCTGGGCTGGCATGTGGCCCCCGAGCCCACACTGGGTCTCAAGGCTCAGCCCCATTGAGGGCCCAGTCCTGGCTCTGCCGGCTGGCCGAAGGGCCCCTTGATCAGTGGTGACTGCCGCCACACAGTCCTTGCAGCAGAGCCTGTGGCCCCTGGCCGGCAAGTTCCTCTGCAGAGGCGGCCAATCCTCCCTTCCCGGCCACTGCCGCAGTCACGATGCCTCGGTCCACAGGGACTCTCCAGGCTGGGTGGTCTGGGACACGGTGCCCACCACGGCAGCCGAGGCTACGACTAACCAGAGCCACGGCCTTCTGCTGCTGACGCCAGGCCCTTGGCTCCCTGGGCCTCCGCAGGCCCGCATGGAGCCAGGTCCGGCCCAGGCAGCACGGTCTGACTGCTGCCTGACTGCCCTTGACCTGGAGCTGGCCGCCGGGCGTGAGCTCCAGCGAGCACAGGCTTCCTGCCATCCTCTGTCTAGAGCGAGCTCTGGCCTGACTCCTGCTCCCCAGAGTGTCCAAACGCAGTGGTGGTGACCGGGAGAGCCCAGGAGATCCAGCGGGCCTGGGCGCAGTCCAGCCTGCCCATCCCTTGGCGTCCACTCCCAGCTCTGCGGTTTGAGTCGGGCCCCCTCAGCTCACTCTGGAGCCCCAGCCCTGCCCATCTTCTCACTGGCCCCAGGAAGCCCGCGGTCACTGCAGTAACTGCCTTTCGGCAGGACCCGACGTGATGTCTGCTCTTCTTGCCCCTGGCTCCGCAGGGCAGGCCCTCAGCTCCTGGAGCCCCCCAGACACACCCACCTTCCAGTGAGACTCCACCGGTCCCAAGCCGTGCAGTCCCCTGCAGTGAGGACACCACTTTGTCGGGGTCACGGGACCAGGGTGGGGACCCCAGGGAGAGGGGTCTCTGCAGAGCCATGCAGGGGCCCCCAGGGTCCTGACCGGCCCCCTTGCTCGGCCTCCAGCCCTCTTCCCCGAGGCATCCTCCCAGGCACCAGGAGCTCGTTCAGAGCCTGGCCACCGGGTGCATTGGCCCCGGCTCCTGGCTGCTGGCCCCACCCCAGTCCGTGTCGGGTGCAGCAGGCGGCAGGGCGCCTCACCTGTGTAGCCGATCTTTTCGAAGCTGAGCAGACTGAAGATGCTGTTATAGAGCTGCATCTCCTTGCGGTGGCTTTGGTCCATCTCATCCAGGATCTCCATCAGCTCGTTGCCTGTCTTGGTTGGGTGGGCACACGCAGCCTCATGCACCGTCAGCTCGTGGAAAGGGCCGTGCCACGGGCAGCCGATGCGCTTGTACTTGCACTGCGTCACCCTGGGGAGGCGGTGAGCACTGCAGTCACATCCTGCCCATGCAAGGCGGCCGTGCCAGGGGTCCTCCCAAGGGGTGCCTCCACCCAGCCATGCTCACGCAAACTGCTCCCTGAAGGACAAACACCCCATGCGCCAGCCCCAAGAAGGGGTGAGAGCTCAGGAGGGCCTGGGAAGAAGCAGGGCATGTGTGAATTGTGGGTGTTCACACCACCTATACCCACCGGGGTGGGCCCCCCACTTTAGTCCTGAGCCCTGCATGGCTCCGCTCCAGGGAGGCTCAGTGGCCTGGAGAGATCCTAGGGGATCCCTCCGCAATCCTAGGGGATTGCAGAGCCAGTGCCCCCTCATGCCACAATCCCAGAGCCCTTGGGCTGGGCACACTCTACTGGCCCAGGACCACCAAGGACAGGCTCCAAGGAAGAAGTCACCACACGACCACGAGGAACTCTGGAGGGCCAGGGTGACTCCAGAGGCTGCCAGGTGTGGATCTAAACCCTGTCTGTGGGGCCTCCTGCCTGCCCCAGCAGCTTCCCGCTGACCCCACCCTGCCAGGGCCTGGAGGAGAGCGGGCCAGCCGGTCCAGACACTCACCTGTCCTGGCACTCCTCTTTCTGGTGCCTCTCCAGGATGGAGCGGGGGAACTGGCACAGGCAGAAGCCACACTCTGAGGGCAGCTCGCTCACGGCCTTCTCCACGGCCAGGTTGCGGCAGCAGAGGCTCTTACTGATCTCGCAACGACAGTTGGGGCACGTGGCCTGCTCCTCCTTCAGCCGGGCATCTGCTAGTAGGTGGATAAAACAGCCAGCGCACATCAAGTGACCGTTAGTACACTGCGGAGAAGGAAAGGGAGATGAAGCTCATGGACCTGCGGGACCAGGCAGAGGCGCACCCGCCCTGCGGCCGGCCCCTCCCGGGGCTGCAGCTGCAGGGGCCGCGGGCAGGCAGTGGTCTGACAAGCACAGGGCTGGCCTCCGGAGCCCGCACGGCCCCGGGGGAGGACGGGTCTCGAGGTGGCCCTTGCTGCCAGCAGAGCCTAACTCGGGGACGCCTGGAGGACACGTGCTCTCGGTGAGCTTCCCACCCTCGGCAGGTGCACCCTCACCCAGGCCCCACCACACTGGCCTGGGCTGGCACAGGTGGCAAGGCAAGTCCCCCCCGAGGGGCGGGTTCCCGCCAGCGTCTTTCTTGATGGCTGGCAGCACAGCGTGGGCAGATGGGGAGGCCCTTGGCCCGGGCTGGGCTCAGGGGCAGCGCGGGTCTGCAGGCGGTTGCTGTCTTTCGGCCTTGGAGCCGGCCCCTCCCTTTCTGAGCCTGTGGATCCAAGGCCCAAACGCTGCGGTTGTCCGCCTCCCCTCCAGCCTGGAGGCCTGGTGTGTGGACAGCAGGCTGCCGCCTCAGCTCCCTCACTGAAGGAGGGTACTCCACACAACCCCAGAGTACCCACTTCGTGCCACTGACACACACAGGCTGTGGGCTCGGGTCTGCAGGGACTCACAGGGTTGGGGTAGAAGAGGCCCACAAGGGAATCAGAGGTGCAGAAACAGATGAGCCATGTCCTCTGGGGCACACTGGGTGGTCGCTGAGCCTGGGAGGGAGTGTGGTGCCCCCCTCTGGGCACCCACCTCCCCTGCGAGATGCCCAGGGCAGAGGATGAACAGGCGGACGGTGCGCCCACCAGCTCCCCTGGGGCCCAGGACCCTTCTGCAAGTGGGATGCAGTGCAGTTGAGACAACCGGGGCTACTGCCAGGCCAGGCCACAAAAGGTGGGTCCTCAATGAACACCAGCCTCCATCCCACCGGCCCAGGGTCCGGGGACGGAGCTGAGGGTTGCAGGAGGCCGAGTGAGCTCTCAGCACCGCCAGGCCATGCTTGGGGTCTAGTGGGTAAGGGGACTACGTGCTGAGGGCTGACTGGGGGCCAGAGACAAAGGCCTCAGACACAGAACTCAGGCCCACACAAGTGCCCTAGATCAGCTGCACTCAAATCTCAATTTCTAAGTCAGGTGAAAGTGTGCGAGATGAGGGGGGAGCCTGGCAGGGTCTGCTCTGGCAGAGGGGCTGTCAGAGGGTGGGGGTAAGACTGGTGCCAAGAACAGTCAGGGCAGAAAAGCTATCTGTCCCGTCCATGCCCCGAGTTGTGGAGAAGCCAGAGAGATCTGAGTGGACGGTGGGGGACTGGGCACCACAGGCTGCTGCTGCCCACCCAGGTCAGGTGTGTTCTCCAAGTCCCCGTGCGGGTGGGCCTGAGGGCCTGGCTGCACCAAGCCACATCCACAGAGAGGGTCGCTGTGGCCTCCAGAGGCAGAGAGGTGAGCAGGACCTGCTAACCTGACCACTGACTCACGGGAGGAAGCGCCAGGCAAGGCAGCACCACACCTGCCCAGCACCCCAGGGAGGGAGCCGGGCCAGACGCTGGGACCCCAGGGCCTGGGACCCCACACTACTTTGTGTGGCCAACGTTAGTTCTAGATGCCCTCAGGCAGGGCCCAAGGGTCTGGGTGGAGAGCAGCAGCTGCTGCTGGGCCTGGCCCAGCTGCCTTTTCTGGTCCCTGGTGGCCCAGCCGACGTGTGGGCCTGAGAGCAAGAGATGTGGGATGGGGTCTGGGGGCCTCGGGAGGGACATAAGGCTGCCGGGCATGTGACTGCTCGCTCCTGGCCCTGCCCCGAGAGCCCACTGTTCAGGAGCAGACGGGGTGACCTGCAGGCCTCCCCTCGGAACCCAGGGGTTGCAGGCACAACCCTGTTCCAGGCCAGCTCCCGTTCAGCCCCCCGGAGCCTCCAGACCTAACACAGGCACCAGCCCTCTCCTGACCTCTGGGGAGACATGGTGACGGCCCCTCCAGCCCTAAGAGCTCAGTTCTCAGATGGAACACAGTGAAGCAGTGCTGCTGGCTGGGCTGAGGGACAAGCAAATATCCACAGCTAGTTGCTTATCGGCCACCCAAGGGACACTCTCTGGGCAGACAACAGGTGACCCACCTGTGGGCCTGTCTGCAGTCACCACACTCGAGCTGTCCCCACATCCAGGACCTCCTGGACCCCCAAGCAAGACCCGACTCTGCACACAGGCCTGGCCAAGGGAGCAGGCCTCTTGCCCAGCCAGAAGTTGGGCTTCAAAGGTCTCAGCCCAGCACTGGCTGTGTGCCAAGACTCTGATGGACAGCACCAGACAGGGCAGGCCAGAGTGACCCACACAACTGCCAGGGCCAAGCCCCTGAGAGCCTGGGCCCGCCATGGAGCAGCTCCTGCCGCACCCAGCCTGGGCTGCTTGCCCACTACCTGCCAGGAAGACCTGAGAGACAGGAAGGATTGGGGAGGGGGCTCCAGGCTGACCAGACCCCACAGGCCACTGGCAGGATGACCACAGACCGGTCATCTCCCTTTCTGGGCCTCAATTTTCTCAAGCACATAAGGCAAAGGGACTTCCCTGGAGATCCAGTGGTTTGATCCCTGGTCGGGGAACTAGATCCCACAAGCTTATGTCACGCCACCCCCACCCCCCCCCCCCAAAAAAAAGAAAAAAACTGCAATGAGAACAAGCTGGTCTTGCTATGTGCAGCAGAGGTATGACAGGACCACACGAGGGCACAGAACTAACTGCCACCACCAGCAGGCCTCTGCACACCCCTGCCCAGGAGCGTCAGGAAAGGCTCCAGGCACAAGCCTGCCTCAACAAAGGCCTTCCCTCCCACTGGGTTCTCTAGCCACGTCCCTCTGCAACAGCCCTGATGGGGGCATTCACACCTGCCCCCGAGGTCATCACCTGGCCAGTGCACCCAGGCAGTGCAGGTCAGGCCTCTTCTTGAACCACTTTTCCCTAGGGGAGCTGGAGGCCGTGTCTGCACTCCTGAGGAAAAGCCCCGCACCTTGGGACAAAAGCAGGTCTTGCAAAGTGCTCTCAGTACTTGATCAAGTCCTTGATCAGTAGGCCTTATAGCCTGGAGTGCATGGTCCCCTCAAACCCTGGGGTGCCCCCTAAACACCACCGCTTACCAGTAAAGGCAGGCTCAGAACCCAGACTCACGGGACCAGCCTGCCCTCCAAGCACAGTGGAGGCACCAACTATCTAAGTGCCACTCAGCCCGGCTGGAGCTGCACCCCCTTACCCCCCGTCACCTGGGCCAGTAGGGCCTCATGGCACCTCACACCCCTGCACCCTCTGTCCAATGTCTCCTTGACCTCTTTCATCAAGACGCAGAAGGCGTCTCAGGGCAAGCCAGGACTCCAACCTTCCCCCAGGTTTCAGAGCTGAAGCGCTGGGCCAGCAGCCCCTGACCCCCCACCCCAAGGCTTGGGGACCTGGGCAGGGACCAGGAGTGCTGCCCGGACCAAACGTTAACTCAAGTGACAGCCAGCTCAAGCAAACACAACTTCTCATGGCCACAGACTGGCTCTTCCCCTGGTGTGGATGGCTAAGCAGACAGGTTCTCAAAGCGGGAGCTGGCAGTTTCGGCACTAGGGAAGAGGACCCCCGGGCACGCAGGTGGGCAGCCCCACGGGAGACCCCTGAGCATCACCACGAAGAGAATCTGCAGCACCGGGCAGGTCAACAGGTGCTGAGGCGGGGCACTCACAGGATCCCCAAGGCAGGTGCCCATGCTGGCCAGGACCTGGGCAGAGATGGAGCCACCCCTGCCTCAGGCCTTTCACCCACACGACTGCCCACCAGGTAGCCGAAGCCCTGGGCTGACCTGAGGCCTGATGGGGACAGAAGGCACAGCAGCACGGCCCCAACCCTCCCCCAGGGCCGACGGTGCCACTAGCTGGGCAGGTGGGGTGGGAAAGGCATCCCGCAGTAGGGAGAGGATGGCCTCAGCCCGGGGTGCTGCCTCAGCAGGGCCTGCGAGAGTGGGAGGGGAAAGGACTGGAGAGGGGCCCCAGGCTGAAGGGGCACCAGAGGAAAGGGCTGGAGGGGGCTCAGGTCGGAGGCAGTAGACCAGGCACCAGGCCAGCTGGCGCCACAGCCCGTGATAGAGGCCCCAACTCCTCCACCCTCACGGGGGCACAGGCGCTCTCCTGGCTGAGAACCGAGTTGGGGTGGCAGAGCCTCTTGGGCCCGTCCTCCAAAGGCTCAGGGCCTTTGCTGACATCAGTGGGGTCAGGGACAGGTCTGCCTTGCGTCAAGGGCTGGGGGAGAGCCCGGACAGGGGTTGGGGTCAGCTGAGGGGTTAGCACCCCAGGCCCACCTGCTGAAGCTGTGTTTCCCCCGAAGATGGCAGAGGAGCCGGGTCACAGCGCCTGGGGCCCCAGAGCTGCCCACCGCGCCCAGCGCAGAGCTCCTATCCTCTGTCCCCCCAGCTGCCTACCCCCACCTGGCTGCCCGCTGCTGTGCCTATCCGAGAGCCTGGAAAGCTGCTGCACACCTTGTCAGGCCAGGCACCGAGGATGCATCTAACACCCACATAAGAATGGCAAAGCCAGCACCTGCTGTATCTGCTGCAATCCCGACCTGACTCAACCTAACAAAGGCCATGTTGAAAATCAGTTGCATGAGCGCCCTGGTCTGACTCCAGAGCAGAAGTCCCAACCCAGGTGGTGTGGCGGACTGGGTGTGGGCAAGGGTTTCCAAGCAGGGACAGGTGACCAAGCCCACGCATGTCACCATGTCTGCTCTCAGCACTACCTAGGCTTCTCCAGAGACATGGAGGTAGGAGCTGGTGGCCAGAGAGCGAGCTCTCGAGTTGTCTGCCCAGCCACATCCAGAGGCCTATGGAGACACCCAGTCACCCCAGCACCAGGCACTGCACGAGGGCTCAGCACGGTCACTGGCTCTTCTTCTTACCCCCAGAACTGGGCACCAACTGCAACAGCCCTCAGATGCATGGCACGGCTGGCGCCGGCCCCAAGCCATGTATCCTGGCGGGGTCAGGCTAAATGTTGCCTGTAGCAACAGAGAGCAAAATATACCACAACACCAGAGGCGAGCACACCAGACAGCCCATCAGAGTAACCCACCAAGATGGCCAGCAGAAGTGGAGAGGCTGAGCCCAGGCCAGGAAGACACGACAAGCAGTGGGCCCCAACCAGGGACATGCAGAGAGCTCTGCGTCCACTCATTTCAAGGCAGTATATGCAGGACCCATGCCATCCTTGCCCAGATCCTCCCAGGAGAAAATGGCGCAGGACTCTAGGTCCATTTCAACCTCTCCCCCATCAATGACCTCATCCAGGGTGGCAGTGAAGGTGACCTGGAATACTACTCGCAGCAAAGAACAACCAAGAAGCCTTCCCTCGGGGCCCCACTCACCCCAGGCTCCAGTGTGGGCACGGCTGGGCATCCACACCAGGGGTCCCCATCCCACAGCAAGTCTTCGAGGAGCCAAAGTGAGTTCTGACCTGTTGCAGGGCTCTGACTAACTTTCCAGAGTCAATGGCTCTCCCACTGACTACATGCTCTAAAGCTTTCTCAAGCCTGAGATGAGATGAAATTCACTCCCTGCCAAGGCCTGGTGTCACTGGGGAAGGATGGAGGTGGGGCAGACAGCCTGCGCCGGCACCATCCGTGGCTCTCCTTGCTCAGCAGGCCCATTCCTGGGGAAGCACTGAGCAGAGCCCACGAGGTCATGGGCAAGGCCAAAGCCCACGTGGCCGCAGCGCCTTCACCCTTCATCAGAGCTGCTCAGCTGCCTGCCTCCAGCCAGGCCAGGCCAGACCTCAGCTCTCGGCACAGTGTGAGCCGGTTTGAACCAGCCAGGCTCAGAGGCCCGGTCACCAGCAGCTCTGGCCAGAGGCAGAAATGCAGCTCTCCCTGCTGAGTGGACCAATAGCTGGCACTGCATGGTCTGTTCTCATGCCAGGTCCAGCTCCAGCCCACTCACATGAGGAGAGACAAGGCACCCCCAAATTCCTCTGGGACTCCACACCATTGACTTGGTTTCCCAGTGTCTCACTTAAGGCCCAGGGAAAAGTCCTTGAAGAATCAAAAGGTCATGGGCAAC
Source organism: Ovis canadensis (assembly GCF_042477335.2). NCBI lineage: Eukaryota > Metazoa > Chordata > Mammalia > Artiodactyla > Bovidae > Ovis > Ovis canadensis. Next base: position 23,572,292 of record NC_091253.1, on the reverse strand, counting down.
CAAAAAGGGTAAGAGGAAGGACAGGTCCTCAGGTGCATCCCAAAGCCTGAGGGGGTTATGAGAAGCACTACCCCCATTTGAACTGAGCCAGGAGGCCTGTGGTACCCGTGAACTAGGACCTCTGGCCAGGAGCTTCCCAAAACCCAGGAAGGTGAGTTGAAAATCAGTGTCCTCTCCCAAGGAACTCAATCCACTTCCCCACTTCTCTCCATCATTCAGGCACACTGGGGTCGTCCCAAGTAGCCTCCTGCCAGAGCAGGAAGGAGCCGGAGATCCAGAGGCTGGGAAATGACAATCCACACTAGCCCTGCACTATTTAGCACAAAAACGACCTTCTCACCACAGCCCCCAGTTTGAGCGCAAGCAGGGGGACAAGGCCTCATCAGTCATGTCCAGCTCCTGTAAATGCAAACAAAGGTAACAAGAGTTCCTCAAAGCAGTTAGGGGAGGGAAATCAGAGATGGGGGATGGTGTGGAAAGACAGCAGAGAGAGCAGAACACTGCCCAGTGACCCTGGGACCAGAGTGGGACCCTGTTGCTGTGTGGCACATGAACAGGATCCCCCAGGGTCAAGTACCCTCTCTGGTAGGCCTGAGCTGGTTAAGGACTTGGAATCCAGCCACTAGGCTGCCTCTTCATATATAAAGAAAGTCAACAGACCTCCTGGAGCGCCAGTAGCCTAGGAAGCCAGGCCTGGTGTGGGTGACAAGGGACGGGGCAGGAGCCCAGTCTGAGGCAAAGCAGGTCCAGAAGGCCCTGGGCTGGGCTGGGGAAGGGGCCCAGGCTGTGGGGCTTGAGGGAGGCAGTTCATACCAGGAGTGAGGGTAGGGGAGGGGGAAGGCAAGGATGTGAGCCCTTCCCTTCTCAAAGTTTTTCCAGAAATAAATAACAAGGGGAAGGGGATTTTTCCACTGCAAAGGATAAAGGGATACAGGACGAGCATGAGGACAAGTTGGGGGGGGGGGGCGGTGTCTGCAAAGAAAGTGACAAGAACTCCTGAGGAAGAGCCAAGACCAGGGGCTCCTAGAGCCCAGGGAGCTCAGGGCTGCGGGGAGCAGGCCGGGAAGTGGGGAGGAGCCCACATCTGTCGCCAGCTTTCTCTGGGGTCAGTTTGAAGGTGGGCTGGGGAGTGCTGAAGAGAAGAGAACAGGGGAAGCGGGAAAGGGAAGGGGCCTCTAAGTGGGAGACAGGAGGTTCCCATCAGGGTATAAAAGCAGTCACAAAAAGGAGAAAAAAAGGGGGTTCCGAACAGGAAACAAAAAAGTTGCCAGAGAACGAGAAAGGAGCTTCCGAACAGGCGCCAGAGTCCCACTTCTGGGCCCCAGGGCTCCGGCCTGGCCTCCGAGGAGACGCGGTGCCGGGGGGCCGGCCGCGGCGGGGCTGGAGCCGAGCCGGGTCGGGGTCGGGCCGGCGGCCCTACCTGGTACACGGAGGCCTTGGGCAGGTCCAGGCAGACCGTGCAGCACAGAACCGAGTAGAGCCGCTCCTCCAGCTTCCCGCTGCCCGCCGCCGCCGCCGCTGCCGCCGCCTCGGCTGCCTCGGCCGCCCGTAGCCGCTTCTTGGGCGGCGCGTCGGGGTCGCCCGCCGCCTCCTGCAGCTGCCGGGCGCCGGCCAGGCCCGCCTCGTCTGGGAGCCCGGGCCCCGCCGCCTCACCCAGTGCCGCCGCTGCCGCCGGCCCCGCGGCCGCCCCGGGCCCGGCCCCGACCCCGACCCCGGCCCCGGCCCCGGCCCCGACACCGGCCGGCACGGAGCCGGCTGGCCCCGCGGCCGGGCCGCCTCCGCCAGCCTCCTCGGCGCCGGACATCGCGGCCGGCCGGCCCGGAGGGCGGGTGCCGGCGCGCTCCCGCGGCTGGAGGTTAGGGGCGCCGCGCGCTCCCTCTGGCCTCTCGCCGCCGCCGAGAACCCGCAGCCCCGCTCCCTGCGCCGCCGCCTCAGTGGGTCTGGCCCGCGCGTAGCCCCGCAGCCGCCGCGGCCACCGACCCCGGCGCGGTCGCCATCTTTGTTTTCGCTGCGCTCTCCCCCACCTTCCACCGCCGCCTACGCCCCCTCTTTCTCCCAGTCACGTGAGCTGCGTGAGGCCAATGGGAGAGCCTCTCGGGCGAGACAGCGAGTCATCCAGAGCCAATAGGCGCGCGAGGACCCGCCCCTGCAGAAGGTAGGCGGGGTCCCTGGCGACTAGCAGAGGGGTGCTCACCCGGGTGGGGAAGTCCTGGCGTACAGTACCTGGTGAGCAAGGTGCTTCCTGCCACGCCAGGTCCGGACCACACACCTTGGGTGCCGGGGCAAGAAGGGCAACCTTGGACTCCCACGTCTACATGTCTCTGCGCCTTTGTCCCCAGACACCCAGTCTTGAGTGCGCGAGGCTCTAGCCTAGCTCATCGGAGCGAGAAACTGCCAGCTACCTCTCCCTCTCTGCCCAATCCCGTCTCCTAACCCCGGGGTTCGGAGCTGCAGTGCGGTCTACTAAGGAAAGCGAGGGTCTTAGGAAATCAGGACTTGCCTTGTACAGGCCGAAGGGCAAACGAGTAGAGGTTGAGTCAGCCCTGGGAGGGGATGTACATTTCTGTGAGCAGCTGTGGGCCTCGTTTGCCTTCATCCCAGCCGGCGGCCAGTGATGGTCACTGCCTCAGAGGACCACCAGCCAGACCTTGCAAGGATATTCATAACTCCATCGTGTCCCAGGAGAGCAAGGGCTCCTGTATCTTCTCAGTCCAGGGGCCCTCCTGACAACAGTGCCGTCAGGCCAAGTTGAAGGAGACCCCCAGAGTTGGTCCTGCACATTGCCTTCTTTTGCTCGGGAAAACCAGTTGCTGCCCTGGGAGCCTTAGGAAGTTCACTGCAGGACTCCTCAATCTGGCTAAAGAAGAGGCAGAGTCCATATTCCTGCTAAATCCCTCAGGTTTATTGGAGACCTCTCTCTGGATCCACAACCATGGCCTGCCCAAAATCAAGCCTGAGAACGTGCCTGGGACCCGGTCCCCCTCATTTTGGTTTTGGGCAAGCCTTCACATTGAGCCAGAAAGGGAGATAGTCAATCTGCAGAAAGCTGGCTTTAGGAAGGAGAGTCTATCACTAGCGGGAAGGTGGTAGCTGGGCAGCAGCTTTGCCCTGTGGTCTCCAGCCATCACTCCCACTGTAGGCGCTGTGTGTGCAAGGCCCGGTGGTAGGCCCAGCTGCCCCCTGCCAAGGCCCAGCGACAGATGTCCTCCTTCGGCAGCAGCAGCAGCAGTCTGTCCTCCTCCAGCCGGCTCAGAAGACCTGCAGCACCCAGCATCACACCCCCCCACATTCCATAAGAGTTGGTTGTGAAAACGGCCACAATGAGGATGGTCACTGCGACCACCAGCACCACTGCCTGACCAGCCACAGAGCGGCCCTCAGCACCAAGGTGGTCACCAGCCACTGCCAGCACCATGCCTCCTCCCAGAAGCAGGTTGGCAGAGGAGCAGTCCCCATTCACCCAGTGGAAATCGAATGCCAAAAGGGGCAGGCCAATGACAGTGGCCACCCAGGCTCCAGCAAGACAGTCTTCATCCGTGCCCAGCCCTGAAGCCAGCATGATGGCGGCGGCCAGGGCCTGGAGCAAGAAACCAGCAGCGGCCCCTCGATTTGCCTGTCAACAAAGGGAAGGGAAATGTGGGGAAAAAGGGTCAGGACCTCCCTTTAAGCAGGGGAGGGTGTGGGGGGTATCAGGGAAGCCCGGCCCACACACTAACTTCCCACCACCCTCTAGGAATTTGGGAGTAGGCTACGCCCCTGCCCCACCCCAATGTACTCACCTGGGCAGTGCTCAGGGCTGCGTGTAGAGACACTGCTCCCAGCGCCAGGTGGGACAGGGCGGAGCTCCACTCGCCCCCTGGCCTGGGGGTCATGACACCTCAGGCGGTAGTGAGTTTAAGGGGACAGGAAAGGGATCCTCAACTTGAGAAGAATGTAGAAGCCGGCGACAGGGAGCCCTAAGGGTGTCTCTTCGGTACTCCCAGGTTCCAGAGTCCCATTTCTAAATATTGTTATAGGCTCATCCGAAACTCGCGGGAGCCCTGACGCCACAACCTTGGGGAAGAAGGGCCTAAATAGGCCGGGAAGGGAAAATGCGGTGAGGAGCCGGGGCTGGGTGGGGTGCAGGGCCCTGCGCTCGGGGAGGCGCCGTCCTCGGAACCCGGTCGGGAAAGAGCAATAGCCCAGCACTCAGGCCGCTGAGCTGCGCGACCACGACGCAGCGGCGAGCTGGAGGCCCAGACCAGCCCACCGCGCCGCCCTCGGACTGCTGCTCCGCCTCTCGCGCGCGGCCTGCGGCTTCCGAGCGCCGACCAACGAGACGCTCGGCGGGTAGAGCGGCTGGGGGGGAGGGGCGGGGCCAGGAAGTCTGGCCCCGGGAAGAGATGGGGCCAGATGGACGTGAGAGATGGGCGGGGCTGGGAGGAGGCGGGTCTCGGCTTGGGATGGGTCGCGCAAGTCCATGGTTTGCGGGGAGGGAAGGGGCTCGAGGAAGGAGCGGTGAAAGGAAGGCTGGTGAGGTGGGGTTGAAGGAAGGGGCGGTGAGAGGAGGGACTTTTAGGGGCGGGGCTGAGGAGGGGCCGGGGCGGGGCCTGGACAGGGCCGAGGACGGGCCTTGAGGGGAGGGGCCGAGCAGGAGGTTCGCGGATAGGGAGGTTGGACGCCTGCGGGTAGCATCCTCTGAGGGTTGGCTCCGCGTGCGGTCCTCCGCGGAGGACTGGTAGGGATACTGGAAGAGGGTGCGGGGCTGCGCCGAGGGGGCGGCCGCCGGAGCATGCGCACGGGCTCTGCGGCGGGCGAGCGCGGTGTCGGCGCGGGGACGCGGGGCGGCGTGAAGCCGGGCCCTTTGCCGCCCCGCGCTCCCATGTACGCCTTTTACTCGCTGCTCATCTACATCTTCTACAGCCTCTTCCGCAGGGATGGCGGGGCCGCGGCGGCCGCCGACGCTGAAAACCCGGCCCAGGTGAGCGGGGGAGCGCTCAGCTCCGCCGGCTACCCCTTTCCCGAGAACGGTTCGCAGGTCCCAGGGCGCTGACGCGGGAGAGGGTCCGTGCCGAAGATCCCGTCTCTGGTGTTGGAGGCTGAGAGCCCGGAGCCAGCGACCGGGCTCAGTTCCCGGAGTCAGGGACCCCACGGGCTGCCTGGCCTCTCCTCAGGGCCTCTTCCCCACTGCCTCCTTAGAGCGCCCGCTGTAAGCCCGGGAGTCGCCGCCGCGCCTACCAGCCAACCGCTGAGCTGTGGACCGAGCTGACCGGCCTGGTCGGTAGGTACTGTTGGTGCATCGGGAACGCTGCTGAGAGATGCAGGGAGGGACCTGGCAGGCGCCGGCTGGTAGCCTGGCGTCCAACACAAGACCCAGCGCGCCTCCCCATCCCGCTCCCTGGCCTCGCAGGCTCTTCGGAGGCCGAGGATGGGTCGGGAGGGGGAGCCGAGCGCTGTCCGGCGGAGGTCTCCCTGGAAGAGGCTCTCGTGCGTCTCGCCGAGTTCCTCTCAGTCCAGCTGGGGGCGGAAGAGAGCTTTGGGACTCCTCCCGACCTGAGCAAGGTGAGCAGTTGAAACTCTTCCAGCAACTTGTTCTGTCTCCCCAGGTCCTCTGATCACCATCCATCCCTGTTTTCCCTCCACCCGGCCCCCATTCTTCTCCACTTTGATGCCTGTTTCTTTCCCAGCCCGGTGATGTTCCCCCACTGTTGACGGTGACTGGTCAACTCTTGGCTCTCCTGGCATGGATTCGAAGTCCCAGGGGCAGGCAGGCCCTGTCCCAGGGGACGCAGCCTGTCTCAGGGGTGCAACACCCTCCTCCTGCTGGTGCGTAAGGAGTAGTGAGCTGAAGAGGGAGTCTGACCAGGGGTTGACGCCCCCCAGAACCCAAGCAGCCAGATGTGAGCTGCCCCCTTTCAGGCCACAGAGCTCTTCTGTTCTAATTGGGTCCACCCCACCCCAGGATCCCCATTGCAAGAAGAAAGCCCTTCCCTTTCACAAAGGGGCGAGGCCCAGGGACAGCAGCCTCCTCAGCTGGAGGAGGACCCGAGAGCTTGGCAGCGGCTGGAACAGCTTATCCTTGGACAGGTGAGGAGTCCAGAGCAGCTGGGACCTGGGCATCTGGGAAGGGCCTGGGAGTCTGGGAGGGGACTGGAAGGAGGTGTTCCACCTTGTGCCCCTCCCTCCTTTCCAGTTGGAAGAGCTGAAGCAGCAGCTGGAACATCAGGAGGAGGAGCTGGGCCAGCTGCGCCTGGGAGTGGTGAGGCTGCTGGATGGGGGCTGGACGAAGGACCCAAGAGGGTACCAGCCTCCAGGTAAGTCTTGAGGGCTTCCTTCTCTCCCAGGGAGCAACAGACTCAGAGAAAAGGGTTCAGCATCTGACTCTGGAGAACAAAGCCCTGAAACAGAGCTTGAGCCTTACTCGGGACCTCCTGCTGCACTGGGGCCCTGCCCCCAACACCAGGGCCCCCCAGGTATCCTGCTTCTTAGCTGAGACCATCCTTGCAGCCTGGGGCTCCCCCACAACTGCTCTCCAGCAGCACTGCCCGTGCTTTCTCAGGACTCACGCTCTGACCCTTCAGACCTGGGCCCAGACTGTGGGCAGCAAGTGCATGGCAGCCCTGTTCAGGAGACGGACGCTGGGACCTTCCTGGTGCTCCTGGGGCTGAGCCTCTGCACTTCTCATGCAGGAGGCCTGTTTCCATCCCTGGGCAGGGAATTAGATCCCACATGCCTCAACTAAGAGTTTGAATGCTGAAACTGAAGATCTCACACAGCCTAAAAAATGTTTTTTTAAAAGGGGCGGTGGGGGCACTTGAGAATCCCCTCATTTCACTCCAAGGCTCCTCCCAGTGGCTGACTCCAGGGGAGCAAAAGGATGTGGGGAAAGTACCCTTGCATGGAATTGGGAGGCATGGATGTGTGACCAGCTTTACAACCCTCTCATCCGTAAAATGGGGCAGCTGGAGTGTACCCCCCAGTTGCCTCCTGCCTCCACAGTTTGACTGGTTCCTACTCCCCTTGCAGGAGGAGGCAGAAGCCCTGCTGGAGCTCCGGGGGCGGCTTCAAGAAGCCCAGGACACCACGGAAGCTCTCCGAGTCCAGGTGGGCACTGGGCCCAGGGGCTGGGAAGTCTGGGGCGCTGGGAAGGGGGTGCCTGAGGCAGAGCCTGGTAAGTGCCTGTTTCCTCAGTGACAGGGGTGGGGTTGGGTGGGGGCAGCTAGGGGTGCAGGAGGTGCAGCTGCAGGGCCTTCAGGGGGCCCTCCGGCAGCTCCAGCAGGAGACTGAGCAGAACTGCAGGAGGGAGCTGCAGCAGATGCGAGGGCAGCTGGCAGGTAAGCTCTGGGGCTGTGGAGCGCATGGCGAGGCGTGGCATCTGGCCTCCCCTCACTATGGCCTCCCCCGCAGGACTTCGTGCTCGCATGGCCAGCTTGCGTCAGGGCTGTGGGGACCTCCGGGGACTCGTCAGCACCTTTACCCAGAGCTGCCAGGGTTCTCTGAGCGAAGCCCAGGGACAGGTCAGGACCGCTTGCTCCCTCCCTCGCACTTGCTCTCTGGCAGCCTTTTCACTGGCCTTCCCTTGGGGAGCCCCTGTCCCCGCCTCCTTTCCACTCCCAGGGTGTTGTCTGCTCTGACGGAGACCAGGGGCTCTGGAGCCAGAGTGACTGTGTCCTGTGCAGGCTGGGGTGACAGTGGGTCTCTCACACGGTTGCCAGGAGCCACCATTCTCCTCAGGTCCCTGAGCTTCATCCCAGGTCACTGAGAGATCATCCCTGCCCACTAGGGCCTGAAGCCACAGAAAGCAGTAGATCACCACAGCTGGGCTGCATAGTAGATCCTGCCCTCAGCACCGCATACCCCAGCTGTTTCCACTGCCTCCCCTCCCTGTGCCGGCCCCTCCCTCACATCTCTGTTCCCCCAGGTTTCCTGGGCTCTGGGGGCACTGTCAGCTGACGGGGCTGGGACTCAGCTCGCAGAGGTGCGGCAGGGGCCTCTGCCTGGATGCCCGGGGCGGCTGCTGGAGCTCAAGGGTACAGCAGGTTTGGGGAGCAAAGGGCTGGCGTGGCAGAGGTTGGGGACGTGGAGGCTCTTCACACTTCAAGACCTAGGAGGCAGCCCCTGGACCTGATCTCCACCCCAGGAAACATCCGTGTGCTGTGTCGGCTGAGGCCAGGGACACCCTCCAGCCTGGTGAGCTTAGAGCCTGGCCCGGGTGGCACTGTTACCACCTGCTATCGAGGGCACCAGCGTCGCTTCCGCCTAGACTGGGTCTTCCCTCCGCACGCCAGCCAGGAGGAGGTGATGCTCCACCCTTGGATCTGTGTCGACTGTCTCTCAGATACCCTGGAGTCCTCAGGAGGCTCCTGTCTGTCCGCCCTCCTGGGAGAGAGGGTGGCTGGACTCCAGCAAGGAAGGGAGAGGAGCCGGGGGGCCTGGGAGCAGGGCTGGCATCCTAGCTGGGCACCTGCTTTCCTCCCAGGGTTTTTCCTTTGCATCTGGCCACCAAGCTCTTGCAGGCCGGGGAAGACAAATTATGGCTTAAAGGAAGATTAACATTTTCAAAAGTAACTTTGTGCCAGGAGAGTGTGCGTGAGGTGACAGTCCCGCAGGGCTGCAGGGCACAGCTGGGGCCCTGCTGTGCCCGAGGACCTCCGTCCCCCAGGCTTCTCTGGCTGTCCACTCCCCTGGCCCACCATTCAGACTGACCCACTCTGACGGGGTACCCCTCCTTGCTTTGTGGTTAGGGGAGTGGGGAGCACAGGTGAGCTTCCAGCACCTGAGCTCTCCCAATGCCCTGCTCAGATCCTGCCCTCCTCCCCTTTGCTGCCAGACCCAGGGAGCTGGAAACCAGAGGCTTAAGTCCCAGCGCCCACCACACCCTCTCCAATGCACACGCACTGTGCAGCTGGAGCTTCCTTAGCTCAGGAACAAGGCTGAGAGCTGGGACGGTGAGGTGAGAGGCAGAGCTGTCAGAGATCAGACTGTGGTGGCCTCACAGGGACAGGCTGGTGAGAGTGCCTGGCAGGTGGCCAGGGCTCCCTCTTTCACTTTCTGGGGCCCCACAGCTGTTTGCCACCTACCTCCATTTACCCCCACACCACCCCTGCCCTGTCTTCAGCCTCCATGCCAGCTACAGCCCTGGACAGGGGCCCCTTTGTGCACTGTCTTCCGGGTGGACAGGGCCCTCCGGTTCTGGAGGAAAGAGTTAAAGGCATCTGGTGCTGAGCCCCCTCTCTGCAGGAGCACCCCTAGTGCTCCTTTCTAGCCATGGAGTCTGAGCCATCTCACTGGCTGTTCTGGGTTCTGCTCTAGTGTCTGGCAATCAACATTTCAGACAGCACTGCCTCCCCACTCAGTTACCAGATGTCTCTGGGCATGGTAGCTGACCGTGTTATTGCTCAGGAGGCTGCTGCTGGTGTCCAGCTGCCAGCAGGATGCCAAGTCCCAGCTCCATGTCCCCTTTACCTGCTTCTGTGCACCCGCCCAGGGACGGCTTCAGGATCCTGGCTGCTGCCACCCCCCAGCCATGGGCCCTCTGGGTTCATCCTTCACGTGCCACGTGCTGCAGTAGCCCTCTTTCCACATTCTCACTTAATCCTCACAACAGGTGTCGCTACAGTCCCCACCTTGCAGAGGAAAAGATGAGTGATTTGCCTCCAATTCCATCTAGGGTTTGAACCTGGCCATCGAGCCCAGGGCCTGGACCCTTGACTGCCAAACCCCCAAGTCTCCCAAGCAGTCAGTCATCAGGACTCTATTACTCTGTTTCTGCTATTTGTCATGTTCCTTCCCTCTTTGGCTGGCAAATTCTTGGAAATGCCACTTTGTCCAGGGAGCCTCCTCTGTCTGTTGGGAGATCCTCACTTTCCCTACGTTCCCCTAAAGCTAGTCTCCTCCCAGGGGAATCAAGTTATGGTCAAGTTATCTTGCCTCAGGCTTAGGGCCCTTCCAAACCCCTTGCACCCCTAGGTCTTCAGGGAGCTGGAGTCTGCTGTGCTGTCCTGCCTCGGGGGCTACAGTGTCTGCATTTTCACCTACGGTCAGACAGGGACGGGGAAGACCTACAGCATGGAGGTGGGAAAGGACGCAGTTGGGGAGCTCCGGAGCCAGGGGCTGGGATGTGAGCTTGCTGAGGCACCCCATGCCATCCCCAGGGCCCGCCCGAGGACCCCGGCATCGCTCCTAGGGCGCTGCAGTCACTGTTCCGGGAGATGGGCACAGGCGGGCAGCACCGTGTGACCCTCAGCATGGTGGAGATCTACAACGAGGCTGTCAGGTCAGGGGCACCTGGTGCCTCCTGCCTTGCCCCCAGCCCCAACCTCTTCTGTCTCTGCCCCCCAGAACCCCCAACGGAGCCCTACCCTTTTTCACCAGGGACCTCCTTGCCCCAGGGCCTCCCCAGCGCCTGGCAGTGAGGCAGGGCCCAGCAGGCCAGGGGGGAATCCAGGTGGCCGGCCTCACCCACTGGGACGTGCCCAACCTGGAGTCTCTGCACCAGGTGAGGCTGCTCAGTGGGGCTCCGCAGCCCTCCAAGCCCCTGCACTGTAGCCGCACTGGGGGCGCGGGCCCCGCTGCAGGCCAGCCCTTGTCCACCCGTCCTGCAGATGCTGAGCCTGGGGAGGAGCAACCGGGCCACCGCCGCCACCGCCATGAACCAGCGCAGCTCTCGCTCGCATGCCCTGGTCACGCTGACACTGCGCACAGCGTCCCCATCGCGCGGTCCCGGCACCGCAGGTACTTCGGCGCCTGAGCCCTGTGGGGGCCTCACTGCACCCACGCCGGGCTTCCGTCCACGCCGGGCTCGCTCGCCCCTGCAGGCACGCTGCACCTCGTCGACCTGGCGGGGTCCGAGCGCGCCTGGAAGGCGGGGGCGGCCGGCTCGTCTCAGGAAGACCGGGACGGCGCCCAGCGTCTACGGGAGGCTCGGACTATCAACCGCTCGCTCCTGGCGCTGGGAGGCGTGATGGCCGCGCTGCGGGCCCGCCGGCCCCACGTGCCCTTCCGCGACTCGCAGCTGACGCGCCTGCTGCAGCCGGCGCTGGGCCCGGGCGCCACGGCGGTGCTGCTGCTGCAGGTGGGCGGGACGGCCTGCGGGGAGGGTAGGGATTTGCATGCCAGGCACCGCCCACCAGGGCACGCCCACCAGCGCTGCTACCTGCAGATCTCCACGCGGCCCGAGGATCTCGGCGAGACGGTGTGCTCGCTCAAGTTCGCCGAGCGTGTGGGCCGAGTGGAGCTGGGGCCGGCCAGGCCCCGCAGGGCCCCCCGCTCCGGGACGCCCTCCTCCCTGAGCACCGACACACCACTCTCCGGGACCCCCTGCACCCCTACGCCGTCGCCCGGCAGCCCTCCAAGCCCCGGCCTAGACAGCGGCTCCAGCTCGGCCCTGGCACCACCGGAGGACCTGCCTTCCTAGTCCTGCCCAAGGAGCCTGGGTCACATCTCTGCGGGCAGAGGCAGCAAAATCCCTATTCCCTCATGACTTCCTTGACCTCTGGGGGCCGCTACCCCCTAGACGGCTGGAGCCCACCCTCCTCTCCCACCCTGGAGGAGTGCTCTGCCTGGGGTAATTATCACATCTCCCCCCCCACCCGCCTCCCTTATCACCATCTGCTGTTATCATAGCGCACAGCAGGGGATCCCAGGGCCACAGAGGCCGACCGCGGCCAAGTGGTCACCAGAGTCACTATCTCATCAGACTTGCGTTGAAATGTTGTCTATTCCTTTACTGTTACCTCCCCACCACCATCACCAAAGCCAAGGAGGGTCTCCATTCTCGATCCCCTTCCCCCCAAAGGTGCTTCCTCTTTCCCAGGCAACAGCTGAGGGAGGACAGGGCTTTAGGCTGGAGCCCCATTAGGTCTTCCCTCCCCCAGCCCGAGCCAGGGAGGGGAGGTGACAGCTGGTGATGGATGGATAGATGGATGGAGAGCTGGAGAAGGTGGGACCAGGAAGGGTAATGGAAGGGCTACTCTAGGCAGAGCCCTGCTCCATCCAGCCTTGCCTCTAGGGGTAGGAGAGACAGGACTAACCACCAGGGCCTGGTGATGCCCTGCTGGGCCATAGCTCTTCTGGGGCAGCCAATAAACATGTGGACTCGCAGTGTGGCTGGTGCCTCTGTCTCAGGCTGCCAGAGTCACACAGACCTTGGTTTCTCCTCAACAAGCCTAGGGGTGGCAGAGGAAAGCAGCCCCTACCCTGGGAGCATCACAGGCCGTACCAGGAGAGCAGCCAGCCTGGGCTGGGGGTAGCCAGGTCTCGGGGGTGGCTAACCCACACGTCATAGATGCTTTTGTTGGGTGGCACCCCCTGGAAGAGAGCATCTAAATCCCAGAGCAGCCTTGTGGGGCCATGGGTTTCCGGAGCTACCCCCCAATAGCCTGTGCTAGTGGAGGGAGGGCACCGGGGGCAGGAGGTGGGTGGCAGTGGGGCCAAAGGCATCACCACGTTGGGAGTGTAAATGGGCAAGTAGGAGGTGGGCAGCTGTCCCCACAGCGAGGCCCTGTGACCTCCACCAGAGAGAACCCCGGGGTCTGGGGTGCCCTGCATTAAGTGGAGAGGCCAGGCCCTGGGCTCAGGGGACAGGACGGAGGGCTTTCTGTTTTCCCCCTGAGAAGTCTTCCCCTCTGCCCTGATGGGCCTTGGGAGGGGGCAGACGGGCCACAGAGGCTTCTCAGAGGGCAGGAGTGCAGCAGGCACCTCTCCCTCCCCTGAGCGCTCTGAGCCTGACCGTCTGGGGCTGCTCCGCGGTGTCCCCTCCCCGGAGTCCCCTAGCAGAGACTTGATGCTGAAGCCCTCGCAGGGCGGCAACTGGGGACTGGGCGGCTGGTAGGGCCGGCCGTGCAGCACGTAGGGGCCGAGATCCTTGGCGAAGGCTCCCCTCGCGCCCCTGCTCTGCCAGCGCCGGCACAGGGCCGTGTTCTGCAACCGCAGCGCCTCGGCCGGGATCAGGCTCACGTCGACCGCCCAGAAGTTGCCCTTGGCCTGAGGCTTCGCGGGATCCTTGGGCACCTGGTGGGGGAGGGGAGCAGGCTTGGGTGGGGCCGCACGACCCCGGATATCAGGATTTCCGCCGGCGTCCCGGTCCCAGGCTCTGAGCCTCGCCCTGCCCTACCTTGCGGAAGCACCGGTTGGAGGAGAGGTTGTGGCGGATGGAGTCTTTCCAGCCTTCGTAATCGTCCCTGAAGAAGGGGAACGCGGCCTGGACCTGACGGATGATCTGAAACCATCGGGTGGGCGGTGGGCGCCGTAAGCCAGGGCGCGCGGGCGGGGGCAACGCTGCCCCTCCCCTCGCCACTGTGTGGCCTGCCTCGCCAGGAAGGGGTCTGCCCGAGCACTTTAGCTCTCTCCCTGGGTGCTCAGGCCGGGACTGGCCCCCCTGGTATGGCTGGGACGGCCAGGTCGGGGTGGAGGCCGGAGCCTGGGCCTCAGGCCATTGGAGGACGAGTAGGGGCACAGGTCCCATCACCGAGTGCGAGGGAGAGCGGGCGGGGGTCCTCTCACCTGGGCCAGCTTCAGCCTGCGGGAGGGTGCAGCCTGGATCACAAGGGCGATCATGGCCAAGTAGGTGTAGGGGGGCTTGTCATGCCGCAGGTATCTCTTCTTCCTCCTCTTGGGGGGCTGGGAGGGCGAATCCCCCTCAGGGAGCCCCAGGCCGGGGTTGCTGCAGGGCCCCATGCAGGGGAAGCAGGAAACGTGGGCAGGGACCCAGCCGGGCAGTGGGCGCTGGGCACGGGGTAGTGTGGTAGTGTGGGGAGGCAGAGCTGGGACCTGAGGCCAGGCGGGGGCTGGCGGGCCAAGCCCTTTATCATTCGGATGGAAGGGGGAGGGGAGGGGAGGCAGAAATACGCGATGGGGGAGGGGAGCGTGCTGAGGGCAGCCACAATTAGCAGGTTTCGGTTAATCTGGAAGGGAGGGTAAGGGCAGGGAAGATTCCAGTGGGGGCTGCGGCCGGCCACCCAGGCCCCATTCCTCACCCCTGGGCTGCCTTGCGCACCCCCCTAGAGCTGGAAAGAAAAGTCTGTGGAAGGGGCTATGACACACACTTACTTTATCCCACCCAGATCTCAGGCTCCCATTCAACAGAGTAGTGATTGGTCCAAGATGAGCTGCCAAGAAGGGGTGGGTCCTGCCCAGAGTTCAAGGCCAAGCAGCTAGCAGGACTTGGATGGTGGTCTGGGAGGGCTTCCTGGAGGAAACCTCATAAATAAGAGACAGATACAGTTGACTCAAGGGATTTTCCAACAGGGCGGGCTTCCCAGGTCCTGGAGGCCACTTTCCCTCCCTTCTTGGTGCTGGTCCACAGTGGGTCCTCACTGTGCACTCTGCACCTCAGTGGCCCTGGGACAGCTGGACCTCCCTGGCCTGAGAACTTCCTGGAAGCTCGTTTGTCTTTCTGCCCCTCTTCTGGGCCTGTGGGTCCAGATCCTTTGGAAGTTTTTCAGAGGAGGAGATCACTTGGTCCCCTGGGGCATTCAGGCAGTGCCCCTGGGTGGGTGTGGGTGGAGGGGCAGGCCTTCTAGCCATAGGGGTTTACTGGATACATCTTGGGGCCACGCCGTGAGAATACATCCCTGTGGATCATGGTCCCTACCCAGGGGAGTCTGGGAGCACCACTTGGCATCACCCTGGGCAGGAGTGAGGACAGCTGTTATGTGTGGGTACACAGGGCTTTCCAGTGCCCTGTAGCTTACTCTAGAAGGAGGGTGATGCTCCCCAGGCTGGTGGGGTCTGGCCTGAGTGGAGAAGGGGCACTCTGGGAAGAGTGGAGTCTGAGCCCCATGAAGCCTGTGGTGCCAGCACCCCCTGCTCAGGCCTGGCTAGAGCCTCTTAAGTGCTTTAGCAGGCACAGGGGCTGGCCCAAAGGTGCGGCCCTGGAAAAGTGTGTTTGGCAGCGACCCTGAACCATGGTTCTCCTGGTCCCAGATCCTTTTGTCCACTCAACTCCTCCCTGGCCTGATCTGTGGCTCTGCCTCTCAAGTGCTCTGTACCCTGCTCTGTATGCTACCCCAAAGCCTGGGTTCCCCCCCCCCAGGGGGGAGGACTGGGCAAGTTTGCACAAGGCATTTATCAGGCCCAGGACACCAGCAGTGGTAGGGTGTTGCTATTAGAACCCCCAGACCCGAGGGAAGCCGTGGAAGCACAGGGACACACTTTATATCACTTTACTCAAGATTTTTCTCAGGCAGCAGCAGCACTCCCCCTGCCCAGTCCGCCCCCAATTATACCCTTGCTAAGTCACTTCAGTCGTGTCCAACTCTGTGCGACCCCATAAACGGCAGCCCACCAGGCTCCCCCGTCTCTGGGATTCTCCAGGCAAGAACACTGGAGTGGGTTGCCATTTCCTTCTCCAATGCATGAAAGTGAAAAGTGAAAGGAAAGTTGCTCAGTCATGTACGACTCAGCGACCCCATGGACTGCAGCCTACCAGGCTCCTTTGTTCATAGGATTTTCCAGGCAAGAGTACTGGAGTGGGGTGTCATTGCCTTCTCCGCCAAGTAGCTTAGGTGGCAGCTAATTTAGTGTAAACCCTTAGAGGGCTGAAAATCTGGAGCATACAGTGGGTGTGCAGCTCTCACTGAGGTGCTGAGAGAAGGGATGGGTGATGGGTGATCTGGAGGAGGAAGCCTGGGGCTGAGATGATGTTGGTGGGATGCTACACTGCTACCTCCATTATCAGATTCTTCATATTTCCTCTGGCTTCCTCTGGACTCCCATGTCACCTCTTCAAGTCCTGTTCGTTTCCAGGGCTCTAGCTGAGAGGTTCTTGTGTCTTCTAGCCCAGTTAAGTTATTGAGAGGTCTTTTTCTCCAACAGGTCTAAGGCACTGCTTTTCCTCCACTGTCCCCTCCTTGCTTCCAGGATAAAGCCCAGCTCTTGGCTTGGCGTTCAGGGCTCCTCACGTCCTGACTACTCATCGCTGGCCGCACAGACCCCACAGAGCGGGCCCCGCCCTCCTAAACCACCACCTCAACTGTTCCCACCTTGGCGCATGCTCTCCCCCCATTAATGCCCCTGCTTTGTCGAGTGAACTCGGACCCTTTCTTAAAAGATCAGAGTAATCAGACGACCACCCTCCTGGCAAACTTGTGACCACTTGCGCTTCTCGCCCCGGAAGGCCCTCCCCTTGCCTGCCGGCCATCACTGCACCCTGCCCAAGCGGCGGTCCGCAACCTCCCCAGTCCCTCTGGGCAAGCCCCGCCCCCGGGCGGCGGTTTCCGGTCCTGGGGAGCGCGGGCCGGAAGTTTCGCGTTGCCATGGCAAGGGCCGGGCGCGGGCCCGCCCCCGCGGCGCCGGGAGGAGCGCTGGGCAGAAGGACCCGCGGACCGGCTCCGATCGGCTGCGAGGTGGCTGCTGGCGCGAGGCGGAAGGTGAGGAGCGGACTTCCGGGGCCGGCGGGCGGGCGGGGAGACCGGGAGGCTGGGATCCCGGCGGGAGGCCGCCCAGGCCCCGCTCGGCGCCGGTGCTGAGGGTCGGGAAGGCTCCTGGAGTGGCGGCCGTCAAGGCCGGGCCGGGGCGCTGTTTGCGGCTGAGCCGAATGCGGGGTTGTTTTCAGCCGTGTAACCTGTTGGCCAGGTAGGCAGCACCGGAGTTACCTCCGTTTCAGCTGAGGACATTCGGGCCTGCAGAGAAGGTACTTGCCAGGCTTCGTGTGTGCTTTGGAGCGAGGCCAGAGGAAAAACCTGAACCTTTCTGTGCCAAATTCCTTAACTTCCAGGGGTTCTAGTGACCTCCTTGTAGGGATCCTGGGCTCCAGCCCACCGATGGGTGTCCGGGCTGGAATAGCCATAGCTGTGCGGCGAGCGCCGACCCGCGCGGCTTCGGAGGCGCAAGGGGCCTGGGCGGGAAGGTCCACGCCGGTGGGGCCCCTCCCTGTCCTGCAGTGGAGGCTGAGGCGACTGTGGGATTAGTTTCCATGGGTGCGGAGGCGTTTCAGGTGTGGGGGAGCGGGAGCCAGGGCCGAGCTCTGGCTGGCCCTCCTCAGAGCTCTGGGCCTTCCTTTCCCTACCCCGTCCTTAGCTTGGGGGTGGAGTGGGGGCCGCACTGCTCTTCTCAGCCCCTCTGCTCCCGGGGATGCTCCCTGGTGATGCTTGTGGGCTCTCCCTGGGAGAGCTGTGAAGGAAGGGCCTCTGTGCCCCAGGCTGGCCTCCTGGCTTACTTCAGGGGCAGCGAGATTCGCCTTATGGGCGGATGGTTCCCTGACGGATCCTGGACCGCGCTGGCCCCGCAATCCTTGCCTGGGGGCCCTGTGGCGCTCTGAGCAGCCAGCTCCCTGCCTGCCTCCACTGTGCCGGAGGCTCTTGGCTCAACGCTGGGATGGAGCAGCATCAGCAGGTCTATCTTTCCTTCCTTGTGGGCTCTCCGCGGACCTGCCCTGGCTTCATCCCTCACCTGCTTGGACTCTGCTCTCCTGGAAGGTTCCTGGGCTGGCAGGCGCCCAGCAAGAGGCCCTGGTACCTGTGGGCTCCACGTTGGTGTCTGTGTTCTAGGGATTTCTGAATTTCACTGTGTTCAGCTTTAGAACCTCAGTCTCAGATGAGCCTGTGGTGGCCCAGCACGGCACCTGCACCCCAAGAGTTCCCCACACCAGTGCCTCTGTCCCGGTCCACTTGTTAGCCAAAGCAAGTGTCTGGGTGGTAGTGTCTTCTCTCAGACTTGCTCCTCAGTTGCCCAGATCATGGTTGTCCTGTCCATCTCTCGTACCAGCAGCCTGCACCTCCTTCTGGGATGGGAGCCTTTGCTCCTGGCCGCTCTTCTGCGCTCCGACTCGGCGCTTTGACTCCACCCTTCTCACCATAGGCAGAGTTATGGGTCCGAAAAGCAGATCTGATCCTTGTCCCTCCTGAACATCCTTCCTCAGAGACTGCTGGATGACATGCCTGTCTTTGCACACTCGTCCCCCTCCTCTGCCCCCACCCCACTCCTGAGCACCTTGCCATGTGTGTCGGGCCTCCACCCTCCTGAACCCTTGCAGTAGTGGTGGAGGAGGCGGGGAGGGGAGAGAGTGAGCCTCCGCCTCCCTTCCAAGCTCTGTGTCTTTAGGAACGGCCCTGCCAGCACATCAGACTGAGAAAAAAGGACAGAGGGACAGTCATGTCTAATTCCACAGACGCCTGGGACGGCGGGCTGGGGAGGAAGAGGCGCTCGGCTGCCGGGCCCCGTGCTGGCTGTGTGGTGAGGCCCGACGGCAGACAGCGAGTCTGGGCTGCGTGCTTCCTGGGCGGCTGTGACAGACACAGATTGCCGGGACTGCCCGAGACCTTGGTCATTCTTTGACCACTGCTGTTGGGTAGGTTTTGTGTGGGGTGCTTTGTAAGACTCACCCCCACCCACCCCCAGAACCTCCTTCTGTTTTGGAAGGTGAGCCCTGGGAGCCTCCAGGACTCAGGTGAAGCTCCTGCAGACCCTTCCCACCATCTGGGAGGTCTGGATGGCCCTTCTGCGCTGGCAGGGCACGCGGCCAACCTCGCTGTGGCCACAGGCCTCCTGCGTTTGCTCCGGGCTGCGCTCAGGGCGCGTGGGCACTGCATGTGTCACCATCACAGGCTCTGCATCCCAGTGCCAAGCCCAGCCCTGGCACAGCTGCACTCACAGCTGAGTGGCAGTTCATCCACCCGGCGGCTCAGTCCTGGGCTGGGCACCTGCGTCTGCTTCCGCGCCGTCCCTCAGTGTAGGGAACCCATCAGCTCCTGCGGTCATGGGTACTTCTGCAGGTCAGGCCCGGGGCTTGGGGAAGAAAACAGTGACTAGTGCAACAATAGAAGCGGGGTGAAGATGCAGCAGAGTGACGGGTTGACTGCAGGGGACCTGAGGAGGCAACGTTTAAGCTGGGATCTGAGCTGCAGGAAGGAAGGAGCTATGCTGAGATCTTGTGAAGAACTTTCCAGACAGAAGGCACAGCTGACAGAAAGGGGCACAACGATGAGGTGGCAGATCGGGGCTGGCAGAGCTTTTCTGTGAAGGGCCAGAGAGTCAGGGTTTCAGGCTTTGAGGGCCACGTGATCCCTGGAGCAGCTATTCTGCCGTTTCGTGGAAGAGCAGCCACAGACAATATGCAAGTGAATGTGCTCTGTTTCCACAAAACTTTACTGACAGACCCTGAAACTTGAATTTCACTTGATACTCATGTGTCACCAAGTATTCTTTTTCTTTTAATTTGTTTGCCAATCATTAAGGTCAAAACCATTTTCAGCTCATGGGCCATACCAAAACAGACAGTGGGGCAGTTTGCCAGCCCCTGTGCCAGACACCAAAAGCGCTGTGTCTTAGTTCATTGAATCCTCATAAGAACTTATAAGGAAGGTACTATTATTCCATTTACAGATGAGGAAACTGATTTCTTCAGAGGTCAAGAAACTTGACCAGTGCCCTCAGCTCCTGGCACTTTAAACCCAGAGTGTGGTTCCCGAGCTCAGCTTCCAGCCTCTGTGATATGGAGCCGAGGTCCCTGAGGTGCAGGAAGCAGGAAGCAGGCCAGTGCTGGAGTGGGTAGTGGAGAGGTATGGGAGGAGGCAAGGCCAGGAGGGGCCAGATCATTGGAGTTAGAGGCCAGGGGAAGACTTAGGTTGTATACTTTTATTTTTTTACATCCGACTTTATGGAGGTGTAGTTTACATATAATAAAAGGCACCTATATAAAATAATTTGGTGGGTTGTGATAGATGTATGCTCCTTGTAAACGCCACCACAATCCAGACACAGAGCATCTCCCTCATCCCTGAAAGTCCCTTTCCCTGTGCCCAGTCCACGGTCCTCCCTGCCCCAGGCAACCACCGATCTGCTTTTGTTTTTATAGATTCATTGTCCCTGTTTTCTTTTCCTAGAATTTCACATAAGTGGACGGATACAGGATCAACACTTTTGTGTCTGACTTCCTTTCGCCAGACAGAACGTTTTGGAAATTCAGATTGCTGCATGTCTCCATGGTTCATTGTTTTTCTTGCTGGACGGTTTGGTATTCCATTGTATAGGTACACTGTTTACTCCATACACACACCTGTTGATGGACATTTCGGTGCCTTCCAGTTTTTGGCTATTGTGAATAAAACTGCTGTGAATATTCATGTTTACCAATCTTTGTATGGACATACACTTTATTTCTCTTGGGTTGAGATGACAGAAATGATGGTTGAAGTACGTACTTGTATTTCACTCTATACAAAAAGTGCTGCAACTGTTTTCTAAAATGGGAAGTCATATCACATTCCCAGTTGTTCTGTGTCCTTTTGTCATTCTTTGGAAGTTGAGCCCTTCTTGTGAGTGCTGATGGCTTGTTGTGCCTTGAGTTGGCATTTCCTAATGATGAATGGTGTTGCACACCTTTTCATTTGCCTGCTCAGCCATTTGTATATCTTATTTTGTGACGTGTCCAGATCTTTTACCCATGAAAAATGGGTTGTCTCATCAAGCTCTAAGAATTCCTTATACGTTTAGGGTGCTAGTCCTTTGCCAGATACAAGTCTCTGGCTTGGCTTTTAATTTTGTCACCAGTGTCTTAAACAGACAGACAGATCCTTATAATTCTGATGAAGTTCAGTTTGTCATTTTTTCTTAATGGTTTATGCTTTCTTTAATGGTCAAGAGGTCAGGGGTCATTGTTTTCCCTAGATATCTGGGCATTCCAACACCATTTTGAAAGGCCACCCTCTCCCATTGTGTTACTCCATTGCTGACAGTATGTGTGGGTGGACTTCTGGATTCTCTATTCATTGATCTTATTGCTCATATCCTGCAGATTTGATTATATTAGCTTTAAAATAAGTCTTGAGGTCAAGTATAAGTAGTTTTCTAACTTGGTTTTTCTTTTTCAAATCATTTTGGCCCTTCAAGATATGATGCTGCTGCTGCTGCTGCTAAGTTGCTTCAGTCGTGTCTGACTCTTAGCAACCCCATGGACTACAGCCCACCAGGCTCCTCCGTCCATGGGATTTTCCAGGCAGGAGTACTGGAGTGGGGTGCCATTGCCTTCTCCGAAGATACGATGTAGTTCTATGTAAATGTGAAAATTGGCTTGTCAGTTTCTCAAAAAGAGCTTACTGGCATTTTGATTGGGATTATATGGAAGCTAGGGATCTGTTAGGGGAAGAATTGACATTGTAAGAATGTAGAACATGGTACATATTTCTCCATTTATGTAGGTCTCTGTATTAATTATCTATTGCTGTATAAGAAATTACCCTTGAACATTATGATTTAAAACAATGAATTTTTGTTCTCTCACAGCTGCCATGGGTCAGGAATTATACAGTGGCTTGGCTGGGTGGTTCAGGTTGCAGGTTTAGCCCGTGGTGGGGATGCTCCACCAGGTGGCTCCTTGAGGGCCAGCCAGGCTCTTGGCCCCACCCTTCTGGCCTCTGGGCAGCCTCACCCCAAGGCCCCAGTTCAGGAGAGAGCCCGCAAGCGAGAGGCTGCACTGCCCTCCAGGACCTGGTCCGGAGCTGGTACCTCCTGGTTTCAGGCTTTGTTTCCATTTGTTCCTTAGAAGTGATTACCTGAGTCCAAGTGAAGTGATCGATTAACTGCTTTCAAGCCATATTGAGGGGAAGTTGACCAGGCTCTGCCCTTAGCAGCCAGCGTCAGCGCCTGTTCTGTTTGGAGACACTAATTTTGCAAATGATACGCTTAACATTTTACATGTTCCAATCCTTTGTTACTAGTTCAGAGACATAAATTTGATTTTGGCGTACTGTCTTTTGTATCCTGCAACCTTTCTAAATATATTCATTTGTTCGAGTAGCCCCATTATAGATTTCTAAGGATTTTCTACAAATCTTTCTACATGCCTCCTGCATCTAAGAAGTTATTTTCCTTTCCATCTGTATGCTCTTTATTTCGTGCCTTAGTGCACTGCCTGGGGGTTGCAGTGTTGAGTAAGAGGGGTATGAGTTGATGCTCTTACCTTGTTCTCAGTCCCGAGGGTTTTACCAGATTTTGAGGGATTTTCCTTTTATTCCTAGTTTTCTAAGTTTGTTTTTTTTTTTCAATCATGAATGGAAAAAAAATAAAAAAACAAAAACCGTGAATGGTTACTGAATTTTTCCAAGTCTTTTTCTGCTTCTATTGATTTGCTTGTTTATTTTAAATAGCAAACTATGGAGTTTCTTTGTGGGAAGGTTTTTAATTAGAAATTTAATTCCTTTAATAGTTATAGGGCTGTTCAGGTTTTCTATTTCTTCATGACACCATTTTGATAATTTGTTTCATTCAGATAATTTGCCCATTTATCTAAGTCAAACATGGCAATTTAAAAAATATATATATAAAGGGCCAAATAGTAAATATTTTAGGCTTTTCAGGCCATATGGTCTCTGTTGTGATTGCTCAGTTCTTTGTGTAACACACAACAGCCACAGACAATACATGAACAAATGAGCATGGTTTTTTCTAATAAAACTTTATTTACAAAAGAGATGGTAAGCTGATTTGGTCCATAGGCGTAGTTTGTTAATCCCTGACTTAAGTTGTTAAGTTTATGATTATAAATTGTTCAGAACGTTCCCGTTTAGTTGTCTGTAGGATCTGTAGTGATAGCATGTATTTCTTTTACGATTTTGGTCATTTTTGTCTGCGTTTCTTGATCAGTTTAGTGAGAGTCTTGTTGATTTTATCAATATTTTCAAAGGAACAATTTTTAGTTTCAGTATTCTCTTTTTGTCTGTTTTCTTTCTCTCTCTCTCTCTCTTTTTTTTTTTTTTTTGGTCCACAAGGCATGCGGGATCTTAGTTCCTTGACCAGGGGTTGAATCCTTGGCCTCTGCAATGGAAGCATGGTGTTCCAACCACTGGGTCACCAGGGAATTCCCCATTTTCTGTTTCATTACTTTTTGTTCTTATTATTAATTCCTTTCACTTACTTTGGGTTGAATTTTCTCTTTTTTTTTTTTTTCTAGCTTCTTACTAAGTTGGAAGCTTTGGTCATTGATTTGACCATCCTTGTTATTTATGCATTCAGAATTAGAAGTTTTCTTCTAAACCCTGCTTTGTTTTATTTATTTATTTTTGGTTGCTCTGGGTCTTTATTGCTGAGTGGGGACTATTTTCTAGTTGTGGTGTGTGGGCTTCAGGAGTTGCAGCTTGGTTCCAGAGAACAGGCTCAGTAGTCATGGCTTACAGGCTTACTTGCCCTCTGGCATGTGGGATCTTCCTGGACTAGGGACCAAACCTATGTCCTCTTGCGTTGGCAGGTGGATTCTTCCACTAAGGAAGTGCTAAACCCTGCTTTAAATGCATCTACTGTATTTGATGTGTTTTCATTTTCATTCAGTTCAAAGTACCTTCTACTTTCCATTTTGATTCCTTCCTTAGCCTGTAGGTTATTTAGAAGTACACTTTAAAGTTTCCAAATGTTTGGGAATTTTTCCAGATATTTTTATGTTATTGAGTTCTAGATTAATTCTGTTGTGGTCAGTGAACTTTCTCTATATGCTTTCATTCCACGTACACTCACTGAATCTTGTGTGCATTCCAGCACGTGGTCCGTTTACTTGAATAATACGTTTGCAGTGTTGTGCAGCTATCATCACTCTCAATTTCCAGAACTTTTGAATGACCTGAAACAGAAACTGTCCATTCAGCACTATTTCCTTACACCACCTGCCCCAGCCCCTGCTTTCTATGCCTGAATTTACCTGTTATATAAAAGGAAATCATACACGTGTCCTTTTATTTGATATATTTCTGACACGTGTCAGGATTTTGTCCCTTTGCATGACTGAATATTCCATTGTGTATGTATATGTACCACATCTTATTTCCTCATCTGTCCATTGGCATCGGGCACTGGAGTTGTTTCTGCTTTATAGCAATTGTGAACAGTTTTTCTGTGAACATTGGTGTGCAAGTAGCTGAGTCCTGGCCTCCAGTTCTTCTGTTTATACACCCGGAAGTGGAGCATGCCTTTGGTTTCACACTGCATGGTCGGCAGAGTGACATTTTACTCTGCACGCTAGTGCACTGCCCTGTGGCACAGAAGCTGGAGACATGTCAGTCTTTCTGTCTGCAGAGCCAGACACTGTGCACCGGCTGTCCCCTCACGGGACCTCTAGGTGAGCAGTCAGGCTCACAGGGTCGGGCAGGCTCATGTGCTTCCAGTCTGCTGGAGTCTCTGGCCTCAGGCCACTCCAGACGCCTCTGCCTGCGCAGTGGCGTGTCTCCCCCCAGCCCCCGCCTGCGGGGCTCCCACCATTCTTCCCTCTCACATCAGGCACCTGTAAACCTATCATTAGCTCTCCTCGGTTCATGGGGACACGTGTGTGCTCCGGTGGCCATCCAGAACCCGCGCACCCCTTCTCAGGCTGAGTGTCCAGTCAGAGAGCAGACCCAGGGTCCCAACGCTGCCCTCTCCAAAGCCCACTTCCACTTCTGGACACTGCTGAATTGACAGGCCTTTGTTTCCAGACCGCACGGGAATCATGAGGCTGTCGTGGCTGTGGGCAGTGGGGCGTCGAGCTTGGAGCCTGGCCACTGGGAAGGTGTGGTGCTCAGGCCTCTGGAAGCTGTCCTTTCTCGGTGCTTCTGCTAGTTCCCCGGCAGAGAACTAGTGTGTGTGAAGAGAGGGCTGGGCTTTTCCCCCTCTGTTCTGTGTGGCTTGTGGGATCTTAGTTCCCCAACCAGGGATGGAATCCAGGCCCTCGGCAGTGAGAGTGTCCAGGGCTGGCGTCTATCCTTGGTTCTCAGAAAATTTTTTTTTTTTTAACTTTATTTTACTTTACAATACTGTTTTGGTTTTGCCATACATTGACATGAATCCGCCACGGGTGTACCTGAGTTCCCAATCCTGAACCGCAACCCCCCCATCTCCCACCCCATATCATCTCTCTGGATCACCCCCATGCACCAGCCCCAAGCCTCCTGTATCCTGTATCGAACATAGACTGGCAATTCGTTTCTTCTCAGAGACTCTTGACATGCGGATACCTCCAGTTGCCTAACTTCTTTCATTTGGCCATCTAGACTTCTCACACCTTGCTGTGAGTTGGTCTTTAGATTTACTTAGATGGAAAGGTATTGGAGGAGGGAGCTTTGGGACTCCCCTGGTTTCTGGTGAGGGACCCTTCCAATTTTCCAGCCCCACAACACTGCTGCTGCGCTTGCAGCCCCTTCCTCACATGGTCCAAATGGCCTCCAGTGCATGCTCTGGCCCCAGGCCGAGGCAGCTGCCTGCATCACGTGTACACTTGTGCCGGCATCCTGGGTTCATCATCTCTCACAGGATGGAGGCAGGGCAGCTGTAGCTAAGCCAAAGGAAATGTCGCATTTGTAGGTCACAGCTTTGAAACGGCTTCACTTTCCTGTGGTTCTGCTGAGGGGAGTCTGAGAAAGGACTCAGATCTCACGGGTGGGTCAGAGGGCAGCTAAGGCCAGAAGGTGAGCAGGACTGTGCGCCCCCAAGCAAGAAAGAGGGCTGGGGAGCCAGAGAGGAGACTCATTACAAAGCCACAGTGGGTAGGATGTTGTAGGGACCGGTAGGACGGAGTCAGAAGTCTTGACAGGCTCACATATATGTTGTCATTCTGTCGTTTAGTCATGTCTGACTCTTTGCGACCCTGTGAACTGCAGCAAGCCAGGCTTCCCTGTCTTTTACTGTCTCCCAGAGTTTCCTCAAACTCATGTCTATTGAATCACATGTATATATAGGAACTTAATTTATTACCAAAGTGACACTGCAGAACAACATGGAGAGAAGCAACTTTTAAATAATGGTGCCGGGACAATTGGATATAAATATAGAACAAAAAGGGGCTTCCCTGGTGGCTCAGACGGTAAAGAATCTGCCTGTAATGCAGGAGACCCGGGTTCAGTCCCTGAGTCAGGAAGATCCCCTGGAGAAGGGAAGGGCAACCCACTCCATTACTCTTGCTGGAGAACCCCACAGAGGAGCCTGGCGGCCTATAGCCCTTGGGGTTGCAAAGAGTCAGACACGACAGATTGACTAACACTTTATCACTTTATCAATTTCAAAAATGAAATTGGAGCCTGTCCTAGTTATATATTGATGTCAAACAAATTGCCCCCAAATACAGCGCTTCTCTCCAACATCTGCAGGCTTGACTACGGGGAAGGGTCTGCTTCTGGGTGGCTGGCTTCCCCCAGAGTGAGTAGCCTGGAGGAGCGCAGGGGTGCAGTCAGGGCGCCTTGCACACTCTGACCATGGCGGGCTTTGAGCAAGTACGGAAGTGCCACCACCCACACTTAAGTGGGGGGGACTAGGTCTACCTTTTGAAGGGAGGAGTGTCGCTTACTTTGCAGGCATATTTTACAACTCCACAGATTCCCTTCTTCACCCCAGACACAAACATTAGCTCCAGGTGGACTGCAGACCTAAATGTGATGCAGACTAGCCTCCTTTTAGAATATAGGAGACTTGTCTTCAGAAAGATGTCTCATCTCATTAATACTCAGACAACTGCAAACTGACCACTGCACAAAGAGTGGCAAAAAGAATAAAACCAACTGGACTGTTTCCCCATTGCTGTTGATTAGAAACTGGTACAGCTTTGGAGAGCAGTGGTAATGTCTGTTGACTCATGTCATAGCCTGTGGTTGGCGGCTGCACACCAGTGTCAGTGGACAGGGTGTTCACTGGCCCACACCCATCAGAGTGTGCCCTGGGCTGTGCAGACAGGCTCCTAGCGGGCTGTTACTCAGCCAAAGGCGGAAAGCCTGGAGCTACACACTTTGGAGTGGGTGGATCCCACACAGTGGGGTGAGGCAGCCTAGAGCACAGGGCACGGCTCCATCTGGAACTCTGGCCTTTCAGCACCAGATTGAGCTCAGGAGGGGCGTGGGGGGTGTTGGCGTGAAGAAAAGCGAGGTGGTGGTCATTGCATGGAGGAGTGTAGGAGGACTCTGAGCTGCTTGGCGCCATCCTGATGGGGTGGAGCTCACATCGGTTTGCATCTCCATTATTAGTGCATTGTGATTTTTGCATTTTCAGGACTTGTATTACTGATTGAAAACAGCCAGTTATTTTATCAGGGAAATGGATTTATTTCACAGGTGCAAACAACGGCAAATCAGGACCTGTAGCCCGTGGGACCCACAGGCAAGCGCAGAGGACAAAGGAGGGGAAACTTACGAGGAGAAGGGGAGTGTGAGGGGCTGTAATGAACAGAGAGCCCTTTGGAGGAAACCGGGTGTGGAGGCTTCTCATTGGCTGCGCTGTTGCCAAGTTGGGAGAAAATCTGCTTTCCTTCTGCCAGGTTGTGTTGTGGTAACCTTGCCCCTGTGGGGTCTGCAATTGAAGGGAAGTGACAGGGTGTGAGAGTGCTCCCTTCTGGCCTCCAGACTCCATCTTATTTCATTTGTTTTATTTTTGTTTATCTTTTTGGCCTCGCCTGATGACTTGTGGGATCTTAGTTCCCCAACCAGGGATCGAGCCTGGGCCCCATGCAGTGGAAGTGTGGAGTCCTAAGCACTGGGGAGGTCCCCCGCCTGGATTTTTAAATGAGGTTTCTGTTTATTCATTTTCACAGTATCACACTTCACAATATAAAGATTTTAAGAGGACACCCCGATACCCTGCGGGAGGCTGTGTGGAAAAGCCCATCCTGGGCACAGGGACCCCCGACCCTGCAGGCCCAATAGTGGGGTGGTGGGCAGGGCGCTGAGGGCCGGGCTGGGAGCGGGCCCAGCCCGGGATTCGATGGGCTGGCTGAGCCTCACGGACCTCACGGGGCCAGGAGGGCTTTCGGACTGTTTCAGGCGAGGGGTGACTGGGTTGAGGCTTGCATTTTCAATGCTCCGGGGCTGAGTGTGGAGAGAGCTGGACCCCGACTAGGAGCAGGGCAGCAGGCAGCGGCCTGTGAGGCGCAGGCCCAGAGGGGCTGGGGCAGGAGCTGGCTGGAGGGAGCAGCCTGGGCTGTGCCCCAGCTTCACCTTCAATGTGGCCATTGCCCCTCTTGGAGAGGAGGGCTGGCCATGCCCTGCGCCTCCCTGCACCTGCCCACTTGCCCCCCCGTCCTTAGACCTGCCAAGTGTCTTTCTCTGGGCCTCTGTGCCCACACTTCACTTGGCCTCGGTGCTCCTTCCTTCCTGGAGGTGGGCACTGGGTGGCTGTGTGGGTCGCCCTCGAAGGTCCGCCTGGGAGGAGTGGCGGCCGTGGCGCTGTGGGTGGTGGTTGTGGGGTGAAGGGGCAGGCACAGCGGGAGGCGCTGGCCCCCGCGGCCCGACTCCGCCGCGGTGTCCATCACCGTTTGCTCCCTGGTCTCCAGCCTGTCTCCTCTGCAGGTCCTCCGCAGGACAGAACGCTGCAGTTGTGCTGAGACCTGTCTCATTCATCGAGAGGGCTGTGCTTTTGGCGTCGGGCCTTCGTGGTCCTGGCTTCACCTGTCACGTGTGGACACACAGCTCGGGGCGGGGGTGCGGTGGGTGTCTCCTTCTGCTGCGCGGCCGGCCTGCCGCGTTCAGTGAGACTCTGCTCTGCTGCACTGTCGCAACTGGGTGTCTGCTTCCGGACTCCCTTCTGTTCCCTCTCTCTGTTTCTCTAAGTACTTCATGTCTTCCTTTTTTACAGTTTTACTGACAAGTCTTGCCCTTTGCCCTGTTAAATGGAAAATTAGTTTGAGTTTCAAATAGAACTAGTGGGATTTTAACTGGGGTTGCATTGAGTCTTGGGTGAATTTGGGGAGAAATGGCATCGTTATGGTTCAGAGTCTTTTGACCCCTACGTGTGGCTTGTCCCTTTTGGTTGTTCTCTTGTGAACTTTAAGAAGTTTCAGTGGTCTTCTGTGTGGAGGTCTTACACATCTTTTATTAGATTTATTCATACACATTGATGCTTTTGGACATAAATAGCGTCATTACAATTTTATCTTCTAACTGTTGCTGGCATTTACAAATATAATTTATTGTTGTACATTAGCCTAGTATCTATCACTATTTATTCTCATAGTTTTTTAGGACTTTGCAGGTTTTTATCATATACAATATGTCATTCTCAAATATTGGTTTTTTCCCCACGCTTCCTGTTCTTTTACATACGTGTGTGTATGTGTGTGTGTGTGTGTGTGTGTGTGTGTGTGTGTGTGTGTATTTTGGCCACAGCATCTGGCGTGTGGGATCTTAGTTCCGTAACCAGTGATTGAAGCTGGGCCCCAGCAGTGAAAGCACCGAGTCTTAACCACTGGACCGCCAGGGACGTCCCTCACCCTGCCTATTCTTACTGCTTTTATTGCCTTCTCTTGCCCTGTTGCATTGGCTAGAACCTTCAATACAATAGGAATAGAGCTAGTGGTAGCAAGCATCCTCGTCTCCTCCAGTGGGATTTGTTGTTTCTTGAATTACGTTGAGATCATCACTCTGCTGATAGGAAGGGGCTGGAGCAGAGAGCTGGTGCTGGGAGCCCGGGTTCTGGGTCCTTCCCAGGGTGCTGGAGAGCCCTGGGGTGGGGGGCCTCGAGGCCCAGGAAGTCCCCATGGTGGGCTCCGTGGTTGCTGGCTTTTTCACGGAGGTGGATGTCCTCTTCTTATGGTTTCTGTCATGTCAGGAAACATGTCAGCAGCTGAGTGTGGGGATGAGGAAGAGGGGAGCTGAAGGCTTTGGGGCTGTCAAGTCTGAGTGTGATCTTCAGTTGGCAGCTTGGCTGGTACATTCCGACTCGAAGCCATTGCGTTGTGCCAGGCAGGACTTTCCCACAAGCTCAGGGCCTGGGAGCCTGTGAGGCTGGGGCTCTGGGGTGCTGCGGTCAGGAGTGAGCTGGGAGAGGGTGGTGGCAGAGAACCCAGCTGTGGAACTGAAGTGCCGGGGCGGGGTTGGGGGAGTTCCTGGAGGTGATGGGGTCCAGGGTACCACTGAGCCTGAGGATGAGGTCATCACCGAGGGGCAGGGGCTGAAGACTGGTCCACAGGGATATCGAGCCTACCAGGAATTTGGACCTGACACGGCGATGGGGCACGATGCCCATGGAAAGGGTTGGGGTGGGTGGTCGGTGCAGCCAATGGATGTGTCAGCCAGGACTCAGAGGCTTGCAGGCTGCAGCAGGAACGGGGTGGCACTTCCAGGCCTGGGGGCGAGGTGGGGAGTGAAAAAGCAGCCCCCAGAGAAGGCTGGCGGGAAGAGGGAGAGCAAAGACTGAGCTGTGCCTGACTCTGGGGGGGTGTCAGAGCGGGGAACGGGCCTGCTTCTCTCCTGTAGCCTGTGTGCTGCCTGCCTCGCATGCCCAGAGAGGCTCTAGGGTGGCAGGGCCCTGCCTCGGGACTGCAGCCGAGTCATGTGAGGAGACCGGCGGTGTGCCAGGCTGGCTGCCTGCAGGACGGCACCTTGGCTGGGCAGGATGAAGGCTCTCTACACTTCAGTAGGCACTCAGTAGGTACATTCTCCTGGTTGATGCCCTCAATCTTTGTGATCCAGTCATGGATGCTGTCCATGAGGGGGCAGGGCCTGCTTCCAGCTTGCCTGTACTGCTTGAGTGTAGGCCTGGTGTTTCCAGTGGAATCCATGCTCCGTCTCTGTGTGAAGCCATCGAAACTGATGTGAGGATCTGTCTTTTGATTTTATAGGCTTTGTTTTGTTTCACAGTGCGGACATTAAAATAATCTAGCAGGATGGGATTTGTTAATTTCCCTTTTGGTTTTTGGGTTTTGTGTCAGGCTAGAAAGGCCCACCCCTTACTGGGGTCACGTGGATGGTCCGTGCCTCCTGCGGTTGTCCCTCAGCACGGCTGTGTCTGTGGTGTGTGCTGGCCCCCGTGCCTCCTGCAGACCCCTCCCCAGCCCTGCGAAGCTCCCCCATCTGTGCCTCCACAGACCCCTCCCTTCCAGACCCTCTTTGAGGGGCGTCTGTGGCCCTGCTCACTTTGGATGCTCCCCGTCCTGGTTCTCCGGGGCCTCCCTCCTCCGTCTGCCCCTTGCTGGCCCTCCTCCTGGGGCGCTCCCCCCAC
Source organism: Ovis canadensis (assembly GCF_042477335.2). Taxonomy (NCBI): domain Eukaryota; kingdom Metazoa; phylum Chordata; class Mammalia; order Artiodactyla; family Bovidae; genus Ovis; species Ovis canadensis. The sequence goes on along the minus strand of NC_091253.1, from coordinate 23,541,437 downwards.
CCCACCACACCCCCTCCCCGGCAGGTCTGCGGGTGTCTCCTGCCGGCTCTCATGCATCTGGAAGCCTCTGTGGCTCCCACAGCCTGTTGGGCCTGTTCCATCCTCAGCCCGCCCCCCAGGCTGACCGGATGCCTGACAGCTGTGCTCACGCCTGCCCTCCCCAGACAGAGCACTTAACATTGTTTAGAGGAGACCTGCCCTCATGCGGCTCAGAAGCCAAACAGCAGGAGTGGCCCCGAGCTCTCGGCCGCCCCCAACCCCCACCCCCCAGGCCTGTGGCTGATTCAGGTTTACAGGCCTGTTCACAGTGAAGCTCTGTCTCATGTACAGATTGTGAGTCCCTGGTTCTTCACTGAACACTGTTTCTTAGTGACCTTTTCATAGTAGTGTATAGGTAGCTCCCTCATACACCCCTCAGGGCCTCATGTCATAACCCTGAGGTAGGCAAGGAGGACTTGAAAGCTGCGGCAACGGCAGGCCTGACATGTGTGCTGCGGGTCTAGCCTCTGGAGCCTTCCAGAGCAGGCCTCCTGGGGGTTGCCCTGCATGTGTGTTGTGATGATGGCGCCCTTGGCAGCACCCCCAGATCTCGGAAGGTGAGCAGGTCTTCTATGCTCGCCACGCCAGCATGGGCGCCCTTGCCCGCCGCCCAGCCGCTCGGCCCAGCCCCTGCCTTCAGCCGCTCACGGCTCCGCCTCCTGTCCCCACATGGCTGGTGCCACCCGGGCCCGCCAGGTGGACCCATCATGGGGCCAGCACAGAGCCCAGGTACCATGCTCTCCTCCTCGTGGAGCCCAGCCTGTGCCTGCACCGAGGCCCATGCCCCTCGCCCCATGCCCCTCGCCCCCCCCAGGGCCCCCCAGAGCTGCACGGCCAGATAAGGGTTAGGACAAGTCGGGCCCTGCCTTGGGGCCTCGGCCCCTTCTCCAAGCAGCACTGACTCAAGGCCTCCCTCCAGGTTCTGGCTCTCAGCCCCGGGGACAGACCCGGCGGGCGCGCAGCGGGCGGGGACGAGTGTCGCCCCCTGCAGACTCGTGCCCTCGGCAGCTGGCCATGAGGCAGGGATTGGTGGCATCCCAGGTGAGCTGAGCGGGAGCTGGGAAGCCAGAGCCGGGGTGGGGTCGGGGGAGTCCTGCCTCCCAGTCCCTGCCTGCGACCAGGCGGGGTCAGCTCTGGCCCCATGGCCTCCCCTGCTGAGGGCGCATCTCTGTTTAACTCTGCAGGTGGTGCCGCACGCTTCACCCTTCCCAGAGCGAGGAGCACGCCTGCCCCACCATTCACTCTTGTAAATAAAGCCACAGGGAGCAGCCCCAGCAGCCAGGATGTGAAGCCCCAGAACCTGCGGGAAGGTGGGCACCCTCCCTCCATACCTTCGCCCTCTCTGCAGGTCACGCCCCCCCCCGCAGGTCATGCCCCTCAGGCCCCCCACCCTACCCCCACTGCCGGCCCCGGGTCCTAGCCGCCCTGGCACTGGGCTCTTGCTGTGACCGTGATTCTCACACAGATGCTGGGCATAGGCGTGAGGCAGCATGAGGGAGTCTCAGCAGAGCACCAGGGTTCAGGCCTGGCCTCAGTTTCCCAGGTGGAGGGTGGAGATGCTGGAGCAGGGTGGCTGTAGGTGTGGAGGGGCCCCTGAGGCAGTCAGACTGGACGTGGGTCTGTCCACCCTGAGGGCCCAGGGCCACTCCCAACAGACTCAGGGCTTCCCGTGGTGCTGGCTCAGAGGAGGTGGGCAGTCTCTGTGGTCCTTCCAGAAAGCTCCTCCCACCTCATCCCACACCCCAGGCGTGGAGCTGAGAACTGGAAAAATCGTGCAGATTATCTCTGTTTGACATTCCAGGGAGGCTTGGGGCAGGATTTGTGGACTGAGGCTGCAGCTGCCCTGCTCAGCCCCCTTCAGCCTGGGTGTGGTGAGGTGGTCAGTTCCCGGGACTCTGCCGAGCTGTGCTGGCCTCTGTGGCTCAGTCAGGGGTGAGTCTTTGGCTCCAGGGGGCTGTTCCTAGACTGTGGCTGGGGGAGGTGGCAGAGAGGGCAGAGGCTGGGTGGGGGATTGGGCAAAGCTTAGACTCAGCCTGGGCAGGACTGAGCACCATGCTGCCCTCCACGGAGATGCTCCCAGGATGGATGCCCACTGCCTGGGGTCCCTGGATGTCAATGGGTTACCTTTCTCTCAGGGGAGGCAGTCCAGAGACCCAAGGTCACACAGAGACCACCCTCAGGCAGCTTCCTGCAAGGAGCACTGCTAAAGGAACCCAGAGGGGACCTGGGGATTCCGGCAGGTGGGCCCCCAGAGTCGGGGTGAGTGCCCGGCTCCAGTGCACACTGCCTGGCAAGGGTGTGGGGGCCACAGGGAGCAGGTCTCTGTCGAGCCCCTGCCCTTCCTGCCCCCCTGGGCAGTAGCGATGGGGCAGGGGCAAGGCCCAGGCAGAAGGCAGCCGGCCTTGCTCCTTCCTTATGGTCTTGTGGGGCAAGCTCTTCAGGCTGGGTTCGCTGGCAGGCCCCAAGGCCAACTCCAGAGAGATGCACGTCCCACATGTGGGCAGGAGGGGGTGCCCAGTCTCTCCAAGGGAACATGAGGGACCTGTGAGTGGCCATCAGGGAGGCAGAAAGCCCTGCCACACCTGGGTCTGGCCGGGGCCTCATGGGTGGGGAGCAGGCAGAGGCAGGACACGGAGCCCTGGGAGACCCAGGCAGGCAGTCTGGGCAGCTTCTGTGCCGGCCTTGCAGTCGGCAGAGCAGGCCAGCAGGGGGTGGGCTGCCCGGAGCAGGGGTGCTACCTGGAGAGCTCTTTCCTGGCCTCACTGGTCCCCCATCCTGTCCCCAGGAAGCCTCTGAGGCCAGGCTTGCAGAGGGGTTGTGGAGTGCCAGCCACATCCAGGGCCAGGCAGACCCGAGAAGCAAGGCTCTGGGTACACTGGGGGTCCGCAGGCTGGAGAGGCCTGACCTGACCTGATCTGGCCCAGGACGGTTTCCTTCCAGAAGGAATGGGCACTCACTAGTACAAGTCTGGTCAAAGGAAGGCTGGTCAGTCTCTAGATGGCCATGAGGTCTGTCCGAGTGGGAAGGGGGACTCCAGGTGGTCAGGCTGAGCTGCAGGGGGCACCTTCTAGGTGGAGCCTGGCCACGGCCTCCTGAGCAGTGTCCTGAGGCTGTGCCCAGTGATCACCCCAGGCGTGCTGGGCGGGACAGTCCATGGTGGGGACTGTGGGGCTGTGCCACAGCCTAGCTGCTTGCCTGACTGTCTGTCCTGACAGCTCCAGGTCAGGCAGGCCACTGCACCCATGTTCACACAAGCAGGGCTTGCATGTAGCCCAGGACAGTTGAGGGGGCATTGAATGGCCTGAACTAGAAAGCCTGGCAAGGAAGAGGCCCAGACTCGAGCGGTGAGCAGCCCATGGCCAGGACAGGCCGTGCCCTCCACTCTCTGCAGCTGAGCAGGGTGGCTTGGGCACCCTCAGGAAGCTGGCAGAGCTGCAGGAGAAAGTGAGCTTGCCTAACCCAGCCCGAGGGCACATGGGTCAAGGGCTGACGTGGGGTCTTGAGGGGCCGCCCGGCTGGAGGCCTGCTGTGAGCGGGTGTGCTGTCTGCCTGCTCTTTTCTCTGAGCTGCAGAGAAATGCTGAGTGTGGGGCCAGAATGCGGGCCGCACAAGGTTCTCTGTGGGCAGGTCGGGGCTCTGGGGGGGCGCTGGCCTGTCCCCGTCCAGCCCTGACGGCTTCCTGCTTCCTCTTCTCAGGCCAGCGGGAGGGAGTACCTGCGTGTGCAACTCGGCCACTGGCTACTCCAAAGGGGGCCCTTCCTGAAGACACAGTTCCCGGGCCCTGGGTGCCCTGCCTGCCTAGAGAGCATTAGCCTCGGGTACTGGGGGCCAGGCCCCCCGGACTCTGGACACACACCCGCCCAACCCTCCCTCCTGCTGCACCTCCTCTTAGCACTGACCCCCGGAAGGCTGGAGGTGCTGGGGGTCGGTGGGGGAGGAAGGCCTGGCCATGGGTGCCCCGGGACCCCACCTGGTCTCCTAAGACTGGAAGGCAAGGGCTCCCAGGGGTGTGTGCCCTGCCCTGCCCTGCCCCTGTGTGAGGAGGCGGGAGCTGCAGCCTTGTCATCTGGGTGATTAGCTTCAGACCCTGGACTGACGCTGGCCAAGTCCTGCCTGCTTCCTGCAGGGTGTCCTCCTGACCCAACGCGGGAGGGAGGCCCTGCCCATCGAGCGGCCAAGGTGCTCCGGCCCCGGGAGGCGGGCTGCAGGTGCCGTCCCGCGCTGCCTTTCTGCCTGGGGCCCGTGGCCCTCACACCTGCCCCGGCCTGGTCACAGCTTGAGGCCTCCTGACCCAGCCTTGCCAGGCACAGAGGCCACGAACCTCAGGAGGGGATGCCCCCGAGGGCTCCAGTCCAGCCGGCTGCCCCCCACCTCAGGCCCAGCCTGGCCCCCGTGCTGCCCCAGCCGGTGCCCCCCGCAGGCCCCGTGGCAGGCAGCCCCCACCATGGCCGAGCACCTGGAACTGCTGGCAGAGATGCCCATGGTGGGCAGGATGAGCACACAGGAGCGGCTCAAGCATGCCCAGAAGCGACGGGCCCAGCAGGTGAAGATGTGGGCCCGGGCTGAGAAGGAGGCACAGGGCCGGAGGGCCAGCGGTCAGCCGCAGAAGCGGGTGCTCTTCCCGCCCAGCGTCACCCTCCTCGAGGCGGCTGCCCGGAATGACCTGGAAGAAGGTGAGTGTGGCTGAAGTTCAGTCCGGGCCAGCAGCCCTGTCCCCACTCCTCACGCAGGCCTCAGGAGCCACAGCCCCCTGGTGGGAGCCCAGGGAAGCCTGCCAAGGGCCCTGCTGGGCGAGGGGCCAAGGCGGGGTGGGCTGGGAGCTGCCATCTTCTCTGCCTCTGGCCAGGGTGCTGGGAGTTGCCCATGATGCCTGCCTGCTTGCCTGGGTTCTGAGCCTTCGCCTCCATAAAGGACACATGCAACCCCCCCCCCCCGCCGCCAGCAGATTAGACCCAGGGTGCAGGGCTGCCCAGCAGGCCCCCCTCAACACCCGCCCTTAGTTCTGCCTCTGACTTCTTCCTTCCCGGAGGACAGGCTGGGCAGGACTGCCTTCCTGGCACTGCCCTCTGCCCGCTGTCAGCCCCTCTGCCCTCCCAGGGAGGCTCCTGAGGACTCCTGTCTCCTCCCGGGCGGGGCCTCTGCTGTGGCAGCTCGGGTTCAGAGGGCGAGGAGGGGCAGGGTGTGCCCAGAGCAGGGAAAGGGGGCTGGGCATGGCGGCCGTGGGTCAGCCAGCAAACAGGAGCTGTGGGGTGAGGGGGGCAGCTGGGGAGGGCTGGGCCTGGGTACCCTGGGCCTTCAGTCTTGGCCACCGAGGTGCGGTGGGGTGGGCTGCAAGTACCAGGGGAGGGGTGAGTGTGAGTGTGTGAGCGTGTAAGGCTGGGGGAACATGGGACCTGACCGAGGGGTGTCTGAGGGTGCATGCCGGCCCCCAGGCCTGGGGGGCCCTTTCTGGGAGGAGTTGGAGGGCTGGAAGGCCCTAACTGGGAAGGCATTCTGAGGTTGAGGCTGAGGCAGGGCGCTGCTGTCTGTCTATACCCTGCCTGGGGGCCCAGCCCCGAGCCCTCGGCCTGGGCTCTGGGGTCCCTCATGCCTTCCCTGTGCTCCTCTGCTGTCCTGGCTACAGCACGCGACCCAGGTGCCCTGGGCAGGGGCCTGAGCAGGACTTATGGGCCTGCAGCCAACTTCTGCTCCCAAGCCCTGACCGCCTCTGTCCTCCCTGCAGTCCGCCAGTTCCTCGAGAGCGGGGTCAGCCCTGATCTGGCCAATGAGGATGGCCTGACGGCCCTGCATCAGGTCAGCCCCACTGGTGGTGGGAGGGGAGGCTGAGGCTGCGGCGTGGGCTCGGACACTCAGGCTGGGTGCTCCGCAGAGCTGCATCGATGACTTCCGGGAGATGGTGCAGCAGCTCCTGGAAGCTGGGGCCCAGGTCAACGCCCGCGACAGCGAGTGCTGGACACCGTTGCATGCCGCGGCCACCTGTGGCCACCTGCGCCTGGTGGAGCTGCTCATTGCTCGGTAGGGCCCGCTGGGAGCGTGGGTGACCAGAGCAGGAACCTCTACCAGGTCAGGGCAGGCAGGACCTTCCCCGCAGGGGGCAGCTCATGTGGAGACAGCCCAGGTTTCTCCCCTGGGTCTCCATCTCCACTTGCCCTGGCATGCCCTGCCTGCACCCCAGTGCGCACAGCTGGGGCCTGGCAGAGGCCACGGTGCTGCCTCTGCAGGGAACTGGCACCCCGCAGGGCAGCGTGGCCCTCCGCCCGTGGGAGCTCCCTGAGGGCAGGCTTTGACCTCCCGCTCTGGTTGTCTGACCTTCTCAGGGTCTGCACAGAAATGCCACTCTGGTCAGAGTCACAAGGGAGGAATTGGCAAGGGGATACCTGGACACCAGTGGGGCTGTTAATGGGGAGGGCAGAGCAGGGCTGGGCTCCTGAACACCTGCCTTGATGAATGGAGAGGGTGGTCAGCTTCGCCAGGATCCAGGAGCCCCCCTCAGCTGGCCTTGCAGGGCGTCGGAGGTGGGTATGCGGGTTGATGACCGTTCCCCCACTCACACACAGATGCCTGGGCATGGGGAAGGGTGGGTGTGTAGCCCCCAGCCCCACTCCACTCCTCTCCACAGAGGATACCCCGCTCCCTGCAGAGTGCCCAGGACACCCAGAATCTTGGCACCCCTTGGGGCAGGTGGACCCACTGGACACATTCACAGGAGCCAGGGGCTGGGAGCTCAGGCCACCTGACAGTCCAGCAGCGCAAGGACAGATGCAGGGGCATCCAGCAGGGGTGCCTCTCAGCTCAGCAGAGGCCTGGGCCCCTCGGCTGCAGCCCCACAGTGTGCTGCCCGAGGCAGGGGCCTCCCTCCCGGCACAGGGGCCCCATGACCAGCACCCTGTCCATCCTCTCCACAGTGGTGCTGACCTCCTGGCAGTCAACACAGATGGGAACATGCCCTACGACCTGTGTGAGGACGAGCAGACACTGGACTGCCTGGAGACAGCCATGGCCAGCCGTGGTGAGTGCACCCCCTCCCCCCTGCCCGCGGCAGGGGAGGCTGCTCTGGGAGAGCGAGCCCTGAGTGCCCCGCCCCGTAGGCATCACCCAGGACAGCATCGAGCAGGCCCGGGCCCTGCCGGAGCTGCACATGCTAGAGGACATCCGGAACCTGCTGCAGGCGGGGGCTGACCTTGACACTCCCCGGGACCATGGGGCCACGCTGGTGAGGATGCGGAACCGGACTGGGCGGGGGAGGGTGCTCCCCAAGCCGAGCCGGGACTCAGGTGCAGGCGGTGTGCCTGCAGCTACACATCGCCGCGGCCAACGGGTTCAGTGAGGCAGCTGCCCTGCTGCTGGAGCACCAGGCCAGCCTGAACGCCAAGGACCGCGATGGCTGGGAGCCGCTGCATGCGGCGGCCTACTGGGGCCAGGTGAGCGCCCGTGGATGGCGGGGCTGATGAGCCCGCAGGTTCCACAGACCTCAGCAGCCCCCTTGCTCCGGCCCACAGGTGCGCCTGGTGGAGCTGCTTGTGGCACATGGGGCTGACCTGAACGGCAAGTCCTTGATGGACGAGACACCTCTCGGTGAGCCGGGGGCTGCGTCCTTGCGGTGTAGGGGGTGCATGGCAGGGCCCGTGACCCTCTGGCTCCTCCGCAGATGTGTGTGGGGACGAGGAGGTGCGAGCCAAGCTGCTGGAGCTGAAGCACAAGCATGACGCCCTCCTGCGCGCCCAGGGCCGCCAGCGCTCCCTGCTGCGCCGCCGCACCTCCAGCGCTGGCAGCCGTGGGTGAGTGCCCGCCCCTCCCGCCAGGCCCCCGCGGCCCCACCCCGTGGGCTGGGCCCAAGGCTTTGTCCCCGCTGAGGTCAGCTGGCAGCCCAGGGTGCCAGCCCAGGCAGAGTCCGCAGGGAAGGCGATGTCTTCCACCACCCTCTCCTTGCGCCCCTAGGAAGGTGGTGAGGCGGGTGAGCCTGACCCAGCGCACCAGCTTGTACCGCAGGGAGCATGCCCAGGAGGCCATCGTGTGGCAGCAGCCCCTGCCTGCCAGCCCCGAGCCGTCGGAAGAGGATGAGGACCGGCAGACCGATGCAGAGCTCCAGCCGCTGCCCCTGGAGGTGAGCCCGGCCCGCCCCCACATCCTGGTGGGGCCAGTGACCCTGTCCTCAAACACAAGAGCCACATGCTTGGGGGTCAGCTCCGCCCCCACCCTCGGTTTGGCTCCTGGACCACCGTGCTGCCTGGGGCCCTGGGCCAGAAGGTGCCTGCTGATGGCCTCCAGGCCATGCTTCCCCCACAGGAGGAGGACCCCGAGGAGGCCAAGCCACACAATGGCCGAGTGGGGGGGCCCCCGGCACGGCACTTGTACTCCAAGCGGCTGGACCGGAGCGTCTCCTACCAGCTGAGCCCCCTGGAGAGTGCCTCCCCCGACGCCCTGGTGCGCGCCAAGGCCCACCACACCCTAGCAGAGCTCAAGCGCCAGCGGGCTGCTGCCAAGCTGCAACGACCCCCAGCTGAGGGGCCTGAGGCCGCTGAGGCTGGCTTGCCTGTGGACACTGAGACCCCCCAGCCAGAGAGTGGCTGTGGGGCGAGTGGAGACCCACCCCTGCTCAAACTCACAGCCCCCTCAGAGGAGGCCCCCGTGGAGAAGAGACCGTGCTGCCTGCTCATGTGAGGGGCTGGTGGCTGGGGTGGCGAAGGTCCCACTGCCCAGCCCGCGCCCCTGCTCTGCGTGTCCAGTGTGTGTCCCGGGCCAGGCTGCCAGCCTCCCTGAGGAACAGACCTGGGGCAGAAGCTATACCTGGGAGACAGCAGCTGCAGAGACCTAGTGTTGCTCTGTGACTCTCGATAAAGGGCTATTCTGCCACTGTCTTGTTGTGTGTCTCAGCTGGGCCTCTGTTGCCAGCAGGGAGAGGCTGTGTTGTTGGGCCTGGGTGCGCCTGACCCGTGAGCAGCTGAGGCCCGTAGCGCACGCTGGGGCTCGCTCAGGGTGCCCAGCCCTGTATGGGTGTGGAGCACATGCCTGTCAGACAAGAAGCCTGGCCCTTCAGCACCCTGCCTCCCAGGCTCCTGGAGGCCCCTCTGTAATACTCTGCAGAAGAAGTAGCTTTGGAAGGACACTCCTTGGGGGGCCAGGGCTGAGGGTGTCCTCATTGGAGGGCAGGGACCCTGGCTTAGAAGAGGAGAGGGTATTTCCCATAAGGCTCTTGGCCAGAGCCAGCAGGGCAAAGTGGTTCAAGGCTCGTGTCAGAAACCTCCCTTTCGGGGGTAGGTTCCCTGTTCCTGGCATGCAGCCCTGGAGCCCTGGCTGCCAGCTTCCGCTTGGGCTGGCAAACAGGCTCTGAGCTGGCCAGGCATGATGCGTTGGGTGACAGGGCTGCTTAGGGGCCTCACTTGGGAGGGCTTGGGCCCTGCCAGCTTGTCTGTCCCTGGCAGGTTGCTTGGCCTGGCCACCAGTGCTGGGTGCCATAGGCTGGGGTCACCCTCTCTGTTGGACATTTACTTACCTGGTCAGCCCAGGGTCCATGGTCCCGCCCTTTCCTGAGCCATGAGTGGTTGGAGGGGTGTCCCCGGCAGAGCCAGGGGTTGGGGAGGGCAGGCTGCCGGTTAAATTTAGCATGTGGGCCGGGGCGGCTGCCCAGGGTCCACTCGCCACCACAGCTGCCACTTGGGCCCTGCTGCCAGGGGGCGGGCAGAGGCAGGCTCCGCCTGAGGCTGGGCCCATATCAGCCTGCGCTCCTGCCTGGGGTCCAGAGAGGCCTGCACTCTGGGAGGCAGCGGTGGCCGTGGAGCAGGAGGCACGAGGTGAGAGCCAGCTGCCTGGGCTCTGGTTTCTTCTGCCCAAGGGTGCTCCCTGACCCTCAGCGTGGGGTCGGAGCCTGGGGCTGGGCAGGCTACATAGGGCCTATCGCTCTCTGCAGGGCCTGCGGAGGTGGGCCCCGAGGCTTATCACAGCTCCCTTCCCACTCTCTGCACCAATCAGGAGCCTCAGGGAGGGGGCGCTTAGGTCACCCTGCCCCTGGTGCAGCCCCAAGGGCAGCTCCAGGCTGGTGTGTGTTTGGCGAAAGGGCAGGACAGCAGTCCAGAGCTGCAGAGGTGTCCCAAGGGCCCTGCGAAGGCCCAGAGCTGCCCAGCACCCCCCTGCCCCAGCACCCCAACTCAGAGACTCCAGCCTTGCAGCACTGATGGGGGACCAAGGTTCAAACACAGGGCTCTTGCTGGCCCAGGCCTGGTCTGCAGTGCAGGAGGGCCAAGTGGAACCCATGTCTGAAGCCTTGCTCCCCTCCCCCAACAGCCCCAAGATTCCTGAGGCCTGGCTCAGTTACCCAGGAGACAGGCCTGCTCTGCTGGCGGGGAGCAAAGATGGGGGGCCCGAGAGGGCTGGGCCTCGGCCGAGCCCTACTGGGGTAACTATGCTGAGGTCCCGGGCCTCACTCCCGCTCGCTCGGGGGCCCAGCCCTCCCGGCTCTGTGGACCCCTCAGGGCTCTCAGCCCCCTCCCCGCCCCCAGGCCTCGTCCTGCAGAGCTACTGGCACCTTCTGCCTGTCCCTGCCCCATGTGGGTCTCCTGTCCCCTGTCCTGGGGACGCTGGGCGGGCACCGGGCCTCACCCCAAGCCCCGCCTGCCTTCTCACCCACTCCCTGTGGCTCCCAGGGCAGAACTGTGCCCAGACGGGCGGGGCCTGGCAGCCCGGCTCCTTCAGCCTCTTCTGTCCTCTCAGTGGGGCCAGCAGGCTGCAGCCAAGAGGGCGCCCCCTTCCCAGGCTCCCCCTTCCCAGCCCTGGCCCACCGAGCCTGGACCAGCTGACCTCATCCCCGCTTCTGGATCCTGCCGCCTCCTGAGCCTCCTTCCTGCCCATCTGAGCAGAGTCATGGCCTTGAGGGCAGTTGAGCACAGCCAGGAGGCAGCAAATGGGCTGAAGGAGAAGGTGCTGACACTGGACTCCATGAATCCTTGTGTCCGGAGGGTAGAGTATGCAGTGCGAGGCCCCATCGTGCAGCGGGCACTGGAGCTGGAGCAGGAGCTGCGCCAGGTATTGTCCTGACCCCCCGGGCCTGGCAAGAGGACCCCAGACGGTCCCCCCTAACCCCCAACCCCCAACCCCTGGGGCCTGGCAAGAGGGGCCCAGGCTGGTCCCCCAACCCCCACTCCCCCGGGGCCTGGTGAGAGGGCCCTGGTCGGTCCTGCGCCCACCCCCCCCACCCCCCCACTCCCCCCCCACCCCCGCCTTAGGAGACAAGGCCTGTGGGAGTGATAAGCTCCCCCCTCACTGTGCTCCCCTCCTCCCTCCAGGGCGTAAAGAAGCCCTTCACCGAGGTCATTCGGGCTAACATCGGGGACGCACAGGCCATGGGGCAGATCCCTATCACCTTCCCGCGCCAGGTGAGGCTCAGCACTGCCCTGCACCCTCCCCCCATCAGCCCGTGGACCCTGGCCCCAGCACTCACTCCTCCCAGGTCCTGGCCCTCTGCGTCCACCCCGATCTCCTGAACAGCCCTGACTTCCCCGACGACGCCAAGAGGAGGGCGGAGCGCATCTTGCAGGCGTGTGGGGGCCACAGCCTGGGTGAGCGCCAGAACCCGCCCAAGCCCGGGGGAGGGGTGGGTGGTGAGCAGGAGCTGGAGGGAGGCTGTCCCGGGAGAGGGGTGCGCCCGCCGCTGGAAGAGGACGGGCCTTCTCACGAGGGCAGCGAGGGGACCTCACTTGTCCCACCCCGGCCGTCCTGCCTCATCCCCCGCTCAGGGGCCTACAGCATCAGCGCTGGCGTCCAGATGATCCGCGAGGACGTGGCGCGGTACATCGAGCGGCGCGATGGAGGCATTCCCGCTGACCCCAATAACATCTTCCTGTCCACGGGGGCCAGCGATGCCATTGTGGTAGGCCGGGGCCAGTGTGGGAAGCCACCGCCGCTCCTAGTGCGCAGCCGGAGGGTCTGCCAACCCCACCTCCCATCCCGCCCGCAGACGGTGCTGAAGTTGCTGGTAACCGGCGAGGGTCGCACGCGCACGGGCGTGCTTATCCCCACCCCTCAGTATCCACTCTACTCCGCCGCGCTGGCCGAGTTCAACGCGGTGCAGGTGGACTACTACCTGGATGAGGAGCGTGCCTGGGCACTCGACGTGGCCGAGCTGCGGCGCGCGCTGCGCCAGGCGCGTGACCACTGCCGCCCCCGCGCGCTCTGCGTCATCAACCCCGGGAACCCCACCGGTGCGCGTCCCCACCCGTCCCCGCCCTGCCGCCCCGGCCCGAACAGGCACCCCTGTCCGCCGCGTCTGGGTCACCCTTTCCCTCCTCCCGCCGCCCTGCGCAGAGCAGAGCGCCCCCTCGGCTGACCCCGGACCTGTCGCACCCCCGCGCCCCAGGGCAGGTGCAGACCCGCGCGTGCATCGAGGACGTGATCCGCTTCGCCTTTGAGGAGAGGCTTTTCCTATTGGCCGATGAGGTGCTGGCTGGGCGCCCGAGGGGAGGGGACGGCGGGCGCGGCGCGCGCCAGGGTGACACGGCCCGCTGTCTCCCCGCCTCCCATTCAGGTGTACCAAGACAACGTGTATGCCGAGGGCTCGCAGTTCCACTCGTTCAAGAAGGTGCTCATGGAGATGGGGCCGCCGTACGCGGCGCGACAGGAGCTCGCCTCCTTCCACTCGATCTCCAAGGGCTTCATGGGCGAGTGCGTGCGGGCTGGGTGGGCAGGCCCCAGAACCTGGGCGACGGCTGGGCTCTCGTCGCCGCCAGGCTGGCCCCTCCTAGCCAGCCCTGCCTCGACGCCCGCCTTCGCCTCGCAGGTGCGGCTTCCGCGGCGGCTACGTGGAAGTGGTGAATATGGACGCCGCGGTGAAGCAGCAGATGCAGAAGCTGCGGAGCGTGCGGCTGTGCCCGCCCACCCCGGGCCAGGTCCTGCTCGACGTGGCTGTCAGCCCGCCTGCGCCCTCCGATCCCTCCTTCGCGCAGTTCCAGGCGGTGAGTGGGCGGGGCCGCGGGCGTCGCGGCGCCTCGCCCCGGCCTGGCTTGACCAACCCTACCCCCTCGGCAGCAGGAGAGGCGGGCGGTGCTGGCCGAGCTGGCTGCCAAGGCCAAGCTCACGGAGCAGGTCTTCAACGAAGCTCCCGGCATCCGCTGCAACCCGGTGCAGGGCGCTATGTATTCCTTCCCGCGCATGGAGCTGCCCCCGCGTGCGGTGCAGCGCGCTCAGGTCCGACGTAAGGCTGGGCAGGGCCCGCGGGGCCGGGGACGTCCTCCCTGAGCGTCCTCCCTGAGCGTCCCCTCCCATCCTCCTCCCGAACCCCCAGGAGCTGGGCCTGGCTCCCGACATGTTCTTCTGCCTGCGCCTCCTAGAGGAGACTGGCATCTGCGTGGTGCCTGGGAGTGGCTTCGGACAACGGGAAGGCACCTACCACTTTCGGTGAGGCCCTGCTGGCGCAGCCCCTCCCCTCGACCCCCACCGCATTGGCTTACTTTCTTCCTCCTTTCAGGATGACTATTCTGCCCCCCATGGAGAAGTTGCGGCCCCTGCTGGAGAAGCTGAGCCAGTTCCATGCTAAATTCACCTGCGAGTACTCCTGAGGACCCGTCAGAGGCCAGGGCTGGCCAGCAGGGACGACCTCCGACTGAGGGGCCTCTGGACTGGCTCCTGCTGGCTGTGTGGCCGAGCCCCTGCCCCTCCACAGGCCCTAATAAAGCAATGGGCTGGCCGGGCTGCTTGGGGGCTGCGTGCACACCCGTGTGCACCTTCACAGCCTTGTCCACCCTTGACTGCCTGTCTGTATGGATTCTGTGCAGGCCTGGGGGCCAGGGGGCGATGGTTAAGGAGGGCTTCCTGAGGAACAGACATTCTTACAGGATGGAGTTGGCTAGATGGGAACTGGCAGAGTTGGCAGAGGGAAACCGAGCGACCGTGAGAGGGCAAGGAGGGTGTCTTGGTTCTCCAAACGGAGCAGGTGACAGCAGTTTTGCCTCTTTTGATAGCTGCAGGAGGAGCGATGTTGGCTAAGGAGTGGAGGGAGGAAGGGCACATGGTCACCTCTGTCATGCTGTGTGTGTAGTGTGTGACATCCCCGTGCAAATGCAGTCCTTGGGCTGGAAAACAGAAAGGAGGCCCCATCCCCCCACCCCCGCCCAGAGCTGGGGCAGGTTTGGGGCACTGGCCCTCAAGGACAAGCACCTACTGTCACTTGTGGGTCCTCTGTGGTGGGCACTTTAGTCCCCATTTCACAGAAGAAGAAACCTGGGCCACCCAAATGCCTAGAAATGATAGGAAACTCACTCCACGTGGCCTCAGTAGCTGACCAAGGGTCTTGGCTCAAGTGCCTATGAGTTGGTTTACCGGTTGGCTGGCTTCAGAGATCCACAGGCGTGGGGAGACTACTGGCCAAGGTCCCAGCTCAGCTCAGGAGGGGGTTCTTAGCCACAGTGCAAGCTTCACTCCTCACTCCCCTGGGCCTCAGGTGTCCTCAGGCATCAGCACAGCTCTGGGCCAGAGAGGCTTTGTGAGACCCCGCGCTCAGGCTCGGGTTTCCCCTTGGGAGGCGGGGACCGCCTCCTTGCTGAGGCCAGCTGGAGCCTAGGCAGGCTCTCGGGGCCTCCTCACTGGACACGAGGGCCTTTGAGGCAGCAGCCGGATGCGTCCTGGGATGAACGGGGCTCAGGCCTTTCCCACGACCCTCTTCAGCCACCGGCCTGCAGAGGGCGCTGAGAACACGCTCTCAGGGAGCTGAGGGGCACCGGAGCCAAGGAAGTAGCAGCCGAGTGGAGGCTTGAGAGGACAGCTGCTCTGTGGGGCCGTAGGCGACCCAGCGGAACCGGCAGCCACCAGGCCCCAGGTAGGACAACCTGCGGCACTTCCGGAGACTGAGGGGCGTCTGGGAGCGGATCAGACGGCCGGGGAGGGCCCTGGATGGGTTCCGGATTCTGACCTTCGAAGCCAGTCGGCCACCAGGGGCGCGCGCGGGCTGTCAGCGCTCTAGCCCGCACGCTTCCTCTATGGCCGCCTCGTTTCCGGGCTGCGCTGTGGCGCGCGAGGGCTACCCAACCCCGCAACCGAGACGTCCAGCTCCTCGGGGGCCTGAGCCCGCGGGACCCGAAGGCGCGTTCGCGGATGCCAGCTTGGCCATCCCTGACCCAGCCCCAGTCATGCCGCTGTGTGACCCCTAACCCCATCGCGACTGGACGGACCGGACCCCCACCCTGGAACAGCCCTGCCCCTGCTCTGAGTGGGACCCCTCATCCTTCCTCAGTCTGGTCCTGAAGGCAGCCCCCGCCCCAGGGCCGCGTCCCCTGGCCATGGCCATGCGCGGGAAGCTGCTGCCCCTGGCTGGTCTCTACCTGGTGCAGGGCCTGCCCTACGGCCTGCAGTCAGGCCTGCTGCCCGTGCTGCTGCGCGCCCGCGGCCTTTCCCTGACGCGCGTGGGGCTGGCCAGGGCGCTGTATGCGCCGTGGCTGTTCAAGCTCGTTTGGGCCCCGCTGGTAGACACGTGGGGCTCCCCAAGGGGCTGGCTGGCGCTCAGCACGGCTGCCCTGGGCCTGGTGTGCGGGCTGCTGGCAACCCTGCCTCCTGCCGGCGCCGGCGGGGCCGCACTGCCTGTCCCGGTGGCGTCGCTGCTCCTGCTGCTGAATCTAGCTGCGGCCGTGCAGGACGTGGCCCTGGACATGCTGGCCGTGCGGCTCCTGGAGCCAGCCGAGCTGGGGCCTGGCAATACCGTCCAGGTGGTTGCTTACAAGCTTGGGGCCGCGCTGGCCAGCGGCGGGCTGCTGGCCCTCCTGCCCGCGCTCTCCTGGACGCTGCTCTTCCTGCTCCTGGCCGCCACCTACTGGCTGGCTGCGGCCTTGGCCTGGGTGGCGCCTGCCCTGCGACAGCTGCCCGTACCCCCGCCCTCAGCGAACCCCCGCCCCAGCCTGCGCCTTCAGCAGGTCTTGCTGGCCGTGCCTGGGACCCTGTGGACAGCAGGCTTCGTGCTCACCTACAAGCTGGGTGAGTCAGGCAGTAGCACAGGTGGGTCCCCAAGAACTGGTGTGGGACTGCCTTCCCTCTGTAGGGTCTGATCTGAGGGCTAAAGCCTACCCTGACTGTGGCTGGGCCTTGTTTCCTGTCCTCTGCAGGTCTAGTCCCAGCCACACCCCTTCAGGCCTCTCTGAGCTGCTTCGTACTGACCCTGAATTTAGCGAAAGCCTTGCCCCAGCTGTCTGCGGCCCAGCAGAGGCAGGGCTGGGGGAGCCTGAAGCTGAGATGGAGAAGCAGGGCAGCCTGCCCCTACTGACTTTCTTTCCACAGGTGAGCAGGGTGCCAGCGGCCTGTTCCCACTGCTCTTGCTGGACAGCGGCATCTCCACCCCAGAGCTGGGGCTGTGGAACGGTGTGGGCGCTGTGCTCTGCTCCATTGCTGGCTCATCCCTGGGTGGGGTCCTGCTGGCCAGGCGTTGGTGAGCCCCCCTCAGCACGCCCTGCCCACCTGCTCCCCTCTTCTTCCCTGTGCCCTCTGACCTGCCCCGTCTCCCCCTCAGGCAGCCACTGCCCCTCCTGAGGTCAGTGCTTTGGTTCCGTCTTGGGGGCCTGACCTACCAGACGGCCCTGCTCTTTCAGCTGAACAGCCCCAGAGCCAACCCCGTCCCTGGCACAGTCCTGAGAGGTGAGGGGTGGGCCACAGTGGGGAGGAGCCTGGAGTCCTGGGCCCTGCTGACTCTCACCCTCCCAGGGGCAGCCCTGCTGAGTCTGTGTCTGCAGCACCTCCTGGGGGGCTTGGTCACAACCACCACCTTCACCATGATGATGCGCTGCAGTCAGCTGGCACCCAGTGCCCTGCAGGTAAGAAACATGGCTGCAGCATGGGGGGCTGTGGGCCTGGAGTCCAAGCAGGTCCTGACATGACATTCTCTGTGCAACCCGCAGGCCACACACTACAGTCTCCTGGCCACTCTGGAGCTGCTGGGGAAGCTGCTAGTGGGCACGCTGGCAGGAGCCCTGGCTGATAGCCTGGGGCCAGTCCTCTGCTTCTCTCTTTTCTTAGCTCTCTCAGCCACCCCCATGCTGTACCTGGGCTTTGCACCCAGCGCCCTGGCCTGAGCTAAAAGGCTTAACTCATAAATAAAGTGGAGTGTGCTTCTGGGACAAGTACTGTGCAGAGTCATCCCCAGACTGTGGGGTTCCCAGTGGAAGGAAGATCCTAAAAGCAACTTGAGCAACTTTTATTCTGCACTTTGGGGCCTCTCTGCCCCCGTGCTCCTGGTGGTGGGCTGTGTTCGGGGTGGTGTGCCACTGTCCTGATCACTGCATCCCCCTCCATCTTTACCCTGAGGACCCACTACACTCAACACCCCCATGCTGTGGACTTGCAGCCCCACTTAGGCCCCTGTCTGGGACACGGGGGTACTGGGTCCTCTGCAGCAGGGTGGTCAGCGGCCCCACAGCAGGAGCTCCTGCGTGGCCAGGTGCATGAGGGCAGGGAAGCTCAGGTGCAGGTACTTCCTCCAGAAGCGCCGGTCCCGCCCAAACACCTGGGCCGGATAGCAGGGGCTCCCTGGAAGGGGAGGAGATGTGACTGAGGACTCTGGGCCAGGTGTGCCCCCGGCCCCCAACTCCCTCAGGGCTAGGCCTCCCAGGTCCGCACCGATGCCGTGGAAGATGCGGGCCACAGCCCTGCCTGAGAACCGCTGCTCTGGCCAGGAGGACAGGAGCTGGCGTATGTCTCGGCGGATCTGATCTTCCCAGTCCTGGAGCTGTGGCGGGGGGGACAGTCAGGCCAGCCCGGCTTCCACTGCTCGCTCTTCTGCACGGCTCAGTGTTGTGCATGGCTTGTCGTGGTGCCAGCAGGAGGCGGGTGTGTGCCCGCAGACGGGCGCATCCTCTGCAGCCACCCCTCCAGGCCCTGACACTCACCCTGTCCTGTCCCAGCTCGGGGTCATCCTCTGTCTCCAGGCCCCCTGGCTGTTCTGACTCTTCAAAGTAGTGACTGAGCAAGGCCTTGAGCCTGCTGCTGCGCTCCCAGTCGGGCTGTTCCAGGCATGGCCCACAGCTGGGGAAGGCCATGCTGTGGAGGGGAGAGCCTGTCAGAGGGGCCTGCCTAGGGGCAGGGTAGGGTGGCCCATGCCCTGCCCACCTCCACCTGCACCTGTGAAAAGCCCGGAAGGTGTGGTGCAGGTGGGCCAGGGCCTCTTGTTCTCGGGCCTGCACACGGCTGTGTAGGAAGTCGCAGATCTGGTCCCTCTCCTGGGCCGTCAGGTCCCCCGGGCTGTACAGGTGGAAGGCCATCTCTCTGAACTCCACCAGCACCCCAGTGCCCCGGGGCACACCTGCCAGATAGGATGTCAGAAACTGGCGGAGGGGTGGAGAGTGGGTGGCAAGCGGGGCTGGGGGTGGGCGCACCTGTCTTGGGCTCTGGTTCCCACTGCAGCTGGAGGAGAGCTCGCCGCACAGGGCCCAGCTCCCAGCCCATAGAGTCCGCCAGCTTGACCAGATCCAACTCCACAGAACTGCATCCCCCCTTCGTGTCAGGGTGCTGCTGGGCCAAGCACAGAGCCAGTGGGGGGCACCTATGCCAGGGGGGCGGCATGTGATTGGCAGCCCTGTTCTCTGTCCCCATCGACAGCTTGGGTGGGATGTGTACTCACCTGCGGGCCAGGGTCTGGAGCTGGGTGGGCCCCCCGGGCCAGCGCAGGTGGCAGCGGGCATAGGTGGGTGCCACCAGCTTCAGCCAGCGCCGTGGGTGCAGCTCCAGGTAGCACAGCAGCGTCTCTATGGCTGCGGGAAAAGCAGAGCTCACTCGGGGCCTGTGGGACCCCCAGCCCTGCCGCGCATGCCCCTGCTCCTCACCCTCCTCCGGCATATCCAGGGCCTGCACGGTTGGCTGCACTGGGAGCACCCGCTCATGGCCTGGGCACTGGGGTGTGTGTGGAACGCTGGGCTGGCCAGGATCCTGGGCACTCGCAGCTACAGGGGCCCCGGCCAAGCACTCTTCCTTGCTCCTGCCACCCTCCTGCTCTGGGGGCTGCCGGGCACAAGAGCAGGGAGGGAACACACGCTGCACAAGCCTCTTCACAGTGAAGAAATCCACGGCGTTGGCGTGTACGTGTCTGCGTAGCTCCCGCAGGTCCTGGCCCTGGGGCAGAGTGGTGTGAACGTAGGGCACAGCCCCAGGTGGGGTTGGGGGAACAGTGGGGGGTGGGGTGGGCACCTACCTGAGGCCGGAGGAAGAGGTGGCAGTGTGCCGGCTGCCCGTCACGCCCTGCGCGGCCCACCGCCTGCACGTAGTTCTCAAAGCTGGGGGGCAGGCCCAGGTGCAACACAGCCCGCACGTCCGGCCGGTCCAGCCCCATCCCGAAGGCCACTGTGGCCACCACCACGCGCAGCCGGCCCTCCATGAAGGCCCGCTGCACCCGTCGCCGATCTTGGCTGCACAGGCCAGCATGGTAGGCCTCGGCCACGGCCTCCAGCGCTCTGCCTGCAGAGAAGACACAGGGTGGTCAGGTGGGGCCCATGCCCGGGACGTGTCTGAGGGGCACAGGCCTGCCTCCGCCTCACCATGGGGCCCCGGATCCCGGGCCTCGCACAGGCAGGTGCGCAGCAGGGCGGCGACACGCTCTGTGTCCTCTCGCCTGTGGCAGTAGATGATGATGGAGTCCAGAGCCCGGAAACGGTCACTCTGCAGCAGAGTCACCAGCGCCTGTGGGGACAAGGATTACTGCAGAGAGCTGGGAGGCAGGGCCGCTGCCAGGCCCCTGCACGTACCCTTACCTGGTCCGGGTCCCTGTCTGAGGACACAGAGAGGTGCAGGTTGGCAGGAATGGTAGCTGGCCCTCTGAGCACAGACTCCTCGGTCACGCCCAGGTGCCAGGCCACGTCGAGGGCAGTGCTGCGTGTGGCCGTGGCTGTAAGGCCCAGGAAGCAGTGGACGCCCATCTGGTCCCGCAGCGTCTGTGAGGGGGCGGTGAGCCAGCTGTGCCTACCCACCCCACCCCTGTACATTGCCCTACCCGCCCAGGCTCACCTGACAGACACGCAAGTAACAGGGCCGGAAGTTGTGGGACCACTGAGAGAGGCAGTGGGCCTCATCGAGGCAGGCAAAGGCGACCGGCGGCAGCTGAGAGAGGAGGGTGCCAGCCCTGGGCCCAACCACTGCCTCTGGGGACAGCATCAGCACCTGCACGCGGGCTGCACGAGCCTGAGGAGGCCCACTGGTCAGCAACGGCACTCAGCTCCACCCACTGCTCCACCTGTCTGGCCCTGGGAGGCCACCTCACCTTCTGCAGGGCAGAGTCCCGCTGCTTCTTGGTCATCCCCGAGTGAATGCAGGCCCCCTTCAAGCCAGGGGGCAGGCCAGAGAGCTGCAGGTACAGGAGCACAGCCTGTTGCATGGCCCTGGCCCTTTCCCAAAGCCCTTCCAGGGTGGTTTTACCTGACAACTACTGCTGGCTCCCCTCCAGGCCCTTTGGGGAGGAGAGGCCAGAGCCGCCCGTGGGCCTTGACTGAGGCGCACTGGGGACAGATCCCAGTGGGGCTGCTCCTACCAAGCTGCTCCTCTGGTGGGTGGGACTGGGTCTAAGCAGCTGTGTCCTTGTGCCTTTGGGCCATTGCCAACACTGGACAGAGCGGAAAGGGCCTGATAACTTGCAGCTCTGGGGTGGGGGTAGGGCAACAAACAGCAGCCCAAGTGGGTCAGCAGAGCCATGAATACCGGTCCTTGTCTTTGGCATGTGTCCGTGGGTACTGTCCACCTACCTGGTCATCCATGAGTGACATGAGAGGAGAGATGACCAGGGTGAGGCAGGGGCTTCGCCGGAAGTAGAGCAGCGCTGGGAGCTGGTAGCACAGGGACTTGCCAGCCCCCGTAGGCAGCACCAGCAGGGTGGACATACCTGGTGTGATCTAGAGTCAAGGCAGCCGTCTTGCAGCCTGGCCTCAGCCCCACCACGCTCCTGCCCGCCAGCTCACCAGACAGGATCCGCATGATCACAGGCTCCTGCCCGGGGTAGAAGGCGTGGTGCCCCAGTTGCTCCAGGGCCTGAAACACCTCAGCCGGCGTGTCTGTGGACACAGGTGTCAGTCAGCTTGGCTCTGAGTCATCCTAATCCTTCCGTCCAGGCCTGGGCTGTTAGGCATCTGCTGACCTGCCACCTGACCCGAGGGCCCCGGTGGGTAGAGTGGAGGCACGGAAAGAGGTGGACAGGGCATCCTGGACACAGATGGCCCCGTGGGCACCAACAGCTCAGGTGCCCCAGGCTCAGCGTCTTCTTCACCTGCTGAGAACAGACGAACAGCATAGGAGCCCTGGACTGGTCTGGCGTCATAGTACCAAGAAAGCAACTTGCTACAGCCTCTCCTTAACCTCTTCACTCACCAGAGAGTTGGCAGCAGGCTGCACCTGTCCTCAGGGATGCTTCCTGTAATGTGGGCTGGGTCTGTGCACCATCCACCTTGACATCCTCCTTCTGAGGTGCCAGGAGAGGTTCTGGACCAGAAGCAGGGAGTCAGTAGGGCCTTTGCCTGAGCCAGAATTGCCTCTCCAAAGAGCACAACACCCCTGTAAGTAGGCTGGCGTCCAGGGCAGAGGCCTCACCGGGCTGAGAGCATCGGGACGCCCAGTGGCTGAGCTGCCCATGCTGGGAGCAAGAATCCTGAGCTGGACCTCTGGGCTGACCACCCCCAAAACACTCCTCTTTTTTCTGCCACTTCTGCTTCCATGCCTGGTTGGGGACACAAAGAAGGGTCACAGGGCAAGCAGCAGGACAGGTGGGGGGAGAACTCGGTACCACCTCCTCACCTGCTTGCGAAGGAGCCTGCCCCGCAGGGCCCGGCCCCGCACATAGCGTCGCTGCTTCATGTTGAGCCGCACATAGTTCCCCCTGTCCTGGACAGATCTGGAAGAAATGCACACGTCGGCAGTGCCCACAGCCCTCCCTACACTGGCTCAACTGAGAGCAGCCCTGCTGGGAGGTTAGAGCAGTGATACCTGGAGGCTGGGGTCCTGCCTGGGGGCTGTGTCTTCACAGGCTGCTCTGTACAGTCTTCTGCAGGCCCTGCAGCCCCAGCTCCCTCAGGCATGGGTCCTGCTTGGTCGGTGCCCTGCTGGGTCTGTGCAAGGCTTCCCTCCAGCTCCCCACTCTGTCTCCGCTTCTTGCCTTGACGGTCACCAGGCTGACACTTCCCTGCACTGACACCAGCTGCTGGTAGGGCTGGAGCCTCTGGGCCCTGCAAAGGTACCTCAGGACCAGCGCTGAGGCTAAGGACAGATGCAACAGCTGGAGTCAGAAGCTGTGAATCCTCCGCACCCAGGCCAGGCTGGCAGGTCCTGGAAACCTCCAGAAAATCTGGGGTCCTGTTGTGACACCGCTGCAGCCACTCAGGGTCGAGGGAGCTCAGTCGCAGGCTCAGGGATGCCCTCAGCTGCTGGAGCCGGCCTGGCCTCAGCTGGGGCCTGGGAGGCTGAGGGAGCACCTGATTGACATTTTCTGGAGAGATGGGGGCAGCTGCTGCGCCTGGTGGCTCCGGTGAAGGGATCTTGGAGGAGGATCTTTGTGCAAGCCGGGGTATCCGGCCCAGGGTTGACCTAGCCTGGGAGGGAGACAAGCAAGCAGGAACTCAGGCCCTTGGGGTGCCACAGACTCATTCGTGCTGGAGGCCCATCTGTAACAGCTGGGTAAGGTGAGAGGCAAAAGGTTGGAACATAAAGGAAGCTGAGGGTAGAGGCTGATCTGGAGCTCCTCTGCGGAGCTGTGCTGGCTGTGTGTGCACAGGTGAGCATGTGACTACCTGTAGGACACTCGACAGGGATGGGTATGTGGTAATTCTGGCTGGGGTCACCTGCAGCTCTGGACCCAGGCTGGATGCACTGTCTACTGGGCCTTCATCCCTCACCTGCAGACTGCCCTTTAAGTTGGCCTTAAGCCTCTTCCCATAGTCCTGCGCAGACTCCTGAGGGCTCCACCTTGAGGGAGGATGGGGACTCTGGGTCGCAGCCCGATTCAAGTGGTTCCCCCAGCAACTGGGTTCCAACATCTGCAGGAGACAGTAGAGACCTAAACCACGGAGAAGCTGGTGTGTGAGGGGGAACAGAGATGTCTCCACCCCCGAGAAACCCAAGGAGGGGCTGTCTTTCCTCCACGCTCTCACACTTCCCCCTCTGCCCCCCGCTCCCGCCGAGCTCTGTGCCCCACAGAAGTTGGGTCACGACTCCTCCCGGCTCCGGCACACAGGATGTTGACCCAGAGGTTGCGATGTCGAGCCCAGGTACCTGCTCGGCAGCGGCGGGAAGCGATTGCCCCGAGCTGTGAGGCTCGACGCCGCCGGCCTGGCCCAGTGCT
Source organism: Ovis canadensis (assembly GCF_042477335.2). Lineage (NCBI taxonomy): Eukaryota > Metazoa > Chordata > Mammalia > Artiodactyla > Bovidae > Ovis > Ovis canadensis. The sequence continues at coordinate 23,518,126 of NC_091253.1, read as the reverse complement.
TTCTTCAGGGAGCGGTACTCTCGGTACAGCGCTGAGAGCGGGGTCGGGGGATCGGAGTTGAGGAGTCAGGATTCCCCTGGAAGGGGGCGTGGAGGCCTCCCGCCCCCGGCCCACAGCCTTGGCCACTCCCTCCGTCCCGCGCCCGCGGGCTCACCGCGGGTCTCCTCGGGCGCCGCTTCCACGTCTTCCTGTAAAGGGAACGCGTCAGGCGGATGCCGTGCCCTCAGCTCCCCGCCCACGGGCAGTCCGCACCTTGCTCGGCCGCCGCCCGCTCTGCCGCCGAAACGCGCGCTCCCACGCCTGCAGCCGCTCCCGCACGTCCCGCAGCCGCTCCATGGTCGCCGGAAGCTCGGCGCCCCGCGAATCTCCCGCCTAGAGGGCGATGCCGGCCGCCAGCCAATGGGGACGCTCGGCAGCGTTGGAGGCGTAACACCCTGGGCTGGGGCAGCCAATCTACGGGGCCCTGCTGCAGCAGCCAATGAGGTGCGTTTACGTCATCGCGGCGCGCGACGGCGCAGACGGAGCGCGACGTACAGCGAGGCGGGGCCGGCGGCGGTGGCGGCTGCTTGGGTCCGGGTGAGCGCGGGCTGCCTTCTGGGGACCGAGCACTGCGGCTTGTGGCTCCTTCTCTGCCTGGCCGCACAAGGAGCGTGCGGACACTCGGGGCGGCGCCGCACCGGAGGCGGGGGCGGGGGCGGAAACCCGGGCGGGGCAGCTGAGGGAAGGGGAAGACCCGAGTCGGGTGCCGGGCTGATCGGCCTCGGGTCTTGGGGGACGATGCTCCGTCTTCTAGAGGCAGGCCCCGCCGGAGAGACGGAGGGCGTCGAACTGACGGGCTCCCGCCCTGAAGGCCCGGAGGAGCCGTGCGGGGGCGTCTTCAGGGAAACGCTGGAGTCGTGGGCCGGTGAGAGGGGGCGGTGGCCACCACGCTGAGACTCCTCCCATAGTGACCACACTGGCTGCTTTCCTTTTCTCTCGTGACAGGTGCTCGGTTGGTCTGTCCTCACAGCGAGGTATGAATCGTCCTCGCGAGATTTATCCTCAGGGAGAGAGAGACCGAGGGTTGACGTCCCGGGCTTCTCAGGAACCAGCGCCCTAAGGACTTGTGTATGAGGTCCGCAAGAGCTGGGGCTCTGGGGCCAGGCTGCCACCCTTCCCAAGCTCGTTACCCGGGAACTTTGTCTGGCAAAGCCTAGGTCTTAGTTTCCTAACATTTTCAGGGAAGTGGCTTGGAGGCAGTTTTGAGGATGAGGTGCCTGGCACACAGTAAGTCAGCAGCAGAGCTGTCACGCAGGTACCTTGTGGCCTCAGGCATCTCTTTTGTGCTCCTTGTCAGCTTGGATATACCTTTGACAGCTGCCTCTACCTATCTCAAGAAAGGCCCCTAGTTTGGGGTCTTTGAATCCCATGGGTTTGATACTTGTCCTCTTAACGTGATTCTCCAGGGAAGAGAGATATTTACACAGATGCCAAGGACACCGATGGGTGAGGCATTCTTTCTCTCTGTAAATCTCCAGGGGTCTCCATGTCTAACAGTGCTCCTGGAAGATAGTAGTTAGTACATGTTGAGTGTTTGGGTTACTCTAGCTCTTCAGACTCAGAGTTCACTGGATTCTGGTCCTTTCCACTTGTCCTACTATTTATTAAACTGTATCTATAGTTTCAACTTCTCTTTGCTGTGCTGTGCAGAATCCAAGGGCAGCCTGCAAGAGCTTGTGAGGCGGCTGAGAGAGGGTGCTATGATGTACCTTCCAGCCCCTGGGATTATCTCATCCCTCTAGTGCTTGGCCAGGGGTGGGAGGGTGGCGGGTGGGGGTTGGCTTTTTAAGAAGGGGAGGATCTCTTGATAAGTGGCTTTGGAAGGTCTGAAAAACAGACGGTGTGCCCTCAGAGCAGCAGCCATCAAAAGCACAGCTACACAGGCTGGTCATCTCTGGTGCCATGCTGTTTATATGCTGCTTGGTGGCTTTATCTCCCTAGAGAGGCCCCCCTGCTTCTCGGGGGCCGGGATGGGGGGTGGCCTTGTTCTCCTTTCTCCTTTTTTCAGCCTATTGTGAAGTATCTAGCACTTGCTCATCAGAGCCATGGTTCTCTGCTCTGTGCCAAGCACCAGGCTGAGCTTTCCCACTCCCAGCATGGAGGGGGTGGGGCTGGAGCTTGTCCTCCCCACTGAAGGGCACTTCCCTGCAGGTGACCTCCTGCCTGGCCTAGCGCCATGCACACCCTCGTGTTCCTGAGCACACGGCAGGTGCTCCAGTGCCAGTCTGCTGCCTGCCAGGCCCTGCCCCTGCTGCCGCGAGAGCTCTTCCCCTTGTTGTTCAAAGTGGCCTTCATGGACAAGAAGACGGTAGTGCTGCGTGAGCTGGTGCACACTTGGCCTTTCCCGCTGCTCAGCTTCCAGCAGCTGCTGCAGGAGTGTGCCCACTGCAGCCGGGCCTTGCTGCAGGAGCGGCCCAGCACAGAGAGCATGCAAGCCGTGATCCTGGGCCTGACTGCCCGGCTCCACACCCCGGAGACTGAGCCTGGCACACAGCCCCTTTGCAGGTATGGGCTCACTGGAGGGACCTTCAGGCCTGGTGGGGGGATGCAGAGTGGGTCCCCCCAAGAGGTTCCAGGCTGGTACAAGAGTTCAGTGCAGAAATAGGCATGTTGCTTCTGTCCCAAGGTGGCTGGGAGTGGGTGTGGGCTCTGTCCCCTTGTCTCCTGCTTCAGCCCACCCATGCTCCCAGGAAGCATGCACTGCGGGTGCTGGATATGACGGGCCTCCTGGATGACGGCGTGGAACAGGACCCTGGCACCATGAGCATGTGGGATTGCACGGCAGCTGTGGCCCGCACGTGCATCGAACAGCAGCAGGGCAGGACTGCAGAGCCTGGCCTGGCCCCTGTTCCTGTGGAGGTGCGTGTGGACCTGCGGGTGAACCGGGCTTCCTATGCATTCTTGCGGGAGGCACTCCGCAGCAGCGTAGGCAGCCCGCTGCGGCTCTGCTGTCGGGACCTGCGGGCTGAGGACCTGCCCATGCGCAATACAGTGGCCCTGCTGCAGCTTCTGGATGCAGGCTGCCTGCGCCGCGTGGACCTGCGCTTCAACAACTTGGGCCTGCGTGGCCTGTCCGTCATCATCCCACACGTGGCCCGCTTCCAGCACCTGGCCAGCCTGCGGCTGCACTATGTGCATGGGGACTCTCGGCAGCCCTCTGTGGACGGTGAGGATAACTTCCGCTACTTTCTGGCCCAGATGGGCCGCTTCACCTGTCTGCGGGAGCTCAGCATGGGCTCCTCTCTCCTCTCAGGGCGGCTGGACCAGCTGCTCAGGTGAGTGGACCCTACTATGGCCCTGCCTCTCCCTTCCCCTCCACAGACCCTCCCCTGGCTCTGCCTATTTGTGACCCCCTGTGTCCCCCCCCCCAACCCGACCCCAGCACCCTGCAGAGCCCCCTGGAGAGCCTGGAGCTAGCCTTCTGTGCCCTGCTGCCCGAGGACCTGCGTTTTCTGGCACGGAGCTCCCATGCTGTCCACCTCAAGAAGTTGGACCTGAGTGGCAACGACCTGTCTGGGAGCCAACTGGAGCCCTTCCAGGGTCTGTTGCAGGCAGCAGCAGCCACACTGTTGCACCTCGAGCTGACCGAGTGCCAGCTTGCTGATACCCAGCTGCTGGCCACACTCCCTGTGCTGACTCGTTGCGCCAGCCTCCGCTACCTCGGCCTCTATGGCAACCCGCTGTCCGTGGCAGGGCTCAGGGAGCTACTGCGGGACTCAGTGGTGCAGGCTGAGCTGCGCACAGTGGTGCACCCTTTCCCTGTGGACTGCTATGAGGGCCTGCCCTGGCCACCACCTGCCTCTGTCCTCCTGGAAGCCTCCATCAATGAGGAGAAGTTTGCTCGCGTGGAGGCCGAGTTGCACCAGTTGCTACTGGCCTCAGGCCGTGCGCATGTGCTCTGGACCACAGACATCTACGGGCGCCTGGCTGCAGACTACTTCAGCCTGTGACCTCCAAGCTCTGGGTGAGAGACTGTCCCGGGGTCCAGGGCTGCTGGAGGCCCCTTGCCCCTTGGGTAGGCAGAGCCTATCCTGGAACCCTGTGGAGGCCTGACACAATGGCAGTGGCCTCTCATTTCTTTGCTCCAGGGCTCGCCTTGAGCCTCCCCATGCTTTCTGCAGCACCGTGTGCAGTTTGTTCTGCACCTGCTCCCCTGGCTGGCTGACCATCTGTGGGCCCGAGGGCTGGATTCCAGGCCTACATGGCCCTGCTTGGTTTGGCTGCACTTAGCTGCCCTTCAGTGTCCTGGGGTCTTCAAGCTGAGAGATGATGTTTTCCTCTAGGCCCTCCCCAAGAGCAGATTGCTCTGGGTTGGAAGTTGGGACAAGGGCCTACTTCACGGAGGGTTGGGCTCCTAGGCACTTTGGGGCCTCTTACCTTTTCTGGGTTTTGGTGCCAGAAGGTGTCTTAAAGGTACAAACGTGCAGTGTGCTTAGAACTTAAATCTGTGACTTTTTTTCTGTCTTAATTGGTTAGAGTGATTCATCTCCTGTTCTGTCATCCCCAGCCTGGTCAGTGGGGACCATGTCTTTGGTTTGCTGCCCCTTTGTTTTTCTTGGCATTTCCACAACCTGTCACCGTCTCCCACATTTCAGAGGTCCAGGTCTACAAAGGGCAGTGGGACCAGAGGCAGATCCGCAGAGCTGGAGGTTGGGTTAATTTGGGGAGTGGGGGAATCATTTCTGGAGGGTCTCAGTAGGTTATTGGGAGCCTATCCCCGGGCACCCCCCCATTCGCGTCCCAGGACTTTCAATTTGCAGGGGTCCGCAGGTGCTCCCGCCCCGCCCAGCCCTGCCCAGCCCGGGTCCGTAAACCCGCATACAGAGCTCGCTACACTGCGCAGCTTCCACCCTTTACTGACCACGCTGGGGCATTCGCGGGTGAGTCGGGCCGGCCAATCCGCGGTACCCACGTCATCAGCCCGCGCCCCGCCCCTCAGCAGTGGATCTCGTAGGCGGAGGGGGGCTGCAGTGGGAGTCCCTGCGCGACTCCAGGGGCTTCGGCCGCTTCCGCCGCGCTCTCGGCGAAGAGCGGCTTGGAGCGGTCGATGACGAACATCTCGTGGCCGCGCTCGTCGCGGAGCTCCTCGAGCTGCGCGAAGGTGCAGGGCCCGTCTGAGTAGTCGTTGACGAAGAGCGCTCCCTCCCCTGAAGGCCCCGGCGCCTTTTTACGCCTGCGCCGCCGGCGGCAGATCATGGTCGCCAGTAACAGAGCTGTGAGCGCCAGGAGCGCGATGGCAGCCGCGATGGCCGTCTGTGTGGCCAGGCCAAGGGCACGGAAGGCCATGCTGCCCGTCTCGGGCAGGGGCTCATGGCTGACTGGGCCGCCGGCCGGGGGCGGCGCGGGCGCCAGCTGCTGCTGCCGGGACACGTTGACCAAGAGCTGGAAGGGAACGCGGGCGGCGCCGCCGGCGTTGGAGGCCTCACACTCGTACTTTCCGGCGTGGGCCAGGGTGATGTTGGTGAGGAAGAGCATGCCGCTGCCAGTGTCGGAGGCCCCGAGACCTCCTGGGCCCCGCCACCCAACTTCCGGCTGGGCCTGGGCGCGCGGCGCACCCTCGCGAGGCTGCGCCACCTTTCTCCAGGTCACCAGGGGCTGCGGGTAGCCTGAAGCCTGGCAGGCCACCCGCAGGTCCTCACCCAGGTTGGCTGTCACCTCCAGCGGTTCCACGTGCACAGACGGTGGGATGCAGATGAGGCTACTTCCAGATACTTCCAGAAGACTCTGAAGTGCCAGGCGCGGGGGCTCTGCACACAGGATCTTCTTGTCTCTGGAGCTGAGCAGGCGCTGGCCTCCCTCCTTGATCCAGGCTCCCAGCCAGTGCAGGGCACAGTCACAGCGCCATGGGTTCTCTGTAGGCGGAGCAGCAGCAGGCATGTAGCTCAGGGGTAGCTCTGGAACACAGCCTGTGCGGTTGGGGTTGTTGGCAAGAGCAGGAGCCCCTTATCTAACACCGTGGGGGACCCCTGCCACCTCTGTCTGTCAGGGGGCTCCTTAGTGTGGGCAGCACCCACCCCCCCCACCCCCCCACACCCCAAACTCCATTCTGTGATGCATGTCCAATTCATTTCACGAGTCTCTGAGAAAGCTCTTATTCCTGGCATCTCTCCCTGCCACAAGTTTTGCTATTTGAGGGGAACCTCTGTGTCCACATAGACATCCCACCAGCACTAAGACCTTGCACATCCTGCCAGCTTTGTCTTCAGGAGCTGTCTGGAGGGAATGTCCCCAGTCTTGGTCATGTTTCCAGTTTTTTCCTGCAGGCCCTCTCCTGGCTCAGAAATGTGGAAGCTGCTCAGCTCTGTCTGGTTTGTTCAGGGCCTTGTACATGTCCTGTCTCCCTTAGGCAACTATGACTCTACCCGTGTTCCTAGCAGCTTTCTGTCATGGCTGTGGATAGGTAGTGCTGCCCACCCCCACCCCCACCCCCAGGGCTGCCACTGGATCCCTCTCCACAGCTGGCTGGCTCCCTAGTGCCACCACTGTGGCCAAGGAAGCTGCCTTTGCATGAGAGCCCCTTGCCCCCAGAAAGTTACCTGTGAGGCGCAGGACCTGCAGGCTGGCTAGTGGCTGCAGGGTCTCCCGGCTGATGGTGCCCAGCTGGTTCCTGCTGAGGTCCAGCAGTGCCAATGAGGAGAGCCCAGCCAGAGCCTGGTCCTCCAGCAGCTCAATGCTGTTGTCCTGCAGGTGTAGCTCCTGCAGTCGCTGAAGCAGGGACAGATCATCAGAGAAAAGGGCCCTGGGGGACAGGTCCCCTTCTTACCAGACTAGCCTGGGCTGCCTTTTTTCCCCTTCACTACTCCAGCCCGGTAGGGCAGGTGGCAGTGCAGGAGGACCTCTACCCTTCTTGCACACTACTCCCACCTCACCTGCAAGTGTAGGAAAGTGAAATCCAGCAGCTGTACCAGCTGGTTCCCAGCTAGGTAGAGCACGCGCAGTTGGGCTAGGCCTGCGAAAGCGCCGACGCGCAAGCCGCGCAGCCGGTTGCCAGTGAGCGCCAGTTCCAGCAGGCGCGACTGCGCGCGGAAGGCGCCCGACTCCAGGGCGTGTAGGCTGTTGTTGTGCAGGTAGAGATGGCGCAGGGAGGCAAGGGGCGCCAGGATGCCCGGCTCCAAGCGCGCGATGCTATTGTCCTGCAGGAACAGCGTCTGTGTCGGAGGGAGAGATGGCGTTTACCCCTCTGAAGGGGTCTTTCTTTTCCCTAGAGCGCCCCATTCACCCACGGGGAGACTCACACACCCGTCCCTCCGTTTCGCTGGCACCCCTTGTCCGCAGCCCGGCAGCCCCACGCGGTGCCCACCTGCGTCCCGGGTGGGATTCCAGGAGGGACCACGCGCAGTCGCAGAGCACCGCACTCCACCGTGGCGCTGTAGCAGCGGCAGGCGGCGGGGCAGGCGGCAGCGCGAGGCGGGAGACCGGGCAGTGACAGCAGCGACAATAGCAGCAGTGCAGGCGCCCCTGGGGCCATCTCCCGCGGGACCGGCTGCAGGCCACAAACCTGCAGCCTTTCCAGCAGCCTCTCTACAGTCTGGCCCCGATGGGATGCAACTCCTGAAACACAGGTTGGCAGGCCTGTCCCTAACATTTGAGAGCCAGGGAAAAGCCTGAATGGAGGCACACACGGTGTCTGAGTTTTGAAGCTTGAAATAGGTTTAAGAACGTAGTAAAATAAAATTTCATTGCCTTCCTTTATAAAAAGCTTTTTTAAAAAAAAGTCAAAGATCTGGAGCATCAGGTTTCAATTTAGAATTTCTCGTCTTCAGAGTCTCGCCACACACACACACAGGCCGCAGGAGGGAAGCCTATGCCACCCCAACACTTTTCTCTCCCTATCCCCCATCTGCCTGGTACTGAAGGGTTTCCTGCTCATGCACGTGGACACATGGACTGAAGTGCCCTCTACAACCCAACATCCAGCCACTCCTTGGAGCTTAGGTGCAAGATGCTGCCATGGGCTTGGGAACCCTTGGGTAGAGTTCAGGGTCAGTCACCAAAGCATGGACTAGAAGGGAAGGCTCTGAGCAGACACATCCCCTGGTGTGCATGAACTCACTCTTGAGCACTGGCATGAGACCTCAAGATACAGAGCCCAGATCAGGGGTCCTTTGCATAACCTCAGGACAGGGCACAAGTCTCCCTGCTGCTAATGTTTGTCCTTGTCCTCACCTAATTTTGATCTAGAATTTACTCTTGTCATTTTTATCCCTAGAACTCATGCTGTGTCCCTAACACTCGGATTTTCCTGTTGTGACTTGAGGACACGGGCACAACTGGTCTCCGCGGGGGGCAGGGGCAGGGGGGTGGGGGGAGCAGCAGCCCCAGGAAAATGGAGGCATACTTTTGTCCAGGCTCTGGCCCTGCCCTACTTGGGGTGGGAGTGGGTAGAACAGCTTAGCTATAATTAGAGCTTTTTCTCAGGGAACTTGCTAGGGAATTGGAGGATGAGGCAAATAGGAAAGCCAGTTCAGCTGTGGGGCCTGTGTTCTCCATGCTGACTCCTAGAAAGATGCATCCATCTTTGGGGGTAGGTGGGTCCTTGGGATGACTGGGCTGTGAAAGAAGGAACCTTGGGTCACCAACTGAGTTTCTAGTGTAGTTTGCCAAGTAGGTTCTGTGCTCAGAGATCTCCTGGACTTTGAAGGAGTGTGTAGTGTTTTGTTTTGGGGTTTATACACATGCAGCTGTGATCCTAGAAAGAGAAGACCTGAGTCTCCTTCAAGGCACAACGAGTCCAGTTCAAAGCACAATGAGTCCAATTGGATGGTGGGGCTGAGGTGTGCCATCAGCTAGCCTCCACTTCAAATGGTCTCTGCTCTGAACACCTGCCTGTTCACCAGGTCTACTAGGAAGAGTGTGTCCTCTGGAAAGTTACCAAGTGGCCTTGGTGTTTATTTAAATCTTGCTCTAAATTTAACTCACATGGTTATTTAAAATTACTGAAGAGAAGCAGGCACAGTGAAAGTTTTAATGTAATTGCTTTGGTCTAGGAAGAAGCAATTCTCAGGTGTCTCAGAATGTGTGTGAACCCCAAGAAGTTGGGGAGCATTCTTAGCCCCTGGGACCCACTTCCCTCAGCAAAAGGGCTGGCCCAGAGTGCCCACCCAGCTTTCAGCAGCAAGGCCTCTCAGAGAAGATTCTTGGCTTCTTCTTAAGGACTTAAGAGGATTGCTGCTCACGTGGACATCCCCTAGATGCTGATACGTGTGGAAGAGCTGGCCTGGGCATGGTTGAGGATTCAAGCAGGAAGAGCAGGGGAGGCTAGCTCAGAAATACTTTAACCCAGCGGAAACCCTCCTAATCTGACTGGGTAGGAGGTGGGGTGTAACATACTGGATTTGGCAACAGCTGTCAGTCTCCAGGGGGCCCATCTGTGCGAGGAGGAGTGAGTGAAGGGATAATGGAGGAAGCCCTGCTTCGCTCTTCTCCGCAGTGCGAGGCCCGATGGGCCCCTGCATCCCCTTCGGCGCGGTCTGTCCAGGGCAGGTTCAGGGCAGGGCGTGGTCCCCGTTAGGTCGCACGCCCTTCTCGGTAGTCGACAGAGACAGAGCCAGGATGGGCCCTGATCCCGCCCCACGCCCGCTGACCTTGGGCCGGGCGCCCCCTCACCTGACGCTCCCGCGGCGCGGCTCCCCCGCCGAACCCCGGCCCACAGAGCAGCACTCGGCGGGGGAGGGACGGGCGCCGCTCGGGCTCGCGCACTGGAGCCCCCGCGCCTCCCGCCCGGCCGCCCCGATCCGCCGTCGCGAGCGCGGGGCAGACCACAGGATGAAAACGCCCCAGGCCGGGGGTGTGTGGAGGGAGTAGGGCCCCGGAGACCCCGCCCCTGCCGGCGTCGGGACTGGGTCCGCGGCGCCACCTCGGACAGCGCCGGTGGGGCGGGGCCGCGGCGCACCTTCGCCGCGCACGCGCACTCGGCCGGCGCGCTCTCCGGGTGGCGCGTGCGCAGCGAGGCGGCCCAGGGCGCTGCGGGTGCCAGCGGATGCTGGCCCGCGGTTCAGGGCGGCGTGGCAGCAAGCAGGAGCGGGGCCAGGTCCATGGTGAGTGCGAAACGGCGGCCCTGCCAACGCACGTGCGAGGGCAGCTCGGGCGCGCCTGGCGCGTACTCGAAGCAAGCGCTGAGCTCGAAAGCCAGGGCCGATCGCACCAGGCCCACGCCGCCCGCGCGCTCTGGGGCTGGGTGGTAGAGACGCCCATTCGTGGCCAGAGGCAGCAGGCGCGCCGGCTCGAAGGGCACAGCCAGGGCCTCGCCGCCGCCGCAGTAGGAGAGGCGCTGGGGCGCGGGGCCCGCGGCCAGAAGGTGCGTGAAGACCACGGGCCGGTCTTCGCAGCGTAGGAAGTTGCGTTCCCTGCCGCAGAGCGAGAGGAAGGGGAAGGAGGCCTCGTAGCGCCCGCTGCGGTTGGGTCTCAGGCGGGAGAAGAACATGACCAGGAACTGCGGATCTGTGGGGAGGAGGGGGAAAGGGCGTGACTGCTCAGCACGCCAGACCCCGAGTCCCCTGGGCCCTACTGCCCCAGGCAGGTGGCTCTCCCTGGGCTGCACCAAGGGCTTGCGCCGGCTGTAGGACAGCCGCCCAGGCCTCACTTTCGTTAGGGAGCTTTTCAGCACAGTACGGCCAGCCTCCTAACGCGGGCAGGACGGCTGGCAGTTTGGGCAGCGCGAACCCTTAAGAGTCTTTCCTGAAGGAAGAGGGAAGGTGGGGGTGGAAGGAGCATCGGTACCTTTGAAGCATGTGGTGAAGTTCTTCATTCTGGAGTCGTCCAGGAAAAGCTGCAGAGAAGCAGACCGTGGCCCTTGAGTAGCAGCTCGGGAGAGCTGTCCCAGGGCGAGAAGGCCCTAGTGGGCCTAAGCCCGGGCTGATGTCCGCTTCTTTGCTCGTCTGTGGACACCATGTGCAGGGAGACTCGTGGAAGATAAATTTGGGAGCCCTGCCGACCTCCCCACATCTATCCCGCCCCCCCTCCCGCCTTACTTCCTCAAGCACAGATTCTCTCAGCTGGCATGCCCTTTCCGCGCCTCTTCCCTCCTCCCTTTTAGTTTTTAGTGAGATGTGCCACTTCCTCCGCAGAGGCTCTCTGAATTGCTTCCTTGTGTGTAAGGTGGATGCCACCGCCAGGGCTTCCAAATCAGGAGCGGCGGCGGGGGCCGCAGGACTGGGAGATGCAAAGCCCGCAGGGCGCAGCCACGCGCGGGACGTTGCTCGCTGGGGGCCTAACCCTTTGGGGCCATAGTCGCGTGTCCTTAGTGTTTCCAGCGCGACCTGGGAGGCCGGGTTGCCTTACTGTAAAGACCCCGCCCCCGCCCACCTGGCCCTGATGATCCACATAGTAAAAGTACTCGCGCGTCCGAGGCTCTGGGCTCTGGCCCTGCGTGTAGGAGACGCCCCCGCCCCCAGCGTAGGTCCGGGCTCCCGGGGACCGTGCCAAGATTAGAACCCAGGGCCGCAGCGGCCCGCTCATCGCCCACATCCTCCTCCTGCGCCGGAAACGGCCGGAGGTCATGCGGGGCAGGTGCTGTGGGAACACCGGTCCCCCGGCAGTCATGGCCTCGTGCTTTGGGTTCCGTCTGCGGCCACGGAGCTCGTCCCCCGCCCACCCCTACCCGCTTCTTCTCTCCTCCCAACCCCTGGCGTTCCCGACACTCCCTTCTCTAGGTGTCAGGGGCACGCCGCCCAGCAGTTCCGGCTGGGGAAAGGGTGGCGAGCAGAACCGCCCGACGTTGGGGTTCTAGTGTGAGACGCAGGTGCGGTCGGTTTCGGGAACAGGGACATCGGCTGGGCCTGGACTTCGCTGGTCATACAGGCCCTGTCCCTCCGCCCGCGGAGACTGGCTGTCCTCACGTGAGCGAGGTACGTGCAATGTACCCCCGCCCCCAGGAAGCCGGGCCGCCTGGGCAGCCTGCATGTGAGGGTGGCTGCTGTAGGCAGGTGGTGAATAAACACCGCCCAGAAAGCCTATGCCAGTTTGGGCCATACGATAGATCAGAGCCCCGCCTGCCGCCCCCACCCCACCCCCAGGCAATCAAGCCGAGCTAACGGGCTCAAATGAAGTATCTCAGGTGCCTCGCCCCATCCCCTGGAGGTACCTTCCTCTCCTCCCCGAACCCCTCCCCTATTCTCCCTTGACCTTACGTCCATCCGGGTGCCCACACCCGCAACCGACTGGCTGCTGATAGCTGCCTTGCTGCCACTGGAAGGAATGGGAGGCGACAGACTCGGAAGTGTCCATACGTACTTTATTCGCACAAAGTGTTTTCATCTCTCGAGTCCATGCGTCAGAGCCAGTCTTTGGCCGGGCTGCCGGTACCCAAGCCTCGAGACCACCGGACCCAGGACCTTCTCCCAGGGGGACACCGGGCCTCGGCACGGCTGGGCTTTTTTTTAATAATAAATAAAAACTCAACTCTAAAAAATATATATATATATAAACTGGGGATAAATTAAGTCTTACAACGATTGGAACCCAAAATTCCAAAATGGAAAATGTACAGAGTCTAGGTACCTCCGCCTCCCTATCCTCACTCTGCCCGCGAGCGCTCTGGCCTCGAGGAAGGACAGCCTCTGGGGCCCCTCTGGTCCCCCGCTCTGGGCTCCTGCCCTCTCATCTGCTGCAGGTCTTGGACGGGGATAGGGCAGGATTCGCTTTTTGGTCAAAGCCAAGAAGGTGGAGAAGAAAATGAAGGAATGATAGCAACTTGTCTGCAGAGGATGGGGGAGGACGACTCAGAAATAAATAGCATTTGGGTTAAGATTATGTCATTAGCAAATTTAGTTCTTATATCTTTCGCTCTATTTATATCTCTATACACAGGCGGGTTGGGATGCGGGATAGATTCTGAATTTATAGTTACACGAAGAAAAAATATTCTCGCCCCTCCCCCACCCTGCCCCAAGAATGCCTGCCCAACCCTGCCCCCCACCCCGGAGGACTTTGGCTTGGAGGCTCCTTCCCGCCCAGAGAGCCTACTGGGCCCTGGACTGGCCGGACTCTGCTCTGGTGGTGGACAGCCCAGAGCCCTGAAGACCCCAAATTCCTGTGCAGTCACCACGCTGGAAGCCACAGGTGGCGGGGGGGTAGGGTAGAGGGGCGGGAGGAATTGGGGAGGGTGAAAGTCGAAGACCAGGAAACCCCCAGGGCAGAGGGAGGGAGGGGTAGCTGGGCTGGGCCTAGGCTGGGACCAGACTGAGCACAGCACCCCAGCAAGACGGCTTGCCCCAGGGAGGGCGGCTTGTGCTCTCGGGCCGGCCGGGAGGGGCAGTGTCACTTGGCTCCAGGAAACAGAAGGCACTTTCTCGCTGCCGACCGGCGGCTGGCGATGGGCGGGGTCGCGCCTAACGAACCAGCCAGAGGCCGGGGGCGGGGTGGAGGCTCCCTTCCTGGCTGCGCCTTCTGGCCGAGGGCCAGGGTGGGGGAGATGGGGGTTCCAGGGCTGGGGCGGGCATGGGCGGAGCCGGCATGCTACCTCCGCGTCTGGGGCATCCCCTCCCCCCTCCCCGCGTGCCCCCCTGCCCAGGCGCACCCGGGCAGGCTCTGTCCCCACCCTCGGTCCTTCTGTGCCCACGGCTATAGCACGCCCTCCATGAAGCTGGTGTCCAGGTGCTGGATGAGCACGCGCAGGAAGGACATCTCCTTGCGAGTGTTCTCAAAGATGACCCGCGGGTCATCTGAGCGGCAGCGCAGGCAGTTGGGCGCCATCACCATGGCCAGGTTGCTGACGTCCATCTTGGTGATGGCCACATTGGCAGGCTGCACGAACACCTGCGGGGGGAGCGGCGGGTGGGCCCGAGCCGGGAGCGGAGGGGGCGGGAAGCAGCGCAGAGGGGGCGGGGTGCCAACCGCCTACCTGGAGGAAGCGGATGAGGTAGCACAGCACCAGGCGGTTGATGCGGGGCAGCGCGTGCACCACGGCCACAGCGGCCTCCGGGCTCTCGTAGTGCGCGATGCACTGCTCGTAGAACTCGTGTGGGATCAGGGGCTCCTCCAGCTCCCGGTACCACAGCTTCAGCAGCGACGCTGGGAACGCATCGCGGGGTGTTCAGCCGAGCGGGGCCGTCGGGGACCAGCAGCAGCAAGGGGTGAACCGGGCCGTGGGGGGCAGTGATTGTATGCTGGCACCCAGGGGTCAGGACCAGACTGGAGGTGTCCACACAGCGGTGTGGGCTGCCTGGCTGGAAGCCAGTGGGCTCCCAGTCCTGACAGTCAGGACTGACCCCGAGCGGGGGGACACTGTCCTGAAGGACATGCAAATGTTCTAGAGAGGACTTATCAAGAGGGCTGTACAGCCACTGTGAGCCATGGAGACTGACCAACGGCAGTGGATCTCTGCACTGGAAACGGACCAGAGGGCTGCCCCTTCTCCATGGGAAGCAGGGAGGGCTGAACCATTTCAGCTGCTCCAGCTGAGGGGGCTGGGGGCTCACCTGGGACGTGGGGGTCCTCCAGGCCTGTAGGCACCTTCCACTGGTCCACCTGCAGCTTCAGAGCATTCACTTCATCGATGTCCCCAGGGACTCTGCCGAGCACAGGGCAGGTCTCAGGGAGGAGGAGCTGGGTTTGCTCCAGGTCAGGGCTTCATGACCCCTCTCTGCCCGAATGACCTCCTTCCTATCCGAGGGGAGGTGTGGCTGGGGTCCCCTGCCCCAGGCCCTCATCCTGCTGCTGACTACCCCCATGCAGATCCCTTCCTCAGAATGATCCCTGAGGCTCAGACCCACAAGCTTGTTTCCCCACCTGTCCTGGGCAGGCGAGTCATGACGGCAGGTGACTGGCCGTGTGCCGCCCCCATGGGGCAGGGCTATCATCTCCACCCACAGGTGAGGATCCCTTGCTGGGAGTTGCTCTATCTTTCCCGGCCCTGCCCATGGCTGTTGTCCAAGTGCCCTCTGGGGCCCTGGTGGCCATTTCTGAAGGATCACTGTCCCAGACCAGCTCCCCGCCTGGGTTCAGGCATGATGTAGTTCAGGGGGAACAGTCCCATGCCCAGCCTCTCCATTTGCTATACGGTGCCTCTCTCCGGCATGCTGGCCTCTCAGAAGTGCTCCTGAGGCAGGGACCCAGTGTCCAGTGGCCCTGACTGCCCAAGACTGGCGAAGACACCCGAGGCCCCCACACCCGGGGCCCAGGTTGCAGGGCACCTGAAGATGCCTTCCGTCTGGTCGCCGTTGAGTGCGAGCACCTCCTCCGACAGTCGGGTCTGCACCCAGGGCAGCTGCCGATCAGGGTAGCGCTCCTTCTGCATGCTCATGACCTCCTGCAGCGCGCTGCCAAACATGGATGGGCTGAAGACCGCGTTCTTGGCATGTCGGATCTCCTCTACGTTGGGCTTCTTCAGCCCCTGCAAAGGCAGCCCAGCGGTCTGTGCCAGTGTGGCCAAGCACCCAGCCCTCTGTCCCCTGACACCCCTGCAAGGCCTACCCCTGGTTCACCGCCTCTCCTGTGAGCCCCAGGCCTCTGCCTAGCCAGAGCCAGGGTACCCCAACTCCCTGGCCCCCAAGTCAACACGGCGGCTTCCTGCTGGGCCACCTATAGCACCAGAAGCTCCAAGTGGCACCCTCTGCCCTGTGAGAGGGTGAAGGGTGAGCCATTCACTTCACCACCTGCCCCCTTCCCAAGTCTGCAGCCCCATCGCCCGCTGGATTTTGTCTGGGCCTCACCAGCACAGGGTGCCCGCCCACCTCTCCCCGGCAATGCAGGGAGTTCATACCTTCTTGGCCCCGGTCAGGGCTGCCTTCTGCAGCTTGTGGTAACAGTACTTGGCATATGTGCTTATTGCCACCCCTGGAAAAGAATGGTACCAGTTGGCTTGGTGTGGACACGTAAGAGCAGGGGCTGCAGGCCAACCAGTGACTGAGAGGAAGCAGCAAGAGGGGCAAGGAGAGGTGGCTCTTGCAAGAACGTGGGCACCCAGGGCCCTACTCTCCTGGGCTGTGCTTTGAAGTAAACCTATGTGGAAGGGAAGGGGCACTGCTCTCCCCTCCAGAGGAGCCAGACTGCAGAAGGAAGCCCTCTGCCAACCCACCCAACCCTCCCCCTAGCGAGTAAGGGCAGGCTGGGGGTGCGGTGTTTCCCTGGAGAAGTGGCAGGCCGGATAGGGCAGGGCCTGGAGCACCCCTGAGAAGGGGAATTTCTGTGTGCAGCAGGCCTGTGGGCACTCAGCACCACTGCCCAGGGTCACACAGGACAGAGCTCTAGGTTGGCTGGACTGCAGGCCTTCTTGTATCTCTGATTCCAGCAGGAGGCCCTGGGCAGCCCAGGGAGAGGCCTTAGCCCGCAGGGTCCATGCCCACGTGGCTGAAGGCTGCCTGGGTGGGAGTCAGGGAGAGGGAGGCACAGGGCCTGGCTCATGTGGGAGGGGGACAGTGTAGAGTGGATGCCCCAAGTCCTGAACCTGGGTTTCGCTGGGAGGGCAACGCTGGCAAAGAACCACTCACGGCTCTGCCTGAGGGCTGAAGGTGATGGGAGGACGGGTCTTTTTTCTCAAGGAGGGAGGCTTTCTAACTAGTGGTCATGGAGGGTGGCAATCCAAGAGCAAGGCCCCGAGCACCTTGGCCAGGGGTCTTTCCAGATTTGAGGGGAGAGGGGCTAGGAGAAGACCTAGTCCAAGGAGGGTCTGAAATGTGGGCACATCTTTCCTGGCCCAGGCAGGCAAGGGAAGGAGCGACAGGACAGAGGAGCCACCTGGGCCGGGCTGTCCTGGGCCACGGACAGAGGGGCTGAACTATGTGCCTCCAGGCTCAGGTCAGGCCCCTTCCCTGTAAGACTCTGTCTCTGCTGAGTGCCACCTGCCTATGGGCCTCTGGACCCAAGCCTCAAATCCAAACACAGAATCTTTTTCAAAGGAAGCAGTTTCTTGAGATGTCTGAGGATGTGGGGCTCCTTGAACCTCAATGTGAAGAACACAAACATGTCTCATCCATGAAAACCTCTTCATTTCTAGTTATCACAGAACAGTTGTCATAACTGGTGACGGAGTTCTATTTTACAGGAACCAGAATGAAAACAAATGTTTCTTCTAGATGTTTAAACCCTGAAGAATCTATTTCAGGTCCCTGGGGACCCACAGACCCCTGGCAGAGATCCTAGCTGCTGCCTCCCATTAGCCCACTTGGGACACAGCGCTTGGAATCTTCCACCCCTGGCCCATGTGGCCCACATGGGCAAGCTCTGGGCTCAGGGAGAAGGGATGGCGCTCAAGCAAAAGCAACCTGGGCTGCGCCCTGAGCACTGGGAGCACTTGGCAGTAGCACTCCCTTTCCCCATCCTGGGTGCAAGCTCCCTCTCCCTTGGGTGACTGCTTCTGTCCCTGGGCCTGAGGCCCATGGGCAGAATTGCCCTGACCTCCTGCCACAGGGTCTCATGGGGCTTCCTGCACCTCTCCCCTAGTGTTGGTGGTGCAGTCTTTCCTGGCCTGATTCCCTATCTGTAGGACGGGGACGGGTGCCCATTAAGGGCCGACCTCAGAATCTGGCAGTGAGGACTCAGCTGAGAGCCACTACTGCTGGAATCCCAGGGCATATCCTCCTGGGCCAAGACTATGGGGTGTTTGCTGAGTGCCCAGAGCCCCGCCCAGGGAACCCTCTGGTGGTGTGGGGACCCTGCTGTGAGCCCAGGGAACCCTCTGGCAGTGTGGGGGACTCTGCTCTGAGCCCCGCATCCAGAGGCTGACAAAGCAGTTCTCCCAGAGCCTTGCTGCTGTGCCAGGGCCCAGGCCATGAACCTCAAAGGCCACCAAGTGTGGCCAGAACCTGCTGCCTCTTGGCATGTGCTCTGCAGGGTCCCAAGGGTCTGGCTCCCTTCTCTGACCCACTCAGGGCTCCAATCACCCCCGACCCAGCTCATAGCTGCCCTGCTCTTGTGGACTGACTTGGGCAGGAGTTCAGAACCCCACCTGCTCCTACTCCCGACAACAGTGGCCCAAGGGTGCCCTGGAATCCCAGATGGGAGCTGCCCCCTTTCTCCTGGCACAGGCAGCAGACAGCCAGGCACTTCCCAGAGGAAGAAGAGTGGGGCAAGTGTGGGTAACTAGGTATAGGCAGGCTGGGATCTAGTCCCAGGATCTTGGTGCCAAGAGGGGCAGTTCACGGCACAGCAATGCACCACTGGCTCTCCTGGTGGGGGAGGCACAGCCTTGAGCTAACAAGGCTTCCCTGGAGCTTGGGTCGGGATGGGGTTCCTGAGCCAGGGCCCAAGAGAACGGAAGGGAAGGGAATGCTGGGGGAGGGAGGCTGGGGAACCGAGGCCCGGCTTGGCCCCCAGGGCACTCCCGCACCAAGGGCCGCCTCCAGCAGGCCCCTCCACACTGTGCGCCCAGCATGCATACCGGAGAGTGTCCTGAGCACCTCGGAAGCCAAGAGAGGGTGGTGCGGCCTCTCCCAGGAAGCCCTGTTGACAAGCAGGCTTCTGTCCCCTCTGGAGGAGGCCTGGCAGTTAGTGCCCCCCCGCGCCCCAGCCCGGAAGTGGTTAGAGAGAGGGGGCCAGGCGGCCGAGCCGGAGAGCAGAGCTGTGCAGCGCAGCGCCCGGGGCTGCGGGAGAGGCCCTACCATCCGGCTCCTCAACATAAGGCTTGGGTTTCTTTCTCAACTTGGACTTCTTCTTAGTGTTCCTTTCCAGGAGCGCTTTCATGTGCTGGGTCACTAAGGAGCAAACAGAGGGTGAGGCCACAGAGCACAGAGGAACGCGAGCCCACATGGCCCCATGCGGGGCTGACCCCGGGCGGCTGAGGGGTGACGGCCCAGCCTGCGGGGCTCCTTGAGGGGGAAAGGCGAGTGTCCTGCTCACACTCCTGGAACAGGGGTGGGTGTGAGGGCCTGTCCAGGCCACGTGGCTGGGGAGGTGCCAAGCAAGACGCCTGCGGGCAGTGGGGAGGGACTGTGGTCAGCTCCTGACCCTCTGGCCAACAGGAGGCCCCAGGCCAGCGGTGGGGTTCCTACATGGCTGAGGGGGCGCTCAGAGCAAGAGGTGGGGGCCGGGCTCCCCACTCTGGCCAGTCGGGGCGCCTCCCACTCGGCACTGCTGACACAGCCTCTCCTCCCCTGTCCAACGCTCCAGAAGGAAATTGGGGTGCACGGTCCACACTGAGGTGGGATCTACCTCCCATCACGGTGGACCCTCTTACCTACATAAACTACTTGTAATTCTTCTGGATGGGGAAGCTGTTATTTACCTAATTACACTTTGGGCTATAATCTAATATGCTTTATTCTGCTGTTCAGTGCTCCAACTTTGGCCCCGGAAGCTGTGTTTTCTAACACAGCCCTGTGTCAACCCTCATCCCTTCCAGCACTTCCTCCCCTCAATGGACATCAGTGTGAGCAAACTCTGGAAGACGGTGAAGGGCAGGGAAGCCTGGCGTGCGTGCTGCAGTCCATGGGGTCACAAAGAGTCAGACACGACTTAGCAACCAAACAATATGTACATTCCCAACCCCAGCCTTAGAATCAGTTGCTTCTCCAAAGAGCTCTGGTTCCTTCTCATGGAAAAGGCTAGAGACCAAGAGCTGTTGGTCAGCTGTGCTCACTTCTACGGGGTGGCACTGCCCTCGCTGACAGGGCTTGGGCAGATAAACAGGTAGCTAGGTGGGAGAGGCTGCCATCTCTTCCCAGTTCAGAGTTTTTGTCAGGAATGGAATGCTGGATATTGTCAAATGCTTTTTTCTCCACTTATATGCTCATACGATTTTTTTTATTCTGCTAACATGACAAATCACTGATTTTTAGAATGTTAAACCAACTTTCCCTTTCTTAGATAAACCCCACATACTCAAGATACATTACCGTTTTAATATATTATTGAATTCAATTAGCTAAAAATACTGTTAAGTTTTTATACTATGTTCATGAGGGATACTACTGTGCTTTTTTTTTTTTTTTTCAAATTTTTGGTAATGTTCTTTTCTAATTTTGATACAGAGGGAACTGGGAGATAGTCCTTCCACTTCTGTTTTCTGAGTTGGTAAAGAATTGCTACACAAGCAAGCATCTGATAATTCTCTAGTGAGGTCATTTGGGCCTGGCATTTTCTTTGCGGGAGAGAGTTTTAAAGTCCTAATTTAATTTCTTTAGTAGATATATGATTTTTCTGGTTATCTATTTCTTACTGAGTGATCTTTGGTAGTCTGTGTGCTTAGAGGAATTTGTCCATTTCCTCTAAATTGTCAAATTAACTGACATATAAGTTGTTCACAGTATTTTCTTATTATCCTTTCAACAACTGTTGAATCTGTAGTGATATCCTCTCTCATTCTTGATACTGGTAATTTATGTCTTTTTGTCCTTGTTAGTCCGTATAGAGGTTTGTTCATTTTGTTGACCTTCTCAAGTAATCAGGATTTTGTTTCACTGATTTTCCACATTGTTTTTTCTGTTTTCTCTTCCATTGGTTTCTACTCTAATCATCATTTCCTTTCTTCTCCTTACTTTTGGCATAATTTCCTCTCTCTCTTTTCTAAAGTTTCTCAATGTAGGAGCTACATGATTTGAGATATTTCCTAGTACAGACATTAGGTGCTGTAAGTTTCCCTCTAAGGACTGCTTTAGCTCCATCACACTAATTTTAACATGTTTTGTTTCTGTTTTCTTTCAGTTCAAAATACTTTCTATATTCTCTTTTCACTTTCATTTGACCCATGAATTGTTCAGTATCATGTTTAGTTTCCAAATACTCAAGGAGTCTCCAGATATATTTGTGCTGCTGATTGTCAGTTTAATTCCACTGTGGTTAGAGGACACACTTTCTTTGACTTACATTCTTCAACTTTATATTGAGACGCTTCATGGCTCAGGATATGGATTATTTTTACAAAGTGGCTGACATTTGAGTCCAGATGCTCTAGGCTTCTCTGGTGGTTCACATAGTACAGAATCTCCCTGCAATGTAGGAGACCTGGGTTCAATCCCTGGGTTGGGAAGATCCCCTGGAGAAGGCAATGGCCACCCATTCTAGTATTCTTGCCTGGAGAATCCCATGGACAGAGGAGCCCGGCGGGCTACTGTCCATAGGGTTCCAAAGAGTCAGACACGACTGAGCAAATAACACACCTGCTCTGGGATCCAGAGTCTTAAACTTTGCGTGCTTTGTTTCTTAACCAGACCTTCAACTTGTCCCTCTGTTTTCAGTCCCACGGTCACTCCCACTTTCATACCATTGCTGGAGGATGCTTGCCCCTACTGCTCAACTTTTCAGGGTTTGCCAACTGCTTCAACTTTTCAGCTTCCCTACCACCTGCTTGGGATCCATGCTTCTTGGTCTGCCAAGTGAGTTTCCAGCCACTGGTCCATTTGCTTTTCAGCTTCCAAAACATGATTGGTTTTCCTCTTCCCTTGTCTTTGTCCTGGTGGGTTTTAGTCCTTTTATTATAATACAATATACATACCATAAAACTTGCCATTCTAACACCTTCGATTGCACAGTTCAGGTTATTAACCACATTCGTGTCACTGTGTCATCACCACCACCCACCTCCAGTGCTTCTTCCCCAAGTGGAAACTACGACTCAGACAACTCTCCACTTCTCCTTCCTTATAACCCATGGCACCCCCGTGCTGTCTCTCTGAATTTGACTGCTCCAGGGACACTAGTGGTAGTGGCGCTACTGGTAAAGAATCCACCTGAAATGCAGGAGATTCAGATTCAGTCTCTGGGTTGGGAACAGCCCCTGGAGTAGGAAATGGCAACCCACTCCAGTATTCTTGACTGGAAAATTCCATGGACAGAGGAGCCTACAGTCCCCGGAGTCGCTAAGAGTCAGACACGACTGAGCAACCGAACACACCCTGGGAAGGACCTCATGGGTAGATTCATATAATATTTATCTTTTGGGGTCTGGCTTAATTCACTCAGCCTAATGTTTTCAAGGTTCATCTATATCATAACCTGTGCCAGAATTTCCTTCCCTATTTAAACTGAGGAAGGCTTTCTTCTCTCTCCTTGCTATTCTTTGCAACTCTGCATTCAAATGGGTGAATCTTTCCTTTTCTCCTTTGCTTTTCGCTTCTCTTTTTCACAGCTTTTTGTAAGGCCTCCTCAGACAGCCATTTTGCTTTTTTGCATTTATTTTTCTTGGGTATGGACTTGCTCCCTGTCTCCTGTACAATGTTACGAACCTCCGTCCGTAGTTCATCATAGACAGGAAAGCCTTCCTCAGTGATCAGTGCAAAGAAATAGAGGAAAATAATAGAATGGGAAAAACTAGAGATCTCTTCAAGAAAATTAGAGATACCAAGGGAACATTTCATGCAGTGATGGGCTCAATAAAGGACAGAAATGGTATGGACCTAACAGAAGCAGAAGGTATTAAGAAGAGGTGGCAAGAATACACAGAAGAACTGTACAAGAAAGATCTCCATGACCCAGATAATCACAATGGTGTGATCACTCACCTAGAGCCAGACATCCTGGAATGTGAAGTCAAGTGGGCCTTAGTGACAAGTCAAGTGACATCACTACAAACAAAGCTAATGGAGGTGATGGAATTCTAGTTCAACTATTTCAAATCCTAAAAGATGATGCTGTGAAAGTGCTGCACTCAATATGTCAGCAAATTTGGAAAACTCAGCAGTGGCCATGGGACTGGAAAAGGTCAGTTTTCATTCCAATCCAAAAAAAAGGCAATGCCAAAGAATGCTCAAACTACCACACAACTGCACTCATCTCACACGCAAGCAATATGTGAACCATGAACTTCCAGACGTTCAAGCTGGTTTTAGAAAAGGCAGAGGAACCAGATATCAAATTGCCAACATCTGCTGGATCATTGAAAAAGCAAGAGAGTTCCAGAAAAACATCTATTTCTGATTTATTGACTATGCCAAAGCCTTTGACTATTTGGATCACAACAAACTGTGGAAAATTCTGAAAGAGATGGGAATACCTGACCACCTGACCTACCTCCTGAGAAATCTGTATGCAGGTCAGGAAGCAACAGTTAGAACTGGACATGGAACAAGAGACTGATTCCAAATAGGAAAAGGAGTACGTCAAGGCTGTATATTGTCACCCTGCTCATTTAACTTACATGAAGAGTACACCATGAGAAACGCTGGGCTGGATGAATCACAAGCTGGAATCAAGACTGCTGGGAGAAATATCAATAACCTCAGATATGCAGATGATGCCACCCTTATGGCAGAAAGTGAAGAACTAAAGAGCCTCTTGATGAAAGTAAAAGGAGAGTGAAAGAGTTGGCTTAAAGCTCAACATTCAGAAAACTAAGATCATGGCATCCAATCCCATCACTTCATGGGAAACAGATGGGGAAAGTGTGTCAGACTTTATTTTGGGGGGCTCCAAAATCACTGCAGATGGTGCCTGCAGCCATGAAAGTAAAAGATGCTTACTCCTTGGAAGGAAAGTTATGATCAACCTAGACAACATATTCAAAAGCAGAGACATTACTTTGCCAACAAAGGTCCGTCTAGTCAAGGCTATGGTTTTTCCAGTAGTCATGTATGGATATGAGAGTTGGACTGTAAAGAAAGCTGAGTGCTAAAGAATTGATGCTTTTGAACTGTGGTGTTGGAGAAGGCTCTTGAGAGTCCCTTGGACTGCAAGGAGATTCAACCAGTCCATCCTAAAGGAGATCAGTCCTGGGTGTTCACTGGAAGGATTGATGTTGAAGCTGAAACTCCAATACTTTGGCCGCCTGATACGAAGAGCTAACTCATTTGAAAAGACCCTGATTCGGGGAAAGATTGAGGGCAAGAGGAGAAGGGGATTACAGAGGATGAGATGGTTGGATGGCATCACTGACTCAACGGACATGAGTCTGCGTAGACTCTGAAAGTTGGCGATGGACAGGGAGGCCTGGCGTGCTGCTGTTCATGGGGTCGCAAAGAGTTGGGCACGACTGAGCGACTAAACTGCACTGAACTGATTTAGGCTGAATAATATTCCACTGTATGTACAGATGACATTCTACTTTATCTGTTCATCCATCAATGGATACCTGGGTGGTTTCTACCTCTTGGCTGTTGTGAACATGGTGCTATGAACACAGGTGTGCAAATATCTATTCACATCTCTGCTTTCAATTATTTCGGGTATATGCTCACAAGTGGAATTGTGGGGTCCTATACTAATTATATTTTTATCTTTTGAGGAATTGCCATTCAATTTTCCATAGTGACTGCAGTATTTCACATTTCCTTGTGAGGTTTCTTTTTTTGTCTTTAAAAGATTTCCTCACTGTTTTAACCATGAACTCAAGGTGGGATGCAAATAAATGTACATGTTCAGCCTGCCATCTTTACCCGGAGGATAAGCGCCTGCTGCAGGCATGAGGTGCTTGCACTGAGCGTCCCTCAGGGTGCTCCTGCAGGAGCTGCAAGTCAGTGTGCTGTCGCCAAAACCCTGGGACGCCTGTGGTGACAGCATGCTCAGGGGGGTCCAGGGCACAGAAGCTGTGAGTCACCTGGGGGTGGTTGGCACAAAGGTGTGATCAGGTGAGACGAGGTTAAGCCGGGGCGGGGGGAGCTCACGTGAACTTGGGTTCACTGTGGGGTACCTTGGCCCCTTGAGGTCGTGACCACACAGTAGATGTCATACACATGCGGGCAGACGAACTAGCTTGTGAGGACAAGGCAGGGAGCAGCGGGGTGAGACCCCGCGCGTGGGAACCAGCTCAGGTCTGCCCTCACCGCTGCTCCTGGGACAGACTGCATGTCCTTCCAGGCACAGGCTCGTCCCCCTGGGCTGAGGGGGCCTGTCTTCCTGACCAGCGGCCAGCACCCACATTCTCTCGAGGCCGTTCTTCTGGGCTGGTGACGAGCAGCAGCTGCTCACCCAGGAGTGGGTCTCACAGCTGGAGACAGGGCTCTGACAGGAGAGCAACCCTGTGCCACTAATGTAAGACCAGACCCCACAGCCCAGACACAGGACCCAGCTGGCAGAACCACACAGACCCAGTGTGGTCTGTGGACAGAGACCACTGGGGCTGGGAAAGCATGGCTGCCAGGCTGAGCCTCGATTCCGCCTGGCTCCCACAGCACAGACGTCAGGCCGGAGGCTCACTGACCTTGGAGCCAGTGGCAGTGTCCTGCTGGACAGTGTCTGGCTCTGCACAAGTGCCCCGGTGAGAGAGGGGCCGGCCTGGAGCCTCTGGCCTCCGTCCACCACTCACTCACCTATCACTCAGCAGCACTGCTGGAGCCCCGCGGGCTGCGTGTTAAGCGGTGGAAACACATTTCCAAACCTCCAGCTCACAGCAGGGACATTTCAAGTCCTTTTTGGAGGAGGCTGAGGTGAACCATGAAGCTACTGAGGGCCCACCTGCGCCTGGGAAGGTCTGAGAGGAGAGAGACAGACCCAGGCTGCCTACCTCACCCCGAGAGCAACCTGGGGAGACCTCTCTGTGGTGTTCAGGGATTGTGCTTCCAAAGGTACACGCCTGAGTGAAAATGTCAAGGCTTCCGAGATGTGCTTCCAAACGGCTGGCGTGCTGGACGGCCCCTGTGCTTGATGCGCCTCCCAGGACCCACACTGCCTGCAGCCCTCCCCACTGTGTGCACATGCCTCGGCACCCACACCTGGGCAGGAACAAGGCCCCGGTCAGGCCAGGCGGCCACTTCCCCCAAGCCACCTACAGCACAGAAGACACTCAGGAGCACAGGCTGGCTGACGGCCGCTGCACGGGCAGGTGCTCCCACAGCCCCACCCTGGCACTGGCCCAGGCCTGGGATGTGCACCACCTGGCTGGCAGGACTGTGGCCCAGCGTCCTCCCCACGTGGGTCAGGTCAGGGCCACACAGACCTGACACATGGCCTCCAGACGCAGCCTGCACTCAGCCCCAGGCAGCCATCAGCAGGTTACTGGCTGTGACAGTCCCAACCTCTGACCCCTGATGCAGCTCAGGGCCATCTCAGCTCACAGCACCACAACAGCCTACTGGTCACCTCAGACCTGGTGCTGGGCCAAGTGCCCAGCTCCTTGCTGCTCTCAGAAGCCCTTCTGAAATGGCCTTGAGGTACAGCCGTGAGCCCGGCCGGGGTGAATGCAGTAAGTGCCTTCATCAGGCAGGGCCACTGGGGTGGGGCCTCGGAGGTAGCGGACGCTGGCTGGTGGGGATGCGGGTGCGACATGCAGCTGCATCTCTCAGCCAGTGGCCGGGACGGCGGCACGCCTGCCACGGCTCTCCTCAGGGCCTCCGTGCTGAGAGGGGCTCCCTGAGGACCCTGTGTCTCTGCAGAGGCCAAGAGTGTGCCCTTGAGAGGCGGTGCCTCTGTGCGCCAGCTGCCCGCGGGTCCAGCACTGAGCCCAGGCAGGGGCCCTGCCGCAGCCGCCCCTGAGCCAATGACAGAGCCAGTGCCTGCCTGGGCCGTTCTTACCTTTGGTGTCATTGACAGGGTCCATGTGCCGGTAGATGTAGCCCTCCAGGTAGGAGTGGAACTTGGGCGTGGGTGGGAAGAAGGCCAGGCAGATGGCCATGAGCTCCCAGCCACGGGCCAGGCTCTCGAGGCGAAAGTTCTCGGTGGTCTGCCGGCACAGCTGGATGTAGAGCTCGTCCCGCAGGCCCTGCACGCTCCAGCCTTTGGTGGCGATCTCCAGGGCCACGTGCAGTGGGTCTGCCTTGGCGCGCCGGTCGCCCATGTACATCTGAATCAACTTGAAGACCTCACAGGCCTCTTTCTTCACGTGGCGGTCGCTGGTCACGATCATGGGCTTCTTGATGGACTCACTGCTCCAGGCCAGCATGTTGGCGATGGACACCTTCCGTCGGAAGAGGCCCTGTGTGTGGGTGTTGAAGTGCTTGGAGGCCCAGTTCTCGATATCTGTCTCCGAGGATGGCTTGCGGAGCGTGAAGGTGGGGAACACGCAGCTGGCGCTGGGCATCACACTCCGGGCCTGCCGGCTGCTCTCAAACTGGGCACAGGTGCCAAGGTCCTCAGACTGGGGGACAGAGGGGCCCACATGAGCCAGCCAGTGGAGAGGTGTGGCCCCCACCCCACACAGGCCCCAACGCTGCTAGAGGAGAGAGGCCTGGGACTCAGATCTGCCCACCTCACCCCGGTCTGCCCACTTCAGTCCATGCCCGCCCTCCTCACCCCTGTCCGCCCACCTTCCTCACTCCTATCTGCCCACCTTCCTCACTCCTGTCTGCCCACCTCGCCCCAGGTCCACCCTCCTCGCCCGTCTGCAAGCCTCAATCCATGTCCGCCCTCCTCACCCCCATTTGCCCACCTCACCCCTGTCCGCCCGCCTCACCCGTCTGCCCGCCTCAGTCCACGTCCACCCGCCTCACCCTGTCTGCCCACCTCAGTCCACGTCCGCCCTCCTCACTCGCCTGCCCACCTCACCCATCTGCCCGCCTCAGTCCATGTCCACCCGCCTCAGTCCATGTCCGCCCTCCTCACCCGTCTGCTCATCTCACCCATCTGCCCACCTCAGTCCATGTCCGCCCTCCTCATCCGTCTGCTCATCTCACCCATCTGCCCACCTCACCCGTCCACCCGCTTCACCCGTCTGCCCACCCGCCCATGGTCCGCCCTCCTCACCCTGGTCTAAGTGCCTCATGAGGCTGAGAAGACCAACCTTTCCCTGGGGGCTCGGCCTCCAGGAGGTGCCCACCCTGGTCCAGAGACCGAGGGCCGGGGGCCAGCACAGTCTGGGAGTGTGAGGTGCTCGCGCAGCCCACAGGACACTGCATCCCGGACTCATATGGCCGCCCAGGCAGGGGGCCGACCGTGCATGAGGGTGGGCAAGGGGGAGGGCGCTGTGGCTTCTGCTGGTTCAAGTGGGAAGGGCAGCCCCTCAAGGACACAGAAAGCCCCAGACACCAACCGTGCTTGACAGAGGAACACAACCTTCTCTGGGCCGCCACTGCCGCACCCCTCTCCCCAGCAAAGACACAAGGATTCCCAGGCATCAGAGGCAGGGGGGATGCCCCTGGTCCCTCCCCACTCTGCATAGCGCACTCAGTCTGTACTCTCAGGGGGCTCCTGGCAGGTTGTGCCCATACCTGCATGGCCTTCCCAACCCCTGGGGCATGGAGCCACCTCCCCCGGCAGCACCCGGCATGGACCTCAGTCAGGCCCTTGGAGCCCACGTGTCCTTCCATCCAGATCAGGCTGGGAGCAGGGTGCTGCAGGACGCAGCTGCCCACACTCCACCCACCACCCGCCCCTGCCCTGCCCGTCTGTCCTGATGCCCGCTTGTGTTACAAGCCACAGACAGAAATGCTGCTCTGAACGCTCCAATCTGGAGTGCACTAAGGTGGCCCTGCCCCAGGGGATGCTAGCCACCTAAGACGTCCTGGTTTGTGGGCATGGCATGCCTTCTGCACAGGGCTGGGGGTGCACCTAAGGAGCCTGGCCCCAGGAGTCTCTGGCCACCAAGGAGGGTCCGGCACTCACCTGCACAGCTTCTCACTGTGCCTGTTCACAGGTGGGAGGCAGAGGCTTGGGGAGCAGAGGGCGGGTGGCTGCCTCTGCGTCCTGGAATCAGGACGTGCCTTTGGCCCCCTGGTGACCAGGCAGCACTGGCTGGGCCTCCCCAGGAGCCGAGGTGAGAGACCTCTGTGCTGGTGGAGACCCGGCGGCCATCTGCCGTCTGTCCTCAGGCCCACCAGGAACTATGAGGCCATACCATGTCTCGGGGTGCTGACCTGCCCCACCCCTGCCCAGGACCCGCCTGTGAGCGCCTACCTGAGAGGGGTGCAGGTAGGGCTCCGGGGAGGCCAGGCTGGTCTGCACGGAGACGCTCTTCTCGAGCAGAACCTGCGGGAAGGCGAGCCTGTCCAAGGCACCCCTCTGCCAGTGCTTGCTCTCCTGCTGGGCCAGGGCCTCATCCTCACTGAAGGCACGCACCACAGGCCCGGGCATGGGCAGCGGCACGGCCCCATCACTCTCATAGCCTGAGCCGTCCTGCTGGGAGTCCCAGCTGCCCCTCTGCTTCATGTGCAGGTGGGCTTGCTGTGCCTCCCAGGCCAGCCGGGCCTGTGCCAGGAAGGGCTCAGTCGGGCCCCGGGGGCCCTCCCCGTCCCCCACCTCCCCCTCTGTGCGCTTCATGGGCGTCAGGCCAGGTCCACACAGAGGCCGCTCCTCTGTCAGGGGCTGCTGGCCCAGCGGGTCACAGTCCCCGGGGCCCTCGGCGGGTGGGGCACTGGGAGCATGGCACACGGAGGGGTTCCTGCTCTTCCTCTTGCGCGTGCCGGGAGAGTAGCCTGTCGAAGACATGGTGTCCTGCTGGCTAGACCAGGACATGGCATCATCCTGGGCCTGGGGCAGGGGTGTGGGCGGCGGGGCGGGCCGCAGCTCAGGCCCCTCCATGCTGCTGTAGTCCCCAGACACGACCCCCAGCGAGGATGTGGCCCCCAGGCGCTGGTCACGCAGCAGGCAGGGGCTGGGCTGCAGGGACAGCGAGCCGCCCCCCGGGTGAGGCGTGTACTTGTGCCGCGGGCCTGCCCGCAGCTTGGGGCTGGAGCTGGCCTGCTCCACGTACACCAGCTGCCGCACGTACTCCTTGCCGGCAGGGCTGTACTCCAGGCTCAGGTAGCGCTCGGGGCACTTCTGCCTGGTAAGCACCAGCTGCTGGTAGGGTGACACGGAGGCTGGCTTGGGTGGCTTGCGGCCAGGAGACCGCCGGGGCGAGCTGGCCTCAAACTGTACATCCATGGGGGGTTCGTCATAGAGCGGGGCCTGGTATTCCACAGGGGGCTCCTCATAGAGGGGGGGCTCGTAGGCGTAGCGCGGTGAGGAAGGCTGCGAGTCTCCGGTGGGCCGGCGGGGCTGGGCCAGCAGTGGGGAGCAGCTCCCTAGCTCAGCCCTCTTCGGGAAAGGCGATGGCCTCCGCTCCGGAAAGAAGACGGGGCTGTCCGCGTCAGGGGTAAAGGTCTGCAGGCTGGGCGAGTGCTGTCCTCCGGAGGGTCTGCGGGAGCGACCCCCAGGCTGGCTGTCCAGAGCGTAGCCATTGCCCTGGGGGGAGAGGAAGCTGGGCTCCCTGTCGGCAACTTTGATGAGCATGCGCTCCTTGGTGCCCGAGTTCCAGCGGAGAGAGGAGGTCCTGGTAGGGGGTGGGGAGCAGGTTACCTGAGAAGGTCCTGGGGGGGCAGGTTACCTGGGGAGTTGGCCAGGGGGCAGGTGACCTGGAGGGAGCCCTGGGGGGAGCAGATTACAGAGGGGAGGGGCGGAATCCTGGGGGCAGGTTACCTGGCAGGGTCCTGGGGGAGGTTATGTGGGGGGCCGTCCTAGGGAGAGCAGGTTACCTGGGGGGAGTTCTGGGGGAGGTTACCTGGGGGGATCCTGGGGGGAGCAGGTTACCTGGGGAGTTGGCCAGGGGGCAGGTTACCTGAGGGGCGGTCCTGGGGGCAGGCTACCTGGGGGGGGTCCTGGGGGCAGGTTACCTGGGGGGAGCAGGTTACCTGGAGGGGGGTCTTGGGGGTAGCAGGTTACCTAGGGGGCTCCCGGGGGGAACAGGTTACCTGGGGGGGGGGTTCCTGGGGGGAGCATGTTAAATGGGGGGCGGTCCTGGGGGGTAGAAGGTTACCTGGGGGGTCCTGGGGGGAGCAGGTTACCTGGGGGGGATCCTGAGGGGGGCAGGTTACCTAGAGGGAGGTTACCTGGGAGGGTCCTAGGGGGGTCAGGTTACCTGGAGGGAGCCCTGGGGGGAGCAGGTTACCTGGAGGGGGGTCATGGGGGGAGTAGGTTATGTGGGGGGGGCAGTCCTGGGGGGAGCAGGTTACCTAGAGGGAGGTTACCTGGGGGGGTCCTGGGGAGAGCAGGTTACCTAGAGGGAGGTTACCTGGGAGGGTCCTGGGGGGGTCAGGTTACCTGGAGGGAGCCCTGGGGGGAGCAGGTTACCTGGAGAGGGGTCGTGGGGGTAGCAGGTT
This sequence comes from Ovis canadensis, assembly GCF_042477335.2. Taxonomy (NCBI): domain Eukaryota; kingdom Metazoa; phylum Chordata; class Mammalia; order Artiodactyla; family Bovidae; genus Ovis; species Ovis canadensis. The sequence continues at coordinate 23,487,272 of NC_091253.1, read as the reverse complement.
ACCTGGGGGGGGTTCCTGGGGGGAGCAGGTTACCTGGGGGGGTCCTAAGGGGAGAAGGTTACCTGGGGGGAGGTTACCTGGGGGTGTCCTGGGGGGAGTCCTGGAGGGAACAGGTTACCTGAGAAGAGTCTGGTGGGGGCAGTTTCCCGGGGTGGGGTGGAAATCTGACCCCTCCGCCAGCCTGGACCCACGACCAGCCCCCTTGACCTCACGGGTGTGTGAGGCAGGCTTGTGGGGCCTGGTACTGCCGGGTGCTGTGATGAGCTGTGAACCTTTCACTGCTGAGGCCCTGACCCCAGGTCGTGCAGCCTGGAGCAGCTGGCCCCCTGGCCTGGGAGCCCTCCTCACACACTTCCTGGGTCAGCCCGGCAGCCCTCCGGGGGTTCTCCTGCTGCTGCCCATGGGGACGCTCCTCCAGGGCCCCTGTGAGAGGCTCTGCTCTGGTCTCAGGCCAGAACCAGGCACAGAAGCACTCCTGGACGGAAGCGCCGGGGGCCTCCCAGAGGCCTCTGTGGCTTTGGAATCCTGGGCTCAGCACCTGCCCCACTCCCGTAGCACAGCCAATCATCCCGCAGCACAGCACCTCTCAGGGCCTGGACTCCAACCACAGGCCCCCGGAGTCCAGAAGGGCTGACTGCCCTGCTGGCACCACCCACTGCCACACTCAGCACTCCGCACCTGGACCGAGATGGTAAAACCGCTCCCCGTCCCTAAGGGCACCCGTGGCCCCGGGGAGTTGTGTGCCCAGATCCTGGCCCCTCCACCTAGCAGGGGGCACTGGGGGCGTTCAGGCTCTTCTGTGTCTCACTTGCCTGATGACAACACGGAAGCACTGCCCCTGGCGATACAGTGACTCGATCACACACCGTGCCCACCAACTAACAGTCAGCCCCATGTCCCACGGCTGTATCAGCCACGACAGGGCAGACCAAGAGGTCCGGAGCAGTGCGCGAGGCTCCCCGCTTCTGCCTGCCCCCTCAAGAAACTCCCAGCTGCTTTAAAAATTTCCTTCTAAGAATACACCTGCAATGAGGAAGACCTGGGTTCGATCCCTGGGGTGGGGAGATCCCCTGGAGAGGGCAAAGTATTCTGGCCTGGAGAATTCCATGGACTGTATAGTCCACGGGGTCACAAAGAGTCGGACACGACTGAGCGACTCTCACTTTCTACGTGTCATTCTACATCTGGAAACTTTGCGTCAGTGTCTCTGCTTCATAGCACTTCTTCAGTCTGCCCTCTGACATATTTTATGATTTCTGGAAACGCCTGACCATATCTTTAAAAATATTACTTCCATCCCGTTTCCTCTCTCCTTCTCTGGGAGTCAGATGCTGTCCTCTGCACTGAGCTCCACAAAGTTTCAGGCTGTGTCCTGCGCTTTCCATCCCCTGGCCTCTCTGCACTGTATGCTTTTTTCTGATCTACCGTCTAATTTACTAACCTTTTAAGAACCCATCTACTGAGTTCTTAGTTTTATTATACGGTTTTCAGTTCTAGAATATCTATTGATATTTAACATTTTTTTTAAAACAGTACTTTGAGGTTCACAGCAAAACCAAGCAGAAAAAAATGTACATTTCCCACATACCCCCTGCACCTACTCACACAAAGCTTCCCCAATTATCAGCATTTCGCAAGAAACAGAACATCTGTTATCAACCGCTGGACCAGCACTGACACATTATAATCAACCAAAATTCTTGGTTGATATTAGGGCTCACACTAACTGTTGTACATTCTGTGGGTTTGCATAAATGTAGAGACACATATCCACCACTGTAGTGTCGTACAGAGCATTTTCTTTGCCCCCCAAACCCACATGCTCTGTCTGTTCATCCCCCTCCCCAAATCCCCGGCAACCACTGATCTTTTCACTGTCTCCATAGGAGGCAAATCTGAAGCCAAATCAAGGAGCAAATCTTTGGCCTCCAAAGAAGGCAATCTGAAAACCTACACACTCTGATTCCAGAATGTCGGGGTGGAATCACGCAGTGTGCAGGCTCTCAGGCTGGTGTCTTCGCTTTGTGACACGTATTTAAGCTCCTCTGTGACTCTTCACGGCTGACAGCTCACTTCTTTTTAGTGTTGTATCAGCCATTGTCTGGATGGACCACAGTTTACTTCTCCATTCACCTACTGAAGGACATCTTGCTTTGGCAACTATGAATAAAGATGCTAAAAACATCTGTGTGCAGGATTTGATATGAACATAAAATGTCAAACTCCTTTCGGTAAATACCAAGGAGCAGTACTGCCAAATCATTTAGAGTATATTCAGGTTTTTAAAAGAATGTATTTATTATTTATGGCCGAGTCAGGTCTTAGTCGCAGTACATGAAATCTGCATTGCATCATGCTGGCACTTTCCCTGCAGTGCAAAGGCATCTCTCCAGTCATGGCACACAGGCTCAGCAGTTGTGGCACGTGGGCTCAGCAGCTGTGGTGCACGGGCTCAGTACTTGGGATGCAAGGGCTTAGTTGCTCTGTGGTATGTGGAATGTTAGTTTTCCAACCAGACACTGAACCCGATTCCCCTTGCCTTGGAAGGGAGGATTCTTAACCACTGGACCCCAGGGAAGTCCCTGTGTTCAGTCTTAGCAGCTGCAGCCTCCTGTGCTCCCACCAGCACTGACCACGGGTTCCCTTGCTCCGACCCTCGCCAGCACCTGGTGTCAGAGTGCTCACCTTCTGGCTCCTCTAATAGGCCTGCAGAGGTATCTCACTCTTGTTTTACTTTGCGTTTCCTGCTGACAGGTGATGCTGAGCATCTTTCACAGGCTTTCTGTGACAACAGTATAGGTTCTTTGCTGAGGTGTCTGTTCAGCTCTTTTAAAAGCAGGTTGTTTTCTTACTGTTCCATCTTAAGAATTTTTTGTATATTTCAGATTACAGTCCTTTATCATTCGTGTCTATTGCAAACATTTTCTCCTAGTTCGTCTTTTGCAGAGCAGAAATTTTTAATTTTAACACAGTCCAGCTTATCAATTGTTTCTTTCATGAATCATGCCTTTAATGTTATACCTAAAAAGTCATTGCCAAACCCAAGGTAACCTGGGTTTTCTCCTCTGTTACCTTCCAGGAGATAGTTTTGTATTCCCATTCAGGTCTGTGATCTATCTTGAGTTAATTTCCATGAAGGGTGTAAGGTCCACGTCCAGATTCACCCTCTTGCGTGTGGACGTCCAGGTGTTCCAGCAACGTCTCTTAAGAGACCATCCTGGCTCCACTGCATTGCTTTTACCCCTTCATCAAAGGTCAGCTGATGATATTTATGGTGGTCTATTGGTTGTCTCTCCATTCTATTCCATTAATGTGTCTATTCTTTACCAATACAACCCTGTCTTGCTTACAACAGTGTTATAGTGCGTCTTGGGACTCAAGTAGTAGTATTCCTCCAACTTTGTCCTCCTTGAAAATTATTGTGTTGGCTGTCCTAGGTCTTCTGCCTCCACTCCAACGTTCTTGCCTAGAGAATCCCATGGACAGAGGAGCCTCATGGGCTACAGTCCACGACGCTGCAGAGTCAGACAGGACTGAAGCGATTAAGCACACACACATTATTATCGCTTTGTCAATATCCACAATACCATCTGCTGGGATTCTGACTGAGACTGCATGGAATCTGTAGGTCAAGTTGGAAAGAGCAGAGTCCTTCCTCCACTTGTTTAGTTCTTCTGTGATCTCTTTCACCAGAATTTTATAGTTTTCCTTATACTGATTTTGTACATATTTTGTTACATTTACACCTAAGTATTTCATTCTGGGTGATACTAATGTAAATGCTACTGTTTCTAACTTCATATTCCACTTGTTCATTGCTAGTATACATGAAAGCAATGGACTTTTGCATATTTAACTTGTTATCTTACTACCTAGCTACAACCACTTAGTTCTAGGAGTTTGCCAATTCTTTAAGATGTTTTACATAGGTGATCAAGTCATCTGCAAGCAAAGACAGTTTTATGTTTTCCCCCCCAACCTGTATTCTCTGTATTTCCTTTCCTTGTGTTACCGCATTAGCAAAGAGCTCCGATATGATGCTGAGCACCAGGGGTCAGAAGGGAAACCCTTGTCTTGCTTCTGATCTCAGTGGAAAAGCTTTGAGCCTCACTACTACGTATGACGTTAGCTGTAAATTCTTTGTAGATATTCTTCATTAAGTTAAGGGAGTTCCTCTCTTTTTGGGTGGCACTAATGATAAAGCACCCGCCTGCCAATGTAGATGTAAGAGACACAGATTTGATCCCTGGGTTGGGAAGATCCCCTGGAGAAGGGCATGGCAACCCACTCCAACGTTCTTGCCTAGAGAATCCCACGGACAGAGGAGCCTCATGGGCTACAGTCCATGAGGTTGCAAAGAGTCAGACAGGACTGAAGCGATTAAGCACACACATATTCCTACTTTACCGAGCTTGTTTTTAAATTGAGATTGGCTGTTGGATTTTACCACATGCTTTTTTTGCAACTGTTGATACGATCATAAGTGAAAGTGAAAGTCGCTCAGTCATGTCCAACTCTTTGCGACCCCATGGACTGTACAGTCCATGGAATTCTCCAGGCCAGAATACTGGAGTGGGTAGTCTTTCTCTTCTCCATGGTATCTTCCCAAGCTAGGAATCGAACTCAGGTCTCCCACATTGCAGGTGGATTCTTTACCAGCTGAGCCACAAGGGAAGCCCAAAAATACTGGAGTGGGTAGCCTATCCCTTTGCCAGCAGATCTCCCCTGCGCAGGAATCGAACTGGGGTCTCCTGCATTGCAGGCAGATTCTTTACCAACTGAGCTATGGTTTTTCATCTTTGGCCTACTGATGTAATAGATTATATTGACTCTCAAATGCTGAACCAACCTTGCATACCTAGGATAAATCTCACTTGGTTATGATATATAATTCTTTTTATACACTGGTAGATTTGATTTCAGCAGCAGATTTGATTTCCTAACATTTTTTTTGAGGGTTTTTACATCTATGTTCATGAGAGAGACAGGTCTGTAGTTTTCTCGTGTTTTTCTGATTTGGATATTAGAATAATACTGGCTTCACAGAACAAGAAAGTATTCTCTCTGCATTTATCTTCTGAAAGAGATTGTAGAGAACTCATAAAATTTCTCCCATGTATGTTTGGTAGAACTCACCAGTGAACCCATTCAGAACTTCTGCTCTCTTTTTTAGAAGATTATTAATTATTGATTCAATCTCTTTTAACAGATATAGACCTATTCAGATTGTGTATCTCTTCTTCTGTGAGTTTTGGCAGACAGTATCTTTTAAGGAATTGGTTTATTTTGCTGAGGTTAACAAGCTTGTGTGCACAGCCTTGTTCAGAGCCTTTCTGTCCCCTCTCAGGCTCCTGAGGCAGAATCATGTCTTCTGGACTGCAACGGCTGTCAGACCACGGCCACAGGTCTTGGCTCCTCTGTGGATCTCTGATGCCTGTGGAAATCTGGTCTATTTTGTTCTTGTACAGGCTGGTCTCAGGTAAGTGAATCCACCATCACAGAAAGTAGAAATCCCAGGCATCCTAAGAAACCAGTTGTGCACTCTGGTCCTGTGCCTCTGTCCTCTGATTGAGCCGCGAGTCCTAACTGTTGGCCGTGGGTAAGGCAAGACTGAGAGAACCAGGGTGAGAGTGAGCAGGGCTCGGGAGGCAGGCTCCCCTTGGGAATTCAGCCCCTGCTTGCCCGAGGCTGCTCCTGGCCAGCCGCACAGACCAGCCAAGCAGAGCAGAGGATGGCAGGCAGCGTGCCCACAGACCTGGAGAATCAGCTCTGGAGTCTGAGAGATCTGGGGCTGAACTCCAGCCTGTAGTTCCTGGGCTGCGGGGCATCACCTCCCACTTCCACCCTGGTCCTCACCAGTTCTCACGAGGACTAAAAGCAGGACACGTGGAAAATCACAGCCTTGGTTCAGCAGGGGCACACAGGAGACACTGCACATGGTCCACCGCCCAGCAAATGTGGGCAGGGCTGTGGCAGCCAGATAGGAGGGTGGGGTGGTGCTCTCCCGACCCAGAGCACTCCAGAAGCCAAGGCAGAGGCAGGCACGGGGCAGCAGGAAGGCGGGTGCCGGCCTGCTTCAGGAAACACACCCCCAGCGGCCCAGAGACGGCCTGGATCATGGAGAGCCGATGCCTCTCAGCGCCCCAAGGCCCAGCCAAAGTCCTGTCCTTCTCTCCCAGCCCCTGATCACCTCCCCTCCCACAGGACAACCCCCGCAGCCCCTCACCACCACCCGCAGACCCAGGAGGAGGCCCGGCCTTCTCTCTTAGCCCCAATTCCTTGTCGGCTCTGCTGGGGAGGAGGCACTCCGGGGAAAGACCCCCCTTCCACGGCCTCCTGCCTGTTTCTGGAGGCGCCTCATCAGGGAAGCGTTGCTCCATGCTCAGGGCCCTGGAAGAGCGGCAGGAAACAGGACCTGGACTGCCTCGGAGGGAAGCCTCTGCCCCAGACGTGGGCCCTGCTCACAGGCCACGAGACCACATCAGCTCTGTGCCCACAAGCCCCAGTCAAACCCGAGTTTCCCGGTGACCAGTGAGGATGCCTGTGGACACAGCCACACTGCTGGCCCAGGCAGGCTTAGATCCTCTCTGTATCAACAAACCCAGTCTCAATTATCTAAACTGAGCAAACTGTCAAAGGCCCCTCACGCTCCAAATACCTCCGTCCAGGGACCCAGCACCCCGTCTGGCCCCCATCAGCTACGGGCAAGGTGCCTGCTCCAGCCTGGACACACGAGCTAACCCAGGGGAGGCCCCTGCTCAGCCTGCTGCTGCTTTGCCCAGGGTCCCGAGCGTTGTATCGGGAAACCCCAACACCCAGCAGGGCCAAGCCAGGCCCGAGGATGGTCAGCCTCCCTGCCCCACTTGGCGGGCACCAGTCTTCCCGATGTGGCCTGGAAAGCACTCCGATGCACCTGGGGCTCTGGGGGGACCACACACTAAGGAACCTCCACGGGGCCCACCAGGGCCAGTACCATGGACACAACAGTACTCCACACCGCACAGTGGCCCAACGGCTTCTCCTCGTGTCCCATGGGCCAGGGCAGGGCCTGGTGTGCTCTGCACGTCCAGCTGGTCGCTTCCTGCTCGGCCAGACCCTTCTCCAGCTCACCCGAGAGCTGCCAGGAAAACCACCCCCGGCCAGGAGATGGACGGGCCTGAGGCAGGGCCTACCTGCAATGGAGAAGGTGGCCGTCCACGCTGTAGTCCCGGTAAACCTCGTAGTCCTTCTCAAGGAGCACTCCTGACGGTGAGGAGCTGAAATGCAGCAGAGTGAACAGGAGACGTAAACCGAAGTACAACTGCTTAGAGACACACCGGGTCCACGCCGCACGCCGTACGCCTCAGAACACAGCACAGCCCTCTGGTTCTCACCACAGCTCCTGTTGCAGGCCTGCCTGCACCTGGGCAGGGTTTCTCGCACCCTCACTGCCCCCTGCCACGATGCCCCGATGGAGCCCACTGTCCTCACCCAGGACAGCCCCAGGCCCAGCAAGGAGCTGGAGCTCTGGCCTGTGGCCTCCGGGCTGGGCTACAGGCTGGGCTGGGACCAGGGGGCACAGAGTGGGGCACAGAAGGGCTCGGGCCTGGTCGCCAGGGCCCCTGGGCTGGCCATGGGGGGAGCCCGCACTCCACTTCAGGCTGGAGGGCAGCTGAATACAGCCCGTGGGCCTCATCCAGCTCCAGCGCCTGGCTTTGTACAGCAGGTAGGGAATGAATGGTTTATACACTGAAATTTTTTTGTGTGTGAAATTTACATGCAATTCAAATTCCAGTGTCTGTCAGGAGCATGTCACGGGAACACAGTCCTGTGTGACCACACCACAGGTCCTGGGTGCAGTCACAACTCAGCAGCCTGAGTGCCCCCGCACGGCCGATCTGCCGGCCGCAGACGGGGGCCTGGGCGGCTCTGCCTTTGGCGGCTGCAGGCTCTGTGCCGCTGAGCCAGGCAGACACACGGCCCCGCTGGAGTGCCGCAAGGTGCACAGAGGTCAGAGCCAAGACGGGAATCTCGTCGCAGCAGAATTACTTCACTGAAAACAGAAGGGACCTTCACACCACGTGTGCTTCCCAGTGGCTCATCTGTTAGCCCAGCAAGGAGAGCAACCACGCTGTTCAGGGATGACAAGTATCAAACTATGCCGACAACGGCAGCTGAGGGCATGTGTCCAGAGGAAACAAGCCTGCTTTAGGCCAGCAGCCTCGAAGCACGGACAGTGCTGGGGAGAAGGGAGGACACTGAGAGCTGCTCGGCAGTGGGGCCCGGGGGGTGCCGGGGCTCCTGGCGCTTCTCCACGCTGTCACTGCACTAAGGAGTCAGAGCTGAGCTTGACAGGACTGGGGAACTGGCCTCCACGAGTCATCTCTGTGGAATGACTACAGGTGAAATTACTACCAAAGAAAATGAGGAAACACCTAATTCAGTCCAGCCTCAAGTGCAGCTGAGATTGTCACGACTGACCATGCTTAAAACACGCGCTGGGGGCCGGCACAGGGCACAGGCTGGCACTGAGGGGGCACGGTGAGCCCCAGCAGCAGGCAGGCCCTCAGCAGCCCGTCGTGAGCTGTGAGGCAGCCGCCCAGGCCGCCAGCATCCTCCACCCTCCTGGAGTCGGTCACCAGTGGTCCCACAGGTTTGTGTCAGGAACTGAAGGGAAGTATCCCACCCTGACCAACTACACAGCAGTGGAAAAGCTTGAAAACAAGACAGCTTTGCTGCAGTGTTTAAAAAACTCATGGCCTAGACTAAAATTTTCTCTTTGAGAAAAGATTCTACTCAACTACTATCATCAAACATTGAATGCGAGGGGATTTTTTAGATTTGACAATGTTTCTCAATGAATTCAACCTAAAATTATAAGGCAAACAGTGCTTATATGAGACGCTGAGACTGCAACAGTCATTCTGATGGCAATGGATGTCTGAGCCACAAGCAGCATCAAGCTCCTTTAGCTTCTCTTTCTCAGGCTGCAGAAATTGGAACAAGAAGCAAGATTCCCATTCCCACACAGGAGACACGCTTTCTGAGCTACACTACTGGTTCCAGACCAGCGCAATAAAGCCAGTCACGTGAATGTTCTGGTGTCTCAGCGCAAACAAACATTACGTTCACACTGGACTAGTCTACTAAGCATGCAAAGCCACCTGGGTTTTCTGAGGAGCTTGAACTCCAGGCCTTGAATGGTAGAAGGAATGCCCACAATTAGCTAAGATGGTCGTAAATACAAAGGGAGACAGAAATGTTTCCTTGAGAGGTGATGGCCCGAGAGCACATGGACAGCGTGGCCAGGGCACAGGGCAGCACGTGGTGTGGGCGGATGCAGGCCACAGTTAACACAAGACACGTAAGCAAATACCTTTGGACCAAGGCCAGGAAAGAACTTTCTAAACAAAACATTAAAAACAAACAAGGTAAAAATTACAGTAAACTTGCTTGCATCAAAATCAAGGGCTCCAGGGACCATCAGCAGGCGTGAGGGGGTCTGTGGGGTGAGGCCGCCTGCACACTGAGCAAGAGCAAGTCTGCAGAAGCAGCCACCTCACACCCGAGGCTCTGCCTGCCCAGCACTTTGCCCCAGGCCCCCAACGGGCCCCAGGTGCAGAGTCAGGGTGCAGGCTTCCCCCGGCTGCGGGGTGAATGCAGCATCCTGGGGGGGCACCCAGGAACACGCTGGGCAGCAATGCATGCGTGCGGCACATGGGAACGCACAGGAGGAAGGGGCGGGAAGGGCCTGACCTGGAGGAGCCGAGGTGACACCACATCCTCCGCTGCATCAGGGGTCCCCCCAAAACACCCCACAACCATCCCACCACACCAAGGCCAAGTGTTAGAACAGGTGAAGGTGACCAGACCCTAGAGGTTCCTGAGGAGGAAGACACCTAACACACGCAAGAAGGACAGCTGTTCAGGGCCAAATATGAACCATGTGGAAGTGGCTGACCCCGGTTCCCAAGCACAAGTCAAGGCAGAAAGCATCAGCAATACGACACAGGGAAACGTGCTGGGAACACCTGACTGCCAACCTCCCTGGAGCCAACCCACAGCTTCCACGCAGAAGCGCAGCAGCAGCGGGAGACAGGAAGAAGGGACAGACCACTCCCACCACCCAGGGGGGGACTCACCTCCCAGAATCCATGTGTCTCGGCAGATCAAAACTTAGTGAAGAACTCAACTGATAACAATTAACAGATCTGACCTAACAAACACACAGAGAACCCTAGAGCTAACAGAGAAGAGAAACTGTCTGCCTCGGCCAGCAGGGCGTCGTCCTGTGTGTCTCCGTATTCTTGCAAGGACAACAGTCCTGAGGGACCAGAGGCTTGCCCACCGCAGGAGGGCCCATCTCAGCTTAACCAACGGTGTCCACAACAGCCCTGTGTCTCCACAAGGTCACATTCACAGGTGCTGAGAACAGGACGGGGCAAATTCAACCCACAAGACACAGAAACATACTGGATAGGATTCCCCACCCACTCATGCTGAGAAGCCTAATAAGAGAAAGGGATGTCCCAGCCCGACACACAGGGTCGCGGGGCCATCGGCCTGCCTGCCTCCCTGGCCCCACCTCCTCAGGGAGAACCGGCCAGCTTCGGACAGCTGGTGGAGTCACAGGCAACTCTGGAGACAGTGTGCTCGACTGTAATAAGAGCTCAGCAAGAGTAAAAACAGAACTGACGTATAAATATGACATCTGGGGCCTTCCTTGGTGGCTCAGTGATAAAGAATCTACCTGCTAACACAGGAAACATGGGTTCGATCCCTGGCCTGAGAAGATCCCACGTGCTACGGGGCAACTAAGCCCTTGCGCCACAACCACTGAGCCTGTGCTCCAGAGCCGGGGACTGCAGCCACTGAGCCCGTGCTCCACAACTACCAAAGCCCGCGTGCTCCAGAGCCCGTGCCCACAAGAGAAGCTGGGCAACGAAAAGCCTGCGCACCACAACCAGACAGTAGTCCCCGCTCAACGGAATGAGAGAAAAGCCCGTGCAGCAATGTCAAAGATATATTAAATAAATACAATTAATTTTTAAAAAGTAGTACCTGAATACCAGTAATGATCGTACAATACGACTTTATATGGTATCTAAAAATAAACCTTAAAAAAATGCAAGGTCTTTGGGGGAAAATGTATAAAATGTACTACCTTCGTGAATGGGAGAAAATGACACACGCAAGGTGCCTAGTCCCCCAACCTGCCCCACAGTTTAAACACAATTCTAATCCACCTCCAACCAAGCTCCTCGTGGGAGGCCGATCCGAAGGCAACACCATGATCTGAGTCACCATACCACACCCCAGACACTCCTGGGAAGAGGACGCCCCTGCCCGCAGGACGTCTGCCAACAGAACCTAATTAGAGTCCAGCCCCTCACCGGCCTGCAGTGAAGAGCCAGCAATCGCCACCAGCAATGCCGCGGGTGACGTGGGCCCAGAGGCTGTCACGTCTGCTGGACAGGCAGTGGCACCAGTCTGAGCTTGCCAGAACACCAGAGGGATGCAGGGCTGTCTTTAAAGCTCACTTGCTTGCTTTTTCCTTCGGGACCAACCCAGGCTCTGCTTCATGAAGACAATTCCCAGCAACCTCTCAGGCCGCTCTGGCTCACGTGCCCAGGCCCCTGCCCACAGCCTTGCCCTGCGCATGCCAGGCTCCCGCACACCCTCAGCACAGGCACTGCGCCCCTGGCCTGGCATGTCATCCTCCCAGGAGCAAACAGACCCACAGCCTAAGTAGGCTTTCAACTACTTTGTGACTTCCACTGTCCCCGGGTGAAACCTAGCCTGCCTGGTCTCCAAGGCCCATGTCCCATTCCTGCTCCTCCCTGGCTTCTCTCTGGTAACTTCCAGCCTATCAGGGATTATCCAGGTCACATGCCCTCCAGCCATTTCTTCTGGACTGGGACCCCTTGAGTGCTGGCCCTGGAGAACAGCTCCCTGCGGTTCAGGCTCTGCCATATGGGCAACTCGGGGCGCACAAGCACGGGGGGGTGACATCCAGATGTGAGGCCAGCGGGACGTGCGGGCCCAGGTGTCCATGGCCTCACTGTCTGCAAGACCAGGAGGGAAAACAGCCACAGCGGCTGCTGGACAAGTCGACACCCTGGGGCGCCCAGGACAGTGCTCTGCCCCGGCGCTGACCGCCTCAGACCTTCCTCTGCAAAACAGGGGTGATGCCCTCACCTCTTGCCCTCAGTGCTGGCAAGGTCAGTCAAGCTCCAGCAGGGAGGCCTGGAATTAGGTGGGGTCGGCCAATGGACCCCCACGGATCTGCATCCAGAGAACAACAGGCAGGTGGGCCTGGGGAGGGCACCCCTCCATTGCAGGAGCTCTGGAGGCCAGCTCTGGGGTGCCCCCATCCCGGGAGCACTTCCCACAGTGGAGAGAACCAAACAATTTCACAACTATCCAGAGACACTCCAGCCCCAGCAGGGCCCAGAGGGCCTCGGCCAGCTCTGCCCCGGTGGGCACAAGGGAGCGGGTGGTCCCCCAGAGGCGGCAGGGTGCAGGGGCCTGCCTCACCTGTCGCTCTCGTCCTTCACCATCCCCGGCGCGGCCTGTCGGCTGGTGCGGCCCACAGGCTCCAGCGCCCTGTCACCAGCGTCCAGCTCGGGTTCCAGGGACGAGCTGGTGCTGCCATCGCGGCTGACGCTGCTGCCCCGCCCGGGGCTGTTCTCCGCCGAGGCGCGCGGAGACTCCGTGTTCTGTTTCAGGGTCTGCAGCTTGGCCAGGGGGATGATGTCGCAATCCTGCGGCCGGTGCCACACAGTGCGCTGGGTGCTGGCGTTGTAGTAGTAGAAGCGCGACGTGTTGGGGTCGAAGAGCTCCCACCACTGGTTCTCGCTGGTGCGCTTGATGCGCACGCCGGTCGGCGGGTCCCACACGCACTCGCCAGTGACCAGGTTGGCGTACATGCGCTCGCGCGTGCGCGGCTCGATGATCTCCACCCACTCCAGCCTGGGGGGGAGGGCAGCGTTAGGCAGGGCTGGGGGACCCCACCCATCCCAAGACCAAGGATCCCGCCCGTCAGGCCACATGCTCTGGGCCGCACCGTGCTCTGGGTACTGCTCATCGTCCTCCCAGACCGCATCACGTCCCTCCCGGATGCTTGGCTGCTCTTAGAAGCAGCCATCACTGGCTGCCAGCGCCACCCATCACCCGCAGAGGGAGGGGACGCCAACATCGCTGTGCTGTCCCAGTCAGAAGCAGAGCTGGTACCCCCCAAAAGCCCCCCCAAGCACACCCCGCCCCGAGGACAAGCCTGTCATCCACCTAAGGTCCTTAAAAAAAAAGTGTAAATTAAAACTATTCAGAATAAGGCAATTTGCTCCAGCTGACAGGTAGGTAGCATATTTTACTCTGCTTCCAAGTTTCTACACAAGTAACAATCCTTTAAATACCACTTCTGTGATAGGCCTGGTCCTCACCAGCACTGGGTTGGTCAGAAGCTTCCAGGACCTGCAGAGAAGGGGAGCACCCGTCTCCTTACTCTCTGCTGCAAGCCCAGTTTTCCAGGCAGGAGCACAGGTGGGCTTTAGCAGAGGACCGAGGGGACAGTGTTGACAATCTTCTCTGAGAACCTCATCCCGCCCTTTGAGGCCAGATGTGCTCAGGGCGGGAAGGAGAGAAGGCACAACCCTGCAGGGCGATGAGCCTGCACCACACACACACTCACACACACACACTCACACCCAGATATGAGCCCCCACCACACACACTCCACACTATCACACCCAGAGATAAGCCCCCACCACACACACACTCCACACTCTCACACCCAGATATGAGCCCCCACCACACACACACTCCATTCTTTCACACCCAGATATGAGCCCCCACCACACACACACTCCACACTCTCACACCCAGATATAAGCCCCCACCACACACACACTCCACAGTCTCACACACAGATATAAGCCCCCACCACACACACACTCCACTCTCTCACACCCAGATATGAGCCCCCACCACACACACACACACACACACACTCACACCCAGATATGAGCCCCCACCCCCCACACACACGCCCTGCAGCAGCCCTGCAGGCTTGGGGGCCTCTTTTGGATGCACAGTGTCTTCTACAAGCTCTCAGAGCCAAGGTAGGCTGGCCGAGTGGGCAGGGTACAGCAGCTGGAAGGTGTGGAGCTGAGAGGGGCAGGAGATGCGGAGCAGTAAAGAGGGAGAGCCCTGAGGACCCTGAGGGCTGGCGGAGGGAACACAGGAGGGAGCAGCCTGAGGGGCCTGGCCGTGTCGGAGCAGCAACCCCTGCAGCATGGCCATACCAGGCAGCCCAGTGGGGGAGGGCGCCGGGGCTGTGCTTGCAAGCGTGGGGCCACCGCCTAACCCGCCATTCTGCAGAAGGTGGGGCAGGGCTGAGTAGGCATCGTGGGATCGGACGGCTAGAGAGACAGGGCCGTGAGAGGGTGCCCTCGACGCAGAGGGCGGGGCAGTCCTGCAGCAGCGCCTGCAGGTTGCAGCATCTCTGGGCCCTGCAGGCCTCGCGTGGCCTCTGATCTCTAGCGACCCTGCAAGGCCAGTGCCTGCGGAAAGTGGGCAGGAGGCCTCATGTGTGCCCATTGTCATCCGTGTCCCCAGAGGCCCCTCCCAGGCCCAACCTCCACTGCCATCACCCTGCCCAGCTAGGGTGTGAGGCCCAACTCGTCCGCTCTTGCCTGCTGGCTGGCTGTTCTTCACACAGAGGGCAGAGCAAACTTCTAAACTTGGGAACCTGGCACTTTTAACTGGGAAGCCTTGTGCCCCCTCCCCCCCTAGAAGGGAGATCCCCCCAACACAGCTCAGCGGGCACCATCCACTCTCAGCCTGAGGACACAGCCCCCACGCTTGGCAGCCAGAAGGCACTGCCCGAGGGCACTCCTCACAGGGACAAAAGGGCCTGGAGACCTCGCTCCTGTGAAGAGGGAAGCTCTGAATTCTGCAATCCCCCTCAGCTGATGGCCTGCTTGCCCCTCGAGCTGCGGCATGGGATCAGCCGGGACAAAGGGCGGAGGTGCCCAAGGAAGGCCCGGCCCAGCAGAGATGCTCAGAAAGTACTGGACTGAACACTGTGAGCCCCAGGGAAGCAGTAACAACTCCTTTTATACCTCTAAATACAGTTTCAAATGAATTTACTGGTGGTAGTTCTCTCTGAATAAAGAAAACAAGCTGGTTCCTTTTCAGCACACTGCTGTGGGCATGTGGGCAGGACCCCATTTTCTCAGAACGTTCTGGGTGCCCCCCACAGCACTTTTAATGAAGACCCCAGGGACCCAGGGGGCAGAGAATATGCTGGAACCCGGAGTCTGGTGAGGGTTGGGAGTAAGGTGGGTCGCAGCAGATCCCATGGCCTGGGGGGAAGGCAGGCCCTGTGCAGACCCCAAGTGGACCGAGCAGACACGCCTGTCCCTGGGGTCAGTGTCACCCACACCAAGCTCCAGTCAGTGGGAGCGGCAGGGCACGTGGCTGAGAAGGGTCAGAACCTGCGGGTGATGGACGGACCACCGTGGCCCAGCCACACTGTGGAAGCTGTCGAGACTGAGGGAGAGTCATCTGGCGACAGTGTCTGGCATGAAGTGGGAGGAAGACTCAAGATGGCGGCGGTCTCTGGGTGTGACCGGCCGCGGCCTCTCCCCAGCGCCCAGGGGCTGTGTGGACAACTGCCTCTCTGCTCTCCAAGTTCTGCAGACTTTCACTTCAGACAGTGACCTGTTCAGACTCACTTCCAGAAGAGCCTAATGGGAGCCAAGTGTGTCCCAGGCAATCTACCAGGAGAAAGGGAAGCAAGCGTGGCCAAACACGTTGCCTGTGACACGGAGCCCTGCGATAGGATCCAAAGTGCGGGATAAACGACAAACCACGTAAAACAACAAACTCATGATTCCACGTGGAGAGGTTCAGGTGAATGCAAGACGCTGGGCACTGGCCCCCCGGAATAGGCAGGGGGCAGGGTCCAGCTGAGGGCTGGCAGGGCGTCCACTGCCCGCGGAGAAGCCCTCCCCGGCCTGCAGCACAGTGGCTGAGGGACAGGGGGCGGGCCAGCCCCATGTGCCTGCTGCCGAGCCGAGCAAAAGGCTCCGGCTCCTCTGGTCCCGCGGCTCAGCTTCCTCACCTCGTGCTGGACCCTGACACCCGAGACTCCAGCAGACCGGCATGCTGGCTCTCGCACTCGTAGTCCTGCGCCTGGGACATGGCAGCCTCTTCTTCAGGAGCCAGGCGGACGGCCGTCAGCCGGTCATCGGGACGCCCTCCAGCATCAGTCAGGAAGGCATCGCCCTACAAGACAGCAGAAGCCACAATGTTATGCCTTGCGGTTTGGGGCACCAGTAACAGCCAGCCCAGCCCTTTTCATGGCCCAGGTCACTGGTGAGAATGTAGTGCCCGACCCTGAACCCAGCTGGGATCTGGCTCCTGGGGAGGGCATTCAGATCCCTCGCCAGCTGGCTCTGGGAGAGTTGCCTGCTCCTCGGAGAGCAGGGTCCTTGCTTTTGAACAGGGACAGCACCACCCACTGGTGCTTCCAGGTGGGTGTCCGCGGTAAGAGGCTGGGCAGCACTTGAGGGTGGTCTACACACACACAGGGCCCGGATTTACAACTGAGGGGCTGTTCCAAAACGGTGCTGCAATGGCACAATTTACACATGGGAAACAATGAACCTCGACCCCTACCTCATCCGATACATCAAACTCAATTCTAGGTAAACCACTGCTCCAAACGTTAAAGACACAACAATAAGGTGACTTCCCTGGTGGTCCAGAGGTTAAGAACCCGCCTTCCAGTGCAGGGGACACAGGTTCCATGCCTGGTCAGGGAACTAAGACCGCACACACCTCGGGGCAACTGAGCATGCACGAGGCAACTAGGGAAGCCTGCGCATGGCAATGAAGACCACCCCCCAGCCAAAAATAGATAAAGTGAAACAATAAGACTTTTAGAGAAAATGCAGAAGAAAATCTTTGTGGTCTTGGAGTAGGTACACTTAATCAGACACAAAACCACTCACGACACAAGAAGCATTAAAAATTGGACTACAACCTAAGAACCTCTGTTTATAAATCTTTACCATCGTGGGTATTATTCAGGCATAAAAAACAGTGAAATGATGCCGTCTGCAGCAACATGGATGGACCTGGAGATATCATACTAAGGGAAGCAACTCAGAAAGAGAACGACAAATCCCGTATGATATCACTTTTACATGAAATATAAACTATAACACAAATGACCTTGTCTATGAAACAGACTCACAGACAGAGAAGGAACTTGCGTTGGCAAAGGGAGGTGTGGGGGAGGGAAGGTTAGGGAATTTGAGATTAGCAGATACAAACTATATATAGGATGTATAAACTCCTACTGTATAGCACAGGGAACTGAATTCAAGATCCTGTGATAAACCATAATGGGGAAGAATGGGAAAAAGAACATATATATGTATACTGAATTGCTGCATCGTACACCAGAAATTAATACAACATTATAAATCAGCTATAATTCAATAAAATCTTTAAAAATAAACATTTTCTTCCTATTACAAGTAAAAACACAAACCCTGGGTGGGAGGTATTTGCTGCACAGAATATGTATAATGCATTACATTTGCGTGTGTACCTATCTGACCTAACAAAGGACTATTTCCAGAACTCATATAAGGTTCCTAGGAATAAATAAGAAAAACCTAATACTCGACAGAAAAAAAGACAAAAAACTTGAAAACACACTTTAAAAAAAATATCCAGTAAACGCAGACAGAATTGTGCGCTACCTCTTTTGTCACTGGGAAATGCTAACTAAAAGCACCCTAGGACACTGGCGTGGCCACCCGAGTGGCTGAGGCGCAAAAGACCCACCACGGGCGCGCACGTCGGGGCTGCGGGCGCGCACGTCGGGGCTGCGGGCGCGCACGTCGGGGCTGCGGGCGCGCACGTCGGGGCTGCGGGCGCGCACGTCGGGGCTGCGGGCGCGCACGTCGGGGCTGCGGGCGCGCACGTCGGGGCTGCGGGCGCGCACGTCGGGGCTGCGGGCGCGCACGTCGGGGCTGCGGGCGCGCACGTCGGGGCTGCGGGCGCGCACGTCGGGGCTGCGGGCGCGCACGTCGGGGCTGCGGGCGCGCACGTCGGGGCTGCGGGCGCGCACGTCGGGGCTGCGGGCGCGCACGTCGGGGCTGCGGGCGCGCACGTCGGGGCTGCGGGCGCGCACGTCGGGGCTGCGGGCGCGCACGTCGGGGCTGCGGGCGCGGGGGAGCTCTCCCACCGGGGGCCCGCAGCCCAGCCTCAGCACAGGCGGCCACTGCGGCAACCCGGACCTGCTCACCGTCCCCAGCGGCGCGTGGGTGTGGCTCCCAGGGGTGAGAGACAGAAACCTGACCTGGAGTCACCAGCGCCGCGGGTCGCCATCGCGCATGTCTTCGTTTACAAAAGCTTTCTGGGTTCCACGCCATTGCTTTCACACCTTTCCGTTCACATGCCTCCCACTTCAGGGAGACATCTGAAGGAGTGGGGAGGAGCAGCAGTGGACAGTCAGGAACCAGCGAGGGAGGCATCCACAACCCGCGAGGTGGTGGACTGGAGGTGGCGTCCCGGGCAGGCACCCGCCCCCCTTTACTGTAATGTGGGGATCTGCAGACGTGCGTGTGTATACAGGTCAGTTCACACAAACACGAGAGGGCCTAAGAGTAGCAACAGGCAGAGCAGCTCCTACACTCACACCTAGACTCTTCGGAGACTGCGGAAAGCAGACAGACACAATGACCCTGGAGCTCGAGTCCTGCAGTCAGAAGGTTAGGAAGACTTAAGACAAAAACACAGCCCCACAGTGAAGGGGCCTGTCAAAGGGACAGCAGTACCAAATAAAAGAGCTTCCAGTGACCAAAGCTGGAACATTTTGAGAAAAAAGCCATACTAAATTGTAATGTGAAGTATAAAGTAAATGTCCCTAAGTCCATGTTGATATGACACACGAGTAACAAGGACCGGGAGAAGAGACAAAGATCCCCTGCAGAGTACCATTGCTGCGGACACTCCAACTCCAGGACCCTCCTCCCAAGGGCACCCCCAGGCCCTGCCCACAGCCCGCCCTCTGGAGCAGGGGGCTCTGTCGGCACCACGGCCTGGGCCGTGCTGGTCATTTCACACCCAGTTCTTCCCAAACCCGACTCAACATGCAAGCCAGCCCTCCAACCCAGGGCGTTCCCTGCCCTCCCTGGACGGCCTCTCTCCAGACTTCAGCACCAACCACAGCTCCTCACCCGGCACTTCTCTGGCCATCTTCCATCTGCTTGTCTCTGTGTGGCCGTTCTCTCCGGCCAGAGCAGCTGTCCAGGGGCCGCGGTCCTCAATCCAGCAGCCGCCCTGTGTCTGCGCTGCTCCTGGGCCCTCGTGGCTGCCATAGCCCTGTACCCCGCCCTCGGCTGTGCCAGCCCCGCCCCCACTTCTTCTCCCAAGTGCTCAGCTCCCTCCCCTCCTCCCAGTGTATGCAAGAGGCTCCCACTCTAGCTTCTGGTCACTGTCTGTCTGCAAATGAGGACAGGGACAGGCCAGAGATGGGGAGCCCCTGCCAGCGTTGATGCTCCTGAAAGCTTGATCGCCAAATTTCTTTACAGGCTCTGCTCTGGAAATGAGTTTCTGGTCCTAGGACATTTTTTGGTTGCAAGTGACAGAAACCCAACTCTGACTGAAGACAGCGTTGCACCTGCACCCGGTAAGGCCGTCTGGGTTCCCAGGACGCCCAGTGCGGCTCTTCTCTGCTCTGCGCAGGCTGGCGTACTGCGTGCAACAGCACCTCAAACACAACCAGACGTTTCTTCCTCTGGTTCCGGCGAGTCTCCTGGTCTCTGACTGAGGACAGGGGCCCCGGCCTCTGCAGTGCTGTGAGGGGAGGGGCTGGAAGCTGGCTCCACGGGCATCTGAAGGCCCTCCTGCCAAAGCTCCTCTGAGGTGACCGTCTGCCCACCTGCAAGGTGACTGACCAGGAGGCCTCTTCTCAGCCCCACCGTAAGGGGGACGAGGCCCAAGGCCCTGCCAGCACATCCCCGGGGAGGGCCACCTCCCCTCCCTCCCCCACCTCACCCCGTAAGAATCTGGCTCTTGTAGAAAATGCACTTGGAACACCGGGCCTTCCTCCTTCAGCTCATCTCTCACCAGACACCCACCTACATCTGGTTTACCCCAAGGCCCACGCAGACCACAGACCCCTTTCTGCCAAGTAAATGTCATCAACGGTCCCTCCCAAGTGCTCCAGTGGGGAAACTGCAACCTGCTTGAGGCTCTCGCTTTCTCCTCCTCCCTGTCTGGCTGACACCATTCTCCGGCTGTGCTTATCCCTGATTCACTGTAGATTAAATCCTGTTACCCAGTTTTCATTCTTTTTGTCCATTTCAGTGAGTTTCAGGGAGGGAAGAAGAATAAACAAGTCTCTGCTCAGCCATCATTTCCAGAAGGCCTACGTTCCATTCTCAATGCTGTTTTTAATAAGTTTTCCAAGTTCTGAACAATGAGCCCAACTCAGTCTCAAGCTCTGAAAGCCTGGCTCTGAGCTGGAGGCACAAGGCCGCATTCTCCTGCTCGGAACAGGCCGGGCTGGCATTTCCGCCTCCGCGCCTCCCGCCCAGCTGTTCTCACTGACTCCCCTCCTCTAGCGCCTGGCCATGCTGTTATGCTGAACATTGTGACCTAACCCCTCGGCAAGTCAGAGAATCGGCCTATAGGTCAGAACCAGCTTTTCAGACCCTTCTGGGAAAGGATGTCTGATGCACCCACACAGAAAGGACACAGCTGTGTGGAGTCAACTGGACATGCGTGCAGTGAATCTTGAAGCCTGGTGCTGCCCTTCAAGCTCCCAGAAAGCTGCCACCATGGGGCCAGCACTCGGCTCCTGCCTGGCCTTGGGGTCACGCGCAGGCCATCAGGACACACAGGCCCTGCTCTGCTCACCCACAGGGCACAGCCTCCTCCTCGCCTTCCTGGGCTTCCTCACCAACACAACAGACGCGGGGCCCCTGCAGGACTGCTGAGGGAGCAGAGCGCCTGTCACGTGTTCGCGAGCCGGGTCTCGCACACAGCCTGGCCTGTGACCGGAACAGCCCCACACAGCACCCCAGCTCTAGGAGGTCAGTGAGAGAGAGCTGTGGTCTGCACAGTCACGGGGGGCCAACGCTGACACTCCGTCACCCCAGAGACCAGAGGGCAGCCAGTCCCACCCCTCCAGGCTGAGCCCCCAGCCCCCAGATGCCTTGGCCCACAAAACCCCATGGGGGCTTCAGGGAGGGGTGTGGGGTGGTGCAGTGACCCCAGGCAGCAGGACAGGACAGGATCCCCACAAAGGCAGGGTTGCATGGAGAAGTCAATTCTGACTCCATGCTGAAACTGTTTCTTTGACTTGCTTTTCATTGCTCTTGCTATTATAATCACACATAGTGGCCTGCCTCAGAGAATCCTGCCCCTCTCCCCGACTGTTAAAGTGCCTTTGTTCAGAGCCCTACCTGTAGATGGCACGAAGGACTAAAATGACACAACCCCCTGCTGGAGGCTTGCCGTCCTAGTAAATGTTAGCAAGATTAATGACCTTTTTACTTTGTTTCCTCACCTCCCACCTGTCTCTGACACATAAAAGAAGCTGGCATCCAGACGCCAGCAAGACGGTCACTTTGAGACATTAGTCTGCCATCTTCTTGGTCACCCGGCACGCTGAATAAAGTATTCCTTGCCTCAGCACCTCACCTCACGGATTCACTGGCCTGCTGTGCGGTGAGCAGAGCGAGCCTGGACTCTAGCGGAAGGAGCCAGGGGCACTCCTGTAGCCG
Source organism: Ovis canadensis (assembly GCF_042477335.2). Lineage (NCBI taxonomy): Eukaryota > Metazoa > Chordata > Mammalia > Artiodactyla > Bovidae > Ovis > Ovis canadensis. The sequence goes on along the minus strand of NC_091253.1, from coordinate 23,465,481 downwards.
GACAGCCTCCCTGTGACTGTTAGAGCACTGCCTTCTGCCGGGGCTCGCTGAGCACCCAGAGCTTCACTCGGCGAGTCCACTGCACTCACTGCAGTGAAAGGACCTGAGTTTCCAGTGAAGCTCAGCAAAGCCAGCGTCAGACTCTCTTGTGCTCGCTCCTGGCCCCGTCTGCCCCCACCCAGGAGAACACAGAGCCTCCCTGAGGAAAGGGAGCCCCTGACACTGCGGGACAGCAGAGCACAGGGGCGGCGATAGGCTGGGCGCCGGCGAACGGCTGCTCCCCAGGGTGCTCCCTGCCTGCCCAGCCCTCTGCCAGGCTTCCATGGGTGAGACTGGAGACAGGACACCCCTGGCTGCCCTGCCCTGCTGCTCAGTCTCGGGTCTGGCCTTCTCCAGTGGCAGGTGTGGATGTTCTACCTGTTTCCACAGGTAACTGAGGCTCACCACTGGCCACCCTCACTCTGTCCTGGTCAACTCCCCAAAATGCTCCACAAACACCCCACACCTGAGGGAAGTTTTCTACCTCCCTGCCCGCCAAGACCCCTTAAGACTGCCTGCGCGCAGGCCCTGGAGCTGCCAGCGGGAGCCCTAGGCCGGCTCCACACCTGAGCTCTGCACCTCTGCCTCTTGAAAAGCACCTGGCTGGAGGGGAAGCAGAGACACATGGAAAACTCACAAAAAATGCACTGGGACGTGCCGACAGCCGCCCGTGGCTGCGCACCTGCAGTGCAGCCGCCGGTGAACTCACTGGGCCTCTGGGCGCCCTCCCCCACCTTGCAGGCAGGGCCGCCCCTCCCCGCCCCACAGACCTGCCAGGCCGAGGCTGCAGCACTGGGGACTGCCGCCAGCTCCTCAGCACCCGGCTGCAGGTGCGCTCCAGTCACCTGTGGCTGAGCAGGTGCTTGAGCCCAGCTCCCTCCGCGGGCTGCAGAGCAGACATGCTCGGTGCTGGCTCCTGATGGGCTGCATCTGGAGCACGAGCCCCGGGAGCTGGACTGGCTGGTGCCCAGCAGCACTGTCCCCAGCAGGCTGGGGCCGGGCAGGACCCCAGCCCACAGCCAGGCCTCTCTGCCCCTGCAGCCTGCTTGGTGCGGGCTGTGAGACTCCTGAGCGTGTGAACACATGTGACTGCAGTGTGCACCGGTAAACCAAGGAGCCAAGTTCCAATAACAGGAGAGACAATGCCTTCCTGGCAGGGCCAAGCCGGCCAGGCCACCGGGAAAACTGGGGCCCTCATGCTGTAGACACGCCTGTCCCCAAACACACACAGGAGACTAGCCCCAGGACCTCCTGGGAGAAAAGACTTTGGAGAACCCTACCATTTCTGTCACAATAATGAAACACGTAGCTCCGACCAACCCTCTTAAGAGAGAACACACACTATTACGACAGTTTTAAACTATGGAAAAAAAACTTTAATCTGCTGATGAGACAGGAAAAAAATTCAGAACCCCGGAGGGCAAAAGCCAAGTAAAACCAGGAATGGGGATCATTCTGCTGTGTGCATCTGAGGAGCATTTGTACCACTCAGGAGAGGCAGGGGAATGGACAGAAAGCCCTGGACATGCCTGGGTGATGACCCTTGGAGACACCCCAAGGCTGATACCCTGAAGGCAGCAGGTAGAAAACGTAGCCCTCCCACCCAGAGGAAGCAGGAGCTGGGAGGAAGTGTCTAATAGCTCCGGACTGTTTGGAGGGGAGTAAAAATATCAATTAAATTTTGATAAATGAATTTTCTGTGTTAAAATACCCAGGGCAGCCACGAGGGAAGTCAAGTGAGTGAATTCCAGTTCAGATAAGAAAAAAAAAAAATAGTCCAAATGGAGAAAAGAGGAATCTGTTCTCAATGACAGGACAGAGTATGAGGTAAGATGGCAGAAATAAATTCAAACACAGTAATTTTCATAAACACAAACGGGTGGGTGGTCTAGGTAAGACAAAGACCATCAAAGCATACATTTAAAGATCCAGATACATTCAACATAAGGATGTGAAACTGTGACAGTCAAGAGTGGATAAGACACCCTGGTCTGCGAGAAGGCCGTGCAGCTCCAGAGGTGGGGGCTCACGTCCGTGAGAAAGAGTCGGCATGTGAACCGGGCTTCATCTCAGGGACCATCCCAGGAACAACTGAAAACAGACTCCATCGGGGCACAGAAGTCAAAGGTCCCAACAAAGGCCAAAGGACCAGCTGGTCAGTCACAGCCCTAACCCTGGGGCACAGCGCTCAGTGAATGAGACCTGATCCCCGCAGTTGTCTGGGGTCACAGCTCACAGGACAAAGGAAGATGTAGGCAGTGTTTCCAAAGGCAGGGGCCTGGGCGGGGACGGGGCGAGGGGCGGGCGTCAGGAGGTGCCTGAAGCAGGTGGGGCTGCAGCTACTGCAGGATGTCACCTCTACAGGAACCTAGAAACCCAGAACCACAGTCACCCCCGTGCACTGGTCTGCACCTGAGTACCGCCCCTGCCCTAGCTTTGGGGGGGCATCCATGCTCCCTGGGCAGCACAGCCAGGACAGCAGGTCAGGACAGAGACAGCCTTCTGGCGGCACGAGAAGCCCACACGCACAGTCACCCCGCAAGCAGCTGCAAGGCCGAGACAGGGCAGGAAGCGTGGAACCCACAGCTCAGCAGGTGGCCCGAGTGCAACATGCCACTGCCCAACCAGACCCAGAAGATGCACTCCCTCCACAAAGCTGCCTCAGTTTCAGCATCTCAACAGGCACAGCCCTCGCCCTAGCTGCATCACTTACTGAGCACCTACTGTATACAGAAAACACTTGGCAAGAGCTCTAAAAGCATGATCACATTTCCCCTCTCACCCAGGTCCTCACCTCACAGGATAGAAAATGAGACCCCGGTTTTTAAAAGGCCAGCGTCTGAGCTCATGCCCCGCAGCTGGGCCAGGCTGTCCGTCCACACTTCTCTCCCTCCTCTGCTGGCAGACCCCTTCCCTGAGGCCTTCCAGGTGTCTGAGCCCAGGCCCTGCCTGCACCTTGCCCCACGTGATGGGTGCAGTGAAGCAGAACATCTTAGAGGACCACAGGGGAGGATGTGGCCTGCCTGCTTAAGTCCTAGCCTGGGTTTGGGGCCTGAAGCTGCTGGGTGCTTTGTCCCCAACAGGGAGAAGCTTCTCAAAGAAAAAAAAAAGGAGGCAGAAATAAACAGTAGGAAAAAGGTGAATGACCACGTGGCACCTGGATCCAGTCACGCCTGATGCAGGCAGCCCCGGGAGGAGCCAAATGAGAGGGTGATGATCCCTTGTCCCACAGTTGGGTCACACTGGTGATGACAGTCCTCGTGGGGCCATTTAACGCCCCCGCCCCGCACCTGCCGCTATCACGAGGAGCAGGGAAGGTTGAGGAGGAGAACAGGAGCCGGGGCACAGCAGAAGGGCATCTCCAGTCTGTTCCATCTCCAAGGGCCTGGCTTGCGGCAGGAAGGCTGCCCCTCCTGGCTGCAGCACAAAGGAAGTAAGGAGGGCTCACCAAGGCCGCAGTAAGAGCCAGCACTTCGGAAACGGTGACGCAGGTCGGGGACACACAAGCTCCCACCCAGCCTGTGTCACACTGGCCTCAAGGTGGATGTCGTCCAGGACAGCCCTGACCCTGCAGTCATCAGTAATGTCCAGCATGAAGCAACTGTGGGAGCTCATGAAGGTTGGGACGCATGATGGGGAAACAGCAGCAAACGCTCACAGCTGGACAGCAGGCCTGGAGGAGGCAGTGGCGCCCAGAGACGGACACCCCCACCACAAAGGGCCAGCACGGGGAAGACAATGCAGGTATCACCACCGGGGAAAGGAGACCCACGCTCGGCTGTGGCGGGAGAGCTGACACCTCGCCGGATCACTGACAGTCTGAGCAGAGGGCACCCTCAGGCCCCTAGCCGGCCTGAGCAGAGACTACCTGCAGGTTTGGGCTCAGAGCCCCGGAGCAGGCTCCCTGCACTCACCCAGAGGGACAGACCGCCTGCCCCCTCACGAGGTGCCCCAGCTGGGGCTTAGGTGACCCCCTGGCGGCAGCTCAGGGGTGCACCGCCCCCCAGGCTCAGCCACCCTGTCACGCTTCCCATCCCGTCACCTCTGTGCTATTCTCATTAAACTCCTTTCAGCTGGTTCACAAAGCCTCTCTTCAGCTACTTATAATCTGACATTTAGCCAGTGGGTTAGGGTTGTTTCTAGAGATTCCATTTGGTCTGTCTCAAATCTCCCTGGCCCTTCCTGTTGGCTTCCCGTCTTCTGCTCCTCACTGTGGTCTCTTCTCGCTGCCTTGAGCTCCTGGGAGCCTTCGGATGAGCCCGGGGTGCCAACAGGGTTAGTGTCGGCTTTCTTGCCGCAGGATACAGCCCGGAGTCCTCAGGTCTCCTCCCGGCTCCCCCTGTCCTGGTTTGTCTCCCTCCCTTTACTCTCCCCGGCCCTGGAAGCCGATCTATTCAGTGCCACCTTCCTACCTGTTCAGCAGGTGTTTGGAAGACAGAAACTGCATGCATGGGTTCACCTGCCATCCTCACCTGAAAGTCAAGATGCTCTCTTTAAAACATTATCTTTATGGGAAAAGTAAGAGCTGGATTTTAGACATTTTAATTAACTAAAATTTAATTTTCAACATAGAAATTATCTCAAAATACAGAAAGAATAATTTTCTAACCTCATCATCTATTAACATTAACCACTTTACAAATACAAATACCCCCATGGAAATCATCCTGATTAACATTTTTTGGTAGAATATCTTTCGGGTTTTGATAGTTTAAAAGTTCGTAGAGTACATAGACATATATATATGTATACCTGAATCATTTGTACAACAGCAATTAACACTGTAAATCAACTAAATGTTGATAAAATTGTTTAAAGTTCATAAATCATATAGTTATTCTAATACATATTTCAGTTAATGGTTATTAAAGGGGTAAAATTTTACTTATGTCAAAAAACAAAATCAAACATTTCCTTAGAACAACGTGCAGGGAAAAAACCTCAGGCTGGATTTGAAATTCAGCTGGGAGAAGCATCCCTTGGGGCTTAGTCGGGAAAGAACCCGCCTGCTGCACGGGAGACCAGGGCTCGACCCCTGGGTCAGGAGGACCCCTGGAGGAGGAAATGGCAGCCCACTCCAGTGTTACTGCATGGAGAACCCCATGGACAGAGGGGCCTGCCAGATGACAGTCCACGGGGTCACAAAGAGTCGGACATGGCTGAGTGACTAGCACACTTGCTGCGCACGTCCGAAGTGTCCGGGCATGTGCTCCTGGGGCATGGGCCTCACAGGCCCTCTTGGCAGGTGGACCGCGTAGAGGCGTCCAGCATCAGGGAAAGGCCAGCCCTGCAGCCAGAAGACTTGGGCCGGAAACCCATCCCCGCCAGCCTGCTTCTGACCCACAGGCACTGTGCCTGCGCTGTGAGGGGAGTATTTCTGCTCCTGCTGCACCCAATCTTGGTAACCTCAGGGCCTTTGCTCATGCCGTCCCTTCCCCCTGAACACGCCCACCTCCTACTGAGCCTCACCCTGGCCCCTCATTCCTGGGGGTCGTGGCCCCTGCAGAGGTGCATCACGGGACCACCGGGAAGGGTGGGGTTGTTCCTCTGCCTCCTCCTCGATGGAGCACAGTTGGGAGCGTTTGTTCTGATCCTTCTTATGTGTCAGTATGGGGAAGAGCAGGGGAGACAGTCTGTCCACGTGTTAAACCCCCATAACTGCCACCTGTCCTCGTTCTCACTGCTGCAGACCCCCAGGGATGTTGTCCACACCCCCCAGTTGCCGAGCCCCCACTCACTGTCCCCAAGTGACCTCCGACACCAGCTCTCAACAGCCTGGTCTCCCACCCACGGGCCGTGGCTGCCTGTGCAGCGCGTATCTGAAAGCAGACTCTGGTGATTCCTCATAAACAAAACAGCAACCTGAAAGCAACTTTAAATTGTGTCAGGTTAGGAGTGCTGGTGCATGAGGAAAAGAATTACCTACTCAAAAGCTAAGTGAACTAGAGGACAGGATTGAAATTCATGCCGAATGCCTGAGAAACAAGCAGGGAAGCACTGTGCTGGGGAGAACGGACTGGAGACCCCGTTAAATTCAAGAGAACCACTGAAGAAGACACAGCGAGAGCGGCCCCGGACAATGATTTCTGGAGCAACAGTACCACCTGGTGCACACATGTACATTTTTGTTGTTGTAAATAAAATAAACACACAGGCAGGTTCACTGCGTGAAGCACTGAATGTCCTAATAGCTACCACCGAAGAGAGCAAGATCAGTGGTCTGAAAGGACACCAGCAGGTTCCTGGACCCCAGGCCTAGACAAAAGGGCAGAGTCTAAGCCACCTTCCTGGACCACAGCTGGCCAACCTAACTCCTCCTAGTGGGCATGATGGGGAAGAAGTGACACTGTGACCACGGAGACTCGGCTGCAAAAGAAGCTGCAGCTCCACTGCCAGCTCTTGGGATGCATGCTCTGGCCACCAGCAAGGAGTTAGCTGCAAGGTGCTGTGCGTGGGTCCTGGCTACTCCTCAGTCAGACTCCAGTGCACGCGAGGGAGCTTGGAGATGACCCCTCCCTAGCCCCGTCTGAAATGCAGTCACACAATATCCCATGCTGAGTGTCTCCTGAATTCCTAAGCCACAGAAACCATGAGAGGTGATAATACAAGACTGTTTTAGGCCCCTAAGCTGTGGGGTGATTTGTTAACGAGAATAAAATAACTAGAGCAATCATCTACAGAGGAACACCAATCAGGGACTTCCCCAGTGGTCCAGTGGCAAAGATCCTGCACTGCCAATGCAGGGGACCCAGGTTCAACCTCTGGTCAGGAACTAAAGATCCCACATGCGCCAACGAAGATCCACAGCGGCCAAACCAACGCACATCAGAGACAGGTGACAAACAACGTGAGGTCTACAGGCTGGGAGATTCGTATTTTACATGCTTCACACAATCCCAATGGCTAGGAACACAGGCTGGCCACTAGAGAAGTCACAGCAAGTGGCTGAAGGGGCTGTCACGGAACCACCAGCAGTATCTCGGGATGACATTCCTGTAAAGTCCAACCTATGAAGGAAGCCCCCATGCCTCTGGTTCACGCCGGGCCCGCAGGAATGTTAGGAAAGGACTGAGGGAGGCAGCAGAACAGAGAAGGGCAGCCAAGGAAGCACACAGGCCCCAGCAGTGGAGGCCAGAGGCGGCGTGCCAGGCCTGGGACAGCGCCCTGCAGCCACACTCGGGGTCCACCAGCCTGCAAGAGGACGGGAAACATGCTCTGCTGACTTGGCCTCCTGGTGTTGAAATTAACTTTTTAGAATCTTACACACGTGTAACACTCAGTAGTGTACAGCATCCTCTGAAATTCAGTCATGCTCCAGCCCAACGCCCCTGGAAGACAGATGGAGATTTGCGAAGTGATGTGACTGATTCACCTGTGATGGACCGCATCCCTCAGGGCGGCGGCAAGGCCGAACTGAAGGCTTCCGCGCTGCAAACAGTGCTGTGTCCCCTCAGCCAGCCCCTCAGGGACTGACTCGGGGTTATCGTCCCCACCACCAGACTACTCCTCACGACCCCGGGATGGAGTCAACACTAAGGCCTTGGCCCCCACCTTGGAAAGTTCGCTTCTGAAAAATCCTAGTCACTTTTATTTTTAACAGCTTTATTGAGATATAATTCATATACCCTAAAATTTACCCATTTAAAGCATAGATTTTTGGAATATTTTAGCACATTCTCTGACATGCACAACCTTCAGCAACGTCAATTTCAGAATACTTTCACTGCTCCAAAAGAAACCCCATATACGCCTCAGCTGTCATCCCCCGGGCCTGGCACCTTGAACCCACTTCCTGTCTCTATGGATCTGCCTATTTCATAGCAGTGGAACCGTACAAAGCGAGATCTTTGTGTCTGGCTTTTCACCCAGCATAATGTTTAAGATTCATCCACACTGTAGCACAGATCAGTACTTCATGTCTTCTTATTGCCAGTCAATATTCCACTGTATGGACGAACACACTTTGTCTGTTCACCTATTGATGGACTTTTGGGCTGTTTCCCCCTTTCCCCTTTTTTCCCCCTTTTGGGCTGTTTCCCCTTTTGATGGACTTTTGGGCTGTGAATGATACTGCTGTGAACATCTGTACACAAGTTTCTGTGCGGATAAGTTTTCCTAGTCACTCTTAACAATAAGAGCACATGAAAGGTGAGCCAATTTCCAACTGAGAAGCTCATTTAGGCTGACCATACTATATTATTTAAACATAGACGGAGACGGATAACTGGGAGAAACAAATAACCAAAAAAAGTACAGAGTTAAAGACATAAAGAAACAAAAGCAAAACCTGATCTAACAGAATAAACGATAGTTAAAGGCAGAGGTGTTATTTCTAGGGATGGGCCCTACAGCCACATCCACACGTTTGCACCATGCTGTACCCACAGCGTTATTTTAACTGCACAAAATACGATATTCACCAGCAGAGGTTGGTTAAATTACAGCACCCCCACACAGCCAGTCATGAGAAAGAATGAAATGAAAAATGTACTGATATGGAGTGACTTCCCAAACACATTTAGTTAAAAAGGCAAAGTTGAGAAACTTTTAAAAGAAAAGAGCAGGAAGTAACACATATACGTGTTTGCTTGCATAGCCACAAAGCGTCTAGGAGATGTAGCGGGTGCCTCCACCAGACCAGGCCTGTAGGGCAGAAAACGGAAGCAAAAGGCAGCTTAACTACGTACCCTCTGTACCTTCACACCCTGAATACACTCTCAAGTCAAAAAAAATGTTTAACCCTTTGGGGAGTGAAATAAAGATAATCTAAGAGAATTAAAACATTCACACTTAGGAATGCAAGAGATGAGAGATCTTGGGTACCTGGAAGCAGTTAAAAAGAGCAAACCAATAAAGGCATCTTGCCTACTGCTATGTCAACCTCAAGAGCACTTGCATGACCCCCACCCAAAGCCACTCATCCCCTCTGATGCCAAGACACAATGGAACTGTTGCATAAAGCCCTGAGACACAAAAGTGAGAATGCCCTCAAGGACTCCCTGTGCAGAGGGGGACGGCTGGAGGCTGTGCAGGGCCTGCCTGGCGTGGGGACCCAGCGGATCCCGGGCAGCCCCAGCGGGGCCAGAGGAGCTCTGCGTGCTTCAGGGGAGGAGGGAATGCAGAGCGGGGCTGGGCCTGGTGGCACTCGGCAGGGTCACCGGAAAACAGGATGCCAGCGGGGGCACACCAGGCCATGGAGGGTGGTCTCGGGGCACCGGACTCCGAGGAGACCCATGCAGCGGCTGACTGGCAGACACGCCCTGAGCCTGCTCCTTGCCCTGGAGCATCCAGGGTGTCACAGCCTATTGACCTCCGCAGGTACACTGCCAGCTGCACCCACTCCTGGTTGGAACAACCAAAAATGTCTCCAGAGGCAAACCACCCCTGGATGAGAACCACCATCCTGACACATCTCCTGAAGACCTGCAGGAAGACAGAGGAAAGCAGCCCATCCAGGAGGCACAGTTACTGCGCCCACGGGACGGCGCACAGGCCCGCTTGGCAGGTGGACTGGACAGAGGAAATATGAACTCATTAACCACCTGGGAGGTACAGTGAGCAGGACGTGGAGGGCAGGAGACGGCGGCTGGGGGAAGACCCAGCGCACCAAGCTTCAAGGCAGGAACCTGGAGATGATGGTCCCGGGGCACCCATGGCCAAGGCCAGAAGTGAAGCAGGAGGCAGGCAGGCCAAGAGAGGAAGTGAGGCTGGCCCTGCCACCCAAACAGGGCACTGAGCAGGCTCACTTCCTCCCTGGGGAATCCGAGTCCTGTCTCCAGGTGTGAGCCCACACTCGCCCTGGAAGAGGGCTGTCCATCCTGCAGCCTCCCACTCCGTCCTTGGGAAGAGCATCCAACCGCTCGCCAAAGCTTGGCCAGGTAACCTGTTCTGGCCACAGAACCCGAGTTGCCAGTTCTCCACTGAAGCTCAATGAGACACAGTTTCTACCACTCTCTTGTCATAAGAACAGCATATCCCAACCAAGGGCATGCTCCTGAGTCCACAAATGAAGACTTGAGAGAAAAGCGGCACAAGCAAATGAAATGTGAGCTAGAAATAAACCTCTATTGAGTTGTTGCTGCAATCCTTAAGTCTCTGATTTCTTCCTTCTCCAATCCATCCTATGTGTCATTGCCAGTCACACGTCCTGAACCATTTTACCAGGACTTCCCCTACGCACAGACCTGAAGTGGCTCCTCTAGCCAGAGAACTAAACTCTACAGTCCTTCAGCTGAGTTCAGACATCTTCACATTATTATTTCCTCTTATTTCTCATATAACATTCTACCCCCCAAACTGCACGTAACTCACCTTCTTGCCTTTGCTCCAAAACCTGACACACCCTCTGTCTGCGCTGCTGCGAAGTCCTCACTCCTGGCCCCCACGCGCCTGCTATGAGGGAGGCGCAGCTCAAAGAGCGCCTCTTCCTTGAAGCCTTCCCTCACACTGCAGCCCCTGCAAGCCTTTCCCCCTGAACTTCTAGAGCAAACCTTCTGGAAATGGGCCAGAAAGTAAACAGTTCAGGCATTGTGGGCCATAAAGTCTCTGTTCCAACTAGTCACTTCTGCCAAAGAAGCCATAGATGATATAAAAATAAACCAGTGTGGCTGTGCTGCAATAAAACTTTATTTATAAAGACAGGCAGCGGGCTGGCAGTGGCTGCAGCTTACAGACCCTCATCTGGAGCAGAGTGGGAAGGTGCAGACAGGAGTGCAGCAGAAGCAGAAGTGAGCCAGGGCTGCAGTGGGGAGGTTCTTCTCCACAGGGTGGAATGGTGTGGCTGCAGGATGGCAGGGAGGGTTGGAAGCGACCCCAGGAGCAGGCCAGAGCTACCACATAACATCAAGGACAGCGCCAGGGGCTGGCAGAGGGCACAGAGGGGCAGGTGCAGGAGGCAGAGCCAACAGCTGAAGGTGCAGACTTCACCAGAGGAGCAAGAAGTATCAGAAGCGGGCTGGGGGCAGGCCCGTCCAGTTCAGCTCTGCCAGGTGTCGCCAGGCCTGGGGCTCTGCACCCCCGGGCTGTGCTTCTCAGACAGGACACCCACAGAGCTAACTTTAAGAGGGAACGTATAAGACCCACAACAAATGGCCACATGGGTCAGTGAACAAGCACAGCAAAGGCACTTACTACTAAAGCTGAGAACTTATTATACAGATATTTTTCTCAAAAGCACCAAAGAACCAGGTAGAAGCTTCATAAGACACCGTGTTCACTGTTACCACTGCCAGAGGGCAGCCTGTTCAGCACACATGCAGGAGAGAAGGCAGGATGGACGTTTCTAAATCTATCTTTAAAATATCTTCAGATATTTTAAAATTTGCTCACAGAAGCTGTTTCATTACCATTTGTTCTGAAAATCATGTTCTCAACCTTAAACTCCACAAATGCGAAAAGACTCTACTTAAAGTGGGGGTTTCCCCTCGTCTCAGTGTGACAGAGACAAAGGGGACGAGATGAAGCGATCAGAGTGAGTCTAGGATCTGGGAAGGAGAACCATCTCCTTGGGAAACATGACAAAAATTTCCACTTTGTTCTGCAGCAAGTTAAGTTACCCCTCCCAACACTGAGCAAGACAGAACATCACTGCACTGGTAGTGCCAAGTCTTTGCTTTCTGGTGCCTATGCCCTCACTGTTGCTTAGAGTTGGTTAATAAAGTATCTTTTCTGTCACAAGCGTAACACTGGAAAGCATAACAAGGGCTCTGGTAGTTTAACTCAGGAAGAGAACTACCCAAGAACTGCTCCTCATCTCATTTCTGATAGCAACGATCCTACCTACCTCCTAGGGCAATAAGTACTGCAGGAGTCTAGATTAGTTCATCAGAAGCTTTTCTCTTCTAAAAAGATTTTTTTAACAGTTCTATATGATAATCTAAGCATGTGGGATTTGTTCCTTGTTTACCTTTATGAAGACTTGCTTCTCCAAATATGCTCCTCACCAGCTTGCGTAAGAAAAAAGAGCCACAGACCTCGAGTTCGCGTTAAACTAAGACAAAACAGCTGACCCAGCAGGTGCGTCCTGAAAACCAGATCTTGGCAGCCATAATAAATAGCTCCTGACTTTTCTCAAGAGGGACACAGTGCCAGGCACGATGAATTCACAGAGTCCCACAACCACCCATTTTGCAGATGAGTAAGCAGAGGCAGAGTACAAAGCCAGGACACAGAAGAGTGGCCACTCAAAGGCAGGCAGTCTGGCTCCAGAACCCGCCCTCTTCTCCCCTCTGTTCTCCAGCCTCTGGGCAAGACAGCTGACTAGACAAAGTGTGGGCAGGGAGACCCGGGCCCTGCTCATTACCCAGCCAGAGCTCAGGTCACAGAGTCCACGCCAAGCTGCTTTACGGAATGAGTCTCCCTGCTTTACAGTCACAGCTATCAAATCTCCTTCCCCTCCCCCAGCGAGGAGAAACACACCTTGCTCACTGTGAAAGGGGAGCCGCTGACCGGGAACCACCTGCTGTTTACAGAGGCACCCAGGATGTACAGGGTTCAATTCCCCTCGCTGGCCTCAAAGACAAATCTCCTATTGTCTGCAGTAGGGGAGGAAAACGAAGCCTTGCAACTGTAGGTTTCTGCAAAGGTCACAGGAGGTTTGCTTAAACCCTACGACACCGAAGCGGGTGGAGGGGCGCCGCATTTCAGCTGCTGAAGGCTGCGCAGCGCCCACAGCAGCTGCTGGTGGGAGCAGCATGTAACACACCCACAGTTGCCACGGCCTCGCAGCCAGCTGCACGTTTTAAAATAAAAGACGTCCTGACCCCCAAGATGCGCGCAGCCTGCCTCGATCTCGGCCCTCGCACGGAACACCGCCTCCACCCACACCAATCCCGCAACCCGCGGGCAATCGAGCAAATTCCAGTTCCGGGAGGGCGACCCGGGGGGGAAGGCGGGGACGCCCCTGCCCGCTCCGCTCCAGAGGCCCGATCGGAGGGGCAGGCGGCCACGGCCGGCACCCGGCCACGCGCGTCCTGACTCCCTGGCCCCGACTGCGCCCCGGAACCGCGCCGACGCCCCGCGCTCAGTCTCCGCACTCCACTCACGCCCACCCTCGGCCGGGCACGCTCACAGCCCCGGGCCGGGCAGCCTCACCCCCCGCACCCCCAGGCCTGACCCCACACCCACTCTCACCGTGGCCCCGGCCCCGGGCCCCGCCGGCCGCAGCCCGCCCGCCCCTCCGGCAGCGCGGACTAGAATCCCCACGGGCCAGGCTGGGGGCCTCCGAGAGGCGGGGCGGGGGCCGCAGCGCCGGCCTCTCCGCCATCTTCCCGGCCCGCGCCGCCCACCGCCCGCGCTCTCACCCTCAGGCTGCGCGCGGGCCGCGCCGCCATAACCCCTCATCCCGGCTCGCCCGCCGCGCGGGAGCTGCTCGCAGCGCTGCCGCCGCCGCCGCCGCCCGCTCGCCGCGCGCCTCCTCCGCCGCCGCCGGACCCGTCCGCCGCCCCGTCCGCCGCGGCCGCGCGTCCTCCCGTCACCAGCGCAACCCCCCGCCTCCGGCCCCGCCCCCGCGCCGCGCGGCCCTGCCCGCCAGGGGGCGCCGCCGCGGGGCTCTGGCGCGTGCGCCGCGCGCGGCACCTCGGGAGCCGGGTCCGGCGGGGGCGCGCACGGCCTGCCGGGAGGTGGGCGTACCCGCGCGCTGGCCCCGCCCCCAAGGCGAGGGTGCGGCCCCGTGAGGTCCCCGCGAGTCCGGAGCTGTGGCGGGCGGGCGGACGAGGGTGTCCCCGGTGCTGGCCTCCCAGGGTGCGGCGGGCTCAGAGGGACGGCCGCTGGCCAAGTGACGCCGAAGCGCCCCCTCAGCCCCGCCGCCTGCACCGCCGCCGACCTTGCCTGTGCGGTCGCCCGTGAGATTCTTTCGATCCCCTTCTGTAAGGTGCAGTTGACATTTCCTACTTGTGAATTTGGTGTAATTTTACCTTCCCAGGAAAGATTTCACTTTTCCTCGATTCTGAAAAGTTACCGACCGTTGTCTCTAAAATATCCGCTCTTCCATCCTATGGAACCTCCCTATGTGTCCGTCAGATAAACTGGATGGCCTGAGTCCTCCATGTCTCTTAAGATTTTCTCTGCTCTTGTCATCTTAACCTCGTAATTGCTCAGTTCGGCTTCACCACTGTTCTCTTTAGCGTTTTCTAACCTGCGTTTAGCCTGATCTGCAGGCTTTTAAAAAATGGTTATTACATAGACAATATTAATTTCCAGAAGTTGTAGTATTTGGCTTCCATGTTGGTACGGATAGAATCTAACCAGCCTGAAATTCTCACAACAAAACACAGAAGCCCACACCACTCTGTGGTCACAGTCCAGATCCTTCAACACCAGGAACTACAAAGGCTTGAAAGCTCAAGCTCAAGAGCTCTCAGTTCAGTCCCACCTCCCGCCTGCAGTTCATTCCTCAGTGCTCTGCTGCAGCAGTTCTCTGCCTCCTGGCTCCCTGATCCCTGACTGTGTTACCACTCTGGCTTCCCTTTTGGCTCATCCTCATGCTGACCTCCCATGGACAGGGCAGTGGTCTCTACTCCCCTGTCTCTAGCTCCCCTCCGTCGTGTATACCTGAGAAAGCCCAGTCTGGATGAACTCCACCGTTCTCCATGACAAGTACTGCAGAAACCACATAACTAAGCTGGCTGGCTTCACTTTAAACTCAGATGGAGCACTATACCTCCTTGGCAATTCTGTGATTTTCCTACAGAGGGTAAGTCCCCCACCCTCCAAAGTGAACATAGGTATTTCTTAGGCCTCTCTAGTAGAGCCTCCCTGCTGGCTCAGATGGTAAAGAATTCAGCTGCAATGCAGGAGACAGGTTCCATCCCTAGGTCAGGAAAATCCCCTGAAGAAAGAAATGGCAACACACTCCAGGATTCTTGCTTGGAGAATTCCATAGATAGTGGAGCCTGGTGGGCTATGGCCCATGGGGTCATAAAGAGTTGGATATGACTGAGGAACTAAGCACAGTTGAGCCTCCCAGATACGAAAAAAAACCCTTTTCTTATCACCAGACCCACAGGCCTGCCCATATCCATCCCTGCCCTTCACCTTCCCTCCTGAAAATGGGCAGGTAGTGTTTCCCTGCTCCCAGACAAGGCAGGCCCTCCTTTGACGAACTGGGATCTACTCCCTCTTCCGTTCTCAAAGATGTTGTTCAGCTGTCTCCTCTCCTGCATCATCTGTTTGTCTCTCTCTGTTTTATTACTATTATTTGGATGTGCACACAAAGACACTTTGATATTTCTCATTATAAACACAGAACCCATAACTTCCCTGGTGGTTCAGTTCTGTGAGACTGCACTACCAAAGTAGCGGGCCCAGGTTTGATCCCTGGGTGGGGAACTAGACCCCTCATGCCGCAACCAAGATTTCCCATTCTGTAAGGGGTCACAAGCTGAAATTAAAGATTCCACATATGGCAATGAAAAGAAAAGATTCTGCATGTTGCAATTAAGACCCAGTGCAGCCAAATAAATAAAAATAAATATTTAAAAACAAAACACCTCTTTTGACTTCATTTCTTCCTGCCAGGTCCTCAGGTCCCCAGATGACCATTCTTCACAAAGACTTGCCTGCACCTCATCATCATATTGGGGCTTCCCTGGTGGCTCAGATGGTAAAGAATCTGCCTGCAATGTGGGAGATTCAGGTTTGATCCCTGGGTGGGGAAGACCTCTTGGAGAAGGGCATGGCAACCCACTTCAGTATTCTTGCCTAGAGAATTCCATGGACAAAGGAGCCTGGTGGACTACAGTCCATGGAGTTGCAAAGAGTCTGATATGACTGAGCAACTAACACTTTCATCACCATATTGTTTTGTTTTGTTTTATTGAAGTATAGTTAATTTACAATGTTAGTTTCAATTGTATAGCAAAATGATTCTGTTATACAAGCTTTTGCAGATTTTTTTTCATTACAGGTTATTACAAGATATTGAGTATAGTTCCTTATGCTATACAGTAGGTCATTGTTGTTTACCTATTTTATATATAATTATTTACCTATTTTATATATAGTAGTATCAGTTAATCCCACACTATTAATTTGAGATGAATGGATAAAGAAGATGTGATATATGTATATATATATATACACACACACAATGGAATACTGCTGCTGTGCTAAGTCATGTCTGACTCTGTGCAACCCTATGGACTATAGCCTGCCAGGCTCCTCTGTTCATAAGATTCTCCAGGCAAGAATACTGGAGTGGGTTGCCATTTCCTACTCCAGGGAATAGAATATTTTTCAGTCATGAATAAAATGATGCCATTTGCAGCAACTTGGGTGGACCTAGAGATTACCATACTATGTTAAGTAAGTCAGAGAAAGATACAAATACCATGTGATATGACTTATTTGTGGGTCTAAAAAACTCATATGGGAAAAATGAATAAATATATAAATGATGCAGGGAATTCCTTGGTGGTCCAGTGGTTCCAACCTGGTGCTTTCATTGCAGTGACCCAGGTTCAATCCCCGGTAAGAGAACTAAGATCCTACAAGCCACGTGGGGCAGCCAATAAATAAATAAATTTTTTAAATATATAAATGAACTTGTTTACAAAACAGAAACAGACTTACAGACATAGAAACAATATTATGGTTCCCAAAGAGGAAGTGAGGGAGGAAAACATTATTAGTTTGGGATAAATCAGGCTCATTTTATTTGTAAACATATATGTGAAATTCCTACATAAAAACTGTTAACTGAATGTCAGCATACAAAAATACAGAAGTGTGTGAAAGAATATAAGAATAGTATAACATCAGAAAAATCTATCAGTGTAATTCATCATATGGTCAGACTAAGGATAAAATCACGTCCTCTTAACTGTTGATTAAAGTCAGCATTTCTTTATGATTAAAAATTCCTAGCTGAGAATAAAAAAGAAACTTTATGAACTGGATAAAGGCTACCAAAATACCACACAAATTATTTTCAGTGAAGAATATTTGGATATGAATCCTTCAAGATCAGGAGCAAGAGAGGATGCTAACTGGGGCTTCCATGGTGGTCCAGTGGCTAAGACTTTGTTTTCCCAATGCAGGGGGCCCAGTTTCAGTCCCTGGTCAGGAAACTACATCCCACATGCTGTGGCTAAGAGTTCACATCCCCCAGCTAAAAATTAGCATGCTGCAACTAAAGATCCCGCATGCCACAACAAAGACTGAAGATCCCAGGTGCTACAAGTACAACCTGGAACAGCCAAATAAATAAATGTTAAAAAAAAAAAAAGAAAAGCTGCTAACTAATGTTGGGGGTTTGGGGGTAGGGGGGGTGTGCTCAGTCAATGCAACAGTAAAAGAAAAGAAGAGAGCCTAAAGATTAGAAGAGAATAAGCTGAAGTATCAAAAATTGAAGATAATATCAAATTCTACACAGAAAATATACAGACAACAAAGTATCAGAATCAGTAAGTTCAATAAGATCTGCTCACAAAACCCAACATGGTTCTCTACAGTTGAGAAACCACCAACTGGAAAATATGATGGAAAGTGAAATGCCCTTCACTTCACCAACAGAAGCAATAAACCATGTGGAAATTAAGCAAATTAAAAATATATGAAACCTTTACAGAAGACACTTAATAATATATCAAAGTACCTCAAGAGAAAGCCTAAATAAATGGAGAAACCTACTATGTTCATGGACCAGATGGCATAAAACTGTAAAAATGTCAAACCTCACTGAAATGGTCTAAAACAACAAAATATTAAAAATCTAAATTCTAGTAAGATTTTTTTGAGTACTATGAAAAACATATTTTAAAAATACATATGGAAGAATAAAGGTCTACAAATAGCTAGTTCAGTTTTTAATTTTTAAAATTTATTTATTTAGTTGCAGCAGATAGAATCTGGTTCCCTGACCAGGGATCGAACCCAAACCCTCTGCATTGGGACCGAACAGTCTTAGCAACTGGACAACTAGGGAAGTTTCTGCTAGTTCAGCTTTGAAGGAGGACATTCAGCAGGCAGGTTCTCTACCAGATGTTAGGAGCTACTCCAAAACAGTGGTACTTGATAGGCCCAGGAACACAAATAGGCAAATGGGACAGAAAAAAAGAATCAGAATCTCACTAATGTATAAAAACTAATGGGGAAAGATTGATTATTTAATATGTTATTTAAAAAAATATATTCTTTCTTGAGGAACTATATGAACAAAGAGGAAGCTGGATCCACATCTAATATGTATAAAATTGGATTCCCAATAGATAATCTACATAAATATGAAAAGTAGAAGAAAGTAAAACCAAAATACTAATACAAAAAAAAATAGAGAGAGGTGAATCTTTATGACCTTGGAGAGGGTAAGTTCGGTTCAGTTCAGTTCAGTTGTTCAGTCATGTCCAACTCTTTGACACCCCATGGACTGCAGCACACCAGGCCTCCCTGTCTATCACCAGCTCCTGGAGTTTACTCAAACTCATGTCCATTGAGTCGGTGATGCCATCCAACCATCTCATCCTCCATCGACCCCTTCTCCTCCTGCCTTCAATCCTTCCCAGCATCAGGGTCTTTTCCAATGAGTCAGTTCTTTGCATCAGGTGGCCAAAGTATTAGAATTTTAGCTTCAGCATCAGTCCTTCCAATGAATATTCAGGACTGATTTCCTTTACGATTGACTAGTTGGATCTCCTTGCAGACCAAGGGACTCTCAAGAGTCTTCTCCAACACCACAATTCAAAAGCATCAATTCTTCGGTGCTCAGCCTTCTTTATGGTCCAATTCTCACATCAGTTCAGTTCAGTTCAGTTGCTCAGTCATGTCCAACTCTTTGCGACCCCATGAATCGCAGCATGCCAGGCCTCCCTGTCCATCACCAACTCCTGGAGTTCACTCAGACTCACGTCCATTGAGTCAGTGATGCCATCCAGCCATCTCATCCTCTGTCGTCCCCTTCTCCTCCTGCCCCCAATCCCTCCCAGCATCAGAGTCTTTCCAATGAGTCAACTCTTCGCATGAGGTGGCCAAAGTGTTGGAGTTTCAGCTTTAGCATCATTCCTTCCAAATAAATCTCAGGGCTGATGTCCTTCAGAATGGACTGGTTGGATCTCCTTGCAGTCCAAGGGACTCTCAAGAGTCTTCTCCAACACCACAGTTCAAAAGGATCAATTCTTCGGCGCTCAGCTTTCTTCACAGTCCAACTCTCACATCCATACATGACTACTGGAAAAACCATAGCCTTGACTAGACGGACCTTAGTCGGCAAAGTAATGTCTCTGCTTTTTAATATGCTATCTAGGTTGGTCATAACTTTTCTTCCAAGGAGCAAGTGTCTCTTAATTTCAGAGCTGCAGTCACCATCTGCAGTGATTTTGGAATCCAAGAAAATAAAGCCTGTCACTGTTTCCATTGTTTCCCCATCTATTTGCCATGAAGTGATGGGATCAGATGCCATAATCTTAGTTATCTGAATGTTGAGGTTTAAGCCAGTTTTTTCACTCTCCTCTTTCACCTTCATCAAGAGACTCTTTAGTTGCTCTTTGCTTTCTGCTATAAGGGTGGTGTCATCTGGGTATCTGAGGTTATTGATATTTCTCCTGGCAATCTTGATTCCAGCTTGTGATTCATCTAGCCCGGCATTTTGCATGATGTCCTCTGCATATAAGTTAAATAAGCAGGGGGACAATATACAGCCTTGACGTACTCCTTTCCCAATTTTGAACCAGTCCGTTGTTCCATGTCTGGTTCTAACGGCTGCTTCTTGACCTGCATGCAGATTTCTCAGGAGGCAGGTAAGGTGGTCTGGTATTCCCATCTCTTTAAGAATGTTCCACAGTTTGTTGTGATTCACACAGTCAAAGGCTTTCACATAGTCAATGAAGCAGAAGTAGATTTTTTTCTGGAATTCTCTTGCTTTTTTTATGATCCAGCGGATGTTGGCAGTTTGATCTCTGGTTCCTCTGCCTTTTCTAAATCCAGCTTGAACATCAGGAAGTTCTCGGTTCACATACTGTTGAAGCCTGGCTTGAAGAATTTGGAGCATTCCTTTGCTAGTGTGTGAGATGAGGGCAATTGTGCAGTAGTGTGAGCATTTTTTGACATTGCCTTTCTTTAGAATTGGAATGAAAACTGACCTTTTCCAGTCCTGTGGCCACTGCTGAGTTTTGCAAATTTGCTGGCATATTGAGTGCAGCACTTTCACAGCATCATCTTTTAGGATTTAAATAGCTCAGCCAGAATTCCATCATCTCCACTAGCTTTGTTCCTACTGATACTTCCTAAGGCGCACTTGACTTCGCATGCCAGGATGTCTGGCTCTAGGTGAGTGATCACTCCATTGTGATTATCGGGGTCATTAAAACATTTTTTGTATAGTTATTTTGTGTATTCTTGCCACCTCTTCTTAATATCTTCTGCTTCTGTTAGGTTCATATCATTTCTGTCCTTTATTGTGCCCATCTTTGCATGAAATGTTCCCTTGATATCTCTAATTTTCTTGAATATTGCATCACACAAAACGCTCCTCTGCATACTAGGCTTGGCTTAATTGTTCCTTTTCTGTAGGCACTGTCATCATTCTGTCTTCCAGGTGGAGACGCTGAGCACAGAATTGAGAAGCTTGGCCCAAGTCACCCTGCAGTCCTCTGACAGGGCCAGGGGCTCAGCTCCATTGATCCTAGGAAGTTTAGAGGTGACTGGTGGCACCTACACCCACTCTTATTCCTCCCCTGCAGAAGGCTGGCTGCTGAGATGTTAAACAGCCTTCAGACATCCTTTGATTTTGTGTCTGGAAAATAAGACAGTCTGACTTAAAAAAAAAATTTAACAGCATTATTGAGATACAATTTATTTATTTGTTTGTTTGTTTCTCCTGGCTCCATGGAATTTATTTCATAAGTATGGGAAAAGAAGTGGGTGTTGTGGTATTTGTATAGCTATCTTCTGCAAGTCCAAATTTCTTGCTTTTGAATCACATAGATTTTTTTTTGGCTGCACTGGGTCTTCATTGCTGCACATGGGTTTTCTTTAGTTGCAATGAGTGGTAGCTTCTTGTTGCAGTGGCCTCTCTTTTTTCAGAGTGTGGGCTCCAGAGCACAGGCTCCGTAGTTGTGGTACACCGGCTTAGTTGCTCCGAGGCATGTGGCATCTTCTCTGACCAGGGATTCAACCCATGTTCCCTGCATTGACAGAGAGATTCCTTTTTATTTTGAAATAATTTAAAATTTACAGGTAAGTTGCAATAATGCAGAGAGCTCCCAGATAACCTTAATTCAGGTTAATCAATTTTTAACTTTTTCCACATTTATATTTCTTGTTTTATCCTGAACCATCTGGAAGTAGGTTGGATATACGGCTTGAAAATAACTTTTTAAAAAGTTCCCTTCCTTCATGTGATCACTCTTTGCATTTCTTCCTTTTTTTTTCCTTTTTTTTTTTTTGAGGGGGTGCATTTTCATTTTTAGTTTTGAAAGATATGATTTTAAGTTTTCGGTATCTCCAAATGCTTGTTTGTGAATGCTTACTTCAGTTTGCAGTATTGGTAGTTTCTTCTGCTCCCTTTGAACTCTAGTTACCTCGACCTGCCTGCACTACCAGCTCCATCTCCTTTGTTCATGGAGATGCCTGGAATCTCTGTGCAAGGAAATGGAATGTTTTCTCATTCATCTTTAGACAGAGGATAAGAGCCCTCTGGAGTTCCAGCGCTGGAGGAGCCTCAGTTGCCACCACTATTCTGGAGTCACTTGGGCCTAATCTGTCGTTTCCATGTTGGCCAAGGCCCCAGAGCTGCCACAGCATCATTTCCAAGTTTGAAGCTTTGTTTTCTATTTCTCTCCTCTTTTTTAGCCCTGGGGGTGCTCCCTCTCTCCTTGGTGCTTAACTGTGAATTTTCCTACTGATATTCTTGTCCCAGTAAACCTGACATAATTCGTTTCAATTTTCAAAACTAGGACCACTTGAAAGTTCCTGCCTTGCTAGCTCCTGAGGTACCCATCTTGGCTGAACTCTAGAGCCCTTTGAGATAAAAAAATAAATAAACTTTTATTTTACAAATGCAAACACTAGGGCTCCAACCAAGACCATAACTCCCATCTGCAGACTCTATGTGTGGTTTGGTAAGGGAGTTGAGCCAGACAGACCATGGTGGAGAATAAGGCTTGAACATGCCCCATTCAGGACTACCCAGGTGGCGCTAGTGGTAAAGTGAAAGAAAGTGAAGTCCTCAGTCGTGTCCAACTCTTTGCGACCCCATGGACTGTAGCCTACCAGGCTCCTCCGTCCATCCATGGGATTTTCCTGGCAAGAGTACTGGAGTGGGTTGCCATTTCCTTCTCCATGTGGTAAGGTACCACCTGTCAATGCAGAAGATGGCAGGAGACGCGGGTTCGATCCCTGATTCAGGAAGATCCCCTGGAAGAGGGCAGCTTTTTGGTTGTGTCCTCAGAGTTGACAGGGCTAGTCACTACTCTGTCTCTTTTTAAAGGGTTGTCAACTACAAATTGGCACTCGTCATCTACCTCTTCAAGGATTAAATCGTGCTGCTGGAGCTGCTGATTTTCAACACCCTCTGAAAAGAGCTGAGAGTGGAGAGCAGAAATGACGTTGTCTGTGCTCTGGGAAAAACTGGCAGAACAAGTCTTCAAGTAGATATTTTCAGAAGATGATTTCATGAGCCCAATTCTTGTATCTCCTCATATCTAGAAAAGCACTAAACTCTTTCACGGTTTACAAGTCACTACTGCTCCTTGTGGCTAGCAGAAACCTGCAACAAATACTTGCTTTGTCACATATACTCCCCCTTAACCAAAATCACAAATATATTGACCCCCTCCCTTCCTCTTTGGAGCAATTTCTCAGAGCTATCTGAGATGCTGTCTCCCAGGCTGTACTCCTCATTTTGCCCCCGATAAAATTTAACTCACAACTCTCACATTGTGTATTTTTTTTTTTTTTCAGTCTGCAGGACACTAATCCCATCCTAACCTAAATACTTCCCAAAAGGTCCAATTTCCAAATAGGGTCACACTGGGATTAGGGTTTCTACATAAGAGTTGAGGGGCGGGGCACATTCAACACATGATTTGTCTGACAGTATCCACACTGATGGTGTGAAATGGCAACTCTGTGTGGCTTCTATTTGCATTTCCTTAAAGGCCAGCAAAGCCCAACATCTCTTCAGGTGCTCATCAGCATTTTACATTGTTCTTCTTTGAGATAATCTATTCAACCCCCTTGCTCATTTTGTGGACTTGTCTGCCTTGTTTTTCATTGACTTTGGGGTTGGGGGGAGCCGGGGGCGGGGCCCACCCCGCGGCTTGCAGAGTCTTGAACCTGAACCACGGCAGTGAAAGCTCCGAGGTGCTAACCATCTGAACGCCAAGGAACGTCCCTCATTGACTTCTA
The DNA here is from genome assembly GCF_042477335.2 of Ovis canadensis. Taxonomy (NCBI): domain Eukaryota; kingdom Metazoa; phylum Chordata; class Mammalia; order Artiodactyla; family Bovidae; genus Ovis; species Ovis canadensis. The sequence goes on along the minus strand of NC_091253.1, from coordinate 23,442,102 downwards.
AAATATCACTGCATGGAGATAAATGGACACCCCGTCAATTTACCCATTCAAAGAGAACAACTGAGAGGCGAAGCTCGCTCACATTCTTGTGCAGGCGAGCCTCGCGGCCTAGAGTCTGCACTCAGCCCCTCCCGCGCCCCCACACCCCAGAGCCGACCGCGTCTCTTCGGTCCACAGCCGCCGCGGAAACCGCAGAGCTGAAACCGCAGAGCATCCCGCGGACGCGGCGCCTGGGCCTCGCCCCTCCGACCGCGGAGCACCGAGAGCAGTCCTCCAGCAGCCCTAGAGCGGCCCGTGGAGAAGGGTAGGGCGTGGCGAGCGTCACCTCTCAGTCGGTTCCGGGAACCAGGCCCTGCTTCCGGCTATTCGCGGTGCTGCTCCAGGCTCAGGACCTGGTGTAAGGTGCGGACTGCGGGGTGGGAGAGGGCTCCCCTGCCCGCGGAACGGCGAGCGCCCCGGAGGCAGGAAGCCGATATGGCAGTTCGGGGCGGGGCCGAAGGTCGGTGACCGCTGGTGGGGCGGTGGCTCCGCCGAAGCTTGGAGGCCGCCTCTGGGGCTCCTTTCTCCGAGCCTGGAGGCAGCTCCCGGGCCTCCCGGGAGTGGAGCCCGAGCGGCCGGCAGCGGGGCAGTGGAGGGTTGTCCTGGCACAGGCCAAGCCCTGAGGGAAAACCCGGAGTTCGGGCAGTGGCTGGTCGCTGACGATCAGGGTGACGGGCGCTCGGCCTTCCTGGAGAGCGAGGTGCGAGGAAGCCTGGAGAGCTCCCCTTTTCCCCGGGCCGCCTTGCTGAGGACGGCTCTGCGAACTCATGTGTGCTCTCCTTTTCCTGGTTCTCTTCCTTTTCTCCTCCTCACCTCATCTCCATTTTCAGCTGCTGTCTGCCTCCCCTCTTGCAGGGACTGGAGAGGGCTTTTTGCCACATGATTCCAGGGCACCTCCTGTCACGCTGGCTGTCATCAGTGGTTCATAGCATCGGCATCTGGGAGGTGGAGACCCTGTCAGTCCTAATTCACTGGCCCAAAGGGTGTGGGGGTCACTGGGCTTCTCTCGCACCCCTTCCAGGCCGGCTCGACTGAGACCTCCTACTAGGCTGCCTGTCAAAGAGCAGGAAGCTTCGATGTCTGCTGTGGGTCCTGCCGCTGCACACCTGCATCGCCCTGGTGACAGTCACAGTGACTGCGTGAGTTTCCTGGGGGCCCAGTTGCCCCCTGAGGTGGCAGCAATGCCCCAGCTCCTGGGCAACTTGGACAGGGCCACGTTCAGAAAATTGCTGAAGCTGGTGGTCAGCAGCCTGCAGGGAGAAGACTGCCGGGAGGCTGTGCAGCACCTCAGGGCTGGCGCCGACCTGCCTGAGGAGCAGTTGGGTGCCCTGATAGCTGGCACACACACCCTGCTCCAGCAGGCCCTCCGGCTGCCCCTGGCCAGCCTGAAGCCTGACACCTTCAAGAACCAGCTCCAGGAGCTTTGCATCCCCCAAGACCTGGTTGTGGACTTGGCCAGCGTGGTGTTTGGTAGCCAGCGGCCTCTCCTTGACTCTGTGGCCAGGCAGCAGGGGGCCTGGCTGCCCCACGTCGCCGACTTTCGGTGGAGGGTGGACGTGGCCATCTCCACCAGCGCCTTGGCCCGCTCCCTGCAGCCGAGCGTCCTGATGCACCTGAAGCTCTCGGATGGGTCCGCCCTCCGCTTTGAGGTTCCCACGGCCAAATTCCAGGAGCTGCGGTTTGCTGTGGCCCTGGTCCTCAAAGAGATGGCCGACCTGGAGAAGAGGTGCGAGCGCAAGCTGCAGGACTGAGCCTCTCGCCAGTGCCTTCTGGTTGCCCAGGCGGCTGTCTCAGATGGGCTCTCCAGAGCGAAGCCCGCCCTTCTGAGAAGTGAGGGAGTGTAACCATGTCTTTCTCTAAGTGAAGTAGACAGCTGTGTCTTTCCCTTTTTTTTGGAAGTAAAGCAACTGTAAAAAAAAAAAAACGTCCTCCTGGGTAGGCATCAAACCGCATGTGCCCTCTCCACAGTGGTCAGTCTGTCTACCGCCAGGTAAGGGCACCCACTGCGCTGGTGGGCCCACGTGTGGTCTGGGGTTCAGCCCAAGGCCTTTGTGAGGACACAGGCTGTTCAGCCTGCCCTGTGCAGCATCCGAGCTGTTGCTCCTTTGCTCTTGGAAACCCTATGTTTCAGGGTGCACATTTTATTCCCCATCTTAAATCCCTGACCTTAAAGCACATTCTAGTGGAGGGGGTGTGGGGAGGAATGTGTAATAAAAACAAGAAGTGTAGCCCGGGAGAGGGTAAGCGCTGCAGGAGGTGCAGCAGCCTCCGGAGATGGGAGGCAGGGCGGTGGGAGAGCTGGGCTGCACTTTAAATCAGGTCTTGGGGTGGGTCTCCTGAGGATGTGGTTCTTGAGCCAAGAGGAGGCAGAGACACTGCTCTGAGGGAAAGCCTGTGGGCGCGGGGCTGCAGCCAAGTGGGAGGAGATGAGTGGAAACGCAGGGGCAGGCCAAGGGCCTCTCTGGGAACTCGGCTCAACTCTGAGTGAAATGCTTCCATAGACGTGTTAGAGGATCACACCAGATACTGTGTTGACTGCAGAGGGCAGGCCGCAGGATGGGGTGAGGCGTCTGGAGTTGGTGGTGGCGGCAGAGAGGGGAGCGGGGGCCTCGCTTAGGTTTCTTGCGGCTGGGTGGCTCAGGCAGCTCAGACCGCCATAGACCAAGTGGCTTGAACAACAGAAATGACTTGCTTGCAGTTCTGGAGGCTGGGGTCAGCGTGCCAGCACAGTCAGGTCCTGGTGAGGCCTCTCCCCTGACCTTTGGACTTGCCTCTGTGCATGTGTATGCATGTGTGTGTGAGTATGTGACAGAGTATGTGAGTGTGTGTGTGTGTGTGTGTGTATGTGTGTGTGTGTGAGAGAGAGAGCACTCTCCTAAGAGAGCACCAGTCCTATGGGATCAGGGCCCTGTGTTTATGACCTCATCCAACCTTAATCACCTCCTTGAAGGCCACAGTTTTAAATGCAGGCTCAGAAGGGGTTGGGGCTTCAACAATAGAGTGGGAGAGTGCTGGGGAGGGGGGAGCACGGGCCTCTCCTGGATGCCTTTAGGGCAACAGTGTGAAGAGCCCTTGACCAGCCCTGTCCCCTCCAGCATAACTGCAACTCAGGTAGGGGGCCTGACAGTGTCCCTGCCTCTGTGGTTTGCTCTACCAGGAAACCAGGTCACCGCCTGGTAGGATTAATAGGCCCAAGCACCAGGCAGGAGCTTCCTCTGAAAAATAGCGATTGGGTTTGGGTGCCCACCTGGCATCCTGCCATGTCTGTTGGAAGCCCCTAGCCTTCCCCAGCACCCCCTTCTTGTCCCCACTCTGTGCCAGAACCCATCAAGAGCAGCAGTGTTTCCTCTGTGCTGTTCCCAGAATGCTCCCATGATCTTGAATAATTAGGCCTTTCCCTGAGCGAGGGTCCCAGCAAGTTGGGCCAAAGGGACAGAGAGGAGGTGCCCTGGGGGCTGCACTCAGAGCTGGGGTTTCCTGAGCCAGGCCCCACGTGGGGCTCAGTCCTGGCTCAGCTGAGGGCTACGGACTCCCCGTGTCTGCAGTATCAGCCAGCATCCTGGGCCCTTCCCTGAGGACAGGAGCTGGACTGGGCCATCCTCGCTGCTGCCTAGGCCTGCCCACAAGGACCTGCACTGTAAGCTGAGCACCATGTCTGCTTCAACCAGTGATGGAGGCCCTCTTTGCTATGACTTCTTCCTCAAGCATCAGGCATGTGTCAGGAATATGTACTTATTATGATATGTTTGGAAAATCCTAAAAAATCAAAACTAAAAAGAATCAAAAAGCTCCTTTTCCCATAGACAGCCATGGAGAAACCATCTTGACCAGATTTGAAGATATTCTCTGTGCTGTGTCTGTGTGTTAACGCAGCTCTGTTCATTTAACTCTCCCTGAACATGATGGTCTGTCTACTGGCTGCAGGGCATGCATCTCTTCAGTGGGCATGCTGAGTTCCCCTTGGGCTTGGCAGACAGAGCACCAGAGACTGGGCAGCTCCTAAAACAGTAGACATCCATTTCTCACAGTGCGGAGGGCGGACAGCCGAGGTTGGGCCAGCAGGGTCAGGGAGCCGTGGTCCTGGCTGAAGACATCGCTGTCCTCATGTGGAGAGAGGACACATGAGGGGACTCCAAAAAAGGGAGGGGACTCAACCCTCATGACCTGAGCACACCCAAAGGCCCCCCTCCTCACATTTGACATTAGGTCATTTGACACAAACATTCAGAGCAGAGCAACTTCTGTGTTTCCTTTTTTTTCTCAATTAAAAATGACAGTGATGTTATGCAACTGGAGATTATTATACTGAGTGAAGTCAGAGAAAGACATATCACTTACATGTGGAATCTAAAATACCACACGAACACATCTACAAAACAGACAGAACAGAATTGTGGATGCCAAGGGTGAGGAGGCGGAGGAGGGAAGGATTGGGAGTCTGGGATTAGCAGATGCAAACTGTTGTGTACAGGATGGAAAAACAATAAGTCCTCCTGTACAGCACAGGGAACTATATTCAATATGTGTGTGTGTGAGTATGTGACAGTGTGTGTGTGTGTGTGTGTGTGTGTGTGTGTGTGTGTGTGTGTGAAAAAGCGCTCTCCTCTTAAGAGGGCACCAGTCCTATGGGATCAGGGCCCTGTGTTTATAACTTCATCCAACCTTAATCACCTCCCTGAAGGCCGCATTTTTAAATGCAGGCTCAGCAGGGGTGTGGGCTTCAACAACTGAGTCCATAGACTCAATTGAGAGTGCTGGGGAGGGGGGAGCACGGGCCTCTCCTGGGTGCCTTTAGGGCAGCAGTGTGCAGAGTCCTTGACCAGCCCTGATCATGATAAATCATGGAAAATGTGTATGTATAACTGAATCACTGCTGTACAGCAGAAATTATCACAACATTGTAAATCAGCTGTATTTCAACAAAATTGTTTTGATCACATATCAATAAAGTGAAGTTGCTCAGTTGTGTCTGACTCTCTGTGACCCCATGGACTGTAGCCTACCAGGCTCCTCCCTCCATGGGATTCTCCAGGCAAGAGTACTGGAGTGAGTTGCCATTTCCTTCTCCAGGGGATCTTCCCAACCCAGGGATCGAACCCAGGTCTCCCGCATTCCAGGCAGACGCTTTAACTTCTGAGCCACCAGGGAACCCCAATAGTAAGCAGTAAATGGATTTTATGTATTAAAACTGTTTAGAGGTAGGAACAGAGAAGGCAGAATGTGACCATTTTCCACATTGAATCATACCTTGTGTAGCCTTTTGTGTTGGCGTTTTACTTAGCATCAGTTCTCAGTTCAGTTGCTCAGTCGTGTCCGACTCTTTTTGACCCCATGAATCGCAGCACGCCAGGCCTCCCTGTCCATCACCATCTCCTAGATTTCACTCAAACACATCCATCAAGTCAGTGATGCCATCCAGCCATCTCATCCTCGGTCGTCCCCTTTTCCTCCTGCCCCCAATCCCTCCCAGCATCAGAGTCTTTTCCAATGAGTCAACTCTTCGCACGAGGTGGCCAAAGTATTGAAGTTTCAGCTTTAGATTCATTCTTTCCAAAGAACACCCAGGGCTGATCTCCTTTAGAATGGACTGGTTGGATCTCCTTGCAGTCCAAGGGACTCTCAAGAGTCTTCTCCAACACACAGTTCAAAAGCATCAATTCTTCAGCGCTCAGCTTTCTCCACAGTCCAACTCTCACATCCATACATGACCACTGGAAAACCCATAGCCTTGACTAGATGGACCTTTGTTGGCAAAGTAATGTCTCTGCTTTTCAATATGTTATCTAGGTTGGCCATAACTTTTCTTCCAAGGAGTAAGTGTCTTTAAATTTCATGGCTGCAATCACCATCTGCAGTGATTTTGGAGCCCCAAAAAATAAAGTCTGACACTTTTTCCACTGTTTCCCCATCTATTTGCCATGAAGTGATGGGACTAGATGCCATGATCTTTTCTGAATGTTGAGCTTTAAGCCAACTTTTTCACTCTCCTCTTTCACTTTCATCAAGAGGCTTTTTAGTTCCTCTTCACTTTCTGCCATTAGAGTGGTGTCATGTGCATATCTGAGGTTATTGATATTTCTCCTGGCAATCTTGATTCCAGCTTGTGCTTCTTCCCGCCCGGCGTTTCTTAATGATATACTCTGCATATAAGTTAAGTAAGCAGGGTGACAATAGACAGCCTTGACGTACTCCTTTTCCTATTTGGAGCCAGTCTGTTGTTCCATGTCCAGTTCTAACTGTTGCTTCCTGACCTGCATACAGATTTCTCAAGAGGCAGGTCAGGTGGTCAGGTATTCCCATCTCTTTCAGAATTTTCTACAGTTTATTGTGATCCACACAGTCAAAGGCTTTGGCATAGTCAATAAAGCAGAAATAGATGATTTTCTGGAACTCTCTTAGCATAGTGTTATTTAAAAAAAAAAAAAAAAAGCGACCATTTTAAAGCCCTAGGGGCTTCCCTGGTGGCTCAGATGGTAAAGAATCCGCTTGCAATGCAGAAGACAAGGGTTCGATCCCTGGGTCGGGAAGATACCCTGCAGAAGGGAATGCCTACCCATTCCAGTATTCTTGCCTCGAGCAATGCCACGGTGGACAGAAAAGCCTGGCGGGCTGCAATCCTCAGAGACCCAAAGATTCGGACAGTACCTAACTTCCCAAAGCACGTCCTTGCGCGCCCCCTACAGGCCAGGCCCTGACGACGCAGCCGAGTGGGGAGAAAGGTACAGGTTGAAGGAACCATCAGGTGCAGGCGCTCCACCAGGCTCATGTTAGCCCCTTAACTCAAAGGCACCGACGTGGTGGCGATGAGCAGAGAGGTTTGAATCTTGCCCAAGGACACGCAGCTGATGGGGGAGCTGGTGGGCGGTTCTCCGCGGCGAGAGGCACTCGGTGCTGGCTCCCGTCCCCCGAGGCCGCTGGCCCCAGGGTGAGGACACGCGCTCACGGCAGATGTCCACAGGCTAGGGCGTGTCTCTTTTGCTGGGTAGCATAGCAAAGTTCACTGGTGCAACCAGGAACGAGGCCTGGAGTCCAAGCCTGGCCCAGGTGCCCCAGCTCTTAGCTCTGCTGCCACAAAAGGGCCCTGTGGCTATGATTCCGTGATTTTAAGGCACGTGCTTGGCAGGAACACACACAGGGTCCCTTCCTGAGGGACCCTGGAGGAGGACAAGAGCCCTCAGCTGAAGCCCACCTCATCCTCTTGGCTGATCTAGCAGGCAGGGGTGCTTTTCTGACCGAGGCTCGGAGCTCCGCGCCTCAGGACTAGGGTTTGCACAGCCTCTTGCCTGCCAGGCCACAGAGGCCTCTGTCCCTGTGCTCCCGGCCAGGGTAGCCCCGCTGCCTCCCCGCCAGCCACGTGGCTGTGTCCACCTTGCTCATCCCCTCCCCAGGCCCTGGAAGGTCAGCAGACTCAGGGTCTGGGGCCCTCTGAGGCTGTGTGTCTATACGTGCTGTCATCTCCACCCTTGAGGGGTCCAGGCCACTAACGGGGTGCAGAGCTCTGCTTGCTCACCTGCTTCTCTCCCCCATCCCCAGAAGGCACCATCTGTGCCTTTTGTCACTGGTCAGGAACACCTGGACCAGAACATTGACATCCTCGGGAGGCTGGATGTGGTGGGCCCTGACTGTCGACCCCTCGCCTTGGCCTCCGATGAGCTCTTGACAGCTCTAAGACTGCCAACCGCAGGTTGTCCATTTGTGAGCCCTCGTGCTTGTCTCAAGGAGGCGCACACGGGCAAACAGTGACATAGGCATCACTGTAGAGAGAGGTTTTCGTGAGCAGACGATGGGCACCAGGCTGTTCCCGGGACTGCTGGCTCTTGGCGCTGAACGGAGCCAGGTAATGGGGGCCACCTGACTCAAGACCAGGCACAGCCTCTGGCCTTACTGTGTGCAGGAGGTAGACATGATCCAGCTGGAGAAGTTCCCTCCAGCTGTGGGGCACAGGCTTATTGGCTAGCAGAGGTGGCCCTCCTCACCTGCACTGGGTGTGGTGACCTTTTCTCTCAACGGCTAGAGGATATTTTAGCCTTTCAGGTCATGATTCTATCAGCTCTGCCACTGTAGCTCAAAAACAGCCAGAGAAAACAATGAAACCAATGTGCATGATTATATTCCAATAAAATGTCCTATGGACACTAAATTTTAATTTCACATCACAAAATTTGTTTCAACCATTTGAAACCCATTCTTAGGACTTCCCTGGTTGTCCAGTGTCTAAGACTCCACACTCCCCAGTGCAGGGGCCCCGGGTTCAATCCCTGGTCGGGGATCTAGAGCCTGCATGCCACAACTAAAGGATCCTGTGCGCCACAACCGTGACCCAGCACAGCCAAAACCAGAAAAACCATTCTCACCTCCAGGGCCATGCAAAACCAGGTGGGGTGAGGGTGGCTTTAAACGCTGCACCTCCCTGCACGCCTGTAGGGCTCCCTGACTGTAGAGCTGGCCCTGCCACCGTGTCCCCAGACAAGAACAAGACCTTGCAGAGAGCAGATGTTTGACTTTATGTAGACCTCTGTGGAAACTCTTGGCGCTGAAGCATTCTCTCTCATCTGTGGGCCTCTAAAGCTTCACCTCAAAGCCTGATGTACCTCAAACACAGCATTCATTCAACAAACTTCTCCTGGGCTCTGAGTGCAAGCCACATCCACAAGAGGACACACGGATGTGACAACCCACTGGGCTATGCAGACACCTCACTTTATTAGTGAAGCTTCCACAATGCTCAAAGTATCATAAAGCTTATCTGATAATGAAGACAAATTTCAGGTCAAAATTGTGAGTTTAATTTGTCTCCAAAAGAGAAATCCAAAGTATTTTAGAATCTATAAGTGTTCTAGGAATTCTTTTTTGGCCATGCTGGGCATCTTGTGGGATCTACAGAAAGGTGAGTCCTGACCACGGGAGTGCCAAGAACTTCACAGAAATTCTTAAAATGAGTTTACTGTTCCCGAAACCCCAACTGGGAAATACAGCTTGGAAGTAGGATTGAATAGTCCAGAATTCCCACACCTGGCAGGCAGCCCTCTCCTCTTCTCCCAACTCACACACACAAGTACGAAGACACTTCTCCGTGCTCTGGGATCTGAAACCCATGCAGCATCCGTTTGAATGCAACGTCATCAGGTGACACACAAATACCACAAACCTTTTTCACGTGGATGCAGCTAAGACGACTCCTCACCCAATGTAGGCCTTGAGATTTATTTCTATTGAATTTTTGGTTATCCTGGGACATTTAAGTGAACAAAACATAACAACAGTGGAAAAATAATACCTCAAAGGCTGGAGGCAGGACTGCCACACAGTCAGAGGCACCTTGCAAGCAAAGGGCCAGCTGTGTTCCAAGAACCTTTATTTGGTCATACTGAAATCTGATTTCAATATAATTCTCAAATGTCACAAAATAGTCTTTCCCCACCCCCCTCCAACCATTTAAAAATGTAAAAACCATTCTAGTTCTTAGGCCTTTTACAAGGTAAACGGGGACATGAAAATTCTGAAGGTGATTCAAGCACATGTGGATTGTGAGCAGCACCAAACCCACGTGGTCAGGAGCCCTGCCGACCAGCCTGGAAGCAAAACCAGGAGGCTGTCAGATCAGAAGCAGCTGCCGCATTGGCGAAGACTCCTTGGCTGTCTGTGATTACATTTCTCAGACATGCATGCATTTACAGACTGACTCCAGCTCAGGTTTTGCGGAGGTCCCAGGCCAGTGTCCTCAGGCTGATCACCAGGCTTCACAGATGTGGGCACAGGCCTGCGTTTGGCCCGCAGGGCACACAGTGGGCCAGCCCCCAACAGGACCATGTTGATTCCGAGTCCAGGTGCTAGAGTGTGTTTAAGGCTGGGTCCTCTGGCCCTTTTTGGCTGGCCTGCAAGTGCTGTCAGGAAAGACAAGCATCCTGTGGCGCAGACCCTGGAGTCCAGAGGCCCTGCAACCATTTGCGCGTCATTACCAGGAAGTGGCCAGGAGGACTCCCTTGTGGGGAGGGCCCATCCGATGACAAACCACTTTCCTAGCACCAGCAGAGGGTGGGGGTGTGGTATGTCCACCCAGGACCTTGATCTTGTCCCACTGTTAGGTGGCTCAAAAGGCCTAAGATATGGCCCACTTACAGGTGCCCACCTTGCCCGGCTCTGAAGGCAGTGACCACCTGGTTGAGCATAGCAGCTGAGGTGGGGACGTAACCTCTGGTGTCTGGAGAGGTCCCTGCCCTCTTGCACTGACTTTCAGACACAAGTTGTGGGTGAAGCAGGGGGTTACAGCTGCTATAGGTGCACACCATCTGCATGGTGCCCCACCCAGGGCAGGAGCACACCAAAGTTGCAGGTGGGGCAATCCTTGTCCCAAGACAGTGCTGCGACCTACACTATTTGTGCCAGGGAAGCAGCCAATCAGGCTGAGCTGCTGGGGGGTTGAGTCCCGTAACTTGCTGAGAATATCCTGGACTCTGCTGTCCCAAACTCTCCAGGCACCTGGAGCGGCTGCCACTTGTTCTCAGAGAGAAACCCACAGGCTGCTACTGGGCTAGGTCACAGAAGGCGAACCTGGGCTTAACACAACGTGTGACGTGACACAAGTCCTGTTGCAATAAACCCACAAGTGTCCTCAGGGTCACCTGTTGGACACGGGAGAAGTGGCCCCTCCATGGGAGACAGCCCTTTGCCCTATGATTATCGTCAATGGTGCCAAAGATCGCCAGGTCTCAGGGTGGTCCTGGGTAGCAGCTGGTGACACTCCTCATCCTGAGTCCCCCTGCACAGCCCAGGGCCCTAGGTCAAGTGGGGGCCACTGCTGCACGTCAGCCTCATCCTGTAGCTCGCAGGCCTTGAGCTGCACCAGGAGCCGCTCTGCAGCCCAGCCTGTCAGTCAACCAGAGCAGTGATGTTCCCTGCACGTTCCTCCCGCTGGTGACAAGATGGCCACATGCTCTGACCACTCGACCCAAGCCGGGCCATGCTGGCAGAGAAAACCTGAGCAGGAGGCAATGCCAGCAGAGTGGGCTTGCTCACTGGCACCCAGTGCTCGGCACCCATGGGCCCTCTGCCCGGGGACCTGTGGGGCCCGTTGAGGCCACATCCCCACGCTGATCCTGGTGAGGTGTCTCCAGCACCTATCGGCCTATGCAAACGCACCAGCTCACGCGTCTGCCTGCAAACCTTCCAGTTCTGGTGGTCCGTGGGGCTGGTGTTTTGAGGGTACGCCTCTGGTGGCGTCCTCGGGGCTGCTCTTTCACTCTTGTAACCACTGTAAGACAACGCTTGGGGATGCCATTGGGTTCTGGACTTACAGCAGGCCAGGGACTGTCCCCAGGCCTGGGTGCTGCTCCTGGCATGCCTGCATGGACCCAGCACCTCCCCGAAGAGAAGGGCTGCTCTGCAAGGCGTATCCGCTGAGGAGAGCAGAAGGGGAGCCCGGGCACCCCCTAGCAGCCCTGCACAAACACATCCTTGCTGCAGAAACCAGTCTGGTACCTGGGGCCTAAGGAAGGCATCCCAGGTGACTTCTTTCACCCCCTCAGCCAGTGGGGCTGCCGGGGCTCGTCTCATGTCTCGTCCACAAGGTCCAGGGTCATCCCTCTGAGAGCTCAAATGCTACACGTGTCACCCTGATGTGAGACATGAGCTTTACTGGAGGGGATAAGGTCAAACGTGCCAGCAAAAACATACACCACGTATGAATCTCAACACCTAAGAGAGTAGTTCTGAATCTTCCCCAGTTTTCTAAATCTTCAGTGTAAAAGATCCCATTTCAAATAAGTTAAGGCTGTAGGTTTATTCACATTTATACACATCTGTAAAGGTAAGTGGTCTAGCCCATGTGAATTTTCTGATGCTGAGTAAGCCTTGAGCTCCTATTAAAAGCTTTGCCACATTCATTACATTTGTAAGGCTTCTCTCCAGTGTGAATTCTCTGGTGGATAATGAGATGCGACCGCCACCTGAATATTTTCTCACATTCATTACATTTGTGAAGTTTCTTTACAGGATTAACTCTCCTACGACTCGCGTGGGTGGAAACCTCCAGGGTGCTCCCGTACTCACGGTACCACTGGGCACGAGTGTGGATCCTCTGGTGCTCAATAAGGTATGAGCTCCGGCTGAAGGCCTTCCCGCACTCACTGCATCCGTAGGGCTTTACCCCGGCATGGATAATCTGGTGCTGGAAAAGGGTGGAATTCTGGCTGAAGGCCTTCCCACACTCACTGCACTTATACGGCCTCTCGCCCGTGTGCACCCTCTGGTGGATCGTGAGCTGTGTGCTCATGCTGAAGGCTTTTCCACATTCGAGGCACTCGTAGGGCTTCTCCCCTTTATGAATCCTCTGATGGTAAATGAGGCTCGAGCTCTGGCTGAAGGCCTTCCCGCAGTCACTGCACTCGTACGGCTTCTCCCCGGTGTGAATTCTCTGATGCTGAATGAGGTGTGAGCCCTGGACAAAGCCCTTCCCACACTCATCGCACTTAAACGGTTTTTCTCCAGTGTGAGTTCTCTGGTGGCGAATAAGTCGTGAGCTGCAACCAAAGGCTTTTGAACACTTGTTGCATTTATACGGTTTCTCTCCAGTGTGTGTCAGTTGATGCTGACTCAGGCGGGAGACCCACCGGAAAGCCTTCCCGCACTCGTCACACTTAAATGGCTTCTCGGGAGCATGCATCCTCTGACGTGCACCCAGGCTAGGACTCTCCGGGGTTCTCGGGAGCTCAAGCTTCTCCCCAGCGTGCATCCGCTGGTGCTGAGCTAGGGTTGAGCTCTGGCTGAAGGCCTTGCCGCACTCCCGGCACGGGTAGGGCCGCTCTCCTGTATGGGTCCTCTGGTGCCTGGCCAGCTGAGACTGCTGGCTGAAGGCCTTCCCACACTCCCGGCAGCCATAGGGCCTCTCTCCCGTGTGGACCCTCTGATGATGGATGAGGCTGGAGCTCTGCCCAAAGGCTTTTCCACATTCTTCACACCTGTAGGGCTTCTCCCCAGTGTGAATCCTTTGATGCTGAATAAGTTTTGAGCTTAGGCGAAAGGCCTTCCCACAGTCGGTGCACTTAAACGGCTTCTCTCCAGTGTGGATCCTCTGATGCTGAGTAAGCTGTGAGCACAACCTGAAGACCTTCCCACACTCCCTACACTCATATGGTTTCTCTCCAGGCAAGGTACTCAGATGTCTCTCCTGAAAGCAATCAGATAACTTTTTTTGGCACTCTTGGCATCTGTTGGGTTTCTGTTGGGTATTCATTTCCTGGTGCAAAGCAACATCTGAAGGAGATCGCAAACTCCTGCCACATACATCGCACCTTCGGAAGGACCCCTGACTTTGATCAGGCTGACAACCCAAGTGGCCACTGCTTCCCCGCTTGCCATGACCCTGGAGCTCGTCCTCAGCGAAGGCCTTCCTGGGAGCCATGGTCCCCATGTTCAAGAAGTTTTTATGGAAGAGGGAGCTTGGCTGTCTCTGTGAACAGACTTCAGGATCTGAGGTGTTTCCAAAGCCAGGACTCTGGGGAAAGTCCTGGGGCAAGGTTTTGACCATGACCCCCCCAGATTCTGATTTAAGACTGTCCATGTCCTCACAGGCCTGCTCACCATCAGTCCCAACTGTAGCATCTGAAATGAACAGGAAGCAAATTGCGGCTAATCCCGTGCTCAGAGAAAGGCGACTGGGGGGTGCGGGTGCATACCATCCCTGGGACTGAGCCCCCTCCCAGGACAGGCTGTACTGAGCATTTATAAAGATGCGATGAGAAGTCAGTGCCTTTTGACAGTGGTCAAAATCTGGTTCTGTTCATGCTTAATGCATTCATTCAGTTACTATATACCTGGAAGACTGCAAAGAGCCACTCTCCTACGTGGAGGGGAGGTCATCTCACAGGGAATGAGTAGGAGGAAAAACCGACAAAGAAGCAAAGTGAGCCCAAAAGGGTGGAGGATAAGAGGCAGGTTTAGGGTGCCGGTGAGAGGAAGTAGAGTAAGGAGGAAACAGGGGCTGAAAACTGAACAGAGGGGTGTTCTGTACTGAGAAAAATGAGACACAAGAGCTGCTAAGGGGCACACAGGGATGAGGCCAAAAGAGGTGGGCCTCAGCTGTCCACTGGGCAGGGTTCTCTCCAGCCCCTGCCAGTCCTGCCCTCTGACTCACACTGATGTGTCCATCCCTTGCTGCCCTGCCCCTCAGCTTCCAGGTGGCCACAGTGACTACACTGCACTACACTGACGGCTCCTTCCTGGGGGTTTCCAGAGGGCCCACCTCCCTGCTTGCCCTCCACATGAAGGGATGTGGCCACCAGCCAAGGAATACCTGGGGCCACCAGAAGCTGGAATAGGCAGGGAGGATCCTCCCCTACAGGTTTCAGAGGGGACACGACACTGCTTTGATCTTGGACATGTGGTTCCCCACAACTAAGGAACAGTAAATCTCAGCTGCGGTAGGCCTCCAGTCTATGTGCTTTGTTACAGCAGCTTCAGGACACCAACACAGCCCTGGAACTTCATCTGAGAGGCTGGGTCACCCAGACCCCATGAAACTCTGGAGGGAGCGTGGCAGTGGCAGGTGAACAGCTACTCAAGAGTCACACGTGTGCCTTTGCTTAATAAGATTAGTAAAATTCAAACTAACAAAACGTGGTTCAAAAACAGTCTTGCCATAATGCACAGGAGTTCTATGCCCTTGCTTTTCTGTAATTTAGTCTCTCCTGAGGCTACCCCATGACTGGCCTTCACCTCCAGGCCCACCCCACAGCATACCCAGGCAGCTCAGCAAAGCTGCATGGATGGCCTCTGGGGTCCCCCTCCAGCCTCCCACTTGAGCCCTCGCCAGGCATGGGGACCCTGAATCCCTCCTGTGCCCAGAAGCCTCACCTGTCTGGGTGGTCCTGGCTGCCTCTCTCCCCTCTGCTCCTTGCAGGTCGAGGACCCATGGATCCTGCCCCTGTTCTAGCCGGGAGATCAGCTCGGGCTTGAAGACCAGGAATCCTGCTGTGGGGGCAGCAGAGGAGGAGACGGCATCATTGTGGCTGGGAGTGTAGCTCGGGGCTCAGTTCTCCCTGGTCCCCAGAGTGAAGGGTTGCGGGCTACTGGAGCACAGGGGCCTCCTGAGGCTGGATAGAGAGGAACGTGTGGACTCCCATTCTGGCCCTGCTGCAAATGGAGACAGGGCCAGGACTGCCAGGGAGTCCTGTCACCCAAGTCTGCAGAACACAGGCCAGCTCTCCCCCACGGGGAGAGAAGCAGGCCCAGCCAGCACTCCCCTCAGTCCCCTCAGGGATGCTCCAAGAGGCAGGGTTGCTTAAGAAACAATACAACAACAAATCAACCAACAAAATGGATTTTAAATCAGAAGATGTGAAGCCCAGTCAGCAGCCAGCAGCCCCAGCCTCAAGCCCTCACACAGAGCCCAGGGCCTCAGCAGAGGGCTGGAGACTGGCAGGTACCCCCTGGCAGCTGCCTTCTGGGGCCAGTAGCCCCCATGCTGTGGGGCAGCCATGTGAAGTGCTCCCAGCCCACCCAAGGGCCGGTCAAGCCCTCTGGCTAGAGCACTCCTCAGGTTTTCAGCCATGGGGTGGAGAAGGCCGCAGGCAGAGAAGGTCCAAGGCTCAGGTGACAGCAGGACCCCACACTCAACAGGAAATAGGTTCCTGCCAAGCACACGTGTGCTGCTCTCAGAGAAACGTCCCTGGGCAGCCAGAAAGGGGGTCGGGCAAAGGCCATGAAACAATACCACAGCCTGCACCTGATCTAAGTGCAGCTGGACACAACAGCAATCACAATGGGTGCCTCAAAACTATTACTATCCGGAAACTATGTGATGAATTAGTAAGTGGCAACTGTATTTACTATGAGTCAAATTTGTAGGATGCAGCTGAAGTGATATTTATGCATAAAATTTCATGTTTTTAAATACACCAACTAGAAACCTGATTGAGTAGCTGTTCAAGCTATTTCAAGTTTGGATTCTATTTCTATTCACTCAGGCAGAGAGTCCATCTATCTAACTTTTAGAAGTCCACCTACACTGTGAGCACAGCCAAAAGGTAAAAAGGAAAGAAAAGAAACAACACAGCAGACCCAATAAATTAAAAGGGAGGAAGGAAGAAAGGCGGAAAGACTCAGTAACGGAGTGCCCTGCCCCTCCTGCCCTCTAAACCCACAAGCTGGGTCTCTGAAAGATGAAACAAGAGTCTCATGGCAGTATCAATCATGGTCAACACAGTAAAAAAAATGCTGCAAAAATAAATAAGGGAAACAAATACAAACATAACAGACATTAAAAATGAAGAGTGTTGTGAATAAGTACACACTAGAAAAACTGAAAATCTGAGTAGCTGTTTAAGCTATTTCAAGTTTGGATCGTATTTCTACCTACTCAGGCAGAAAGTCCACTTACCTTGTGAGCACTGAATCACATGACGTATGCAAACCTGGGAGCCTGCTTGGCTCACCAAGACTCCTCCTGGGGTCAGAAGCTGACCCACAAGGACTCACAGTCCCAAGCCCCTGCCTAGTCATGAGGGCTCGACCACATGGCTCCCAGATCTGCATGCAGCCTCTAACACAGGCCAAAATAGGTGGGTGCTGACCGATGATGGAAGGGGTAGGGGTGTCCGAATAAAGCCTCACCTAGTCCAGCCACACTGCTGTGGTTCTCAAGCATCACCTCCTTGTAGAGAGCCCTCTGGCCAGGGTCCAGACACTGCCATTCCTCCCGCGAGAAGTGCACGGCCACATCACCAAATGTCACAGCCTCCTGTAAGGACACATACCAGTCTCCTGGCTGTCTCAAGTACACAGACCACAAGGCTGAGTGAGACAGTCACCAGGCCCCTTTGGTTTTAAAATCGAGGGAAGGAAGGAATTCCCTGGCTGTCTTGCAGTCAGGACTCTGCTTTCACTGTAGGCGGCACAGGCTCCGTCCCTGGTCAGGGAAGTAAGATCCTGCAAGCTGTGCAGTGTGGCCAAAAAATAAAATAAAATCAAGGGGAGGGACGGTATGGAGGAGAGGGTGGGACCCAGACCATGGGGATCTATAACCCTCCCCCAAGAGCCTCAGGCAGGCCCAATCTGAGCAGGTTTGTTCACTATCCTGGACACACCCGAGATTGGCAAGGGGTCAGCAAGAGGCCGAGGGTCTAGGTCCAGGCCCATTGGGCACGGTGGGTGCCCAGAGCAGCAGATAGGGGCCTCACAAGACGAGGGAGGGAACAGGGGAAGTCAGACTCCTACCATGAGGCTCGGTGCGTAGGAATCCACGTGTCCTGGCTGAGAGACCTGTTGGCAGTTACCAAAGAGTCAGAGGTCACGATCCTGGAGGCCCCAACCTCTCACTTCCAAACTCATCGAGGGGGTACCACGTCCTCCAATCCTTTACTTCCAACTCCAACTGTTCTCTGGCAGGGACTTGCGGTGGGGCCAAAATGGCCGTAGCACTACGTATCTGCCCTCCAAAGCTTCATTCATCTTTCGGAGGGTGTGACATGGAAGAATTACTCCACAAACATGTAATGGATAGTTGCCACGTGTACCAGGTGCTTGGCTACGCAACAGGGATGTGGCAGTGAACAGCACACAAGGACTCTACCTTCTTGGAGCAGCCTAGTGGGGGAAAGAGTTAACTGACCATGCAAACAAACCAAAATTACAACTGTGATGACAGCACACGTACAAGGGACTCAGAAAGCATTTAAACTAGGAAACTCTGACTTAGTCTGATGGGTCACTTCCCCTAGGTGCTAACTCGGTGCTAATGGGGGTGGGGAGGGAACGCGTAGACAGCAGGAACAGACTGTGCAAGGTCCAGAGGCAAGGACCCTCCGAGGCAAGAAAGACTAGGGCTGAATGAGCCAGTGGGGCAAGATCCCAGGCAGCAAGATGAGTCATGGTGTGACGGGCGGCTGGAGTACACAGGAACCAGAAAGATGGACTGCAGGGAGAAGAGGAGGGGACACCTGACCACACCCCAACCCTCGTACAAAAACCTGACCCCTCTCCGGGCATCCCCCTGGGAGGTCAGAAAGAGAAGTGGACTTCCTAAGGGAGATTCTGACTCCAAAAGCGGCTTGAGGGAAGAAGCTTTAGGCCATGAGCTGATTCAGACTGCAGTGACCACTGTCAAGCGGTTCCCCACCTGGGCCTGGCCAGCAGCAGGCATGTGCCTCCCACTGCTGGATCCTGGGTCCCCTGTAGAGAAGTACAGGCTTTAAGTAGCAGCCGGAATTAAGAGAAAATACACAGCCTTCGATCCCAAGACATAGCACTTTTGGCCACCTTCACGAAGTCTAGGTCTTGAAGGAGCAGTGAGAGAGGGTAAAAGAGTGCCCCCGAGGGAGATGATGGGTATGCAGGCTGGAGCATGCCTAGAACCGGAGGGGAGGCTACGAGGCTGCCGCGAGGCCGGATCTGTGAGATGACCCCTCCCGCTTCTTCCCGGCCAAGACGGACAAGGCTCGACCACCGCCCTACCCGACGCCAACGGGCTCTCAGAGCCGCCCGCTCCACCAGCGCTTCCCAGCGGAGAGGCCAGGGGAGCGCCGGGCCCGCCGCATCGGAGGCGGAAGGACGCGGGGGCCGGTAGGAGACCTCTTAGCCCAAGGGGAGAGGAGAACGTGGGCCGCCCCGACTGTAATCCACGCCCTCAGCACCGACTCACCCTCCCGGGCCCAGCCAGAGACTCTAGCAGCGCGACGACGCCGGAAACGGGCCTCGGATACTCGCCGCCGCTCGCCTCGCAGACTTCCGGTTGCTCTGGGCGGTTCGGAGGCTCAGCCGACTCGGTGGTTCCCAGCCGGCCCCCAATCCGGGGAGCCGGAGAAGGGGCGGGGCCAGGTAGCTTGGGAACCGACAGAGCCCGGAGCGGGCGGGGCGGAATCCGGTAAAGGGCGGGGTCACAGTGCAAGGAGGGCGGGGCTGGAGCCGAGGGAAAGCGAGGGCCCGGGCCCGCTGCTGTGTGGCCTAGGGGAGGGGAGCAAACCCGGACGAAGCCGGAGGAGAGCGACCTGAGGGTCGCCCGGGCCGGCCCCGCGCACCTCTGGTCACAGTCTGGGCCGCTGGTCCTCGCATTGGGTTCTGTGTGCGGGCTGCTGCCGGGCAGAACGCGCCTGCTGGGCCTGTTCCAGGCTCCAGGACTACAGAGACGCCGCTGCCCCAGCTGTGCCCAGTGGAGTACGGGGGCGAGCGGCCAGGTGGGGCGCAGAGGAGCCCTGTGGAGAGAGTAGATGTTCCTGTCCTTGGTGTGGAGATGTCTCGGGCCGCGGGCACCGCAGAGTGTGGAGGGGCACCGACAGCCCAGAGATGAAGCTGGGAGGGCTGCAGAAAGGGTGAGGACCACCAGGAGGAGCGGCCTAGACCGGGACGTCTGGCTGGGGTCCCTGGCTGCGTCGCGGGGCTCCAGGCAGCCGGACAGCCTAGGACCCGCCGAGAGACCTCAGGCGGTGGGCCCTCAGGCGAAGGGCGGCGCGCCCGGGTGTCAGGTCAAGGCTGCTCCTCGCTGTGCCCTCTCCCACCCCAGCTTTGTCTGGCTCCTGGGGCAGCCTGTTCTGGGTGTTCTCCCATACCCACGCGGTCCTGTGTGTAGGGGGAGGGCACCCCAACTTCTTCGGGATTCGGCAGGAGCCTCCCCTTCGGCAGCCCAGCTCCCTCAGCTTTGGGGATGACGCTGCGCGCGTCTTCGGAGGCCACAGCTTCCCGTGCAGTCCGGGCCCTTGGAACTTCTCACACTGGACATCCCTGGAGCGGCAAGGTTGAGGGGAGGGCCCTGACACCAGCCTCATTGATGATCCAAACCCTGAGGTCCCTGGCAAAGCCCCAGTGAATGGGCGCAAGCCCAAGGAAGGAGATGGACAGTCAGTTCCTGGACAGACTCCTAGGGGAGGTGGAAGGGAAAACTTAGTATGCTCAGAGTAACCAGCTCTTTTCCCTGGGCGCTTGCGCAATGTGGTCTGGGTCTCCCACCCCATGCCTCCAGATGGCGAACAATTCTCAGCTCTCCCATCTCCATATCCTCCCTGATAACTCTTGACAGCATTTGTGCAAAAGATGAATAGATGAAGAAATGGAGAATGGGAAGGGACTGGGTGTACACCTGCTTCTTAACCCTAACCCCTAGCCAAGTACTCAGGCACCCTGAGCGCACTGGTGTCCTGACCTGCTGGGTCCCCCTTCTGCTGGAGTGTCATCACACTGCACCATCTTGAGGGAGGTCCTGGCAAACCTGGGCCCCAGCCTAGCCCCTCAAGGTGAGGGGAGTACTCCTACTCAATGTGAGGCTGACCCAGGGAGCCAGAGGGGGAGCCAGGGCTGACACTGGGATCTTCAGACTGATGACAGAACCACCTCAGCTGCCACAAGAGTCTGGCCCAGAGTGTCCACCCGGCAGACACCTGGGCAGTGTGGGAGGTGTGGGGACCAGGGTGCTGAGGGTGCTACCTGGGAGCGGGGTGAAGGAGGCTGTGTCTGTCCACTGCAGGCCATTCCAGGGCCTCCATACCTGAGTTCCGTAATCCTCACTGAGCCTTGGACCCGCTGAGCAAACAGACTGTTAACAGCCAGGGGCCTGCATGGTCCCCTAAATGTTCACAGTGCCCCTTCTCTGGGCAAACCCAAATCACTTTCCAGCTATTTCCAGCTTGGAATTAGGATTCTGCGCTGTAAGTGTTCCCAGGGGAAAAGCCACGCTTGAAAGTTATTTTCAAGGACTTCCCTGTTGGTGCAGTGGATGGGAGGGGACACAGATTTGATCCCTGGTCCAGGAGGATTCCACGTACAAGAACTGTTGAGGCCCACGTGCCTAGAGATTGTGCTCCGCAACAAGAGAAGCCACCAGAATGAGAAGCCCACACACGGCAATGAAGAGTAGACCGGCTTGCTGCAACTAAAGAAAGCCCACAAAAAAAAAAAAAAAAGAAAGAAAGAAAGCCCACACAAAAGCAACGAAGATCCAGCACAGCCAAAAATCAATCAATCAATAATTAAATTATCTTCAAGAATTCCCTGGCAATCCAGTCGTTAGTTCTCCACACTGTCACTGCCGAGCACACAGATTCACTTCCTGATTGGGGAATTAAGATTCCACAAGATGTGTGGACAAAATATGTATATATATTTTTAAAGAGATGTGTTTCCAAGGCCACTTTCTGTGGTCTAGTAGATGGCACAAGGAAATAACACATTCAGTGAAGTGGGACAGAGCTGCTGAAGGCTGTCACTATCCCTGAACACTCAGGAATCTCCTACTGAGTTAAAATGTATGTGGATTTTGTTTTAATCAGGGATGGTAAGATGTCAGAAAAAGCAAAAGAGTTCCAGAAAAACATCTATTTCTGTTTTATTGACTGTGTGGATCACAATAAACTGTGGAAAATTCTGAAAGAGATGGGAATACCAGACCACCTGACCAGCCTCTTGAGAAACCTGTATGCAGGTCAGGAAGCAACAGTTAGAACTGGACATGGAACAGACTGGTTCCAAATAGGAAAAGGAGTATGTCAAGGCTGTATATTGTCACCCTGCTTATTTAACTTATATGCAGAGTACATCATGAGAAATGCTGGGCTGGCAGAAGCACAAGCTGGAATCAAGATTGCCAGAAGAAATATCAATAACCTCAGATATGCAGATGACACCACCCTTATGACAGAAAGTGAAGAAGAACTAAAGAGCCTCTTGATGAAAGTGAAAGAGGAGAGCGAAAAATTTGGCCTAAAGCTCAACATTCAGAAAACTAAGATCATGGCATCTAGTCCCATCACTTCATGGGAAATAGATGGGGAAACAGTGGAAACAGTGGTTGATTTTATTTTGGGGGGCTCCAAAATCACTGCAGATGGTGATTGCAGCCATGAAATTAAAAGACGCTTACTCCTTGGAAGGAAAGTTATGACCAACCTAGACAGCATATTAAAAACCAGAGACATTACTTTGCCAACAAAGGTCCGTCTAGTCAAGGATATGATTTTTCCAGTGGTCATGTATGGAGGTGAGAGTTGGACTATGAAGAAAGCTGAGCGCCAAAGAATTGATGTCTTTGAACTGTGGTATTGGAGAAGAGTCCCTTGGACTGCAAGGAGATCCAACCAGTCCATCCTAAAGGAGATCAGTCATGGGTGTTCATTGGAAGGACTGATGTTGAAGCTGAAACTCCAATATTTTGGTCACCTGATGCGAAGAGCTGACTCATTTGGAAAGCCCCTGATGCTGGGAAAGACTGAGGGCGGGTGGAGAAGGGGATTACAGAGGATGAGATGGCTGGATGGCATCACCAACTCAATGGACATGGGTTTGGGTGGACTCCGGGAGCTGGTGATAGACAGGGAGGCCTGGCGTGCTGCAGCTCATGGGGTCTCAAAGAGCTGAACATGGCTGAGCAACTGAACTGAACTGAAGATGTCAGAAATGCAGGTGGACTTTTATACTCACAGGTGTCTAGAAATGGGAGGGGGCAGGGCACACCAAGCACATCAGGCAGTGCTTCCCTAGCCACACAGGGAAGCGCTGAGTTGGTCAGGAAGAGAAAGAGAAGAGGGAAGGGGTGGCCAAGAGCCTTTGCTGGGATTTCTGCGAAAGGAATGGGCAAGGCAGGGCAAGGACCCTGAGGAAGATTAGGGCCGTGTGTTTGAAAAATTTCAGCAGGCTGCAGGCTACTGGGTCATCTCCAGTGATCTGATACCTGACCCTGGTGTGACTTAGGACAGGGAAGCACTGGTGTGATGTGAGAGTCTTGTAAAAGATAGAAGTGTGGGCTCTGGATTGGTTGGTTTGTGTCAACGCCTATCTCTAAGTGTTCCTTTGCTATCTCTAGGAATGCCTTTTGGACCTAGCCTTGCTTGGCACAAAAGCTGGCAGGAGGAACCAGGAGACCCTAGAACCCTGAACAGAAGCAGAAGTTCCCTGAGTCTCCTAGGAAAGTATATCTGAGGTCAGGGGCTCAGGGTCCAAAGAGCAAAATGAACGAGGTGCTGGAGGTGGCCTGAGGAGGTGGGCCGCGGGCCCAGGTGTGTGTCCAGCATAGAGAGGCCTTGTCATCACCCATTCCTGTCTGGCTCAGCCCCTGTACTCGACATTTTTTTCCACTGGGAACTGAATCCCTGAAGGCAGGGCCCATGAGGTTTCCATTCTGCCTCACTCTCCTGGGCTCAACAACGACCTCCCATGCTCAGTAGAAACTTGTTTGAAGACCAGCTAACCTGTGGGTCAGCAATCTTACTTTTCTTTAAATGAAGATAAAAGCTGAAAAACAGAATTTCCAGAAATGAAACACGTCCTTTGCTCAGGACAGGGATTCATGCTTCATCAAGATGGAGCCGATAAATGGAAAAATATGGCTGAAGTGGGATTCAGGAGGCACTTTTCAAAAAATTCATTCACCAGATTGTCACTAGTGCTTTTGGGTTCTTTTCCCAGAGGAAAGCTTCTTCCTTTCAGTATCCTGCAAATTTAAAAAGTCAGGGCTCATACCCATTAGGACAGCTACTGTAAAAAAAAAAAAGAGAGAGAGAGAGAAGAAAAAGTGCTGGCAAGGATATGGACAAACTGCAACACTTTTATGCTGCTGGTGGGGATGTAAATTGGTGCAGCCACTATGGAGAATAGTATGGGGGTTTGTAAAAAGATTAGGCATAGAATTACCATATGACCACCCAAGTTTTGCAACATGAAGAGTTTTGGCGATGGATGGTGGTGATGGTTGCACAACAGTATGCATATACTTAATACTGATCTTGGAAACAGCAGTGAGCAGTTCTGAAGAGAGATCTTAGTTTTCTGCCTCAGCATTGGATCTGGGTGGGCTGGATGAAAACCAGGAGTCCTAACCACCAGACCACCACGGGCTAGAGGCTAGAACTAGAGTGACTCTGCCTCTTTCCTCCATTTGAAAATAAGAATGTTTCAAGGAGGCGAAAACTGTAAAAACAGGTACAAAGTTTATTAGAGACACAGCAAAATGTATGGGAAAGCATACAGAGAAACGACATTTATTCAAGACAGAAGCAGAGCAGAAATACACACCCGGAGAGAAACAGTATGAACATGCCCTCTAATGAGGAGGAGCGCAGTAAGTCAGAAACTAGGCAGAGACACACACCTGGAGAGGAGTGTGGGCTTCCTGAGTGAGGAGGAGCGCAGTAAGGAGGTGATGTAAATCCCTTATATAGGACAGTCCTTCTGGGTCTTTGTTTCTGCTCAGTTCAGTCGCTCATTCATGTCCGACTCTTTCCGACTCCGTGGTCTGCAGCACACCAGGCTTCCCTGTCCATCACGAACTCTTGGAGCTTGCTCAAACTCATGTCCCTCTAGCCAGTGATGGCATCTAAGCATCGTCCCCTTCTCCTCCTGCTTTCAATCTTTCCCAGCACCAGGGTCTTTTCTGAGTCAGTTGTTCATATCAGGTGGCCAAAGTATCGAACTTCAGCTTCAGCATCAGTCCTTCTAATGATAAGTCAGGACTGATTTCCTTTATGATTGACTGGTTGGATCTCCTTGCTGTCCAAGGGACGCTCAAGAGTCTTCTCCAACATCACAGTTCAAAAGCATCAATTCTTTGGTGCTCAGCCTTCTTTATGGTCCAATTCTCACATCAGTACATGACTATTGGAAAACCATAGCTTTGACTATACGGACCTTTGTTGGTAAAGTAATGTCTCTTGTTTTTAATATGCTGTTGAGGTTGGTCATAGATTTTTCTTCCAAGGAGCAAGCATCTCTTAATTTCATGGCTGCAGTCATCATCTGCAGTGATTTTGGAGTCCAAGAAAATAAAGCCTGCTACTATTTCCATTGTTTCCCCATCTATTTGCCATGAAGTGATGGGACTGGATGCCATGATCTTCATTTTTTGAATGTTGAGTTTTAACCCAGCTTTTTCACTCTCCTCTTTCAGTTTCATCAAGAGACTCTTTAGTTCCTCTTTGCTTTCTGCTATAAAGGTGTGTCATCTGCATATCTGAAGCTATTAATATTTCTCCCTGCAATCTTTTTTTTTTTTCACCACCATGTTGAGTTTATTATTCCAATGGCGCTAATACAGCTGGAGGTGCTCAGTGACGCTGTACAGGCGGGATTTCCTTCCCTGGAATCTTGATTTGACCTTGTGCTTCATCCAGCCCAGCATTTCGCATGATATACCCTGCATCATGAGTTGGAGAAGACTCTTGAAAGTCTCTTGGACTGCAAGGAGATCCAACCAGTCCATCCTAAAGGAGATCAGTCCTGGGTGTTCATTGGAAGGACTGATGTCGAAGCTGAAACTCCAATACTTCGGCCACCTGATGCGAAGAGCTGACTCATCTGAAAAGACCCTGATGCTGGGAAAGACTGAGGGCGGGTGGAGAAGGGGACGACAGAGGATGAGATGGTTGGATGGCATCACCGACTCAATGGATATGAGTTTGGGTAAACTCCGGGAGTTGGTGATGGACAGGGCGGCCTGGTGTGCTGCAGTTCACGGGGTCTCAAGGAGTTGGACACGACTGAGCGACTGAACTGAACTGAACTGAACCCTGCATACAAGTTAAATAAGCAAGGTGACAATATATAGCCTTGACGTACTCCTTTCCCAACGTTGAACCAGTCTGTTCTTCCATGTCCAGTTCTAACCGTTGCTTCTTGACCTGCATACAAGTTTCTCAGGAGACAGGTAAGGCGGTCTGGTATTCCTATGTCTTGAAGAATTTTCCACAGTTTGTTGTGATCCACACAGTCGAAGGCTTTAGTATATAGTGTAGTCAATGAAGCAGAAGTAGATGTTTTTCTGTAATTCTCTTGCTTTTTCTCTGATCCAATGGATGTTGGCAGTTTGATCTCTGGTTCCTCTGCCTTTTCTAAAACCAGCTTGAACATCTGAAAGTTCTCAGTTCACGTACTGTTGAAGCCTACCTTGGAGAATTTTGAGCATTACTTTGCTAGCGTGTAAGATGAGTGCAATTGTGCAGTAGTTTGAACATTCTTTGGCTTTGCCTCTCTTTGGGATTGGAATGAAAATTGACCTTTTCCAGTCCTGTGGCCACTGCTGAGTTTTCCAAATTTGCTGGCATATTGACTGCAGCACTTTCACAGCATCATCTTTTCAATTCAGTTCAGTTCAGCCGCTCAGTCGTGTTCGACTCTTTGCGACCCCATGAATCACAGCACGCTAGGCCTCCCTGTTCATCACCATCTCCCGGAGTTCACTCAGGCTCACGTCCATCGAGTCCGTGATGCCAACCAGCCATCTCACCCTCGGTCGTCCCCTTCTCCTCCTGCCCCCAATCCCTCCCAGCATCAGAGTCTTTTCCAATGAGTCAACTCTTTGCATGAGGTGGCCAAAGTACTGGAGTTTCAGCTTTAGCATCATTCCTTCCAAAGAAATCCCAGGGTTGATCTCCTTCAGAATGGACTGATTGGATCTCCTTGCAGTCCAAGGGACTCTCAAGAGTCTTCTCCAACACCACAGTTCAAAAGCATCAATTCTTCGGCGCTCAGCTTTCTTCACAGTCCAACTCTCACATCCATACATGACCACTGGAAAAACCATAGCCTTGACTAGCTGGACCTTAGTCAGTAAAGTAATGTCTCTGCTTGATGTTCAAGCTGGTTTTAGAAAAGGCAGAGGAACCAGAGATCAAATTGCCAACATCTGCTGGATCATGGAAAAAGCGAGAGAGTTCCAGAAAAACATCTATTTCTGCTTTATTGACTATGCCAAAGACTTTGACTGTGTGAATCACAATAAACTGTGGAAAATTCTGAAAGAGATGGGAATACCAGACCACCTAACCTGCCTCTTGAGAAATCTGTATGCAGGTCAGGAAGCAACAGTTAGAACTGGACATGGAACAACAGACTGATTCCAAATAGGAAAAGGAGTACGTCAAGGCTGTAAATTGTCACCCTGCTTATTTAACTTCTATGCAGA
The DNA here is from genome assembly GCF_042477335.2 of Ovis canadensis. Taxonomy (NCBI): domain Eukaryota; kingdom Metazoa; phylum Chordata; class Mammalia; order Artiodactyla; family Bovidae; genus Ovis; species Ovis canadensis. Next base: position 23,415,191 of record NC_091253.1, on the reverse strand, counting down.
GTACATCATGAGAAACGCTGGACTGGAAGAAACACAAGGTGGAATCAAGATTGCTGGGAGAAATATCAATAACCTCAGATATGCAGATGACACCACTCTAATGGCAGAAAGTGAAGAGGAACTAAAAAGCCTCTTGATGGAACCGGAGACGGTCCTTGCTGTGGGGCTGCAGCTCTTCCAGCCGCCAGACAATGTCGTCTCACTTAGTAGAACAGCCGCCGCCCCCGCACAACAACAATAACTGTGAGGAAGGCGAACAGTCTCTGCCACCGCCTGCCGGCCTCAACAGTTCCTGGGTGGAGCTCCCCATGAACAGCAGCAATGGCAATGATAATGGCAATGGGAAGAATGGGGGGCTAGAGCACGTACCCTCCTCATCCTCCATTCACAATGGGGACATGGAGAAGACTCTTTTGGACGCACAGCATGAATCCGGACAGAGCAGTTCAAGAGGCAGTTCTCATTGCGACAGCCCTTCCCCACAAGAAGATGGGCAGGTCACGTTTGATGTGGAAATGCACACCAGCAAGGACCATAGCTCTCAGTCAGAAGAAGACGTTGCAGAAGGAGAGAAAGAAGTGGATGCTCTGAAGAAAAGCGTAGACTGGGTGTCCGACTGGTCCAGTAGACCTGAAAACATTCCACCCGAGGAGTTCCACTTCAGGCACCCTAAGCGTTCCGTTTCCTTAAGCATGAGGAAAAGTGGAGCCATGAAGAAAGGGGGGATCTTCTCCGCAGAGTTTCTCAAGGTGTTCATTCCATCTCTCTTCCTCTCCCATGTTTTGGCTTTGGGGCTAGGCATCTACATCGGAAAACGACTGAGCACGCCTTCTGCCAGCACCTACTAAGGGAGGAGAAGAGTCCCTGGGCCAGCGTGTGACTTGTGAAGTGGTGTCTTGTCACAGTAGTTTATTTGAACTTGAGACCATTGTAAGCATGACCCAACGTACACCCTCTTTTTACGTATCCAAGTTCCAGTAACTCTCAGATCCAGTATTTTATTCCAACTCTGTTGAGGCATTTTATTAACACCCTCATTCCCTTTTTGGCCTGTAAAACACTTTAGAATTTCCTAATAAGAGTTTACTGTCGTTTAGAAATTTGCAAGGGCTTCTTTTCCGCAAACGCCACCAGCAGATTGTAATTTTGTCAAGAATGCCATTGTCTTCTCTCAGTACCACGAGACCTAGACCTGCACCATTCGTGGTATAAATCTTACTCTTACAAGATAACCCACCTGTCTCTTCAAATGAGACCAGGTTGCAAATGATATGAAAGCTTTGTTGTTTTGTTTTTCAAGACAAAGGCAAGCTTCCCTAAGCTTGAATTTATAGTTATGAAAAAAGAAAACAAAAACAAATAAAACAGACAAAATATAACACAAGGAAAAAAAAATATCCTGGGCAATAAAAAGTTATTTTAAACCAAATAAATAAATAAATAAATAAAAATAAAATAAAAAGCCTCTTGATGAAAGTGAAAGAGGAGAGTGAAAATGTTGGCTTAAAGCTCAACACTCAGTAAACGAAGATCATGGCATCCGGTCCCATCACTTCACGGGAAATAGATGGGGAAACAGTGGAAACAGTGTCAGACTTTATTTTTTGGGGCTCCAAAATCACTGCAGGTGGTGACTGCAGCCATGAAATTAAAAGACACTTACTCCTTGGAAGAAAAGTTATGACCAAACTAGATAGCATATTCAAAAGCATCATCTTTTAGGATTTGAAATAGCTCAACTGGAATTCCATCACTTCTACTAGCTTTGTTCATAGTGATGCTTCCTAAGGCCCACTTAACTTTGCACTCCAGGATGTCTGCCTTCAGGTGAGTGATCACTCCATCATGGTTATCTGGGTCATGAAGATCTTTTTTTTTGTATAGTTCTATGTATTCTTGCCACCTCTTTTAATATGTTCTGCTTCTGTTAGGTCCATACCATTTCTATCCTTTATTGTGTCCGTCTTTGCATGAAATGTTCCCTTTGTATCTCTAATTTACTTGATGAGATCTCTAATCTTTCCGATTCTATTGTTTTCCTCTGTTTCTTTGCATTGATCACTTAGGAAGGCTTTCTTATCTCTCCTGGTGTTTGGGGTCTTTGTTTACATTTGGCCAATTGTTTTGTTTCTTTCTTCACATCTGACTGGTCCTTGGACCCTCTCCAATATGTATGCACAACTTTTTTCTAAGATGAATCCCAAGGCAGAGGCCTGTAGGTGCATGTCCACGCTTGTAATGGGGTGGGGCTCCCTTGCTTTTCGACCCCCACGAAGCCTTCCTGTGCAAGTGCAGACAGAGAAGTCTTCCTTAACCTCAGGAGTGGTCATCTCATTGCTTTAACAGAGCTCAGTTTTTGCCACTAGCTTTGTCCTTGAAGTGTCAGGGTGAGAACAAAGCTTGAATTTTACTCCTGTTGACAAATACCAGGTGTCCAGCCCAGGGGCCCATCTCCTAACCCTAACACCACCAAAAGTGAAAGTGAAAGTCACTCAGTCATGTCCAACTCTTTGTAACCCCATGGACTGTATGGAGTTCTCCAGGTCAGAATACTGGTATGGGTAGCCTTTCCCTTCTCCAGGGGATCTTTCCATCCCAGGGATTGAACCCAGGTCGCCCGCATTACAGGTGGATTCTTTACCAGCTGAGCCACAAGGGAAGCCCAATACCGCTAAACTGCATTACTTATAAATGACTAAGATGGCAAATATTATGTGTGTTTTACCATGCTTTTAAAAGTTGGAAAAAAAAAAGTCAGGGCTAAAAATGCACTTTGTTTGGAAAAAGCATACCTCTTTAAGTACATTCTTAGCTTATTAGTGAGAAGACCACATTTTGCAAGTACTTCAGAGATTTGCTAATAGGCAGTGGCACCCCACTCCAGTATTCTTGCCTGGAAAATCCCATGGACGGAGGAGCCTGGTGGGCTGCAGTCCATGGGGTTGCTAAGAGTCGGACACAACTGAGAAACTTCACTTTCACTTTAATATATTTATATATATATATATTTGGCTCGGTCAGGTCTTAGTTGCAGTATGTGGAATCTAGTTCCCTGACCTGGGATCGAACGCAGGCCCCTTCATTGGGTGCAGACAGTCTTAGCCATTGGATCATCAGGGAAGTCATTAATATTTTTTCAAAATCAGAAGAAAATCCCCATTATGCTTATGTTAATGAGCAGCAATTAATTCAAAGTGAAAGTATAAAGGCTCTATTGTGTGTGTTTGCTGGACAACTCCAGAATATTCAGTTTTTCTGTAGAACAACAAATTAGGAAAGTGGATGAGACAGTTTCCAGGTATAAAACACAGAGCACGTGGGCAGAACATGGGAAATGGTGAACAGAAGAGCTATTTGTCCATGGAAAGGGACAAGTAAGTTAAGAAGGCCCCATACACAACCCCTAATGTTCAAGAGGCCCCCAAGATGCCCCCAAATGCAGATAAAATCACAGCAGCTGGCCTGACCTGCAGTGTGGGACCAGATGATCACTGAGTGGTGTGTGTGTGTGTGTTGCAGCAGGGGGGTGTCTCTGCTGTGGGGTTGCAGGAGCTCTGAAGCCAGAGGGCCCACTGCCTGACAGCTCAGAGGCAACGGCCTGTCTGCACCTCAGGCCAGCAGTCGTCGCTGTAGGTGAGTCAGAGAATGTTTTTAAATTTTTCTTCTAATATTTATTAGGTATTTGGCTGCACTGGGTCTTAGTTGTGGCATGCAGGCTCTTCCATCTTCCTTGAGGCATGTGGGCTCTTTAGTTGTGTCATGTGAACTCCTAGTTCCGAGACCAGGGATTGAACCCTGCCCCCTGCAGTGGATGTGTAGAGTCCTATTCACTGGATCAGGGAAGTCCCCCATGCACACTTAAAAAAAAATTTTTTTTTAGAAGTAGAATACGCAAAAAGGAGATAAAAACACCTTCAGCATGCAGCGCAACCCTTGTCAACAAGCTGATCCTGCCCAGGACCTTGAAGGCTCCCTGTGCTCCCCCTGGTCACTCTCTCAGGCCACCTCTCCTGTCTGTGCCTGAGCTTGGCCCCTCTAACTTCTACAGCCTGGTGATTTTTGTAGGCTTACTTTATATTCTTCGTGCATACTCACTCATCTAACCCTCACAATGATCTTATGATCGGTAGTATTATTGTTCCCATGAAAGACAGCAGGAGTATAGGGTTCTGTTTGCCAGAGACGCTAGTGTGGGGAGCATAGCTGAAAAAGACAGTAGAGGGGCATGGTTACTTGAATTTATTCCAAATTATTCATGTGTGTAGGTGTGAGAAGAAAAGAACAACTTTTAAAGGAAATGGACCTCAGTGGTATTAGAGGGCACCCCGGCTGACCAGTGTGAGCAAAGGCACTGTGTGGGGATTGCTTCATCTGGGGACACAAGCAGTTGGGCCCCTCCTGAAGATCTGAGAACCCCATGCCCAGGGAGGCTGTCCTCACCACCCTGAATGACCCGCATCTGCAGAGACCTGGCTGTATGTCAGGCTCAGTTGCCTCATGTGGAAGCCGATATTCGGACCAGTGAGGGGAGCTGAGGCACAGATCTGACTGTGGGAGGTTTGCCAGCCAGTACTACCATCTCTGCATAGATGCACCAAGCATGAAGCAGGGGTGTGCACCTTCCAAGCCCCACCATCAGCTGCCCTTCCTTGAATCTACACATGTGCCTCAAGGTAGGCCTTAGGGAGGAGTCCACATGAGCACCACCCCTGGAACAGCAGGTCTCAGGCTTCTCTGGGCCCATGGCCCCCAGTTGGGGCTCACAGCCACCAGACACGCCCTTGCTCCTGGGCTTGCACTGCTACCCCTGTCGTACCCAGACTGCGGTGAGAGCCTGGACACAAGCCTGGAGTGGGCTTGGTCAGCCTTATTCTGGCTGCATCCACAGCTTGGGAAGCCAATTTGGGGTCAAAGGGAGAGTGGAGGGCCGTGTGTCCCGCTCCGCCCCTCCCCCATACTCCATCCCAAGGACCCCACAGCACACAAGTCCAAGCACTGTCCCCACCTCCATCCCTCTGACCTTCTGGTCCTCGAGGCCTTTGAGGAGCTGACCCCAAAACCCCTCAACCTGCCCCAAGGAGATCCAGGTGCCCCTCAGCTCTGGCTCTGCTGTGGGAAGTGCTGCCCCCTGGTGGGCTCTCCTTGACAAGCCCAGCCGGTTGCCTCTTCTGGGCCTCATGCACAGTCCCCGCTGTTCCCTCGTGGCTTCAGAACGTGGCCACATGGCTACTTCCTTCCCGCTCCTGTCATCTTCCGATGTCTCCCTGGCATCCACCCCTGCGAGGCCACACTGGAGCAAAAACACCACTCGGGAGTCCCGAGCGCAAGCCCCTCTGCTCCGTGATACCCCTGCCCTCCCTCTCTCCCTACCTCGCCGGCTCTCCCCCTTCAGGCCTAACCTGCACACCCAGGGTCTTGATCACTAAACTCTCCCCGTCTGTGCCTATTCTGTTATCATTCAGGGATTCCACCTCCTCTTCTGCTAACTCCAGGGACCTTCTCTGGAAGGACTCCTTCCACTTCTCCAGGAGACCCCTCTCCGAAAGAAAGATGTATCCTGCTGGAGACTCCCTGCCTGGTAACCTTGCCCACCTAATCTGCGGGCCCTCTGCTAGAAAGCAGCCTCGCCGTTAAACCCGAGGGTCTGAAGTGCAGCGCCGGCCCGTCTAACTCAGTGCGCTTGCGCAGAGGGCCTGGAGCGCGGGAGGGGCTACGGGCGACCGCCATAGAACTACAAGTCCCGGCGTGCATTGCGGCGGCGGCCCTTGACCGGAAGGTTGAGGGCTCTCGGCCCCACCCCGGAAGATAAGGCGGCTCTCTAGGGCCGTGTCTCCTCTTTCGGCCGCGCTCTGCAGCAGGTAGGACGTGTTGGTGCCATCCGGCGCCATCCGGCGCCCCTCGTTGTCCTAGGCTCCGCTAGGGACCCTAGCTGACTATGGAAAAAGCGCCGGGGCGCACGGCTGGGGCTGGGGACGCGGAGGATCCTGAGGGCGGGAGGGAGGAGCCCAGGGAGTGGGGTTCCTGAAGCCCGGTGGTGGGGATGCCAGGGCCGGACGGCCGCTGACCGTGAGCTGCCTTCAGACCGCCGCCATGGGCCGCGTGATCCGTGGGCAGAGAAAGGGCGCCGGCTCCGTGTTCCGCGCACATGTGAAGCACAGAAAAGGCGCCGCGCGCCTGCGCGCCGTGGATTTCGCCGAGCGACACGGATATATCAAGGGCATCGTGAAGGTTCGGGGAGTGGGCCGGGACGGGTGGGGGCGCGGGGCGCCCAGCGGGCCCCGCAAGCCGCTCACGCTGCCTCGACCCGCAGGACATCATCCACGACCCGGGCCGCGGAGCGCCCCTTGCCAAAGTGGTTTTCCGGGATCCGTATCGTTTTAAGAAGCGAACAGAGCTGTTCATCGCTGCTGAGGGTATCCACACCGGCCAGTTTGTGTACTGCGGCAAAAAGGGTGAGCTCCGCGCCGAGGTGAAAGGTCTTGATGGGGAGGGACTTGCGGTGCCTGGCAAGTTGGGTCGAGGGAGGAACGTTGAGGCTGCAGTCTTCACTTGGGGACACCTCCTTGGCCAGGCGTCCCGGTGAGTTCCCGGAGACCTGTAGGAGGAGACTGGCCTTGGTTTTGGCAAGCAGTGGTGAGGACATAACCTTTATCTTGCAGCCCAGCTCAACATCGGCAACGTGCTCCCTGTGGGCACCATGCCTGAGGGCACCATCGTGTGTTGTCTGGAGGAGAAGCCTGGTGATCGAGGCAAGCTGGCAAGAGCCTCTGGAAACTATGCCACAGTCATCTCCCACAACCCTGAGACAAAGAAGACACGAGTGAAGCTGCCTTCCGGCTCCAAAAAGGTCATCTCCTCTGCCAACAGAGCTGTGGTCGGTGAGTGGAAGGCAGCGGTTGTATGCTATGAGTCTCCTGTGGACAGCCAGCAGCTAGACTGGCCAGGAACCCAGCTGCCTGCTTCACTCAGGGGGCTTTTTAAGCTTGAGCACAATACGTGGTCTAATTCGGGATACTTGTTAAGTGAGTGCAAGTACTTGCGGTTTAACTCCTGGTTGGGTGTTGAATGAGAGTGGGTTCAACATGCTGGACTCTAAAGGCAGGCTTAGCTGCACTCTGGGATAACCTAGGTTTAGGTGATCTTTGCTTTTGTGGGCCACCTGGTTAAAGCCACACAGTATGTTGAAATGCATGTACTCAAGTTTGTTGGCTGTTAGACAACATCTTTGAATCTGTGTGGCAAATCCAGTCCTGCCTGGGGGAGGCTCTTGAGGGTGTCCTCACAGAATAAGCAAAACAATGGCAGAGAAGTGGTGGGCCAGGTCAGCTGTCCTCTTTGGGGTGGGGAGGAGCCTAGTGTCAGACCCTGCAAAGGGGAGGACTTGTAAAAAGCCATGGCTCAAGGTGGGTATTATAGACGATGTGAGTAAAGCCCTGGTTTAGCTACCCTGCAGCTGAAGAAACTGTCAGCCAACAGGCTGTGTTAGTTGCTTAGTTGTGTCTGACTCTTTGCGATCCCATGGACTGTAGCTTGCCAGGCTGCTCTGTCCATGGAATTCTCCAGGCAAGAATAGTGGAGTGGGTTGCCATTCCCTTTTCCAGGGCTTCTTCCCAACCCAGGAATTGAACTCGGGTATCCTGCATTGCAGACAGATTTTTTACTGTCTGAGCCACTGGGGAAGCCCTGACTGACAGGCTGTAGCAGGATTTACTGCTTGGTGATGGTTTCCAGGCATTTTTGAGGCTCTTGGAATCATGTGATCCTGAAGGACACATGGTGGTGGGGCACTGGCAAGGACACACCAGGGGATGCTCTGCCTGATGGGAGTGTCCCCCAGTGCTGGGTGGGGTGGGTGATATATCTCCCTGAGTCTCCTGGTCTCCAACAGGTGTGGTGGCTGGAGGTGGCCGCATTGACAAGCCCATTCTGAAGGCTGGCCGTGCCTACCACAAGTATAAGGCAAAGAGGAACTGCTGGCCACGGGTGCGGGGTGTGGCCATGAACGTAAGTAGCCCAGAAGTGGACAGTGGGGTCAGTATTCAGTGTATAAGGCCTGTAAGACTGGGTGGACAAGTTTCTTCCCGGAGAGTCTCCTCTTTATGGTGGGAGATCTGTGGTGTGAGGTAGGTTTGTAAGCGCAGGCTGGTTGATTGTGCCAGTTCCCAAGCCCTCCTGAGGTAGATCAGGGTCAGCCCCAGCTCACCATCACCTCCTTCTTTGTGCAGCCTGTCGAGCATCCCTTCGGAGGTGGCAACCACCAGCACATCGGCAAACCCTCTACTATCCGCAGAGATGCCCCTGCTGGCCGGAAAGTGGGTCTCATTGCTGCCCGCCGGACTGGGCGTCTCCGGGGAACCAAGACTGTGCAGGAGAAGGAGAACTAGGGCTGCGGCTCAATAAAGCTTGTTTCTTTTCACAACCGAGCTGTGTGTTTCTGTGGTTTCAGAGGGAAGGGTCCCCTCTCCGAGGAGTGAGTGCCCTGTGCACCAGGGAACAGTGGAGGGTCTGGGGGGTGAGGCTGCTGGGTTGCTTCACACCTTGCCTCTTGTAAATCACACCTGCCCCCTCGCCCCCAACACATACAGCAGAGAATCCCACTCGCAAGGAATGTAACCTCCATGTCTCCCGTTCATTACCTTCAACTTGTCTTGAGGTTCTGGGTGCTATTGGGTGTGAGTGGTGCCCCTGGTGCCACAGGCTGAGGGCCAGGGTGTTCTGTCTTGCAGTGGAAGGACCAGACTGACTGCTCCACAGACGGGCTTCCTTTTTTGGCGATAGCTCACCTGCACCTTGTCTGGAACTTAAATGATAGACTGGTCAAAGCTGATAGGGCCATGCTGGCTTGGGCACCAATGTGGATTGGGGGCCCATAACAGGACCATGTGCTTCCACAGGCCAGCTAGAGTGCCCTGCCCCTGGTGGATCTGCTAGTGAGCTGATGTGAAAGCAAGAGCTTCAAGCCACTGTGGGTAACTGACCACAGGAGTGAATGGTAAGGGGACAGTAAGGGTGGGTGGTGGGTGGCTGGCTGAGGAAGGATGCCCCTCTGTAGCCTGGGTGGAGGGCACTGGCAGCCACCTTCCTTAGTGGTGCACAGCAGCTGGTCGCCTTGGCTGTCTTGGGATGCTGTGTGGCAGGGTCCCTCAGTGACAGGATGTCACTGGTTCCAGGTGGCTCCATGTTCTCATGGTCCATGCTGTTGCTAGTGTGAACTTCAGTTTTGGTCTTGCCTATCTGGGGCCCCACCTGCCCTCAGCCACCCACACCTAGACAGTGATCCTTTGTTGCTGAGACCACTGTCATGAGAGGACTGTAAGCTGCTGCTTGGAGAAAACGGCACTGGACATGTTTGCCAGGACATAAATTGCTTTACTGGGTAAAGCCTGGGGCTTTGTCCAGGGGGCTGGCCAATAGGGAGGGTTTGTTCCAAGAGCTAAAATTAAGGCCCCATTTACAGGCATTGATGCTGGGGGCAGAGGTTTAAAACAAGGGCTACTCTGACCAGTGTGTGTGTTAGTCGCTCATTCATGTGTGAATCTTTGCGACCCCATGGACTGTAGCCCCCCAGGCTCCTCTGTCCATGGGATTTTCCAGGTAAGAATATGGGAGTGGGTTGCCATTCCCTTCTCCAGGGGATCTTCCCAACCCAGGGATGAAACCCGCTTTGCAGGCAGATTCTTAACTGTTTGAGCCACCAGGGAAGCATTTTCATTTTCTGAGTGATCACATGGTCCTGAGGAAGGGTGTACTTTTCTGCCTTTCAGTTCAGTCACTCAGTTGTGTCTGACTGACTCTTTGCGACCCCATGAACCACAGCACACCAGGCCTCCCTGTCCATCACCAACTCCGAGAGTCCACTCAAACCCATGTCCATTGAGTCAGTGATGCCATCCAACCATCTCATCCTCTGTCATCCCTTTCTGCCCTCAACTTTTCCAGCATCAGGGTCTTTTCAGATGAGTCAGCTCTTTGCATCAGGTGGCCAAAGTACTGGAGTTTGAGCTTCCACATCAGTCCTTCCAGTGAACACCCAGGACTGATCTTTAATTTCATGGCTGCAATCAATCTGCAGTGATTTTGGAGCCCAGAAAAATAGCCACTGTTTCCCCATCTATTTGCCAGGAAGTGATGGGACCGGATGCCATGATCTAAGTTTTCTGAATGTTGAGCTTTAAGCCAACTTTTCCACTTTCATCAGGAGGCCCTTTAGTTCTTCACATTCTGCCTTTAGCTGTAAAGAAAAGGGCCTTCCTGATCTTAGTTGTAGTGCCTTGAGTGGCTGTCTAGGGAGAGTGTCACTGCAAAGAATTTTTGGAATCTTGAGCACCAAAAGCCTCCGCCTAGCCTTAGGGCCGTGAGTCCAGACTGCCAACTAGCGGCAGCCTTTGGAGCCAAGGCTTAGCTTTTATGTTCCTCTAGAAGGCGATGGCACCCCACTCCAGTACTCTTGCCTGGAAAGTCCCATGGACGGAGGAGCCTGGTAGGCTGCAGTCCATGGGGTCTCGGAGAGTCGGACACGACTGAGCGACTTCACTTTCACTTTCATGCACTGGAGAGGGAAATGGCAACCAACTCCAGTGTTCTTGCCTGGAGAATCCCAGGGACGGGGGAGCCTTGTGGGCTGCCGTCTCTGGGGTCGCACACAGTCGAACACGACTGAAGCGACTTAAAAGCCGACAGCCGACCACCGAGACGCGGAGTCCTGTTCCCAGAGCGACCGGAAGGCGCCCCCTGCCAGTATCTCGGAGGAAGGATCGTCACTTCCGATCAGGTTTAGGTCTTCAGGGCCTAGGGAGCAGGCGGGGCCTGGTCCGTCAGCCGCTGTTGGGCGGCACTGAGGTGAGGGTGGGCGGTTGGGGACGAGGGCGGCCGCGGGGCCCCCGGGACGCGGGGTGGGGACGTTCCCTCGACTCCAAATCTCCCGCCGAGGGTCCCACCCGAAGGCCTCGAGTCCCGCGGGTTCCTCCCGGCTGGGGTCGTTACTCGCCGGGCCCCTCTACTGCGGTGGAACCTCCGTCACCGGCCCCAAGCCCGTCCTGGTCTCTCCACCGGACTTCCCTTAATCGCCCCAAGGGGCTGCTTCCGCGGAGTGAGATGCTGCCGGTAACCAAGCGCTGCGCGCGCCGGCCTCGCCCTGCCGTGGCCCTTCACCTCCGCCTCCTGACTCGGGGGCCTCCAGCTGGCCCGCGCGCAAGCTCCCGTCACCTTCCCGCAGCAGCCCCTCCCCATTCCCCTGCGGGCCCCTCCCCATTCCCCTGCGGGCCCCGCCCCCCGCACGTTTCTCCCTCCGCCCCTGTTTCTGCTTCCGACATCTGAGACCTTTCTGCCCGCAGCCAGATTTCTGTTTCTCTTCTCAGAGAATTTAATCAAGGTTTGGAACCTTTTTATTTGCCCCATAGGTTTCTGTTTTTAATATGTCGTTTAAAAAAAATACTTTTTGCTTGTACACAGATATGCAGGAACATCCTTGTGAGTCTTTGGTGCATTAGCAAGAATTTCTAAAGGGCACGTACCTTCAATTTGGTTTCCTGTCCCAGGGCTTCGAAGAGTTTCACCTCTGCCAGGTAGGGCCAGGTGGGTTTCCAGAGTGACTAGCAGACAGTCTGCAGGACTCTGGGAGTCCCTGTTTCTCAGGCTTTCGTGTGTTCAGTCTCCCAGTCGTGTCCCGACTCTTTGTGACCCTATGAACTATAACCCACCAGACTCTTCTGTCCATGGGATTTTCCAGGCAAGAATACTAGAGTGGGTTGCCATTTCCTTCTCCAGGGGATCTTCCCCACCCAGGGGTCAAACCCGTGTCTCCCGAGTCTCCTGCATTGCAGGCAAATTCTTTTCCACTGAGCCATGGGGGGAAGCCCAGCAGTAGATATTGTGAAGCATTTTATATATTTTCCCTTATCTGTGGTGATGAGAAGTCTTGTTCTAGTTTGCGTTTTCCTAACTTTTCATTACACTGAAAATCTTCAGATGTTTATTGGACAGTTTGATTTCTTTATCTGATTTACTAGGTTTCATCCTGTGCTTACTTTGTATGTGTTGAATGGCCTTATTTTTTATTTTTAAATAATTATTATTTTTGGCAGCATCGAGTCTTCGTTGTGGCGTGCATGATCTCCCTTGAGACCAGCCGGCTTCTTTTTAGCTGAAGCGAGTGCTCGGTAGTTGCGGTGCTTGGCCTCAGTTGGGCAGCGAATGTGGGCAGAATTGAACCCAGGCCCTCGGCAGTGAAAGCACAGAGTCCTAACCACTGGACCACCAGGGAATTCTGGTTTAAATACTGATTTTTGTTTGTTTGTTTCTTTTTGTATTTTTAAATATATCCTATGTATATCTTTTATTGTTGCTGCTAAGTTGCTTAGTCGTTTCCACCTCTTTGCGACCTGGTAGACTGTAGCCCATGAGGCTTCTCTGTCCATGGGATTTACCAGGCAAGAATACTGGAGTGGGTAGCCATGTCCTTCTCCAGGGGATATTCCTGACCTGGATCAAACCTGCTATATCCTGCACTGACAGGCAGGTTCTTTACTGCAGAGCCACCTGGGACGCCCATAACTTTTATTAAGTATGTTTGAAAATATCTTCTCTCATCATGCCATTTGCTTTTAATGTTGTGGTGTCTCATACAGAAGTGTTTTTTGATAGAGTAAAATTCAGCAATTTTTTCTGTTTGGGTAGTGTGTTTTCCGTATTATTTTCTTATACCAGCCATAAACATTTTTAAGAAACAGGCCTACAACCTGAGATACATTTTTGTGTGCCGTGGAAGGCAGGATCTAATTTTATTTGCCTGTGGAAAATCAGTTGTGCCGGTCCCATTTATTGAATGGTGCATTGCTGTTAACATTGCAAATGTGTCGTAGTATATGCATGGAGCTTATATAGGAGAGTTGAGCATTTTTGGATTTTGATACCCAGTTGAGGATGATCCTGTAATCAGTTCCCTATGGACAGTTAGGGACAGCTGTATTTCACTTTTATGACCACAGCCCCATGATAAGACTTGCTATCTGGTAGGGCATGGCTCTGCCTGAGTTCTTCTTTGGCATTTCCTTGGTTAATCTTAGGTCATGACTCATGATAGTTAGTCATTGTGCTCAGATATCATGATATGTTCTGTTTTTTTTTTGGCTGCTCTGGGTCTTCCTTGCTGCTTGGACTTTCTCTAGTTGCGGGGTATAGTCTTCTCCTTGCAGTGGCTTCTCCTTTTGGAGCCTGGGCTCTGGGGCTTGTGGGCTCAGTAATTGCAGCTCTTGGGGTATAGACTGAGCAGGCTCAGTAGTTGTGACACTTGGAATCAGTTGCCCCTTGGCATGTGGGATCTTCCCAGGCTAGGGATTGAACCCATGTCTCCTGCAGGTGGATTCCTAATGACTGGATCACCAGGAAAGTCCTATTGCAATTTTGATTGTATAGAATTAATAGATTCATTTGGGGAAAATTGACATTTTTATATTGAGTCCTCCTGTTTATGAGCACTGTTTACTTCTCCATAGGTTTTTTTTTTTTTTTTTTTTAGTGTCCTTCAGTAAAGTTTTGTTCATAAACATGTAGTTTTTGTAGGTGTTGTAAAAGCTGTTTTTTGGTTGCTGATTACTAGTACACAGGAGTGATATTAACTAGCCTGTTGATCTTCTATATGGCAGTCCTGTTGAACTTTATCATCCCAACACTTGGCTAATACTCTTGCATTTTTTATGTAGGTGGTCTTATCATTCTCAAATAATGATGATTTTGTCTATTCTCTTCCAATCTTTATGGCTTGTGTTTCTTTTCTTTTCTGGTCAAGCGATAGCATTCAGGATCTGTTCCCCGACCCAAGATTGGACCTGTGCTCTCTAACCACTGAACTATGGCATCTGCTTCTTTTTCTGTGACTTAATGCATTGACTGGGGTCTTTGGTGCATTGTTACAGCAGCGGAGTGAGGAATCCAGCATCCCCATCTTGTCACTGACCAATGCAGACGCTTCTGTTGTGTTACCTTAGGGTTGCTACCAACTGGACTAGAGTGCTGGGACTGCCAGGGGCTAGGCTTGCACTCTGAAAACCACTGCTGTATGTGTGATATGTAAAATTGTGTTCCCCTTTTTGTTCTTTAAAATACTGTGTCCTTTTCCATCTCTTCCCCTTCCCCACATTGGACTTTGCCAGATGTTATTAGCATTTTCAAAGAACCAAGGTTGAGATTATTTTCTGTTTCTTTAAATCATGTTTATTTTCTTCATCTTCTTTCCTTGAGTTGCTTTCTTATTGTGTGTCTGGTTTCTTGTTTAATGCTTAGATTATTCTTTCAATCCCTTTGTTAAAATAAATGTGTTAAGGATGCCCATTTTTCCTCAGGTAAGCTTTATTTCCATTTTCCCTTCAGTCTCTGTTCTTATGTTTTTCTTGAAGAGGTACTTTAAAAAAATTAATCAGATAGTAGAACCACAATATGAATGTTTGCCAGTCTTTGGAATTTTTTTGAAACTTTCTTTTTTTGCTTGGTATGTGGTATTTCTTATAATATTCAGTGTACATTTTGAAAAAAAATGTGTATGTATCCTCTATGCTCTAAGTAGGTATTCTCTGCTTGATCCACTCTCTTCTGAGGAAAGTGTGTTAAGATTTCTCATTGCAGGGGAGAGTTTGTATGTTTCTTATCGGCACTGCACTTAGCTCTGACTGTCTATACTTTGAGGATTTGTTGGTAGACATATGTGTTTATAATTACAGCTTTTTGATGGATTTTTCCTATTATTAACATGCAGTGTCTGCTTGTGTTCCTAATAATGATTATTGGTTTGAATTTTGTTTTGATCGGTATAAATATTGCTAAACCACATGCAGTAATGCATATTCAGTTTGCAAATAGTGTGCCAAGGGGAGGAAGCCAGCACAGAATGCAGAAGGCATAGCTAGTCTGGTGGAGTCCCCAGGGCCCTGGTCTGTGCTGCTGAGAGGAGGGTGGCAGCTCTCCCTTGGGAGGTCGGGAAGCAGGCAGAGCCCGCAGCTGCCGGAGGGCTGATGGCTGGTTCTGTGGGCTGAGCCCCTTGACCAGTGTGGTCAGGATTTGTTGACTTTCCTGTATAAAAGTTTTACTCCAATAAAGAGCATTAAAAATATAGAGAAGGTAAATATAGCTATTGTAGCTTTATTTTAATTACTGTTTCTCTGGTCTGCCTTATGTTTAGCCTTTCTGTGTATTTTAGGTTATATAGGTGCACTTTGTGTATCTTCTTGGGGAGTTTTTTGCGTCCAGTAGGTGAGTTTAATCCTTTTGCTTCAGTTACCCATCCATTGGACTTCTGCTCATTTTGTGTCTTTGGCTCCTAATCTTTGTCTTTGCTCTTCGCCTTCTGTTGAATTTTTTTAACTTCCCTTTCCTTCTCAGCCCTTAATGTGTTATCTTTATTCTTTCATATAAAGTGAATGACTCTCCATTTTCCACCTGAACGAGACAACTCTGTGCCTGGGAGGAGGTAGGGGCAGATGATCTGAAATGTTGCACGTGTCTGCAGGGAGCAGAATCTGCCTGGGAGGCCTAGTGCTGAGGCCAACTGCGGGAGGGGCCAAGCAGTGACTGGCTCCTGCATCCATCCCAGGAAGCCCAGGGTACCAGGGGATGGCAGCTTTGCATCTGTGTGCCCTGCCTCAGGTGAGCATCTATCCTCCCTGGGAGGCGGGAGGTCTTTTCCCAGGGCTTCCCTGTCTGCTCAGCCTTAGCAGCTGTCAGGCTTCTCTGGTGTGGGATGCTGAGGGGTGCTGAGCAGAGGAAGGGTGACCTTGGAGTTGCCTAGCCTCCCTGAATGGGTTGGCTCAGCAGCCAAAGGGTCAGGGCCCATGCCTCCCTCCACTACTCCAGGCCACACATGGGGGGTTAGGCCTGTAGTCACCTCTGTGCTACTTCTCTAGCCCAGGGCCCAGCCTGAGCCACGCCTGGGCCTCAGCAGCTCCTGTTGTTACAGGCTGAAGTGACCTTCGAGGACGTGGCCGTGTTCCTTTCGCAGGAGGAGTGGGGCCTTCTGGGCCCTGCTCAGAAGGGCCTCTACAGAGAAGTGATGCTGGAGACTTACAGGAACCTGGTATCGCTGGGTGAGGCCCCTCGCTGGGATGCAACCCAAGGAATAGCCCTGGGGGCTGAGGGCTGAGCAGGGGCTGGGCTGGGGGCCTCATCCCCTGAGTTCAGAGATGTATTACTGACTCTGGTCCCAGGCAGGCCTGGTCTGCACAGCAGAGGGCCCCCAGTGGGGCTTGGTTAGGAGGCCCCAGATGAGACTGCCTCCCTTCCCCAGGCCCAAGGCAGATGCGCCTCCTGATGGAGAGAGCCCTTGTGCTCAGATCTTCAACTGCATGCCCACGCCCACCCCTCCAGGGAGTATCCAGACTACCTGTCACCCCC
This sequence comes from Ovis canadensis, assembly GCF_042477335.2. Taxonomy (NCBI): domain Eukaryota; kingdom Metazoa; phylum Chordata; class Mammalia; order Artiodactyla; family Bovidae; genus Ovis; species Ovis canadensis. The sequence goes on along the minus strand of NC_091253.1, from coordinate 23,398,811 downwards.
GCACGTGTATGTCCTCTCCCTTGGCAGTCCCGGGTGAGCCCGCACTGTGACCGTGGCACCCACCCCAGGCCCCGTCTCCTTCCTAGGAGCTGGACTTGCAGGTCCCAAACCGGAGGTGATTGTACATTTGGAGCGAGGGGATGAGCTGTGGGTCCTGGACATGCGTGGGGCAGAGCAACCAAGCGTCGATGGCTCAGGTGCGTGGGGGGCTGCCACCCCAACTCACCTGCTGAACAAGCATGTGTGGAGGCCCACAGAATGTGGTACCAAACTGACTCATGGGTTTGGAGGAAGATGGTCAGTACAGCGGCCTTGGGAGCGGCCTCTGCCAAAACCTGGGTGCTCTTTCTTTTAATTGAAATATAGTTGATTTACAGCAATCTGTTAGTTTCAGGGGTACAATTTAGTGATTCAGTATTTTTACAGATGATATGCCTTTTTTTTTTTTTTAAGATTATATGCCTTTTAAAATTATTACAAAATAATGGCTGTTTCCCCCGTGTGGTACAGTATCTTTGTTGTTTAAGTTATGGGGTAATTCTTGAACTGAATCTTGTAGAAGGGTGAGAGGGGGCTGTGTTGATGGAGGATAAGAGGGGAGGACACTTGGGCATGCCCTGAGGGACCCCGTGGAGCTCTGCCCTCCAGAGTCCTGCCTTCCAAGGAGCATCAGGTGGTCAGACGGGGCCGCAGGGAAGAACATCACTTCATCACCCTCCTCTAAGTTAACCTACTGGATGGTTATAGACTTCTACAGGAAAGGGAGGGGGTGCACATCACCCTGGATTTCAGCACCCAGATACAGATGTGTGCTGGTGTGCGCCTGCTGTCCCTTTTCCAGTGGAGCCTAGTACACGCCCACACACAGACGTCACTTCCTAGCAGGAATGCAGTGATCTGTGTGCATTGCTGGGCTGCTGATTTTTCACTGAACGCATTTCTGTTTCTGGGCCCCTGTGCTCACTGGAGGTACTTGGGAAGGGTGTTCTTTAGACTCACTCCTGCGGATGACCTGAGGGTGTTGTCCTGCAGGTGTCTTCCTAGTGTCCCTGGAAGGAACTGTTGGCTCAAATGACTTGAATTTCTCTTTTGTAAATTTGTTTCTTCAGATATAAATACTTACAGAAATGAGACAAATCCTATTTACAGCTCAGTGAATTCGTACAGTCTACCCACCAGATCAAAATAGGGAACATTCCTAGTTTCCTATGAGACCACAGGGCCTCCTCTGTCATCTCCCATAGCTCCCCTGGGCCTTCTCTCTGACTCCTGCAGGGCAGGGCTGCCGTGTTTTATGGAGTTTGGTCTCATCACCATTTGCTGTTCCGTCATGAACATACTGCAGAGTATTTTCCACTATACTTCTGCAGGGCATTTGGTTGTCCCCACCTTGTGCCTGTTGTGTGTGTGTGTGTGTCTTGGCTCACAGAGAACAAGTTTCTGATGAGCATGTTCCTGCACGTGGAGTCACTGTGTGTCTTGTCTGGGAAGGAAGGGTGGAGACAAGGCCTCAGATGAGGGCATCCTCTGTGGCGTCTGGAGTGTAAGTGCTGGTGGCTCATGGGTGGTCTCTCAGGTCCCTGGGGAGAGCCCTGAGAATGGACGTGGCCTGTGTGCTTGTCACGCTAATCCTCAGTTAGCACAAGCTGTGCTCTCTCTGTTCCTGGGGAGGCAGCCAGTTTCCCACTGTGGATGTTGGGGTGGATCAGCTGCTGTCAGGTAGCCGTAGATTTGTTCAGCTTTCACTTCTTCATCAGATATTCTTAGTGTCCTCTAGGGCCCCTCCTTGCTCTGGTTTCGGTGATGCTGTGAAGCTTCCATCTTCCGTCCTTTTGGGACGAGGACGGGTTTCCTGCAGTCCCACCCAGCAGGCTCTGTGTTCAGGAAAGTTTGGGTATAAAGAGTTGGGCAGATACTTGCACTGCCCTATGATTGCAGCCCTGGGCAAGGCTTTTAGCCTCTGACTGCCAGGCTCTCGTGTCTACATGACGTTGGAGATGGTGGAGCTGGTAGTCCACAGGTGGTTGGCAGCATCTTTTACCTTCCTTTCAGAGTCAGAACAGGTGACCTCGAGGTGTTCTGTTTGTTGTTTCAGCTCATGGGACCAGGACTGAGAACCAGGAGGTCACTTCAGGCGAAATGCTGTTTGGGAGAGAACTGGACCCACTCATGGGGAGTGTTCTCCAGGGACCTGAGCCAGGAGAAGCCCATGAGCGTGTCAGGGAGCCAGAGGGGTGCCTGGACAGGCCTGGGGAGCAGAGAGGCCCCAGGCTAGTCACACTGGTCAACGAGGAGTGTGGCCTGGAGTCTGGAGGAAACCTCAGGTCGGGGTCAAGCCCTATCCCTGATCAAAGATCTCACAAATGTGATATATGTGAACAGAGTTTTGAACAGAGATCATACCTTAATAACCATAAACGTGTACACAGGTGCAAAAAAACAAATATAGTTCACGATTCAGGGGAAATTTTCCCTGCGAATTTAGTTGTTAAAGAAGATCAGAAAATTCCTGTTGGGAAAAGATTGCATTATTGTGGTTGTTGTGGGAAGGCCTTCAGGTACAGCGCTAACCTTGTCAAGCACCAGCGACTGCACAGTGAAGAGAAACCCTACAAGTGTGAAGAGTGCGGGAAGGCCTTCCACCAGAGCTGTGAACTCATCAGTCACCGGAGGATGCACTCTGGAGAGATCCCCTACTGTTGTGATGAGTGCGGGAAGACATTCAACCAGAGGCCCAACCTCATGAAGCATCAGAGGATCCACACCGGGGAGAAGCCCTACAAGTGCAGCGAGTGCGGGAAGCACTTCAGTGCCTACTCCTCCCTCATTTACCACCAGAGGATCCACACGGGCGAGAAGCCCTACAAGTGCAGTGACTGTGGGAAGGCCTTCAGCGACGGCTCGATCCTCATCCGGCACCGTCGGACCCATACTGGAGAGAAGCCGTACGAGTGCAAAGAGTGTGGCAAAGGCTTTACCCAGAGCTCCAATCTGATCCAGCATCAGAGAATTCACACTGGGGAAAAACCCTATAAATGTAATGAATGTGAGAAAGCCTTCATCCAAAAAACCAAGCTTGTTGAACATCAGAGAAGCCACACGGGAGAGAAGCCCTATGAGTGTAATGACTGTGGCAAAGTCTTCAGCCAGAGCACCCACCTCATCCAGCACCAGAGGATCCACACGGGGGAGAAGCCCTACAAGTGCAGCGAGTGTGGGAAGGCTTTCCACAACAGTTCCAGACTCATCCACCATCAGAGGTCACACCACGGAGAGAAGCCATATAAGTGTGCTGATTGCAAGAAGGCCTTCAGCCAGGGCACGTACCTCCTGCAGCACCGGAGGATCCACACTGGGGAGAAGCCTTACACGTGTGGCGAGTGTGGCAAGGCCTTCCGGCACAGCTCCAACATGTCCCAGCACCAGAGGATTCACCTCCGGGAAGACTTCTCCCTGTGACGGTCGGGAGGCCCAAGGTCTGTGGTGCGCTTCCCCCACGTGACCACCCTCTCTTTACTTACTGTCCACATGGTGTCACAGGTGAACAGGCACTTCTAATTTTAAAAAACCTCTTTTCTTAAAAGCAGTGCATATTCATTTTAGAGAAATTGAGTGGAAAAAGGTAAGCAAAAGGGAGAAGCCCTGTGGCCTACCCTTAGAAAGAGAACTCACTACTATTCGATCAGCGTAGGTTGTGTCCAGACACTCAGATAGCAGCCACAAGAGAAGTACTGTGGAACTTGTGAGTGCAGCTCCTGTTTCCTCAGTCCTGGAAAACTCATACTGGAGAGTTCCACGTGTTTATGTGGTTTTACACCTTGTAAATTTTAAAACAGCATGTTGTTCATAGTTTCCTATGTCACTTAATAGAGTTGAGACTGCCTTTTTTATTGTGGTAATAACATTGTGTGTTAGCCACTCAGTCGTGTCCGATTCTTTGTGACCCCATGGGTTGTAGCCCGTCAGGCTCCTCTGTCTATAGGATTCTCCAGGCAAGAATACTGGAGTGGGTTGCCATTTCCTTCTCCAGTAAAAACATTACATTTACCATTTTAACCATTTTTTTTAAACTTTACTTTACAATACTGTATTGGTTTTGCCATACATCAACATGAATCCACCACGGGTGTACACGTGTTCCCAATCCTGAACCCCCCTCCCACCTCCCTCCCCATACCATCTCTCTGGGTCATCCCAGTGGACCAGCCCCAAGCATCCTGTATCCTGCATCGAACCTAGACTGGCGATTCCTTTCTTATATGATATTATACATGTTTCAGTGCCGTTCTGCCAAATCATCACACCCTCTCCCTCTCCCAGAGTCCAAAAGTCTGTTCTATACATCTGTGTCTCTTCTGGGGTCTTGCATACAGGGTTATCGTTACCCTTTTTCTAAATTCCATATATATGCGTTAGTATACTGTATTGGTGTTGTTCTTTCTGGCTTACTTCACTCTGTATAATTGGCTCCAGTTTCATCCTCCTCATTAGAACTGATTCAAATTATTCTTTTTTAATGGCTGAGTAATACTCCATTGTGTATATGTACCACAGCTTTCTTATCCATTTATCTGCTGATGGACATCTAGGTTGCTTCCATGTCCTGGCTGTTACAAACAGCGCTGCGATGAACATTGGGGTACACGTGTCTCTTTCAGTTCTGGTTTCCTCGGTGTGTATGCCCAGCAGTGGGATTGCTGGGTCATAAGGCAGTTCTATATCCAGTTTTTTAAGGAATCTCCACACTGTTCTCCATAGTGGCTGTACTAGTTTGCATTCCCACCAACAGTGTAAGAGGGTTCCCTTTTCTCCACACCCTCTCCAGCATTTATTGCTTGTAGACTTTTGGATCGCAGCCATTCTGACTGGCGTGAAATGGTACCTCATTGTGGTTTTGATTTGCAATTCTCTGATAATGAGTGATGTTGAGCATCTTTTCATGTGTTTGTTACCCATCTGTATGTCTTCTCTGGAGAAATGTCTGTTTAGTTCTTTGGCCCATTTTTTGATTGGGTCGTTTATTTTTCTGGAATTGAGCTGCAGGAGTTGCTTGTATCATTTTAACCATTTTTAAGTGTACAACTCAGTGGTATTAGATACATTCACAGTGTTGTATGACCATTAGCAAATCTGTTTCCAAAACTTTTCTATTACAGACAGAAACTCTGCACTCTTCCCCTTTTCCTTATTCTCTCTCTTAAGAATTTGCTTACTCTGAAGTACCTCGTGTAAGTGAGGTCACACATTTGCCTTTGTGTCCTGGCTCATTTCACTTTACGTAAGGTCTCTTCATGGCTGAAGCGTACTCCGTTGTTTTCAGACACCATGTTTTGTTCACCCATCATCATCTGCTGATGGGTTATGGGTGTTTCTGCTTGTTGACCTTGTGCATAATACTGCTGTGAACATTGGTGTACAAATCTGTGCTTGTACTTTCCATCCTTCCAATACTTTGGGGGTATAATCCCAGGAATAAAGTTGATGGATCACATGGTAATTCTTTTAAGTTTTTGAAGAATGACCAAACTTTCCCACAATGGCAGTGTCATTTTATATCCCCACTGTCAGTTCACGAAGGTTCCAGTTTCTCCATGTTTTCCTCAATACTTGTTGTTTTCCATTGTTTTGATAATTGTCATACTGATGAATGTGAAGTGGTATCTCATTTGCTTTTGGTTTGCATTTCCCTGATGACTAATGATATTGATCACCTTTTCGTGCACTTATTGACCCTTTATTTCTGTGTCTTCTTTGGAGAAGTGTCTATTTAGACCCTTTGCCCATTTTTGAATTGGGCTGTTTCTTTTTGTCGTTGAGGTGCAGTTCTTTATGTATTTTGAAGGGTAGTCTTTTTAATTTTCCCTTTTTAAAAAAAGTATATAGTTTATTGAAGTATAGTTGACTTACATTGTTTCAGGTATACGGCATGGTGATTCAGTTATACACATAAACATATTATTTTTGAAATAATTTTCCATCAGAGGTTATACAAGATGTTGACTATAGTTCCCTACGCTATACAGTAAACCTTTGTTGCATGTCTATTTTTAAATTAGAAATCTAGCTTTCCGTTCATATTAAAGGGGTAATCTTTATCAGATTAATAATACTTGCAAATATTTTCTCATTCTATGAGCTTTCTGTCTACTGTGTTGATAGTGTCCTTTCATTCACAAGTTTTTAATGTTTATGAAGTTCAACTTATCTAGGGCATCTCTGGTGGCTCAGTTGTAAAGAATCTGCGTGTCACTGGAGGAGACATGAGTTCAATCCCTGATCCGGGAAGATGCCTACATGCCCAGGAGCAATCAAGCCTGTGTGCAAACTCTGAGCTTGTGCTCTGGAGCTCACTCGCTCTAGAGCCCCTGCTGTTCGACAAGAGAAGTAATGAGAGACGCCTGCGCACAGCGGCTCGCTGCAACTAGAGAAAAAGCCCGTACAGCAGGGAAGAGCCAGCACAGCCAAAACAAAAACAAAAACTTACCTGTTTTTTCTCTTGTTGCCTGTGCTTAGGGTGTCATATTCAGGAAATCATTATTAAATCCAGTATTATGAAGATGTACCCCTATCTTTTCTTCAAAGAGATTTATAGTTTTAGGTCTTATGGTTTGGTCTTTGATCTGTTTTGAACTAATTTTTTATATAACTTGACAGGTAAGTGTCCAACTTTATAATCTTTTGCATGTGGATATACAGTTTTCCCTATAACGTTTCTTGAAAAGCCTTTTTTTCCCCACCCACAGAATGGTGTGTTAGCTCAGTCTGCCATAACAAAAAGTCACAGACCAGGTGGTTTAAAATCCAGTTTATTTCTCACATTTCTGGAGGCTGAGAAGTCCAAGACCAGTGTGCTGTCTGATCTAGCTCCTGGTCAGTTCTTTCCCAGGCCTAAAGTACAGCCACCTCAGTGTGTCCTCACTTGGTAGAGAGGGATGTCAGGTGTCACTTTGCTGGCAGGAGAATGAAGCCTGTGATTAGAGGGTTAAAAACTTGTGCCTCTAGGGAGCCGGGACAGGCTAGAGGCTGAACTGATGGTGTCTGTGAAGGAAGCCTCCCTAGAGGCCAGCAGAGCTTCTGGGTGGTGAGCATGGAGTTCCATGCCTTTCCTCATCCCTGGCGCTCTGTATCTCGTCTGCTTGTTATTCACATCCTATTGACAAGCTGGTAATCTAGTGAGTAAACAATTTTCCTGAGTTCTGGGACCCACTGTAGCAAGTTAACTGAACCTAAGAACTGGGTCACGGGAAGCTGATTGATTTGTAGCCAGTTGGTCAGAAATACAGGTAACAACCTGGACTTGCAACTGGTGCGTGAAGCAGAACTGGGTCTTGTGAGGTTGAGCACTTTCCTGTGGAATCTGACTCTGTCTGGGTAGATAGCATCATAACTGAGTTGAATTTTGGACATGCTGCTGACATCCAAGAATTGCTGTTGGTGTGAGGAAGCCAAGGTGCGCACACACACACACAGACACACTCACTCACTCTTTGGAACTGGATCCAGGAACTCCTTTTGCAGAGATGACAGATTTTGGGCCTAATCAACTAGGTGGGCAGTAGTGGAATTCACTGGAAAGCAGAAGATAGATTTAGGGACTAATCAGATGTGAACATGTCAAGTGTGAAATATCTGTGAGACACCAAAGCAGAGATGCTGAGTAGGCAGATGGGCTCTGGGTCTCTGTCTAGTCTGCAAGTTTGGGAGACACTACCAAAGATGGCATCACAGTCACAAGATAATTAAGCCACCGTGAAAACCCGACTTAATGCAGAAGTCCTGGGACTATCACCTGGAGCAGCTGACATCAGAGCTTGCCCAGAGATTCAATGCTGGTGTTTGGCTAGGATTCTTAGGGCAAGAAGCTACCTGCTCCTCAGAACAAAGCCTGGGCTGCTGGGGGATACACTGGCTCCTTGAGGATGACACCTGCTCAGGAATGAAGGCGATACAAAGGACCAAGCCCTGGGGTGAGAGCCTGGACCCAGCAGTGCCTGACACCACCTCGTCTACATTTCCCGTAACAGCACAGTTAGCACACGCTTTTGCTTATCCACATTTATAAGAAACAGTTTTATTACAGCAATGGGACTCAATGGTATGGAGCACCATACCACTTGAGAGGACATCCCTCCATAAGTGAGCACCAGTGTACAACTATACAGCTTCCCCACTAACCCTTATTAACAATACCTACTTAGTCTGCTCCTGAGACTGTTGAGAGTCTTATAATGGGTCCCTAACCCCTGGGCCAGTACTGGTCTATGGCCTGTTAGGAACCAGGCCACACAGCAGGAGATGAAAAGACAGCGAACAAGGAAAGAGTCATCTGTATTTATATCCACTCCCCATTGCTTGCATTACAACCTGAGTTTCATCTCCCACCCTCTCTGGGGAAAAACTTTTTCATGAAATCTATCCCTGGTGTCAAAAAGGCTGGGGACAGTTGTTTTACAACACAGTGTGAACACTCACTTCAGTCTACTGTAGAACCATCTAAAGGAACTCCCTATTCTGGCAGGAGGGACATCTCAGCTGAAAACCTAGAAATGGGGTCCTGGGCTTGTCAGCACCCAACATGCAGGTCTCCCATCTGCCCCACAGCATTCCTGGAAAAGTGCTGCACTCCAGAGAAACCCTGCCCCACTGCAGAGGTGGCCACTCTAGGGAAGAGGCTAAAAGAAATTAAACCTAAACTCTTCATCACGAGTATCCGAGGTGCCCTTGGACCTTCCTTCTGGACGAGGTCTGCAGACCCTTCGGCTCTTTTTTCTGGCAGCCTCACCTACAGGCTGCACCTGGGCTGAGTGGGCAGCTGTAAGCGAAGAGAGGGACAGTATCAGAATTGAATAATAATAGCAGTGGCACCCCACTCCAGTGTTCTTGCCTGGAGAATCGCAGGGATGAGGGAGCCTCGTGGGCTGCCGTCTCTGGGGTCACAGAGTCGGACACGACTGAAGTGACTTAGCAGCAGTAGCAGCAGCAAACATTAACTGCCCATACAACTCTAAACTCATTGTAAAAACTTACTGGCTTCTCAAAATTATAAGGTAAGTACTATCATCTCACACCCTTAAGAATCACAGAGATTCACTAACGCTGCTCTCCTTGCCTCCCTAGTCCAAGCCGGCGTTCTGTGACCCGAGCCTCAGGCTTTCTCCCCGCGGCTTTCCTGACTCCCCTCCTACTGTGGGAGTCCCGCTGCTCGAGGCTTCCCCTTTTCACTGCCCAGGCTTTTCCTTCTGCCCCCTTGAACTAGGCAGTTCTTCATCAACCAGTTCTCAGCTTCTCACCAGTCCTGAGAGCCTGCAGGGCCTCGCGCCACTCGGCTTCTATCTGAGCCCTGTAGTCCCCAAACAAAGAGCGCATCAGCTGCCTCTTCCGGGGCAGGGGGGTTCTCTGGCTGCGCAAGGTTCGGATTGCTCCAAGAGCTTGTTCTTCTGCAAATGAAAACAAAGGACTAGTAACCTTTATCCTCACTTCCAACTGTCCTACCGCAAAGGCAACAATTCCATCCCTTGGCAGCACCTGAGGCCATAGGACTGTCACCGTTTCCCTCCCCCAACTACAGATGGGCCCTCACTCTGCTTAGGGGTGGGTCTCTGCATCTTCAGTCCCAGCTCCAGCTTTTCCACGCACCAGGCCAATTCCCGAGCCAGCTGCTCAGCCTATGATGGATTGTGGTTAGTGACTGTAAGCGGGCGTCGGGGCGCTGGGGCCTCCAGCCTCATCCCATAGGAACCCCAAACGCCGCATGTCACCCACTTCCCGCTGTAAATCCGGGACTACACCCACAGGCGGGCTCCCGCCCAGTACGTGCCCGGGACTTCACCCTTCCCGACTGAGGCCCGCCCTTGCCTGGGCCTCTGCGCTTAGGGGGGCTTCCTCGGAGGCCTGTTTTTCTGGGGTCTTCCCGCTTCCATTGGCAACAGACGACCCATCCTGGGTTTTCTTCTTTTGCTTCTTGGTCCTCGAGGCAGAGTCACGGCACGTAGGGCGCCCTAAGCAGACGGACTGGCTGAGGCCTTACAGTGAAAGGACTCGGGGCTTTAGGAAGCAGCCTGGGGAACCAGGGGCTGCAGGGTGCACGGGCAGTACCTGGGCCTGGGGCTGCCGCTGTCTCCCGAGCAGGATGTCCTGGAGCCTGGGGAAAGGGGGAAAGGACGAGGGTCATGAGGAGCCGCCGACCGCCCAAAGGCGTTCCCCACCTGTACACCGCTTACCGCCATGCGCTCCCGCTGGGACCAAGGAGGGCTGGGGTCCCACGCCGAATGCGCTCCGAGGGAAACAAGTCTGCGTCGCAGAGTTCCGCGGGGCGGGGGCTGTGCGCGCTGTGGGTGGGGCGCGGGCGCTTGGAGTACCGCCTGGACGAGACCCACTCAGGACCTACTAGGTTGCAGGTGGTGGTGGCGGGTTAGTCGCTCAGTCGTGTCCGACTCTTGCGACCCCATGGACTGTAGCTCGCCAGCTCCTCTGTCCCTGGGATTCTTAAGGCAAGATACTGGAGAGGTTGCAGGCACTGCTCTGGATGAAGGGACGCTACTCAAGGGAACGTACCTGCTACTCAAGGGAACCACCTGCTAGTGGGGCGGGAACAGTGGGAAAACAGGGGGCTTCCCTGGAGGCCCAGCAGTTAAGAACTTGCCTGCCAACACAGGGGACACGGGTTGGATCCCTGGTCTGGGAAGATCCCACGTGCCTGGGCAGCAGAGCCCACAGTAGGCAACTGCTGAAGGCGCGGAGCCTAGACCCTGAACCCTGCAACAGAAGAAGCCTCCGCAGCGAGAGGCCTGTGGCTGCAACTAGAGAATAGCCCTTGCTGGCCACAGGTAGAGAAAGCCCATGTGCAGCAACAAACACCCGTCGCAGCCACAAAAAACATAAACAGTAAAATAAAGAAGGCCCGTAAACAGACATGAATAGCTGTCACTGAGAGCGACGCTGTAACAGTGGCCCCAGCAGGGCGGGGAGTGGTCAGCAAAGTCCTCCGAGGAGCTGCAGCCCTGGCGGGGCTGCTCTGGCAGCAGGAAGCAGGGCGGGGGCGAGCCACACGGCGAGGTGGGCGGGTCGTGGGGCCCCGGACCGAAACGCAGGCGGCTTCTGTTTCAAGAGAAGTGGAAGAGGGTGAGAGAGGGGTTCGGGGGTTAAGGGAACCCCCTCATCCCTCGGAGGAGTGTCGCAGTGTCGCGGCCTTCCCCGGACGCTGCTGTGTGGTCGGCACCATCTCCCTGCGCTTCCAGGCCCCCGGCCCAGGGCCACCCTACTGCACAGCCGCTGTTGGCCCCGCAGCACAGGTGTCAGGGACTTCCCTGCGGGTCAGGCGGTAAAAGCGTCTGCCTACAATGACGGAGACCCGGGTTCGATCCCTGGGTCGGGAAGGTCCCCTGGAGAAGGAAATGGCAACCCACTTCAGGATTCTTGCCTGGAAGATCCCATGGACAGAGGAGCCTGGAGGGCTACAATCCATGGGGTCACAAGAGTCGGACACGACTGAGCGACTTCACTTTCACTGTCTTTCACAGGCATCAGGAGGGCGGGAGTGCGCGGTGCTGTTCATCATTCCTGTCAGAGAAATCTGGGTCTCTTCCTGAGGCAAGAGGATGGGCGGTATCAGAAAGTAGAGTTTGCTCATCCCGATAGTTCCTTCAGTTTTTTTTTTTTTAATTTTACCATTTATTTATTTATTTTTGGCTGTGCTGTGTCTTCATTGCTGCAGGGGCTTGTCTCCAATGGTGGTGAACGGGGACTCCTCTCCAGCTGTGGTGCACGTCGTGGTGGCTCCTTTTGTTGCGGACCACGGGCTTTAAGAGTTCCAGCTCCTGGGCTAGAGCACAGGCTCAGTAGTTGCGGTGCACAGGCTTAGTTGCCCCAGCACAGGTGGGATCTTCGTGGATCAGGGATTGAACCTATGTCTCCTGGGTTGGTAGGCAGATTCTTTACCACTGAGCCACCAGCGAAGTCCGTTTCTTTAGTTTTTAAGTAAAAATAAAAGACACATTTTCCATTTTCACCGAGAACTTTAATGGACAATTTATTCACCGTTTTGTTTCACTACAGTCTGCAATTTTTCAGGCAACTTCATAATTTCATCTTCCTAAACATTTTATGTTTTGGAGCAAAGAATTGTTCCAGGTGACTTTTACAGTCTTCCAAGGAATAGAATTTTTTTTTCCATTAAGAGAATATTGTACATATGTATACCTATGACTGATTCATGTTGATGTATGGCAGAAACCAACACAACATTGTAAAGCAATTATCCTCCAATTAAAAAAAATTAAAAAAAGAATTTTATAAAGACCAAAATAAATGGAAATCTGAAGGTGCAATGTCTGGTGAACATGGCAGATGAATCAGAATGTCCCAGCCAAACTCTAACAGTTTTTTCCTGATCATCAAAGAAACATGCAATCTTGAATTATCCAGATGGAAGATTTTGCATTTTCTGTTGGCTAATTCTGGACACTTTCTGTCAAGTGCTGCCTTCAGTTGATCTAATTGGGAGCAGTACTTGTTGGAATTAATTGTTTGGTTTTCTGGAAGAATCTCATAACAGATGACTCCCTTCTACTCCCATCACACACACAACATTATCTTCTTTGGATGAGGACTGGCCTTTGGTGTGGTTGGTGTTTGTTCATTTTGCTTGCCCCAAGATCACTTCCATTCCACATTACTGTATAGTATCCACGTTTAATTGCCTGTCACAATTTGTTTTAAAAGCAGAAAGTTTTCATTATATTTAAGTAGGGAATCACATGTGGAAATATGGTCAAGGTTTTTTCACTTATGTGGAACCCAAACATCAAAGTGATGAACATAACCAAGCCGGTGTAACTCATTTTCAATGCTTGATTTGGATATTTTGAATATATTAGCTATCTCCCTCATGCTGTAATTTGCTTGTTCTCAATTAATGTTCTTAATTTGATTGCTGTCAACTTCAACTTGTCTACCCTACTGTGGAGCATCATCCAGAGAGAAATCTCCAGCATGAAACTTCACAAACCACTTTTGACACATTCAATCAGTCCCAGCACCTTCTTCATCTATTGCAAACAAATCTTCTTTTGCGTTTCAGTTGTGTTTTTACCTTTCTTGAAATAATAAAGCATAATAGGCCAAAAATGTTGCTTTTCCCCTAACATCTCTAATATTAAAATGGTTACACAAAAAAATCACTGACTTCCCTAGTTGTCCAGTGGTTAAGACACTGTGCTTCTACTGCAGAAAGCACAGGTTTGATCCCTGGTCGAGGAAGTAATATCCTACATTGTGCTCACAGTGGTTGAATAGAAAAAAGAAAAATCCACCAATTTTGGTAAGTTGTTTTAAATGCACACCCATACAACAGCTGTCACAATGCAATCTAACAAAGTTGCTCAAAATAAAGTTAAAGACAATTAAGCACTACTAGAGCCATCTTATGGAAAAAACTGAACGAACTTTTTGGCCAACTCAAAAAGCTAACATTTTAGGTATTTATTGAGGGGTAACAAATTACCAGGAAACTTAGCACATTGAAAATATCAAACATTCATTAACTCATAGTTTCTGAGGATCAGAATCTAGCAAAGCCTAGCTGGTTGGTTCTAGTTCAGGCTTTCTCTTCATGGAGTAATACCAAAGACCTTTTAGGTGTTTTATATTTTAATTTATTTTTTGGTAGACATATTTTATAATAACCACAGTTAGGATGTCTCTAAGTTCTGGGAAATGAGAGTTTTAGAAGTGAGTAAATTACAGATCCTAAGGGGGTTTTCCCTGCCTTCTTTGGCTGTGAAATCTCCCTATGACTTGGCCCAGAACTACTTCCTGCAGAAGCCTTCTTAGCCCAGACATGTGTGCCTGAACTTGCGCCTCACTCCAGATGCTTCTTCTTCCACAGCCCTTACTCCCAGTCAGTCACTGAGTCCTATTAGTTTGTTGTTGGTCTGTCACTAAGTTGTGTCTGACTCTTTGTGACCCCATGGACTGCAGCCCTCCAGGCTTCCCTGTCCTTCACCATCTCCCAGGGCTTGCTCAAACTCATGTCCATTGAGTCAGTGATGCCATCCAACCATCTCACCCTCTGTCGTCCCCTTCTCCTGCCTTCAATCTTTCCCAGCATCAGGGTCTTTTATAACAAGCTGGCACTTCACCTCCGGTGGCCAAAGTATTGGAGCTCCAGCTTCAGCATCAGTCCTTCCAATGAACATTCATGATTGATTTCCTTTAGGATGACAGATTTGATCTCTTTGCAGTCCAAGGGACTCTCGAGAGAGTCTTCTCCAACATGACAGTTCTAAAACATAAATTTTTCAGTGCTCAGCCTTCTTTATGGTCCAACTCTCACATCCACACACGACTACTGGAAAAACCAGAGTTTTGCTGGTACGGACCTTTGTTGGCCGTCTCTGCTTTTTAATACACTATCTAGGTTGGTCATGGCTTTTCTTCCAAGGAGCAAGCAGCTTTTAATTTCATGGCTGCAGTCACCATCTGCAGTGATTTTGGAGCCCAAGAAAACAGTCTGTCACTGTTCCCATTGTTTCCCCATCTATTTGCCATGAAGTGATGGGATGGGTGTCATGACCTTAGATTTTTGAATATTGAGTTTTAAGCCAACTTTTTCATTCTCCTCTTTCACCTTCATCAAGATGCTGTTTAGTTCCTCTTCACTTTCTTGCATATTTCTCCCAGAGATTGCCATATTTCTTCCAGCAATCTTGATTCCAGTTTGTGCTTCATCCAGCCCAGCATTTTGCATGATGTCTTCATGTAAGTTCAATAAGCAGGGTGACAATATACAACCTTGACATACTCCTTTCCCAATTTGGAACCATTTGTTTCATGTCCAGTGCTAACTGTTGCTTCTTGACCTGCATACAAGTTTCTCAGGAGACAGGTCATGTGGTCCAGTATTCCCATCTCTTGAAGAATTTTTCACAGTTTGTTGTGATCCACACAGTCAAAGGCTTTGGTGTAGTCAATAAAGCAGAAGTAGATGTTTTTCTGGAATTCTCTTGCTTTTTCTATGATCCAACAGGTGTCGGCAATTTGATCTCTGGTTCCTCTGCCTTTTCTAAATCCAGCTTGAACATCTGGAAGTTCATGGTTCATGTACTGTTGAAGCCTAGCTTGGAGAATTTTGAGCATTACTTTGTTGGCATGTGAAAAGAGTGCAATTGTGTGGTAGTTTGATCATTCTTTAACATTGTCTTTCTTTAGGATTGGAATGAAAACTGACCTTTTCCAGTCCTGTGGCCACTGCTGTTTTCCAAATTTGCTGGCATATTTAGTGCAGCACTTTCACAGCCTCATCTTTTAGGATTTGAAATAGCTCAACTGGATTCCATCACTTCCACTAGCTCTGTTCGTAGTGAAGCTTCCTAAGGCCCACTTGACTTCACATTCCAGGATGTGGATCACTCTAGGTGAGTGATCACACCATCATGGTTATCTGGATCATGAAGATCCTTTTTGTATAGTTCTTCTGTGTATTCTCGCCACCTCTTCTTAACATCTTCTGCTCTGTTAGGTCCATACTGTTTCTTTCCTTTATTGTGTTCATCTTTGCATGAAATATTCCCTTGGTATCTCTAATTTTCTTGAAGAGATCTCCAGTCTTTCCCATTCTATTGTTTTCCTCTGTTTCTTTGCATTGATCACTGAGGAAGTCTTTCTTATCTCTCCTTGCTATTCTTCGGAACTCTGAATTCAGATGGGGATATCTTTCCTTTTCTCCTTTGCCTTTTGATTCTCTTCTTTACTCAACTCTTTGTAAGCTCTCCTCAGACAGCCATTTTTCCTTTTTGCATTTCTTTTTCTCATGGATGGTTTTGATAACATCCTGTACAGTTTTGATAACTCCTGTACAGTGTTGTGAACCTCCGTCCATAGTTCTTCAGGCACTCTGTCTATCAGATCTAATCCCTTGAATCTATTTGTCACTTCCATTGTATAATAGTAAAGGATTTGATTTAGGTCATACCTGAATGGCCTAGTGGTTTTCCCTACTTTCTTCAATTTAAGCCTGAATTTTGCAATAAGGAGTTCATGATCTGAGCCACAGTTAACTCCCGGTCTTGTTTTTGCTGACTGTATAGAGCTTCTCCATCTTCAGCTGCAAAGAATGGAATCAATATGATTTCAGTATTGACCATCTGGTCATGTCCATGTGTAGAGTCATCTCTTGTGTTGCTGGAAGAGGGTGCTTGCTATAACCAATGTGTTCTCTTGGCAAAATTCTATTAGCCTTTGCCCTGCTTAATTTTGTACTCCAAGGCCAAATTTGCCTACTATTCCAGGTATCTCTTGACTTCCTACTTTTGCATTCCAGTCCCCTATGATGAAAAGGACATCTTTTTTTTGGTATTAGTTCTAGAAGGTCATGTAGGTCTTCATAGAACAGTTGAACTTCAGCTTCTTCGGCAATAGTGGTTAAGGCACAGACCTGGATTACTGTGATATTGAATGGTTTGCCTTGGAAACGAACAGAGATCATTCTGTCATTTTTGAGATTTGACCCAGATACTGCATTTTGGACTCTTTTGTTGACTGTGAGGGTTACTCCCTTTCTTATAAGGGATTCTTGCCCACAGTAGTAGATATAATGATCATCTGAATTAAATTCGCCCATTCTGGTCCATTTTAGTTCACTGATTCCTTAAATGTCGATGTTCACTCTTGCCATCTCCTGTTTGACCACTTCCAATTTACCTTGATTCATGGACCTAACATTCCAGGTTCCTATGCAATATTGTTCTTTACAGCATCAGACTTTATTTTACAGGAAGAGAAGGGGATGACAGAGGATGAGACAGTTGGATGGCATCACTAACTCGATGGGTATGAGTCTGAACAAGCCTTAGGAGTTGGTGATGGACAGGGAAGCCTGGTGTGCTGCAGTCCACGGCGTTGCAAAGATTCAGACATGACTGAGCAACTGAACTGAACTGAACTGAACTTTACTTTCACCACCTATCAGTTTATCTGCTAACTAATCTCCCCCCCGCTCCACCATGCAACACACACTGTCTCTGGCCTGAACTGCATTCGAGTTCTTGTTCATCTCTCTGGCTGCACTTGCCTCCCTCCTGTCTTTTCTGAGCCACCATGTGGTGGGAAAGGTCTTTAGAAAATAAAACTGTGTTGCTCTCCTGCCTAGAAATCTTCTATTACTTCCAGCATAAAGTCCAAGCTCCTGACTTCCAGCCAGCACATGCCCCATAAATCATACGGAGGCGACTATTTCCAGACCTCACTCTGCTCTGGCCCTGCTGATCTGCCAGCCTTCTGAGCCTCACTCCCTACCTATCTTTACAGGCCCCTGCAACCCCTACTGCCCTCTGCTTGACCAGCCACCTCATTTTTCTTCCCTGACAATATGAGCACCTGTTCAAACCCCCCAGAATCAGGCAGTAGGTGTTTGCAGAACTTTGGCGAGGAAGAAGTAGAAAGTCTAGTCTTCCATGTCATCAAATCTCTCCATTGCCTCCCACCCTAGTATGTAATAAAGGCTCAGAAAATGGACGGCAAGCCTTCATCTAGCCGTGCCTGGCTGTCTGCACCCCCACAGCCACTCCAGAAACCACTCCTAACGTTTCACTCTCAACCATCATGGCTGCTTCCTATCTCCTGAGACACACTAGTCTCCACTAACACAATCTTTCCTTGGCACATTCCCCTAGCCTGTTTAAGATATAAATATTTAGGTACAGGCAATTTTCATCATTCCTGGTAGTTCTATAAAGTAGCTGAGAATTACAAATTACGGGATAACAAACCACTGCTCCTGGGAGAGATGCAGTTAGGATTCTAGGAGCCTCTGGTCACAACATCTTCATCAACCAATCAATACATGGCCTTCTTTTATGTGTGTTTCTCTCTAAAGACATCTTATTTGCTATGTACTATTGATTCCTAAACATTGAACTCAGCCAACAGCACTATGACTTGTACTGAGTGAAGTGTATCTAGCACATATTCTCTCCAAAAAGACATCACATCACAGTTCCCCTGCTCTTAGGGACATTGGATAGCACTTCAGCACTATGCTTGAGGCAATCTCAAACAGTGAAATCCCCAACATAAGCATACAGATAAAAAAAAAGTATGGCAATTAAAATACAGGCACATCTTGGAGCTATGACAGGTTCCGTTCTGGACTACTGCAATGAAATGTGTGACACAATAAAAGTCACATATTTTTTAGTTTTTCAGTGAATATAAGTTATTAGTCTGTTAAGTGTGCAACAGCATTATGTCTAAAAAACAATGTACATTGATAAAAATAGTGCTAAAAATGCCAACCATAATCTGAGTCTTTAGCAAGACATGTAGTATTAAATACATCAATTATCATTGATTGTGCATTACCATAACAAATATAATAATGATAGGTTTGAAATATTGCAAGAATACAAAAATCTGACACCCAAACAGGACGTGAGCAAATGCTGTTGGTAAGTGTGCTCTGCTATCAGTTTCCGTCTCAGGTACATGATGTTCTGTTGTTAGCTGCACACACGGCAAGGAGCCTTGTGTTTTCTTGTAGACACGATCCCTTCGTCATATTTAATACCCCCTCATTGTCCCTGATAATTTTATTTGCTCAGATGTCAGAAATCAATATAGATATTCCAACTTTCTCTTCATTAGTGTTAGCATGGTAAGCCTTTCTCCTCCCTTTGTTTTTAATCTGCGTTTTTGTTTTTAAAGTGGGTTTCAGGGGGAGGGCCGGGGGAAAAAAAATAAAGTGGGTTTCTTACAGACAAGGTGTAATTAGGTCTTCTTTTTTATCTGCTTTGGCAGTCTTGTAGCTAAACATTCACTTTTAAAGTGATTATTAATATGGTAGTTTTTTATTCATTACACTTGTTTTCTTTTTAGAAATCTTACCCTCTTCTTTCTTCTCTGGTTTAACTGAGCATTTTATCGGATTCAATTTTTTCTACTACTTAGCATATCAATGATACTTTTAAAAGAATTTTAAGGTTTGTTTTAGAGTGTGCAGTGTGTATTAGAACTAATGTAAGCTGAAGAAGACTCTTGAGAGTCCCTTGGACTGCAAGGAGATCCAACCAGTCCATTCTGAGGGAGATCAGCCCTGGGATTTCTTTGGAAGGAATGATGCTAAAGCTGAAACTCCAGTACTTTGGCCACCTCATGCGAAGAGTTGACTCATTGGGAAAGACTCTGATGCTGGGAGGGATTGGGGGCAGGAGGAGAAGGGGATGACAAAGGATGAGATGGCTGGATGGCATCACTGACTCGATGGATGTGAGTCTGAGTGAACTCCGGGAGTTGGTGATGGACAGGGAGGCCTGGCATGCTGTGATTCATGGGGTCTCAAAGAGTTGGACACGACTGAGCGACTGAACTGAACTGAAGTCTACCTACAAATAACACTGCATTGCCTCACAGACAACACAGGTACTTACAACCCAGGCCCGACTCCTCTCCTGTCCTCAGGACACTGCTAGCATCCACCTTACAGAGGCGATAGTTACCCAATACACTGTCAAGACTATTACTCTGAAAACCAGTGAGCTTTCGTTTTAATTAGGAATAAGACAAGTAAAAGATTTTCTTTTACCTTCACTTGTTCCTTCTCAGATCTTCTCCCTTCTGTAGGTAGATCCAGGTTTCTTGTATCACTTGCTGTTTCTCTTGTTGTTCTTCAGTTGCTAAGTCATGTCTGGCTCTTTTTGACCCCATGGACGGCAGCACCCCTGTTCTTCTCTATCTCCTGGAGTGTGACCAGATTCATGTTTATTGAGTTGGTGATGCTACCTAACCATCTCATCCTCTGCCACCCCACTTCTCCTTTTGCTTTCAATCCTTCCCAGCATTAGGGTCTTTTCCAATGAGTTGGCTCCTTGCATCAGGTGGCCAAAGTATTAGAGCTTCAGCATCAGTCCTTCCAATGAATATTCAGCGCTGATTTCCTTTAGGATTGGCTGGTTTGATCTCTTTGCTGTCCAAGAGACTCTTAAGAGTCTTCTCCAGCATCACAATTCAAAAACATCAGTTCTTCAGTGCTCGACCTCCTTTATGGTCCAACTCTCACATCTGTACATGACTACTGGAAAAACCATAGCTTTGACTATATGGACCTTTGTTGGCAAGGTGATGTTTTTGCTTTTTAACATACTGTCTAGATATATCATAGCTTTCCTTCCAAGGAGCAAGTGTCTTTTAATTTTGTGGCTGCAGTCACCATTCAGTGATTTTGGAGCCCAAGAAAATAAAATCTGTCACTGCTCCCACTTTCCCCACCTCCTATTTGCCATGAAGTGATGGGACTGGATACCATGATCTTAGTTCTTTTGGATGTTGAGTTGCAAGCCAGCTTTTGCACTCTCCTTTTTCACCCTTATCAAGAGACTCTTTAGTTCCTCTTCACTTTCTGCTGTTAGAATGGTATCTGCATGAGGTTGTTGATAGTTCTCCTGGCAATCTTGATTCCAGCTTGATTCATCCAATCTGGCATTTCACATGATGTGCTCTGCATATAAGTTAAATAAATAGGGTGACAATATACAGCCTTGATGTACTCCTTTCCCAGTTTTGAACCAGCCCATTGTTTCATGTCCAGTTCTAATTGTTGCTTCTTGACTTGCATACAGGTTTCCCCAGAGAAAGGTAATGTGGTCTGCTATGCCCATCTCTTTAAGAATTTTCCACAGTTTGTTGTGATCCGCACTGTCAAAGGCTTTAGCGTAGTCAATGAAGCAGAAATAGATGTTTCTCTGGAAATCTCTTGCTTTCTTCATGATCCAGTGAATGTTGGCAAATTATCTCTGCTTCCTCTGCCTCTTTGAAATCTAGTTTTTACATCTGGAAGTTCTCAGTTCATGTATTGCTGAAGCCTACCTTGAGAATTTTGAGCATAACCTTGCTAGCATTTGAGATGAGCAAAACTGTACAGTACTTTGCTCTTTCTTTGGCATTGCCTTTCTTTGGGACTGGGAAAATTGGCCTTTTCCAGTCCTGTGGCCATTGTTGAGTTTTCCAAATTTGCTGACATACTGAGTGCAGCACTTGGACAGCATCATCTTTTAGGATTTGAAATAGCTCAAGTGGATTTCCATCCTCTCCACTAGCTTTATTTGTAGTAATACTTCCTAAGGTCCACTTGACTTTGTATTTCAGGATGTCTGACTCTAGGTGAGTGACCACACCATCATGGTTATCTGGGTCATTAAAACCATTTTTGTATAGTTCTTCTTTGTACACCTGCCACCTCTTTTTAATCTCTTCTGCTTCTGTTAGGTCCTTACCAATTCTGTCATTTATTGTGCCCATCCTTACATGAAATGTTCTGTTGATATCTCCAGTTTTCTTGAAGAGATCTCTAGTGTTTCCCATTTAATTGTTTTCCTCTATTTCTTTGCACTGCTCACTTAAGAAGGCTTTCTACTCTCTCATTGCTCTTCTCTGGAACTCTGCATTCAGTTGGATGTATCTTTCCCTTTCTCCTTTGCCTTTTGCTTCTCTTCTTTCCTCAGCTATTATAAAGCCTCCTCAGATAACCACTCTGTCTTTTTATATTTCTTTTTCCTTGAAATGGATTTGGTCACTGCTTCCTGTACAATGTTACGAACCTCCATCCATAGTTCTTCAGGCACTCTGTCTACCTGATCTAATCCCTTGAATCTGTTTATCACCTCCACTGTATAATCATAGGAGATTTAACTTAGGTCATATCTGAATGGCCTAGCGGTTTTCCCTACTTTCTTCAATTTAAGCCTGAATTTTGCAATAAGGAGATCATGATCTGAGCAACAGTCAGCTCCAGGTCTTATTTTTGTCGACTGTATAGAGCTTCTCCACCTTCAGCTGCGAAGAACACAATCAATCTGATTTCATTATTGACCATCTGGTGATGTCCCTGGGTAGAGTCATCATATCAGTGACTGGGCATAGACTTGGATCACTGTGGTGTTGAATGGGTCACCTTGGAAGCAAACTGAGATCATTCTGTCATTTTTGAGATTGCACCCAAGTATTACATTTTGGACTCTTCTGTTGACTATGAGGACTACTACATTTCTTCCAAGGATTTCTTGCCACAGTAGTAGATATAATGGTCATCTGAATTAAATTCACCCATTCCCATTCATTTTTCAGTTTCATTCCAATCCCAAAGAAAGACAATGCCAAAGAATGCTCAGAATACTGCACAATTGAACTCATCTCACACGCTAGCAAAGTAATGCTCAAAATTCTCCAAGCCAAGCTTCAATGGTATGTGAACCATGAACTTCCAGATGTTCAAGCTGGACTTAGAAAAGGCCAACATCCATTGGATTACTGAAAAAGCAAGAGAATTCCAGAAAAACATCTACTTCTGCTTTACTGACTACACCAAAGCCTTTGACTGTGTGGATTGCAATAAAATGTGGAAAATTCTGAAAGAGATGGGAACACCAGATCATGTGACCTGCCTCCTGAGTAATCTATATGTAGATCGGGAAGCTACAGTTAGAACTGGAGATGGAACAACAGACTGGTTCCAAATTGGGAAAGGAGGACATCAAGACTGTATATTGTCAACCTGCTTATTTCACTTATATGCAGAGTATATTAAGCAAAATGCTGGGCTGGATGAAGCACAAGCTGGAATCAAGATTGCCAGGAGAAATATCAATAACCTCAGATATGCAGATGACACCACCCTTATGGCAGAAATCGAAGAACTAAAGAACCTCTTGATGAAAGTGAAAGAAGAGAGTGAAAAAGTTGGCTTAAAACTCAACATTCAGAAAACTAAGATCATGGCATCTGGTCCCATCACTTCATGGCAAATAGATGGGGAAACAATGGGGAACAGTGACAGACTATTTTGGCAGGCTCCAAAAATTACTGCAGATGGTGACTGCAGCCATGAAATTAAAAGAGGCTTGCTCTTTGGAAGAAAAGTTATGACCAACCTAGACAGCATATTCAAAAGCCAACAAATGTCTGTCTAATCAAAGCTAGGTTTTTCCAGTAGTCATGTATGGATGTGAGAGCTGGACCATAAAGAAGGCTGAGGGCCAAAGAATTGATGCTTTTGAACTATGGTGTTGGAGAAAACTCTTGAGAGTCTCTTGGACTGCAAGGGGATCCAACCAGTTCATCCTAAAGGAAATCAGTCCTGAATATTCATTGGAAGGACTGATGCTGAAGCTGAAAGTCCTATACTTTGGCCACCTGATGCAAAGAACTGACTCACTGGAAAAGGCCCTGATGCTGGGAAATATTGAAGGTGGGGGGAGAAGGGGATGACAGAGGATGAGATGGTTGGATGGCATCACCAACTCAATGGACATGAGTTTGAGTAAACTCTGGAAGTTGGCGATGGACAGGAGGCCTGGTGTGCTGCAGTCTATAGGGTCGCAAAGGGTCAGATATCACTGAGTGACTGAACTGACTGATTTCCATTCATTTTAGTTCACTGATTCCTAAGATGTTGATGTTCATTCTTTCCATCTCCTGCTTAACTATGTCCAATTTACTTTGATTCATGGACCTAACATTTCAAGTTTCTATGCAATATTATTCTTTACAGCATCAGACTTTACTTTCACCACCAGACACATCCAAAACTGAGTGTTCTTTCTGCTTTGGCCCAGCTGCTTCTTTCTTTTGGGAGCTCTTAGTAATTGCCTTCTGCTCTTCCCCAGTAGCAACAGATCAACAGATGGACTTGGAGGGGGTGATAAATGCTGGCAGCCTAACCTGGTGAGATGTGGGCACTTTCCCTGGATATGGAGCAGAGAGGAAGCTCCTTCTTAGTCGCACCTCAGCAGAACATCCATCATGCTGAGCTGGGTGGGTGTGCAATGAGCCATGGTTCAGATGCCACACACTCTTGTTTTTCTGACAAAGTTTTAGTAGAATTTTGTTGAATAAACATTGCTTAATTTGCTATTCACCCTTAGTACAATTTCCAGAGACATTAAGAAGGTTGTTAGTTTGGGCTGGGTTTTCTGTTTTGTTTTAATGATTCTTGCCAGCTGTGTTCTGCTGTGATATAGATTCAAGAGTTCATTCCGCTGTCATCACAGTGTCCTGGCTTTCAATTTTGAATAATATTTTTGCTGAACCTAGAATTCTAGGTTGGCAGTTATTTTCTTCAGTACATTAAAATTGTCCTTTTGTCCACTATCTCCCACTTCTGAAGTTGAAAAGCCAGTCTGCAGTATTATTTTGCTTTGAAGATGATACATCTTTTTCCTCTTGTTACTTTTTATTTTTTTTTCAGTTTTCAACAGTTTGACTATATTATACCCATGAGTGTGCTCTTTGCAGTGACCTTACTTAGGTTCTTCAAGCTTTTTGAATCTATGGCTTACAGACACTAGCCACTTGTGGAAAAATGTAGGCCAGTATTTCTTTTTTAAAAATAAAATCCTAAATCTTTTATTTATTTATTATTTTGGGCTGCAGACAGATTTTTTAATTAATTTATTTTTTCTTGAAGGATAATTGCTTTACAAAATTTTGCTGTTTTCTGTCAAACCTCAACATGAATCAGCCATAGGTATACATATATCCCCTCCCTTTCGAACCTCCCTCCCATCTCCCTCCCTATCCCACCCCTCTAGGTTGATACAGAACCTCTGTTTGAGTCTCCTGAGCCATACAGCAAATTCCCCTTGGCTGTCTATTTTACATGTGGTAATGTAAGTTTCCATGTTACTCTTTCCGTACATCTCACCCTCTCTTCTCCTCTTCCCAGGTCCATAAGTCTATTCTCTTTGTTTCTCCACTGTTGCTCTGTAAGTAAATTCTTCAGTACCATTTGTCTAGATTCCGTATATATGTGTTAGAATATGGTATTTATCTTTCTCTTTCTGACTCATTTCACTCTGTATAATAGGTTCTAGGTTCATCCACCTCATTAGAACAGACTCAAATGTGTTCCTTTTTATGGCTGAGTAATATTCCACTGTGTATATGTACCACAACTTCTTTATCCATTCATCTGTCGATGGACATCTAGGTTGCTTTCCTGTTCTAGCTATTGTAAATAGTGCTGGCAGGTGGATTCTTAACCACTGGATCACCTAGGCCAACATTTCTTAAACTATTTTTTTTTTTTTAACCTGTTCCTTTTCTCCTCTCTTCTCAGGACTGTGAGATACTCACAATATGCTTCCTGCCTGGTTGTACTTACTCCTTATGCTCTTTTCTGTATTCTCCGTCCTGCTTTTTCCTCACTGTGTTTTAACCTGAATACTTTTACTTATGTACTTTCCAGTTACCTAATCCTCTGTTTTGTTACCTGCTATCTGCCAATGAATTCTCTTGTCTATTGAACTCTGAATTTTAATTTTTATTTGACTTCTAGTGCATTCTGTAGCTCTTTGTTTTCTTACATATACTAATCATTGTTTTATTTGTTTTAATATCTGAGCCACCTGTGAAGTTGTTTCAGTTGTGTATTTTTTCTCCTGGTTTCTTGTCATTTAATAGTTAATTATTATAGATTAAACTCTATAGAGACTTTATATGATGTTACACTCTTGAAAGAGGATTAAGTCTCCTGGTGACAGATAAAATGCCATTTGATCACCTTGTCACATCTAGGGGTTGGTCTTAGGGCTTGTTAGGGCTGGTCTAATACTCAGGGGAGAATTCCTGACTCACTGGTCCCCTTTGAGGAATGCTAGGGACTTGGTTTGTTATTTTGAAAACTGGCAAATAAAAGAATAAAGGGTTGATTCTGCTTTTACTAAGTGTGTTATCCCTCAGGATAACTAGACAATTGTTGAGTAGAAGTTCCTTTATAGAAGTTCTCGCCAAAAAAAAAAAAATGAATGACCAAATTAGAAATTGCGTATGTGCTTAGTCACTCAGTCTTGTCCAACTCTTTGTGACCCCAAAGGACTATAGACCACCAGGCTTCTCTGTCCATGGGGATTCTCTAGGCAAGAATACTGGAGTGGGTTGCCGTGCCCTCCTCCAGGGGATCTTCCTAGATTAAACCCAGGTCTACCTGCATTGTAGGTGGATTCTTTACCATCTGAGTCACCAAGGATGCCTGAGAATACTGGAGTGGGTGGCCTGTCCCTTCTCAAGGGGATCCTCCAGACTAGGAATCAAACCAGGGTGTCCTGCATCGCAGGTGGATTCTTTACCAGTTGAGCTACCAGGGAGGCCCAAATTAGAAATTAGTATTTTGCAGCTCCAATTTTAAAAAATTTGCTTATTTTTTGACCGTGCTGCTCAAATTGTGACATCTCAGTTCCCCAGCCAAGGATTGAATCCAGGCCCCGGTAGTGGAAGGGCTGAGTCCTAACCACTAGACTGCCAGGAACTTCCTGCAATTCCGAATTTTCATTTTATTTCTTTTGGTTGCATTGGGTCTTCATTTCTGTATGTGGACTTTTCTCTAGTTGTGGCAAGCAGGGCTACTCTAGTTGCGGTGTTCAGGCTTCTCATGGCAGTGGCTTCTTGTTGCAGAGCACAGAGTCTAGGCACATGGGCTTCAGTAGTTTCTGTATGTGGCTTCAGTAGTTGTGGAATGTGCCAATTTTTAAAATTAAGAAAATTATAATTTTTATTGGCTACTAATATCACAAAAAGAGATACAACAAGACATTTTACACTTCCTGATGAAAAATATTCTATCACTTATGAAGGATTAAAAAAAAAAGTCAAACCTGAATCCTTAGATACCAGATTAAAAAACTAAATACAGGAGACAGCTGATCCTTCCATATCCTTCCTCTAGTCCTGCAAAAAGAACACCCAGCAATAAAATATCTTCTACATAGGGCAAAAACAAGGGGATTGCTTCAAAAAACCAAATAACTCTAGGTAAAGGCTTCCAAATTTTGACATTTAGGGGTGTCCTGGCCTTACAGCCACCATCTCACTCAAATGCATTTCTGATTCATAAACACGCTCATTCATAGAGTTCCCACGTATTTTTTATTGCCTTAATTTAAAATATAAACAGGCATCAATTATACTTCAATGTTTTGAAAGAGCTAAATAAATAGTAAAATTTAAAATCATAAAATACAAACAGGCAACCAAGGACTTCCGACATCGGAGGCAGCATGAACTGGCGTGAGACACTGCTTCTCAACTCACAGGTCACTCTGTTTTGTGGTCTCTTGTTTTGTCACAGTCTTCATTCTGCTTCCTAGTTGGTGACATAACACCTCTTGATGAGGATCATCTTTTCAGACTCTAGTCCCAGAATGTGGAATGATGGGGTCCAGCCTCAGCAGAGTCCAGGGATACCCTCAGGATGAACGGCGTTGGCGAACAAAAGAATGACATGGGGAGAACAAGCTTCGGTGAGCAAGGCCCATAACTTTATTTTCAAAAAGGGCTTTTATACCCTGAGTTGTACATAGAGCAAAGTGAAAGATGCAGAGTCATGCAGAGTCAGCTCAATATTCCATCAGTTTTAACCTTTATCAAAACCAGGTTTTTTCCTGCATACCGTTTCATAAACAAGGGTCTTATGTTTTGTACATTATCTTCTGGCCCGGAGGCCTGTTGACATTTTATGACTCTTTTTTGATAAAGGTTGGTCAACCAGAAAACTTATTTTCCTTTGAAGTGTGTTTTCTTAAATTCCTTAATGTGCATCACCCTTAGAATACTTAAACAGAGTTACATTTTTATAGAGCAAAGGTGCAGTGGGTTACAACAAAGAAAGAACTTATTAACTCAAGGTCTAATGTTGCTAATGCCAAGGCTACTACTTGTTTTTCCTACATTCTAACTATATGCACTCCCAGGCACACAATGGATAAGGGATATGGGAATTTGGCAGCAAGCATTGGCTCAACAATGAAGCCCTTCATCAGTATTATTTTAATAAAACTTTTTCACCCCTCGAAGGGCTCTACAGTTTTAGAATGCTTAGGCTTCCTGTGTCATGGTTGGGATGTTGTGAACAATCATATGAGTAGTTGCAAGAGTCTGGATAAACCTGCCAAGCAAGCTAGAATGCTAACAGGGGGGTTTGAATTGAAATGCTCCTTTCATGCCCAGGAGACTTATCAACTAGAGCCCTAAGTTGATTTTCTCCAGAGAAAGTTGGTTGGGGATAACCCCCTGTTAATGTCAGAAGAGTTGGTGAAAGGCATAATATAGTAAACAGTAGACAGATATTGGTTTGGGGTAGATGCTCGAGCAGGTCCAAGGAGTCCCTTGAGTCCTGATCTTCCTTGCCTGTCAGGTCTCCTCCGCCTGACCTTGTCATGGGTGGGATCTCCTGTGCTGGCTCCCGGCAGTGGAGGACTCTTAACTCCTCAGATGCCCCTGACAGAAGCCACAAGAATTCAGGACATTTACCATCTATGACCTGCTCCTTTAGGCTGCTCCTCTGTTTCTGGAATTAATTATTGTTTGCTTTTTACCTTCCAGACTTGAATAGTGGAATCAATGCCTTTGAAGCACTGGAAGAAGTTCTGCAAAGATGACCTGGCCCATATTAGAGCCTATCCTATTAATATTTTCAGCCCAGTTTCTCCATTCTGACTAAACAGTCTGAAAGTCACAGCTCTAATAATAACCAATGTTTTCAAAAGAGAGAGCCCATTGTGCTTTCATGGTCTCTCAGAACAGGCCTCCCTCTCACAGTTCTCACAAGGCTTATCTTCCCACAGGCTTTGTAGCCACATAATTCAGTGCTTTTCGAGGGGTAGTTTTGTTTTTGGTAAATTCCCTTTCATTGAATCACAGAATTCTGTTGTGTCATAGTTTTTACAAATTTTCAGGTACTTTCACACATTGGAGACATGTGGCATGCACTGATGTACATGTCTGGATTTGTCACCTTGTGCTGCACCTGCTATTGAACGGGTAGATTGCTTCTTACTTTCTGTTTTTTCCTATTTTCCATAATTTACTTCTGCATAACCAAATTGTCTATATCAAAGAATTTTTCCCACTACTCATTACTCTGTATGCCCTTCATTTATTATAAGTTATTTTTGATACATTTATTTTTCAACTGTAGGGAATATGCTGTGCACAGGTCTGTACTATAATTAATAGGTCTTCTTTGAAAAATAAGAATGACTTTCTCATCACCCCCAGGCAAAGGCTGGGAGCAGTAAAAAGTACATCGTGGGAAAACATCTTGAAAACAAGATATTGAAGTACTGATGCGACTGATGGAAAACCATTAGTGACTGTTCTCATAACCAGAGCCTTGAGGGGTTGCTGAGAAAGGTCATCACTAGCTGAAGGGCTAAACAGAGTCATGAAAGGCCTGAAGGTTTGACATTGAGGACTGTGAATTGTATATATTTATCCCCGATCTGAGATTGTTAAAAACAGATATCTCTAGAGCACATACAGGGAAGTAGATGTTAGCAATAAAAAGCATGCAAGGATTAGGATCTGGGGTTTTGCCTGCGAATGGCATCCCCTGATGCCACATCAACCCCCTGATCCCCGCTTTATTTCTGAGTCTTGTTTTCTTTATTTTTCTATGGCACCGCTCCCTCAGGTCAGTTCGATGTTGGGCAGGTCCTGACATCAATAAATGTTTGAATGTCTGTTAGTGTTAGCCATGGACAACTAAGCTTGCCAGTCTTCCTCCTCACTTTCTGAGGGCATCTCTTCCTCAGGTCACACTTGGAAGCTCCTGCCCCATCTGTGCCTGTTAGTCCATCTCAGAGGGAGGTCTTTGAACTTGGGTTTCTTCTCTCCCTCCCTCCCTCCCATGCCAGCTTTCATGGCTCTGAGCAATTGCTTCTCTGTCTTTGCCTTCTGTTTTCTCTTCCCAGTGAGGTCATTTTTTGGTTTTGTATTCTGAGAATCTAAATCATCCTAGGAGATAATTGGTTCATATAAGTGTTCCTACTTTATGCTTTTAAGTATTTCCTGCAATAAAACATGAATAACTCTTTCTTCCATTCTTTTATGCTGTGAATAT
Source organism: Ovis canadensis (assembly GCF_042477335.2). Lineage (NCBI taxonomy): Eukaryota > Metazoa > Chordata > Mammalia > Artiodactyla > Bovidae > Ovis > Ovis canadensis. The sequence goes on along the minus strand of NC_091253.1, from coordinate 23,368,930 downwards.
AGGATGGAAAATACAGAACTGGCTCCAAAGCAGGAAATTTCTGAAAAAGTGGACTTCTAGAGAACAAAATCAGGACATGTAAGGAGTATTTCCAAGGGATCTGATTTTGAAGGGATATCTAAAATGGAGGGAGGGATGCAGAATTGCTGGGAGAAACCTCCAGTAGAGGGATTGAAGGAGGAATTCTCCCAGAAGACCCAGTTCAGGCCAGTGACAGTGGCAGGTGTGAGGACCTCCAAAGAGGAGAGAGGCCCAGAGCTCAGTGCTGCTGAAGACTGCACTGCAGATGTGAATCCTGACAAAAACAGTAGGCCATCTTCAGGGAGAGTCTCTCCCAGAGTATGTCATGTGGAGAAAACTTGCAGTCAACTGTGGACCTCCTTAACCTTCAGGGTGTCTGTGTAGGAGAATGAGCTTGTCATGCAGATGTTTTTGTGAAAGTGCCCAGGCAGAGTTCAGTTTTCAGTGAGAACCAGAGCATTAACAGTCCAGAAAACCCTTTGAAAACTGTGCTGTGTATGGAAAAGCTTTTGCTCAGAGTACCAGAGAATTCACTGTAACACTCACACTGGAGAAAGACTCCATGAGTGTGACACACATGAGAAAGCTCTTAGGACACATCCACCTTACATTCAGCCTCTTACAGTTCACTGTGGGGCAAAGCCCTGTGAGTGCAGTCAGTGCGGAAAAGCCTTTAGTTATGTCTCCAACCTGATCCATCATCAGAGGGTATGCAGTGCAGAGAAGCCATACACATGTGTGGAGTGTGGGGAGGACTTCTGGAGACAGCATCAGAGAACCCATTCTGGAGAGAAGCCCCATGATTGTGTTGAATGCAGTTAAGCCTTTAGCACGTGATTTTCTCTTCTCCAACAGCAGAGAACTCAGACATGAAGAAGACCTATGAGTGTAGTGAATGTGGAAAATCCTTCCATCAGTGCTTACAGTGCTTACATTCAACATAAGAAGGTTCACACTGGAGAGAAGCCTTATGTCTGCAATGAGTGTGGAAAACTCTTCAGGGCTCATCTTTGCTTCATCCCACATCAGAGTATTCACACCAGGGAGAATCCTTATGGGTGTAAGTGTGTGAAAACCTTCAGTCACAATGGACACCTTATTCAGTATCAGCAAATTCTCCCTGGAGAGAAGCCCTATGAGTGTGATAGTGTGGGAAAGCCTTCAACCAGAGTTTTAGTCTCATTCACCATCAGAAGACACACAGTAGCGAGAAGCCCTATAAGTGCAGTAAGTATGACAAAGACTTCAGTGTGCTCTCCTCCATGGTGCAGCATCATAAGGTTCACATTGGAGAGAGGCCCCACGAGTGTGACAATTATGGGAAGACCTTTGGAAAGATAATCATGATAAGTACGAGAGGATGCACAAAGGGGAAAAGCCCTATGAATGCGGTGACTGTGGGAAAGCCTTCAGCCAGAGCACACGTCTCATCCACTATCAAAGAATACATGCTGGGGAGAGCCCTTATGCATGCAGTGAGTGTGGGAAGGCCTTCAATGTCTTCCCCCTCCTCATTCAGCATCTCAAAGTCCACATTGATGAGAATCCTTACTGGTGTAGCAAGTGCAGCAAGGCCTTCAGCCAGCATTCTCAGCTTACTCAGCATCAGATGGTTCACAATGGAGGGAAGCCCTATATGTGCACCAAGTATGGGAGAGTGTTCAGGGCACGCCTGTCCCTCCTCCAGCACCAGAGAATCCACACTGGAGAGAAGCCCTACAAATGCACTGAATGTGGGAGATCCTTCCAACAAAGCTGTCACCTCACTCAACATCAGAGAACCCACAGTGCAGAGCAACTTTACATGTGTAGTAGATGTGGGGAAACCTTCTGCCTGAGAAGAGGTCTTATTAATCATAGGGAAGCACACAGACTCCACAGTGGAGGGCAAGCCCATCTATATGATGACTGTGGGAAACTGGTAGGTGCGCAGGCAGCATTCCTGCAGCAGCAGAAGTTGCCCTGTGGAGAGTGACCCATTCTGTCATAAATTCTTCCTTATTTCACAGCAGTAGAGCCCTACTAATGAGAAAGCTCACTTTATGACTTTCATTTTGGAAATTCAACCCTTAAGGAATTAAACTGTCAGTGTGCTGCTTACTGAAGGCAGGTTGCCAGATTACATGGTAAACATTCCAGGGCAGCATGCCTTCCTTCAGATTCAGAGGATAGCTCTCTGTTTGAGTGTTTTAAATGAACGCAGTTCAGCTCAAATATATTTTCTTAGATCATGTTTTTACAACACCAGGCCTTAGTGTACAATGAAGTGTTTCATTATCCCCTGCCTTTTTCTTTCATCTTCATCATCTATTTCAGCTTCAAGAAAAGTAACTGGAATCCATGGACTTTCAAGCCTGATGGAACTGGATTGGGGTTTTCTTCTTTTTCTTTTTTGATATGGACCATTTTTAAAGTCTTTGTTCAAGATGTTACAATATTGCTTCTGCTTTTGTTTTGGTTTTTTGGCCTCGAGATATGTGGGATCTTAGCTCCCAGACTAGAGATCCAACCCACACTGCCTGCATTGAAAGGCAAACTCTTAACCACTAGACCACTAGGGAAGTCCTGAGGTTTTCTTATTTGTTTGCTTTTAGGGCCTTTTCAAATGTTTTGTTCTATTGTGAGGGATGTGATAACTTTAACTTCAAAGGGGTTGTCCCTTTTTGGTTGAGAAGCCTTAGGCACATTGCAAAGTTTGTTAAGAAATTAGATGAGACTCCTGTGTAAATTCAAACTGTTGACATCCTGCTGAAAAGTCAAGAGACTCCTGTAAACTGGGGTTTACTACGGGCTGAACTCAGGTGGACACAGGCTGGCAAGGGGCTGGGAGACAGCTGACAAATTGTGTTGGTGTGATCTCCATCCACTTCTGGGGGAGAGGAGGCGAGTGGGCAGATCTGTCCCTATCACTGTGTGGCCTCTTACTGAGAGACTCTGGTGGGGGAGGCAGGTCCTCCTGATGAAGTCATGGCACCAGCTGGCTTCCCATGGGTTGGTTATGGTTGCTGTGTGGGGAGTTTGTCGGCTTTGGATCCTGACTGTGAGCTGCAGACATGCTTTCCCCTCCCCCGGGCAATGTGGCCCAGTGGTGTCTCGGTGCCTGTGTTCTTGCCACCTGGTGCTTGAGGTGCTGCTTGCTTCCTGGGAGCTAATTTCCTGAGCACAGTCTTCAGAGTTGCTGCCCTGGTTCCTCATGTGAGTTCCCTGCCATGTCTTCAGAACCCTTCTCCAGAACTTTCTATGGTACTGCCATCTAGTTTTTTTGTGGAGGAAAGATTAGCATCAAAATGGTTGGAACAGGTTATGAGAGATTCAGCAGAAACAGTCCCTGACAGGCAGCTCTGGAAACAAGTCTGGCAACTGAAAGTGGTTCTGGGAGTCTGATGAGAAGCTGGCACCACGTGTGCCTACCCTTTGGAGGGGACAGATGAGTTGGACCTGGAGGGGGTACAATGGGCAGTGCATTGTGAGTGAGGCAGAGGGAGAATGCAGTTGAGTGAGCAGTATGAGCTGTTCAGGCACTTTTCAGTAATAAGTTTATTCCACTTTCCCTGCTTTCAAAGAAACTTTCTCTTAGAAGTTAACGGACCTCCCCTCCTTACATGGACTTGACCTATGGCTCAGGCCTTATCTCCCAGGCTCTTGTATATCTAGAGGTTGTATTGGTCTTTATTCATTGGAGAATTTTGAAAAGCTAGTAGGAAAGTCCACCTCTTGGTGATACTCTTCCTAAGCACACTTTACCACAAATAGCTTTGACATTTCTTAAAACTGTAATTAATACACAGAGATAATGATGGTTATCAATTGCTGAACAAAAGTGCTGACTCAGTCCATAGACCTTTACCTTTTATCTTAGTATCAGCCACGGTCTATTCAAATGTCCTTTCGCTGGGCACATTTTTGTGGGTTTTGTCTTGGATATCTATGTTTTTCATCTTCTGTTTCCTGTTGCTGCTGCCTGGCTTTGTGTGGACCATGTTATTTTCCCTGTGGTGGATGTGGAGAGCCTGTTCATCTTCCTCACTGTGTTTTCATTCTCCTTGTCCTTTTCAGAGTGGAATTTTACCTGACACTTGCCCATCCAAGCAAAGGTGATGTTTCCAAGGGCGATGCTGTGAGATGTGTCATGTGGTCCACAGGCTGAAGGGACCTGTGCATCTTCAGGGTCTCACCTTGTCCTGTTCCTACTGGCTGAAATAGTGACTGAGCTCTGGGCAGGGTGGGGCCCATGCTCCTCCCTCTTCAGGCATACAGCCCTGAAAAGGCACAAACAGCCCTCTGCTGCACTGAAGCCACTTTACATCAGTTGAACTTTATTCTAACTAATCCAGTACTTGATACCAGAGAGTAGGTTGGTGCTGAAACAGAACCTACCCCATGTGCAGTTGGCTTAATAGTCAGGCAGTGAGGGTAGTCAATCTTAAAGGAAATCAGTCCTGAATATTCACTGGAAGGACTGATGCTGAAGCTGAAGCTCCAGTACTTTGGCCACATGATGCGAAGAACTGACTCATTGGAAAAGACCCTGATGCTAGAAAAGATTGAAGGCAGGAGGAGAAGAAGATGACAGAAGATGAGATGGTTGGATGGCATCACTGACTCCATGGACATGAGTCTGAGTAAGCTCCAGGAGTTGGTGATGGACAGAGATGATTGGTATGCTGCAGTCCATGGGGTTGCAAAGAATTGGACATGACTGAGCGACTGAACTGATCTGAACTGAAGTGAGGGCAGAGGTGTTACAGGTGGAAGCTGGTGACCCTTGCTATGTATGGCACAACATTTGATATGACCCTTGCTTGAGATACATTAGGAGTAGACTAGTTACGACTATAACCATCACCCTAGAGAAGTTGGTTCAGAATTGTTTGGACTGTTGGTGAGGATTGGTTCCTTCTTGCCACTTTCAGCAGAGCCCCCCTAGAGAGACTCAGGCTTCAGGAAGACAGATATAGGCACAGGGGGAGGAGAGCACAGCTTGGCAGGGAGTTTCCCACTGCCTGTGGCCTGTGACTTGTGCCTGTGTGGTCAGCAAGCCCAGCACTGCAGATGGTCTCAGGGTACCATGAGCTGGAGAGAGACAGGAGGAGAGCAGGCACGTAGAAAGCAATGAACACAAGACAGGGGACCCAGGGCTTTAACCCATGACTAGATGGGACCTTTGCATGTGGAACTAAATGGAAGCTAACCTAGTTCCCAACTGCCAATCAGTGGCCCCTCTACATCTGGGCAGTCCTGATCAGCGCAGCCTCTTGCCTCACTTCTCAGGTGGGTATGAGGATAGGTCATGGACAGTGAAGGTGCTGGAGAGCCAAGTCAGACCTGGTGAGGCACAGGGTCCATAGCTCTCCTCCTGGAGCTGAGTATGGGTACTGGGTGCTGTCCCGGGGATGCCTCCCCACCAGGAGAGGGCCTCCAGCACTCATGTAAAGTTGCCCACAGGGGACGCTGCACACCCTGCACAGAGACAATGGCTCAGCTCACTTAAGTGTGTGCAATCATTGCATTTAAAGTATCCACACCATATGCACAGCAGCCCCACAACAGACTAACCCTTGGACACGGCAGGCAGCTTGGATGCTGCTGTTTGCCATCCTCCTCCTTCTCCATACTGCAAGTTGGGCGTAAGGCACAGGCCAGGTCACCTTTAGTTCAAGGACCTGGTGGAGAAGCTGCACCTTGTCCAGAGGGATTCAGCTGAGCTGCTTCAGGGACTGGATGGGACTTGGTTTGTAGCCTCTTGGCAGGGGCTACATCTTGCTGCAGCGGGGACTACATAGGAAGAGTGGAGAAGCAGCTCGTTATCCCTGTTACCCGTTCTCTTCCCTCTGAATTAGCCAGTGGAAAATCCTCAGGTGGGGAACCCAGGTCTCTGATTACTGTCTAGGGGAAATTGCCATACAGACTTGTGACTTTACATAAGAGAAGAATATTTGAACTTCAAGTGCTGACCAGCATTACCTAGGGTCCTAGCATTTCCAGCCCAGTCATATGAAGTGGTTTCACAGCATCCCTTCCATCCTAGGGTCTGAAAAATATTTCCTTTGTATTTCACTCATTCCTTGCTGTCCATTTGTAGGTTTGTAGCTCATTTAGAGACCACCACTGTGTGTGTTGTTAGGTCAGGGTCTGCTTTTGCTTTTCTCCATTGAGGGAGGCCGTTTTCTCAACACTTTCTGATGAACAACCCGCTCTCTTGCCATTTATGGTGGAGCTACTGTTGCCACGTATTAAGTTCCATTTGAGCAATGTCCAACCCTGAGTCTCTGAGTGCTCTTTGAGTGTCTTGAGTGCTCTTTGTTAATTCCCCAGTATTTCAGAGTGTCTTGCTGTCTGTAGAAGAGATTTCATTTTTTGTTACATTTTCTGATTGCTTATTGCCAATGCAGAGAAATGTTCCTTTTTCTAAGTTTTAAGATAAATCCTTTCACCTTCTTTAATAAAGAAAAAGTATTTAAGGTGATATATTTATATATTTTTGTCTGGAAAATACTCAGTGGATATTTTATATTTTATACTTTACACTGAGTTCTATAGATGTGGAATAAAGTGTTTTGCTTTCATTGCTTTATAAATAGTCTGTAATTTTCCAGCTGGTATCACTTTTCATCCAAAGGTTTTGTAGACAGTGTTTCATAAACTCCAACAGTTAGAGTTTGGGGAGTCAACTTTTTATTACATATCTAGTCTAATCTTGATAGTTTAAAAGGCATACTTTAAAATATTTGTATTCTTTGTGTTGTCATCTACAAATCTGCACTTGGCATCTTTTGTCATCAAGGTCTAACTGTATGGTCAATATATGTAGATGTTCCATGGGTAGGCCCACAAAATGTGTATTATCTATATAACTAGTGAGCCTTTTGACACCTAGGCACTCATTTACTGATGGAGGGATTGTTCCTCCTCATGCAGCATCATGTTTTTATCAACCAAAACCTGTTTTGATTGCAGGTACCTGTGTATCTAAGTCCCTGGTCCTTCCTGCATTCATAATGGCTTGTTGCACCTACCCACTGATCCGCGGGGCTCCCAGGGTTCCCAGCACCTCGCGGAGGCATGGGGAGGGCTGGTCCCGGGTCAGGAGTGGAGCCGCCGAGTCGCTTCTCCTCCCTCAGCCTAGAGCAGCCACATTGGGCGGGGCTAGGCGGGTCCGCAGGCCGGAAGTCGAGGCGGGACTTCCGAAGCACAGCCTCGAGGCCGAGCAGCTCGGTTATCTCTTCGTTGCGCTCTTCCCCGAGCAGCTCTAGGCGGCGGCTGTTCGCGTGGTGGCGTTTTCGCGTTGCTGATCGCGCTCCCTATGACTCCGATGCACCGGCGGTGGGTGCTGGCCGCGGGAGGCCTGTCTCGGGTGCGCGTGGGGCCGTGGAATCGTGGGCGGCTTGCAGTCTCGGAGGGCCCCTGACGGGAGGGCGTGTGAGGGGCGCCCTGTGGACGCTGTGCGACAGAGCCGAGCACTCCCTGCTCTGGAGCCGGGCGGCGGGACCGCTCGGCGAGGCAGCCGCAGAGCGACCGGCAGGTGTGCGCGAATAGTGTTCTGTCGCGTGTGGTTGGGGCGGAGGAAGGGCCTCCGGAATTGGTGCAAACGTTAGAGCTGTCCGGAGCCGGGGGAGAAATGAATGGGGTTGCCGCTTGGCGCCCGATTCTGCCTGAAGGCACAGTCGGTGGTGGATTCGCCCTCCGGGTGGAGAGGGGGCTCACGGAACGGGGACGGATTTATTCTCCCCCAGGGGAGTGGGACTGAGGATGGGTCAGGCCCATCCTGGGGCTGTCTGTCGTGGAGTAGTGGCTGGTAATTCTCACAGTTGTGTATTTGCTTAGCACCAGGTGAGCCGTTAGCCAGGAGAATATCTGCTTCCAAGCTCATTGGTAGAATCCAACTCCTGAGGTTGCTTTTTCCTTGCTGACTGTCCTTATCTCCTGGAGACCCCACTTCTTGCGCACGATCCATGCATCCGAGTCAGCAATGGCTCGCGTGATTAGATTGGGTCCACCAGGTAATTCGGGCCTGTAGCCTTAATTTCCTCGGCAAAATCTCTCTTGTTGTGTAGTGTAGGTCCCGGGGATTAGGATGTGGACATGGATGGGGAGGAGCATCCTGCTACCTCCCGGACAGGATCCCACAACTACTAAAGTGGGAAGAACAAGATGTAAAATGACATAGTTTGGTGTAATTTATAATAAAAAGACAAAGAAAACATACTCATGTTTGCTTGTGTAAGCTTAGAGTAACCAGGATGGGCATCTTGGAAACTGGGAATGGGCACTGTGGCAGGCTGGGGGATGTTTCACCTTATGGTCTCTTTAACCTTTTGAATTTTGAGCTATGTGACTGTGCCCCTGTTCAGAGGCAGTGATGATAACCTCAAGACTTTAAAATGAACTGAATAAATACTACAAAGGATGGACTCTCCCATGGGAGAGAGAGAGTGAAAGTTCCCCCTGCTCTGTTCTATTGCTGCATGGATGAGTGCCTTGAGTCAGTGTTTTCCCTGCTTGTGCACTGTCTCTCCAAGCGGCCACGCCAGGTGAATCTTCCTGAAATGTTTCATTAATTCTGCCTCCCAGTGGAGAAATGCTGCTGGTGCCTCACTTTCCTCAGGTAGTCAAAGCCTCGTCCAGTCTGTGCACCCCCGCCTCCCCCAGGAACTGCCTCTGAGGTGCGTTCACACCTCTGTCCTGTCTCACCCCTGCCGCCTTCTGCCTTTCCAGCCAGGACCTGGTTTAAATGCCCACCTGCCCCAGGCTCTGCCCCTTCTCTGCCCAGCGCACCTGCCCGTCTCACTGATGCATTTGCTGTTATCTGTCTCCCCACTGAAATCCGTGAGGGTGGTGGTCACACTGTCCTCAGAATACCTTGACATATAGTGGGTGTTTTGGAAACACTGAAAGCATGAGTCCAAGAGAAGAAAGTCAGTCCAAGGGTTGGGAGGCAGTGTCTGCCAACATTTCCTGCCTCGTCTTCATTACTGAAGGACAGAGGGGTCAGTGGTGCCTGCTCATGGTGCGGTGTGAGTCAGGGGCCGAGGGATGTTGCCCCCTCCTAGGTGGGATGCTGGTCAGGGCATGGTGCATTTGCTCAGAGGCAGGGTAGTAGGGAGGGGGAGAAAATCAGTAACTTGTCCATATGGGGTCCCATCCTGTGCCTGATTGGGCAGGCCTCCCTACTTGGAGATACCAGTTAGAGCTGGAGATAAGCCCAGTCTTCAACGTCTTCATGGGGTAAAGGATATTGGTACCTCAGGACTGGAAAGATTAGCCAGGGAATTTGATGTGGATGCAGAAGTGAATCCTGGGACACCAGCGTGAAGAGGGACCTAAGGAGGAGTCTGGGAGGGAGCCAGCCACTGGTGCAGTGGGAGGGCAGCCCAGGAGGGTGGGATGGGGACAACCACTGTGGGTGCTGCTGGGCAGCAGAGCTCAAGCTGGTCAGTAGAGTGGCACTGTGATGACTCCGCGCATGTCCGTGCTGAGGCTCCCCTGGCAGCCCGGCCTCTGAAGCTGCTGCTTCCTGGGAAGGTCAGTTGGTCCTCTTTCAGGGCACTGTGTCAGGACCAGGGTGGCCCACAGCAGATGCAGGTGCCATGAGAGCTGCTTTCTCTTACCATGGCAGTCTTGGGCCCTTCCAGATGTGCTCACAGGCACTGTGGGTCACCTTGCTCTGTGGTCAGTATCTCATTCCTTCCCACCTGTGACCCTGGCTTGTGAGTCTGTGTCTCCTTGGCTGGCTGACCTCCATTGGTTCCAGGATCAGAGAATGTGGTATCAATCATCAGGCCTTCCTGAGGTCTCAGGGTGAGGGGTGGAGGAAGTGACCCCTGCTTGGTGTGCCAGTGAATCCCTGGAGTTAGCCCCTGTGCACATTCACCTGTGTCCTTGCTGGTCTCCAGGTCCCAGCCATGCCCAGCTTCAGAGTATGCTCTAAAGAGGCAGCAGTGGAGCTCTCAGTTCCTGGACCATCCCCTTGGACCCCTAGAGCCCAGGCCTGTGTGGAGTGATGCTCCTGCTGAGACCCACGCTGGATCTGCACTTCATGTTTCCCTCTGTTGTGGTGACGCTGAGCCAGGAGCCACCTCCCCTCCCCATCAGCAGCCAGGTACTGGGTGTGCGTTCCCCATTGATGCCCTTGTTCTGGGGAGACTTGGTCTACATTCCCCTGCACTTACCTCTGGAGGTGTCCTGTCAGCGTTTGGGGCAGAGCGCCTTGTGGACTTGCAGGGCCAAGGCTGGAGGTCAGAGAGGAAGTTGGCCTGGCACCTGGCTGCCCTGGTGCCCTGAGCGGGACTCTGGTTTCTTCACCTGAAACAGAGGGTGTGACATGATGATCATCAGCTGAGCCCTGCCTAACTTCCTCGCCAGACTGGTGGTAGGCCTGCCCTGAGGTCTCTGCCCTAATCCAGGCCTTGGCCCTGTTCCCTCCTGGCTGCGTTCACACTGCCCAGCTGCTCCCATCCCTGTTAGATACCAGACAGTCCTTCCTGAAGACACCTCACCAAGTTGCCTCCTCTGTGGCCCTTTCAGCAGGGATCAGGGATTACGCACTGTTAGCTCTCCTTGCTTGGATCTGATGATGGCTGTTTTACAAGAATACACCTACATGGGAAGTATTATACTGAGGACATGTGGGCAGAATATCCTGGGCAGACTCTGTGTGGCCAGAGAAGGTTGGGCTAGGGGCAGAGATGGTCATAGGTGTGTTGGAAGGATGAGATGGGTAGAGGATGAGAGGCATGATGGGGCCAAGAAGTGGCTCTGAGGGAAAAACTTGCTGCCAGATGACCAACGGTGTGCCAGGCAGAGAATGGCGAGTTATATCAAGACCCTTGCTCCAGGGAAAACACAGGTGGATGGTAGCTCATGTTTTAAAAGCCACTATAGAGCAAAATAGTGGAATAGGCAGCTCCAAACACCCATTTCTTCACAAACAAAAACAAGTAGAAGCTATCAGGGCCAACGTAGTCAGAAATCTAGAAAACAGGTTTACAGCAACCAAGCAAATGCTGAATCAAGAAAAAGGCAACTTAAAAATGAAAGCTTCGCAGATACTTCCTGGTTCAGCATCATATTGAAAGTGAGCATCCTGTGTTCCTAGTGTGGGACCCAGAGGGAGCAGAGCAGAACTTATTCAGAAATCACTTTGTTCTTCCCTATGTGGGGCTGGAAAAAGAATTGAATCCAACTGTTTGTCTCTGTGTTGCCTAACTCAGAATTACTTGGTGGAAAGTGCTGGGCTCAAAACACAGAAACATGAACTGAACTCCCTTAGGCACTTGGGACATCACTTAATAGTACAGTCAACTTCCTAAAGCCCAGGAGGGAAGGGCAGAGAAATGAGGACATTCAAAAGCACCCTCGTATGTCAGGGAATTTAGAAAGCCATGTACAGACCCAGGATAGAAGGTATACCCAGAAAAGACCTATAAAGATTGTAGTGTCACCTCCAGCTGATCTCTGTGATCTGTGGAAGCAGGAGCCACAGAGAGTAATAATTAGTGCTAAAGTAGTTTCCCAGCGGAGCACAGTAAATATTCTCAAATGTCCAGTTTTTAACAAAAAAATCATAAAGAATACACATAAGCAGAAAATACAGCTGCTTATGTCAAATAATTAATTGACAGAAGTGTCCCTGAAAAAGCGCAGATACTTAACAGATTATAAATAAGCTGTCTTAAATGTGCTCAAAGATCTGAAAGAAACCATGGACAGGGAACTAAAATCTATGCACGAACAAACTGAAAAAGTCAGTAGAGATAGTTGTAAATATACAATTCACATTTTATTTATTATAAAAAGAAACAGAGTGGAAGTCCTAGAGCTGGGACTTCCTGGTGCTCCAGGGGTTAAGGCCCTGCTTGGCACTGCATGGAGCACAGGGTCGATCCCTGGCCAGGGAACTGAGATCTCACAAACCTCGTGGTGCAGTCAAAATAAAGAAGTCCTAGAGGGAGAGCTAAAGAAACTGAAGTGAAGAGTTTTCCGGAGGATTTCAATAGCAGGTGTGAGCAGGCTATAGAATTGGTGAACTTGAAGTTATCCAGTCTGAGTAGCAGAAAGAGAAAAGGTTGAAGAAAAGTGAACAGAGCCTAACAGACTCATGGTGAAAGGCTGTTGCTGAGCCGTGAAAGATGCTGGGATTCTTGTCCTTTGGAGGAGAGGAATTCAATCTGCGGTCAGTGACAAGGCTTGACTGCTCAGAGCTTTTGTGTAATAAAGATTTATTAAAGTATAAAAGAGATAGAGAAGGCTTCTGACATAGACATCAGAAGGGGGCAGAAAAAGTGCTCCCTTGCTAGGTTTTAGCAAGAAGTTATATACCTATTAGCAAGTTGCTAAAAGGAAATGTCTCAAAACTCAAGAGTGGCACCAGGCCCCTCACCCACAACATACGTTTTGAGATAACATTGGCACAAGGTGAGTCATCTCGGGCCATACAACAATTGACATGAATCTTGAAGAAAGGCATATTTCCAAGCAAATACATAGTCTCATTCACATAGCTTAAGAGAACATTTCCGTGAGTAAAACATACTGGTTTGTTGAGCCATTATCAGTTCTAAGTCTTAGGTGGAACCGACTTGAAGAAAGATAGAGTCTAAGATAAATACATAGTTCATTAACATAGCTTAAGAAAAACATTTCCATAAGAAAAACTCATTGGTTAGCTCAGGTTTGAGAAAAGTTAAGTTCAGGTGGAACCAGGTGTCATTATGGCAACACAGAATTTTAAAAGAAACTTCCTTTTAATTTTGTATAGAGAAGGGAAAAAAATCTGACAATTGTGGTTTGTTTCCTCCTGCTGATTAAGAGAGAGAGAAACAATGTCTGACACCTGCAGCCTATTTCCTCTCTTGGGGCCCCTAGCCTTCCTGCCTGTTACCCTCTCAGTGGGACACACATGGGAATCCAAGAAAGAGGGGAGAAAGACAGAAAGGGGTGGAAAACGTGTTAAATTTGATGAAAGATGCAAAAAAGCTTTGCACCTACATGTCTAGAAAGCTCAGCAAGCTCCCAGTAGGACAGAGTCAAAGAGATCCACACTAGGACTCATTATAATCAAACTGTTGGAAGATTGAATCTTGAAATCAACAAGAGAAGCAAACCATCTTATATAAGGTATCCGCAATAAGATGAACAGCTGGTTTCTCATCAGCCCTTGGAGGTTGGAAGGCAGTGGGATGACATTTAAACTGCTTAGAGAATGAAACTGCCAACTAAGAATTCTACATCTGCCAAAATTATCTTTCAGAATAAAGACAAGGTATTCTTGGATAAACAAAAGTTCAGGGTGTTTATCACCAACAGACGTGCCCTGTGAGAAGTGTCAGAGGAAGTGTTACAGGCTAAGAGGAAAGGGTATTAGGCAGGAGCTCAAAGCTACACAGGGAACCAAAGATCTCTGATAGAATTAACCACATAGGTAAGGATAAAAGCTAGTATTGTTGTATTGGTTTATAACCTCACTTATGATTTAAAAGACAAATGTGTGAAATGATCATAAACCTATACTACTGAACATATAACATGTAAGGATACATTTGTGACTGCAACAACATAAAGGTAGCAACATATCTGTAGAGGAGTGGAGTTTCTTTATGATACTGTGGCTACTTTGGTTAACAGTTCAAACTTGGTGGCTTTATTCTGAGGATTTAACATACAGCATGGTGACTATAGTTCATAATGTATAGTGTACTTGTCAACTGCCAGGAGAGTTGATCTTGAAAGTTCTCACCACACACACACACACACACACACAGTGGTTACTGTGCAAGGTGATGGATATGTCAGTTATGGTGGTCATCATTTGCATATATATGTGTATCAATTCATCCCATTGTGCACTTTAAACTTAATATGATGGACTTTCCTCGTGGTCCAGAAGTTAAGAATCCACCTGCCAATTCCGGGTACACAGATTTAATCCCTGCTGCAGGAGGATCCCACGTGCCACAATGCAGCTAAGCCTGTGTACCACAGCTGCTGTGCCAGTGCCCCAGAACCCGTGAGCTGTAACCACTGAGGCCCGTGTGCCCCTAGAGCCCATACTTTGCAACAAGAGAAGCCACTGCAATGAGAAGCCTGTTCACTGCACCTAAAGAGTAGTGCACCCCCTACCCCTGCAACTAAAGAAAGATGATGCAAAGCAGTGAAGACCCAGCACAGCCAAAAATAAATACATTTCTTTATTAAAAAAAAAAGATAACAACTTACATGATGTTCTATGGCAATTTATTTCAATAAAGATGGGGCAGGGGACCAAAAAAGCTGAAGGGAGAGGGCCAGATTAGATTGTTTTAGGATGTTAGAGTATTAATTATAATCGCCATGATACAACTAAGAAAGTATCTTTAAAATATACACAAAAGGAATAAAGAAGAAAATCAAATGGTATGCTGCAAAAAATAAACTGAACACAAAGGAAGATAGTAATAGATCAAATGAGGAACACAAAGGTCAAAGACATTGAAAAGATTCAACAAGCAAAGTGGTAGAAGTAAGTCCTTCTTTGTCAGTAATTAAATGTTAATGGTTTAAACTCATGTCAACAGGCAGATATGTCAACCGGCAAATACGGACAGAATGGATTTAAAAAAGTATGACCCAACTGTATACTGTCTACAGGAGGCTTACTTCAGGAGGCTTCCAAAGGAAAAAATAAGCTTAAAGTGAAAGATGAAAAAGATATGTTCCACGCAAATAGTAACAAAAGAGACCTGGGGTTACTATACTAATATCAGACAAAGTAAACTATGTCAAACAACTGTACAAGAGAAAAGAAGGATATTATATATTGATAAACGAGTTAATTAATCAGGAAGATTGTTGTTCAGTCACTTAGTCATATCTGACTTTTTGCGACCCCATGTACTGCAGCCCACCAGGCTTCCCTGTCCTTTACTATCTCCAAGAGTTTGCTCAAACTCCTGTCTACTGAGTTGATGCTTTCCAACCATCTAATCTGTTGTCCCCTTCTCTTCATGCCCTCAATCTTTCCCAGCATCAGGGTCTTTTCAATGAGTTGAGTCTTCACATCAGGTGGCCAAAGTTTTGGAGCTTCAGCTTCAGCATCAGTCCTTCCAATGAACGTTCAGGGTTGATTTCCTTTAGGATTGACTGGTTTGTTGTCGTTGCTGTCCAGGGGACTCTCAAGAGTCTTCTCCAGCATCACAGTTTGATATATATTGATAAGTCAATTAATCAAGAAGATAGAGCAGTGATAAACGTAAACACTAAAAAGAACCCCAAAACATATGAAAGATGCATAGATTTGAGCGAAGAAAGAGATGCTTCGGTAGCAGTTGGAGACTTTAATACCTCACTTCCAAAAGTTAAGAAAAACATCTAAACAGAAGTTTAGTAATGAAACAGGGAAATTGAGCAATACTATAATTAATAGATCTAATAGACATAGATATACCCTCTGCCCAAGGGAGCAGATACACAGTCTTAAGTGCATATGGAACATTCTTCAATGTAGACCATATATTAGACTACAAAACCAGTCTCAATCAATGTTGAAATAATATAAAGTATCATCTCCAAGCAATAACTGCAGGAAAACTGGAAAATGCACAAATATGTTGAAGTAAAACCATACACTCTTAATCAGTTGGTCGAAGAAGAAACCACAAGGGAAGTTAGAACGTACATACAGACAAATGAAAACAAAGCCACAAACTACCAGAACTCACAGGATACAGGGAAGCCCAGAGTGGAAATTTACAGCAGTCAATGCCTATATTAGGAGGAGGATAGATAGGTCTTAACAGCAGTACCTGACTTGACATCCTAGGGGTCTGTGAGAAGAGTAAATGAAACCCAGAGCTGATGGAAGGAAATTATGAACATTGGAGCAGAAATAGAGACTGGAAAAGCAATAAGAGAATCAATGTATTTAAAAGTTTTTTTGAAATGATTTAACAAATGACAAAAACACCATACTGAAAATCAAGTGAACATGGGATGGGGACATTATTACCAACTATACAAAAGTGAAAAAGAGTAAAAAGCAGTTCAGTCCAGTCACTCAGTCATGTCCAACTCTTTGCAACCCCATGAATCACAGCATGCCAGGCCTCCCTGTCCATCACCAACTCCCGGAGTTTACCCAAACTCATGTCCATCGAGTCAGTGATCCCATCCAGCCATCTCATCCTTTGTCATCCCCTTCTCCTCCTGCCCCCAATCCCTCCCAGCATCAGAGTCTTTTCCAATGAGTCAAATCTTCGCATGAGGTAGCCAAAGTATTGGAGTTTCAGCTTTAGCATCATTCCTTCCAAAGAACACCCAGGACTGATCTTTAGAATGGACTGGTTGGATCTCCTTGCAGTCCAAGGGACTCTCAAGAGTCTTCTCCAACACCACAGTTCAAAAGCATCAATTCCTCGGCACTCAGCTTTCTTCACAGTCCAACTTTCACATCCATACATGACCACTGGAAAAACCATAGCCTTGATTAGACGGATCTTTGTTGGCAAAGTAATGTCTCTGCTTTTTAATATGCTATCTAGGTTGGCCATAACTTTCCTTCATTGCACACCAACAAATTAGATAACCTACATGAAAGAGCTAAATTCCTAAAAAAGAGACATATTACCAAGAGTGACTCAAGAATAGGTAGAAAGTAAGAACACACTTATAACAATTAAAGATTGAATCTGTAACTTTTAAAACTAACAAACCAGGGCCAAATGGCATCACAAGACATTTAAAGAAGGATTTATGCTGTTTTGTCAAGCTTGCAAACTATACAAGAGGAAGGATAATCAAAGACACCACAGGAAAAGAAAATTACACATTAAGACATTTTGTGGCTGTATATACAAAACCCTCAACAAAATGCTAGCAAACTGAATCCAGCAGTGTTAATAAAAGTGTTATATCCCATGACCAAGTGGGATGTAACCCAGGGACACAAGAGTGGTTCAACATAAGAACCAATCAGTGTCATTTACCACATTAAACGAATGAAGGGGAAAAGCTATAATCATCTCAATTGATGCAAAAAAAAAATGTTTGACAAAACCAAATTCATTTTCATAATGAAAACACTGAGAACTCCATTCAAGGCAACCTCCTCAACATGATAAAGGGCATTCATGAAAAACCCACAGCTAACATCATGTCATTAGTGAAATATTAAAAGGTTTTCCCCATAAATCAGGAAAATTTGCCTGCTTTCACCTCTGCTCTTCAGTTCTGTTTTGGAAGTTCTAACCAGAGCAATCAGGCCAGAAAAAAAAAAAAAAAAAGGATTCAAATTGGGAAGAAAGAAAGAAAACTACCTCTGTTTGTATAAGGCACAATCCTATATATATAATAGGAAATCCCAAAGAATGCATTAGAAACCTGCTAGAGTTAATAAATTCAGCAGAATTGCAGAGTACAGGTGAGTAGACAAAGTCAGTTGTGTTTCTATACACCAACAATGGTGGGAATGTAGAATGGCATAGCCGTGGTGGAGTACAGTGTGGCAGTTCCTCAAAGTTTAAACATAGTGTTACCATGCGGGCCTGCTCAGTCACTTCAGGTGTGTCTGACTCTTTGCAACTCTATGCAGTGTAGCCCACCAGGCTCCTCTGTCTGTGGGATTATCCAGGCAGGAATACTGGAGTGGGTTGCCATCCCCTCCTCCAGGGGATCCTCCCAACCCAAAGATTGAACACATGTCTCCTGCGTTGGCAGGCGGGGGTTCTTTACCACTAGCACCACCTGGGAAGCCCCGGCATTACCGTGTTACCCAGTAATTCCACTGCTGGATACATACCCACAGAATTCAAGGCAAATACTCATCAAGTACATGGACGTCATATTCATAGCACTGTTCACAGTAGTCCAGAGGTGTAAGCAACCCAGATGCCCCGCAGTGGATGGATGCAGAAACTAGCTGTGTTGTGTCTGTACCGTGGAATATTATTCAGCCAGAAGGGAGTGGAGCACTGGTACCTGCTGCAGTGACTGGACCTGCAGAAACATTAGGTTGAGAGGAAGAGTCCAGACATCAAAAGTTGTGTGTCATGATTTCATGCACATGCAAGGTCAGGAATGAGGTAAATCCATGGAGACAAAATGCAGGTGGGTGGTCACCAGGCGCTGGGGGCCAGGAGATACGGACTAATGCACCGGGGCTTTGAGGTGATGGAAATGAAATGTCTTGGAACAAGATACAGATTTTGGTTGCACAACATTGTAAATGTACTAAATGCCACTGAAGTGTTCATTTAAAACAGTTATTTTGTTTGTTAACTTCACCTCAATACACATAACAGTAAAATGAAAACAGAGCCCCTCTGGGGACGGAGAGGGGTGGAGCCCCCGTCCGAGGCTGCGGTGCCGCCGGGGGCTTGTGTGGCGGGGCAGGTGCTGCTGAGTCTCTGCTGGGCCCCTTGACAGCCACAGCCATGCAAGGACTTGTGAACATGGCTCCGATGGGGCACTTTTCACAAACCTGGGAGCAGCTAATCATACAGGTCTCCATTGTTTCCTCTTGGGAAGTCTAACAGGTTTGTTGTGTGCTGGCTGGGCCAGTCGGTGCCACACTTGTGGGGGCAGTGTGGCAAACAAATGCGTTTGTTTACACATCTTTTCCTTCACCATTAAACCCAGTGTTTTTAATGAAAATTTTTCTTAAAGCATATTTCTGATTTTATATTTCCTTTCAAAAAAAGAACTTTCATTATTGTTTCCAGTAATTCTTATGTTGCAGAGAATTTTATCCAGTCTAGCAAATCAAGAATGCCATCACCCTCACCCATAGGACTCACTCTTGTTTCCCATCTCAGTAAAATCCTTCCAGGCCAATAGTTTCTCTGGCCCCAAAAGCAGTTTCCATTTCCACTCCCTCAGGAGCCACACCAATGACCTTGTCTCAGTTGGGTCAGCGAGCCCTGCCCCACAGGCCAGATCCAGCTCACAAGTTGTTTATGACCTGCAAGCAAAGAACAGTTCACACTTTTTTAAGGATTGTAACAGAGCAGACCTTATGACAGAGACTGCAGCCGCAGAGCCCAGAATGGGTCCTCCCTGACCCTTCATGGAAAAGCTGTGTCCCTTCTTGTGCAGCCAGGAGAGGGCGGGGCTCCCTGGGCCACCCTGTCCAGACCCTTGTTTCCTGCAGTGACCGCCCTGTTTGTCCCTGCAGCCCTCACTGTGCCCCTATCACACATGGGAGCCCCGCTGGTGCCCCACAGCTGGGGCCCTGGGAGAAGATGGAAGCCCACCTGCAGGTGATGACAGGCCTGCCTGACGGTCAGCAGGAGGGTGAAACAGGTTGCCTCTGTGTGCAGCCACATGGTCAAGCTCCACCGAGGGGGTCTTGGCACAGACACTGTGCAGGGCCTTCCAGCTGGGCCATGAGTCAGGTGACCAGAATGCAAACTGCCACCACCAGACACATTGGCAGGGCAGTCAGGCTGAGCATACAACACAGCTGGGTCTTTGTTGAGGAGAATAGAGGCCTCCAGGTGACGTGGGGAGACAAAATGCTGTTGTGGGGGGAGAGTCTAGAAGTTCCAGTAGGGGAATGGAAATCATTCCTGAATCGAGGGGCAGGTCAGAGGGCAACAGGCCCAAAGAGGCTGAGAGTACTGTGGGGTGCCCTTCACCTACCCACTCAGCACCCCTGCATGGCCCCAGCCTTGGGATATGGAGCCCTGTTGGGAACAGTGGTCAGAGAAGTCCTCTTCTGTGAGGTATTTCAGCTGAGACAGGCTAAAGGGAAGGAGAGAGCATGAAGACCATTGGGGAGGTGGCACCATGAGACTTTCTGTTTGTCATTTCAGGCTGGGACACCAGGACTAAGGGCCAGGAGTTTGTTCAGAAGGAAGAAGTTTCTGAGGACTTGGAATCACATGTAGAAATATCAGACAGCTTTGGCAGTGATGCTCCCCAGACACCTGAGCTTGGAGTGCTCCGTGGTGGTGTAGAAGAAAGAGACTGGGGGGTCTCTGAGGATGAGAGGCAAATGCACCATCCTCACCAGGAGGGGGCCTTCACTCTTGCACAGATGCTTCTCAGGAGCCCCTCAGGAGAGAGAGAGGTGGACTGGGATGACATCAAGAGCAGCTGCAGCCGGAGCCCAAGCCCAGTGGAGTGTCAGGGGCCTCCTGCGGAGGAGAGGCCCCATCCACGTGGCGTACAGAGCCTGCCCTGCAGCCTGGACCTGCCCAGCTGCACAGGACTTAACGTGGCCAAAAGCCCGTTCATATGCAGCGAGTGTGGGAAAACCTTTGAAGGAGACCCTGATCTTACACAGCATCAGACAGTGCACACTGGACACAAGTCCTTCATCTGTAACGAGTGTGGAAGGCTCTTCAGCACACACACAGGCTTCCTTCAGCACCAGCTCACCCACCATGGGGAGAAGCTGCATGTGTGTTCTGAGTGTGGGAAAGCCTTCTGCCAGAGCTCTAGCCTTAAAAAGCACCAGAAGTCCCATGTGAGTGAGAAGCCCTACGAATGCAGTGAGTGCGGGAAGACCTTCAGGCGCAGCTCCAACCTCATCCAGCACCAGAGAATCCACTCTGGCGAGAAGCCGTATGTGTGTCATGCCTGTGGGAAGGCCTTCAGGCGCAGTTCCAACCTCGTCAACCACCAGAGGGTCCACACAGGGGAGAAGCCCTTCGAGTGTACTGAGTGTGGGAGGGCCTTCAGCCAGAGCTCACACGTGAGGAAGCACCAGAGGGTCCATACCGGGGAGAGGCCTTACTCATGTAGCGAGTGTGGCAAGCCCTTCAGCCGGGTGTCCAACCTCATCAAACACCACAGGGTCCACACGGGCGAGAAGCCCTACAAGTGCAGTGACTGCGGGAAGGCCTTCAGCCAGAGCTCGAGCCTCATCCAGCACTGGAGGATCCACACCGGGGAGAAGCCTCATGTGTGTGTTGTGTGTGGCAAGGCCTTCAGGTACAGCTCGGTGCTCCAAAAGCACCAGATCACCCACACGGGGGAGAAGCCGTATGAGTGCGGCGTCTGCGGGAAGGCCTTCAGCCACAGCTCCGCACTCGTGCAGCACCAGGGTGTGCACACGGGCGACAAGCCCTACGAGTGCCGCGAGTGTGGAAAGACCTTTGGCCGCAGCTCCAACCTCATCCTGCACCACCGGGTCCACACGGGGGAGAAGCCCTATGAATGCACTGAGTGCGGGAAAACTTTCAGCCAGAACTCAACTCTCATTCAGCATAAGAGGATCCACAATGGGTTGAAACCCCACAAGTGTAACCAGTGTGGCAAAGCCTTCAACCGGAGCTCCAACCTCATCCACCACCAGAAGGTCCACACTGGAGAGAAGCCCTACACCTGCGTCGAATGTGGGAAGGGCTTCAGGCAGAGCTCGCACCTCATTCAGCACCAGATCATCCACACGGGCGAGAGGCCCTATCAGTGCAGTGAGTGTGGGAAGTCCTTCAGCCAGTGCTCCGTTCTCATCCAGCACCAGCGGATCCACACTGGGGTGAAGCCCTACGACTGCACGGCTTGTGGAAAAGCCTTCAGCCAGCGGTCAAAGTTGACCAAGCACCAGTTGATCCACACCAGGGAGTGAACCCCTCGCCGCTTCACCCTGACCGCCTGGCTGTGCCTCGCTCTCCCTCCCCAGACTTGAGGTGCTCTCGCTCACTCTGTCCACCCATGAGGCCACCGTCCACAGAGGCCACCGTCTACACACTGGGGGCCCTCCTGTGGTCCTGCTCCTTCTCCCAAGTCCCCTGCCATCACCCTTGTCTCCTGTGAGCTATTTCTCTTTGTTGTTTGTTTTTCCAGTTTGTTATGAGACAGCTGTGCTTGTTAGAAGGGAAAGGATTATAGAGGCTGTGCACTCATCCATAGAGTTTATTACTGTAAAGGAACATAACCAAGAAAGTAAATGACATTTGGTTTGAGACCACCACAGACCTTGGTGTGCTCACTAGTCAAGGGACTGAGTCCTTTGTCATTGGTTGTGGCTGGTATCTGTTTTCATGTCAGGTTGAGAGTTTTCAGGTCTGGTTGCTGTCACCCCGCGTCCCCCCCCCCCCCACATCCTACCTGGTAATGGGACTTGACCCTCCCTGCTCCCCCCTTTCCAGGGTGTCCGTCTTCAGTCTGTGGTTATGTGTTCTTGCTCTGCGGTGGTCCAGGCCCTGTGGCCCCACTCAGGCTGCAGCACAATTGTACATGAGGCAGTTCCTGAGCTCTGGTCCTGGGCCTCACCAACAGGGGCCGCTCTACATGCTCCTGCCTTCCTCTGTCAGGCTCCCGGATCCATCGCCAGACATTTACAGGGCACCTAAGGGGCATTTACAATGCCCCTAAGAGGTGGGCATTGGCTCCCGACTCCCTGCACAGGGGAACTTAGCCCAGAAGCCACACTTCTGCCACCAGGGAGGTCATGTCCTGGGAAGAATGGGGGACCCCTCCGCGCTGTGCCAGAAGGAAAGGAGGCAGTGGCTTGTAGTCACGAAGGGAAGGGAAGGTGTGGCTTCTGAGTTTTCAAGGAAGTAGAGGCAAGGCCAGCAGTTGCAAATGTGGAGGGAGAGGTGGTTTGAGGCTGGAGAGAAGAGAGGGTGGAGGGGTGACTCGGATGCACAGGCGAGTCCATGGGCTTGGGTGGCACAGGCTGCCCAGGCTCCCCTCCAAGGCCCCATGAAGCAGCTGTCCCTGCTGCCCTGTAGAGGCCCTGTCATACCCTCCCCTACACTTTGGGCGCTATCCCACCCCGTCTCCCCAGGCAACAACTAATGGGATACAGTTTCCAGACTTGGCCTCAGCCTGACAAGACTGCTCCTATTCTTACTGTCAGGCAGCTCCTCTGGCTTCACGCTCCTCCTCCGTCAGTCTGGCTTTGATTTATGATTCCTTTTCTCAGTAAGTATCTGTGTCCGCCTCTACTCCACTCTGTCACTGATTGGCCTGCTTTCTGCTGGCCTGCGTCGCTCAGCCCTGCTGCACATGGTGCGCTGTCACATCCTCTGCTACAGTCAGAGACCCCTCCAACAAGAGGCTAAAATTGGTGCAATACCAAATTTGTGCAAGACTGCTCCACGGAAGGGGCTTCAGCGACCTCCTGTTAGGCCTCCTGGAGTCTCTGGACCACTCATGATGGCACTCAGTTGTCCAAGGGCTTCTGATGCAAGAAATTGCCCTCTTTCCCCCATACAATATGCCACTAGAGCTGCAATTACTGAAACTGGACCTCCTGAGCCCATGACCCTTTGTACCCAGCTGCTCATTACGCTCTGGGTCACAGAAGCAGTACCCAACAAACTTAGGGGTTACCGAGCTGCCTTGGTGCAGGATGGAGCTGAACCTGGGCCTTTGGCCTGTTCCACCTGAAAGAGGAATAGCCTCACCTATTCTCAGCCCCTTTCCAGATGTCACGCTGCTGGACCCTGTCCACCTGGGGAGCTCCAGGGTGGGATGACTTCGGGGGAACAGCAGTGGGAGTTCTAAGACTATAGGCAGAGAAGTGACAACTGTCATGGAAGATGGAGCTCAGAGGGAAGCTGCTCCTCATTTCTAACCAGGACGAACCTGATACAGGGCCAGACTGGAGGGTCAGCATGACTGGCCAAATACCAGGCAGTTGTCTTAGCACCCAGTGACTTGACTCACAAACAGCCTCATCTGCACATTTCTACAAACTTGTGCTGTCACCTAAGAGTTGAACCCTTTGGTGTAAAAAGCTCCAGGAATCTCTTGCCTCACAGATGCCCCCAAATACTAATCAAGCTGTCTAGATGGCTCTCCCTATACTTAGGCACAACACGAGGCCTCCCCTGCATGCCCTCATCCCCTCCAGAGTTCCAGGTTTTACTGAGAGTGGCCAAGGCGCTCTTGTCAGTTTTACCTGCTGCAGGCTGCAGAGTCCACACAGCTCGTTTAAACAGGCTCTGAATTAGCTGAGTGAAACATGGTGTGTCTCTCATCAAACATCAGGGTGAGTGGTGACTAGCAGGCTGGCACCTTGAGGCCTCATCCTCCTCATTTTGTGCCCACATCTGGAAAAGGAGAAAAGCCAGCCGAGTGCTCTGCCCTCTGATGCCAGCAGGAGACTGAAGGCATCCAGGCCCTCACCTGGGCCCAGGGACCTTCCCTCCAGCCGCTCCTGCTGACCGCAGTAGAGGCCCAGGCTGGTGACCCTTCTTGCTCTCAAGCCACCTCAGACCTGTTCCAGAGGCCTTCTCTACCCTCCTCAGAGACCTCCTTTATGTCAATAATAAAGCTTTTCATACCTTCAAAAAACCAGAAGCTCTGCTTGGCCTCCACACCTTCTTCCACTCTGGTCTTTGGTTTATGGACGTCAAGTTCCTCTGTACTGTGACTTCTCCCTCAACTCCTTGTTCTGACAAAAGCCCGGCTGCTGTGACTGCACAAGTTCCCCGGAGCCCTCACCCTTTCCCACGACCTCGAGAATTAGAGATCAGGAGGACAATCTCCTGGCTCCTGATTTCCACATCCATACACTTCTGCCTTCAGCCAATAATCCCAGCTCCATTGAGAACAACAGAAAAGTAGCCCTAACAGCTCAAAGCTGCCCTGTGTTAGGGCTCCCTGGGCAAAAATGCCAGTTGGGGCCCCTAGGCCCGGCTCCAGGTGGCTCCCTGGTACCAACTGTGCCATGGTTTCCATGTGCTGGCAGAGTTCTGGGAGACTCCTCCATGGATCCCACAGCCCAGGCCTCACAGATGATGAATGTAGGGGAAAAACTGTCCGTTGACACCCATGGCCTCTCCGTGCAAGGAGAAGCAGGGAGACTGGAGTGGTGTGTGAGAGCAGGGCCAGGGTCCAGGACCATCCTGAAGTTTCTATGGCTTTGGAGGCAACTCAGGTCTGAGTGGAAAACAGGGCCTTGATGGCTGAGGACAGTGCAGGCCATGCCAAAGCAGCCAACCACGTAGGATGAGGTTGGTTCTTTCCCCTGGGGCTTGGCAGACACTGGCCCCTGGGCTTCCCTGGAAGTAACACAAAGGCATGGGGTGAGGTGGAGGTGGCCTGACTGCAGGTAGCCTGTGAGGCTTATTCTGTATGCAGGTTCTTCTGGGCTCATGGGCCAGACTGTGAATCTTCCAGACATTAGAACATTGACTGGGGAGACCACTGCCAACTGGAAATGTGATAGAAAGATGGTCTCAGATTCAGGGGAAAGGACCAATCTCATTCTATGTGGTAGCGGGGTAACAAGATAGCCTTTTGGAAAAAGGACAAAACTAGACTTACTCTTTACATCTCTTGGCAGAATAAAGTCCAAATGGAACAGAGATTTAAATGTAAAGAAACAAAACCAGATGAGTACTGGGTGAAAACATGGGTGGATTCCTCCAGAACTGGGAAGTTAGGGAAATTTTACTGTAGCTTGAAATCAAGCAACAATAAGGGAAAACATGATAAATTTCATTGCACAGAAATAAAGTTTTGCAGGACCAACACCTTTATATTCAAAGTAAAAAGACAAATGGTGAACTGGAAGGAAGTGTTTACAACTTATGTTATACATAACATAAAAATTAATGTACAGAAGGCTATTTAAAATTAGGGTTTCGTTTTCAACAAATGTTGTAATTATTGCATAACCGTATGCCAACAAAGTGAATCTCAATCCTTGCCCCACACCATCTAAAGAATTTAACTCAAAATGTAGCATCAACCAAAATGTACAGCAGAAACTTCTAAAAGAAAACATAAGAGAAAACCTACTGACCTTCACTTTGGTCAAGATTTATTAAATAAATAATCTTTGGTGAAGATTTATTAAATAGGACACAAAGAGCAGGAATTTTAGAGGAAGGAATTCAGTGAGTAGGAGCTCATCAAGATTTAGAACATTTGTTCCTCAAAGGAAAAGGCAAAGCATAAACTGGGAGAAAATATTTGCAAAACATATATATTTAAAAAAGGACTTGTACTCCATGCTATAAAGAAGTCCTGGTGACTTCCCTGGTGGTTCAGTGGGTAAGACTCCATGTTTCCAATGCAGGGGACCCTGGTTTGACTCCTAGTTGGGGAACTAAGATACTGCAAACTGCAACTAAGCCTGTGAGTCAAAGCTATTGAGCTCACACAATCTACAGAAGCCCGCACTGCAACGATGACATGGTGCAGCCAAAAATAAAATAATAAAAAATAATTTATTAAAAGTGATTTTGGAGTCTACTCTTTATACCATCTCTCTGGTATCATATTGATTGCTTATATAATTTGTCAGTTGCATCAAAAAAGACTGTAAGTGCTTGCAATTTTTAATCTTAGTGTTAAGAACAAAGTTTTAAAAAATCTACAACTTATGTCACAAAGGGTTAACATAATCAGTTCAGTTCAGTTCAGTCACTCAGTCATGTCTGACTCTTTGCAACCCCATGGACTGCAGCACACTTGTCCATCACCAACTCCCAGGGCTTTCTCAAACTCATGTCCATTGAGTTGGTGATGCCATCCAAACATCTCATCCTCCATTGTCCCCTTCTCCTGCCTTCTATCTTTCCCAGCATCAGGGTCTTTTTCAATGAGTCAGTTCTTCACAGTAGGTGGCCAAAGTATTGGAGTTTCAGCTTCAGCCTCAGTCCTTCCAATGACTATTCAGGACTGATTTCCTTTAGGATGAACTGGTTTGTTCTCCTTCCAATCCAAGGGACTCTCAAGAGTCTTCTCAAACACCACAATTCAAAAGCATCATTCTTTGGTGCTCAGCTTTCTTTATAGTCTAACTCTATAGTGCTTCTAAAATGAGAGGGAAGAGACCAACAAGCAGGTTCACAGAAAGTCAGTGAAAGTGGCTCTTAATCATATGAAGAGATGCTCAACCTCACTCCCAAGAAAGATGCAAAAGGAAATTACACCAAGATGCTATTTCTTGCTTCTCAGATTGCCAAAATACCAAATATTTGACAACATTCTTTGTTCACAAGGCTGTAAGGAAACCTCACCAGCGGAAATGTAAGATCCTACAACCCTGTGGAAGGGAACTGGGCAACACACAGAAAAACAGATACAAATGCCCATTTCTAGGAATCTATCCTAAAATTAAACCGGCCAAACTGAAAAGACCTAACTAAAGCTACTTACTACAGCACTAATTTTATGGCAAAAGATGTCCAGTAATAGCAGACTGGCTGAATACACGACAGCACATTCACAAGGGAGGTGAAGGCAGCTGCATAAAGGAGAAAGGGACATGCCCAGACGCTGCCAAGGAGAGGTGGCTGGATACTGACAAGAAAATGCCAAAATGTGGGGCCAGTGGGAAAGAACTACTGTTCACTGACATTCACTCAGATTTTATGGAATGGAGCCAGAAACCATAGTGTTGATAAATGGTTACCGATAGGGCAGCGTGGTAAGATTGGTGGGAACAGGGAGGGAAGCAAGTCTTCTGAATGTACTTTCTTTTGTGTACTGGACTTTGAAACCATACAGGGTTTCAGTTCAGTTCAGTCGCTCAGTTGTGTCCAACTCTTTGCGACCCCATGAACTGCAGCACGCCAGGCCTCCCTGTCCATCACCAACTCCTGGAGTCCACCCAAATCCATGTCCATCGGGTCAGTGATGCCATCCAACCATCTCATCCTCTGTCCTCCCCTTCTCCTCCTGCCCTCAATCTTTCCCAGTATCAGGGTCTTTTCAAATGAGTCAGCTTTTCACATCAGGTGGCCAAAGTATTGAAGTTTCAGCTTCAACATCAGTCCTACCAATGAACACCCAGGACTGATCTCACTTAGGATGGACTGGTTGGATCTCCTCGCAGTCCAAGGGACTCTCAAGTCTTCTTCAACACCACAGTTCAAAAGCATCAATTCTTTGGCGCTCAGCTTTCTTTATAGTCCAACTCTCACATCCATACATGACCACTGGAAAAATCATAGCCTTGACTAGATGGGCCTTTGTTGACAAAGTAATGTCTCTGCTTTTTAATATGCTGTCTAAGTTGGTAATGACTTTCCTTCCAAATGTACATGATCATAAAACAAAATTGTATCAAAATGTTAAAAATGTAACTTTAAAAAGCAAACAAGTGAAATAGTAGAGTTAAGGTCATATCCCAAATGGGATATATCCTAACAGCAAGAAGAACTGCAAAACAAATCTGGACTATTTTCAATAATCATAGTGTTAATCATACTGACATTGTTATCTGACATCATTACATAGAACTAATAAATGTGTTTATATAATTAGAACCTAGGATTTTAAATACAGGAAAAAACTGCCTCCATCTGGAGCTGAGGATGAGCCAGGGGACATTGTGAGTAGCAGTGGTGCCCACCTGGCCCTAACGGCTCACACCACCTCTGGACACTCTGATTCACATATTGATACTGTGTACTACCTGCTTTCCCCACTCACAGGTAAAGCCTATGAGAAAGGGACTTACTGGGAATGTTGCTTGTTTTACCTACTCATGTAGCTCCGGCACTTAGAACACTGCCTAGCATGCAAGAGGCGCTCAATAAATACCATGCCTTTGAAGAGTTGCAGAGCTGGACATACACACAAAAGCTAGTTGTTGAATTGCCAAAAAAAATAAAGCAAAATGTTAGTTGCTGAAACTAAGCAAAAGACATGGAGGTATTTCATTGTAATATACTTTCAATTTTTATGGATGAACATTTTAAAAATAAGTTGTTGTTCAGTCCCTAAGTCGTGTCCAGCTCTTTGCAACCCCATGGACTGCAGCCAGGCTCCCCTGTCCTTCACTATCTCCCAGAGTTTGCTCAAGTTCACTGAGTCAGTGATGTTATGCAAACATCTCATCCTGTCACCTCCTTCTCCTCTTGCCCTCAGTCTTTCCCAGCATCAGGGTCTTTTCCAATGAGTTGGCTCTTCGCATCAGGTGGCCAAAGTATTAGAGTTTCAGTATCCGTCCTTCCAATGAATATTCAGGATTGATTTCCTGTAAGTTGACAGGTTTAACCTCCTTGCTGTCCAAGGGGCTCTCAAGAGTTCCCCAGGACCACAGCTCAAAAGCATCAAGTTTTCAGTGCTCAGCCTTCTTTATGGTCCAAATCTCACATCTGTACACGACTACTGGAAAAGCCACAGCTTTGACTATACAAACCTTTGTCGGCAAAGTGATGTCCCTGCTTTTTAACACGTGATCTAGGTTTGTCATAGCTTCCCCTCCCTCACCCCCTCCAAGGAGCAAGCATCTTTTAATTTCATGGCTGCAGCCACTGTTCAGTGATTTTGGAGCCTAACATAACTCAGCAGTGGAAAAACCACAGCTTTGATTATATGGACCTTGAAATAGCTGGGAAGAGAAAAAGAAAGCAGGGTGTGCTGAGATCCTAGAAGCATCAGTTCTCTGCTGGGACTAACGTTGCCAGGCTCAAGCTCCTCATTGTTAAAAGGCAAACTGAGGCATATTAGAATTTGTGAAGAGCTTATGTGAGCAAACAGAAGATGGAATAGTGGTATGGAGTGCTCTGCCAGCAGGAGCTCTATTAGTTTCTATAGACGGAAAAGCAAAGCAAGGGCTTTGACAGGCCACGACTTAAGCCGTCAATTTAATTGGAAAGCCTAGCTGGGGGCTTCCAAGGCAGCAGAGCCACCCCCAGCCTAATGGCCTCCTCGTTTAATTATGTTAACACTGGCAACTGGCCAACACCATCTAGGATGGTCCAAAAATAGGGCCAAATCGGACGACCTGGGTCCTGAGCTTCAGTCTCTTGGCAGAGAGAGAGGACCCTGCCTCACCGGGGTGTGTGGGGCAGACGAGTTCCCTGTGGGAAGCTGACCTCACCTTTCCCGAGGTCTGCCCCTGACGCCGG
This sequence comes from Ovis canadensis, assembly GCF_042477335.2. Taxonomy (NCBI): domain Eukaryota; kingdom Metazoa; phylum Chordata; class Mammalia; order Artiodactyla; family Bovidae; genus Ovis; species Ovis canadensis. The sequence goes on along the minus strand of NC_091253.1, from coordinate 23,339,168 downwards.
GGCCCGCTATCCACAGAATTACCGCCACATCCTGCCCCACTTCCAGCCTCGGGCCTTTCCCCAGACCACCTTTCCCGCCAAAAGTCGGGGCACTAGTTTGGTCCTCCCAGCCAGAGAGCCATCTGGAAGGACTCCTTGGGGGAGACAGCGGGTGCGGCAGGCAGCAGCGACGGCCACCTCTTCGTCTCGCCCCCGCTGGTCCTGCCCTGCCGAAGTGCGCAAACACTAGCGTAGGGGGACGGGGAGGAGGTCGCCGCCACACAAGACGACCACCGCCAGCCAGCGCCAGGCCCCGCCTCGGCAGGTGTGACATCTGGAGGCAACAGGGCGAGGATCCACCCGGCTCGGGCTCGGGCTGCGCCCGCAGAGCCAGAGGTACGAGGTACCCGCAGAAGCTTCCGCGAGGCCGCCGGATGTGCAGCCTGTAGGAGACCCGGACGCGGCGTGGCCTATCTAGGCGCGGTGGAGGCTGCGTCTCTCGGTGGCTCTGGAGAGTGCGTCCGTCAGGAGAAAGGCTCAGGGCGGGGAGGGCGGGAGGGCGGGGCCCAAGGCGGACTGGGAAGTGTCGCGCCCTAGGAGTGGCGGCCTGGGAGGCGTGGGCGTGGCCCTTGGGGGCGGGGCGCCCTGCGATTGGCGGATGCGCAGACGGGGCGGGGCGCCCCCTTTGTCTGTGTGCGGTGCGGGCGGCCACCCCTGCGGGTGAGGCAGCTGCGGGGACGGTGAGTCGGGGCGCGGGCTGTATCTGCAGTCTCTACCCGCGCGCCGGGTTGGGGGGCCAGGACCCTCCACGCGATCGGGTGCTGCCCGCGAGCTTCCCTTGCCTTTCCCTGCCCACTCCGAGCCCCTACCCCGCTCTCGCCTCCCCTGGGCCCTCCCCGCTCCCGCGAACGGCGAGCCCTACGCCGCCGGTACTCGGCGGCGCCCGGAGCTCCGGCCTCGCGCGGGGCCCGGGTGCGGGCCGGGGGCGCGAACACTCATTCCACCGGGATCGCCATCGGCATCTCTCCGGGGAGAGTGCTTCGTCCCGAGTCCACTCCCGCCTCCATTTTTATCGAGGCTCGTCTCTCGGTTATTTATGAAAGCCCCTTTCGTGAGCGCGAGCAGCCATTCCCGGGGTCCGCGGGCGCCTGCCCAGCGCGACGCTTCGGGGCCGGGAAGCCGGACCCTCGGTGTGCGCTGCCTGGCGTTTCCGTTCTGATCAGCTTGGTTCTCTAACGGGTGTATCGAAGACTTTCTTCTCAGACTATCATCTGACTCCGGTTGTGATGTTTTGTTCTAAGATGGAAGATTTCGAGTGTTCAGTGGTCAAATATTTACCCTCGAGGCTTTTGGCTTTGTGCTGTGTCTTAAAGGGCTTTCCCTACTCCAAGTTGAGTTCTAAAATAAACTCGTTTTCTCTGGTACTTGTGAAACGTTGGCTCCATCTGGAATCATTTTGATGTGGGGAAAGTTGGAAATCCAGCTTCAGTGTTTTCCCTAAACCCAGGTATTTCTGGCACTACTGAATAACTCATTTCGCCGTTGATTTGGAAAACCACCTTTGTCCAGTGTTAAATTCTCCCAAGTCTTGGGTCCATTTCTGGCATTTGTGTTGTTTTGATGTGAAAAGGTTTTGATTTTCATGCAAATCTGTGGGTTTCTGCTCCCCAGAGTTTATTCAGGTTCTTTTTATCATATAATTTTAAAATTTAGCTCTTTTTCATTCATTAGCTGTGTGCTTTCAGTATATGATATGAAATGATCTCCTTTAATTTCTGTTCTTTTTTAAAGCTTAGTTACAGCTCAGTTTTATTCAGCAAATAAAGGATAGTACACCCTCAAGGCGTGAGGGCAGGCTGCTGGGACCCCAGAGGAGAGGCTAATTTCTGCTTTTGCTTAGCTTTCTGGGAGATTGGTTGAGCTTTGTGCAGAGGACTAATTTTAGACCTGTTGTCTGAGTGAGGTTACTGGAATGTCTTCCTCAGGATTTTAATGCCTGGCCTATCTTGTTTGTTTATAGATTTGGCCCTCCTCTGCCCTTTCTAGTCCAGGACTGCTTGGCTCTCTGCACTACCACTTTGTGGATACAGGGGGCAGCATTAACATTTTTAAGGTTTACTTTAACCTTGTTTCTTGCTGTCTGTGACTAGAACTGTTTTCCCTGAATATTTTCTGACTCCGTGTTGCTGCTGTGTAGAATAGCTACCTGTGTGGATACATGTCTGTGATCATTTACCTCTGAAGCATGTAGGGTTGTGGTTTGGGCTTACAGGTGGATCAGAACTGCCTCTTTGGAAGGTGCTTCCAGCCTGGAGAGCCAGGCTTTGAGCAGATGAAAAAAGAGGAGTGGGTCTTCCAGTGGGAAAACCTAGGGGTGAGGATGGTAAGGAAGAGTGGGGAGACCCTGGAGCTATCCACCCCAGGCCAGGGACTGCAAGTGTGCCTGTCACACCTGTCACCGTTGGCGGGGTCTTTGGGAAGAAGATCTTCAGTAGTTCCAGCAAGAGCTGCTGCTGCTAAGTTGCTTCAGTCGTGTCCAACTCTTAGCGACCCCATGGACTGCAGCCCACCAGGCTCCTCCGTCCATGGGACTCTCCAGGCGAGAGTGCTGGAGTGGGGTGCCATTGCCTTCTCCGCCAGCAAGAACTAGAAGTTACTAAAGCTTAGCTTACAGAACAAAATAACGTTGAATCCTAAGCTCTCTCGTCTCTGCAGCCCCGTTTTCAGTTCCTGTGCCTGAGTCACCACCCGAGCCAGAACTCGCTTGGAAGAGTGTCTCACTGCAGTGTGATCACTGCTGCAGAGAACGCTGGCCTGCTCTGCTTTGGTTTGGGTTATTCTCTGGGGCGTAGGTGGATGGGTCACTGTTGTGGGCACCCCTTGGGCGGGTGCTTTTTGTACTTGTTTCTGTGTTGGGGGTGGCATGGCTTCCCTCAGAGCCAGTTTGACCCTCCATGGTGTTAATTCCGACTTCAGGGACCATCTAAACAGGACTTGACCTGCTCACCTGCTCTCCCTTCCTCCCTGAACTCCTGTTGCCTTGAGCTATGGGCCCTGAGAAAAAGCCAGCTTCAGTGCCTGGGTGGCTCTGTTGTCATCCCTGTGGTGTCAGTCAGCAGCCTGCAGTGTTTTTGCATGTCTTTTCATTCCACGCAGATTTGTTCTAGGAGACGCAGACCTTATCTACCAAAGTACAGGTAAAGAAAAAGGAAAAACTAGTTAGTTTCACTTTTACGTGTTTTCTTTCTCTTTTATCAGAATATAGAGTCCTGTTCCATTTGAGCTACTATAACAGAGCACCGGAGACCGGGCAGCCTGTAAAACAGCAAATGTCATTTCTCACAGTGTGGAGGCCAGACATCTGAGGTTAGGATCAGCAGAGTCGGGAGCCCTCGTCCTGGCTGCAGACATTGCGTCCTCACGTGGAGGGAGGGGGCTCTTATCAAGGGGACTCCACTCTCAAGACCTGAGCACCGCCCCTGCCCCCCAACATTGAACATTAGGTCATTTGGAGGCACAAACATTCAGAGCAGAGCAACAGGCATACTTTATGATATACTGTTTTCCTTCAGTACTTAGAGGTCATCCTGGGTAGAGCTCTTCCACTTTCTGTTTTCATGTTTCTCTGGAATTCACTGGGTGGGAATCTTGTCCCCTTCTCTGCCCCTCCAGTGCCTCAAACAATTGCCCGGGGGTTTGAGTTAATCTCATCAGATGAGGTGACGCTTGAGTTACATGCTCTCTTGAACCTTGCTGTCCTCCGGAGGCCCTCAGAGGAGCTGTGTCATCTCAGTCTGGTGTGCCTACTGCTGTGGACAAGGGCTCACATCCCCTCGTGGTCCTAGGGTCATTGTTGTGCAACAGGAGCATCGTGAACACTTCCATATCCTGTTCTTTCGCTGGCCTGTCTGGCCGCTTGGCGCAGCCTGGATCTTGGTCTTCGTGGGTGCGGGACTGGTGGGGAGAAAGACTGGTGGATCTGGCGGCAGCACTATCTTGGAGTCTGTTCTGAAACCACACAATTCATGTGGGATTCGAACTCACGAGCTGAGACTCGAACCCACTGTCTCTTAATTGAAACCACACACCTTTGCTCAGGACTTACTGAAGCTCAGGTTCTGTGTCTCTCAGTGCAGAAGGAATTCACAGCAGGATGCAAAGTGATAGGTGAGAAGTGGATTTATTTAGAGAGATACACATTCCTTAGACAGAATGGTGTCTGTCTCAAAATGCCCTGAAATGTAAGGTGGTTAGTTTCCATGGGCTGTGTAGTTTCATAGGCTGCTGAATAGGAGGATTAATCCAACTATTTCAGGGAGGGCCAGGGGCTTCCAGGAATTCAGGAATTGGGCCACTGCCCACTTTTCACTTTCTGGTCATCTGGCCTTGGAACTGTGGGGACTGTGGGTGTGTTGTCATTTAGCTCATGTATTGTAGTAAGCATATAATGAGGCTCAGCCTCCACTGGAAGGGGAGCCTTCCGCCATCTTGGGCCTGGTTGGTTCTAACCAGTTTATGTCTCATCTCTAAGGGTTGTGCTCAGTCCCCTTCCCTTCTGGTTTCAAGTCCATCGGAGAAAGGCGTGCATTGCCCAGAGGTATGTCTGCTGCACCTAAATAGGCCAGGTGACTTTCTCACCTGAGGGAGAGCTAGCAGAAACCCCACTTCCCCACTGCGGCTGGAGTAGCTGCTCCTTCGGCACTTGTTGCTGTTCTGAAGGGTGGAGTGTGGAGTCATTTCTCCTGTAATTTCATACACTTGTTCAGCCATGCTTGAGCCACTGGCTGCTCCGCTGGGACTGGCAGGGGGTGTGAGAACAATGAGGCAGAGGCCCCCAAGGTGGGTCGGGAACCGTCTCAATGAGAGGGTGATGCCTGAGCTCCAGCTGAGGGGCAGGAGGCAACCGGCCGCGGGCAGGGGCCCTCAGAGAAGGGCTCTCAGCAGCCTCAGGAGCGGAGGCGGGGCTTGGAGCCGAGGCGGGGCCCTGCGTCCCGGGGGGCGGGGCCTGGAGCCGAGGCGGGGCCCTGCGTCCCGGGGGGGCGGGGCAGGACTGTGCTGTCACTGGAGGGCGGATCCAGTGGGCGTGAGAGGGTGAGCAGGACGCCGACTTCAGGATCTGGATCGAATGCAGGTGCCAGACCAGGGGCAGGCCAGGCCTGGGGAGGGGGTGGGTGTCGGGGCTGGATGTAAAGTGTCTGAGGTGCTAGAGGACACCCATGAGGAGATGGCCAGCTGGAGCGGAAGGGGGTTGCCAGCTTAGCGCACCAACAGGAGCCCTGTGCTCCTGGACGTTCAGGCCTGTGGGGCGGAAGCAGCTCAGGTTACAGACACGGGCTCGGGCGGGAGCCGGCCTGGCTGGAGGCTTCGGGCTGAATGATCCAGTAGCTCCTAGATTAGCTGTGCTGGCTGCCAGCACCCAACCGGGAACCCGCGAATGGGGTCCCTATGGGGGCTCATTGTTAGATCCTGCCCAGGTGTGGTCAGGTCATCGTGAAAATGACTGTCTACCTCCTCTGGGTTCCCAGAGGACCAGAGCTGCATGGTTCAGGGAGGCAGTATCTTGTGCTGGTTAGGGTGGACAGGGGTGCCTGCCGTGACTGACTTGCTGGAGACTGGGGTTACCCACCGCTGACAGCAGACAAGGATTTGGTCATATGGAGGTCAGAGGAGACCCTGACAGGGGCCACTTGGGATGGAGGGGACGGGCCACCTGAGGGAGTGGCTGGATTAGGCCATAGGGAGGATGACTGTCCATGAGAGATGACAGGTGTGGGCAGCTCTGCTAGGGGGTGTGGGCACTGGAGTAGCCTCAGGAGGCAGCGGCTCCCCCGCTGTTGGTTCTGAGAGCTGGTGAGGCGGGACCAGCCCCGTTGTTTCCAGTTCTTCATGCCTGGTGGCACCCTCATGCCTGTTTGTCCAACATCAGTGTTTCAGATGAATTCTAAGCTAACTTTATCCACTCCTTTCATTTTTTCCGGGTGATGGGCCTGCTGGGCTTGTGCCCCCTTCTGTCTGGCGGGGTGGGTGTGGCACATGCCTTAGCAGTGCTTGCCCCAGTGTTCCCAGAGCCTGCCCAGCCCCAGGCCTCCCCATCAGGTGCTCAGACCGAATCTCGGGGTCCCTCTGGTTGCATCCACCAGAACCGGGCTCCCACTGGAGCCGCCAGGCAGGACCAGGCATGCCCAGGGCATCAGCGGGTCCACAGGAGGGTTGTGGTCCCCACACCACAAGTGCAGCCTCTCCTCATGGGGGTTGTCTCTGGAGGCAGTCAGGCCTGGTGTTTCCCCCTCACCATGATGCGCTCACCCAGCCCTGTGTGTGTACTGCAGGCCGTGCCTGGTAAACTGGGCAGTCCAACGGCCCTTGGGGTGCATGGCATCCCCAGGCGTCTTGAGTGGGACCATCCTGGGCCCCTCATATGCTCCTTCCTCTTCCTCAGCCCTACACGCTTCTCCGATACCGTCTCCCTTCGACGTGCCACGGCCCAGATGATGGCAGCGGCCCGGCTCCTGCCGCCACCAGCGGTGCCTCAGGTGAGTAGCCCAAAGGCCTTTGCGGCGCCCCTGCCATCCTCGCATCCTCCCACTCCCAGGGGCCTGGTGGCATCTTGAGCATCACTGCATTTTGAACACTGTGGCCCCTTCCTGTCGCCCTCCCCGTCCATACCCCACCCTGCTTGCACCCTCCTTGTCTGGGACATGGACTGTGAGTGCAACCTGCAGCCCCCCCTGTTGTTCCAGGCCAAGGTGACCTTCGAGGACGTGGCTGTGTTCCTCTCCCAGGATGAGTGGGACCGTCTGGGCCCCGCCCAGCGTGGCCTCTACCGACACGTGATGATGGAGACCTATGGGAATGTGGTCTCCGTGGGTAAGGCCCCCTGCAGGCCTTGGGAGGGGGGCGCGGTGAGGGTGCTTGTGGATATTGTACAGATGAAAGGACTTCCCTTCCCATGAGCAGGAATTCCAGGATCCAAGCCCGAGGTGATCTCCCAGCTGGAGCGAGGAGAGGAGCCGTGGGTCCTGGACAAGCAGGGCAACGAGCAGCTCAGGGGCTGGGGCATCAGCCGCTCAGGTGAGCTCGGAGTGGCCTCTGTGCACTAAGGGCTGTGCACCTGCGGGTGCTCCTGGGGTCTGACCTGGCAGGGACTCCTGCGGATGAGTGGGCAGCAGGCAGAGGCCCAGTGCAGGGACTGGGCAGGGAGGTAAGTGCAGCTGGGTGTGGGTTGGGTGCCTTGAGGCAAGGTGAGCACATGTGGCTGCCAGGCCCCTGACAGGTCCCTGCTCTGAATGGACATCAGAGGTTGAGGGACATGGGCTGGTTTCGGGAAGAAGGAAGCACCTAAGTATGAAAGGGAAGTTTCTTAACCTGACTCTTAGTGTGGTTAGAGCTGTTTGCCGTGAGACAAAGGAGCCCACTGTCCACAGCTGTCCTGGGGGTTCCACCCAAAATTTGGCAAGACCAGACACAATAGCACAAGTAAAGCTGTAAGAATTGGAAAGAAAGAGGAAAAGCATTGCTTGTAGTTCATGATATTGTCTATATGTGAGAAGACTGATCAGGACCTGCTTGGTGGCCCAGTGATTGAGAATCCGCCTGCCAGTGCAGGGGTCACAGGTTTGATCCCTGGGCCGAGAAGATCCCATGTGCTGTGCCAAGCCCATGTGGCACAACTGCTGAGTCTGCTTTAGTCCGGGAGCCACAGCTACTTGGCCCACGAGCCACAAGCGCTAGAGCCTGCATGCCTAGAGCTCGTGCTTTACCGCAAGGGAAGCCACCGCAGTAAGAAGCCTGCATATCACAACTCGAGAGTCACCCCGCTCACTGAAGCTAGAGAAAAGCTGTCACCGCAGTGAAGACCCACCGCAGCCAAAAATGAAATAAATAAAATTATATTTTAAAAAATGCAAACAAGAACATGTTGACGTCCTAGGCACAGACCCCTACAGATGCTTCAGGCAGAGTCCGTCTTGGAAGTGCCTTTCCTGGTGTAGGGACTGCTTGGTTTTGGAGCCTGCTATTTTTCAGGGGCTCTTGTTGGGGTTTGAGGAAGTCCATCGCACAGTACCTGTCCTAAGTTCTGAATGAATTCAACAGTGAAGTTTACATCTCAGTAATGCTGTTAAACCACCAAAAAAAGGGAAAATTGATAGGACTTGAAAATATCCCTGTTACAGAAAAAGCAAAATCCAGTGAATGTGGCCGGTTGCCATTCAGTATGCTTCCTAATAAGAAACCCCAGAGAGACCCTAACCCCCCACAATCAGGTAGGGAGGGCTTCTGGGTCTTGGCCATGAGGCAGAACATGGGTCCCCTGGACTGAGAAGGTCCAGCTCTCATTGGCTGTCTCCTCCCAGGGTGCCCCCCTCGGGTCTTGCTCTGCCCGCTGGGCTTCTCGCTCTAGGACATCCCTCAAGGACCGTTTTAACACTGTCCCCAACCAGGCCTTGTGGGAACTGGAGGAAGCAGCAGAGGCGTTGCTGAGATGGGCCTGGGAGGACTGGCTCTGCCCCGTCCCCATCCCCTGCTGTCACAGCCCTGCCCGCCTGTCGAGTACCCTGGATGAGCGTCATTCTGAGTAGCCAGTCCTCCTGGGACAGTCCTGTTTCCTGGTGACGTCTTGTCAATTCAGTGGCTCTGTCTTCAAGGTTTACAGTCTGCCATCCTCAGCATACCCTGCTCCCCCTGCTCAACCTGCAGTGCCCCTGACCTGAGAGTAGGGACACCCCTGCCTTCTCGGCCATCCTCACTGCCACCTGCAGGCCCCGTCGTGTTCCCCAGGTGGGAACCTGCAGGACGGGCTCTCAGGAGCTCGTGCTTCGCTCCCGCAGCCCCCTCCTTGCCGCGCACAGTAACAGGTGTAGTCCTGCCTTGGTTCCGCCTCTGATGGCCTCTGGACCCTCCAGGGAGGGCAGGGCTGCGGCTGTGACCGCATGTGCCCCTCACAGGCTCTCGGATCGGACCTGGCCCTTCTCCAGCCACACTGTCAGGTGGGCACCTTTTCTGTTTGTCACCCGCTGGCAACTTCTAGCCTTGGGCACCTGAGGCCGCCCTGTACCAGTGAAGCACCTGCAGGGTGGAATGTACTCTGCAGTCTCAGAGCGGGTGAACACGCTCCCTTTGCTTTTGGTTTTGTTTCAGGATGTGAGCACAAGGATCAGGACCAGAACGCAGACTCCAGCCTGAGACCGCTCACTTCGGAGGAGATATCAATGATTCTGAGGAAAACGCCTGCCGAGTGGAGTGATCCGGGAAGTTACGAACCTGAGCAGAGTTTCCGGCTGAGTCCCAGCCCTGCCGGCCCCCCTGAAGGCCAGGCTGTGAGCCCCAGCACGCCGGTCGCCCAGCGCCCGGCCGTTCCTGGCGGGGAGAGGCCCTACCGGTGCGTGGAGTGCGGGAAGTGCTTTGGGCGGAGCTCCCACCTGCTGCAGCACCAGAGGACGCATACTGGGGAGAGGCCCTATGTGTGCGGTGTGTGTGGCAAGGCCTTCAGCCAGAGCTCGGTGCTCAGCAAGCACAAGAGGATCCACACGGGCGAGAAGCCCTACGCGTGCCACGAGTGTGGAAAGGCCTTTCGAGTGAGTTCGGATCTCGCTCAGCATCACAAGATACACACAGGGGAGAAGCCACACGAGTGTCTCGAGTGCCGCAAGGCCTTCACGCAGCTCTCGCACCTCCTGCAGCACCAGCGCATCCACACTGGCGAGCGGCCGTACGTGTGCGGTGTGTGCGGCAAGGCCTTCAACCACAGCACCGTGCTGCGCAGCCACCGGCGGGTGCACACGGGGGAGAAGCCGCACGAGTGTGCAGAGTGTGGTCGCGCCTTCAGCGTGAAGAGGACCCTGCTCCAGCACCAGCGGGTGCACACCGGGGAGAAGCCCTACGCCTGCGGCGAGTGTGGCCGCGCGTTCAGTGACCGCTCCGTCCTCATCCAGCATCACAGCGTGCACACTGGCGAGAAGCCGTATGAGTGTGGCGAGTGTGGCAAAGCCTTCCGGCACCGCTCCACCCTGCTGAACCATGAGCGCATCCACACGGAGGAGAAGCCGTATGGCTGCTACGCCTGCGGCAAGGCCTTCGTGCAGCACTCCCACTTGACCCAGCACCAGCGGGTCCACACCGGCGAGAAGCCCTACGTGTGCAGCGAGTGCGGCCACGCCTTCAGCGCCCGCAGGTCCCTGGTCCAGCACCAGCGGGTCCACACCGGCGAGCGGCCCTTCCGCTGCGCACAGTGTGGCAAGGCCTTTAGCTTGAAGGCCACGCTGATCGTGCACCTGAGGACCCACACGGGCGAGAGGCCGTACGAGTGCAGCCGCTGCGGCAAGGCCTTCAGCCAGTACTCGGTGCTCGTGCAGCACCAGCGCATCCACACGGGCGAGAGGCCGTACGAGTGTGCGGAGTGCGGCCGCGCCTTCAACCAGCATGGCCACCTCATCCAGCACCAGAAGGTGCACAGAAAGCTGTGACCTTGCCTGTACGTGAAGCCACACTTGGGAGCTCGGGCTCCCAGCCCTGGGAAGCCTCCCGTCCGGGCGAAGCCGCTGCCAGTGACACCCAGTGTCACCGAGGAACTCACGGGCAACACCGAAGCGTCTCTGTAAGAACTTCAGAGGACACCTCATTTGCTTCTCTCACCGTCTTGAAGTTACGTCGCAGAGTAGTCTCACAATGTAATGAGTTTTGGTAAAGACAGCTACTATTCATTATTAACGTTAGTTTGTTAGAAATGAGAAACTAAAGGAAGTTTCAGCATAAGGACCACTGTCCCAGCAAAACTTCCTCATGCTCCAAATAAAGGTTTTTTTTCTTAGAATATTATATGCCTTTCCTAAATACAATGGTTGTTCTGATTATTGCACTTAAAATTGGGATGTTGGACTATATTTTCAGTATTCTGTTAAACAGTAAAGTACTGTGTAGAAAAATGGTATTAAAAATATTGTTACCAAGTGTCATCATGTAATATGGCTGAAAATCCTAACTGTGTGGAACTACTTGTTTTCTATGAAAATGATCTAAAGATTAATTAGTGAGAAATGATATAAATTTAGAAAACCCTTCATCTGGTCCTTTAATTTTATTTAAGATCAGAAGGGATGTCCTAACTTATTAGTGAAAATTCAACTCAAAAATGGATCTTTCCCCTGAAACCTTTGCAGATTCATAGGATGTCTTGGGCTTCGGGGCCCATGTGGGCTTAGGACTTTGTACTCAGAGCCCAGACCTCACAGCTGCTGTACCACCTGGGTGCCTCTTTTTTTACACATTATGATGTTTCCCAGAAATGTTACTAAAAAAGTCTTTGGTGTACACTTCTAAAACAAAATTCTCAAATAGCTTTGTGTTTACTGTTTCTAATATTTCTATTTCTATGATGAAGGGTTTTCTTCATTTTTTACTTCTAGTTCCAAGAGAGTCTAGTATCCATTGTCATATACTGTGATAAATCTAGTTTATTTATAAGTTTTGTTTTTTGGCCAAGCAATGCAGCATGTGGGATCTTAGTTCCTTGACCAGGGATCGAGGCTGTGTCCCCTGCACTGGGAACACTGAGTCTTAAGCACTGGACCACCAAAAGCCCCTGTTCATTATTTCTAATAATTTTTTTCCCCTTGATGTTGAGAGCATCATCACCTCAGGAAAAATTAAGCAGTAGAGTGTTGATCCTGAAGTCCATAGCAGTCACTGGTGAAGATGAAAAGCGTCCCTTAGAACTAGTCACAGTGTTCATGCTTCTTGCTGATATTTTTAGAATAGGTAAAAAGTATAAATTGTAAACAGTTCATAAAATTATGATAAGCTGCAGAATAATAAAAGGCAAAAATTACTTTTTAAAGTTTAAAATATAAATTTAAAAGTTTATAATTAAAGGTAAATCAAAATAACTGAAAGGAAATTCTAGAAATATGTAAAGTTATCATAAAGGAGCTTTTAAACAAAGTTTAGACAATAATTAGACTAAGAAAAAACCAAAAGCTTGCAGTTTGTTACAGACTTAATCAGTAAGTAAATGGTGCAACAAGTAAAATGATACAGTTTGGTTAAAGTTGGTAAATTTGGTGACTAGATGAAGGTTCTAGAGTAATTCTCTGAGATGGGTGGGCATGGCATAGGCTTTGTGGATACAGGAGCTGCAGCCCAGAGTGGTCTGTGGTCTGAGTTCCCAAGCCGGTGTTTGCCTGCTTGTGTGTATGTATGACGCCTGGGGATGGTGTGCAGAGACACTGATGCACTTGGGCTCTCTCCTTTCCTCTGCTGATCGCAGGTATTTGATGTGCAGAGGGAATTTGCGAAAGAACCTGAGCACCGGGTACAGGCCAGAGATCCCCTGCACTGTGGCGGCCCTGCATCTCAGTCCAGTTCAGTCGCTCAGTCGTGTCCGACTAACCCCATGGACTGCAGCATGCCAGGCTTCCCTGTCCATCACCAACTCCTAGAGCTTGCTCAAACTCATGTCCATTGAGTCGGTAATGCCATCAGCCGTCTCCTTCTCTGTCACCCCTTTTCCTCCTGCCTTCACTCTTTCCCAGCATCAGAGTCTTTTCCAATGAATCAGTTCTTTGTGTCAGGTGGCCGAAGTATTGGAGCTTCAGCATCAGTCCCTCCAATGAATATTCAGGACTGATTTCCTTTAGGAAATTGGGCTGGTTTGATCTCCTTGGAGTCCAAGGGACTCAAGAGTCTTTTCCAACACCACAGTTCAAAAGCATCAATTCTTCGGCGCTCAGCTTTCTTTATGGTCCAGCTCACATCCATATGTGACCACTGGAAAATCCATAGCTTTGACTAGACAGACCTTTGTCGGCAAAGTAATATCTGCTTTGACATCTGTGTCTTTGCTTTTTACATCTGGGTGCCAGCAATTCATGGGGGACCCACCATCGCACGTGTCCTCCTTCTTTCCTGGGCCATTGAACCATCCGTGAGCTGTTCTTCCCAATATAGAAGAAGAACTGTCTGCTTGCCAAAACTCCCCATCCAGTAAGATCCACATGAGCCAACTGCCTCCTTGAGACACAGATCCCAGTTAAATGAGCTCTTTCTATGAGATGTCTGCTGATTGTCCCTCATTGTCCCACTTCCTAGAATGGGGACCTCCATTCCTAGAATGGTGACCTACTCTTGAAAACTCTCTTTCCTTGGTAGACAGGCCAATGTCCTACCTTCTCTCTTAGCAGACATGAAGGTGACCCCAAAAAGCTTCAGTTTTGCCAGGAAGTTCTCCCTGCTCCTATACTTGGTCTCAGCTGCTGACGGTACCAATGTTGTGAAGGTGATCGGAGACTGCAGAGACAGTCTAGTGAGGAGGGGAAGGCCTGGTGCTGATGTTTCTGGGGAAGTGGTGGAGAAGTGGCTGACTGCAGGGCTGTTGGTGAGCACGGCACTGCTGGGGGGCCCTGGCGAGCGTGTGGTGACAGGAAGGGATGATTGTGGGTGTCGACAGTAGGGGAGGTGATGGTTTGGGTCAGGTATTGGAAAGAAAAGGCATATTGACCAGCATGGAGTCAGGGGACGGGGGAAAGGTGATGATTTTAGGGTGGAGTATTGTGTGGACAAATGATTACGATGGGCCAGCGGGTACAGGGCAGGCAAGAGTCCCAGCCACTGGTGCCCATAGCCTTATTTTCCTTCCCACCACTCCAGCTCTTCAATGATGCAATTCAGCTAGCTGTGTCTTATGAATAGAACTCCCGGGACCTCCTGGACAAGGTTTTGCAGGAGCTTGAGGTAGGTTTGGCACAAATGTCAGGTGGCATAGAGAAAATGGGTTCTCTCCATAGGGTGCAGTGCATAAGCTGGTAGACGGACAGCAGGCAGAACATGCTCGTGGGCATGGCCCCTAGAGGTGTCAGAGCTACAGCTGGGTACAGGCAAGGCCAGGCCTCACCTCCTTGTTCACAGAACGTTGACTTGGAGCAGAAGGAGGAGGATATGCCAGACAAAGCAGCGTGACCACGTCCAGAGCCCTTCTCCCTCCTGAGCCACAGGAGGGCTCTCCATGGCCCACCTGGTGGTGAGGGGCAGTTCAGAAGACCCCTCCCTTGATAATCCTTCAGCTCTCGGTTGAGACAGGCTTCCAGGCCTCCCCCTGCCATACCTCCTACAAACCCAGCTGTCCCATTTGCACTGCCGGCCCCCCCCCCCCGCCAAATTTCCGTGGCCCGTGAAACTTGATCCTTCTGCATGGTTCCCTCCCCTGTGGGTCGGGGTCAGAACATGCCACTAACAGGTGTAAGGCCCATACCAGACCCTGAAGCCAGATTAGAGATGGACCCTCCAGGCCTGTGGGACAGTAAAGAGAATCAGAATATTTTAAAAGGATATTTGGGTGTCTTATTTCTCCCCCTCTGAGAGCTGATGTCAGGGCCTATTCATTGCATTTCCACCAAGGGGTTGGTTTCTAATTCCTGACTTTTTCCTTTTTAATCTCAACAAAGCCAGTCATTAAAAAAAAATGATTTTGAGCAGAGAGCTGTTTGTTCCATAAGTTTTTCTAGAGCTCTTCTGGATACGGCCAGTACATTGATGCACAGCAAGGCCAAGATCACAGGCCCGAGTTTGCTAGTGAAAGTGTGCTGGTCTGGCCATACACAGTAATATACAAACATCACGGTGAACATCAAGCCATGGTGAAGGCACATCGCAAGGCATTTGCATCATAAGAATTTGACTTTAGGAAAACTTATTTTAAAAACCCATATTTCAATGTAGGAAGCCTTTCTTCATCTTTCTGAGGACTAGTGTGGACACTGTACCTCCTTGGGTGGCAAGGGCTGCTAAGAGCTGTGATGCTGCCTTTTCCATCCATCTCCAGGACTTGTCGCTCACTAGAATGCTTTTATGATCATCTTGTACATCATTTCCATTAAAAATTTTTTAAAATTTATAATAAATATTGAGTCGATGTGCCTGCTTTGTGGGTATGGGTTTTTTTAGGCAAGAAGTCCTGAGAGAATGAGTATATCAACAAGCCACGTTAATGGGGGGAGACAGCCGTATTTGTCAAGCAGGGGTTGACGAGGTTAACTTTGTTTATTGTCACAGAGATCATTTCAGTGGAATTTAGGGTTTTAAAAGAATGGGTTTTTGGGAGTCAAGAACAAACATTTTTACCCTTTAAATTATTGATGCTTACAATTTCAACTTAAGAAACAACCTGACTAGGGAATTCAGGAATGTTTACCCTGGTGAGATGGACCCTTAAAACAAGAACAACAATTAAAAAAAACCATTATTATAAATGAATAATGTATTTTTAAAAAATAATGTCTTCATTGAGATATGATTCAGATACCATAAAATTCACCATCAGTGTTGCACTTACATAACCATTTTGCATCAGTTCCCATAGAAACAAAGAGTCAACAAATCTTGTTCAGGTGAATTATTGGGGCAGTTCTCTGTCTCTGCTAGGGACTAGCTTCAGCCTGCCTCTCCCTAAGGGAGCTCTGGAGGGCAGACTGTCCTGCAGGGTTGATCTTCCCACCAGGGGGATTTTTGTGCCAGTTAGCAAAGTGTGTGAAGAGGAAGAGGTGGAAGGGATGACTTGTAGTGTCCAGGTTAAAGTGGCTCCTGTTTTAGCAAGGGCAGGTCTCTGGGAAAAAGGCAGCTATGAGTTCAACACTCGAAGCAGGTAGGGGGAAAAGCGTTCAGGTGGGGTGCCAGCAACATCCGTGGCCACATAGCCCTACATTGCTCAGATCTACCTGCTTCTTAAATGTCATTTCATTATGACACACAGGAATACCACTTTGGAGTCTCTTTTGATACTTGTTGAGGTGAAACTTATATAACAAAGTTATCCATGTTAAAGGACACAAAGCGGTGCCATTTAAACAGTTACATTGTTGGGCAACCATCACTTCTCTCTAGTTCTAAAACATTTCAATCACTCTGAAGTAAAACATCCTCCTCATTAAGTAGTTTCTTTCCAATATTCCCTCCCTTCAGCCCCTTGCAAATACTAATCTACATTCTGTCTCTATGGATTTTATCTATTCTGGATATTTTATATAAATGGAATAAAACATGATGTGACCTTTTGTATCTGTCTTACTCTTTCACTCCTTTTTATGGTTGAATAATGTTCCACTGTATTATATAACAAAAGTTGTTTGTCTGTTCATCTATTGATAGACATTTATGGTGTCTTATCTTTCAGCTATTGTGTATGTTGCTGCTGTGAATATGCTTATACATGTGCTTACATGCTCATCAATGCTTATATGAGTAGTTTTCAATTCTCTTGGGTGTCAGAGTCTGTTGAGGCTGCTGTAACAAAATACCATTGACTTCGTGGCTTGTTGTTCAGTTGCTCAGCTGTGTCCAGCTCTCTGCGACTCCATGGACTGCAGCATGCTAGGCTTCCCTGTCCTTCACTATCTCCTGGATTTGCTCAAACTCATATCCATTGAGTTGGTGATGCCATCTGACCATCTCACCCTCTGTCGTCTCCTTCTCCTGCCTTCAATCTTTCTCAGCATCAAGGTCTTTTTCAATGAGTCAGTTCTTTGCACCAGGTGGCCAAAGTATTGGAGTTTCAGCTTCAACATCAGTTGTTCCAATGAATATTCAAGGTTAATTTCCTTTACGATTTACTGGTTTGATCTCCTTGGAGGCCAGGGGACTCTCAAGAGTCTTCTCCAACACCACAGTTCAAAGGCATCAGTTCTTCGGCGCTCAGGTATCTTAATGGTCCAACTCTTACATCCATACATGACTACTGGAAAAAAACCATAGCTTTGACTATACAGACCTTTGTCGACAAAGTAATGTCTCTGCTCTTTAATATGCTGTTGAGGTTGGTCATAGCTTTCCTTCCAAAAAGCAAGCGTCTCTTAATTTCATGGCTACAGTCACCGTTCACAGTGATTATGGAGCACAAGAAAATAAAGTCCGTTACAGTTTTCATTGTTTCCCCATCTATTTGCCATGAAGTGATAGGACCGGATGTCATGATCTTAGTTTTCTGAATGTTGAATTTTAAGCCAGCTTTTTCACTCTTCTCTTTCACTTTCAAGAGATTTTAAAGTTGTTACAAAAAGTGGCCACAAGGCGGCAGCATTTCTTCATGCCCAACTCTGACTCATTCCGCAGGCAGGGCCGTAAGGAAAATCCTATTCTCAGATGGTCAAGAGTGCAGCGCGCCAGAAGAAACGCTCAAGGGTCTCATCTCATTCCTTCTTCCCCTTCCCCTTTATTCCGCAAAGCACATCCCAATTCCTGGAACACCACTCTGTGGAGGGTGCTATCACTCGTAGGTGGGGCGACCATAAGGAAGGGGGCTGGTGGGGGTCGGGGGGCGGGGGAACCCCAACCCAAAGGACACATGGAGCCCAGGGAACATTTCAAAGCTCTTCCAGCCCAGAGGTTCCACCGTTCTTTCGATGCAGTAGGCTTGATTTCTCTGCTGGAAGGCCCACCTGGATCCAGAGATTGGGGACTCAATCTAAAAGCGAGAGGCACTCTAGGTCCATTGTGGGGACACATTGCCTGCCTCATCCTCCCAGCTTCCTCAGCTCCACAACACGCCAGCCTTGGTACCGAAGCCTGCTCTGGCTCCAGGGATGTGATACCAGCCCAGGTCACCATGGCCTAAAGGAATAGAGTTAGTATTTCTTGTGTCTTTTCATTTTCTACTTAAAAAAAAATTTGAATTGGAGTATATAGATGAAGTGCTCAGTGAAGTGATCAGTGCAAAGAAACAGAGGAAAACAACAGAATGGAAAAGACTAGAGAGCTCTTCAAGAAAATTAGAGATATCAAGGGAACATTTCATGCAAAGATGGTCTCGATAAAGGACAGAAATGGTATGGACCTGACAGAAGCAGAAGATATTAAGAAGAGGAGGTAAGAATACACAGAAGAACTATACAAAAAAGATCATCACGACCCAGATAATCACAATGGTGTGATCACTCACCTAGAGCCAGACATCCTGGAATACAAAGTCAAATGGGCCTTAGGAAACTTCACTACAAACAAAGCTAGTGGAGGTGATGGAATTCCAGTTGAGCTATTTCAAATCTTAAAAGATGATGCTGTGAAAGTGCTGCACTCAGTATGCCAGCAAATTTGGAAAACTCAGCAGTGGCCACAGGACTGGAAAATGTCAGTTTTCATTCCAATCCCAAAGAAAAGCAATGCCAAAGAATGCACAAACTATTGCACAGTCGCACTCATTTCACAGGCTAGCAAGGAAATGCTCAAAATTCTCCAAGCCAGGCTTCAGAAATATATGAACCGTGAACTTCCAGATGTTCAAGCTGGATTTAGAAAAGGCAAAGGAACCAGAGATCAAATTGCCAACATCAATTGGATCATAGAAAAAGCAAGAGAGTTTCAGAAAAACATCTACTTCTGCTTTATTGACTATGCCAAAGCCTTTGACTATGTGGATCACAACAAACTATGGAAAATTCTTCAAGAGATGGGAATGCCCAATCACTTTACCTGCCTCCTGAGAAATTTGTATGCAGGTCAAGTAGCAACATTTAGAACTGGGCATGAAACAACAGACTGGTTCAAAATTAGGAAAGGAGTATGTCAGGCTGAATATTGTCACCTGCTTATTTAACTTATATATGCAGAGTACATCATGTGAAATACTGGGTTGGATGAAGTACAAGCTGCAATCAAGATTGTCGGGAGAAATATCAATAACCTCAGATATGCAGATGACACCACCCTTATGGCAGAAAGCAAAGAAGAACTAAAGAGCCTCTTGATGGAAGTGAAAGAGGAGAGTGAAAGAGCTAGCTTAAAACTCAACATTCATAAAAATAAGATCATGACATCTGGTCCCATCACTTCATGGCAAATAGATGGAGAGACAATGGAAACAGTGACAGACTTTATCTTCTTGGGCTCCAAAAATCACCGCAGATGGTGACTGCAGCCATGAAATTAAAAGACGCTTGCTCCTTGGAAGAAAAGCTATGACCAACCTGGACAGCATATTAAAAAGCGGAGATAGTACTTTGCCGACCAAGGTTGGTCTAATCAAAGCTTTGGTTTTTCCACTGGTCATGTATGGATGTGAGAGTTGGACTATAAAGAAAGCTGAGCGCCAAAGAACTGATGCTTTTGAATTGTGGTGTTGGAGAAAACTCTTGAGACTCCCTTGGACACCAAGGAGATCAAACCAGTCCATCCTAAAGGAAATCAGTCCTGAATATTCATTGGAAGGACTGATGCTGAAGCTAAAACTCTGATACTTTGGGCCACCTGATGTGAATAACTGACTCATTGGAAAAGACCCTGATGCTGAGAAAGATTGAAGGTGGGAGGAGAAGGGGATGACAGAGGATGAGATGGTTGGATGGCATCACCGATTCGATGGATATGAATGTGAGCAAGCTCTGGGAGTTGGTGATGGACAGGGAAGCTTGATGTACTGCAGTCTATGGGGCCTCAAAAAGTCGGACATGACTGAGCGACTGAACTGAACTCAATTCTCATGTTGAAGAGGTGTATTTTGGGGTTGCATTTGCTCCCCCTCACTTTGGATGTATCCCAGTTTGCTTACACAGTCATCTATGAAAGACATCCTGATATTTGAAAGTTTGTAGGTATTACAAGTAGAGCTGCTGTGCATTATTGCATGATAGTTTTTATTTGGACACCTTTTCAAAGCTGTTTTTTAAATACTAGATGTGCACTGTTTGATCTTCAAGTGAGCCTTGCTTAGCTTTGGGAAAAAAAACAGCTAAGTTGCTCCGTGGCACATGGGATCTTCCCAGATAAGGGATCGTATTTGAGTCTCTTGCATTGTCAGGTGGAGTCTTTACCACTGAGCTACCAGGGAAGCCCCTGGGTTTTTTTTTTTTTTTTTTTGAGTTTACTAGTTCTAATAGGTGTGTGGTTTTAATTTGTAATTTCCCAACGATTTATGATTTTTGATATTTTTAATGTTTATTTAGTATCTCTGTGCTTTCTTTGGCCAGGTGTTCTGATTTATATATCTTTAATGAGGTTGTTTGTTCCAGATTTTTTGGTATTATTTGAGTATACAACCTTTTATCAGATATGTATTTTGTAGATATATTTCTCTGTTTGTGGCTTGTGTTTAGGTTTTCTGAATAAGGTCTTTTATGAGTTTATTTTTAATTTTTAAAGGTCATGTTTTAAATTTTGTATCTTTTTTGGGATAGACTTCAGGGGTTTTTTTTCCTGTTAATATTCATAAGCAAAACTGAAGTACTGTAGATACAGCTTTGCATTTTGTCTGTTGAGAAATTTAAGTGAATTTGGTATAAGTCATAAAATTTCTTTCTACTTTCATTTGATTGCATATGGATTCCAGTTATTTATACAACAGGTTTTGGAGATGTCTTGGGAAGTCAGTTTCCCCAGGTGAAACCGCATCCATGAAACATCAGCTCTTTTCAGCTCCTGTTCTGTCACTGAATTTAACTTACTTTGAGATGATTCCACTGTCTCATACTAGCAGAATCACAGAATGTTTGTCCTTTTTAGTTCTGGTTTGTTTCACTTAGCATAATGATGCCAAAGAATGCTTGAACTAATGCATAATTGCTCTCATCTCACATGCTAGTCAAGTAATGCTCAAAATTCTCCAAGCCAGGCTTCAGTAATACGTGAACCATGAACTTCCAGATGTTCAAGCTGTTTTAGAAAAGGCAGAGGAACCAGAGATCAAATTGCCAACATTCGCTGGATCATAAAAAAGCAAGAGAGTTCCAGAAAAAACATCTATTTCTGCTTTATTGACTATGCCAAAGCCTCTGACTGTGTGGATCACAATAAACTGTGGAAAATTCTGAAAGAGATGGGAATACCAGACCATCTGACCTGCCTCTTGTGAAACCTGTATGCAGGTCGGGAAGCAACAGTTAGAACTGGACATGGAACAACAGACTGGTTCCAAATAGGAAAAGGAGTACGTTGAGGCTGTATATTGTCACCCTGCTTATTTAACTTATACGTAGAGTACATCATGAGAAACGCTGGGCTGGAAGAAGCACAAGTTGGAATCAAGATTGCTGGGAGAAATATCAATAACCTCAGATATGCAGACGACACCACCTTTATGGCAGAAAGTGAAGAGGAACTAAAAAGCCTCTTGATGAAAGTGAAGGAGGAGAGTGAAAAAGTTGGCTTAAAGCTCAACATTCAGAAAACGAAGATCATGGCATCTGGTCCCATCACTTCATGGGAAATAGATGGGGAAACAGTGGAAATGGTGTATATATTGGAATAGCACGGATTTCCAGTGTGTCATCTTAGGTGTCCATGTACTTGATTCAGATGTATGTAGATGTCTATCTATTCTTGCTCTGAACAGTGTGTTCAGTAGGGTTCTCTGTGCAACTCAGTATGTACTTTAAGATTATCTATTGGATATATATGGGTGTATGTGATAATGCCAAAGTCTTAATTTATCCTTCTTTCTCTCTTTTTTTTAATTGGTAATTGTAAGTTGGTTTTTGAAGTTTGTAAGTCTGCTTCTGTTTTATATAGTATCTCATTGGTATACATTGATAGATTCCACCTGTAGATGATATCTGATATTTCTCTCTCTCTGACTTACTTCACTGCACATGGTAATGACTTGGTCCACCTTTGCTGCTGCCAGTGGGATTATTAATCCTGCTTTATGAGTGAGGAGTGTTCCAGTGTTTAGCTGTCTCACTCCATCTTCATTTTTCAGTCTCTTGCCTCGCTGATTAATTCTCTGTCTCGGCTCTAATCAATAGTGCTGTTCTGAATATAGGGGTGCATGAGTCATTTCAAATTATGATTTTTTTCTGTATGTGAGCCCAAGAGTGGGATTTCTGGATCATATGGTAGCTGTGTGTTGAATATTTTAAGGAACCTCCATGCTGTTTTCCTCAGTGGCTGCACCCATTTACACCCCCACCAAGAGTGCAGGAAGGTTCCCTTTTATCTCCGACCTCTGCAGCATTTATTCTTAGTGGATCTTTCTGATGATGGCCATTCTGACCATGGGGAGGTGATGTCTCAGTGTTGTTCTGATTTGCATTGATTTGATAATTAGTCATGTGGAGGATGTTTCCATGTGCTTTGTGATCTTATACAGTATGAGAACAGTTTACCTTTTGAAATTGGCTTCTTGAACGTCGACCCTATTTTGAATTCATTTTTTGGTGATTTACTCCGAGGACTTTACTTGACGGCAGGTGTCCTTTCCAGCCCTGCATGCCTTGTGCATATTCAGAGATGATTCAGTTCAGCTCAGTTCAGTCACTTAGTCGTGTCTGACTCACATGGACTGCAGCACACCAGGCCTCCCTGTCCATCTCCAGTTCCCTGAGTTTGCTTAAACTCATGTCCATTGAGTCGGTGATGCCATCCAACCATCTCATCCTCTGTCATCCTCTTCTCCTCCCACCTTCAGTCTTTCCCAGATCAGGGTGTTTTCCAATGAGTCAGTTCTTCGCATCAGATGGCCAAGCTCCACCATCAGTCCTTCCAGAATATTAGCATGTTTTAAAGTTGTTATGGGAAATGGCCAGAAGGCAACAGCATTGCTGCCTGCCCAACTCTGATGACTTAGGGAAAGAGAGCCTGAGGGGAAAGCCTTACTCCAGGATTGTCAGTTTCAGCGAATTGTGCCAGAAGTAACAAAGAGCCAGCAAGTACTGTGTCTCTTGATTTCTTCCCCATTAACCTTTGTTTCCCAGACACATGCTAATTCCTGCAACTCCACTCTGTGGAGGGTGATGTCATCTGTAGGTGGGGGTGGCCCCAAGGAAGGAGGCTGGTGTTGGGATCACCACCACCAAGAGTCTTGGAGCCCAGGAGACTTTTCAGAGCTCTTCCATCCCAGAAGTTCCAACATCCTTTGGATGCAGTCAGTGTGGCGTGGCTGCAGGACACCTCCTCCCACCACTCCCAGAGCTGGAGATTCTCCAGGTCCTTCTATAGAGGGCTCATTGTCTGGCACATCTTTCTAACCCCCTCAGATCCAAGACACTCCAGCCTTGGGACCCAAGTCTGCTCAGGTTCCAGGTATATGACACCAGCCTCGGTCACCATGTCTGAGGGGCCTAGGGTCAGCATTTCCATTACTTTTTAAAAAAATTGTATCACTTGAATTGGGGAATATAAGTGATTTACAGTGTTATGGATTTCCCCCCGATAGAAGCTTTATTCACTTAGGAAATGGCAACCCACTCCAGTATTCTTGCCTGGAGAATTCCATGGACAGAGGAGCCTGGCAGGCTGCAGTCCATGGGAACAAAAAGAGTCAAACACGACTGAGTGACTTTCACTTATTCACTCATCTATAGATATCTGTATGTTCCTTTTGGGTGCTTTTCCCATATAGGTTATTGAAGAGTGTTGAATAGGGTTCCACATGCTATAAGTGGGTCCTTCTGGATTATTTCATAATTAGGAATGTATCTATGAACCAGCTAACTTCTCCCCACTCCCTTTCCTTCTTGGTAACCATATGTTTCTTTCCTATGTCTGTGAGGCTGTTTCTCTTTGGAAAAGATGTCATTTTAATCCATTTTTAGATTCCACCTAGAAATGATATCATATAATCCTGGTCTTTTCCTGCCTTTCTACTTCACTTAGCATGATCACCTTTATTTTCTTCTTTGTGACTGAAAATGGCATTATTTCATCCTTCTTGATGGCTGAGCAATATAGCATTGTGTCTGTGTACCCCATTTCTTTGCCCATTCATCTGTCCTTTCACATGTGGGTTGCTTCTCTGCCTTGGCTACTGTACCCAGTGTGGCCGGATGGCAGGGGTGCAGGTGTCCTTTAAAACCTTGGTGTCCTCAGGATCAGGGACTGGGCATAGGATTGCTAGGTCCCACGAACTTATACGTTTATTTCTTTAAAGAACCTTCATATTATTCTCCTTAGTGGATGGTCTGATTTACATTTTCAACAACACTGTGGGAGAGTTCCCTTCACTCCACATCCACTCTAGGATTTATTGTTGGAGATTTTTTTGAGATGACGATTCTGATCTTAGCGAGGCAGCAGGGAGTAGTGGCGTGAAGTGAGATCTTAATTCCCTGCCCAGGTATTGAACCTGGGAAGCCTGGAGGAGAACCAGGAATCCTAGCTACCAGACCAGCAAGGGCTAGAGGCTAGAAGCCATTTTTCCCAGAATCTTTGCCCTCAGTGGAAAATGTGTTTGTCACAGGGGCAAAAACTGTAAATGCATGTACAAAGTTTATCATTAGAGCTATAGCACAAAAACAAGTGGGAGAGCACAAAGAGAAACTGTTTGTTTAGTTAAGACAGAAGCAAGGCAGAGATGCACGCTGAGAAAGAAACGGTGTGGGTGTCTTCCCTAATGAGTGCAGCAAAGAGGCGGTCAAGTCATTTATATAGCGCAGTTCTTCCAGGCCTTTGTCTTCCTTCAGGCCAATTATCTTGTTTCTTTTTCCACACCTGACCTACCCTGGGACCCTCCCTTGGGTGTGCACGCACTCCTCAGCCATGACGGATCTCGAAGTGAAGGCTTCTGGGAGGAGCAAGACTCATTATGGCCTGGCATTATTCCTTGACCTTTGACCCACAAGGAGCCTTTCTGCACATGTGTAGTGTCTCTCTTGTCCAAAAAGAGGGGGGAGAAGGAGCCCTTAATCCTTTACTCACACAGGGTTTTGACCCCTCTTTGTCCTTGCCTCGGCTACTGCCACGACTATTACCTTAACGTGTTTACAGAAGACAAACACTGGCTATTTACCTTGCTTCCGTTGTCATTTTCATTTTGGAGGGCAAAGGGGAGACCGATTTTAAATGCCTTCACTGGAGCCCACCTATCTCATCTCAGGAAATGTTAACAGTTGTGAGTATTCAGCCTGTAGCCTCCTCCTTCGTGCCCCATGTGATGTAAACAAGAGGCCAGCTGTAAATGTCTAACCAGAGCCCATCTGTCTCCTGACTCATTCTGACTGGTGTGAGGTGACATCACTTTGGACTTGACCTGCCTTTCTCTTATAATTAGTGATGCTGAACATCTTTTCATGTGTTTTATGGCCCTGTGTCTGTCTTAGTCAGAGAAATGTCCATTGAGATCTTTGGTTCAGTTTTTTAAATTGAGTTATTTATTTGTGTGTTTTTTATATTGAGCTGCATGAGCTATTTTTGCATTTTGGAGTGAAATCTATTTCATTTGCAAATAATTTTTCTCATTCTGAAGGCCATCTTCTTCTTTTGGTTAGGATTTCCTTTGCTGTGCAAATGCTGTTAAGGTTAATAGGTCTCATTTGTTTATTTTTGCTTTATTTTTCATTACTTTAAGTGGTGGATGAAAAACAACTTGCTGAGATTTATGTCAAAGCATGTTCTGCCTATATTTTCCTCAAGAGTCGTGTACCTGTCCTT
Organism: Ovis canadensis; assembly: GCF_042477335.2. NCBI lineage: Eukaryota > Metazoa > Chordata > Mammalia > Artiodactyla > Bovidae > Ovis > Ovis canadensis. Next base: position 23,313,851 of record NC_091253.1, on the reverse strand, counting down.
TTGTTCACATCTTTAAACTGTTTGGAGTTTATTTCGGTGTATGGTGTCAGGGAGTATTCTAATTTCATTGTCCTTTACATTGTTTAAGGAAGCTCCACACTGTCTTCCAGAGTGACTGTTCTCAATTTACATTGCCAGCATCAGTGAGGGAGGGTTCCCTTTTCTCCACACTCTCCTCAGCACTTACATTTACAGAGTTTTTACCAATGGCCATTCTGAACAGGGTGTGGTGGTGATACATCGGTATAGTTTAGATTTGCAGTTCTCTATATTTATTGATACTGACATTTTTTCATGTGATTCTTTAGAATGGGTGTGAGTGAAACATGCTTCTTGAACGTCTCCATGTTTTGAATCCTTTTTTGATGATCACCTAGGACATTTCTTGAAGGCAGTGTTTTTTACTGATAGCCCCACAGGCCTTGTGAATGTTAAATGCCCATCAGCACAACTTTTACGCTGTTGTTACAGAAAATGGCCACAAGGCAGCAGCTTTCTTCATGCCCTAGTTTTTTTGGTTGTAGTTTTCATTTTTATTATATATTGTGGTAGCGTGGATTTCCAATGTTGTCTTCGTTTTAGGTATTCAGGAACTTGATTCAGATATGTATCGACGTGTATCTGTTCTTGCTCTGGGTTCTTTTTCCCATAAATATTATTATGGTGTGCTGAGTAGGATTTCCTGTGCAACTCAGTATGCAACTCAGTATGTCTTTTCTGATTATCTATTGGATATAATTTAGTATATATGCATTAATGCAAGAATCCTAATCTGTCACTCTCCCTCACTTTTTTTTTTGACAAGCATAAGTTGATTTTCGATGTTTGTGAGGTCGTTTCTGTTTTGTATAGTAGTTCATCTGTATAGATTGTTAAATTCCACCTGCGTATGATAACGTCTTGGTTCGTCTGTTCTTCTGCCAATAGCATTATTTCACTTTGGTCTATGACTGAGGAGTATTCCAGCGTCTTGGATCCCGCTTAGTTTTCCTTTGTCAGCCTCTGTACATGCTGGTTGTCTGTCTTGGCTCTAGTAAATAGTACTGCTCTGAAAATAGGGGCGCACAAGTCATTTCACATTTTTATTTTCTTTGGTTTTGAGCCCAGGAGTTGGATTGTGGGATCATATTGTACCTCTGTGTTGAATTTTTATGGAAACTCCATGCTGTTTTCCATAGTGGCTGCACCCATTGACACCCCCACCAAGAGTATAGGAAGATTCCCTTTTGTCTCCGACCTCTGCAGCATTTATTCTTTGTGGATCTTTCTGATGATGGCCATTCTGATCATGGTGAAGTGATTCCTTAGTGTTGTTTTGCTTTGCACTGTTTTAATAATTAGTCATGAGGAATATGTTTCCATGTACTTTGTGGTCTTCTACAGTGTGAGTACAGTTTACCTGTTGAAACTGGCTTCTTGAACATCAGTCCTGTTTTGAATTCTGTTTTTGATGGTTCCCTCCAGGAGATTACTTGTAGTCAGGTGTCTTTTCCAACCCCACAGGCCTTTCGAATATTCAGAGGACATCAGCACCGATTTTAAAGTTGTTGCTATGGAAATGGTCACAAGGCGGCAGCATTTCTTCCTGCTCAACTCTGGTTACTTAGGCAACCAGAGCCTGTGAGAAAGTCCTTCGCTTGGATTGTCACTTAGAGAAGAACGTTTCAGAAGAAACACCTAAGGCTTCTTGTGTTTCATGACATCTTCCCCCTTACCTTTAATCCCCTGGACATATCCCAATTCCTGCAACAACACTGTACAGAAGGTGATGTCATCCGTAGGTAGGGCGACCCATAAGGAAGGAGGCTGGAGGTGGGACTTCACCACCAGGGACTTGGCACCCAGGGGACTCCCTCAGACCCAGGACACTGCAGCCTTGGGACCTAAGCCTACTCAGGCTCCAGGGGTGTCACCTCAGCACTGGTCACCATACCTGAGGGGAATAGTGTCAGCATTTCTTTTCCACTTTTTTAAGATATATTTTTCCCTTAATTTATTTTTAATTAAAGGATAATTACAATATTGTGTTGGTTTCTGCCACACATCAACATGGGTCAGTCATAGATATACATATTTCCCTTCCCTTTTGAGCTTCCCTCCTACTTACCATCCCATACCACCCCTCCAGGTTGTCACAGAGCCCTGGTTTGAGTTTCCTGGCTATCTATTTTACACGTTAGCGTATATGTTTCCATGCTACTCTCTCCATTAGTCCCACCCTCTCCTTCCTACCCCCCCATGTCCATAAGTCTGTTCTCTATGTCTGCATCTCCTTTGCTGCCCTGCAAATAGGTTCATCAGTACTATCTGCTGCTGCTGCTGTTAAGTCGCGTCAGTCGTGTCCGACTCTGTGTGACCCCATAGATGGCAGCCCACCAGGCTCCCCCGTCCCTTGGATTCTCCAGGCAAGAACACTGGAGTGGGCTGCCATTTCCTTCTCCAATGCAGGAAAGTGAAAAGTGAAAGTGAAGTCGCTCAGTTGTGTCTGACTCTTTGCGATCCCATGGACTGCAGCCTACCAGGCTCCTCTGCCCATGGGGTTTTCCAGGCAAGAGTCCTGGAGTGGGCTGCCATTTCCTTCTTCCATATATATATGGGTTAATATATGGTATTTATTTTTCTAACGTACTTCACGCTGCATAATAGGCTTTATTTTCATCCACATCATTAGCACTGACTCAAATGCCTTCCTTTTGATGGCTGAGTAATATTCCATTGTGTATATGCACCACAGCTTCTTTATCCATTCATCTATCAATGGACATCTGGGTTGCTTCCATGTCCTCAGTTCAGTTCAGTTCAGTCGCTCAGTCATGTCCGACTCTTTGTGACCCCATGAATCACAGCACGCCAGGCCTCCCTGTCCATCACCATCTCCCGGAGTTCACTCAGACTCACGTCCGTCGAGTCCGTGATGCCATCCCACCATCTCATCCTCGGTCGTCCCCTTCTCCTCCTGCCCCCAATCCCTCCCAGTATCAGAGTCTTTTCCAATGAGTCAACTCTTCTCATGACCTAGCTATTGTAAATAGTGCTGCAATGAGCATTGGGATAAATGTGTCCTTTTCAATTTTATTTTTCTCAGGGTATATGCCCAGTAGGGGGATTGTTGGGGCTTACGGTAGTTTTATTCCTAGTTTTTAAAGGAATCTCCATGCTGTCTTCCATAGTGGCTGTCTCAATATACATTCCCACCAATAGTGCAAGAGAGTTCCCTTTTCTCCATACCCTCTCCAGCATTTATTGTTTGTAGATTTTTTGATGCTGGCCATTCTGACTGGTGAGAGGTGATATCTCATTGTAGTTTTGATCTGCATTTCTCTAATAATGAGATGGTGACTGCAGCCATGAAATTAAAAGATGCATGCTCCTTGAAAGAAAAACTATGACTAACTTAGATAGCATATTAAAAAGCAGAGACATTACTTTGCTGACAAAGGTCCATCTAGTCAAAGCTATGGTTTTTCCAGTAGTCATGTATGGATGTGAGAGTTGGACCATAAAGAAAACTGAGCGCTAAAGAATTGATGCTTTCGAACTGTGGTGTTGGAAAAGACTCTTGAGAGTCCCTTGAACTGTAAGGAGATCCAACCAGTCCATGCTAAAGGAAATCAGTCCTGAATATTCATTGGAAGGACTGATGCTGAAGATGAAGCACCAATACTTTGATCATCTGATGCAAACAGCCAAATCATTGGAAAAGACCATGATGCTGGGAAAGATCAAAGGCAGGAGGAGAAGGGGACGACAGAGGATGAGATGATTGGATGGCATTGCTGACTCAATGGACATGAGTTTGAGCAGGCTCTGGGTATTGGTGATGGACAGAGAAGCCTGGTGTGCTGCATGCAGTCCATGGGGTCACAAAGAGTTGGACATGACTGAGGGATTGAACTGAACTGAACTGAATAATGAATGATGTTGAGCATTTTTTTCATGTATTTATTAGTCATCTGTATGTCTGCTATGGAGAAATACCAGTTTAGATCTTCTGCCCACTTTGTGATTGTTTTTTTTTTCTTTCTGATATTGAGTTGTATAAGCTGTTTTTATACTTTGGAAAGTAATCCTGTCAGTTGTTTCATTTGATATTATTTTCTCCCACTCTGACGGTTGTCTTTACACCTTGCTATAGTTTCGTTTGCTGTGCAAAGGCTTTTAAGTTTAATTAGGTCTGCTTGTTTATTTTTATTTTCATTACTTTAGGAGATGGGTCATAGAGAATCTTGTTGTGATTCATGTCATAGAGTGTTCTGCCTATGTTTTCCTCTAAGAGTTTTATAGTTTCTGGTCTTACACTTTGGTCTTTAATCCATTTTGAGTTTATCTTTGTGTATGATGTTAGGAAGTATTCTAATTTCATTCTTTACATGTAGTTGTCCAGTTTTCCCATCACCACTTATTGAAGATACTATCTTTTTGATCCACTGTACATTCTTGCCTCCTTTGTCAAGGATAAGTTGCCTATAGGTGCGTGGATTAATCACTGGGCGTTCGAGCTTGTCCCATTAGTTTATGTTCCTGTTTTAGTGCCAGTACCATACTATCTTGATAACTATGGCTTTGTAATATAGTCTGAAGTCAGGAGGGTTGATTCCTCCAGCTCCAGTCTTCTTTCTCCAGATTGCTTTGGCTATTTGGGGTCTTTTGTGTTTCCATACAAATTGTGGAAATCTTTATTCTAGTTCTGTGAAAAATGCCATTGGTAATTTGATAGGGATTGCATTGAATCTGTGGATTGCATTTAATAGTATACTCATCTTCACAATATTGATTCTTTCAACCCAGGAACATGGAATATCTCTCCAACTGTTTATGCTATCTTTGTTTTCTTTTATCAGTGTCTTATAGTTCTGTTCACAACCTTTTATCTCATTTTAAAAGATATAATTTGAATTGTAATATATATGTGATTTGAGGGCATCCCTGGTGGCTCAGTGGTTAAAAAATCCACCTGCAAACCAGGAAATGTGGGTTTAAATCCAGGATAGGAAGACCCCCTGGGGAAGGAAATGACCACTCACTCCAGTATTCTTGCCTGGGAAATCCCATGGACAGAGGAGCCTGGTGGGCTACATTCCATTGGGTTGCAAGAGTCAGACATCACCCGGTGAGTAAGCCACCACATTTAGGTGATTTACAATGTTGTGGGTTTTCCCTCTGATATACAATAACTATGGGGCTTCCCAGATGGCACTAGTGGTAAAGAACTCACTTACCAATGCAGGAAACATAAGAGATGCAGGTTTGATCCCTGGGTTGGGAAGATCCCTTGGAGAAGGGCATGACAACACACTCCAGTATTCTTGCCTAGAGAATCCTATGGGCAAAGGAGCCTGGTGGGCTACAGTCTGTGGGGTTGTAAACAGTCAGACACACAACTGAAGTGACTTAGCTAATTAGCTATACAGCAACTATATTCACTTGTACTTTGACATTTATGTTCTTTTTTGGGTTCTTTTCCTGTATAGGTTATCCAGAGTGTTGAGTAGGGTGCCTTGTGCTACACAGTGGGGCCTTGTGGATTGTTTTATAAATAGTGGTGTGTATATGTTAATCTGAGCCAGCTAATTTCTCCCTGCCCATCCTCCCCACCCCAGCTTTTTTTTCTTGGTAACTGTAAGTTTCTTTTCTAAGTCTGTGAGGCTGTTTCTCTTTGGAAAAGAAGTTCACTTATATTCATTTTCAGATTCTTCCTAGAAGTGATATCATACGATACTAGTCTTTCCTTGTCTTTCTTACTTCATTTAACATGATTATCTCTACTTTGCTCTCTGCGGCTGCCGATGGCATCATTACATCCTTCTTGGTGGCTGAGTAATATTGCACTGTGTATACATACCCCATCTTCTTTATCCATTCGTCTATCTTTCTACATGTAGGCTGCTTTCGTGTCTTGGCTATTGTATCTAGTGTGGCTGTGTTTGTAGGGGTGCAAGTGTCTTTTAAAATTTTGGTATTCTTTGGATCTACACCCAGGCATGAGATTGCAGGCTTAAATTGTTCTTGTGCTTTTGAACTGTGGTGTTGGGGAAGAATCTTGAGAGTCCCTTGGACTGAAAGGAGGTCAAACCAGTCAATCTCAAAGGAAATCAACCCTGAATATTCATTGGAAGGACTGATGCTGAAGATGAAGCTCCAATACTTTGGTCATCTGATGCAAAGAACCAAATTATTGGAAAAGACCCTGATGCTGGGAAACATTGAAGGTGGGAGGAGAAAGGGACAACAGAGGATGAGATGGTTGGATGTCACCACCAACTCAAGCTCTGGCAGCTGGTGATGGACAGGGAAACCTGGTTTGCTGCAGTCCATGGGGTCATAGAGAGTCAGACATGACTGAACTGAATTGGGCCAGGAGAAACACCAAATACCCAAAGGTTTGTGTTTCATTATTTCTTCCCCCTACCCTTGATCCACAGGACACATCCTAACTCTTCTTCCCTGGGTTGGTAAGAGCCCCTGGAGAAGGAAATGGCAACCTAGTCCAGTATGCTTGCTTGGGGAACCCCATTGGCAGAGCAGCCTGTCGGACTACAGTCCATGGGCTCACAAAGAATTGAACATGAGCACACGTGCACTATGGGAAGACAAACCTGGTTTGGTAACACATATGACTCAGAGAAGTAAAAGTCACAATATCTGTGAATTCCTAACACCCAGCCTAGTGTGTTTTAAATGCAGAGAAAATCTCCTATTTCTCACGCAACTTGGGGGAGCTCACTGAAAAGTTTTGCTGCCCACACCAAAGAGCAGTTTGGATGCTCACCTTGGGGTGTAAATAAAGAAACTTTAGATGAATCCATGTTAAATGCTACAGTGTAGAGGGATTAAGTTTTATTATTTACTTTGTGGTCAGCAACTGTTTGCTTTGGGGAAAACATAAACAATTCTGAATAATGAGCATTGGATTTCTGATTAGGTATAACTTCTGAAATTCACAGTTTCTCTGATGGCTCCACGTGGCTTCTGAAGTGAGAAAATTGTGAGCATACAAAGAACAACTTCAACCCGCATCCTAGTAAACAGGCAAAGCTAGTGAGAGTATCAAGGAAAAAACAAACAGACCACTGCAGGTCCTGGAGATGGGCCGGTCCTTCTCCCGTCTCCAGCTTCATGTTAAAGGGCACGATTCAAGGCTAAGGTTAAGGGTTCCAACTCCTGTCTGTTTCCTTGGAAGCAGGAAATAAATTTCTCCTGTGAAAGATACACTCTGGGAGCTGAAGCCTGAGGGTGGAGGGCTGCAGGCCCAAACATCAAAGTGATTAATCTAACCAAGTTAATGCAAATAATTTTTAGCACTTGAGCTGGATATTTCGAGTATGTCATCTATCTCCTGCATGGTATAAAGTTGATTGTTCTCAGTTAATGTCTCTATTTGATCATGGTCAACTTCAACAGTTCTACCTGAGTGTGGAACATCATCCAGTGAGAAATCTCCAGCATAAAACTTCAAAAACCACTTTGGACACATTGAAACAGCGTGGGCTGAAGGGAAGCCCCTTCCACTCAGTACTCTCAGGAAAGGATCAGGGGATACTGTAGCAGCATCTAAAACCTCCTTTATGGGGGTGTCCTTGTTAACAACTCTTTAATCCTGTTCACACCTTTAGAAGGATGTAACAAAAGTCTTTAAGGTAAAGGGTCTAGAGAGAAGAGAGAAAGCTACAAACAAAACCAGATGGAACCAGCTGGGATGACAATGGCAACGAATCTAACTTCCAACAGACCCTGAGTCTCATTGTGTGTTTATTTTAGTGTATTATTGATGTAGCAGATAGATGGACTCCAGATTAGACATTTATAACTGGTCTCCTGTTTGCATTTCATGGGATACAAAGAAGTAGGCTTCAGGCTGGATGCTTACAACTGTTAGCATTTCTGAGAGAAGAGATAGGTGGGCTTCAGTCTAGGTATTTACAGTCAGCCTCCTGTTTGCCCTCTGAAATGAAAGTAACAACAGAGAGTTAATAGCCAGTGTTCGTCTCTTGTATGAACAAGAGACATCTCTCTTACCTCAACACCTTAAGGTAATAGTCATGGCAAGGACAAAGAGAAGGCAAAAGCCTGTATGAGTAAAGGATTCAGGGATCTCTGGCCCAGAATTTCGGGACAAGGGAGACGCTACACATGCACAGAAAGGGTTCTTGTGGGTCAGAACTCAAGAGACAATGCCAGGCCATAATGAGTCTTTTCACTTCGAGATCCATCTTGGCTGAGGGGTAAGTTTGAGTCCAGTGGAGTGTCCCAGGGTTGGTCAGGTGTGGGAAAAGAAACCAGATAATTGGGCTGAAGGAAGACAAAGACCCAGAAGAACTGCCCTAAATGACTGCTATAAATGACTTCACTGCCTCTTTACTGTGCTCCCTCCCCCTCACTGTGGGGGGACACCCGCACCCTTTCTCTGCCTTGCTTTTATCTTAACAAACCATTTCTCTATGTGCTTTCCCACTTGTTGTTATGCTGTGTCTCTAATAACAAACTTTATACCTGCATTTACAGTTTCTGCCTCCATGGTAAAAACATTTTTCACTGGGAGCAAAGGTCCAGGGAAAAATAATGTCTGGCCTCTAGCCCTTGCTGGTCTGCTGGCTAGGATTCCTGGTTCTCATCCAGGCTTCCCAGGTTCAATTCCTGGGAAGGTAATTAAGATCTCTTCATGTTACTGCCCACTGCCAACTCAACCATTCTATTAAGTGATACACCGACCATTGGCCATGACCCAACATGAAGGACCAAAAAAAAATGTAAAAAGGAGGTGGCACCCCATTAACTTAGGAAAACTGATAGCTTACAGTTGAAAGGTTGTTGCTGGCCCACAAAAAGACGCCGGGATTCTTGGCCTCCAGAAGAGAAGAATTCAATCTGGGGCCAGAGACGAGGCTTGATTGCTCAGAGCTTTGTGTAATAGAGTTTTATTAAAGTATAAAAGGGATAGAGAAAGCTTCTGACATAGATGTCAGAAGAGGGCAGAAAGAGTACCCCCCTGCTAGTGTTAGCAATGGAGTTATATACCTTTTAATTAGTTATTACAATGAATCGAAAGAATGTCTCAAGTTTGTAAAAAATTGTATGATACCTACTCCCACAATTTACATTTTAGGATAACAAGATTAAAATTTAATGATAGAAAGATCCTCCAGACCCACTCCCATAATACACATTCTAAAATATCAGGATTAGTCAGAAGGTTTTCAGGAAGGAGAAACTGTCCTCCAGCCAGAAACATTGTTGTTGTATAATCGCTAGTACAGAGTTTAGACTGAGTTGTGTAATTGACTAAGACTAAGGAATGCAGAGGAAAAAATGTTTGTCCTTTTCTCCTCCTTGAGAATTCCAGACCCCCAATCTCCACTTTGAGAGCCCCAGTCCCCTTTCTCTTCCTTGGGGACCCTGAATTTCTTATCAATCTGCCTTGGAATTGACTCTCTCATTCCCCCCTTTTCTTTTAGGAGAATTATGTTGCCTAGGGAAAAGGGCATCGTTCTCATTCCATAACTGCTTCCGAGCTGATAAGGGGCGTTGTCCCTAAATCGGTGAGGCAACATATTCTCCTAACCCTCATATTGAGGGTTTCCAATCCAGGGGCCCTAAGTAACAGTTGGAGGAGGCTGTGGCACTCGTAGGAGCCTGGACAACCATTTATAACTTAAAAGTCTTCATGCGACTAGAAACAAATCCAATTACAGTTAACAGATGCAGGGAGCAAACAGCAAAAACAGAACAACCAGAATTATTGTAATTAAAAGATCATTTTCCACCATGAGGAACTAGTTAACGTCTCCCAAAGTGAGGTAATTGAGGCTTCAGGAGTATCCACGGCCCCAGTCATCTTGTTCATGTGTTTAGTAAAGTAACATTCGTGCTCATATCAGGTATGTACAGCACTGGGTATGAAAAATGGCACAAATTCCTCCTTCTGCCACTGTCAGAATATCTAAAGCCAATCTGTTTTGTAAAACCACCTTTCTAATTTGTGCTTATTTGGCATTAAGAGCTGAAATAGCCTTGTGAGGATCTTGTAATGCCTGTTGAGTAAAATTAGTCAAAGCATCCACTCATAGCATAACATCTGTAGTTCCCAGAGAGGGAACAAACACTGCAGCCAAATAATCATACCAGTGAAATACAGACCTTGCCCACCGAGTTTTAAGGTGGGGTAAATAAGCAGGCTTTTCTGGAAGCTCTGAAAATATAAAGCCGTGAGTAAAGGCTAGACCCAGGGTACATCTCCCTATCCAACCAGGCGGAAGCCATGCCCATAGGTAAGAGCCACATATCTGATAGGTCCCATTTGGAGCAAGCCAGCGTGCCTGAGATATTCAGTCCTAATCAGTGCCTGGCCAGGCAAAGGGAGGACCTGAATTGGGGTTGGAAAACATGGGAATGATTACATTGCATATTTCCTGAGGCAAAAATCCCAACTGTTTTCAATCATTATAATTAAGTTGTTGGCTAACTTCTAGGAATGGCTCTATTTATTCCCATCATATAGGGGCAGTAGACATTAGATGTCCTTTTTCAGGAGTTAGCCATGTAACCTCATCCCATATTTGATAAACATCTGGTAAAAAACCGTTAGATCTAGACCCATTTCGGAGAAGGCAATGGCACCCCACTCTAGTACTCTTGCCTGGAAAATCCCATGGACGGAGGAGCCTGGAAGGCTGCAGTCCATGGGATCGTTGAGGGTTGGACACGACTGAGCGACTTCACTTTCACTTTTCGCTTTCATGCTTTGGAGAAGGAAATGGCAACCCACTCCAGTGTTCTTGCCTGGAGAATCCCAGGGATGGGGGAGCCTGGTGGGCTGCCGTCTATGGGGTCGCACAGAGTCGGACACGACTGAATGACTTAGGAGCAGCAGACCCAATTACCTTATGTGTAGCAAAATAGTCATTAAACTGAGACAATGTATAATCAAAATTAAAAGTCACGTTATGTGTAGTTAAAGTACAAAGTTGCACCAGTCCATCTTAGGGTTGTTTGATGTCATCAGTTTAAGAAGAGGCATCACATACTATTGTTGTTGAAGGTATTCGCAGACTTGGAGAAACTCTTTTCCTTGAAGTGGAGATGTCCACCACGGGAAGCCTTCCACTGATGAAGAGGGGAGAGCTCCGCAGACCCAGCAATTAGACCGATGGTGGAATGCAGTGTAGGAGTGAGCCCAGGACATGAAGGCATTGTCTTGAGGATCAAACAGCAGATTCAGGACTTTTGAAGTAGGCTCACATAGATTATCAGGCTCATCTGAAAAGTACAAAGTCAGAGCATAGACAGTAAAGACATAAAATGACGCCACTTAGTTCTGGTCAGGGTGCCACCTCTTCACTCGAGTGTGATGTACCCATGAATAAATTCCTGGCACTTGACTGCTGTGGGAGAAGAAAGAATAACCTAGTAAGGGCCTTCCCAAGGGATCGGACCCCAGATCCCACTGTTTTTATGAGGACCTCAGTTTCTGGCTCAAATAGAGGGTTGCTTGACTCAGAGGCTGGGTCAGGAGTCATCTCCCGGAGTTCCATTAATGCCTGTTGAAAAGCTGAGAGCTGAGTTACATAATTAGTTAATTCCAAGGCTTCAGGGTCTATAACAATGTCTGTGCATGAGAAAGGCCTTCCATAAATACATTCAAAGGGGGACAGTCCCTCCTTTTTGGGGGCAGTCTGAGCCCTCATTAAAGCTATGGGTAGAACTTTAATCCAATTGTCCTGTGTCTCTTGAGTTAATTTGCACAGATGTCTTTTAATAATGTCATTAACCTTTTCAACCTTTCCTGAGGATTGGGGTCTCCAGGAACAGTGTAAGTGATATTCTATTCCTAGAGCTTTAGATACCCCCTGAGTTACAGCAGCTTTAAAGGAGGAGCCATTGTCACTCTGAAGGCTCCGTGGCAATGTTTATAACCTCCTTAGCCTGTTCACTATGGCAGGGAAAAGCCTCAATCCATCCAGTAAAAGATCCACGCAAACTAGTAAGCAAGAATATCCATTAGCTTTTAGCATATGAGTAAAATCAATTTCCCAGTCCTCTCCAAGATACTTTCCACTTCGTTGTAACCCAGATTTTGCTAGCTTCTCAGTCTTTGGGTTATTCTTCTGACAAACCTCACATCTTTTTATAATATTCTTTAATGTTCTCATTACATTTTTACCTTCAAACAAACGAGAAGCTATCTGGTAAGTACTTTCTACACCTAAATGAAAACTCTGGTGTAAACCCTTAAGAATTTTCCATTGAGCATTTTCAGGAATTATTAATCATCCATCCTTGGACTGTAACCACGCTTTATCAGGTTTTTCCTGTTCCACAGGACCTGTCCAGATCAAAGGTGTCTGTAGTGAAGGGGTTTTGTAAAGTGCTGCTTTTCTGGCTTGACAGTCAGCCAACTGATTACCATCGGCTACTTTACTCCCATCCCTGCTGTGCCCTTTGTAATGCATAACAGCTACTTCTTTAGGACAATATATAGCAGTGGGGAAACAGTGGAAACAGTGTCAGACTTTATTTTTTGGGGCTCCAAAATCACTGCAGATGGTGACTGCAGCCATGAAATTAAAAGAAGCTTACTCCTTGGAAGAAAAGTTATGACCAACCTAGATAGTATATTCAAAAGCAGAGACATTACTTTGCCGACTAAGGTCCATCTAGTCAAGGCTATGATTCTTCCTGTGGTCATGTATGGATGTGAGAGTTGGACTGTGAAGAAGGCTGAGTGCCAAAGAATTGATGCTTTTGAACTGTGGTGCTGGAAAAGACTCTTGAGAGTCCCTTTGACTGCAAGGAGATCCAACCAGTCCATTCTGAAGGAGATCAGCCCTGGGATTTCTTTGGAAGGAATGATGCTAAAGCTGAAGCTCCAGTACTTTGGACACCTCATGCAAAGAGTTGACTCATTGGAAAAGACTCTGAAGCTGGGAGGGATTGGGGGCAGGAGGAGAAGGGGACGACCCAGGATGAGATGGCTGGATGGCATCACAGACTCGATGGACGTGAGTCTGAGTGAACTCCAGGAGATGGTGATGGACAGGGAAGCCTGGCGTGCTGCGATTCATGGGATCGCAAAGAGTCGGACACGACTGAGCAACTGAACTGAACTGAACTGAACTGAACTGAACTGAAAAGTCTCTTGGTCTCTCTGAAATGCCTAATAGGTAGGTTCTCCTGTTGCTGTTTTAAACGGTCTTTCTTTCCATATTGCAGCATGAGCATGTAAAGTCAAATAAGCATACTTAGAATCCGTGTAGATATTTACTCGCTGCCCTTTGCTTAACTCTAGAGCTCGGGTTAAAGCCACAAGCTCCGCTAACTGAGCACTGGTTCCCTAGGGGAGAGCTTTTGTTTCTAAAACCTGTTCAGCAGTCACCACAGCGTAACCTGCTTTACGCTTTCCATCCCAAACAAAAGAACTACCATCTCCAAATATTTCCACGTTAGGATTGTCTAATGAGGTATCTATTAGATCTGTCTCATATTCATGAAAACAGAGGCGTGGAATTTGCTCAGTATACCCCTCCCCAAAAGGGGTGAGGGAGACTCTGGCACAATCAGAAACTCGGGTGAAAATAGCACAGAATCTCAGTTACCACCTAAAGAAGAACTGAAGTAATACCTTTTGGCTCGTCTACAGTCCCATTACGGAAGTCAATCAGGAAGAAAGTGGGCCAGGGGCTTCAGTAAGCACAGAGAAATTCGCCCCAGTGTCTAAAAGAAAATAGATGGATTGGCCCCCCACAGTTATTAATACCTAGGGTTCCTCAGGTATAATTAGGACGGGAGCTTGTGTGGGGACCCCCAGACACCTTCAGTCCTGATTGTCTTGAGAGTCCAACCCCTGAAACCTAGGCCTCTGGGGGCAGTCTCTCCTCCAGTGTGGTCCCTTGCAGACTGGACATGGAGCTGGGGGCAGCTTAGATGCCTGAGGGCAATCCCGCTTGAGGTGCCCCTCCTTTCCACAGTAATAGCGAGCCCATCCCTTTTCACCTGGGTCCCTCTGGGCATTTTTCTCAGGCTGTTTAAGAACAGTTGTTATAGCCATTATGAGGGCTTCTGCCCATTCCTTTGTCTTTTTCTGCCTTTTTTCCTTTTCCTCATATTCCCTACCTTAATAGACTGTCTGAGCCAGTTGTAACAGAGTATCTAAAGACTGATTTGGTCCATAAGCCCATTTTAATAGCTTATGGTGGATATCTGGAGCCGACTGAGTGAGAAATCTGTCTTTTAAGATCACTCTTCCCCCTTCACTTTCAGGATCAGTCTCAGTGAATCTGCGAAGGGCTTCTCTCAGTCTATCTAGGAATTTACCAGGAGCTTCCTTCTCCTCCTGTTCTACGTTTGACAACTTGGCATAGTTTAAAGGCTTCAAGAATACATCTGACAAAATGACTCTGATCCATCTTCCTTTAGCTGTGTTGTAGTCCCAGTCTGGTGCTATAGTCAGGACCACCTGATTCCCAGTGGGGAGGGCGGCTATCTCGCCCTCCCTCTTCCCTACTGATTCATTACCAAGCCACTCATCTCCATAAGCAACCGCTTTTCCCAAAACTCGACTTTTAGAGTCGGGAGTCAGCGTTTGTCCCAAGATATACATCACATTCTTCCAAGTAAGGTCATAAAACAGAGCAACACCTTTAAAAGCTCTAATATATTTTTCCAGGTCCTTTAAATAGTCTCCCAGATCCACCTTGATTCTTTGTATTTCTTGATAAGAAAAGGGCTTATTAACTCTGATAGACTGATTATGTCTCCTGGCGGGTGTTTCATGAAGAGGCAACAGGTTGTGTGGCTGTTCCTCAGTCTCTCTGGCTGCTCTGCGCATATGATCCCAGGGATAGATTGGAGAAACCTGCTTTTCTTTATCTCTTTGTCTCCTGTCCTCCATCTCATCTCTTACTTCGATGGTCTGAGTTTCTATTGAAAGCAGAGTAGTCTGAGGCCGTACTGAGACAGGAGTTGTTTGGACCTCTACTTGGGCAGTTTGAATCTCAGTTTGGGTTTTTACTAAGACCAAGGCAACCCTTCTTGGGGCAGGGGTGGGGGGGGGTTTCTCTGACTTCCACTTTGCTCAGTTTGGAGCCCCAGGTACAGGGGCAAAGTAGGAGGACAGGAGGGAGCTGAAGGTTTCACACCCAAATCTATACCCTTAGGACATAAGTCTGCAATATTTCACAGAGAGAAAAAGGGCAACACATATGCTACCTCTACCCATTTCCCTTGTTTTCTAATTGTAAAGCAGTATGATAATTAAGAGACCTTCCAACTGGCCACCGTTCGCAGTCCTCCAGTGGGTACTGAGGCCATGCAGTATCACATAGGAAGACCCGGGGTGCAATCAGCGTAACCTTCTGGAATGCCTCCCAGGCTAAGACCACTGGGGGAAACATTCGTCAGCTGAGTGCTTGTGCATGACCCTGAGTATATTCCTGACCACAGTAAGACTGATATGAGCATAAAACTAAGATATCCGTTTTTCCCAAGTGTCACCACACCAGTATAAGCAATAGCAAAAGAGATGGTGAAGGGCTGGCCAGTGAGGAAAAATTGATAGGGCCAGTCCTTCCAGCTCATTCCCACACATTCCACAGAAAGAATATCTAAGGAGTTTGGGACAAAGCCATTGGAAAGCCTCCTCTGGTCCACTGAGAGCTAGTGTTACCAAAGGAAAAAAACCCATTGCAGTTCCAATCTGAGCGACCTTTAACCTCAGAGATGCTCTTGGAACTAGAGCTCCGTCTAGCTTCCAAACTTCCGATTCCTAGCGAGGCTAGGCACTTCCTGACTACCAATCCGAGTTTGGGACCTAAGCCACAGTACACAGTAACAGCACAGATCACAAGTCCCTAGAAAGTCTATGATCTGACAGATAGGTTAGTACTTCTAATTCCCAAGGAGCTGTGAAATGGTCAAAGAGACTGAAAAGTTTGACTGAGAAAGGAGTCCACACGCTTTGCCCATTTCTGGTCAGCCCCCTAAGGAGACAATGGGTGCCTCTTGGCATTGGCAGGTCGGTATAAACCCCCGACAGGTTTCTGCCATAAGCTGTATGAGGTCACTGAGGAACTGCAGAGCAGGGGTCCTCACTTGCTTCTCGCAGGGCATGCCATTCATCCACCCAAGCACACTGTAGAGTTAGAGAGTACAGCAGAAATCGTGTTTACTAGGAGAACAAAGAACTAGATCTCCAAGCACCTTTACCTTGTCCTGAAGAATCCCAGATGAGCCCCCAAAATGAAAGGTTGTTGCTGACCCAGGAAAAGATGCTGGGATTCTTGGCCTCCAGAAGAGAAGCATTCAATCTGGGGCCAGAGATGAGGCTTGATTGCTCAGAGCTTTTGTGCAATAGAGTTTTATTAAAGTATAAAAGGGATAGAGAAAGCTTCTGACATAGACATCAGAAGGGAGCAGAAAGAGTACCCCCTTGCTAGTGTTAGCAGTGGATTTATATACCTTTTAATTAGTTATGGAGTTCAGTTCAGTCGCTCAGTCGTGTCCGACTCTTTGTGACCCCATGAATCACAGCACACCAGGCCTCCCTGTCCATCACCAAATCCCGGAGTCTACCCACATCCATGTCCATCGAGTCGGTGATGCCATCCAGCCATCTCATCCTCTGTCATCCCCTTCTCCTCTTGCCCTCAATCCCTCCCAGCATCAGGGTCTTTTCCAATGAGTCAACTCTTCGCATAACGTGGCCAAAGTATTGGAGTTTCAGCTTTAGCATCAGTCCTTCCAATGAACACCCAGGACTAATCTCCTTTAGGATGGACTGGTTGGATCTTCTTGCAGACCAGGGGACTCTCAAGAGTCTTCTCCAACACCACAGTTCAAAAGCAGCAATTCTTCGGCACTCAGCTTTCTTCACCATCCAACTCTCACATCCATACATGACTACTGGGAAAACCATAGCCTTGACTAGATGGACCTTTGTTGGCAAAGTAATGTCTCTGCTTTTTAATATGCTATCTAGGTTGATCATAACTTTCCTTCCAAAGAGTAAGCATCTTTTAATTTCATGGCTGCAATCACCATCTGCAGTGATTTTGGAGCCCCCCAAAATAAAGTCTGACAATGTTTCCACTGTTTCCCCATCTATTTCCCATGCAGTGATGGGACCAGATGCCATGATCTTCGTTTTCTGAATGTTGAGCTTTAAGCCAACTTTTTCACTCTGCTCTTTCACTTTCAAGAGGCTTTTTAGTTCCTCTTCACTTTCTGCCATAAGGGTGGTGTCGTCTGCATATCTGAGGTTATTGATATTTCTCCCGGCAATCTTGATTCCAGCTTGTGCTTCTTCCAGCCCGACGTTTCTCATGATGTACTCTGCATAGAAGTTAAATAAGCAGGGTGACAATATACAGCCTTGATGTACTCCTTTTCCTATTGGGAACCAGTCTGTTGTTCCATGTCCAGTTCTAACTGTTGCTTCCTGACCTGCATACAGGTTTCTCAAGAGGCAGGTCAGGTGGTCTGGTATTCCCATCTCTTTCAGAATTTTCCACAGTTTATTGTGATCCACACAGTCAAAGGCTTTGGCATAGTCAATTAAGCAGAAATGGCTGTTTTTCTGGAACTCTCTTGCTTTTTCCATGATCCAGCGGATGCTGGAAATTTGATCTCTGGTTCCTCTGCCTTTTCTAAAACCAGCTTGAACATCAGGAAGTTCACGGTTCAGGTATTGCTGAATTAGTTATTACAATGAATCAAAAAAATGTCTCAAGTTTGTGAAAATTTTACCAGACCTACTCTCACAATTTACATTTTAGGATAACAAGATTAGAATTTGACAACAGAAAGATCTTCCAGACCCACTCCCATAATATACATTCTAAGATACCAGGATTAGTCAGAAGGTTTTCAGGAAGGAGAAACTGTCCTCCAGCCGGATACATTGTTGTTGTATAATCCCTAGGACAGAGTTTAGACTGAGTTGTGTAACTGACTAAGACTAAGGAATGCAGAGGAAAAAACGTTTTTCTTTTCCCCTCCTTGGGAATTCCAGACCCCCAATCTCCACTTTGAGAGCCCCAGACCCCTTTCTCTTCCTTGGGGACCCTGAACTTTCTATCAATCTGCCTGGGAATTGACTCTCTCACAGTGAAGGATGTTGGATTCGTGATCTCTGAAGATTTAGTTTTGGGACCAGGGAACACAATTGATCACTCAAGAGCTTTTTATTTAGCAGAGATTTACTAAAGTGAAAAAGGGACAGAGAAAGCTTCTGAGATAGACATCAGGAGGGGGATGGAGAGTGTCCCTCTTGCTAGTCTTAGCAAGGGAGTTATATACTTTTTTCATTGGTTATTCAGTTCAGTTCAGTTTAGTCGCTCAGTCATGTCTGACTCTTTGCGACCCCATGAATTGCAGCACGCCAGGCCTCCCTGTCCATCACCATCTCCCGGAGTTCACTCAGACTCATGTCCATTGAGTCAGTGATGCCGTCCAGCCGTCTCATCCTCGGTCGTCCCCTTCTCCTCCTGCCCCCAATCCCTCCCAGCATCAGAGTCTTTTCCAATGAGTCAACTCTTAGCATGAGGTGGCCAAAGTACTGGAGTTTCAACTTTAGCATCATTCCTTCCAAAGAAATCCCAGGGCTGATCTCCTTGCAGTCCAAGGGACTCTCAAGAGTCTTCTCCAACACCACAGTTCAAAAGCATCAATTCTTTGGCGCTCAGCCTTCTTCACAGTCCAACTCTCACATCCACACATGACCACTGGAAAAACCATAGCCTTGTTGGTTATTACCATAAATCAAAAGAATGACTCAAGGTTGTAAAGATCTTACTAGACCCACTCCCACAATTTACATTTTAAGATGACAGGATTAAAACTAACCATAGAAATATATTACCAGACGCACTCCCATAATATACATTTTAAGATAACAGAATTAGTCAGAAGGTTTTCAAGAAGGAGAAACTGTCCTCAGGCAGGATACATTGTTATAAAATCCTTAGTACAAAGGGAGAACAAGATGGCAGAGGAGCAGGTGGACCTGGAGTACATCTCTCTTCACGGATACATCAGGAATGCAGCTTCAGACACAGAAGTGCATGCAGAACAATGGCTGAGAGCAGATGGGAGGAACTGATCAGTGGAAAAGAATATATAGAACCACGCAACTCTCAGTAGGATTAAGGAACTAGGGGGGAAAACAGGAGTGTTAGTAGGACTGGACCTGACCTCAGCGAGTGGGGGAACTGAAGCAGGGGTCTGATCCCCACACTGGGGCAATTTTCTGAGTCAGAGGAGAAACATTTAAGGCTGAGAGTGAAACAGCTGGTTTGTGGCTGCCTGAATGGAATGAGAATCAGACAGTCCTTGCTGCAGCCGTATATACCTCAGACAGGAACACTGGTCCCCTGCAAGGTGCAGCAGCTGGGAGCTGGAGTTTAGGGATTGTGGGGCAATCCCAGGGCAAGGGCTGCTGTTGATTGCGGGGAGATGAATTGAGGGGATGCCACCTCATGTGAAGAGTTGACTCACTGGAAAAGACTCTGATGCTGGGAGTGATTGGGGGCAGGAGGAGAAGGGGACAACAGAGGATGAGATGGCTGGATGGCATCACCAACTCGATGGACGTGAGTTTGAGTGAACTCCGAGAGTTGGTGATGGACAGGGAGGCCTGGTATGCTGCAATTCATGGGGTCGCAGAGAGTCGGACACGACTGAGCGACTGAACTGAACCGAACTGAGGGAGGAGATCATGGTGGGAAATGTGCTGAGTCACACGTAGGGGAAGAAGCCATCACCATAGCCCCCCTCTCCCCATCATTGGCAGCTGAACAATAGAGAGGCTGGCCCATAAATGCCTGACACTGCACTACAGAGTAGGACCCCACCCAGGGTGCCCTTTAAGTGCCTGACGTGCCAAAAAACAAGTAGGCCTTCAGCCAGGGGGGCCCCTCTATGTGCCTGACAAGCTGAACAGCAGAGAATGACCCCAGGCAAGGGGTTAGAAGTGGTCCTTCTAAGTGCTTGAACAGGCAGAGCTATGGAGAAAGACTGGCCAAACAGGCCTTCTGATTGCCAGCTACAAGTTGCTCGAGTAAAGACTCTGATAGGGCCATCACTCCTGTGGTAGAGGCAGTCTGTGTCCCTGAACACTTGGTGCCACCAGGGTACCCACAAGCCAAGCAACTATGCCACCTTCATGCTCAACTCTCAGTGGGGCAGAGCTGACACAGGCAAAAAAAATCTTGCCTCCATGTGAACAGGGTCGCTTTGGTCATTTCTGACTCTTTGCGACCCTGCAGACTATGGCCTGCCAGGCTTCTCTGTCAGGGAGGGGCGTTCTCCAGGCAAGAATACTGGAGTATATTGGGCAATACTGGTTGCCATACCCAACCCCCTAGAATACCTGGTGCTGCCAGAATCCCTGTGAACCACCTCCATACCTGGCTCTCACAGGAGAAAACCCAAGTCTTCCAGGGCAGCCACGGGAGCAAATCCCAGTGGTTGACCCACATGTAGAGGTGGAAGTGAAGTCGCTCAGTTGTGTCCGACTCTTTGCGACCCCATGGACTGTAGCCTACCAGGCTCCTCCCTCCATGGGATTCTCCAGGCAAGAGTACTGGAGTGGGTTGCCATTTCCTTCTCCTGGGGATCTTCCCAATGCAGGGATCAAACCCGGGTCTCCAGCATTCCAGGCAGACGCTTTAACCTCTGAGCCACCAGGGAAGCCCTAAATCAAACCACAACTGAAACCCAGGGGCAGTGTGACTAAGGAAGAAGACCCGAAACTTTCCCACCATCTGTTCAAGCTGCACATTAAATCCACACAATCAACTAGGCAGACTCTGTCTATGGAATATATAAAAGGCCATTGAGAGCTCCTGCCAAGAAAACACACTAGTTCTGGTAGTTGTGGAAACTGGAGGCAAGAACACACAGGAGTAAAGACCAGATTAGAATCTGAGCTGCCCCCACAGCAGGTCCAGAGATCAGCATGAAGTTGAAGGGCATCCTAGGGAGGTAAGGTGGACTGTGACTCCCAGCAAAGGAAAGGACTCTGACAGCAGTGACTCAAGAAAAACATTTATTATTCTTAATTTTTGACTTGCTCTCTAGATTCTTTTCTTTTTTTCCTTCCCCCCATGCCCGTTGCAGTTGTCGATTTTATTGGTACTAAGAAATTCAATTAAGCTTTTGAGCTTTTTTGTTGTTTTTCTCAGTCATATTTTTTATTGCTATTATAAACCTCTGCCTCTACGTTGGGCTTTTGCAGTTCTTTGGAGTTTTCCTTCTCTCTTTTTTTAATTTTTTTTAAACCTATCATATTTTTTCTACATTTATTCCTTTGTTTGCTTTTCCTACTGATCTTTTCCTCTTGCAGTTAATCTTTAATGTATATAAATCTTCTTTATCTACCTCTATTTAACTTTGGATATCTATTCTTTCTTTCTTTTCTTTCTCTCCTTTCCTTCAGCATATTTGTTAGTTTTATTTTCATTGCTTTATTCCCCAATTGGGACCTTGCTTTAGTTTTGTTTTCCAGTTTATGCTTTAGTTAGTTTTGTTCTGGTAGATATAATTTTTGGCTTCCTTTGTTTGTCAGGTCAATCTATTGTACTTTGTTTTTGTTGGACTGTTTTGATTTTGCTTATGGGTGAATATGTATATGTGTACGTTCAGCCACACTTTTCATTGTTATAAATTTCTGCTTCTATGTTGGGCTTTTGCAGTTCTGTAGAGTTTCCTCCCTTTTTTCTTTCTTCTTCCATTTTTTTTCTTTTTTATAATTTTAATTTTTAATTGTTTTAAACCTATCATATTTTTTCTACATTTATTCCTTTGTTTGCTTTTCCTACTGATCTTTTCCTCTTGCAGTTAATCTTTAATGTATATAAATCTTCTTCATCTACCTCTATTTAACTTTGTGTATCTATTCTTTCTTTCTTTTCTTTCTTCCCTTTCCTCTCAACGTTTGTTCATTTTGTTTTCATTGCTTTATCCCCCAATTGCACCTTACTTTAGTTTTGTTTTCCAGTTTGTGCTTTAATTAGTTTTGTTCTTAACTGTTAAATATAACTTTTGATTTCCTTTGTTCGCCAGGTCAATATATTGTACTTTATTTTGTTGGACTGTTTTGACATTGCCCATGTGTGTATATGTATATATGTATTATTCATTATTTTAATTATTACTTGCTGATTTTGTAACTGCCATTTCTTTGGGGTTCATATTTTGTTTCTCATTTTTGGATATTTGTTTTAATCTCACTTAATGCCATACCAAACCACTTGTGGAATCTTTGTTCCCAATCAGAGATCAAGCCCTGAGCCTTTGGAGTGAGAGCACTGACTCCAAGGCCCTAGACTACCAGAGAACGAACCCTAGGGAGTATCAAATAGTGAGAACTCACACAAAGGAAACCACTTGAATACAAGACCCAGCATTACTCAACAACCAGTAGCACCCTGTACAAGATGTCTCATCTAAACAACAAACAAAACAAAAATACAAACCCAATCATCAGCAGACAGGATTACTACCTCACTCAGTCTTGCCCATCAGAGGAAAAACACAAACAAACAAAAACTCAGCACAAATTTCACCCTATACAAACCTTACCCAAGCCACAGGAACCACCTTAGGAGGGCAGAAACCAAAAGGAAGAAAGAATTCAACCTTCTTCAAGGAAAGATTTCAACCTTCCTTGAAGCCTGGGAAAAAGAGACCTCAAACACAATAAATTTAAAAAAGTAATGAGAAGGCAGAGAAATACTTCATGAATGAAGGAACAAACTAGAAACACAGAAGTCCAAATAAATGAAGAGGAAATAGGCAAACTACCTGAAAAAAAATTCAGAACAGTGACAGTAATGATGATCAAAATCCTTGAAAACAATATGGAGAAAATATAAGATTCAATCAACAAACACCTAGAAGAATTAAAGAATAAACATACAGAGACAAACAACATAATTACTGAAATTAAAAATGCTCTAGAAGTAATCAATAGCACAATAACTGAAGCAGAAGGATGAATCAATGAACTGGAGGATAAAATGGTGGATATAACTTCTGAAGAGCAGAATAAAGTAAAAAGAATGAAAAGAACTGAGGATAGTCTCAGAGACAATAGCAAACACACCAAAATCTGAACTATAGGGGTCTCAGAAGAAAAAGAGAAAAAGAAAGGGTATGAGAAAATTTTTGAAGAGATTATAGTTGAAAATTTCCCCAACATGGGAAAGGAAACAGTCAATGAAGTCCAACAGGCACAAAGAGTCCCACACAGGATAAATCCAAGGAGAAACATGCCAAGACACATACTAATCAAACTAACAAAGACTAAACACAAAGAAAGAATATTAAAAGCAGCAAGGGAGAAGCAGAAAGTAACATATAAGGGAAACCCCATATGCTTAACAGCTGATTTTTCAGCTCAAATTCTGCAGGCCAGAAGTGAATGTCAATATGTATTTAAAGTATTGAAAGAGAAAAATCTACAACCAAGATTATTGTAACCAGCAAGGATCTCATTCAAAATTGATGGAGAAATAAAAAGCTTTTCAGACAAGCAAAAGTTAGGAGAATTCAGTACCACCAAACCAGCTTTAAAACAAATGTTAAAGTGCCTTACATAGTCAAGAAATACAAGAGAAGAAAAAAGATCTACAAAATCAACCCCAAACAATTAAGAAAATGGCAATAGGAACATATATATCAATAATTACTTTAAATGTAAATGGGCTAAATGCTCCAGCCAAAAGACACAGACTGACTGAATGGATACAAAAACAAGATCTATATATATGGTGTCTACAAGAAACCCACCTCAGACCTAAAGACACATATAGACTGAAAGTAAGAGGATGGAAAAATATATTCCATGCAAATAGGAAGCAAAAGAAAGCTGGAGTAGCAATCCTCATGTCAGACAAAATAGACCTTAAAACAAAGAAGATTGCAGGAGATAAGGAAGGTCACTATATAATGATCAAGGGATCAATCCAAGAGGAAGCCATAATAACAATTGTAAATATCTATGCACCCAAATTGGAGTACCTCAGTACATAAGACAAACACTAACAGTCATAAAAGGAGAAATTGACAGTAACACAATAATAGTAGGAGACTTCAACACCCCACTCACACCAATGGACAGATCATCAAAACAGAAAATTAATAAGGAAACACAAGTCTTAAATGATACATTAGATGAGATGGATCTCATTGATATCTTCAGAATATTCCATCCAAATGCAGAAGAATACACCTTCTTTTCAAGTGCACACAGAATATTCTCCAGGATAGACCACATCTTGGGTCACAAATCAAATCTCAGTAAATTTAATAAAACTGATATTGTATCAAGCATCTTCACCCACCACAATGCTATGAGACTAGATATCAATTACAAGAAAAAGACTGTAAGAAACACAAACACATGAATTTAAACAACACATTTAAAAATAGCCAACACATTACTGAAGAAATCAAAAGGGAAATAAAAAAATTTCTAGAAACAAATGACAATGAAAACACAACTCAAAACCTATGGGATGCAGCAAATGCAGTTCTAAGAGGGAAGTTAATAGCAATACAATCCTACAGCAAGAAATAAGAAAAACATTGAATAGACAACCTAACTTTACAGGTAAAACAACTGGAAAAAGAGGAAAAAAAAAAAAACAAAATTAGTAGAAGGAAAGAAATCATAAAGATCCAAGCAGAAATAAATGGGAAAAAAAGAAAGAAACAATAATAAAGATTAATAAAACTAAAAGCTGGTTCTTTGATAAGATAAGCAAAATTGACAAGCCTTTAGCCAAACTCATCAAGAAAAAGAGAAGAATCAAATCAACAAAATTAGAAATGGGGAGGTTACAACAGACAATGCAGAAACAGAAAGGATTATAAGAGACTATTAAGAACAACTATATGGCCATAAAACGAATAACCTGGAAGACGTGGAAACATTCTTAGAAAAGTTCAATCTTCTAAGACTGAACCAGGAAGAAATAGAAATTATGAGCAATCCAATTACAAGCATTGAAATTGAAGCAGTGATTAAAAAAAAAAATCTCCCCAAAAAACAAAAGCCTAGGACCAGATGGCTTCACAGGAGAATTCTGTCAAACTCTTTCAGAAAAATTGCAGAGAAAGGAGCACTTCCAAACTAATTCTATGAGGCCACCATCACCTCAATAACAAACCCAGACAAAGACAACATAAAAAAAGGAAACTACAGGCCAATATTACTGATAACATAGATGCAAAAATTCTCTACAAAATTTTAGCAAACAGAATTCAGCAATACATCAAAAAGCTCATACACCATGATCAAGTTGGGTTTATTCCAGGAATGCAAAGATTCTTCAGTATATACAAAGCAATCAATGTGATACACCATATTAACACATTGAAAGATAAAAACCATATGACCATCTCAATAGATGCAGAAAAAGCCTTTGACAAAATTCAGCATCCATTTATGATTAAAACTCTTCAAAAAATGGGCACAGAAGGACCTACCTCAACATGGTAAAGGTTATATAAGCCGACAGCAAACATTCTCAATTGTGATAAACCGAAAGCATTCCCCTCTAAGATCCGGAACAAGACAAGGGTGTCTGTCCACTTTCACCACTGTTATTCAACATAGTTCTGGAAGTCCTAGCTACGGCAATCAGAGAAGAAAAAGATAGAAAAAGAATCTAGATCAGAAAAGAAGAAGTAAATCTCTCACTGTTTGTAGACGACATGATACTATACATAGAAAACCCTAAAGAGAGCATCAGAAAGTTACTAGATCTAATCAGTGAAT
This sequence comes from Ovis canadensis, assembly GCF_042477335.2. NCBI lineage: Eukaryota > Metazoa > Chordata > Mammalia > Artiodactyla > Bovidae > Ovis > Ovis canadensis. The sequence goes on along the minus strand of NC_091253.1, from coordinate 23,288,077 downwards.
TTAGCAAAATTGCAGGATACAAAAAAAAAAAAATACTTACATTTCTATATACTAACAATGAAAAATCAGAAAGGGAAATTAGGGAGTCAATCCCATTCACCATTGCAATGAAAAGAATTAAATATCTAGGAATAAACTTACCAAAGGAGACAAAAGAACTGTACACAGAAAATTATATGACAGTAATGAAAGAGATCAAAGATGACACAAACAGATGGAGAGATAGTCCTTGTTCCTGAGTAGGAAGAATCAATATTCTGAAAATTACTATACTATCAAATGCAATTTACAAATTCAATGTGATCCCTATCAAATTACCAACATTTTTCACAGAACTAGAACAAAAAATTTCTCAATTTATATGGAAACAGAAAAGATCCTGAATAAAAAAAAAGGAGTCCTGAGAAAGAAGATTGGAGCTAGAGGAATCAACCTTCCTGACTTCAGATTACACTACAAAGTTACAGTCATCAAGACAGTATGGTACTGGCACAAAAACAGAAATATAGACCAATGGAGCTATAAATAAACCCATGCACCTATGGGTACGTTATTTTTGACAAAGGAGGCAAGAATATACAATGGGGAAAGACGGCCTCTTCTATAAATGGTGCTGGGAAAACTGGACAGCTACGTGTAAAAGAATGTAAAAGAATGTGCAAAAGAACATCTACATGTAAAAGAACACTTTCTAACACCATACACAAAGGTGAACTCAAAATGGACTAAAGTCCACAATGTAAGACCAGAAACTGTAAAACTCTTAGAGGAAACATAGGCAGAACACATGATGACATAAATCAAAGCAAGATCCTCTATGGCCCACCTCCTAGAGTAACGGAAATAAAAACAAAAGTAAACAAGTGGGACCTGACTAAACTTAAAAGCTTTTGCACAGCAAAGGAAACTATAAATAAGGTGAAAAGACAGCCCTCAGAATGGGAGAAAATAATAGTAAACGAAACAACTGACAAAGGATTAATTTCCGAAATATACAAGCAGCTCATACAAATCAATGCCAGAGAAACAAACAACCCAATCAAAAGGTGGGAAAAAGACCTAAATAGACATTTCTCCTAAGAAGACTTAGAGATGGCTAACAAACATATGAAAAGATGCTCAACATTGTTCATTATTAGAGAAATGCAAATCAAAACTACAAGATATCACCTCACACTGGTCAGAAGGGCCATGATCAAAAAGTCTACAAACAATAAATACTCAAGAGGGTGTGGAGAAAAGGGAACACTCTTGCACTGTTGGTGGGGATTAAACTGATACAGCCATTATGGAAGACGGTATGAAGATTCCTTAAAAAACTAGAAATAAAACCACCAATGACCCTGCAATCCCACTCCTAGGCATATACCCCGAGGAAACCAAAACTGAAAAAGACACATGTATCCCACTGTTCATTGCAGCATTATTTACAATAGCTAGAACATGGAAGCAACCTAGATGTCCATTGACAGATGAATGGATAAAGAAGCTGTGGTACATATACACAATGGAATATAACTCAGTCATCAAAAGGAACACATTTGAATCAGTTCTGATGAGGTGGATGAACCTAGAACCTATTATACAGAGTGATGTGACTCAGAAAGAGAAAGATAAATATTGTATTCTAACACATATATATGGAATCTAGAAATATGGTACTGAAGAATTTATTGATAGGACAGCAATGGAGAAGTAGACATAGAGAATAGACTTATAGACATGGGAAGAGGGGAGGAGAGGGTGAGATGTATGGAAACATTAACATGGAAACTTACATTCAGTTCAGTTCAGTTCAGCTTAGTCACTCAGTCATGTCCGACTCTTTGTGACCCCATGAATCGCAGCACGCCAGGCCTCCCTGTCCATCACCAACTCCTGGAGTTTATTCAAACTCATGTCCATCGAGTCAGTGATGCCATCCAGCCATCTCATCCTCTGTCATCCCCTTCTCCTCTTGCCCCTAATCCCTCCCAGCATCAGAGTCTTTTCCAAGGAGCCAGCTCTTCACATCAGGTGGCCAAAGTATTGGAGTTTCAGCTTCAGCATCAGTCCTTCCAATGAACAGGACTGATCTCCTTTAGGATGGACTGGTTGGATCTCCTTGCAGACCAGGGTACTCTCAATAGTCTTCTCCAACACCACAGTTCAAAAGCATCAATTCTTCGGCGCTCAGCTTTCTTCACAGTCCAACTCTCACATCCATACATGACCACTGGAAAAACCATAGCCTTGACTAGACAAACCTTTGTTGGCAAAGTAATATCTCTGCTTTTAAATATGCTATCTAGGTTGATCATAACTTTCCTTCCAAGGAGTAAGTGTCTTTTAATTTCATGGCTGCAGTCACCATCTGCAATGATTTTGGAGCTCCCAAATATAAAGTCTGACAATGTTTCTGCTGTTTCCCCATCTATTTGCCATGAAGTGATGGGACCAGATGCCATGATCTTCGTTTTCTGAATGTTGAGCTTTAAGCCAACTTTTTCACTCTCCTCTTTCACTTTCATCAAGAGGCCTTTTAGTTCCTCTTCACTTTCTGCCATAAGGGTGGTGTCATCTACATATCTGAGGTTATTGATATTTCTCCCGACAATCTTGATTCCAGCTTGTGCTTTTTCCAGCCCGGCGTTTCTCACGATGTACTCTGCATACAAGTTAAATAAGCAGAGTGACAATATACAGCCTTGACGTACTTTTTCTATTTGGAACCAGTCTGTTGTTCCATGTCCAGTTCTAACTGTTGCTTCCTGACCTGCATCTGCTTCTGTTAGGTCCATATCATTTCTGTCCTTTATTGAGCCCATCTTTGCATGAAATGTTCCCTTTGTATCTCTAATTTTCTTGAGGAGAGCTTTAGTCTTTCCCATTCTATTGTTTCCCTCTATTTCTTTGCACTGATCACTGAGAAAGGCTTTCTTATCTCTCCTTGCTATTCTTTGGAATTCTGCATTCAAATCTTTCCTTTTCTCCTTTGCTTTTCACATCTCTTCTTTTCACAGCTATTTGTAAGGCCTCCTCAGACAACCATTTTGCTTTTTTTTGCATTTCCTTTTCTTGGGGATGGTCTTGATCCCTGTCTCCTGTACAATGTCATGAACCTCTGGCCATAGTTCATCAGGCCCTCTGTCTATCAGATCTAGTCCCTTAAATCTATTTCTCAGTTCCACTGTTTAATTGTAAGGGATTTGATTTAGGTCATACCTGAATGGTCTAGTGGTTTTCCCTACTTTCTTCAATTTAAGTCTAAATTTGCCAATAAGAAATTCATGATCTGGGCCACAGTCAGCTCCCAGTCTTGTTTCTGCTGACTGTATAGAGCTTCTCCATCTTTGGCTGCAAAGAATATAATCAATCTGATTTCAGTGTTGATCATCTGGTGATGTCCATGTGTAGAGTCTTCTCTTGTTTTGTTGGAAGAGGGTGTTTGCTATGACTTGTGCATTCGCTTAGCAAAACTCTACTTACATTATCGAATGTAAAATAGATAGCTGATGGGAATTTGCTGTTTGGCTCAGGAAACTCAAACAGGGACTCTGTATCAATCTAGAGGGGTGGTATGGGGCTGGACATGGGAGGGAATTTCAAAAGGGAGGGGATATATGTATACCTATGGCTGATTCATGTGGAGACATGACAGAAAACAACAAAATTCTGTAAAGCAATTATCCTTCAATTAAAATATATATTAAAAAAAAATGACCTCTCCTAGCAAGGATTTGCAAGCAGTGGGTCACTCTCAGCAAACAGAATGCTGGGAAACATACATTCCTACAATGAACAAAAGGCAAGAAAAGAGTGTTTTTCAGGCATCTATCTATCAGCAACTGTTTACTTTCTATGATGTGAGAACACATTTGCACAGATGCCCCAATTTCCTGAGTCACAGAGAGTATGTTTCCCTGCACTTTTTGAGCCTTGTGAACCTATTTCTAGGTGATACTAGGACTGCTCATGAGGAAACAGACTACAAGAGAATGTCTGAGAGTGCCGAGTGCCATACTGTTGCTGCCAACAGAGAGAAAATGCTAATTTTGCCAACATGGTTTAGTATCTAGGTTTACACTCAGTATGTGTCCCTGCAGTATCCAAGAATTTTCCAGACAGCCCTAGGATCACTAGAAACAGAGATCACTGGAAACAGAGAAAACATCATGGAACAGACAGTTTGATATTTGTTTACTTTTCCTGTGCTTTGGGGGCCTTCCCTACCGTATAAGAGGTGAGGGGAAATTGTTATTTAAAAGTGACCTCCAGGCAAGGATTTCTGATTTCTGTTTTGGTTAGTGAACAGGGTGCTGTGAAATCTATGTTCCTCTGATGAACGAAAGGACAAAAAAGAGAGTTATTTTTCAGCCATCTATCTTTTGGCAACTGTCTTGATTCTATGATATGAGAACAACACTTGCACAGAGGCCCAAATTTCCAGATTCATAGGCAGTATATTTCCCTGGGTTTTCTGAACCTTGCAAACACATTCCTAGGTCATACTGGCACTGCCCATGAGGAAACAGGCTGCAGGACTGTGTATGAAAGAGTTGAGGACGATACTGTTGTTACCTAGTTTAGTTGACATTCCAACGGAAATGATCTTGCTGCAAGGAGTTGCAAGCCGCCTGCTAGCTTCAGAAATCCCAATGGTTTGACCAAAGCTATGGCTATCATAAGAAGGAAAACAGTAATTGGATGAATTTTCAGGCAGCTTCTCAGCAGCACTGTTTTAGGGCCAAGAGAGAGATAATGCTGATTTAGCCAACAAGGTCCAGTATCCAGGTTCACAATCAGTATGTGTCCCTGCAGTATCCAAGAATTTTCCAGACAGACTTAGGATCACTGGATGCCTGCTACAGAGAAAACATCATGGAAAATATCATGGTTTGATATTTTTCCTTCCCCTATGATTTAGGGGCCATCCCTACTGTATAACAGGTGAGGGGAAATTGTTACTTAAAAATGACCTCCAAGCAAGGATTTCCGAGCAGTGTGTTTCGGTCAGCAAACAGAATGCTGGGAATCCTATGTTTGGTTAATGAAAGGCAAAAAAGAGAGTGTTTTCACACACCTATCAGCAGCTGTCTAGATTCTAAGATGAGAGGACTCCAGGTTTGCACAGAGGAACTAATTTCCAGAGTCAAGGCCATATGTTTCCCTGCCCTTTGTGAGCCTTGTGAACACTTTCCTAGGTCATACTGGGACAGGAAACAGGCTGCAGCAGAGTGTCTGAGAGTGCTGAGTGCCATAGTGGTGTTACCTAGATTAGCTGACATTGCATTGGAAATGTGTCAGTGGCAAGGAGTTGCAAGCCACCTGCTTTCTTCAGAAATTGCAAAGGTTTCAACAAAGCTATTGCTATGTCAAGTAAGAGAACAGCACCTGGATGGATTTTCAGGCAGTAGCTTTCAGGGTCAACGGAGAAAATGCTAATTCTGCCAACAAGGTCCAGTATCCAGGTTCACACTCATCATGTGTCCCTGCAGCATCCAAGAATTTTCTAGACAGACCTAGGATCACTGGATGCCTGCTATAGAGAAAGTTTCATAGAACAGGCGTTTTCATGTTTGTTGGCTTTCCCCTGGGCATGTGGGGCCTAGCCTAATGCAATGCCAGTGAGGGGAAATTGTGACTTAAAAATGACCTCCAAGCAAGGATTTCCAAGCGCTGTGTTTCCGTCAGCAAACAGAATGCTGGGAAGCCTATGTTCCTTTGATTAATGAAAGGCAAAAAAGAGTGTTTTTCACAACCGATCAGCAGCTGTCTAGATTCTAAGATGTGAAGACTCCAGGTTTGCAAAGAGGTCCTATTTTCAAGTCAAGGCAGAAGGTTTCCTCGCACTTTGTGAACCTTGTGAACACATTCCTTGGTCATACTGGGACAGCCCATAGGGAACAGGCTGTGGGAGTGTGTCTGAGAGTGCTGAGTGACATACCGTTGTTACCTAGATTAGTTGACACTCCACTGGAAATGCACCGGCGGCAAGGAGTTGGAAGCCACCTGCTTGCTTCAGAAATCACAAAGGTTTGAACAAAGCTATTGCTATCTCAAGTAAGAGTACAGCAATTGGATGGCTTTCCATGCAGTAGCTAGGTGCACCGTTTTAGGGTCAACAGAGAGAAAATGCTAATTCTGCCAACAAGGTCAAGGATCCAGGTTCACAATCAGTATGTGTCCCTGCAGTATCCAAGAATTTTCCAGACAGACCTAAGATCACTGGATCCCTCCTACAGAGAAAATTTCTTAGAACAGATGTTTTGATGTTTCTTTGCTTTTCTCTGTGAGTGTGGTTGCCTTCCCTAATGTAATATTGGGGAGGGGAAACTGTTACTTAAAACTGAACTCCAAGCAAGGATTTTCAAGCCATGTGTTACTCTCAGCAAACAGAGTGCTGGGAAACCTATGTTCATTTGATTAATGAAAGGCAAAAAAGAGACTGCTTTTCACACACCTAGTAGCTGTCTAGATTCTAAGATGTGAGGACTCCAGGTTTGCACAGAGGACCTATTTTCCAGAGTCAAGGCTGTGTATTTCCCTGCACTTAGGGAGCCTTGACAACACATTCCTGACACCCCACCCCAGACCCTGTACCTGGGGTCACATGGCCACAGTCTCCAGGGTGAACCCCTTCCCAGACCATGTACATGGGGTCAATGTCCCATCTCCAGTGTGACCCTACCTCCCAAACCCTGTACCAAGTTTCAAAACTCCACAGTCTCCAGGGTGGCCCCCCATCACCAAACCATGCACCTGAGGTCACATGTCAACTGTCTGCAAGGTGACCCCTCTCCCCAGACTCTTCGCCTGGGGTCACACATCCACAGGCTCCAGAATGACCCCTTCAAAATACCTGCACCTGGGTCACATGTCCAGAGTCTCCTTGGTGACTCCCCTCCAAGACCCTGTATCTGCACTCACATTTCCAATTTCAACGGTAACCTCCCTCCCAGACCCTGCACGTGGGGTCACACCTCCACAGTCTCCATACCTTCTCACCAGAACTTGTACCTTGGGTCACATGTTCACAGTCTCTAGGCTGACCCCACCTCATCAGAACTTTTACCTGTGGTCACAACTCCACAGTCTCCAGGGTGACCACCATTCCCTTACTCTGAACATCTGATCACACATCCATAGTCTTCAGGGTGACATCCCCCAGACGCTGAACCTGTGGTCACATGTCCAGAGATTTCAGGGTGACCTTACAACACTAGTCTGAGCACCTGGAATCACACGTCCACAGCCTCCAGGGTAACCTCCCCTCCCAGACACTACATGTGGGATCACATGTCCACAGTCTCCATGGTGATCCCCCTCCCAGATGCTGCACCGGGAGTAACGTGTCCATAGTGTACAAGGTGGATCCCACCTCCCAGAACATGTACCTGGGGTCACACACCCACAGTCTCCAGGGTGACCCTCTCCTGAACCTGCACCTGGGGTCACACTTCCACAGTCTCTGTGGTGACAACCCTCCACACACCCTGTACCTGGGGTCACCTGTCCACTGTCTCCACCAAGACCACACTTCGCAGACCCTGCACCTGCTGTCACTCATTCAGTCTCCAGGGTGACCTCCTCCCGAAACTGCACCTGGGGTCACATTCCACAGTCTCCAGGCTGACACCCCTCCCCAGACCCTGAACCTGGGGTCACAGGGTGACACAGCTCCCTGGACCCTATACCTGGAATCATATCCAGAATCTCCAGGGTGACCCCCTTCCAGAACCTGCACCTGGAGTAACATGTCCAGGGTCTCCAGGCTGACACCCCTCCCCAGACCCTGTACCTGGGGTCACATGCCCACAGTTGGCAGGGTGACCCCACATCACCAAATCCTGCACGTAGGGTCACATGTCAACAGTCTCCAGGGTGACCCCTCTCCCCAGACCCTGTACATTGCTTCACACATCCATAGTCTCCAGGGAGAGCCATCTCCCCAGACCCTGCAAATGGGGTCTACATCCAGTCTCCAGGGTGACCTCACTTACCAGATCCTACACCTGGACTTACACATCCACAATCTCCAGGGTGACCTCCCTCCCAGACCCTGTACCTGGGGCCACATTTTTAGTTTCCAGTGTATCCCGCTTCCCAGACACTACACCTGGGTCACACGTCCTCAGTCGCAAGGACGAACCCCTCACAGACCCTAAACCTGTGGTCACACATCCACAGTCACCAGGGTGATAACCCTCCCAGAACCTGTATCTGGTGTCACACATCCACAGTCTCCAGAGTGACCCCCCCCCAGACCTTACACCTGCGGTTAACATGTCCACAGGCTCCAGTGTGAACCCCTCCCAGACCCTGCTCCTGGGGTCACATGTCCACAGTATCCTAGGTGACACACCTCACAGAAACTGACCCTGGGGTCACATGTTCACAGTCCTCAGGTGAACCCATATCGCAGACCCTGTACCGGAGGTCATACATCCACAGTCTCCAGGGTGATCGCCCTCCCAGTGGACGTGTGAACCCAGGTACAGTGGTGACACCCTAGAGACTGTGGAAGTGTGACCCCAGGTACAGGTTCGGCAGGGGAGTCATTCTGGAGACTGGAGACTTGTGACCCCAGGTACAGGGTCTGTGAGCTTGGGTAACTGAGGAGTGTGGAAGTGTGACCTCAGATGCAGGGCCTGCAGAGGTGGGTTCCACCTTTTACACTGTGGACATGTTACCCCAGGTGCAGGGTCTGGGAAGGGGATCACCCTGGAGACTGTGGACATATGGCCTCAGGTACAGGGTCTGGGATGTGGGTTCACCTGGGGACTGTGGACATATGACCCCAGGAACAGTTTCTGTGAGGGGTCACTCTGGAGACTGTGATCTGGGGTAACATGTCCACAATCTACAGGGTGGGCCCCACCTCCCAGAACATGCACCTGGGGTCATATGTCACAGTCTCCAGGGTTACCCCAGCTCTCAGATCCTGCACCTGGGTTCTCACATCCACAGTCTCAAGGTGACACCCGTCCCAAACCTACACCTGGGGTCATAAGTACATAGTCTCCAGGGTTGCCCTCTCCCAAACTACATACATATTGTCACAAGTCCCCAGTCTCCAGGGTCAGCCTCTTCCCCAGACACTGCACTTTAAGTCCCACACCCAGAGTCCCCCAAATGAGCCCACCTCCCAGAACCTTTACTGGGGGACACATATACACAGTCTCCAGGGAGACTCCACCTCACAGACCCTGCATCTGGGGTCACACGTCAAAAGTCTCCAGTGTGATCCCACTTCCTAGACCCTGCACCTGGGGTCATATGTCCATAGTATCCAGGGTAACCTCCTTTCGACCCTGGACCTAGGGTCACATTTCCACAGTGTCTAGGATGACACCCCTCTGGAGACACTGTGCTTGGAGTCACACGTCCAGGCTCCAGGGCAACTCCACACCCCAGACCGAGCAACTAGGGTCACATATCCACAGTAGTAACCCCACCTTCCAGAGCCTAAACCTGGAGTCACACATCCATAGTCCCATGGTGATTCCCTCCTAGACCATGCATCCGGGATCACATGACCACCATCTCCAGGGTGATCCCCACCAGACCCTGCACCTGGGGTCACCTGTCGCTAGAGTTGGCAGAGTAGCGCCATGTCCTAGACCCTATACCTGGATTCGCACGTCCACAGTCTCTATGGTGACCCTCTCCCGTAACATGCACCTTGGTTCACACGTCCACAGTCTCTAGGGAGAGCCCCCTCCCCTAAATATGCACTTTGAATCAAACGTCAACAGTCCTCAGAGTGACCCCACCTCCCAGACCCTGTACCTAGGGTCACATGTTCAGTCTCCAAGGGGACACCACGTCACAGAAACTGCACCTGGGATCACATGTCCGCAGTACCCAGAGTGACTCCACCTCCCAGACCATATACCTGGGGTCACATATCCATAGTGTCCAGGGTGACCCCGCCTCCCAGAGTCAGTACCTGGGCTCCCAATTCAAGTCTCCAGGGTTAGCCCCTCCCAGACCTTGCACCTAGGGTCACTTGTCCGCAGTCTCCAGGGTGTCACCCCACCCCAGACCCTCTCTCTCTGTCACATGGCCACACCCCTCCAAGACACTGTACCTGGATTTTAATGTCTGCAATATCCAGGGTGACCCGCAAGACCATGTACACGGCGCCACATGTCCACAGTCTCCAGGGTCAGCCTCTTCCCAGACACTGCACCTTGGGTCACAAGTCCATAGTCCCCAGGGTGACTCCCCCCTTCCAGAACCTGTACCTGGGATATGAGTACACAGTCTCCAGGGAGACCACACCTCCCAGACCCTGCACCTGGGGTTACACGTCCAAAATCTTCAGGGTGTCCCACATCCCAGGCCATGGCCTTGGGGTCATTCGTCCAGGTTCCAGGGTGAACCCATCTCCCAACCCTGTACCTGTGGTCACACATCCACACTCCCTAAGCTCTCAGACCCTGCACCTGGGTTCTCACATCCAGTCTCCAGGGTGACTCCTCTTCCCAGACCCTACACCTAGGACACAGGTCCACAGACCACAAGCTGAACCTCTCCCAGACCCCATAACTGTGGTTACAAGTCCACAGTCTCCATGGTGACCCCCTCCCAGACACTGTACATGGTGTCACACATTCACGTCTCCAGGGTGAAGACCTGGGTTCACATGTCCAGCATCTCCTATGTGACCACATCCAGTCCCTGTACATAGGGTCACACGTCCACAGTCTCCAGGGAGAGCGCTCTCCCCAAACCCCTCACCTGGGGTCACATGTCCACAGTATCCGGGGAGAGCCCTCTTCCCAGACCCTGCACCTGGGGTCACACATCCACAGTCTCCAGGGTGACCCCTCTCCCAGGCCTTATACCTGGGATCATACTTCCACAGTCTCCAGGGTGAACTCCTCCTAGACTGTCCCCCTGAGGTCACATGTCCACAGTATCCTAGGTGGCACCCCTCACAGAAAATGTTTCTGGGGTCACATGCCCACAGTTTCCAGGTTAACCCCCGTCTCCCACCCTAGACCTGGGGTCACATGTCCATAGGTTCTAGGTTGAGTCTACCTCACCAGACCTTTTAACTCTGGCCACATGTGTACATTTTCCAGGTGACTACCCCTTCCCAGACCCTGAACCTGGGGTCCCGCCCAGAATCTCAAGTGTGACATCCCCCAAGATCCTGTATCTGGGGTCACATATCCATCGTCTCCAGGGTGACCTTGTTCTCCTCCAGTTGGGCCTCCATCTGGCGCAGCCTCTCCTTGATGCTGCCGTGTCTCTCTCCCTGCCGGCCAAGAACAGTGTCAGCTCCGCTCGCAACGACCCTGTCCTGACGACACGCGGGCTGTGACTGCAGGGGTGGCAAGCGGGCCATGCTCTGTGCGGACCACTACCCCGGGTTTGCGGGGGACATGCCCGCACGCCTGCTCACGCAGCCTGCGCGGCTTCGTGTGTGACACATGGCTCACGGAGGGCGCTGGTGACCGGCTCGTGAGAGGAGACGTGCTCCCCCCTGCCCCGGGCTCCGCATCCGCGGCCGCTGCGCCCCCTCCTCGGACTGCCTGTGGTGAGCCAGCGCGGGCAGCAGGCAGCGGCAAGCGCGGGACGCGCGAGGCACACGTTCTACCTTCCTAAGCTGGGAGGTAAGTTCAAACCGTTTAGCCTCCTTAGTGGCAGAGCTTCCCCAAGACAAAAGGTCGGACTACAAGGCCGACAGGGGACGGACAGCAGAAGCCAGGGGAGAGGAGAAACCAAGCCTTGAGGGGAAGATCATAGGCAGAAGGGCGCCCCCTGGCGGCTGTTAGTGACCCTGCTCTGGGAGGCTCTGCGAGCACCCGACACCGCCGCCGCCCGCGACTGAGCGCAGGGCAACGCTCCCGACAGCCGCGGCAGCACACGCCCGGCCCGACTCTCCATGCCCAGCCAGTGCCCACCGGCAGCGCGGGGCAACACCTTTCCCGCCAGAAGGACGGGGTGTCTGTCTGGCTGGCAGTGGGGACTCTGCCCCCAGCAGCGCCACATCCCCAGGACGCGGCCTCTCACCCGCGGGCTCCCGGGGACGGGGAGCTGGGAGTGGGACCCCGGGTCTGCACGTGCCCCACTGTGATTTCTTCAAGTGTATGGATAATGACTTAAAACTGTGTTCATTACAGAGCTATTTTGGCCATCTCGTAAACGAGAATGGGATTTTTTTAGGTCTCTATCCTGCTAGGCTTTGAGTGGCTGACTGAACTCTTGAGCAGCAGTGACTCGGAGCTGAAGCGTCCTGGGGACACACAGAACACAACTGGAGGGAAATTAACGGAGGGACGACACAGAAGCGGGGGCTGCCTGACACTCAGGCAGCGCTCCCATCTCAAAGGGGCAGCACGACCCCCGCGTCCGGGCTCCTGTGTGGACTGCAGCACGGGCAGGGTCGGGTGGGACAGCACGGGAACAGGCCCTCCGCGTGCCCGCGCCGCCCCCCACCCCCCACTCCCCACGGGGGACCCAGAGCGGCACCGTGGAGAGCGCGGCCACCCTCTGAGCCTGCTCCGCCTCCACCTGGGCAGAGTCTCCGCCCTCTGCAGCGTCTGCTGCAGCTTCTCCACCAGCTCCAGGAGCTCCTGCAACTGGCGGTTCTTATCCTCTGTCTACAACGGGAGAGCAGAGGATCGAAACAGGCCCAGAGGTGTAGCCACTGTCGCTTTAAGTAAGCTGAGACAAAACCTAAACGCACGTGTCTACTGGATTGTTCTGTTTCGGAAGCTGCGTCAGGGTAAATTTTCTCTGTGTTTCTGGGCTTGGTCTCAGTGAGCAGAACACCTCCTGCCAGAGTATTTGCTTTTCCTAAACGTTCCCCAAAGGAGTCTTAAAAAGTTCTTATACATTAAAGAAGATCAGTTTTCTGTAGAATCTTATTAATTCTTATTGACAAGTTAAGGGAAGAAGGGTTCAGTACGGGCCTTTCTTAAAACATTACCAGAATCATAATTTGAAGGGAACCCTACCGACCGCAGATGACCACGGGTGTGTAAGCCAAAATATGGCTTTCATCTCCTCTGAAATACACACCTGATAAGAGTGTCCCTGGTGAAATGCCAGTCAACTAATATTTGTTAATGCACGATTATTCTTTTAACAGATCTTCTTACTCTGAAAAACTTTCAATGTAGAACATTTAGACAGATTCTTTTTTTAAAAAAAGAAAAAAATTAAAGTATCTATAAGCTCAGGTTCCTGAGAGGTTAGCATTTGTTTCTAAGCAGCTTTCTTACTTTTTCTGTGTGCGTATTACTCTATGTACATACACAAACAATATGATATGCTTTAAAACCCTCAGAAAACAATAGCATATGGTACATAGTATTTTCTGATCTGCTCTTTACAGCCATTATTTTGTATATCGTAATGCTCTTAATTAGCATTCCACATCATATATTTCAATGGCTTTCTAGTATTTTATTTTTGTGGTGGGGACAATGATATACTTTGGCACACACCAGACTGACTCACTTTGTTTTGGAGAAGCCAGATTTGGTTTTCCTGGTTAAGTCCTGATTATCTGAGACCACCGGGAAACAAGAGCGAGTAAGGCTCACCAAACCACAGGAAGTACAAACCCTAATCAGACGGGAGCTCTAACCCTGCCTTTTGTCACAGTGACCCCAGTTCCAAACAGGCAGCCAGCTGCCCTGAAGTTCCCTGCTGCTTGCTGCTCTTTCAGTAAAAACGCTAACAAGCCAACGGTTTCACGTTCAAGTAAAACAAAAGAGTCAGGCGTGGAATTCCACAAAATGGTTAAACCAAGTCCCAAATAATTCAAACCTGTAAGTTGCAGTCACCCCCAATTTTTTAAAAATGTATTTCCTTCCAGTACAGCTGATTTACCATGAGGTACAGCCACACTTTTGAACGCAATACTTTAGGGTCATAAGAACTTTACAGTGGGACTTGATTTCCAACGTGGGAGTCACATGAAAAGGTCTTTACCTTCCTTCCTCAGTAATTCACTACAATAAAAGTCAGACAGTTCAGTAAAGGCCATTACCTGTCGACAGATAGAATCCTTATTTGCAATTTCATTTTCAAGTTTATCATTGAGGTCGTCCTAAGTTTCAAATCAAACATAAAGTTAACATCCTCAAAATTGAAGTCCTAGATATGGCAGTTTTCTCAGACGTGAGCAAAAACGCACCTATCTCAAAGGTCACATTTGCCACGATTGGCACCCAACTGTCTTAACGTTCTGTCCAGCCACTTGGTTTACCAAGCTTCTTTTCTACATAATAAACCCAAACGGCAAACAAAAAGTATACTAAACTACCCTGTTATTGCAAGAATTCCAGGAGGGAAGGTATCTGGCATGAAGTCAGGACCTCTGTCTGCTACACCATACAGGCGGGCTTGACCCAGAACAGGGATGGACCTTCAACAGATCCAACGGGGAGCTCTGAGGCTCGTTTCCTTGGGTAAAAGTTGGAAAAAATCTCATGTAATTTCCTCAGAATTAAAGTAAGAATATTAACCAGTGGAAACAAAAGTCAAAGTGTAACACAACTGGGCGCAGCCTTCTCAAGCCTAGTTCTTCTAAAGCAGTTACACCACATGTATGAAGCGCTCAAACCAGGACCAGAACTTGCTGCTGGTACGACTCTTGTCCGCCGGCTCAAAACCCATTTCAGGTCCCTCCCTGGTCACTAAGTAACCAATGTGGGCAAAGTCCTAACATTAAAAGTGAAAGGTTTTAAAAACGCTTTTTCTAGAATTCTATACATATTAAACTCTGCCACCTAATCTCCTCCTGTTGCCAAAGAGTAGTGTGAATAGGTTATAAAAACGTGCAAATATTTCTGTTTTGAGTTCTCACACAGAATTACTCACACCAAGCTGCTAAAACAAGTACACCTGCTGTACCACATGTTGGAGGGGTTCTCTCTGAGACGGTCTCACGGGGGAGGGGTGGGGCAGGGTGGGCACTGTCTGCTCGCAGAGGAGAAGTGAGGCTCACAGGAGGAGGCCTGAGTCCCCAGCACTCTTCTGTTTTCACAGTGACCGCTAGGGAGTTTCTCATAAATCACGACACGACCGCCAGAAACATCACGATTCCACAGGGTCACACAGCTCGGGCCTGAGGATCTGAGGGTGAGCAAACGCCACTCGACTTGTCTGACCGCTGGTGTCACTGTCACACATCCCTTCAAGGAGCGGAACCTCAGAAAACGAGAGAAGATGGCCAGGCAAGCTGCCTCAGCAGAGCCCCCACAGCATGCTCCCATGTCTTCGAGAGAACGGGCTCCACAGACATCACCAGACTCGCCTGAGAGAATCAGAAGGAAATTTCAGCATCATCAGGAACACATTTGACAGGCAGGTGGGGAGGGGGATGAACCGGGAGACTGCGGTTGGCATATACACAGCACTGACACTACACGTCAAGTCAACGAGTAAGGACCGAGTGAACAGCGCAGGGGAGTCTACTCAGTGCTCTGTGGTGAAAATGGGCAGGAAATCTAAAAGAGAGGGAGATACATAGATAGATAGATATATGACTGATTCACTTTGCTGTACAGCAGAAATTGACACAGCAGTGTAAAGCAACTATACACCAATAAGTGAATGAATGGATGAATGAATTTTTACAAAAGGAGTACACTGGGGCCCCTAGAACTTGTAGAAATGAGGAGTCCACACCCAGGGTGCAGCACAGCGCCAGGGCTGCCCTCAGGTTGGTCCACTGCCAATGGACAGCCTGGACCAGGCCTCTTCTACCCCAGAGACCTCGACGCAGAGGCGGGGAGGCAGCCAGTCGCGGTCTCGCCAGTGCTCTGCTCTTGCTCACGCAGCCGTCCCAAGGCTGAGATCACTGGGAGAACAAGGGACCCACAGTCCACCTCAGGACAACAGACACGGCCGCCATCACTCACTTCGCGGACGTCCCCCTGCAGTTTCGTGTTCACTTCCTCGGACTTGAGGAGGTCCTTCCTGGCCGTGTCCAGGTCCTCCTCCAGCTCTGTCACGTGGGCAGAGAGGGCTGCCAGGCGCTCCTTCATCTGGCTCTGCTCCTGCGACTGCTTGTCCATGACTTCCTGGAGCTCGATCACCTTAGCCAGGTCTTCCTCGTGGCTTAGAGACCATTGGAGGGTCTCTAAGGGGGAAAGGAAGCCTTAGACAGCCTTGTTTTGGGAGGGAGGGAACACAGCACTTACGGGCAATTGGTGAGGTCAAAACTGCCTCTTGCACTCTGGGAGCTCACAGGACCCTCACGGCCACTCAGACCTACATGGTGCATTGGTGAGAGGTCCCAACAGCCCCGCACAGACTGGATGGTAAGATGAGAACCAGACAGACAGCGAGACCAAGAACTTGCCTTGCCATTGGCACTTGGCATGTTTTCTTGCTCGTGATTTACATCAAGCACCCCGTCTGTTAGTATCTTTTCCTGGTTATTCTCCTCTTTAAGAATCATCTGCTAAAACCAAAAAATTGAATCAGAGTAAAGAAATAAGTAAAGACAGCAAAACTCTACCTGGAAAAACTCAACTCTAAACTGAAAACGCAACATAAAAAGAAAATACATGGTGATGCTATCCATCCCGAATACAGTCAGGTGATTAGAGTCAGAATTTGTCTTCTACTGGACAAAGGGGTACTGAAGACATCCTGCAGCTTTGAGCCACAAGTCTAGTTTACTAGTCATTAAAATAACCCAGGTGGGCGGGTCCTCAATCAGAAAGATAAAGAACATCTGATGCCCACCACTACAGCCTTCATTCTTTTTTAAAATGAAAGGATACAAATGACAAACCCTTAACTGAAATTACACGATGACTGATCTAACTTACCTCTTTTTGTGTGGCACCTAATTCTTCTTCTAACAAACTACAACTTTCGAGTGCTACTCGTAATCGCGCTCTCAACTCAAAAGGGGCCGAGTCACTGTGTGTTGATGTGTGTATATACGTTAGTACACTTCTTAGTGTATACTCACCCTAATGCATGGATACTGTAACAGAATACCTTTAATGTCTCTCATTCATCTTAACGTCAAGAAAATCTGCTTGGTAACAGCTAAGTTTGAGAGAACAAAATGCTATCCTAAATTAATTCTATTACGCAATTTTTAACTGCAAATTGATATACAGAATATAATAAATCTTGAGACATTTATGCCAACTAATACTTTTTAACTGGGGGCTTCCCAGGTGGCTCAGTGGTAAAGAATCCGCCTACCAATGCAAGAGGGCAGGTTCGATCCCTGGGTCAGGAAGATCCCCTGGAGTAGAAGATGGCCACCCACTCCAGTATTCATGCCTGGGAAGCCCCATGAAGAGAGGAGCGTGGTGGGCTACAGTCCACAGGGTCGCAAAGATTCGGACACGACTGAGCACGTACACAGGCAACGCCTTTTAACCATAGAAAACTCTGACTTCTTACAGAAAATATGTATATACAAGAATTCAAGAAGCTCAAAAGTCAACTAGTTACATAAATACATGCATCATCCACCTAACAAGGCAGCAAGTGTAGAAATCCACGACGGCCGGGTAGCTGGTACCTTCTTGTCCAGGGCCTTGTGGTGCTCAAACAGCAATTTCAGTGCCCTGAGCACGTCCACCTCTCTGGTCATGCCGACTGGGGACTGCGCCTGCTGCTTGCCTGCCGTCATCCAGAGGGAAGGCACGGACCAGGAAACCGGACACTCCAGGTGCTCCAGCAGCAGCTGCAGGGCGGGGCCAAAGGAGCACCTTCAACCTCATGCTTGAATTCAGGGCCGATAACTCCTCTCGGCCTCATGCTATAGCCAGAAACATGCTAAGGCACATCAGAATCCCACCAGTTCAGTCTAAAGTTAAGAGTGGACTTCCCCAGTGCCCCAGTAGTTAAGACTCCACACTTCTGCAGGGGTCATGGGTTTTAATCCCTGATCAGGGAATTAAGATCTCACACAAAGTGTAGTGTGGACAAAAATGTAAGTTAAGAGAATTCCCCCCTACTAAGATTACATTAGCTCTCATCATAAATTTGAAGCAAGGTATGAGAACCCTGAACTGATGCCCCCTGGTCTGCTCAGTGGGAAGATGTGAAAAATGACTTGAAAATCAGACAGAGTTTAAAGACAGCAACACTGAGGCGAGCGGTGACCCCCCTCGGGCAAATGTCAACACGTGAGAATCCCCCTACTGACCCTGGTGTTGTTTCTTTCTGCTTTCAGTTCAGTAATTTCTTCCTCTCTTTTAAGAAGCTGCTCCCTGCATATTTTTAGTTCTTCAGTAGGAGTTGGAAATTTCTAGAAAACAGTTAAATGAGAAACTAAATGCAAACATAAATTAAAAAGAGAGTGAGACTGTGAAGACTGACCCTGTCAAGTCTCTCCAGGCTCCACACAAAGGATCTCCCTGCCCCTCCAGAGAAGAGGGGCTCCACTGACCCCAAGACCACACAGACCACCACAACTCAGACTGGCCTTCAGCCTCCACCTCGACCTGGCAGGTACGTGGCAGGGGAGAACCCGGAATCCAAGCCTGCCTTCTCAAGACCCAGGGACGTCTGAGAAACTTTCCAAAACATAAACCTAACAACAAAGTGGATAAAGAGATTCTTAAACGACACACAGACCAGTGATCTAGAGCCACTGGGGAGAGTGAAGAAAAAATGGAAGGTCTACAAGGGCACCAAGCTTTGGAGTGTTCCTCTGGGAAAAAGGCTGACGGCACTCCAAGGCCATCTGTTAGCCTGACCCCACTGAAGTCACCCAGTCATTCAATCAACTGGTTAAAATGTTAAATTTATGTTATATGTATTTTACCACAATTTGCGGTTATATGTATTTTACCAACAATTTGCGTGCACGCGGGGCTGTCCACGTGGTGAACTTGCTCAAACTGAACCACATGGAGTCTTTCATTCTTCTATTTTTCTTTGCAGAAATAAAAAGATCCTGGGATACATATCCCCTACTACATACTGAGTGTCCAGCACCCAGAACAGTGCCCAGCACTTGTAAGAAGCATGTAGAAGATCTGTGAAGCTATGAGGGTGTATGTCATACATGTAAGCAGTAGGTACCCGTCATTAAAATACTGGACACACTGGTCTGTGCTTTGTAAGGTGCGAGACATTAACGGGCTTAGCCTTTCTACTTCAAGGACTGACTCTCTAGCTCGATCCTCATGCCACAGCGACTCCTCCAGCCCGTATAGCCTTTCTTTGGAAGAAGGGAGACGTTAAGGGGCTTAGCCTTTCTGCTTCAAGGACTGACTCGATAGCTCAGTCCATGTGCTCCAGTGACTCCTCCAGCCAGTGTTTCCCTTCTTGTGGGGCCCCCGCCCACCCTCCACGCAGCACCTGCACAACCTCTTACAAGGTAAACCTGCTGGGGTTGATCCTGCCCACTAAGGCCAAAATGCCCTGGCCGGCAGGGCCCACGGCCATGCTAACAAAACGAAACACAACCCCAACACTTCACCAGGTGAGGGCCAATCCGACGGGCCCGCCCCCGGCTGCTCTCACCTCAGGCCACTCTGCTTCCAGGACTTGGGCTGAGGCCAAGTTCTTCCTAGTCTTGGCCTTTGCCTTGGGGTCGCAGCACTGAAATAACGCCCACAGGCGGGCCCTTCTGCGACCCATCCTCGCAGATGGGGGCAGCCCCCAACTTGGGGGCAACTGCTGTTTCATGGTAGGATACCTCGGCTCCCAAGCTATCACCACCGATCTCACACTATTCACACTACGACCACCGCTCTCACACACCCCGCTCTCACACACCCCGCTCTCACACTATGACCACCAGCACCGCTGCCTCAAGGAGAAATGGCACGAAGGCTCTGCCTCCAGCATGTCTCCCAGGAGCCTGGAACCTGAACCCGCTCAGTCACAGGGTTTCTGTGGTAACAGAGGGGCTGGGCTCAGGCCCACCATCAAGGGTGCAGAGAGGGGGAAGGGGCTGCCAAAAAGACGACAGGTGAGTGTGGGGTGCGGGAGAAGGAAGGCAGTGCCCACGGCTCAGGCCCCCTGTCAAACATGACCCTGCAACGTACTGGGTCACAGTCAAACTGACCAGTATAAACTGCTTCAGAAACCACCACCCCTGGGAATGAGCACGTCTTCTAAGTGGACTTCTGCCTCCTCTACCCCCCAAACAAGCCTCCACTGAGGCTACTGAAAGGGCACCCCTCAACTCAAGGGCATCCCCAGAACCCACCCGGCTGAGGAGGACTCAATACACTAGCTGCCCCTCACCCTGAGCTCGGTCCTCCCTGTCGGACTCCCTCACTCGAGCTCAGCAAGGCTTGACCAACCTTGCTCCAGGCACTTAAAATGAACCCACAGTGGGTACAGGGGTTCATTCAACCTGCTGCCCTCTTAACTTCGACCCTGGGTTGCCAGACGACTCTGCCCCACGGGGGCTGCACGGTGGAGGTTCAGGGGTGTCCCTGCCTTGAGCCATGACAGCCAGCGCCTCCCAGACCCCGCCAGATGCTGCCCTACCCTCCACCCCCGAGTCTCCCATCCCTCTCCTGGCCCCACTCCCATCCTTGTGGCTCTCCACTCGCCAGGGCACAGGCCACACTTCTCCTGGCTCAGCCCAGGCCTCTGCTGTCACTTGAGGACCTCGGTCCCCAGGTTGCTTGGGGTCCTATATCCACCCATCTCAGCGATTACAGGGAGAGACAGAGTACAGTTCGGGGTCCCGCCCGCAGTTCACCCTGAACACGTTCTCTGTTTTTGGCTTTATCTACTGGAGTTCTCTGAGATATCTTTTTAAAACCTCAACTGTTGCTTTCAGAAAGACTGTAAAATCACTGTGCTCAACTTTAAGAATAAAATCTTCATTTTCAATCTTAAAGTGAAACTGGAGGGAAGACTAAAAGCAGTCATTTTTCCAAACTGAAAAAGAAAACCCACATGCGACCATGTCACAGAATACAGGTCACGTAACCCCTCCCTCCTCAGCCTTCTCCTCCACCACCAGCAGCCCGTCATCGCAAGGCCTGCCCTGGGCCAGCAGGGGCAGGGGAAGAGTGCAGACTAGCTCCTCTGTCTCCAGGCCGCGTGGGCCGCTTGTTCCACCTTCTTCCCAAGTTTACGTGGCACTGAAACAGCCCGGGCAAGCTGGGGATTCTGACCAGAAACACAACTGTGGGTACCAAGCAAGGACTCCTGGTTCTTGTTTTTCCCAGTATCAAATAAACTTGATCAATACAACAACTGTGACTGTTACATGTGGCTTCAGATGACAGAAGACACCCAGGGCGTCCCCACTTCCAGTGACAAACACAAGCAGCTTGTAGGTCAGCCTACCAAGAGCTAGAAAAGCTAAATACAGTTTAAAAGAGGTCCTTGCTGCTGCTGCTGCTAAGTCGCTTCAGTCATGTCCGACTCTGTGCGACCCCATAGATGGCAGCCCACCAGGCTCCCCCATCCCTGGGATTCTCCAGGCAAGAACACTGGAGTGGGTTGCCATTTCCTTCTCCAATGCATGAAAGTGAAAAGTGAAAGTGAAGTCACTCAGTCGTGTCTGACTCTTAGCGACCCCATGGACTGCAGCCTCCCAGGCTCCTCTGTCCATGGGATTTTCCAGGCAAGAGTACTGGAGTGGGTTGCCATTGCCTTCTCCCGAAAGAGGTCCTTAGGCAGCCACAATCCAAGATTTCAAACAAAAGGGAAGCCCAGTGAGGGAGCGGGAGACTGAGAGGGCCGCTCCTTCCCTCGGGCCATCTGAACAAAGCTGACTCTGCCAAGAAAAGGCAGGGAAAAAGGCAAGCAGAGGGGACTGGCTAACACAGCTGTGGATGGTTCATTGGGCTGAGAAGACAAAAATTTGAGCGCAGGCCAGATGAGTCAGTTCAGGTGTCAGAAAACGTACTCAACACTCTGCCCAAACCGGCTGAGCGCTGAGTATCAGTCACCTCGTGGTGCTCAGGGGACAGATGGTGGGCTTCAGGACCTGCCGAGAAGAGGGGAACCTGGGAGGCAGCCCAGGCTTCCAGACTGAGATGCTGGAAAGCTCCTCCCTGGGGTTGGGGGGAAGGTGGGTGAAGGCTGCTGAGACTGAGCTTACAGGGACCCCCAGCCTCAAGTCCCTCAGGCCCTGAGTGAACAGACAGCTCTGTCCCCATTGGAGGTCTGCATCAGAGGAAACTCTGGAGAAGATAGCATCACTCAGAACCTCTAGGGTTTTCCAAACATAATGTCCAACATGCAACCAAAAAAGCAAAATAGGGTGTAACAACAAACAGGACCAAGAGAAAAAGAACTGAACCAGATCCAGAGGTATCAGATGTATATCAGCATATCAGAGGTATGCTAGAGGCATCAGATGCAAACGTCATCTGTTCAAAAATATACTTGACAAAAGGAAAAATTTCTGAGAATCAAAACCGAGTCTAGAACTTTACAATAACAGTGACTGAATTTAAAAACTCAGTCTCTGGGCTCAACATCAAATTGGACGTAGCTGAAGAGAGGATCAGTGAACTGAAGGATGAATCAGTTAAAAAAATATATATAAGAGGGAAAAAAGTATAGAATATATTGAAGGAGCCCCTTGTTAAACTACATTGTTAAAAACTATAAATGGGGACCCTCATGGTGGAGAAAAGACAGAACGGGGAATAAGAAATGCCTCCAGGGGTTCAAACTAAAGAGCCTCTTAATGAAAGAGGAGAGTGAAAAAGCTGGCGTAAAACAACATTCAAAAAACGAAGATCATGGCATCCGGCCCCATCACTTCATGGCAAATAAATGGGGAAACAATGGAAACAGTGACAGACTGTATTTCCTTGGGCTCCAAAATTACTGCAGAAGGTGAAATTAAAAGATGCTTGCTCCTTGGAGGGAAAGCTATGACAAACCTAGACAGCATATTAAAAAGCAGAGACATTACTTTGCCAACAAAGGTTCATTTAGTCAAAGTTATGGTTTTTCCAGTAGTCATGTATGGATGTGAGAGTTGGCCCATGAAGAAAGCTGAACGCTGAAGAATCGATGCTTCTGAACTGGGGAGTTGGAGAAGACTCTTGAGAGCCCCGTGGACTGCTAGGAGATCCAACCAGTCAATCCTAAAGCAAATCAGACCTAAATATTCACTGGAAAGACTGATGCTGAAGCTCCAATAGTTTGGCCACCTGATGCGAACTGACTCACTGGAAAAGAACCTGATGCTGGGGAAGACTGAAGGCAGGAGGAGAAGGGGATGACAGAGGATGAGCTGGCTGGATGGCATCACCGACTCGATGGTCATGAGCCTGAGCTAGCTCTGGGAGTTGGTGATAGACAGAGAAGCCTGGCGTGCTGTAGTCCATGGGGTCGCAATGGGTCAGATACTGAGCGACTGAACTGACTGACAGGGACAGTGGCAAGAGTTGGTTCAAGAATCAGACCATTGACTCAAAAATGAAAACCACACATTGGTTTCAGCTCCTCTGGGGGTGCCTAAGGCAAGAAGAAAATGTTCAAGCGCTCAGAGGAAAAAAGGTGTGGCTTTTAATGTCACAGCAACACCGAGAGCTGACTTTTCAAGAACAAGGAAGTCAGAAGATAATGGACTGGCATCTGTAAGATGCTGAAAAACAAATAACCACCAACCTGGAATTCTATACCCAAGAAAGACACTCTTCAAAAGTGAAAGCAAAATAAAGAGTTTTAGGGCAAATGGAAATGAGACAACTCATCACCCACAGACATGAACTAAAAAAATATTAAGGCAGTGCTTTGGGAGAAACAAAAGTCTCTGATGGAAATATAAAAAACAAGTAAAGACCAACAACGAGGTAACTGTGAGGGTAAATACTAACTTTACAAAACAATGACGTTAATGCCAAAAATATATCTAACAGTTTAAAGTGTAACAGTGACAAGGAGGAAACAGTCATGTCAGGGAGGCAGTAAAAGTACTAAGTTAGACTTGAATGTAAAACACATGCTGTATCTGTGAATGCGCACCCAACAACCCGGCAGAGGAGCCCAGAACTAGAAAAACACTTCATACTTCTAAAAGATGGCAAGAGCAAAGAACACAGAATAGGTGGGACAAACAGAAAACAGTCACATCGTATCTACACACTGAAATATCAACATTATAAACAGAGCAAATACTCTCATTAAAAGATAAAGTGTCAAACTGATTCCAATGAAAACTATACACTCTTCACAGAGGTACATGTTAAGATGGAAGGTCTTTTAGACAGGTGAAAGTAAAAGATACCCAGGCCAACAAGGACAGAAAACTGACGTGGCAATATCACTGTCAAATAGTGTCTAAAGAAAGAAGCATTACTAGCGATGAAAAGGAGCATCTCATACTGATACAAGTTCAGTCTAGCAAGAAGATGAGGATTCGAAATTTGAATGTACCTAATAACATAACCTCAAAATATCAATATATAAAACCTGACAGAAATAGAAAAGGAGTAACAGCCAAGTTCATAATCCCAGTGGGAGATGTTAAAGACACATCTCTCGTGGAACTGGGCTCCCTGGTACGAAGTCACCTGCAGCCATGAAGTACTGGAAATGCAGCTGGCTCTACAATGAGATGTGCTGCAAGCCTGAAACACACACTGGATTTTAAAGACTTAGCATGAAAAAAAGAACGTGAACTATTTCTTTAGGTTTTATCATGTTGATTACACACTGAAAGGATAATATTTTGGGTGTGTTAAAATAAAATATGTTATAGGTAATTTCACCTACTTCTGCTTTTACTCAACGTGGCTACCAGAATCTGAATTACATGAGTGACAAGCTTGATCTAACTGATACACACGGAACATTGCATCCCCACTGATAACATATTATTTTCAAGAGCCCAAGGAACATATAACAAAAAGAATATATATTGGGCCATTAGGAAAGCTCGAATTATTTCAAAGGACTGAAATAATGCAGGGTATACTTACAGATTGCAATGGGCTGACGATTAATGTGCCCTCAAACTTCACCCCGCACATGGTGATGATCCTCGGAGGCAGGTACTCTGGGAGGGGTCAGGCCAGGAGGGAATAGGCTCCCATGCTGCGAGGACAGAGAGAAGCAGCATGGAGTCTAGGAACCAGGAAACAGGCCTCACCAGATGTGGCACCTGCTGGTGATCTTGGGACTCCCCAGCCTCCAGGACTACAAGAAACAACTTTCTGTTGTTTACCAGCTAGTCTACGGTATTTATAACAGTAGCCCAAAAAAGACTAAGACAGGGATCTTCATGGAATTAAGTCAGAAATCAAAAAAGGGTCACAGGAAAAACCTCCCCCAACATTGGGAAGTTAAATGACATACTGCTTGCAGAATTTCATGAATAATAAAAAACATACAATGTTTAAAAAATGTTTAAAAAACACAATGAAAATTAGAAAATACTTTTCCATAAAAGATAATGAAAATCTGGCTTATTCAAACTTGTGGGACGCAGCGAACTATGTTTAGAGGGTAACTTAAAGCCTTAAACACATATACTGGAAAAGAAGGAAGGCTAAAAATCAATTAAGCCTCTCTCCCAAGAAACCAGAAAAAGAGCATAGCAAATGAAACACAAGGCAGATGGAAAAAAAAGGAGCAGAAAACAACGAAACAGAAAGCAGATATGAAGTTTTTTAAAAACAAAGCCAAAAGTTGGCTCTTTGAAAGGACTGATAAAACTGATAAACCCCTAGACAGACTGATTAAGAAAAAGAGACAAAGCACAAATCACCAGCATCAGGGATTTTTAAAAGGGGAGACAACACATCTTGCAGATAAGAAAAATATTATGAACCACAGTTCACTTACTAACTGGAGAGTCTGCTCGCCTCCATAAATTCCTAAGCAGGGGGGAAATGCTTTACTTAAATAGACCCAAGAAGGCATACAAAATCAGAAATTTTTATTTGCATGAAAAAAATTACATCTGAAATTAAAAGCCTCCCCACAATGAAACCAACTGGTTTTGCCAATCAATTCTTCCAGAAATTTAGGGAAGAAAACAGTATTCTCACAAGAACTCTCGGGGTAAACAAGGAACACTCTCCAACCTTGTTTTATAAGACTAGCATAACGTTGATACTAAAACCAACAAGGAAAAAGTGCAAAAAAATAAAATGACAGATTCTGAGTATAGATGAAATAATTCTAAATAAAACACTAACAAAGTCCAACTGAAGGAGAATACATTGAGATCAGTTTAGGGTTGTTTTAGAATCACAAAATTTTTAAAAGTTAAATCACCACATAAAAGAAAAATCACCTGTTTCAAAATCTGCAGAAAATAAACTTAAGAAAATTTAATGTAATAATTTTAGTTCATGACTAAGAAAAAACTCTTAGTAAACTAACAGAGAAGAATTTACATATTTTGATAAAAATATCTACAAAAAAGTTAATATCCTGTGTGATGGTGAAATACTGAAAGCTTTTCCTCTGATAATGGGACAGAGACAAGGATACTTATTCTCACTACTTCTGTTCACCACTGTACTGGAGATCCTAGTCTGTACAATAAGGCAAGAAAAAGGAAAGGGTTATCACAGTTGCAAAGAGGAAAAAAAGCACTTATTTGCAGACATAATTGAGTATACATAAAAAATACAATTAGAATGACTTGAAGTAAATGGATTTACCAAGTGAATATAGGAAAGTCAATTCTGTATCTATTAGGGATTTATAATGGCACTGAAAATATCAAGATATCTAATTAAACATGTGCAAGACATATAGCAAACTATAAACTTCTAAGATAAATTAAAGAAGATCTAAAAAAATGGAGAGCTATCTATATTGTGTTCATGGATTATAAGAACAAGATAAAGGACACACACAGAGTGAACCGTGTGAGGTGATGCGTATGTTGGGCAATCAGTCCACGACGTCTATGGGCATCAAGTCATCACGATGTAGACTTGCAATACACACAGACTGTATCTGTCAGTGCCTCCTTAGTGAAGCTGGGGGTCTAAAACCAGGGCCTGGCACCTGGTAGGTGGCAGGTGTGGGAACCTGGGTTCACGTGCAGGCTGTACACACTCTTAACCACAGGTGAGACCTGAAGCAACCCAGCAACTCTCCGTTTTTCTTTTTCTGTTTTTCTCTGTTCTCCTTGCCATTTGTGTTTAACAGATTCCCAGTATCAAGTGAGCAGCATCAACGCAGCAATAATGTCTCCCCATCTAAGGCGGGAGCATGTAACACCAGCAGACTTCCCAATCATCCCGAGATAACTGGGGTGCCCTATCACAACAGAAAGCAAAGAAACACGACATTTCTTTGAGAAATGTCGAGAGAGAGAGAGCTGCCTGACGGCAGTGGGAACTAGGTTCACCAGACGTCCCAAGGGGACCTCCAGGGGCTTGGAGCCCACGCTGGGCCCCTCAGCTTGAGGCCACACTTGCCTTTCCACCATTCTGGGGGTCCTGGCAGAAGAAAGCCAGGCCACAGAAGGGGGATGGTGTGGCCGGCCCGTGGGACTCAGGGCAGGACTGACTTCGGTCTGTGCTGGGCTCCATGTCCAGTCACCACCCTTGGAGTGTACAAAGTTCTTGGGATCATTGTAGGTTTTTGGCAAAAAGCAATGGAGCCGAAGTCACTTAGGATGGCTTTTAAGGAAAAAAAACCTCACTGAGGATTCCCTCAGCACCAGCCTTGGCCCCTAGTGAGATGCAGACTCCTGGTTATCCATGGCTGTGCCCGCAGCCCACCAGCTCCAGGGAAGGACTCCACTTTCTCTTCTCTGTGCGCCATGAACCTGCACACAGTGGGCCTTCAGAACCTCAGGAGACTCACCCCACCCCCACTATAGCCAGAACCCTCCCCAGGCATTAAAACAGCCGTGGAGTCACTTTGGCCCAAGCCCTGGTTACGGACCCCTGGAGCCCACTACAGCCTCTACAGCGTGATTAGTCAGGTCCTTTATGCACAGATTCCTGCCTGTCAGATCCGAGCTTTGGATTCATGGTCAGCTCTGTCCCTCCCGTGGCAGCCAGGTGGGCAGCAATGCAGACAAAAGGAGCTCAGGAGCTGAGTTTCAAGGGAAGCATTGAAAGGACAGCAATGGATGCCACCTGTTGCAAACTGAAGGAGGGTCCCTGCATGTCTCAGAAACGGCCTCTGGTGTGCAGGTGTGGAGGAGAGCCCTCACGGTGCAAAGAAAAGAGAGGTACCCAGGGGCAAAGGCTCTTGGCCTCTCCGGTAGCAGCTCCAATTGGCAGCTCGTGAACAGTGGACGGCCAGTGTGGTCACATGAGTGTGACGCTTATTCCCTCATAAAGAAAGAGAAAGGGGGCAGGGTGTGGGAGTACCCTGAGGGTGTGGTGGGGCGGATGAAGGGAGGTGTCCCTCCTCTCTTCAGTGCAAATTGCTTTTGTGAGTCTCAGAGCTGCCAGATGGCAGTTACCAAGTCAGGTCCCCACAGTATCCAGTGTGGGCTGGGAGCCTTAGCCCCTGTCACATGGACAAGCCGCACCATATGGCTTCCCTGAGTTCTAACAGCAGTATCTGGGGATTTTGTCTAGATACACACTTCCTTGCTGTAGCTGTGTTACCCCCTTCTATGAGCCCCCCTTTTGTCCTCTAGATAAAGGACATCGATTGCTACCTTAGCAGGTTGACAGCTTAATCCCATGAAGAATTAGGGTAATCCTATAATGAATAGCTGGCCTTCAGAGATATCAATCAATAGCTGGCCTTAAGAGATACTGGGCTTCCCTGATAGCTCAGCTGGTAAAGAATCCTCCTGCCATGAGGAGACCTCGGTTTGATTCCTGGGTCGGGAATGCTGATCTGCTACAGAAGGGACAGGCTACCCACTTCACTATTCTTGGACTTCTCTTGTGGCTCAGCTGGTAAAGAATCTGCCTGCAATGCGGGAAACCTGGGTTCAATCCCTGGACTGGGAAGATCCCCTGGAGAAGGGAAAGGCTACCCACTCCAGTATTCTGGCCTGCAGAATTCCATGGACTGTATAGCCCATGGGGTTGCCAAGACTTAGACACGACTGAGGGACTTTCACTTCACTTTCAAGAGATATGACCTGAATCCAGATTAAACTGGAGTCTCCCAGTGTCATCTGGCATTTCTTCCCTGAAGCCAGCCAAAACCCACACAGGAGCATTTCCAGGGTCTCCACTTAGCCAGCTGGACAGAAAACCCAGTGTGGTTCAAACAAGCTGACAGACAAGCAGGAGAGGACTCACGGGCAAAAGGCTTCCCTCTGGTCTCAGGTGGAACTCCGGGACCACAGTAGGAACCGGTGCTCTCCACCCCTGGGCTCAGCAGCGCCCTCTTTCTCAGGCTGGCGGTTCTGCCCTAACGGTCTCAGGAAGGGCACCAACCGCCACAGGCTGACCTCACGCCCCTCCCACTGCTGTAGCCTGACCTCACACGGCCCCACCACTTCCGGCAGAACGAGCCCTCCTCTTCCCTTGATTCCAGCTTGAGGCCCGGCCCTGGGCCCTGATTGGTCACCGCCCTAGTCCTGAGCCACTCACGGTGGCCAGGGAGGATGGAACACACCGATTGGCCAGGTCCAGGTCATGTGACCATACGCTCCAGTATACGTGCGAGCTGCTCACCCTGTGTCAGGGGTGGAGATAGTGTGATGCCCCCAGAGCAGGGCCGAGAGTCCAGTCCATGTGTCCGTGTGCTCAGTGTCCTGGGACGTGCCTGACATCCTCTCTACACACCACTTTGTCCTCTACAGACAAAATATTCATGACATACCTCTTCCCTTCCCAAGCGCTGTTTCACACACCCACATTCAAGGGAGCAAGACCTCCTGTTTGAAGGTAGGTTTGGAGATCCTTTCTTAACCTCTCTGGGCTTGTTTCTTGTATCGCTACTGTCAGATCCGAGCTTTGTATCGCTATCTTGCTACTGCTAAGTCACTTCAGTCGTGTCCGACTCTGTGCGACCCCATAGACGGCAGCCCACCAGGCTCTCCTTTCCCTGGGATTCTCCAGGCAAGGACACTGGAGTGGGTTGCCATTTCCTTCTCCAATGCAGGAAAGTGAAGTCGCTCAGCCGTGTCCGACTCTTAGCGACCCCATGGACTGCAGCCTACTGGGCTCCTCCGTCCATGGGATTTTCCAGGCAAGAGTACTGGAGTGGGGTGCCATTGCCTTCTCCGGTTTCTTGTATTATGTTAGAATAATTTATTCAGTCTAAACCCCCCCACGAGCACCACCATATGCTGCTTTGCCTATTCAGGATTCTTAGCTGTTCTGACGGAGAACAGTGTGGTGTTTAGTATGTGGTGTTTTGCAAGGTAGGGATCCAACTTACCTTCCCACATGGATACCAAATTGTCCCAATGGGATGATTCCTTTGTCCTTTCTCCTGGAAATGTCCTTTCTGCGTTTACACATTAAAAACCTTTTTTTAAAATGCCAGGTGTCAAGAACTTCAGATCTTTGGAAACTTGTACAGCACCCCACAGACATGTTTCCATTTCTGTGTCTCCTCTTCGCATTTCACCATTGCCAGTTTCTTGTATACACAAGTACCCTCAGAAGGTCCTCTGTAGTGAACCGTGTATGTTTCTGTGAGGACAGAGGATGTGAGCACAGAGGAGGGACTGAGTGACCACAGTGACCATGTAACCGTGCTCAGCAACCCCAATATTAAGTCTGGCTGAGACTTCCTAAGGCAAGGTCTGTGTTTCTTCCTCTTGGTGTCTGGATACGCAAAACGATGTTGGTGGATTGGAACTTGGGTCCCTGGGTCCAGCAGTGTGGAGATATACCCATAACCTGCTTTTCCATTATCTTTTCCTCCTATGGGCTCTGCTGAGATGGTGTGGAGATATTTCTGCTAAAGGCTTGAGAGGTAGTTAATCCTTCTGCTTCTCATCCCCTGCCTTGTCTGTACTTCGGTCATATTTTTTTTAAATATAGCTAATTTTCAATGTTGTTAGTCCTTGTGTCTTTCTGACTCTCAGGCCCCTGTGGTTTAATAGACCTCCAACTCCTGAGCGCTCTTTGCCTGGTGGAGACCTGGAGAACTCAGGGAGCAGCACCACATCACACTGGAGCCTGGACCAGAGAGAAGGTTCTTGCCAGGAAGGCTCCATCCCTGCTGTAGGGGGTTTGGGGTTCACATCTGATTGTGCATCCCCCGGGCCCTTGGTGCAGGCCCCACTCTGAGATCTGGAAAGGAGGTGGCTTCCCTCCCTGACACAGAACTAGTGTTATTTTTGTCCTCGTCCTTGTCCAGTCCCATTTGGCTCCCAGGCCCTACAGTTACCCTCACCCACAGGATCAGGATAGCCCAGTTCTAGAGGAGTTTCATACAAGGAGAGGCTCCCAGAGACACTCCAACCCCCGGGCCTAAATAAGCATTTCCTTGGAGTTTCACAGGCCTGGGAAGAGATACTGGGTTTGTGTCCATTTTACAGTTGAATCTGTGGGGCCTCATATCATTCTGTGATTTGCCCTGGGTCACTCTGCAGGTCAGTGGGTAAGGTGGGATTTGAACCTAGACTCTATTTCTTGGAGCCCGTGACTGTACAGCTGTTTCTATTCCTCGGTAAAATTTATTTCAGGTGTTTTTTTTTGGATGCATTTGTATATGGGACTGTTCTGATCTGTCTCTGATGGTTTGTATCCTGCTATATTGCTGAGTTTATTAGTTTTAATACTTGTTGCTTGGTGGAGTTTTTAGGGTTTCATATAAATCCTGTCATAATCAAATAGTGGCAGTCTAACTTCATCTGTTCCAGTGAGGATGCCTTTTATTTCCTTTTCTTGCCTAGTTATTCTGGGTAGGACACTTCCACTACTATGTTGAAAAGATTGGTGAGAGTGGGCATCCTTGTACTATTCCCGATCTTTTAGGAAAATCTTTCACCTCTTTACCACTGAGTTGGATGTTAGCTGTGGGCTTGTTTATATACTCTTTAGGATGTTCCATGTATAACTACTGTATTGAGAGATTGTATCAAAATTGATGTTACACTTTGTTGAAAGCTTTTTCTGCAATTATTGAGAAGATCACATGATTTCATTCTTAGTTTTGCTCATATTGTGTATCACAGTGATTGATGTGCAGATAGTAAATCATGCTTGCAGGCACAAAATAAATTCTATTTGATCATAGTCTATGATTCTTTTTAATGTATCTTCAATTTGGTTTGCTAATATTCTTTTGAGGATTTTTACATCCGTGTACATCAGGGTCAGGGTTCTCTGGTGGTTCATATGGTAAAGAATCTGCCTGCAATGTGGGAGACCTGGGTTTGACCCCTGGGTCAGGAAGATCCCCTTGAGAAAGGAATGGCTACCCACTCCAATATTCTTGCCTGGAAAATTCTGTGGACAGAGGATCTGGTGGGCTACAGTCCATGGGTCACAAATAACTGGACATGACTGAGTGACTCACACTTGGAAGAGTGCTTCTTGACATTCTTAATATCTAAATTTAAGATTTTATCTCAGTCAAAAATTACAGTCTAAGGCAAAAATGTCAAAAGTCCAAGAGTCCTTAGAAGTAAATGACAATAAGGCATAACAGATGAAAGCAAGAAAGACTCCACATAATTTACTATTCATAAGAATTTTAGATCTTCAGAGGAATTCTCATTAAACTGAATTAAAATGGAAGCTTTAGTTTAAAAGGGAAACCTTTTTTGGTATTATGTTTCTATGTTGAGACTGAAATTTTATTATTTATGTATGAGATATTAACGGAGAAGGCAATGGCACCCCACTCCAGTACTCTTGCCTGGAAAATCCCATGGACGGAGGAGCCTGGAAGGCTGCAGTCCACGGGATCGCTGAGGGTTTGGACACGACTGAGCGACTTCACTTCACTTTTCACTTTCATCCATTGGAGAAGGAAATGGCAACCCACTCCAATGTTCTTGCCTGGAGAATCCCAGGGGCAGGGGAGCCTGGGGGGCTGCCGTCTATGGGGTTGCACAGAATCAGACATGACTGAAGCGACTTAGCAGCAGGATGAGATATTAAGCAATACTGTGTAGCTATTAAAATCATATTTTCAAAACCTTTAATGACATTTATAAGCACTTATAGTGGAAAAATAGCTAGGAATAGAAGATGATCCCATATAGCTTTAGATGACAGTACGGATATGTTGAATGATAGTTTTCAGATTGTATTTATTTATTTTTTAATTGAAGGATAACTGCTTTACAATGTTTGGTTGGTTTTCCTCATACAACAACACGAATAGGCCATAAGTATATTATCCACTCTTCGGTGAGTCTGCCTCCCACTTCCCGCCATCCCACCCTCTAGGTCGTCACAGAGCACCGTGCTGGGCTCCCTATGTTATATAGCAACTTCCCAGTCGCTAGCTATTTTACATATGGTAGTGGCGATGTTTCAATGCTACTCTCTCAGATCGTCCCACCCTCCCCTTCTCCAGCTGAGTTCACAAGTCCTTCCTCTACATCTCTGTATCTGTTTCTGCCCTTCAAATATTCACCAGTACCATTTTACAAGATTCCATGTGTATGCATTAATATACTATATTTGTTTTTTTCTTTCTTACTTACTTCACTCTGTATCACAGTTTCTAGGTTCATCCACCTCAGTTAAACTGACTCATATTTGTTCCTTTGCATGGCTGAGTAATATTCCATTGTGTATATATTCCACAACTTCTTTATCCGTTGTTCTCTTGATAGACATTAGGTTGCTTCCATGCCCTGGCTATTTTAAATAGTGCTGCAGTGGACATTGGGGTACATTGTCTTTTTAGAGGTATGGTTTTCTCAGGGTATATGGCCAGTAGGGGGTTGTTGCATCATATGGTAGTTTTATCCCTACTTTTTAAAGAAACCTACGTTCCTTCTCCATAGTGGCTGTATCCATTTACATGTCTACCAACAGTGGAAGAGGGTTCCTTTTCTCCCATGTCCTGTCCAGCATTTATTATTTGCAGAATTGTTGATGATGGCCATTCTGACTGGTGTGAGGTGATACCTCATGTAGTTTTGATTAGTATTTCCTTAATAATGAGCGATGTGGAGCACCTTTTCATGTGTTTGGTGGCCTTCTTAATGTCTTCTTTGGAGAAATTTGTTCATGTCTTCTGCTCACTTTTCAGTTGGTTGCTTTTTTTCTGATATTAGGCTCACTGATCTCCTTGTGTACTTTGTAGATAATCCTTTGTCAATTGCTTCATTTACAATTATTTTCTCCTATTCTGAGGGTTGTCTTTTCATCTTGTTGATAGTTTTCTTTGCTGCTTAAATACTTTGAAGTTTCTCTAGATGCCAGTTTTTAAATTTTTGTTTTTATTTCAGTCATTCTTGGAGGTGGATCAAAGAGGATCTTGCTGTAATAAATGTCAAAGAGTGTTCTGCCTATGTTTTCCTCTAAGCATTTTATAGTTTCTGGCCTTACTGTTGGTCTTTAATCCATTGTGAATTATTTTTGTGTGTAGTGTGAAGAAGTGTTCTAATTTCATTCTTTTACATGTAGTTGTCCAGTTTCCCAGCACCACTTACTGAAGAGCCTCTCTTTTCTGTCCTTTCTCCATTGTACATTCTTGCCACTCTTGTCAAAGAAAAGGTGCCTATAGGAGTGTGGCTTTATCTCTCAGCTTTGTGTCTCGTTCCATTGCTCTATGTTTCTATTTTTGTGCCTGTACCATAGTGTCTTGGCAGTATAGTCTGAAGTCAGAAAGGCTGATTCCTCCAGTTCCACATTTCTTTACAAGATTGCTTTGGCCCTTCTGGGTCTTTTCTCCCCTGTATAAATTGTAAAAGTATTAGTCCTAGTTCTTTAAAAAATGTCATTGGTTGTTTGATAGGGATGAATCGAATCTGCAGATTGCTTTGCGTAGTATAGTCATTTTCACAACATTGATTTCTTTCAATTCAAGAACATGGCATATCTTTCTGTTTGTTTCATCTTTTCTATCTTTCATCGTACAGCCTGTCTTTCTGCATACACATGTTTTGTCTGTTTAGGCAGGTTTATTCCTAGCTTTTGGAGAAGAAAATGGCACCCCACTCCAGTACTCTTGCCTGGAAAATCCCATGGACGGAGGAGTCTGGTAGGCTACAGTCCATGGGGTCCCGAGGAGTCGGGCACGACTGAGCGACTTCACTTTCACGTTTCACTTTCATGCATTGGAGAAGGAAATGGCATCCCACTCCAGTGTTCTTGCCTGGAGAATCCCAGGGACGGGGGAGCCTGGTGGGCTGCCGTCTATGGGGTTGCACAGAGTTGGACATGACTGAAGCGACTTAGCAGCAGCAACATTCCTAGCTATGCTATTCTTCTTGTTGCAGTGGGGAATGGCACTGTTTCCTTAGTTTCTCTTTCTGATTTTTCTTGTTGTGCTATAGGTGTGCAAAGGATTTCTGTGTATTAATTTTGTATCCTGTGCTTTACTAAATTCCCTGATTAGCTCTAGTACTTTTCTGGTTCTATCTTTAGGGTCTTCTGTGAATAGAAACAGGTCATCTGCAATCAATGAGAGATGGACTTCTTCTTTTCCAATATGCATTCTTTTTCATTTTCTTCTCTGATTGCTGTGTCTATGACTTACAAAACTATATTGAATAATAGGAATGAGAGTGGGCACCATGGTCTTGATACTGATCTTAGAGGAAATGCTTAAATTTTGACACCATTGAGGATAATGTTTGCTGAGAGATTTTCCTATATGACCTTTATTATGTTGAGGTAGGTTTCTTCCATGCCCATTTATGGGGGTTTTTTAAAATAATAAACTGGTGTTTAATTTTGTCAAAACCTTTCTCTTCATTGATTGAGTTTATCATATGGTTTTTATCTTTCAATTTGTTAATATAGTGTATCACATTGATTGATTTGCAGATAGTGAAGAATCTTTGCATCCCTGGGATAAACCCCACTTGAACTTGGTGTATGATCCTTTTCATGTGTTTTTGTTTTGTTTTGTTTTTGCTAGCGTTTTCCTCAGGATTTTTGCATTGATGTTCATCAATGATGTTAGCCTGTAATTTTCTTTTCTGTGTGGCATTTCTGCTTCATTTTGGTTCATGGTGATGGTGGCCTCACAGAATGAGTTGGGAATGCTCCTCCCTCCACATTTTTCTGGAAGAGTTTGACCAGCATAGGTATTATCACATCTCTACCATTTGAGAGCATTCACCTGTGAAGTCCTGGGCATTTCTTTGTTGGAGACTTTTGATCACAGTTAGTAGCGCTTGTGATTGATCTGTTCATAGTTAGAGCTTGTGACTGGTGTTGGTGCTCGATTTATTCATATTTTCTATTTCTTCCTGGCTCAGTCTTAGAAGATTGTACTTTTCTAAGAATCTGTCCATTTGTTCCAGGTTGTCCATTTTACTGTCATGCAGTTGTTTCTAATTGTCTCTTATGACGCCTTCTCTTTCTGTGTTGTCTGTGTAACATCTCCTTTTTCATTTCGAGTTGATTTGTCTTCTCCCTATTTTTCTTGATGAGTCTGGCTAATGATTTGTCAATTTTGCTTATGTTTTCCAAGATGTACCTTATTGTTTTATTGATCTTTGCTAGTGTTTCCTTCATTTCCATTTATTTCTGCTCTGATCTTTATGATTTCTTTCCTTCTGCTAACTTTGGAGGTTTTGTGGCCCTTTTTCTTCTTTTTCTAGGTTCTTTAGGTGTTAGGTTAGGTTGTTTATTTGATGTTCTTTTCATTTCTTGAGGTAGGCTGCTTGTATTGCTATAAACCTTCCTCTTAGCATTGCTTTTATTGCATCACATAAGTTTTGGGTTGTCATTTATTCATTGCCATTTGTTTTTAGGTATTTTAAAATTTCCTCTTTGATTTCTTCAGTGACCTGTTTGATTTCTCCATGTGTTTGTGTTTTTTACAAATTTTCCTATAAATGATCCCTAATCATGTATCAGTGTGATCAGAGAAGATGCTTGCTATGATTTCAGTTTCTTAAATTTGCCAAGGCTTGATTTGTGACCCAAGATGTGATCCATTCCAGAGAGTGTTTCATGTGCTCTTGAGAAAAAAGAATGCATTCTGCTGTTTGGTGATGGAATATGCTAAGGATATCAATAAGGTCCATCTAGTCTAATGTGTGATTTAAGGCGTATGTTTCTATATTAATTTCCTTTTTGGATGATCTGCCCGTTGGTATAAGTGGTGTGTTAAAATCCCCTAGCATTGTTTTCTTACTGTCAGTTTCCCGTTTTACGGTTGTTTGTATTTGTCTTATGTATTTAGGTGCTCCTGTGTTGGGTGCGTGTGTATTATTATTGCAATATCTTCTTCCTGGATTGGTCTCTTTATCATTATGTAGTGTCCTTCCTTGTCTCTTGTAATAGTCTTTATTTAAAAGTCTATTTTATCTCATACAAGAATTGCTACTCCAGCTTTCTTTTGATTTCCGTTTGCATGGAATACCTTTTTCTAGACCCTCAGTTTTAGTCTGTGTGTGTCCCTAGGTCTGAGGTGGATCTATTATTGACAACATTTATATGGGGCTTGTTTTTGTTTCCATTCAGCCAGTCTGTATTTCAGTTGGACCATTTAATCCATTTATATTTAAGGTAATTATTGATATGCATGATACTATTATTAATTACTTTATTATTCTGTTTTTTTTTTCATGTCTATTCACTCTCTTCTATTTCCTGCCTAGAGAACGTCCTTTGATATTTGTTGTAAAGCTACTTTGGTGGTGCTGAATTTCTTAACTTTTGCTTATTTGTAAAGGTACTGAGTTCTTTGAATCTGAGTGAGATCGTAGCTTGTTGGAGTAATCTTGCTGGTAAGTTTTTCTCTTTCATAACTTTAAGTATATCATGCCACACCTTTCTGGCCTGCAGCGTTTCTTTGGGAAGATCAGCTGTTACACTTATGGGGATTCCCTTGCCATTTGTTGCTTTTCCCTTTCTGCTTTTAATATTTTCTCTTTTTGTTAAGTTTTTCTTAGTTTGATTAATATATGTTTTGGCATGTTTCTCCTTTGGTTTTCCCTGTGTTGGACTCTCTGTGCTTCTTGGACCTGGGAGGTGTTTCCTTCAACAATATAGGGAAAGTTTCAGCCATTGTTTCTTCAAGTCAGATATTATCTTTCTCTCTCTCTTCTTGAGTCTCTATAATGTGAATGTTAGTAGGCTTGATATTATCCACCAAATGCCTTAAACTAGCCTCAGTTTTTTGGCTTTTTTCTTTTTGGTGCCCAGATTGGGTGATTTCCACTACTCTATATTTCTTTTTTTAAAATATAAATTTATTTTAATTGGAGGCTAATTACTTTACAGTATAGTAGTGGTTCTGCCGCACATTGACATGAATCCGCCGCGGGTGCACATGTGCTCCCCATCCTGAGGCCCCGCCCCTCCCTCTGGGTCAGCCCGGTGCACCGGCGCTGCTCTGTTTCAGCTTACTGATCTGTCCTCTGAATCATCCAATCTGTTGATTCATCTGCTCTATTTTTCATGTCAGTTATTGTATTCTTCCATTATAATCAGTTCTTTTTTATACTTATTGCCTCTTCGTGGAGTTCTCACTCCGTTCTTTCATGCTTCCCCTGATAGAAGTAATTATCTTTTATTCATTGATTTAATGGGTCCGCTG
This sequence comes from Ovis canadensis, assembly GCF_042477335.2. Lineage (NCBI taxonomy): Eukaryota > Metazoa > Chordata > Mammalia > Artiodactyla > Bovidae > Ovis > Ovis canadensis. The sequence goes on along the minus strand of NC_091253.1, from coordinate 23,249,629 downwards.
GGTCTTGCTGTGACATTGGCTTTCTCTAGTTGCACAGAGTGGGGGCTGCATTCTGGTTTTGGTGCGTGGGCTTCCCATCGTTCTGGCTTCTCTTGTCGTGGAGCACAGGCTCTAGGGTGCATGAGTTCAATAGCTGTGACGTGCAGCTTTACTTGCCCCGCAGCCTGGGATCTTAGTTCCCAGGCCATGGGTTGAACCCTTGTTGCCTACATTGTCAGGAAAATCTTAACAAATGAACCAGCAGGGAAGACCCAGTAAATATCTTTATGACCCTTACTTTGCAGTCATTTGATGTAGATTATTTATCTCCATCTTGTTTAGTTCTTTTTCTGAGTTTATGTCTTAGCTGTTCATTTAGCATAGATTCTTTGTCTCTTTATTTTGCCTTTTTGTTTCTATGCATTAATATTAGGTAGATGAACTATGTCTCCATGTTGAATAAGTGGATTTTTGTAGAGTGTCTCCTATGCGGCCCAAAGGAACAGTTCCCCCAGGTCACTAGAGACAGGAAATCCAGGGTGTCTCCTGTGTAGGCTGAGTGTGGTATCCTGTTAGATGTACCCACATTGCTTTGGGCATGCTGGTGGGTCTGGCTGGCCCCCAGTGCAGCTGAATGTGAGCGCCACCTCAACAGTTGCAGATGTACTTCTGGCTGGAGCTGACCTGGAGTGGGAATCACCTTGAGAGGAAGCAAGTCATGGCTGAGTCCACCCACTGTGAGTGGTAGGAAAGGAGGCTGTTGTGGGGGAATCCAGGCCCTTGGGGGCGGAGCCATTTTGGAGGAGCGTTGTGGGTGTGGCTGGGCTAGATATGTCTGTTCCACAGGGGACACAGAGACTAGCAGGGCAAGCAGTGCTAGCAAGGTAAGTGGGGAATGTCAGAAAAGCCTCCTGCTAGCACTGGGCCAGCTGGGTACGGGGAGGATTTTTTTAAGTGTCATCAATCAGTGATTTCATCCCTGGAGAAAGTTTCAAGAAATCCTCACCCCTTTGGCACGTGTCCTAAAATTAGTACATAATTCTCTTTCCCATGTGACCTGTGCCAACATTCAGCGTAATTACTGACAACATTCAGCGTCAGTAAGTTTGGCACTAACTTATTAAGCATGGGGTCTTGGCTTACCACAGCCCCCAGCTCTCTCCCAGACATAGCTCTGCTGGTTTCAAATCAAGATATTATGGGGGCTCATCTTCCTCTTTCAGATTACCAGGGCTCAGGTGCTCAGCATGTCCTCCCAGGGAAGATACCAAGTTGGTAATGTCCCCTCCTAATTCTGGGTCACCCATCAGGAGTATGAGTCCTGACTAGACTGCATCTCTGCCCTTCCAGTGCATCTCCATGTAGTTTTTTTCTTTACATCCTTAGCTGTGGAAGAGCTACTCTGCTAATTTTCAGGTTGGCATCTGGGTTTTCTGTGTGAGGAAGCTCTCAGAATAGAATAGAGTAAGTGTCTCAAAAAGCGTCATTTCAATTACTGTGGAAGCTCTCTCTTTATGTAAGTCAGTCGTTCTCAAGTGTCATCACTGGACCAGCAGTGTTAGCATCACCTGGGAAGTGGTTAAAACTGGAGATTCTCAAAGTCCACCCTGATCTACTGTATGAGACACTCTGAATCATTCCTCCAACCCTTTCACATGCTCAACACTAAATCAACCTGAAACACATCTTCCCCAAGGTTCTGGGACCACTGTGCCCCTTAGCTTTAACCAGGTACTACTGTTTTGGAATTTTGAAGAATTTTAGGAATTTGGGGGGCATGTTTTACCTCTCTCACTTGGAAGACGCTAAGGAATATCTAATAAGTTGGACACGATACTTCTCTCTCGTCACCCATTGTGAGAGTTCTTAGTACATAAAGTAAAAATAAAGGACAATTTTATTGGTAAAGAAAATCCTACAGCAGGTTGGAAAGGTGCAGATGCCGCATTAAGATAAAGGTTTTGCGCAAGGTTCATGGGAGTACAGGATGTACGGATATTTTGTAAACTTCATGGAAAAGAAACAAGGGTGGAGCAGAGTAGTCACTGGGCTTCAGCGACCCCCTACCGCTCAGCTGTGCACCTTCCTGCACGTGTGATCACCACTGGACCCTGGGAAGAGTGCTTCACACCTTGAACTGCGAGGCTCCCCAGCACGCTGGCCTGTGACCTCCTGGGCACCGTCACCTGCTGCTACTTCCTGAACTGGCCACATTTTCTCCCTCTGCCTTCATCTCCTCTGCCTTCATCTCCTCCTCTTTTGTGGGGTTGCCAGTACCTTGTGGTCTGTGCTGGGCCAAGGAAGACACACCTTTGCACTTCCGAACTCTACTGGCCACCTGATGACACGTCATCCTCTCATGATCGTAACTCTGGCCCTGATGGGAGAGAGCTGTGTTCACTCACCACTGATGTGCTCTCTTTTAGCTAAGGAAGGAATCCGTTCTAATCATGCCTTTTAGGTGGCTGGATTTACCAAACAGAAATACAGGAATCCCAGTTAAATTTGAATTTTAGGGAAACAATGAAAACTTTTTCTCTCTTTTTTTTAAGTAGAAGTCCATCTCCTGCAATACTTGGGATGTGCTTATACTAAAAAATTATTCACTGAAAACCAAATTTAACTAGATGTCTTGTATTTTGCCTGACAGGCTTACTCCCAAGGTAAAGGGGTTCCCATTTTAGCTTCCCATCCTAGGAGTGGCACTTTGTCTTAGAAAAGAATGTATTTAGTCATCAAAATAAGGTCAGAGTTATCTGCACGCCAGCCATGATTTGTGACATATTGACCACATATTGAAATGATAATACTTTTTGTTTACTGGATTAAAATATAATTTGAAAAGTAATTTCACCTGCTTTTGTTTTTAAATGTGGTTACTAGAAAATTTAAGGTTTTATATGGAGCTTGAATGTGTAGTCCACGGTACACTTCACTGGACAGCTTTGGCCTAGAGCGAAAGCCATGTTGGGGGACCTAATGACCATCAGGCTGAGAGTGGGGCACCCCTCTCCCCAGAAAGAGTTAGACTCTCCCCTTTGGAGTCGTTTGTGGATGAACTGGTCGGGGGCATACAGATTCCTTGAGTGTAGTTTGTCTTTACAAAGTTTTTATTGTTCGAATTTTTCAGTTCTGACCAAATCTTGGTGGTTTTTGATTGATGAGAGACCAAACAGGCCTGGAGTGCATTTCCTGTTAAGTGTATTTGTAGCAGGGTGCTTCCCAGGTGACTCTGGTGGTATAGAACCCATCTGCCAATTTAGGACACACAGAAGACTAGGGATAAAAGTTTAATCCCTAGGTCAGGAAGATCGCCTGGAGGAGGGCAAGACAACCCACTCCAGTATTCTTGCCTGGAGAATCCCATGGACAGTGTATCCTGGTGGGCTACAGTCCATGGGGACGCACTGAGTTGGACATGACTGAAGCGACTGAGCACACACGTGTATTTGCAGTTGAATTATGACAGCAGATTGAGACCCGTGGGAGGAAGCAAGATGGGTGTGGAAAGGGGGTGATTTGGGAAAGGGTCTGGTTTCTGGAAGCTGTACCGTGTTGTCCTTTTTTACTCTTCTTTCTCTTCCTTTGGTTTTATGATTGCATACTGGTGGTGGCAAGACAACACTGACTGCATTTGCTAGAAGCAGATGTCCCCATTAATTTAGATTGTAGAGACTGAAAATTAAGGAGGGTGCATTATGCAATATGGAAGAAGCAAATGCAAATGTCTTCGGTGACGTTCAAACTCTGAATATCTCCCGAGTTGGGTTCTTGGAGGTGGATGTCTTTTTATAACTGAAAGTATCTTAGGATCATAGTTTAGATGTAGGACTACAATTCTCCTTGGTCATTCACTCCTTTCCCCTCCCTACCCCCTACCCTTCTGAAGTTCTTGGAAAGTCAAGAAACAGTAGTGAGAGCAAAGCAAATAAAAATTCAAGAGCTCTCATAGGCCAAGGGCTTGGACTCTGGTCAAATAACCTGACCTTTACTCAGTTCCATTTACAATCTCTCTTCTGGGGAGGCTCGGACGGTAAAAGAATCTGCCTGCAATGTGGGGGACGTGGGTTCTTTCCCTGGGTTGGGAAGATCCCCCACTCCAGTATTCTTTCCTGGAGAATCCCCATGGATAGAGGAGCCTGGAGGGCTACAGTTCATGAGGTCGCAAAGAGTCGGACATGACTGAGCAACGAAGCATAGCACATGCCAAGCACAGCAACTCAGAGAATCTGCTCTTGCTGCAGGATCTACTCTGTCCAGTTCCACTTTCCCTCCAGTTCACTACCTGCTGATCATGTTGTCAGAGTGTCCCTCATAAGTGTCTTATCAGCAGTTTGAGGACATGACCTCCAAGATGTCAGGCCAGTGGGAAGTTGATGCCACACACCTTAGCAGCTGGCAGTCTGGCACATCTGGTGATAATTTCATTAAGCTCAGCCCTCCCACACCCTAGGTCTTCTCGTTGGCATCGTTGTTAATTTGAGGACTTCTATAGGACACGTGTGACACATGGCTCTTCAGTGAGAGGATCTGATAGCCTTGGCTGGCAAAATGAGGCATGGGGCTGTGTGCTAGGTTCCATTTTCTGAGAAGGAGAACACCTCAATTTCATGAGGCCTTGAGCTCTCAGACCCAAAGGAGAGAAACCAAGAGTGTGTAGAAAGTTGACAGGCGCTGACTGGAAATCTGTGTGAGACCGTGTTACTGCTGGCTGTGTCTTGTGTCTCATGCTGAGCGCAGAAAAACTGATGCTTTTGAACTGTGGTGTGGCAGAAGACTCTTGAGAGTCCCTTGGACTGTAAGGAGATCCAGCCAGTCCGTCCTAAAGGAAGTCAGTCCTGGGTATTCATTGGAAGGACTGATGCTGAAGCTGAAACTCCCAATATTTTGGCCACCTGATGCGAAGAGCTGACTAATTGGAAAAGACCCTGATGCTGGGAAAGATTGAAGGCTGGAGGAGAAGGGGACTACAGAGGATGAGATGGTTAGATGGCATCACCGTCTCAATGGACATGAGTTTGGGTAAACTCCAGGAGTTGGTGATGTACAGGGAGACCTAGCATGCTGCGATTCATGGGGTTGCAGAGCTGGACACGACTGAGCGACTGAACTGACTGACCACCACCATCATCATGCATGGTTACTGGCCTTTGTCCAAGTCCAACAGGTCCAACTCCCCTTATCCCCTGGCAGCCTTATTCTACTTGTGTTTGAAGTGGAGTTACCTGGACAGCTCAGAGTGGAATCATAGATTATTTGTCCATTTCTGTTTAGCTTGTTTCACTTGGCGTATGACTTCAAACTTTACTCACTTTGCAACACATGTCAGAATTTTCTTAGTTGTTAAAAATAAATAGCACATAGGCTCACCAGCGTGTACAATCAGGGAATTACAAATTAAAATCATGATATATCACACCACATCTCATAGGACTACTAAACTCCAAATATAAGATAATACTAATTGCTGGAGGATGAGGAACAACCGGAACCGTTCCTCATTGCTGGTGGAATGCATGTATAGCTCCCATGAGAGACAGTCTGGCAGTTTTCCCCAAAGCTCAACAGGTCTCACCTTGGGATCCAGCAATCATGCTTTCAGTATTTAGACAGTTGCTCTGAAATTTTACGTCCAAATGCAAACGAGGATGCAATTTTGCACAGCAGTTCTATTCACAATGGCTACAAACGTGAAGAAATCCGGATATCCTTTAGTAAATGAATGTGCAAGCAAATTGGTGTACACAGATATCAAGGGGACCAGAACACACCACCCCAAATTATGTCTGTTTGACATGAGTTATTTTAGTTTGATAAATTTAAAATAATATTTAAAAACAACTGAGTAGAGGTTGCCCCCTATATTTTTTTAAGACTTATTCACTTCCCTGTGGCCACGCTGTGTCTTCGTTGCATTGAGAGGGCGTTCTCTAGTTGTGGAGAGCTGGTTCTGCTCTTGCTGCAGAGCACGGGCCCTAGGTGTGCGGGCTTCGGTAGCTGTGGTGCCTGTATTTAGTAGTTGTGGCTCCCTGGCTCTAGAGCACTGGCTCAGTAGTTGTGGTGCATGAGCTCAGCTGCTCTGAGGCATGCGGGATACTCCTGGCTCAGGGATAGAACCTGTGTCCACCGCATTAGCAGGCAGATTCTTAGCAGCTAGCTCACCAGGGAAGGCTGAGGTTGCCCTTCTGTGAGGTTCATTTACATTTATTTGGGAAATCTCCATTTGTAAGGGTGTGCCTCTTTGAACCTAGGAGAAGGATAATTACATCTCAAGGAAGGAATACTTAATCAGTGAAGAAGTTAGGACTTCAGTCTGCAAACAATCATCTGTTTATTTACTATGCTTTGCATGGTAACCTGCCATAAATGGCCTCTGCCTTCCCCTCAAGGTCTGTCTTCTGTTTGGGGCTGAAGAGCTATTTAAGGTGAAGTCTTTGGTCATTTCAGGGAGTGACTCAGTTTTCCGTGGCATCTCCTCTCTATGCAAAAGGTATACATGTTCATTAAACTTCTGTTCTTTTCCTGATAATTTGAGTTTAATGATGGAGAAGGAGGGTCAACCAAGAACCTGGAAGGGGAGAGGGAAATTTATTTTCCTCCTATACACGTGCAAAGGAATAACACTCAACAGTGGAAAGGAATGAAACATCAACCCTTGAAAGACAGGGATAAATCTTAGATGCATATGGCTAAGTGAAAGAATCCAGTTGAAAAGGCTGCACCCAGTATGACCCCATTGTGACATTCTTGGAAAGGTAAAGCTACATAGATGATAAGCAGATCATGGAGTGAGGAATTGGAAGTAATCGTTTAGGTTGGATACCTGTCAATATGCATTTGTTTAAGCGTGTCACTTTATATAGCACAAAGGGTCAATCAGAATCTGTTCAAATGTACTTATGTATTGTATAAGAGCAAAGGCTAATAGAATTTTGCCAAGAGAATGCGCTGGTTATGACCCTTTTCCAACAACACAAGAGAAGATTCTAAACATGGACATCACCAGATGGTCAACACCGAAATCAGATTGATTTTATTCTTTGCAGCCAAAGATGGAGAAGCTCTATACAGTCAGCAAAAACAAGACCGGGAGGTGACTGTGGCTCAGATCATGAACTCCTTATTGCCAGATTCAGACTTAAATTGAAGAAAGTCGGGAAAACCACTAGACCATACAGGTATGACCTAAATCAAATCCCTTATGACTATACAGTGGAAGGGAGAAATAGATTTAAGGGACTAGATCTGATAGAGAGAGTGCCTGATGAACTATGGACGGAGGTTCTTGACATTGTATAGGAGACAGGAATCAAGACCATCCCCATGGAAAAGAAATGCAAAAAAGCAAAATGGCTGTCTGGGGAGGCCTTACAAACAGCTGTGAAAAGAAGAGAAGTGAAAAGCAAAGGAGAAAAAGAAAGATATAAGCATCTGAATGCAGAGTTCCAAAGAATAGCAAGAAGAGATAAGAAAGCCTTCCTTAGCGATCAATGCAAAGAAATAGAGGAAAACAACAGAATGGGGAAGACTAGAGATCTCCTCAAGAAAATTAGAGATGCCAAGGGAACATTTCATGCAAAGATGGGCTCGATAAAGGACAGAAATGGTCTGGACCTAACAGAAGCAGAAGATATTAGGAAGAGGTGGCAAGAATACACAAAAGAACTGTACAAAAAAGATCTTCATGACCAAGATAATCACGATGGTGTGATCACTCACCTAGAGCCAGACATCCTGAAATGTGAAGTCAAGTGGGCCTTAGAAAGCATCACTACGAACAAAGCTAGTGGAGGTGATGGAATTCCAGTGGAGCTATTTCAAATCCTGGAAGATGATGCTGTGAAAGTGCTGCACTCAATATGCCAGCAAATTTGGAAGACTCAGCAGTGGCCATAGGACTGGAAAAGATCAGTTTTTATTCCAATCCCAAAGAAAGGCAGTGCCAAAGAATGCTCAAACTACCACACAATTGCACTCATCTTACATGCTAGTAAAGTAATGCTCAAAATTCTCCAAGCCAGGCTTCAGCAATTCGTGAACCGTGAACTTCCTGATGCTCAAGCTGGTTTTAGAAAAGGCAGAGGAACCAGAGATCAAATTGCCAACATCCACTGGATCATGGAAAAAGCAAGAGAGTTCCAGAAAAACATCTATTTCTGCTTTATTGACTATGGCAAAGCCTTTGACTGTGTGGATCACAATCAACTGTGGAAAATTCTGAAAGAGATGGGAATACCAGACCACCTGACCTGCCTCTTGAGAAACCTGTATGCAGGTCAGGAAGCAACAGTTAGAACTGGACATGGAACAACAGACTGGTTCCAAATAGGAAAAGGAGTACATCAAGGCTGTTTATTGTCGTCATGCTTATTTAACTTAAATGCAGAGTACATCATGAGAAACGCTGGGCTAGAAGAAACGCAAGCTGGAATCAAGATTGGTGGGAGAAATATCAATAACCTCAGATATGCAGATGACACCACCCTAATGGCAGAAAGTGAAGAGGAATAAAAAGCCTCTTGATGAAAGTGAAAGAGGAGAGTGAAAAAGTTGGCTTAAAGCTCAACAATCAGAAAACGAAGATCATGGCATCTGGTCCCATCAGTTCGTGGGAAATAGATGGGGAAACAGTAGAAACGGTGTCAGACTTTATTTTTTGGGGCTCCAAAATCACTGCAGATGGTGACTGCAGCCATGAAATTAAAAGACACTTACTCCTTGGAAGGAAAGTTATGACCAACCTAGACAGCATATTCAAAAGCAGACACATTACTTTGCCAACAAATTTCTGTCTAGTCAAGGCTATGGTTTTTCCAGTGGTCATGAATGGATACGAGAGTTGGACTGTGAAGAAAGCTGAGTGCCGAAGAATTGATGTTTTTGAACTGTGGTGTTGGAGAAGACTGTTGAGAGTCCCTTGGACTGCAAGGAGATCCAACCAGTCCATTCTAAAGGAGTTCAGCCCTGAGTGTTCTTTGGAAGGAATGATGCTAAAGCTGAAATTCCAGTACTTTGGCTACCTCATGTGAAGAGTTGACTCATTGGAAAAGACTCCAACGCTGGGAGGGATTGGGGTCAGGAGGAGAAAAGGATGACAGAAGATGAGATGGCTGGATGGCATCACCAACTCGATGGACATGAGTTTGAGTTAACTCTGGGAGATGGTGATGGACGGGGAGGTGTGCTGCTCTTCATGGGGTCGCAGAGTCGGACACGACTGAGTGACTGAACTGAACTGAACTGATTGTAGAAGTAAGTCATAGAATGGAATACCAAACCCAACAGAATCTCAACATCACTCACTATTCTATCACTATTGCTGCTGCTGCTGCTAAGTTGCTTCAGTCGTGTCTGACTCTGTGTGACCCCATAGACGGCAGCCCACCAGGCTCCGCCATCCCTGGGATTCTCCAGGCAAGAACGCTGGAGTGGGCTGCCATTTCCTTCTCCAATGCATGAAAGTGAAAATTGAAAGTGAAGTCAGTTGCTCAATTATGTCCGACTCTTAGCAACCCCATGGACTGCAGCTCACCAGGCTCCTTGGTTCATGGGATTTCCCAGGCAAGAATACTGGAGTGGGTTGCCATTTCTATCACTATTAGAGAAATGCAAGTCAAAACTGCAAATGAGATATTACCTCACATCAGTCACAATGCCTATCATCAAAAAATCTACAAAGAATGCTGGAGAGGATGTAGAGAAAAGAGACCCCTGTTGCACTGTTGGTGGAAATGTAAATTGATATAGCCACTATGGAGGGCAGTATGCAGGTTCCTTAAAAAACTGAAAATAGAACTACCATACCACCCAGCAATCCCACTGGGTTTGCTGAGACTACCATAATTCAAAAAGACATGCACACTCATGTTCATTGGAGCCCTATTTACAATAACTAGGACATGGAATCTGGAGAAGGAAATTGCAACCCACTCCAGTACTCTTGCCTGGAAAATCCCATGGACGGAGGAGCCTGGTAGATTACAGTCCATGGGGTCAGGAAGAGTCAGACATGACTGAGCGACTTCACTTTTACTTTTCAGTTTCATGCATTGGAGAAGGAAATGGGAACCCACTCCAGTATTCTTGCCTGGAGACTCCAGGGACAGAGGAGCCTGGCGGGCTGCTGTCTATGGGGTTGCACAGGATTGGACATGACTGAAGCAACTTAGCAGCAGCAGCAGCAGGACATGGAATCAACCTAAATGTCCATCAACAGAGAAATGGGTAAGGAAAAGTGCTACATATATGTAGTGTAATATTATGTAGCTATTAAAGAAATGAAAGTGGGTCCTCTAAAGAGATGTGGATGGACAGTCAGTCATAAAGTGAAATGAGACAGAAAAAAACAAATATTGTATATTTGTATATATATATTCATATATACGAATCTATACGTCTATCTATATAAATTGATATATATATATAGGCTTCCATGGTAGCGCAGCTGGTAAAGAATCTGCCTGTAATGCAGGAGACCCCGGTTCAATTCCTGGGTTTGCAGTATCCCCTAAGAAAAGAGAAGCTACCCATTCCACGGTGGTTGGGCTCCTCTGTGGCTCAGATGGTAAAGAATATGCCTGCAATGTGGGAAACCTGAGTTTGATCTCTGGTTTGGGAAGATACCCTGGAAAAGGGCATGGCAGCCCACTCTAGTATACTTGTGTGGAGAATCCCCTTTGGCAGAGGACCCTGAAGGATACAGTCCATTACCAGTGGAGCCTTGCAGGCTACAGAATGAACAGGATTGAGCAACTAAGCACAGCATATATGGAAAAGTGGTACTGATGACCTCATCTCCAGAGCTCAAATAGAAGCACAGATATAGAGAACGAATTTGAGGACACTGCAGGGGAAGGAGAAGGGGACAAACTGAGAGACCAGCACTGACATGCATGCACTGCTAGGATATGTGTTTCCTATTGCTTTTGTTTGTTGTTAAATTTCCTGTATTTATTTCTAATAACCCTCAGGTCTTTAAACCAGACAGCTAGTGGAAAGAGGCTGTGTAGCTTACGCAGCTCAGCTTGGTGGTTTCTACTGACCTAAAGAAGAAGAATGAGGGGGTGGGTGGGAAGCTCAAAGGGGAGTGGATATATGTATACATATAAATGATTCATTTCATTGTACAGCAGGAAATAATGTAACATTGAAAAATGACTATAACACAATTAGAGAGATAGAAAACAAACAGGTGGTCCTGGTGCTACGACTGTGCACTCCCAAAGCAAGGAGCCCAGATTTGATTCGTAGTCAGGGAACTGTATCCCACGTACCACAACTGACACTTAGAGTAGCCCCCCGCCCCCAAAGAAAAAAAATTAAGAAATACAAATGCCACAGACAGCATAAAAAATAAAATAGTATCCATATATTTCTGATAAATGTTATAAAAAAATGGGGACATTTCCTTTTCAGGAAAAGACCTGAGGGTTATTAGAAATAAATTAAGGAAATTTAAAAACAAACACAAAGCAACCACAGAAAACCTACTATGTCAAACAAAAGAAGTCAGGCACAAATGCAAACACATGATCCGGTTTTTATGAAATCCTAGACAACAGATCTAATCTCTCGAAACCAGCAAATCATTGGCTGCCTGGTGTTGATCAAAGTGGTTGGGAAAAGGACAAGAGAAGATTTGTGGCGATGGAAACATTCTGTATCTTGCCTGTGGTGGCTGTACATGGGCGCATTTATCTGTCAGAAATCATAAAACTATACCCTTAAATTAAGTTTTATTGCATGTAGATTTTACTAAGGTCATGAAACGATACTCAACATAATTTGCCACTAGAGAAATGTAAGTTAAAACCACAATGAGAAACTGTCTCACATCTAAGATAGTGTCAGTGTAAAGATCAGAAACAACAGAATATAACAAGAGTGCGCAGGATTAACAAGTGGTGGGGAGACGTGGAGACACTGGAACCCTGTATCTTGCTGGGGAGAATGGAAGATGATGTGGCCAATGTGGAAAACAGTTCAAACATTCCTCAAAAAGTTAAAATTGACATATGAGCTGGCAAAACTACTCCTAGGTCCATACCCAAAAGAATTGCCAGTAGGGACTCCAACAGATACTTGTACACGAATATTCATACCAGCACCGTTCACAACAGACAAAAGGGAGATGCAACCCAAACGTTCATCAATGGGCAGTGGATAAGCAAAATGCGTTACATACATAGTTACCCCTCAGACAACACAGATTGGAACTGCACAGGTCCACTTACACCCGTATGTTTTTCAATAAATACATACTATGACATGTCCCATAGTTTTTGAATCCACAGAAGTTAAACCGAGGTTATAGAGGGCTGACTGTAAAGTATACACAGATTTTTGGCTACATGGAGGATCTTAATACTTTTTTGCTTTCAGAGAACTAATTTTGTAAAGGGAATGGTGCTCAGAGATATAACTTGATACTTTCATCTCCACCTGCCTACCTCCCATCTTCATTCTGAAGTCTAAGGTCTGCCTCGGTATCAGTAGGGCCCACAGCCATGACTTTCCGCCTCTACTCTGTTCCCCCAGGTGCCCCCCACCTGCCCCATAATAGTCCCCGCTTATTGTTTCTCAGGCCCAAACAGCCATTCCATTCTTGGCTCCTTCCTTCCACCAGCTCCAGACATGAATTGAAGAAAATAAAGTTGATTCTGTCTTTGAGATATATCTAGTTCTACCCATACATGAGCACTTGCTTTATTACACTACTAGTACCAGTGACTTCCCTGATAGCAGATGGTAAAGAATCTGTGTGCCATGTAGGAGACCCCAGTTCGATTCCTGGCTTGGGAAAATCCACTAGAGAAAGGATAGGCTACCCACTCCAGTATTCTGGCCTAGAGAATTCCGTGGAGTGTACAGTCCAGGTGGCTGAAAAGAGTCGGACATGACTGACTTTCATTCATTCACTTCCTGACTCAGTACCAGTGAGCAGGCAAGTAGATTTTAAGTAAATGCTGCTTAATTAACTGCCCATCTAGATGGAATAAAATAAATCCAACAAAAGTCAGTTCCAAGTGAATAGTGAACCTAAGCGGAAAGGAAAGAAAAACCGGTAGATGACATAGGGGAATATCTTCATGACCTCAGGTGGCCAAAAGTTCAAGGGCAGGAATTTGTGTCTGTTGTGTTCACGCCACATCTCCAGTGTAGATGACCAGTGTTTCCAGAGGGAACATAAAGGAAACTTCAGCACCATTTGGAGGAAACTACACACATGCAAGCACTTGGGTCATTGTGAAGACACAGTGTTCTTAATGATCAGATTGAATGTCATATAAATGTCACTTCTCATTAGTCTAACATCTAATGCAATCCTAATTAACAGCCATTCAGACTGATTTTCAGGATAAACTCATTCTAACATTTCATGCAAAGATGGGCTCAATAAAGGACAGAAATGGTATGGACCTAACAGAAGCAGAAGATATTAAGAAGAGGTGGCAAGAATACGCAAAAGAACTGTACAAAAAAGATCTTCACGACCCAGATAATCATGATGATGTGATCACTAATCTAGAGCCAGACATCTTGGAATGTGAAGTCAAGTGGGCCTTAGAAAGCATCACTACGAACAAAGCTAGTGGAGGTGATAGAATTCCAGTGGAGCTGTTTCAAATCCTGAAAGATGATGCTGTGAAAGTGCTGCACTCAATATGTGAGCAAATTTGGAAGACTCAGCAGTGGCTACAGGACTAGAAAAAGTTTTCATTCCAATCCCAAAGAAAGGCAATGCCAAAGAATGCTCAAACTACCACACAGTTGCACTCATCTGACATGCTAGTAAAGTAATGCTCAAAATTCTCCAAGCTAGGCTTCAACAATACATGAACCGTGGACTCCCTGATGTTCAAGCTGGTTTTAGAAAAGGCAGAGGAACCAGAGATCAAATTGCCAACATCCACTGGATCATGGAAAAAGCAAGAGGGTTCCAGAAAAACAGCCATTTCTGCTTTATTGACTATGCCAAAGCCTTTGACTGTGTGGATCACAACAAACTGTGGAAAATTCTGAAAGAGATGGGAATACCAGACCACCTAACTGCCTCTTGAGAAATCTGTATGCAGATCAGGAAGCAAGAGTTAGAACTGGACATGGAACAACAGACTGGTTCCAAATAGGAAACGGAGTACGTCAAGGCTGTATATTGTCACCCTGCTTATTTAACTTGTATGCAGAGTACATCATGAGAAACGCTGGACTGGAAGAAATGCAAGCTGGAATCAAGATTGGTGGGAGAAATATCAATAACCTCAGATATGCAGATGACACCACCCTTATGGCAGAAAGTGAAGAGGAGCTAAAAAGCCTCTTGATGAAAGTGAAAGAGGTTGGGTAGGGAGGTGGGAGGGGGGTTCATGTTTGGGAACGCATGTAAGAATTAAAGATTTTAAAATTTAAAAAATAAAAAACTGAAAAAAAAAAAAAGAAAGTGAAAGAGGAGAGAGGAAAAGTTGGCTTAAAGCTCAACATTCAGAAAATGAAGATCATGGCATCTGGTCCTATCACTTCATGGGGAATAGATGGGGAAACAGTAGAAACAGTGTCAGACTTTATTTTTTGGGGCCCCCAAATCACTGCAGATGCTGACTGCAGCCATGAAATTAAAAGACGCTTACTCCTTGGAAGAACAGTTATGACCAACCTAGATAGCATATTCAAAAGCAGAGACGTTACTTTGCCGACTAAGATCCGTCTAGTCAAGGCTATGGTTTTTCCTGTGGTCATGAATGGATGTGAGAGTTGGACTGTGAAGAAGGCTGAGCGCCGAAGAATTGATGCTTTTGAACTGTGGTGTTGGAGAAGACTCTTGAGAGTCCCTTGGACTGCAAGGAGATCCAACCAGTCCATTCTGAAGGAGATCAACCCTGGGATTTCTTTGGAAGGAATGATGCTAAAGCTGAAACTCCAGTACTTTGGCCACGTCATGTGAAGAGTTGACTCATTGGAAAAGACTCTGATGCTGGGAGGGATTGAGGGCAGGAGGAGAAGGGGCCGACCGAGGATGAGATGGCTGGATGGCATCACGGACTCGATGGATGTGAGTCTGAGTGAATTCCGGGAGTTGGTGATGGACAGAGATGCCTGGCATGCTGCGATTCATGGGGTCGCAAAGAGTCGGACACGACTGAGCGACTGAACTGAACTGAACTGAACTGAGGTTTCATATGAAAAACGAGCAAGAACACCTAGGAAGCCTGAGGGAAAAAAGCCAGGTCCAGTGATGAGGTGTGATAAGGCCTACCAGGAGATAAGACAGATTTTAAAGCCAGGATTATTATCTTTTTTTTTTTTTTTTTTGAAGAATCCAGGCCACTATTGTTACAAGTTTCATTATTGGCTCAGATACCACTACATAAAACACTATTCTGAAGACTCTTGACTTGTTAGGTGCCTCCCGATTCAGAGATCTCTGCTCTCATTTTATTTCTGGTTTCTCACTCAGGTCATTTATTAAGAGTGAAAGTTGGGTAACCCCATTCACGCTTATGCAACACGAAAAGCTGTATACATACTCAGAATGTTAATACCCTCTGTAGGCAGGTGAGAGGTGCCCAAGTGGCAGGAGAAAATAAAACTTCGATTGGTGCACTTTTTTTTTATTCCTTTTTTCTTTTATAATTCTGTGTGGTCATGACAATGCCTGGTTCTGCCTGAACTTAACTTGATCTCAAATCTTGCGCTTACCAATGTGTTTTCCTCATGGAAATGTGTTCCTTAAACTATGTTAATGTGTCAAAAGACTATGTATTTCTTTGGAAATCTGCCTTTCTTTAAGATTCTTGTCAATTGTTTTATGGCCAGGCATGACTCACCTTGTGCCATGCTATCTCAAAACGCATGTTGTGGGTGAGGTGCCTGGTGCAACTCTCTCAGCTTTGAGGTGTTTCTTTTCTCTAATTAGCAGCTTGCTAATACATATATAACTCCTTGCTAGAAAGTAGCAAGGGGGCACTCTTTCTGTCTCCTCCTGATGTCTGTATCAGAAGCTTTTTCTATCTCTTTTATACTTCTCTGAGCAATCAAGCCTCATCACTGGCCCCAGATTGAATTCCTTTTCTCCAGAGGCCAAGAATCCTGGCATCGGTCACAGCTGATTGCAGCAACATTTCAATACTGAAGAGATCCTCCAAGAATTAAGAGTCTTTTAATAGTACAGAGCCATAGATTACAAAATGAAAATACATATGACCCCCCCCCCCCGAATTTGTACAGCTTCACAGGTGCCACTATGTGGGTCAGGAAGATCCCCTGGAGGAGGGCATGGCAATCCACTCCACTGTTCTTGCCTGAAGAATACCATGGACAGAAAAGCCTGGCAGGCTACAGCACATAGGGTCGCACAGAGTGGGACATGAATGAAGTGACTTTGCACTCACGCACCTTAATTTGTCAAGAAATAGCTGGAGTAACAGGCAGATTTGGCCTTGGAGTACAGAATGAAGCAGGGCAAAGACTAATAGAGTTTTGCCAGGAGAACGCACTGATCATAGCAAACACCTTCTTCCAACAACACAAGAGAAGACTCTACACATGGACATGACCAGATGGTCAACACCGCAATCAGATAGATTGTACTCTTTCCAGCCAAAGAAGCTCTATACAGTCAGCAAAAACAAGACAGAGCTGACTGTGGCTCAGATCATGAACTCCTTATTGGCAAATTCAGACTTCAATTGAAGAAAGTTGGGAAAACCACTAGACCATTCAGGTATGACCTAAATCAAATCCCTTATGATTATGTAGTGGAAGTGATAAATAGATTCAAGGGAATAAATCTGATAGAGTGCCTGAAGAACTATGGACAGAAGTTGGTGATATTGTACAGGAAGCAGTAATCAAGACCATACCCCCCCAAAAAGAAATGCAAAAAGGCAAAATGGTTTTCTGAGAAGGCCACAGATATAGCTATGAAAACAAGAGAAGCAAAAGGCAAAAGAAAAGGAAAGATACACCCATTTGAATGCAGAGTTCCAAAGAATAGCAAGGAGAGATAAGAAAGCCTTCCTCAGTGATCAATGCCAAGAAATAGAGGAAAGCAATAGAATGGAAAAGACTAGAGATCTCTCCAAGAAAATTAGAGACACCAAGGGAAACTTTCCTGCAAAGATAGGCACAATAAAGGACAGAAATGGTATGGACCTAACAGAAGCAGAAGATATTAAGAAGAGGTGGCAAGAAAACACAGAAGAACTATGCAACAAAGATCTTCATAACCCAGATAATCACAATGGTGTGACCACTCACACTCAGCTAGAGCCAAACATCCTGGAATGTGAAGTCAAGAGGGCCTTAGGAAGCATCACTACGAACAAAGCTAGTGGAGGTGATGGAATTCCAGTTGAGCTATTTCAAATCCTTAAAGATGATGCTGTGAAAGTGCTGTTCTCCATATGCTAGCAAATTTGGAAAACTCAGCAGTGGCCACAGGCCTGGAAAAGGTCAGTTTTCATTCCAATCCCAAAGAAAGGCAATGCCAAAGAATGCTCAAACTACCGCACAATTGCCCTCATCTCACACGGTAGCAAAGCAATGCTCAAAATTCTCCAAGGCAGGTTTCAATAGTACGTGAACTGTGAACTTCCAGATGTTCAGCCTGGTTTTAGAAAAGGCAGAGGAATCAGAGATCAACTTGCCAACATACGCTGGAACATTGAAAAAGCAAGAGAGTTCCAGCAAAGCATCTACTTCTGCTTAATTGACTACACCAGAGCCTTTGACTGTGTGTATCAGAAAAAACTGTGGAAAATTCATCGAGAGATGGGGATACCAGACCACTTGCCCTGCCTCCTGAGAAATCTGTATGCAGGTCAAGAAGCAACAGTTAGAACTGGACATGGAACAGCAGACTGGTTCAAAATCGGGAAAGGAGTAAATCAAGACTGTATATTATCATCCTCCTTATTTAACTTATATCCATAGTACATCATGAGAAGTGCTGGACTGGATGAAGCAAAAGCTGGAATCAAGATTATCAGGAGAAATATCAATAACTTCAGATATGCAGATGACACCACCCTTAATGCAGAAAGTGACGAGGACCTTGATGAAGAGCCTCTTGATGAAGGTGAAAGAGAGTGAAAAAGATGGCTTGAACTGAACATTAAAAAAGACTGAGATCATTATTTTGCCGTCAAAGGTCCATCTACTTAAAGAAATGGATTTTCCAGTAGTCACGTACGCATGTGAGAGCTGGATGATAAAGAAGGCCGAGCACCAAAGAATTGATGCTTTTGAACTGAGGTGTTGGAAAAGACTCTTGAGAGTCCTCTAGACTGCATGGAGACCAAACCAATCAATCCTAAAAGAAATCAGTCCTGAATATTCATTGGAAGGACTGATACTGAAGCTGAAGCTTCAATACTTTGGCCACCTGGGAGTGACCTTTGACAAGTGAAGTCCCTGCCTCCCTCTGCACCTGCCCGTCTGCTCTGGTGATGCTCAAGAGCCCCTAGAGGTGGCCATGGGAGAGGACAGCCTCGGGAACCAGGGCATAGGCCGCTCGCGTCGCTGCTCCTCGGTGCTTTTAAAAGAAAGACCGTACTTGCTCTCGAAGTTTATGAGTTTTTGTTTTTCCTGTTTTAGGCAAGGCAGAGAGAAAAAAATGAATGAAGAATACAATAAACATTTATCAGATACTGTCGATAAGCTTCTATCCGAATCAGATGAGAGGCTTCAGCTTCATCTGAAGGAGAGAATGGTTGCTCTGGAGGATAAGGTGAGCTAGCCCCATGGGCTCTTAAGAAAGAGGTGCATCTGGCCTGGCCTGGTCTGGCCCGGCCCAGTCTGTGTGTGGGGGAAATCTCCAGGACTGGAGTTGGAAAAATATTCGCATAGAGGGCCCCAGAGTGAATGTTTTTACTGGTTATGAATAATTGAATAGCAGCATTTCATGCTAGTCAATAAGTGTGACAGTATCCACAGGCAGTGTGTAAAGGAACAAACAACCCTTACAGAAAGCAGCAGTGAGCCAGATCCACTGATGGCCCCAGTGTTACTAGCCGCTGTGCTAGAACTTTCTTCTAGGTCCACCCTCACCCCTTCGTTTCTTTCTTAGAAGTTTATTTCTGGGGCTTTACTGGCAGTCCAGTGGCTGAGAGTCTGCCTTGCAAGGTCAGGGACGCAGGTTCGATCGCTGGTTGGGGAGCCAACATCCCACATGCCACATGGCAACCACGACAAAGGAATCCCGCATGATGCAGCTAAGGCCTGACACAGTCAAATCAATAAGTTTAGTTCAGGATCTTTTACATAATGTGATAGAAAAGATTGAATCAACTAAAAGCAAGCATTCTCATATTCCAACTCCAGCCTTCTCTCTTTTCATTTGCTTTGGAAAATGTCTGAGAACCTCCATCAGGCCAGCTCAGTGGGCAACAGTCCATAGCACCAGTGGACTAAAGACGAGGCCCAGAACCTTCCCCGAGGTCGGCGCTTGGGCAACACTTGTCTGAGGGAGACTAGTGGTCACTACAAGTACTGTGGCACGTTTTCCCCCCACAAAACCCAGGATGAAACACACACCTCACTAGAGACCACACAGGGCAGTCGCCTCACTTCACCCTGACCTGTGGGCTGGCCCTGAGGTGGGGATAGTTTTGTCTCAGGTTTGAATTTGGCATGTGAAACCTGTGCCAGTTTCCTGAGTGACCACCGAACTGCAAAAGCTGAAAGCAAGTATAAAGCAGTTTCACTAACCCCAAGGACCTGGCCTCCTTGTATCTAGATCAGTCAAGGAAGGAGAAGATTGTGTACAAGTTGGTGTTAAAAGTTGTCAACCGGCCTCGTGCCAGCACTTCACTCTGGGCGCGAGGTCCGCCATTCATCCCTAGGTGCTTTATGCTTTCAGACAGAAGTGTAGCCATCCTGCAGTCCACGCAACGTCTGTAGGAACTGACGCTAAAGCACTATTTGTATCTTTTTCAAAATTCTCTCCTATGGGAAGTTGAAAATGTGAAAAAGCAATTAGAAGAAATGCAAAACAACAAGGTTCTTAAATCTCTAAATCATTTAGAAATTTGTTAAGAGCTAGATTGAGCTGGGTTCGTTGTTATAGTCACTACAGATGCTTAGCAGAAGTCGAGTTATATTTTCTTTATGGCTAGTCGACTGCTGTATCGTGTATACCATTTCTGGTTTTGAACATTGAATGTGTTTGCATTATAGGTGGATTTAGAGTGTGTGGCCATTGTGTGTGGTTCAGAATTCTGAGTAGTCCTTTCTGGGTTCACCCGAAAGCTGAGACAAAGCATGAGCCTTTCATGTGGACAGTGCTGTCCGTCAGAAAGATAATACGAGCCACATACACAATCTAAAATTTCCTAAAAACGAACGGGCTACTTTACATTCTTTTTTCACTGCAAGACTTAAAATCTTCTGTGTAATTTCCACATTGAGCTTTTGCACCAGCCTGTCTCACGTACTCAGGGGCTGCATGAGGCGAGTGACCGCCCTGGCTGACAGCACAGAGCTGCCAGGTTGAGTTGAGTGACTCGGAAACTTGGCCTGTTTGACTTGTTTTACCCCTTGAGGAAGTGAAGTGGGGTGTAGAGGAACGAATGTGAGGAATGCCAAGGAATGCAGCTGAGCTCCATGGAGACAGTTTAAAGCAATGAGAGGGGCAACGGCAATAGAGTGAGTCCTGTTCACGCCACCCCCCAACCTGAACCCCCACCCCAAGTCCAGTTTCTCTCCACAGACTTCATTGTTGTTAATGGCTTGCCATGTTTCCTCCAGAAGCTCTTCTACACCCGAGATGGATCTTCCTATTCATTATGGTTTATGAGGGTTAATATTGTTCTGAGTGTTTATATTTGCTATGGGACTCTTAGAGAACATTTTCTCAGAATTAAAATGTTCAGAGTTAATAACTACTTATGTAACCTGTTATGCACATTTTGGTGCGAGTCATTTTACATCCGGAAAGCAAGAGGTGCAGGCTGTGTCATTTGCTGTTTCGTAGGACCAGATGATTCTAAACCTGGAAACCCTGAGAGCCGAACTGGACCAGATGAGACTGCGAGGGACTCCCCTCCACCACGGGTAGACCGCTCCCCGGGCAGCTCCCCTCAGCGCTGTCAAGTGTGACAAAGGCCTGTCTGGTGTGTGGACAGTATGGCTGGGTGTCGCTCATGGTCGCACCTCAAGGAGCCTGTAGCTTCGTGGCCAGTGAGAAGGAAGAGACAAGCATCGTTCCTTAGAGTCGAACTTGGTACCAGGGAGAGTGGTAGTCACAGTATTGACAAAACTCAAAACCTCAGGCAGAGGTTCGGAGTGGGGGTCCAACCAGTTGATATTTGGGTATATTCATTTGAGGGGCCTGACAGACTGTGACACTGATGTTTCTTAAGAGTTGCAGAAGGTTAATAACCTGTAGTCTTTTTTACATGAATGAAGCCTGAGACATGACTTACCTTTGGCTGCGGTGGGAGGAATCACCTGGCTTGTAAATGAGACGAGCAGATTACTGAGCATCCTGGGAGCAGGACCTCCCAGAGGAGTTGGTCACCTTGTCTCTGAGACCTTCTTCCGAAGGAAAGATCCTCGGGTGAGAGAGATGGAGGCTATACTCCGCGAGGGGCAGGGAGGTGATGGTTGGGGGGTGACCAACCCGGAGACCTTTGTGGCTCTCAGAGACCCTCAAGGGTCTGCAGTCCATGTCAGGACTGTGTCGTACCCCCCCACCCAATTCCCAAGTGTGCTCTGGCCTCAGGCCCTTGGGTAGAAGTGGAGCAGAGAAAGGAGCCGTTCTGTCAGGAGGGAGGGGAGACGGGAGGGAAGACGGGTGTGGATCAGGGAGATTCCAGACTTCCAGCTCCTGTACAGCACAGTTTTCTTCACACAACCATTGAGCAGAGCAGCATGTGCCCCCAAGCAGGCTGAGCTGGTGGTTGGCCCTGGCCGCTCTGCAGACGTATGGGGTGTCCTGTCCTCAGAGGAGGGCTCTGTCTCCCTGGTTTAGGGACTCCTGCACGTGAAGGCGCCACCCTCTTCCCAGAGACAAGACTGAGTAGAGCCCGGGCGGTCCTGCAGTGCAGGGGGCTCACAGTCAAGGCGGACACGACTGAGCAACTGAACTGACTGATTGAAACATCAGTAGGAACACAAATTAGCAAAAAAAAAACTCACAAAAACTGATAAATTAAATATTTCCCAATTCTGTGGCTTCCTTCCAGCTCATAAGCACAATTTTATAAAACTGCTATCTCTGTGTATTAACCATTTCTATGTCTTCCTTTTTCACTTACTTTGAATGGACTATATGTTTCTACATGATTCTCATAGTCATCTCTAAAGAAATTCTATGTCTGTGTCAGTGGTTCCTGAATAACAGTTTGTAGATACAATGGAGATTTCATCAGACCACACTTAAATGAAATAAGCAAAGACAAGTTACTGAGTTTTTAGTAAAGCTAAATTTATTGAATTTATTCAGTTCAGTTCAGTTGCTCAGTCGTGTCTGACTCTGCGACCCCATGAATCGCAGCACGCCAGGCCTCCCTGTCCATCACCAACTTCCTGAGTTTACCCAAACTCACGTCCATCGAGTCGGTGATGCCATCCAGCCATCTCAGCCTCTGTCGTCCCCTACTCCTCCTGCCCCCAATCCCTCCCAGCATCAGGGTCTTTTCCAATGAGTCAACTCTTCGCATGAGGTGGCCAAAGTACTGGAGTTTCAGCTTTAGCATCAGTCCTTCCAATGAACACCCAGGACTGATCTCCTGTAGGATGGACTGGTTGGATCTCCTTGCAGTCCAAGAGTCTTCTCCAACATCACATTTCAAAAGCATCAGTTCTTTGGCACTCAGCTTTCCTCACAGTCCAACTCTCACATCCATACATGACCACTGGGAAAACCATAGCCTTGACTAGATGGACCTTTGTTGGCAAAATAATGTCTCTGCTTCTTATTTATTTTTATTTTTTAATATAAATTTATGTATTTTAATTGAAGGTTAATTACTTTACAATATTGTATTGGTTTTGCCATGCATCAACGTGAATCTGCCATGGGTAACACGTGTTCCCAATCCTGAACCCCCCTCCCACCTCCCTCCCTGTACCATCCCTCTGGGTCACCCCAGTGCACCAGCTCCAAGCATTCTGTATCCTGCATCGAACCTGGACTGGCGATTCATTTCTTATATGATATTGTACATATTTTAATGCCATTCTCCCAAATCATCCCACCCTCTCCCTCTCCCACAGAGTCCAAAAGACTGTTCTTTACATCTGTGTCTCTTTTGCTGTCTCGCATACTGGGTTATCGTTACCATCTTTCTAAATTCCATATATGTGCGTTAGAATGCTGTATTGGTATTTTTCTTTCTGGCTTACTTCACTCTGTATAATTGGCTCCAGTTTCATCCACCTCATTAGAACTGATTCAAATGTATTCTTTTCAACGGCTGAGTAATACTCCATTGTGTATATGTACCACAGCTTTCTTATCCATTCATCTGCTGATGGACATCTAGGTTGCTTCCATGTCCTGGCTGTTATAAACAGTGCTGCAATGAACATTGGGGTACACGTGTCTCTTTCAGTTCTGGTTTCCTCGGTGTGTATGCCCAGCAGTGGGATTGCTGGGTCATATGGCAGTTCTGTTTCCAGTTTTTTAAGGAATCTCCACACTGTTCTCCATAGTGGCTGTACTAGTTTGCATTCCCACCAACAGTGTAAGAGGGTTCCCTTTTCTCCACACCCTCTCCAGCATTTATTGCTTATAGACTTTTGGATCATAGCCATTCTGACTGGCGTGAAATGGTACCTCATTATGGTTTTGATTTGCATTTCTCTGATAATGAGTGATGTTGAGCATCTTTTCATGTGTTTGTTAGCCATCTGTATGTCTTCTTTGGAGAAATGTCTGTTTAGTTCTTTGGCCCATTTTTTGATTGGGTCCTTTCTTTTTCTGGAATTGAGCTTCAGGAGTTGCTTGTATATATTTGAGATTAGTTTTCAGTTGCTTCATTTGCTTTTATTTTCTCACATTCCAAAGGCTGTCTTTTCACCTTGCTTATGGTTTCCTTTGTTGTGCAGAAGCTTTTAATTTTAATTAGGTCCCATTTATTTATTTTTGCTTTTATTTCCAGTATTCTGGGAGGTGGGTCATAGAGGATCCTGCTGTGATTTATGTCAGAGAGTGTTTTGCCTATGTTCTTCTCTAGGTGTTTTATACTTTCTGGTCTTATGTTTAGATCTTTAATCCATTTTGAGTTTATTTTTGTGTATGGTGTTAGAAAGTGTTCTAGTTTCATTCTTTTACAAGTGGTTGACCAGTTTTCCCAGCACTACTTGTTAAAGAGATTGTCTTTTCTCCATTGTATATTCTTGCCTCCTTTGTAAAAGATATGGTGTCCATAGGTGTGTGGATTGATCTCTGGGATTTCTATTTTGTTCCATTGATCTATATTTCTGTCCTTGTGCCAATACCATACTGTCTTAATGACTGTGGCTTTGTAGTAGAGCCTGAAGTCAGGCAGGTTGATTCCTCCAGTTCCATTCTTTCTCAAGATTGCTTTGGCTATTCGAGGTTTTTTGTATTTCCATACAAATTGTGAAATTATTTGTTCTAGCTCTCTGAAAAATACCGTTGGTAGCTTGATAGCGATTGCATTGAATCTATGGATTGCTTTGGGTAGTATACTCATTTTTGCTATACTGATTCTTCCGATCCATGAATATGGTATATTTCTCCATCTATTAGTGTCCTCTTTGATTTCTTTCACCAGTGTTTTATAGTTTTCTATATATAGGTCTTTAGTTTCTTTAGGTAGATATATTCCTAAGTATTTTATTCTTTTCGTTGCAATGGTGAATGGAATTGTTTCCTTAATTTCTCTTTCTTTTTTCTCATTATTAGTGTATAGGAATGCAAGGGATTTCTGTGTGTTGATTTTATATCCTGCAACTTTACTATATTCATTGATTAGCTCTAGGAATTTTCTGGTGGAGTCTTTAGGGTTTTCTATGTAGAGGATCATGTCATCTGCAAACAGTGAGAGTTCTACTTCTTCTTTTCCAATTTGGATTCCTTTTATTTCTTTTTCTGCTCTGATTGCTGTGGCCAAAACTTCCAAAACTATGTTGAATAGTAGTGGTGAGAGTGGGCACCCTTGTCTTGTTCCTGACTTTAGGGGAAATGGTTTCAATTTTTCACCATTGAGGATAATGTTTGCTGTGGTTTTGTCATATATAGCTTTTATTATGTTGAGGTATGATCCTTCTATGCCTGCTTTCTGGAGAGTTTTTATCATAAATGGATGTTGAATTTTGTCAAAGGCTTTCTCTGCATCTATTGAGATAATCATATGGTTTTTATTTTTCAATTTGTTAAAATTGAAAAAGTGGTGTATTACACTGATTGATTTGCAGATATTGAAGAATCCTTGCATCCCTGGGATAAAGCCCACTCGATCATGGTGTATGATCTTTTTAATGTGTTGTTGGATTCTGATTGCTAGAATTTTGTTAAGGATTTTTGCATCTATGTTCATCAGTGATATTGGCCTGTAGTTTTCTTTTTTTGTGGCATCTGTGTCAGATTTTGGTATTAGGGTGATGTTGGCCTCATAGAATGAGTTTGGAAGTTTACCTTCCTCTGCAATTTTCTGGAAGAGTTTGAGTAGGATAGGTGTTGGCTCTTCTCTAAATTTTTGGTAGAATTCAGCTGTGAAGCCATCTGGACCTGGGCTTTTGTTTGCTGGAAGATTTCTGATTACAGTTTCAATTTTTGTGCTTGTGATGGGTCTGTTAAGATTTTCTATTTCTTCCTGGTTCAGTTTTGAAAAGTTGTACTTTTCTAAGAATTTGTCCATTTCTTCCACATTGTCCATTTTTTGGCATATAACTGCTGATAGTAGTCTCTTATGATCCTTTGTATTTCTGTGTTGTCTGTTGTGATCTCTCCATTTTCATTTCTAATTTTATTGATTTGCTTTCTCTCTCTTTGTTTCTTGATGAGTCTGGCTAATGGTTTGTCAATTTTATTTATCCTTTCAAAGAACCAGCTTTTGGCTTTGTTGATTTTTGCTATGGTCTCTTTTGTTTCTTTTGCATTTATTTCTGCCCTAATTATTAAGAGTTCTTTCCTTCTACTAACCCTGGGGTTCTTCATTTCTTCCTTTTCTAGTTGCTTTAGGTATAGAGTTAGGTTATTTATTGTATTTTTTTCTTGTTCCTTGAGGTATGCCTGTATTGCTATGAACCTTTCCCTTAGCACTGTTTATACAGTGTCCCACAGATTTTGGGTTGTTGTGTTTTCATTTTCATTTGTTTCTCTGCATATTTTGATTTCTTTTTTTATTTCTTCTGTGATTTGTTGGTTATTCAGCATCGTGTTGTTCAGCCTCCATATGTTGGAATTTTTAATAGCTTTTCCTCCTTAATTGAAATCTAATTTTACTGCATTGTGGTCAGAAAAGATGCTTGGAATGATTTCAGTGTTTTTGAATTTACCAAGGCTAGATTTATGGCCCAGGATGTGATCTATCCTGGAGGAGGTTCCATGTGTGCTTCAGAAAAAGGTGAAATTCATTCTTTTGGGGTGAAATGTCTTATAGATATCAATTAGGTCTAACTGGTCTATTGTATCATTTAAAGTTTGTGTTCCCTTGTTAATTTTCTGTGTAGTTGATCTATCCATAGGTGTGAGTGGGGTATTAAAGTCTCCCACTATTATTGTCTTATTGTTAATTTCCCCTTTCATACTTGTTAGCATTTGTCTTACATATTGAGGTGCTCCTATGTTGGGTGCATATATATTTATAATTGTTATATCTTCTTCTTGGATTGATCCTTTGATCATTATGTAGTGGCCTTCTTTGTCTCTTTTCACAGCCTTTGTTTTAAAGTCTATTTTATCTGAGTATTGCTACTCCTGCTTTCTTTTGATCTCTATTTCCATGGAATATCTTTTTACAACCCTTCACTTTCAGTCTGTATGTGTCCCTTGTTTTGAGGTGGGTCTCTTGTAGACAACATATATAGGGGTCTTGTTTTTGTATCCATTCAGCCAGTCTTTGTCTTTTGGTTGGGGCATTCAACCCATTTACGTTTAAGGTACTTATTGATCAGTATGATCCCATTGCCATTTACTTTATTGTTTTGGGTTCGAGTTTATACACCCTTTTTTTGTTTCCTGTCTAGAGAAGATCCTTTAGCATTTGTTGGAGAGCTGGTTTGGTGGTCCTGAATTCTCTCAGCTTTTGCTTGTCTGTAAAGCTTTTGATTTCTCCTTCATATTTGAATGAGATCCTTGTTGGGTACAGTAATCTGGGCTGTAGGTTATTTTCTTTCATCACTTTAAGTATGTCTTGCCATTCCCTCTTGGCCTGAAGAGTTTCTATTGAAAGATCAGCTGTTATCCTTATGGGAATCCCCTTGTGTGTTATTTGTTGTATTTCCCTTGATGCTTTTAATATTTGTTCTTTGTGTTTGATCTTTGTTAATTTGGTTAATATGTGTCTTGGGGTGTTTTGCCTTGGGTTTATCCTGTTTGGGACTCTCTGGGTTTCTTGGACTTGGGTGATTATTTCCTTCCCCATTTTAGGGAGGTTGTCAACTATTATCTCCTCAAGTATTTTCTCATGGTCTTTCTTTTTGTCTTCTTCTTCTGGGACTCCTATGATTTGAATGTTGGGGCGTTTAACACTGTCCTGGAGGTCTCGGAGATTGTCCTCATTTCTTTTAATTAATTTTTCTTTTTTTTCCTCTCTGATTCATTTATTTCTACCATTCTATCTTCTATTTCACTAATCCTATCTTCTGCCTCCATTATTCTACTATTTGTTGCCTCCAAGTGTTTTTGATCTCATTTATTGCATTATTCATTATATATTGACTCTTTTTAATTTCTTCTAGATCCTTGTTAAACCTTTCTTGCATCTTCTCAATCCTTGTCTCCAGGCTATTTATCTGTGATTCCATTTTTATTTCAAGATTTTGGATCATTTTCACTATCATTATTCAGAATTCTTTATCAGGTAGATTCCCTATCTCTTCCTCTTTTGTTTGGTTTGGTGGGCATTTCTCCTGTTCCTTTACCTGCTGGGTATTCCTCTGTCTCTTCATCTTGTTTATATTGCTCAGTTTGGGGAGGCCTTTCTGCATTCTGGCAGTTTGTGGAGTTCTCTTTATTGTGGAGTTTCCTCGCTGTGGATGGAGTTGTACGGGTGGCTTGTCAAGGTTTCTTGGTTAGGGAAGCTTGTGTCGGTGTTCTGGTGGGTGGAGCTGGATTTCTTCTCTCTGGAGTGCAATGAAGTATCCAGTAATGAGTTATCAAGTTGTCATGGTTTTGGAGTATCTTTGGACAGCCTGTATATTGAAGCTCAGGGCTGTGTTCCTGTGTTGCTGGAGAATTTGCGTGGTATGTCTTGCTCTGGAACTTGTTGGCCCTTGGGTGGTGCTTGGTTTCAGTGTAAGTATGGAGACATTTGATGAGCTCCTGTCAATTAATGTTCCCTGGAGTCAGGAGTTCTCTGGTGTTCTCGGGATTTGGACTTAAGCCTCCTGCTTCTGGTTTTCAGTCTTATTTTTACAGTAGTCTCAAGACTTCTCCTCTATACAGCACCATTGATAAAACATCTAGGTTAAAGATGAAAAGTTTCTCCACAGTGAGGGACACCCAGAGAGGTTCACAGAGTTACATGGAGAAGAGGGAGGAGGGAGTTGGAGGTGACCCAAATGAGATGAGGTGGAATCAAAAGAGGAGAGAGCAAGCTAGCCAGTAATCACTTCCTTATGTACACTCCACAACTGGACTGCTCAGAGATGTTCATGGAGTTATACAGAGAAGAGAAGAGGGAGGAAGGAGACAGAAGTGGCCAGGAGGATAAAAGGGGGGAATCAAAAGAAGAGAGACAGATCCAGCCAGTAATCAGTTCCGTAAGTGTTCTCCACTGTCTGGGACACACAGAGATTCACAGAGTTGGGTAAAGAAGAGAAGGGGGAGGGAGGAGACAGAGGCGACCTGATAGAGAAAAAGGAGAGTCCAAAGGGGGAGACAGCAGTCAAGCCAGTAATCTCGCTCCCAAGTAAAAATGGGTACTGAAGATTGGGTTCTTAAAGGTACAAAATTGATAACAAATACCAAAAAGCAAAGATTAAAAATCTAGAGTAGAATTTGGAATTTGAAAAATACAGTATTAAAGAAAAGAAGAAAAAAACACAAAGTCACAAAAATTATAAAAATTATATATATATATGAAGTTTGCTTTAAAAAATAGGGTTTTTTTTTTGCAAAGTAATAGTAGGTTATAAAAGTGAGAATTAAAGGAGTAATAGAGGACTTAAAAATTAAAAGAAAAAAGAATGATCATAAAAATAGTAAAAATATATCTAGGACTTTCTCTGGTGTTGTTGTGGGCAGTGTGGGGTCAGTTCATTTTCAGATAGTTCCTTGGTCCAGCTTATATTTCTCAAGATCTATAGTCCCCTCCCTGTGTAGTCGGTACTAACTACAGGGTTTTAATCCATTGCACCTGTCACTTCCGAGGCGGTTCCCTCTGCTTTAGCTTCTTCTGTTTGCTGGTCTCTTCAGTGTCTGATTTCCGCCCTGACACAAAGGGGACGGTGGTGGACACTTCTTTTTTAGGCTCACTTGTTCAGTTGTGCTGTGGGGAGGGAGGGACGCTGCAAACAAATAACACTGGCGTATGTTTGCAGTGTCTTAGCCACACTGGGCTTGCCCCCGCTCACGGCGCATGTGCCCTCCCTGCGCACACTGCTCAGGCACTAGGTTGCTCCGCCGGGAACCGTCTGAGGCCAGCCCTGGGCTGCATGCACCTCCCAGGTCTAAGCCGCTTAGGTTCAGGCACTTGGGTAGTCCTCAGAGGTGCACACTCGGTTGGGCCTGCGTTTTGTGCCCTTCCCAGGTCTGAGCAGCTCAGCTGATGAGGTGTTTGCCGGACACAGTCGCTGCGACTTATCGCCTCCCCCGTCCCTGCCGCTCGGTTTTCTGGGTGTACAACCGCCGCAACTTCTCAGGCAGATGTTGACTGTCCAGAACCCCAAGAAGTCTTAGTTAGCAAAGAAGCCTGCTTGCAGTTTGGTAGATAATGCCTCTCTGGGGCTGTGATTGCCCCCTTCTGGCTCTGGCTGCCTGTCACTGGAGGGGGATGGTCTGTAGCCGGCTAGTTCTGTTCAGTCCTTTGTTCTGTGTGCGGGCCTGTCGGTGTCTTAGGTTAGGGCTTTTTGTGTGGTAGCTATCCACAGTCTGGTTTGCTAGCCCAAGTTAGTTCGCTCAGATTGCCCTCAGGGCATTCAGGCCCGGTCCTTACTCGAAGCAATGCAGCCCGCGCCTCCCTGCCCAGCCCCCACTTGCTAGTGGTAGGTGCAGGCGCCTGCGCTGCTTCTCCGCTGGGGGTACCGTTGGGCTTGTAATCTGTGGGTTTTAATTATTTATTTATTTTTCCTCCCTGTTATGTTGCCCTCTGTGCTTCCAAGGCTCACGACAGACTCGGCAGTCAGACTGTTTCCTGGTATTTGGAAACTTCTCTCTTTTTAAGACTCCCTTCCCGGGACGGAGCTCCGTCCCTGCCTCTTTTGTCTCTTTTTTTGTCTTTTATATTTTTTCCTACCTCCTTTCGAAGACAATGGGCTGCTTTTCTGGGTGCCTGATGTCCTCTGCCAGCATTCAGAAGTTGTTTTGTGGAATTTACTCAGCGTTTAAATGTTCTTTTGATGAATTTGTCAGGGAAAAAGTGGTCTCCCTGTCCTATTCCTCCGCCATCTTAGGACCGCCCCCCGTCTCTGCTTTTCAATATGCTATCTAGGTTGGTCATAACTTTTCTTCCAAGGAGTAAGCGTCTTTTAATTTCATTGCTGCAATCACCATCTGTAGTGATTTTGGAGCCCCCAAAAATAAAGTCTGACACTGTTTCCACTGTTTCCCCATCTATTTCCCATGAAGTGATGGGACCAGATGCCATGATCTTCATTTTCTGGATGTTGAACTTTAAGCCAACTTTTTCACTCTCCTCTTTCACTTTCCTCAAGAGGCTTTTTAGTTCCTCTTCTCTTTCTGCCATAAGGGTCGTGTCATCTGCATATCTGCAGTTATTGATATTTCTCCTGGCAATCTTGATTCCAGCTTGTGCTTCTTCTAGCCCAGCGTTTCTCATGATGTACTCTGCATATAAGTTAAATAAGCAGGGTGACAATATACAGCCTTTACGTACTCCTTTTCCTATTTGGAACCAGTCTGTTGTTCCATGTCCAGTTCTAACTGTTGCTTCCTGACCTGCATATAGGTTCTCAAGAGACAGGTTAGGTGGTCTGATATTCCCATCTCTTTCAGAATTTTCCACAGTTTGTTGTGATCCACACAGTCAAAGGCTTTGCCATAGTCAATAAAGCAGAAATAGATGTTTTTCTGGAACTTTCTTGCTTTTTTGATGATCCAGCGGATGTTGGCAATTTGATCTCGGGTTCCTCTGCCTTTTCTAAAATCTGCTTGAACATCTGGAAGTTCATGGTTGACGTATTGCTGAAGCCTGGCTTGGAGAATTTTGAGCATTACTTTACTAGCGTGTGAATGAGTCCAGTTGTGCGGCAGTTTGAACATGCATTGTTGTTGCCTTTCTTTGGGACTGGAAAGAAACCTGACCTAACAACCTAGATGTTTTCAATTGCATATGCTAAAAGAACTGGCTTTGCAGTTTCCAAGGGAAAAAAGGTTCATTTTAACCAATTTTCTCTGAAGTCCAAGGAATATCATGGCCATCCTGTATCAGAAAGTCATCTTTCCTTTATGTAGTCATAGTTTAATGCCTAAATTATAGACCAACTCATGCTTAAATTGACTCTGATCAAAAGCTTGGATTGTCCCTCTGGAGGGAAGTGAGATCTTGGTCCCATGAGAAAAATCTGAAGGCTTAAGGGAATTTGCAGGAGTAGGGAAAGCTTGGTCCGTTCTACGTGTACCATAATCTTAAATAATGCTTATTTTCTTTACTAAAGTGAAAAAAACAGCTGATAGAAACAAATATAAATCACTGAAAGGTAAAGAAATTCATCATCTGTGATCGAAAGCTGCATTCTAAGGAAACTTTGTTCTCTTAACCTAGAGAGGAGACTAAATTCCAGTCTGGTACCAGCTTACCAGGTAACAAACAAACGAACAAACAAAATTGTTTACGGGTAAGCTTAGAAAAGTCTTTTCCACAAATAATTTGAAGTAGCAGTATTTTTGCAGAGGCATTGGCGTGAAACCATAGAAGGCATGTTTAAAACCTGATTAGACAGAAATTGACAAAGTAGTCTGGTCACTGCTGTGACTTGAAACACTTGAATATGATAACTAGAATTATAACTGACAGAATTTTACCAGGACATATCAGATTTTCATGGATGTCACATAATTTCTAGGATACCCATATTAGTAACTGAAGGAGTCCTTGGGGCTAGAAAAGAAAACAACAGTCTCAAAGGCCCTTGCTGAATCATCTAACTTCGGAGAAAACAGAACCGAACTTTAGGTCCCACCCTGAGGCTCCAGGCCGGTTGTATCTATCTGGGACTTATCACCCTGTTGGTTACTACGAGTGAAATGACACAGAACATACAAGACATACAAAAGACAGGCAGGACACCACTCTGGCCAGAGGAACAACTGGGCAAACTAATTGCCGTTTATTATTATAAAGCCCTCCTTAGGCAGAATTCCAGACTGTAAGAATAAGCCTTTTCAGTACAGTGCAGGTGCATACATGTTACCGTATAGCAAAGGGGAGTGAAAGCTCTGTCTACTGAAGAGTCTGCCCAAAGCCCTCATCTCCTTCTTATCTCAAGAAGGGAATGCTCCCTCGTTTGCAAGGGACCATTAAACTCAAGGCTGTGTCCAGACTCTTTGGCAGAACGCCTCGTATGCAAGGACGCTCAGCCTGAGCAGAGAGGCCCGTTTGCAGGCACATCTCTGCTACCCTATTAACCCTTCATCTCCCCCTTTTTAATTTTATTTAAGCCCTTGAGACATTTGTATTGATGTTTTGTAGAGCAAGGCTTAAAGCTGTAGGCGGCCAACCTCCAGCCTCGCCAGCTCCTCTTGCGGCTGTGCCTGTCTTAGGTTGCCCTCCTCTGAGGGTCTTACCCGTCATTGGCTATCCAGCCACCTCTTGGGGGCTAGGCGGAATCTCTCTAGATGATGGGCATCTAGAACTCTTTTTATTTATATGTCTCAGTTAATCTCTTGAAGGGCTCATGTTAAATGGTACAGGTGTTATACAAAACAGAATAATTCCAATCACATTTCAACACACTTCGTGTAGATAAAACAGCCAATTGATCTCCAAGCCAGGAAACGGTTGAAGATTGGGCACATGAGAGTCTTTTTGCCAGTCCCGAACAAAATCAGCTGTTTGAATTTCTTGGTGTAACGCAAGGCCTGCTACAGCTGCTGTTGCAGTTACTGACGTGACTGCGAGAATAGAAGCAATGACCACAGCAAGCATACGTCAAGATCGGTGAAGCAAAGTCTGTACAGCGGTTACTAGATGAGAAACAGCAAAAGAATCTGACCACGGCTGAGTCAGATTTATAGGCAACCATACTTCTGTCCGAGCTTTAACAATTACTAGCGAGAAATTGGAGTTAAAGGCTTGTCTTTCAAATTCTTCCCACCAAGACATTTACACATTGAGTTAAATTACAATAGTCACATGACACAGACCCCACAGTATCATTCCAGGTCCAATTCCCATATAACAATGCAAAAGGATATTTTACACATGCCATTGCGGAATAAGATTTATTAACATGTAAATTAACATGGAATGGACCCGAAGAGTCACCACTGTCCAAAGTATAATTTCGTGACCAGATAGTGAGATTACCAGAAACCGCCCATAGTTTTCAAATATCTCCTTGAATGTGCGGATATCCTTGCAATTGTAATTGAGGAGGGGCAAGTGCAAATTGCTGCCATTTAACTGTTTCATTACCATTGCCCATCAAAGTGGTATTTGCACGATGCCACCTAAAAGGTTTATTTGACCATTTTTCTAAGAATTGCCCATGATCTGGACTCCAATCTACAATGATGGCCCCAGAATAATTCATGACCTTAAAGGGTCGATGACCTCGGCAACGTTCCCACTCCAAAGATTCTAGAGAAGGAACAAAAAAGTTAACAGGACATAGCGACATGTGTTTTCCATTATGAATGTCTATCAGTTCTGTTGAGGTGCTAAATCCCCTGGTGGAAACAAGCACAGTAAAAGTAGCAAAATGGTAATTATTATACTTTACCCCCCATGTATTATAAGAATGATGAGAATGTTTCTAAGTGGACAGACAAAAGGGGTGTCCCCCTATACATAAAGGAATACCTTCCATTGCAATGGTCAAATTACTAATATTATATTGTTGTTTATGATGAGATAGTTGTTCTATTCCTCTGCAAGCTGGCAGGGGAAAGAAGGCAGTCTCATTAGTACATACCTGCACTTCTGGTTCCCCCCAGGGAACTGCTCTTACTGATGGGGGATTAGGTATATATGCCCAATATGTATGATTACTTGCCAATACACCAATTACCTGACATGTCACCACCACCATCATGGCAATCAAAAGATTGGTAGGATTCAGAGGTTGCCCCGCCTTCACTAATGTCTTCTCTGCTTCCTGGGTCAACCTCTTCATTTGACCCCATGTAGGAGGTGTTGCTTCCCTTGTACGGGAGGTAAGGCTTCTCTGCATAGTAAGCTCTTTGAATTTTTGAATAAGGGGATCAGCCATTGTTGATTTTGATCAATCTTGCTGAGGTCCAAAACCTGTAATTATCAACAGAAATGAAAGCATACCCTCGTCCCAAATATATTAAGGATGCTGGGATCCAACCTTTCTCTTTATCTGTATACCAAATAGGCGTATTCAAGATCTTCTTATCTTCTTTCCCTTGAAAATGCAGCTCTGCTGCTGATAGATTTCCCTCGCTCCAACCATTAAAAAAATTTAGGGCAAGTAAGGTTTTATTCAGAATGTCTTTAGGTTTCATAAATCTCTCTTGTTCCCCCTTTTTTATTTTTTCAAGATAATCATGCAAGGTACGATTAGCTCTTTCAATGATAGCTTGCCCTTGACTATTATAAGGAATACCAAAAGTATGAGTTATATGGTATTGAGATAAAAAGTGAGCCAATTTTGCGGATTTGTAAGCAGGTGCATTATCAGTTTTCAAATCAATTGGTAATCCCATAACTGCAAAACAAGATAACAAATGAGTAATAACAGCATCAGCCTTTTCAGAATGTAATGCAGTGGCCCATTGAAAATGTGTGCAAGCGTCTATAGTATGATGCACACATTTTTGTTGTCCGAAGGAAGAAATGTAAATTACATCCATTTGCCATATCTGATTTGCTTGTTGTCCTTTCATGTTGACACCTGGTGAGGTAAATGGCAAAGCAAAGGGTGCACATATGGAACAAGAACGAACAATATTTTGAGCTTGTTTTCGAGTAATAGCATGAGATTTTTGTAACCCTTTGGAGTTGGTATGTTGTAAGAGATGTCCTTGCTTTGCTGCTTCTATAGGATAAAGTAAGGCATCAATTGTAGCATTTCCGAATGATAAGGGTCCAGGAAGGGCAGAATGTGCATGGATGTGAGTAAAGAAAATTAACTCTGAACGCTGCAAAAGCAACTGTTGTACTTGGTAAAACAATTTATCAATAACTGTTTTAAGAGTCAATGGAAGGGAGACATGGGGAGGGAACAGCATATCGAGAATCTGAAACAATGTTAATAGGAAGTTGGGGAAAATCTTGCAAAACTAAATAGATAGCCCACAATTCAGTGGGCTGTACAGAAGAAAATGAGTGGGGGAGAAAGAACCTTGGAATTTTCCAGGGTCCAATATCCAGCAGTATTTTTATTTGCATCTGTAAAAATAGTGGGTCCCTTAATTGGAACATCTGAAATTGGGGAATGAGATATCATAGTGTTAGTCCGGAGAAAAATCAATCAATTTCGATGATGGATAATGATTAGAAAATGAACCAGGATATGAGGCAAGAGAAATTTGCCAGTTTTCATTAAATTGTAAACATTGAGATATTTGAGCAGTTGTTAACTGAGTAACAATCTGGTGTGGTTCACATCCTGATAATTGTAAAATACGATGGCGACCTTTCTGTATAAGGAAGGCTAATTTATCCATATATATAGTCAATTTTTTGGAAAAACTGTTAGGTAAGAAAACCCATTCTATTAATCCTTTTTCTTGAGCAATTACACCAGATGGGGAATAAGGGGTATGAAATATGATAAAAGAAATAGGTTGAGACGCATGTAAGTAAGTTAAAAAGCCGTCATTTAGTCGTTGCTCAACAAATTGAAATTGCTGTAAAGCCAATGGGGTTAAGGTCCGGCGGCTATCTATAGCTGTATCTCCTTCTAAAGTAGAAAACAAATGTCATAATTGATAAGTAGGAATCCTAAGTACCGGGCGTAGCCAATTAATATCTACCAATAACTTTTGAAAATCATTTAAGGTTTTGAGATGGTCTCTTCTAATTTGCAGCTTTTGGGGCCTAATTCTATGTTGTTCCAATATTGTCCCTAAATATGAAATAGGAAAGTCCTTTTGAATTTTTTCTGGAGCTATCTGCAAATTGTATAGTGTCAAAGCCTCCTGTACTTTTAAAAAGAATTCATCACGTTCAACAATACTAGGAGCTGCCAATAGGAGATCATCCATATAATGATATAGAATATAATTGGGGTATTCTTGACAAAGGGATTGTAAAGAGCGAGCTACGAATTATTGGCATAAGATAGGACTATTTATCATTCCTTGTGGTAGGACTGTCCATTGATAATGCTTAACAGGCTGAGCATGATTAAGAACAGGAACTGTAAAAGCAAATTTATCTCTATCTTGCAATTGTAGAGGAATGGTAAAAAAAAATAGTCTTTAAGATCTAGCACCATTAAGGACCAAGTCTGAGGAATAAGAGCTGGAGAGGGGAGTCCCAATTGCAATGCTCCCATAGGTTCAATACATTTATTAACTTCTCATAAATCAGTTAACATTTTTTATTTTTTATATATATATTTTTTAATAAAAACAGAATTTTAGGGAGAGGTAGAGGGCTCTGTATGACCAAGTTGGAGTTGTTCTTGTACTAATTGTTCTAACGCCTCGAGCTTCATTTGTGGTAATGGCCATTGCTCAACCCATTTTGGAGTATTAATTAACCATTTTAATGGGAGTGCTCGAGGAATTTGAGCAGTGGCTACTAGTTTTCCAATGGAATGGTTACAGAAGCCCCCAAAGGAGAGAGAAGATCTCTCCCCCATATATTAATAGGTATATTTACAATATAAAAGGTAACAAACACTGATCTTTTATTATGGAATTGACATTGCAAGGGATGGGTACTCTTCCAGACTTCTGCAATGGAGCCCAATCCCGTTAGCATAAAAGGGTTTGTGTTTTTTTTTTCCCTCGGGGCCATTGTTGAGAAGAAATGACTGAAATATCCGCCCCTATATCTGCTAGTCCCTCAAAGTTGTTTCCTTGTATAATCAAGGAGAGAACAGGGCGAGAATCTCTGATAAGCATTTCCCAAAATATATGTCGCCCAGTACTTCCAAATCCCCCTGTTCGTTTATTAGGAAGAGCCAAAAAGGGGTGATAAGGTAGGAGAAGTATTTGGGCAATACGTTTTCTAGCTAACAATGAAAGTGTGGTAGAAGTAGAGACCATAATTAAAATTTCCCCAACATAATCAGAGTCTATTACCCCAGAAAATATGGTTAAACCTCTCAAAGCCGCGCTGCTATGGCCTAATATCAAGCCAAAAGTGCCTTTAGGCAGTGGTCCAAATACATTTGTTTTTAATTTATAAATGCCTCCCCCTGGTGACAAAAGAACATTATCAGCTAGTGGCAAATCAGCAGCAACACTCCCTGAAGTAGCAGACTGTAAGTCCGAAATCATCATCTGAGATCTTTTTAACGGGGCAGATGGAATGGGAGGAGGGCAAGGAGGAGAAGTCCCCGCTATCGTTCCTGGGCCCCAAGGACTCAGGCCCCCAGGATAGTTTCCCGGTATCGGGTTGCCCATTTTATCTGGTTTAGATCTGCATTCATTAGTCCAATGAAACCCCTTCCTGCACCGACGGCAAAGTCCAGGAGGAGTCTTATTATTATTATTATTATTATTTTTTTTATGACCAGGTTTTTTACAATGAAAGCAGTTACCTCCCTTTGGTGGTCTCATAACCTTGGCCAAGGCTGTAGCAAAGACATTAGCCTGATGCTCAGTTCCTCCTACTCCCGAGCAGGCTCTGATATATTCAGCTATAGATGCACCCTGTCCCTTTAAAGGTCCCAGTATACGCTTGCATTCAGGATTTGCATTTTCAAATGCTAGAGTTTGTAATAATATCTCTGAAATTTCATCCTTCCCTACAGCCCGTTCCACAGTTACCCTCAATCTTGCTAGAAAATCAGTATATGGCTTATTAGGGCCTTGCATTGTTTTAACAAAGGAGGGCTGGGCTTGGCCAGTAGGCACCACATGGCGCCATGCTCGTAAAAAGACCTGGCGAACTTGTTGTAAGTCCTGATCAGAGTATTGAGCCTGTTCTCTTAAAGCCTGATATTGGCCCTCTCCCATTAGTTTGTCCTCGAGAGGACCAGGGGGATTTTGTCCCTCATTAATCTGAGCCTGCTTTCTAGCTTCTTATTCCCACCAGCTATGAAGTTGCAACCATTGAGAGCCCTCCAAGACAGCTTGGGCAATAGATTCTCAATCTAATGGAATGATTAATTTGCCTTTTTCCAATGATTTCAACATAGTCAAAACGAAGGGAGATTGAGGACTGTACTGCGCTACTGCAGCTTTAAGATCTTTAAAAAATTTATATTCCAAAGGAGGAGCATATTGAACATTTATCACATTGCCATCCTATTGTCTCTGGATGGGAAACAATTGTGGAGGGTCAATAAACCCACCAGGGGGAGCAGACAAGTCATCATCATGAAGCATAGACAAAGGAAAGGAGAACCGACAATGTTCCCTGCCCACATCGGGCCGATCAACTGCAGTGGGGAAAAGAGAAGCACAAGGAGGAGCAGAGGTGTAGATTTTTTCTCCTCCTTACGGGATTTTCACTATTCCCGGAATAGATGGGTCATTTCTTTAATCACTTTGCCCTCCTCTGACGAAACTGAAGAAGCCTGCGAATCTGGTTCTGAACTATCAGATGTTTCACCATTTCCAGAAGGAGGCTTATTTATATCCTTACTTTCAGGCAATGCAGAAATTCCACCAACATTTGGCATATCCTCATAAATTGCCTCTTCCTTCATTAAAGCATTAGATTTAGTCTCATTATCAGTAGATAGCAAAGTCAAAGCCTGTGTTATAGCATTACATAAATTTTATAACATGATTTAATATATAAATTCACATATTGTGCCCATAATGAACATTTATTTCTTCCTAGCAGGATTTCCCCATAGTTTTTTGAACCATGAACTTTTGAAAGTTCCCATCTGCTAGGTGAAGAATTCCCCATGATTATGTACAAGAATTCACCTAGCAATTTTTTTCGCTAGGGTGAGGAATTCCCCATGTTTCCGAAAGCTCCCCTGCTATGGATCTAAAATCCCCCCGGGGTTTCTTACCTCTTTCGGTTTCACTCGAGCCCCATCCGTTGGGCGCCAGATGTTGGTTACTACGAGTGAAATGACACAGAACATACAAGACATACAAAAGACAGGACACCACTCTGGCCAGAGGAACAACTGGGCAAACTAATTGCCGTTTATTGTTATAAAGCCCTCCTTAGGCAGAATTCCAGATTGTAAGAATAAGCCTTTTCAGTACAGTGCAGGTGCATACATGTTATCGTACAGCAAAGGGGAGTGAAAGCTCTGTCTACTGAAGAGTCTGCCCAAAGCCCTCATCTCCTTCTTATCTCAAGAAGGGAATGCTCCCTCGTTTGCAAGGGACCATTAAACTCAAGGCTGTGTCCAGACTCTTTGGCAGAACGCCTCGTATGCAAGGACGCTCAGCCTGAGCAGAGAGACCCGTTTGCAGGCACATCTCTGCTACCCTATTAACCCTTCATCACCCCCTCCCCAACTACAAATGCCATCTCTCTTTCTTTTCTGCCTCAGCCCAAACTATACCTTACAGTAACTTCCACCATATAATATAACTTGAGAAGATTCATCACTCTTTCTGACAGCACTTCCCATGTAGTTTAACATGCCAAATGAACTCTGGTTGTTTAATATCTCTCTTTGGGAGGTCTCAGGGGCCCTCTGAAACATCCCAAAGTTAGCTAGAAGTCAATTATTTAGGCAGGCTTGTTCATAGATATCAAAAGGGTTTATAACAGTCAGGTAGGATCACATAAGTCACTGTGAAAGAATACTTCTCCACTTAGCCAAAGTTAACAAAAGATTTCAAAGGTAAATCTAGAACAGATTACTTACGAGGTAAAGAAACTTAAAATCCATTAGCGAAGGCAGTTCAACATCTCAAGAAAACTTGTACTAGGCACAAAACTCTTTTCTGTGGGTCCACTTTTCCATAAAACCTCCTTATCTCGTTCTGTACCCAGTCCTTTGCGTCTCCCATCCTGAAACTAACTACTACCTGTAAGACAGAACTACTTTGTTTTCCTTCATATGTGATTTCATTCCTCATACCTTCTTTAATAACAAGTCATACATTTCCCTTAAGCAACCAAGAACTGACTTTTATATTGGCATTCTATAGATTGGTGAACATATGTATCAGTGATAATACCCACCCCCCAAAAAACTGCTTTCTTACACTGAACATGTCAGGATGGCACCAGACACTATTCATGGATAGTCAAAAATCTCTTTTGTTTCTGTGTAAGAGGGAGGTCCTTTCAAGTAGTGAATGTTTCAGAACCTTAATTTATTTGGAAATGACCTAGCTATTCAATACACTGTCGTCACTTAGTTTAGCGCAACGATAGAAACTCAGGTAACCCAAATCTGGAGAAACTATTGTTCAGTTCAGTTCAGTTCAGTTGCTCACTCGTGTCTGACTCTTTGTGACCCTGTGGACTGCAGGACACCAGGCTTCCCTGTCCATCACCAACTCCAGGGGCTTGCTCAAACTCATGTCCATCGAGTCAGTGATGCCATCCAACCATCTTCTCCTCTGTCGTCCCCTTCTCCTCTGCCTTCACTCAAGACTATTATAGACAGAGATTTTTTGGAGTATAATTATTGTTAGTAGTTTATCTAAAAGCTCATATCATATTTACATTTTTTAGTTTTTGTTGTTGCTTAGAGGTACTTTCTTGTTGACAAGCTTGTGACAGATATAACAATATAGCAAATTTTAACTTATAATAAACCTAGGCACTATGAAAATTTTGTGCTTAATGTTAATGACTCTTAGACATGTCTATAGTAGAGTAGTGAAAAAAAATACTAGATATTTAATATTGACTATTTCCCAGTTCAACTAGATATTTAATATTGACTATTTCCCAGTTCACGTGAATCTGAAATTCATTTAAGTCAATGTTTTCTTGTATTTCCAACTGTTTGATGTAAGGGCTTCCTTTTCTTGAGACCATTTAAATAAGAACTCAGAACTTGAGCAAAATTATCAAAAAACAGAAGACTCACACTGAGACATAGACATAAATCCAGACAGACAGACAAGGGATCTTCTAGTTTTCCACCAGAGATTTAAAATATTTCTTTGAGCCGCTTTTTTTGGGGGGGCGGGGTCAGGTGGCGGCAAGAACACTAGAGTGGGTTGCCATTCCCTTCTCCAGGAGATCTTCCCGACCCAGGGATTGGACCCAGGTCTCCCGCATTGTAGGCAGACGCTTTACCGTCTGAGCCACCAGGGAAGTTGTTGAATTCTGTTCAGTTCAGTTCAGTTCAGTCGCTCAGTCGTGTCCGACTCTTTGCAACCCCATGAATCGCAGCACGCCAGGCCTCCCTGTCCATCACCATCTCCCAGAGTTCACTCAGACTCACGTCCATTGAGTCTGTGATGCCATCTAGCCATCTCATCCTCGGTTGTCCCCTTCTCCTCCTGCCCCCAATCCCTCCCAGCAGCAAAGTCTTTTCCAATGAGTCAACTGTTTGCATGAGGTGGCCAAAGTGGAGCTTCAGCTTTAGCATCATTCCTTCCAAAGAAATCCCAGGGTTGATCTCCTTCAGAATGGACTGGTTGGATCTCCTTGCAGTCCAAGGGACTCTCAAGAGTCTTCTCCAATACCACAGTTCAAAAGCATCAATTCTTCGGCGCTCAGCCTTCTTCACAGTCCAACTCTCACATCCATTCATGACCACAGGAAAAACCATAGCCTTGACTAGACGGACCTTAGTCGGCAAAGTAATGTCTCTGCTTTTGAATATACTATCTAGATTGGTCATAACTTTTTCTCCAAGGAGTAAGCATCTTTTAATTTCATGGCTGCAGTCACCATCTGCAGTGATTTTGGAGCCCCCCCCCCAAAAAAGTCTGACACTGTTTCTACTGTTTCCCCATCTATTTCCCATGAAGTGATGGGACCTGATGCCATGATCTTCGTTTTCTGAATGTTGAGCTTTAAGCCAACTTTTTCACTCTCCTCTTTCACTTTCATCAAGAGGCTTTTTATTCCTCTTCACTTTCTGCCATAAGGGTCGTGTCATCTGCATATCTGGGGTTATTGATATTTCTCCCACCAATCTTGATTCCAGCTTGCGTTTCTTCTAGCCCAGCGTTTCTCATGATGTACTCTGCCTATAAGTTAAATAAGCAGGGTGACAATATACAGCCTTTACGTACTCCTTTTCCTATTTGGAACCAGTCTGTTGTTCCATGTCCACTTCTAACTGTTGTTTCCTGACCTGCATACAGATTTCTCAAGAGGCAGGTTAGGTGGTCTGGTATTCCCATCTCTTTCAGAATTTTCCACAGTTTGTTGTGATCCACACAGTCAAAGGCTTTGGCATAGTCAATAAAGCAGAAATAGATGTTTTTCTGGAAGTCTCTTGCTTTTTCCATGATCCAGTGGATGTTGGCAATTTGATCTCTGGTTCCTCTGCCTTTTCTAAAACCAGCTTGAACATCAGGAAGTTCACGGTTCACGAATTGCTGAAGCCTGGCTTGGAGAATTTTGAGCATTACTTTAGTAGCATGTGAGATGAGTGCAATTGTGCGGTAGTTTGAGCATTCTTTGGCATTGCCTTTCTTTGGAATTGGAATGAAAACTGACCTTTTCCAGTCCTGTGGCCACTGCTGTTTTTCAAATTTGCTCGCATATTGAGTGCAGCACTTTCACAGCATCATCTTTCAGGCAAGGATTAATTTCAAGCCTTGCCCTAGGCAGGCCTTTGTAACAAGCTAATTGTTTTTAATTGCATATGCAAAAGAACCAGCTTTAGGGTTGCCAAGAAAAAAAGAAGTTTCCTTGTAACCAATTTTGTCTGGTTCTATAGAATATCATGGCTGTCCTAGGTCAGGTCGTGTTTCCTTTCTGTAGTCATAGGTTTATCCCTGAATCATAGACAGATCAGCTGATAAAAAGCTTGGATTGTCTCTGTGGGGTGGATTTGCTTGTCCTTGTGTTTCACCTCGTGTTTCCTTTCTGTAGTCATAGGTTTATCCCTGAATCATAGACAGATCAGCTGATAAAAAGCTTGGATTGTCTCTGTGGGGTGGATTTGCTTGTCCTTGTGTTTCACCTGGCGGCAGTAGTGAGGCCCGTGGGCCTCTCCTGGAAGTGGGAGTAGGGGCGGGGCACACGGAGTGCGTGGCTCGGGGGAGCGGGGGCGCAACGGGAGTGCGTCGGGGGCGGGAAGTCCCAGTTGTGCTCTCAGGGGTCGCCATTGGAGCTGGGGACGCCCATTTCCTGGGTCCCCATCGATTGGCATCCAGTGAGCGGAGAGGAGGGGTGCGGGCCACAGGTAAGGGAACTGGGACTGGGTGGAGCAGGGAACCACGTTTTCCGCCCTCCCTGTTGGCATAGTCTCGGAGCCCCCTAACCTGGTGGTCGCGGAAAGGCCTCGCCTTTGGGGTCAAGGCCTTTACCGCTTTACCCCTTCGCATAAAGCTCAGACCCGTGCGGGTTTTCCCAAGCACCCTAGTGCCTGCTGGAAGTCCAAGGGATTTATCCTGCCTGGTGGTTTCACCTGCGGGGACTTCATAACCTTTACTCTGGACGGCTGGCCCAGCCCTGCTTCTGGCACTTTGCAGCCTGGTGGGCCCTTGACCACCTGCTGGGATGGGAAAGGGCAGGGTCCACGAGTTGCACCTTAGAAACTTAGTAGGGTGCATGGATTTAAACACCTG
Organism: Ovis canadensis; assembly: GCF_042477335.2. Lineage (NCBI taxonomy): Eukaryota > Metazoa > Chordata > Mammalia > Artiodactyla > Bovidae > Ovis > Ovis canadensis. The sequence continues at coordinate 23,205,342 of NC_091253.1, read as the reverse complement.
GTGGCCACCCAGGCAGAAAAGAAGGGAAGATTGCACCTTACTGCCCTTTCATGGTGGAATCTGTGGCTGTCCTGCTGAGAGGGGGCCTTTCCATGGGGACCCTGTGCAGTAAGTTTGGTGTTTTGGAACTGAATAATTAGAACATGTAAAAATTTTAAACTATGTGGTGCTTTAATTTAAAAAAAAAACAAACACAAGCTCCAAGTGTTTTGCAAATTGAGGTCTAAAAATAGAAGGCCTCTTTTCCTTCCACTGTGGCATTCTATGAAGAAATGTGCGTTTTTTTTTTTTTTTAAGAAAAGAGTCAGAAAAGTGAGGGAAACAGAAAACCCAGAGGTGCCCCTGTAGTTTGGCGAAGGCCTTACGAGGTCACTTGTAAATGCTGCTGGCTGTCAGGAGGCAGTCTCTTCCTGTAGCTGATGGGCACAGAGCTCTGCAGGCTTGTCCTTTGCATGGATGTTCTTGTTGGTGGAAATCCAGCTCGGAGCTGTCTCCTGATGTGTAAGAATTTCCAAGACTAGACCCTTAGGCAAACCCTGCAGGGCCAGGGGCTCCTTCCTTCATTGTGTCTGTCTGTCTGACCGAAAACCAGCAAAGACATATTTTTCTTTCAATCTAGTCTCTCATCCAGGCCTTGGAGTAATATATCTCCTCCCCCTCAATAGGCTTGGATTCCAGGGATGAATTATAGTCAGTTGTCCATGATTTTGTCAGTGAGGAAACTGAGAGCCACAGAGGGTGGACTGTCCAAGGGAGGATGGGATATGCTTCCAGGAACCCTGGCTCCTGAGTTTTTAATGAGCTTCCCAGCCAGCATGGTCATTAATTGGCAAGTGTGGACATTGAGAATAAACTATTGGTGGAAATGTAAAAGGCTGTTTTAAAGAGTGCTACCAGCTGTGCATCTTATGGAGTATTTTCATTGTGCTCCCCAACCCTGGGAAAGTGCTGGGCACAGGGCAGATGCTTCATCATTCTTATTGAATAACTTCAATTCCACATAATTATATCCATAGTATTAGCAACACTCTGAGGTATATTAGAACAGTGATTGTCACAGTTGGTACTTCACAGATCAGTAAAGAAAGAAAACATTTTACTAGGAAGACTGTAAGAGAATTGCTAAGTGTATCCCACAAGGATATTTTTAAAAAATGAGAAAAATCTCTCCCTTCATCACCAAGGCTATCGGAGGTCTGCTGAGGACCCCACGCAAGGGAGGTTCTACCTCTTGGGACACCCCTGCTTCAGCATCTCCCTAAGCCAGCAACCTGGGACAGTCGAGTACACTTGACGTTCCTTCCTTGACCTCGGGAGTTGTTTTGGAAGACAAGTTTTTGACAGATGGGTGGGGGAAGGTTTGGGGATGTTTCCAGTGCAGTCCATTTATTGTGCCTCTGTTTGTATTTCTGTTCCCTGGTGGCTCTGTTGGTAAAGAGTCTGCCTGCAGTGCGGAAGACCTGGGTTCAGTCCCTGGGTCGGGAAGATCTCCTGGAGAAGGAAATGACAGCCCACTCCAGTATTCTTGCCTGCAGAATTCAAAGGACTGAGGAGCCTGGTGGGCTACAAAGGGTTGGACACAGCTGAGTGACCGAAAACTTATTTCTAGTGTGATTTCATCAGCTCCACCGCAGATCCTCAGGCATTAGATCCTCGAGGTTGGGGCCCCTGCGTTAGCTCCCTCTTTCATTTTCTACACAGCTCCAGCCTGCTTCCTCCCCTCTTCCACCTGCAGAACTCCCTGCCGGGCTTCTCTGAGTGTGACTGAGTCTCCTTCCCTCACTTCCTTTCCCCTGAGTCCCTTCTCCTAACTGGGTTTCCCTGATCTCCGTTTAGGCACTTTTGCCCCGGGTGGTGCTAGTGGTAAGGAACCTCCCTGCCAGTGCAGGAATCCGATCCCTGGGTTGGGAAGACCCCCTGGAGGAGGGCACGGCAACCCACTCCAGTGTTCTTGCCTAGAAAATTCCCATGGACAGAGGAGCCTGGCGGGCTCTGACAGACGTGACTGAAGCGACTTAACACAGCACACCAGAGGACCTTAGAACTGCAGACTTACGTGATTGTTCTGGCTCTTTGGAGTCCCTTGTCATTCCACGTGTATGTTAGGGTCAGCTTGTGTATTGCTTCCTAAAGGCCCAGAGAGGGTAACAGGCAGGAAGGCCGGGGGTTCTCCAGACAGAGGGAATAGGCTGCAAGTGTCAGACATTTTTTCTCTCTCAAGCAGCAGGAGGAAACAAACTAGGGTTACCTTTTTTCCCCTGCTCGATACAAATTTAAAAGGAGGTTTCTCTGAAAATTCTGTGTTGCCATGACGACTCCTGGCTCCACCTAAACTTAACTTTTCTCAAACCTTAAGCTAAGCAATGCATTTTTTCGTAAGGAAAGGTTTGTCTTAAGCTATGTTGATATACTGTGTATTTTCACTAGGCTCTGTCTTCAGGTCAGTTTCCCCTAAAGGCTCAGAACTGACTTGACAAGTTATGTCTTACTCATACCTTGTTCTCCTAATCTGTGTTAATGAAATGATATATTTGCCTGGAAATCTGCCTTTCTTCAAGATTCATGTCAGTCATTTTATGGCCCAGGATGACTCACCCGCTGCCAATGTTATCTCAATGCATGTTGTGGGTGAGGGGCCTGGTGCCATTCTCTGAGACATTGCCTTTCTTTCCTTAGCAGACTGCTGGTGGCTGTATAACATCTGGCTAAGGAGATCAGCCCTGGGATTTCTTTGGAAGGAATGATGCTAAAGCTGAATCTCCAGTACTTTGGCCACCTCATGCAAAGAGTTGACTCATTGGAAAAGACTCTGATGCCGGGAAGGATTGGGGGCAGGAGGAGAAGGGGACGACAGAGGATGAGATGGCTGGATGGCATCACTGACTTGATGGACATGAGTCTGAGTGAAGTCCGGGAGTTGGTGATGGACAGGGAGGCCTGGCGTGCTGTGATTCATGGGGTTGCAAAGAGTCGGACATGACTGAGCGACTGAACTGAACTGAAAGACCAGCAGGGGGTACTCTTCCTGCCCCCTTCTGAAGTCTATGTCAGCAGCTTTCTCTATCTCTTTTATACTTCAATAAAACTTTATGACACAAAAGCTCTGAGCGATCAAGTCATATTGGATCTTCATTTCAGACTGAAATACTCTATGTGTTTTATCCAAAATGGGCGCCTTCTCCTGCAGAACCAGCACATAACCTCCAAAATCAGGAAATCATATGGTTTTTACATTATAATGTAATCCACAGCCCCACTTCCCTTTCAGCAATTGTTCAATTGTATGAATATATCTTTTCTTCCCATGGTTTTCCTCATCCTTTTTTTTTTTTTTTTTAAAGAGTGTTACTGAGATTCTCAGTTATTTGGACAAACTTGATGGATTTAAAGCAGACATGGTGAATATGGGATCTGTGTGGCCTTTTTTATATGGATTTTTTTCACTAAAGATGGTTTTCATGTTTATTCATGTTGTAATATGTATGAATCCTGCATTCTATTTTCCCCCATAGTAATTAAAAATAAATAACATGCCACTCACCATTTAAATATTTGTAAGCATACAGTGTTGTAGTATGAACTACCTATACATGTTTTGCAAACCAGTTTAATAATATGTACCTTGTGCGTGCTTTGGAGAAACTCAGGAAACTGAGTCAGTGACTGAAATGCCCCAAGATATCACCTTAGATACCATCTTCATCTAAAAACAAAACAGGGGCTTTCTGGTGGTCCAATGGCTAAGACTGGACACTCCCAAAGAAGGAGGCCCAGGTTCCTGGCCTCCTCCTGAGATCCGAGAACTAGATCGCCCATGCCACAACGAAGAGTTTGCATGCTGTAGCTAAATATCTGGCTTGCCTCAACGAAGGTCGACCTGGCGCAGCCAAATAAAAAACCAAATAAATATTAAAAAAATAAAACCAAAGGAAAGGAAGGGTATGGTTGTTGTACAGAATTACGTCTTAGCTTTCCCTATTGATAAAAAAAAGAGTTTCACAAGACTGTCATCCTTCTGTCTGGTATATACCGAGGATTCCCTTGAAATATTTCTCTTGTAAACGTGACTCACAGAAGAGCCGTCTTGAACTTGGGTGTCAGAGATGATCATGTGTCCTCTTAAAAAAGTTAATTAAGTCCCACTAATTCTCATGCTGAAGAGGTATATTTAGGGGTAGCATTTGCTCCCCTTCACTTTGGATGTATCCCAATTTGCTTACACAGTCATCTACCGAAGACATCCTGATATTTGAAAGTTTTTAGCTGTTACAAATAGAGCTGCTGTGTATAATTGTGTGATACTTTTTGTCTGGACACTTTTTCAAAGCTGTTTAGCAATGCACCCCACTCCAGTACTCTTGCCTGGAAAATCCCATGGATGGAGGAGCCTGGTAGGCTGCAGTCCATGGGGTCGCTAAGTCGGACATGACTGAGTAACTTCACTTTCACTTTTCACTTTCATGCATTGGAGAAGGCAATGGCAACCCACTCCAGTGTTCTTGCCTGGAGAATCCCAGGGACGGGGGAGCCTGGTGGGCTGCTGTCTATGGGGTCGCACAGAGTTGGACACGACTGAAGCCACTTAGCAGCAGACGTGTAGTGTTCAGGTCACAGGTGAGCCTTGTTTAGCTGTGGAAAAATCCAGCTAAGTTTCTCTGGCATGTGGGATCTTCCTGGGTAAGGGATTGAACTTGAGTGTCTTGCATAGTCAGGCAGATCCTTTACCACTGAGCCACCAGAGAAGCCCCACCCCCCCACTCCCCCCAACCCCCGCTATTTTGAGTTTACTGTATCTAATAGGTGTGTAGTGCTACTTCACTGTTATTTTAATTTGTAATTTCCTAATGATATATGATTTTGAGTATTTCTGATATGCTGATTTACTATCTGTATCTTTTCTTTGGCCAGGCATTCAGATTTAAACATTTTAAATGAGGTTGTTTGTTCCAGATTTTTTGGTATAGTTGGAGTACAATCCTTTATTAAATATGTATTTTGTAAATATACTTTTCTGTGGCTTGTGTTTGTTTTGTGAATAAGACTTTTCACAGTTTAAATTTATAATTTTTTAAAGTTCATGTTATAAATTTTATGTCCTTTTTTGGATAGAATTTAGTGGGTTTTTTTGTTTGTTAAATTTCATACGCACAACTAAGGTACTGTTTGTTAAATTTCATACGCAAAACTAAGGTACCTTTAAGCAAAACTTAGGTACCATAGATACAGTTTTGCTTTTTGTCTGTTGAGAAGTCTGAGTGAGGTTGGTGTAAATTGTAAAATTATGTCTACATTCATTTGACTGGATATTACTTCCAATTATTTGTATAATTGGTTTTGGAGATGTCACAGGAAGTCAGTTTCCCCAAGGGAAACTGGGTGGGTTCCATGAAACATTAACTGTCTTCGATCCCTGGGAATCACTTTCTGCTGCTTCTGGCTTTGGATTTGACTTGTTTGGATATCTCATACGAGTGGAATTACAGAACATTTGTCCTTTTTTGGTCTGGTTTATTTCACTTAATATAATGACCATAAGGTTCGTCCACATTGTAGCATTGTCAGAATTACCGACTATGAAGGGCCGAATCAGATTCCATTGTGTGTATACCACAGTTTGTTTATGGAATTGGCTGTCCATGGACACTGAGATTGCTTCTGTTTGTTGGCTAGTGTGAATCATGCTGTTGTGACTATGACTGCAGAAATATGCATTTTTTCAGCCCCTTTTCCAAACCTTTTGGGTACATAGCATGAATTAGAATTGAAATATCTGTTTATTCCGTGTGTTAATTTTGGAGTAATTTCTGTAATGTCTTGCGCAGTGGCAGAATCATTTCAGTTTATCTTTTGTATGGTAGAATACTGTTCAAGCTTTTGAATATACCCTGTGTTGCATATTCATTCACCCACCGATGGACACTTGAATGGGTTCTACCTTTGGGCTATTATGAATAAGGTCACTATGAATATTTGTGTACCAGTTTTTGTTTGAACTATTAATGACTGCATAGTACTATATATGAAAGAAACCACAAGGACCTACTGTATAGTTTAGGAAACTGTATTGAATATCTTATGATAACATATAATGGAACAGAATATCAAAAGGAATATATGAAAAAGACATAATACCATGATAATTATTGTGCCAACACTATGAGTTATCATAGCACTAGTCAACATGTATTTATACACGCCACTAAAATATTCACATCCGTAAGTATATTTCACTGATTGATTATATAAAAATTGAGAAGTCAAACAGAAAAGAAATAAACTTCCTGTCATTGCTCATCATTTATGCACTGTTACTACCTGTAACACTCATTGTATAAGTGCTGGTCTAGGAATTGACATTGGTGTAAACCAAGAGATTGTGAAGGTGTAAGGAAGTATAACTTACTGAATTTCTTAACGAAGAATTATAGAACTCTATGTACATGAAGTGAATGAAAGTCAAACCGTTTAACTGAGCCACATTCTTACTGGAGTGATGAGCTTCCACCCCACCCAGTGTTAGCTCACAATTAAATGCTGCAGTCATCTGGCCTCAGTGTCTGCTTCCTGCCATCCAGAAAGAAAAGGTGAGGAAGTCCTGACAAAATCGTTGCTATTTTTCTTTTTTTGATTTGTATTTTATCGAAGGGCTTGGCAAAAAGAGGGCCTAACCTGTTGTTAGAGTTGCATCCCAAGGCTTGCTCTGGTACGTTAAATATGTTGACAAACTGCTGATCATTTTCAACAAAGGACAATGATCTGCACTTGAGTATCTGTTGCTTGAGCTGGAATAGTAGGCATCCCTTTAAGTGCAGTCCTTCAGGCTGAAGCAGACATACCTGAAGCAGTAGCGTAAGATGAACACGTTTATCATGTAGACATCGCATCCCATGAATTTGTAAGAATTTTTCAGGTATACCTATCATCATTGGAGGAACTGACTTGTCCCAGTAATAACTGGAGTACTCAGCATAACAGTTCCTTGACTAAATAACACACTTACGAGTACTTCTTCCAGTGTTCTTTCTCCTACATCCGTCATGAACAGGAGAAGCTGATGGCAGTGGTTCTTGAAATGCATATCGATTCCTAGGTGGCACAGTGGGTAAATAATATGCCTACCAGTGCCGGAGATGGAAGTGATGTGGGTTTGATGCCTGGGTCAGGAAGATAACAATTCATACACTCGTTTTATGTGAACAAATTTTATACTCATGAGTGTTTTTCTTCCGTATACAGAATAGATAGGTGGACTATAAAGAAAGCTGAGCACAAAAGAATGGATGCTTTTGAACTGTGGTGTTGGAGAAGACTCTTGAGAGTCCCTTGGACTGCAAGGAGATCCAGCCAGTCCATCCTAAAGGAAATCAGTTCTGGGTGTTCATCAGATGGACTGATGATGTTGAAGCTGAAACTCCAACATTTTGGCCACCTGATGCGAAGAGCTGACTCATTTGAAAAGACCTTGGTGTTGGGAAAGATTGAAGGCAGAAGGAGAAAGGGACGACAGAGGATGAGATGGTTAGATGGCATCAGTGACTCAATGGACACGAGTTTGGGTAAACTCTGGGAGTTGGTGATGGACAGGGAGGCCTGGCATGCTGCGGTTCAGTGGGGTTGCAGAGTTGGACACGACTGAGCGAATGAACTGAATTGAACTGAACAGCAAAACAAATGCTGTTCAAGGACACTGAAAGAACCCTGATGCTGAAAATCAGATCTGCATTCTGAGCAATGCTTAGAAATCCCTGAGTTGAAGCATAGTATTATGCCTATCATCCTTGTAGTTCCCTCAGTGAAATATGTTGAGACAAGCTCTTCATTCATGGTATAGATTCATGAAGAAGCTAAATAGCATTAATCGTTTACGTTGACAACGGTGAATTTAAATCTCCTGTGAATCCTATGTGACAACCACACGTACCAACATGATTTATTAGTATTATATCAATATTTTTAGTCCTACTCTATTTCAACTAAAAATATCAATATACAATTGTACATGAAGTCAAGACATAAAATCAGGGCAAATACAAAATACACCATCCGTGGAGAAAGGGAGCGAGAAGATAATGTGCTTTGCCTATTGCATTTTTATGTATTAGATCCTTAAGTATTTCATTCACCACACCCAACTGAATGGTTCACAAACGTTTCAGAGAGGAAAGGATCATTTCTCTTTAACAATGAGTAGTTCAACTCCTCTCAAAGCAAATACCGGACAGTAATAACTGTGAAGGACGAAGGACGAAGTTGATTATTCATATTTATATTTCGTTAACTTGACAGAGGTACTAGATCTGTTACCACATTAAAAAAATATATATATCCGCATGTGAAAGTGAAAGTGGCCTAGTCGTGCCTGACTCTTTGTGACCCCATGGACTCCATGGCATTCTCTAGGCCAGAATACTGCAGTGGGTAGCCTATCCCTTCTCCAGGGAATCTTCCTGACCCAGGAATCAAACCGGGGCCTCCTGCGTTGCAGGCGGATTCTTTACCAACTGAGCTATCAGGGCTTCCCTGGTGGCTCAGTTGGTAAAGAGTATCTGCATACCTGTTGATAAATTTGGAATTAGCAATCTGTCTGTGAGCAGGACCGGTCCTAAGCAGTTTCTGTGATAAAACAGAAGCATGTCTGTCTGACTTTCTTCTACAAGCATCTTTCACTGTTCTTGTGCTAGTAGACATGGAAAGTATAAGATTCGGTTTCTAAGTGAGAATTACAGTGAGAAACTAATGGCTAATATCCCAGCTGGCCATTGACGTACTTCATGGGAGAGGCAATCCTAGCTCTACCAAGCAGTAGCCCTCATGAAGTTAGCTATTGTCATTGTAGCCACGTTCCTTGAATTTGTAGTGTTATTTGCTGTGTTATTCAAGAATATGCCTTCACCTTGTCAACAACACATATTTCCATAATACATAGTGATGTACTAAACCGGTGTGCATCCTACAGTAAATCCCAGCCCCGATGTTTTATAGGAGCCTCTCTGGCCATTGTCATAAGTGAGTCCAATTTTGTGTGAGACCATGAAAACTCAGTGCTTTTTATGCTTGTGCTTATGACGGGAGGTCTGAGAAGGCACCTCTGAAGGTTTATTCCTACCACTCATTGTCATTTGTGTAGAGTCTTTAAAGGTTGAATCACTGAGGTGTTGCTTCTACACTTGTACTAGGCTGAGTAGCAACATGCCCTTTCTCCCTAAGTGCAGTAGAAGTCATTCCCACTTCCAACATGTCTGTCTTCTGTCCTCCGGAGTATGTATTGCTTGAGCTCACCGCAGCCTGGTAGATGGAAATCATCAGGATATTCTAGAAACCCTTTTGATTGCCATCTCTTCAGGAGGTTACAACTACTGCAAACCTCAGGATTTTACAAAGCACTTTTTACAACCTCAGATGAAGGAGAAGTCAACACTCGTGACAGTCAGAGGCTTCCATGGCCTGTACGTGATCGTGGGCTTTGCTTTCACAATCATCCTGTTTCTTATACCAGCTAAGATGTCACTGTATTTTTTTAATCATCATTTTATCTTTGATGTTTCTTAGATATATTATGGATTTTCCTATGTATCTTCACTTATTGATGAGGGTTTTAAGTTAGTAGTAGTTACTAAAACTGACTTCCAATCAGTTAGCTGTGGTAGAATAGGAAAAAGAGTGACCAACTGTATATTATTAACACAATGTATTAATATATTATTAGTTTTATTGTTTGCAGACATCCAGTTCTAACATTAGAAAAATCATGTCCTTTTGAATGTCCGTTTGACTGTATAGGAGCACGGCAACGTTATTACATTAAATTGTTTCATTTCCATTATGTTTCTCCTGTTTGATGTAGATATCAGCCTTTGTTCTATCACTAGCATTGCAAGTAAAAAAAAAAAATGAATTAGAGCTCCAATAGTATTTTTACTGTTAGCAATAAATATAGCATAATGTGTGGCCTAGCAACAGCTAGTGAGCCTAGGTCTGTCTGGAACATTCTTGGATCCTGTGGGGAAAACACCCTGTGTGCGCCCCTCGATACCAGGCCTAGGGACCAAAATTCGCATGAAAGGCAATAGTGGAGCTGACCCCAGTAAGGCGCCCAGACATGTCTGACACACTGCCGCAGCATGCTTCTTCATGGGCAATGCCGCTGTAACCTAGGAATGTCTTTGCAAGGTTTGCAAATGGGATGCGAGATGCTTGGCCCTGCCTGTGAGCTCGGCCCTGGCCCTGAGTTTCGATCCTCTGAGCAGATCTGGAGGTCTCCCATTGTAGAAGCTAACTCGTTCCTTCAGGCTTGGAAACACACTCTGGTTTGCTGCCTCTTCTTCCCCGAAGGAGGCTGGTTTTCCCTGCATCCTGCAAACTCTGCTTTCCAACCTGTGGGAAAAGCGCTTCTTGGAGGTCTTTTCTCAGGGGCTGTGGTAGGGGACTCTGATCTGGGGCCATGGTAGGGGACCCACAATCACAGGGGAAGGCATAACCATATGGTGATTTCCCCATGGCCTGGTTTCTTCACTGCTGTGTTTTGTCTACATTTTGGGTGATTACTTCTTGGCACTTTCTGTACAAGAATTGTACTTCTTTGCTTGTTTCTGGCTGTGCTGGGTCTTTGTTGCTGTGTGGCCTTTTGCTCTAGCTGCAGTGTGCAGGCTTCTCATTGCGGTGACTTCTCCTGTGCACGGGCTCTAGGGCCTGCAGGCTTCAGTGGTTCCGGTTTGTGGGTGGGCTTAGTTGTTCTTCCACACGTGGGGTCTTCCTGAATCAGGGATGGAACCCATGTTGCTAGTGGACTCTTTACTGCTGAGCCGCCAGGGAAGCCCGCTTCTTGGCATCTCTGAGTCTGCTGCTGGGCCACTGAGTTGTTGGTGTTGACAGTGACCTTCACAGCAGGCTCATTCTTCAGAAGGAGAAACCCAGGGTTTCTGAGTTTTGCTGAATTCTGCGGACTTTTAAATATGTGTAGAGAACAAAGAGGGCTTCCCTTGTAGCTCAGTCGGTAAAGAATCTGCCTGCAGTGCAGGAGACCTGGGTTCAATCCCTGGGTTGGGAAGATCCCCTGGAGAAGGAAATGGCAACCCACTCCAGTATCATTGCCTGGAAAATCTCATGGACAGAGGAACCTGTTGAGCTGCAGTCAGTGGGGTCGCAAAGAGTTGGGCATGACTGAGCGACTAGTACTTAGACAACAAAGAAAACAAAGACAACCCAGCAATTTTGTGTGATTTGCCTTTAGGCTCCTAACGACTTGGCTGGAATTTAAGATAAGAAAGTTGGATAACACTGAGCAGGGGCAAATTGTTCCTAGGGTTTTCTAAATAGATTTTGTAGTCTTTGTTATTTTATTCTCTTGTGTTCTTTATTGCCAACACAAAATGAGAAAGGTTCTGGCAAAGGGAAAGTTTCTTAACAGATGAATAGAAATGGACTGTGACACAGAGTGTTTGGTTAAAGTAATGCTTTTAATTTGGGGGACTATCCACGTTAATGTTCTTTCCTTATAATTAGGTTTCCTAATATAAAATTCTTGTGTATATTAGGACGTTCTTGGTTTGGTTTAGAGCTAGAAGGACGTTTTTTCCTATATTCTGGATTTCAGATTCCTGAACTTATTCATGGCAAAACTTTTTTTTTTTGGTATTTAAAACTGCTTTGTGGGTTTATATTCTATCAGTAGGCATGAGGCAGGATGTAAAGGTCGGTAGTTCTGTGTAGTTAGACCTCAATATGTGTTCACTTACCAACTCTGTGACTTTGAGCAAATTACCTAACCTCTCTATGCCTCGGTTTCCTTGCTTTTAATATAAAGATAATAATATATATACATACATATATATATGGATGATAACAGCACCTCCCTCACAAGGCTAAATTCCTCAGTTTTAGGAATGTGCCCATTAAAAGATGAGTGCTCAAGAAATACTAGTTTTGTATTATCAAAAGTTTATTTAGCAAGAGCGAGCATCCTGTGGAGGTGTCAAGACATCTCTCTTGTGGCTCTGACTGTGCGCAGAAAGTAGACCCCAGTGCCTGCACTGCTGGGAGCAGGGCTTTAAGAAAATCTCCTGGAGCCCGTTTTACTTTTTCTCTCTCAACCTTTAAGGTCACTGGACTGAAATAAAAATAAATTGCAACAATTATCCTACACAGAGAAACTACTCAGAATGGCAAAATATGCAAACGTTTCAAAAAATGATAAACACAGGTTAACTTTAAGGAAAGAATATATTCACCAGAGAAGGCAATGGCACCCCACTCCAGTACTCTTGCCTGGAAAATCCCATGGATGGAGGAGCCTGATGGGCTGCAGTCCATGGGGTCGCTGAGGGTTGGACATGACTGAGCGACTTCACTTTCACTTTTCACTTTCATGCACTGGAGAAGGAAGTGGCACCCCACTCCAGTGTTCTTGCCTGGAGAATCCCGGGGACCAGGGAGCCTGGTGGGCTGCCGTCTATGGTGTCGCACAGAGTCGGACACAACTGAAGTGACTTCGCAGTATATTCACCCGGATGCTCTCATTACTCTGCAGGCTCTGTCCTTGCCTCTGCTGTGGGGGAAAGCAGCATGTGGATGAGAGGGTAACAGGCAGGAAGGCCAGGGGTCTCCAGATGGAGGGAATAGCCTGCAAGTGTCAGACATTTTCTCTCTCTTAAGCGGCAGGAGGAAACAAACTAGGGATATTTTTTCCTTCTCTATACAAATTTAAAAGGAGGTTTCTCTTAAAATTCTGTGTTGTCATGATACCTGGTTTCACCTAAAGTTAACCAATGCCTTTTTCTTATGGAAATGTTTATTTTAAGCTATGCTAATGTACTATGATTTACCCTAAACTCTGTCAAGTCGGTTCTGGTTCCGCCTTTTGGGCTCAGAGCCTACTTGATAAACCAGTATGTTATACTCAGATATTGTTCCTCTAATCTATGTAAATGAAACTATTTGTATGGTGCTCTGCCCTTCTTCATGATTCAAGTTAATCCTTTTATGGCCCAAGATGAACCATTTGGAGCCAAGATTATCCCAAAATACATCTTATGGGTGAGGGGCCTGGTGCCATTCTAAGTTTTGAGACATTCCTTTCTTTCATTAACAGACTGCTGGTAACTATATAACATCCAGCTAAAGACTAGCAGGGGGGTACTCTTTCTGCTCCCTTCTGATGCCTATGTCAGAAGCTTTCTCTATCTCCTTTATACTTTAATAAAACTTTATTACACAAAAGCTCTGAGCGATCAAGTGTTGTCTCTGGCCCCAGATTGAATTCTTCTCCTCCGGGGGCCAAGAATCCCTGCGTCGTAATTAAACAACAACCTTTCAGTGGAGTCAAAAAGTGTGCTAGATTTCTGCTTTGTTCTGTTGTTTCTGCAGGTTTTTTTTTTTTAAATGAGATTTGTGTGATGATGCAGTTTACAGGTCTGTCCGTTTTCATTGCTGTTGAAAGCATACACCTGGTGACTTCCCTGGCGGTCCAGTGGTTAAGACACTGTTTCTAATGCAGGGGGCATGGGTGCCGTCCCTGCCTGGTTAAGGAACTAAGATCCTTCCTGCCGGGCTGTACGGCCAAAAAAAAAACAACAAAAAACAAACCACCTGGTGTGCTGAGTTGTTCCCTTTGGTTAGGCTTCTAGTTTTTTCTAGGAACTTTCACATAGCATTCTATGAAAACTTTTCGGCTTCCTCTTGTCTTTCTCCCCTTGGTTTTTTCTTCCAGTCCCGCCACGGCTCCTTTATGTGGCTGGTGGGATGGGTGTGCAGTGGTGTCTCTGACCAGAAAAACCTCAGTGGCCCCTCCCTGGGAGGTGGGTGGGAGTGTCAGCCCTCTCCTCCCCATCTCTGCCCCAGGCCAGGGAGGTGGAGCCAGCTCACCTCCCTCTTTCAGGATCCTCCGCCTCAGGCCCTTCCCTGGAACACCCCAGAAGTTGCATCTCTGGGTCGGACCCCTCAAAGTACTATGGAGGAAGCAAGTCCTTTTGGCTTCTAAGGCTGGCCCGGGAGGTCTGGACGGGTGACAGCCCTGCCTAGGAGTCTCAATATTCTCTTTTGAGGAGAAAGCCAGAGTCTCGTGGTTTCTGTGTTTGACTGTGATTGAGGAAAAGAATGCTAATGAAGTCCCAAATAAAAGTTAAGTCAGAGAGCTAAGACTGCAGACAGGGCTGGAATTACTCAGCTGCTGTCTAATGGGGTGAGGTGGGGGGTGGAGGGAAGGCAATCAATTTAATGTGGTTTATTCCCTCAGAAGACACTGAGACCTGATCCTACAAGGGGTGGGTGAGCAAACCTCCCATCTGGCCCCCTCTGGTTCCCACTTGACTCAGCTCCTCTGATATTCTGCTCATTCTCAGATGTGAGTTCCTGCATCTGTCCTTTTAGCCTGCCAGCCTGCTCTCTTCCCTGATAACAGGTGCCTGATAACGGGCACCCAGCCCTCCAGGTTTCCACATCTCCCAGCAGCCAGAAAGTTGGACGGGAGGCCTTCACGCTCCCAGGTACATTTTAGACCTATCCAGGAGCGCCCCCCTCACCACTACCCCCGTGCCACTTTGGTGTCCTGATACCGGTTACATAACCACCACAGTCCCCAGAGCTCTGACATCACCCACTGAAGATTCTCACCAGCCTGGACAGCCAAGGGGACCTATGTGCGGCCCGGGATGATGGCGGGGGAATAAGCCTAACGGAAGAGCCAGGAACCGGTAAGGGCAGGGGGCACAGGTCAGAGTACAGCATGGTAACTGGTGGTGACCCAGAGAGGAAGGCGGAAGGATTTGGGTTTTTTAATTCCCCGAGTTCCCACAAGATTTCACTGTTGCCCCACGTTTCCCCTCCACCCTACACAGGGAATTTCTGATTAACTTCCTCAAAACTCGAAGTGCCAGAGGGCCTAACTTCCTCTTCACCCCACTTCCCCACCCTCAGAAGCAGCCTCTTGAGGGAGGCGGTCTCTTCTCCCTCACGTGTCCTGTGTCATATGTGTCCTCCACTGCTAGTGTCCAGCTCCCAATTCCTGGCCTGTGGGGCGCTCAGGTCTCTTGCGACGGCTCAGACTCTCCCCACTAGCCTCCTCCCTTCCCATTTTTATTTCCCCGGTCATCACCCCGCCTCGGATGGTCTACTCGCTCAGCTTTCTCCACTACCTCATTCCTGTCTCTCCTTCTCCCAGAGCAGATAGAAGACGAGGGGATGAGAAGCAGTGTCAGGGAAGCAGGGGCGAGAGGAGGCGAGGAAGGGCAGTGCAGACAGGAGGCGCACGGCACCCGGGGTTCTCCCCTGCTTCTGGGGATTCTGAGTGGGAGGCGGAGGGCCGCCCACTGAGGGAGCCGCGGTGGGGCGTCCAACTGGGAATCTCGCAGGGGAGGAAGACGTGCAGACCCTGGGGCCTCCGCGCGCCGCACTTGGGCCAGCCGCCTTCGCGACCGCAGCACATCCGCGAGCCACCCCCCAAGGGGCGGGGCGAAACAGGTGCGGTTGCCACGGCACCCGGGCCTGGGCGGGGGCTGGGGGGGAACTGCAACGGAACTAGCGGCGCTCGCGAGATTTGCAATCGGCCAAGGAGAGGAGGGGGAGGGGAGGACGTGGCGCGGAGCGCGCGGGCGGGGCTCCTCCTTCTCTCTCCCAGTTCCCCGCGGCCCCCAGTGGCGGCGGCGCGCGCGCGCCGGGCCTCCAGAGGAGCGCACGGCTAGGCGCGCGTTCCACTGTGCAGAAGAGCACTCGGCCGGCCGTGCCGTGCGCCTGCGCAATGCGGGCCGCTCCCCGCCCCCCTGCCCCACCGCCCCCTCAGCCGGCCCGCCGGGCCCAGCCTCGGCTCCGCGTCCGCTCTCGGCTCTCAGCCGGCCCTTTACCCTGCAGCAGCCAGCCCGGTGTCCAGCAGCATGTCAACAAGGATGCCCCCCGCAAGAAGGAGCCGGAGCTCTTCCAGACGGTGTCCGAGGGGCTGCGGCAGCTGTACGCGCAGAAGCTGCTGCCCCTGGAAGAGCACTACCGCTTCCATGAGTTCCACTCGGCCGCGCTGGAGGACGCCGACTTCGACAACAAGCCCATGGTGCTCCTCGTGGGCCAGTACAGCACGGGCAAGACCACCTTCATCCGGCACCTGATGGAGCAGGACTTCCCGGGGATGCGCATCGGGCCCGAGCCCACCATCGCGGTCATGCACGGCCCCACCAGGGGCGTGGTGCCCGGCAACGCGCTCGTCGTCGACCCGCGGCGGCCCTTCCGCAAGCTCAAGGCCTTCGGCAACGCCTTCCTCAACAGGTAGCCACCTCTCGACCCGGGGTGCGGGGGAGGGGCCGCCGGGGTCCCGACCTTCCAGTGACTGCTGTCCCCGCTGTTCTTTGTCCGAAGCCTTCGCGAGACCCCTCAGCGACCACTCTCCGGAACTGGGTCCCCTGCCACTTTTCCAAAGCAAACCCTTACCAAGGGCGTCTGCGAGTAGGTGTCGCCGGCTCCCGCGGCTCTGTCTCCCCCGCCCCCCGAATTTCCCAGGTTATCGGTTTAACTCCCAACCCCCCACCGTGGCAGATCCCAGGCTCCTCACATCCCTCAGATAGTCTTGGTTGCCACCTCCTTCCCTAAGGCTGGGCGCACCTAATTCATTCAGACCAACCCCCCTCACCCCCTCCCTTCAAGGGTCTGTTTCTTAAGTATCCTGGAAAAATACAGTGAAACTTTTAGCCATTCACTTTGCTGGTGTGTTGTGCCTCCCTGGAGACCGGTGGTTTGTGGAGGAAGGACCGAGGAGATCTGAATGGAAACCTGTTGCTTGAGTTGTTTTAGGCCGGTTTTTTTAGTGATGAGTGAGAGATGAAGTATTTCCAGCCGTATCAGTAAACAAGGCTGTCAGAGCCATCAGCAGTTCCAGCCCTCCAAATGTGGATTTCTGAACTCCGAGGGCACCCGGGAAGAACAGCGCCTGCAATAAGGCAGCCGTGAGGTTGCACCACTCCCTATGGTGAGCACTGAGGAAACTCAGGATGTGAAAAAACGTAGGATACTGACCCCCAGATAGCTGAGATGCGTGTAAGAGAAATGATTTTAGTGGGCCCAGACTCTTGCATCTTCCCATATGTAGAAAAGTGCTAAATTCCTTGAGATATCTGGTTTTCGTTAATTCACAAAAATAACTTTTGATGTTCAGACTACTTGCGATTTGTTGCAAACCTATATGACACCCTCCCCCCCTTCCCCAGGGTTACTTGAGATTACTTTAAGCTTGAAGTCCTAAAAATTCCCACCAAAAAACCGTAACTCTCAACTTTTAGGTTGTGACTATTTTTTAAGTTGACATTAGCAAGACTGTGTCTGTTAAGTGTTTACTTATTTGATGAAGAAAAGCAAGCTCATGCCTGTCGGAATTAGCCCGTCTTCCTGGGTATCCTGAGGACATTGCTCTGGCAGGTGTGGAAGCCTGCAGACAGCAGCAGGGGTACTTTGTGCCGACCTTCTGGTCTGTTCTTGGACTCACCTGTGAGCAAGGAGGCGTCACACTAATACCCACTCACTTAACACTTGGGATCTCAGACATTTTGGAAATGAAACAAAAAGGTTTATGTGAAGTCTCTTCTGGAATTTCTAGCTTCGGTAGAGAATCAAACGCTGATCAAACTAGCCGGTTCTGTGACCAGTGATAACATTTCTGTAATGACAGGTGTCCTGGGACCTGCACCCTTGGGTCTGCCCTGCCTTCCTCGCTGCTGGCTGCAGCGTGCTCTCGCCTCTTACTTCAGATAGAGAAATGTAGGTTCCTCATTTGTTTTTGGAAACGTGTCTGCACCCACATCTGTCCTCCACAGTGGCGTCCGGGGAGGAGGTGCCCCGCCCACCTCCGTTTCCTGGGGCTTGTCCCGCTCCAGTGCCTCAGAAACTGTTGCAGGCTGCATGTGGGACAAAAGGGAGCTGCAGCTTCACATTGCACGCTTGTGTTGCTCAGGTGGCGGGAAGCCTGAGACTCCTTGGGAAGTCAATGACAGACCCTCCGAAGTGAGTTGAAGTGATTCTGTTTGATCAAACTAGCTGTATATGCCTTAGCATTTATAAACCTGCCGCAGGATAATGTATTGAAATTCAATGTGTATTTCTTCTGTTTTTTCCATTCTAAGATGGTACCAGATCTTGGTGTTCCCTTGCCTCCAGGATTTTTTTTTAAATTGGAATCAAAGGATGGAGTTGTTTGTTTGTTTGTTTAATTTGGCTGCACTGAGTTTTAGTTGCAGCATGGGGGCTCTTGAGAAAGATCAAAAAGATTGTCTTTAGAAAGACAATCCTAACATCGTCCATCAGGTGAATGACTGGACCGACCCACTGTGGCAACCCTCACCTGGAACACTGCCCTCTGTGAAACGACAACCATCCGTGTAGCCGCGCCAGTGCTGAAAGAGAGCCAGTTTAGAAAGGCCATGTGCTGTAAGGATCCATTTATATGTCATTCTGGAAAAGGCAGGACTGTGGAATCAGCAAACATGGCTAGTGTTAGGACTGTTTGAGGTCAGCGTGTGTTTTGGTGATGGAACTCTTCTGTGTTCTCATTGTGGTGACAGTTATACACATCTGTGCCTGTTAAAACTCTTGGAACCATATATATGCATGTACACATGGGTCAATTTTTGTGTAAGCATTTTTTTTTCTTTTTTTTTAAAGGGAGAGAGAGGTCATTTTTTAAAAACTTCTGCCTTTGGCCCTATAATATAACCCCCTGGGGGACTTCCTGGGTAGACCAGCATTTAACACTGTGTACTCCCAATGCAGGGGGCCAGCGTTTGATCCCTGGTCAGGGAACTAAATCCTGCATGCTGCAATTAATTTTTTTTTAATGAAAATGCGTTTCTTGTAGACTACATATAGTTGGGTCATGCTTTTTTAATCCACTGTAACAGACTCTTTTGATTGGTGTATTTAGACCATTCACATTGAAGGTGGTTATTGATACAGTTGGATTAATATCTACTCTGTTTGTAAAGGAACCTTCCATTCATTGCACTTATTCTTTGTTACCTTTTAAAAATATACTCCACTCTTTTTTCTTGTCTTCTCTGCCTTTAATGAGCATTTTATATGATTTCATTTTCTCTCTTCTCTTAGCATATCAATTCTTCTTTTGAAAAAAAAAATTACGGTTGGCCTGGAGTTTGCAATACACATTTGCAACTAATCTATGTCCACTTTCAAATTACTCTGTTTCACTTTGCAGATAGTGCAAGTACCTCTTAACAGAGTGTTCTCAGTTCCTCCTTCCGGTTCCTAATAACGTTGCAGTTGTTCATTTCACTCATTCATAAGCTATGATCACCAGCACCTTGTTGCTGTTTTTATTTTGAACAGTTATATATTGAATCAATTAATAATAGAAAACATGAGGGAATTTGCCAGTGGACTGGGGGTTAGGGCTCCATGCTCTCAATGCTGAGGGTATGGATTCAATCCCTGGTCCGGGAGCGAGGATCCCACAAGCCACGAAGCGTCGCCCCCAAAAAAAAGGAAAGAAAAAAGAATGAAATGCTTTCTTTTACCTTCATTTATTCTTTCTCTAATGCTTTCCCTTTTTAAATGTTGATCTGAATCTCTGACCTATTAGTATATATGATTTTCCTTTTCTCTGAAGAACAAAGTTTTTGCAAGGCAGGTCTCCTGGCAATGCATTCCTTCAGTTTTTGTCTGAGAAAGTCTTTATTTCTTCTTCACTTATGAAGAATAATTTCTTTGGATATACAGCCATAGGTGGGTGGCTTATTCATTCACCTCTTCAGACGTGTTACTTCATTCTCTTGCTCGTGGTTTCACAAGACAGATGTGATTCTTTACTTTGTTCCGCTACGAGTGAGGTGGTTTCCCCCCCTCGGGCTTTCCTTAAGGATTTGTCTTTGGTTTTCTGCAGTTTGAATATGATGTGCCTAGGTGTAGTCCTTTGGCGATATATCCTGATTGGTTGTTCTCTGAAATTCCTGGATGTGTCCTCTGGGATCTGCCATTAATTTTGGAAAATCCTCAGCCATTGTGACTTCAGATGTTTCTTCTGTTCATTTCTTTGTTTCATCGTCTCATGTTTCAATTATGCGTATATTACACCTTTTGTAATTGTCTCACAATTCTTGGGTATTCTGTTCCTTTTTCTCCCCCTCCCTGTTAGTTTTTCTCTTTGTTTTTTAGTTGGAGACGTTTCTATGATATAAATTAATGCTTACTGAATTCTTTCCTCAGCCATGTCCCGTCTAGTGATGAATGTATCAAAGGCATTCTTTATTTCTGTTACTGTATTTTTGATTTCTGGCATTTATTTTTGCTTCTTTATAAGAGTTCCCATATCTCTGCTTATATTGCATGCATGCTCAGTTGCTTCAGTCATGTCTGACTCTGCAGCCCCATAGACTATATAGCCTGACAGGCTCCTCTGTCCATGGGATTTTCCCAGACCAAACCTATATCTTCTGCATTGCAGGTGGATTCTTTACCACTGAGCTTCTGATGAAGCCCCTGCTTATATTACCCATTGGTTTTTTGGTAGGTTGTCCACTTTTTTCCCTTTACAGCCCCTAGCATGTTAATCATAGGTAAACTCTCAGTCTAATAATTGCAAAATCTTTGCCATACCTGAGCCAAGTTCTCATGCCTGCTTTTTCTCAGGCCTCCTCAAGCTCTGCTTTTTCTTGCCTTTAGTTTGACTTGTAACTTTGTGTTGACAGCTGGACTTGTGGTAGATGTCAGAGGCTTCAGGTGTCTTCTGTTGTCTCCCTGTTGTTTCTGGGTTTTCCCAGAAACTCTATCTGAAACGGAGTCTGTCTGGCAGCGCCCGTGGAATAACGCATGACTTTTCTACCAGAGCCCCGTGCATGTGGTGGAGAGGTGCTGGGTGAGGGAGGCATTCCTATGAGTTAGACTGTTTTTGTGGTCATGAGGTCCTGGACTGTGCCCTTCAGAAGTTTCTTAGCTCCCACCCATCCTTTTTTTTTTTTTTCCATCCCAGTTGTAAGACAGGAAGGCTAGAAGAGGTTACAGTTGTCAAGGTGCTCTTTGCCCTTCCCCCATGTCTGATAAGGCTCTGTCTGATAAAGTAGTTTGTTCTGAAGGAAGAAACACCCTTTGGTGTGGATGTTTTTGAAAATGGTTATTTTTCTCTGGGTACATTTCTAAACTGTTAGTTTTCTTCTCTTCCCTGTCTAAATAATGAAAGTCTAATTCTTTTTTTTCTCAAGTCTTTATCATGAAGACCCCATGGGGCTCCTGGAAATAAAACTCATGTAAGCGTGTCATCCCCCTTCCCTCCCCCTAGCTCAGGAGTTTTAAGTTTCATCTCGCCACCTGTAGCCTCCAGCATTTGTCAACTACTGTTTATGTGGTTCTACCAGTTACTGGCTTTTGCAGGATTTTGCCCCAGGAAAGCTGTGAAAGTGAAAAAGCGGTTGTTCTGTTCATTTTTGCTTCGTGTTTTTTGTTGGACTATTTTTAGGTATATCAGTTCAATTCAGTCACTCAGTCATATCCAACTCTTTGTGACTCCATGGACTGCAGCACGCCAGGCTTCCTTGTCCATCACCAACTCCTGGAGGCTGCTCAAACTCATGTCCATCGGGTCAGTGATGCCATCCAACCATCTCATCCACTGTTGTCTCCTTCTCTTCCTGCCTTCTATCTTTCCCAGCATCAGGGTCTTTTCTGATGAGTCAGTTCTTTGCATCAGGTGGCCAGAGTATTGGAGCTTCAACTTCAGCATGAGTCCTTCCAATAAATATTCAGGACTGATTTCCTTTATGGATGGACTGGTTACATCTCCTTGCAGTCCAGGAGACTCTGAAGAGTCTTCTCCAGCACCACAGTATATCAGTTATCAACATCAACACCACAGGGTATCAGTTCTTTGGCACTCAGCCTTCTTTATGCTCCAACTCTCACATCCATACCTAACCACTGGAAAAATCATAGCTTTGACTAGACAGGCCTTTGTTGGTAAAGTAATGTCTCTGCTTTTTAATATGCTGTCTAGGTTGGTCATAGCTTTTTTTCCAAGGAGGAGGCGTCTTTTAATTTCATGGCTGCAGTCATTTTGGAGCCCAAATGGGATTTGGGATCTGCAGGGATTTTGGAGCCCAAGAAAATAAAGTCTCTCACTGGTTCCATGGTTACCCCATCTATTTGCCATGAAGTGATGGGACCAGATGCCATAATCTTAGTGTTTTGAATGTTGAGTTTTAATCCAACTTTTTCACTCTCCTCTTTCACTTTCATCAAGAGGCTCTTTAGTTCTTTGCTTTCTGCCATAAGGGTGGTGTCATGTGCATATCTGAGGTTATTTATATTTCTTCTGGTAATTTTGATTCCAGCTTGTACTTCATCTAGCCTGGCATTTCGCATAGTGTACTTTGCATATAAGTTAAATAAGCAGAGTGACAATATACAGCCTTGACATACTCCTTAGGTATTGTAAGGTCTGACGTGGGGGGCCATGGTGGGCTGCCCCTCCTCTCCCTCCTGCCCGCGAGAATGTCCCTAACGGAGGATCCTCCCAGATCCCAGGGACCAATGACAGCACACTTCGCCGGTTGCCATGACGAGCCGCCCCCTCCTCTGTCCCTAACGGAGGGAACCTCCCAGATGCCATGGACCAATGACAGCACACTACGCCAGCTAAAGCCGTCCCGCCCCAGCCGCATAGAGAAACCTATCAGCTCCCCACGCCACGAACCAGCAGCCTATCCAAACCTCCATCCACTAGCCCAGCCATCCCTCGCAACGTGCATATACCAACGCGGTCGGGCGCGCGGATTTCCTCGACCTGCCCCGTTTGGGTCGGGAATCCCGCCCAGGAGTGCTTTGCCATTAAAGCCCGTTAAACATTTTTTGGTGTACCTCGTCGTCTTTTACCTAACAGGTGTATCTACATTTAGGCTTATTATATCTTCTTGGTGAGTGGACATTTTGAAATCATTTAATGCCCTTCTTTATCTCTGGTAATTTCCTTCCTCCAAAGTCTGCTTCTTCTGGTGTTAATATAGTCACTCTACAGAAAGAAATATTTTTTATGGCTTGTTTCACTCATCCTTCTACTAAAACATGAAGTAGATTTCCTGACGAGAGCATGGATTTGGGTCTGATAGTCCCTTTCTTTTAGTCTGTGCATTTAGACCATTTCCATATAATGAGACCATTTACATTTAATGTGACCATTAATATATTTGGGTGTAAGTCTGTCATTTTATTATTTGTTTTCTGTTTGTCCCCTGTGTGTGTTTATTGAGGTATAGTTGACATATAACTATTCTCTATATTTTTATTTCAATTTTTTTTTCCTTTCCTGGATTACTTGAATATTGCTCAGTGTTCCTTTTTTTTCTTCTATTTCATTTTTTTCTTCCAGTTTTATTGAGATAGAATTGACATACAACACTGTATAAGTTTAAGGTCTGCAGAATGATTTGACTTACATACATCTTGAAATGGTTACC
Organism: Ovis canadensis; assembly: GCF_042477335.2. Taxonomy (NCBI): domain Eukaryota; kingdom Metazoa; phylum Chordata; class Mammalia; order Artiodactyla; family Bovidae; genus Ovis; species Ovis canadensis. The sequence goes on along the minus strand of NC_091253.1, from coordinate 23,181,919 downwards.
ACAGTAGGTTTAGTGAACACTTATCATTTCATATAGATGCAAAATGAAAAAAAAATAGTATTTTTCCTTGTTAGAACTGTTGAGATTTACTGTCTTCAGTTCAGTTCAGTTCAGTCGCTCAGTCGTGTCCGACTCTTTGCGACTCCACGAGTCGCAGCACGCCAGGCCTCCCTGTCCATCACCAACTCCTGGAGTTCACTCAGACTCACGTCCATCGAGTCCGTGATGCCATCCAGCCATCTCATCCTCTGTCGTCCCCCCTTCCTCCTGCCCCCAACCCCTCCCAGCGTCAGAGTCTTTTCCAATGAGTCGGCTCTTCTCATGAGGTGGCCAAAGTACTGGCATTTCAGCTTTAGCATCATTCCTTCCAAAGAAATCCCAGGGCTGATCTCCTTCAGAATGGACTGGTTGGGTCTCCCTGCAGTCCAAGGGACTCTCAAGAGTCTTCTCCAACACCACAGTTCAAAAGCAGCAATTCTTCGGCAATCAGCTTTCTTCACAGTCCAACTCTCACATCCATACATGACCCCTGGAAAAACCATAGCCTTGACTAGACGGACCTTTCTTGGCAAAATAATGTCTGTGCTTTTCAATATGCTATCTAGGTTGGTCATCACTTTCCTTCCAAGGAGTAAGCGTCTTTTAATTTCATGGCTGCAGTCACCATCTGCAGTGATTTTGGAGCCCCCCAAAATAAAATCTGACACTGTTGCCACTGGTTCCCCATCTGTTTCCCATGAAGTGATGGGACCAGATGCCATGATCTTCATTTTCTGAATGCTGAGCTTTAAGTCAACCTTTTCAGTCTCCTCTTTAACAATTTTCATATATAACATAGAACAGTGTTTATTAATTGTTATTTATTGTGTTGTAGATTATATCCCTAGCACTTATTTATCTTACAACTGAAAGTTTGTACCTTTTTAAAAAATGTATTCATAGATAAGGTTTATTCCAGTGTTTACATTAAAATGAGTTGATGTAGAACAGGAAGAGGTTTTTCCAAAGGGTTAAAATGTATCAAACAACAGAACTTGGTCCTTCCATTTAGTTTGAATTCAGTTGGCTGACTGCACCATTATTAATATCCACCCTCACTAATCAATTTTCATCACACACAATATCAAAAGTCTTCTGGTGGTACTTCCTATTTCCCTGGCAGTCTCTTATCCTGGCCTCTATCCTCCAGGCCAACTGAGCATCCTTTGAGGAGAGCATGACGTGGCCGGCGTGTAAGGAGAGGAGACGGGCATCCTGGAAGAGACGAACTGGAAACGCTTCTGCAGCCAACAGAGCCTGGGTTTGCCAACTGAAGTCCACACCACGAGTGAATTTAATAGGTATTTCTCTTGCCTGTGAAGGAGCGGGGATGGGGGGAGGAGTGGAGAGGAGAAGGAGACTCAGGAGAAGATAGACTGTCCACGAGTCCTGGTCCTTACTCTTGGGACCTAACTAGTGGCTGATGTCAGCTCCAGGGGCTTAGAGACAGCGGGCACGGCTCTCCTGGTCTGGGCGGCGGAGGTGGGAGAGGAGGAGACAGTCTCTCAGGGCAGGGGAAGGGATGGGAGGCTGGTTGGATGAGAGAGTTGCAGGCGGCAGAAGGGGATCTGTCTTAGCAGCAGGCTCGTGCCCTTCTGGAGCGCTCCGATTGATCGCCTGCCGGAGCGCGTGTCTCCAGCGAGCCCGTGACAGGAGGACGCGCCTGGACATGGGCCGGCTGGCTGGCGGGTGGCGGGAGCCGGGCTGGCCGGGTGCCCCTCGGTGTTTCGGGCTCGCGGCTCTGGTAGGCCGGTGGCGGGGCTCCTTCTAGATCTGGGTCCGGCGGCAGAGGCCAGGAGGGCTGGGTCTCCCCGGTCGGCCGCCTGACCCGGCTTGGTGGTGCTCTGAAAGTTTGTACCCTTTGAACAGATTGTTCTAATTCCCCTTCCAACACCCCTCTGCATACTTCCAGTAACGACAAATGCGATCTCTTTTTCTATGAACTTGTTTATTTTTGAAGTATAGTTGGCTACAGCACTCTGTTAGTTCCCCGGTGCACAGCATAGTGATTGGACATTTCTGTACATTTCAAAATGATCGCCGTAAATCTAGTTACCATCTGTCACCATGAAAGGTATTACTTTATTACTGACTATACTCCCCTACATTATTATCGACTGTACTGTTGATTATATTCTTAGTGTTCCATTTTAATCATTTTTATTGATGTTTTTCATCATGTATCTCTGTATTTTAGTGGTTGCTCTGGAGATTATAGTATTCATATTTAGCTTTTCTCTGTCTGCTTGGAAATAAGATTGTGCCATATCAAGGGGAACGTGGAAGCCACACCACCACTTAGTGCTACATCTTCGTGCATCAGAAACTGCTTCAGACAGTGTTGGAAATTCTGCTTTCTGCTGTCATACGTATATACATACAGAATAGTCTCGGCACTTCCCTGGGGGTCCAGTGGCTAGGCCTCTGTGCTCCCAGTGCTTGGGGCCTGGGTTTGATCCCTGGTCGGGGAAGTAGATCCCACCTGCTGCAGTGAAGATGGAAGGTCCCAAGTGCCACAACTAAGACCTGGCATAGCTACATAAATACATAAAAATAAATATTTCTTAAATAAGAAGTGTGAAAAGCTGGCTGCTTTGGCCACGTCTCTACAATTAGGGACGCCCCGGCAGTCCAGCGATTAAGACTAGGAGCGCCCACTGCCGTGGGCAAGGGCTCCACCCCTGGTCGGGGAACCAAGATCCCACACGTTGGATGGCACAGACCGAAAAACCACAAGTCTCATACTTACATAGTTATTTCTAGTACTACATGCCATTTCTAGTGCTCTTCCTTTATTCTGGAAATGTGTTTCCCTCTGGTATTATTCTCTTTGAATGGGAAGAATTTCCTTCAGCCTTTCTTTCAGAGTGGGTCTGCTAGAGAGCTCCCTTCTCGCTTTAGTGCAGATGGTGCAGGAGGTGAGGATCCAGCGTAGCGCTGCTGATCAGTGAGTGTCCAGGGTGCCCGGTCACTGCTAAATTGCCTTGTGTGAACGTCATGGTTAGCGTACTGGAATTGCCTGGTTTCAGTCACAGGACATGCTCACCACACGGCAGAGAGCTGCCCTGTCCTGCGCCAAACAGGCAGAGGCAGCTGAGCTGGGACGAGTGCCGTCTGACGGCCGCCTTCGTTCCTTCTAACTCAGTGACCCACCTTCTTCTTGAGGTTTGTGCTCCCCTTCCCTTGTGATGGAGCAAAGTCCAGGCCTCAGCCGTGCGCTTCCATGGTCACCTGGTGACATGAGAGCACTGTGCGCCAGCTTTCCCAAAACCATCAGATGTTTCTCTTTGGTAGTACAGGATTAAATAGGAATTTAATAGAATTAAATGGAATTAAATAGGTTTCTTTCCCCCCTCATTAAAGAAATTTCAGGCTTTAGAAGAAGGCAGGGGAATACTGGGGGGTTTAGGGACCTCTTGAAATCATTTGAGGCCAGGCTGGCTTTTCAGAAACATTTAATATTTATTTATCTATTTGGTTACATCAGGTCCTAGTTTCCACACCTGGGATCTTCGTTGTGGACTCTCTAGTTGTTGGCTTAGTTGCTCCATGGCGTGTGGGATCTTAGTTCCCCAACCAGGAATCGAACCTTTGTTCTCTGTATTGCAAGGCAGATCTTCACCACTGAACCACCAGGGAAGCACCAGGCATATGTATGCAGACCAAGATACACGACCTTCAGACGCGCAGAAAGGTCCCCTTCTCAGGAAGGCCTTCCCCATCTGCCCCATTTAAGGCTGTGAGTCGACAATACCCCACCTCCTCCTGCTCTGTTTCTCTCATGTTACTTATCACCATTTAAGACAGGGATTGCTTATTTGCCAGGTTTGTCTGTTTCATTAGTTGCAGTGTCCTAAGTGCCTAGTGTTGCCTTTGCCAACAAAGGTCCGTCTAGTCAAGGCTGTGGTTTTTCCAGTGGTCATGTATGGATGTGAGAGTTGGACTGTGAAGGAAGCTGAGCGCTGGAGAATTGATGCTTTTGAACTGTGGTATTGGAGAAGACTCTTGAGAGTCCCTTGAACTGCAAGGAGATCCAACCAGTCCATTCTGAAGGAGATCAGCCCTGGGATTTCTTTGGAAGGAATGATGCTAAAGTTGAAACTCCAGTACTTTGGCCACCTCATGCGAAGAGTTGACTCATTGGAAAAGACTCTGATGCTGGGAGGGATTGGGGGCAGGAGAAGAAGGGGACGACAGAGGATGAGATGGCTGGATGGCATCACTGACTGGATGGACCTGAGTCTGAGTGAACTCTGGGAGATGGTGATGGACAGGGAGGCCTGGTGTGCTGCGATTCATGGGGTCTAAAAGAGTCGGACATGACTAAGCGACTGAACTGAACTGAAGTGCCTAGAATGGTGCATGCTCAGTAAATATATATATATATATATATATATATATATATTTTTTTTTTTTTTTACCTTGCTGCACGGCTTGTGGGATCTTAGTTCCCTGACCAGAGATTGAACCCAAGCCCTCAGCAGTGAAAGCATGGAGTCCTAACCACTGGACTGCCAGGGAATTCCCTCAGTAAATATTTCTTGGATGAAAGAACACAGTTTTGCAACTTGCTTTTCTTCCTTTTTAAAAAGAAGTTGTCCCTGACATCCTCCCATGGTGTACATAACCACACTGGGCACCTCCTCTCTTTTCATGTTCCCCCTGCTATCCTTGGGCTTCCCAGGTGGCGCTGGTGGTAAAGAACCTGCTTGCCAAGGCAGGAAACATAAGAGCCCCAGCTTCAATCCCTGGTCAGGAAGATCCCCTGGAGGAGGGAATGGCAACCCACTCCAGTATTGTTGCCTGGAGAATCCCCACGGACAGAGGAGCCTGGCGGGCTACAGTCCATGGGGTCGCAAAGAGTCGGACACAACTGAGTAACTAAGCACAGTCTGTTGAAGGAGGTTGTACAGGTGTCATGAGTCAGAAGCTGGCAGGTAAATGCTGAAAAGCAACCGTGCTATGGAGCCTAAGACCCTGGAGAGCATCACAAGGCGTTGGCAGTGAAACCACCTCCTGGGAAAAGCAGGAGGCTCCAGCTCGCACCTCGCCTTTGCTGCTTGCTGATAGGAAAAGAACAACTGTCTGCCAGGTGCCACTGCTGTGTGATGAAACGCCGTTTGCAGCACTCCAGACCCACCTGCCTGGCTGCTGTCTATCTTTGGCTGATGGCTTGTGATTGGCCCCCAGCACACTTCTGCAGGGGAGCAGGGCTTCTTGTCAAAACCACCTGGGTTCCAGGCAGTAGAGAAAACATCTAACAGGAAAGAATACAGGGATTGTGTCTTGGGGAAAATGGGATGGTTTTGAATAAGTCTTCGTGTTTGGAAAGGGTGTTAAGAAATGAAAAGGTGTCTGTACAGATTACTTTGGTCACCTCCTCTCAGAAGACCTCCTTGATGGTTCATCTACTGGTTAAGAATCTGCCAATGACACAGGTTCCATCCCTGGTCCAGGAATATTCCATATGCTGCAGGGCAACGAAGCCTGTGTACCACAACCTCTGAGCCTGTGCTCCAGAGCCTGCAGGCCGCAGCGCCTGAAGCCCATGCAGCCTAGAGCCAGTGCTGTGCAGCCAGAGAGGCCCCCGCACCGAGAAGCCCGCATCCCGCAACCAGAGAGTGGCGCCCCTTGCCGCAGCCAGAGAAGGCTCATGTGTGGCCGTGGAGACCTGGCACAGCCCAGAGTAAATACATAAATGATAAGAGGAAGGAAGATCATAGGAAATCTTAAAGAAATATCTCAGACCACTGAAAGATCCTTAGGGGTTCCAAGGAGACAAAACATTATGAAGTGAATGCTTAACCACTGCTTGTTATACTCAACATATTTTAAAATTAATTTTTATTGGAGTAGAGTTGCTTTGCAATCTTTAGTTTCTGCTGTACAGCAAAGTGGATCAGTTATATGTATACACATATCCCCTCTTTTTTAGATTTCTTTTCCTACTTAAGTCACCACAGAGCATTGGATAGAGTTCCCTGAGCTATACAGTACGTTCCCATTAGTTATCTCTCTTATACGTCAGTAGTGTACATGTGTCAGTCCTCAACATATTTATTTTAGACGAGGTGGTTGATGGTATTGTGTACAGTATTAATACACCCCCCCCCCCCAACACACACACACACACACTTTGGATCTACTTCTGTTACCTGTTAAGAAACTAAAGTTTCTGTCTGTTTCTGGCTTTGGTTCCTTCAGTTCTTGCTTGGTTTGTTTTGAGGTTCTGTTGTTAGGCATGTGGATATTTATGACATGCCTTCCTGCTGAATTATCACTATGAGAAATCTGTCTTCTATCTCTAGAAGTCTAGAGACTTCTTCAGTGTTCTTCAGCATTCTGATGTTTAAAGTATGCATGCTATGGCTTCTAAGCAGTTACTTTAAAAAATTTGCAGCTTTACTTAAGAAAATGACAGTTTTATTGAGATACAATTCACACAGCATCAGTTCACCCACTTAATATGTATAGTTCAGTGGTTAGTAGATTCACAGGGTTGTGCAACCGTGACCACAGCAACTCTCAGAACATTTTCCTCATCTCGAAAGAATCCCACGTTAGCACTCATTCCCCGTTTCATTCAGACTCCCCACCCCCATGAGCCCGGGGCAGCCACTAATTTATTTTCTGTCTCTATACATTTGCCTCTTCTGGACATTTCATATGCATGAAATCATACTATATGTGGTTTTTATGACTGGCTTCTTTCACTTGGTATAATATTCTCAAGGGTCCTAAGTGTTATGGCATGTTTCAGTATTTTATCCAACCACTGTTTGTGTTTTCTTAAAAAAAAAAAAATTAAGACTTTATTTTTTTAGATCACTTTTAGGTTTGCAGAAAAATTGAATAGACGGTGCAAAGAGCTCCCATATATTGGGTTAGCCAACAAGTGCGTTCATGTTTTTCTGTAATATCTTCTGGAAAAACCCAAACACACTTTTTAGCCAACCCAATACTTCTCTCACCCCATAGCTTCCACCACCAACATCCCTCACCACTCTGGTTATAGTTGACAAATCTACATTGATACCATGGTCACCCAGAGTCCAGAGTTTACACTAGGGCTCACTCCCTGTTTTACGCCTTATGGGTTTTGGAAATGTAGAATAACATGTTTGTACCTTTACAGTATCATGCAGAGAAGTTTCATTTCCTTAAATCCCCTGTGCTCTGTCTGTTCATCCATGCCCTTTCCCCACCCCTGACAACCACTGATCCTTTTTACTGTCTCAACAGTGTTACTTTTTCCAGAATATCATATATTTGGAATTCTATACTATGTGGCCTCTTTAGATTGTCTTATTTCATTTAGTAATGTGCATTTAAAGTTCTTCCAAGCCTTTTCACGTTTGCTAGCTCATTTTTAAAAAGTGGTGGATAACATTCCGTTGTATGGATGTACTCCAATTTATCTTTTGTTTTTGGCCATGCCGTGTGGCATACTGGATCTTGGTTCCCCAGCCAGGGATTGAACCCATGTCCCTTGCATCAGGAGCATGGAATCTGAACCACCGTACTGCCAGAGAAGTCCCTCTATTCACTTATCAGAGGATATTTTGGTTACCAACAAGTTTTGGCAATTATGAATTGAGCTGCTCTAAACATTTGTGTGCAGGTGTTTTTGTGGACTTCACTTTTCATAATTTATTTGGAATTAATATTCTGCCACTTCACTGTAATATAGAAATCCTGCAAATGTGTACCCCCATCTCACCCACTTTGATAGTCTAGATGTTATATGTATTACATCTACATATCTTACAAATTTGACAAGACAATGGTATTTTTTTTTAATTTTTTAAAAAAAATTTTTATTTTTACTTTATTTTACTTTACAATACTGTATTGGTTTTGCCATACATTGACATGAATCCACCACAGATGTACATGCGTTCCCAAACATGAACCCCCCTCCCACCTCGCTCCCCATAACATCTCTCTGGGTCATCCCCATGCACCAGCCCCAAGCATGCTGTATCCTGCGTCAAACATAGACTGGCGATTTGATTCTTACATGTTAGTATACATGTTACAATGCCATTCTCCCAGATCATCCCACCCTCTCCCTCTCCCCTTTTTTTTTTAACTTTAATTGTATTTTTTCCAAGTTTACAACTTTTTTCTCTCATTTTAATCAGATATTTGTTTTTTGGATTCTGTTTATTCCTTTCTAAAAATATGTTTCCATCTGGCATAATTTCTCTTTAACTAAAGCATTTCTTTTAGCACAGGGCTATTGGCATTTCTCTCAGTTTGTGTTTTTAATTGAAAATGCGTTTGGGGACCTCCCTGGTGTTCCAGAGTCTGAAGCTCTGTGCTCCCAATGCAGGGGGCCTGGGTTCCATCCCTGGTCAGGGAACTGCATCTCACGTGTCACAGCTAAGAGTTCGCGTGCCTCAAAGAAGACAAGATCCCTTGAAGGATATTTTTGGTGTACAGAATTATAGCTGGACAGAGTTTTCTTGTTGTTGTTGTTTTTAAGCATGTGAAAGATGAAGTTGCACAGTCCTCTGGAGGCCATTATTTCTGAGAAGTCAGCAATTATTTTGAATTATTGTGTCCTTATATGTGACGTGTTGTTTTTCTCTGGATGTTTTCAAGATTTTCATCAGTTTGGCTCTGATGTGCCTGGGTGTAGTTTTATTAACTTTTACGCTAAATGGGGTTTACTGAGTTTCTTGAATCTGTACATTTTTGTTTTTCACCAAATTTGGGAGAATCTTTGCCGTTTGTCCTTCAGTCCGTTTTTCTGCCTAATTCCCTCTCTTCTCCTAGGAGGTATGCTAGACTTGTGAAAATTACCTTTTTAATCCCTGAGGCTAATTTTTAAATAATTTCCTTTTCTCTATTAAGATTGGATGATTTCTATTCATCTGTTTTCAAGTTCTCTGACTTTTCCCCTCTATCATATCCATTCTGCTATTAAGCCCTTTATTTGAATTTTAAAATTTCAGATATTACGGGTTATTTTAGTTCTCAAATTTCCACATGGTTGTTTTATTGTTTCTATTTCTCTGTTGAGGTTTTCAGTATGTGCATTCATTAGGAGAATCTTTTCTTTCACATCCTTGAGTATAATTAATCTGGCAAAGGATTTTAAGGCAGCTAATTCCAGCATCTCACTCTTTCCTGGTTCTTCATTTTTGTGAGTAATTTTGGACTATGTCCTGGACATTGTGAAGGTGTATCATGGAGAAGGGAGTTTCTGTTCTATTTCTCTGAAGAGTGTTCATTTGTGTTTGTTGTAGTAGGCAGTGCTGTTGGCTTCATACTGAAAAGTCTGCCTCTGGGCAGCAGCTCAAATCTCATTTCAGTTCTTGTATTCTTTTTGTTAAAAAGTATTTCTTTATTTGGCTGTGTTGGTCTTAGTTGTGGCATGCAGGATCTTTCACTGTGGCACGCACGCTGAGTTGCCCATGGCATGTGGGATCCGGTTCCCTGACCAGGGATCGAACCCAAGTCCCCTGCGTCAGGAGGAGGACTCTTAACTCTTGGACCACCAAGGAAGTCTGTCAGTTCTTTTATTCTTGGCTTAGCTGCTTGGAGGCTGCTCCACACACACATAGTTGGGTTGTCTGGTGAATTAGGGAGCATTTGCAGAATTCGGGGCTTTCTGTCTTTCCTTCTCTTTTTTTTTTTTTCCAGGATTCCTCACTCATTTTTCAGTTGCTGTGGTTGCCCCAAACTCGGCAAGCTATCAAAACTGTTTTTTTCTATCAAAGTTTTAGCTGCTCCACCTGGTAGGTGAGTGAAATTGGCCTTCTTGGGAACCAAACAACATTTGTATTCATCTCAACATGTGGTTTTGACTTAGGATGTTGTCAGCAAGCTGAACTAATAGTTACAAGGTTGTAATGGCTTATAAAAGAATTAATTATAGAAATAAAAGCTGTAATAACTAACGGAAACTTAGTGTGTTTAGAGTGAGTAGAACAGGCACCAATGAAAAGAACATTAGGTTCTGGCGTAAAACATCCAGCCCTTCTCCACCCAGGCACACACAATCTGGGGTGCACAGCCTGTGTTTTTCTTTAAAAGATTGAGGTCTTAACCTGGCTTTCCTCATGACCCATGTTTTCGTGTGAACCCACCTGGATTTACTTGAGGCCAGTTTGCACTGCCACTGAATCAGAGGGAAGTATCTTTGCCATGGGATGATTCTTTTTTTGAAAGCTATCTCTCACTGGACTTCCCTGGTGGTACAGTGGGTGAGAATCTGCCTGCCATTGCAGGGGACACGAGTTTGATTCCTGGTCCGGGAGGATCCCGCATGCCGAGGGGCAGCTGAGCCCGCGAGCTGTAACTGCTGAGACCCGTGCACCCGGAGCCTGTGCTTTGCAACAGGACCAGCCCCACCCTGCAGTGAAGAGTAGCCCTTGGTTGCCACAAAGAGAAAGCCTGCGTGCGGCATTGGAGACCCAGCCCAGCTACTGATCAGTTATACATAAAGTGTCTCTCATCGTAAAGGTGATGAGAAAATACCTTCCCTGCTGTTGCTCACAGGCCACCGGTTAGGGACACAGATGCTCAGAGAAGTCAGGACACCCGTGGCTGTCAGTGCACGGCTCCCTTTAAAATGCCATTCCTCCAGCCTGTGCCTTAGACCGCGCACTTCTTTTCCCAAAGTACTTCTGAGGCCAGTTTCTCGCGTAGGGACTTCCCAGGTGGTCTAGTGGCTAAGACTCTGAGCTTCCAATACAGGGGACCCAGGTTCGATCCCTGGTCAGGGAACTAGATCCCACATGCCGCAACTAAAGATCCTGAGTGCCACAGTGAAGACCGAAGATCCCATGTGCCTCAACGAAGACCCAGCACAGCCAAATGCATAATTAAAAGATAATTAAAATTAATTACTTTGCTGACTAAGGTCCATCTAGTCAAGGCTATGGTTTTTCCTGTGGTCATGTATGGATGTGAGAGTTGGACTGTGAAGAAGGCTGAGCGCCGAAGAGTTGATGCTTTTGAACTGTGGTGTTGGAGAAGACTCTTGAGCGTCCCTTGGACTGCAAGGAGATCCAACCAGTCCATTCTGGAGATCAACCCTGGGATTTCTTTGGAAGGAATGATGCTAAAGCTGAAACTCCAGTACTTTGGCCACCTCATGCAGAGTTGACTCATTGGAAAAGACTCTGATGCTGGGAGGGATTGGGGGCAGGAGGAGAAGGGGCCAACCGAGGATGAGATGGCTGGATGGCATCACGGACTCGATGGATGTGAGTCTGAGTGAATTCCGGGAGTTGGTGATGGACAGAGATGCCTGGCATGCTGCGATTCATGGGGTCGCAAAGAGTCGGACACGACTGAGCGACTGAACTGAACTGAACTGACCTCGGACGTGGGGTAGCTCCTCTTGGCTGTCGCCCTTCGGGCATGGGGTCCTCCCGGGTTCTGCCGCTGACCTCGGACGTGGGGTAGCTCCTCTCGGCCGCGCTCGGCGCGCGGGTCGTGGTCGCAGCCGCCTGCGCTCGGCTCGCTGTTGCTTAGCAACGATCATTCTGGGATCAAAGATTCTAAACCGTTGAGCTTCCCAGCTGGGAGGTTGTGGCGGGACAGATTCCAAACCAAACCATTGAACTTCCCAACTGGGAGGTTGTGGCTGGACGGCTCTGGCTTACCTGTAGTGTTTGTGTTGGGTTTAGGGGACTGTGAAGAGCCTAGGGGGAGGTGAGGTGTGTTTGGAGCCCATAGGCTCTGCGATGAAGAAGATTTGTAAGAAGGGCGAGTTGCCCTTAGGCTCCTCCATCAGCCAGCGGAGAGACAGAGGTCATCATAGGACCAACTTCCAACCCTGGTACCACATCCAAGACAGAGGGCTTAGAAAAATCCACAAAGCTGCCAGCGTAGGTAATGTAGCCAAAGTGCACCAGGTTCTGTTGCTGGGAGAGAATGACCTGAACGACAGGGACAAGAGGAACAGGTAAGTGGGGAGGAAGGGCCTGGCAGGGGTCCCTCCTGTGAGTTTCCCCTCCAAGGCTCGCTGACACCTTTGTGGGATCCAGCGCCCCACAGACTTGATAGGCTGCAAAAGCCTTAGCTGGTTTTGGACCCGTTTATAATTCCGCTTATAGAGCACTTTACTGGTCGTTTTAAAGTTATGTAACTGAATGTCAGTAATCACAGAACTGAAATAAGCTGGCTGTGTCTAACTAAGAGGACATTTTCTTAGGATCTGTTGTCTTTTCATATTTAAACCAAATAAACATATCATGGTTTTAAAGATTTTGGGTTACACATGCTGTCTTTAATTGTGATGAAATTGAAAGTTTTGTATAGTAGACAAAGCTTTGACCTTTTAGATATAAAAATTTGCTTGATGACATTTTCTATTAGAAAAGATAAATTACGTGTAGATGGTGGAGAAATAACCTGGTAACTATTTAGAGAAAAGTAACTAGATTTTTATCTCACCAAAAGTTTCAGATGGAGTATGGATCAAAAATTGTAAATACACAGGGTGTGGAAAGTACCAGAAGAAAACTGAAATTCCTGTCTACATTTTTTGTGTGTGCTGACAAAGACCTTATTTTTCTAGTTCTGCTGTTTATTAACCTTAATATTTTTTAATTGGATGGTAATTGCTGTACCATGTTGTGTTGATTTCTGCTGTACAACATCATAAGTCAGTTGTAAGTATACATATGTCCCACCCCAGAGACCTTTCTAAGAATGATTTCAAAGGCAACAATTCTGGAGTTTCCTGGGTTTCGGCACCAAAAAAAGAAAAGAAAAAAAATCTGAAAGTTCATTTCAGTCAGTTCAGTTCAGTTCAGGAGCTCAGTCGTGTCCGACTGTTTGTGACCCCATGGACTGCAGCACGCCAGGCCTCCCTGTCCGTCACCAACTCCTGGAGTTCACTCAGACTCACGTCCGTCGAGTCGGTGATGCCATCCAGCCATCTCATCTTCTGTCATCCCCTTCTCCTCTTGCCCTCAATCCCTCCCAGCAGCAGAGTCTTTTCCAATGAGTCAACTCTTCGCATGAGGTGGCCAAAGTACTGGGGTTTCAGCTTTAGCATCAGTCCTTCCAAAGAAATCCCAGGACTGATCTCCCTTAGGATGGACTGGTTGGATCTCCTTGCAGTCCAAGGGACTCTCAAGAGTCTTCTCCAACACCACAGTTCAAAAGCAGCAATTCTTCAGCACTCAGCTTTCTTCATAGTCCAACTCTCACATCCATACATGACTACTGGAGAAACCATAGCCTTGACTAGATGGACCTTTGTTGGCAAAATAATGTGTCTGCTTTTCAATATGCTGTCTAGGTTGGTCATAACTTTCCTTCTAAGGAGTAAGTGTCTTTTAATTTCATGGCTGCAGTCACCATCTGCAGTGATTTTGGAGCCCTAAAAAATAAAGTCTGACACTGTTCCCCATCTATTTCCCAAGAAGTGATGGGACCGGATGCCATGATCTTCGTTTTCTGAATGTTGAGCTTTAAGCCAAAAAAAGAGTTTCTCTCTTTGCAAGTTCATGTAGAGAATAATATTCCCACTGGAATGTCTGTAAACCTTTTGAGTTTACTCATGGTCATCCTTGGATAGGTTATGCATGCTACAGATAGTATTATATATTTCTGCCTCAGCATTGTCCCTAAAATACGCAGTTGATACAGTAGCTAAATGATACCCGCACCCCCTGCATTGGGAGCTTGACACTGAGCCACTGGACCACCAGGGACGGCCCAGAGGAGGAGCATATTAAAGAGAAAGAAGGTGCAAAGGGCAGTGAGGAGGGGGCTCTATTTCATTTACTTTCTGACTTTTGTTTTTAAGGTCAGAGAATCGATTGCACGATTTTAATTTCAGTTTAGAAATAGGTGAACTGTGTACATTAGAAATGGTTTTCCCTGTTTTACAGGATGACCTGACACCACTCTTACTTGGGATACATGAGACGAGAGGGCAAATGGTGGAGTTTCTAGTGAAGAAAGGCGCGAATATACATGCGGTTGATAAGAAGAAAAGGTACCGGTGTTCTTTTTCTTTTTAAAACCCTTAGTGCTGTTCTAGGATGGTAATATCAAGATAAATGAATAAGAGGATTCATTTGTGATCAACACATCATCACTTAGGTAGAAAATCAATTATTCTGACTGGGAATCGTGAACAATATATAGCAGGAATGTATAGCAGGATTCATATTCCTTTATAATATTGACCAGTGTCATATGCAGCCTCTTTTTGTTTGTTTGGTTGATCTTGTAATAGCTGAGGGATTTCAAATTAGTTTTATTAGCTTTGTGAAATATGGATTCTGCTTCTTAGTTTACTTCATGACAGTATCAAGTTTCTTAATTCTTTTAAAAGAATCGTTTAACCTCTACTTTGTATGTATATATTTTTATAAGATGCATAATAAACCTAAAAGACTTGATTTTGTCTTTTGGATAGCTCTTTGTTTTAAAGTACTTTGTTTGAAGAATGCTGATGTTACTAGGTTGCAAAAGAGTCAGATACAACATAGCAACTAAATAACAACAGCCACAAAAAGGTAATTGTTACTCACTGTCACCAGATCCTGTGGGCTCACCAGTTTTTATCCTTTCTCATTTTAGTACATTTTGATATTTTCATTTTTAATGCAGGTAGAAGGAAGAAGGATAGCTTTGATCAGATAAACAGTTCCTTTAACAAAGACAAGTCAGAGGTGGACGATACAGACAAAAATGATGGGCTTTAGATTCAGGCTAGGTTCCGTTCCTAGGTTTCCTACTGATCAGGGTTATCATCAGCAAATAAGTTTCCTGAAACAAAAGGCAAATAGTAGTGCATCTTTCAAAGGTGCCTGTGTGTAAGAAAGATTTTATAGATAGTATTTCATTTTTAGTGCTTGTCCACATCATTACCTGCCACCATGACTATGTTTATTCCCATTATTATCAATATTTTTGATTTAAACCTGCAAATAGCCTTTCTTTAACCCAACCTCTAGCTGACTTTGAAGCCAAATATATCAGACTAAGGAGGAAATGGGGAATTTATCCCTTAAATAGTCACCTGCCTCAGATAAGTGACCTCAGTATCATTTCTTGTCCATCAAGAACTTTATTATTATTTTTTAAAAACATTTATTTATTTGGCTGCGTGGGGTCCTAGTTGTGGGAACTCTTAGTTGCAGCATATGGGATCAAGTTCCCTGACCAGGGATGGAACCTAGGCCCCCTGCATTGGAAGCCTGGAGTCTTATCCATTGGCCCACCAGGGAAGTCCCCATCAGGGACTTTTGAAATAGTAAGTGCTGCTACCTGGCATCCCAGTGAGACAGGAGGCTTCTTTTCTGTCCCTTCATTTTAGCCTTGGATGTAATTTACAAAGATGAACACTTGAGCCTGTAAATGGTCAGTTCTTCATGAAAGGGCAAGGCATGCAGTTGGTAAAGCATATCAAATTAACTGTTTAAGGAAGTCAACTCAACTTCCTGAGGCTGAAGTCATCTCTCTGTTGTTTTAGAACAGCCCTCATGCTTGCTGTCAAGTATGAATCAGCAAATGTCGTCAGACTTCTCCTTCAGCAAGGTGCTGACATCTTTTCTAAAGATGTTTTTGGATGGACTGCAGAAGAATATGCTGTTATTAGTGGGTTTAAGATGTAAGTGTGCACATTAAAATGCTAGTTCTCACTAAACTGCAGCCAAAAATAATTTTAACTGTTACTTGCTACGTGACCAGTGAGAGTTCCAGTTGGGTGCAGTTTGGAAAATGGTGGTGAGATGTTCCCCCTCAAGAGCTGAAAGCCAAGCAAAGGCCAATTGGTTACTCTTGGCTGTGGGCTTGGGGTGCTTAATCTCAGGACATGTAGACCTTGATCCTTTGAAAGCTTGACAATAGCCAGTTCATTCCAAGTGTGACCTCTCGGTACAGCGTATGAATAGTGTCACAGTTGTGATATTTCTAACTAGTTCTTTGGGTCTTGAAATATTTAGTTCAGCAGCAAATCCTGTTTTCCCTTGAGGGCTTGCCTCTCTATACGCTACCGCTTGAATTTTCCAAGAACCCGGAGGATTCCCTAAGATCAAAGAGACAGTCCTCTTCCACAAATCATTTGGAGGGGAGAAATTAGTTCCTTCTCATCATTCTGTTGCTCGCACTGATTCTACTGCTGCAGCACTGCTGCTACAGCTGGTCTTGACAGGGTCTACTTGGCAGCTGGATCTGGAGTCTGGATGTGGCTCTATAAAGACCTTTAATAAAATCATTTTAAAAGGAAAAAAAAAAGAAACTCATCCTGCAGTGGGCTCACGATTGACCTTTGCTCCCAGGCCGCCCCTCTGGGTCCAGGTTCCCCAGCCTTTAAGGTGATGCACATGTTGACTTCAGAGTGAGAGCTCCTTTGTTCTCATATGTGTGCTTGCCGCTCAGTCACTGTTACAAACAAAGCTCCAGCACCCAGTTTGGGCAGCTGGGCCGCCTAGCTTCCCCGCTCACTCAGAGACCTTATGTGGAGCCCACGTGGAAGCCTAGATCTTCCTGATGAGGTGCCCTTGAGGCTCTTATTTTTCTTTTCCGCTAGCAGATGTCAGTGGGGACCACTTTAGGTTGTCAGAGAGGGTCAGGTGCTCCTGCAGGGATTGAGCAGACTTCCCTTTCTCCTTTGTATCTAGACTTGAACCTCAAGGCGGCTTTCTGTCCTGTGGGGACACCTTTTCTTAGGTCACAGGTGCCCTGTCATCCTTCCCAGAGTAGTGGGTGCCAGCTTGCCTGAGAGTCCCTAATTATGCTTGGCCCCTCATGGGATCTGTTTCCTGTCATAATGAAGATCTTCCAACGGATTTCTGTCTGCCTCCACCTTAAATGTTTTCAGAATCTGCCCCATAAGGAACCCATTTCAGCAGAAATCCCTAAATCTCAAGTAAGATAGTTGGAATCCAGAGAGATAAGCCCTGTCTAGAGCTTGCCAGTACCCACTGTAAGAGTAGGGAGATGTCTTACAAGTGAATTGGAAAGGAACACAGACATTAAAAATCATTGTCGGAAAGATCTGCTGGTTCAGAGTTTGAGTAGGTAGAGAAGGAAGAGTGGTGGTCCAGGCCAGGTCTTGATTGTGATTAGTTTTCTGCTTTTGGTGTAATTAGCTGCAATAATGGGGGATCATTATGTTCTCTAATGTAGTGAATTCATATGTTATAAAGAAATTTAGGTACACATTATCTAAAAGCTGAGATTCCCTATATTACAAACCACAAAGAACAGCTAATCACCAGAATTAATAAGTTTCATGCAACATTGAATGTTAAACATATGAAAAAGCACACATTGGGATTTACTTGGAATTCCAAAGTAGTTACAGCAATAAAGTTGAAGATGAAATTATTCCACTCTTTGACTGTTTCTGCAAGCATTTTGGGGGTATATTATCACATTACATCCTATTAACCCTCTTGTGAAATAAGGTAGTAATATCCCCGTTGTGTAGAGGAAGACTTTGAACTGAAGAGAAGCAACTCTTCCAGGAACAAAGAGCAGTTGGTTATAGAGCTAGGATTTGCAAGCTCAAGAGATTTTTCGTATGCCAAGCTAAATCTAGTTAATTATTGGAGCTCTGCGGCCCTGAGTTCATGATTACTTCATCTTCCTTTTCTTTCTCCTTTCAGTTCTGTTCAGTTGCTCAGTCTTGTTCGACTCTTTGGGACCCCATGAACCGCAGCATGCCAGGCCTCCCTGTCTGTCACCAACTCCCAGAGTTTACCCAAAATCATGTCCACTGAGTTGGTGATGCCATACAACCATCTCATCCTCTGTTGTCCCCTTCTCCTCCTGCCTTCAGTCTTTCCCAGCATCAGGGTCTTTTCACATGAGTCTGCTCTTCGCGTCAGGTGGCCAAAATATTGGAGTTTCAGCTTCAACGTCAGTCCTTCCAATGAATACCCAGGACTGATTTCCTTTAGGATGGACTGGTTTGATCTCCTTGCAGTCCAAGAGACTCTCAAGAGTCTTTTCCAAGACCACAGTTCAGAAGCATCAATTCTTCTGCGCTGAGCTTTCTTTATAGTTCAGTTCTCACATCCATACATGACTACTGGAAAAACTATAACCTTGACTAGATGGACTTTTGTGGAGAAAGTAATGTCTCTGCTTTTTTAATATGCTAAGTTGGTCTAACTTTCTTTCCAAGGAGTAAGCGTCTTTTAATTTCTTGGCTGCAGTCACGATCTGCAGTGATTTTGGAGCCCCCAAAAACAAAGTCAGTCACTGTTTCCCCATCTGTTTGCCATGAAGTGATGAGACCGGATGCCATGATCTTCCTTTTCTGAATGTTGAGCTTTAAGCCAACTTTTTCACTCTCTTCTTTCACTTTCATCAAGAGGCTTTTTAGTTCCTCTTCACTTTCTGCCAAAAGGGTGGTGTCATCTGCATATCTGAGGTTATTAATATTTCTCCCGGCAATCTTGATTGCAGCTTGTGCTTCATCCAGCCCAGTGTTTCTCATAATGTACTCTGCATAGAAGTTAAATAAGCAGGGTGAAAATATACCTTTACTTTCTCCTTTACTACATGCTAAATAAAAGTTTATAGAACTTGAAATGTATGCGACGATTGAAGTTTTGATATTATCTCTGACATTGTCTGAAATGATCTAAGAATTTGGTAGTTGTTTTTCATATCAGCGTTAATATATTATTTATCACATTTTTAATACATAGCTTTCGCTAACTGATTTCTGAATATAAAGAAAAGAGATCTAAAGCTTCTCCTGAAAATAGCAACCCAGGTACGTCATCTGATACTGAATTACTCTCAGTGATTCTACCACAGATAAAGTAGGACTGAGGAAGTTTCAATAATGAAAGAACTGTGAAAAAAATTAGTGTAAATTGCATGTGTATTTTATTTTTAAAATTAGTTTCTTTATATTCTAGTATTCAGAACTCTTTAAGAAGTTAATTGTAAAAAAAAAAAAAAAGTTAATTGTAGGTGATTTAACATCAAAGACAGTATTGTCTGAAAAGAAATCTGTCTCTTTAATATGGCCCCTGAAGCCCTATATTGGATCTTTGTGTAAATCAGAAAAAAAAATGTTAAGTGAGTACGATGTGCATTTCATCTATATTCATAGTATTGCAGATTGGACGTCTTATGAAAGTGAACTTTCCTTTTTAGAAATGGTTTGCATTTAGTGAATGAATAGTAGTTACTGTGTAGTGATTTGTCTCACTAAAATAATTACCATCATTAAAACTGGGAACTTGAATAATCCCTTCCTAGTAAGATAAAAAATGATAAACAATAACTGCAAAGCTGAGCCAGTGTGCAGCATAGTAGTGAGAGATTATTTCTGAAAGATACGTAGGGGCTTCCCTGGTGGCTCAGATGGTAAAGCGTCTGCCTGCAATACGGGAGACCCGGGTTCGATTCCTGGGTCGGGAAGATCCCCTGGAGAAGGAAATGGCAACCCACTCCAGCACTCTTGCCTGGAAAATCCCATGGACGGAGGAGCCTGATAGGCTACAGTCCATGGGGTCGCAAAGAGTCAGACACGACTGAGCAACTTCACTTTCACTTTCACCTACCAATTGTACAGAAGGCAGAAAAGCAATGCCTGGTTGAGAACCAGTTGTTTTGCCTATTGTACCAAGCAGGTCTAGATTACCAACTCCATTCCTTACAGATCCTGAGCGAGTGAGATAGGTTGACTTCATTAGGATCAGATATTTTCTTTTGTGTGTTGGACAATTGTCATGAGAGTATAGTTTTGTAAGAACAAGTTGTTCTCCTGCCATCAGTTAAAAGATTATCATAATAGATATTCAAATAGAACAACTTGGGACTCTGCAGGTTCTAATAAAAGCACAAAAATACTTTGCATTAACAAAAACAGCATTAGGTCCACTGGATGTGGCATCTAGCGCATTGTACAGGGTACCCAAGGATTCCTTTAACTGAGTGAAGTGAAAGTGAAGTCACTCAGTCATGTCCGACTCTTCGCGATCTAATCAAAGGAGGCTTCCCAGGTGGCTCAGTAGTAAAGAATCCACCCACCAATGCAGGAGATAGGTTTGATCCCTGTGTTGGGAAGATCCCCTGGAGAAGAAAATGGCAACCCACTCCGGTACTCTTGCCTGGGAAATCCTGTGGACAGAAGGGCCTGGTGAGCTGTCGTCCATGGGGTCACAGGAGTCAGACACGATTTGGTGACTGAACAACAAAAACGTAGGTTGGTTTATTACATTAGTCAGAGGAGACACAGATGACAGTGTCTTGGTCTTCAATACGCTCAGAATAGAGATCTCTCTGGTTAATTTCTGCATTTTTCTAAAGAAAATTTTCAAAGAAATCATGCTTATTTATTTGTTCATTTGTTCACTGAACAGATAACTTCCAACTGTCTTTTCTGTACTAAGCATTGTTCTGATGTCACAGGGTGCAAACATTGAAAAATAACTGCGCCATCTCTCCTTGCTCAAGCTTGCAGTGCTTCTCTCCCCGTGGAGTCACTGCGTGTGAGTCATCCCTCCAGCATCAGATCATGACGGCCCTGGGAAATGTTGTCCAACAGCACCAGAGTCTGTGGCTCCCTCCATCCTTCCCTCCCTCCCCTTGTTCATCAGCTTAGGATTGATGATGTATGCCTTCCAAGCTGAAAAAGCATGATTTCTATAAACATTTGATGTATAATGGGAAGGACTGATATAATGATGTCCCTCACTAGTACACAGCACTCTTTGGACCATCCTGCTCTGTGTGGTCCAGATACTCTTGAGCAATGGAAGGAGATAGTCTCAAGAGATTCTTTTTAAACATCTTGGTGTATATATATATGCACAGACACTGAACTTTTTTATAGAAGTTATACATATGTATATATATATTTCTCTCTCTATATATAGGGAACTATATATATTGAGAGAGAGAGAACTTTTTAAAAAGTTCAGCTTCTGTGTACCCTACTTCCTGCTCACCACTACAAGTCTAGTCCCCATTCTCACCACTGAGTTGAGCCCCTTTACCCGTTTGCCCGCCCCCACCTGCCTTTCAAGAGATTATTCTTTCTAAACCTGGAATCACTACATCTTTCATACTTCTCTTGCCTTTGGAAAGAAGGCCAGGAAGAGAAGACTTTTGTTTCTGATGTTTTCCCTTGCTCTGAGGCTCAGTGCCTTTGACCAGGCTTCCCTGTGACAGGGCGTCTTCACTGTGAACTGAAGAGCCAGAGAAGTCGTCGTGTCCCTGCAAGACACCTCTAGTCTCTGCTCAGTGCTCCAGGCGATAGAGATCCAGAAACACTGTGCTGTTTAGGCGTGCTGTTGTCAGCTTGTAGTACTGATTGTGTTAATGGTATAGTATCATTTTCTGTCAGTCTCCTGGAGTTTGGTTAGGATTATGGTCGTTGTAAAGAGCAGTTCTTTTCTTTGTTTTGTTTTGCATTTGATGACTATAAAGGGGAGGAGTGGTTCTTAGGCATTAGTGGCCTACGAGTAGAGTACAACCACTGTTCCCTTCCTCTAGTGTGGCCTCCAGGTGTGGTTTAAAAGGAATACTTTTAAACAAAGCCTCAGTCTTGAGATTTTAATATTCTTATTTTTCTTCCATTGATTTAAAATGTAACTTGCTTTTTTCTTTAATAGTGGTTGAGAGTTCTGAAGAGGACTCTTCAAGGAGGTAGGATTTTATGGATGTTTAAAATTATATGTTTAACTAAGGGAACATGGAGAAGAGAAACTAATGTTTGTTGAGTGTTCTACTCTGGGTTAGACACTGCATTACGTGCTTAACATTTGTGACCTCATAGAGTCATCACAGCAGCTTTGTAAAGTAGCTGTGTCCTACTTTTACTTAATTAGGCAACTGTGGTTTCAGGAGGTTAGTGAATTGACGCTGGTTAAAATGAGCTGACCTGTGATTTGACAGTTGGCCTTCCTGGCTCCCACGTCCACTCCCATGGCCTCAGCAGAGACTGAGAAGTACCCGTGTAGCATATAAGTTAAAGATATAAATTAGTTCTTTGACTTGAGTACATTTTAAGTTTCGACATTGTGGGGAAACTCCCTGTACTCCCTTAGAGTAAAGGAGAGAAGTGGTGCCATCTCAGTAAATGGTATCCCTGCTGACGGACCAAGAGTCCCATTTTGGATGGACTCAGATTCGTCTCTGAACCATGAACAGACAATGGAGAAGGAAAGCCTATTCTTCCGCTTTGTTCTAAGTCATCAGGTTTACTCCAGTTTGGGCAAACAAGAATTACTTCAGTCCATCAATGGGATTTTCAGTTCAGCTGTTAGAACTTTTAGTGAAAACAAATTATTTTTAGGCTCTGCTGATACATTGGCTGTTAACTAGATATTTCATAGGTTGGGAGAGAGGGATGCAGAAATAGGTAATGAAAAACTTTTTTGGAGACTTCCCTGGGGGTGCAGTGGTTAAGATGGTTAGTAAGACATCTTCCAATGTAGGCAGTGTGGGTTCAGTACTCGGTCAGAGAAGCTAAGATCTCACATGACCCAGGGTCAGACAGCCAAAACATAAAATAGAAGCACCATTGGAACTAATTCAGTAAAGACTTTAAAAGTGGTCCACATCAAGAAATCTTTAAAAAATTTAAAAAAAGAGCTGTTTTAAAACAGGCCAAATTTTATTCATGTCAAGAAAGTTTGTTTAATATATAGACAAACTTTCACTTGTTTTTGTTTTTGTTTTTTTTTCTTTTGTTCAAGGACATGAGCTCACTCATTTTTATTGTATGTTTTTGCTTTAAAGGTTTCCCAACAAACCTGGCGTTGATTTAGGGCCTACATCAAACGACGAAGTCTTAGATTTTAAAACCAAGGTAAAGTGTTCTGTTGTGAAATTAGTTTTCCTGCTCTGAAATTAGTTTCATGTAATATTTACTCTTATGATTAGACAGTGGAAGTGACAAATAGATTCAAGGGATTAGATCTGATAAACAGAGTGCCTAAAGAACTATGGATGGAGATTCGTGACATTGTACAAGAGGCGGTTCTTAAGACCATCCCCAAGAAAGAGAAAAGCAAAGGGGCAAAATGGTTTTCTGAGGAGGCTTTCCAGATAGCTGAGAAAAGAAGAGAAGCAAAAGGCAAAGGAGAACCTCCAGCAACCACCACAAACGCAACAAGGAAAGAAACATCCTGGCATGTCCATCTGCACTGTAGGGGGGATTCTTGAGTAGGGTCTTGCTGGAGTAGGGTCTTGCCTTTCTCTAAATCTTTCCAGCCCTGTGTCCTGAATATGTCCAGAACTCACCCTGAAAGCAAGGCTTCTTAACCCTGGGTAGAAGTCAGGGGTATTTGTGAACTTGATGGAGGGAAATCAGTTTTACTAACTGAAATTTTAGCTTTACTCCAGAATCTGAATGCTGGCAGCAAATCAGTATTGTAAAATTACTTTTACAGTAGTAAAAGCAGTTCTGCAGCTTTCCCACCAGTACATATCAAAGTTACTTGTTTATGTTGTTATAGTTATTACAAGTTGTAACAACTTGTTACAGTTGTTACAACTTGTTACAGTTGTCATGGGCATCTTAAAATATTGATCACTACTTTGGATAAGATCTTTTTGAATTTTTTTTTTTAATTGAAGGATACTTTCTTTACAGAATTTTGTGGTTTTCTGTCACAAATCAACAAGAATCAGCCATAGGAACACCCACGTCCCCTCCCTCCCAATTCGCTTCTTATCCCACCCTTCTAGATTGTCACAGAGCCCCTGTTTGAATCATGCAGCAATTTCCCATTGGCTATCTATTTTACATATGATATTGTAAGTTTCCATACATCTCACCTTCTCCCTCTCCTCCTCCCCAGCCATGTCCTTAGGTCTGTTCTCTATGTATGTTTCTCCATTGCTGCCCTGAAAATTAATTAATTCATCAAACCATCATTCTAGATTCCATATATATACATCAGTACACAATATTTATATTTTTTCTTTCTGACTTACTTCACTGTGTGTAATCGACTCTAGGTTCGTCCATTCATTAGAAGTGACTCAGATGTGTTCCTTTTTATGGCTGAGTAGTATTCCATTGTATATTTGTACCACAACTTCTTTATCCATTCGTCGGTCAGTAGCTAGGTTGCTTCCATGTTCTAGCTATTATAAATAGCTAGAATCCCATGGGCGGAGGAGCCTGGTGGGCTGCAGTCCGTGGGTTTGCTAAGAGTCAGACATGACCGAGTGACTTCACTTTCACTTTTCACTTTCATGCATTGGAGAAGGAAATGGCAACCCACTCCAGTGTTCTTGCCTGGAGAATTCCAGGGACGGGGGAGCCTGGTGGGCTGCCGTCTATGTGGTCGCACAGAGTCGGACACGACTGAAGCGACTTAGCAGCAGCAGCCTGGAGAAGGAAATGGCTACCCACTCCAGTATTCTTGCTTGGGAAATTCCATGGACAGAGGAGCCTGGCAGGCTATGGTCTATGGGCTTGCACAGAGTTGGACATGACCGAGTGACTAATACACACACACACTCACACACACACACACTCACACGTACACACACATTCCATTTCAGATTCTTCTTGCAGAATATTAAGTGTAGTTCCTTATGTTGTACAGTAGATCTCTGTTGGTTATTTTATATATACTAGTGTGTATATGTTAACCCAGCATCCTAATTTATCCCTTCCCCTACCCCGCTTTCCCCTGTGGTCACCGTAAGTTTGTTTTTTGTGTCCATGAGTCTCTTTCTGTTGTGTGAATAAGTTCATTTTAGATTGTACATATAAGCAGTATGGTATAATACTTGTCTTGGTCTGACTTACTTCACTTAGGGTGATAATGTCTAGGTCCATCCCTGTTGCTGGAAATAGCATTATTTCCTTTTTTATGGCTTACTAGTTTTCCATGATGTAAATATTCCACATCAGATGCAATTTTTAAGTGTAGTCAGATCTATGAATCTTGTATTTTAAGCCTTCTGGGTTTGTTGTAGTTCAGAGAGAAGCCTTTCCAGTTCTGAGCTTCTTGAAAAGTCTCTTGGGATTTCTTTTTGACTTTCGTGGATTCATTGTCTTCCATTAAATGTTTGAACCTTTGGGTATTTCTGCTTGTATAAAGTCTGAGATTTGTATTGAACCTTATTTTTCCCTGTTGGAGACACTTGGTGCAGTCTTTTCATTGTGTAAACGTAGAGGTTAGTCTTTCATTTCAGAGGAAATCATGGAATGTCACTTTATTGAGTACTAGCTAAAAGTCTCCTTTGTTTCACTTAGGTTTCTGATGGTTGGGAAGAAGCACAAGACCTGTTGCGCAAAAACCACACGCTGAGACTGGAGATAGATGCACTGAAACGTCAGCACCGGGAAAAGGAAGAGAACTATTCTGAGGACATGGAAATTCTCAAAGGAAAGAATGATGATCTTCAAAAGGCAATAAAACTGAGTGAGGAAACGTTAACAAAGACTGTATCCCACTATACACGCCAGCTTAATGCTCTGACAGCTGAGAATAGAATGCTAACCTTTAAGCTGGAGAATGAAAAAGAAAGCAAACAAAGACTGGAAACGGAAGTGAAATCCTACCGTTCTAGACTGGCTGCTGCCTCACGCGATCATGATCAAGGTCAGACATCACAAAGAGATCTGGAACTTGCCTTCCAGAGAGCAAGAGATGAGTGGTTATGCTTGCAGGACAAAATGAAGTCCGATATGGCTAATCTAAATGATGTGGCCGAGACATTTTCCCAGCAACCGTCTATAGTGGAAAGTAGACTCAATAAGCTGAAAATCAAGCTGCAGCACATGAGAGATGATCTTAGAGAAAAGACTTCGATGTTAGAACGTGTCCAGAGAGACTGAAGCCAGAGTGTCAAAAACAGGAAACTGAACACATGTATCAGAACGAACACGCCAAAGTGAATACATACCTTGAAAAGCAGAAATCCTTAGAGGAGAGATTATCTCAGCTCCAGAGTGAAAACGTGTTGCTCCAACAGCAGCTGGACGATGCACGAAATGGAGCTGGCAGTAGAGAGAAGACGGTCATGAGCGTCCAAGACCAGCTGCAGCAGATCACGAGAGAACTGCAGGCCGAACATGAGCAGCGAGGTCTGATGGAGGAAAGAAACAAGCAGTTAATCAAGGAGTGTAATCGTTTAAAAAGAGAATGTGTCAGTACAAAAAAGAGAAAGCAGAAAGAGAAGTGAGTATCCAGAAGGAGAAATAATTCTCAGACTTCCTGAAAGAAAATTCAAAGTGATTCTTGATTCTGGCTAAATATTGAATCTAGTTGAGTATAAAAAATACACAGGCTATGAATCTATGGTCTCTAAACCAGCCTAAAAGCATACCTTGTATCCAGCAAATAAAAATTAAACTGAAGAACTGCTTTGAGTAGGGACATCATGTTATTTATGAAATGCTGAGAGATTTAGTTCTAAATTGTTAACCTAGACAGGTACTAGTAATTTACTCTTTTACTATTAAGGTATTAATTTTAATCTTTAAGTTACCACATTTCAGTGTCATGATGAAGCAGATAAATGAAATGCTCAAACCTGAAATGAATATTTCGAAATGAAGCTTCAGTTACATGGATTATCTTGATAGTCAATTCCAGGTTTCCCAGAGGCTATATTTTATATATCGTACTTGAGCTTCAGTAGCTTGTCGTAGCTTTTTGTTACATTTGTTGGTACAATTTGATTTTTATCCATGTCAGTTTGAGTTAATATGGGAAACATTTTAGCCTTGAATCATTTATTCTTAAAGCCTCTCAACTCTTCAAATGCATCTCAGTTCAGTTCAGTTCAGTTGCTCAGTCGTGTCTGACTCTTTGCGACCCCGTGAATCGCAGCACGCCAGGCCTCCCTGTCCATCACCAACTCCTGGAGTTCACTCAGACTCACGTCCATTGAGTCAATGATGCCATCCAGCCATCTCATCCTCTGTCGTTCCCTTTTCCTCCTGCCCCCAATCCCTCCCAGCATCAGAGTCTTTTCCAATGAGTCAGTTCTTCTCATGAGGTGGCCAAAGTACTGGAGCTTCAGCTTTAGCATCATTCCTTCCAAGGAAATCCCAGGGCTGATCTCCTTCAGAACGGACTGGTTGGATCTCCTTGCAGTCCAAGGGACTCTCCAAGAGTCTTCTCCAATACCACAGTTCAAAAGCATCAACTCTTCGGCGCTCAGCCTTCTTCACAGTCCAACTCTCACATCCATACATGACCACAGGAAAAACCATAGCCTTGACTAGACGGACCTTAGTCGGCAAAGTAATGTCTCTGCTTTTGAATATGCTGTCTAGGTTGGTCATAACTTTTCTTCCGGGAGTAAGTGTCTTTTAATTTCATGGCTGCAGTCACCATCTGCAGTGATTTTGGAGCCTAGAAAAATAAAGTCTGACACTGTTTACACTGGTTCCCCTCTATTTCCCATGAAGTGATGGGACCAGATGCCATCATCTTCGTTTTGTGAAGTTGGCTTTAAGCCAACTTTTTCACTCTCCTCTTTCACTTTCATCAAGAGGCTTTTTAGTTCCTCTTCACTTTCTGCCCTAAGGGTGGTGTCATCTGCATATCTGAGGTTATTGATATTTCTTGCGGCAATCTTGATTCCAGCTTGTGCTTCTTACAGTCCAGCGTTTCTCATGATGTACTCTGCATAGAAGTTAAATAAGCAGGGTGACAATATACAGCCTTCATGTACTCCTTTTCCTATTTGGAACCAGTCTGTTGTTCCATGTCCAGTTCTAACTGTTGCTTCCTGACCTGCATACAGGTTTCTCAAGAGGCAGGTCAGGTGGTCTGGTATTCCCATCTCTTTCAGAATTTTCCACAGTTTATTGTGATCCAGATAGTCAAAGGCTTTGGCATAGTCAATAAAGCAGAAGTAGATGTTTTTCTGGAAGTCTCTTGCTTTTTCCATGATCCAGCGGATGTTGGCAATTTGATCAATGCATCTACTTATCATCAAATCATAATTTGGGATTCAGGTGGTGAGCTTTAGCAAAACTATTCTTGATTTAATATTCCCACTGCTATTTATGATTTACTTAACATTCTTACAAACAATTTGTTCATAATGCTCATTTTAGGTTATCAATTGCTATCATTTGAATACAAGCTTGTCCTCTAAAAATGAAGGATGTCAGGATTCGTGAGCAGCAGGAATGGAGTGAGTCATGGAGAGGGTTGTAGGGGCTGCGGTCTGGAGGCAGGTGGAGGCCAGGTTATTGAGGCTCCTTGAAGGCCATGGGAGCAACCTCATTTTTAAAATTTCATTTTTCTTTTATATTAGAATATGGTTGGTTTACAATTTTGTCTTAGTTTCAAATGTACAGCAGATTGATTCAGTTATAGGTGTACATATATCCATTGTTTTTCAGTTCCTTTTCCCAGGTAGGTGTCTACAGAATATTGAGTAGAGTGGTTAGCCAAGGGCAAAGGTGGGGAGGAGGGATAAATTAGGAGTTTGGGATTAACATAGAGGTACTACTAGATATAAAACAGATATGCCACAAAGGAATGGCCTCATTTTTCTGCTGAGGTAGGAATCTGTTGGAAAGATCTGAGCACTGGTTGGAATATGTGAAGATCTCTTGAGTTAATCAAAGCTTCTAAGAAAAAAGGAAAGGAAAATGTTTCCACAGTGTGGAATTTTCCATCACTTTTCCCACCTACACACTCATTTCTTTCTGGACGTGAGGTAGTGAAGCTCTGCAGATTTATTGGGAGGGCAGGGCATGGACAGTGGGGCCACATCCTTTGTCTGAGTAACTTAATATCAGGAAGGCTGGAGGGTGGCCCCTTCTGTGTCTGTAACCAGATTCAGTGAGGAGGAAAAAGAAGGTGAGTTGCTGTCTGTGGTGATAGTTTTCAAAGTCCATATGTTGGAGTTATCTATTATTAACATAATAGTAAAGTGATTTGATAAACTCAGTGACAGAGCGTCTTATTAGGCAGTTGTGAGAACTTCAACAAGAACTGGATGACGCTGTGAAAAAGCAGTCTATGTTGGAGGCTTCACTGAAAGTCATGTCATGTTGTGCTAAGAAGCTGAGGCACAGGATTTGAAGAACAATTGTCAACTACAGCTACATCAACTCGCAAGTGAGGTATGTATGAAATTGAACGTGTTAACAGTTAATATGTAGGATAAAGTGTTTTAGGACACTCGTTTTCATGGTCAGCTTTCTTCTGTATTTTTGTTGCAAGTAACTTACTACAATTTTCTTATCTTTATAATGCACTCGTTCCTTAAACTCTGACTTTCATCCCACCATTTGCATCCCACTTTTTTCTTATATTATTTACCCTTAGGAAAGTTGAGAATTGTGCCTCATTATTCACACAAGTTGAGAGCCTTTTTTTTCTTTGAAACAATACTTTTTAAAGTAATAGCTGTATTACCATGATGAGGCAAGCCAGGTTAAAATCAGAGAGTAATATTAGTTTAATGGAACGTTCGGAAAATTTTATTGTTTCTCATCCTCCCTTTTGTAAATGGCTGTAGAGTTCTGTATATGTTTATTTCATGGATTTCAGAATAACTTGTGCAGAAAGGGTATTATACAAACCAGTTGAAGTTTAGGCATTGCCTTCTTTCCTTTTCATTTTAAGGATATTGTAAAAGCATGGAGGTACTCAGATGGTGTAGAATACATGCATCCAGACTAGAGAATTAAGATTATCTGGATCCTGCCATTGGATTTTTTAAAAAAGCTATTAAGATATAATTGACGTATCATAGAATTCACCCACTCAACATGTGTAGTTCAGTATCTTTCAGTCTAGAGAGGTGTAACCAGTGACTACGGTCAATTTTAGAGCGTTTCCATCACCCTCTAAAAGAAACCCTGCATCCCTTAGCCACCACCTGTGGCCTCCCATCTCCCTCAGTCCCAGGAAACCCCCAGTCTAACATCTGTCTCTAGACAAGCCTGTCCTCGGTATTTTATATAAATGGAATCATGCAGTATGCTCCTTTGGGTTAGCTTTGCTCATTTGATGTCATGTTTTCACAGTTCATCCGTGTGATAACAAGTATCAGGTCTTCCATTTCTGTGGGTTGTGAACAGTAAACTAAGCCATGTATCCATCATCACTTGATGGAGCTCTGGGTTGTTTCTGCTTTGGGACTATTAATAATGCTGTTGTGAACATTGATTTCCAGGATTCTGTGTGCACGTTTTTGTTTCCCTGTGGTGGGATCTTATCCTCAGAGTTAGCTGGCTGATTTCCCCTTTTCTGGGCCCTTGCTCAGACTGTCCTTTCTGTCTTTACAGTTTCTTTTCCTCTTGGGTGGTCCTTCATCATTTCAGACCTGGCGCCCAGTCTCTCCTCCTTCATGGAGCTTTCGTGACTGTCCAGCTCTTGGAGCCTTTTCACACCAGTGCTTGTTACCTAGTCTCTGAGGAACAGTTTAGCCCCTAATTTTACACTGTTGACATTTCTTCCATGAGGGGGAATCTTGGCTAAGTATACATTGGTGTAACAGGGAATATTTATTGATATGCACAGCACTTGTCTTGTGTAAATGGATAGTAACAAAGGATTACAAGAATGAGGCAATTTTTGTTGTTGCTGTTCAGAAAAATATGTGGGTCATCTCTGTGAACTGTTAGGAAACGGGATTTCTTTAACTTTGCAAATAATTCCCTTTGGAATGCAATTCAAATTAGCAAAAAGTCTTTGTACTTCAGAAAAAGGCTTATGGGATTAGAATCCATATTTACAAGATTTATTTATTAGAGTCTTATTCTCACAGTCTTCTTTTGGGAGGGACTTATTAACTTAGCCCTAGATAACTCAATACAGTATCCCTCAAACTTTAAAATCCTGGGACATTAAGGTGGGGGGAGAAGTAAGAGACATTCTACTAAGAGGTGACTTGTAGTCATTTTATGAGGAAAGATAGAAAAATATTATTGTAGAACAATAAAAGTGTAAAATCAAGTGCAATTGTTGTCTGACAAAGATGACAGTGAAGAATATATTTTGTGACTCTTGGTTTGAACTTCTTTCTTGATTCTCTGAGTAATCCCTGGTCCTACAGTCTATAATACAGATAGCATCATATTTATTTCATCCTGGGTTTGAGTTAGGCTGTGCTCAGTCCACTTTCTTTATTAGCAACAGTATCGTTTTATTCTTGAAGACTGATGATTTTCCAGCAGAGCTGGAAACTACATCTTCAAAATGTCTGCACCTGGATGCAAAAAAGTCACGTTTTTCAACAAGAGTTGTTATCCATGAAACTAATGCCAAAGAAATGTAAAAAACTAGAAAGAAAAAGAAGTTGGAGCAAGAAGTAGTGACCCTCAGAAGCCACATAGAAATGGATATGGTGGAGCACAGGCAAGCAGAGCAGCGTCAGCAGGAGACTGAAGACAGCGTGAGCCGGGAGCTCGCAGAGAAGTGGAAGGAAGGCAGCCTATGTCTGCAGGTTCATTTGCTGATCTCTCATCTGCTTGAACTCACTTTCACTGCACATTACATTTTGGATCTATACAGCTTATGTGTATCCTCTACCTCCCTTAGAGCGGGTAGTTTTATAGATTTCTGGAAGGAAGGGGGCACTTGTTTTCCCTTTAAATATTTCAGTTTCCATCACAGTTATCACTAAATTGACCTTTCCGAATGATTCTCACTGGAGAATCCTCTTACTTATAAGACCAATTGGTAAAAAACAAGACCATTAGGCAGAAAAGAAAACATTGTGGTTTAAAACTGGTATCATCTTGAATTATTATGTCTTATGTTCAGTTTTCCCCTTCAATGGGACATAGTTCGGAAACTAACACTTAAGAGAGAATCCTAAACATCTTCAGAATTAAATCTTGCCGGCACATTGTTTTCTTGTGTATAATTTTCTCACCTTTCTGTGTTTTCATTAAATGGAAAAGTTTAAAGAAAATCACAGATGTGTTCTCCTTATTAACATTTGACTCAAACTACTTCCTCCATTTGAACAGGATCCTCACCTAGAAATCAAAATAAAGTCTCAGAAGTACATATTTAGGCCAGGAGCTTTTAGGGGAAAAGATAGTCATCTTGTGGGTCATTCCGAGGATTATGGGTCATTCCCTAATTCTCTGAAATGATGTGTACTTGATAGACTGATATTTATTGTACTTTTTATCAGATTAATCCAAATAGCATTCCATATATATGTTATCTGTTATCTATAAGCAGAATAAGTAGGAATTCATTTTCTTTTTTTTTTTTATGTGATTTTCTTTTTCTACTGAGGTAATCTTCAGGTTAGGTCTAGTCTCTAAAAGTATTATTTAAAAGTCACATTTAATAAGTTATAAACATATAACTTGTTTATCTTAAAGATAAATATTTGACTTATTTCAGATGCAGTGGAAGTTAGACCAGGAGCTTAGCTAGAGAACTAAGAGAAGGTATGTTGCCAAAATGTATGAATTAAATTTAGACATTGATTTCTGAAATACACTGTAAACAATAAGTGGCATCTCTTTCCATTGTTTGAATAACAGATGCTATGTTAAATATTTTTTTTTATACATAGCTAATGAAAAAATGTGAAAACATGAGCAGTCATAGTGAAAAATATCCTTCTTCATTTACTCATCATGTACCATAGCTTGAAAAACAGTCTCTGAAGGTCTGTGTATTTCTTTTTATTTCTAGCTGTATCCTTCTTCTACTCCCTCTATCCCTGTGGAGCTGTCTTCCTACACCCTGACACTATTCTCAGAAAAGGTGGCATTCATCAACTTCTCAACTGTGTGGTAGTGGTTAAGGCTAGGAAACCCAGACTCAAGCAGTCACGTTTGTGTAGCTGTCACTTGATGGGTGACTTCAAAATTTCTCGGTCACTAGATACGTCACCAGTTTATCTTTTACCCTCAGGAAATGCTCCAAACACCCACATCAATTTGGGTCCTGCCAGAGTAGTTGGCCTTATCTCTTTACCAGCTTATTCTGCCGCTTAGCTCTGCATCTAACTAGCCAGGCTGTGTAGGATCCCACAGATTCGCTTGCTCACCTCCAGTCTTTGTACGTGCCTCTCCCCTCTATCTCGTACTTTTTCCAGTCCTTCAAGTAGCTACATACATATCACCTCCACCAAAAAGCTGTCAGTATTGACGCAAAGCTGGCTTCCCCTCCTCAATGTTCCTTGTGCCGTCTTTTATAGTATTTTATAGTATTTGTGACTCTGTACGGAAATTGCCTGTTTGTCTGTTTTTCCAGTTTAGGGCATATCATTTTTCAGGATGGACTGGGTCACCTTCATCTTGTAATTCAGTGCTTGTCACAGAACCTTTGCATGAATACAGGAGTATTCATCATTTCATTCAATTGCATGAGTACATGAATGAAGAATGAGAAAACAGGAGCTCTGATACTCAGCCCCACTGCAACCATAAGCAGATGATAAAATTGTAATCTTGATTAGTATTTTGTGTTGTGTCATCTATAGATATATTTCATTTTTCAGAATACTGGGAAAGGTCTCAGGTTTTTTGTTTGTTTGTTTGTTTTACTAATCTCAGTTAACCCAAGTATTTTAGGTAAAGAATATAATTCTTTCGTTTTCTTTCAGTTGATGCCCAGTTTGCATCTGATGTCTTTAGAGTGTCTTCTTGAGGATCTACAGATGGGTCAAATGTGTGTGATGACCTACTTTTGTAAACAGAAGAACAAGATATACAGAGTTGAAAGGAAAAATACATGATTTAGAAAGATAAATAGGAAAATTTTCTCTACTGGACTGTTTCCATGACATTTCATTGTTTCCCATTAAACATGATGAAAAAATCTTTATTAAAGGAAAATATTTTTATATTATATTTTTATGATGAAAATTTATATAGCAGGTTAAGTGATGTTTCTCTGCATCTAACTTTCTTTTTAGCAGATTTAAACATTAGCCCTGTTGAGTTTTCCATATTCTAAATGATAGTATTAGTCACTCAATTGTGTCTGACTCAGTGTGAACTCATGGACTGTAGCCCACCAGGTTCCTCTGTCCATGGAATTCTCCAGGCAAGAATACTGGAGTGGGGAACCATTCCCTTCTACAAGGGATCTTCCAGATCCTGGGATCAAACTGAGGTCACCTGCATTGCAGGTGGATTCTTTACCATTTGTGCCACCAGGGACGCCCTTTACAAACTCAGACTGAGCTCTAATACCAGCTATTTAAACAGCACCCAAACAGGCAGACTTGTCATTCATATTTAGTGGTGTTGATTGGCAGCATTTTTGTACTTTCCGGTTTTTGTCACTACCTAGATATTTAGATACTGCTGTTATGGCTTTCATCAATGTTTTGATGTGTTACAATTGTTAATAGTGGCATAAACTTACTATATGTAACTTTAAACACAGATTCATAGGCCTTTCCTCATGGAGAAATAAGATTTGCCTGAGTTTTAAATAAATTAACTTTTTATAATTTTTATTCTTAATTAGAGGATAATTACTTTATGATATTGTGATGGTTTCTGCCAAACATTGACTTGAATTGGCCATAGGTATGCATATGGCCCCTCCCTCTTGAACCTCCCTCCCCATTCGACCCCTCTAGGTTGTCACAAAGCACCAACTTTGCGTTCCCTGCATCATACAGCAAATTCCAAAAAGACACATGTACCCCAGTGTTCATTGCAGCACTACTTATAGTAGCTAGGACATGGACGTAACGTAGATGTCCATCAACAGATGAATGGATAAAGAAGCTGTGTATTATTCAACTATAGAAAGGAATGCATTTGAGTCAGTTTTAGTTGACTTTTGATTTACGTTTGGAGACAGTGTTAAAATTAGAGAAAGTTCCTCTGGATAAATAAAACTTGCCTAAGACTTTTCACCGTATCTTTACCTATCTACCAATCTATCTATTTTTGCTTTGCTTTTTGGAAAATGCCGTGGAAGACTTTTTTTGGAGAAAGCACCAGACAAACAGACGTTATCACAAAACTCCTCTGACTCCCATATATCCTCCTAAGGTACCATTTATCCTTCCTAAATGTTATTTGTTCTCCCATAAATGCCTCGCCCAAGTCACCTGTTACTTAGAAGATGCCTTTTTCTCCTACTCCCTATCATTTATTAAGTAGTGTCTCAACTCCCAGGAGTTCCATTAATGCTGAAGAAGCTGATGTCAAACATTCTATGAAGAACTACAAGACCTTCTGGAACTAACACCCCCAAAATATGTCCTTTTCGTTGTAGGGGACTGGAATGAAAAAGTAGGAAGTCAAGAGATACCTGGAGTAACAGGCAAATTTGGCCTTGGAGTCCAAAACGGAGCAGGGCAAAGGCTAACAGAGTTTTGCCAAGGGAACGCACTGGTCATAGCAAACACCCTCTTCCACCTACACAAGATAAGACTCTACACATGGACATCACCAGATGGTCAATACTGAAATCAGATTGTTTACATTCTTTGCAGCCATTCAGGTATGACCTAAATCAAATCCCTTATGATTATACAGTAGAAGTGACAAGTAGATTTAAGTGATTAGATCCGATAGAGTGCATGAAGAGCTATGGATGGAGGTTCATGATACTGTACAGGAGGCAGTGATCAAGAACATCCCCAAGAAAAAGAAATGCAGAAAGGCAAAATGGTTGTCTGAGGAGGGCTTACAAATAGCTGAGAAAAGAAGAGAAGCGAAAGGCAAAGGAAAAAAGGAAAGATATACCCGCCTCAATACCGAGTTCCAAAGAATAGCAAGGAGACATAAGAAAGTCTTCCTCGGTGATCAATACAAAGAAATAGAGGAAAACAGTAGAATGGGAAAGACTAGAAATCTCTTCAAGAGAATTAGAGATACCAAGGGAACATTTCATGCAAAGATGGGCGCAATAAAGGACAGAAATGGTATGGACCTAACAGAAGCAGAAGATATGAAGATATGGTGGCAAGAATACACAGAAGAACTGTACAAAAAAGATCTTCATGACCCAGACAACCACAAAGGTGTGATCACTCCTCTAGAGCCAGACATCCTGGAATGCGGAAGTCACGGCCTTAGGAAGCGTCACTACGAACAAAGCTAGTGGAAGTGATGAAGTTCCAGTTGAGCTATTTCAAATCCTAAAAGATGATGCTATTACAGTGATGCACTCACCGTGTCAGCAAATTTGGAAAACAGCAGTGGCCACAGGACTGGAAAAGGTCCGTTTTCATTCCAATCCCAAAGAAAGGCAATGCCAAAACATGTTCGAACTACTGCAAAATTGAACTCATCTCACACGCTAGCAAAGTAACGCTCAAAATTCTCTATGCCAGGTTTCAATAGTATGTGAACCTTGAACTTCCAGATGTTGAAGCTGGATTTAGAAAAAGCAGAGGAACTAGAGGTCAAATTGCCAACATTCAGTGGATCATCGAAAAAACAAGAGAGTTCCAGAAAAACATCTACTTCTGCTTTATTGACTACACCAAAGCATTTGACTGTGTGGATCACAAAAAAACTCTGGAAAATTCTGAAAGAGATGGGAATACTAGATCACCTGACCTGCATCTAAGAAATCTGTATGCAGATCAAGAAGCAATAACTGGACATGGAACAACAGACTGGTTCCAAATCGGGAAAGGAGTACATCAAGGCTTTATATTGTCACCCTGCTTATTTAACTTATATGCAGAGTACATCATGCAAAATGCTGGGCTGGATGAAGCACAAGCTGGAATCAAGATTGCTGGGAAGATATCAATAATCTCAGATATGCATATGACACCACCCTTATGGCAGAAAGTGAAGAAAAACTAAGGAGCCTCTTAATGAAAGTGAAAGAGGAGAGTGAAAAAGTTGGCTTAAAACTCAATATTCAGAAACCTAAGATCATGGCATCTGGTCCCATCACTTCACGGCAAATAGATGGAGAAACAATGGAAACAGTAAGAGACTTTATTTTTCTGGGCTTCAAAATCTCTGCAGATGGTGACTGCAGCCTTGAAATTAAAAGATGCTTGCTCCTTGGAAGAAAAATATATGACCAACCTCGATAGCATATTTAGAAAGCAGGGACATTACTTAGCTGACAAAGGTCTGTCTGATCAAAGCTATGGTTTTTCCAGTGGTCATGTATGTATGTGAGAGTTGGAGTAAAAAGAAAGCTGAGCACCGAAGTATTGATGCTTTTGAACCGTGGTGTTGGAGAAGACTCTTGAGAGTTCCTTGGACTGCAAAGAGATCCAACAAATCAATCCTAAAGGAAATCAGTCCTGAATATTCATTGGAAGGACTGATGCTGAAGCCGAAACTCCAATACTTTGGCCATCTGATTTGAAGAACTGACTAACTGGAAAAGACCCTGATGGTGGGAAAGATTGAAGGCGGGAGGAAAAGGGGATGACAGAGATGAGATGGTTAGATGGCATCACTGACTCGATGGACATGAGTTTGAGTAAGTTCCGGGAGTTGGTGATGGACAGGGAAGCCTGGCGTGTCGCAGTCCATACGGTCGCAAAGAGTCGGACACGACAGCTACTGAACTGAACTGACCGATATCAACCCCCAGTTGTAGTCACCCCTTACAGTCACATTTCTTTGTGAACCTCTGCATGTTATTGTTTCGTTGCTCAGTCGTGTCCAACTCTTTGTGACCACATGGACTGCAACACGCCTTGCTTCCCTGTCCTTCACCATCTCCCAGAGTTTGCTTAAACTCACGTCCATCGAATCAAACATGCCTTCTAATCGTCTCATCCTCTGTCACCCCCTTCATTCTGGCCCTCAGTCTTTCGCAGCATCCGGGTCTTTTACAATAAGTTGATTCTTCACATCAAGTGGCTGAAGTATTGGAGCTTCACCATCAGTCTTTCCGACGAATATTCAGGGTTGATTGCTTTTAAGATTGATTGGTTTGTTCTCCTTGCTGTCCAAGGGACTCTCAAGAGTCTTCTCCAGCACCGCAGTTTGAAAGCATCAGTTCTTCAGTGCTCAGCCTTCTTTATGGTCCAGCTGGCACATGTGTACATGACTCCTGGAAAGCTTGAATAGTTTGCAGATTAATCTGTCAGTTGCATCATTTGCAAATATTGTCCCCCATTCTGTGGGTTGTCTTCTCTCTTATTTATGATACCCTGTGCTATACAAAAGCTTGTAAGTTTAATGAGGTCCCCTGTGATTATCTTTGTTTTTATTTTCATTACACTTAAGAGGTGGGTCAAAAAAGATATCGCTATAATTTGTGGCAGAGAGTGTTCTGCCTGTGTTCTCCTTTCAGAGTTATATATGACCCAGAGAGATGTTGTGGGGAGGGAGGCGGGAGGGGGATTCATGTTTGGGAACGCATGTAAGAATTAAAGATTTTAAAATTTAAAAAATAAAAAACTAAAAAAAAAAAGTTTTATAATGTCTATTCTTACATTTTGGTCTTTCATCCATTTTGAGTTTATTTTAGGGAGTGTTCTGATTTCATTCTTATACATGTAGCTGTCTAGTTTTCTCAGCAC
Organism: Ovis canadensis; assembly: GCF_042477335.2. Lineage (NCBI taxonomy): Eukaryota > Metazoa > Chordata > Mammalia > Artiodactyla > Bovidae > Ovis > Ovis canadensis. Next base: position 23,143,540 of record NC_091253.1, on the reverse strand, counting down.
TGCTTATTGAGGAGGCTGTCTTTTCTCCATTGTATAGTCTTGCTTCCTTGTCCTAGATTAACTGACCACAGGTGCATGAGTTTCTCTCTGGACTTCCTATCCTATCCCATTGATCTATGCAATATATTTTGATTTTTGTGCCAGTACCACTGTTTTGATTACTATAGCTTATGGTATACTCTGAAGTCAGGGAGCCTGAACCTCTCAGCTCCTGCTCTTCTTTCTCAAGATTGTTTTGGCTCTTCAGGGTGTTTTGTATTTCCATACACACTGTAAAATTTTTTGTTCTACGAGAAACACCATTTGTAATTTGATACAAAATGCATCAAATCTGTAGATTGCTTTGGTTAGTATAGTTATTTTTGACAGCAGGAAACGGTTTATTCAGAGTGGTCTAGGTATGTGGTGGCCACCTTGAATTAAATCAGATTCAATCAGATTCATTAAATCAGATTTGATTTTCCCAGCCTGTGGCTCTTTGTGTCCTGCAGAGGGCGCCAAATGACTGACCAGGGCTCTGATGCTTTGGAAAGCGTGAGATGTAATTCTGAAAGGCCAGCATCTTAAAGCATTCAGTGGTCTGTCCGCGACCCTTCCTTTTGCTTCATTTGAGTGTAATGTGGGTCAAAAGGAGAAGCAGACAGGAAAACGGTTGCCTCTCCTGGCATGTGTTTATATTGTGGAATATGAAAATGTGAGTCAACCACAGAGATAGCCTGGTCAAACAGCACCTAAACACAGAGCTTGTATGGGAACGTGTGTGCGTGCGTGTGTGCATGCGTGTGCGTACTTGTGCTTCTGAGAAAGATTAAACAGTAAAGAATGGAAGTGATGAAACATACTTTTAAAAAAGAGGTAAAGATAAAATATTGTAGAAAAACCTATAAAAAGAATAAAAAAGTGGGTCATGAAAGAGAGAGAAAGAGAGAAAGGAGGGCTCAAGGGGACAGGAGACCAGGGAAAGTGGATAAAAGTACTGCCACGCGAGCTCCAGGGGGCAAGATCCTGGTCCTCTCTTTCTTGCAGTTCTAATAATAGTTGAATTTCAGATGACTGTCATACAAGTAGAGGACAAGAAGAAACACACCAGGTCATCTGGAACCAATTCAGTGGAATTCTTTATTTCAAGGACTCTGTATAATTTCTCTATATTATATTTTACATATATCTTACCTACTATATTTTACATATTATATGTTTATATATATAATATATATATGTGAATGACAATGTCAGGTGGTAAGTTTTGAATTTTCAGTGATATCAAAGAGAGTGTGGCAGGAATTTAGGAGAAAGTTGCATGGAAGTGAGCTAGTGTGGTCGGGAGAGAAGACTAGGTCGGGAGGGCTGGGACATGGCCTGGGCCCTGATTGATGGGAATGAACAGGATATTTGAGATGAATGAACAGAATTCGCTTCCTAGAATAGTTGTTAAGCAAGGCTGTTATCAACATCCATAAACCTACAGTAAAGATGGCAGAGTGGCAAAGGGATCAAAAGAATAATCTGTTAACAACCTTCAGAGGAGTTATAAAGGATGAGAAGCCAGAAGTTCCCAATTTAGCAACATCATCTTTTTTCAGTGTTCTTGCATCAATTGTACCATATTTTAAAAAAAAGTTAATAAGTTGGTAAATGGTAGGAAAGCTTGACATGACATTTATTGTGTGCTTTTCACAGATCCATATTTATATCATCCAGCTGCTTTAAAGAGTTAAAATTATGATCATAAGACACATGAAGGGCATAGATAATGAGCATCTTAAGAAGAGGATCAGGACGATTTGAAACCAAAGGAGGAAGATGAGTATAATTAAAAGTTGCTGCTGCTGCTGCTAAGTCACTTCGGTCGTGTCGACTCTGTGTGACCCCATACTTGTTTAATAAAGAAAGCTGTATTCCTTAAGATTTACACTTAGACATATTATTATTTGAGGTTGTATTTTGCTTATCTCATTACAATGGAAGAAATTTGAATCTTGTTACTTTGTTTTCCTCACCCAGCTCTTCTTACCAGCCCTCCTACAAAGCATTAAAAAGAAAATTAAGCCAAATTTGTCCAGGAGGTTTCATTGAGCATGTAGAGTATCCTGCTCACAGACTCGCTGTGTGGTGGTTATTCCCTGGCACTTCCCTGCAGGTTTCTCTGAACCTTAACATCTAGAACCCATGACCTGAAGTGCGGAGAGCTCTCCGCCTTCACCCATAGGCAAACCTTTTGATTTCTGCTCCCCTTGTCTTCCCATAAAAGGGAGTTTCGGAGGATAATTTCCCAGGAAATCTCCAGTGGTTTTCAGATCAAAGACTGGTTTTGATGCCTTATCTCATTCCTTCCAGCTGCTTTGAGTTCTGTTCTCGGTTAGCAGAAGCTTTTTAAAAAAGCATTGGTTATTTTGCAGCTTCACAGGTGAGAGCAGAGGCTTCCCAAGGGCCAATCCAGTTCCATTTGAGGCTGGACCAGTCATCCATGTGGCTGGCCTCTGGTTCTCATCATCTGTCTTGTTCTGTGTAGAGTGAAGACGGTATGCAGAGTGAAGGTACAGGCAGAAACGTTTCACGGTTCCTGTGTTCCAAGAACAGAGATGCTCCACCAGCTCACTCTTGAACCTTGTTCCCAGCAGGTACGACGGATTTGTTTGAGTTCTGAGCTGCTGTCAGAGTGGAGAGTCTGATTGGATCTCCGTGCTAACCAAAATGTTCAGCACTGCTGCATCGCATATTGACTGATTTCTAACTTGAAGCCCTGGGGTCTTCCTGGAGGAAAGGATAGCAGGGACCTGTTCTTGCGTATTGTCAGTGGTGGTGTCTTAGATCAAATGCCTGCGAAGTTCTAAACTGGGACCCAAGTCAGGTGACCCAGCCCTCTTTCCCATGTAGTGAGCAGCGTCAGGGACGTCTCTCGCCAGCAGGTACTTGAACTGTGTATTCTCATCTTCATCATGGTAATGTAGCAAACTCTTCGTGCTTGGCAATGAAAAGATGGACGGTTCAAACCAGATGATTGTAATGCACGTGGCTCTGGATGTAATAAAGACAGTCATATGATGAGACACAGTCTCACACACACATTCCACTCATATATGTTAGATTTTAATTGTACTCTGCATCTGCTTATACTCCTCCCTTGACTTGGCCCGCACCATCATGGACTATGGGGCACAGAAAGACAGCTAGGGAGGCACCAAACTGACCCTCCACTGCTGGTTATTTGAGAGCTGGTCATCAGGCTTCAAGTTCATGGCTGCAGTGGGTGCTGCCCCTACACCAGTAGAACAGAAACCTTCCTGCTGTACCAGAACGTCCATCTAAACATGGGTAACATCAGTCGGAAGACTGGGGCAGAGGGTAGCACTGCCCTAGCAGGTTAACAGCCCTTGAAAACCAACCAATCTCAGGTCAGCCCCTGGAAACTAGGGAGGCCTGTAGCTGTCACGAACAGGTCAGACCACATAGATCTCATAGGAGACTCAGTCTGGCGCTCTGGGGATCAGAGCAGATGATTTAAAGTCTCTTTCTATATAACTGTGTGTTCTTTGGGAGAAAAGATTGGGGTGGGGCAGCAAACTGGTTTCAAAATTCTGCACTAAAGAAAGTTAAACAGCTTTCTTTAGCCTTTAATATTCTGGTTTGATTGCAAATCTCTAAGAGGGGGAAATAAAAGGGAGCTTTTCCCAAATGTTTTTCAACTTAGATTCCATTTTCACTGAAAATCACTCACATTTCAATGCACACAAATGCTCACTGCCGCCCCCCTACCCCTGCCCCAACCCAGTTTGGAGAATGGCAGCTGGAGAGGTCAGGGAATCCCCCGCTGTTCAGGGTTGCCAGCTCTGCGGAGACTCAGCTCCCAGGTCAGTGGGAATCAGCTGCCAGACAGTCTGCGGGTGGAGGGCCCTCGCAATTGGACCCCCACATGCTTGGCAGTATGTGAATGCTTGCTAAGGTTACATCAATACGTGGATCTGCCGAGAGCTGAGGGGCAGTGAATGGTCCCAGGTGGGTGGAGGGTCTTGCTTTCTACAAAGACCTCTCCATAAAGGTGAGACCTGCCTCTCTCTCTCTCTGCTTACTATGATGAATTTCTCCAGGGCCCACACATCTCCCAGGTGCCAGATAAAATGTGTTTTTTTGAGAAAGTGAAAGAATCTGTTGATTTAGTATTAAATCTTTTTGCAACTCAGATGATTTCTAATACTTTGCTTTCATGAAAATTGACGGAAGACCTAATTGAGCCATCAGAAATTAGATCATTAAAAATCATCTTGATGATAGACCACCCTATCAGAGGGAGCTCGGTAATGGACATTGCTATGATAAAGTTACTTTCATTTCCTTGTTCATTTTCATGAAAAATGTTTCATAGTGTGTACAACAAACGTAGCAACAATAATTGTAAAATGAGATTAATGTTGGTGAGGATTGCCATCTATTTTAAGAAATAGATGCATCTTAATTTAAGTCTGATGAAAACTTTTTTCCAATAAAAATTTACTTTTTACATTTAATATTAATAAAATCCTGTGTGATAAATCACATATTAATAGTATCTATAGTGATAATTCAGTTTAGAATTATTTCTTTAACATCTAGAGCTACTTGGCTACAGGATTTAAACATTACCTTCAAATTAAAATGTATAAAATTGAATTCAAGTTATATACATATTTTTGCTGCAGATAATTATGGATGATCAATGAAAGGATTTTAGGCATGAAATGTATCACATTAACATAAAATTATGTGAAGAAAGTAGAGTAGAAATAACAGTTTAAGGAGTAAATAATTTTTGCCTACTAAAGATGAGCTTGTAGGTGTATATTAAAATGAATTATGGTAGATATCAAATTGCTGTGGTATTAGATTGTCCTGGAAGCAGTGAAGAAGTCATATTAGGATTTTATTTTATTTTATTTTTTTTTAATTCTTAAATTTCTTATTTCTGATTCACCAGAGATTATATCCTTTGCAACGATTTAAGTTGATGAAGAAATGGTTTAGATGTTAACTTCAGCACATGTGAAGAGACATATAGTGGTTTTTGTTTTTTTGTCAAGTGATAGTGTCACTATGCATTTTGAAGGATGCACAAATGAATAATTTGAAGAGACACACAGTTTAAAGAGTTACTTTGAGGGGTAACCAAGCAGGAAGTGGAAGGTCTCTATATCCAGCAGCACATAAGGAGAATGGAGAAACAGGGTCCAGAACGGGCTCCATGTGGTCGGGTTCCGGCTCTTTTCCACACTTCCTCCCACTGCCCTCCTTCTAGTGCAGGACCCAGGTCTAACAGGTCCTCAGCTCCCAGCTTAATATTCCACATTACCACTGCTCTCCTCCCACGTGTGGCACTCATTTCTTTCACACTTAATGACAATCATGTTGACCTGGCCCTGGGACCATCTCATGGAACTATCTGGGGAGTCATTGTCCCCTGGCCCACGGTCCCTGCCTCACTCTTGCCTCAAATCCCAGAAACCCTCAAACAATAGAAAGCCCAAGTTTAGGCCTAGGCCCTCAGCCCTTGTCCATCTATCATCATCTGAACGATTGCTATTAATTTGTGCATTTGCAGTTTTCAAAGTGCCTCCCTCTTTATGCTTCCTTTTTTCCTCTTTGCCACAACCTGCTGTGATTGATGAAGGTAGAAGATGGATGGATGGATGGATGGACAGGTAGGTAGAAAGAAAAAACTGGGTCTCGAGAGGATTTAAATGGCTTGCCTGTGATGACACAGCAAGAAATGGTGGAGTCAGTATCTGGAAGCAGGTCACCTGCCTTCAGACTCTTCGCCTTATGCACGACGTCACGGGCAAGTCCAAGGTCAAAGAAGACCAACTGGAATCTTTGGAGTCTGGGGTGGCCCACTCAGAAACCTTACTGATCATATAACCGTGGAGAGTGCGGTAGGTGTTCACATGTGGTCCTCGTCTGATGGCTACCGTCTGGGGCCTTCACACTTCATCCAGGATCTCTGTCAGACATTTGGAAAGGGCTTACAGCAAGGCGAAATGAACACGTTAAGTGTACTTCCACGTACGTGGGACAAGACTACTTAACTCAGAACAGGACATGATGGTGTGGAGCTTAGATAGCTGAGTGTAAACAAACATTCACATAAAAATGGGCAAGTTTTGCTGCGAGTGGTGTTTAAGTCTGGATAGTTGTACTGGAAATAAAACTTGGTTGGAAGTCAAAACACCAGTCATCTAACTTTAGTTTTATTTTGAATTAAAGACACTGACTTTTAGAAACCAAGAGACATACTAAACCTGTTTCTATTTACCTCAAAGTGCCCAAATTTATAGTTATTTCTGGCTAAGTTGATTTCACCTGTGCTTTTGTGTCATTTTTGGAAAACTTTTGAAGATACCTTTTTTTTAAAAAGTGCATTCAGACATACAGTTTAAAAAAAAAATTACTCCGACTCTGTAGCTTTATATTTTATTCTTCAATTTGAGATATTTCATTTGAGATAGCCCTTAAGAACATTGTAAAGTTAGTTGGCATTTAGGGTCACAAAATTCAGACACAACTTAGGGACTAAACAACAATTGAACAACAGAGTGATTGATTCCTTAGGACTTAAAGGAGTCGATCTGTGAGTCAGATACACAGTGAATAATTTTAGTTCACTTAGCACACACAGGACATCATTTACTAAAGAAAGGACTGTGGCATTATAAACAGCTGAAGGTTGCTCTCCAAGACTACCTGGAATTTCAGGTGTGCACATGGCCAGGAGTTCAGCAACCTGGACTTATTCTACCTGTCCTCGTGGATTGGCTCCAGCTGTTTCCTTCTGCTGCTGCTAAGTTGCTTCAGTCTTGTCCAAATCTGTGTGACCCCATAGATGGCAGCCCACCAGGCTCCCCCATCCCTGTGATTCTCCAGGCAAGAATACTGGAGTGGGTTGCCATTTCCCTCTCCAATGCATGAAAGTGAAGTCTGTCAGTCATGTCCAGCTCCTAGCGACCCCACGGACTGCAGCCTACCAGGCTCCTCCATCCATGGGATTTGCCAGGCAAGAGTACTGGAGTGGGGTGCCATTGCCTTCTCCGGTTTCCTTCTGAGCATAGCTCCACTTGCTGAGCTCACTGCTAGCTCACTGTCAGTGACCGACGTGCGTAGATTGTCCAGCAGGGAAGGGTGAAAGAGACCAGTGTAAATGACCTCCTCTGGCATTTGGGGCAGGAAAATCTATTTCTGTGAAACTTTGCTGTACAGGAGAAACAGCATGCAGACCCCTGGTGTCTACATATCAATAATGCTTCTGCTACTATTATTAGGATGAATAAAAGTCACCTCTCCCAGAGTTTCAAATACCAAGGATCATTTTATTTTTAGCTGCCAGTGCTGCATACAGAGAGGACACAGGGCTCCAGGGAGGTGGAGGGGCTTGCTGAGATCATAATGCAAGTTATTAATGATAAGTCAAAATTTTTTCTGATATCTCTCAACTCTACACACCCGCCTACTACTATCCATCTGTGAATTTGGAGTCAATTTACAGATTAATTTACTACTCATGGCCAGTGTTTGTGAAGTGTTGTAATGTCCTGTGCAAAAGATACTTGTGTGTGTACTCAGTTGCTAAGGTCTGTCCAACTCTCTGCGACCCCATAGACTACAGTCAGACTACCTAGACAACCAGGTTCCTCTGCCCATGCGAATTTCCAGGCAAGAATACTGGAAGAGTGGGTTGCCATTCCCTCCTCTAGAGCATCATCCCAAACTCTCCTGCATCTCCTGCATTGGCAGGCAGATTCTTTACCACTCTGCCACCTGAAAAGCCTTCAAAGATGCTAATGGTATTTTATTAGTATGATTTGATATCTGTTTATAGTGTAAAGCAGTAGCAAGAGGAGTATAAGCTATAGAAGAAAAATTTAAGTTGGAATCCATTCTGAAAATACTTGAAAAAAAAAAGATCAGGGACGGAAAGAACACAACTGTGCCCAGACTGACAGCTTTGGGAGGAGTGGGATATTACAGTCTGGAGTAGGCTGGAGTATTCTCCAAATGCCCCAGTGCCAAGCACCAAGCCTGGCTCAAAGCTGACAGCCAGCCAGCGTGTGTTCATCCAGACTGAAGCGCGTGCATGTCTGCATTTGAGCTGCTCTCTTAGCTCATCTGAAGGAGTATCTTAGAGTTTTTCATTTCTGATTCCTCCAGGGGTTCCTATCAGGCTCCCCTGGGTTATTGGGAGGAAATTGGACCCTGAAAGTAGCCCAGGTGAATGGGAACTCAGAAACCATGAGTTCTTGCCTTGAAGTTCAGAACCTTGAAGCAGCCATGCAAGATGTGGCCAGGACGAGCTACCAGTGCTGCTGGGCTGGTGTGTAGAAGAGGCCCCCGGGCCAGCTCACCAGTCCCCCAGCCCAGGAGCCTTAGCATCCAGAGCAAGGTGCTGGCTCCCAGGTGCTCCGAGCTGGAGCCGCGGGCGCTTCATCCGTATTATTGTTTCTAACCTGCTGATGCAGGCTGCGTGTAAGCACAAGGAAAGGAGCGACTTGGGTTCACATGCAAATCCTCCTGAGTGCCCCAGCCTGCTGCTCGCTGCCTGCCTTCCAAGAAGAGATGCGGCAGCTCTGCTGCTGAGCCTCGGCAAGTCCTCTACATGTGTTTGTGATAGGAGCTTCCTCTTCCAGAACACAGATCCTGTTGGCTGTTTGTTTTCCTGAGACAATCAACTTGTGTTCTTTCCCAGCAGAGCGCCTACACAGCCCTAGGCTTCTGTTTCTCTGGATTGTGGAAACACTACTCTCCTTTTCAGCTCTCCTTGGAAAACTGTTAGGGACCTCCTAGAGAGGAAAGCTATTGCTTGGGGTTCTAAGTGGATCCATGGGAGGAGTAGGGTGGTGTGGGCACAGATGATACACGCACCAGTTTCATTAAGTGAGACAATGCAGATTGTCCACAATATCAAATGATACGCCTCTGGAAATCCTAGCTGGCCAGGGGGTGGTTCACAGCTTAAGAAATGGCTTTGTAACTTATTCAGAGTGTGGCAAGTCCTTCAGGATTCCGAGCCCAGTTTTTTCAAGCTACTCAATGACATAGGAAAGGAAGGGGAATGTTCTAATGTGAAAGAAATGTAAAAGAGACCTAAGTCACATAATAATCCCTTACATTGTGTCTCAAAGAAGCCTACAGTAAGAAAGAGTGTTTTAGGTATTTGAGGAACTTTTGGATATATGAGAACAAATAGGAATTTGTATCTGCTAGGTTATCCGATTTTTAGGGTATATAATTGTTCATTGAAGTCTCTAACAATCCTTTGTTCTTGTATCTTATCATTTGTAATGTCTTCTCCTTCATTTAGAATTTTATTTCAGTCCTTTCTTTTTCTTGATGAGTCTAGCTAAAGATTTGTTTATATTTTTAAAAAACAGAGGTTATTAGTTTCATTGATTTTATGTTATTTTTTTAGTTTCTATTTCATTTATTTGCATTTTGTTCTTTGCCTTCCTTATATTAATTTTGGGCTTGGTATGTTCTTGTTTTTCTGGTTCCTTATTAGGTTGCTTATCTGAGAGCATTCTTTTTTCTTAACATACACATTTATTGTTATAAACTTTCCTCTGAGAACTTCTTTTGCTCCACCCCTTAAGTTTTGGTGGTATTCGTTTTCTCCCTCTGTCTCTCTCTCTCTCTCTTTTTTTTTTTGTGCCTAATATATATTGTTTAGCCACTGTGCTATAAAACCCATCATAGTGTCATGCTCAAAGGTGTAAGTTTCTTTTTTCTGACTTTCAGGAAGCTAGTAGAAAATTAATGTAAGACATGCTGGAGCAAAACAGGAGCAAAAAGCACTGAAGCTTGCAGAGGCCACTTCCACCTGGTAAAGTCCCCACATGTAAGATTGCCACCCAGAAATAGAGAGAGCCATGGTGCGCTCTACTTGGGCATCTTGAAATAATCCCAGAACTGCATGTTACAGAGAGATCCTTCAGTCTGTTCTGTTTGTAACTCAAATGGACAGAATGAAACTAGTTCCTCAGGCAGTATCAAAGCAGCTTTCCTCATGTCACAAAAATTTCCAGAAGTGTGAGACTTAGAAGTGGATCCCCAGTGGGGCCAGTGGTGTCAGAGCCCACAGCAGGAGCCTGGGGGAGAGGCTTACCAGCCTCCACACTCATCCTTGCTCACACACCACATGCCTTGTTCAGAACAGGTTACTCTAAATCAGCAGGAAATTCCATGCACGGTTAGATCACACAATGACCCATTCACTGTTAAGCGCTGACAGTGTGGCCACCACTTTTCAGGGTGCAGGGATGTAGCAGGGACTGGGACACGATGCTTCCTGTCGTTGTGGCATTTATAGTCGAGCAACGTCTGAAGTAATACCTCATTTATAAAGAGGCAGAAACCTGGTTTTGGTAGATTTGATCGTCAGGAAAAGAGATAGTACCCTTTACACTTTACTGTCCTTGTATTTTCTGTATTTGTGTTTTTGCGTCAATTTGTCTTCCTAGGACTCCAACTCAGACCGGTTGTGTAGTAGTCTAAGAAACCAGCAGTAGTCCACAAGTTGGCTCCAATACCCTTTGTGTGTGTGTGTGTGGTGGGTGAAGTAGCATAATCCACTAAATCCCTCAAGTTTGGGTACTGCTCTGTCATCTGGGAGTGCTCTAGGAACTGTGAATTAGAAAAAAGTTGACAAATAAATTAGAAATCCCAGTGAGGTTGTTTGGATGTCTGGGTCACATGTGTTCCCAATTCTGTTCTGAGATATTCCATTGACTATCGACACTGAGACACCATGTCTTATGTCGACCTGGCCTTTGTAAAGCTGGGGAAAGTGAAAGCGAAGTCACTCAGTCATGTCCGACTCTTTGCAACCCCATGGACTGTAGCCTACCAGGCTCCTCTGTCCATGGGATTTTCCAGGCAATAGTACTGGAGTGGATTGCCATTTCCTTCTCCAGGGGATCTTCCCAACCCAGGGACTGAACCCGGGTCTCCCACATTGTAGACTGATGCTTTACCGTCTGAGCCACCAGGAAAGTCCCCTTGTAAAGCAGGGGGTTCCTGGTCAAAAATGTGGTCAGCATTCCACTGCAGAATTATGGTATCTCCCTAAGAGGAATATTAACCTTGGTTTCCATCACTAATTGAGAAGATAGAAGGTTTAAATGCTGGCTCCAGCCTTTACTAGCAGTACGACCCTGAGAACTTAAGCAAGTTAATAAAACCTCTCTAAACTATTGCTTTAGTTCATTATCAATAAATAAGGCTAAAAATATTTACCTTGTAGTGGTGCAATGGTTAAATGATAAAGTGCGTGGCAGAGGCTTCATATACACCGTGGGCTTCCCTGGTGGCTCAGCTGGTAAATAATCGGCCTGCAATGCGGGAGACCTGGGTTCAATCCCTGGGTTGGGAAGATGCCCTGGAGAAGTGAAAGGCTACCCACTTCAGTATTCTGGCTTGCTTTTAATGTGTACCCCGGGTGTCCCCTCACACGCTGATTCTGGACTTGGCCATGTGACGAGCCTTGACCAGTGGCGCTTTAGCAAGAGCGATGCAAGTGAAAGCCTGGTAAGTCCTTGCACACTGGGCTCTGTTTTCTTGGAGTCCACCTGCCATGCTGTGAAGATGCATAAGCAGCCGTGTGGAGAAGCCCACTCGGAGGAGGATGGAGGCCTTAAGCCGGCTCCCAACTGGGCTCCCAGCCTGCAGCCAGTACTGCTTTCCATCCATCTGTACGAGTCCATTTTAGGTCTTCTAGACATCCAGCTCAAAGCCAGCAACATTCTTGAAGCCTGGTAACCTTGTGGTCAACCTCAGAGCTGTAGGAAGGAATAAGAAGTTGTGAGAAGCCATTAAATTTGGGGTGATGTGTTATGCAGCAGTCGATAGCTAAAACAGCCATGTGGAGTCCTGCCACCACAGGCGGCATTGATTTTTGTGTCTGGTGGAAGAGTGGAGAGGCTTGGAGGAATGACGAAGAGACTGTTTGGTGTAGGCTGAAACGCAGTGGAGGCTATCCTACGGGAAGCTGCAGGAAAGAGAACTTGAGTCATGTAGCCGCAGAACAGTTACCAGAACTATGCTGGTGGAAATATGGGAACTAAAAGAGGCGCCTCATGAACTTGGGGTCTGGCTAAGGAGATTCCTGGACAGGATGCTGAAAGTGTCATCTGCCTCCTTTTAGACACCTGTGGTAAAGTCCAGGAGGAGCTTCTTGAGCTAAAGAAGAAAATGTTTAGATTTAAAGCAAATTTAGAAGAACTAAAAAGGCACTAGACCTTGTGGGTCTGATAATAAAATTGCTTTCATCTCTCCAAGGAAAATTTCTCAAAGTGAAAAATGGCCTTGGTTGGAAGATGAAATCCAGAGTACTGTTAGTAAAATATGACCTTAGGGTCAATGTCTCTGTTAAAACATGAGCAAGATTTAACGAGTATCTCGTGGTCCTTTCAGCTAAAGAAGAAAACTGACAAGAATCTTAAAGGTACCATGTAAAGCAGAACTACCAGATCATCCAGAGGAACTGGGAGAAATGTTACCTTTTTATTAAGTCTGTAAGTATACGGGTGGTTTCTTATGCAGCAATAGACCAGCCAAACAGGTCACTAATCAATTTTAGATGCACTTGTATAATGGTAGGATAAAACATTTTTGACTTCACGTTTGACTTTTGCCATATAGTCAGAAAAGGGCTACTTTTGCAAAAATATTCAAAATTTTAATTTTTACCCATGTGCTCTGTATTTTTGTCAACATCTTTATTTTCTCTTCTTAAATTTGTTAACTGGTCAAGTGGTATATAAGGGCTTCCCTTGTAAGCTCAGTTGGTAAAGAATCTGCCTACAATGCAGGAGACCCAGGTTCGATCCCTGGGTCGGGAAGATATCCCGCAGAAGGAAATGGCAACCCACTCTGGTATTCTTGCTTGGAGAATCTCATGGACAGAGGAGCCTGGCAGACTACAGTCCATGGGGTTGCAAGAGTCGGACACGACTTAGGGATTAAACCACCACCTTCGCAAGCTGTGTATATTCTCATTTATTATTGGCTTGACATATTTCAAGCAGTTCTATGAGATTGCTTTCATCAACTTCATGAAATCCTATACCTTTTGCAATATTTACAATATCTTTTCACTTTTACTGTCCTTGAATTTATTATCTGCTATAATGTTGGTAGGATGGATACTAATGTCTTGAAAGAATGGGTCTTCTGTTAGACATTAATTTTATAAGTGGTCAGTTTATTAATGAATAATTTTTCTTTAAGAAGTTTTGCTTCTTTTAAACAACCACAGATATTGGATTCTCATATAATGAGAAGCACTCCAGCACCACTCAATTTATAACTGAACAGGGCTTAGGACCAGACAGGGCTTGATGTTCTGGTAGAAGCTGAGTTGAATTATGTGATTCAGGCTCACTGTCTAAGAGGACCTTCTGTTTTTCACCCTGAATCTAAATCTTGGTGCAACCCACTCAGATGTAACTTTGGGGTGGGAGGGAACTAAAGAGAAGTCTGGCCCACTTAGCATGCCATTGTAAAGTGTGGAAGAGGTGGAGAAGAGAAATGAATGCTCTGTGAAGACAGCTTCTGCACAGTGTGCAGGAGGCGGCTGACAAGAAAGCTCTCCCCAATCCGTGTAATCCTCCAAGGCACCATGAGCCTGCTCTTGGCAAGTGTGACCTGAGGCATGCCCTGGGTGCTGGGCAATATTTTCAGTACATCGTCATCTCTTGTGGGTAGATAGAGGAAGGAGTGGGTAAAGAAGTAGTAAAGCAGGAAAAGAGGAGAAAAGAATCCCCTGTCTCTACAGTGTCCGTCATACTGGACAGAATCCATCCATTAGGTGATGGGAGGCTGGTTGGTCAGAAAGTACCGAAAGGAGGTAGGTGTGCGGGGGTGCTCTGCAGAAAAGAGAGAGGCAGTGGAACTTCCCTCAGCAAAGCCGAGGGGTCCCGAGGAGAGGTGAGCCTGCCGTCCACCAACCCAGCCCCTGGGCGAGCGAAGAACAACCAGACTCCACAGGGGTTCCGTCTAAGCAGTTCCACTTTATTGCCACAAACTCTTGGTTTATATAGGCAAGCAGGGCTTTCCATAGTTGCACCAATCACGTTAAAGGTCAAATTGTCATGTGCCATAGTTGCACCAATCACGTTAAAGGTCAAATCATAATATGCCATATTTGCACCAATCATGTTACAGGTCATGTGCCCTCATTATAACAGGAGTCTATGGTGATCATGTGCTATCCACGTGCTATCCACATGCACGGAAATCAAGAGAGCCAATCAAAAACTTAAACATAAACCACCACGCCCCTCTCTCTTCTGCCAGGGGTCATCTTAGTTTCCCACTGCAAAGCTAACCCATCTTTTTTAAGGTTTCCCATTTAGGGCCCCACATAGGTGTTGTACTCAGGGGGCACATCCCTCTACATTTCCCTCTCACGTTTCCCCTTTGGAGAGGAGATAAGAGAACTGAGCAAAGGAAGCCACACTTCTGGGCAGCATTGCTTTAGCAACTGTGATAGAAGCTGGTTACAGGAATGAGCTCTCCTCCAAGTTGAAGTTCAGAAGTTATTGCTAAAAAAAAGCTTGTAAGAGTTTTTAAAAGCCCATTTTCCCCAAAGTTTGTTACTAGAAATAGGAGGGAATTGACTCCAGGAAAGGATTGAAGTGGAATGAGAAGCTCTGGAGTGAAGATCTAAAGATTCGTGTCAGATTAAGCTGAGATTGAGAAGAGAGAGATCCAAAGGAACGTATTGTACTTCAAGTGGATTTCTTTAAAAGAGTTAATCCAGAAGAGTTACCTGCTTCTATTGCTGAGTGTTAAGCTTAGGTATTTCCACAAAGCACTCCTTTTTGTAAATAAAGAGTAGAACATGTATAGCTATATTATATTAAAGTTATAATTTACTCCCAAAGCCCACATTTTTTTTTTAGTTTGAACACACAAATTTAATACATGAAAAGACAACATTTAAACAGAATAAATTGTTTCAGTGCTGGATAAACTTTAAGCTGAGGTTGTACATTTATAGATACAGAACATATGTATTTGTCCATTCATTTAACAATTATTCAGTGCCTGCTCACTGCTTGTCATTTACATGTAGTGTTCATACTATTAATGCAAATTTAGAAAGGTATTTTTTACATATATTTATTTATTTATAAATACTTTTTTTTTCTTTACAATATTGTATGGGTTTTGCCATACATCAACATGAATCCGCCACAGGTGTACACGTATTCCCAATCCTGAACCCCTCTCCCACCTCCTGCCCATACCATCCCTCTGGGTCATCCCAGTGCACCAGCCCCAAGCATCCTGTATCCTGCATTGAACCTAGACTGGCAATTCGTTTCTTATATGATATTATTATTTTTAAAGGCTGTAATGTGTAAAGAAGTGTCACTGGCAGTAAGTCATAGAATTTTTAAATGGAAAGAAGTCAGTAATGGAAAATTTGGAAAAAAAAGATATTCTTCTGCAATGTACTTTATCTTAGAGGTAGCAAAGTGCTAAATTCACTGATTAGGTCTAGTAATTTTCTGATACTATCTTTAGGGTTTTCTATGTACAGTATGATGTCGTCTGCAAACAGTGAAAGTTTACTTCCTCTCTCCTGACCTGGATTCCTTTTATTTGTTTTTCTTCTCTGATTCCTGTAGCTAGGATTTGCAGAACTATGTTGAATAATAGTGGTGAAAGTGGACACCCTTGTTTTCTTCTTTATCTTAGGGGGAATGCTTTCAGTTTTTCACCATTGAGAATAATGTTTCCTGTAGGCTTATCAAAGCCTTTGACTGTGTGGGTCACAATAAACTGGAAAATTCTGAAAGAGATGGGCATACCAGACCACCTGACCTGCCTCCTGAGAAATCTGTATGCAGGTCAGGAAGTAACAGTTAGAACTGGACATGGAACAACAGACTGGTTCCAAATAGGAAAAGGAGTACGTCAAGGCTGTATATTGTCACCTTGCTTATTTAACTTCTATGCAGAGTACATCATGAGAAATGCTGGACTGGAAGAAGCACAAGCTGGAATCAAGAGTGCTGGGAGAAATATCAATACCCTCAGATATGCAGATGACACCATCCTTATGGCAGAAAGTGAAGACGAACTAAAAAGCCTCTTGATGAAAGTGAAAGAGGAGAGTGAAAAAGTTGGCTTAAAGCTCAACATTCAGAAAACGAAGATGATGGCATCCGGTCCCATCACTTCATGGGAAATAGATGGGGAAACAGTGGAAACAGTGTCAGACTTTATTTTTGGGGACTCCAAAATCACTGCAGATGGTGACTGCAGCCATGAAATTAAAAGACGCTTACTCCTTGGAAGAAAAGTTATGACCAACCTAGATAGCATATTGAAAAGCAGAGACATTACTTTCCCAACAAAGGTCCATCTAGTCAAGGCTAAGGTTTTTCCAGTGGTCACGTATGGATGTGAGAGTTGGACTGTGGAGAAGGCTGAGTGCCGAAGAATTGATGCTTTTGGACTGTGGTGTTGGAGAAGACTCTTGAGAGTCCCTTGGACTGCAAAGAGATCCAACCAGTCCATTCTGAAGATCAGCCCTGGGTGTTCTTTGGAAGAACCGATGCTAAAGATGAAACTCCAATACTTTGGCCACCTCATGTGAAGAGTTGACTCATTGGAAAAGACTCTGATGCTGGGAGGGATTGGGGGCAGGAGGAGAAGGGGACGACAGAGAATAAGATGGCTGGATGGCATCACTGACTCAATGGACGTGAGTCTGAGGGAACTCAGGGAGTTGGTGATGGACAGGGAGGCCTGGTGTGCTGTGATTCACGGGGTCTCAAAGAGTCGGACACAACTGAGCGACTGAACTGAACTGAACAATGAAAAATCAGAAAGAGAAATTAAGAAATCAATCCCTGGCAACAAAAAGAATTAAATATCTAGAAATAAACTTAGCTAAGGAGACAAAAGAATTGTACACAGAAAATTATAAGACACTAGTGAAAGAAATCAAAGGTGACATAAACAGATAGATATTCCATGTTCCTGGGTAGGAAGAATCAATATTGTGAATACTATCAAATGGAATGTGATTCCTATCAAATTACCAATTGCATTTTTCAAATGCAAAAAAATTCACAATTCATATGGAAACACAAAAGACCCTGGATAGTCAAAGCAGTCTTGAGAAAGAAGAATGGAGCTGGAGGAATCAACCTTCCTGACTTCAGATTATACTGCAAAGCTACAGTCATCAAGACAGTATGTACTGGCACAATAACAGAAATATAGACCAATGGAACAAGAGAAAACCCAGAAATAAACCCATGCACCTATGAGTACCTTATTTTCAACAAAGGAGGCAAGAATATACAATGGTAAAAACAGCCTCTTCAATAAATGGTGCTGGGAAAACTGGACAGCTACAGGTAAAAGAATGAAATTAGAACACTTCCTAACACCATACACAAAGAAAAACTCAAAATGGATTCAGTTCAGTTCAGTTCAGTCGCTCAGTCATGTCCGACTCTTTGCGACTCCATGAATCGCAGCACGCCAGGCCTCCCTGTCCATCACCATCTCCCGGAGTTCACACTCAGACTCACGTCCATTGAGTCCGTGATGCCATCCACCCATCTCATCCTCTGTCGTCCCCTTCTCCTCCTGCCCCCAATCCCTCCCAGCATCAGAGTCTTTTCTAATGAGTCAACTCTTCACATGAGGTGGCCAAAGTACTGGAGCTTCAGCTTTAGTATCTCTTCCAAAGAAATCCCAGGGCTGAGCTCCTTCAGAATGGACTGGTTGGATCTCCTTGCAGTCCAAGGGACTCTCAAGAGTCTTCTCCAACATCACAGTTCAAAAGCATCAATTCTTCGGTGCTCAGCCTTCTTCACAGTCCAACTCTCACATCCATACATGACCACAGGAAAAACCATAGCCTTGACTAGACGGACCTTAGTTGGCAAAGTAATGTCTCTGCTTTTGAATATACTATCTAGATTGGTCATAACTTTTCTTCCAAGGAATAAGCGTCTTTTAATTTCATGGCTGCAGTCACCATCTGCAGTGATTCTGGAGCCCCCAAAATAAAGTCTGACACTGTTTCCACTGTTTCCCCATCTCTTTCCCATGAAGTGATGGGACCGGATGCCATCATCTTCATTTTCTGAATGTTGAGCTTTAAGCCAACTTTTTCACTCTCCTCTTTCATCAAGAGTCTCTTTAGTTCCTCTTCACTTTCTGCCGTGAGGGTGGTGTCATCTGGATATCTGAGGTTATTGATATTTCTCCCAGCAATCTTGATTCCAGCTTGTGTTTCTTCCAGCCCAGCGTTTCTCATGATGTATTCTGCCTATAAGGTAAATAAGTGAGGTGACAATATACAGCCTTGACGTACTCCTTTTCCTATTTGGAACCAGTCTGTTGTTCCATGTCCAGTTCTAACTGTTGCTTCCTGACCTGCATACAGATTTCTCAGGAGGCAGGTCAGGTGGTCTGGAATGCCCATCTCTTTCAGAATTTCCCAACGTTTATTGTGATCCACACAGTCAAAGGCTTTGGCCTAGTCAATAAAGCAGAAATAGATATTTTTATGGAAATCTCTTGCTTTTTGCATGATCCAGTGGATGTTGGCAATTTGATCTCTAGTTCCTCTGCCTTTTCTAAAACCAGCTTGAACATCAGGAAGTTCACGGTTCACGTATTGCTGAAGCCTGGCTTGGAGAATTTTGAGCATTACTTTACTAGCATGTGAGATGAGTGCAATTGTGCGGTAGTTTCAGCATTCTTTGGCATTGCCTTTCTTTGGAATTGGAAAACTGACCTTTTCCAGTCCTGTGCCCACTGCACTGCTGAGTTTTCCAAATTTGCTGGCATATTGAGTGCAGCACTCTCACAGCATCATCTTTCCCTGCATCCGAGGCCAGTGACGGCCGAGAGGAGACACCCCGCATCCGAAGTCAGGGGCGGCCGGGAGAAGCCACCTCGCTCCCGAGGCCAGGAACGGTGACCCTGAGGAACCACCCCGAGCCCGAGGCCAGGGGTGGAGGCTGGGAGGAGCAACCCGAGCAGCAGTGGCAGCGCAGGCACAGGAGGGCCTAGAGGAGCTATCCCACGTTGAAGGTCAGGAACGGCGGCGGTAAGGAGATACCCCTCATCCAAGGTAAGGAACAGAGGCTGTGCTTTGCTGGAGGAGCCGTGAAGAGATATCCCATGCCCAAGGTAAGAGAAACCCAAGTAAGATGGTAGATGTTGCAAGAGGGCATCAGAGGGCAGACACACTGAAACTTTACTCACAGAAAACTAGTCAATCGAATCACACTAGGACCACAGCCTTGTCTAACTCAATGAAACCAAGCCATGCCCGTGGGGCAACCCAAGACGGGCGGGTCATGGTGGAGAGGTCCACTGAAGAAGGGAATGGCAAGCCACTTCAGTATTCTTGCCTTGAGAACCCCATGAACAGTATGAAAAGGCAAAATGATAGGATATCAAAAGAGGAACTCCCCAGGTCATTAGGTGCCCAATATGCTACTGGAGATCAGTGGAGAAATAACTCCAGAAAGAAAGAAGGGATGGAGCCAAAGCAAAAACAATACCCAGTTGTGGATGTGACTGGTGATAGAAGCAAGATCCGATGCTGTAAAGAGCAATATTGCATAGGAACCTGGAATGTCAGGTCCATGAATCAAGGCAAAATGGAAGTGGTCAAATAAGAGATAGCAAGGGTGAACCTCGACATTCTAGGAATCAGTGAACTAAAATGGACTGGAATGGGTGAATTTAACTCAGATGATCATTATATCTACTACCGCAGGCAGGAATCCCTCAGAAGAAATGGAGTAGCCATCATGGTCAACAGAAGAGTCTGAAATGCAGTACTTGGATGCAATCTCAAAAACTGCAGAATGATCTCTGTTCATCTCCAAGGCAAACCGTTCAATATCACAGTAATCCAAGTCTATGCCCCAACCAAAAACGCTGAAGAAGCTAAAGTTGAACGGTTTTATGAAGACCTACAAGACCTTTTAGAACTAACACCCCCAAAAGATGTCCTTTTCATTATAGGGGACTGGAATGCAAAAGTAGGAAGTCAAGAAACACCTGGAGTAACAGGCAAATTTGGCCTTGGAATGCAGAATGAAGCAGGGCAAAGACTAATATAGTTTTGACAAGAAAATGCACTGGTCATAGCAAACACCCTCTTCCAACAACACAAGAAAAGACTCTAACACATGGACATTACCAGGTGGTCAACACCGAAATCAGATAGATTATATTCTTTGCAGCCAAAGATGGAGAAGCTCTATACAGTCAACAAAAGCAAGACCAGGAGCTGGCTGTGGCTCAGATCATGAACTTCTTATTACCAAATTCAGACTCAAATTGAAGAAAGTAGGGAAAACCGCTAGACCTTTCAGGTATGACCTAAATCAAATCCCTTATGATTATACAGTGGAAGTGAGAAATAGATTTAAGGGCCTAGATCTGATAGATAGAATGCCTGATGAACTATGGACTGAGGTTCGTGACATTGTACAGGAGACAGGGATCAAGACCATCCCCATGGAAAAGAAATGCAAAAAAGCAAAATGGCTGTCTGGGGAGGCCTTACAAATAGCTATGAAAAGAAGAGAGGCGAAAAGCAAAGGAGAAAAGGGAAGATTAAGCATCTGAATGCAGAGGTCCAAAAAATAGCAAGAAGAGATAAGAAAGCCTTCCTTAGCGATCAATGCAAAGAAATAGAGGAAAACAACAGAATGGGAAAGACTAGAGATCTCCTCAAGAAAATTAGAGATACCAAGGGAACATTTCATGCAAAGATGGGCTGGAAAAATGACAGAAATGGTATGGACCTAACAGAAGCAGAAGATATTAAGAAGAGGTGGCAAGAATACACAGAAGAACTGTACAAAAAAGATCTTCATGACCCAGATAATCATGATGATGTGATCACTAATCTAGAGCCAGACATCTTGGAATGTGAAGTCAAGTGGGCCTTAGAAAGCATCACTATGAACAAAGCTAGTGGAGGTGATGGAATTCCAGTTGAGCTGTTTCAAAACGGATTAAAGACCTAAATTTAAGACCAGAAACTAGAAAACTCTTAGAGGAAAACATAGAACATGAAAAAGACATAAATCAAAACAAGATCCATTATGGCCCACCTCCTAGATTAATAGAAATAAAAACAAATGTAAACAAGTGGGACCTGATTAAAAGCTTATGCACAGCAAAGGAAACTATAAACAAGGTGAAAAGACAAACCTTGTAATTGGAAAAAAATAATAAATGAAACAACTGACAAAGGATTAATTTCCAAAATATACAAGCAGCTCATACAACTGAATACCAGAAAAACAAGCAACCCAATCAAAAAGTGGGGAAAAGACCCAAACAGACATTTCTCCAAAGAAGACATACAGATGGCTAACACACACATGAAAAGATGCTCAACATCATGCATTATTAGAGACAGGCAAATCAATACTACAATGAGATATCACCTCACACCAGTCAGAATGGCCATCATAAAAAGTCTACAAACAATAAATGCTGGAGAGGTTGTGGAGAAAAGGGAACTCTCTTGCATTGTTGGTGGGAATGTAAATTGATACAGCCACTATGGAAGATGGTATGGAGATTCCTTTAAAAACTAGGAATAAAAGCAACATATGACCCAGCAATCCCATTCCTAGACTTATACCCTGAGGAAACCAAAATTGAAAGAGACACATGTATCCCATTGTTCACTGCAGCACTATTGACAATAGCTAGAACGTGGAAGCAACCTAGATGTCCATCGACAGATGAATGGATAAAGAAGCTGTGGTACATATACACAATGGAATATTACTCAGCCATCAAAAAGAATGCATTTGAGTCAGTTCTGATAAGTTGGATGAACCTAGAATGTATTATACAGGGTGAAGTGAGTCAGAAAGAGAAATACCATATTGTAATGCATATATATGGAATCTAGAAAAATGGTACTGAAGAATTTATTTACAGGACAGCAATGGAGAAACAGACATAGAGATTAGACTTATGGACATGGAGAGAGGGGAAGAGAGGGTGAGATATGTGGAAAGAGTAATATAGAAACCTACATTACCACATGTAAACTAGATAGCCAATGGGAATTTGCTGTATGGCTCAGGAAATTCAAACGGGTTCTGTATCAATCTAGAGTGGTGGGATAGGGCACGAAATGGGAGGTTCAAAGGGAGGGTATATACGGATACCTATGGCTGATTCATGTTGAGGTTTGACAGAAAACAACAAAATTCTGTAAATCAATTTTCCTTCAATTAAAAAGTAAATTTTAAAAAATATCGCACAGGAAAAAAAAACCTATGATGCAGATAAGTGCATGGTATATAAACCAATACTTTAGATTTGATAGATCTAAAGTAAAAAATAAAAATAAAAAAAAAGAACAGAGCTTTCCTGGGATAATGAAACCTGCACCAAGAGAGTAGACTGGAGGGAAGGTGAGTAGACTGGAGGGAAGGTGAGTAGACCATACCAATCTGTGTGAAAGCATCCTCACATCTTAGAAACTATCAATAATCATTCTCTCCAAGATCTGGGGTGCAGATGTGGATGGGGAGTTTGCTTATGAATATACGTACAGCATTTGACTATTAGAATTATGTGCATAATTTTTCTGTTAAAAATGCTTCATTTTGTTAAGAAGTAATTTGAATCCTTCATCACCAAATTACATGTGATCATATATTTATAGCCCAAATATCAATAGAACAAATATTTGACATCAGACATATTCCATATAATTGGGGGAACTATGGTCACAAAATTTCTGTTTTGATTATCAAAGCATTGTTCAAGTTTGAAATCAGGTCCAATAAGAGCTTTGCAATGCCTGCTCTGTCACTCAGTTTTGTCCGACGACTATAGCCTGCTAGGATCCTCTTTCCTTGGGATTTTCCAGGCGAGAATACTGGAGTGGATTTCTGTTTCCTCCTCCAGGGGATCTTCCTGACCCAGGGGTCAAACCTGAGTTTCTTGGGCCTCTTGCATTGACAGACGGATTATTTACCAACTATGCCACCTGAGTTGTAATGTCTGGTCACTGGCAAGTTTAAACATCAGTACTTCTCATAATTTAAAAAAAAATCAATATGATAATTAAAAGGTGAACCATAATTTATTTTCTTAATAGTCTGAAATTACCTTTGCTCTGGGAATATAATTATATTAATACAATACTTGATTGTGATTACCTGGGTCTGTGTGTTGTTTTTTTTTTTTTTGGCCATACTGCTTGACTTACGGAATCTCGGTTCCTCGACCAGGGATTGAACCCCAGCTCACTGGGCCACTAGGGAACTCCCAACCTTTTTTTTTTTTTTTTTAACATGTGGATAGAGTTTTTCTCATATATGAAAGCAATACAAGGCACTGTGGATAATCTGAAAGGTAAAAGTATACAATACAGAATGTCCAAAATTTATACTACTTCAGAAATAGCCATTATATGCAGTTTAATGTATTCCTTTAGACTTTTTCTTTGAATGTACTACAGATATTGTTTCAAAATTAGGATTATGTCATATAAATTTATGATATACCTTTAACATGGCTTCATGACCATATCTCTTCTCAGTGTTCTTGGGAAATGATATATCATACATATAAATATTTTGTTCTTGTTGTTTAGTCACTAAGTTGTATCTGACTCTTTGTGACCCATGGACTGTAGCCTGCCAGGTTCCTCTGTTCATGGGATTTACCAGGCAGGAATACTAGAGTGGGTTGCCATTTCCTTCTCCAGGGGATCTTCCCAACCCAGGGATGGAACGTAAGTCTTCTGCATTGGCAAGCAGATTCTTTACTGCTGAGCTACCTGAGAAGCCCATGATATATGATAGCTGCACAGGATTCTTCATACAAACTTACCAGACTATATTTAACTGGTCCCCAAAGCTCAAAGGTAAAGTTTGATTAAATTCAAACCATCTTTTTTCTTAAGAGATACTATTCAGCCTGAAACTACAGTTGACCCTTGAGCAATGCAGAGGTTAGGGATACTGACCCTCTTCACAGTTGAAAATCCACCCATAACTTATAGTCAGCATTATGTACAGAGGATGAGATGGTTGGATGGACATGAGTTTGAGTAGGCTCCAGGAGTTGGTGATGGACAAGAAAGCCTGGCATGCTGCAGTCTATGGGGTCACAAAGAGTCAGACACAACTGAGCAACTGAACTGATGTACCTGTGGTTTTCCTCCATATTTGCAGTTCCAAATCCAGTTTCAACCAACCTGAGACCGAGTCGTACTATTAGTATTTACTATTTTTAAAAATCCACATATAAGTGGACCCACACAGTTCAAATCTGTGTTGTTCAAGGGTTTTTGCTAAATCAAGTAAGTCTCCAGTAATCATATTATAAGACATAAGAATGGAGCCTTTTGAAGGTATCAATGCCACTCTTGGTTACTCAAGTTTGAACAGAATCTGCTGTGGTAATTGAATGCTGATGTGCTCAGTCATGGTCAACTCTTTGTGACTCCATGGACTGTAGCCTGTTGGGTTCCTCTGTCCATGGAATTTTCCAGGCAAGGATACTGAAGTAGGTTGCCATTTCCTTTTCCAAGGTTATTGAATGGTGGTGTGTAAAAATGCAGTGTGTTGGCCTGCATGCTCCAAAGTGAAAGCCAAAGGTATACTTCCTCTATGAATAACCAATTACATGAGTAGCCTAAAGAGAGAATTCTTTATTGGCTAAGAGTCAGACACGACTGAGCGACTGAACTGAACTGAACTGAAGACAAGTTAATGAGACTTGACTTGGAATCCTGTCATGTAGTATAGCTACTTTAGTGCTACAGTGTAGCTAGATCTTCTCTGGCCATTACACATATTTTGATCTTAATGCCCCCAACAAAAGCCATCTCACCTAAGGAATGTGTCTTTATTGGTGACTGATTGCATTATCTCTGATCACATCACAGAATAGGAATTCAGTGTCTTTGTGTATAAGAGCAAGAAGTGTGATTTAAAATTCATACAGCTGTTGTAGGGAAGGAAATGACGGTGTGAACAACTAAACAAAAGTTTGGCCTTATTAGAGAATATCATTTTAATGGGGAAATTAACTTAATTGATATTGATTTGGATTATTTAAAAGATAATTGTTACAATTGTTTAAAGCAGAAGATAAGAAAGAATAATAGCAGGGCATTAAAGTTAGTGATATCATATCAGTAGACATTATTTTAAGAAACTTACAAGCCCATTTGGAAGTTCCCAGTTATCAATCTAGAAATGTTCATAGACATAAACTATACTCTTTTTTTCTTTTTCTTTTCTTTCTTTTTTTTGGTAATTCATTGATTAAATTTTTTTTAAAAAAGCAAAATACTGGAAGCACAAATATTCAGATTAACAGATGATAGACTCCTCTCAGCAAAGACAATAAAAAAAAGACTTTACAATTCTTCTCACCAGAAGTGTACTTAGTTACAATTCAGTCTTGCAGTTTCATTACACATTTCATTACAATAGAATTTTTCTCTATTCTTGTCAAGTTTTTCATCCCTCTACAAAAATTCAACCAATATGAAAAGTGTTAATGTTCTTTTCATCCAATTATCATAGTAGGAGTATTTGATTCAAAATCTGGGACCAGAAATTCTTATACTGTCTTCCAGACTCTAGTCCCTTCTTAAGTAGACTCTTTGCTTTCACTCCCACATTCTAACCCGGGCAGAATTAGGCATCACTTCTTCTTATATATATATACAATATACATAAGTATTTATTTGGTTGTGCCAGGTCTTAGAATCTTTAGTTGCAGCATGTGGGATCTAGTTTCCTGAGGGATCGAACCCAGGTCCCCTGTTTTGAGAGCACAGCGTCCCACTGGGGAAGTCCCACTTCCCCATCAGGGAAGTCCTAGGCATCACTTCTCAGGGTTCCCATGATGCCCAGCAGAAAACATGTTATACATTTTATCTTGCCGTACAGTAATTGTTTACACAGGGCTGTCCTCGATCCTGAGGACAGCATTTTTCCACAGTTGTATTACTCTCTCCACCCCTCAGCCCCCATCTCCATCCCTTAGATCAGTGCATAGTAAATGCTCACAGAAACTTTTGTCAGATCCTCCAAGAAGACTGTTCTTAGAGGCAGTACAGGCAGTTCTGAAACATATGGTATGGTTTCTGCTAAAGATGTTAACATGTGGCTGATATCAGAACAGAGCCAAGCAAAGCAGTAATCGTTCCAAGTATTTATAGAAAACTCAGACCTCCATTTCTTTTCATCTTTCCATTCCTGGAACAATTGCTCTTCATTTCTAGTAATAGAAAGTTAGTGCTAACTGACCCTTCCTTCTTCAGTGGAGAACACGGTTGTCTCAGCAAAGCAAATGGGCTGCATAGAACTCAGAAGGTCTTAAGAAGAAACTGCCCTGAGACAGGTGAAGACATAAGTGTGACTCATCATAGCAACCATCTCCACCATTAGAGGATTGAGTCAGATTTTCACAGTAAAAATTAGGACATTGGAGAATCCACTGGAAATCAGAGCATTTAAGAATTCAATCTTCATACCATTAAAGCACATTTAGACCTATAGGAGGTAAAATCCTTGAAATTGTGTCCCCCTCTATCCTGTCTCTTCAGATTTTGTAAAAGTGGCATAGGCCTCAGAAATTTCAGTTACCAGAAATATTATTATGCCTGCTGAGCTGCTACTGCAATCATGATTCTTGGAACCACAGGGAGTTTTGTGTGCCCCATTGCACTAGAAATAGATGATTTTGTCTTCCTGTGTGACATACTACCAAAGACACGCTTTCACTCTGCCTAATGATAAGCTACCCTAGAGCAGCAGTGCGTGGGAGCTTTTAGCATTCACAGATCTCACCTTGCGAATTAGAATCCCAGGTGCCTCTAAAGAGTTTGATATCCATAGCCTCAGAGGAGATTTGAGCATTTGTTTAACCTGTGGGTCCTGGTTTTCTGAGAAAAATAATGAGGCTAGCAGCAGATTTCAGTTTTTACTAGCTGTTTCAACTTCTTTTTATGGAAGATGGGGTAGCCAACTCTCTTTCCAATACCTTATTACAATCAGTAATAGATGCAATCAGATAATATAAAGGAAATCATTTGTGAGTTAAATTGCATGGAGTACAAGTTATGTTCCTGTTAGGACTTCCCCTTGGCTCTGATATGACTTTACTACATTCTGTGAGCATTTGGTGAGTCACTTATTCTCTCTAGGGCTTTGTTCCCTGAGGTATAATTGGATAATTTTCTATGCCTTTCAAGTTCCATCTTGATATGGCTCTAAAATTCTCTCATCTTCTTATTTTTGGAAAAGCACCCTTCATCCCCTGAGTGTATTTGCTGCCTCTCATCATTCTAACAGCTTCTGAATCTCAGCTGCTTCAAAAAGGCACGCAGATAAAAACACTATAACCTTATGCAATAACCATGGGAGACAGACAGGCTGGGCCACATAAGAGTGATTTGAAAAGATAAAGTGAAGTGAATTCACTCAGTCGAGTCCGACTCTTTGCGACCCCATGGACTGTAGCCTATCAGGCTCCTCCGTCCATGGGATTTTCCAGGCAAGAGTGCTGGAGTGGGTTGCCATTTCCTTCTCCAGGGGCTCTTCCCGACCCAGGAATTGAACCCGGGTCTCCCGCTTTACCGTCTGAGCCACCAGGGAAGCCCTGGTGAAAAGATAAAAAGCCCCTATAAAAATGAAACATTTTGTTATGCAGAATAGAGGCATCCAAGAATTAAAAAAAAAAGAAAAACCTTGAAGGGCTATGTTTAATGATTTCATAATCATAAATTGTGGGCATGGTTATAGGATAAAATCCTAAATAGGATACAACTACCACAAGATGTTTGCCATCCTGAATGAAATCTTACATGTCCAGTAGCCAGGATTTTCCCTCTCAAAAAGGATTTAAGGAAAACTATTATAAATATTATAAAATCTGTTCTTAAATAACTATCATTACCAATGATTCGTCAGCAACTTCAGTGTATGTAGCGATTCCCCACCAGTCAACAGAACACATACCGCACTCTTCTCAAACTTTATTTTTTAATATAAATTCATTTATTTTAATTGGAGGCTAAATACTTTACAATATTGTATTGGTTTTGCCATACATCAACATGAATCCTAGTTAACATTCCTTTGGTACAATAGGCAAGACAAAAGAAAACTTTCCTTAAATTTTTAAAAAGTTAACTCCATCTTCAAGTACACATTTTGGCAAATCTAAAATCTTAATCACACTAATAGAACAACTAAAAAATATAATAAGTTTGCTTTAGGTTTTCCATGGTAAGTATTTTTCTCAGACCATGACTCCTCTCTGCCTTACAGTGCACCAAAGGGAGGATGGCACCAATGGGGAAGTCAAGTCTAGAATTCTCTGTGCAAATTCAGTCAGTTCAGCCACACAGTCGTGTCTGACTGTGACACCATGGACTGCAGCACGCAGGCTTTCCTATCCATCACCAACTCCTGGAGCTTACTCAAACTCATATCCATCGAGTTAGTGATGCCATCCAACCATCTTATCCTCTGTCGTCCCCTTCTCCTCCTGCCTTCAATCTTTCCCAGCATCAGAGTTTTTTCCAATGAGTCAGTTTGTTGAATCAGGTGGCCAAAGTATTGGAGTTTCAGCATCAGTCCCTCCAATGAATATTCAGGACTGATTTCCTTTAGGATTGACTGATTGGATCTCCTTGCAGTCCAAGGGACTCTCAAGAGTCTTCTCCAACATCACAGTTCAAAAGCATCAATTCTTCGGCGCTCAGCTTTCTTTACCATCCAACTTTCACACCCATACATGACAACTGGAAAAATCATAGCTTTGACTAGACAGACCTTTGTTGGCAAAGCCCTCTCTGTGAAAAGGCTCTGCCAAAGAGATTAGTGTGTCACTATCACTTTAGGTGAATCTGTACTCGATTGATAATTTATTTTTGAGTCACTGATACTACTTGTGAGTACTTTTGTCTTGTTATTCTTTACAAGGAATAAAAAGTAAGATTATTCTAAACAGTAATGTAAAACTGAGTTATTAATAATCTTTTAGGAAAAATACTCATATATAGCAATAACAAGCAAAAAAGATAGTAAACAATCTGTCTTTGATACTATCCAAGATAAGCCAGCCTGCTATCATGACTTTCTTGATTTCACATTCTAACCTAATTGTTTGCTGCTAGATCCTATTTTGGGGGTTCTGTGTCCTACCAACCACCAGCACTGTCTTCTAAACATCTTTAAATCAAGCATGAAGCAATGCCACAAAACATGGAATTGTTCATTAAATACTATGTGCCAAGTAATGTGTTAGGCACAGGGAAATTAATAGGACCTAGCTTCTGCCTTGTAAAATTTCATGGGGTGTGAGACAGACAGACAGTTTGCAAAAATGGCTATCATAATGCAATGAATGCTTCAATAGAGGTACACACAGGATACCGTGGAAGCACAGGGAAGGGGGTACCTACATTGATATGCAACCAGGAAAACTTCATAAGCTAATTAATTGTAGTGTTTTGGGGGACGTGGAAAGAGAACTTTTCGGGTAAAAGAAATTGCAGACCATGCCATGAGAAAGCATGGCAAACATTTCAGAAACCACAGCTGATTGCAAAGACTAGAGAGTAACAGTAGAGAAGGAAGTCACATTGGGAACTCAAAGGCATAATTTGGGGAGTCTTGAGGGATTGGGGGCAGGAGGAGAAGGGGATGACAGAGGATGAGATGGCTGGATGGCATCACCGACTTGATGGACGTGAGTCTGAGTGAACTCCGGGAGTTGGTGATGGACAAGGAGGCCTGGCGTGCTGTGATTCACAGGGTCACAAAGAGTCGGACACGACTGAGCGACTGAACTGAAGTGAAGTGTCAGCTAATTTGGACTTTCTCTAAAAGTTAATAGAGGGCCATTGAAGAATTCTAAGTAGGAGAATGACAAGATCAGATTAGCTTTTCTTTAAAAGGCATTGAATTTCTAAAAAATATAGGATGGATCAGATGGAGACAAGACTAGAAGTCATAGAATCAAGCTATTTCAATACATCTTTGCATAAATTGTTACAGGGATGAATGAAGGAAGGTTGACAGTAAAAAGTGGAGGGAGAGGGCCACTTTCTGAGATTTTTAGTAGACAGACTCAGTAGAAATCGGCAGCCAATTATAACTAGAGTAATCCTTCAGCAATCCAAATCCCTGCTCCAACCAGTAATGCTGAAGAAGCTGAAGTTGATCGGCTCTATGAAGACCTGCAAGACCTTCTAGAACCAACACTGAAAAACGATGTCCTTTTCATCATAAGGGACTAGAATGCAACAGTAGGAAGTCAAGAGATACCTAGAGTAACAGACAAATTTGGCCTTGGAGTACAGAATTAAGCAGGGCAAAAGCTAAGACAGTTTTGCCAAGAGAACGCACTGGTCATAGCAAACACCCTCTTCCAACAACACAAGAGAAGACTCTACACATGGACATCACCATGATCAATACCAAAATCAGATTGATTATATTCTTTGCATCCAAAGATAGAGAAGCTCTATACAGTCAGCAAAAACAAGACTGGGAGCTGACTGTGGCTCAGATCATGAACTCCTTAATGCCAAATTCAGACTTAAATTGAAGAAAGTAGGGAAAACCACTAGACCATTCAGGTACGACCTAAATCAAATCCCTTACGATTATACAGTGCAAGTGACAAACAGATTTGAGGGATTAGATCTGATAGACAGAATGCCTTACAAACTATGGACAGTGGTTTGTGACATCATACAGTAGAATATGATCAAAACCATCCCCAAGAAAAGAAATGCAAAAAGGAAAAATGGTTGTCTGAGGAGGCCTTAAAAATAGCTGAGAAAAGAGACGTTAAAGGCAAAGGAGAAAAGGAAAGATGTACCCATTTGAATGCAGAGTTCCAAAGAACTGCAAGAAGGGATAAGAAAGCCTTCCTCAGTGATCAATGCAAAGAAATAGAGGAAAACAATAGAATGGGAAAGACTAGAGATCTTTCAAGAAAATTAGAGCTAGCAAGGGAACATTTCATGCAAAGATGGGCACGATAAAGGACAGAAATGGTATGGACCTAACAGGGCAGAAGATACTAAAAAGAGGTGGCAAGAGTACACAGAAAAACTAAACAAAAAAGATCTTCATGACCCAGATAATCATGATTGTGTGATCTCTCACCTTGAGCCAGACATCCTGGAATGGGGAGTCAAGTGGATCTTGGGAAGCATCACTACCAACAAAGCTGGTGGAGGTGATAAAATTCCAGTTGAGCTATTTCAAATTCTAAAAAATGGCTCTGTGAAAGTACTGCACTCAATATGCCAGCAAATTAGGAAAACTCAGCAGTGGCCAGAGGACTGGGAAAGTTCAGTTATTATTCCAATTTCAAAGAAGGGCAATGTCAAAGAATGTTCAAACTACCACACAATTGGACTCATCTCACATGCTAGAAAAGCAATGCTCAAAATTCTCCAAGCCAGGCATCAATAGTACATGAACCGTGAACTTTTAGATGTTCAAGCTGGATTTAGAAAAGGCAGAGGAACCAGAGATCAAATTGCCAATATCCACTGCATCATAGAACAAGCAAGAGAATTCCAGAAAAACGTCTACTTTTGCTTTACTGATTATGCCAAAGCCTTTGACTGTGTGGATCACAACAAACTGTGGAAAATTCAATAGATGGGAATACAGACCACCTTACCTGCCTCCTGAGAAATCTGTATGCATGTCAAGAAGCAACAGTTAGAACCGGACTTGGAGCAATAGGCTGGTTCAGAATTGGGACAGGAGTATATCAAGGGTGTATATTGTCACCCTGCTCATTTAACTTACATGCAGAGTATATCATGCGAAATGCTGGGCTGGATGAAGCAGAAGCTGGAATCAAGATTGCTGGGAGAAATATCCATAACCTCAGATATTCAGATCCCACCACCTTTATTGCAGAAAGCAAAGAAGAGCTAAAGAACCTCTTGATGAAAATGAAAGAGGAGAGTGAAAAAGTTGGCTTAAATCTCAACATTCAGAAAACTACGATCATGGCACCCGGTCCCATCACTCCATGGCAAGTAGATGGGGAAACAGTGGAAACAGTGAGAGACTTTATTTGGGCGGGGGGCTCCAAAATCACTGCAGATGGTGACTGCAGCCATGAAATTAAAAGATACTTACTCTTTTGAAGGAAAGTTATGACCAACCTAGACAGCATATTAAAAACCAGAGACAATACTTTGCTGACAAAGGTCCATCTAGTCAAACCTATGGCTTTTCCAGTAGCCATATATGGGTGTGAGAGTTGGATTATAAAGAAGCCTGAGCACCAAAGAATTGATGCTTTTGAACGGTGATGTTGAAGAAGACGCTTGAGAATCCCTTAGACTGCAAGGTCAAACCAGTCAATCCTAAGAGAAATCAGTCCTAAATATTCATTGGAAGGTCTGATGCTGAAGCTGAAACTCCAACACTTTGGCCATCTTTGTCAGATGCGAAGAACTGACTCCTTGGAAAAGACCATGATGCTGGGAAAGATTGAAGGCAGGAGGAGAAGGGGACAACAGAGGATGAGATGGTTGGATAGACTGATTTGATGGACATGAGTTCCGGGAGTTAGTGATGGACAGGGAAGCCTGGCGTGCTGCAGTCCATGGTGTCGCAAGAGTCAGACACGACCGAGCAACTGAACTGTAAGTGAATAGAAGGAAGGAGGCTAGTATGACTGCCAGGTTCCTGGCTGGGGCATCTGATGGCCTGAGACAAAGTCACTGGTATCAAGACAACAAAAAATAACTGGTCTCATAGGGAAGGGAGATTATTGGCTCAGCTTTGGCCATGAAGTATGAGGTACTTGGAGCTCATACCATGAAAATATGCACCTGGTACTCAAGACAGAATCTACTGGAAGCACAGGTAATGTTTGGAAGTTGAAACCAAAGAAATCTTCTAAATGACTCTGAGACTGTAAAGTATAAGAGTATACCAGGGAAAAAATAATAAATATCCTTAAGAATATCAACACTTGGAGATTAGGAAGACAGGGGGAGATAAACCAGGATCCCCCAGAGTGACAGACAAAACAAGGGGGTTTCAAAAAGAAAATAAAGAATGTGTTTTCTCATCTGCCAAGTAGGTTGTCAGATAATTTTCATAAAGTGTTTATCACAAAGCCTGTCCATAGAGCAGGATGATGGGTTTTGGACAAGACATATCCAAGACAGTAAGACTCTATGGCAGTGTGAAGTTAGAGGGTTTTGCTCACCTCTGTTCCCTTTCTCATTGGAAAGAACACTGGAGAGAAGAGACATTGATCATTGATATTCACAATGTCCATCAGTGAGGAATTAACCAGTTGAATTTCATCAAAATCAATTCAGGTCTACAAATAACATGCTAATGAAGAAAAATATATATATTTTAATTTATTTATTTTCACTGGAGGCTAATTACTTCTTATAACTATAAATACTCCTCTGTAACAACTTTTCAAAGCCATTTAAAATTAATTGAAAGGATCATATGACATGTAAACATCAGGAACTTGTATAGAGTTATTTGGGGAAGGAACAGTGCATAAAACTATCCAACAGAGTTCCATTTCCATTATTACTTATGAAAAATAGTGAACTTACTTTACACAATGAATACTAAATATAAGCAGAAGGGCTTAAATAGCAGTAAAAAGCAATCTGGATTAAAGAACAAAATTTCCCAAAGACTATAAAAAGTCTGTAAGTTTGTTGTTGACATACTTTTCCTCTCTGTCATCTGATGTTGTAAATATTAATAACATTTGCAGTTTCCTTTTTAACTCTATGGAAGTGTGCTGCAATAACTCTAAGCTGTCCTGACTGGCACAAGCCCATATATCCATAAACATATTTATATATTTGTAAAACCACAATCATAGTTCTTAAAGCTTATTAAAGGAAGCTGAGAAATAGTATGAATGGTTTCTTTCCTCTTGATGACAGCAACCCAGGATGGACAGATGAGGAATAAATAATATTGTAAGGTATCAGTCCCCAATCATTTTGGTACCAGGGATTGATTCCATGGAAGGCAATTTTCCGCCAGACAGTGGAGGGCTGGTGGTGGTGTGGGGATGATTCAAGTGCATACATTTATTGATTTCGTTGAGCGGGATGCAGAGTTCAGGCAGTAACGTGAATGATGCGGAGTGGCTATAAATACAGATGAGGCTTCACTTGCTTGCCTGCCAATCGCCTCCTGCTGTGCAGCCTGGTTACTGGCCCTGCTGTGCAAAACTGGTACTGGTCTGTGGCCTTGGGGTTACTGGCCCTGCTGTGTAGAACTGGTACTGGTCTGTGGCCTGTTGCAAGAGATCATGGAGCAGCCTCATGCATCAAAGACTAAAGGGAGGTACCCATAGCAATTCTTTTCATTAAATAACTAATCAATTTCCAAAGTTTTCAGCAGTATTTCTTAATAAAAGTGAATTAATTAAAAATGAAAATTTCAAATACTTAAAAATACAAGCTTAATTTATAAAATTAAATTCAGTAGACATTGTTACCCTATGAAATTGCTATAAAAGTTTTAAATATTTTTATACTTATCTTTTCTCAGACCAGCAACAAAGAGTGTGTAGGTTGGCTGGTTCTAGATCACAGACCAAACTTTTAGTAGGATTGGTCTAGAGAACAATTTCTCTTGAAATACTCATGAAAATGAGAAGGGAGGATGGAACTTCAGTAACTTATTACATATTTTGTGATTCCCTTTCACCAAACTCATAGAAGATAACATATAGACCAGAACACAAAATAGCCAACATGTTCACTGTATACAGATTTAGCACCTCTTCCCTAGACAGAGTTGGATAAATACTGACAACCCTCAAATCTTTAGGCTCTACTGTTCTATGTACCTGGTTATCATCTTGCTTCAGTTCTCATAATCTTCCTCCAGACAGATATAATAAAACTGATTTAATTTCTGCTTACAGTCACATTCCAGTTTGACTTCTCTTACATAATACAAAAATTACCTTTGACTCAAATTTTAGATGTTTCCAAATGTCAATCATATATTTACAAGGAATCTTTTGGTTTATAACCACAGATATGGTTTGTACAACTACAAAACTACAACACTGTAAAAATACAAGTTAAAAATAGAAAGAAACCAAATGTCAGCAGTTTTATAACTGCTGAGGGTGGGGAATATCAAATGAACACTTAGCAGATTTAAGTGTTATCCAATATTCTTAATATTTTCTGAATCTCAGGGACTATTTTCTGAAAATGAATGTCTGAAATGTTATTCATGTGGAAGAAATCTGAAACATTTCGTTGTATGACTACTGAAGGGGGAACAAAAGTCAAAATATTTTTAAAAGATCTTAAAAAATAATTGGATAACGCTTAACTCCACTGTGTTCATTTGATATTCCCCACCCCCAACAATAAGCGGTTTCCTTCTCCAGGGGATCTTCCCGACCCAGGGATCAAACTCAGGTCTCCTACACTGCAGGCAGATTGTTTACCGATTGAGCTACCAGGAACCCCAAGGAAATGGCAACCCACTCCAGTATTCTGGCCAGGAAAACCCATGGACAGAGGAGCCTGGAGGGCTGCAGTCCATGTGGTGGAAAAGAGCCGGACACGACTGAAGAGACTGAACAGGCGCGTCCTTACTACCGTGGACTACAAGGCTGCTGCATGATGCAGCCCCTGCAACATCGCAAAACTGCCTCCCGCCTTTCTTCTCTTTGAATTTGCTGCAGCCCCTCAAGCCTATCAGCTTCTTGAGGACAACCAAATTTTTCCCACCTTGGGTATTTCTACTGTCATTTCCTCCACCAAGAATCTCTTTCCTCCTCCTCCTCCACCAAATGATTAATTCTTACCATTTAGGTCTGGGTCTCCTGGGAGACACTGCCCCTTGACTGCTCTGTCTGAAGTAACTGCCCCAGCTATTGTTAAACTCCTTCATAGCACCTATTACTACATATTATTCACTTAGTAACTTTTTTTCTCTTTCCTCATTTGTATATAAATTCTATTGGAGGTAGAAATAATGTTTATATTATCCATCATAAGATAGCAGAGTGCCTTGCATGGGCTAAGCATTTTAACAAGAGAAGTGTAGGCCAAAGCTATGAGGGTAAGTGAAAACGCCAGGGTGCATGCAGTGAAAACCCCTCGTAGCCAGGGACAAAAACCCAGTGAACACCGTCATTAAAGGGACTGAGAAAAAAAGTAGGAAAAGCCTGCATAGAAAATTTAGGAAGACAGGGAATGGGATACCCAAAAGGATTTCTGGAGGGAAAATAACCTAATCATATCCAGACAAACTGGATAGCCACTGCATTAATGTGTCAGAGGACCCCAGAAATACAGTACACAATAACTAGGTTAAGTAGGGGAAACTTCCCTTCTTACATAAGGTTGACCCTAGTAATGCTGCTTGAGTCAGTGTCTGCCTGGATTATCTGCACTCTAAATGCCAACTCTGTGAATTAAGCCTGTCAAGGGACAGTTTTGCCATATCATGCATAATAAACCTTTAAAATTTATTTATACTCCATTCCTTTTCTTTGGCCAAATTAAATTCTCCTTTCCTA
The DNA here is from genome assembly GCF_042477335.2 of Ovis canadensis. NCBI lineage: Eukaryota > Metazoa > Chordata > Mammalia > Artiodactyla > Bovidae > Ovis > Ovis canadensis. The sequence continues at coordinate 23,106,931 of NC_091253.1, read as the reverse complement.
AGGAATGATGCTAAAGCTGAAACTCCAGTACTTTGGCCACCTCATGAGTTTCCAAAGAGCTGACTCATTGGAAAAGACTCTGATGCTGGGAAGGATTGTGGGCAAGAGGAGAAGGGGACGACAGAGGATGAGATGGCTGGATGGCATCACCAACTCGATGGACGTGAGTTTGAGTGAACTCCAGGAGTTGGTGATGACAGGGAGGCCTGGCGTGCTGCAATTCATGGGTTCGCAAAGAGTCGGACACAACTGAGCAACTAAACTGAAGCTATTTTTGCCTCACTTCAGACTGTGGCATAATTCAACATGTCCTAAACAATTACATGGAGACTGTGGCCCTCCTGATTTCCAAAAATTCCCAAATGATCTAAACATAAGAAGAATTTTCTTAGATTAGTCCAGATACCAGTATGTGAATCAGTCTTAATAATGACATGGTATGAAAATGCTATGAAGAGCTATAGGTTGACAGTAAGTCCTTTATTCAGTATCCCAAGGAAACACTTCCTTCCAGGAGGCAAATAGAAATATTCTTTTTATTAATCTGTCAATCAGAATATGCATGCTGAACCTCCACAGAAGTAAATACTTATTATATTAAGAGGCAGGGTTTCGAATGTGAAAACAGTTTCATCTGATTGAAGACTTATCTAAGTAACTTGAGGGTCTGTATTCAAGTTGATTAAAGTTAGACATACGTAAAAGGACAGAATACAGACATAATCGAGATTTACTAAAGAGAACTATTTCTTAAAACAGTTTTAAAAGGTTTTTTGAAAACTGCCTTAAGTCAATTTTACAGAGAAAAAATACCTCTAATGATCGGGCTTGATGACTTAATAAAATGTTCATTTCTGATCCAGCAGGATTATTTTATCTAAACATATTTACATTTTAGCAATCACCTGACAGTTTCCATGTCTGACTGGGTCAAAACATAATAGCCCAAGTATAGGAACTAGCCTATACAGACTTTGAACTTGAAAGGTTTGTAAACAAGCTTAATTGCTTGCTGGAAATTTCTGTGACTAAAAATTGCATAGAAATGATGATGCATCACTGTTGTTTGGTTATTATTTATCTAGCATATTTAAAAGACTTGAAATCCTCATCCCAAGAAAAATCATACTTTACATATGAGACTTATTTTGTGAAATACAAATATTGACTCATTTCATATACTTGAAGCTGATATAATGTTATATGTCAATCATACTTCAATTAAAAATAATAAATACACAAATATACAGCTATTAAAAAGCCAATAAAACTTTAAGTCAATAACTTAGGGGAAGAAGACTGTCATTTTTTAACACAGAGCATGCTTTAAACAACATTCACCCACTGAAAAGTATACGTTCACAGAAATTTAAGTATACTATCAATTTTTAACATTTTTTAAAACAAATCACACAAGATTTACTTTCGATATAAAATAGGCTGTTCCATAACAGAAAAAGGAAAATAAACTGTTACAATGTTAATAGGAGCCATGGTTATATCCCTGAACTTTCAGGACACTTTTTAAGTTTGAGGATACACTTAAGATTGCCCTCTTCACTGGTATCCAGACATCCACAGGGATACTTGCCTCTATTAAATACATTTGGTACATCATCATACCTTTCAATAGAGTAATTTTTCTAGGTGGTTGTCATCACATTTGATCTATCATTGCAATGGCAATACTCTTGCTTTAACTTTTTTTTTATCAGACTTCATTACAGCCTCAATCTACCATTCATGGCCCTAATAAATCCAAGAATATAAAGAAGAGTTGAAATCCTCCAATTTTTATATGTCTGGTATAGGTGGAATCAATAATTCCTTTACCAGGAGATCTGCCATCCTGTAAAGAACTCTCTGCTCTTCAGTTTTTGTTCATTTGTAGTCTTTTGCAGTGTTTCATCTTCCATACGGATTTTCCTCAATGCTCTTATAGTCTCCTTTACCTTCCAAATGTTGGTGTTTGCATTTTAAATATGCTGATGAAGTCCTGCCTACCATGATGAATTCAAGGACACATGTTTTGCTGAGAAAAGTATTAATAACTGCCACATGGGTATTCTGTTCAGCTGGAGAAGTCTTCCATCTTTAGGACTTCTTTCTGGAGCACTGCCTTTTCAGAGGTATTACCTTACTTCTGGATGGCTGGACCACTATTTGCAAGCCTGTTAGCTTCGTCTGAATACTGCTTAACAAGTTCAGGTGCTGATGCTCCAGGTGCAAATCTATAGAGGTAGGTGAGTAGTACTCTGACCACAGGAGCCTCCTAACCAATGACAGGATGGACCACTGGTCTCTAAGTAGTTTTAATCAGCAGCTTAAAACTATTGGGCTCAGTATAGCACACATGCTTAGCAGTGAACCCTAACACCACAGGACACATATAACCATGGCAGCTGCCAAAGTGGCAGGCCCATGACTACCCTGAGAAACTTTAGTGAGCTGGTGAGCCAGACCACGTTTATTAATACATCTTGTTTCAAGTTTTTTTCTTAAGGGCAAAAACTTTACCTAGTTTTTCATCCATGTCTTTTCTTTTTTAAAAAATATATTCATTTTAATTGCAGGCTAATTACTTTACAATATTGTATTGGTTTTGCCATACATCAACATGAATCCACCACAGGTATACACATGTTCCCCATCCTGAAGCCTCCTCCCACCTCCCTCCCCATTCCATCCCTCTGGGTCATCCCAGTGCACCAGCCCCAAGCATTCTGTATTATGCACCGAACCTGGACTGGCGATTCGTTTCACATATGATATGATACATGTTTCAATGCCATTCTCCCAAATCATCCCACCCTCGCCCTCTCCCACAGAGTCCAAAAGACTGTTCTCTACATCTGTGTCTCTTTTGCTGTCTTGCATACAGGGTTATCATTACCATCTTTCTAAATTCCATATATATGCATTAGTATACTGTATTGGTGTCTTTCTTTCTGGCTTACTTCACTCTGTATAATAGGCTCCAGTTTCATCCACCTCATTAGAACTGATTCAAATGTATTCTTTTTTATGGCTGAGTAATATTCCACTGTATATAGGTACCACAGATTTCTTATCCATTTGTCTGCTGATGGACATCTAGGTTGCTTCCATGCCCTGGAAGTGCTGCGATGAACATTGGGGTACACGTGTCTCTTTCAATTCTGGTTTCCTCAGTGTGTATGCAGAGCAGTGGGATTGCTAGGTGGTATGGCAGGCGTGTTTTCAAAGTAGGACAAGGTGGTACCGCACAGGAGCGGCAAAGACCACAGCCTCACCGAGCCCCCGAAAAGCTGATTAGTCCACTTGTGAGTCTGAGTCTAGCTTTCAGAGCTTGATGAGCAACAGCTAACTGGATATTTTGTGTCAGCACTGCTTGTGATAATTAATTACAGGATCTGGCTCACAAGGCTGAACTTGTATCACAAGTTCTACAAGAAAACTGGTTAATACTGATTTGGCTCTGCTTGGCTAAATTTAGGTCTCATCCCAGCAAATTCAGTTGTTTAAAAGCTCTCACTCTTCCAAGTAGCATCACTGTGCGGACAAACTTTTGGATGGAGAGTCGCCGACTGAACATGTTTTTTAACCACACTCTCGTAAATGTCGCTTAAGTATTTTATTCACTATGGTGTTAATTCTGCCCATGATACATCACCAATACTTTCAGTGGGTCATTAAATAATTTACGTTTGTCAAAAGCCTTTTGCCATATAAAAGTTTTAAATTTTTATGTAATGAAAGGGCATTATTTCTCAAGTTCTTTGATTTTTCCTTACTTAGATGGAGTCAAAAGTTTCCAAGGCAAGCAATTTCTTTAAAATGAAGACAATTTGATTTTGGTTCCCCTAAAACCTTGCGGTCGACCCAAACCTCTTTACTGAAAGCACTTACTTTATTTATAGAGTATATGTTTATTAAAAAGTTGAATAACTATGCAAGCACAATTTCTAAGTAGAAACTCTAAATAAATCCTAAAATGCGTCTGTACACTAAAAAAAAATTTGATCCCTAAAGCCTCTCCAATCTATGCTCAATGAAAACAGCAAACAAAAGGCCTCAATGTTAGTAGAAAACCGAGTTCTTCAAAGCAAGTAAAATTCGGGTTTATTCCTTCTAGAAAGCAGAGGATAAAGTTTTCAGATTACAAATGACAGAGCTGCCCTTGTGTAACAGAACAATGGTGATGGGCCTCAATTATGAAGAGAGTGAAAGAGTTCTGAAAACGAACAAAAAGGAAAGCTTTAGCTTTGACGCAGTTATATCAATCCTTGACCAAACCGAAGATTAATTTTTAGAGCGCTGCCTAACCTTTCATGATCCGTGACAACACATCAGATGTGCAGAGGTACAAAGGACGCGTGCGATTTCCAAATGCCACGCTCGAGCCAACTGCAGTCGCCCGCATGCGTCGTGTGAAGGCGCGACCAAAGCCGCCTGTGGGGAGCAGGAGAGTTTATGCACATCCAAGGCACTCTCCCGTCTCCTGTGGGCTGCTCGCTGAATCACGCCCGTCCTGCTCGAGAGCGCCTGCTTCGGCTCGCCCGCAGTCAGGGCTGCGGAGCGCGCAGAACCATTGTCTGGCGATGGGGATCGCGGGGCGCGGTGCCCGGGAAAACCGCGGGTAGAGCGGACTGTGATCTATCTGACTCTCAGCTAAAGGAGCCCGGGCTGGGACTGCGGCTCGGTGCCGGCCCAGCCGGCACTGCGTGCTGAGCCGAGGCCAGCTTCAGGCCTGCTCCGGTGACGAGGGTGTCCTCAGCCCTCTGGGGTTTTAATCAGGCAGTTGAGCGTCTCCTCCCGCTCCCGGCCTCCCCTCCCGCTCCCGGTCTCCCTCCCGCGCCCTTCCCGGACCTCCCCGCCCCTCCCCCGCTGGCCAGCGCTCCGACGGCAGCCCGCCGCCATTCATCAACCGGTTCACGCCGGTAGCCGCCGCCGCGCCGTGACGTCCGTGGGGCCGGGCTTCCGCCCCCTGTCGCAGGCGTTCGGCCAGGAGTCTGGCTGCGATTGGTCACCGGGGCCCTCACGTCACTCCAGGTATAAATGGGAGAGCCTATGACGCAAGGGCGCTGCGACGCGCGCATTGGCTGCCTGGGCTGCGGGCGGCGAGGCTGCGTGCTCTTCCCCGGGCCGTTCACTGCAGGACCGACTCCGGTGACCCCGCCGCCCGCGAAGCCGCCGCCACCGCCGCCCCTGCCCCGCCGCCGCCGCCTCGGCACCGGCTGTATGGTTAGGCCACAATCTTCAATGAGTAGACATATTCCTGTGAGTACGCACGCCCCGCGCCGCCGCCTTTGTTAACAGCTCGGCGCCCGCCCGCGTCGCGGCCCGAGGCCCGGCGGCGGGCGGGGCGCCCGGCGGCACAGAAGCCGCTTTGTGACCGTCGCCGGCCCTGACGTCCGGTGGGCCTGCCGGCGCTCCAGGCCCCTTTGTTTGCCGCGGGGCTCGGCAGCGGGGACGTGGCCCGGGCGGGGCGCGGGCTGCGCGTCAGTGCTGCGGGCGCGCCCCCGGACCCGGCGGGCGGGCGGGCAACGAAGCGCTCGCGGACCGGGCCCGGGACTCCGGCGCGGGCCGGCGGGACTCGGCCTGTGCGGCCATCCTGCGCTCCGCGGCCGCGACCGGCGCTCGGACAAAATGGCCTCGGCGCCGGCGCCGGACTGAAGGCGCGGCGCGGACCCGTGACCCAGGCTGCGCGGCCCCGCCAGGTGAGCCGCCCGCCCCTCCCGGCCGGCGGGAGCAAGTCTGGGCTTGTCGCCGCCCCGGGGCGGGGCGGGCCGGCAGGCGAGGAGCGGCCAGCCTTAGAGCCGTGGGAGCTGCTGGCACGCTCCGCTCAGGCCTCGAGCGACTCATGGCGCTCTGTAATCTGGGCCCTTCAGGCTGTTCTTGAAACTCGTCTTGTTGCCTCTGGCCGGCTTGTGGTACCGTGGCCAACCAGACCACAATGCGGTTGAGCTCCCGCCCGTGGAACTCTAGTATTCCACGAATACTAAGTTGTTTGCACAGTAGTCTGGAACCGTTGATTTCATGAGATCTAGATTATGAGCCTTTTTTTTTTTTTGGCCGCAAGGAAAGCCCTGTGGGATCTTAGTTTACCAATCAGGGGTTGAACCCTTGACAGAGCGCAGAGCTTGCCTGGTAGCTCAGCTAGTAAAGAATCCGCCTGCAACGCGGATCCTCGGTTCGATTCATGGGTCGGGAAGATTCCCTGAAGGATAGGTTACTCATTCCGGTATTTTCGGGCTTCCCTGGTGACTCGGACTGTAAAGAATCCGCCTGCAATGCGGGAGACCTGGTTTGGGAAGATGCCCTGGAGGAGGAGGGCATGGCAACCCACTTCGGTGTTTTTGCTTGGAGAATCCCCATGGACAGAGGAACCTGGCGGGCAAACGGTCCGTGGTGTCGCAAAGAGTCGGACACTACAGAGCGACTAAACTCAGCACAGTGAGAGCGCGTAGTCCTAACCACTGAACCTCCAGGAAATTCCCATCCTGTTACTGTTTATATGAATTTTTGTGTGATGGCAGTGAAAAAATTGAAGACAGGAATGCTAGATCATTCTCAGGAGTAAGCAGCATTTTATACATGCATTGTTCCAGGTGCATTATATAAAGTATAAGTTGTGGAAAAAACTCCAGTTAACCATTTGTCAAACAGTTACAGAGATATATTGCTTTGACTCTACAATATGACAAATTTCTGCACAGATATTGCCGCCGCCCCGGTCGTCTGTGATTATATGCAGTTGATAAGTGGGATGGGGAAATTACTTGGGATTTCCAAACTTCCTTTCATAGATAGTTTTTGCTGGGGCGAAGAAATTGGAAATAGGGGAACGTCTTGGGCAAAACAGAAAGACGTTAGATATTTATGCTTTTGTGGAAATCCATAATTTGTGTCTGTCCCCCACCCACGCACCCCCCCACAATCACAGCGTGGCTCCACTCAGAAGAAAAAAAAAAAACTGAAATAACCACCGTTTTGTTAAATAAATTATTTCTTTCTGTGATTTCTCCTTAAACAGCCTGCTTGGAAAAGATAATGGCCAGACTAGGCAGTATCAGGAATTTTAGTTGTTAAATAAGGAAATCAGTGGTGTGCAATACTGTCTCTAAAATAGCTTTCAATTGAAAGAGGGTAGCACTTGGAAATCAGAATACTGAGATAAGAGCCCTTGACCTTAACAGCTTTGCAGATTATATTTTAATTCACTGTCATTGGAAAGGTGCCAGAATAAACTGTTCATTCTAAGGAGGTAGTATAAGGATTTTATAAGATAATTTATCCACTAGAATACCTGTAAAGTGTTTGAGGCAGTGGCTGGCTCTTAGTGCTCTTGTTAATCTATTAATATTTTTTCAGTCCTGTTTACTTCCCACCACACAAGTTCCTTATAAACTACTTGGAATAAGACTAATGTCAACATCAGTGCTTTTCCTGTGTATATTCTGAAAATATCCTGTGAACATTCATACTATGTTTGATGTTAGCATAAAACTCATTTAGGTCTTTAAGGGGAACTTGGGAAAAGTGTAATTGGTAACAGTTAACTTGCTTTTTGAGACTTGTGGGCAAAATGTAAGGTAATTCACACCACCCCACCACCAGTTCCCTAGATTACCACCCCAGGAAGTGGCAACACACACTGGTATTCTTGGCTGTAAAATCACATGGAGAGAGAGGAGCCTGATGGACTAGTCAGTGGGGCTGCAGAGTCAGACACGATTTAGTGACTAAACAACACTACCACTTCCCTCTGTTGTTTTCTTTGGATTAGATTTCAGTTTAAGACGGGATTAGTGAAATTTTTATTTTAAAATACAAAAGAGTATTACAATTATGAACATCTTTTTTATAATTGTAAATGGAAGTTCTATGTATGTGTATGTAGTGTGCTTGTATTTCATGTAACTAGTTGATCAACTTCCAGACTCAGATGAGGGATAACTGTTAAAGGGAAATAGTAAGTTAATAGGTTGTGAAGGAATGAATGGGACAGTATATATGGTAGCATTTTGAAAACCAGTTTCTTTTCTAAATGTATTGACCAATATAGTGAATTTTTGTGATACATAAAAATATTTTGGCAGTTGGAAAAAATCATTGTAGAAAGTTGTGCATAATAGTTTATAACAGTGTAAAGCAAATAGCTAAGTAGTAAAAGGAGTAATTAATAGAAGAATGTATATAAGGGATATTCACCAAAAGTAACGGTGATATTCTTTAAGCAGTACTTTGTATTAGATCAGTAATTTCAATTTAAAGTAATCTTTGCTTATTGACTTAACCTGTAGTCACCCTTGTATTTTTGTGGTTCAAGTGGAAGTTAAAAAGTTAGCTTGGGCCTGAATTTGAAAAGATAGCTATGCACTTAAATACTGTAAAAACATAACATGTTCCTTTTGAATTGAAAGCAACATTTTTCTCTCTTCTAAACAGCAGTTCTGTGGTGTTCTCGGTCACACATTTATGGAGTTTCTGAAGGGCAGTGGAGACTACTGCCAGGCACAGCACGACCTCTATGCAGACAAGTGAACTGCAGAAATTCATTACTGCTCAACCAAGAAGCCCCCATAAGACTGGTTAACCTGGACACAGAGGTGTTGAATTGAAATCCACAGAGCATTTTTATACAAGAATTCTGATCTGGATGGGGTAAACCTCAGTGCACTTCCTTTCTATTGCCTCAGTATTACTGGATTGAAGAATTGCTGCTTCTTGTTAAGAGGTTCATTCATTCATTACTCCCAACTTTATACTTAAAAGCACTGAGAATTTCAAGTGGAGTATATTAAAGTTGACTGTGTTTCTTTGCATCATTTCTGTATTCAATTTTTTAAATTCTTTCATATCCCTATTGAGTGTTTTTTAAGTAAATTAACATGGCTCGAATGAACCGCCCAGCTCCTGTGGAAGTTACATACAGGAACATGAGATTTCTTATTACACACAACCCAACTAATGCAACATTAAGCAAATTTATAGAGGTAAGTTTTGATGCTTTTTAACAGCTTAAACTGATTGTAGTGTAATGGTAGAGCTTTTGTATAGCAGTATTTTGAAAATTGTGAGGTGGTTGATGACAGTAGCTCCAACTCCCAGATATATCACTGTCTTCTCTAGGTTAGGTGAATCATTTTATACATTTTTGAGAAGGCCATGTACTTGAAATAGATTAGGTTTATAAGTTAATATCTAATTCTTCATGCCTCACAGTTTTCTTCATTTAAATTTATATGTGGACTGTTACCTGTGGCTGTTGCTTGTAAAGTTGGAAGGAGGCTCACTTTGTGGGTTTTTTACATTTTCTAAGCATAATGGCTGACAACTATAAACCAAAGTTAGTTTATGTCTTGGCCCTCTTTTGACGCTTAGGATACAGTTTCCAGCCACTGATATAATTCTGTTTCTGGTGGTTGCTAGATAGTCAAAACTGTCCCACTGCTTAACCGCTTTTGACTGTCAGAAAGGATTGTAATGTTGAATAATTCGTTTGTATGCATTTTATTTTATAAATATTTATAGATAATCAAATAAAAAATAGGCCTCCCAGATCATAGAAGTGCTTTTAAATTTTATCGTCAATATATTTTTTAAATGCCAAGTATTATAATTAGTAATAATACATTGCATTTTAAAGCCTATAATCTTAAATGGTGGGAAGTTTAACACTGCATTTTTGAAATTTTAGATTCTTTAAGGATATTTTTAAGGCTCTAACTATATACTGTATGCTGCAAATGAGAAGAAGTTTAAAGAATTAATATATGTCAAGTCAGATGACTTTGTCATGAATGATTCCTTTGGCTCCTGAATGGCTTCTGATCCTCTTGTCGGTGCCTCAGCCAGCCAGCGTTGCCATGACTGTAAACAACTTCAGGATATGAAGGGTCATGGACTTTTTTTTAAACTTAAAATTTATTAAAAAATATGTGGTTTAACATTTCTGTTCAGTGCTATTTTAGTATAGTCATGTAAAGCAGAAGACTGCTTCTCTTTTCAACATAGATGATCTTCTGTTAACCAACAATACCTGTTACAGAGATGATCAAAATGGCAAACTGTGAGCAAGAATAATGTGATTATTTTTCCATCCCATCCTCTAGGGCCCATTAAAAATAAGAACAAAACAAAAGAATAACGTTTGTATAAATCCTTCGCTGTTTCCATGTTTTTATCCAGGAACTTAAGAAGTATGGAGTTACCACAATTGTAAGAGTATGTGAAGCAACTTACGACACTACTCTTGTGGAGAAGGAAGGCATCCATGTTCTCGTGAGTGTTTAATGGTTCCTCTGTGTTTATCGTACTGTGCTGCAAGTTTAAGTTGTTATAAAATTACAGTCTTAGTTTCCAAATAAAGGTGAAAGCTGACCAGAGATTTGAAGTAATAAAAGATCTTCATAAAGATTCAGCATTTATTTGCATTTCATTGACTATGGGGTTTCATAAAGAAGCACTTATTAAAGATAAAATTTGAAAACATTTGGGTGTTAGAATTTTAGAACTATTAGTGTGGTATTTATATTAAAAATCTAAGATGTATATTCTTTTGACTTAGGATTGGCCTTTTGATGATGGCGCACCACCATCTAACCAGATTGTTGATGATTGGTTAAGTCTTGTGAAAATTAAGTTTCGTGAAGACCCTGGTTGTTGTATTGCTGTTCATTGTGTTGCAGGCCTTGGCAGGTAAAGAGAGTTTCTTAAACCCATTTAATGGTGTGGATCTTAATTTTTAGTGAGAGCTTCACTTTTGACTCCTATAAAGACAGTCACCAGTTTGTGAATCAGTTTGCTTTGTTGGCTTAATGAAAGTAGGTGAGTGTAACAGTAATGTATTCCAGTATATTTGGAACTGACGAGTGCTATTGCTAAAATTTAAACTTGCTTCCGTGGGCACAATTGCTTAATTATGTGTTCTAAGTTGTACCTGTAGTGTCCAAGCTTACTGGGAAAATCACTAAGATGGTTTTGCATTGAATATGGTATATTTTTGCATCCTGATTCAGTAGGAACTCATTGCCCAGTAGTGCCAAAATACATGTGTCCGTATAATTACCCATGCCCTCGGCCCCTGCTGCCTCCAAAAAAGTCCAAGTGGAGAAGAGTGAAATGAAACAGCATGGCCCTGCAGAGGTGGGCATGCAGCTGTGTCTCAGTCTAATTGATCATGAAACAAAGTAAATTTTTCTGGAAGATACTTAAGTGGAAAGTGTTATTGTCAGCATTTATTAAGATACTGCTCTCCAGTAATACAAGCCTTAATTTCTAGACTGACTTGTGTTAGTTTATGTAGTTACTAGTTTTCTTTTTAGTTCTAGATGAAAACCTGGATTTGATGCCAAAGTGGTATTTTATTAATGTCCAACGTTTTCTATAAATACTAACACAGGAAGTGTGGCATAAATAATAGTGGTTTTGGATTGGGGAATGTTTGGAGTATTGAATTTTCCAGAATTTGACTTTGAAAAATAATATATCAAAAATTCTTCCCAGAGCTCCAGTGCTTGTTGCCCTAGCATTAATTGAAGGTGGAATGAAATACGAAGATGCAGTACAGTTCATAAGACAGTATGTATTTAATAAGTTCTTTCATTTGCACTTTTTATTTCCTCATTAATGTTGGTGAATTTAAATATATTAATACTGTGAAAGCAATTTGTTTCTAAGAGCCTATCTGACCATTTTGTTCATTCTTGAGATAGTATTGACACCAGGAAATATCTTTCCTGTTCATGTAGATGTTCATATTATAAAAATTCTAGTCCAGTAATAATTCTGTGAATTATTGATTTACTTTAAATTCTTGATGAAGTTGTTTATTTGCCTTTTTATTGAGGTGTAATTTATATAGAGTAAAATGCATAGATCTCAAAGATAGATGAATTGACCATAACAGCTAAATAAAATAGCTACTCAATGCAGTGTATAGAATATTTTGGTGATTCCAGAAAATGCCCTCATGCTCTTCGTAGTCACCTTCCCAGCCACCAGAGGCACTCTCTTTTGGCCACATATTACAGTACACTAGTTTTGCCTTTTCTTGGACTTTATATGAATGGATTCATATTTTAATTACCACCACCCCAAAGATTTAGAAAATTAACTTTTTACAGCTCTTTTCCCCTTTATACATGTTGCCAGTCCATATTTCTCCATTAAGTCACAGTTTAATAATCAGAAGATAAATTGCTACAAGAAAGGTGATAATTGCCTTCTATGGAACAGTAAATGTTAATATGCTTTAATTACTTCCTTTGTTTTCTTCCTTCTAGAAAGAGGCGAGGAGCTTTTAACAGCAAGCAACTTTTGTATTTGGAGAAGTATCGTCCTAAAATGCGGCTGCGCTTCAAAGACTCCAATGGGCATAGAAACAACTGTTGCATTCAGTAAAACCAGGGTGCATGATGCCATTGATTGGAAGTGGAACCTGAGATGGAATGGAATTTGTCGTACATAGCAGATAGCCCGGTTGACTTGGTGAATAAGTCTGACGAAGCTTCCATAGGAGTGTTGAAGAGCAGTTTCACCAGGCCATAGGCCTGGCAGAATTGTAGACTCTGTTCAGGTTATGATCAGCCTATTTGGATACTAGTAAAGAATTCTTGCTGTTCAGCATTTAATATGTGCTTATAATTTATACCAATTGACCTTTCCTGAAATCATGCAGTATTGAGTCATGTCATTAAATCTGTTTCCATGCCAGAATCTTACCAATATATAAGAAATTTAGAAAGACTAGGTGCCAAAATACCCAGCACAATACTTGTATATTTTTAGTATCATATAGAACAAATCCCAGGAACTATGAACACTCTGGACCTTATGTGGTTTATTCCTTGCATCATTTCAAACATAGAAAATAGGGCCTATGAGGTTTGTTTGCTCACAATATGTTTACATCTCCCACATTCATACCAGTATACATCAGATTTGCTCCCTTTTTAGTAACCAAGTCTTACAGTGATTATTTAATATCTTTCTATAAATCTCATTTTATGTTGTAGAAGGCCTCCATTTTGAAAATCTACATTGTACAGAAGCACATGTCTTTAATGTCTCCAGACAAAAGCCTTACAGTTCATTTTAATGTTTGCACTTTGGGGTGCAACTTACAGGGAGGGCCTGAAAAAAGAATGGGAGGGGGCTATTAAGTATTTTTAGTAAAATGTTGCCTTTGTCTTGTGCAGAACATGTAGAATATGCGCTTTAATTTAGTAAATATTTTTTTAAAAGGTAGAAATACTTTGTTACTGTAACTAAAACAATTCTTAAATCAAAATTTCTGAAATTCTTGTAATTTTTTTTCATACTTACCTGAAGTTGTTTACCGACTTAGTTTTGTTTGAAGTGTGATTCCCAGCCTCTCTTGCAAAAAAAAAAAAGTGGGTTTCTGCTAATGAATTGAGCAGACATTTAATATTTTATATACCTTTTGAGCTGTGTAACTTAATATTTGGATACTTGACAATTTGTTTTATTATGTAATTGATAAAATGGTGATGTGTATTAACGTTAGCTCAACCATATATTTATACTGTCTGGGAACAAGTGGTTATAGTTCTGTGGGAGAAATAATTTGTCAGTGTTCACCAGCTTGTAAAAATCTAGTGCAAGAGCTTAAACATTAAATAAATGATGATATGCATTTATCGTCACTGGAGTTGTTTTGCTTCTCGTTAACTTACTTTGTAGGACACCACATGAAATAATTGCTCTTAGTGCCATTTGAAGTGTAGATTTTGTTTAACAGATGAAGGATTAAATGAAGTTGACATGATAAGTTCCTTGCAGACACAGTTAGGGAACTTTAATGAAAGTGCTTTCCATTATAAACTTTCTAAGGTTTAGATAACTTTGGACCAATGACCCGATTCTGTACTGAGGAGAAACTAGTAGAGGAAGGCCATGAATTGAAGCGCAGTTCCACCAACCAAGTGGTTTTGTGCAGCTTACCTTCCAGGCATGTGTTCTCATTTGCTTATCAATAATTGCATACCTTTTTAAGTTTTGAAGTTAATTAAAATCTAAGCTTTTGGCATGTGAAGTTAACTTTCAGCCATCTGAAAAGCTTTTGTGTATTTCAATGTTAATCTGAAAGAGACACATGTCTGATTTTTTTAAAAAATAAAACTGAGTTAAAGCCTCAAAATTTGAGTGAGCATCAGTGCTTCACCTTTTGTTTTAAAGAATTTGATTCCATTTCTTCATATACCAATTTAGCATTTAATATACTCCATTCTTGAAACTTGAAGCCAAAACAAAAGGGGGTTCTGGGGGCCATTGCTTCTTTAAATCTTAGATCTTTTGTGACGGCCTAGTTAACTTGACCTGGGTTGTTTTGTTTTGCAGCCTGCTCTTGGGAAGTGTAATTGGTCACTACATGATAATTAGTATTATCACAGAACACGTAAAATAGCATTTGTGTTTATTGAGAAGTCCTTCATGATTAGTGAAAAACATTTTGAGTTTGAAACCTTTAGTTTGCAGTGTTGGATTTTCAGTTTTCTTTATAAACCTCATCTCTGCAGTGTTCAGCATATTTAATTTTTTAATCTATTTTGTATCTTGTAAATCTACAGAAATCCTCATAATATATCCTGGGAGATTCCATATATCTAATAGCTGAAATATGAATTGTCTTGAATACATGAAGTTATCAGATGGTGTCCTAAAATTCAGTATGTTATTACTCAATCATAAGAGAGAATATAGTCTAGTTGGAGGGAAAACCTAGAAGTAAATGTAAGTGGTCATTTTGCATCACACAGAAACTTCTGTTATTCCTTGTAATGCCCCCTTTTCCTGAGACAGTGCTCTTATTCCCACAGCTCCATGCCTAGACGCTTCGAACCCAGGCATGCAACCACATCTGGTTGTCTTCAACCAGAGCACTTAAAAATTATATTGTTGTCCCCCAACTTAGCTTCAGAATCTTAATCTCTGGAATCTTTTTAACTGCTATTCTGTTCTTAAATATTATTTGATAAGCATCTAAGAGTATCATGGAGAACATGAAAGACAGTGGTGTCAGGTTTTAGGCACTAAGATGAGCACCCCTTTTTTTTCACTTGTAGACATTCTTTTAAAGTACAATTTTGAAGAAACAGTAGTGTTTGCAGTATATGTTTACATATTCCCTGATTCCTTGAGTAAGTCGTGTGTGTGTGTGTGTTACATATTCCCTGATTCCTTGAGTAAGTTGTGTGTGTGTGTGTGTATTAAGGGTCTTACTAAGTTTTCATAATTTGATTACCTTATAATGCTATGTTGGTTTTCACAAACTTTACACATTAAGGGATATGAGCCTCTAGTTTGGTGACTAGCTGATAATGTGGTTTAAAACTCAAGGAATGAAACCTATGTGACTATCCACTATACCACAAAAGTATGACTATACATGTATGCTTGGCCATTTTTTCTGTTACCAGTTGTTAAAGAATTTTATATGACTTTTTTTAAATTGAAGGATAATTGCTTTACAGAATTTTGTTTTCTGTCAAACATCGACATGAATCTGCCGTAGTATATGACTTAAACTCTTGCCTGTGGAACTCATTTTAAGAACAAAGTGTTCTTTGTAAATGCTGTGATTTTGTAAATTTTTAAATTTAGATTGAAACCTGTTTTATTTTTGCAGGAAAAAAAGCTTTTTTAATTAAGTCAGGATAGTAGAGGAGCCTGGCGGGCTCTAGTCCATGGGGTCCCAAAAAATCAGACACCACTGAGTGACTTTCACTTTCACTTTTCACTTTAGGCTAAGATATGCTGCAGAAGCAACCACCCTGAGAATAACTTGGATTTATTTCTCACTTAAGCTTCATACCTACCAGAAGGACCCAAGCTTTCGGAGCATCTACTCTGGGACAGTGCTAGTTGTGAAAGAAGGCAAGGCTTTGGAGTGTCAAATTTCTTGACTAAGAAATCATACTTTAATTCATTGGACAAAACTGGCCACTTAGAATGTAAAATGTACTGAAAAAGACAAAAATAGCATTAATCACTACCACATCAGCTTATAAAAGGGGTATCTTAAGCAACATCCTACATAACTGGAATAAACAGGGGACAATGTTTCCCAACCAAAGTAGAGGTCACGAAGTTTATTAAAGTGTATGCATATTAGAGAATCATAGGTGCTTCTTTAAACCTATAATTTTAAATAAAACTTCAGCTGTGGTAATTTGGCTTACTAGTTAATTTTGTGTATATATATACATACATATGCATATATTTTTGTGTGTGTGTATGACTTGTTAAATTTGCTAGGATTTACTCAAGTATTAAATACCCAATTATCAGATGCTTTTTTGTAACTCTAATACATATATATCCATCTTAGGAAAAAAGTTTTTCATTCTGAAAGTACTAATAATAGTCTCTGTGGTTTGTTGGCAAGGCTGGGGCAAATAGAGAAGCAAAATTCTAACCCTGAAAGAGCTATTGAGTTTTTCAATTGACTAGAATCAGGAAATTGTGCAGTAGTTTCATAGATGTTCACTGAGTGAACATTATGTACCATGTGTTTGGCACTGAAGACAAAGTGATTAGCACAAACTTGGTCCCTGCCTTCATGAAATTTAAACTAGCAGTTTGTCTTCATGGAATTTAAACTGCTGAGTATAGCATAACAAAACCGGTGTATCTAAACCAACACAACCTTTTCCTAAAGGTTCTGGCTTGCAAAAGAAATATGTTAAAATGCCCCTGCTGCAAAAGTATATTCAAATAATTTTCATGGGTAGCTATCAGACAAAAGCCATTAGCACAGAGATTCAAAGAAAGCAAATATTTGGTGGCTCAGATGGTAAAGAATCTGCCTGCAATGCAGGAGTCCTGGGTTTGATGCCTGGGTTGGAAAGAGCCCCTGGAGGAGGGCATGGCAACCCATTCCAATACTGACTGGAGAATCCCCATGGACAGAGGAGCCTGGTGGGCTACAGTCCATGGGGTCACAAAAGAGTTGGACAGGACTGAGCAACTAAGCACAGCATAGACATTAATTAAATGATCATTGTAGTTATGCCTGTTATATATGCTGTGCATGAAAATACTGCCAGATTTTGGTAGGGCTCATGGGTACATCAGACAACCCATCACAGAAACTTGGCAATGAGTTGTTTGACTAGTCACACGTACAAATGGGCTTCCCTGGTGTCTCAGATGGTAAACCATCTGCCTGTAGTGCAGGAGACCTGGGTTCGATCCCTGGGTTGGGAAGATCCCCTGGAGAAAGAAATGGCAATCCACGCCAGTACTCTTGCCTGGAAAATTCTGTGGACAGAGGAGGCTTGAGGCTACAGTCCATGGGGTTGCAAAGAGTCAGACACGGCTAAGTGACTTCACTTCATGTACAAATCAGGTTGTTCTTGTGGAGGATCTAGTGACCAAAATTTTTTACTTGGAAAATTATTCTGCCCACTATTTCTACCTCCTGATGGATGGAAAAAAGGTTCTCATGATTTTGTTCTAGCAACCCTGACAGGGAAACAATGAAGGCTGCTTTTCTCATCTATCATTTTTCTTTCTTTTTTTAAAAAAATTATTTATTTTAATTGGAGGCTAATTACAATATTGTAGTGGTTTTTGCCATACATTGACATGAATCAGCCACAGGTGTACATGTGTTCCCCATCCTGAACCCGCCTGCCACCTCCCTCCCCATCCCATCCCTCAGGGTCTTCCCAGTGCACCAGCCCCAAGCACCCTGTCTCATGCATTGAACCTGGACTGGCGATCTCTTGCACATATAATATACATGTTTCAATGCTATTCTCTCAAATCATCCCACCCTTGCCTTCTCCCACAGAGTCCAAAAGACTCTTCTTTACATCTGTGTCTCTTTTGCTGTCTTGCATACAGGGTTATCGTTACCATTTTTCTAGATTCTATATATATGCATTAGTATACTGTATTGGTGTTTTTCTTTCTGGCTTACTTAACTCTGTATAATAGGCTCCAGTTTCATCCATCTCATCAGAACTGATTCAAATGTATTCTTTTAATGGCTGAGTAATATTCCATTGTGTATATGTGCCACAGCTTTCTTATCCATTCATCTACTGATGGACATCTAGGTTGCTTCCATGTCCTGGCTGTTATAAACAGTGCTGCGATGAACATTGGGGTACATGTGTCTCTTTCAATTCTGGTTTCCTCGGTGTGTATGCCCGGCAGTGGGATTGCTGGGTCATAGGCAGTTCTAGTTCCAGTTTTTTAAGGAATCTCCACACTGTTCTCCATAGTGGCTATACTAGTTTGCATTCCCACCAACAGTGTAAGAGGGTTCCCTTTCCTCCACACCCTCTCCAGCATTTATTGCTTGTAGACTTTTAGATAGCAGCCATTCTGACTGGCGTGAGCTGGTACCTCATTGTGGTTTTGATTTGCATTTCTCAGATAATGAGTGATGTTGAGCATCTTTTCATGTGTTTGTTAGCCATCTGTATGTCTTCTTTGGAGAAATGTCTTTAGTTCTTTGGCCCATTTTTTGATTGGGTCTTTTATTTTTCTGGAATTGAGCTTCAGGAGTTGCTTGTATATTTTTGAGATTAATTCTTCATCAGTTGCTTCATTTGCTATTATTTTCTCCCATTCTGAAGGCTGTCTTTTCACCTTGCTTTTAGTTTCCTTCATTGTGCAAAAGCTTTTAAGTTTAATTAGGTCCCATGTGTTTATTTTTACTTTTATTTTCATTACTCTGGGAGGTGGGTCATAGAGGATCCAGCTGTGATTTATGTTGGAGGGTGTTTTGCCTATGTTTTCCTCCAGGAGTTTTATAATTTCTGGTCTTACATTGAGATCTTTAATCCATTTTGAGTTTATTTTTGTGTATGGTGTTAGAAAGTGTTCTAGTTTCATTCTTTTACAAGTGGTTGACCAGTTTTCCAGCATCACATGTTAAAGAGATTGTCTTTTCTCCATTGTATAATCTTGCCTCCTTTGTCAAAGATAAGGTGTCCATAGGTGTGTGGATTGATCTCTGGGCTTTCTATTTTGTTCATTGATCTATGTTTCTGTCTATGTGCCAGTATCATTTTTCTTTCCTTGAAAGTTTTATTTCTTGTGACTGTACAATAGAGGCAAAACTAGTACTAGTAACTTTTCATTTGATGACAACGTTTGGTGTCCTTAATTGCAAGCAGCTTGCAAGAGACTTACTGGTTACAAATACTGCTTACAAAATCATCACGAGAGAAAATCTTTTACTTGATGTAGAGAAAGAGCAAATTAGCCAAGATGGCGGCAGTCAGGCTCTCTTGCCCCATGACCTCTCGCTCTCACCCCATGTTTTGTAAATACATGGTAATGTAACAGCTGAGATCACTTATAGTACCGCACATGCACATCTGCTTGGCCATGGGCCACTTTGCTCTGTAAACGTATGTAAACTCCACCTGAAAAGCTCTTGTGACTACATTATGGCTATGTTAAGGCTGTGTTATAACTGTCCACTGGGTCAGCTGTGAGAGAATACAGTGTGTCTGCTGTTACGGCTGCTGCACCAGCCTGTGACAACCACTCTGAACCTACACCAAAACCAGAGACCAGAAATAGCTCCATGGGCCAACAGTAAGTGTTTGTGTTTATGGAAGTTAAGAGGACAGATGGATGCCTGACCTAAGCCCATAAAGCACTGGGTCAATATGGTGATCAGTTTTTAAGATGGCCCCTAATAACCCCCTGTGTTTATACCTATCATTGGTCCTTTCTATGTTGTGCCAAGGTTGGCCTGCATGACCGATGGGATGTGGCAGAAGTGATGGTATGTCACTCCTGAGATTAGGTTATAACAGACCACAACTCTCATCTTGGGCTGTACTCTGGGGGAAGTCACTGGCCACGTCTTGAGAATACCCAAGCAAACAAGAAAGGAAAGAGTGACCTCCAGCTACAGTCAGTGAGGAACTGAGGTCAGCCTGCAATTACTGGATAAACACGGGAGTTGATCCTCCAGCCTTCAGATAACTGAGATGCTGAAGCAGAGCCATGCAACTAAGCTACTTTCAGATGCCTGACCTACAAAAACTGCAAGATAAATGTTTGTTGCTTTAAATCACTCAATTTGGAAGGGTAATTTTTTTATATGGCAGCAGGTACCTGGGCTTCCCTGGTGGCTCAGACAGTAAAGATTCCACCCACATTGTGGGATACCTGGGTTTGATTCCTGAGGCAGGGAGAGCCACTGGAAGAGATCATGTTAACTCACTCCAGTATTCTTGCCTGGAGAATCCCCATGGACAGAGGAACTGGTGGGCTACAGTGCATGGAGCTGCAGAGTCGGACATGGCTGAACAAATAAGCACCCTGCGTGCATGTGTGCTAAGTCACTTTAGTTACGTCTAGTTCTTTGCAACCTGTGGGCTCTAGCCCAGCAGACTCCTCTGTCCATGGGATTCTGCAGGCAAGAATAGTGGAGTGGGTTGTGCCTTCCTCCAGGAGATCTTCTGAGCCAGGAATCAAATCCATATCTCTCATGTCTCTTGCATTGGCAGGAAGGTTCTTTACCACTATGATCATCTGGGAAGTCCATTTAATACCCTACACTGGGTTCAGTTCAGTTTAGTTGCTCAGTCATGTCCAACACTTTGAGACCCCATTAACTGTAGCATGAAGGCCACCATTGCATTGGTGATGCCATCCAGCCATCTCATCCTCTGATGCCCTCTTCTCCTTCTTCCCTCAATCTTCCCTAGCATAAAGGACTTTTCCAGTGAGTTAGCTATTCACATCAGGTGGCCAAAATACTGGAGCTTCAGCTTCAGCCTCAGTCCTTCCAATGAGTATTCAGGATTGATTTTTCTTAAGGTTGACTAGTTTGATCTCCTTGCTGTCCAAGGAACTTTCAGAAGTCTTCTCTAGCACCACAGTTCAAAGACATCAATTCTTTGGTGTTCTGTCTTCCTTATAGTCCAGGTCTCACAACCATACATGACCACTGGGAAGACCATGGCCATGACTTTTGTCAGCAGAGCAATGTCTCTGCTTTTCAACACAATGTCTAGGTTCGCCATAGCTTTCCTGCCAAGAAGCAATGATCTTCTGATTTCATTGTGCCGTCACCATCCACAGTGATTTTAGAGACCAAGAAGACGAAATCTGCCACTACTTCCACATTTTCCCCTTCTATTTGCCATGAATAAATGGGGATGGATGCCATGATCTTTGTTTTGTCAGTATTTAGTTTTAAGCTGGCTCTTTCACTCTCCTCCTTCATCCTCATCAAGAGGCTCTTTAGTTCCTCTTCACTTTCTGCCATTAGAGTGGTATCCTCCGCATATCTGAAGCTTGCTGATATTTCTCCCACCTGTCTTGATTCCAGCTTGTAACACATATAGCCCAGCATTTCTCATGACGTGCTCAGCATGTAGGTTAAACAGACAAGGTGGCAAGAGAGAGCCCTGTAGTATTCCTTTCTTAATCTTGAACTGGTCAGTGGTTCCATACAGGGTTCTAACTGTTGCTTCTTCACCCGCATACAGGTTTCTCAGGATTCAGGTAAGATGGTCTGGTATTCCTGTATCTTTAAGAGCTTTCCACAGTTTGTTATGATCCACACAGTCAAAGGCTTTAGCATAAGCAATGAAACAGAGGTGGATGTTTTTCTGGAATTCCCTTGCTTTCTCTATGATCCAGAGAATGTTGACAACTTGATCTCTTGTTCCTCTGCTTTTTCTACGCCCAGCTTGGATATCTGGAAGTTCCTGATTTGCATAATGCTGAAGCATAACATGCAAGATTTTTAAGCATGACCTTACTAGCATGGGAGATGAGTGCAATTGTCCGATGGTTTGCACATTTTTAGTACTACCCTTCTTGGGAATTGGGATGAGGATTGACCTTTTCCAAGCCCTATGGCCACTGCTGGGTCTTCCAGATTTGCTGACATATTGAGTGCAATACTTTGATGGCATCATCTTTTAGGGTTTTGGATAGCTTTACTGGAATTCCATTGCATCCACTAGCTTTATTGAGAGCGGGGCTGCCTAAGGTCCACTTGACTTCACACTCCAGAATATCTGGCTCTGGGTGACTGACCACACCATTGTGGTTATCTGGTTCATGAAAATCTTTTTTGTACACTTCTTCCGTCTCTTCTTGATCTCTTCAGTGTCTACTAGGTCTCTATCATTTCTGTCCTTTATTGTGCTCATCTTTGGGCAAAATATTCCCTTGATATAACCAATTTTCCTGAGGCGATCTCTAAGCTTTCCCCTTCTGTTGTTTTCCTCTGTTTTTATGCACCATTCATTGAAGAAGTTCTTCTTGTCTCTCCTTGCTATTCTTTGGAACTCTGCATTTAGTTGGATGTATCTTTCCCTTTCTTGCTTGCTTTTCATATCTCTTCTTTCCTCAGCCATTTGTAAGTCCCTCTTAGATGACCACTTTGCCTTCTTGCTTTTCTGTTTCTTTGGGTTGGTTTTGTTTGCTGCCTCCTGTACAATATTACAGACCTCCGTCCATAGTTCCTCAGGCACACTGTCTACTAGATCTAACCCTTTAATCTATTCATCACCTCCACTGCATATCCACTGAGGATTTAAGTTGTACCTAGCTAGCCAATATTTACATTGGTTAGAATGGGGCAAATTTAATTTTTCCTCAGTGTTAGTTAACTCTGTGACCTGAATGAATTAATTACAATTTATTCTAATAATGACATAATCCTGCTCAAATTACCCTCACAGTTTTAATTGATAGCATTGTCTAAATTTATGCTTGTTTTTCTTTCTTTTTATATCCTTTTATTTTACCATCCAGCTTCAAAACTAGAAGCTTGCTATTATTTCCCACCTCATTCTATTTTTCCTGTCTATCGAGTAGCTTTAATTCCTATTAATCTTTATTTTCACATTAATCTGATTCTCTACATTTTAATTAATTACACTAAAGGGTTTCTTCTTGGGACTTTCCTGGTGGTCCAGTGGCCAGGACTCTGGGTTCCTAGTACAGGTGGCCCAAGTTCCATCTCTGGTCAGGGAACTAGATCTTGCTAAGGCTTGGCACAGCCAAATAAATAAATAAATAAAGTCTTTAAAATTTCTTTTTAGGCATTGAATTTTTGTCCCCGTCTATTTATTACTTACAGTCTGTGTTTATTACAGATTTATCTGTATAAGAAAGAAGTACTAGAACTTAGTCAAAAAGAGGCATGGACAAGTTTGCAGAAATTGACTTTCACTTTTAATAATGGGGGAAAAGTAGGGTTGTGATTGATAGTCAATTGCTATCATCTCTAAATATGTCTTGATTGCTGATTTTAACCACCAAATCTAGACTTTACAGAAGGATTGCCGCTTGTTTGCCTCATTCCTTGGCTAAGGTTGGGAACTACATTTCCCAGAATCCCTTTTGCTATATGGTTCCAGACTGGAGTTGGACACAAGAATTTGTATGAAATTTGGAAAATGAGAGAAATTGAAGCCTTAATGGTCATTGCTGTCAGACCAGGTGACAGCAGAGACAGAGGTGCCTGGTGTGCCCCACGTTTTCCTATCTCTTCTCTTGCCTCTTGCCACCTGCTGGGCCACTGGCAGCCCCTGACCCGCCATAGGTCACTTAAATGCAGACCCAGGGGTGACAGCCACGCGAAGGCAACTATTTCCCCAGTGGTGACACTTGAAGAAATCTTTCCACAAGTGCTCTCCCTGCAGTCCCACTCTGGCAAGCAGTTGTGTTTTTTTCGTTGAGTTTCCCCACCATCTTCAATTTGTCCCCTCACACCAGTGCTTCAGATGGAATGTTTGGTACCTATTTCTCTGATCCTGTCTTCCTTTCCAGACTTTCACTTTTGCAAGCCTACTTATGTTTGTTTAAGGTATAATTGTTATAATTCCTTCTTCTCTTTATATTTGCAGTGGCTCTGTTTTCCTACTGATGCACTTGGGATCTTTTGGCTCTGCCATCTTCAACAACATCATGACTGCAAAATGGGCAGCAACCACCAAGCATTATGCCCTCACAGGACATTGCCAAAGCATGAAGCAGGAGTATTGGTGCTAAAAAATATATCTCCTTACATTCTTCTCCTCTTTCATGGAGGAAAAATTTTATCTCTGCAGAACTCCCCATCAGTCTCAACAGTCAGAACAGAGTTGTGTATCTTCTACTGATCACTGACATAGAGGCTGCAGGCCATGACTGGCTTGGACCTATCCTTGGCCAAATAGCAGGATAACTTAGCTTTCAAAACATGCTTTCACCTGTGCCCAACTTGCAGAGATTCTGATTTAATTGCTCTAGGGTGGTGCCCTGGCATTAATATTTGTAAAATTCCCTTATAGGGATTTAAATATGCAGCCATGGTGGAGAACCACTGCTTGGATCAAACATGATTCATTTGTTGGATCTATGGCACAACAAACAAAATCAGAGTTCTGTATAAAGTAGAAGGATTAAATGGCTGTGGGAAAGGAAATCAAGAGTGTTTTAGGATTTTTTTTTAAAAATCCATCTAGATTATCTCATCTGAGGACAATCTATAAGACAGCTAGAGATATGACTAAAATTCCATCTGGCTTGCATCATATGACATCACTAAGCACTACCAGGTTCTACATTTAATGTACATGTTCCATTTGGACTAACTTTAGGAGTGGCATAGGGCTTCCCTCATAGCTCAGTTGGTAAAGAATCCTCCTGTAATGCAGGAGGCTGTGGTTCAATTCCTAGATCAGGAAGATTCACTGGGGAAGGGATAGGCTGTTGTTCAGTCGCTAAGTCATCTCTGACTCTTCTGTGACCCCAAGGACTACAGCCCACCAGGCTCCTCTTCCATGAGATTCTCCAGGCGACAATACTGGAGTGGGTTGCTGTTTCCTTCTCCAAGGGATAGGCTACCCACTCCAGTATTCTTGGGCTTCTCTTGTGGCTCAGCCGGTAAAGAATCTGCCTTCATGCAGGAGGCCTGGGTTGGAAAGATCCCCTGGAGAAGAGAAAGGCTACTCACTCCAGTATTCTGGCCTGAAGAATTCCATAGACTGTATAGTCCATGGAGTCCCAAAGAGTCAGGCAAGACTGAGCAACTTTCACTTTCTAGGGATGGCATAGAACAGCTATTCTCCCATCTGTTAGCTGCTTGAGGTAAAGCAGTCTGAACCCGCTCCCAAACCAAGTTACACAAGGCTCAAGCTACACACAGACTCCTCGGTGGGGCACATACAATTTTGAAATAAATGTACAAATCACTGATCAAGAGAAATCTTAAGTGATTTCCAGAAATTTCCTAGTCATGTCAAGGATTTGACTAATGGTATTTCAGTCAGATAATCTATAAAATGCTAAGGAAGTCCCAAGATTGGACATTGATCAGAATATTCCAGTCTAGCTGCTGCTGCTGCTGCTGCTGCTGCTGCTGCTGCTGCTGCTGCTGCTGCTGCTGCTGCTGCTGCTGCTGCTGCTGCTGCTGCTAAGTCGCTTCAGTCGTGTCCGACTCTGTGCGATGCAATAGACAGCAGCCCACCAGACTCCTCTGTCCCTGGGATTCTCCAGGCAAGAATACTGGAGTGGGTTTCCATTTTCTTCTCCAATGCATGCATGCATGCTAAATTGCTTCAGTCATGACCGACTCTGTGTGACCCTATGGACAGCAGCCCACCAGGCTCCTCTGTCCACAGGATTCTCCAGGCAAGAATACTGGAGAGGCTTGCCATTTCTTACTCCCCAGTCCAGCTATATCTTTGTTAAAAATGCTTTTGCTAAGAGCTACATGGGGGGAAAATAGCTTTGAATCTAAGAAAATGTACTTTCTGTGAAGAAAAAGAAATACACCAGGTCCTTAGTTTTGCAATCTAAACAATATTAAAATTATTAGTCACTATCACGTGAGTTCAGTTCAGTTCAGTTCAGTCGCTCAATCATGTCCTACTCTTTGCGACCCCATGAATTGCAGCACGCCAGGCCTCCCTGTCCATCACCAACTCCTGGAGTTCACTCAGACTCACGTCCATCGAGTCAGCAATGCCATCCAGCCATCTCATCCTCTGTCGTCCCCTTCTCCTCCTGCCCCCAATCCCTCCCAGCATCAAAGTCTTTTCCAATGAGTCAACTCTTTGCATGAGGTGGCCAAAGTACTGGAGTTTCAGCTTTAGCATCAGTCCTTCCAAAGAAATCCCAGGGCTGATCTCCTTCAGAATGGACTGGTTGCTGATGGTGAATGGATAAGAAAGCTGTGGTACATATACACAATGGAGTATTACTCAGCCGTTAAAAAGAATTCATTTGAATCAGTTCTGATGAGATGGATGAAACTGGAGCCGATTATACAGAGTGAAGTAAGCCAGAAAGAAAAACACCAATACAGTATACTAACACATATATATGGAATTTAGAAAGATGGCAATGACGACCCTGTATGCAAGACAGGAAAAAAGACACAGCTGTGTATAACGGACTTTTGGACTCAGAGGGAGAGGGAGAGGGTGGGATGATTTGGGAGAATGGCATTCTAACATGTATACTATCATGTAAGAATTGAATCGCCAGTCTATGTCTGACGCAGGATACAGCATGCTTGGGGCTGGTGCATGGGGATGACCCAGAGAGTTGTTATGGGGAGGGCGGTGGGAGGGGGGTTCATGTTTGGGAACGCATGTAAGAATTAAAGATTTTAAAATAAAAAAAAATAAAAAACTAAAAAAAATAATTAAAAAAAATAAATAAAAAAATAAAAATAAAAAATAAAAAGAATAGCATCCAGACAAAAAAAAAAAAAAAAAAAAGAATGGACTGGTTGGATCTCCTTGCAGTCCAGGGGACTCTCAACAGTCTTCTCCAACACCACAGTTCAAAAGCATCAATTCTTCGGTGCTCAGCCTTCTTCACAGTCCAACTCTCACATCCATACATGACCACTGGAAAAACCATAGCCTTGACTAGACGGATCTTAGTTGGCAAAGTAATGTCTCTGCTTTTGAATACACTGTCTAGGTTGTTCATAACTTTTCTTCCAGGGAGTAAGCGTCTTTTAATTTCATGGCTGCAATCACCATCTGCAGTGATTTTGGAGCCCCGAAAAATAAAGTCTGACACTGTTTCCACTCTTCCCCATCTATTTCCGATGAAGTGATGGGACTGGATGCCATGATCTTCGTTTTCTGAATGTTGAGCTTTAAGCCAACTTTTTCACTCTCCTCTCTTACTTTCATTAAGAGGCTTTTTAGTTCCTCTTCACTTTCTGCCGTAAGGGTGGTGTCATCTGCATATTTGAGGTTATTGATATTTCTCCCAGCACTCTTGATTCTAGCTTGTCCAGGGAGCTATCAAACTTAAAATATTGGTTTATATACCATGCAGTCATCTACATCATAACATTTTTTGAGACATTTTTTATAATTTGTTTATTTTTTAATTGAAGGATAATTGCTTTACAGAATTTTCTTGTTTTCTGTCAACCCTCAACATGAATCAGCCATAGGTATATGTATATATCCTTCCTTTTGAACCTCCCTCTCATCTCCCACCCCATTGCACCATTCTAGATTGATACAGAGCCCCTGTTTGAGTTTCCTGAGCCATACAGCAAATTCCCATTGGCTATCTAGTTTACACGTGGTTTCCATACTACTCTTCCTATACATCTCACCCTCTTCTCCCCTCTTTCCATGTCCGTAAGTTTAATCTCTATGTCTGTTTCTCCATTGCAGTCCTGTGAATTCTTCAGTACCATTTTTCTAGATTTCATATATATGCGTTACAATATGGTATTTATCTTTCGCTTTCTGATTCACTTCACTCTGTATAATATGTTCCCGGTTCATCCACCTCATCAGAACTGACTCAAATGCATTCCTTTTTATCGCAGAGTAATATTCCATTGTGTATATGTACCATTCATCTGTCGATGGACATCTAGGTTGGGGCACATGTATTATTTTGAATTTGTGTTTTCATTTTTTCTGAATATATATCAATTTTATGGAATTGCTGGCTTAAAACCCAACATTCAAAAAACAAATTTCATGGCATTCAGTCCTATCACTTCATGGCAAATAGAGGCAGAAACAATGGAAAGAGTGACAGACTTTATTTTCTGGGGCTACAAAATCACCCTGGACAGTGACTGCAGCCACAAAACTAAAAGACACTTAACTCTTTGAAAGAAAAGCTATGGAAAACCTAGACAGCGTATTAAAAAGCAGATTCATCACTCTGTTGACAAAGGTTTGTATAGTCAATGCTATGGCTTTTTCAATAGTCATATATGGTTGTAGGTGTTGGACCATAAAGAAGGCTGAGTGTTGAAGGTGCTTTCAAGCTGTGGTGTTGGAGAAGACTCTTGAGAGTACCTTGAACTGCAAGGCAATCAAACCAGTCAATCCTAAAGGAAATCAGTCCTGAATATTCACTGGAAGGACTGATGCTGAAGCTGAGGCTCCAATACTTTGGCCCCCTGATGCAATGAGCTGACCATTAGAAAAGACCCTGATGCTGGGAAAGAAGGAGGGCAAGAGGAGAAGGAGGCAACAGAGATTGAGATGGTTGGATGGCATCAGTGACTCAATGGGCAAGAGTTTGAGCAAACTCCATGAGATAGTAAAGCACAGGGAAGCCTGGCATACTGCAGTTCATGGGGTTGCAAAGAGTTGGACATGACTTAGTGACTGATCAACAACATGGTAATTCTATTTTTAGTTTTTTTTTAAGGAACTTCCATACTTTTCTCCATAGTGGCTATACCAATTTACATTCCCACCATCAGTGTATGAAAGTTCCATTTTCTCCACATGCTCACCAACACTTACTTTTTCTTGATGTTTTGATAGTAGGACAATCAGAGAAATTTGTATAGTGATTGGATTCTTGATTTCATTGGATGTTGGATGATATTAAGCAATTATTGTTAATTTTTAGGTGCAATAAAGATGTTGTGGAATGTTTAGAAAAGATAAATCATCTTTTAACAATGCAACCAAAATATATTTAGATGAAATGATATTATATAAAGAAATTGCTTCAAATAACCCAGTGTTTATTTGACTTTATGCATAGACATCTTCAAATGGTCAATACCAAAGTCAAATTGTTTGTATTCTTTGTAGCCTAAGATGGAGAAGCTGTATACAGTCAGCAAAAACAAGACGGGGAGCTGACTGTGGCTCAGATCATCAGCTTCTCATAGCAAAATTCAGGCTTAAACCAGCCAGAACTAGGGCAGCCAGACACAACTTAAATTAAATTCCCTGTGAATATGCGGTGGAGGTAGCAAATAGATTCAAGGGATTACATCTAGTTAACAGTGTGCCTAAGAGTTATGGATGGAGGTCCATAATATTGTATAGAAGGCAGCAAACAAAACCATTCCAAAGAAATAGAAAAGCAAGAAGGCAACGTGGTTCTCTAAGGAGGCTTTACAAAGAGCTGAAGAAAGGAGAGAAGTGAAAAGCAAAGGATAAAGGGCAAGGTACATCCAACTAAATGCAGAGTTCCAAAGAATAGCAAGGAGAGACAAGAAGACCTTCAATGAGCATAAAAGAAGTGCATAAAACTAGAAGCAAACAACAGAAGGGGCAAGGCTAAAGATCTTTTCAGAAATATGGGAAATATCAAGTGAATATTTTGCCCAAAGATGAGCACAATAAAGGACAGAAATGGTAGAGATCTGCTAGACACTGAAAAGATCAAGAAGAGATGGAAAGAGTACGTGAAAGAACTGTACAAAAAAGATCTTCATGAGCTAGATTACTACGATAGTGTGTGGTCAGTCACCCAGAGCCAGACATTCTGGAGTGGCAAGTCAAGTGGGCCTTAGGAAGCACTGCTAATTTAATAAAGCTGGTGGATGTGATGGATTCCAGTAGAGCTATTCAAAACCCTAAAGGATGAAGCTATCAAGTTGCATTCAGCAAATCTGGAAGACCCAGCAGTGGCCATAGGGCTTGGAAAAGGTCAATCCTCATCCCAATTCCCAAGAAGGGTAGTACTAAAAATGTGCAAACCATCAGACAATTGCACTCATCTCCCATGCTAGTAAGGTCATGCTTAAAAATCTTGCATGTTATGCTTCAGCATTATGCAAATCAGGAACTTCCAGATATCCAAGCTGGGCGTAGAAAAAGCAGAGGAACAAGAGATCAAACTGGATCATAGAGAAAGCAAGGGAATTCCAGAAAAACATCCACCTCTGTTTCATCGCTTATGCTAAAGCCTTTGACTGTGTGGATCATAACAAACTGTGGAAAGCTCTTAAAGATACAGGAATACCAGACCATCTTATCTGTCTCCTGAGAAACCTGTATGCGGGTGAAGAAGCAACAGTTAGAACCCTGTATGGAACCACTGACCAGTTCAAGATTAAGAAAGGAATACTACAGGGCTCTCTCTTGCCACCTTGTCTGTTTAACCTACATGCTGAGCACGTCATGAGAAATGCTGGGCCATATGAGTTACAACCTGGAATCAAGACAGGTGGGAGAAATATCAGCAAGCTTCAGATATGCAGATGATACCACTCTAATGGCAGAAAGTGAAGAGGAACTAAAGAGCCTCTTGATGAGGATGAAGGAGGAGAGTGAAAGAGCCAGCTTAAACTAAATACTGACAAAGCAAAGATCATGGCATCCATCCCCATTTATTCATGGCAAATAGAAGGGGAAAATCTGGAAGTAGTGGCAGATTTCCTCTTCTTGGTCTCTAAAATCACTGTGGATGGTGATGGCACAATGAAATCAGAAGATCATTGCTTCTTGGCAGGAAAGCTATGGCGAACCTAGACATTGTGTTGAAAAGCAGAGACATTGCTCTGCTGACAAAAGTCATGGCCATGGTCTTCCCAGTGGTCATGTATGGTTGTGAGACCTGGACTATAAAGAAGACAGAACACCAAAGAATTGATGTCTTTGAACTGTGGTGCTAGAGAAGACTTCTGAAAGTTCCTTGGACAGCAAGGAGATCAAACCAGTCAATCTTAAGGAAAAACAGCCCTTGAATACTTGTTGGATGGATTGAGGCTGAAACTGAAGCTCCAGTATTTTGGCCACCTGACGTGAACAGCCGATTCACTGGAAAAGTCCTTTATGCTAGGAAAGATTGAGGGCAGAAGGAGAAGAGGGCATCAGAGGATGAGATGGCTGGATGGCATCACCAATGCAATATACATGAACTTAGGCAAACTTCGGGAGATGGTGAGGGACAGGGAGGCCTATTGCACTGCAGTCCGTGGAGTTGCAATCAGTCTGACACAGCTGGGTGCCTGAACAACAACAGCGTAACCAGTGTACACAGCAATTCTAGAAGTTTCAAGAAGTCCTCATTCTACCAACATATTTTCATTGAGTACTTTTTTTACAAGACTCCCTATAAATTTGTCTCATTTGGAAAACTCACAACAAAACTGGAGGGTGTGAAAACTATAAAACTTTTAGAAAATATTTTTAAATTTTTTTAACACTAACTAGCTAATGGAAGTAAGTGAATTGTTGTCTACCTCCAATATTTATTTAAAAATTAGTTTCCTTCAATATATTTTAAGCACCTATTTAAGAATATTGGTTAAAAGGGATGAAATAAATAAAACAGTTGCTTTATTTGAGTAATAAACTGGATTCCAGCAGGCTCTGCTGGGTCTGCCATGCTAATCCCTGGAAATATGTGGAGCATGTCTCACTGTGCAGTGTGAGAAGAGTCTCATTTTAAGATACCCACGGATGCACAAGAAAGTGGTAATACTGATAACCTCCTGGAAAGGGAAATAGTATTTTGGAGAAAGGGATGGAAGAAACTTCCATTGTTTTCCTTGCTGTATATGTTATAAATTTGCATCATATGAATATATTGCCTATTTGTTCTAGTTCTATGAAAAATATCATTGAATTTTGCTAGGAATTGCACTGAATTTATAGATTGCTTTGGATAATATTGCAATGTGGGAGACCCAGATTCGATCCCTGGGTCAGGAAGATCCCCTGGAGAAGGAAATGGCAACCCAGTTCAATATGCTCACCTGGAGAATCCCACGGAGGAAGGAGCCTGGTAGGCTACAGTCCATGGGGTTGCAGAGTCAGACACGACTGAGCGACTTCACTTTGGATAATATGTTCAATTTCGCTACATTGATTCTTCCAATCCATGGTATAAGGTATATTTCTCCATCTATTTGTGTCATCTTTTATTTCATTCATCAGTATTTTATACTTTTCTATATAAAGGTCTTTTGTTCTTTAGGTAAATTTATTCCTAAGTATTTTATTCTTTTCATTGCAATGGTGAAAGGGATTGTTTCCTTAATTTCTCTTTCTGATTTTTCATTGTTAGTGTATAGGAATGCAAGGGATTTCTGCATATTAATTTTATATCCTACAACTTTACCATATCCATTGATTACCTCTAGTGGTGGCATCATGACACCACTGTAATTTTCTGGTGACATAGTTAGGGTTGTCTTTGTAGAGGATCATGTCTTTTGCAAACAGTGAGAGTTTACTTCTTCTTTTCCAATCTGGATACTTTTATTTCTTTTTGTTCTCTGATTTCTGTGGCTAGGACTTCCAAAACTATGCTGAATGGTAGTGGTGAGAGTGGGCACCCTTATCTTGTTCTTGATTTTATAAAAAAAGTTTTCAGTTTCTCACCGTTGAGGATCATGTTTGCTGTGGGTTTGTCATATATGACTTTTATTATGTTGAAAGAAGAGAAGCGAAAAACAAAGGAGAAAAGGAAAGATACAAGCATCTGAATGCAGAGTTCCAAAGAATATCAAGGAAAGATAAGAAAGCCTTCCTCAGTGATCAATGCAAAGAAATAGAGGAAAACAACAGAATAGGAAAGACTAGAGGTCTCTTCATGAAAATTAGAGATACCAAGGGAACATTTCATGCAAAGATGGGCTCAATAAAAGACATAAATGGTATGGACCTAACAGAAGCAGAAGATATTAAGAAGAGGTGGCAAGAGTACATAGAAGAACTATACAGAAAAGATCTTCACGATCCAGATAATCACGATGGTGTGATCACTCACCTAGAGCCAGACATCCTGGAATGTGAAGTCAAGTGGGCCTTAGGAAGCATCAATATGAACAAAGCTAGTGGAGGTGATGGAATTCCAGTTGAGCTATTTCAAATCCTGAAAGATGATGCTGTGAAAGTGCTGCACTCAATATGCCAGCAAATTTGGAAAACTCAGCAGTGGCCACAGGACTGGAAAAGGTCAGTTTTCATTCCAATCCCAAAGAAAGGCAATGCCAAAGAATGCTGAAACTACCTCACAATTGCACTCATCTCATATACTAGTAAAATAATGCTCAAAATTCTCCAAATAAGACTTCAGCAATATGTGAACTGTGAACTTCCAGATGTTCAAGCTGGTTTTAGAAAAGGCAGAGGAACCAGAGATCAAATTGCTAACATCCACTGGATCATGGAAAAAGCAAGAGAGTTCCAGGAAAACATCTCTTTCTGCTTTATTGACTATGCCAAAGCCTCTGACTGTGTGGATCACAATAAACTGTGGAAAATTCTGAAAGAGATGGGAATACCAGACCACTTGACCTGCCTCTTGAGAAACCTGTGTGCAGGTCAGGAAGCAACAGTTAGGACTGGACATGGAACAACAGACTGGTTCCAAATAGGAAAAGGAATACGTCAAAGCTATATATTGTCACACTGCCTATTTAAAGTATATGCAGAATACATCATGAGAAATGCTGGGCTGGAAGAAGCACAAGCTGGAATCAAGAGTGCTGGGAGAAATATCAATAACCTCAGATATGCAGATGACACTACCCTTATGGCAGAAAGTGAAGAGGAACTAAAAAGCCTCTTGATGAAAATGAAAGAGGAGAGTGAAAAAGTTGGCTTAAAGCTCAACATTCAGAAAGCTAAGATCATGGCATCTGGTCCCATCACTTCATTGGAAATAGATGGGTAAACAGTGGACACAGTGTCAGACTTTATTTTTCGGGGCTCCAAAATCACTGCAGATGGTGATTGCAGCCATGAACTTAGAAGACGCTTGCTCCTTGGAAGGAAAGTTATGACCAACCTAGGTAGCATATTCAAAAGCAGAGACATTACTATGTCAACAAAGGTCCATCTAGTGAAGGCTATGGTTTTTCCAGTGGTCATGTATGGATGTGAGAATTGAACTGTGAAGAAAGCTGAGTGCTGAGGAATTACTGCTTTTGAACTGTGGTGTTGGAGAAGACTGTTGAGAGTCCCTTGGACTGCAAGGAGATCCAACCACTGAGCGCCAAAGAATTGCTGCTTTTGAACTGTGGTGTTGGAGAAGACTGTTGAGAGTCCCTTGGACTGCAAGGAGATCCAAGCACTCCATTCTAAAGGAGAGCAGTCCTGGATGTTCACTGGAAGGACTGATGCTAAAGCTGAAACTCCAATACTTTGGTCACCTCATGTGAAGAGTTGACTCATTGGAAAAGACTCTGATGCTGGGAGGTATTGGGGACAGGAGGAGAAGGGGACAATAGAGGATGAGATGGCTGACTGGCATCACCGACTCGATAGACATGAGTTTGCATAAACTCTGGGAGTTGGTCATGGACAAGGCCTGACGTGCTGCGATTCATGGGGTTGCAAAGAGTTGGACACGACTGAGTGACTGAACTAAACTGAACTGAACTGATGTTCCTTCTATGCCTACTTTTTGGAGAGTTTTTAATAGAAATGGGTGTTGAATTTTGTCAAAGGCTTTCTCTGCATCTATTGAAATAATCATATTCTTTTATCTTTCAAGTTGTTGATATGGTGTATCACATTGATTGATTTACAAATATTGAAGAATCCTTGCATCCCTAGAATAAAGCCCACTTGATCATGATGTGTGATTATGATGTATGATATGTTGTCGGATTTCGTTTGCTAGAACTTTGTTAAGGATTTTTGCATCTGTGTTCATCAGTGATGTTGGCCTGTAGTTTTCTTTTTCTGTGGCATATTTGTCTGGTTTTGGTATCAGAGTGATGGTTACCTTGTAAAATGAGTTTGGGAGTTTTCCTTTCTCTGCGATTTTCTGGAAAAGTTTGAGTAGGATACGTTTCAGCTTTTCTCTAAATTTATGGTAGAATTCACCCGTGAAGCCATCTGGTCCTGGACTTTTGTTTGTTGAAAGATTTTTTATTACGGTTTCAATTTCCATATTTGTGATTGGTCTGTTCAAATTTTCTATTTCTTCCAGGTTCAGTTTGGAAGGTTATACTTTTCTAAGAATTTGTCCATTTCTTCCAAGTTGTCCATTTTTATTGGCTTATAGTTGCTCACAGTAGTCTCGTATGATCATTTGTTTTTCTGTGTTGTCTGTTGTAATTTCTTGATTTTCATTTCTGATTTTATCCATTTGATTCTTCTCCCTTTTTTTCTTGCTGTGTCTGGCTAATGGTTTGTCAATTTTATTTATCTTCTTAAGAACTGGCTTTTAGTTTTGTTGATCTTTGCTATAGTCTCCTATTCTTTTTCATTTATTTTTGCCCTGAATTTTAAGATTTCTTTCCTTCCACTAACTTTAGGGTTTTTCGTTCTCTTCCTAGTTGCTTTAGGTGTAAAATTAGGTTGCTTTCTTGATGTTTCTCTTATTTCTTGAGGTAGGCTTGTATTGCTATGAACTTCCCTCTTAGCACTGTTTTACTGAATCCTATAGGTTTTGAGTAGTCATATTTTCACTATCATTTGTTTCTATGCATATTTTGATTTCCTTTTTGATTTCTTCAGTGTTCTGTTGGTTATTCAGAAGCATACTGCCTAGCCTACATATGTTTGTGTTTTTTATAATTTTTTCCTGTAGTTGATATTTAACCTTACAGCACTGTGACCAGAAAAGATGCCTGAAATTATTTCATTTAAAAAAAATTTCCTAAGCCTAGGTTTGTGACCCAGGATGTGACCTATCCTGGCCCTTTCCATGTGCCCTTGAGAAAAAGGTGAAATCCATTGTTTTTCAGTGACATGCCCTGTGGATATCAATTAGGTCTAACGGTCCGATGCATCATTGAAAGTTTGTGTTTCTTTGTTAATTTTCTGTCTGGATGGTCTGTCCATTGGTGTGGGTGGAGTATTAAAGTCCCTCACTAGTATTGTGTTACTGTCAATTGCCTCTTTAATAGTTGTTAGTATTTGTCTTATGTATTGAGGTGCTCCTGTGTTGGGTGTATATATATTTGTAACTGTCTTATCTTCTTCTTGGATTGATCCCTTGATCATTATGTAGTGTCCTTCTTTATCTCTTGTAGACAGCATATATAGGGACCTTGTTTTTGTATCCACTCAGCCAGTCTTTGTCTTTTGGTTGGAGCATTTAACCCATTTACATTTAAGGTGATTATTGATCAGTATAATCCCATTACCATTTACTTTATTGTTTTGGGTTTGTTTTTATAAACCTTTTCTGTGTTTCCTATCTAGAGATGATCCGTTATCATTTGTTGAAGAGCTGGTTTGGTGGTGCTGAATTCTCTCAGCTTTTGCTTGTCTGTTAAGCTTTTGATTTCTCCTTCAAATCTGAATGAGATCCTTGATGTGTAGAGTAATCTTGGTTGTAGGTCTTTCCCTTTCATTACTTTAAGTATATCTTGCCATTTCCTTCTGGGCGGCAGAATTTCTGTTGAAAGATCAGTTGTTATACTTATGAGGATACCCTTGTATGTTTTTTGTTGATTTTCCCTTGCTGTTTTTGATATTTGTTCTTTGCGTTTAATTTTATTAGTTGGATTAATATGTTTCTCAGTGTGTGGAGCCTTGAGTTTACCCTATATGGGACTCTGAATTTGTGGATTTGGGTGTCTATTTCCTTTCCCTTTTTAAGGAAGCTTCCAACTATGGTCTCCTCAAATATTTTTTCATACCCTTTCTTTTTGTCCTCTTCTTCTGGGACACCTATGATTAGAATGTTGGGGTGTTCAACATTGTCCCAGAGGTCTCTCTGAGGCTGTCCTCATTTTTCAAAATTCTTTTTTGTTCTTCCTGCTCCGTTTCATTTATTTCCACCATTCTATCTTCCAGCTCACTTATCCTTTATTCTGCCTCAGTTACTCTAGTGTTTATTCCCTCCAGAGTGTTTTTAATCTCAGTTATTGCATTGTTCATTACTGATTGACTCTTCTTTATTTCTTCTTCCCTGGTGGTGTAGAGGTTAAAGTGCTTGCCTGCAATGTGGGAGACCTGGGTTTGATCCCTGGGTCAGGAAGATCCCCTGGAGAAGGAAATGGCAACCCACTCCAGTATTCTTGCCTGGAGAATCCCATGGATGGAGGAGCTTTGTGGGCTACAGTCCACGAGTCTCAAAGAGTCGGACATGACTGAGCGACTTCACTTCACTTATTTCTTCTAGTTCTCTTTAAACGTTTCTTGCATCTTCTTAATCTGTGTCTCTAGTCTCCATTTTCCTCCCAAGATTTTGGATCAACTTTACCATCATCATTCTGAATTCTTTTTCAGATAGATTCCCTATCTCCTTCTCTTTTGTTTGATTTTGTGGGGTTTTATCATGTTCCTTTACTTGCTGGCTATTTCTCTACCTTTTCATTTTGTTCAGTTTGCTGTGTTTGGGGTCCTCTTTCTGCAGGCTAGAGGGTCGCAGTTCCTCTTAATTTTGGAGTCTGCTCCCTGTGTGTGGGGTTGAACCAAAGGCTTGTGAAGGTTTCCTGGCTGGGAAACTTCTGTCTGTGTTCTGGTGGATGGATCTGAGTCTCCTTTCTCTGGAGGGCAATGCAGTGTCCAGTAATGAGTTTGGGGTTTCTATGAATTTGGTATGACTTTGGGCAGCCTGTCACTGAACAATGTTCAGTGTTGTGCTCCTGTTTTGCTGAAGGATTAGCATGGGGTGTCTTGCACTGGAGCTTGCTGGCTCTTGGGTGGTGGTTGGTCTCAGTGTAGAATGAAGGCTTTTGGGTGGACTCTCATCTATTAATGTTCCCTGGGATCATGAGTTTTATGATGGTCCAAAGTTCTGCTGTTAAGCCTCATGCCTCTGGGTTTCGGTCCCCCTCTTACAATAGCATCAAAACTTCTCCATCCACACAGCGTAGAAGACAAAACCCCTAAATGCTGAAATAATTCTCCACAAGCAGGAACACTCAAAGAGATTCACAGAGTTATATAGGGAAGAGAAGAGGGAGGGGGGAGATAGAGCTGACCAGGAGGAGACAAGGGAGAGTCAAAAGGGAAGAGAGTAATCAAGCCGGTAATCAAACCCATAAGTGAAAATGGATACTACAAATTAGACTCTTAAAGGTACAAATTTAATAACAAATATCAGAAAGCAAAAATTAAAAACCTAGAATAAAGATTAGACTCTCAAAAGTACAATAAAAAATAGCACACAAAAAATTTTTTTAATATAATGTGGGCTCAGTTCAGTGTCAGATAATCCCTTGTTCTGGCTTGTGCTTATACTACAATGCATGGGGTCACAAAGAGTCAGACATGACTTCACTTCCACTTTATTCTCATAGTCTACAGTGTCCCTCAGTTGCACCGTCTCAGCTTCACTGCAGAATTTTAATCGGCTGCGTCTGCCACTTCTGAGATGGTCCCCCTTCTTTGTTTAGGTTTGGCTCCTCTGTTTGCGAGTCTCTTCAGTGTCTAATCTCCACCCTGACACGACAGGGTAAAAGTGGCCATTTATTCAGGCTCATTTGCTCAGTTGTGCTGTGGAGAGAGAGGGACACTGCAAACAAGTACCACTGGCATGTGTGGGCATGCTCAGAGTGGATGGACACATGAGGGTTTCCACAGCCCAAGGCGGCATGCACTTCCCAGGTCCAAGCTGCTCAGCTTCCCAAGTGCTCCAAAAGGGCACAGTCCCAGGTGGGCCGGGCATCTCCTTGGGGGAGCTGGTCTCAGGCTGTGACACTGTTGGCAGATAGGAACCGTCCAGGATCCCAGGAAGATGTGTGTGAGGAAACTAATAGGACGGTGCCAGTCAGGCTGTCTCACCCCACGCTCTCAGCCCTTTTGCCCCATGCTCTGTAAACAATGACTATGCATGGTTATGTAACAACTGAGATCATGTGTAGCACTGCACATGTGTGTCATGAGGTACTCGCTTGGTCACGGGCTACTTCGTGCAATACGCCTGTATGAACTTCGCCATGAAAGCCCTGGAATCTGCTGCATTGGGACTACGCTGGAGCAACATCGTGGCTATGTTCTGTGAGATTATGCTACAGCTACCGTATGGTTATGTTGTGGCTGCTGCTGTTGCGTCAGCCAGGAGAGAGGCTGTGTTATGGCCACCATAACATGGTTTATTCTCTGGAGAGAATAAACTGTGTCTTCAGTTCCTTCGGCTCTTTGCGTCTTCTTCCAGCCTCTTAGCATGAGCCTTGCCTACTCTGGGTTCAGCAAACAGTGAGCACAGCATGAACAGCAAGACAATTGGCATTACATACAGGATCAGCAATACAATGAGGTTAGTGACTTGTCAGCCTGCTCACAGATGGGTAAGAGATGCAGTTTCTGGAGCCAAGATTGAAGCGGCCCCTTGCTTCCCATCTCTGACTGTTGTGCACCTGCCTCTCTGCCTCCAGGGAGGGAGGGCCTTAAATGCCAGCTGGCTCTCTCTCCTTTGGTATTCCCTAGGGTGCAATCTTTTGTTCTATGAGTGTGCCAGGGGTCACAGTGTGGTGTTAGAGCCTTTCTGCAAGAAAAGTCCTTTGTTTTTCTTTGTCTCCCTGGCATTCCCACAGTTTGGGTTGTTTTGTCACTTACGTCCCCTCAGAGTGTCCTCAGGGTATTCAACCCCAGTCCTTACCCTAAGAACCTAGCATGCAGCCTGCGGCTTCACGCCCAGCCCCTACTCGCTACGGACAGACAGGAGTGTGTGAACCACTCCTCTGCTGGTAATTGCCTGTGGTGCAAATTCTGTGGTCATTTTATTTTATTTTTTTATTATGCTGCCCTCTGAGATTTCAAAGTTCCGCCACTGATCCCGCCTGTGAAAGGGTTTCCTACTGTAGTGGAAACTTCTCTTCCTTCAGGATTCCCTCCCCAGGACAGGTATCTGTCCCTAAATCCTTTGTCTCTCTTTTTGTCTTTATCTTTTGTCCTACCTCATTTTGAAGAGATTGGTTTGCATCTCTGGGTATCTGGGGTCCTCTGCCAGTGTTCAGAAGTTGTTTTGTGGAAGATATTCCAAATGCAGATATTCTTTTGATGTATTTGTTGGGGGGAAAGTGGTCTCTCATCCAATTCCTCCATCATCTTGGGACCACCTCCTGTTACATTCTTAAAAAGAAGAAAGAGGAAGCAAAGGAGGGAAAGGGGGAAAAGTGGGAAATAAAAGAAACCTGATATAGCACAAAGTAATAATATTAGAACACTGAGTAAGAACTGAATCTAACCCTTTAGAACTTATTGTCTACTGAAGGAGCTGGAGAGCTAAATCTTCATGATAAAAAGTGTTGAATTTGTTTTCCACTCTCATGCTAACCACAGATTTGGAGGCCAACCTCCAGAGAAAATTCAGTAGAACACCCTTGACTTTTGATGCCAAAATTTTAGAATCTTTGTTCCAGGTGAGCAGGGGGAGAACACTTTGATAAGTCTCACTGATGTTCTCAATTTCTAAAATAAAATGCCTTTGAACATTTAGGTCCAACTCAGTATTTTTCAGGCTTCCCAGGCAGCACAGTGGTGAAGAATCCACATGCAATGCAGGAAATACGGCAGGAGCCTTGGATTCAATCCCTGAATGGGGAAGATCCAGGAGAAGGAAATGGTAACTCACTCTAGTATTCTTGCCTGGAAAATTCCATGGACAGAGGATCCTGGCTGGTAGCAGTCCATGGGGTCGCAAAGAGTCATCCATGACTGCATGATTGAGCTGCACACAGATTATTTTTCATTAGTATGCATACTTTCTAAAATCTCATGTCCACTAAACAGGTACTAGATCTGAATGTAGTCAGGATTTCAGTGTGCTTGAAGATAATTAACAAGACAAGTTTCTTTTTTTAATTGAAGTATTTCCCTGGTGGCTCAGAGGTTAAAGCGTCTGTCTGCCTGGAATGAGGGAGACCCAGGTTTGATCCCTGGGTTGGGAAGATCCCCTGGAGAAGGAAATGGCACCCCACTCCAGTACTCTTGCCTGGAGAATCCCATGGAGGGAGGAGCCTGGTAGGCTACAGTCCATGGGGTTGCAAAGAGTCGGACACGACAGAGCAACTTCACTTTCATAATTGATTCCAATATTGTGTTACTTTCAGGTGTATAGTCTGCTGATTTATTTTTATTTTTGCTTTGCAGATTATATTCCATTACACATTCTTACAGATATGAGTACAGTTCCCTGTGCTCTGCAGTAAATTCTTGCTGCTTATCTATTTTATGTATAGTAGTTTGTATCTGTTAATATCATACTCTTGATTCGTCTCTTACCACCCCTTTCCCCTTTGGTAACCATAAATCTGTTTTCTATGCCCATGAGTTTGTTTTGTATACAGATTCATTTTTATTATCATTTAGATTCCACGTAGAAGTGATATCATGTAGCATTTGTCTTTCTCTAACAAAGCATAGTATGCTCTAGGTCCATCTAGGTCCACTGTCGCAAATGGCATTATTTTATTATTTTTTATGGTTGAGTAATATTCCATTATATATATATATGCATATATATATGAAACATTTTCTTAAGCCAATCATCTGTTGATGGGCACTTGGGTTTTTCCATGTTTAAGCTATTGCCAATAACGCTTAAGTGAACATTGGGGTGCATGCATCTTTTAAATTAGTATTTTCATTTTTTTCTAGATACATATCAGGAACGGAATTGCTAAATCATATGGTAACTCTATTTTTAGTTTTTAGAGGGACTTCCATATTATTTTCCATAGTGGCTGCACCAATTTACATTCTGACCAACAGTGAACAAGGTTTTCTTTCCTCCACACCCTCTCCAGAACTTATAATTTGCAGATTTTTGGATGATGGGCACTCTTACCAGTTTAAGATGATACCTCTTTGCATTTTTGATTTGCGTCTCCCTAATGACTAGTGAGATCCAACCAGTCCGTTCTAAATGAGATCAGCCCTGGGTGTTCTTTGGAAGGAATGATGCTAAAGCTGAAACTCCAGTACTTTGGCCACCTCATGTGAAGAGTTGACTCATTGGAAAAGACTCTGATGCTGGGAGGGATTGGGGGCAGGAGGAGAAGGGGACGACAGAGGATGAGGTGGCTGGATGGCATCACCGACTCGATGGACGTGAGTTTGAGTGAACTCCGGGAGATGGAGATGGACAGGGAGGCCTGGCGTGCTGCGATTCATGGGGTCACAAAGAGTCAG
This sequence comes from Ovis canadensis, assembly GCF_042477335.2. Taxonomy (NCBI): domain Eukaryota; kingdom Metazoa; phylum Chordata; class Mammalia; order Artiodactyla; family Bovidae; genus Ovis; species Ovis canadensis. The sequence goes on along the minus strand of NC_091253.1, from coordinate 23,064,707 downwards.
ACACGACTGAGCGACTGAACTGAACTGAACTGAATGACTAGTGATGTTGAGCACCTTTTCATGTGTGGTTAGCCATCTGTATGTCTTTTTTTGGAAGAATGTATGCTTAAGTCATCTGCCCATTTTTATTTAGGTTGTTTTTTGATACTGAGTTGTATAAGCTCTTTGTGTATTTTAGATATTAACCCTTTGGGTCACATCATTGGCAAATACTTTCTCCCATTCGTAGGTTGTCTTTTCATTTTGTTTATGGTTTCCTTTGCTGTGCAAGAACTTGTAAGTTTGATTAGGGCCCATTTGTGTATTTTTGTTTTTATTTATTTTACCTTGGGAAATTGATCTAAAAATATTGCTACAATTTATGAAAATAATATTTACCTATATTCTCTTCTAGGAGTTTTATGGTGTCATGTCTTATATTTCAGCCTTTAAACCATTTTGAGTTTATTTTTATATATGGTATTGTAACTGAAATCACCAAGTCTGTGTGCCTGACATACAGTGAGGCCCATCAGTACTAAACATTAGTATTTGGAACAGAAAAAAGTTTATTACAGCTTCATACAACGAGTTGGGTAACCCTAAGAACTCCAAAGTTACTAAAAGCTTTCAGCAAGTCCTTTAAAAAGCAAAAGGTGAGGGATGGGCATGGTTAGTTGTTGCAGGCTTCTGGGCATCAGATCCTTTGTTCTTGAGGTCCAGTCATGGTCAAGTAACAATGTTTGTGTAAATCTCTACCAAATGAATGTTATTCTCTGTCCTGACCAGACAGGGCAAAGTCCCAAGGCACAACGTTTACTCTCCAAGGTCCCAGTCCTGGCTAACAGGAGGCAGATCTCAGTTGGCAGCTCCTTCAGGGCCAGATTCCCATATCTGGCCCAGCTGCCATCCCTGAAGAAGACAGGCATCCAACCCAACTGACCCTCAGTCTCTCCAGGCCACCCAAATGGGGAGACCAAGTCTCACAGACTGTGACTCAGACAGACGGCCACTGCTAGTGACTCACAGAGACAGGCATGGGGGAGAGGCTCACCACTCCTCAAGGCCTGGGCCATGACTAGTGGAGGGCCATAGTGAGGGCTCTGGAGCTCCCAGTCTGTTCCCTGAGCCCTCCAGCTTACCCATAGGCCCAAGGCTGCGTAAGCTGGAGGGTCTCCAGGAGAAGGCCTGATTCTGCCTCATCTCATTTTCTTCCTGATGACCACCACACCACCAACACTTGACTGAATAATTTCCCTAATGGTCCTTCATTGATAGTTATCAGTGGGCAGGGCTGACCAATAGCAGGAAAACTAACAGTTGCTCATTGACAGTTAGTTGCTAGTGGGCAGGGCCTAATGAGGCACCAAGCAATGGTTGAGCAAGACCTGTTGCCTAGTAATGGGGAGCAGAGTAATGAGGCACAGCAATGGCTACTTGCTAAGAGCTGTGCTCATCCTGCTCTGTTACAATATGATGGAATGTTCTTGTTTCATTGACTTACATGTTGCTATCCAGCTTTCCCAACAAATCTATTGAAGAAACTATCTTTTTTCCATTGTATATTCTTGATTTCTTTGTCATAGATTAATTGGCCATATTTAGGGGATTTGTTTCTGGGCTCTCTATCCTGTTGCATTGGTCTAGTCTGGTTTTGTGCCAGTACCATGCTGTGTTGATTATTGTAGTTTTGTAATATAATCTGAAGTCTGGAAGAGATATTCCTCCAACTTTGTTCTTTTATTCCTCAGGATTGCTTTGACAATTCTCAGTCTTTACTGGTTCCATATAAATTTTAGGATTGTTTTAGTTCTGTAAAAAAGGCCCTGAGTATTTTGATAAGGATTGCATTAAATCTATAGATTGCTTTGTGTAGTATTGCCACTTTAATAATAATTCTTCCCATCCAAAAGCTTGGAATATCTTTTATTTTTTTGAGTCATCTTCAGTTTTATCATTATTTTATAGTTTTTGGTGTATAGGTCTTTTATCTCCTTGGCTAAGTTTTTCCTAGGCTTTTAATTTTTTGTCATTTTAAACAGGATGAAAAAAAAACTTTCTCTTTATGCTATTCCATTATTAGTATAAAGAAATGCAACATATTTCTGTATATCAATCTTATATCCTGCTACCTTGCTGAATTCATTTATTAGCTCTAATAGTTTTTGTGTGGAGATGTCAGACTTCTATATATAGAGTATCATGCCATCTGCAAATAGTGACAGTTTTACCACTTCCCTTCCAATTTGAATACCTTTTCCCCCCCTTTTTCTTGTGTGATTACTGTAGCAAGAGCTTCCAGCATTATTTTGAATAGAAATGGTGAGAATGCACATCCCTGTCTTGTTCCTGAATTTAGCAGAAAGGCTTTCATCTTTTCACTATTGAGTATCAGGTTGACTGTGAGTTCATCATAAATGACCTTTAATTAGTGGAGATATATTCCCTCTGGACCCACATTTGTGAGAATTTTTATAATAAATGGATGTTGAATTTTGTCAAGTGCTTTTTTGCATCTATTGTAATGATCGTGTGATTTTTGCCTTTCCTTTAATTAATGTGGTGAATCACATTGATTGACTTGCAAATGTTGAACCATCTTTGTGACCCTGGAATAAATCCAATTTCATCATGGTTAATGATCCTTTTCAAGTGTTGTTGAATACTGTTTGCTAATATTTTGTTGAGGACTTTTCCATTTATAGTCATCAAAGATATTGTCCTTAGTTTTCTTTTTTTGGAATGTCTCTGTCTGGTCTTGGGTATCGGGATAATAGTAGCATCATAGGAAGAATTTGGGAGTGCTCTCTCCTCTTCAATTTTTTGGAAGAGTTTGAGAAGGATAGATGTTAGTTCTTCTTTATGTGTTTAGTAGAATTACCCTTGAAGTTGTCTGGTCCTAGACTTTTGCTTGTAGGAAGTTTTTAAAATTATAGTTTCTGTTTCACTTCAAGTGTTTGGGCTGTTCAAATTATTTATTTCTTCTTGACTCAGTCTTGGCAAGCTGTATGTTTCTGGAAACTTGTCTATTTCTTCTAGGTTGTCCAATTTCTTGGTACTGTCTTATGATTTTTTTTGTTGTTGTATTTCTGTGGTATCAGTTGTTATTTGCAACAAGTTTTTTTTAAATTAAAGATTCTTTAACTGTTCTCTTTTCTGTTGTAATTATCTAAAGCTGACATTGGAAAGTATATTCTGTGATTATAACTTATCAAATCTCAAATAAGATACTGATGCAGGTAATTTTCAATATCTTTCCCAGAATTTCTCTTCTAAATATATGGCAAATACCTGAATTTTAGACTTATGGCAGCTTGCCTTTAGAACCTTGCTTCATCATTAACAAGTTGTTTGACCTAGAAGATTATTAACCACTGTGAATCTTAGTTTTCTTATCTGTAAAATAGGAATAATAGTAACTGCTTGGGCTTATTCTAGTACCTGAGATACAGAAAACACTGAATAAATCACTATAACATAATATTCTTCTCCTTAAGGCACATCCATAATTAAGTCATCAAAGTAATGATGTTTGTTACTTGAGGACCAGGAAAGTGATTAGTAAAATAGAAGTTGTAATCCTTGTGTTACCTACTTAAAGTCAGGGCCTGGAATTTGATTTTCTCCTTCTTACAAACAAGTTAGTATGTTACTGTTTCATGAATACTGGTCAGTAACACATGACCCATGGGCAGATACAAAGGACTTTGTTACTCACAGCACAATAAGCAGCATGGGCTCCAGGTGGATGGTACCTATGTAGGAAGTTGCTCTGGATACAAAAATACAGAGCTTTGGAAATTAAGCAAACCCACTCTTTGAGGGAGATATTACCTCATCCTTAAGGTTACTCACTGCAAACATAACCCTGAGAAACATCCTGGGTAAGGAGCAATAAGAGACTTGGGTCTTTGGCATATCTAGAAAGAATGTGCAGGGAGCTCAGGGCCCCTAGTGAAGTGCTTCAACTTCTATATACCTCATTAGTGACACTGATACTGAGTATAGGTTGAAAAGTGCTTTTACAGCTTTTGGGGAAAAAAATTAGTAAATGTGACAATTCCTAGAATTTAGCATAATGCTTAACACTGTCAGTGTTTAATACATGAGAAATATGCCAACACACAATCTAATTAGTATACTTATTTAATTATTTTTGTCATAATTTTATTTCAAAATTAAGATAAATTAAAGGACAATAATAAAGTGAAATTCCTGTGTTTTATAAAGCCAAGAGATAACCTGAGTTTCTAGTAGGAAAAGTAGAGATCTATCTGTGAGAGAGAATAATAGAAATAAAGAAGACGACTTGGGTGTTTAAATAGGTAAGTGGCCAGAACTGACAATATAAAAGTAAACACATCCATAATCATTGAATTTGCCTATTATTTTTAACTGCCTAAAACTATTCAAATTGTAATTTAGAGACAGGAGTAAATACAACAAGTGGGTGACTGACTGTGCTGCATTTAACCTCAAGACCTACAGAATCACATACCAACCAATGCTGCTCTGCAGAGCTGCCTTATCTGGATCTGCTCTTTGGCCTTCACACATGGCACCACTTCCTTTTATCCTTTCAGAGCCAACTTTCTATATCATGAGGGAGCTGCTTGATTAACCTCAATATATTCATTGGGCAATAATTTATTAACATGTTCTGATCAATTTCAATTCTGCCTTCCTATCATATGCAGAATTTGAAGGGTGTGCTCAAGAGCTGTTGTCACCCCCAAGCACAGCAGGGTGTGAATTAAGCCCTTCATGCTGTCAGAGCAGAGGCACCCTGCTGAAGGCTACTGCTACAATTTCCAAAATTCCCTGCAATTTTCATTTGCAAATAATTACACCATTGGATCAAACCCAGGTGTCCTGTGTTGCAGGCAGAAGACCTGGGTTCCATCCCTGGGTTGGGAAGCTGCCCTGGAGGTGGGCATGGCAACCCACTCCAGTATTCTTGCCTGGAGAATTCCATTGACAGAGAAGCCTGGCGGGCTACAGTCCGTGGGGTCACAAAGAGTCGGACACAACTGGGTGAATTTCACTTTCTTTCTTTTTTTTTTTTTCACACCATACAATATGAACATTTTAACAGTGTTTGGAAGGTAGAGAAAGTTGAGTTTTTACCAGTAAGAAAAGCTTACAGATGAATGATCAAAACCCACAGAGTGCAGATTTCTTACTTCTGGACCACCTGGAGTCTTCTGCAGTCAAAAGCCCTTGGTCTCTCTCTTCTTGCTCCTCCCTTAAGATCCCAGTAGGCTTCTTCATCCCTTTCCACCTCTCTCCTTCCACCCTCCCTATCTACTTCCTTTTCCTCATTCTGGCTGAGGCTTCTGAATCTAACTGCCTGAGCTAGAGGATGAGAGAGAAATGGGGATGGGAAATGTAGGGGAGGACTGCAATCTCTCAGCTTTACACAAAAGGGAGAAGAGAGGAAACATTACCTGGTTCAGTCTCAAGGTCGAAATGACCAGGACCACAAACCTTTACTTCACTATTGAATCTTGTGTGTAATTTTTCTAACGAGTATTAAATTTTCTGGGTTTCCCAGGTGGAGCTAGTGGTGAAGAACCCACATGCCAGTGCAGGAGACGTAAGAGATGTAGGTTCATTCCCGGAGTTTGAAAGATCTTCTGGAGGAGGGCATGTTAACTAACTCCAGTATTCTTGCCTGGAAAATCCCATGGACAGAGGAGCCTGGCGGGTTATAGGGTTGCAGAATCAGACTCAACTGAAGTGATTTAGCACACACACACACATTGTATTTTTTATCCATCTCCTTGCCTTTTCCTGGCTTGAGGTGAATTATATTGGGGATTGGAGGGAAGTGGAGTCTCTTACCAAGGACCAAGAATCTCTTACCAAGATTACTTTTACATATTTGTGGTTCACTAGCAATATCACATGGAGAAGGCAATGGCACCCACTCCAGTGCTCTTGCCTGGAAAATCCCATGGACGGAGGAGCCTGGTGGGCTGCAGTCCATGGGGTCGCTGGGGGTCAGACACGACTGAGCGACTTCACTTTCACTTTTCACTTTCATGCATTGGAGAAGGAAATGGCAACCCACTCCAGTGTTCTTGCCTGGAGAATCCCAGGGATGGGGGAGCCTGGTGGGCTGCCATCTATGGAGCTGTACAGAGTCGGACATGACTGAAGCGACTTAGCAGCAGCAGCAGCAGCAATATCACGTATTTCTTTAGCTCCTGACCCTATTGTCTATCCCAGTAATGAGCCTACATCTTAGCTTGCTTCCTGCTTGTCATGGAGCACACAATACTAAATTGCTAAATTGCTCTTTTTTTATTACCTCCCTTACTTCTGTTACTGTATCATACTTTTGTCATGTGGTGATACTTACCAAATTGTATCATAAGTAAACAGTATGTATATATATATGATACCAAAAGTATCATATGTAAAAAGCATCCATTATATTCTATGCTATATTGTAAACTATTTAAGAACTTTTTCTCAAATACACACACCTAACACCTGATACATACTGAGAACATACAGATGCTCAATACATGTTGGCTGAATAAGAGTTTGAATAAATAACTGTTCTCTCCTACAACTCTGAAATAGCTCTGCTCTTTTTTGGCGTCTTTAAACTTTGATATTTTTACTACATATTTTTTTCTCACTAAAATGTCTCCATTACCTTCACTTTCTTAGGTCATTACATATTGCCTACTGTTGTGATAGGGTGACACATTTTAATAAATTTGTGATGCATTTTTAAATGTCATCTTTAGTGAACATGAAATGAACTCTATGCAGCTACGTGGCAGATGAGGCACCTTCATCTGGAATGAGTGCAGACCACTTTTTCCATTTGGGGATGTTATCTGCAATCTTCCTAAGTATGAAGATTTGATGCTAATATCTAAAATTGAAAGGAAGCTATCTTTTAGTTAAGAGAAGCTTTATTAAATGTGAATGAGTGGGAAGAAGTTCCAAGAAATGTGACAGTTTGGGAGAAAATGATGTTTAAAATTTTAAAATATTATGCACATATGAAGTAAATTACTGTAAAGAATGATTTAAAATGGAAAACAAAATGTGAACTTCACTGCCACTCTGCTGTGTAAGCCCCTCTAGTAATTGCAGTCAGAGCTCCCGAGTCCTAAATAACTTCTTATTTCTAGATTTGTCAATTTCACTGACTATGTACTACATATTGATCCCTATTACAAATTGTTTGTAATACTGCCTAACTTTTCATCTACATCATCTTCCAAATTAAATAGTTGTTTTTTATTTCCACTCCTGACCTACCATTACTAGGTATGCGAACTTTGGCAAGTTTCTTAACTCACTGTGATTCAGCTTTTCTTTCTCTCAAATGGAGAAAAGCTGAGGATTCAGATTAAGAAAAGCTAAAAGTTCATAGGATTGTCGTGAAGATTAAAGGAGTTAAAATATTTAAGGAACTATATCCAGCACATAGCAAATGTCATGTAAGTAATAACTATTATTATTGCTGTTGTTTTCTTCAAGTTTACACTTATAAATTAACATATTCTTTTTCTTTCATTTCACCATTTTATTTTTTTAAATATAAATTTACTTATTTTAATTGGAGGCTAATTACTTTACAATATTGTATTGGTTTTGCCTGAGGGATGGTACGGAGAGGGAGGTGGGAGGGGAGTTCAGGATGGGGAACACGTGTATACCCGTGGTGGATTCATGTTAACATTATATTCTTAAATTTAGTTTCTTCTTCCATCAACTTAAAACATACATATTGGCTTCCTACTATGTAAGCTATTCTTTCCTTTTTTTCATCTATCCTTTCAGTTTATGAAAATTATGTGATTAATTTATTAACTTAATTCAATAATTCAGTTTTGTAACCAAAATTAAAGTTTCTGCAACAAGAACCCAAAGTATAGCACAGGAAACTAGACTCAATACTTTGTAATGTCTTATAAGGAAAGGAACAGAATATGAAAAACCCAATCTAATTTTGCTGTACACTTGAAACTAACACAACATTGTAAACAAAAGTGAAAGTGTTAGTCCCTTAGTCTTTTTCAACTCTTTGTGACCCCATGGACTGTAGACTGCCAGACTCCTCTGTCCATGGGATTCTGCAGGCAAGGATACTGGAGTCGTTGCTACTTCCTTCTCCAGTTGTAAACAAATTATAATTAGAGGGAGAGGGAGAGGGTGGGATGATTTGGGAGAATGACATTCTAACATGTATACTATCATGTGAATTGAATCGCCAGTCTATGTCTGACGCAGGATGCAGCATGCTTGGGGCTGGTGCATGGGGATGACCCAGAAAGATGTTATGGGGAGGGAGGTGGGAGGGGGGTTCATGTTTGGGAATGCATGTAAGAATTAAAGATTTTAAAATTTAAAAAATAAAAAACTAAAAAAAAAAAAAATGTTTCTGGAGTTTCCTGGCAGCACGGTGGTAAGAATCCACCTGCCAATGCAAGGGGCATGGGTTTGATCCCTGGTCCAGGAATATTCCACATGCTGTGGTGCAACTAAGCTTGTGCACAACAGCCACTGAGCCAGCGCTCTAGAGCCTGCCAGTCGCAACCACTTAGCTCACGCACTAAAACCCTTGAGATCTGCGTGCCCTATGGCTTGTGAACCCTTACTACCGAGCCTGTGCCTTAATTCCTGAAGTTCCGGCACCGAGAGCCTGTGCTCCACAAGAGAAGCCACTGCAGTGAGGAGCTCGAGCACTGCCACAAAGCTAGGGAAAGCCCTCACGCAGCAGTGAAGACCCAACACAGCCAAAAAGAAAACAATTTTTTGAAAAAGTTTCTGTGTTTTATGTAGAATACTCTTGAAAACAAAATTTCCACGAAAAAGATAGCATTTATATTATTACTACATAAATACTATTTGCTATGCTACTGCTGCTGTTGCTAAGTCGCTTCAGTCGTGTCCGATTCTGCGCAACCCCATAGACGGCAGCCCACCAGGCTCCACCATCCCTGGGATTCTCCAGGCAAGAACACTGGAGTGGGTTGCCATTTCCTTCTCCAAAGCATGAAAGTGAAAAGTCAAAGTGAAGTTACTCAGTCGTGTCTGACCCTCGGCGACCCCATGGACTGCAGCCTACCAGGCTCCTTCGTCCATGGGATTTTCCAGCCAAGAGTACTGGAGTGGGGTGCCATTGCCTTCTCCGGAGGTTAGACTAGTGTGTGGTAATTGGGTTCAGGAAAGCAAGTGTAACCCAATGACAAACATCTGGTGTGTCTATAGAAATGGTAAGAAGGATACACATTATATGGAGTGAAATTTGGTGGCGAGACTAGATATTAAGGGATTGAAGACTTTTTCCTTTTCAATTTCTATTAGTTTTTTTTTTTTTAAGAATCAGTGGACATGTGTTATTTTTATAAGAAAATTACTGGTCTTTTTAAGCTTGTTGGGGAGGGGAAGAAGAAGGGACATATGAACATGATTAATTTCTGTAGAGAAAGTCAGAAGGTGTTAACAGGGAAACAAGCCAGAGAGGAAAGGGGGCGACCAATAGAGCAGGATCTCTGTGCCTGTGGGAAGGTGGGAAAGCAAACACACATAGTAACATTAGCCCTGGGGAGGAGAAAAGTCTCTCTTATGCTGAGACAAGAAGGAAACAGAGAAGGTCACATGCAGAAGATATGTTTGGATACAGTTTTGAGGAGAGAGAATAGCCTAGGAGGCAAAAGTCCAGGGTCCAACCCTAGGTCATGACTTCCAGGCAGAAACCAAGGGCCAGTTACCTAACCTTTTATCTCCTCCAAATAAGGCCAACAGTCATGTGGGGCTGTTGAAACAACTAAACATAGAGTGTGGATGGTATTTAGCAATCATTCTCAGCAAGTGCTGCTTGTTTGCTCTTTTATCTCTCCGCCTGGCTGCCTGGACAGAAAGATTATAACAACAGAATTCCAGTTGCTGTTGTTCAGTCCCAAAGTAATGTCTGTCTCTTCGTAACCCCATGGACTGCAGTATGCCGTATTCCTTTGTCTTCCACTATCTCCCAGAGCTTACTAAAATTAATATCCATTGAGTCTGTGATATTATCTAACCATCTCATCCTCTGCCACTCCCCTCTCCTTCAGCCCTCAATCTTTCCCAGCATCAGGGTCTTTTCCAATGAGTCAGCTCTTCCCATCAGGTGGCCAAAGTACTGGAGCTTCAGCTTTAGCAACAGTCTTTCCAATGAACGTTCACGACTGATTTCCTTGGGACTGACTGGCTTGATCTTGCATTCCAAGGGAAACTCAAGAATCTTCTGTAGCACCACAATTTGAAAGCATCCATTCTTCAGTGCTCAGCCTTCTTTATGGACCAACACTCACCTCTGTGCGTGATTACTGGAATAATCACAGCTTTAACTCTATGGATCTTTGTCAGCAAAGTAACGTCTCTGCTTTTTAGTACCCTGCTTAGATTTATCATAGCTTTCTTTCCAAGAAATAAGCATCTCTAATTTCATGACTGCAGTCACCTTCTGCAGTGATTTTGGAGCCCAAGAAGAGAAAATCTGTCACTGTTCTACTTTTCTTCTTCTATTTGCAGAAAGTGATGGGACCGGATGCCATGATCTTAGCTTTTTGAATTCTGAGCTTTAAGCTAGCTTTTTCACTCTCTTCTTTAACCCTCAATGAGAGGCTCTTTATTTCCTCTTTGCTTTCTGCCTTGAGTGGTATCATCGCTATATCTGAAGTTGTTGAAATTTCTCATAGCAGTCTTGATTCCGGCTTGTGATTTATCTGGCCCAGCATTTTGCATGATGTACACTGCATATAACTTAAATAAGCAAAGTGACAATATACTGTCTTGTCATACTCCTTTTGCAATTTTGAACCAGTCTGTTGTTTCATGTAAGGTTCTAACTATTGCTTCTTGACCCACAAAAAGGTGTCTCAGGAGAGAGGTATTCCCATCTCTAAGAATTTTCCAGTTTATTGTGATCCATACAATCAGAGACTTTAGCATAGTTAATGAAGCAGAAGTAGATATTTTTCTGGAGCTCCCTAGGTTTCTCTATGATCCAACAAATGTTGGCAATTTGATCTCTGGCTCCTCTGCCTCTTAGAAACCCAGTTTTTACATCTGGAAGTTCTTGGTTTATGTACTGCTGAAGCCTAGCTTGAAGGATTTTCAGCATAACCTTGCTAGCATGTGAAGTGAGCTCAGTTGTACAGTAGCCTGGACATTCTTTAGCACTGTCCTTCTCTGGGCTTCCCTGGTGGCTCAGAGGGTAAAGCATCTGCCTGCAATGTGGAAGACCTGGGTTTGATCTCCAGGTCAGGAAGATCCCTTGGAGAAGGAAATGGCAACCCACTCCAGTACTCTTGCCTGGAAAATGCCATGGACAGAGGAGCCTGGTAGGCTACAGTCAGTGGGATAGGAAAGAGTCATACATGACTGAGCAATTTCACTTCTTCTTTGGGATTGGAATGAAAACTGACCTTTATCAGTCCTGTGGACACTGCTGAGTTTTCTAAATTTGCTGACATATTGAGTGCAACACTTAACAGCCTCATCTTTCAATATTTTAAATAGCTTTAAATACCAGAATACAGTCACTTCCACTAGCTTTGGTCATAGTGATGGTTCCCAAGGCCCACTTGACTTCACACTCCAAATGTCCAGCTCCACATGAGTGACCACACCATCTTGGTTATCTGGGTCATTAAGACCTTTCTTATACAGTTTTTCTGAGTACTCTTGCCACCTCTTCTTAATCTCTTCTGCTTGTTAGCTCCTTACCATTTCTGTCCTTTTATCATGCCCATCCTTGCATGAAATATTCCCTTGATATGTGCAATTTTCTTGAACAGACTTCTAGTCTTTACCATCCTATTCTTTTCCTCTATTTCTTTGTCTTGTTCATTTAAGAAAGCATTCTTATCTCTCCTTGCTATTCTCTGGAACTTTACATTCAGTTGGGTATATCTTTTCCTTTCTCCCTTGCCTTTTGCTTCTCTTTCCTCAGCTATTTGTAAAGTCTCCTCAGACAACCATTTGCCTTCTTGCGTTTCTTCTTCTTTGGGAAGGTTTTGGTCACTGCCTCCTATACAGTTATGAACTTCAGTCCATAGTTCTTCAGACACTCTGCCTGCCAGATCTAATCCTTTGAATCTATTCATCAGAGATGGATAGTACTCATCCATACTACACTGTATAGTCACAAGGGATTTGATTTAGGTCATAGCTGAATGTGCATATGCATGCTCATTTGTATGTGACTCTTTGCAACCCCATGGACGGTAGCCCACCAGGCTCCTCTCTCCATGGAATTTTCCAGGCAAGAATACTGGAGTGTGTTGCCATTTCCTTCCCCAGGAATCTTCCCAACCCAGGGATTGAACCCATGTCTCTTGTGTCTCCTGCATTAGCAGGTGAGTTCTTTACCAGCTGAGCCACCTCCCTACTTTCTTTAATTTAAGCCTGAATTTTGAGTAAGGAGATCATGATCTGAGCCATAGTCAACTCTAGGTTTTGTTTTTATTGACTGTATAGAGTTTTTCCATTTTTGACTGAAAGAACACAAACTGATTTTGATATTAACCATCTAGTAAAATCCAGGTATAGAGTCATCTCTTATGTTATTGGCAAATGATGTTTGCTATGACCAGGGTTTCTCTTGACAAAACTCTTGTTAGCCTTTGTCCTGCTTCATTTTGTACTCCAAGGCCAAACTTGCCTGTTTTTCCAGGTATCTCCTGACTTTCTACTTTTGCATTCCAATCTCCTGTGATGAAAAGTACATGGTTTGGGGGATGTTAGTTCTAGAAAGTCTTGTAGGTCTTCATAGAACCAGTCAGCTTTAGCTTCATCAACATCAGTGGTTGGAGCATAGACTTGGATTATTGTGATGTTGAATGGTTTGCCTTGGAAATGAACCAAGATCATTCTGTCATTTTGGAGATTCATCCAAGGACTGCATTTTGGACTCTCTATGAGAGAGACTCCATTTCTTCTAAGGGTTTATTGCCCATTAGTTCAGTTCGGTTGCTCAGTCATGTGCAATTCTTTGTGAACCCATGGACTGCAGCACATCAGGCTTCCCTGTCCATCACCAACTGCCAGAGTTTACTCAAACTCATGTCCATTGAGTCAGTGATGCCATCCAACCATCTCATCTTCTGTTGTCCCCTTCTCCTCTTGCCTTCAATATTTCCCAGCATCAGGATCTTTTCAAATGAGTCAGTTCTTCGCATCAGGTGGCCAAAGTATTGGAGTTTCAGCTTCAGCATCAGTTCTTTCAATGAATATTCAGGACTGATTTCCTTTAGAATGGACTGGTTGGATCTCCTTGCTGTCCAAGAGACTCTCAAGAGTCTTCTCCAACACCATAGTTCAAAAGCATCAATTCTTCAGCACTCAGCTTTCTTTATAGTCCAACTTTCACATCCATATATGACTACTGGAAAAACCATAGCTTTGACTAGATGGACCTTTGTTGGCAAGGTAATATCTCTGCTTTTTAACATGCTGTCTAGGTTGGTTATAACTTTTCTTCCAAGGAGCAAGCATCTTTTAATATCTTGGCTGCAGTCACCATCTGCAGTGATTTTGGAGCCCCCCTAAATAAGGTCTGTCACTCTTTCCACTGTTTCTCCCTCTATTTGCCTTGAATTGATGGGACCAGATGCCATAGTTGTAGATATAATGATCATCTGAATTAAGTTCTCCTATTCCTGTCCATTTTAGTTCATTGACTCCTAAGATGTCAATGTTCAATCTTGCCTCTCCTGCTTGACCACATCCAATTTGCCTCGATTCATGGACCTAACAGACTTCCCTGGTGGCTCAGACACTGAATAATCTGCCGGCAATGCAAGAGATCTGAGTTTGATCCCTGGTCAGGAAGATCCCTTGGAGAAGGAAATGGTTACCCACTCCAGTAGTCTTGCCTGGAGAATTCCATGGACAGAGGCACCTGGCAAGCTATATTCCAAGGGGTCACAAAGAGTCAGACATGACTAAGGGACTAACATGGCTCTAACATTCCAGGTTCTTATGCAATATTCCTCTTCATATCATTGAACTTTACTTTCACCACCAGATAGATACATCCAGAGCTGAATATCATTCCTGCCTTGGCCCAGCCCCTTCATTCTTACTGAAGATATTAGTAATCACTCTCTGCTTTTCCCCAGTAGCATATTGGACACCTTCCCACATAGGGGGGTTAATCTTCTGGCATCATATCTTTTTGCTTTTTCATACTGTCCATGGGGTTCTCCAGACAAGAATACTGGAGTGGGTTGCTATTTCCTTCACCAGTGGGTTGCTATTTCCTTCATGTTTTGTCAGAAACTTCATCATGGCCTGTCCATCTTGGGTGGCCCTGCATGGTATGGCTTATAGCTTCATTGAGTTATGTAAGCCCCTTCTCCACAGCAAGGCTGTGACCCATGAAGGGGTTTTTGTAACTCAGTGATCCATGAATTCCAGAGCTATTATTTAATAGCCCAGCATGGCCAGTCTTGTTGTTGTTTCAGCCCTCAGCTTGGCACCAGGCTCCAGTACATGAGTCAGTCTAAACTTCCATTCCAAGTTGCTGATGGGCTATCCCACACACTACCCCTCCTCAGGACCAGATTCCACCTCACTCACCTGTTTCCTGCCTGGATCCTTGATGCTACTGTATGCACTGTAAAAACCATTAATTATATATATTGAAACAATTTCTGAGGACTTTTAAATAGTTAAATACATAAGATAGTATATTTTATAATAAATAACAATGTTAAGAAAAAATATTTGCTAGGTAAATTTAAGAACACTACATCCATCTTGAGTCAACAGATTTTTATAAAAATGTAAATGATAATAAATAATAACAGATATTAGTTTTTTGTCATCATAGTTATGATTTTTGTAAAACTTTAGTAGAATTGTTTGGTGTACTAGAATTCATAGCATCAAACAAAAAAATGTTTAAAAACTATTTTTCACTGTTAGATATTTAATTTCCTTTGTATTTTAAAGTCTTTGAAGGGAAAAAAAGTCCTTTTGGGAATTTTTATTTCTGTGAGGAGGTATTATAAATAGAATATTAATTTTTTCAACTCAGATTTTCAAGTTTCTCATTCACGTTCTTATCTCATTCTTATCACGTTCTTATCTCATTCATGTTCAAGTGAGATAGGATATATTATGCTATTGCATATATAAAGGGCTGATGGAACAAAAGAAAGCCTTTTTATTATACTTTGAAGGTTACAACACTAACATAGCAGGATTTACTAATAACCACTGTTTACCTGCAAAAGAAGTTCATTTGCTACTGAGGAAGTTAATAGATGTACCTAGAAAAGGCAAATGTTTCTCATGTGACACCTTGCATAAAGTCTGTTCTGTCATAAATTCTGTTACCTCCAAGGAAGAGGTTGCAATTGGTGTGCACATACTGAAAACTGAGAATAAGACAGGAATTCAGCGGTGATTTTATTTGAAGTCGAATTCATGTTTCATTGCCACATTTTTAGGTTCAAAGCTTAAGGAAGAAAATATTTGTGTAAAGGAAATATCTCATGGACATAAATTAAATGTGTATATGTAAAAGCAAGAATTTTAAAAATTTACCTTCTATCGTAAAATTTTTCAAATTTTTCAAATATGTGCAAGAGACCTTCTTTTACCCATCATCTAATGTCTGCAATTATCAGAATTCTATTTTCCTATTTGTATCTAGTCTCAATACATGGCTTTAAAATTTTATTGGTATTTTCTGGAGTCTTTTTAGCTTAAATTCCAGATATGGTTTGCTCATATGAAGTTCCATATATCTTTTTGAAAAATACTATAATTATTTTTAATCAGCTCATGATTCCATAGCTACCAAGAGCCAGATCCAGGACTTTAACTTAGACTGCCTACTTTCCAAGTTTGAGCTCTTAACCACTCACTCAAATGTACTATATATGATTCCTTCTGAATTTCCATTATAAACAGTGGCTTTTAAAAATGCCTAACAGAGGATCTGAGACATTACTTTGCCAACAAAAGTCTGTCTAGTCAAGGCTATGGTTTTTCCAGTAGTCGTGTACGGATGAGAAGAAGGCAATGGCACCCCACTCCAGTACTCTTGCCTGGAAAATCCCATGGACGGAGGAGCCTGGTGGGCTGCAGTCCATGGGGTCGCTAAGAGTCAGACACGACTGAGCGACTTCACTTTCACCTTTCACTTTCATGCATTGGAGAAGGAAATGGCAACCCACTCCAGTGTTCTTGCCTGGAGAATCCCAGGGATGGGGGAGCCTGGTGGGCTGCCGTCTATGGGGTTGCACAGAATCGGACACGACTGAAGTGACTTAGCAGCAGTGACTCAGCAGCGTGTAAGGATGTGAGAGTTGGACTATAAAGAAAGCTGAGTGCTGAAGAATTGATGCTTTTGAACTGTGGTGTTGGAGAAGACTCTCGAGAGTCCCTTGGACAACAAGGAGATCCAATCAGTCCATCTTAAAGGAAATCAGCCCTGGGTGTTCATTGGAAGGACTGATGTTGAAACTGAAACTCCAATACTTTGGCCACCTCATGCGAAGAGCTGACTCATTGGAAAAGACCCTGATGCTGGGAAAAATTGAGGGCAGGAAGAGAAGGGGATAACAGAGGATAAGATGTTTGGATGGCATCACTGACTCAATGGACATGGGTTTGGGTAGACTGGCTGTTGGTGATGGACAGGGAAGCCTGGCGTGCTGCAGTTCATGGGGTTGCAAAGAGTCAGACACAACTGAGCAACTGAACTGAACAGAGGATCTGAGAGATGAGATGGAAGAGCAGAAACAAAGGCTCACCCATCCGCACACAGTCTTCCCAAAGCCTTCCTGAGCCTACAGTTGTCTCTTAACACACCCTTGACACACTCCTGCCCACCAGAGAGGCAAGATGCAGCTGCACCTACCAAGAAGTCTGCACAAGTCTACTAGCCCAGTCTCACCCACCAGAGGACAGAAATCAGAAGCAAGAGGTACTACAGTCCTGCAGCTTGTGCAGCAGACCACAAACACCAGAAATTTAGACCAAATGAGACCTCTGGGACAACATTAAATGCACCAATATTCACATTATGTGGTTCTCAGAAGGAGAAGAGAGAGAAAAGGCCTGAGAAAATATTTGAAGAGATAATAACTGAACACTTTCCTAACACGGGAAAAGAAATAGTCACCCAAGTCCATGAAAAGCAGAGTCCCATGTGGGCTAAACCCAAAGAAGAACATGTCAAGACACACATCAACTAAATTGAAAAAAAAAAAAAGATAAAAAGAAAATATTAAAAGTGACAAAGGAAAAGCAACAAATAAGATGCAAGGGAATTCCCAAAAAGTTTCAGCTGAATTTTCGTCAGAGACTGTAGGCCAGAAGGGAGTGGCACAATATATTTAAAGTGATAAAAGGGAAAAACCTATAACCAAGAATACTTAGAAAGGCTCTTATTCAACTGTGATGGAGAAATAAAAACATTTACAGATGTAATGTAAAGGCTAAGAGAATTCAGTACCACCAAATCAGCTTCACAACAAATGTTGAAAGAACTTTTCTAGGAGGAAAACAAAAAGCCACAGCTAGAAACAAAAAAATTAAGAATGAGAAAGCTCACCATTAAAGGTGAATAAACAGCATGGGTAGTAAATAATCCTTATACAAATATGATATCAAAACTAGCAATCATGAGAAAATGAGAGTACAGATGCAGAATATTGAAAATACATCTGAAATGAAGAAACTAGAAACTTCAAACAATCTTGTGTGTGTGTGTGTGTGTCTGTGTGTGTGTGTTGTATCTAAACCTCTTGGTAAGTGCAAACCAAAAATCTATCATAGATATATGTACAAAAAACAAAAAGAAATCCAAACACAATACTAAAAAGAGTCATCAATCACATGAGAAGAGATCAAAAGAGGAAGACATGAAAGAAGATTTTTAAAAAAATCCAAAACAATTAACAAAGTGGCAATAAAAACATACATATTGATAATTGCCTTAAATGTAAATGGATTAACTGCTCCAACCAAAAGGCAGAGACTGACTGAATGCGAGAGGGTCAATTCTTAGGCAGGTTGATAAGAAGTCCAGGGTCCCTGAGGAGGAGAAAGTGGTCTGCAGCTCCAGAGGAGGAGAAAGGGGTCCAGAGTCCTTGAGAAGGAGAAAGGGGTCAGAGGCTCCCAAGGAGGAGAAAGGGGCAAACATTTTTTTTTTTACATTGTTTTTCCTTAGTCAATATAACAGTGTATCTTGCTCGAGGTTATGTTTCTCTTAACAAGAACCTTCTGGCTAATCTTGTTTTCTTGAAACTTGTAAATTGTGGGAGTGGGTCTGGTAAGACCTTTACAGTCTTGAGATATTCTTTTGATTTTTTATAATAACCAATTTAAAAAGTATATAGCTCCCTTGCTAAGACTAGCGAGGGGGGCACTCTCCATCCCCCTTCTGATGTCTATGTCAGAAGTTTTCTCTGTCCCTTTTTCACTTTAATAAATCTCTGCTACACAAAAGCTCTTGAGTAATCAAGCCTGGTCCCCAGTTTCAACGCTAAGTCTTCTTCAGAGATCACGAATCCAACATTGTTCACCAAAAGCTATCAAGTGGATGCAAAAATAAGACCCATCTCTTTATGCTGTCCAGATGAAGCCCACTTCAGATCTAGGGACACACATAGACTAAAAGAATGGGGTGGGGGGTGGGGATAGAAAAAGATATTCTGTGCAAATGGAAATCAAAAGAAAGTTGGAGTAGCAATACTCAAATCAGACAAAATAGACTATAAAGACTGTTATGAGACAAAGAAGGAACTACCTAATAATCAAAGGATCAATCCTAGAAGATATAATGATTGTAAATATGTATGCACCTAACATAGAGGCACCTCAAAATATATAAGGTAAATGCTGATACCCATAAAGGAGGAAATCAGAAATAACACAAAATAGTGGGAGATTTTAACACCTCACTTTCATTAATGAACAATTCATCCAAACAGAAAATCAATAAGTAAGCACAGACTTTAAATGACACCTTAGACCAGATAGACTTAATTGATATTTGTAGAGCATTCCATACAAAAGCAGCAGAATACACATTCTTCTCAAAGGCACATGGAACTTTCTCCATGATAGATCACATCTTGATTCAAAAATCAAACCTTGGCAAATAAAGCAAATTGAAATCATATCAAGCATCTTTTCTGACCATAGTACTATAAGACTAGAAATCAAGTATGGGGAAAAAAAACTGTAAAAAATACAAAAACGTGGTGACTAAACAATCCTTTTTTGTAACAATAACTTTTTGTAACCAATGTATCACAGAAGAAATCAAAGAGAAAATTAAAAAGTACCTAGAGACAAATGACATGGAAAATATGATGGTCCAAAACCTATGGGACATGGCAAAAGCAGTTTTAAAGGTGAATTTTATAGCAAAATAATCTTACCTCAGGAAATAAGAAAATTATAACAATCAAAGTTTACACCTCAAGCAACTAGAGAAAGAAGAACAAACAAAACCCAAAGTTAGTAGAAGGAAAGAAATTATAAAGAACAGAGCAAAAATAAATGAAATACTAATGAAAAAAACAATGGCAAAGATGAAACTAAAAGCTAAACTAAAATCTTTAGCCAGATTCCTCAAGAAAAAAAGGGAGAGGATGCCAATCAGCAAAGTTAAGAATGAAAAAATAAATAAAGAAGTTACAATGGACACCACAGAAATACAAAGGATTATACAAGACTACTACAAGCAACTATATGCACTATATGGTTGTATTAAATGGACAATGGACAAATTCTTCAAAAGGTACAACCTTTCAAGTCTGTACTAGGAAAAACAGAAAATGTGAAGACCAATCACAAGTACTGACAGTGAAACTGTAGTTTAAAAATT
The DNA here is from genome assembly GCF_042477335.2 of Ovis canadensis. NCBI lineage: Eukaryota > Metazoa > Chordata > Mammalia > Artiodactyla > Bovidae > Ovis > Ovis canadensis. Next base: position 23,044,858 of record NC_091253.1, on the reverse strand, counting down.
ATCAATAAACAAGTTTAGAACTAGATGGCTTTGCAAATGAATTCTATCAAACATTTAGAGAAGACTTAACACCTATTCTTCTGAAACTCTTCCCAAAAACTGCAGAGGAAGAAACACCCCCAAATTCTTTCTATATGGTGACAATCACTCTAATAGCAAAACCAGACAAAGAACCACAGAAAAGGAAAACTACAGGCCAATATCACTGATGAACATAGACACAAAAATCCTCAACAAAATACTAGCAAACCTCATCCAACGATACATTAAAAGGATCATGCACCATGATCAGGTGTGATTTATCCCTAGGATGCAAAGATTCTTCAATATACACAAATCAATCAGTGTAATACACCATATTAACAAATTGAAGAAGAAAAAATATATGATCATTCCAATAGATGCAGAAAAAGCTTTTGAAAAATTCAGCTTTTGTGATAAAAACTCCTCAGAAAGTGAGCATAGAGGGGACATATCTCAATATAATAAAGGCCATACATGACCAATCTACAGCCAACATCATACATAGGGTGAAAAGCTGAAAACATTTTTTCCAAGGTCAGGAACAAGACAAGGATGTCCACTCTTGCCATTTTATTAAACAAAGTTTTGGAAATCCTAGTCAGGGTACTCAGAGAAGAAACAGAAATAAAAGAAGTCAAAGTCAGTTCAGTTCAGTTCAGTCGCTCAGTCGTGTCCGACTCTTTGCGACCCCATGAATTGCAGCATGAATTGCCCCCTGTCCATCACCATCTCCCAGAGTTCACTCAGACTCACGTCCATCGAGTCTGTGATGCCATCCAGCCATCTCATCCTGGGTCGTCCCTTTCTCCTCCTGCCCCCCAAAAGAAGTAAAACCGTTTGCAGATGACATGATACTATACACAGAAAATCCTTAAAATGCTAGCAGAAACTATCAAAGCTCATCAGTGAATTTGGTAAAGTTTCAGGATAAAAAATTAATGCACAGGAATCTGTTGCATTTCCATACACTATCAACAAAAGATCAGAAAGAGAAATTAAGGGAAAAAAACTCTTTTACCATTGCATCAAAATGAGTAAAACACATAGAAATAAACCTGCCTAAGGAGACAAAAAAATCTGTGCTCTGAAAATTATTAAGGAAATTAAAAAATGACACAAACAGATGGAAAGCTATACCATGTTCTTGGATTGGAAGAACCAATATTGTTAAAATGACTATACTACCCAAGGCAATAAACAGATTCAGTGCAATCCCTATCAAATTATTGGTGTTGTTCAGTCACAAAGTTGTATCCAACTCTTTGTGACCCCATGGACTGCAGCAAGCCAGGCTTCTCTGTTCGTCACCATCTCCCAGAGTTTGCCCAAGTTCATGTCCGTTGAATCGGTGTACAACCATCTCATGCTTTGCCACCCTCTTCTCCTTTTGCCTTCAATCTTTCCCAGCATCAGGGTCTTTTCCAATGAGTTGGTGTTCACATTAGGTGGCCAAAGTATTGGAGTTTCAGCTTCAGCATCAGTCTTTCCAATGAGTATTGAGGACTGATTTCCTTTAAGATTGACTGGTTTGATCTCCTTGCATTCCAACGGACTCTCAAGAGTCTTTTCCATCACCACAGTCTGAAAGCATCAATTCTTTGATATTCAGCCTTTTTATGGTCCAATTCTCACATCCATACGTGACTACTAGAAAAACCATAGCTTCGACTATATGGACCTTTGTCAGCAAAGTGATGTCTTTGCTTAATAGGCTGTCTAGGTTTGTCATGGGGCTTCTGGTAACTCAGCTGGTAAAGAGTCTGCAGGAGACCCCGGTTTGATTCCTTGGTTGGGAAGATCCCCTGGAGAAGGGACCGGCAACTCACTCCAGTATTCTTGGGCTTCCCTAGTGGCTCAGATGGTAAAGAATCCACCTGCAATGTGGGAGACCTGGGTTGGGAAGATCCCCAGGAGGAAGGCATGGCAACCCACTCCAGTATTCTTGCCTGGTGAATCCCCATGGACAGAGGAGCCTGGTGGGCTACAGTCCATGGGATCACAAAGAGTCAGACACTTCTGAGTGACTAAGCACAGCACAGGTTTGTCATAGCCTTCCTTCCAAGAGGCAAGCATCTTCTAATTTCATGGTTGAAGTCACCATCTGCAGTCATTTTGGAGCCCAAGTAGAGAAGATCTGTCACTGCTTCCACTTTTCCCCCTTCTACTTGCCATGAAGTGATGGGACCAGATGTCATAATCTTAGCTTTTTAATGCTGAGTTTTAAGCCAGTTTTTTTTTCACCCTCTTTCTTTGCCCTCATCAAGAGGCTCTTTAGTTCCTCTTTGTTTTCTGCCATTAGGGTGCCATCATCTGTATATCTAGGATGGTTGATATTTCTCCTGGAAAATCTTGATTACAGCTTATAATTCAGCCAGCCAGCATTTAGCATGATGTACTCTGCATATGCATGTACTGTGCATCAAAGGAGTAGTGGCTGTGCGGGTGCAGGAGGGCCGAGAGGAGCTACTCCATGTTCAAGGTCAGGAGGGGCGGCTGTGAGGAGATACCCCTCGTCCAAGGTAAGGAGCAGTGACTGCACTTTGCTGGAGCAGCCCAGCAAAGGAGATACCCCATGTCCAAGTTAAGAGAAATCCAAGTAAGACGGTAGGTGTTGCAAGAGGCATCAGAGGGCAGACACACAAACCATAATCACAGAAAACTAGTCAATCTAATCACATGAACCACAGCCTTGTCTAACTCAATGAAACTAAGCCATGCCATGTGGGGTCACTCAAGACGGGTGGGTCATGGTGGAGAGGTCTAACAGAATGTGGTCCACTGGAGAAGGGAATGGCAATCCACTTCAGTATTCTTGCCTTGAGAACCCCATGAACAGTATGAAAAGGCGAAATGATAGGATACTGAAAGAGGAACTCCCCAGGTTGGAAGATGCCCAATATGCTACTGGAGATCAGTGGAGAAATAACTCCAGAAAGAAAGAAGGGATGGAGCCAAAGTAAAAACAATACCCAGCTGTGGATGTGACTGGTGATAGAAGCAAGGTCCGATGCTGTAAAGAGCAATATTGCATAGGAACCTGGAATGTTAGGTCCATGAATCAAGGCAAATTGGAAGTGGTCAAACAGGAGATGGCAAGCGTGAATGTCAACATTCTAGGAATCAGCAAACTAAAATGGACTGGAATGGGTGAATTTAACTCAGATGACCATTATATCTACTACTGCGGGCAGGAATCCCTCAGAAGAAATGGAGTAGCCATCATGGTCAACAATAGAGTCTGAAATGCAGTACTTAGATGCAATCTTAAAAATGACAGAATGATCTCTCTTCATTTCCAAGGCAAACCATTCAATATCACAGTAATCCAAGTCTATGCTCCAACCAGTAATGCTGAAGAAGCTGAAGTTGAACAGTTCTATGAAGACCTGCAAGACCTTTTAGAACTAACACCCAAAAAAGATGTCCGTTTCATTATAGTGGACTGGAAGGCAAAAGTAGGAAGTCAAGAAACACCTGGGTAACAGGAAAATTTGGCCTTGAAATGCAGAATGAAGCAGGGCAAAGACTAATAGAGTTTTGCCAAGAGAATGCACTGGTCATAGCAAACACCCTCTTCCAACAACACAAGAGAAGACTACACATGGACATCACCAAATCAGACTGATTATATTCTTTGCAGCCAAAGATGGAGGAGTTCTGTACAGTCAGCAAAAACAAGACTGGGAGCTGACTGTGGCTCAGATCATGAACTCCTTATTACCAAATTCAGACTTAAATTGCAGAAAGTAGGGAAAACCACTAGACCATTCAGGTATGACCTAAATCAAATTCCTTATGATTATACAGTGGAAGTGAGAAATAGATTTAAGGGCCTAGATCTGATAGATAGAGTGCCTGATGAACTATGCATGGAGGTTTGTGACATGGTACAAGGATCAAGGAGAGACAAGGATCAAGACCATCCCCATGGAAAAGAAATGTAAAAAAGCAAAATGGCTGTCTGGGGAAGCCTTACAAATAGCTGTGAAAGGAAAAGAAGCAAAAAGCAAAGGAGAAAAAGAAAGATATAAGCATCTGAATGCAGAGTTCCAAAGAATAGCAAGGAGAGATAAGAAAGCCTTCCTCAGCGATCAACACAAAGAAATAGAGGAAAACAACAGAATGGGAAAGACCAGAGATCTCTTCAAGAAAATTAGAGATACTAAGGGAACATTTCATGCAAAGATGGGCTCGATAAAGGACAGAAATGGTATGGATCTAACAGAAGCAGAAGATATTAAGAAGAGGTGGCAAGAGTACACAGAACTGTACAAAAAAGATCTTCACGACCCGGATAATCATGATGATGTGATCACTCACCTAGAGCCAGACATCCTGGAATGTGAAGTCAAGTGGGCCTTAGAAAGCATCACTATGAACAAAGCTAGTGGAGGTGATGGAATTCCAGTAGAGCTATTTCAAATCCTGAAAGATGATGCTGTGAAAGTGCTGCATCAACATGCCAGCGAATTTGGAAAACTCAACAGTGGCCAGAGGACTGGAAAAGGTCAGTTTTCGTTCCAATTCCAAAGAAAGGCAATGCTAAAGAATGCTCAAACTACTGCACAATTGCACTCATCTCAGATGCTAGTAAAGTAATGCTCAAAATTCTCCAAGCCAGGCTTCAGCAATACATGAACCATGAACTCCCTGATGTTCAAGCTGGTTTTAGAAAAGGCAGAGGAACCAGAGATCAAATTGCCAGCATCCGCTGGACCATGGAAAAAGCAAGAGGGTTCCAGAAAAGCATCTATTTCTGCTTTATTGACTATGCCAAAGCCTTTGACTGTGTGGATCACAATCAACTGTGGAAAATTCTGAAAGAGATGGGCATACCAGAACACCTGACCTGCCTCTTGAGAAACCTGTATGCAGTTCAGGATGCAACAGTTAGGACTGGACATGGAACAACAGACTGGTTCCAAATAGGAAAAGGAGTACGTCAAGGCTGTCTATTGTCAGCCTGCTTATTTAACTTCTATGCAGAGTACATCATGAGAAACGCTGGGCTGGAAGAAGCACAAGCTGGAATCAAGAGTGCTGGGAGAAATATCAATAACCTCAGATATGCAGATGACACCATCCTTATGGCAGAAAGTGAAGAGGAACTAAAAAGCCTCTTGATGAAAGTGAAAGAGGAGAGAAAAGTTGGCTTAAAGCTCAGCATTCAGAAAACAAACATCATGGCATCTGGTACCATCACTTCATGGGAAATAAATGGGGAAACAGTAGAAACAGTGTCAGACTTTATTTTGGGGGGCTCCAAAATCACTGCAGATGGTGACTGCAGTCATAAAATTAAAAGATGCTTATTCCTTTGAAGGAAAGTTATGACCAACCTAGACAGCATATTCAAAAGCAGAGACATTACTTTCCCAACAAAGGTCCGTCTAGTCAAGGCTATGGTTTTTCCAGTAGTCATGTATGGATGTGAGAGTTGGACTGTGAAGAGGTCTGAGCGCCGAAGAATTGATCCTTTTGAACTGTGGTGTTGGAGAAGACTGTTGAGAGTCTCTTGGACTGCAAGGAGATCCAACCAGTCCATTCTAAAGGAGATCAGTCCTGAGTGTTCATTGGAAGGACTAATGCCAAAGCTGAAATTCCAGTACTTTGGCCACCTCATGCGAAGAGTTGACTCATTGTAAAAGACTCTGATGCTGGGAGGGATTGGGGGCAGGAAGAGAAGGGGACGGCAGAGAATCAGATGGCTGGATGGCATCATCGACTCAATGGACATGAGTTTGGGTGCACTCCAGGAGTTGGTGATGGACAGGAAGACCTGGCATGCTGCAATTCATGGGGTCACAAGATTCAGACACGACTGAGCGACTGAACTGAACTCTGCATATAGGGATAGGCTGCCCACTCAGTAGTCTTGGCTTTCCCTGGTGACTCAGACAGTAAAGAATCCAGCATCAACATAGGAGACCTGGGTTCAATCCCTGGGTTGGGAAGATCCTCTGGAGAAGGGCATGGCAACCCACTCCAGTATTCTTGCCTGGAGAATCCCCATGGACAGAGGGGCCTGTTGGTCTACCGTCCATGGGGTCTCAGAGTCAGACACGACTGAAGCAACTTAGCACAGCACAGCACTCTGCATATAATTTCAATAAACAGAGTGACAATATACAGCCCTGTCATATTCCTTTCCTAATTTGGAAGCAGTCAGTTGCTTCTTGACCCACATACAGGTTTCTCAGGAGACAGGTAAGATGGTCTGGTATTCACATGGGTTTAAGAATTTTCCACTTTGCTGTGATCCACACAGTAAAAGGCTTTTGCGTAGTTAATGAAACAGAAGTAGATATTATTCTGGAATTATCTTGCTTTCCCTAGGATTCAACAAATGTTGGAAATTTGATCTCTGCCTTTTCTAAACCCTGCTTGTTCATCTGGAAGTTCTCGGTTCAAGTACTGCTGAGGCCTAGCTTGAAGGATTTTGAGCGTAACCTCACTGGCATGGGAAGTGAGTACAATTGTCCAGGACTTTGAGCATTCTTTAGCACTGCCCTTCTTTGGAATTGGGATGAAAACTGACCTTTTTCAGTCTTGTGGCCCCTGCTGGGTTTTCCAAATTTGCTGGCATATTGCGTGCAGCACTCAAATTGGGTGCATCAAATTATTGATGGCTTTATTTGCTGATCTAGAATGAAAAATCTTAAAATTGGAAATCCAAAAGATTGTGAATAGCCAAAGCAATCTTGAGAAAAAATAAGGATGGGAGGAATGAGGCTCTCTGACTTCAGACTATACTATAAAGCTACAGTAATCAAAACAGTGGGTTTCCCTGGTGGCTCAGTGGTAAAGAATTGGCTTGCAATGCAGGAGACACATGTTTGATGCCTGGGTTGGGAAGATCCCCTGGAGGAGGAAACGGCAAGTCATTCCAGGGTTCTTGCCTGGGAAATCCCATAAACAGAGGAGCTTTGCAGACTACAGTCCATAGCGTTGCAAAAGAGTCGAACACAACAGCCACTAAACAGCAATCAAAACAGTATGGTAGTGGCACTAAGACTGACTTATAAACTAATGGAATAGGATAGAATGCCCATAAATAAACTCATATGCCTATGGTAAATTAATCTGTGACAAAGGAGGCAAGACTATACAGTCTAGAGAAGACAGTCTTAACAAGGTGTGTTGGGAAAACTGGAGAGCCAGATGTAAAAATATGAAATTAGAACATTCTCTAATACTACATACAAAAATAAAACCCTCAAAATTATTTAAATATTAATGTAAGACCAAATACTATAAAACTTTTAGAGGAAAACTTTGTTAGAACACTCTGATATAAATCACAGCAATATCCTTTTGGATCCACCTCACAGAGTAATAAAAATAAAAAAAACAAGTAAGAATGTATATATATATATATGTATATACATATATATGCATGTATTATATGTACAACTGAATCACCTTGCTATACATCTGAAAGTAGCACACACTGTAAATACAATCCAATATAAAATAACAATTAAAAAAGAAAAGCATACTATTATCACAGTTTTTTAAATGCCTTAAATTCCTAGTCTATGTTCAATTTTCCCTGATTACTTTAAAAGTATTTTTACAGTTTAGTTATCATTTTGCCCAGTTATTAGTTTGTTCAATTGTTTATTCATTCAAATAAGAATATAAACATTTATACATTGTATTTGTTTCATGTGTAAATTTCTCTAAATCAAGATATTTTCCCCTTCATTTTAGTTCTTTTTAAAACAATGTTATTAATTTGTTGAATAAACTTGATAATTTGACTTGCAGAATTGTCCACATTTCTTATTTGACTATCATATCTTTGTTGTGAAGGGAAGAACAATATTCAGGCTGCTTCTGAAAAATAATCAGAAACATTTTTTGAAGTAGTTAACAAAATTTATATCATGGGATGATCTTAAAGATAAATACATATCAAAAGCCTCAATCAAACATTCAGGTCCAGAAGTAAAATAAAATCTTTTCATTTCCTACTGAAGAGGAAAGAAAAGCCAATCCCATCAGCAGAAACACCAGCATTTGTGGTAACTACGCTGAGCAACCTCACCGTAAAGGGATGTAGCTCCTCTAAGGAGTTCAGGTGAAAATACATTATCACAAAACCCCCATTAGATACATCCTGTCACAAATGCACAGAGTAACCATAAGAGAAATATAGTGGCTGTGACTGATTAATAATTTTTCCTGTACTGTAAAATCAAACTCTTATAATTGAACTAATAATAGACCTATTAACAAAGAAAAGTTTGACAATTTCAGATTAATTACTATTTTCTAGAAGTTTATTCTTTTATGTATCATTTGTTTTGGCATCTGGTTTTGCTAAATACTAACTGTACCATTCAACCATTTGTCATTTACCTAAAATGTTAGTCTGTGTATGTCTAAATGCTTCATTATACCATAAACAGAATGCCCACTTCATCCTGCCTCCACAAGGAGCTGAAGCTGGGGTGCTCCATCCCATCTTTAGTCTACCAGAATTTTATCTCATCCTTGAATCAGTGATAACATATTTGAACCAAGCATACCTCCTGCCACTTATAGTGGGGAGGCAAAAGTCTTGCAAGGGCATAACAAAGGTCAATGGTTAAGGTTTTTGGTTTAAATGTATTTGGCTTAATCTGCACATGAGCTCAGTCTTCTATTAACTTTCCCCTTCTTTCCCCATGTTTATTACGTACTAAGTCACTACTGTTGTGTCTGGGGTTGGGAGGGGGGCAACATAACAATGGTGATGGCTGAATTGAAGGTCACAACTCTAGGAGCTACCAAAACTGTGGACTCTTAAGTTCCCAACAAAGCGACACGTTTCTTCAACTCTTGTAGGTGCCATAGTCATGTAAGTTCTCCTCCAGAAATGGAGGAAATCACTCCTCTTCTATACTACATTTGGTCTTCTGGTACCAATAGAGCTGAGCTTTGTAATATCTGTATATCTCTCAGATTCCTTCATTGAAAACAACTCCCTTGGCTTCTGTCTACAGAAACACTGGGACAAAATTACACTGAACCTAGCTCATGAATCAATACCCACATCATTCAGTCTACTCCCATTGACAGCTGGTGCATGAGGAGTGCTGGAGTGGATTGACTGGGGCATCAGTGGATAAGGACAGAGTAAAATATGATGGTGACACACAATAAAAATCCTTTCATCAATACTTTAAATGGGATCCCATGTTTGGGATTGAAAGAATTAATATTGTTAAAATGTCCATATCACTAAAAACAATCTACAGATTTAATGTAAACTCTGTCAAAATACCCATGACATGCTTTGCAGAACTATAATGAATAATCCTAAAATTTGTGTGGAACAATAAGACCCCAAATTTCCAAAGCAATCTTGAGAAAAAAAAAAAAAACAAAGTTGGAGGTATCAGGCTTCCTGACTTCTACAAAGCTATGCTACAAGGTTATAATAATTAAAAGACTATGGTTCTGGTAAAAAACCGTAAACATGGGTCAATGGAACATTGAATAGAGAGCTCAGACATAAACACACACACACACACACACACACACACACACATAGTCAATTAACTAACAACTAAAGAGGCAAAAATATTCAGTGGGGAAGAGACAGACTCTTCAATAAGTAGTACTGGGGAAACTGGACAGCCATATGGAAAAGAATGAAATTAAAATATTTTCTCATATCATATACAAAAATAAATTCAAAATGTATTAAAGACCTAAATATAATACTAGAAAACATTAAAATTCTAGAAGAAAACATAGGCAATATATTCTTTCACATAGGTTTTAGAAATAATTTTTGGCTCTGTCTCCCCAGGGAAGGAACAAAAGCAAAAATAACCAAATGGTTGACCAGTTTTCCTAGCACCAGTTGTTGAAGAGACTGTCTTTTCTCCATTGTACATTTTTGCCTCCTTGACAAAGATAAGGTTGTCCATAGGTGCGTGGATTTATCTCTGGGCTTTCTATCTTATTCCATTGGTTTATACTTCTGTTTTTGTGACAGTACCATACTGACTTGGTGACTGTAACTTTGTAGTATAGTCTGAAGACAAGGAGCTTGATTCCTCCAGTTCCATTCTTCTTTCTCAAGATTGCTTTGGCTATTTGGAATCTTTCATGTTTCCACACAAATTGTGAAAGGATTTGTGTAAAAGAATAAAATTGGATACTTCCTAACATCATGCACAAAAATAAACTCAAAATGGATTAAAGACCTAAACATAAGACCAGAAACTATAAAACTCTTAGAGGAAAACATAGGCAGAACATTCCCTGACATAAATCAAAGCAAGATCCTCTATGACCCACTTCCTAGAGTAACGAAAATAAAAACAAAAATAAACAAATGGGATCCAATTAAACTTAAAGGCTTTTGCACAATGAAAGAAAATATAAGCAAGGTGAAAAGACAGCCCTCAGAATAGGAAGAAATAACAGCAAACAAACAAATAAAACTGACCAAGAATTAATCTCCAAAATATACAAGCATCTCAATACCAGAAAAACAAACAAGTCAATCAAAAAGTGGGTAAAAGATCTAAACAGACACTTCTCCAAAGAAGACATACAAACGGCTAATAAACATATGAAAGATGCTCAACATTGCTCATTATTAGAGAAATGCAAGTTAAAGCTACAACGAGGTATCATCTCATATCAGTCAGAATAGCCATCATCAAAAAGTCTACAAACAATAAATCGTGGAGAAGGTGTAGAGAAAAAGAAACCCTCTTATACTGTTGGTGGGAAGGTAAAATGATAGAACCACTGTGGAGAACAGTATGAAGATTACTTTTTTAAAAATCAGGAATAAAGCTACCATATGACCCAGTAATTCTGCTATGTGGCATATACCCTGAGGAAATCATAACTGAAAAAACACATGTACCGCAATGTTCTTTGCAGCATTATATACAATATATAGGACACGAAAGCAATCTAGATGTTCATCAGCAGATTAATGGATAAGGAAGTTATAGTACATATACGCAATGAAATGTTCAGTTCAGTTCAGTTCAGTTGCTCAGTCGTGTCCGACTCTTTGCGACCCCATGAATTGCAGCACGCCAGGCCTCCCTGTCCATCACCAACTCCCAGAGTTCACTCAGATTCACGTCCATTGAGTCAGTGATGCCATCCAGTCATCTCATCCTTTGTTGTCCTCTTCTCCTCCTGCCCCCAATCCCTCCCAGCATCAGAGTCTTTTCCAATGAGTCAACTCTTCGCATGAGATGGTCAAAGTATTGGAGTTTCAGTTTTAGCATCATTCCTTCCAAAGAAATCCCAGGGCTGATCTCCTTCAGAATGGACTGGTTGGATCTCCTTGCAGTTCAAGGGACTCTCAAGAGTCTTCTCCAACACCACAGTTCAAAAGCAGCAATTCTTTGGCACTCAGATTTCTTCACAGTCTAACTCTCACATCCATATATGACTACTGGAAAAACCATAGCCTTGACTAGATGGACCTTAGTCAGCAAAGTAATGTCTCTGCTTTTGAATACGCTGTCTAGGTTGGTCATAACTTTTCTTCCAAGGAGTGTCTTTTAATTTCATGGCTGCAGGCACCATCTGCAGTGATTTTGGAGCCCCGAAAAATAAAGTCTGACACTGTTTCCACTGTTTCCCCATCAATTTGCCATGAAGTGATGGTACCAGATGCCATGATCTTCATTTTCTGAATGTTGAGCTTTAAGCCAACTTTTTCACTCTCCTCTTTCACTTTCATCAAGAGGCTTTTTAGTTCCTCTTCACTTTCTGCCATAAGGGTGGTGTGTCATCTAGATATCTGAGATTACTGATATTTCTCCCTGCAATCTTGATTCCGGCTTGTGCTTCTTCCAGCCCAGCATTTCTCATGATGTACTCTGCATATAAGTTAAATAAGCAGGATGACAATATACAGCCTTGATGTACTCAAGTATTAAAACAAACACGTTTGAGTCAGTTCTAATGAGGTGGATGAACCTAGAACCTATTATACAGAGTGAAGTTAAGTCAGAAAGAGAAAGACAAATATCATATATTAAGACATATATATGGAATCTAGAATGATAGTACTGATGATCCTACATGCAGGGCAGCAAAGGAGACACAGATGTAAAGAATAGGCTTTTGAACACAGTGGGAGAAGGAGAGGGTGGGATGATTTGAGAGAATAGCATTGAAACATATATATTGCCATATGTGAAGTAAATAGCCAGTGGGAGTTGTGTGTCACACGAAACTGAAAACCAGTGCTTTGTGGCAACCTGAAGCTCAGGATGGGGTGGGGAGGGGTGTGGGAGGGGGATTCAGGAGGGAGGGGACACGTGTATGCCTATGGCTGATTCATATTGATGTATGGCAGAGGTCATCACAATGTTGTGGAGTAATTACCCTTCAATTAAAATAAATTAATGTTTTTTTTTAAAATAATATGCCATGAACAAGTGGGATCTGTTCCATGAATGGAAATTTGGCTTAACATTCAATATAACTCATCATATTAATAAACTAAAAGGAAATTAAAAAAAAATAAATGGGACTACATCAGACTAAAAAGTTTTTATAGAGTGAAGGAAATTGTCAACAAAAAGGCCACCTACTGAATGGGAGAAGGCATTTACAAATGATATATTCAAAATATACAAAGAACTCATACAACTCAACATCAAACAAAGGAAACTATAAGCAAGGTGAAAAGGCAGCCTTCAGAATGGGAGAAAATAATAGCAAATGAAGCAACTGACAAACTAATCTCAAAAATACACAAGCAACTCCTGCAGCTCAATTCTAGAAAAACAAATGACCCAATCAAAAAATGGGCCAAAGAACTAAACAGACATTTCTCCAAAAAAGACATACAAACACATGAAAAGATGCTCAACATCACTCATTATCAGAGAAATGCAAATCAAAACCACAATGAGGTACCATTTCACGCCAGTCAGAATGGCTGCTATCCAAAAGTCTACAAGCAATAAATGCTGGAGAGGGTGTGGAGGAAAGGGAACCCTCTTACACTGTTGGTGGGAATGCAAACTAGTATAGCCACTATGGAGAACAGTGTGGAGATTCCTTAAAAAATTGCAAATAGAACTGCCTTATGACCCAGCAATCCCACTGCTGGGCATACACATCGAGGAAACCACAACTGAAAGAGACACATGTACCCCAATGTTCATCGCAGCACTGTTTATAATAGCCAGGACATGGAAACAACCTAGATGTCCATCAGCAGATGAATGGATAAGAAAGCTGTGGTATATATACACAATGGAGTATTACTCAGCCATTAAAAAGAATACATTTGAATCAGTTCTAATGAGGTGGATGAAACTGGAGCCTATTATACAGAGTGAAGTAAGCCAGAAAGAAAAACACCAATACAGTATACTAACTGTGGTGTTGGAGAAGACTCTTGAGAGTCCCTTGGACTGTAAGGAGATCCAACCAGTCCATTCTGAAGGAGATCAACCCTGGGATTTCTTTGGAAGGAATGATGCTAAAGATGAAACTCTAGTACGTTGGCCTCATGCGAAGGGTTGACTCATTGGAAAAGACTGTGATGCTGGGAGCGACTGGGGGCAGGAGGAGAAGGGGACGACAGAGGATGAGATGGCTGGACGGCATCACTGACTCGATGGCCACGAGTCTGAGTGAACTCCGGGAGTTGGTGATGGACAGGGAGGCCTGGCGTGCTGCGATTCATGGGGTCGCAAAGAGTCGGACACGACTGAGTGACTGAACTGAACTGAACTGAACTGAATGCATATATATGGAATTTAGAAAGATGGTAACGATAATCCTTTATGCGAGACAGCAAAAGAAAAACAGATGTATAGAACAGTCTTTTGGACTCCGTGGGAGAGGGTGAGGGTGGGATGATTTGGGAGAATGGCTTTGAAACACGTATAATATCATATGTGAAATGAATCACCAGTCCAGGTTCAATGCATGATACAGGATGCTCGGGGCTGGTGCACTGGGATGACCCAGAGGGATGGTATGGGGAGGGGGGTTCAAGATGGGGAACACGTGTACACCTGTGGCAGATTCATGTTGATGTATGGCAAAACCAATACAATATTGTAAAGTAATTAGCCTGGAATTAAAATAAATAAATTTAAATTAAAAAACTCAACATCAAAAAAACAAGCAACCTGATTAAAAAATGGACAGTGATCTGAATAGACATTTTTCCAAAGAAGGCGTACAGATGGCCAACAGACACATGAAAAGATGCTCAACATCACTAGTCATCAGGAAAATGCAAATTAAAACCACAATGAGAGGGAGACAAGCTTAGAGGAGTAGGTAGATGTGGAGTACATCTCTCTCGACAGAAATGCATCAGGAATACACTTTCAGACACAGAAGTTCTTGTAGGACACCAGCTAAGAAGGAGCAGAAGCCCAGGACCACTGGAAAGGAATATATAGATCCACACAAAACTTGGTAGGACAAAGGAAGGAGGAGAAAAAGGGTAGAGTTAGCAGGACTGGACCTGCACCTGGGAGGTGGGGGAACAGAAGCAGGGGTCAGATACCCACACTGAGGCAATTACTTGGGACAGAGGAGAAGCGTATGAGGCTGTTGGAGAGTGCCGCAGCTGATCTGCGATAATCTGAATGGAATGAGAAGCACACAGACAATCCTTGCCACAGACCTATGTACACTGGACAGGGACACAAGCCCCCTGAAAAGCATGGTGGCTAGGAGCTGGAACACTGGAGTTTGAGAGCAATCCCAGGGCGAAGCATGATGTGGACTATGAGGAGATGGCCCAAGGGACATGAGGGAGGAGATCATGGTGGAAGATGCCTTTGGAGGAAAGCAGAGAAGACATGGAGGCAAGGTGATAACGCTGAATCACGCACAGGGAGTGGAGCCATCACCATAGCTTCTCTCCTCACATGCCAGCACTAGCAGTTGACCAATAGAGAAAAACTGATGTGCTGAGCAAAAAAAAACCACCCCAGCCAAGCGGGGACCATTAACTACTTGACACACCAGGTAACAGAGAAGGACCAGCCAAAAAGGCCACATTGAACGCCAGCTGGCAGAGGTTAGAAAAAGACTCTAACGACGCCACAGCTCCTGCAGCTGAGAGAGTTGGGATCTCTAAACACTTGGTGCCGCCGGGGTCACATGATCTAAGCAGCTGCACCACCTCCACCCCTGATCCTCTTTGGGGCAGACCCAAGTCCTCCAGGGCAGCCCCAGGAGCAAACTTTTGTAGACAACCCACATGCAGAGATAGAGATAAAACCACAATTGAACCTAGAGACAGTGTGGCTAAGGAAGAGGATCAAAACCTTCCCACCAGCTGTACAAGCTGAAGATTAAATCCACAAGATCAACTAGGCAGGCTGTGTCTGTATAAAAGGGACAGTGAGAGCTCCCGCAAAAGAAAATGCACTAGCTCTGGAAGCTGTGGACATTGGAGGCAAGAACACACAGGAGTAAGGCCAGATTCGACACTGAGCTGTTCCCACAGCAGGTCCAGGCTTATCCCTGGAGTATTGGAGGGCCTCCTAGGGAGGTGGAGGTGAACTGTGACACGCAGTAAGAGAAAGGACACTGACAGCTGGGATCCAATAAAAACATTTATTTTGATTTGTTCTGTAGGTCATGCTGGATTATTTTTTTCCTCCTTTTCATCTGCTGCTGAGGTTGTTCACTTTATTATTACTATTAATTCTATTTACGTTTTTGAAGATTTTTTAATCACATTTTTTTTTCTTTTATATACTTCTGCCACTACAGTGGCCTCTTGCAGTTCTGTGGGGATTTTTTGTTTTGCTTGCTTGCTTGTTTTCCTTATTATTCTTTTCCTGCTATAGTTATTACTTAATATATATAAATCTTTTTTATATACTTCTATTTAACTTTGCTTTTCTATTTTTTCCTTCTACCTTCTACTTTTCTTCCTTTCTTTTCTTTTTTCCAACATGTTTGTTACTTTGTTTTGCTTTCTTTCCTTTATTCCCCAGCTGGCATTCTGCTTTGATTTTGTTTTCCAGTTTGTGTTTTAGTTTTGTTTTTAATTGGTTGATATCAGTTTTGGTTCCTTTGCTCACTGGCTCACTCTCTTTTACTTTCTTTTCTTTGAAATGTTGTGGTTTTGTGTGTGTGTATGTGTGTGTGTGTTCCATTCTTTTTGTTATTATTAGTCTGATTTTTAAAATACCATTTCTCTGGGTTTCTCTTTTGTTTCTCGTTATGTTCTGTGTTTTGTTTTTGTGTGTTTGTTTTAATTCCTTTTAATGGCCTAACAAATGATATGCGGAATCTCAATTCCCCAGCCAGAGATCAAGCCTGAGCTTTTGGATTGGGAGCACTGAATTCAGGACCCTAGACTGCCAGAAACTCCTAACCCCAGGGAGTATTAATTAGTGAGAACTCCCACAAAAGCCTCCACCTGTATACAAGACTCAGCATCACCCAGCTGCTGGCAGCACCTAGTGCAGGATGTCTCACCCAAACAACAAGCAAGACAAAAACATGAACCCAATCATCAGCAGACAGGATTCTCACCAACACCCCAAAACATACCAGTTCACACAGCCCTGTCTACCACAGAGGGGAAAAAACTCACTTACTCCCACCAGAATGCAGGCACAAGTCACTACCAACATGAAGCCTACACAAACCACTGAACCAGCCTTACCCACTGAGGGCAGAAACCAAAAGGAAAAAGGAATACAACCCTAAAGCCTGAAAAAAGGAGATCTCAAACACAGTAGGAGAAGGCAATGGCAACCCACGCCAGCACTCTTGCCTGGAGAATCCCATGGACGGAGGAGCCTGGTAGGCTACAGTTCATGGGGTCACTAAGAGTTGGACACGACTGAGTGACTTCACTTTCACTTTTCACTTTCATGCATTGGAGAAGGAAACAGCAACCCACTCCAGTGTTCTTGCCTGGACAATCCCAGGGACAGAAGAGCCTGTTGGGCTGCTGTCTATGGGGTCGCACAGAGTCGGACACAACTGACACGACTTAGCAGCAGCAGCAAACAAAATAAGTTAGAAAAAATAATGAAAAGACAGAGAAATATTATGCAAATGAAGTAACAAGGTATAAACTCATCAGTTCAGTCCAGTCTCTCAGTCATCTCCGACTCTTTGAGACCCCATGAATCACAGCACACCAGGCCTCCCTGTTCATCACCAACTCCCAGTAAGTAAGTAAGTAAAGTCACTCAGTCATGTCCGACTCTTTGTGACCCCATGGACTGTAGCCTATCAGGCTCTTCCGTCCACGGGATTTTCCAGGCAAGAGTGCTGGAGTGGATTGCCATTTCCTTCTCCAACTCACATCCATCGAGTCAGTGATGCCATCCAGCCATCTCATCTTCTCTCGTCCCCTTCTCCTCCTGTCCCCAATCCCTCTCAGCATCAGAGTCTTCTCCAATGAGTCAACTCCTCGCATGAGGTGGCCAAAGTACTGGAGTTTCACCTTTAGAATCATTCCTTCCAAAGAACACCCAGGACTGATCCCCTTCAGAATGGACTGGTTGGATCTCCTTGCAGTCCAAGGGACTCTCAAGAGTCTTCTCCAACACCACAGTTCAAAAGCATCAATTCTTCAGCGTTCAGCTTTCTTCACAGTCCAAAACTCATAAGACCAAATAAATTAAGCAGAAATAGGCAAACTACTTGAAAAAAGAATTCAGAGTAAAGATAGTAAAGATGATTCAAAAATAGAATGGAGAAAAATGTAAAAATCAATTAACGCACTAACAAGGAATTAGAAGAAATAAAGAATAAACAAACAGAAACAAACAATACAATTAATGAAATTAAAAAGACTCTAGAAGGAATCAATAAAAGAAAACTGAGGCAGAAGAGTGGATAAGGGAGTTGGAAGATAGCATGGTGGAAATAACTGCTGAAGAGCAGAATAAAAGAAAACAAATGAAAAGCATTGAGCATAGTCTCAGAGACCTCTAGGGTAATATTAAATGCACCAACATTCAAATTATAGGCATCCCAGAAGAAAGGGAGAAAAAGGGTCTGAGAAAATTTTTGAGAGATTATATTCAAAAATGTTCACAACATCAGAAAGTAAATAGTCAATCAAGTCCAAGAAGAGCAGAGAGTCCTATAGATGATAAACACAAGGACAAGCATGCTGAGACACATACTAATCAAACTAAAAAATATCAAACACAAGGAAAGAATATTAAAAGCAGCAAGGGAAAAGCGACAAGTAACATACAAGGGAAACTCCATACAATTAATAGCTGGTCTTTCATCAGAAACTCTGCAGATCAGAAGGGAATAGCAGGCTATATTTAAAGTGTATGAGTGTCAGCTCACTTGCTCAGTGGTACCTGACTCTTTGCAATTCCATGGACTATTGCCCACAAGTTTCCTCTGTCCATGGGATTTTTCAGGTAAGAATACTGGAGTGGGTTGACATTTCCTACTCCAGGGGATCTTTCTTACCCAAGGGACTGAACCTGTGTCTTTTGAGTCTTCTGCATCGGCAGGTGATTCTTTACTACAGTACCACCTGGGAAGCTATATTTAAAGAAATGAAAGGAAAAAAAAAAAACTACAACCATGATTAATCAACCCCGAAAGGATTACATTCAAAATTGTTGAAGAAATCAAAAGCTTTACAAACAAGCAAAAGTTAAGAAAATTTAGCACCACTAAACCAGGTATACAACAAATGTTAAAGCAACTTCTATAGGCAAGAAACACAAGAGAAGGAAGAGACCTTCAAAAACAATCCCAAAACAATTAAGAAAATGCCAATAGGAACATATATATGTCACTATGTACTTTAAATGTCAATGGATTAAGTGCTCCAACCAAAATACACAGACTGGCTGAATGGAAAGAAAACCAAGACCCATATGTATGCTGTCTACAAGAGACCCACTTCAGGCCCAGAGAGAGACACATATAGACTAAAAGTGAGAGGATGGAAGAAGATATTCCACACAAATGGAAAACAAAAGAAAGTCAGAGTAGCATCTCTCATATCAGACAAAGTAGAACTTACAGATATTACAAGAGATAAAGGGCACTACGTAATGATCAAGAGGGTCAATCTAAGAAGACAGAATGATTGTAAATGTCCAGGCACCCAACACAGGAGCAACTCGATACATAAGGCAAACAGTAACAGACATAAAAGGAGAAATTGACAGTAATACAATTACAATAATAGTAGGGGACATTAACACCCCCACTTACACCAATAGATCATCAAAACAGAAAATTAATAAGGAAACAGAAACACATTAGACCAATGAACCTAACTGATATCTTCAGGACATTCCACCCAAATGCAAAGGAATACACTTTCTCCTCAAGTGCACATGGAACATTCTCCAGAATAGATCACATCTTGGCTCACAAATCAAGCTTCAGTAAATTTAAGAAAATTGAAATCATATCAAACATCTTTTCTGACCACAACTCTATGAGACTAGATATCAATTATGGGGGGGGGGACATAAAAAATACAAACACATGGAGATTAAACAATACATTTCTAAATAAAGAGCAAGCTACTTAGGAAATGAAAAGGGAAATTTAAAAAATCCTAGAAACAAATGACAATAAAAGCACAATGTCCCAAAACTTATGAGATGCAGCAAAAGCAATTCTAAGAGGGAAGTTTTTAGCAATAAAATCCTACCTCAAGAAACAAGAAAAACATCAAACAGACACCATAACTTTAAAACTATAACAACTGGGAAAAGAAGAACAAAAAATCCGTAATAGAAATAAGAAATCATAATGATCAGAGCAGAAATAAGTAAAATAGAAATGGCAGAAACAATAGTAAAGACTAATAAAACTAAAAGCTATTTCTTTGAGAAGATAAACAAAATTGACAAACCATTAGCCAGACTTATCAAGGAAAAAAGGGAGAAGAATCCAATCAGCAAAATTAGAAATGAAAAAGGATAGGTTACAGACAATGCAGAAATACAAAGTATCATAAGAAAGCAACTACATGCCAATAAAATGGAAAACCTTAAAGAAATGTGCAGATTCTTAGAAAAGTTCAACCTTCCAAGACTGAACCAAGGAAGAAACAGAAATTATGAACAAGCCAATTACAAGCACTGAAATCAAAACCATGATAAAAAAAAAAAATCCCCCAAACCGAAAGCCCAGGGCCAGATGGCTTCACAGGTGAATTCTAACACTTAGAGACAAGCTAATGCCTATCCTTCTTGAAACTCTTTCAAAAAATTGCAGAATAAGGAACACTTCTAAGCTCACTCATAAGGCCACTGTCACTCTGATACCAAAACAAGACAAAGATATCACACACAGAAAAGAAAATTACAGGCCAATATATCTGATCACCCCTTCATGAATCACTGTCTTGTCCTGGTGAAGGGGACTGTGAAACCCAATGAAGCTATGAGCCATGCCATTTAGGGCCAACCAAGAAGAATGGGTCATAGCAGAGAGTTCTGACAAAATATGACCTGCCAGAGGACAGAATGACAAACCACTCCTGTATACTAGCCATGAGGGCGCCATGAACTGTATATAAAGGCAAAAATATATGAAACCAAAAGATGAGCCTTCCAGGGTGGAAGGTGCTCAATATGCTACTGGAGAAGAATAGAGGACAATTACTAATAACTCCAGAAAGAATGAAGTGTCTGGGTCAAAGCAGAAATGATGCTCAGTTGTGGATGTGTCTGGTGATGAAAGCAAAATCCGATGCTGTAAAGATCAGTATTGCATAGGAACCTAGAATGTTAGGCCCATGAATCAAGGTAAATTGGATGTGCTCAAGCAAGAGATGGCAAGAGTAAAAATTGACGTCATAGGAATCAACAACTAAATAGGTCAAGAATGGATGAATTTAATGCAGATGACCATTATATCTGCTACTACAGGCAAGAATCCCATAGGAGAAACGGAGTAGGCCTCATAATCAACAACAGAGTCTGAAATGAGGTACTTGGGTGCAATCTCAAAAATGATAGAATGATCTCGGTTTGTTTCCAAGGCAAACCATTCGACATCACAGTAATCCAAGTCTATGCCCCAAATACCAATGCCAAAGAAGCTGATCAGTTCTATGAAGACCTAGAAGGCTTCCTAGAATTAACCAAGACAACCTACACATCATAGAGGTTTGGAATGAAAAAGTAGGAAGTCAAGAGATTCCTGGAGAAACAGGCAAGTTTGGTCTTTTAGTACAAAATGAAGCAGGGCAAAGGCTAACAGCACTCTGCCAAGAGAACTCAATGGTCATAGCAAACATCCTCTTTCAACAACACAAGAGATGACTTTACACATGGACATTAATAAATGGTCAATACTGAAACTGATTGACTACATTCTTTGTAGCCATAGAAGGAGAAACTCTATACAGTCAGCCAAAACAACACATGGAGCTGCCTGTGGCTCAGATCATCACCTACTCACAGCAAAATTCTGGCTTAAATTAAAGGAAGTGAGGAAAATCACTAGACCAGTTCTGTATGACTTAAATCAAATACCCTATGTATTCAGAGGAAGTGACAAATAGATTCAAGAGATTAGATGTGATAGACAAAGTGAAGAACTAAAGAAGAACTAACTGAAGAACTGAAGATTGCAGTTTGTAACATTGTACAGGAGGCAGTGATCAAACCATCCCCCCAAAACATTAAGACCTTGAATAACATGGTGGTGTTAGACATGATGAATAAACATGATGGTGTAATCACTCACCTAGAGCCAGACATCCTGGCTGTCAAGTGGGCCGTAGGAAATATCACTACCACTAGTGGAGGTGATGGAATTGCAGCTGAGCTATTTCAAATCCTAAAAGATGATCCCGTTAAAGTGCTGCAATCAATATGTCAGCAAATTTGGAAAACTCATCAGAGGTCACAGGACAGGAAAAGGTCAGTTTTCATTCCAATTCCAAGGGGCAATGCCAAAGAATGTTCAAACTACTGCACAATTGCACTCATTTCACATACTAGCAAGGTCACGCTCAAAATTCTCCAAGGTAGGCTTCAACAGTACCTGAAGAGAGAACTTCTAGATGTTCAAGCTGGATTTAGAAAAGGCAGAGAAACCAGAGATCAAATTGCCAACATCTGTTGGATCATATATAAGGAAGATAATTCCAGAAAAACATCTACTTCTGCTTCATTGACTATGTTAAAGTCTTTGACAATGTGGACCACAACAAACTGGAAAATTCCTGAAGAGATTGAGTACCAGACACCTTACCTGCCTCCCGAGGAACCCGTATGCAGGTCAAAAATCAACTGTTAGATCTAGACATGAAACAATGGATTGGTTAAAAATTGGAAAAGGAATACACCAAGGCTGTCTCTGTTACCCTGCTTATTTAACTTTTATGCAGAGCACATCATGTGAAATGCTGCGCTGGATGAAGCAGAAGCTGCAATCATGATTGTGGGGAGAAATAACTTCAGATATGCAGATGACACCATACTTACAGCAGAAAGTGGAGAGGAAAAAAAGAGTCTCTTGATGAAGGTGAAAGAGGAGAGTGAAAAAGCCGACTTAAAATCCAACATTCAAAAACACTAAGATTATGGCATCTGATCCCAGCACTTCATGGCAAACAGATGGGGAAACAATGGAAACAGTGTCAGACTTTATTTTCTTGGGCTCCAAAATCACTGCAGATGGTGTCTGCAGCCATGAAATTAAAATAAAATGAAAAGTTCCTTGGAAGACAAGCTATGACCAACCTAGACAGCATATTAAAAAGCAATGACATCACTTTGCCAACAAAGAACAAAGGTCTGTATAGTCAGAGCTATGGTTTTTCCAGTAGTCATGTATGGATGTGAGAACTGGACCATAAACAAAGCTGAGCACTGAAGAATTGATGCTTTCAAACTGTGGTGTTGGAGAAGACTCTTGAGAGTCCCTTGGACTGAAAGGAGATCAAACCAGTCAATCCTAAATGAAATCAACCCTGAATACTCATTGGAAGAACTGATGCTGAAGCTGAAGCTCCAATACTTTGACCACCTGATGCAGAGAGCCTACTCATTGGAAAACACCTTGTAACTGGGAAAGAGGGAAGGTAGGTGGAGTAGGTGATGACAGAAGACAGATGGTTGGAGGATATCACTGACTGAATGGACATGATCTTGAGCAAGCTCCTAGAGATGGTGAGGTACAGGAAGCCTGGCTTGCTGCAGTCCATGGTGTCACAAAGAGTCAGGTGCGACTGCTTGAATGAACAACAACAACAACAAAATGGAGTGCCTGAAGAACTATGGAAAGTGGTCCATAATATCGTACACGAAGCAGTGAACAAGACCATCCCAAAGAAAAAGATGCAAGAGGGCAAAGTGGTTGTCTGGGGAGGCTTTATAAGTAGCTGAGGAAATAAGGGAAGCAAAAAGCAAAGGAGAAAGGGAAAGGTACACCCAACTAAATGCAGACTTATAGAGAATAGCAAGGAGAGACAAGAAATGCTTTTCAATGAACAATGCAAAGAAATAGAGGAAAACAAAAGAAAAGGTAAGACTATCGATTTCTTCAAGAAAATTATAAATATTGAAAGAATATTTCATTCATAGATGGGCACAATAAAGGACACAAATAATAAAGACCAAATAGAAGCAGAAAAGATCAAAAAGAGATGGAAAGGATACACAGAAGAACTGTGCATAACCATGATGGTGTAGTTTCTCACTCAGAGCCAGACATTCTGGAGTGTGAAGTCAAGCAGGCCTAGGGAAGCACTGTTGCCAATAAAGCTAGTAGAGGTGATGGAATTCCAGCACAGCTATTTAAAATCCCAAATGATGATGCTACTAAAGTGCTGCACTCAGTATGTCAGCAAATTTGGAAAACCCAGCAGTGGTCACAGGACTGCTGCTGCTGCTGCTGCTAAGTTGCATCAGTTGTGTCCGACTCTGTGAGACCCCATAGACGGAAGCCCACCAGGCTCCTCTGTCCCTGGGACTCTCCAGGCAAGAATACTGGAGTGGGTTGCCATTTCCTTCTCCAATGCATGAAAGTGAAAAGTGAAAGTGAAGTCGCTCAGTTGTGTCCGACTCTTAGCGACCCCATGGACTGTAGTAGCCTACCAGGCTCCTCCGTCCATGGGATTTCCTAGGCAAGAGTACTGGAGTGGGGTGCCATTGCCTTCTCCGGGCACAGGACTAGAAAGCATCAATCTTCATTCCATTTCCCAAGAAGGGCAGTGCTAAAGCATGTTCAAACCACTGGACAATTACATTCATCTCCAATGTTAGTAAGATTTCGCACAAAATTTGTCAAGTTAGGCTTCAGCATGATGTGAACTGAGAACTTTCAGATGGTGAAGCTGGGTTTAGAAAAGGCAGAGGAACCAAAGATCAAATTGCTAACATTTTCTAGATCATAGAGAAAGCAAGGAAATTCCAGAAAAATATCTCTCTCTGTTTCATTGACTACGCTAAAGCCTTTTACTGTGTGGATCATAAGAAACTGTAGAAAACTCTCACCTAGATGGGAACACCAGATCATCTTATCTGTCTCCTGAGAAACCTGTATGTGGGTTAAGGAGCAAACGTTAGAACCCTGTATGTAACAACAGCCTGGTTCATGATTAAGAAAGGAGTATGACAAAGCTGTTTACTGTCACCTTGTTTATTTAACTTATATGCAAGGTACATTATGTGAAATGCCAGGTTGGATAAGTTATAAGCTGAAATCAAGATTGCTGGGAGAAACATCAATAACCTCAGATATGTGGATACCACATACCATCCAATGTGGAAGCAGTGACAGATTTCCTCTTCATGGGCTCTAAAATCGTTGCAGATGGTGACTGCAGCCATAAAATTAGAAGACAATTGCTTCTTGGCAGGAAAGCTATGACAAACCTAGACAGTATATTAAAAAGAAAAGACATCACTTTGGCCACAAACGTCTATATCATCAAGGCTATGGTCTTTCTAGCAGTCATGTATCTATGTGAAAGCTGAGCAATAAAGAAGGCAGAGCACCAAAGAATTGGTGCTTTCAAACTGTGTTGCTGGAGAAGACTTTTGAGAGTCCCTTGGAAAGCAAGGAGATAAAATCCGTCAATCTTAAAGGAGATTAACTTTGAATACTCATTGGAAAGACTGATGCTGAAGCTGGAGCTCTGATACTTTGGCCACCTAATGTGAAGAGCTGACTCATTGGAAAAGTCCCTGATGTTGGGAGAGATTGAAGGCAGAAAGAGAAGAGAGTGACAGAGTTTGAGACAGTTCGGTGGCATCACCGATTCAATGGACATGAATTTGGGAAAACTCCAGGAGACGGTGAGAGATAGGGAAGCCTGGCATCCCGCAGGCCATGGGGTCACAAACAGTCAGAGATGTCTTGGTGACTGAACAACAACAACATCTATGATCAACATAGATGGAAAATCCTCAAAAAATTCTAGCAAACGGAATTCAGCAACACACTAAAAAGATAAGCATTATCAAGTTGGGTTTATCCCAGGGATGTAAGAATTCCTCAATATACACAAACCAATCCATGTGATATACACCATATTAACACACTGAAAGATAAAAACCATATGATAATTTCAATAGATGTGGGAGAACGTTTGAAAAAATTCAGTACCCATTTATGATTTAAAAAAACACAACTCTTCAAAAAGTAGGCATTGAAGGAAACTACCTCAACATGTGACAGGCCATATTTGATAAACCCACAGCAAACATTATTCTCAATGGTGAAAAACGGAAAGTGTTCCCTCTAAAATCAGGAACAAGACAAGCGTGCCCACTCTTACCACTATTATTCAGCATAGTTTTGGAAGTCCTAGCTATGGCAATCAGAGAAATAAATAAATAAATAAAAAGAATACAGATTGGAGTAGAAGAAGTAAAACTCACTGTTTGCAGATGACATGGTACTACACATAGAAAACCCCAAAGATACTACCAGAAAATTACTAGAGCTATACAAAATCAATACACAGAAATCACTTGCATTCCTATACACTAGCAACAAAAAATAAGAAAGAGAAATTGAGGAATAAACCCCACTTACCATTACAACAAAAAGAATACAATATGTAGGAATAAACCTGGATAAGGAGACAAAAGGCATGTATACAGAAAACCAGGAGACACTGATAAAAGAAATCAAAGATGGCATAAGGAGATAGAGAGATATTCCATGTTCCTGGCTTGGAAGAATCAATATTATGAAAATGACTATACGGCCAAGTGGATTCTCCAGATTCAATGAGATCCTTATCAAAAAATCAATGGCATTTCTCACAGAACAAGAAAACAAACAAACAAAAAAAAAAACCCCTCACCATTCAAATGGAAACACATAAGACCCCAAATAGCCAAAACAATCTTGAGAAAGAAGAATGGAGGTAAAGGAAACAACCTTCTGGACTTCAGACTATACTACAAAGCTATAGTCATCAAGAGAGTATGGTACTGGCATAAAAACAAAAATATAGACCAATGGAACAAGGTAGAAAGACCAGAGATAAAGCCATGCATCTACGGCAATGATAATCTCTTCAGTAAGTGGGGCTGAGAAAAAACTGGACAGCTATGTGTAAAAAGATGAAATTAGAACACTTTCTAACACCATACATAAAGGGTGGGGAGGGATGTGGGAAGGGGATTCAAGATGGGGGGGACATATGTATACCTGTGGCCAATTCAAGTTGATGTATGGTAAAAACCATCACAATATTGTAATTATCCTTCAATTAAAAATAAATTTTAAAAAAGAAAGAGAGAGAAAGAATCCACCTGCCAATGCGGGGGTTCAATCCCTGGTCCAGGAAGATCCGACATGCTATGGAGCAAATAAGTCTATGCACCACAACTATTCAGTCTGTGCTCTAGAGCCCATGCTCCACAATAAGAGAAGCCATCACAATGAGAAGCCCATGCACCACAACAAAGAATGGACCCTGATCTCCTCAACTAGAGAAAGCCCACACAGCAACAAAGACACAGCACAGCCACGTAAACATATAAATACATTCATTTTTTAATAAAAGCAGTCACAGACTGAAAAAAGATTCTTACAGAGCATAGAATTTATAGAACATTAGTGTACAGGATATGAAGAGAGTTCCTACAAATCAGTAGTAATGAAAAACAAAATGCCCCAGTATGAATTGGTTGATGTATTTAAACAGTTATATATCACATGCACAGACATACCATTATATCCACTACTGTGGGCAAAATCCCTTAGAAGAAATGGAGCAGCCCTCAGAGTTCACAAAAGAGTCTGAAATGAAGTACTTCAGTGCAGTCTCATGAATGACAGGATGATCTTGGTTTATTTCCAAGGCAAACCATTCACCACCTCAGTAAACCAAGTCTATGATCCAACCACTAATGTCAAAGAAGCTGAAGTTGAATGATTCTATGAAGACCTACAAGACTTTCTAGAACTACCACCAAAAAATATGTCCTTTTCATCATAGGGAACTGGAATGCAAAGTAGAAAGTTGAGAGATATCTGGAGTAACAGGCAGTTTGGCCTTGGAGTACAAAATCAAGCAGAGAAAAGGCTAACAGAGTTTTGCCAAGAGAACTCACTGGTCATGGCAAAAGCCCTTTTTCAACAACACAAGAGACAACTTTACACATGGACATTGCCAGATGGTTAATACTGAAATCAGATTGATTGTATCTTTGCAGTCAAAGATGGAAAAGCTCTATACAGTCAGCAAAAACAAGACTAGGAGCTGACTGTGGCTCAAATCATGAACTCCTTATTGCAAAATTTAGACTTAAACTGAAGAAAGTAGGGAAAACCACTAGGCCATTCAGGTATGACCTAAATCAAATCCCTTATGATTATATAGGGAAAGTGACAAGTAGATTCAAGGGATTAGATCTGACAGAGTGTCTGAAGAACTATGGACAGAAGTTCATAACATTATAGAGAAAAGACAGTGAAAGTAAAAGTTGCTCAGTCATATCTGACTCTTTGCAACCCTATGGACTATACAGTTCATGGAATTCTCTGGGCCAGAATACTGGAATGGGCAGTCTTTCCCTTCTCCAGGGGATCTTCCTGACCCAGGGATTGAACCCAGGTCTCCCAGATTGCAGGTGAATTCTTTACCAGCTGAGCCACAAGGGAAGCCCAAGAATATTGGAGTGGGTAGCCTATTCTTTTTCCAGGGGATCTTCCCAACCCAGGAATCAAACTGGGGTCTCCTGCATTGCAGCCGAATTCTTTACCAACTGAGTGAGCTACAAGGGAAGCCCAAGGCAGTGATCAAAACCATCCCCCCAAAAAGGAAATGCAAAAAGGCAAAAGGAGGAGGAGGCCTTACAAATAGCTGAGAAAAGAAGAGAAGCAAAAAACAAGGGAGAAAAGGAAAGATATACCCATTTGAATGCAGAGTTCCAAAGAATAGCAAGGAGAGATAAGAAAGCCTTTCTAAGTGAACAATGCAAAGAAATAGAGGAAAACAATAGAATGGAAAAGACTAGAGATCTTTTCAAGAAAATCAAAGATACCAAGGGAACATTTCATGCAAAGATGGGCACAATAAAGGACAGAAACGGTATGGATCTAACAGAAGCAAAAGATATTAAGAAGAGGTGTGCAGAATACACAGAACTATATAAAAAAGATCTTAATGACCTGGATAACCATGATGATGTGATCACTCATCTATAGTCAGACATCCTGGAATGTGAAGTTAAGTGGGCCTTAGGAAGCATCACTACAAACAAAGCTAGTGGAGATGATGGAATTGCAGCTGACCTAGTTCAAATCCTTAAAGATGATGTCGTTAAAGTGCTGCACTCAATATGTCAGCAAATTTGGAAAACTCAGCAGTGGCCACAGGACTGGAAAAGGTCAGTTTCATTACATTCCCAAAAAAGGGCAATGCCAAAGAATGTTCAAACTACTGCACAATTGTACTCATTTCACATGTTAACAAGGTCATGCTCAAAATCCTTCAAGCTAGGGTTTGACAGTATGTGAACTGAGAACTTCCGGATGTACAAGCTGGATTTAGAAAAGGCAGAGGGATCAGGGATCAAATTGACAACATTTATTGGATCATAGAGAAAGGAAGGGAATTCTGGAAAAATATCTACTTCTGTTTCATTGCAGAAGCCTGGCATGCTTCAGTCTAGGAGGTCCCAAAGAGCAGGACACAACTAAGAGACTGAACAGTAATGCTATGAGCCACATATTGTGCCAGGTGCTAGAGATAAAGGTTTGAGCAGCATATGCTTACCGCTATTTTGAAGCCTGGAATCTGGGACAGAGGAAGAGCATTAATCGATTAATGTACAGATGCTTCCAGAGTTAGGACAAAGCTGAGGGGTGCCCCAGCGAATATAATGGGAGACCTGTGGTGTAGAGAGCTAGGGACCATGCCCTATCAGAAGTGATTTTTGAGTTGAAGCCAGAAAAATAGATAGTTTTATGAGTGCATTTATATGAAAGATCCAGCATGGGCAAAACTAGAAAGACCAATGGTATACTAGTGAAAGTGACTACTGGTTGTTTAGGGATGGTGGATGGGGGACTGGGGTTGGTAATGACTAAAAGATATGAGATTTCTTTTTTAAATGATTAAAATTTCTAAAATTGACTGTGGTGATGGTGTGAAACTGTGATTGTACTAAAAATCATTCAATTGTATACTTAAATAGACAAATTGTATGATATATAAATTATGTTTCAACAAAGCTATAAAAAGTTCTGCTAAAAATTTTGCTGAGAAAGAGCCTCCAAAATAGTGGGCAAAATAACTAAACAGACATTTCACTAAAGAAAACATACAGATGGCTAACAAACACATGAAAAGTGCTCAACATCACTCATTATTAGAGAAATGCAAATCAAAACCACAATGAGGTATCATCTCACACCAATCAGAATGGCTGTCATCAAAAAGTCTACAAACAATAATGTTGGAGAGGGTGTGGAGAAAAGGGAACCCTCTTACACTGTTGGTGGGAATGCAAACTTGTACAGCCACTGAGGAGAACAGTGTGGAGATTCCTTTAAAAACTGGAAATAGGACTGCCACATGACACAGCAATCCCACTGCTGGGCACACATCCTGAGGAAACCAGAATCTAAAGACACACATGTAGCCCAGTGTACACTGCAGCAATATTTACAGTAGCTAGGACATGGATGTTGGAGAAGGCAATGGCACCCCACTCCAGTACTCTTGCCTGGAAAATTTCATGGACAGAGGAGCCTGGCAGGCTGTAGTCCATGGGGTTGCTACGAGTCGGACACGACTGAGCAACTTCACTTTCACTTTTCACTTTCATGCATTGGAGGAGGAAATGGCAACCCACTCCAGTGCTCTTGCCTGGAGAATTCCAGGGACGGGGGAGCCTGATGGGCTGCCGTCTATGGGGTCACACAGAGTCGGACATGACTGAAGCGACTTAGCAGCAGCAGCAGCAGGACATGGATGCAACCTAGATGTTCATCAGCAGACAAATGGATAAGGAAGTTGTGGGTACATATACACGATGGAATACTACTCAGCTATAAAATGGAATGCATTTGAGTCAGTTCTAATGAGGTGGATAAAACTGAAGCCTATTATACAGAGTGAAATAAGTCACAAAGAGAAACACAAATACTATTAATGCATATATATGGAATTTTGAAAGGTGGTAACGATGATCCTAAATGCAGGGCAGCAAAAGAGACACAAGTGTAAAGAACAGACTTATGGACTCTGTGGGAGAGGGTGAGGGTGGGATGATTCGACAGAAGAGCATTGAAACATGTATATTACCATATGTAAAATAGATGACCAGTTCAAGTCTGATGTATGAAGCAGGGCACCCAAGGCTGATGCTCTGGGACAACTCAGAGGGATGGGGTTGGGGGGGGAGGTGAGAGGGGTTCAGGACGGGGTGACACTGTGTATCCGTGGCTGATACATGTTGATGTATGGCAAAAGCCATCACAATATTATAAACCAATTATCCTCCAATTAAAATTAATTAATTAATTTTTAAAAGTCCTCCAATGCTTCCAATTGTGCTTGTAATAGACTCCAAATACCCTGCCTTAACCCACCAGGCTCTTGCCAATCTCTCAGCTTTCAGTCTGGCACCCTTCTGCTCCAGTCACACTAGATTTTTTCTGTTTCTAGTACATCCCAAATTTGTCACCACCATAGAGTTTTGGATCTAGTGTTTCTTCCCTGGAACTCCACACCTCCACAACCTCTTTAGTTATTAGTGAGTAACCAGACCGCCTCATCCCCTTACTTCCCAGGTGCTCTAGGCCAGTGAAATCTTCCCTGGCTTCCCTTCCTACCCTTCCAATATGTACTCTGACTTCCAATTTGGGATTAGCAACACTTTCTAAATATTCCTATTGTTAAGACCACCTGAGAGAGCTTTTATTGTAGGGCCTGGGTCCTCCTGGCAAATGCTGCATTTGCCTGAGGCTTTCTCTCTGTAGATGCTAACTTGCACACAGGATCCTGTAACTTTTTCTTCAGCAATAGTTTGAATTCAAACTCAGATAATAAACAAGTTCTTAGCTTTTAGTGATATAATTAGGGAGAGTTATGAATGGGCAACCTAGCCCAGGAATGCTAGGACTCGTACCTTTGAGAAAAGTCATGACTACAAAAGTCCCATGAAAAGAAGCCCCTGAACCCCCATCCTGGAGCAGACCTGTCTATGGACAGGCCTTTGGCTGTTGCTCGAACTTGTTGAATTTCTTCATGGTGTTCCTTCTCCGTCTTGGGACTGGATGGCATAGATTCACTGTGTCTCAGGAAGCTGCAAGCTGCAGGAGTGACAACTGCCTGTACTTTGTAGTCTGCCTAGCATGTGCGGTGTCAGGGTGGGCTGCAACCCTCTTGGTGCCTTTTGCCTTCCCACATAAGACTTCCTTTTATTATAATTATTAATAGATCTGGTGAATCTGGCTCTCTGTGTCCTCAAAGCACAAATAACAGCTCTCACAACTGGGAGATCAGTCTTGAAGCAGTGGAAAGTTTATTTACCTGCCTTTCAGCAGGTGCCCTTCATCTCCTTGACTTCGCTGACTTCTGACTACTCCCTGAACCTTATTTGTTTTTTAACCCTCTCAAGTGGAGGCTACATGTTTTTCACACCTCTCTTACATTGGGCTAGGCTTTACATTTCTCTGTGGAAGCTACTTCTCCACTATTTCTTTCTCTCCGTTTGGGGGAAAAAATTAAAAACTGCCCCTTTGACATTCAGACTCCTTAGGTGTACAGGTATCCATGTCTTTGTCACAGTCGTCTGCCTTTTCCTAGTCCTCCCACTTCCATGATGACTATAGCTTTTAGCTCAGCCTTCTGCACTCTGTTCCTACCATCATGCTCAAGGGACGACTTATTTAATATGATGAACCTCAGGTCCTTGACATTAACCTCCACTTTACCTTAACTACACATTCTTGAAATCATATGTGAGAACTTGACATCACCTGAGATTACAGAGTCTCCAATTGTCCTGATTTCAAACACCTTATGGTTGAGTCACCAGCCGGGCCTTCACCACACTTGCTTTACTGTCCACAGTCCTATAATTTTATCATTCAGATACCAGCCTATTGGACCGCACCCTTTTCTCGGTTTCCATCATCTCCTTCCTGTCTTTACTTTCTGCGTTACCAGGTTATTATCGTTATTACTTCCTAAAAAGTATCTTTGATTCATTTCTTCTCTTCTTCCAGTACACTTGTCTGGCAAAATCAACTCTAATTGAATCGAATTACCCACATCATCAGTGCCTATGCCTATGCTTCGTTTATTGGGTTGGCCAAAATATTCATTTGGGTGTTTCCATAACATCTTATGAAAAAACTCGAACAGCTTTGGTGGCCCACCCAGTATCAACACAGACCTTAAACAGGCGCCCAGCATTACCCAGAACGTCTTCCGCATTTCCCTTGGTAAGTTTGCTTTCCATTCCTAGACACGAGTTTCACAGCTTCTCCTTCTTTTCCCATGTGCCAACATGCAACCTCTGTTTCCACTTCGTCTTTAGGAAAGAACTGCCTCCATCATCTCACAGCAGCAAATCAATAGCTTTAATGACAGCTTTAGCCATTCTTCCCTGCTGATAAAAAGGTGAGAGTATCCTAACATCTATGTTAGGCCAACCTACAGTGGCTTATCATTAGCGCTCTAACAGACTAACTGAACCCTCACACACATGCTACTCCGCTATGAGCAGGTCTCTGTTCCTCCTGTCATTACTCCATTTATATGTCTCCTTTAACAAAACTTCTGAGAACAGCTGCTATACATGGTGCCTCTGTTTTTTTTTTTTTTTTTTTCTTATCAATATCCACTCTGGTTTCTTCTATTTCCACAGAGGAAGCTTTAGCTGCAAATCAGCTTGTCTCTCAGTATCAAGCTTGATACTATTCCTCTGTTTCTTATGTGACAAAACTATCAGAAATTGCATATCTTTTGTCAAACACTGTGAATCAAAAACTGTTCTCAAAACCCTAAAGTAAACTACAGAAAGAAAATTCCAACAAAGTCAACCACACCTTTTGCAGAGCATAAATATGAGAAGGGCACCAGAACCCACAGTACTTCAGAGACTGTTAAGTGTGATTTGTGCTGCAACGCATTGATTGAGGGTTTACAGTTTCATCTGTCCAGGGTTAACTGTCAGTGCCTTACTCTAAGTCCAAGGGCCCTCTTCAAATATACCAGAACCAAGTACCATTATAGAAAAATAATGCTGACTGAGGCCAGGGTGGCTGGGGTGGGAGGTGGGCAGGACACTGCTGCCTACTCCTTCTGCCCATTCCTGGAATGCTGCTGGGGTTGAGCTGGGGCTCCAGCCTCAGTGATGATCAAGTGCCCCATTGCAGAAACTGCAAGCATTATTTTGGACTGCTACCTGCTACTGAATGCCAAGATGGTGAAACTTAAGGTCTTCATTCAGAAGAAGTAAGGCAAGAAAAACCCAAGGCTCACGTGCTCCTGAGCTGCTGTGAATGGCCTCAGTGTTCCTTACCACTGTTTTGTGTAGGATGTCACTGAGATCTCTGAAATGGAGCCTCCTGCTACCGTCACTCCTGAGTTTCCCAGATGTGGTATCTCAGTCTGCCCTACTGCAATGTGATAAAACAGGTGAACTGGACATACTTCTATGAGTATGAGCCCATTTACAGATAAGACTTCTGCTTCACACTTTGAGAGTATTTAGACTGCTCTCATTAAAACCCATTTCTTGTCATCCTGGTGACCTCACACCCCTCAGATGTGAAGGCTAGGCAGGCCATTAGACTTATGAGGTTCTTACATTTTTCTTTTTAGGCCAACAGACTGAAAGGAAGACAAAGTGTTAGCATTATTCTTCAAGGATGAGCACTTCCTTTATGTGGACATAATAAGACAAGGTAAAGCTCCAGTACTTTGGCCACCTGATGTGAAGAGCTGACTCAATGGAAAACACCCTGATACTGAGGGCAGGAGGAGAAGGGAGTGACAGAGGATGAGATGGTTGGATGGCATCACCAACTCAATGGACATGAGTTTGAGCAAACTCCAAGCGATAGTGAAGTGTGACAAGGAAGACTGACATTGCACTTGACCTGTGGTTTATTTTAACAACAATCAAGTTAAGCCTTTTGAAGATGATATTCAGTGGAATTAAATATCTTATTAAGGAATGGGATGTTTTTGTTAATAAAACTAATAGGACCAAACAGTTTGGATATGTTATTCTATAGACTAGAGCTTCTAAAATGGATTTCACTGAGTTATAAGCTCATTTGTCTATAACAACAAAACAATGTGGAGTATTATTCATTGAATAATCTAGGCAGTTCAAAATTTTGTGTATATCTTACGTGATTACGAGTTTAAAAAAATATTTAGCTCTGTTTAGAAAACAATGAAGTTACACCAAGCAAAATTTCATCTGTTATTGGTCATTTGGAAGGTATTTCAAGATGCTGCAGTACTAAAGAATTAACAATTATTGTTTAGTATTACTTAGAATTTTGCACTTCATGGATGTTTGAATGTTTTGGTTGTTTCAATACTGTATAAATAGTATAAAATTTTTCCAGTTACAAAAAGAATTAGTGTTGAGGGAAGGAAGGAGGGGCAAATGGGGTAGTGTGTTAAAAGGTACATATTGTGTATAAAATAAATAAACTACAAGGATATATGGTACAACACAAGTAACATGGTCAATCTTTGCAATAACTATAAATGGAATATGACCTTGTAAATTGTAGATCACTATTTCATATGGCTGAAACTTACATGATAATGTACATCCACTATACCTCAACAAAGGCAAAAAAAGAACCTGGGAAAAACTATTGGTATATGGAACAAAATTAACTAAATAAGCCAGGCAATGTGCTTACTACTAGGGATGTAGAAATGAAATGACACTTCAGTTTCCTAAGAGCTCAAATTCTCAATGGGAAAGACAGCAGACTAATAAGACAACAGACTGGTTCCAAACAGGAAAAGAGAGTACGTCAAGGCTGTGTATTGTCACCCTGCTTATTTAACTTACATGCAGAGTACATCATGAGAAATGCTGGGCTGGATGAAGCCCAAGCTGGAATCAAGATTGCTGGGAGAAGTATCAATAACCTCTTTGCAAGGACATATTCTTCATATCTCTTGTTTATATACCTAGGAGTGGAATTACTGGGTCATATGGTAACACTGTGTTTAACAGTTTAAGAACTGCACACTGTGTTCCAAGGCAGCTATGCCGTTTTGCAGTCCCACCAGCAGTGCACAAGTATTCTGATTTTCCACATCGTCATCAATAATTGTTATCATCTATTTTTTTTATTATAGAAATCCTAGTGTATGTTAAAAAAAACTCACTGTGAGTTTTTTAAAATTATAATATTAGTTTCAGGTGAACAGCAATGACTCAAGATTTTTGCAGATTATACTCCATTAAAAGTTATTACAAGATAATTGCTCTACTCTCCTGTGATGTACAATATCCTGGCTTCTTGTCTATTTTATGCATTGTAGTTAGTATCTCTTAATCTTCTCCCTCTAATTTATCCCTCCCCACCCCCCCTCCATTTTGATTACCACTAGTTTATTTTCTGTGTCAGTAAGTCTGTTTCTGTTTTGTATACATTTGTTTGCATTATTGTTTAGATTCTATGTATAGGCGATATCATACAGTATTTGTCTTTCTCTGACTGATTTATTTCACTAAGCATAATATTCTCTCGGTCCATCTTCAGTGTGGTTTTGATTTACATTTCCCTAAAGAGTAATGTTGAGCATTTTTTGGTATGTTTATTGGCTATTTGCATATTTCCTTGAGAAGTGCATTTATAGATCCTTTGCCCCCTTTGAATTGGGTTATTCATCTTTTATTGTTCAGTTGTAAAAGTTCTTTGTATATTTTGGATGCAATGCTATCACCAGTTATATGATTTGCAAATATTTTCTCCCATTATGAGTGGTCTTTTCACTTTCTTGATAGTGTCTCTTGAAGCACAACAGTTTTTAATTTTGATGAAATCTAAGTTACCTGTTTTTCTTGTTGTTGTTGCTCGTGCTTAGGTGTCATACTTAGGAAACTATCACCAAATACAAAATCATGAAGATTTACCTTCATGATTTCTTCTAAGAGTTTAATAATTTTTGCCCTTTACTTAGTCCATTTTTAAAAACTTTTAATTTTGTTTTGGGGTATAGCTGATTAACAATGTTGTGGTAGTTTCAGGTAAACAGTGAAGAGACTCAGCCATACATATATATCTATTCATTTTCTCCCAAACTCCTCTCCCATCCAGGCTGCCACATAACACTGAGCAGAGTTCCACGTGCTATATAATAGGTCTTGTTGGTTGTCCATTTTAAATATAACTGTGTGTATGTCCATCCCAAACTCCCTAACGATCCCTTCCCCCACCCTTTCCCCCTAGCAACCATAAATTCCTTCCTAAGTCTGTGGGTCTGTTTCTGTTTTGCAAGTTTTGTAAGTAACTTCATTTGTTTTATTTCTTTTTAGACTCAACATATAAGGGATGTCATACAATATTTCTCTGCCTGACTTACTTCAAGCACTATGACACTCTCTACGTCCAACCATGTTGCTATAAAGGGCATTATTTCACTCTTTTTAATGGCTGAGTAATATTCCATTGTGTATGTATATACCACATTTTCTTTATCCATTCCTCTGTTGATGGACGTTTAAGTTGCTTCCATATCTTGCTATTGTAAACAGTGCTGCAATGAACATTGGTGTGTGTGTGTGTGTGTGTGTGTATATACATATATATATATATATATAGTTTTGGATCATGTTTTTCTGTGGATGGATGGGCTTCCCCTGTGGCTTAGCTGGTAAAGAATCCTCCTGAAATGGCAATGCAGGAGACCTGGGTTCGATCCCTGGGTTTGGAAGATCCCCTGTAGGCGGGAAATGCTACCCACTCCAGTATTCTGGCCTGGAGAATTCCATGGACTGTATAGTCCATGGGGTTGCAAAGAGTCAGACACGACTGAGTGACTTTCACTTTCTCTGGATAAAGTGAAATCCCAGGGTAGGATTGTAGGATCATATGATAACTCTATTTTTAGTTTTTAAAGAAACCTCCATACTATTCTCTATATGCAAATAACTATCATTGTGTCTTTTCCCATATCTTTGTATTCTTTCTTTTCTGCCCCTTTTATATTGGGCAATATTGAATAACGGTGGTTGTAGTAGGAGCCTTACTCATCCCTGGCCTGAGTGAGGATGTTTCTAATGCTTTATCATTAAATTGTGGATTCAGACAATTATCACTGAACTAAATCCTAAAAGGATACAAGAGAGGCGGTCCTAAGATGGTGGAGGAATAGGACTGGGAAACCACTTTCTCCCTCACAAATTCATCAAAAGAACATTTCAACGCTGAGCAAACTCCACAAAACAACTTCTGAATGCTGGCAGAGGACATCAGGCACCCAGAAAAGCAGATCATTGTCTTCAAAAACAGGTAGGAAAAAATATAAAAGACGAAAACAGAGACAAAGGAGGTGGGGAGGGAGCTCTGACCCAGGAAGGGAATCCCGTCCCAGGAAAGGAATCTTAAGAAGAGAGGTTTCCAAACACCAGGAAACACTCTCCCTACTGAGTCTGTGGCGAGCCTTGGAAGCACAGAGGGCAACATAACAGGAAGGAAAAAAAATTAAATAATTAAAACCAACAGATTATAAGCCCAACAGTAACTCCCCCAGCGGAAAAGCAGCACAGACGTCTGCATCCACCATTAGGACGTGGGGTTGGGCAGAGACGCGCAGGAGGCGCGGGCTGCAGAGCTTTGTAAGAATCGGGCAGGAACGCCCCACGCGCAACCAGAACGATCTAACTTGGGCTAGCAAACCAGACTGTGGGATAGCTACCACCCAAAAAGCTCGAACATAAGACACCGCCAGGACCGAGCACAGAACAAAGGATGGAACGGAAAAAGCCGGCTGCAGACCATTCCCCGCCGGGGACAGGCAGCCAGAGCTGTAAGGGCTGGAAGGGCGCAATTGCAGCCCTGGAGAGACTTTACCTGCCAAATTGCAAGCAGGCTTCTTTGCTAAGACTTCTGGGGGTTCTGGACAGTCACCATCTGCCTTACAAGGGGTGCCAGCGGTCCACCCAGAAAACTGAGCTGCAGAGACGGGAAAGGCGGTAAGTCGCAGCGACCGTGCTCACCAAACACCTGAGCTACTCGGACCTGCGAAGGGCACAAAACGCAGTCCCAGCCAAATCTGCGCCTCTGAGGGCTACCTGAGTGCTGAACCTGAGCGGCTTAGACCAGGGAGGTGCATGCAGCCTAGGGCTGGCCTCAGATGGTTCCCGGTGGAGCAATGTAGAGCTGGAGCGGTTTGTGCGCCACAAGCAGGGGCAGGCCCAGTGGGGCTGAGACACTGTGTGCACACGACAGTGTTATTTGTTTGCAGCATCCCTCCCTCCCCACAGCGCGACTGAACAAGTGAGCCTGGAAAAAAAAGTGTTCACCATCGCTCCCCCTGTGTCAGGACGGAAATCAGACACTGAAGAGACCAGCAAACAGAAGACGTTAAACAGAGGGAACCGCCTTGGAAGTGACACTACACTGCCCACAACACCAGAGAAAGGGCTAGATATATCTTTACTATTTTTACGATCATTCTTTTTTTTTTTCCTTTCCTTTTTTTTTTTTGTTGTTGTTGTTGTTTTTTGTTGATGTTGTTGTGTGGTTGTTTTTTCTTCTTTTTTTCCTAACTTTTAAAAATTGTTAAGTCCTCTATTTCTCCTTTAATTTTTATTTCTATAACCTACTATTACTTTTCAAAAAAAAAAAAGACCCTATTTTTATAAGCAAGTGCCGTATATAGTCTATGTGTGGTTGTTGTTGTTTTTAAATAATTCTTGTGGCTTTTTTTTCTTTCTTCTTCTTCTTCTTCTTTTCTTTAATATTGTATTTTTGAAAATCCAACCTCTACTCTAAATTTTAAATCTTTGCTTTTTGGTTTTTGTTGCCAATTTTGTACATTTAAAAACCCAAATTTCACTACCTAATTTTACCTGAGAGCGAGATTACTACCTTGACCACTCTCTCCTCCTTTGGACTCTCCTTTTTCTCCACCAGGTGGCCTCTGTCTCTTCCCTCTCCCTTCTCTTCTCTACCCAACTCTGGGGATCTCTGTGTGTTCCAGACAGTGGAGAACACCTAAGGAACTGGTTACTGGCTAGATCTGTTTCTCTCCTTTTCATTTACCTCTTTTATCCTCCTGGCCACCTCTGTCTACTTCCTCCCTCTCCTCTTCCCTGTATAACTCTGTGAATACCTCTGAGCGGTCCAGACTGTGGAGTGCACATAAGGAAGTGATTACTGGCTAGCTTGCTCTCTCCTCTTTTGATCCCACCTCATCTCATTCCAGTCACCTCTAACTACCCCCTCTCTCTTCTCTTCTCCGTGTAACTCAGTGAACCTCTCCGGGTGTCCCTCAATGTGGAGAAACTTTTCATCTTTAACCTAGATGTTTTATCATCAGTGCTGTATAGATGGAGAAGTCTTGAGGGAAGTCTACAGTCTTTTTTTACTGTAAAAATAAAACTGAAAACCAGAAGCAGGAGACTTAAGTCCAAATCCTGAGAACATCAGAGAACTCCTGAATCCAGGGAACATTAATCAATAGGAGCTCATCAAACGCCTCCATACCTACACTGAAATGAAGCACCACCCAAGGGCCAACAAGTCCCAGAACAAGACATACCATGCAAATTCTCCACCAACACAGAAACACACCCCTGAGCTTCAATATACAGGCAGCTCAAAGTTACTCCAAACCATTGATGTCTCATAATCCATTACTGGTCACTCCATTGCACTCCAGACAGAAGAAATCCAGCTCCACCCACTAGAACTCCAACACAAGCCTCCCTAACCAAGAAACCTTGACAAGCCACTGATACAACCTCACCCACAGTGAGGAAGCTCCATAATAAAGAGAACTCCACAAATTCCCAGAATATAGAAAGGCCACCCCAAATGCAGCAATATAACCAAGATGAAGAGACAGAGGAATACTCAGCAGGTAAAGGAACAGGAGAAATGCCCACCAAACCAAACAAAAGAGGAAGAGCTAGGGAATCTACCTGAGAAAGAATTCTGAATGTTGATAGTGAAAATGATCCAAAATCTTGAAATCAAAATGGAATCACAGATAAATAGCCTAGAGACAAGGATTGAGAAGATGCAAGAAAGGTTTAACAAGGACCTAGAAGAAATAAAAAAGAGTCAATATATAATGAATAACACAATAAATGAGATCAGAAACACTCTGGAGGCAACAAATAGCAGAATAATGGAGGCAGAAGATAGGATTAGTGAAACAGAAGATAGAATGGTAGAAATAAATGAATCAGCGAGGAAACGAAAAACGAATTCAAAGAAACGAGGACAATCTCAGAGACCTCCAGGACAACATGAAACGCTCCAACATTTGAATTATAGGAGTCCCAGAAGAAGAAGACAGAAAGAAAGATCATGAGAAAATCCTTGAGGAGATAATAGTTGAAAACTTCCCTAAAATGGGGAAGGAAATAATCACCCAAGTCCAAGAAACACAGAGAGTTCCAAATAGGATAAACCCAAGGCGAAACACCCCAAGACACATATTAATCAAATTAACAAAGATCAAACACAAAGGACAAATATTAAAAGCAGCAAGGGAAAAACAACAAATAACACACAAGGGGATTCCCATAAGGATGACAGCTGATCTTTCAATAGAAACTCTTCAGGCCAGGAGGGAATGGCAAGACATACTTAAAGTGATGAAAGAAAATAACCTACAGCCCAGATTACTGTACCCAGCAAGGATCTCATTCAAATATGAAGGAGAAATCAAAAGCTTTACAGACAAGCAAAAGCTGAGAGAATTCAGCACCACCAAACCAGCTCTCCAACAAATGCTAAAGGATGTTCTCTAGACAGGAAACACAAAAAGGGTGTATAAACTCGAACCCAAAATGATAAAGTAAATGGCAACGGGATCATACTTATCAATAATTACCTTAAATGTAAATGGGTTGAATGCCCCAACCAAAAGACAAAGACTGGCTGAATGGATACAAAAAGAAGACCCCTATATATGCTGCCTACAAGAGACCCACCTCAAAACAAGGGACACAAACAGACTGAAAGTGAAGGGCTGGAGAAAGATATCACACAAATAGAGACCAAAAGAAAGCAGGAGTGGCAATACTCATATCCGATAAAATAGACTTTAAAACAAAGGCTGTGAAAAGAGACAAAGAAGGCCACTGCATAATGATCAAAGGATCAATCCAAGAAGAAGATATAACAATTATAAATATATATGCACCTATATATAGGAACACCTATATATATATGCACCTATATATAGGAGCACTGCAATATGCAAGATGAATGCTAACAAGTATGAAAGGGGAAATTAACAATAACACAAGAATAGTGGGAGACTTTAATACCCCACTCACACCTATGGACAGATCAACTAAACAGAAAATTAACAAAGAAACGCAAACTTTAAATGATACAATAGAACAATTAGACCTAATTGATATCTATAGGACATTTCACCCCAAAACAATGAATTTCACCTTTTTCTCAAGTGCTCACGGAACCTTCTCCAGGATAGATCACATCCTGGGCCATAAATCTAACCTTGATAAATTCAAAAAAATAAAAATCATTCCAAGCATCTTTTCTGACCATAATGCATTAAGATTAGATCTCAATTACAGGAGAAAAACTATTAAAAATTCCAACATATGGAGGCTGAACAACGTGCTTCTGAATAACCAACAAATCACAGAAGAAATCAAAATATGCATGGAAACAAATGAAAATGAAAACACAACAACCCAAAACCTCTGGGACACTATAAAAGCAATGCTAAGAGGAAAGTTCATAGCAATAGAGGCATACCTCACGGAACAAGAAAAAGGCCAAATAACCTAACTCTACACCTAAAGCAACTAGAAAAGGAAGAAATGGAGAACCCCAGAGCTAGTAGAAGGAAAGAAATCTTAAAAATTAGGGCAGAAAAAAATGCAAAAGAAACAAAAGAGACCATAGCAAAAATCAACAAAGCCAAAAGGTGGTTCTTTGAAAGGGTAAATAAAATTGACAAACCATTAGCCAGACTCATCAAGAAACAAAGAGAGA
Organism: Ovis canadensis; assembly: GCF_042477335.2. NCBI lineage: Eukaryota > Metazoa > Chordata > Mammalia > Artiodactyla > Bovidae > Ovis > Ovis canadensis. Next base: position 23,002,225 of record NC_091253.1, on the reverse strand, counting down.
AAAATCAAATCAATAAAATTAGAAATGAAAATAGAGAGATCACAACAGACAACATAGAGATACAAAGGATCATAAGAGACCACTATCAGCAGTTATGCGCCAATAGAATGGACAACGTGGAAGAAATGGACAAATTCTTAGAAAAGTACAACTTTCCAAAACTGAACCAGGAAGAAATAGAAAATCTTAACAGACCCATTACAAGCACAGAAATTATAACTGTAATCAGAAATCTTCCAGCAAACAAAACCCCAGGTCCAGATGGCTTCACAGTTGAATTCTACCAAAAATTTCGAGAAGAGCTAACACCTATCCTACTGAAATTCTTCCAGAAAATTGCAGAGGAAGGTAAACTTCCAAACTCATTCTATGAGGCCAACATCACCCTAATACCAAAACCTGACAAAGATGCTACAAAAAAAGAAAACTACAAGCCAATATCACTGATGAACATAGATGCAAAAATCCTCAACAAGATTCTAGCAATCAGAATCCAACAACACATTAAAAAGATCATACACCATGACCAAGTGGGCTTTATCCCAGGGATGCAAGGATTCTTCAATATCTGCAAATCAGTCAATGTAATTCACCACATTAACAAATTGAAAAAGAAAAGCCATATGATTATCTCAATAGATGCATAGAAGGCCTTTGAGAAAATTCAACATCCATTTATGATAAGAACTCTCCAGAAAGCAGGAATAGAAGAAACATACCTCAACATAATAAAAGCTACATATGACAAACCCACAGCAAACATTATCCTCAATGGTGAAAAATTGAAAGCATTTCCGCTAAAGTCAGGAACAAGACAAGGGTGCCCACTTTCACTGCTACTAAACATAGTTCTGGAAGTTTTGGCCACAGCAATCAGAGCAGAAAAAGAAATAAAAGGCATCCAAACTGGAAAAGAAGAAGTAAAACTGTCACTGTTTGCAGATGACATGATCCTCTACATAGAAAACCCTAAAGACTCCACCAGAAAATTCCTAGAGCTAATCAATGAATATAGTAAAGTTGCAGGATATAAAGTTAACACACAGAAATCCTTTGCATTCCTATACACGAATAATGAGAAAGTAGAAAAAGAAATTAAGGAAACAGTTCTATTCACCATTGCAATGAAAAGAATAAAATACTTAGGAATATATCTACCTAAAGAAACTAAAGACCTATATATAGAAAACTATAAAACACTGGTGAAAGAAATCAAAGAGGACACTAATAGATGGAGAAATATACCATGTTCATGGATCAGAAGAATCAATATAGTGAACATGAGTATACTACCCAAAGCAATCTACAGATTCAATGCAATTCCTATCAAGCTACAGCGGTATTTTTCACAGAACTAGAACAAATAATTTCAAGATTTGTATGGAAACACAAAAAACCTCAAATAGCCAAAGCAATCTTGAGAAAGAAGAGTGGAACTGGAGGAATCAACTTGCCTGACTTCAGGCTCTACTACAAAGCCACAGTCATCAAGACAGTATGGTACTGGCACAAAGACAGAAATATAGATCAATGGAACAAAATAGAAAGCCCAGAGATAAATCCACACACATATGGACACCTTATCTTTTACAAAGGAGGCAAGAATATACAATGGAGTAGAGACAATCTCTTTAACAAGTGGTGCTGGGAAAACTGGTCAACCACTTGTAAAAGAATGAAACTAGATCACTTTCTAACACCACACACAAAAATAAACTCAGAAAGGATTAAAGATCTAAACGTAAGACCAGAAACTATAAAACTCCTAGAGGAGAACATAGGCAAAACACTCTCAGACATAAATCACAGCAGGATCCTCTATGATCCACCTCCCAGAATTCTGGAAATAAAAGCAAAAATAAACAAATGGGATCTAATTAAAATTAAAAGCTTCTGCACAACAAAGGAAACTATAAGCAAGGTGAAAAGACAGCCTTCAGAATGGAAGAAAATAATAGCAAATGAAGCAACTGACAAACAACTAATCTCAAAAATATACAAGCAACTTATGCAGCTCAATTCCAGAAAAATGAACGACCCAATCAAAAAGTGGGCCAAAGAACTAAATAGACATTTCTCCAAAGAAGACAAGCAATCACACTGCTGGGCATACACACCTAGGAAACCAGGAATGAAAGAGACATGTGTACCCCAATTTCATCACAACACTGTTTATAATAGCCAGGACATGGAAACAACCTAGATGTCCATCAGCAGACAAATGGATAAGAAAGCTGTGGTACATATACACAATGGAATATTACTCAGCCACTAAAAAGAATACATTTGAATTAGTTCTAATGAGATGAATGAAACTGGAGCCGATTATACAGAATGAAGTGAGCCAGAAAGAAAAACACCAATACAGTATACTAACACATATATATGGAATTTAGAAAGATGGTAGTGATGACCCTGTATGGTTACAGTATGTCTGACTAGGTAATGAATCAATAGGAATTCCAGAAACACAGCAAGATTCTCTGGTACTTTCTTACCATTGAAAGCATCTCAGCCAGAAAGGCCTTCTGTCCACTCTAAGTCAGGTAAGGCATTACTACATGTCCCCTGTACTAACTGCTGTCAATGCATTTACCAAGTTGCTTGGTGGACAATTACACTAACTTGTAATTGTTTGTACATTTACCAAGCAACTTGGTATGTGAGACAGCAAAAGAGACACAGATGTGTAGAGCGGACTTTTGGACTCTGAGGGAGAGGGTGGGATGATTTGGGAGAATGGCATTGAAACATGTACACTACCATGTAAGAAATGAATCACTAGTCTATGTTCGATGCAGGATACAGGATGCTTGGGGCTGGTGCACAGGGATGATCCAGAGAGATGATATGGGGTGGGAGGTCGGAGGGGGGTTCACGTTTGGGAACTCATGTACACCTGTGGTGGATTCATGTCAATGTATGGCAAAACCAATATAGTATTGTAAAGTAAAATAAAGTAAAAAAAAAAAAGGATGCAAGAGCAAGAGGATGCAAGAGAAAGTAGTGGAAGGAATTGTGGGGGCGTTTGTATCAGTGGAGAGGAGGACATTCTGGTCAGGGGTAATAGCATGAACAAAGACTTCATGTTGAGGGACAGTAAGGATATGTGAAAAAAACAGCAAGAAATTTTATGTTGTGTAGCATAAATTTTAAAAGTAGAGAATAGGGAGAGAAGAGACTGAGGAGCTAGGGAAGGACCAATCCTACAGGATCATAATGGCCATATTGAGAAATTTGAATTTTATTCTTTTTACTTTGGAAAGCCATGGAAAGATTTCAAGTAGGGTGTTGACACTGTCTCTGAGGGTCTTTATCATACCTTCTTTGTTAAAAGATGTTTAATTATTTTCATGGTTACAGTATGTCTGACTAGGTAATGAATCAATAGGAATTCCAGAAACACAGCAAGATTCTCTGGTACTTTCTTACCGTTGAAAGCATCTCAGCCAGAAAGGCCTTCTGTCCACTCTAAGTCAGGTAAGGCATTACTACATGTCCCCTGTACTAACTGCTGTCAATGCATTTACCAAGTTGCTTGGTAAATGTACAAACAATTACAAGTTAGTGTAATTGTCCACTGGCTCATCTTTCTTACTCTTCTGAGTTCCTTGACGCCAGGAAGAATGCTTTTTTTTTTTTTTTCTGAAACCCATTGGGGGTATATAATGGAGAAGATTTAATAAAAGAGCAAATAAATGTAGTTGTGGGTTGGCAGGGAGAGAATTATAGAGGAGTTGGGAAAGGTAACGTCATACAGCTCATTAAGGACAGAATTGGTTAGAAGACTGTGTCTCAGGTCTCACTTTGCTCCCTCCCTGTACCTTAAAGTTGCTGAAGTGGGTAAAGGTGCTTCTACACCTTGTGCAGTCCTGGTGCATGGAAAAGCTTTATGGCATTATTGGACTCACACTCTCTAGCTCTCCCTGAACTCTGTTATGCTGTGCAAATTGGATGGGGCATGCAGTTCCTCTCTATCCCTTGTTTGCTGCTGAAAGCCTGGGTGGTTGGGAGCCATCTCTCTGAATAAAATAGTCAGACTATGGAGGGAAAGGGAGCGAGCCTATGAGTAATGAAGTGCACAGAGTTCTGGACAAAGCCTCTAAATTTCATGATGAGCTCAAAAAAATGACTTCAGTATATTTTAATCCCACAGTTTTGATCCCATGTTTAGGAATAAAAACATTTACATCTCTGAAACTAACTTGAAAGTGTATCTAAAAAGTTTTTTCCAGAGAAAGCCTCATTAAATAAATTTAATATTTTTATCAATTTTCTGCACCTTACAGTTAATTGTTTCAATTATTCCCCATCTTTACTCTGATACAGTGTTGTTGCTGTTGTTCAGTCACTACGTCATGTCCAACTCTTTGTGACCCCATGGACTACAGAGTGCCAGGCTTCCCTGTCCTTTATTATCTCTCAGAGCTTGCCAAACTCTTGTCCAATGATGCCACCCAACCATCTCATTCTCTGTCACCTCCTTCTCCTCCTGCCCTCAATCTTTCCCAGAATCAGGGTCTTTTCCAATGAGTCAGCTCTTCCTGTCAGATGATCAAAGTACTGGAGTTTCAGCTTCAGCATCAGTCATTCCAATGACCATTCAGAGTTGATTTCCTTTAGGGTTGACTGGTTTGATCTCCTTGCAGACCAAGGGACTCTCAAGAGTCTTCTCAACACCACAATTTGAAAGCATCCGTTCTTCAGCAGTCAGTCTTCTTTGTGCTTCAGCTCTTACATTTGTACATGACTACTAGAAAAGCCATAGCTTTGACTACATGGACCTTTGTTGGCAAGGTGATGTTTCTGCTTTTTAACACCCTGCCTAGGTTTGTCATAGCTTTCCTTCCAAGGAGCAAGTGTCTTTTAATTTCATGGCTGCAGTCACTGTCCATAGTGATTTTGAAGCCCAAGAAAATAAAATCTATCACTTTCCCACTATTCTCCCATCTATTTGCCATGAAGTAAAGGAACCGGATGCCATGATCTTCGTTTTTTGAATGTTGAGTTTTAAGTCAGCTTTTTCACTCTGCTCTTTACCTTCATCAGGAGACTCTTCAGTTCGTCTTTGCTTTCTGCCATTAGAGTGGTATCATCTGCATATCTGGGGTTGTTGATATTAGTCCCAGCAATCTTGATTTCAGCATGTAAATCATCCACTCTGGTGTTTCCCATGATGTTCTGTGCATGTAAGTTAAGTAAGTGGAGTGACAATATGCAACCTTGATGTACTCCTTTCCCAATTTTGAACCAGTCCATTGTTCCATGTCTGGTTCTAACTGTTGCTCGTTGACCTGCAAATGGGATTCTCAGGAGACAGGTAAGGTGGTCTGGTATTCCCATCTCTTCCAGAATTTTCTACAGTTTGTTGTGATCCACACAGTCAAAGGCTTTAGCATAGGCAATGAAGCAGAAGTTTTTCTGAAATTCCCTTGCTTTCTCTATGATCCAGTGAATGTTGGCAATTTGATTTATGGTTCCTCTTTCTTTCCTAAATCCAGTTTGTATATCTGGAAGTTTTCAGTTCATGTACTGTAGAAGTCTAGCTTGAAGGATTTTGAACATTACCTTGCTAGCATGTGAAATGAGCACATTTTGCATGGTAGTTTGAACATTCTTTGGCATTGCCTTTCTTTGGAATTGAAATGGAAAATGACCTTTTCCAGTTCTGGAAAACACTGCTGAGTTTTCCAAATTTGCTGGCATGTTGAATGCAGCACTTTAACAGCATCATCTTTTAGGATTTCAAATAGCTCAGCTGGAATTCCATCACCTCCATTAGCTATGTTTGCTGTAATGGTTACTGAGACCCACTTGACTTCATAGTCTAGGCTGTCTTGCTCTAGGTGAATGATCACACCATTGTGGTTATCCAGGTCATTGAGACCTTTTTTGTATAGCTCTTCTGTGTTTTTGCACCTCTTCGTAATCTTTTCAATTTTTAATGATGACAAGCATTTTTTATATGAAAATCAATCTTTTTATCTGCATCATGAACTGTCTTTCATGACCACTTTTCCTGCCAGGCTCAATTTTACAGGATACAAATTTTGTCAATTTTCATTCTATCATTTTTTTTATAGTCAATTAGTTAAATCTATAATTTTTCTAGTAGTCATGTATAGATGTAAAAGTTGGACCATAACGATGACTCACTGCTGAAGAACTGGTGCTTTTGAATTGCGGTGCTAAAGAAGACTCTTGAGAGTCCCTTGGACTGCAAGGAAATCAAACCAGTCAATTCTAAAGGAAATCAACCCTGAATGGTTGTTGGAAGCACTGGTGCTGAAGCTGAAGCTCTAAAACTTTGGCCACCTGATGCAAAGAGTTGACTCATTGAAAAAGACCCTGATTCTGGAAGAGATTGAGGGCAGGAGGAGAAGGAAGTGACAGAGGATAAGATGGTTGGATGGCATCATTGAGTCTATGGACATGAGTTTAAGCAGACTCAGGACACTGAAGGACAGGGAAACCTGGCTTGCTGTAGTCCGTGGGATTACAGAGAGTTGAACACAACCTTAGCAATTAAACAATAATTGTACTGTCAATTTGCACTACTTTTAGTTGTCTTGTCTTGTTTTCTGTCATATTTAATTTTCCTAAGTTAATTGGGAGTTTTCAATGTTACCAATTGTTCTGTTGCTCAGTTGTGTCCAACTCTTTGTAATGTTACCAGTACAATCTGATTGTTTTCAAAAGATTGTTTAACTAAAACAGTGTCATGAATGAAATTAGAGCTTTCCTAGTATTATTATGTGTGAACTGGATAAGAATCACATAGTTTGTGTTTACATCTGGAAGCAAAAAGCAGGACAAATGAGAATCTGGATTTTCAGATGGTTCAAAATAATAAAGTTCAAAGAACATGCTTTGTGACAAATATGCTGGCTTTTTAAAGTTAGAAATCTTTGTTTTGTATTGTGCTAAGTTGTTTCAGTCTTGTCTGACTCCTTGCGACACTATGGACCATAAGCCCACTAGGTTCCTCTGTCTCTGGGATTCTCCAGGCAAGAATACTGGAGTGGGTTGCTGTGTCCTCCTCCAGGGGATCTTCCCAACCCAGGGGTTGAACCGCAACTCTTACATCTCCTCCATTGGCAGGCAGGCTCTTCACCACTGACGCAACCTGAGAAGCCCCACCAGTATTGAGTTGGCCAAAAATTTCCTTCCGGTTTTTAAGTTAAAATGAAAGATGCATTTTTCATTTTCATCAAGAACCATTTTGTTCCACTACCTTCTGCCATTTTTTCAGACAATGATGGAATTCCATCCTCCCCAGACTTTTTGTCTCCTTGAGCAAAGAACTATTTCAGGTGCCTTTTACAGTCTTCCAGAGAAGTGTAAAATTTTTCCATTAAGAGAATTTTGTAAAGACTGAAGTAAATGGACATCCAAAGGTACATTGTCTGGTGAATACAATGAATGAATCAGAACTTTCCACCCAAGCTGTAACAGCTTTTGCTTGGTCATCAAAGAAACATGTGGTCTTGCATTGTCCTGATGAAAGATTATGCCTGTTTTGTTGACTAATTCTGGATGCTATTCATCAACTGCTGCCTTCAGTTGGTCTCTTTTGTAGCAGTACTTATTGGAATTAATCTTTTGGTTTTCCAGCAGGAGCTCATAATAGAGAACTCCCTTCCAATCCTACCCTATATACAATATCACCTTCTTTGGATGAAGATGGGCCTTTGGTATGGTTGTTGGTGGTTCATTTCCCTTGCCCCACTATCTCTTCCATTCCACATTGTTGTACAGTATCCACTTTGCATTGCCAGTCACAATTTGTTTTAAGAACACAATGCTTTTTATATCTAAGTAGAGGATTGCATGTGGAAATATGGTCAAGAATTTTTTGTTTTTGTTTAACTTATGTGAAACTCAAACATTAAAGTAATTAACATAACCAAGCTGGTGCAAATGATTTTCAATGCTTTATTTGGATATTTTGAGTATGCCAGCTCTCTCCCACATGGTAAAACATTGTTTGATCACAATTAATGTCTTGATTTGATTGTTGCCAACTTCAACTGTTCTACCAGATAGTGGAGCATTGTCCAGCAAGAGATTTTCAGCATAAAACTTTGCAAACCACTTTTGATATGTTCAATCATGGCATATTGTCCATACACTACACAATGTTTTTTTTTACATTTCAATTGTATATTTACCTTTCTTGAAACAATAAAGCATAATATGCCAAAAACGTTGCTTTTCCCTTCCACCTTCAATATTAAAACAGCTAGACCAATTTTAATAATTTTTTAAGATGCATGTGACAGCACAGGTGTCACAATATAATGCAGCAAAATTGTTTCAAATAAAGTTAAAGACAAGGAAGTGCTACTAGAACCATCTTACACAGAAGAGCTACTAGAGTCATCTTACACAGAAGAAATGTGCAAAAAAGCTCTTAATGACCCAGATAACCACGATAGTGTGGTCACTCACTTAGTCAGACATCCTGGAGTGTGAAGTCAAGTGGGTCTTAGGAAGCATTGCTACGAACAAAGCTAGTGGAGGTGATGGAAATCCTAAAAGATGATGCTGTTAAAGTGCTGGACTCAATATGCCAGCAAACTTGGAAAAGTCAGGAGTACATGAACAGAGAACTTCCATATGTACAAACTGGATTTAGAAAAGGCAGAGGAACCAGAGTCAAATTGCCAACATCTGCTGGATCATAGGGAAAGCAAGGGAATTCCGGGAAACATCTGCTTCTGCTTCATTGCCTATGCTAAAGACTTTGACTGTGTGGATCACAACAAACTGTGCAATATTCTTGAAGAGATGGGAATACCAGACCATCTTTCATGCTTCCTGAGAAACCTGTATGCAGGTCAAGAAGCAACAGTTAGAACTGAAGATGGAACAATGGACTGGTTCAAAATTGGGAAAGGAGTAAGGAAAGGCTGTATATTGTCAGGCTTCCCTTGTAGCTCTGTTGGTAAACACTGTCTGCAATGCAGGAGACCCAGGTTCAATCCCTATGTTGGAAAGATCCCCTGGAGAAGGAAATGGAAACCCAGTCCAGTATTCTTGCCTGGAGAATCCTGTGGACAGAGGAGCTTGGCAGGCTACCTACAGTCCATGGGTCAATATATTGTCACTCTGCTTATTTAACTTATATGCAGAGTACATCAAGTGAAATGCTAGGCTGGATGACTCAAAAGCTAGAACCAAGATTGCTGGGAGAAATAACAACAACCTCAAATATGTAGATGATAAAGGCATAAAGTGAAGAGGAACTAAAGAGCATCTTGATGAAGGTGAAAGAGGAGAGTGGATTAAAAGTCAACATTCAAAAAACTGGAAGATCATGGCATCTGGTCCCATCACCTCATGGCAAATAGATGGGGAAAAAGTGGGAACAGTGTCAGACTTGTTTTTCTTGGACTCCAAAATCACTGTGGACTGTGGCTGTAGCCACAAAATTGAAAGATGCTTGCTTCTTGGGGAAAAAGCTATGACAAACCTAGACATTGTATTAGAAAGCAGAGATGTCACTTTGCCAACAAAGATGCATATAGTCAAAGCTATGGTTTTTCCAGTAGTCATGTATGGATATGAGAGTTGGACCATAGGGAAGGCTGAGCACTCAAGAATGAATGCTTTCGAACTGTGGTGTTGGAGAAGACTCTTGAGAGTTCCTTGGACTGTAAGGAGATCAAACCAGTCAATCCTAAAGGAAATCAACCCTGAATATTCATTGGAATGACTGGTGTTGAAGCTGAAGCTCCAATACTTTGGCCACCTGATAGGAAGAACTGATTCCTTGGAAAAGATCTGACGCTGGGAAAGATTGAGGGCAAGACGAGAAGGGGACAACAGAGGATGAGATGGTTGGATGGCATCACTGACTCAATGGATATGAGTTTCAACAAACTCTGGAGACAGTGAAGGACAGGGAAGCCTTGCACACTTCTGTTCATGGAGTTGTAGAGTCAGACATGTCTTAGAAAAAAGAGCCATCTTATGGAAAAAACCGAATGAACATTTTCATCAGCCCAATAAATGTGAAAGACTTCTGGTTTCTATACTTTCTTGTTATTCCATTTTTTCATAAATATATGAAAATTTCTCTAACAAGGTAAAATTTCCCCCAGTTCTTCTAAGGGGATTTTCTATCTAATGCTCTTCTATTCAAGGTCTCCTGTATGAATTTCTTTATGGTGGAATTTGGGCTTTTCTCATAGCTCAATTGGTAAAGAATCCACCTGCAATGCAGCAGATCCTGGGCCAGGAAGATCCCCTGGAGAAGGGATATACTACCCACTCCTGTATTCTTGGGTTTCCCTTGTGGCTCAGCTGGTAAAGAATCTGACTGCAATGTGGGAAACATGGGTTCAATGCCTGGGTTCAGAAGATCCCCTGGAGAAGGGAGAGGCTACCCACTCCAGTATTCTGGCCTGGAGAATTCCATGGACTGTACAGTCCATGGTGTTGCAAAGAGTTGGCCATGACTGAGTGACTTTAACCACCACTATGGTGGAATTTTGTTTATGAAAATAATCTTTTTTAAAAACTTAATTAATTAATGACTGCGTTGAATCTTCATTTCTACTCAAGGGCTATTCCTTAGTTGTGTGTGCACTTCTCATTGTAGTGGCTTCTCTTGTTGTGGCCAGGCGCTTGTAGGCTGAATAGTTGTGGCACACGGGCTTAGTTGCCCCCAACATGTGGAATCTTCCCCTACCAGGGATGGAACCCATCACTGGACTACCAGAGAAGTCCTATGACAATAATCTTCTAAGGCCTTTTTCAAATTTCACATTGAGGTCCAGGAGAAGAGTAAAGTTAGATTTATTTTTGCAGTTGATTCCAGATACTGAAAGTGAAACAAACAAACAAAAAACCAACAAAAAACTTGACTATTCATTTCTATTTACCTTTCTCAAAGGGGGGGAAAAAAAACCTTTAAAAAAGAGAGATTATAAAACAAAGTTCTGAGGAACTGATGAATCAAGACAGGGCTTAAACTCTAGGATTCCAGAATTAGAACCATCTAAACTTCCATTCTGGAAGAGCATTTGGTTTGGGGAGAGCTCAAAATACCGTAACAACTGATAGAGTAGAGCACAGATCTTCACCACCTGTCTATGAACTATTGCTCTATTAATGCTTCACATTACATCCTCCAATGTGGCCATCCTGCTGTTGCCTTGAGGCTTAACTAAACAAGTAAAGGTTTTAAACGCGATCATTTTTTAGTGGGTAATTGCAATGGTTCCTCCAGTTAGGAGACATTCCTGGTAGGGTTGAGATAGGGGTTAGTCTAACCTGCTGTGGAAGCACATAAATTAAACCATCGTTTTTCAGACTTTTTGGTCTCAGAACCCACCCCTATATGCTCTTAAAAATTACTGAGGGAGTTCGTAGACTTTTTGTTTATGTGGGTTAGTTACATGTATTGATATTTACTGTCTTAGAAATTAAACCAAAGGACAATAAAGAACATTTAAAAAATAACGAAATACATTGTTAACATAAATATTTATTATGAAAAATACATTCTCCAACAAAACATAATGAAAGAGTGGCATTATTTTAAATTTTTGCAAATATCCGCAGTGTCTGCCTTAGTACACAATGGCTGAATTCTCATATCTGCTTCTGCATTAAACTGCTACACGCTGCTTCGGTTGAAGGAGACGAAGAAAATTTAGTCTTCGACAGTTGCAAGAACTGGAGACCCTTTGAAACGTCTTGGGGCCCTGCAGGAAACCTATGGCCACCGTTGAAAGCTGCTGAGTTAGATCAGGGGCACTTGGAGGAGAAGGAGGCCTCTCGAGTCCTGAAAGCAGAGAGGATAGCTAACATGAGCAAGCAGAGGGCGAGGCGGTTCACGAACGGACTGTGGTGCAGGGCCAGCAGGGATCCCCCGGCTCGGGGTCGATCGGTTCCGCCCTCGCCCGCCATTCTGAGACCCATGCCCCGTTCATAAAGAGCAGCGGAGGGGGAGAGACGGGCCCGTCAGCATCACACTGAGCGGGCGGTCACCGAGCCGCGGAGGAGAGAGCGCGCGCAGCTCCGGCGGGCCCGCGGGCGGGCCGCGCCCTCGGAGGCCCGAGGCCTGCAGCGCGCAGGCGCGGCGCTGCCCCGGAACGGTAAACAGTGTGGTCACGTGACGCGGCCGCGCTCCAGCCGCCGGGCCGCCGCCGCACGCAGATGGCCTCGGGGTCTCGCGCCGCTGCACCGTCCCCACGAGGCGCGCTCTGCTGGGGCGCTGAGCGGCGGCGGCGGCTGCACGAAGGCTGAGGAGGGCGGCGCGGAAGCCGGGGCGCCGGGGTCCGCGGCGGCCAGCCGGCCGTGAGGAGGAAGAAGCCTCGGCAGCGACGCCTGCGTCCCGCGCGTACCCCCTCTCGGCTCGCCGGCCCCCTCCTCCGCGCGGCGCGGCCACCATCTTCCCTCGCTGCCTGAGGTAGCGCTTGTCGGCGGAGCTGGTGAGTGGCGGCGCGGCGGCGGCCGGCGACGCGCGGCCCTCCCCCTCTGCCCCGCACCCCGCGGCCTCCCGCCCTCCGCCGGCCGGGCTCCGCGCCTCCCTCCCGCGCAGACCGGGGCGCCCCCCGGCCTCTTGCGCAACGCCTCGGCCTGCCCGCGCCGCCTCGGCCGCCCGGGACCGTTTGGGCCGCGGTGGCGGGGCCGCCCGGCTAGGGTCGGGCCGCGGCCTCCCCGCCGGCTCCGCGCCCCCGCCTCGGGTGAGTCCCGCCGCCGCGCAGGCGCTCGGGCGGGGAGGCGCGGCGGCGCGGCCCGGAGGCCCAGCCCGCAGGCCTCGCCCCGGCACTGCAGCGTCGAGCCTGGGGCCCGGGTCCGGCCGCGGAGCCGAGCTGGGTCCCCGCCGCCGGAACGCGGGGCCGGCGCTCCATCCTCCCTCCCGCGGCCGCACGCTTTTGTGGTCGGGCCCCAAACTGTCTCCTCCTTTTGCATAGTTTGAAGTGAGGAGCCCGGAACCTGGCCTTCCACAATACGTGTAATTTAATGAACCACTTGTCGACCCGTGGGTGTTAATGGTGCTAAAGAGTTGGTCACCTGACCGGGGGCGGGGAGGACGGAGAAAGAGGGAGAATGCTGGTGCTGCACAGCGCCCCTGCTTCTCCCCAGCCGTGTATCGCGGGGTCCGAGGGTTCGTTCCCATCTTTGAGTTTTTAAATGCTGTTTTTCGAGACTCTGATTCTAAGAAGAGTGTGTGATTATTGGTGCTGTTTAGGAATTATTTGCATGATTATGAATAGTGATTACTGTAGGCGGCAAGAACGCTTTAATATCTTCCCAGTCCTAATTTTCATTGCGTTTATTGACACTTAATTTAAAATGAAACGGAGGTAATTGAGCCTTCGCAAATGCTATCTTTACCAAGTTATTTTAAGCTAGTTGGGGGGGGGAGGTACTTAAATACTACATTGTTTCTATTTAGTTACTATTTTGGATTCGAACTTGTCTTCCCTCTTCTAAGCTGGTTGAGATCTTCCAAAACTGTTTCCGTTCATTAGCTACCATTTTTTGACTCTTGAATGAAGTGTTTGGGATTGAGAAAATGTTTGTAGATGTGTTTTTCTGGTAGGCGAGAGAGGAGTCAAAGAACCAGGAAATTTTTGCAGCATTCTTATGTTATTGAACTTGTATCTTCATTCCAGAGCACACATGGTGTGTTGTGAATATTATTGTCTGAAATAGTGATTTCTTTATCATGATTACCACTTAGACCTTTCCTTTATTATTTCTATCCAGTTCTGTTTACTGGACGTATATAACGATGATGAATTTTCCCTCCATCAGCATCGTCATCATCACTATTTTAAAATATATGCTCCATTTCCCCATGATAGTAACAGAATTGAAGGAGGTACTTTTAACAGTTCTTACTGAGCTGATGAAACCAGTAACAGTTCAGTCAGTTCCTTAGCAGCAGAAAGACATCCACTCAACCGAGGTGAGCCTCTTGTTAAGTATGCAGAACTACAACCTTAGAGTGTAAGCTTTATTTGGTAGCTGTACCGGAGATTTGTGAGGAGTTAGTGATGGACAGAGGAGCCTGGTAGGCTGCAGTCCATGGGGTCGCGAAGAATCGGACACGACTAAGCGACTTCACTTTCACTTTTCACTTTGATGCGTTGGATAAGGAAATGGCAACCCACTCCAGAGTTCTTGCCTGGAGAATCCCAGGGACGGTGGAGGCTGGTGGGCTGCCGTCTATGGGGTCGCACAGAGTCAGACACGACTGAAGCGACTTAGCAGCAGCAGCAGTAGCAGTGATGGGACAAGTTTCCCGGTTTCATGCATGATTTGTAGGTCCATTTGTTGAAGAACATGGAAATGTAAATAATACTGCTTTTGCATCCATTGGGAGGATAGTGAACTTCCTTAACAATCACACTGAATTAGTTACGCTTTCAGTGCTCTTGGGGTAGACGTCAGATAAGTGTCTAGCTGATCCTGTGACATATTCATTTGTTGCATACTCAGATAAGTCAAATCTATGAGAAGTGGTCTGTGTAAATGTAGGTGAAAAATCACATTGGTTCAAAGTAATGTTCAGGATGGACATATGGAAAGGAAGTTGTCTTTATTTAAAACCGTAATGTTAAAATCATAATTATTTTGAGTACTAGAATCGGGAAGGGTTGATAATTTTTGACTTTATAATAGCAGTTAATAAAACTTTTTAAAATTAATTTTTCACTGAAGGATAATTGCTTTACAGAATTTTGCTGTTTTCTGTCAAACCTCAACATGAATCAGCCATAGATATACATATATCCCATCCTTTTTGAAACTCCCTCCCATCTCCCTCACCATCCCACCCCTATAGGTTGATACAGAGCTCCTGTTTGAGGCAGTTAAAAAAATTATTTTTGATGAAAGTTAGTTTTGGGTACTAAAATATAAATAATGGTTATCTTTCTTGACATGGTAACTTTTTACCATTTTGATATGTTTTGGTTTCTTAAAGGTGTTTTTTTTATCTTTACACAGATATCTCATGAAATCTTTTTAAGTTAATTTTTAAGGATAATAATCTGGAGGTAAGATCTTTATTATTTTTTTAATGAGGAAATATAGTTATTGATTAGCCTCTCAGGTTTGTGGATCACCACCAAAGTGTCAGGGAGTACAAGGTTCTTGAAGTGCTGACTTCTGAATGTTTTTATTCATCTACATTTCATCAATTCTTTTGGACTTGTGGTTGCTGGCTTTCTTTCTTGGAACAGTACATCTTAGGCTCTGCTGCTTTCATTTTTTAGAGCACCCTGTGAGAATCCTGTAATATCTTTTCAGAAGTGTAGATATCTTATTTTTTAACTACAAAAATAACTTGGCAAATTTTTACATATTTCTAGCCCTTGCATTTTTAAGAACAGTAAAAAAAAATTCTCCTTGAATGTTTCCCTTTAATTACATAGGGAATGATATTGACAGTATTGATTTGATTCAAAATATTTGAGACTCAGGTACTATTTGTATTCTCATGGAATGTATTCTAGGTTGAGAAACCAGATTCAGATGGGTGCTATTAAATCATTGAATTAGAGTTAAAAGAGGAAGATATTTCAAGAGTTACAAAACACATTGTATGAGGAATTGTCAAATGTATAGACTGGACAGTTATTGCCATGGATTGTGTATTTAATCTAGATCATTTTTAATGATCAAGATTTAAATATTTAGGATTATTTGTATAATGGAGTGAGGGTGAAGAGAAACAGTTAAGCAAAAACTTAAATAGTATCCTGACATTTTATCTTTTGTTGCAGTCTAACTTTATTAGACAGAATTTTGAATGGCATAGTGGATTGTACACAAAGGCTTAAGTTTTAATTCACTCATAACTTGTGTGAGATGGTCACATGAAAACATTCTAAAATTGTAGACTTTGAAAATAAATTGTGAAGTTTGTGGTTCATCACTTCCGCAATGATGATGTACACACTAAAGATATCTATTTTATTTTTTATATGTAGGGAGTGGCTAAGTGCATATTTCCCAATTTATTTTGGAAGTGGGCATGTCACTTTGTTTTCAATATTTTAATGATTTCATTAATGATATAAAGATTGATATATGTTATGCATGTAGACTTCATAAAGTACAGTAGGTTAAAAGTGCAGGCTCGGGAATCTTGCTGCCTGGATTCCAGTTTGGGTATAGAGACATACCTCTTTTATTGTGCTTTGCAGATACTGCAGGGTTTTTTTTTTTTTTTTAAACAAATTGAAGGTTGTGGCAATCATGTATGGAGCGAGTCTTGCCGCCAGTTTTTTTTAAACAGCATTTGCTCACTTTGAGTCTTCTATATCACGTTTTGTTAATTCTCACAATATTTTAAACTTTTTGTCATTATTGTGTTATTGCTTTGTGATTGGTGTTGATGTTAATGTTGTCATTTTGGGTTACCTCAAACCACAACCCTAATAAGATGGTGAAGTTAATTGTAAATGTTGTGTGTGTTCTGACACCTCCACCGACTGGCTGTTCCCTATCTTTCTCCCTCTCCTTGGGCCTCCCTAGTCATTGAGATGCTATAATATTGAAAGTAGGCCAATTAATAACCCTGCCATGACCTCTTAACTTTCTGAGTAAAGAGTCCATGTCTCTCAGTTGAAATCAAAAGTTAGAAATGACTGAGGTTAATGAGGAAGGCATATTGAAAGCCAAGATATCTCCCAAAGTAGGCCTCTTGTGCCAAACGGTTAGCTGAGTTGTGGATGCAAAGAAAAAGTTCTTGAAGAAAGTTAAACGTGCAGCTCCAGTGAACATATGAATGAAGAAAGTAAAACGACCTTATTGCTGATACAGAGAAAGTTTTAGTGGTGTGGATAATCAAACCAAACACAACATCCTCTTAAGCCAAAGTCTAATCTAGAGCAAGGCCTTGCTGCTGCTAAGTCGCTTCAGTCATGTCCGACTCTGTGCGACCCCATAGACGGCAGCCCACCAAGCTCCCCCATCCCTGGGATTCTCTAGGCAAGAATACTGGAGTGGGTTGCCATTTCCTTCTCCAATGCATGAAAGTGAAAAAGTCAAAGTGAAGTCGCTCAGTCGTGTCCGACTCTTCGCGACCCCGTGGACTGCAGCCTACCAGGCTCCTCCGTCCATGGGATTTTCCAGGCAAGAGTACTGGAGTGGGGTGCCATTGCCTTAACTCTCTTCTGTTCTTTGAAGGCTGAGAGATGTGGGGAAACACAGAAGAAAACTTGGAGCTAGGAGAGGTTGGTTCATGAGGTTTGAGGAAAGAAACTGTCTCCATAACATTAAAGTACAAATGTGTGAAGTAGTGCATGCTGATGTGAAAGCTGCAGCAAGTTATCCAAAGGATCTAGCGAAGATAATTCATGAAGGTGGCTACCCTGAACAACAGATTTTCAGTCTAGTCAAAATAGCCCTCTGTTGGAAGAAGGTGCCGTCCTGGATGTTCATAGCTGGAGAGGAGAAATCACTGCCTGATTTTAAAGGACAGGCTGGTTCTCTAGTTAGAGACTAATGCAGCTGGTGACTTCAAGTTGAAGCCAGTGCTCATTCTAAAAGTCCTAGGGTCTTTAAAAATTACGTTAAATCTACTCTGCCTGTGCTCTGTAAATGGAGCAACAAAGCCTGGATGACAGCACATCTGTTTACAGGATGGTTTACTGAATATTTTAAGCCCACTGTTATTCTGTTGCTTAGAAAAAGGTTCCCAAGTGTCATTGCTCATCGACCTGGTCTGCACCTTGTAATGCCTGCTCACAACAACATCCGTTCTGCATCGCATGGATCATGGAGTCACTTCGACTTTCAGATTTTATTTTTAAGAAATACCTTTTGTAAGGCTATAGCTACCATAGATACTGATTCCTCTAAGGGATCTGGGCAAAGTCAGATCAACATTCAGAGGAGTTTGGAAGAAGTTGATTCCAATCCTCATGGATGGCTTGGAGGGTTTCGGAATTTCAGTGGAGGAAATAACTGCAGATGTGGTGGCAATAGCAAGAGAACTAAAATCAGAAGTGGAGCCTGAAAATGTGACTGAATTGCTGCAACCCTGTAATAAAATTTAAATGGAGGAGGTGTTGCTTCATCCATTGTTCCTTATGAATGAGCAAAGTCAGTGGATTCTTGAGAAGAAATCTACTCCTGGTGAAGATGCTATATAGATTGAGATGACAATACAGGATTTAGGTATTACATTAACTTAATTGATAAAGCAGCTGCAGGGTTTGAGAAAACTGACTCCAAATTTGGAAGAAGTTCTATGGTGTGTAATGTGCATTCAATAAGCATGTCATGTTACAGAGAAATTGTGGGAGGAAGAGCCAATCGGTGTATCAGACTTAATTGTTGTCTTGTAAGAAATTGCTGCAGCCACCCCAACCTTCAGCATCCACTAGCATCGAGGAAGGACCCTCCATTTGCAGAATGATTACAGCTTGCTGAAGTTTCAGATGATGCATTTCTTAGCAATAAATTATTTTTAATTAAGGTTTGTATCTTGTATTTTTAGACATCATGCTATTGTATACTTAGTAGACTAGACTATAAACATAACTTTTATATGCATTGAGAAACCAAAAAATTGGTGTGACTTACTTCACTGTGTACAATACTCACTTTATTGTGGTGGTTTGGGAATTACACTGCAGTATCTTTGAGGAACACCTGTCCTGGGTATGTGACCAGGACAATTTTTATATTTTATCATTGTTTTAGTAGTGGTACTTTTATTTTTTCTTACTGCTACTATTACCACCTGTTAGAAATTTGCTAATAGTGAGCATGCTTGGTGAATTGACAGCTTACTTGACCTACATAATGGTCTGGGCCTCAGATTGCTCATTAGCAAAACAGAGTAATCGCATCTACTCTGTTTCTCAGAGTTGTGAGAGACTAGTGAGATACGCACGCAGTACAGTTAGCATAGGGCCTCACACATAGTACACGTGAAGTGTGTGTTAACTTGGACTGCCATAGTTTTGATGACGAGCTGCTTGTACTATTTCTGTGGTTAATCCAAAGTACTGATGCTTCTGATAATGACAATAGGGCATCATAGTTGTAAATTTTAAAGGTAACTTTTTCACTGAGGGCTAATTAATTCTGCTTTTGCCAGTTTCAGCTTGAGGGTTCTTTTTCTAGGTTGTTAGGTCTTCTCTGATCTTAGTATGGCAGTCATGTTGGATTCTTAAATATTCTTTTTACCTGATAAATTCAGTGACAAAGTTATGATTCTTCGTTTTTTTGTTAGGTAGTCTTGCGCATAGATTCTAACTAAACTGGACCTGAATTTGAAATGGGCTTGTAGAGCAGGTAATGAGGTTGCATTGCTTTGTAGAAATGTGCTTTTTAGAATTATGTCATACCACACATATTAACCATTTAGTAATTTTTCTTGACTCTGTCCCAAAAGGATAATTTATTCTTCTTTAACTTTGTTGTATTAATGGTGGTGAAGAACTGACCTGTGTGTCAGAGGCGGTTTTGAGTTCTGTTACTTACTTATTCTGTAATATTGGGTGTAACTTGGCTCAGCTTTAGCTCACCAAATTGTGTGGCTGTGAAGTTTAAAGACATTATATATTTAAGTTAGCTTGTTGCCTGGCACATAATAGTCAATGAATTTAACTGTGAAGAGATAATACTAGGTAGTGGTTAAGTGTATTGACTCTTGAATGAAACATTTGGGATTCAAATTTCAGCTCCACCACTGACTACAGCAAGTAATTTAATCTCTCTGATCCCAATTTTATTTATTTCTGTACAATCAGGATTATAGCATTGTCGAGAGGATTAAATTAATAAGTGTAGAGCAGGATTTCTTAACCTCAGCACTGGTTTTTCGCTGGCTAGTTCTTTATAATGGGGCTTTCCTAAATGCAGTGTAGTATGTTTACTAGCTGCCAGTATCATGCGTGCCCTCCAGTTTTGTTGACCAAAAATGTCTCCATACATGGCCAAATGCCCTCTGGAGAGGCGTAATTTCCTCCGCTGGAGAACTGCTGATGTGGAGCACTGTCGACCAGAGCACATTTTTACATTTTATCATTGTTTTAGTAGTGGTACTTTTATTTTTCTTTTTACTGCTACTACTACCGCCTGTTAGAATTTGCTAATAGTGAGCATGCTTGGTGAATTGACAGCTTAATTTAAACTGTGGTGTAGTGGTTGGAAGGAACCCAGGGCCTTTGCATTTAGGTCTTTACTTGAATTGTTGTTCCCCATTTATGTGTGGATCACTGCCTCATTTCAGGTTTTGGCTCACATGTTGCCCTTGTTAACAAGGCCTTCATTTACTGTCATACATGGAAGGCCTTTCTCTTCTCACCACTATTACAGTGTTTAATTATTATTCTTGGGTTTTATAATGTCCTGATGTATGTTTGTCCCCTCCTCTACATTCTTATGTGCACACGCACACACACGAGTTTAATAGCTTTAGTGATTTATTGTTAAGCTTACTATGTGTGTGTGTGTGTGTGTGATTTTTTTAAAAAGAAAATGTGATAAAATACATAATTTTATTTTGAAGATATTTCTGAGAGTTTGGGGTCGTTTTAATTCACTCTTGATTTAAAGGGATTTTGGTAGAAGTGTAATTTTTTTCCATTGATGCTTTTAAATCTTTTTGCATTTTGTGCGTGCAGGAAACACTTAGAAAACAATATATGTTGGTTTTATCTGTGTAAACAAAATTTGGCTGCACTGTAATTCTCTGTTACAGATGAAACAAGTGGGAAATATCTTTGGACTCAGATTCAGCATGTTAGTACTAATACTTATTTTTGGTTGTATTCTGAGTCTTTCTAAATCTTCCATTAGGACCAAACTCTACCTTTCATAGTCAGCACGTGCTGTTCATCTGTTTGAAGTAGTCCCTGGACCGTTAGGGCCCAGCTCACATCGCCTACTTAGCCTTTCTTGGCCCCATGGATTCTGCCTTGTTCTGTGGTGCCATCTGAGCCCTTGAGTTTGACCCTTTCATATTTTGTTGTGATGTTTGCCTGTTTTCAAATTTGTTTATATGTCTATACTTTGTTTTGCATCATAAGTTCCTTGAATTTGATAATAGGGTTTGTTTCACTGGTATACTTACGATAGTGCTTTATAGTAGATGCTTGATAAATACATGCATGGAAGAATAATTTTGAATTAAGAAATTATTCAATTCTCTGACTTATGCATCTTATTGTCATGTTGAGGTGTGACTGTGAGCCCCCAGAAGTAGTTTCTGATTTTAATATATATGTATTCCCTAGTTAATATTATCAATTTAATTGCATAAATACATTTCATTAGCATCTTAAAATATATCCTGGATAGGTTTGTTATGTTTTAATTATTAACTTTATGATGCCAAATATAAAGATGCATATAAGTACAATTTCAGTATAAGAAACGGGAATTTGTCTATTTATTTATTTTTTGGCTGCACTGCGTGGCTTTTGGGATCTTAGTTCCTCTACCAGGGGTCAAACCCCAGGCCTTCAGCAGTGAACCTTCAGAGTCTAAAAACTCTGGTCTGGTGTGTATGTGCTCAGTTGAGTCTGACTCTTTGCGACCCCACAGACTGTAGCCTCCCAGGCTTCTCTGTTAATGGGATTTTCCTGGTGAAATAATGGAGTGGGTTGCCAATTCCTTCTCCAGGGGATCTTCCCCACCCAGGAATTGCACTTAAGTCTCCTGCATTACAGGTGGAGTCTTTACCACTGAGCCTCTGGGGAAAAAAAGGATTCCCAGAAATTTGTTTAAATCAGGCAATTTGTTTAATTATAATAAAAGGGACACCGAATCATTTCTTAAATTTCTCCTTTATTGGATCAGTTATCTTTGTCTATCTGCATGACTAGGTATTTCAGGACACTGTATTTTAGGTTAGTGGGTTTTTTTTTTTTTTACCTTATTTTGAAGTAGTTTTAGATTTATGGAAAAGTTGCAAACATGGTGTAGAATCGAGTTTTCTTGATTGTTACACCCGACATAATGCTAGTGTCCTTTTTTTTCCTGTAGTGTTTGTTTGACTGCGTTGGGTCTTAGTTGCAGTGCTCCAGTTTTCCTGTGGCTCTTCGGCTCAGTAGTTGCAGCCTGGAGCTTTGTTGTCTTGAGGCCTGTGACATCTGAGTTCTCTGAGCAGGGGTCAAACCCTGTCCCCTGCATCGAAAGGTGGATTCTTAACCGTTGGACCACTTGGGAAGTCCTAATGCTAATTTTTTAAAAAAAATCAGAACTAGAGATTAACATTACTATTACCCGAACTCCAGATTTTATTCTGATTTCGCCAGTTTTTCCACTACTCTCTATTTTCTGTTCCATGATCCAGATCAGGATACTACATTGCATTTAGATTAGGGTATTTGTGTTAAGTAAGTTAATGTTTCTATAGTTGGCTAACATTTGTTTTACAATTTAGCATGGAGAGTTTTTATTTTTGATACTGAGTACTTGATACATAAAACTGATTAAAAAAAAGATTTATACTTCCAATCAGTGTTACTTTCAAGACAATCTTGCCGTATGGCTGTATACTGTGATTTTTTGGCATTGTTTGGAATTGGCTCCAAAGCCTGTTGGAACAACTTATGAAAATTCAGTCTTATCAGTTTATAACGATTGTACAAAACACTTCTGTTGAAATTGTCTTGTTTGGACCCATAAGTTTGGGGTGCTTTATACCATATTTTGTCTTGTAGGATCCCCAGTTGCCTTGGCACATTCTATGTGTCTTGGTAACTGCTTAGTGATCACTTGCTGAATAAATTAAAGATATTAAAGAAATGTAACTTTGCTATACTGGTCTTTCTTGACTTTTTACACTGTTTGCCTAATCTGCTTATTTAATCCAGTGCAACATACTTTATAAGTCATACTAGTTTTGTCCAAAAAAAAAAAATTTGGAGAATTAGGTTCACCCATCTTATATACAGTGTGCTTTATTTTTTTAAAAAAATTGATCTTTAAAGACTAAATATTGTCTGCTGTTGAAACTACCATGTATACAATAGATAGCTAGTGGGAACCTGCTCTGTAGTGCCGGGAGCTCAGCGCTGCAGTGACCTAGAGGGATGGAATGCGGGCTGGGATCTGGGTCCAGGAGGGAGGGGATATATATGTATATATGGCTGATTTGCTTCATTGTACAACAGAAGCTAATACAACATTGTAAGGCAACCATGTCTCAATTAAAAAAAAAAGCGGCTTTGCCAGAGGTTCTGAAGGGACTTTTCAGTTAAAGAGTTTGGGATGGTTCAGTAGTAGTATCACTGAAAAAAAATACTGCTCGTTTAGAATGGGCTGGTCTTCAGTGTAGCTTGGTGATTTCAAGCCGTATAATACTGTACCTTCTGAACGTCGTGAATGTCCCCAAAATGCACATGATCAGAAGTTGGTGCAACAAAGACTGACCTTGGGTGAAATTTGTAGAATTTCCCAAACTTGTGTTGCTGTAGGAATGAGTGCATAGTTAGTAGATTCAACATACAAATTTATGAAGAAAGATAACTGTTTCTTGAATTGGAATTGCCGCCTTTTCTCTGTTTCACCTGGAATGCAACTCTGAAGAGGAGTTTGTTTTGGCTTGTGATTAACTTTGGATTCTAGCATATTCAGATAAACAAATTTGTTGGTAGTTCTAGCTAATTTGTAAACATTTAGTAACATTTTTGTAAATTATTTTTAATTACCAGAAATTTATTATACTAAAATTTCTTTGGAATCTAAAAATATATTAGTGGAAGTATTGAGGATGTATGATAATTGAACCTTTCTTAGGTACTGAGATCAGATAGCTTCAGGAAATTAAAACTTTTCCTGACTTTTCATCACTATTGTAGCTCAGTTTTCTCTAAATGTTGTGATTAGAGAATGCATGTAAGATAATCAGTTTATTTTGGTGCTTTGTTAATATTTCAGTGTAAATAATTTGCAAAATTTGAGAATAGATACCAAAATCTTATATTTAGAAGAGGATCAACTTTTGTAAGAGGCCATTTTTTTTCCTTTTCTTTAAATTTTAAATTGAGTTGCAGTGAAACTGCATCCATTTAAAATGAACAGATTGGTGAACTTTCGTGGGTATATGTACTCAGTCAAATTTCAGGGTATATGTACAGTCATATTTCAGGACATTTTCATCATCCTTCAGAATACATTCCTGTTATTTGCAGTCAGTCCCTCTCTTATCCAAGGCCCCAGGCAACTACTGATTTGTTGGAAAATGTTTTTAAAAGAAGAACCTTTAAGGAGTCAAATCTAGTTAGTTTCTACCTGCCTTTCTACTAGTATCAAAGGGTTAGAGTTACAGCAGTGGGCCATATAGCCTTAAAACCTAGGTTTGGATGTTTAGCTCTGCCTTCAGGGAACATGTTTAAATGCCTTTTGTTTACAAAACTAGGATATTAATAGAGTCTATTGTTCTTATCACTGGGAATAAGTGAATTAAAAATGTAGGCAAAATGTTTAGCAGCATATAATATACACCCAGTAAGTTTGCAGAGTGTTTTTGAACTTCCTCTTCTCATTTTTATAGGGTAAAGAATTCAAGGACAGTTTGAGGAAAGTTTGGTAGAATTGGAGCTAATGTTTGGAATTTTGAAATCCAAGATGTTGTAGGTTAATTAGTGGAATTTTCTAGCTAATTAAATATTACTAGATCTTATGTAGTTGACTCTTCCCTGTCACCCAAAATACATTAGTTCATTATTCTCTGAAACCAGTAATAATTCAGCTTTTGATAATTAAGGCTCCTCTAGAGCTTGAAATGACCTTTGTTGAGCAATGCCTAGGTACAGTTTGAATAGGGGATTAGCTTGATATCTGTATAAACCCCACATAGCTCACTAAGACAAATATAAATCTCTGATACATTCTTTTCTTGACATTTATTTTATCTTAAAAGAGATGCTCCCTCTAAGTGTGTGTGTGTGCACATCTGTGCCTGCGTGTCTGTAGTTTTTTTGAGTTTTGATTTGTTGGGTTTAATTAATAGTTTCTTTCCATTTTTTTCTTGTTGTCCCACAAAAAAATTTTTGTGTTTCTTTACATAATTTAAATGCGTTGTAAATAAAGCAAGGGTGTTTACAGTTTTAATAAATATGGGACAGTACTTTAAATGATTTGATTTTAGTTCTTTTATATGACCTTTACTAATATGCAGTGTCTGAGTCTTAAATTTATGAAGAGAGTGTGGTTAAAAACATATGGTTTTTATGATTTAAACCATGGAATTCTTTCAAATGTGTCAAGTTAATGGACTATATATACATAGTTTTTTTCTCTAAAATTAATTAAGTGAACCTTTAATAGGATCTCTGTTAAAATGAAATTCTACATGCATGATGGAGAAACATTGTTTACCAAAGATTCGTTCTACATGTCCAAATGTATATTCTAAAAGCAGTGAGGATTTTTTTAAAACAATTTAGAAATAACCTAAGTGTGTTCATAGACTCAAAACTATTAAAATAATTTGGTTTTAGGTGATTATCAGTTGATAGCTTTATTTCTTATGGTATTTTTTTTGTCTTTCTATAGGGCTGAAAGACACACAGAAGTCTTCATGGATATAGTTGATACATTTAATCATTTAATTCCTACTGAACACTTAGATGATGCCCTATTTCTAGGATCCAACCTGGAGAATGAAGTCTGTGAGGATTTTAGTACAAGTCAAAATGTCTTAGAGGACTCGCTGAAGAACATGCTCAGCGATAAGGATCCTATGCTAGGATCTGCAAGTAACCAGTTCTGTTTGCCTGTTTTGGATAGCAATGATCCCAATTTCCAGATGCCTTGTTCAACAGGTAATTCTTACTTTTTTTTTTTAGTCTGCAATTTAAAATAAAAGGAATTTTCAGCAGTTTTTTTTTTTTTTTTTTTTGATGAGGGTAGTACATTTAGGATTCTTTCCTTTGGATTTAGAGCTCCTTTTCTAGTCATCAGAATTAGAATTTAAATTTTCTTCCAAAGAATGTGGAGTTATCTTTGAGGATGTTGTGGATATAGATAGGGTAACTGTGTAATTTATCATCCAGAATGGGGTGCCTTTTTTGAGAATCATAGGGGGTGCTGTTCATAATTACATCATGACAACAGGTATAAATTGGGACTCCTAGCAGATAGTGATTGCCTCATCAATTGCGATGTGATGTAATCCTACATCTGTTGGAATCAAGGGAAATGGCTGAATTGACCTTTCCCAGTGCCCATCCTAGCTCTTACTGTGTGTTCTCATTTCAAGTCTTTTAGTATTTTGTACTTGTGTAATAGCTCAAAAACCAGAGAAAGAGCTCTAGGCCTGTGCTGTCCAGCATAGCAAGCACTATCCACTTAACTGGTAACCACCTGAAATGAGTCTCTCTTAGTTGAGATGTGCTGTAAATTGCACATTTTATTTTAAACATTCATTGTGAATAAAAAGATTGTAAAATGTTTCATTAAGTTTTAAAAATGTAGATTACATGTTGAGGTGATATTTTGGGTATTTTTGGTTAAATAAAACATTAAAATTAATTTCACCTGTTTTTAGTGTTTAAGTGGTTCCTTGAAAATTTAAAATTACTTATGTGGCTTGCATTATATTTCCACTGGACAGATGACACTTCTTTTGGATCTATAGTTGAAGTAACTGAAAGTAACTTTCAGAGGATAACTTTCTGTACTGCTAGTCAGATTCTTAATAAGAGATTACTTCAGAGATCATATTAATATGTGGAAAAATATGTAGGTTTTTTTTTTTAATAAAGCAGAGAAAATATTGCAACAAACTTTGGAGCAGTTAGCTATTCTGTAAGCTAAAATCAGACAAAGGAAAAGCAGCTTCACATGGAGAAGTTAGGCTTTTAGTTCAGGTGTATGTGGTAGTGTTCTGTTTTTCAATGACTCAAGACTTACGCACTATAGTTTTTCAGTAATTTTCATTACCTTTTAAAAATTTCCTACCTAATGTTTTGATATAAATACTTAAAGTTTGGATTAGGTGGCCTGCTATTCATTTGTAAATTTTTCAGGTTACTCTGACTCAACACTTTTTAAAATCTTTCATTTTAACAACTCTTTAATACTGAAGTCTTTTTAATTGCTTGCTAATAATGGTGTATCTCTGAATTATATACATTGTGTTATTGCATAGGTTTACATTGTTTTTTGTTGTCATTGTATTCTTAAATGTTTTAAGCTTTTAAAGTTTTGTTTTATGTATGCATTGTTCCTGTGTCAGTACAGTATATCTAATTATTGTCAAGCACTTTTGGCACTGTTTGGTTATATGCACAAAGTTTCACAGCTTAGTCTGATTTCAGGAAGAACGATTATTGAATACTTATATGCTTATTACTAGAAGTACAGTTACCCTTAAGGATGTTCTGTTAGGCCTGCAACTGGCAAATTTATCTTTTAGTCCCTGAGTAATACTGGTGTTCTTACTTACAGTCTTTTTTAAAAATTTCTGTTGATGTGAAAAGTTTTTTTTCATGTGAAAAGTCTCTTTGGTTGAATATTTCTTTTGCTAATAGAAGACTTAGAACTCGATATTGAAATACTTAAATTTTTTTGAGTTCTGGTTAATACTTATTTACAATATCATTGTAAACTTTTAACTTTTTTATTAAGAATCTACAAATAGAAATATTTTCTAAATTTTTCTGTTTTGTTTGCTACAATTATCTTGGTTTTAAAGCAAAACTGTGTTAATGGTATGCATCCATACACTTTGAAGATATATAAGGAAATATGTGTGGGAAATTTTTAAAGCTCCTTGTAGGATTGCTTAGATTTCATTGTGCCATAAAGCAGTGGATTTATCTTGGATTATTTCAAAATTTCTTTGGTCCTTTGGGATATTTGGTTCAGTAAAAGGCCAACATATTTTCTAATGATAGCAAAGTGGAAACATTAAAAAAATTTTGTTGTAAACTAGTGAAACCCTATTGTAACTTTAAGCTGTTCACAGACTTTTGATATAAACGAAAAAGGATAAGCTTCTTACCCAGATGTTTGTACTTGGCTCTCTCAGTTCAGTTCAGTTCAGTTCGGTAGCTAAGTCGTGTCCGACTCTTTGCGACCCCATGAATCACAGCACGCCAGGCCTCCCTGTCCATCACCCACTCCCGGAGTTCACTCAGACTCATGTCCATCGAGTCAGTGGTGCCATCCAGCCATCTCATCCTCGGTTGTCCCTTTCTCCTCCTGCCCCCAATCCCTCCCAGCATCAGAGTCTTTTCCAGTGAGTCTAGTCAAGGCTATGGTTTTTCCAGTGGTCATGTATGGATGTGAGAGTTGGACTGTGAAGAAAGCTGAGTGCTGAAGAATTGATGCTTTTGAACTGTGATGTTGAAGACTCTTGAGAGTCCCTTGGACTGCAAGGAGATCCAACCAGTCCATTCTGAAGGAGATCAACCCTGGGATTTCTTTGGAAGGAATGATGCTAAAGCTGAAACTCCAGTACTTTGGCCACCTCATGTGAGGAGTGGACTCTCTAGGTTTTTACTAATTGTCTTGACCAAAGCTTTGCAGGATAATGGCTCTTTAGTATTTCTCAGGCCATGGAAAGTTATAGAGTATGGTTATTTTGTATCTTTGGTTTTAACAGTGCAAAAGATAGCAAACAATAACTGCTGTTTTGTTCTCCTATGCTGACATAGGTTGGTTGCTGTGGTTGTTAAAGAGCTGTTGTTGAATGTCTTCCATTATATTTCTTATATAAATTTTTCGTTATATTTCATCGTCTCCAGAAATGCTAGAGAAGCTTTAACAGTTTTAAAAATAGGAAAGACATGGAGGATCACCTTTAGTGCTGTCAGATGCCCAGAGTTAGGATGCTCACTGTTTAATCTTGAGAGATAACCAGTAGATTTCTGGTCCTCTTTTGGATGCTTCTGACTCAAAGTATTTATGTAAATGTAGTGTTTGTGTATGGTTTTTAGATTTGCCTGATAATAAATTTAAAAAATATTCTAATAATTGAGGAAACCCTTTAAATTTGGAAAGTGTTTGATCTTGATGATGAAACCAATTATTTGTATTCTTAAAAATTCCTGTTATTTTTAAAACAAAAATAATACTTTCCCAATAATAGGTTCAGGATATTGACTATATTGGTTAAATATACTACATTAGGAATGTATTAAAAATCATTGAAGTGCTATTTGAAAAACTGACATTGTCAGTGTAATAAAGAAATGTTAATTTTATCTCTTACTTAACAACCATGATTCATAAGTGTGAAACAGATCTTGTATTTATGAAACCATTTCTTTATGTGGTAGAAGAGAAATGTTCAGTGGCTGTAATTTGATTTATTTCCTTGAGACCAGGAGGAGGAGGGCTGCGCTGTAGATAATATGGATATACAGAGGAGCCTTTCGTTTAGGTAGTGCTTGTAGCTACTGCATCCTTGAGTGAAACCAGGATGTCCTTTCCAGGCTCTATCATTGCTTAAAAAACCATCATTGACTGAATTAAAAAAAAAAAGTCCCTAATTTAGCATGGTTTTGGAGATTAAAAGCATCAAACAGTCATTGAATTCAGTAGCTTAGATATTTGCCAAGAGTTGACTCATATCGTGTGGTTAGGTGTTTTTTCAGTTGTAAAGAAGTTCATATTGTGTAGTTTTTCAGTTGTAAATTTCTGCTACCATGTATATGTGATAGTTGTTTCCTATCAAGAATGCCACTGGTAATTTATGACATCAAGTAGAGTTGTTTAATAAGAATTTTAGCTTGTGCTGCTTTTCTTCTGAGCAAAGTATTGTTAATACATGTTAAGACTAGTTTTACAAGCTTCTCAGCAGTAGTGTGATTTGGGCCTTTTTTTTTTTTTTTAGCACACAGATTTTTAACTTTTAAACATAGTTCTGTAGTTTGGGGCTCCTTCATCATTAAAGGCAAAATTCATCTGTGTAATATTAAAAAAATTATGGTACTTGTTCTGAAAAGATTGATTGTTCTTTTTGCCTCACTGAGATTTGTTTAAAAGATATTTACAGCTTTTTATGGCTTCATGCTACTCTTCGACAACATTTCCAGTCAGTACGTTGAACTAAACACAATGGACCCTTGGTTCAGTAAGATTCAGTTGGCAGATAGTAGTTTTTGTTTTCCTTATTTGTATGTTGTATCGGCAGCAGACGGTGCCCATTTATTACATTTGTAGATCCAACTTCACATATGCATTCATTACATATTTGTACTGGGGTCTTTTTCCCACTAATATTATTTTTCTGAATAGTAGTGTTCACTGATTTTTTTTTTTAACTTCTGTGCTTTAGTGAACATCTCTTTGCCATTGATCTTATTTTTGAGTTACACTTGAATAATAAAATACAAATTTAGTACATGTAAAGTAGCTATGCAAATGAAATGACAGTATATTGGTTAAGACGAAATGTATACCCTTTAGTTGAATGTTAGTAAAGAGTAACTGATCAGCCTTGTAAGAACATTCACAGCTTTTAAGGATAGAGATTTTTTTCTGTTGAGGTTGATGATTAATATTCTATGTTTTGAGTTAGAGGGGTTTCAGTGAAATTCGGGTGTGTATGCATGTTGAGTCATGCCTGACTCTTTGGACCCCGTGGGCTGTAACCCGCCAGGATCCTCTGTCCATGGGATTCTCCAGGCAAGGATACTGGAGTGGGCTACCCGTGCCCTCCTCCAGGGGATCTTCCCAACTCAGGGACTGAACGCATGTCTCTCTATATCTACCTGCATTGACAGGGGGTGGTTGTTTACCACTAACGCTATCGGGAGAACAAACAAGAGAGAGGCAAACACTTTGTACAATCAGTGGAGAAGAGAAAATACTGGAAAGTGGAAACAGAGGACAAAACAGCAGTCATAGATTTTTGAAAGTTTGTCACTTGGACAAGAGATTTGACTCTTCAATGAATAATAGGAAAGAGAGCGGCAGAGTTTGATTGGCTGAAAGGGAGAACTTGGGATTCCCTCAAGATAGAATGATAGGTTCCCTGGGGTTATGGGATTTATGCCTTTGCTGGGTGTGACCCCTTGGCCCAGGTTTTTCATTGGGGAATTTTGTCTCACAGAGTTTCTGTCAGGTGACCTTTCATGGCCAGTGTCCTCCCAGAGTCCTCTGTCATTGTCTGTCCCAATGTAAAGTGCCTGTTATTTCTTATTAAAAATTAAATTATGTTTACTTTAATATAAATCTTGTTTGTAGACTTAATATATTTCATTGCTTCTTTAAATTATTTGAAATACAACTTGAAAAGCATAGTGATAACTACTTTTATGTAAGCAACTTTCATTGCTCTTAATTCACTGTTTCTTTCCATCTTATTTCTTATTCCCTCACTGTATTCAGTTTAGACATTTTAAATAGTCAATTCTTCACACACATGTATTTTTCATTAATCATTGCCACAAGTCATCCTTAACTACCAAAATAACAGAATTGAACTCAGAGATAAAACAAATAAGCCCTTTAACACAAACATTAAAATGCCAGTTTCTAAATTCAGAAAATGAAGAGAGGAAATTTTTGGCCCAACCAGAGTTTTCCAGTTCATGGTTTTAGTTGGTATATTTTGTGGCCTTTCTGTTTTACCTCTATTTGATTCAGTTGACTTTTGCTTTTCTTAGTTTGATGTAGTATAAAGCAGAACATATTTTAATTTTGCTTTACATTGACTGAGCATTTAATTTTCTGTCTTTTAAGTTTAAAATGTGGAATAAAATTAATCATGTGTTCGTCACTATATTCCTAATATCTTTCGGGTTCTTCCTTTCCCCTGTTACTTAAAATTTGCTCTGTTATTATTATTTTTAGTTTCTGGCTGTCCTGGGTCTTCAGTGCTGCACACAGGCTTTCTCTGGTTGCGGTGAGTGGGAGCCACAGCTGTGTGCAGGCTGCCCTTTGCCGTGGCTTCTCTGGTGTGGAGCGTGGGCTCCCAGGCAGGGACTTCAGTCAGGGCTCTCAGGTTCGGTAGTTGCAGCTTGCAGAATCTAGGACAGGGGCTCAGCAGTTGGGGTGTGCTGGCTTAGTTGCCCTGAGGCGTGTGGAATCTTTTAAGACCAGGGATTGGCAGGTGAATTCTTTAACACTGGACCACCAGGGATGTTCCAGTGTTATTTTTTAGCTTGCATTTCTGAACTGTTACAGAACAGACTTCTTTACCCACGGTCCTGGGCATACTTCTGAGTTTATGAAACTGCCTGCTCCCAGCGCCTTCTGTCACTGTCC
This sequence comes from Ovis canadensis, assembly GCF_042477335.2. Taxonomy (NCBI): domain Eukaryota; kingdom Metazoa; phylum Chordata; class Mammalia; order Artiodactyla; family Bovidae; genus Ovis; species Ovis canadensis. Next base: position 22,970,065 of record NC_091253.1, on the reverse strand, counting down.
TGTTCTGTCTGCGTTTGCTGTGCTCCAGGCTTGTACACCTGTCATCCCTGAGTGTCTCTCCTCTCCTTGAGTGAAGCTGTTGTTTTCCTGGATGTCAGTTTCTTTAGCTATGCCCTCTTTACTTAATGACATCCTTAGTACATTTCTAATAGTATTACACTTGACTGATAATTTGCCTTTATAGAAACAAAATTGAATACCACTTTCCTTAAAATTTTGTAACTGGTATTCCTGATGGGTTGGCTGCTTGGGTTTGTATGAGGTTTGTTGCTTTGTTAGGTGGCCTTTTCTGTACCCTACCCTGCTTTCAGTTTAGTTGCTCCGTTGTGTGTGACTCTTGATGACCCCGTAGACTGCAGCATGCCAAGCTTCTCTGTCCATCACCAACTCCTGGAGTTTATTCAAACTCATGTCCATTGAGTTCGTGATGCCATCCAACCATCTTATCCTCTGTCGTCCCCTTCTCCTCCCATCTTCAGTCTTTCCCAGCATTAGGGTCTTTTCCAATTAGTCAGTTCTAGCATCAAGTGGCCAAAGTATTGGAGTTTGGGCTTCAGCATCAGTCCTTCCAATGATTATTCAGGACTGATTTCCTTGACTGGTTGGATCTCCTTGCAGTCCAAGGGACTCCAGTACCATATTACTAGCAAATCATTACTTTGCTAGTGTGTGAGATGAGTGCAATCGTATGGTAGTTTGAGCATTGTTTGTCATTGCCTTTCTTTCGGATTGGAATGAAAACTGACCTTTTCCAGTCCTGTGGCCACTGCTGAGTTTTCCAAATTTGCTGGCATATTGAGTGCAGTTTCTCCAATACCACAGTTCAGAAGTGCTCAACTCTTTTTAAGTCCAACTCTGACATCCAAACATGGCTACTGGGAAAACCATAGATTTGACTAGATGGACCTTTGTTGGCAAAGTAATGTCTCTGCTTTTTAATATGCTGTCTAGGTTGGTTGTAGCTTTTCTTCCAAGAAGCAAACGTCTTTTAATTTCATGGCTGCAGTCACCATCTGCAGTGATTTTGGAACCTAAAAAAATAAAGTCTGTCACTGTTTCCATTGTTTCCCCCATCTATTTGCCATGAAGTGATGGGACCAGCTCCTGGTCTTGTTTTTGCTGACTATAGAGCTTCTCCATCTTTGGCTGCAAAGAATATAATCAGTCTGATTTCGGTGTTGACCATCTGGTGATGTCCATATGTAGTCTTCTCTTGTGTTGTTGGAAGAAGGTGTTTGCTATGACCAGTGTGTTCTCTTGGCAAAATTCTGTTAGCCTTTGCCATGCTTCATTCTGTACTACAAGGCCAGATTTGCCTGTTACTCCAGGTATCTCTTGACTTCCTACTTCTGCATTCCAGTCCCATATAATGAGAAGGACATCTTTTTTGGGTGTTAGTTCTAGAAGTGGGTGGGCCTCATCAAATCAGTTGAGAAAAAAAAAAGAGAAAGAGAAAAAAAAGTAGAGGTTCCCCAAGTAGGAGGGAATTTTGTCTCCAAACTGCCTTCAGACTCAAGCTGCAACATCAGTTCTTCCCTGGGTTTCCTGTCTACCTTGAAGGTGTGGGTTCACTAGCCTCTGCTGCTGCTGCTAAGTCGCTTCAGTCGTGTCTGACTCTGTGTGACCCCATAGAGGGCAGCCCACCAGGCTCTTCTATCCCTGGGATTCTCCAGGCAAGAACACTAGGGTGGGTTGCCATTTCCTTCTCCAATGCGTGAAAGTGAAAAGTGAAAGTGAAGTTGCTCAGTCGTGTCCGACTCTTTGCGACCCCATGGACTGCACCCTACCAGGCTCCTCCACCCATGGGATTTTCCAGGCAAGAGTACTGGAGTGGGGGTGCCATTGCTTTCTCCGTCACTAGCCTCTATAATGATATAAAACTTTTCTTAAGATAAGTCTCAATCAGTCAAGCAAGCAATCTCATGTGCTCTCCATACACACACATTCCATTTTCTGTGTAAAATCTGATGAGAGGTAGGAGAGATTTGCAAACTCTGAGAAGTCTGTTAATAGGTTTATTACTAACAAAACTAGCAGTATAACTTATAGGTTAAGAAATTTTGAACAGAAGGGAACAAATGCCAACTGACCACAGAAGAAACAAACAATAAGGTAAAATTCAACACTGACAAAAGCTAGAGAGCAATATACAGGATTCCAAAATCCATTAAGTAAGAATTACTGGGTGTCAGAAATTTTATATCCATTATGGAATGATAGAGGGTACTGACAGTGAGTTAGGCCAGAAATAAGGAATTAACTTAAGGACTAAATACTGAGAAGTCAACTTCACACCTTCCCTGGCTTCAGCACCCAGTAAAGCCAATAGCCAAGCACTGAACTCCAATCAAGGAAGTATCTTCTTAACCCTAAACTGAAAGTGAATGAACAAGCTGCAGGAAACAAGACCGCAACCTCGTAATAATAAGGAGCTTCTCTCCCTGACATTCAGAGATTCTTAAAATAACCATAAGATTATCCAGTTAAAGCCCACTTATCCCACAGCAAAATATAACATTAATTTTCTATTTCCTCCCATTTTAAACAGCAAGCAACCAAAAAATAATCACTTAGGGGAAGTCTGCAACATGGGAAACATCAAAATAAACAAATAGAAAAAACAGATTCACACTATAAAGAAACTCTTACTATATACCTATTCCTCTTGATGAAAGTGAAAGTGGAGAGTGAAAAAGTTGGCTTAAAGCTCAACATTCAGAAAACGAAGATCATGGCATCTGGTCCCATCACTTCATGGGAAATAGATGGGGAAACAGTGTCAGACTTTATTTTTGGGGGCTCCAAAATCACTCCAGATGGTGACTGCAGCCATGAAATTAAAAGATGCTTACTCCTTGGAAGAAAAGTTATGACCGACCTAGATAGCATATTGAAAAGCAGAGACATTACTTTGCCAAAAAGGTCTGTCTAGTCAAGGCTATGGTTTTTCCAGTAGTCATGTATGGATGTGAGAGTTGGACTGTGAAGAAAGCTGAGCGCTGAAGAATTGATTCTTTTGAACTGTGGTGTTGGAGAAGACTCCTGAGAGTCCCTTGGACTGCAAGGAGATCCAACCAGTCCATTCTGAAGGAGATCAGCCCTGGGATTTCTTTGGAGGGAATGATGCTGAAGCTGAAACTTCAGTACTTTGGCCACCTCATGCGAAGAGTTGACTCATTGGAAAAGACTTTGATGCTGGGAGGGATTGGGGGCAGAAGGAGAAGGGGATGACAGAGAATGAGATGGCTGGATGGCATCACTAACTCGATGGACATGAATCTGAGTGAACTCCGGGAGTTGGTGATGGACAGGGAGGCCTAGCGTGCTGCGAGTCATGGGGTCGCAAAGAGTCGGACACTTCTGAGCGACTGAACTGAACTGATCCTGGAGAAGGAAAGGGCAATCCACTCCAGTATTCTCACTTGGAGAATCCCATGGACAGAGGAGCCTACGGTCCATAGGGTCGCAAAGAGTCAGACACGACTGAGGTGGCTTATCACAGACACACACACACTATACTCCTATGACAACAGAGCACTTTAAAAAAATGTTACAGATAAAGAGAATAGTTCTCAGAAACCGTAACTGTCAAAATTACATATTTAAAGAGATAGAAAATATGTCAGTGAATCTTTAAAAAGACAGAAAGCAAAACGATGGAAAAGATGCAAGAAAGAGATAAGAAAAATGGGCAGTGAATCCAAAAGGGCCACCAGCTACTAGAGTTTGCAGAAAAAACATGAGAAAACTTCCCAGAACTAAAGGGATCACTCTTCAAATGAAAAGGCCCACCAACTGCCAGCAAAAATAAATCAAAGACTAAACACCAAAAGACAAGAACGTCCTAAAGCTTGTACAGACTGTGGCTCAGATCATGAACTCCTTATTGCCAAATTCAGACTTAAATTGAAGAAAGTAGGGAAGTCCACTAGACCATTCAGTTAAGATCTAAATCAAATCCCTTATGACTATACAGTGGAAGTTAGAAATAGATTGAAGGGATTAGATCTGGTAGACAGAGTGCCCGATGAACTATGGAATGAGGTTCGTGATACTGTACAGGAGACAGGGATCAAGACCATCCCCAAGAAAAAGAAATGCAAAAAGGCAAAATGGCTATCTGAGGAGGCCTTAAAAACACCTATGAAAAGAAGAGAAGCAGAAGGCAAAGGAGAAAAGGAAAGATATACCCATTTGAATTCAGAGTTCCAAAGAATAGCAAGAGGAGATAAGAAAGCCTTCCTCAGTGATCACTGCAAAGAAATAGCAGAAAACAATAGAATGGGAAAAACTAGAGCTCTTTTCAAGAAAATTAGAGATACCAAGGGAATTTTCATGCAAAGATGGGCACAATAAACAATAGAAATTTTATGGACATAAAAGAAGCAGAAGATTTTAAGAAGAGGTGGCAAGAATACGCAAAAGAACTGTACATAAAAGATCTTCAAGACCCACATAATCATGATGGTGTGATCACTCAGCTAGAACCAGGCATTCTGAAATGCACAGTCAAGTGGGCCTTAGGAAGCATCGCTACAAAGCTAGTAGAGGTGATGGAATTCCAGTTGTGCTATTTCAAATCCTAAATGATGATGCTGTGAAAGTGCTGCAGTCAATATGCCAGCACATTTGGAGACCTCAACAGTGGCCACAGGACTGGAAAAGGTCTGTTTTTGTTCCAATCCCAAAGAAGGGCAGTGCCAACGAATGCTCAAAACTACTGCACAGTTGTACTCATTTCACACACTAGCAAAATTCTCCAAGCCAGGCTTCAACAGTACGTGAACTGTGCACTTCCAGATGTTCAACCTAGATTTAGAAAAGGCAGAGGAACCAGCAGTCAAATTGCCAACATCCGTTGGATCGTTGAAAAAGCAAGAGAGTTCCAGAAAAACTTCTACTTTATTGACTGACAAAGCCTTTGACTGTGTGGATCACAGTCAACTGTGGAAAATGCTTAAAAGAGATGGGAATACCAGACCACCTGACCTGCCTCCTGAGAAATCTGTATTCAGGTCAAGAAGCAACAGTTAGAACTGGACATGGAACAACAGACTGGTTCCAAATCAAGAAAGGAATACATCAAGGCTATATATTGTCACCCTGCTTATTTAACTTACATGCAGAGTACATCATGAGAAATGCCGGGCTAGATGAAGCACAAGCTGGAATCAAGATTGCCGAGAGAAATATCAATAATTTCATATGTGCAGATGACACTACACTCATGTCAGAAAGTGAAGAAGAACTAAAGAGCCTCTTAATGAAAGTGAAAGAGGCGAGTGAAAAAGTTGGCTTAAAGTTCAGCATTCAGAAAAGTAAGATCATGGCATCCGGTCCCATCACTTCATGGCAAATAGATGTGGAAATGGTGAGAGATTTTATATTTTTAAGCTCCAAAATCACTGCAGATGGTGACTGCAGACATGAAATTAAAGGACACTTGCTTGGAAGAAAAACTATGACCAACCTAGACAGCATATTAAAAAGCAGAGACATTACTTTGCCATCAAAGGTCTGTGTAGTCAAAGCTATGGTTTTTCCAGTGGTCATGTATGAATATGAGTGTTGGACTGGGAAGAAAGCTGAGCACCAAAGAATTGATGCTTTTGAACTGTGGTGTTGGAGAAGACTCTTGAGAGTCCCTTGGACAGCAAGGAGATCCATCTAGTACATCCTAAAGGAAATGAGTCCTGAATATTCATTGGAAGGGCTGATGCTGAAGCTGAACCTCCCAATACTTCAGCCACCTGATGCGAAGAACTGATTCATTTGAAAAGACCCTGCTGCTGGGAAAGATTGAGGGCAGGTGGAGAAGGGGACGACAGAGAATGAGATGGTTGGATGGCATCGCTGACTCTGTATATATGGATTTGAGTAAACTGGCTGTTGGTGATGGACTGGGAGGTGTGGCGTGCTGCGGTTCATGGGGTCGGAAAGAGTCGGACACGACTGAGCAACTGAACTGAACCCACGTATGTACAATAATCTGCTTCACTCAAACTCTGTTGTTTTAAATCTCGTGAAAATACCTTCACAGTCACATTTAGGCTGGCACTTCACTAAATATCTGAGTACTGTGGCATAATAAAGTTAATTCAGAACATGATATTCTTTCAGCTTTTATAATTAGTTTATATGTGTTGTCCTGAAACTAGTTTTAATCTCAGGATTTTGGGGAATGTCATTTCATAGGCAGTTTGTAGGCAGAGTCAGCTTATATGGTCCCCAGGTCTTTTCTCTCAGGGATCAGATATAAAGGAAGTTGATAAAATAGTTAATACCATGTGGATGTTAATATGCCAGATACCGTATAGAAGTACTTTGCCAATGTTATCTCTTTGCTATAGATAAGTAGAAATAATCCCATTTTATAGCTGAATAAACAGATTTTGAGGTAGTTAAGTAATTTCCAAAATTTATAATAAGTCACATTACTTGAACTGGAATAGATTTTCTTCCTGCCTTCAAGTACATGAGTGCTCTTAAGATTAAGACTAGAAAAATTAGAAGATGTTTTCTTTTTTTGTTTTTTAAGGTCTGTTAAAAGATCAGAGGAGGTGGTAGTAGATATTAAGTACATTTTTTAACTGGAAAAAGAAAAAAAGAAAAAGAGTACAAAGAAGGGAGAGAAGTAGGGCTCCGTCGTGGGACCAGAGATTAAAGTAGGAAATAAAGTACTGTCTGCAGGTGGGGCACTTTGGTTCTCAGATTTTTCAAAGTTGTTGAAGAGGAGAACAGTGTAGGTAGAAACAAATCCAGTGCCCAGGGAAAGGGAAGCTATTTCTGATATTAAAATTAGATATTTCATTCACAGTTTGATTGTGATGTGATACAATAAAAGAATATCCTTAACATATTTTCAATGAACATAGGACCTTTTCTTGTGGTATCCCTCAATGTGTATCCCAGTAGAATTACAGGGACTAATGGAATGGTCTGACGTAGTCCTAGGTTCGATATTAGGTTATTTTTCAGACAACTCATCTTGGATATCATTTTCAATGTCAGATTTCTGAGTATATTGATAACTCATCTTCTCTGTCTGAGAACTGTTGGCAATGCAATTATCTCTCACCTTTCCCCTTCTTTTTTGCCAGCTAAGTGCATAGAAAAGCTTTATTTATAAATAAACTGGGCTGTGATGGGATATGAAATTTTAAAGGCACTGGCAGTGACATCTTTGTGAATAGTAGGAGGCTGCTCTGCCCTCCTGTGGAGAGGAGGACAGAGTCAAGATTTTTCTCAGAAAATGATTTTGGATTCTCTAACATGTAAATAGGAGAAGCCTAATTTCAGACCTAAGTGAAGATCATTTTATAGCCCGTGGTTAAACTGGCAACTTGTTGAGTAAAATTCATAGTCTTCTAAACCCTTTAGTTCCAGTATATATATTATTCTTGGAGTTTTCTTCCAGTCAGGCAGGATTACAGAATTCTTTGTGGCCATTGTCACCATGAGCATTGCCTGGATTCTGTTGGAATTGCTTTAGCCCTGTACTTTGTACTTCTGCCACTTGTACTTTTTCATTCTTATTCTGTTTGCCTTAGTTGAGAATGTTCTGAAAAGATTTCTGGACTGGAGCTACTGTCTTTGGTACTGTCCTTTGTGATCTTTTCTTCCCTAAAATACTGTTTTTCCTTAATTTTGAATCTTTTATCATAAACTTTTGTCTATGTCTCTAGGTCATCTTGAATGATAATTGATTACTCAGTTTATATTTACATAGCAAAGAGGTAAATTGTTAGGGTATGATTATTTAGAAGTTTACTGAAATCAAGGAATCTAAAATGATGACATTATTCTAAACACAATTTTACTCCTTTTGCGTGGTAAAGCTGTTTTCCTGTAACTAGAGTTCAAGATTAGGATGAGAGCAATTTACTGGTTGGCTTGTACAACTCCAGTGAGTACCAGTCAGAGAATACAGTGTGATTGATGCCCCTTTGAGTGGATAGCAGCCTGGGGTAGGTAAAGGGAGTGAACATTAATTTCTGTTTAGATATTTTAACTTAAAATGATGTCTGAGAATTATTTGATTGCAGTGTGGTAATTTAAATAGTTTTATGCTTTCTTTAACAGGAGAAAAGGTACAGCTGAGAAATCTCATTGTAAGACCACTGGTTTGGGAATGTAGTCTAAAATTTGATTTCAGTCTGTGATTATTGAACTAACTACCTCCTGGTGGTGGTGTACAAAAAGAGAAAACAATCACTTGTATTTTAAGTCAGAAAGGCAAGGTATTTTTTTCTCTTGCCAGAGTAAAAATAGTTTAATAATTTTATCACTTTTGTCACAGTCTGGAAATTTTTTGTTGTTATTATTTAAAGATGTAGAATTAATAAAATATGGCTGGTACAGTATTTTGAAGGGAATACTTGTCAGATTTTAAAGATATCTTAAATTGTATTTAAAATACAAGAAGAACATAACAGACATGAGTCAGTTTTGAAGATACATAAATTTGAAGTTTCTCTTTAACAAGGTTTAGAATGGACATATTTTCAGATTGGCTTTTCATAAGTTTTTTAAGTCCGTAACTCTGTTGTTTTAGAGTACTAATGCAGTGAGCCTGACCTGTGAGTCCTAGTTTTGTGCAGAGGTATGAAAGAGAGGTGTTTTTAAATCCTTTATCCTACAGTATTTTGAAAATAATGTGTTATGCTTCTTGTTGACCATCTTTTATTTTCTGAATTCTCTTACCTCGCTACCTCTTCTTTATTCTCAGCTGAATTCCTTTCAGCCTCATTCTTTATTTGCAGGATGTTTTCTTTTCCCTCCAGAATTAGTTGCTTATTCTATCTATAATGAAAATTAGTTTTTATACCTTATATGGGTCATAGCTCAGAATTAAAGCATGTAAGCATATCACATTTGTATGTAGCTAATTTTTTCCCTTTTTTAAATATTTATTTTTAATTGATTGACTATTGTTTTGATTTCTGTCACACATCAACATGAATTAACCGTAGCTGCACATATGTCCCCTCCTTCTTAAATCTGCCTCCCACCTCCTACCTGTTCCCACCTCGCTAGGTTGTTACAGAGCCCCAGTGTGAGCTGCCTGAATCCTGCAGCAAACTCCCATTGGCTGTCTGTGTACATATGTTAGCATATGTGCGTCCATGCTGCCCTCCATTCATCTCACCCTCTCCCTGCTGTTCCCCACCCTTGTCCGTAAGTCTGTCCTCTATGTCTGCATCTCAGTTGCTGCTCTGTTTACAAATTTGTCAGCACCGTGCTTCCAGCTGCCATAAGGATGTAGCTAATTTAAACAAGATCATTAACTCCTTAACAGTTCCACAGTTATTTGCATTATTAAATTTTTTCTTTTGTAGGTGATTTTGCAAGTAATTATGTTGGTACATATTAACATAGTGGAATAAAAAAGTTTTATGGCACTGTGTGTGGGTAATGGGTAGTATTCTTTGGGCAGAAAGGCTAGTAGTCTATGATTTTGCAGTTTGATAGACTAGGGTTCTTAATTTGATAATTGTTTAATGTGGTACCAAAAGATAGAATATATTTGTAATTATCAAATATTGTTCCATGCTAGATGAGTGAAAGTTGGTACTTAGCTTACTTATTAATCAACATGAATGGCTTATAAACAGCTTGTTTATGTTTAAAGTGGTGAATTATTCTGCTTCGTAGTTTGAAAATAATTTGGATATAAAGAAACCTAAAGATCCTTGCTTTCTTCATCTTGATTTTGATTTTCTGTTCCTTTATCTAATTACTCTGATACTTTTATTCTAATTTTTTTTCCCATCACGGAGAAAATTGAATTATGAAATCTCTAAACTCTTTACTTTGCTATCTTTTGCTAGTGAAAAAGGAATTCTGATAAAAGAGCTGTGCCTGCAGTTCTTCTTATGAGATCTTGACAGGACTGTTTGACTGACTTTCATTGGTCAAAGAGAGAGATTAGCATGTTTTAGGGCCCTGCCCCTGGCCTGCCCTCCTTGTCCTGGAGATGAGTGTACCTGCCAGCCAGGGGAGTTGAATTTTGTAATTCTGTGGCAGTGGCTGCTGCTGCTGCTACGTCGCTTCAGTCGTGTCCGACTCTGCGCGACCCCATAGACAGCAGCCCACCAGGCTTCCCTGTCCCTGAGATTCTCCAGGCAAGAATACTGGAGTGGGTTGCCATTTCCTTCTCCAATGCATGAAAGTGAAAAGTGAAAGTGGCTATTAAAAAATTAGGAAAATCTGGTTACCTGGATTTTTCCATATCATAGATCTAGGCATCCTCGGTCTCCTGGCTGACCCTAGAAGTGCTTTATCTGTTCAAGGCTTTCTGTTCTTTTCCTGGTCTGTTGCTGTCATAGATTTGACTCTCGTGGATTGTAACTCACTGGGTCATCTTGATGAAAAAGTTTTGGCTTTTTGGCCTTGGTTTAGGTTCAGCTGGGAGTGACGGAAACTTCTAAGTAACAGTGGTAATCAAGGAATGCTGCCAGCAGAGAACCCACTTCAGTATTGCCTTTGTGATGGAGTTGCTTCACCCTGAGTCACCCACTCTTCCCAGGGCAGTCTGCATCCAGTGACTGGGTGCTGTGGGGGTACGAAAGCTGGTGCCATCATCACAACTCCTGATGACTCACCTCAGGCAGTGATGCCTGAGCTCAGGAAGATCCCCTCAGCTTCTGAGCTCCCCCCAAGGCTGGCCGAGGCCTTTGTTCCTGCTATACCACATCCCAGCTTTTCCTTCGCTCCATCTCTGCTTCCTCCCTTCCCTTCTGCAGACATCTGTCTCAAGAGCACTCCCCAGTGACTCTTCTGCATGGCATGCTGACCCTCCCTCTGTCTGGCTTACTGGCATAGAGTTAAACACCACCACCACCTGTGTTAGATAAGTGCATCTTGAAAAAAAAAAATTTACTTTTTCATGAAATAGCTCAGAAGAAAGTAGCCTAGAGCTGATGGGGCTCCACAGTGTCAGGGACTTCAGTTCCCTCTTCCTTGCACTATCAGGTGTGATCCTGGGCTCTAGAGTCACTTCATAGCTTGTGATGGCTCTTCCAGCTGTCAGGTTGGCATGCCCCCTTCCTTTACGATCACATCCTGAGAATTGCATGTACTTGGACAGTGGCCAGATCTGATAGTAGGGTAAATTGAAAGCTGTAGTCTTAATTTGGATGACCATGTGAAATAACAGGAATTCATGAATGAGGAAGGAAGGCTGAATGGACTGTGACCAGCTGCTAGCCAGCGGGCTCAGGCACAGTATCTTTAGTTCACTCTGTTCAGGCGCTGAGATCAGGACCTGTTTTTAATGATAGGTCTGTGCCAGCTCACAGATCTACCTGGGTTTAAATACTTGACCTGTTTTCAGAACTGAACCTGCTATACTCTTCAAAGATTTTTCTAGGGTGAGTGTATGTTTTTCACTCCTAACTAATAGAACATGGGTCTTAGTTTGTAAAACGACTTTCCAGGTAGCTCAGATGGTTTAGCATTTGCCTGCAATGTGGAGACTCCTTGGGTCAGGAAGATCCCCTGGGGAAGGACATGGCAAACCACTCCAGTGTTCTTGCCTGGAGAATCCCATGGACAGAGGAGCCTGGTGGGCTACAGTCCATGGGATTGCAAGGAGTCAGACACAACTGAGTGACTAACACACTTAGTTTGTGAAGTTTAAGTCTTTGTTGATAAACCATCATACAAAAAGTTTTAGCCGGAGAATGATTCTTGTATTGTTGCACCCTGAAGAGGGGGTGGGTGTCAGAATTGTTGCTTCTGTACCGGAAGCTTCATTTCATTAAGGGACGATATCCAGACCTTCTGACTGTAAATGTTTATCAGTAAAGCATTTTAAAGTGCTCATTCACCCTTATACGTGTGTTTATATACTTGTCCTACTTTGTTGTTCAGTCACTCAGTTGTGTCAGACTCTTGCGACCCCATGAACTGCAGCATGCCAGACTCCTCTGTCCTCCACTATCTCCCAGAGTTTGCTCAGATTCATGTCCATTGAGCCAGTGATGCCATCCAGCCATCGAATCCTCTGCCCCCGCCTTCTCCTTCCGCCTTCAGTCTTTCTTGGCATCAGGATCTTTTCCAGTGAGTCAGCCAGCTCTTCTCATCAAGTGGCCAAGTATTGGAGCTTCAGCTTCAGCAGCTGTCCTTCCAATGAATATTCAGGGTTGATTTTCTTTAGGATTGACTGGTTTGATCTCTTTGCCATCCAGGGGACTCTCAAGACTCTTGTCCAGCATCACAATTTGAAAGCATCAGTTCTTCAGCACTCAGTCTTTATGGACAAACACTCACATCCATATATGACTGCTGGAGAAACCATAGCCTTGATTATACAGACTTTTGTTGGCAAAGTATGCCTCTACTTTTTAATATGGTATCTAGGGTTGTCATAGCTTTCCTTCTGAGGAGCAAGCATCTTTTATTTCATTCCTGTAGTCACTACCTAGAGTGATTTTGGAGCCCAAGAAGATAAAATCTGTCATTGCTTCTGCGTTTTCCCCATCTATTTGCCAAAGTGATGGAACCAGATGCCATGATCTTCGTTTTTTGAATGTTGAATTTTAAGCCCGCTTTTTCACTCTTCTCTTTTCACTCTCATCAAGAGGCTCTTTAGTTCCTCTTCACTTTCTGCCATTAGAGTGGTGTCATCTGTATATCTGAGGTTGTTGATATTTCTTCTGGCAATCTTGGTTCCAACTTGTGATTCATCCAGCCTGGCATTTCACATGATGTACTCTGCATATAAATTAAATAAGCAGGAACCTTGTTGTACTCCTTACTCAGTTGTGAACCGGGCTGTTGTTCCATGTCCAGTTCTAACTGTTGTTTCTTGACTTGCGTACACATTTCTCAGGTCAGATGGTCTGGTACTCCCATCACTTTTAAGAATTTTCCACAGTTTGTTGTGATCCACATGGTCAGAGGCTTTAGTGTAGTCAGTGGAGCAGAAGTAGATGTTTTTTTCTGGAACTTCTTTGATTTCTCCATGATCCAATGGATGTTGGCAATTTGATCTCTGGGTCCTTTGCCTCTTTGGAAACCCACCTTGCATGTCTGGAGTTTCTCGGCTCACATACTGCTGAAACCTAGCTTGAAGGGTTTTGAGCATGGAAATGAGCACAGTTTTATTTATTTTAAATTTATTTTTTAAATGCGGAAAATTGCTTTACAGTGCTGTATTGGTTTCTGACATATAGCAACACTGATCAGCCCCTTTGCCTTGAGCCTCCTCTCCCCTCATCCTAACCCTCTAGGTCTTCACAGCATCCGGCTGGACTCCTCATGTTGCATAGCAGCTGCCACCAGCTGTCTGTGTTACACATGGTCGTGTACAGTGTCAGTGCTGCTTTCTCCTTTCAGTTCACTCTCCCCTCCTCTGCTGTCCCCACATGTCCGGGCTTCACGTCTGTATTTCCATTCCTTCCATGCATGCATACGTTCAGCAGTACCATTTTTCTAGATTCCATGTATATGTGTTAATATATGATATTTATTTTCCTCTTTCTGATTTAGTTCACTGTGTATAACAGGCTCTGTTTCATTCATCTCAGTACCACCGACTCAATCACTGGATACCTAGGTTGCTTCCATGTCCTGGCTATTGTAAATAGGGCCGCAGTGAATTTAGGGGTACACGTGTCTTTTAGATTTGTGGTTTTCTTAGGGTATATGCCCAGTATTGGGATTTCTGGGTCATATGGTAGATTAAGTTCTAGTTTTTTAAGAAATTTCTATACTGTTTTCTGTAATGGCTGTATCAATTTATGTTCACACCAACAGTGCAAGAAGGTTCCCTTTTCTCCTTATCCTCTCCAGCATTTATTGTTTGTAGATTTTTGACGATTGCCATTCTGACTGATGTTGATTTGCATTTCTCTAATAGTGATATTGAGCATCTTTTCATGTGTTTATTGGCCATCTCTATGTCTTTGGAGAAATGTCTAAGTCTTCTGCCCATTTTTTGATTGGGCTGTTTGTTTTACTGATACTAAGCTGTATGAGCTGCTTATATATTTTGGAAAGTAATCCTTTGTCAGTTGCTTCCTTTGCAATTATTTTCTCCCATTCTGAGTGTTGTCTTGTGTATTGTTTCCTTTGCTGTGAAAAATGTCTATGTTTATTAGGTTATGTTGAATTTTTTTTTTCTCCATTTCTCTAGGAAGTGGGTCACAAAGGGTCTTGCTGTGGTTGATGTCAAAGAGTGTACTGCCCATGATTTCCTCTAAGAGCTGTATAGTTTGTGGTCTTATGTTTAATTCTTTAATCTATTTTGAGTTTATTTTTGTTTATGGTGTTAGGAAGTGTTCTCTTCATTTTTTTACATGTAGCTGTCTAGTTTTCCCGCAGTTCTTATTGAAGAGGTTTTCTTTTCTTCATTGTATATTCTTGCCTCCTTTCTCAAAGACAAGGTGCACATCGGTGTGTGGGTTTATCTCTGGGCTTTCTGTCTTGTTCCATTCTTCTGTATTTCTGTTTTTGTGCCAGTACCATACTGTCTTGATGACTGTAGCTTTGTCATATAGTGTAAAGTCAGGAGAGTTGATTCCTACAGCTCCATTTTTCTTTCTCAAGATTATTTTTGCTGTTTGGGTTCTTTAGTGTTTCCATATGGGTCTCTTGGTGGCTCAGCTGCTAAAGAATCCACCTGCAATGCAGGAGACCTGGGTTTGGTCGCTGGGTTAGGAAGATCCCCTGGAGAAGGGAATAGCAACCCACTGCAGTATTTTTGCCTAGAGGATTCCATAGATAGAGGAGCCTGGTGGGCTACAGGCCATGGGTTTGTGAAGAGTTGGACACTGCAAAAATTTTAATAGTCATTTCCCATTTCATTAAAATTATTGCAAGCAGTCTGTTTAAAAGTTTTTAAAAATATATGTAAAAAGAGCCACATTGATAACATCCTTAAGTATTGCAGAATGCTGAAGGCAAACAAATGAGATTAAAGGTGTCAACTTTTTTCATTTTATGAAATTCTTTTCTCTCATGAAGCTATCGAGGTATCATGTCAGTTTGATTTAATTTTGGTAAAGTTTAATTTCTTTTTAGTTTAGTTTTTAGCTCACAATATACATAGTGATATTTTCTCTTTGGACATAGATTGATTTTGTATGTACACCTTTAGGTCTTCTTAGGACACCACTGGCAAATGTATACTTAAGTCTAATGAAAGCTGTTATACAGGTGTCTGTTGAAAGAAATGGTAAAGCATTTTATTTAGAGGCAGTACTGTTTGAATATATAATGACTATTTCTTCATACCTTTCCCCTGAAGTGTTTTACCAAATGTTAAGTGTTTTGTTTGTCTGACAAACTTTAAACTTCATTAAGAATCGAGGAAATCCTAGTAAAATGTCAATATTTGTAGCTCATTTAGTTTATTGATATAATCCTTGACCTCACCTTGGTGTCTTACATGTATTTTTCTTTTGCTTAATTTTTCTTACCGTTTTTTCTTAAAGATATTACCTTATATTGTATATCTTTTTAAAAGCCATTTTAAATCTGTTTTGAAAAAAGATGGACTATAAATCACTTAAATGCTGTTTAGATATCTAATTAAGGACATACTTTCATCTTGGCCTTTTTTTGTCCTGAAACTTTGTAGTTTGAAAACTAAAGACATACTGAAGCAAAGAATAGTAGAATATACACACATTTCCCCATCACCAAGATTCACCTCTTCATGTTTTGCTGTATTTTCTGCATCCATTTATCAGTTTACTTATTTATCCAGTTCTTCTGCCCAGTTAGTTTAACTTCACCATACATTTCCAGAAAAAGGATTTCTGCATAGCAGTGTCTACACTAAAAAAATAGTTTCCAAAAATCTCATACATATCCATATTCAAATTTGCCATTTGTCCCCAAATTCCATTTTCACTTGATTTGCAGTCAAGGTCCTAGTCTTTAGTTTCATATCTGAGGCCTCCCACACACTTTTCCAGTGATACTGACTTTGAAGAGATAAGACCAAAAATGTCTATAAGGATTATGCCAAGTTTTGGAGTGTGTGTGTGTGTGTGTGTGTGTGTGTGTAAGTAATGTCAGTTGGCTTGTTCCTCTATTTCTTCAGTTTCCTCTGTGTGTGTGTGTGTGTGTGTGTGTGTGTGTGTGTGTGTAATGTCAGTTGGCTTGTTCCTCTGTTTCTTCAATTTCCTCTGTGTGTGTGTGTGTGTGTGTGTGTGTGTGTGTAATGTCAGTTGGCTTGTTCCTCTATTTCTTCAATTTCCTGTAAATTGTAAGTTAGGTTTTAAATAAACTTGGTGAGATTCAGGTTAAATGTAATTTGGCAAGACTCATGGATGAAACTAGGTAGTTAATATTACATCACAGTAGAAGTTTTACACTGTTTAGTTTTGATGTTAAGTTTTGTTGCTGGGTTAAGGTGGTGGCAGCCAAAGCTCTCCATCCTAAATATTTGAGTTATTAGCAAGTAATTTGTAGGGGTATAACTTTGCAGTTTGGAAATATTTAGTTCCTCAAATAGCCTTTATGGTTTTGTGCATCTGTTGATGGTATTTGGTGGAATTAGTTATAGCAAATGATAATCAAGTTTGATACAAACAAGTCGCAGGAAAATTGTCAAACAAATGACTGACTAATGGGAAGAAATGTTGTCTTTAATATGGAAATATTCATATGATATTTTAGGGAAATAGTTATTGCATGAAAAAAATTTCCAAAGGAGCAGATAGTTTTAAAGCCATTTTTTATTTTGACTACTTTGGATGGGTCATTTTCTAAAATAATTAGATAGCTCTTCCTTTCTAAAAGACAATATAATGAGCATAATTTAATTGTTGATTGCATTATCCTAGGAAATAAATTATTATATAATTCATTATTGAGGGCTTCCCAGGTGGCTCAAGTGGTAAAGAATCCACCTGCCCATGAAGTTTGATCCCCGGCTTGGGAAGATCCTCTGGAGAAAGAAATGGAAACCCACACCAGTATTCTTGCCTGTGAAATCCCATGGACAGAGGAGACTGGTGGGAAGCAGTTCATTGGGTCACAAAAGAGTCAGACACAGCTTAGTGGCTGAGCACACCATCACTCGTTATTAGTGTCATCCTGAGGCATTGTGTTAGTAGGTGGGGCTTTCAGTTCCTACATTAATTGAATCTGAGACAAGTACACCTGGAAAAATTTTTTTAATGGTTTACTTCTTTTTTTTATATGATGTCTTTGGACCTCATGGTATATCTTTCTCAGACATGTGGTGTATTCTGTCCATCTAATTTGAGAGTCCAGGAAACAGATTACTAGAAATGTGTGAAATAAATGTAAGATTGTACATGCTTATGGATGAAGTTGTCTTATAAATGTTGTAACGTGGCAGAAATAAACTTTAGTAGTTTTTCTCTAAGGACTTCTATTTACTTGATTTTCCTTAGAAAGGGTTCTAGAATTAGAATTTTAACTAAAATGAACTTGGTGAAGGATCTCGCAGTCCATTACTGCTCACAGGAGCCCAGAGGGGCTATTGAAGATAACAAAGTATTTACTGACTCAAACCTATATTGTAGAATGGAATGAGATATGTTTTATGCTATATAGTTGCTTGAGGCTAAATATGTAAAATATTCATTTTTTAAGCTCCTTAGGCGTTAACATTTTACAGCTGAAAGTTTGTACCCTTTTACCAATCTTAGTCTCATTATTTCCCCTGGGAAACTACCTTTTTACTTTTTTTGTCTAAGTTTGACCTTTTTTTAGATTCCACATGTAAGTGATAGCTGTGTAGTATTTGTGTTTTCTTTGCTGGCTTATTTCACTTAGCGCAGTGACTTCAGGGTCCATTCGTGTCATCCCTAATGACAGGATTTCTTCTTTCTCATAATATTCTGCAGAGTATATATTCCACATCTTTACCTAGTCAGCCTTTGTTAGATGAGGTTGTTTGTATCTTGGCTGTTGTAACTAATGCTGCAATGGATGTGGGAGTGCAGATATCTCTCCAGTATCTTGTTTTCATCCCCTTTGGATATATACCCAGGAGTGAAATTGCTTCATCATATGGTAGTTCTAAACGCATGTTCAATCACGTCCCACTCTTTGCGACCCTAAGGACTCTAGCTTGCCAGGCTCCTCTGTTCATGGGATTATCCCGGCAAGTATACTGGAGTGGGTTGTCATTTCCTCCTCTAGGATATCTTCCCAATCCAGGGATAGAACCCACGTCTCCTGCCTTGTCAGGTGGATTCTTTACCGGCTCAGCGGTAAAGAATCTGCCTGCAATGCAGGAGTTGTGGCAGAGGCTGTGGATTCTATCCCTGAATTGGGAAGATCCTCTGGAGAAGGAAATGCAATCCACTTCAATATTCTTGCCTGGAAAATCCCACGGACAAAGGAGCCTGGCAAGCCCAGAGTCCATGGGGTTGCCAGAGTCAGGCAGGCCTTAGTGACTAAAACAACAACATGGTATTTCTATTTTTAGTATTTTGGGTAACTTCCATAGCGATTGTACAGTTTACATTCCTGCCAACAGTACAAATGTAGTTTTTCTCCACATCCTTGACAACACTTATATTTCTCTTGTTTTTCTTGAAGATAACCTTTCTGACGTATGAGGTGATATTTCATTGTGGTTTTTATTTGCATTTCTCAGACACCCCACTCCAGTACTCTTGCCTGGAAAATCCCATGGATGGAGGAGCCTGGTGGGCTGCAGTCTATGGGGTCGCTGAGGGTCGAACATGACTGAGCGACTTCACTTTCACTTTTCACTTTCATGCATTGGAGAAGGAAATGGCAACCCACTCCAGTGTTCTTGCCTGGAGAATCCCAGGGACGGGGGAGCCTGGTGGGCTGCCGTCTGTGGGGTCGCACAGAGTCGGACACGACTGAGGTGACTTAGCAGCAGTAGCAGCAGATGATTAGGGATTGTTGGCACCTTTTCATGTATTTATTGGCCATTTATTTGTATGTCTCCTTTGGTAAAATATCTATCTAGTGCTTCATTCATTTTTTAATTGGATTATTTTCTTGCTGTTGAGTTGAATGAATTCTTCATATATTTTTGATATTAACCTCTTATCAGCTATAGGATATGCAAGTATTTGCTCCAGTTCTATAGGTTGCCTTTTCATTTTATTGATGGTTTCCTTTGTTGTGCAGAAGCTTTTTAGTTTGATGTAGTCACGCTTATTTATTTTTGCTTTTGTTGCTTTTGCTTTTGGTGTTAAATCCAAAAAATTACTGCCAAGACCAATATCAGGGAGCTTTTTCTCTTATGTTTTCTTCCAGGAGGTTGTATGGTTTCGTGTCTTATATTCATGTCTTTAACTCATTTTGTGGTGATTTTTGTGTGTGATATAAGATAGTGGTCTAGTTTCATCCTTTACATGAGCTATTCAGTTTTCCCAACACCATTTATTGAAGAGACTAGTGCTTTGTGTATTCTTGGCTCTGTTGTCATAAATTAATGACAGTGTATGCGTGAATTTGTTTCTGGGTTCTCAGTTCTGTTCTGTTGATCAGTGTGCTTGTTTTGATTGTTTTATGGTATGATTATATGGTATATATGATATATTTTGAAAATGGTATAGCTTGAAAACAGGAAGTATGATGTCTCCAGCTTTGTTCTTCTTAAGATTGCTTTGGCTTTTCAAGGTCTTTTGTAGTTCTATACAAATTTAGGATTGCCTATTCTATTTCTGTGAAAGAGCCATTGGAATTTTGTTAGGGACTGCATTGAATCTGTAGATTGTTTGGGGCATGTTATTAATAGATATTTTGTTGTTCAGTTGCTCAGTCGTGTCTGACTCTTTGTGACCCCCATGGATTGTAGCCCACCAGCCTCCTCTGTCCATGTAATTTCCCAGGCAAGAATACTGGAGTAGGTTGCCATTTTCTTTTCCATTATTAGCTATGTTCTTCTCCAAATATTTAAAACATTAAAATGTAGCACAGGCAGTGAAGATTTCATTTTTGGCAAATTTCAGTCTGCAGAACCAATAGCTTTAATCTTTGGTTTTCTCAATTCTTGATGAAGATTCTTTAATCTTCATCTTTTAAAAAATATACATATAATTATCTTTCCACTTGATGCAGTTTACTAGATACCCAAATTTTTCTTTTAGTCTTCACATCAGCAAGAATATCAATAAGAAGATGAATTAGGTTGTTTAGTTAAATTCAACCTAGTGAAACTGCTCTATTAACTCTGTTCCAGCATCCACAGGTATATATCCAAAAGGAATGAAAACAGGGGCTTGAATACTTGTACAACAATGTTGACAGCAGTATTGTACCCAACAGCCAAAAGTTGTAAACAACTCAAGTGTCTGATCACTAAGCAAAGGCTGATTTCCTCCTTGATACAAAGCATCACAGAGCATGTCCACATCATTATTTAGTTTGGACAGAAAGAAAGAATATTCCTGAGGAGATTCTGCCAACTGCTGTTGTACCAAAGAAACATCCTGTTTTAGTGTCTCGGCCACGTCTCTAGATTTGCATGGGTAATAATTCTTTTTTCCTATTTTCTCCTTCTAAAAGTCAATAAAGCCTGTGAGTAGAATAATCCTTGGTATCAAAGGTATTCCTAGGATTTATCTGCTGAGATACTGATGGGTCTGTTAGCATTTTCAGTCACTGCTGGGGCATCAAATTACTTTGACTAAGTACTTGAACCAAGATTTCAAGCAGACAATTCATGTGCTAATGATTTCTCAGTTCAGTTTCATGTGATAATTGTACATGTTCAAATGATGCCCTTTGTTTTATCAGCTGATTTAAAAATAACTTTTGTCTGGCTGTGTAATAGTCTTATTTACTCTGCAGATCAAATCTCCCTTTCCAACTGGCATATTCAATAACTGGACAATTTTTTTTTTTTTTTTACCATAGCAGGCAAAATCTTGTCTTCATGTGAATGATTTGTTCGTCAAGTATCAGAACTTCACTGTTCAAGCTAGAAATTTTAGCATCCAGATTATCTTTGCCAAGAGCCTTGCTAGTGAGGCTATGAAGATTCTTCTCTGCCCATTTTATACTTGATTTCAGGCTCAAATTATTTGCTTACAAGTGAATTAACTGATGTTGAGCAGAAATGTATGTCAGCTGCAGTCCATAGCAGCCCAGGAGATGACTTTTACTGATATTATACACAACATTAAGTAGAATATAAACTCCATGAGGGCAGGAATTTATCACTGTTTTCTGATATATCTGGAATTCCTGTAACAGCAGCCAAAACATACAGTGAATTTTCAGTCCTAAGCACAGCTTCGATAAACAGATACATGAATATATACAAAAATTCAAGGATTCCAAATTTTTATCTCAAGAGATTAGAACCACCTTGTAAATTTGACTCCAATCAGGAAGTTACCATGAGTAACAAAAGAAACAAAATAACAAACCTCTACTCCATATCACCATTCAGGTATGACCTAAATCAAGTCCTTTGATTATACAGTGGAAGTGAGAAATAGATTTAGATAGAGTACCTGATGAACTATGGATGGAGGTTTGTGGCATTGTACAGGAGACAGGGATTAAGACCATCCCTGAGAAAAAGAGATGCAAAAAAGCAAAATGGCTGTCTGAGGAGGCCTTACAAATAACTGTGAAAAAAAGAAAAGCGAAAAGCAAAGGAGAAAAGGAAAGATACACCCATTTGAAAGTAGTGTTCCAAAGAATAGCAAGGAGAGACAAGAAACCCTTCCTCAGTGATCAATGCAAAGAAATAGAGGAAAATAACAGAATGGGAAAGACTAGAGATCTCTTCAAGAAAATTAGAAGTACCAAGGGAACAGAGATGGGCACAGTAAAGGACAGAAATGGTATGGACCTAACAGAAGCAGAAGATATTAAGAAGAGGTAGCAAGAATTCACAGAAGAACTGTACAGAAAAGATCTTCACGACACAGATAATCACAATGATGTGATCATTCACACTCACCTAGAGCCAGACATCCTGGAATGTGAAGTCAGGGGGGCCTTAGGAAGCATCACTATGAACAAAGCTAGTGGAGGTGATGGAATTCCAGTTGAGCTATTTCAAATCCTAAATGATGATGCTTGAAAGTGATGCACTCAATATGCCAGCAAATTTGGAAAACTGAGCAGTGGCCACAGGACTGGAAAAGGTCCGTTTTCATTCCAATCCCTAAGAAAGGCAATGCCAAAGAAATGTTCAAACTATGACATAATTGCCCTCATCGCACACACTAGCAAAGTAATGCTCAAAATTCTCTAGGCCAGGCTTCAACAGTACATGAACCGTGGACTTCCAGATGTTCAAGCTGGATTTAGAAAAGGCAGAGGAACCAGAGATCAAATTGCCAACATCTGCTGGATCATCGAAAAAGCAAGAGAGTTCCAGAAAAACATGTTTCTGCTTTATTGACTATGCCAAAGCCTTTGTGTGGATCACAATAAACGGTGGGAAATTCTTGAAGAGATGGGAATCCTAGAACACCTGACCTGCCTCTGTTGAAACCTGTATGCACGTCAGGAAGCAACAGTTAGATCTAGACATGGAACAACAGACTGGTTCCAAATAGGAAAAGGAGTACGTCAAGGCTGTATATTGTCACCCTGCTTACTTAACTTACATGCAGAGTACATCATGAGAAACGCTGGACTAGAAGAAACACAAACTGGAAACAAGATTGCCAGGAGAAATATCAGTAACCTCAGATATGCAGATGACACCACCCTTATGGCAGAAAGTGAAGAACTAAAGAGCCTCTTGATAAAAGTGAAAGAGGAGAGTGAAAAAGTTGGCTTAAAGCTCAACATTCAGAAAACTAAGATCATGGCATCCAGTCCCATCACTTCATGGGAAATAGATGGGGAAACAATGTAAACAGTGTCAGACTTTATTTTGGGGGCTCCAAAATCACTGCAGATGATGATTGCAGGCATGAAATTAAAAGACACTTACTCCTTGGAAGGAAAATTATGACCAACCTAGATAGCATGTTAGAAAGCAGAGGTATTACTTTCCCAACAAAGGTCTGTCTAGTCAAGGCTATGGTTTTTCTAGTAGTCATGTATGGATGTGAAAGCTGGACTGTCAAGAAAGGTGAGCGCCGAAGAATTGATGCTTTTGAACTTTGGTGTTGGAGAAGACTGAGAGTCCTTTGGACTGCAAGGAGATCCAACCAGACCATCCTAAAGGAAATCAGTCCTGAATATTCATTAGAAAGACAGATGCTGAAGCTGAAATTCCAGTACTTTGGCCACTTGATGCAAAAAACTGAATCGTTTGAAAAGACCCTTATGCTGGGAAAGATTGAAGGCAGGAGGGAAAGGGGATGACAGAGAATGAGATGTTTGGATGGTATCACCAACTCAGTGGTCATGGATTTGAGTAAACTCCAGGAGTTGGTGATGGACAGGGAGGCCTGGCATCCTGCAGTCCATGGTGTCTCATTGAACTGGACACGACTGAGCAACTGAACTGAATGGAACTCCATATCACAGTAGCATTGGCTAACTCCTTCCAGAACTCAGAGTAAGAATGCTTATAGTTTTTAAACACCAGAGAGTAGAAGGAAGGATCCCATCATGAAACAGCCAAACAATAGAAAAGCTACCTGCTCAGAAAGATAGAATTAGTAATACATCAGAGCTAAAGGTGCATTACAAGAGATCAATGTTACAGTGTAGAAGAAACTTTGACATTAAATAGAGATTGAAAACAATCTTAATTGCACCAAAGAGAATAAAATACCCAGGAATTATATTTGAGTTTTGGTGCAGTTAGGTTATGTTTTCAATCTGCTGATGTTAATAGGAATTACATTGGTTGTTATAGGAGTTACAGACATACCAGAAAACAGTGTCAAATTTCTGCTCTCATGGAGTTTATATTCTATTTAGTTTTGTGTAAAATATCAGAGTCTTGTCACGGGGTGCTATGGATTAAGGATGTTAATCAGTCTTACATACTGAAAAATATGTAATCCTCTAAGAACTTTTTGCTTAGCCTCGTCTCTGGTTTTCTTTTATGTTTGAATAGAAGCAAACAAAATATTATAGAACAAAGTGTGTTGTTGGGATGTGGTTCATTGCAGTGTGAAAATAAATAAGATCCATATTATAGGAGAGTTAGTCACCTTCTTTTCACCCCATTCCTGCTTTATGGTAACATTCTCATTAAAATGCATTCCAAGCACCAGCAGCATGTGATTCCACAGTTGTAAGGTGTAATGATTTGGCAAAAAGTGGTTGGAGCTCTTTATTCATTTAGGAAACAGTTGTTGGGTGCCCAACATGTGCTGGAGGATACAGTTGTGTTTGAGACAAAATCCCTGTCGTGGAGCTTTCAAGTAGAATGTAAGGTGACAGAGACTGTCTGGTTGGTTGTTTGGTGGCCAGTGTCATCTCAGAGAGTTGGGCTGGTCAGGGCAGGTCTGTGGGTAGAGGTGACCCAAGAGAAGCAGTGTGCTTGGACACATGTAGTGGCCAACCTTTTGAAGATCGTGGGTTCCTGGGTAAGGGAAGAACATTCCTAGTAGAGAAATAGCAAATGAAAAGTATACTTAATTTAACTGGTTGTTCAGTTCAGTTCAGTTCAGTCGCTCAGTCGTGTCCGACTCTTTGTGACCCCATGAATCGCAGCATGCCAGGCCTCCCTGTCCATCACCATCTCCCGGAATTCACTCAGACCCATGTCCATCGAGTCCGTGATGCCATCCAGCCATCTCATCCTCTGTCGTCCCCTTCTCCTCCTGCCCCCAATCCCTCCCAGCATCAGAGTCTTTTCCAATGAGGCAACTCTTCGTATGAGGTGGCCAAAGTACTGGAGCTTCAGCTTTAGCGTCATTCCTTCCAAAGAAATCCCAGGGCTGATCTCCTTCAGAATGGACTGGTTGGATCTCCTTGCAGTCCAAGGGACCCTCAAGAGTCTTCTCCAACACCACAGTTCAAAAGCATCAATTCTTCGGCGCTCAGCCTTCTTCACAGTCCAACTCTCACATCCATACATGACCACAGGAAAAACCATAGCCTTGACTAGACGGACCTTAGTCGGCAAAGTGATGTCTCTGCTTTTCAATATACTATCTAGGTTGCTCATAACTTTTCTTCCAAGGAGTAAGCGTCTTTTAATTTCATGGCTGCAGTCACCATCTGGAGTGATTTTGGAGCCCCCCCAAAATAAAGTCTGACACTGTTTCCACTGTTTCCCCATCAATTTGCCATGAAGTGATGGTACCAGATGCCATGATCTTCTTTTTCTGAATGTTGAGCTTTAAGCCAACTTTTTCACTCTCCTCTTTCACTTTTATCAAGAGGCTTTTTAGCTCCTCTTCACTTTCTGCCGTAAGGGTGGTGTCATCTGCATATCTGAGGTTATTGATATTTCTCCCAGCACTCTTGTTTCCAGCTTGTGTTTCTTCTAGTCCAGCGTTTCTCATGATGTACTCTGCATATAAGTTAAATAAGCAGGGTGACAATATACAGCCTTGACGTACTCCTTTTCCTAACTGGTTGTTAGTTAATCCTTTTGTCAGATTAAAGTAATACAATGTTAATAAGTAGTTTTACAGTTGACCCTTGAACACTGTGATTTAGGGATGTCAGCCTTCAGCACAGTCAAAAATCTTGAGTATAATGTACAGTCTGCCTTCCATATCAGAGGTTCCTTGCTGTCCACAGTTCCTCCGTATCTGTGGTTTCAAGTTCAGAGATTCAGCCAACCATGGGTCATGTGATACTGAGTATTTACAGTTGAAAAAAAAGTTGTGAATAAGTGGACTCCTACAGTTCAAACCTATGTTATTCAAGGGTCAACTATAGTATCTCCTTGGGTGTTGCTTATAGGAATACCTTAATATTTAGTTTTTCAGCCAAGTTGAGTCTGTAATTAGTGGATTATGTAAATCAACTGTAAGACAATGATTTCCATACAACCAAGGAGCAGATTCTGAAGCAACTCAATACTCCCCAGTACCCACTTAACACTCCAGTTTGTATTGATGAGGCTTACCTGGCTACTCTTAAGTTTTCTGGAGTTGACTGTGTTGGTGGCCAAGTGCCTCTTCTCTGTGCTTCTTAGAATTATGGAGTGGAGCTAATTCAACTGAAAAACTGTTATGTACATTTTGATATTTTCCTTAATTTCATAATGTTGCCTGGTAGTTAAAAAAAGAAAGAAAAACATTTGGTATTTTTTTTGCCCTTATAGCCTATACTTAGGTACATATTTAGATATTCATGAAATCAGATACTTAGGTATTTGTGATATTAGGTTTTTGTGTTTTCTGATTAGGTTTCCTTCTTAAAAAACTTAATTAATTTGACTGTGCTGGGTCTTAGTTGTGGCACATGGAATCTATTTCCTTCACCAGGAAACAAACCTGGGCCCCCTACATTGGGAGCATGAGGTTTAGCCACTGGACCACGAGGAAAGTCCCCTCTGATTAGGTTTCTATTTTCTGTATTTCATGGATGTGATATGTAATTAACATAATGGAATATCTCTTTTTCTCTGTGCTTGGTAGAAGTCTGAAAGAGTCTCTGTCGAGGTCCTTA
Source organism: Ovis canadensis (assembly GCF_042477335.2). Classification (NCBI taxonomy): domain Eukaryota; kingdom Metazoa; phylum Chordata; class Mammalia; order Artiodactyla; family Bovidae; genus Ovis; species Ovis canadensis. The sequence goes on along the minus strand of NC_091253.1, from coordinate 22,943,593 downwards.
CAGTTGAATTTCAGTGTTAGCCGCATATCGTCTTTTATATTTATTCATCAGTATAGTTGTCTTGCCCTGTTCTTTTTGTCTGTTTACAACAAACTCCTGGAAAGGATTTTAGTGCTGTCATCCCCAGAATCTCTCCTCCACATTCTGATTTCACTCTCATCAGCTGCTCTGGGTTGCACGCAGTGTCAGTCTGCCAGCTGCCATCTTTGGGTCACCATTCCTGGTTATTCTCTCACCTTCCTGTCTTCCTCTCAGTTTCTTCTGATTCTCCTCTTCATCTTCTTGACCTCTAGGCACTGGAGTATTTCAGGGTTCAGATTTTAAGCATCTCTATTTCTACTCACTTTTATGGTGATGATGTATGATTTTATGAATTGAAAAGTGAAAGTGAAAGTAAAGGTCGCTCAGTCGTGTCCAACTCTTTGTGACTTCATGGACCCTGCCAGGCTACTCTGTCCGTGGAATTCTCCAGGCCAGAGTACCAACCCAGGGATTGAACCCAGGTCTCGCACATTGCAGGTGGATTCTTCACCCTCCGAGTCACTGGGGAAGCCCTAATTTTATGACTTAAAACATGCTTTATAATTCAGCTCTTAAATATATATACTCCAGACTCCTGTATTTACTTCTTTGGCTGTCTCTTGGGCATTTTAAGCTTAATGTCTTAATACTGAACTTTGTGGTACCTGCTTCTCCAACTCCCAGTTCTGCTTGTACCACTTTATGCCTACAGTCTCCCTCATTTCTAGAAATGTTAACTTCTTTTGAGTTGCTTAACAAAAAACATAGAAGTCATTTTTAATTCTTTCATGTTCTGTATTCACTTGATCAGCAGATCCTGTTGACACTGTTTTCAGAATATATCCAGACTCTGGTATTTCATACAATCTCACTTTGTTCACTGCCACTGTGGTTTTAGTCATTACCATTTCTCATCTGGATCATTGCATTAGCCTGGAAGTGGTTTCCCTGCTTCTGTCTCTGGGGTTTCTGTCCCATATGTTCTCAGAACAGCATCTAGAGTAATCTTGGAGAGTTAGATCCTATCACACTTTTATTCACAGTGCTCTGGTCACTTTCCATTTCACACAAAGGAGAAAACTAAAGTTCTCCTGGCCTGCGAGACTGAGCCTGGCTTGTCCCCTGTACCTTTCTATTTTTACCTGCTCTTCTCCCTCTTTTTGCTAATCAGGCTATGTAGACTTGCCCCCATTTTTCTGTTCTTCCACTATCCTGGGCATGCTCCTGCCTCAGAGTCTAGGTACTTGATGTGCCTTCTAACTAGAAAGCTATTCCCTCAACTTGTTCTGCTTTTGCTGAAAATTCACCTCGGCATTGCCATCCCCAGGCTCTTTCTGGCCTGAGCAGTGAGCTTTCTCCTGCCCTGGAAGCTCTTGCGCAGGAGACAACTGGTACCAGTATCCCTGGCTCTCCCTGGCCTCTCAGTTTAAAATTATAGACTACTGTTTGTTCCCTTCTTTGTACTCCCTATTATTCTTCTCTTTTGTTTATACACTGTGTATCTTTTTTATTTGTCTCATTCTAGTTAAAAGGAAACTTCATGGCAACAGTTTTTAAAATTTTTTCTGTTTTATGGAAAACATCAAAGCAGCGAAGTGAAGTTGCTCAGTCGTGTTCGACTCTTTGCAACCCCATGGACTGAGGAGCCTACCAGGCCTACCAGGCTCAGTCCTCAGTCCATGTGATTTTCCAGGCAAGAATACTGGAGTGAGTTGCCGTTTCCTCCATCAAAGTAGTGAGACTAGTATAATAAATGAATCTCCCTGTTACTTATACAGTTAGTTAATAGTTCTTCTTTTTCCATTTAAACCCCACTCCTCCTTCACTGCAGTTAAGTCACTCAGTTGTGTCCAACTCTTTTCGACCCCATGGACCTCAGCATGCCAAACTTCAGTCCTCCTTACCTCCCCTCAACCAAGATTACTTTGAAGAAGAGCTCAGAAATCATTTAATTTCATCTGTAAATATTTTAGTATGTATCTCTAAAATAAAAGAATTCTTTATTTTAAAAAAATAGCATAAATGTTATCCTGTCTAAAATAAAGATACTTTTTAATGTTTCCAAGTATGCAGTCAGTGTTCATTTATTTACCCAGTTCCCACACATTTTTCTTTTTACAGTTTGAATTAGAATTGAAATAGGTCAGTATGTTCATATGTTCATTTGGTTGCTGTGTGACTTTAGTATGTATCAGTCTATGTAAACAGTTACCCGCCCCTTACTATTACTAAATGATCTCCCAGCTGAATCCTCCTGCCAGTGCAGGAGGTGCAGGAGAAATGGGTTCAATCCCTGGGTCAGGATGTTCCCCTAGAGAAGGAAATGCAACCCACTCCAGTGTTCTTACCTGGGAAATCTATGGACAGAGGAGCCTGGAGGGCTATCGCCCATAGGGTCTCAATGAGTCAGACACAATTGAGCGACGGAGCATGCACACACGTTTCTATTTCTAACCCCTTACTTCTTCACACTTAGTGAAGAAACAGTTTGTCTTGAGAATTCTATGTCATTGGTATCTGGAATAATCTACGCCAGCATGTGACACATAGTAGGTGCTCAGTATTTTTGAATGAATTACTATAAAGGTACATAATTTATGGTATTTTAGGATGGAATTAAAATGCTCAAAAGTTAGGGAATGATTATCTCACTTTTATAATAATGTGATAGAATCATTTTGGCAATAAGAGAAATTATTTTGACAGTTGGGGAGGGGTCATAGTGAAGGGTACTTAGGGCTACAGAAAATGGTTTGAAAAATAATTAGTATCTGCTAAGATATTATAATGGCTACTGTCTTATGTTTTCAGTCAAGCATGCAGTCAGGCACTTGTTAGGATAGTTTTTACAGTAGCCTTTCAGTGGAGGGAGATACTACCTATATTTTCCCAGTGAACTGATGTTCAGTGGGAGAAGCAGAAGGAAAGTGAGTGGGTGCTGAGCATTAGTGTTTTTCTTCATAAATTTTATAGAATTAGGCACAATTCTTTAAAATCAGGTACATGTATAACTTTAAAAAGAAAATATTTAAAAAGTGGCACCAGTGATTATATATTTTTGGGGAGATTCTTTTTGACAAAGAGTTTTTAATATGATATGGATTAGAAAGCATGAATAAGAAGGAGGAGAAAGCTGCTTTCTGAGATAACTATCGTTGCATTTTGGTGTGTGTGTTATTGGTGTGTGTGTGAGAACATAGAGGTTGGCAAGCAGTTTTACCATGTGCACTTCTTTCCCTCATATTATATGCCTTTAACATACTGAAGGCTCTAAAGATTTGCAGTGAAAAAACTGTTTCAACTTCATTTAGCCTAGTGTCTTTTAGATTTGTTTGATAGAAACTCTCTTTCTGGAAATATGAATCAGTTTTTCCCCAAAGTATGAATTGTTTGACAGAAGTCGAAATATTTGTTTAAATATTTAAATATTTGACAAAAGTCGAAATATATGTTTAAATATAAGACTTTAGAATGTGTTAAATTTCAGCAGAAAGGATGGATAATTTAATCCTGTTGGAGTAACTGAAGACAGTATTCTGAAGAAAAATTAGATTATGAGATAATCGGAGAAGGTAATGGCACCCCACTCCAGTACTCTTGCCTGGAGAATCCCAGGGACAGGGTAGCCTGGTGGGCTGCCATCTATGGGGTCGCACAGAGTTGGACATGACTGAAGCAACTTAGCAGCAGCAGCAGCATGAGATAATACTAAAATACAGATAAATGAGGGAAAATACTTGCATTAAATAGGTAATGCAGATATTACACAAAGAGTTCGTATAAATTATTGAGAGAAAAATGCATTAAGACAAGCCTAGAAGAGAAGGCTGAGCTAAAAAAAGACACAGAAAAGCAGTATGTATGTCAGGATTATAGTAACAGTGTTTCTTTTAAAAATCTGCAACTCAGTGCTAGTAAGTTCTTAATTGAGACTTAATATGAAACTTTTTGTACTGTAAATTGTTTATACTCTTTATCAGAAGTCATGTGATGAGATTGAAAAATAGTAGAATATATAAATTTGCCTTCTTTGACTCAGTAAACTTGTGTTTTTAAATTTATTGTAAAGAAGAAGTTTAAGAGGGAAAAAGGGTAGTAGCATTATTTGTATTTTTAAAATGACAAATGTACCAATATTTAAAATGATAAATTCACCCCCAAATGACTCACTGTATATATAGCACACAAATTGATGATGTGTGTCATAACGTGGACTCTTTTTGGAAGGAGCGTGTGAATCATCCATAAAGGAAACACCTTCTGAAGGGAGGCCCTTAGAGCCTGAGTGGTGGTCTGCTGCTGTGTTAGAGGAGAAACCTGAGGGGGACTCTGTTAAGAGGATATATCTGTGGAAGTTTTTATTTTACTTCAGATCACAAACTCTGAAATAGATACGTAACCTTTATCGTTGTGACTTTGCAAAGAGACCATGCTCTTTAGGTTTTTCTCAAGTCTGATAATTAGGGCCAAGTTTTATAATAGAGGAGATAAGTTCCTAGAAGCAGTGGAGTTTGGCCTTTGTGCTGCCAGAGTTGAATTAAGGCTTGTCAGATGTGAAGTCTCCGCAGTACTGTGGTTCTCCCTTCTGTATGGTGTAAAGTGACTTAAACTTATGCCAGTTGTGAGAAATTTAATAAATTTTACCTTAACAAGGGAACATTTCACCTAAAAATGGGCACAATAAGGGACAGAAACAGTAGAGACCTAGTAGATGCTGAAGATCAATAAGAGATGGAAGGAATACACAGAAGAACTGTACAAAAAAAGATCTTAATGAACCGGCTAACTATGGGGCTGTGATTCTGGAGTGTGAAGTCAAGTGAGCCTCAGGGATCACTGCTGTGAAGCTAGTGGATGCAATGGAATTCTAGTTCAGCTCAGTCGCTTAGTCGTGTCCACCTCTTTGTGACCCTGTGGACTGCAGCATGCCAGGCCTCCCTCTCCATCACCAACTCCCGGAGCTTACTCAGACTCACGTCCATTGAGTCAGTGATGCCATCCAACCATCTCATCCTCTCTCGTCCCCTTCTTCTGCCCCTAAGCTTTCCCAACATCATGGTCTTTTCCAGTGAGTCAGTTCTTCACATCAGCTCGCCAAAGTATTGGAGTTTCAGCTTCAGCATCACTCCTTCCAATGAATATCCAGGACCAATTTCCTTTAGGATGGACTGGTTGGATCTCCTTGCAGTCTAAGGGACTCTCAAGAGTCTTCTCCAATACCGCAATTCAAAAGCATCAATTCTTTGGTGCTCAGCTTTCTTTATAGTCCAACTCTCATATTCGTACGTGACTACTGGAAAAACTACAGCTTTGACTAGATGGACCTTTGTTGGCAAAGTAGTGTCTCTGCTTTTTAATATGCTGTCTAGGTTGGTCATAACTTTCCTTCCAAGGAGTAAGCATCTTTTAATTTCATGGCTGCAATCACCGTCTGCAGTGATTTTTGAGCCCCCCAAAATAAAGTCTGTCATTGTTTCAATTTTTTCCCCATCTGTTTGCCATGAAGTGATGGGACCAGATGCCATAATCTTAGTTTTCTGAATACTGAGTTTTAAGCCAACTTTTTCACCCTCCTCTTTCACTTTCATCAAGAGGCTCTTTAGTTCTTCTTTGCTTTCTGCCATAAGGGTGGTATCATCTGCATATCTGAGGTTATTGATATTTCTCCCGGCAATCTTGATTCCAGCTTATGCTTTATCCAGCCCAGTATTTGCATGATACACTCTGCATATAAATTAAATAGGCAGGGTGACAGTATACAGCCTTGACATACTCCTTTCCTGATTTGGAACCACTCTGTTGTTCCATGTCCAGTATTAATTGTTGCTTCTTGACCTCCATACAGATTTCTCAGGAGGCAGGTAAAGCGGTCTGATATTCCCATCTCTTCAAGAATTTTCCACAGTTCGTTGTGATCCACACAGTCAAAGGCTTTGGGATAGTTAATAAAGGAGAAGTAGGTGCTTTTCTGGAACTCTCTTGCTTTTTAGATGATCCAGAAGATGTTGGCAATTTGATCTCTGGTTCCTCTGCCTTTTCTAAAACCACCTTGAACATCTGGAAGTTCACGGTTCACGTATTGCTGAAGCCTGGCTTGGAGATTTTTGAGCATTACTTTGCTAGCGTGTGAGATGAGTGCAGTTGTGCGGTAGTTTGAGCATTCTTTGGCATTGCCTTTCTTTGGGATTGGAATTAAAACTGAACTTTTCCAGTAGTAGGATTTCCAGTAGAGCTATTCAAAACCCTGAAGAATGATTCTGTCAAATTGTTGCACTCAACATGTCAGCCAATTTGGAAGAGCCAGCAGTGGCCACAGGACTGGGAAAAGTCAGGCCTCATCCCAGTTCCCAAGAAGAGTGATAAAAAATGTTCAGACCATCAGACAGTTGCACTCATCACCTGTGCTAGTAAGGTCATGCTTAAAATCTTGCATGCTAGGCTTCACCATTACCTGAATCAAGAAGTTCCAGACGTCTGAGCTGGGTTTAGAAAAGTCAGAGGATCCAGAGACAAGTTGCCGACATTCCCTGGATCATAGAGAAAGCAAAGGAATTCCAGAAAAACATCTACTTCTGTTTCATAGACCACATTAAAGCCTTTGTCTGTGTGGATCATAGAAATTGTGGAAAGCTCTTAAAGAGATGGGAATACCAGACCATCTTACTTGTCTCCTGAGAAACCTGTATTTGGGTCAAGAAACAGAACCATGTCTGGAGCAACAGGTTGGTTCAGGATTGAGAAAGGAGTATGACAGAGCTGTCTGCTGTCACTCTATTTAACCTGTCTCCTGAGCACATCATGAGAAATGCTGGGCTGGATGAGTTACAAGCTGGAATCAAGGTAGGCGGGAGAAATATCAGCAACCTCAGATATGTGAATGATACCACTCTAATGGCAGAAAGCGAAGAAGAACTAAAGAGCCTCTTGATAAGGGTGAAGGAGGAGAGTGAAAGCTCCAGCTTAAAACTAAATATTAAGAAAACGAAGATCATGGCATCCAGTCCCATTACTTCATGGCAAATAGAAGGGGAAAAGGTGGAAGTAGTGACAGATGTCCTCTTCTTGGGTTCTGATATCACTGCAAATGGTGACTGTAGCCATGAAATCAGAAGATTATTGCCTCTTGGCAGGAAAGCTATAACAAACCTAACAAAGTGTGTTGAGAAACTGAGACGTGACTGCCAACAAAGGTCTGTATGGTCACTGTGGTTTCCCCAGTGATCACTTATGGCTGTGAGAGCTGGACCGTAAAGGAGGCAGAGTGTCAGAAGACTTGATGGCTTTTGAGCTGCAGAAGACTCCTGGATGTCCCTTGTACAGCAAGGAGATCAAGCCATCAATATTAAGGGAGATGAACTCTGAATACTGGTTGGAAGGACTGCCACTGAAGCCTGAAGCTGCAGTATTTTGGCCACCCAATGTGAAGAGCCGATTCATTGGAAAAGTCTCTGATGCTGGGAAAGATTGAGGGCTGAAGGAGAAGAGGGCATCAGAGGATGAGATGGCTGGATGGCATCACTGACTGGATGGACATGAGTGTGAGTGAACTCCGGGAGTTGGTGATGGACAGGGAGGCCTAGCGTGCTGCGATTCGTGGGGTTGCAAAGAGTTGGACACGACTGAGCAACTGAACTGAGAATGAACAGAAATTTGAAAAGAGCACAGATTCTACGTCACTGCTTTCTATTCATTTTCTTAGTGGAAGTTGTGGGACTGAACTTTCCAAAACTTAAGTATCTAATTGGATGGGTTTTACAAGAGATTGTTCATTCTGGACTCTAATTTACTTTAATCAGACTAATGGATTAGAAGAAGGAAATTTCAGGTACATTTTTAATGGAAGATTTGTTCTCCGGGGAATTGAAGGGAAAAAGAATACATAAATTGTGATGGTGGGGTCCATGATAGGGGAGACTGTGAACCAAAGTCCACAGTTCTGATGTAATCATTACAGTGCGCCGCTGACCACTAGCATGATCTCTGCTTCATAGATAGAGCAGCTTGAGGCACAGCAAGGTTAAGCAGATGCGTTGGTTTTGGGGGCGTACTGCTTGAGAGCCCTGGACATGTTGGAAACAACCTAGAGCTTGATTTTTTTTTTTTTTTTGCTTCCCCGTGTTATGGAGAGACCAGTGTGACTGGAGCACTGTGAGTCAGTGGTCGAGAAGTCAGGAAAGTGGGTTGGGGCTGCTCTTCTCTGGATCCCGGAGGCCCTGGCTGGGATTTTGAAAATGTATCTGAAGTGTGTGAACATACATCTGTATTGGTAAGGTTTGGGGGATAGAAGAATGGTAACATGATATAACTTTATATTTTGGAAGAATCTAAGATATAGTTATGACGTCTGGAAAACAAACTGTGAGTATGAGTGTGTGTCTGTAGCGGGTGGCCGTGGAGGATCCTGGGACACTAGGGGGCTTGATGGGAGATGATGGTGGTGTGGGGAGAAGGTGAACTGTGGGAGTGGTCAGTGGTGATCAGACAGGTGATGTGTTTTGTAGATAGAGCCAGCAGGTTGAGCTGACCCTTGAATGTAGGATATGAGGAGGATCGTTCTGGGGATAGTTCTAGAGCTTTAGCATTGAGCAGCTGGGTTCCATGACCAGGACTGTCTTAGGAGGGCAGTTTTACTGAGGGGAGGGGAAATGGGTAGAATTGGTGTTTCTTTTCTATATTGATCTTGAGATACCTGTTTGACAACCTAGTGGACATGTCAGATCACACTCTTAGGAGGTCATATGTGAGTTTGGAGCTGGGGAAGATAACTTTGGGAGTCAAGCGAGTATATATGGACTGGATAAAGTCGTTCGGGGAGAAGTGAGTGCACATAAAGGGGAGATGGGAAGACTGAACCTTTTAAGTCCTTTGGTGTGTGATACCTGCAAGAAATCCATAAAGGGTGTTGAGAAGTAGCCAGTGAGGGAGGAGTGTGTGATGTTCAGAAATCAAGTAAGAAACAGGGCTCAGGATGGGGAGAGGGGTCAGCTGTAGCTGCCAGGAAAGGGAATAAGGTAAAACCTAGTAACTGACCTCCGGATTTGTCTTTGCTAAATCCTGTCAATCCTGCTGTGCAGTATAACCCTAAAATTCAGACTGCCCTTTTGTAATCCTGCCAATGAACACTGTTAATCAGGTTTTAATCACTTTTCTCCTGGACTGTTTTTTGAATTATTACTTTCTCTCCTGATTACAATACAAAATGCATGTTTATTGTAGAAAATACACAGTGATTTAAACCTCACTTCCCCAGTTCCTTACCCCACCTTACCACCAGATAGCCACAGATAACCTTCCTTCCCGCATCCATTTCTATCTCTTCATACATGTATGCATATAATGCTTAACTTTTGCTTTTTAAAATAAACGTGGTAGAACTAGTTATCTAATGTTAGAGATTCTCTGAGAATGTGTTAGAATGTGTGGCAGCATCCATCATGGTGGAGTAACCTTCTAACGGAACTCCCTGCGTTTCCCCCAGTTTATATCTTAAATGAGTCCTGATGAATTTTCCTAAGATAAATTCTTCTCTAAGCCTTTAGTACATATAGCATAGTGATAAAAAACATGGACTCTGTTTTTGAGAGTAATCCATGCATATAGCAGGAAATGTGGAAAATAGCAAAAAAGTGTATTATTTTATAGAATGATTGTTGTTATAATTTTCATCCATTTCTTGCTGATCTTTTTTTTTTTTCGTTTGTCTAAATGTGCATGCACACATTTTGTTTGTCTGTTACTAACAAGGATCACACTGTTTTCTAGCCAGCATTTTTTTCATAATTTATTCTCTCTTCTATACTTATATAATACTTTGGTCAAAGTATGTAAGGCGTTTCATAATTCTGTTTGTTGTCAAATTGCTCTTCGAAAGGATTGTACCATTTGAAAGTATATTTATAAAGAATTTTGTTCTCTTTAAATTTTTAGGATAGACCACTTTCTTGTTGAACTCTTAAATGAAGTTCTACTTGGATACAAAGATGAGGACTAGATAACTTCTTGAGGTTCCTTCTAACCCCTAGGATGAAGATAATAACTAACATTTGTGTAGTGCTCTAAAGTTACAAAGTGAGTTCTCATACATCATCTCACTTGATCCTCACAACAGCCCTGTGAGGTAGGTAGGACAGGTATTGTTGTTCTCATTTTAGAGATAAAAGAAACTGGTAGAGAGGTTAAGGATTTGGTCAGGTTTTATTTAAGTGTTTTAGCAGGGACTTGAATCCAGGTCATATGTCTGCAATAATCACGTTCCTTTCACAAGATTTTATACAGCTGCACATTTAGAATTGCGATATGTCAGCTAGTAAAATGACATTTGTTCAGTACAGAAATAAACCTGTTGATAATATAAATACAGTGTCTTGCATTCCTTTTCCATGCCTCCTCCCCTGCCATTAAATGAATGACTCTCTTTTGATTAGGGGAAGGTAACTTAATTATATAGTTATATTAAACATCTACTGTTTTCCCCAACTTGTGGGGGGAGGGGGAAGTTACATTGTGTTTTTCATTCTCTGTGTGTGTGTGTGTGTGTGTGTGTGTTTGCGTGCGCATGCACTTGATGTAACTCAAAAGTATATCTCCATTACTTAGTCTCACACATGTAGCATAAAAGTCTTCAAGGAATACAGTACAGCTAGAACTTGAATCTTTTGATTCTAGCATGATCCTAGAATTGCAAGCTTTTCAGGGTATTTACTCTTTTTTGTATTTCTTTAACCAAAATTGGGATTAAGTAAGTACTCCAGGTGTAGCTGCTTATGATGTTCACAGAGGTACAGTGAGTGATAAGTGAGAGTGTGTGACAATGGAGGGCAAACCAAGAAGAATCACAGCCAGTCTTCTCTTTGACCAGTTGCCTCATACGGTAGAAGTTTGTAAACTGAATTGGGAGCTTGTTAGTGGCATTATCGCATTTTAGGAAACTGTCTCACAGTGTTTTCTGTACTGCCTTTAAACACTTAACATCACCAATATTTTAAAAAAAAAATTGTTTTTTTTTTTTTCCCCTAGTTGTTGGTCTTGACGATATTATGGATGAAGGAGTTGTTAAAGAAAGTGGCAATGATACCATTGATGACGAAGAACTGATTTTACCTAACAGGAATTTGAGGGACAAAGTAGAAGAAAATTCAGTGAGATCACCAAGAAAATCACCTCGTTTAATGGCACAAGGTAACTACCGAAGAGAACTAGCTAGAAAATCAAACGTAGGGACAGATGTGATAGAGTGTAAACTTGTAATACTGATAGTATTTTCTTGGTGTTTGCTAACCTGAGGCATTTTGATCATCAGTTTTGAGATTGTATCAATCTGTTGGTATGATTTTTAAAAAATTTTCGTTGAAATTACACGATTCAGGGTTGACTAGTCCTGAGTTTCTAGTACTTGCCATCCTACTACTTTTTTCCCTTTTCTCAGAGGAAACTTTGGTTTTATTAATTATTGTTACTTTTTTGGTATTCCATGTCTCTTAAGTATCACATGTATATTGCTACTTCTTGACTATTCTGATGATTGTATTTATTGATTTCCCATTCTGGATGGTGAATTTAGCACCCTTTTCTCCTCTTGTTCCCCCATGAAACAAAAGTATATTTTCTCATTTTTCTAGTAGATAATTTCACAAGATCAGTAGGAATTACTTACGTTATTATGAGTCAGTATGCTGTTAGTGATGATCCTTTTAATAAACTGTTCTATACAACTTTGTCTTTCTGATTTAATAATTGATCATTTGCTTATTAGTTTACACATTTGCACACAGAGCTTTTAATCAGTAATTACACCCTAACTACTCTGCCAGTGGTCTGACTCTTTTCTGAATATATTTGTGCATATCAGGCATTCTGTTCATTTTCATCTTGCTGAGGAAAGTATCTTTGGGGACCTTCTGATCTGCTGCTGTGTGCAGTGCTATGTTAGCCCTACGTAAGCTAGAGGCGTGGCTCTTGTCCACAGAGCTCCCTTTACTGGAGTTCTGAGGATTCTGTTCTGTATTGCAGTTCCTATTTACTTTGCTTTGGTTTAGTTCCTTCGTTGTGGTGACACACCTCTTCTAGTAGTTTTGTGAGGAAAAGGAGTATGTGTGTATATATGTGTGTGTGTGTGTGTGTGTGTGTGTATATATATGTATATATTTAAACCTTGTATGTTTGCAAATGTATTTATAATCTGTTCTCACATTGGAATCATAGTCTGATTAAACATAGAATTCAAGGTTGCTAATTGTTTTTCCTCAGAAACTTGAAAGTGATACTCTATTTTCAGTCTGGGAAAATCTCTTGAATTATTTCACTGATTATTTTCCCCTTTATTTTCTTAGCTCTTGTTTCCTGGAACTCCTGTCATTCAAGTATTAGATAGTAGGGACTGGCTCTTCTATTTTCTTCACTTATCCACCTCTATCTTCTTCCTCTTCTTACTGAGTTTTTCTCATGTTTATCCATCAACTTTTTCATCAAATTCTGAGTGTTCCTTTTTGGTTTTTGGAATAATGCTTTTTGTAGCATTTTGGCCTTGTTTCACGCATGTGGTATCTTATGTTGTCTTTCATAAGGTACTTAACAGTGTTTTAAACTTTTTTAAATTTTTCTTCCTTTTTCTTTTTTTTCTTGCTTCTGTCTTTCATGTTAAGAGACTTTCCTAAAATGTCTGATCATTGGTAGTTTGCTCAGTGTTTAATGTTTTGTTGACTGTGAGCATTCTCTATGGTAATCTGGCTGTGTAACTTTTTGGAGGAATCCCTGATATTAGAATTTAGATTGTTAGATTGTTAGATTACTAGCATACATGGAAATCCTTTAGGGAAGCTGATGGGGGCATCTCAGCTTTCAGCACATAGAGATTCACATAATCTTAAAAATTTCAGTGTACTTTACTGCCACTCTTATTTGTGCTTAATGTTCCTTAGTCTTAAAACTGTTTTTATACTCCTTAAAGAGTAAGCGTCCGGTCTTGGATAAGAAACTGGGAAGAGCAGTTGCCCAATAGATGGAACAGAGGAGAGGGAGCTTGGGGTCCAACTGCTTCTTAAATAGCTTGGCTTTCAACTCCTCTGGTGAACTGCCTGCCTTCCTCCCTGCTTTAGGATCATCTGGGGTCACCAGTTTCTAAACCTTTGGAGATGACAGTGGTATTGGTTTGGCCAGTGCTGCCAGTTAGTGTTTACCTTGGGGGGATTTTCTGTATCAGTGTTTGATCATCTGTTGTTAGGCCTCCTAAATTGTCCGTGTTTTCTCTTATTCTTCCTTTCCTTTTAGATTTGCAGCTTTTGGGTAGTTTTGATGTGGGGTTTAAGAAGTAAATTAACTGAGATGTATATATTTACTTATCTTTTCCTCACTTTTTTTTTAAATTGGTTATTTGGTGGATATTTGTGACTTTGAGAAATGAAAGAATGAACATTACAGACAAATAACGATAAATGTTTGGCCTATGTAGTCCAGCTTCAAACTAAGGCAGTTTATAGTTAGAGGAGATAGTTAAATTATCCTTTGGTAATTAATCAATTACTATTGGAAAATAGCTTTTTGTTTAAATACCTTCACAGTTGAATGTGCTATTCATTTATCAACCACTTAGATAATGGGTTTTAAAAGTTTTTCATTTATTTCAGGGCAGATAAATATAGTAGAGTTATAAATTACTACATACTGCCTTCAAAACTTTAAAAATCATCAGAATATTGATAACAAACCATAAAAATTTTAGTTATTTAAAAATGTTAAAGTATCTGAGTTAGAGTGGTTCATAATCCAGTAAGTAATTTTTTTAAAGTTGTTGGGTAACCTACCTGAAGACTAGATATTGCACCAAGTCTTGGGAGGATTAGGAAGGGTTTCTAAGGTTAGGATGACCATATAATTTATAATCCAAACGGGGACACTTGAGTGTCGTGACTGCAGGCGTTTCCTAGGGAAGTTAAGAGACGGAGGAGGACGTGTAGTGCCTTCTGTGAGACAGTCACAGCTCAGGGTCAGTGATACGTGACAAATTAGGAGAAAGTTCTAAATATCGGTGCATTGTAGGGTTTTGTGTTAAAAAGGAAAGAGGCTTTTTAAAATTGGTGACTTTTAGTTTTCATGCAGAGTTGATGCAGAGGTATTGATGTGCCGTAGGCTTGGATATATAGCTCCTTATTTTGTATTTCAGTTTGTGGGTTGTTTTTCTGCTTAGTTAATTGTTATATTTTTTTCTTAGTGTATTATTTAGCTTTCTTTTCAATTTTTTTTCACTTTGTGTTTCTGTTTTCTTTGGAGGATGTATCCAGTATTATTTTCATACTTTCCTCATTTTCCCTTCTGAAACATTTTCATGGTTTCAATCTTTTAAAATATAATTTCTTTTTTGGTTGATCTGTGTCTAGTACTTCAGTGTATATTTGACTTCTTGGTATATTTAAACTAGTCAAAGAATAGATTGAGTGCTAAAATGGAGATACAATGGAAGTACATTTATAAGGGCATTAGAATTCCTTTGAGGCTGTAGTGAAACTCACACAGATCCTATTGTGATAGATAGTTTGGTTCAGATTTAATTGGCACTTGAATTGTTTGGTTTTATATATTTAAAGGTATTTAATATTTAAAACTGTATGATAATCTTGTTTGAGATGGGTAGTAATATAAAGGATCTTAATTAATTTTAGTCTCAGCTTATTTTTATAAAAAGGAAACTTGATAAAAATATTTGTCTTATTGTGAAGTATAATATCAGTCTGAATTTTATAGAGGTTTTTTTCCTGCCTCAGATAGAACTTTGATAAGTATAAAATTTAACATATCTAAAATATGGTCCATCACGAGTAGATATTTAGTACATTTTCATTGAAATGGGAAGATAAATTTTATAGCTCAGAATAAATTGCACTGAAATAAAAATACGTGGCAACATAACTAAGTTATTTTTATTTATTTTTTTCCCTTGTGATAGAACAAGTAAGAAATTTGCGACAAAGCACTATTGCCAAGCGTTCAAATGCAGCACCTTTAAATAGCACAAAAAAGGCACCTGGGAAGACTGTGTCTGCCCCTAAAGTAGGAGTGAAACAACCAGAAAGGTGTCAGATTAAAGAAGAAGCTGGTACATCACCGAAATTGGAACACCAGAAAGAGAGCAGAAGGAGCAACCGACACAGTGGACAGGTTGAAGCAGCAGTTTCATCTTGTCTTGAAATGAAGGATGAAGCTGGATTAGATTCTGAGCAGAAGTGTAATAATCAGGGAGAAGCAAATGTGCCATCTCATGAGTTAAATTGTCCACTCCTTTCAGAGACTTGTATTAATATTGAAGAAAAGAAAAGTGAAACTTTGGAATGTAAAACCAAGTCTGTTAGCCCATTATTTAAGTTTTCAGATAAAGAAGAAAATGAACGGAATGATTCCATTTCAGGTAAAATGGATGAGACTATTGTTGAAGAAATGAAGGCAGAAGAAGTTGAACAAGAATCAAAGGAGACAGTTAAATTACCCCACAAAGATGACAATGTCATTAAGGAACCTGCATCTTCTGATGCTTTCTCTGGCAGTGCTGCTTGTACAAACCCAAACAAGACAGAAAAGAACTTTGTCAGTTTGTCTGGTTCTGTGGATAAAGTAAATGAATGTAGTTTGGAATTGCAAGATAGCATGGAAGTTGCTGATAAAGCTAAGAACTCCCCTCTGTTTCAAAGAAATGAAATAGAAATGGCTTATTGTAAAGGTACAGAGTCTAATGATAAGCAATTGGAGGGCACCAGATTTAATAAATCAAACTTGGAGGTGGTTAATACTGGTGCTTTTGAACCAGAAAGGAATACTTTAGAAAATGCTATTTGTGATGCACCTGACCAAAATTCAGAACAGTTGAATATTGTTGAAGGTATTAAAATGGAGTTACATGAAACAGCAACCCTTCAGGATGATAGAGATAGCCAGTCAAGTAGTGTTTCATCCTTAGAATCAAAAAACATAAAATCTAAACATAAAAAACCTGTAATTCATCCTAAGCAAACCTTGACAGCAGATATTCAGAAAAAAGTTGCTACAGCAAAGCATGAATTAATGCATAACAAAACTAAAGCTAATGTCAAAAGTGTGAAGCGGAATGCTGATGAATCAGAATCTAAGCAGAATTTTCAAAGGCCAGTCAAAGTGAGAAAAAAACAAGTTGATAAGGATTCGAAGATTCAGAGTTGCATTTCTGGGGTTAAATCTGTGAAAAACCAAGCTCATTCTATATTCAAAAAAACATCACAGGATCAAAATTTAGTACAGATTTCCAAACCTTTAACTCATTCTATGAGTGATAAACCTCATGGTCACCCTAGTTGCTCTAAAGAACCTCACCATCCTGTACAAACTGGACATTCATTGCAGGCCAGTCAGAAACAGTGCCATAAGCCCCAGCAGCTGACTCCAGCTGCGAGAACCAATAGTCATGCGAAAGAAGAGCTGGAACATGCAGGTGGTGGAGAACATTTAAAGGAAGAGGAAAAATTGAAATTAAAAAAACCTGAGAAGAACCTACAACCCCGCCAAAGAAGAAGCAGCAAAAGTTTTTCTTTGGATGAGCCACCGTTGTTCATTCCAGACAACATAGCTACTGTAAAAAGGGAAGGCTTAGATCATAGCTCTTCATTCGAATGCAAATATATCTGGACTCCCAGCAAGCAGTGTGGGTTTTGCAAAAAACCACATGGCAACAGGTGTGTGTGTGTGTGTGTGTGTGTGTGTGTGTGGTGTGTATGTGTATGTGATATGTACATTAAAGAGAAATTGCTGTTTTTTAGAGTGAGATTAGTGTGAGAACTTTTTATAGAAAGATTATTTATATGCAAAGACTTTTGCAAAAACAAAAACCCCTCCTCAGTCCTGGATGATAGAAAGATGGAGCCACTGAGTACATCAGTATTCTAGAGCACTTTAAAATACATAGTCTGACCAAAAATTGATATATATGGAATTGTTTTGTCATTGTAATCAGTTAGAGACTGTAACTTAGTCATTGCATCTTAAAAAGAAAAAAAAAAAAATCAAAATTTTTATAGGGCTTTGGGCCTGTAAGTTATATGTTATTTTGTTTGGCTTGAGAAGAACTAGTAATAAAATGTGAAGGGCATAATGGAAATTTTATATATATATATACACACACACACACACATACACATACACTTTTGTTTGTTTATTTTTAATGAAGCAGTACCTCTGACTTAATACTGCTACTTTATAACTATCAAACTTGACTTTAGAATGAAATTTTATAGCTGAAACAACTATTAAATTACCCAGGGGAATTTTGTATGTAACATGGGATGGAGTGAAACCTGTATTTTGTTTTTTGCTATTTTAGTGATTTGGATTTCCTGTGAATTCTCCTCTTTTAGGAGGTGATTTTATAGCGCTGCCCTTGACATTCTTTCTGCAGGACTCAGTGTTATCCTTAGTTTTATGACACTGCCATCTTCTGCTTCCCCTCTGCCCCCCTGTGTTTTTTATTTGCTAGCTTTTTCAGAAAAAGAGAACAAGAGATGAAGTGGAGTTTTCAGCTACAAGATTATCCTGTTCAAGTGTTGAGATTGCTGTTGGAACTTCTATCAACATTGATATAATAAAAGAACATTGTAACTTGCACATTGTAATATTATCTTTACTCATGAAAGTGAATGTTAGTATGAAAATGAAACTCTTTAGGGAGGGACAGTTTAGTGCAGTGTGCTGTAATACATTATTTGGTGTGGAAGATGGTAGTTGGGAGTTGCTGGGGCTGTTCTGTAAAAAATAACTTTTATGTCAAGTTCCTTCATTTGTGATTCAGCCTGTAGCCTATTTTTAGTGTCAGTAGTTACTTTATAACAGCATATTCCCAGTTTTTAAAACTGACATTTGAATATAGTACTACATTTGTCCTCACTTTTGTGCTGTTTATGCTTTTTTGTTTGCTTGTTTAAAATACCCTATTAAAATATTCTAAAGTGGGTTTAAGAGAATTAAGGGCTAGATGGGCCTTGTGTCTTTTAGAAGACCTTGTTTCTTTGCAAGCATCTTCTAAAAATGATCACACTGACGTGTTGTTAGAGTAATCAGATAGAAGCCTTAAAGTGAATAAGTTTCTGAAATCAAACTTTGGCCTAGAGTTGGAAGCCATGATATAAAGTAGCTTTTTTGAGATAACTTCTATTATGATGGTCTCAGGAGTTTGCTCAGGCTTTTGAATGAAGACTGTCACTTCACCAACATCAGTTATTTTCCTAAAATAAAGATTTAGTGTTAAGTCCCATTGTTCTTTTACCTAAAGCTGCCTTTTGGGTCTACCCTATAAAACCTAGAGTTTCTTTGCCTCCATCTGGAAAATGACCTAATATTCTAATATTAGATGTGTAGGGATTTTGAGTTTACCCTATGTAATTGAAATGAATATTATAATATTGGAAAATCAATTTTGGAAGCAACATTTCTCATTACTTCAATTATGTGAATAAAGAAGCTTAAGTTAATGATTGTTTTTTTCTTTACATGTTAATTAGCCTTCACTACTTCTTTGATGCTTTCTGCTTGTATACACTGAGGTTACTCAAAAAAATGCAACCGCCATGCAGCATGTAATTTTCCTAGTTTAATCCGTGTATAAGTATATGAATTTATTAGGAAGGACATATGTGGAAATAATTTTCATCCATTTCTTTGATCTCATGCACTAGCTACATTCAGTGAAAACTATTTGTTAATGTGACTTTTTTTTTTAGCACTTGTGACATTTATTCCTATAAAGGTTATTTTATTACTTCAGCATTTTATATATAATGCAACTGAAGTTAGCTTAGTGTTTATGCTTCCATTTGGAAATTGTATTTTTAAATACAGATTTGTTCATGGTGTGGCCAAATACAGTATTTGACCTTAAACTTCTGTACATGGCCTAAAGGCAGTAGACGTCGACTGCCTTACGGTTTACGCTTCATCCTGTTTCGGCTTCCATTTATTTTCTGGATTCTCCTTACAGCTAAGGCGTATTCATTACTGTAAAAACCAGACTATTTAATCCTTTTTTTTAAAGTTACCTTTGAACTTCTTTTTAAACATAAACTAGTTGGCATTTTGGAAGGAAGAAATCTTAGTCTTTTCATAATAACCTATGTTGTAGTTTCTAGTATTCCCTCCCTCTTCAGGTGACATTTGCGTCTTCAGTTTGTATTACACTTTCTTGTCCAGTTTTAAAAGATTAGTTCATTGGATGAAATTTAGAAACAAAAAAGTCTACTTAGCATAATTGAGTCATAGCTTTAAGCAAGAAACCTTTTTCTTAAAAGGAAATTTTCTCTGAGTGATTCTGGTTTTTCTCAGGAGTTTACAAGTTTGATAGATAAATATTTTTCTCTGCAGATTAGATTGTTAGTGACAACAACAATGATTTAGTGTTTATGTGGAAATCATTTTATCCTAGGGAAGAGTGAGTACATGTACACTCACAGTAATACAGTCTCAATTACTTTTATACTTAGAACTTGATGGCTCATCTTAAAATATCTCTGTTGTTAGTGAGTTTGTGACTTTTTAAGAACAGGAATTCTCAATGTTGCCTTTGTGGTTTGCTCTGAAGAAACATGGAAATTTTCTAAGAATATGTTTTAATTTGTGCCAAAAAGATTAGAATTAGGATTACATTTTAAATTGTTTAAATTATAGTAGGATTTAAAATTTTGTATATGAACATATAACAGTAGTAGAACACAACAGATATTTCTGAAGTTTTCCATTTAATTGATTTCATGCTGACTTGGCCCAATTAATTCAGAGCTAAACTTCACACGTTAATTGTTTTTGGTGAAATATTTAACACCCAGAATTATAGTCTTTTCTTTGAGTGATTTTGCCTGTTGGTGATGAGAATTTCAAGGACAGAGCAGAAAGTAGGAGAGTATGTTCACTATTTGATCCATACTCCATTTGTAAGCCATGAGGAATATCATGAAAAGGGAAGACAGTGTATCTTCTCTTTTTTGAAAAGCCATTTAAAAATACATATGTGGTTAATAAAGTTTGTAATACTGCTAATTATTTCCTCTTGAAATTCTCCAGTTTCATTTTCAAGTCAATTACATATTCCCCTAGTACACGGTAATAATATTCATCAGTGTAACTTTGTGGTTTTTCAGAATTATATTTAAGTGTATTTATTACTTAAAATATAAATCATTAAGATTACATCTGTGGTTGGCACTATAGTTTTGAGATTTGTTTTTCATAGCTTCTCAAGTTCGAGGAGATATTTCCAGAATAAACTTGGGGTATGGTGATATAGTGAATACATTCTACATCATAAAGTGACTGTTCCCTGGTCAAATAAAGATTTGAAATTTCCTAATATGTGCTTTATAGTTTGTTAGTTAGGTTTGGATTTGGGACAAAAGCATAGCCATGGTCATAGCTGAAACTATTCCAGGCTTGCTTTGAAGAAATTGTTAATATAGTTGTGATGGGGAACACATTAGCTTTCCTTCAGTATTTCAAAAGAATCAACCTAGATAGTTATTTTCAAGAAATGGGAGTTCTTACAACTTTGCAGTCTGAAATAGAAGAACTTTTCTATTTTTTAAGCTTTGTATTTTTCTGTTGGCTATATGATCTGTGTCATTGAAACATGCAATAGTGAGTGAAGTCGCTCAGTCGTGTCCGACTCTTTGCGACCCCGTGGACTGTAGCCTACCAAGCTCCTCTGTCCATGGGATTTTCCAGGCAATAGTACTGGAGTGGACTGCCATTTCCTTCTCCAGAGGATCTTCCTGACCGAGGGATGAACCCGGGTTTCCTGCATTGTAGACAGACGCTTTACCGTCTGAGCCACCAGGGAAGTGAAACATGCAGTAGACCTATCTAAAATCTTCCACACCTAGAAACCGTTTCTATCTTGCAGACAAATACCGCATTGTTAGAAAGTTTTCTCACTAGTGCTTTGAATCCAAAATATTCTGTATTTTTACTTAAGGCATGAGTTTTTTAATTTGTTTTTTTTCAATGAATTTTTTTTTTTTAATGAACCATGGAAGAAATGGTGACTTAACCCTGAAAAGCTAGCATAAATATCACCACTTCAAGAATGGTGAATTACAGACAGGAAAAAACACAGTTTCCTTAGTGCACAGCAGTGGTTGGTCCACAATATAGGCAAGGGCACACGAGATGAAGAGTGGAGTGGTCTGCAGTCAGGGACTTGATTTCAAGATATCCTACAAGGTTTGAAACTCAGTGCTCTGAATTTTATAGTCTCTGTGTTAAAATAGGACCTCTGATTATATTTAGAGAGAGTCCGCTATATCACCCAGTATATTACCTTTAGCATCTTACTGGACAGTAGGTTTTTAAAAAGAGTTTTACACTGGTGTCTGTCACCACCAGCTGCTCTATTTTACCATTTCAGTTTTTATTCGTGGATTATGTATGGTTTAATATGCAAGTCTACTGTGTTCCAAATGTCTGTAATTATATGTTTTTAGGGCTTTTGTAAATAGGCATTTGATCTAATACAACCTCTTCTATGGTTAAGTACAGTAACAGAAAAAAAGTTTTGTCGGTGATGGTGGCACTATTATCAAAATCAGCACAAAGTTTTTAGATCATTAAAGAACATATTTAATTCTCCTAAATCTTCCAGATATACCATGAGTTACTAACCTGAAGAAGAAAAAAAGAAAATGTTAAACATAATTAAGTGAGCTTTTGTCATTTTCTTAACAGTGGGTTGAAAAGTATGTGAAAAAGAGAATTTCACCCTCAAATTGCTGTTTATGCATCTGTTTTGCTATTTTATTCTAAAGTAATTCCAGATATTCTAAGTTAAAAAAGCCAGCTTTTTAGAGTGGTAAATATGCCCTTAGACTTTAATTGGCTAATGAAATAATTTGTTAGATAAAATGCAGTAAAGGGGAAATATTAGAAGATTGTTTGGAAATTAAAGAAAACTTAGCCTGAATAGTAATATCTTCATGTTGATACACTGTTGGTCATTATTTGGGAAAACAGGTTTATTATCTGAGGTACAAGGTCAAGTAGTAAGCTCACACTCAAAAGTATGTAAAAAGTTCTTAAGCTAAATCAGTCTGACGTGATGAACCAAATTATTTTGAGCTCTAAGAATAGTTATATAGTTAAGGTGGTCAATAAGGAGCAGTCAGTGAGGCTTAATTAAATTAGTTTTTCAGTTGCATTTTTGTTGCATCTGGTTTTTCTTTTTGTCACTTAAATTAGTTGGGTAACTGACTGCAATTTTATGTATAAATTCAGGTCTGTGTGGTAAATGTAACTTGGATAGGTTGAATGTCAAAGCTTATCACCCTTCTCAGTGGAGAAATACCCTTATTCTATGTGTTAATTATTCCATACAGTATGCAGACAGACCAGTTGCCCTTTGTTTTTATCTTTATGTGCTCTACCAACCCCCTGCCCCCAGTATTTTCTCACTTACATTAGAGGGGAAATACTGACTTCTTTAAAAAGTTTCATTTTCATACAATATTCTTTGCTTGGAAAACTTTGACAAGGTTGAACTGATAGAATGTGTAAGGACAGAAAACATGCACAATACCACAGTACAGAAAATTCAGTTTAGGCTCACTTGGCATTGGTTTTTTTAGAAAATGTATCAAATCAGAGTGTTCTTTTTTCTTTCCAGGTTTATGGTTGGCTGTGGGAGATGTGATGACTGGTTTCATGGTGATTGTGTTGGGTTAAGTCTTTCTCAAGCACAGCAGATGGGAGAGGAAGACAAAGAATATGTGTGTGTAAAATGTTGTGCTGAAGAAGATAAAAAGACTGAAATAGCCGACCCAGATATTTTGGGAAACCAGGCTAAAGCTGAAATCCATAGTGAAGATAAAACAATGGAACATGAAAAGCTTGGGTTACCAAAGCACACTACAGCAAATGATAAAACCAAGTATGTAGATGATCCAGTGAAGCACAAGGTCAAAATTTTAAAACGGGTGAGCTGCTCATTATGCATTCTTTTTATTTAAGAACTTGTATGGACTGACTGAGAATTTGAAATTTTTTAGATTTCACTGTAGTGTACATTTTCACATTTATTTTTCCACAAAAATGAAGGTTTACTTAAAATGTTTTGTGAGTTTTGGTGAAACCAGTTAGTGACATCTTCGAAATATGCAGACTTATTCCTTAAGTCTTTGTGCTATGTCTAGTCTCTAGTTTGGTATTTGGATTTTCAGTGGTAGAATGTGTATGTAATCTTGTGGGGCGAGATATAAATTGTGCTTACTGAGAAGTTTTTCTAAAAAGCTTTTCAGTCCGTAAGTATCTGTGAATGTTCTCTCTGTAAGGAAATGTAATCTTAATTCTTTTGATTTTTGTTCCCAGTATTTGCTTGGAAGCCTTACTTCATAATTCCTCCCTTATAATGTGGTGTCTTAAAAAGTTAGTTTCCCCTCATCTTTCATTTTCAACTACTGTATTTTCTAAATAGAAATTTTAAGATATTTGGTCAGTTACAGGAGAAGTGTACACAGCCTTTTATCTAATTAAGTTTTATTTTCATTTTCTACCTTTTTTATACTATGATTTTTTTTAATCATTGGTTATTCTTGTAGGTAGCTCTAGGGAGGAAACACTGGTAACAAACATATGGATGGTCAAATATAATAATTCCAAGATACAGAGAACACAAGTTATAGAGTTGGAAGGAGCCTTGGAAATTTTTTAGTCTGACCATTCAGATTGAAGAACATAAGCATGTTTTCTCTAAAACTTTCTCTTTTATTTACAAATGTAGTTCTTCCAGACATTCCTTATGTGACAAATCTGGATTAAATTCTAGTTTGCCAGATCCTTGTGGCATCCAGCATTTTCTGTCTGCCAAGACTTTCTGAGAATTAGATTGTGTCCTCCTAATATTTACTATTTTTCTGTTGATTTGATTAGCACCAAAGTAACCAATAATATAGAACTGAGAGTGCCGTTGCAGACAGTTTATAGCAAGTCTTGGAAAGGTTCTTTTTAACGTTTAATCATCATTCCTTGGGTACAATTTCTTGGCCACTCAGAAATACAGCTTATTGTTTTGTCATAGAAAACCTCCATCTTGTCTAAAAAAACATTATAAAGCATTAACACTGAGTGTTTTAAGAAACCTTCTAGCCAGTCTTACAGATAAGGAACTGAGGTTAGTCTGATTTCATAAATAAATACATGAATGAAGTAATTACTGCTTCCTTTTCTTTTTCATGTTGAATTGTTAAATCTTCTTTGAACTACTCTGAATTTAGTTTATGGAATATGCTTTTTAAAGATCACTTCTTATGATTTTATGTTGAACCATTTATTGGGTTCCTATTGTGTGCCAAGCATGATACCAGATTTGAGTATGTATCACTGATTGAAATATGTCCCTGCTCTCAACTCTAGTTGGAGAGGTAGAAAATAAACACAAGTAAGTAAAAAAGAGGATTCCCAGTCCAGAGAAAATCAGTGTTTTTTTTTTTTTTTGTATATACTGTCTTCCTAAAAACTATGATTTTATTTCTATACATAATGTTCTTATTAAATGATATTACTTGTTTCCAGGGGTCTCCAAATTCTGGTTTCATTTGTAGTTCTTTGTGGGTTATAATTATAGCTACACTGAACATTTGATACTTTTATAGGTAAATATGACTTTGTTCTAGATAGTAGTAAAGAAAAATATAGATAATTGATATCTTTACAATTTTTCCCTGCCCTTCTTTTTTTTCCATATCCACAGCTGATGAAGGGAAATCTTATTTAATTTTCTTTCTAGTACAATTATTGGGAATATAATCTCAGTGTTTTTTAGTTCCCTTTATAGACTACTGTGTGTTCTGCAGAAAATAGGTGCTTAACAGGTGGGTTTTGGATGAAAGGATGAAGGTCCTTTTTGCTGTTGAGAGTTATGTATATCTTCACAGAACAGTTACTGGGCCAAAGAATGGGGTATGATCTTAAAAAGTTGTCATACTAATTAGGTTTAATTTGTTTCATCTACATACTCATGAAGGTTGCTTTGTATTTTAAAGATATTTTAGTAGTTTTCATTCTAATGAATTAAATACTATTTTTCCTAGGAATCTGGTGAAGGCAAAACCTCATCAGACTGTAGGGATAGTGAAATTAAAAAATGGCAGCTAGCACCTTTTCGAAAGATGGGACAACCAGTGTTACCTCGGAGATCCTCAGAAGAAAAAAGTGAAAAAATGACAAAAGAGTCTACAACTGTTATTTGCACAGGAGAAAAAGCTTCAAAACCAGGTAGTAAGAACAGTAGAAATTATTGTATACTAATGTTTTTATATTTTAATGGCAAGAAAAATAGGTGATTGACTTTACTTGAAATAAGACATTATTGTTTGGAATTCTTGGGCAGTACTAACAGCCTCAGTAAGATAAGACCTCTGCCCTCATGGCATTTAAATAATAATGGGAAATGACAGATAATAGGGAGACAAAAAAAAATTAGAGAATTTAGGCACTGAAGAAAAACTTGAATAATGGAACAGAGAGTCAAGGTCAAGGAGAATGGGAGGAATTTGTGTCAGAAAATGGAGGTGGTGGGATCTGAAGGAATGCAGAATTGTTTTGGAGGCAGGAATCCACAGAGGGCGCAGCGGAGCTGAAGGCTTTGAAGTGGAAGCAGTCTGCATTTGAGGAGCAAGAAGGTCCCTGTGGAATGGTTAGAATGTTACAGAGACATGAGGGATAGAATGGTGGCGGAAGGTGAGTTGAGAGAAAATTATGTAGAAGCTGAGGCCATGACAGGAGTTTATTGTTTATTCTGAATAGAGTGGGGAACCTTTAGAGGAATTTACATGAGGGAATGCTAGCTCCCTTTTTTTTTTGTGGAGACTAGACTGTCAGGGAATAGGAGAGAAGGAGAGTAGACTGGTTAGGAGTCTACCAGGATCTAGAAGAAAGGATGGTAGCCTGAAACAGCACAGTAAGGGTGGTGAAGGTGGTCAGGTTCAGATACGTTTTATAGTAGACTTGGTAGAACTTGCTGACAGGTTAGATGTAGGTAGGTGAAAGAAAAAAAGAGTCTTAGCAGATGATTAGATCAGTGTTGGTGTTCTTTGTGGAGATGAGAGAGATTTGGGGAGAAAAAATTGAAAAATTGTGTTTTGGGAATTTTGAGATGCTTACTAAGAGATCCACAAGGAGATATTTAGAGTAAATCTTTGGCTGATGAGTCTGGACTTTGGGCCGTGGAGTATAAATTTGGGATTTAGTGTTGTGTAGTCGTTACTTTAAAGCATGCACTTAAAGGTGAAGAGCTACATAGCGAGTTTGAGGATGAAGGAATAGAAGTAGAGGCCTTGGGGCATGTCAGCATTTAGAACTTGGGCGGGAGAGAGGCTCCAGCAGAGGAGATCAAGAGATGGCCTTTGATGTACGAGAACTGAGAGACCATGGTGACCTGGAGGCCAGGTCAAGTTCTGAGAAGAAGGTAATGATCAACTGTCAGATGCAGTCTAGATAGCTATTTGGGCTTCCCTCATACCTCAGTTGGTAAAGAGTCTGCCTGCAATGCAGGAGACCTGGGTTTGATTCCTGGGTTGGGAAGATCCCCTGTGGAAGGAAATGGCAACCCACTCCAGTATTCTTGCCTGGAGAATCCCATGGGTAGAGGAGCCTGGCAGTTCATGGGGTCTCAGGAGTCATACATGACTTAGCAACTAAACCATCCAACCAACCAGTGGGGACAAAAGCCAGTTGTAGTGGTGGATGAAAGAATGGAGGGTGAGGAAGTGGAGATGGTGATTGTGTGTAACTCTTCCTAGGAATTTTGCTGTTAAAGGAAATAGAAATGGTGTAATGACCTGAGCGACTTGAGGTGGATATGAGGTCAGGATTTCTCTTTAAGGAGATAACATATTTGTAAGGTTATTGGGAATGATCCACTAGGGAGAGAATTTGATGAGATAGAAAAGAGATGATGGTTGAGGTTCAAAGTCCTTGAAGAGATCAGAGGAGATTGGATTCCCCCGGAGGGGTTGGTCCTAAGAAGGGACAGCTGATGCCCTGTAATGGTAGGAAGGCTGCATGCAGAAGGAGCAGGGACGCGTGAGTGATGTTAGTAGGTTTGGTGATGGGAAAATAGGTGACGTTTTTATTTCCTTAATGAAATACGAAGTGAGAAAGTCAGACGAGGTTGAAGTTGGAGAGGCAGGTGTTGTTGGTTTGAGAAGAAAGAAGAAAAAGCCTAAAATATATGTTTTGGAAAGTGGGAAAGCAAATTTAAATTCTAGGACCTTTTAATAGGATTAGGGTAGTACATTGAGCTATCCACTTGAGATTTTTGGTTATAAATTTAAAGTGAGATCTGTTAGTACTAGTTCTTGCTTTCTCCAATTATGTTTACCTGTTTGTAGGCTATTTGGGTGAAGGATAAAAGTTAGCTTTCACCAGGTTATTGTTTTTGCCAACATAGATGTTTAAAGGAGAGAGAATAAAGATGCGAAGGCTACAGGGGAAGGGTACATTTTGGGCTACCTGATCACACTGTGTGGATATATATAAAAATAAAATGAACTTCCCTGGTGACTCACTTGTAGCAAATCTGTTTGCCACTGCAAGGGACAAGGGTTTGATCCCCGTGTCAGGAAGATCCCCTGGAGAAGGAAACGGCAACCCACTCCAGTATTCTTGCCTGGAAAATCCCATGGACAGAGGAACCTGGTGGGCTGCGGTCCATAGGGTCGCAGAAAAGTCGGACATGATTGAGTGACTAAACAACAACATATATATTCCCTTCTCCAGGGAAACTTAGTTTCTAAGTAAAATTCATTTAGAACTTTTTTTTTTTTTTTAGGTATAATTGCCATATAACATTAGTTTCAGTTGTACCATATAATGTTTTGGGATATATGTATATATTGCAAAGTGGTCCACTGCAATAAGTTTAGTTAACATCTGTCGTCATATATAGGTTAGAATGTCCTTGTCAAGAATATTTGAATGTGGGATATGGATTCTGATCTAATGATTTTAAAAAGTGATTTTTTTTTCCCCTCGTGGCACATGGGATCTTAGTTTGCCAACCAGGGATCGAACCTGCACCCCCTGCGGTGGAAGCAGAGTCTTAACCCCTGGACTACCAGGGAAGTCCCTAAAAGTAGTGATATTTAATTAGTCAGCTCTGTTATAAACTTAGATTGTGCATTAAAGAGGAAAATATTTTTTTAAAAGCAGCTTAGTGAGTTTTGATATTTATTTAAATTAGGTGCTCATGAGAAGCAGGAGATAAAGAAGAAGAAAACTGAAAAGGGACTGCCTGGTGTGCACCCTCCAGCTGTTCCTGCTTCCAAGCCTTCTGCAGACCAGATCCGACAGAGTGTCCGACATTCTCTAAAAGACATTCTTATGAAAAGGTAACACACGTTGATACTGTAGAAGATTGAATAATGTACGCTTCATGTATTTGAAAAATAATTGAGTTATTCTAATTTTAAGACTTACAGACTCAAATTTGAAGGTACCAGAGGAAAAGGCAGCAAAAGTTGCCACAAAAATTGAAAAAGAGCTTTTCTCTTTTTTTCGGGACACAGATGCTAAATATAAGAACAAATATAGAAGTTTGATGTTCAATTTGAAAGATCCTAAAAACAACGTAAGTATATTTTGTTCATGTCTGGACATTTATGTTCCCAGCTTTCCTACTGAGCACATACACAATACGTACGGGCTAATAATTTAACACAATAGATCTATAATTTATTTCTTGAAGTGAGACCAGTAATTTAACTAAAGTCTTCTGCTATTGAATTGAGTTACAAATTCTGCACAGTGGTGACTAGTGTTATACAGTGTCTTTTAAAATATAAAATACTAAATATGTCTTAACCTGATTTATGTGAATTCTTTCCTTTATGTTCTTTGTTTAATCCAGTTCATCAAAAAATTCATTCCTATGTAATCTTCAAAAATTTGTTAAGGCAAATTTTATAACACTATAATTAATACTTTCTGATTTAAATTTGATAAAAAGATAGCTTTTAAAATATTATGATTAATTTAAAAATGACTTTAAAAAATCTTTTAGCAATGCAGTAAACTTTAATTGAATACCTGATCTTTTCCTAGGGTTTTTTATTTGGGACTTAGAGGCTGTGGGTGTAGATTCAAACTCCTTAAATATTTGCTTAAGTTTTACAAGGTTTTCACATGAGTGCAACAGTCTGTGTAATGATACTTGCTGTAAGTGTGATATGAGATATTTTCTTGAAGTCTTCTAACTACTACTTAAGAAAAATCTTCATGTAAATTCTGCTCTCATGGTCCAGGGGATCAGATACTTTTTGCATTATATAATCTGAAAACTTTTCTTCAAGTAAATGTTTATTTCCTTTAGATTTTTTTCTTTCAATTGTTTCTTTGCTTGGGAGTTCCTCCAAGCCTGTTAGGATTTAAAGATGTGAAGTTTTAAGAATATGAAAGACTGTGTTCAGTAAAGTTCCTTTAGGCAGTAGCTTTTATATAGTCATGGGTTGGCTGTTGTGATAGTGTGTGTCCCTGGGAAGACTTAATACAATTTTGGATACGTGTTGTAATAACTTCACGACCATACATGCTTCTCCATTATGTGTTGATTTTTATATAAAATGTTTATTTTGCTGCCTTATTTGATGTTTCTAGAACACAAGGCTGTCATTTATTCTCTTTGCAGTAGGTGATATGTGAATCATTAAACATTTATAAATCAGATTTCAAAACTGCATCTTTATTATGTTTCTATACAGCAGCTTCTCCTTGTTTTAAAAATGTTTTTCTCTCCTTCCCATTTTTAAATACCTCCAGATATTATTTAAAAAAGTGCTGAAAGGAGAAGTAACCCCTGATCACCTTATAAGAATGAGTCCAGAAGAGCTTGCTTCTAAAGAGTTAGCTGCTTGGAGACGAAGAGAAAACAGACATGTAAGATTATCTATGAATACGTGTTTGTCTATATTAAAACGTACATTTTTTAGCCACAGAGAAAAGGTATATACACAGAGGAAATTAAACTCAGAGTACACAGTTACAGACCTTTTGTTCTGTACTTCTCATTACTTATCCTCCATTGCTGCTGCTGCTGCTAAGTTGCTTCAGTCGTGTCTTACTCTGTGCGACCCCATAGACTGCAGCCCACCAGGCTCCTCCATCCATGGGATTCTCTAGGCAAGAGTACTGGAGTGGAGTGCCATTGCCTTCTCCGCATCCTCTGTTAGCTAATCTTAAATTTTTTCTTTTTTCTTTTCTGTTCTGCTTTTTCCTCATTTTCTCCAGTTACCAGCTTACATAACCTTATATTTTGTAAATCAGAAGGATGGAAAAATTGGTGAATCTATTCTCACTCACATTTTCACATTTCAGAAACACACTTTGAAGATTTTGGTAATTTGTGGAGCCAAATTAAGTCAGAATGAAAAAGTCTATGTTTATGACCCCATACTATTCAGTTTCAAATACCAAATGCTTTGAAAAATAAGGGCTTCTTTTTCCCCTGTTACAAATTTATTGATAAAATATGATCCTGAAGTGTCATGTATGAAAGTTCATAGTCACAGAAATACTTCTTGTTAAGTGGCGGTGTTCCAGACCTAACTAGTGTATTATATAACATATGTAGTATGTATACCGTATTGCATTTTGTAACTGAAAAATCCTGAAAGTCACCATGCCAAGAGTTTTCAATTGGGGTTTGTGAACTTGATATACCTTTGAAGGTGAGGTGAATATGTATCTTTGAGTTACTGTGTCAGCAAGATAGCCACATTATCCCATGTTTTTTATTACAATAAACTTAGAGTAGTAGCCCTTTATTCTAGAAAATACTGATTCCTTATAGTTCATATTAGTTGTCCATAATATACTTGATCTTAAGCCTCTAAATTGATTTTCTACCAAATCTGGTTCAAAGTGCAAGAGGCCTTAATTTGATAGATTGCATTCATTCACATCATTTATATATTTTTTCACTTTCACTTTGTGTAATTTCTCTTATTTTGCAAATAGTAGCACCATTTCCTTTTTTCCGTCTGAATCCCAAATATGCACATGCCTTGCTTCTGCTTTGAATCTATGCCTACAAGTATCATCTGCATCCAGACACTTCTTTCTTTGAAGGAAAATTTGCACTTAACAATGGCAAGACAAGTGACTGGACCTATCTTTCTGCTGACAACTTCCTTTTCCTAGTTCTTTCTGTGCTTACTTGTTTATTATGTTTTATTGCTGAGCTTATTCACTGTAACCAAGTATGTTCCATCAATAGACCACTGATGGAGGACTGCCTGTTTTTGTTATTTGAGTAAATTACTGTTCTGGGGAGTGTTAGAACATCAGGTTAAGAACCTAAGAGGAACTTGTTCTCATTTATTTCTCTTTGGCAGCTGCTAAAATAGTAGGTCAGAAAGCAGGTTTTAAATGTAAATATTATGTTTCATCACTTTGCAAATAACGTTGCACTTCAATTGCCTCCAGTTACTATACATTGACTTGGAGAAGGAATGGCAACCCTCTCCAGTACTCTTGCCTGGGCTACAGTCCATTGGGTTGCAAGAGTCGGACACGACTGAGCGACTGACACACACACACACACACACACACACACACGTACACACACTACATTGAAACCTTTCTGGGCTGAGAAATGAGGTGTCATTCTTAAAACCCTAGCACTTAAAACAGTCTCTGACATTTGCAAGTACTCAGTATATATTTGTTTTTTGACAGACAAACTAAAGGTTAAAAATCATCTATGATTTTAATTGTAAAGTATTTCTTTAAAATATTTCCTGTTAGACCATAGAGATGATTGAGAAAGAGCAGAGAGAAGTGGAAAGACGACCTATCACAAAAATAACACATAAAGGTGAGATAGAAATTGAGAGTGATGCTCCAATGAAAGAACAGGAAGCAGCCATGGAGATTCAGGTAAATGATGATGATAAAAATAGCATGTTTTGTAGTGCCCAAAACATGAGGATTCAGAAAAGGTTTATTTGCCTAATATTCTTAAAGCAGAAAAAAATAATTTTTTAACCTGTGTGTTTATTAGAGTAGTTTGGTGGTTTTTTTGAGAGTGTTTAAAGTATTGTTTCTCTCTATGAAGCGTACAGACCACCTGCATCACAGACAAAGACAGTTAAACACTTGATAATGTAGATTCCTAGGGTCTTTATGACTTAGAAATTTTCTTAGTAGGCCTTAAACTCTGTAGGTGCTTCTTAGGCAGACTGTACTTTGAGATCTGGTGTGACTTCTCTTATTTTCAAATATCAATGAGGTAATAATATGAAATCTTATTTGAGGCCTTGGAGAATGGGAATGTTTGAGTTTTTACTCCATTTTATGTCATAATTAACATCTAGCACTTATTTTTTAAAGAAATAGTGAGAAACAACATATGAATGGGACAGTTTCATTTTGGGGAAAAAATAGCAGTATGAAATACAAGTTCATAAATAACCGAGGCCAACTATTTTCTGTTAACCTAATTTTTACTTTCACTTTTGTTAGGAACCTACAGCTAATAAGTCAATGGAGAAGACAGAAGGATCTGAAAAACAAAAAGGAGAGGTTGACTCGATGTCTAAAGATACCACTAGTCAACACAGACAGCATCTTTTTGATCTTAACTGCAAAATTTGCATAGGTAATTGGAATTATTTCTTCCTAAAATGTTGCTTTCATTTTGAAATGTGGACACTTGTGATTTAAGTTGGTTTTTGTTTCCCCAGTGTTGATGTGAGTCAGTCTATGACTTAAAGCGTAGTAGTGAAACCAGTTTAGTGAGTAGTGACTAGCATTTCAGAACAAACAAAAACAGAAAATGGGAAACATCGCAGTGAATTGCACTGATAAAGATAAGCGCAATTTTGAGAGACTATGTTGTTCAGTCGCTCTGTTGTGTCTGACTTTCTGCGACCCCATGAACTGCAGCATGCCAGGCTTCCCTGTCCTTCACCATGTCCCAGAGCTTGCTCAAACTCATGTCCATCAAGTAGGTGATGCCATCCAACCATCTCATCCTCTGTCGTCCCCTTCTCCTCCTGCTTTCAGTCTTTCCCAGAATCAGGGTCTTTTCTAATGAGTCAGCTCTTCGCATCAGGTGGCCAAAGTATTGGAGTTTCAGCTTCAGCGTCAGTCCTTCCAGTGAATATTCAGGACTGACCTCCTTTAGGATAGACTGGTTGGATCTCCTTGCAGTCCAAGGGACTCTCAAGAATCTTCCCCAACACCACAGTTCAAAAGCATCAATTCTTCGGCTCTTGGCCTTTATGGTCCAACTCTCACATCCATACAGGACTACTGAAAAAAACTGTAGCTTTGAGTATATAGACCTTTGCTGGCAAAGTTATGCCTCTGCTTTTTAATATGCTGTGTTGGTTTGTCATGGTTTATCTTCCAGGGAGCAAGCGTCTTAATTTCATGGCTGTAGTCACCATCTGCATTGAGTTTGGAGCCCAAGAAAATAAACTCTGTCACTGTTTCCATTGTTTCCCCATCTATTTGCCATATTATAAAAAACTCCACACATGCCTACATACATGTATTACACACATCACAAACACACAGGGGTATATGGAGTGTGTATGTATGTGAGTTACGGATCATGATATAAAATAAAATTTACAAATTACAATGAAAACTACTGAAAACCTACTTTGGTAGGCCATATTTAAGATTTTAGTCTTTTATCTAGGAGCAGTGGATAGTGATTGAAGGGTGTTTAGCAGGGGAATGACATGATCAGATTGGACTTTTGAAGATTTCTTTGACTTTGAGTAGAGATTATGGTGAAGGAACCTAAGTGGTAGACCTTTATGCACTGGTGCAAGATGGAGATGAAATGGTTTTATTTAAAGTGGAAGCATTGGAGGTGGAGGTGAGTAAGCTTTGATATACTCAGGTAATACTGATAGAATGTTAGAGACTGACTGGACTTAGGGCATAAGAGATGGGGATGTGAAGAAAATGGAATGTGTTGAGAAAGTTTATATTCAGTCTGTTGGGAGAGATGGAGGATTAAGAGTTTTTTAAATTAACTCTAGAGTTGTTGCTCTCAGTTTTAATTTTTTTACTGTGGTATGCTAAAGGAATACTGAACATACTTTGTTCAGTAAGATGAAAGATTCTTTAATCAGTATGCTATCCTCCATCACTGTATTAGAGACTGACTGAAATGTATTATAAATTTTGTAACTTTCTGATAATACAAATCACATGTCTTCTCAGAATGGTGTGTTCATATTTTTACAATGTATATAATGGTAAAGACTTAAAGACAGGGTGCTTTTAGATATTGTTATCCCTGAAGAAAGCTGTCTTGTAGTGTCATAGTATTTTTAGTATACTCATTAGTTTGTTTTGTAATTTTTCTATTATTTTGAATCTATTAATTTCTATCAATTTTAATGATTAACGTTGTAACATTTATAATTAATATATTTAATATTGTAATAGCTCAGAGTTAATGGTAGCCCACAATACATTTGTTAAACACTACTAAGACTTGACCTATTTTTAGAAAGGTGGAATGATTTTTTCTGTGGTTCTATAGGTAAAACTAGTGTCATTTTCTAAACTTTACTAGTGTTTTTCATTCTTAGTAAATAACTAAGTCACTTTGCAGTATGCATATGTCATGAATTGCTGTTGTATGTAATACGATGTAGTATACAGATTTGTTTTACTTGGTCTTCACATTACCTCTCAAGACTGTTGGAATTTGGTGTAGTTTAGTTCGAAAAATGTTTGCTAGGGGATCAGACTACCTGTTTTAGGGTATGGTTATCATGTTTCCTTTTCAAAAGCTTGTCTGAGTTGTTTAAAGTTCTCTTTTCCCACATCAGTAAGAGAGGTGTGTTCCATAAATCATTGTGAGAAATGATGATAATTAAAAACTACCCCAGGTATGCAGCAGTGCAGTCAGGGAAAGTGAATAACTCTAGAAGTGAAAATGGATAAAGTTACAGAAATTTCGGTTTACGAAAGTGGTCTATTTTGGTGTTTTCTGACTTTAGGTAGAATGGCACCACCTGTAGATGATCTTTCTCCAAAAAAAGTGAAAGTTGTTGTTGGCGTGTCTCGTAAACATTCAGACAATGAAGCAGAAAGTATAGCAGATGCTTTGTCTTCAACCTCAAATATTTTGGCCTCTGAATTCTTTGAAGAGGAGAAACAAGAATCTCCAAAGTCAACATTCTCTCCTGCTCCACGGTAATTTCCCCTTAGTTATAAATTCTAATCTTTATACCTCTTTGCTAGATTGTACTTGGAAGTCTTCAGAAACAGAAAAGTGACATGTTTCTTAAGAAAGGAATCTTTCTTTTGAGATGGTAACTGTACTTTCCTTTATTTTCAACTAATTGAGATTTTTAAAGACTCTAAAAGTTAGAATTGAGTATGTGCAGACTTGACTTTCGGAGAAGGCAATGGCACTCCACTCCAGTACTCTTGCCTGGAGAATCCCATGGACGGAGGAGCCTGGTAAGCTACAGTCCATGGGGTCGCTAAGAGTCGGACACGACTGAGCGACTTCACTTTCACTTTTCACTTTCATGCATTGGAGAAGGCAATGGCAACCCACTCCAGTGTTCTTGCCTGGCGAATCCCAGGGACGGGGAGCCTAGTGGGCTGCCATCTATGGGGTCGCACAGAGTCGAACACGACTGACGCGACTTAGCAGCAGCAGCAGACTTGACTTTAAAGCTCTCTTTCATTATATTAGTCCTAAGAGGCAAGAAGTAAGTCTAAGAAATAAGTCTTTCCTAAGAGGCAAGAATTAAAGAAAAATTGCTTGCATTTCTCTGGACCCCATTAGTCCACCTAAGCCAGTCTAGAAGAAAATCATGTAAAACATGACTATGTTAATATGAGTATGTTTTATGAAGTGAAAATACAAACTCTAATCATAGCTTTATGTACTTCGGCCTTTTGGTTCATTTCTTTACTTTCGGCTCTGCTGGGTCTTTGTTGCTACATGTAGGCCTTTTCTAGTTGCGATGCATGGGCTTCTCATTGTGGGAGCTTCTCTTTGTTGGGGAGCATGGGCTCTAGGAATGCAGGCTTCAGTAATTGTAGAGTGCTGGCTTAGTATTTGTGGTGCACAGTCTTAGTTGCTCTGTGGCATGTGGCATCGTCCCAGACCAGGGATCAAATGTGTGTCTCCTGCATTGGCAGATGGATTCCCAACCACTGGACCACCAGAGAAGTCCTGCTTTGGCCTTCTTGACATGCTAAAGTAGAAATAATTGATGAGCAAGTAGAATATACATTTATCATGAGCAGATCTTCAGGGTGAAAATTTCTTAATGTCATTTTTTTTAGTCCAGAGATGCCTGGAACTGTCGAAGTTGAGTGTACCTTCCTAGCTCGATTGAACTTCATCTGGAAAGGTTTTATCAACATGCCGTCGGTAGCAAAATTTGTTACCAAAGCCTACCCAGTATCTGGTTCCCCTGAATACTTGACAGAGGTACTGTAAACTTCTCTGCTCTGCTATGACTGGTTTGACATATATGTTTCTGAAGGCAAAGGGCAAGGAAACAGCATAATAAAATAATAAAAATATTTATTTTCATTCATGGTAAAAGTATTTATTGACAGTGACTGTTAAACATTGAATTAATGTAATTAATTATAAGTTCACAAATGGAGTTTCAGAACTATAGAAAATTGTTCTCCGAAAGTTTTAAATCCACGTCTTGTACTCTTTCCAATATCAATTGTACTCACTATATCAATTAAAAATTAATGGATATTTTGCATGGATATCTAAGTTTTTCTTGAAGTACAGACTTACATGAAAGATTAACATGTTTATGGCCTCCAGTGCTAGTCTCTTGGGAAGACTTTTCATTGTTAACAAGTCTTCTGATTCCCCTGTTGCTTGTATTTCCAGAACTTCACGACTATGGTTCTTACCTGCCCATTTCTGTGAATGAGGTAAAGACCACAGTTGAGCCTTGAGTAACATGAGTTTGGACTACTTGGGTCTACTTATACATGAATTTTTTTCAATAGTGAATACCATAGTACCACATGACCTTCAGTTGGTTGAATCCTCAGGTGTGGAACTGTGAATACAGAGGGCCAGCTATGTGTTACACTGAGATTATCTACTGCACAGAGGATGGGTACCCTTAATCCTCGTGTTGTTCAAGGGTCAGCTGCCTAGTTGAATCTTTCCAGCTAGTTGACAGTCCTGAGGTCAGTGACCATGGTTGCTGCAGTGGTGCCCTTGGTTGGTTTTATACCTGAGACAATAGGAAAGGACTGTTAAGCAGCGTTTGTGGGAAATAAGCAGCTGTAGTACTACAGTATATACAATATTATATCAGGAATATGATAAATGAGAAAGTACGACTTTTAAAAATTCTTTTGAATAGTTTGTGCTTTTCTGTGTTTATGCAAAAAGGAAAATAAATCAGTATATGTGTACTATATTTTTGTTGAGATTATGTTTTGCTATTATGCTATTTAACATTAAATTTTCTATCCATTCTTAGTCTGCTGACCATAAAGGCAAAACAAAGTTTTCAGTATTTTATAAGACATAAATCTTATGTATGCCTGTTTTCTTTTAAGACTAAGATAAACTCTTCTTTGTATTAGAATGAAATTAATTTAAGTCAGTGTAATATTGCTTATCTATCAGCTTATTTGTCTACTTGTGTTTTTGATTAATAAACAACTTAGTTATTACTTTTGCATATAGTTTGCTTGGGAAGTAATATTTCAGACACATTGATTTTATAAGAAAAAAATTCAATAGACCCATTATGCTTTTCTTATAGCATAATTAGTGTTCTAAATTTCTAGATCAGTCCACAGTGAAAATAATACTTCTTTTAAATGAATAATTAAGTCCTAAACTATGGAAACCTTTTGATTTTAAACAAAACTATTGTTATTTTTTCTGAGCCAGTTTATTTGTGGTTGTTTTTCAGAACTCCACCTCTGCTTCCTACTTATTTCTAGTTTGATTTGGACTAAAATTCCAAATAAACTATTTAAAGCAATTAATTATTTAAATTTAATTGAATTAATATTGATTATGATTTTTCTGTCTTCATCAAAAAACAAATATACTGATTAAAGTTTTAAATATTCTTAACTATACCCCTCATAATTGATTTTATGTATAGTCATCTTTTCTCAGAAAGATTGGGCCTTTAAAAAAGAAATGAACTTTGCGTTATTACAATATTATCCTCTTCTGTGCAAAATTATACTGTATAGTTAAACTTGATAACTTCTGAAATCCAGCTGTTAGTGATTAAGGCATACTCCAGTTTACTATCACCAAAAAAAAAAAGGATGGGGAAAACAGTGCCCCCTAATATTCTGAAGTCTGCTGTAGTCTTCCTGGGTTATCAGAATGGGATGCTGGTGCTGCTGCTTTTTCTTGACCTGAGATTCTTTCTTAATTATATTTGAGCATCCACCTCAGTCACCTCTCCCTATATTTTCTTATATTCATTGATGTATTTTATAATCTTTTTTTAAATCACTTTTTCAAATTAGTCTTAGAGTTAAATTTTTATGAAATATAGATATTATAATGAAGATAAACTGTATACATTGATCACCTTCATTTTTTACCACAGGACCTACCAGATAGTATTCAAGTAGGTGGTAGGATATCACCTCAGACAGTTTGGGATTATGTGGAAAAAATTAAAGCTTCAGGAACCAAGGTGAGGAGAACTTTTTTCTCTCTACCAATATGTGAAAATATTTGAAAAGTAAACTACTGAGATTTCTTATGCAAGGTCCCCTAGGGAGGACCTATATTGACATAATATGCCATTGGCTAAGGTTCAAACCCATTATTCCTTTAGTTTTTTTTTTTTTTTTCTTTTCCCACTTTTGGTATGCTGTCTCAGTGATTTCTATCCTTGTTTTGAAAGGAATGCTTTAGAATAAGTATTGAGATTCATTCTGGAATGTTGCCTTGCTTTGATTATAGACATTTGTTTTGGTTGGGGCACAGGCTAAGCTGTTGGGACAGAGATCCTAAAATACAGTGGCTCAAAAAATAAACTTTTCTTGTTATGATAGGTAGGTCCATAATTCAGAGTCTTTCAGTTGTTAGATCATTCATGGATTGGGCTCTTCTGTCTTATTGTTTTTAAGACTGTGGCCCTTAGCAGTCAAGCAAAATCAAAGCTGATTTATCAGCTCCAAGTGGGGGAAAAAAGAAGAATGGCTGTTGAGTTGTTTTAAAAGCAAGACCTGGAATGTGCAGTTTTCTTTTCACTTCCTCTAACTGCCATTGGCAAGAGCTTATATGCTATTAGGAGGCTGGGAAGTGTGATCTCTGTTGGATGGCCATGTGCCCAACCGAAGGTTAAGAGGGCTCTCTAGTAGGAAATGAGGAGGATAGATATTGGGATATAGTTAATAACCTTTACAGCAATATTTCTCTTTTTCTTTTCTCTCTATATCTTCTATCATTTCTTTAACTCATAGAACACTGCTACACAGGAATATTTAATCATTAGAAGAAATCATTTTTCTCTCCAAGGATGTTAATACTCAGCATGTTACAGACATTCAAAAAATAAATCTTGAATAAATGAACATTAATTTTTTTCTCTTATGATCAGAAGTCTTTAGTAAGGTTAGTAATAATTCAAAATGGATGCTCTTCAGCTGAAAATAATTTTTTTTCCAATATAGATTGTAGAATTTAAACTGATACAGTGTTAGAGTACAGATAAAACTTTGAAGCACTATAAGAAAAGTTTTATTTATTTGCTTTCACTTTCTTATGATAGTGGAAGTCAGGAAAGTGTTGGGAAGTGTTACTCTTGGACATTTGGGGAATTGCTCTTCATCTGTCCCTTTATTATCGCAAATACGGCATAGTGTGCCTCCGTCTAGAACTGACCAAGACACTGTCACGGTTGTTGCCTCCAGATGAGGGCATTTGAGGTGACAGATCTAAGAGCTGGAGCCGTAGTCCAGCTCACATGCTCTCCTCCTGCGGTCTTGCATCAGTTTAGGCTTTGTGGTTGACCTGACTCTCCACTTTTTGATTGTATACTTTCATGAAAAAACATCAGTTTTTCATTCTACCAAATTAATACCAAATTGAGACTATTTTTTAATTTTTTAAATCTGAAACAAAGCCAAGAACTCAGAGTCAAGCAAATAAGTTTCTGAGTAAGCCAAATGATTTTATAAAATTTATGGCCTATGTGTATTTGAGGTCATTTCACTCAGCCCCTTTTATTCCTAGATTCAGTTCCTCTAAGTTGGAATATCAGTGGACTTGTGCATTTCTCTGTGTTTGTACATAGTGGGGCAGTGGTGGTGGCTGCTATTAATTTGCAGTGTGCTGAGAATATAGACAGCCCTCTGTAGAAGTTATAACATTGGAAATAGGACATAGTATAGATATCAAGACATGTGGCTTTAAATATCTTCTTTGCCACTGATAATTGTGTCACCTTGAACAAATTAATTACTTTAGGACTGAGTTTCTGTGAAACACTTTCAGATAAAACAGATCCACCTCTGGATCAGCAAAGATCTTTTCCTAAAAGTTGTTTCCTTATAGTATTCATATCTGCATTTAAGTTGGTAAGCCATGTTATTACTTGGTAAATGTCAGAAAACGCAATAGATTATTATAATTGAGAATGGTATTTAAAACCAAGCTATTGTTTAGGTTGTTATTTTTATTATTTGTTATTTTCTTGAATAGGAAATTTGTGTGGTTCGCTTCACACCTGTGACTGAAGAAGATCAAATTTCTTATACTTTGCTGTTTGCATACTTCAGTAGCAGGAAGCGCTATGGAGTGGCCGCTAACAACATGAAGCAGGTCAAAGACATGTACCTCATCCCTCTGGGCGCCACGGATAAAATCCCACACCCTCTCGTGCCCTTTGATGGACCTGGTAGGTATCTGTTTAATTAGTAGAATATGAGTGAAATGGGGTGAGAGGGCCCGAGTGGGAAAGCTGAGCCTGCTTTCCTTCTAGGGACTTGGCCCTCAGGATCTGCCCAGATAGGAACAGGCACCTGTTTAGGAGACTGTAGTAAGCAGAATTTTACTCTTTATTGTAATGATTGGAAATGACTCTTGATTGATGTTTTTGATTCTGTACAGGCCTTGAGTTGCATAGACCTAATCTGTTGCTGGGCTTGATTATTCGTCAGAGACTGAAGCGGCAGCACAGTGCTAGTGCTGGTGCTGGTGCTGGTCGCACAGCTGAAACATCTGACAGCGCACCGGTGACAGTACCACCTGACAAGAAAAGTAAGACAGAAGTGTCCTCAGAGGGGGCAGCAGAGGAAGAAAGTGACTTTTTTAATTCTTTTACAACCGTATTGCACAAACAGAGAAATAAGCCTCAGCAAACTCTTCAGGAAGACCTTCCAACAGTCATTGAACCTTTATTGGAAGTCACCAAACAGGAACCACCAAAACCTTTAAGATTCCTTCCTGGGGTCTTGATTGGCTGGGAAAATCAACCTTCTACTCTGGAATTGGCAAATAAACCTCTTCCTGTGGATGATATCCTTCAGAGCCTCTTGGGCACCACTGGTCAAACATACGAACAAGCTCAGTTAGGGACAGAACAAAACACTCTTAAGGAAATTCCATTTATAAATGAGCAAGCTAATCCAAAAGCAGGGACGATAGATACAGGAGAAGCAACTGGTGGTGAAGCCAAGGAAGTGAAAGTTAAAGGAGATAACCCTTCAGAATTGACAGATAATGCAGTAGGAGAAGAGACGTCTGCACTGGGGGTCTCTTCAGTTTCTGCTGGGCCTTTGACAGGTCTTAGTCTCAGAGGTAAACCACCAGATGTTTCTACAGAAGCATTCCTAACAAATTTATCAATTCAGTCAAAACAAGAGGACACTGTGGAGAGTAAAGAGAGAGTGTTAAAACAGCTGCTGCAAGATCAAGAGAATAATTTGCAAGATAACAGGACTTCAAATACTAGTCCTCCCTGTAGGTCTAATGTAGGGAGAGGAAACGTAGATGGTAACGTGAGTTGCAGTGAAAATGCTGTTACTAACACGACAAGGGCCCCACAGTTTATCAACCTGAAAAGGGATCCTCGGCAAGCAGCTGGAAGAAGTCAGCAGGTGACTGCTCCTGAAAACAGAGAAGGAGAAGGCTGCCGTCAGGGAGAGAAGCCGCCGCTACCTGGCCCATCGCACTTAACTGAGCAGAGCAGCGTGGAGGAGAAGATGCCTTCTGTAGAGAAAAGCCCCTGTGTTCAGCAGAGTGACGATTCAGGGGCTGTACAAGACTCACCATCAGTAGAAAACATACAGTCTTCTCAAGTGGAACAAGCAAAACCCTTACAGGAAATTTTAATGCAAAATATTGAAACTGTGCACCCATTTCGAAGAGGATCAGCAGCAACAGCATCTCATTTTGAGGCTGGAAATACATGCCAATCCGAATTTCCTTCTAAAAGCATCAGTTTCACTTCCAGAAGCACCAGCCCCAGAACAAGTGCAAACTTTTCACCCATAAGGCCGCAGCAGCCCAGCCTTCAGCATCTCAAATCTTGCCCACCTGGGTTTCCATTTCCAGGACCTCCTAATTTCCCCCCACAAAGCATGTTTGGATTTCCTCCACATTTGCCACCCCCATTACTTCCCCCTCCAGGCTTTGGCTTTGCCCCAAATCCCTTGGTTCCCTGGCCACCTGTTGTCCATCTGACCGGCCAGCCGCAGCGTATGATGGGTCCCCTCTCACAAGCGTCAAGGTATTTGGGCCCACAGAATTTTTACCAAGTTAAAGACATTCGGAGGCCGGAACGGCGCCATAGTGACCCTTGGGGTAGGCAAGACCAGCAGCAACTGGACAGACCATTTAACAGGGGTAAGGGGGATCGTCAGAGGTTTTACAGTGACTCACACCACCTGAGAAGAGAGCGCCATGAGAAGGAGTGGGAGCAGGAACCTGAAAGGCACAGGCGCAGAGACAGAGCCCAGGACAAGGACAGAGACAGGAAGGGCAGGGACGAGGGGCATAAGGATAAAGAGCGGGCACGGCTGCCTCATGGGGAGCGCGGGGTGGATGGCAGGGCGAGCAGGGAGAGCAGGAGTGCAGACAGGAAGCCCGACAAGCCGAAGGGCGAGGACCAGGAGAAGGACAAGGAGCGGGAGAAGAGTAAGCATAGAGAGGGAGAGAAGGACAGAGACAGGTACCACAAAGACAGGGACCACGCTGAGAGAGCTAAGAGCAAGAGGTAAAGCCGGCGGGCGGCTGCAGGGGTGCATTTAATAACTGTTCGATGTTGTGTCTTTGAAACTTCATGACTGCCTGCTAGGATCGTGCCATCTTTTGAATTTTTAATATTGGTGGTTTGCAGAAGAATAAATTGTGTGTGTTGGTGCAGAGTGCTCTGTGCCAGTTGCTCATCATCCCTTTTTCATACCAACAGCCCTAGTTACAGGAATTTAATATTTTTAAAAATTTACATCGCTGTATATTCAAAGATTTGTTTTATTAATATGCAATAA
Organism: Ovis canadensis; assembly: GCF_042477335.2. Taxonomy (NCBI): domain Eukaryota; kingdom Metazoa; phylum Chordata; class Mammalia; order Artiodactyla; family Bovidae; genus Ovis; species Ovis canadensis. The sequence goes on along the minus strand of NC_091253.1, from coordinate 22,900,081 downwards.
AGGCTTAGAAATTTTAGTTTTATTCCTTAATTGGTAAATATGGTTAACTGTGGAATATATTTACCACCTCTAGTGAATGTCCTTTCTATAATGACTAATTTGAGAGTAATGTGTACTCTGTAACTTTGTTTTAAATTGCACTGTTTTTAAAGAAACTCTAAAGGAGCAACAAAAAGCCAAGCAACTTCGTAATCAGATTATATTAATCATTTCATTTGGCAGTTTTTGACCAAGAATCAGAAGCCCAAGGAGTACATGTATTGCTTTTAATCTGCACTCACTGAAGGCGTTTATTATTGTGCTACAGCTTTGTGGTAGTCCATTATTTTCCTTTTCTTTTTGGCTTTTCAGAAACTTGAATACTTAAGCTTGTACATGATCTTGTGTTTTGCTATCCTTTTTACTGTAAAATGTAAATATTTTAAGGGATATTTTGATTCTAAATATGATAAAAGAATTTCTCACCTATTTTGTGTTGTGATTTGAAATTCAGTAGTAAAAGAGTTTCTTCTTTGAGGCTTTAAATACCTTTAGACATTGTTTTTCTCTTACTCAACCAAGAGCATATAGGTTGAGTAAGATGAAGGGAAAAATGATTTCTTTATCTTAGATTATAGGCTGTTGAGATAAATCATGTAGTTCTGATGAGACTAGAATTTAGAGTTACTGTTGAAAAACTGCAGCTGTAATCCAATTTATAGGTATGTTTCTGAAAACTGGTACACCATCAAAATTTGATACACTGACTAATCATTGTAAGACCATAGAACTTTTATTTAGGAGAAACATGTGAATCTCTTTGTAAAATGTGTAATTAACCCTAGCTTGTTTGGGGAGTAAATATAATGTTGGATGCTCATTTTTCTTGAAAGCACAGGTAGGCTATTGTTAATCCAAACCTAAGTTTATTTCCACCCTAAATTGCATAATACTATATTGATTGCTTTAAAGTAGTAGCTACCAAATGATGCTAATCCTTGAGACTAAAAGGAGAGAAAGAAAAGCCAGTATTTTTATTTACCTGTATTAGTGAAGAAAAATACACACGACTTCACAAAATTAGGAAGATAAGTTTGTTTTCCTAAAAAGTTTACAGATAATGGGTTTTGAGACTGAATCAGCCTTGCTGTTTTTAACTGGAGAGAAAATGAGTGGAAATTCAAAACCAAATTATTTTGTCTAATTTGCAGCAACTTGAAATCCCTTTTTTTTTTGTTATCCTTATCCTCTGAAATTTATCATCACGTGGAGTCTGAAACAGGCTTCCCTGGTGACTCAGATGGTAAAGAATCCGCCTGCAGTGCAGGAGACCTGGGTTCATTCCCTGGGTCAGGAAGATACCCTGGGGAAGGATATGGCAACCCACTCCAGTGTTTTTGCTTGGAGAATCCCCATGGACCGAGGAGCCTGGCGGGCTACAGTCCATGGGGTCGCAAAGAGTCGGACACAACTGAGGGGCTAATCAAAGCATACAGCACAGGTTCTGAAACAGGAGGATTTGTATTTAAATAAAAGTGTGGTTTTTTTTTTTTTTTTGGATTTGCACTTTTTCTTTTGGAAACTAGCTTGTTAGAAAACAAACTAGTGCAGATTAAAAAAACTAAGGTCAGTCAGCTTTTGCATCATTATGAAGAAATTGTTACTAAGGTTTTACCAAAAAGCCCCTGAACCAAAGAAACCTTAGGTTTTTTATTTCACATATAATTATCCCTTGGTGATCAGTGGGGAACTGGTTCCTGGACCACCCCCTAGCCCCCACTGATACCAAAATGCATGGATGCTCAAGTCCCTTATATAAAAGGGCATAAATTTGCATATATCCTATGTACTTATATACTTCAAATCATGCCTATCTAGATTACTTGCAATTTTGTAAGTCTAATACAATGTAAATACTATTTAAATAGTTGTAAATATGAGGCAAATGCTATGTAAATAGTTTCCAATGTACAGTAAACTCAGGTTTTAGTTTTTGGAATTTTTGGCATTTTTTAGTTTTTAGTTTTTGGCATTTCCCCCCCCCCCCCCGCCCCCCATCTAATGTTGAATTCAAAGATGAAAATCAAAAAAAAGATGAAAATCCCCAGATGTGGAAAATCAACTATTTGTATCTCAGTAAATGTGCTTTCACTGATCCAACTGATCAGACAACAGGTTTCTTCTGCAAAATACAAGTAAAGAAGAATGGGTTAACCAACTGAGGAAAGCCTTTAAGTCAGTTTTTGATTACTCTTAGCAAATAGTTTTTATATATATAGCTGGGAAATGTACAATTCTTTGTTCATATCTAGTAGAATCATGGTAGATTCCATATAGCTCTTTGTTAGTAATGACCATCCTCTGGGATTGCAGGGCTACTGAATGCTGGAACCAGGTCTCTTAACCCCAGGGACTGACTACTGTGGAGAGTAAGTATGGGTATATTGAGTATTTTGAGGGTTTTGTGAGAAAAGAAAGGGAAAATGAGAGAAGTTTTCAGTGAGGAGCAGTAGCTCCAAAGCCATTCTCATGTTTCGTCTCACCTACCAACCTCCTTGCACAAACTAGTGAAAGTCATCTCTCTGTTTCTCCTGTTTTAAGAACAGCTTGCTCTTTAAAAAGTTTGATGCTTTAAAAAATTTAGAACAATCTTATGATTAAAAGTTTAAACACTTGTTAGTAAAATGTACCAGGATGTCTCAGTGCTTACCAAGTCCACTCCTTGTAATCCTTGTGTTCATAAGAAAGCCTCCATGTACCCTCTGTGGGTCAGACCTCATGCTGAATGCTTTATGTGAACCTTGGTCAGCTTGCCAGGTGAAGACTTACCTTAGAGCGGAGGAAACTGGTACTCAGAAACCGGTACTGCCCCGAGGTTATATTGATGTTGTCAGAACTGGAATCCTAGCTCAGTTCTACTTTTTCTCCGAAGTCCAGTGGTGTGGTTGTGCTCTGAGGCTGGAGAATGGAAGAGGGACAGAAGCCTCATGAGTGCCCTTGCCTATCACAGCCCTTTTTCCTGCTGTCTCATCTACCCATGGACCACCCATGCCTCAGAGTGAGCAAGAAGACATGGCCAAAAGTCTGTGGGTTCTGTACAGATGTGCAAAGTTTGTATTCATTTCAAACCCTCATTTGCCAGTCCTTTTATTAGTTTCCTTTTGCTGCTCTGACAAATTATTACAAGCTTAGTGGCTTGAAATCATACAGATTTATCTTACACTTCTATGTAAAGTCTGATGGGTATCTCTGGTGTTAGAGGGTGCATTCCTTATCTGGAGGCTTTGAAAGTAACTCATTTCCTTTTGTTTTCCATCTTCTGGAGGCCACCTGCCTGCTTTGCCGCATGGCACCTCTCTCCGTCTTCCAAGTCAGCAACATGAGTTTTACTCTGCCATGTCTGACCCTTCGTATTTCTTGTTCCACTTTTAATGACCCTTGTGAGCACAGTGGGTCTATAGTCCAGACAGTCCAGGGCAATCCTACTTTATGATCCACTGATTGGCAACTTGAATTCCATCTGTGACCTTAATTCTCCTTTCCCTGTGTAACCTAGCATATTTACATGTTCCAGTGATGGAGATTTACAACTTTGAGGGCCATTATTTACATTATTAATTTGCTTAAATTATAGTGAATGAGATCTTAATTACAAGTCTTGGAGTTATAAAACATCTCAGTTCGTCGCTCAGTCGTGTCCGACTCTTTGCGACCCCATGAAATGCAGCATGCCAGGCCTCCCTGTCCGTCACCAACTCCCAGAGTTCACTCAAACTCAGGTCCATTGAGTCGGTGATGCCATCCAGCCATATCATCCTCTGTCGTCCTCTTTTCCTCCTGTCCCCAATCCCTCTTTTCCAATGAGTCAACTCTTCACATGAGGTGGCCAAAGTACTGGAGTTTCAGCTTTAGCATCATTCCTTCCAAAGAACACCCAGGACTGATCTCCTTTGGTATGGACTGGTTGGATCTCCTTGCAGTCCAAGGGACTCTCAAGAGTCTTCTCCAACACTGCTGTTCAAAAGCATCAGTTCTTTCGCACTCAGCTTTCTTCACAGTCCAACTCTCACATCCATACATGACTACTGGAAAAACCATAGCCTCGACTAGATGGACCTTTGTTGGCAAAGTAATGTCTATGCTTTTGAATAAAACATCTAAGGCCATGTAAATGCTTAAAAATTAAGGAAAAATACAAACAGAAGAAAATGGAGTGACAAGCTTCTTGAATATTAACATGTTTTTGTATGTGTGGTAACATAAAAGTCAAGTGTTGATTATGTTTATTGCACTTTGTGGTCATTAGTAAGTGGCAACCTGACCTAAAGTTTTCGAGGGATCTGAGGAGATGAATATAATGCAACTGATGTGTTCATACATTGAACTGTTTGCTTTAATAAGGCCTGGTTCTTCTTCAGCAAGGTGCTAGAATGCACAGAACTTGATTTATGCCCAGTGACTGTTAAAAATACTGAAAACAGCTATATGTAACTTCACCAGTTAACAAGTAGTTTGTTTCCCAAAGCAAATCATGAGTAAAATTGGTTACTGCTATTATGAAGGTGCCAAACACCCTGATGTTTTGATTTGTTTCATGAAGAATTTCAATAATGTGTAGAGCAAGAGGGTACATGAATGTGTGAGTTGAAACAAAAATTATGTAAATAGAAGTGCAATTTCTTGGCTAAGGTGTTTCAGCTTACTTTAAAAAATGTTCTCCTGTTTATATTCAACACTTTGGTTACAAAAGCATCATGCCATTTGTAGTAAAATTATCTGAAAGGAATTACTTTTGTTTTGTGCTGGAAAAGCATGTCACACAGGAAATCATCCTCAACACCGTCATCACTTTAGGATAGCAAAAACAAATAATGTTGATAATTTACCACAGGAAAATTTGGATTTTAAGATTAACCATTTTGACATGAATTTTACCTGCAGACTCTAGGTTGCAATTTTCAGTCTTGTGCCTATTCTTCAGGCATTTGCTCAGTTCTTGGAATTCAGTGGTGAGTAGTACCCTGTTCAGTGCTTGCAGTGAGGTGTAGAAGGCATCTGAATGTAAGATGCCAGCTGTGAGAAGCAGCTTTGAAGCAGCAGTTCTCAAAGAACTAGTTTCAAGACCCCTTTACACTCTTAATAATTATTGAAACCTCTAAAGAGCTTTTGTTTTTATAAATTGTCTATACTTAGCATATTAGAAATCAAAATTTTATTATGAGCACTTTTTTATTTTTTAAATTATTAATCTTAATTGGAGGCTAATTACTTTACAGTGTTGTGGTTTTTGCCATACATAGACATGAATCAGCCACGGGTGTACAGGTGTCCCCAATCCTGAATCCCCCTCCCCCATCCCTCCCCATCCCATCCCATCCCATTCCTCTGGGTTGTCCCAGACAACCAGCTTTGAGTGCCCTAATTGTAAAAATAAATACTTGTTTGACAGTAATCTCATTCTGTGTTAATAACATTTTATATAAAATAACTTCCAAGCTAAGTCAATTTAGTTAATAGGTGGTTTTCATATTTGTACATCTCTAATATCTGATAACCGCTGGACTCTCTTCTGCATTTAATGTTTAGTAGTAATGTCATTTTGTTCGAAATATGAAGGAAATTTGACTTCCCACCAATTTTTGTTGAGAAAGGAATCACTCTCTTTGTGGATCCCGTGAAAATATCTAGGGGTCCTCGGGGGTCCTTCAGCTATACTTTGGGAAGTGACTCTTTAAAGAAAAACCAATGTGAAGGGTGTGTGGTTTAGGCGAAGCCTTCATAACCTTCCTAGAACAACTTTCTTGCCTTTATGCATAAAATGTGTACCTTTAAAAGTCAGCTATCAAGAATTTATTTAGAGCATTTGTGATCTCAATAATTCCAAAGTTAAATGGTATGGATTAAGCAAATTTATGGCAGTTTTTCAGCATGTGTTGGAGTTGTGTGGTTTCTGTTACAAAACCTTTGAATCAATGCATAGACATTCTGCAGTTTTGCCTTACATTATATTTTGCTCACACACTTTGGAATGTTGATGGTAATAGTATGTATGGGGGCATTTGTATCTTATCAAATGACACGAAAGTTCTTAGCTTTGATTCTGGAGCTTTTCTAAACTAGCTTTCTGATTGCAGTATAGGGGCAAAAGTAAGTAAAAAAAAAAATCTCGGATTCTGCAGTGATAAACTGTTCACCTAGCTTCTTTGTATAGACTGGAATCTGAACAGGCAGATTTTGCTTTTTAATAGCACTTGGAAGTTAAATGTGCATCAATCTTAGGTGTGTAAAAATCTTTTCTCCATTTAATAGATAATTACAGAGTTTTTCTTTTCAACTTTACACATGCTCCTTATTACTAAGATTTTTTTCCTCCTCACTGTCCTGTTCTACCTGGTAGTACTTTCTGTCAGTCATGTGTTGTCAGGTGGTTTTTTCGGTGGCAAAATTATTGTAAATCCCAAACTGAAAATGTTAAGTAACAACAGCAATGATAACTACCTCCCGGTCTAAGTGGAGGGGGGGTGCAAATGTTGTTCACAATTATGTTAGTAACAGACGTATGGGCAAAATGGACTTCCTCAGTTATGCTTTTAAAGGTACAGATATCAGGACAAAAATTTTCAATAACAGTCAGAACCTGTTTTAAGCTCAGTTTGGAGACCTGTAGAATTGAATAGTTAAACGTAAATGTTTAACTTAAAAATTTGAACAGTTATATAAGTACATGGCTTAAAATGTCAAGAAATTCTACAAAGTTTATAAATAAAACCCAAAGTAACTGCTTTCAACTGTTAGACGTTTCTTAGGATATTTGCCTTTATATTTGTGAGTGACATGTATATGCTTTTTTTTTTTTTTTACTTAAAAAACGAATATCTTTTGATAACTTGCTGTGGAAGACAAGGATTTAACCTTTACAAGCCAACTCTCCTTTCTCCCATTTTCCGCCTCCCCACAATCACTCTGGTTTTTGGCTTAGGTCCATATTCAAATTTCACATTACTTCAGTTGTAACTATTCATAGCTGAGCCGTGTAGTAGACTATGATATTTCCTTTCTTAATAACTTAAATTTTTCCTTTGGTTAATACCTTTTACCTTTTTCTTATTTTTCTTTGTATCACTAATTTATTCTCATCTAAATTTCATTTAAAAACAATTTACAGATGAATAAACACCAATGGAGTGAAAACCAGGACTCAGATAAATTGGATGTTGGATAAAATGACCAAAGTCTTTTCTTCAGCTATATTTTATAAGCTTATATAAAAAGAACTGTTAACATTTAAACTATTTTAGGTAATAGTAAACAGTTGATTCGAGTAAACGGTATGCCAGAGAAATAACTATCAATACATATATATATAATATTTAAATTACTAATTTGTTAACCTAATCTTGTTCATCAGCATTACATTGTATCCTGATTTAATTAACTCGATTTTTTTTTTGTATCCTGAAAAAAATACATCTTTAATTTTGCCAGCAGAATTTCTTTTAAAAATCTCTTGAGTAACAATATTTACCTTTTGGCCACATTCAAAGCCTCCTAGATAACAAATACCTTCATAGTTTAGAGCAGCACATTTTTTGTTTGTATCAGTATCCTCAGAATTAGGTTGTCATCTAGGTAGGCTTTAATAAGTGTCTGATTTTGAATTATGATTAAATGGTGCTATTTATTACAACAGAATGTCCCATTGTTATAAATCATAGATACAGAGATACTTTCTCCTAAGTTAACTGCTATTTTCAAGGTCTGATTGTGGAGGCCAATTGCCAGAAAACCATTTTCATTTTGAGCTTTTCCTATCCATACAATTAAAACTTCAGTTTCAGTAGTACCAAAGTTTAAGGATATAGTAGTGAACTGAAGATTTCTCAGTCTGTAATCTGGATCAATGTATTTAATGTAAGGATTAGTCATGAATTTTGCAGTTGAAAAGGAAGTATTGTTTTCACAATACCGTCCCACCCAACCCAGAGCACAAACAACTGTAAGAAAATAATTGTTCAGGTATACATAGAGATTGGTGGAGGCAAAGATTATTCAAACAGTACAGACTGGTCACATGTGTTTCCAGCCCAATGTGTCAAGCAGCTGCAAGAAAAAGTAGTGCCATTTACTATACATTTACCCCTATTTTTGCACACATCATATCCAAAGGCTGTCCCATCACTGTCACCTACATTTGAGCCACCTTTTGCTCCTAATTCAGGTAATTGTAATTCTTGATTATTTATAATAACTTCCCAGACACAACCTTGAAAACCTATGGGTTCATTTGCTGTTGCCATGGGATTTACAAAATTTAAGGATGATGTTTTTTCAATGTAAAAATCAGTATGTATGTCCAGGGAAGCTCGTTTTAGTCTTGATGTTTTCTGTTACATTTATCCCATCCATATCCAGGTAGCTTTCTGCACCATCTCTTCCTGCTTTAATCACATGCCAAGTACTTCTATTAATAGTACTTTTTGGAGAGTTTCTAGAAGGATGGTTCTGTCACCAGGATTGTAGCTGCTTTGAACAGAACTATTTACTAAAGAAATACATAAAAAATCACCTCCCTCACTTCATTAGAGCAGTTCTTCAGAGTGATTTCAGAGTCCTGGCTCCTAGGTTTGAAGTCCTCAGAAAATCCATCAAATAAAAGTGGAGAAAGAAAAAACATTAAGATAGTTACTCACATATCCTGTATTCGTTTGTTCTGGAGTTGGCCACATATATTATCCCTATTTGTAAATGTTTCACAGTGAAGGAGTTTATTGTACCAAGTTAAAATGAGGTTTTTCTTTTAACTAGTTAAGGGTGAATGTGTAAAGCAATAAATTGGATACTTTATTCCAAGGCACTGATGCTTTTTTTGATAAACTGGTGGGTGAGGAGGGATAAGTGACTGGAAAAAAAATGCACAAACTAAAAGGTGAGAATTCTGTTTTATTTGATGGATTTTCTGAAGACTTGAAACCTGGGAGCCAGGACTGTGAAATCACTCTGAAGGACTGATAGAGTGAGAGGGCCAACCTGGATGTAATCAACGAAGACCAGGTAGTCAGAACATCAGAAGAGTACTGTTAAAGAAAACCCGACATCTCAAGGAAATAAGTGCTTTTCTATGTATGGGAGGATGCAAGAGTCTGGGCTCACTGAAATCATTCCTTTGATACGCTTGTCAGCTCTCTGGGGCCAGTATCCTGGTATCCTGTCCTCATCCTGAGTCTTTAGCGTGCACTGTTGGTTCAGGGAGGAGGGGTGCGGTGGTGGTGGTGGTGGTGGTGGCAGCTGCATCAACTGATGGCTAGGCGGTGGGCATCCTGTACAGAGCTCGCCTAGGGAGGCTGTCGTGTGATGGCTGGATGGTTGCACCATCCTGTTTACTGACAGGTAGCAGCATTTCTCCACATAACAGCCGTTAGTGGTGGTGCTCTGAAAATCCTGTATCTTGGGCTTTCCCAAAGTTTCAACCATGCTCTTGGCATCAAGTTCTATCTACAAGTACACAAACCTCTAGTTGAACTCTGCTTGAGTTATTTTAAAGGTACCTCAAGCTCCAAAGTTTCTCTCAATGTGTGAACTTCCTTCCATACACCTGGCCTTTCCAAACTCAGTCACTCAATCCACCCAATTTTCAAATTTAAGTGTGATCATGGCCAACCTAGATAGCATATTCAAAAGCAGAGACATTACTTTGACGACTAAGGTCCTTCTAGTCAAGGCTATGGTTTTTCCTGTGGTATTATATGGATGTGAGAGTTGGACTGTGAAGAAAGCTGAGTGCTGAAGAATTGATACTTTTGAACTATGGTGTTGGAGAAGACTCTTGAGAGTCCCTTGGACTGCAAGGAGATCCAACCAGTCCATTCTGAAGGAGATTAGCCCTGGGATTTCTTTGGAAGGAATGATGCTAAAGCTGAAACTCCAGTACTTTGGCCACCTCAGGCAAAGAGTTGACTCATTGGAAAAGACTCTGATGCTGGGAGGGGTTGGGGGCAGGAGGACAAGGGGACAACAGAGGATGAGATGGCTGGATGGCATCACCGACTCGATGGATGTGGGTTTGGGTGAACTGAGGGAGTTGGTGATGGACAGGGAGGCCTGGTGTGCTGCAATTCAAGGGGAGTTGGTGATGGACAGGGAGGCCTGGTGTGCTGCAATTCAAGGGGTCGTGAAGAGTCGGACACGACTGATTGGACACGACTGAGTGACTGAACGGAACTGATGGGTGTATATAATCAAATGGATTTTACTAACATTTTGTTCATTGTAAACATGTTTTTTCTGTCCGCTTCTCTCCTGCCACTTTAAATTTACTATCCTCTCTAGCTTAATTTTTTGTATTTTATTGTTCAGTTTGCTCATTTCAAAGTATTAAATCTTCAGCAGAAACAAAACAAGATATATCTTTTAAAAACTTTTTTCCAAAATTAGAGATCTAAAATCAACTAGGGTAATTTTTATCATTTTGTTTTAACATTGTGTACTATTTGAAATTGTTCAAGTCATTAAACTCTAAAGAGAAACAGAAACCTTGTTAAAAGTTAAGAGTTTGTTTTTCACCATATGAAAACTTAACTAGCTGCTGATGTCTAATGTGGGTTTTGACATTGTGTATTAAGTGTTTGGGCATTTTTACTAATAGATCTTAGCAGAGGATTAACTAGAAGCCTTGGTTAATGTTTACAGCAGACAACTCTTAGAGAAGGTCGAAGTACGGGGCAGTCACCTGCATTTTATACAACTTAAAGCAATGAAACATACTTTGCTGCTGCTGCTGCTTAGTCACTTCAGTCGTGTCCGATTCTGTGTGACCCTATGGACTGCAGTATGCCAGGCTCCTCTCTCCATGGGATTCTCTCGGCAAGAGTACTAGAATGGGTTGCCATACCCTCCTCCAGGGGATCTTCCTGACCCAGGGATCGAACCTGGGTCTCCTGCATTGCAGGCAGATTCTTTACTGCTGAGCCACCAGGGAAGCCTGAAACATCTTATCACCTGATTATTAATAAGTTTATGTTTTTCATCTGATAATTACCTTCAAATTAATCCAAGCCTGAGAATGTAGATAGAGATTTAATATTTTAAGCTTTTCATGAATTCCTTACATGAGTGTCAAATGCAGCACCAATTATGACATGAAACTGATAAATCTCTTCATCTTTGTAAATAGTGTCTAATGGACTGAACAAGGAAAATCTTGACTGTTATGAACTGAAATGCAAAGCCATTTAATAACAGATGTAAGAAGATGTGCTTTTTTTCTATGTGTGTTAATCTAAATGAGCTTTGTATTTTATATACATAAACATAATGATGTATCTATCTCCCGGGGTTTGCTCAAACTCCTGTCCATGGAATCAGTGTTGCCATCCAACCACCTCATCTTCTATCGTCCTCTTCTCCTGTCTTCAATATTTCCCAACATCAGAGTCTTTTCCAGTGAGTCAACTCTTCGCATCAGGTGGCCAAAGTATTGGCGCTTCAGGCTTGGTATCAGTCCTTCCAATGAATATTCAGGGTGGATGTCCTTTGGGATTGACTGGTTTCATCTCCTTTCTGTCGAAGGGACTCTCAAGAATCTTCTCAAACACCACAATGCAAAAGCCATCAATTCTTTGGTGCTTAGCCTTCTTTATGGTCCAACTCTCACATCCATACATGAATAACCATACTGGAAAAACCATAGCTTTGACTAGACAGACCTTTGATGGCAAATAAATGTCTCTGCTTTTTAATATGCTCTCTAGGTTGGCCATAGCTTTTCTTCCAAGGAGCAAGCGACTTTTAATTTCATGGCTGTACTCACCGCGTTTAGTGTTAAGTAATCTAGTTTTTTTCCTCTTCTCCCTCTGGGTCAGGCCTGTGCTAACTTGTCTTTTAGACTGATAGCTATCATAAGTATTCATCCCAGAGGCATTTGCTGATTTTTAAGCAAATACATTCATTTTGGCTTACTGAAATTTAGAATGACAGAGGTTAAGATCACCCAGTGTGGTTGCTAAGGATGCAAAGACCTGTACCTCATGGCTAGAATATCTGATTTACTAAAATTGAGATGAGGTCTCAGAAGTATATTTTAATAAACACCAGTATTTCTGACTTAAACGCGGCATCAATTGGATTCAGTATTTTCACATATACTGAGTTAAGGTTTAAGAATACAGAGAAGGTTTATAAAGTGTGTGTCCTTTTGAAATTATTGCTAAAGCAATACAAAATTCATTGTAAGACGTTTAAACAATATAGAAGAGTGTAAAGTAAAAGGGTGAATTTCACTGTTCTTTCTCTTAATTCCCAGGAATCATTATTAACAATTCGTTTCAGTGCACATACAGTTAATATATACTAGTATAAGTATACATATTTAATATATGTATATATCTAGATAAATACATATGTATTTAATATATGTATATATCTAGATGTATATATCATATAAATGAAACCATAGCTATAAACTATACATAGTATACCTATTATTTTTTACTCCACATGAAAGTTTGATGTTAATGTGTTTTGCCTATTGCTGCTTTTAAATACTTGCAAAATATTTTTAAAAATAGACCTGGTTAAAAATAGTCCATGGATTACATGGGACGACAGAGGATGACATGGTTGGATGGCATCACTGACTCAATGGATGTGAGTTTGAGTGAACTCCAGGAGTTGGTGATGGACAGGGAGGCCTGGCGTGGTGCAGTTCATGGGGTCACAAAAGAGTCGGACATGACTGAGCAACTGAACTGAACTGAACTTACATTAGGGTTCACTTAGTGTACATTCTGAGGATTTTGACAAATATATAATGACATGTATCTGCCATTATAGTATGCAGAATAGTTTTACTGTCCTAAAAATCCTCTTTGCTTGGATACCTCCCTCCCCTTCTATTGGTAATTACTGATATTTTTATTGTCCTCATACTTTTGTTTTTCCAGCATGCCATAGAATTGGAGTCACACAGTATGTGGCCTTTTCAGGTTGGCTTTTCTCAGTTCAGTTCAGTCCACTCGCTCAGTTGTTTCCAACTATTTGTGACCCTGTGAACCGCAGCACGCCAGGCCTCCCTGTCCATCACCAACTCCCTCAGTTCACCCAGACCCATGTCCATTGAGTCAGTGATGCCATCCAACCATCTCATCCTCTGTCATCCCCTTCTCCTCCTGCCCTCAAAGTTTCCCAGCATCAGGGTCTTTTCAAATGAGTCAGCTCTTTGCATCAGGTGGCCAAAGTATTGGAGTGAAACATCAGTCCTTCCAATGAACACCCAGGATTGATCTCCTTTAGGATGCACTGGTTGGATCTCCTTGCAGTCCAAGGGACTCTCAAGAGTCTTCTCCAAAAACCACAGTTCAAAAGCATCAATTCTTCAGTGCTCAGCTTTCTTCATAGTCCAACTGTCATATCCATACATGACCACTGGAAAAACCATAAGGTGTCCGACTCTTTGTGACCCCGTGGACTGTAACCTACTAGGCTTCTCCATCTGTGGAATTCTCCAGGCAAGAATACTGGAGTGGATTGCCATTTCCTTCTCCAGGGGATCTTCCCAACCCAGGGATCGAACCCAGGTCTCCCGCATTGGAGGCAGACGCTTTAACCTCTGAGCCACCAGGGAAGGCTATAGCCTTGACTAAACAGACCTTTGTTGACAAAGTAATGTCTCTGCTTTTTAATATGCTATCTAGGTTGGTCATAACTTTCCTTCCAAGGAGTAAGCATCTTTTAATTTCATGGCTGCAATCACCATCTGCAGTGATTTTGGAGCCCAGAAAAATAAAGTCAACCACTGTTTGCACTATTTCCCCATCTATTTTCAATGAAGTGATGGGACTGGATGCCATGATCTTAGTCTTCTGAATGTTGAGCTTTATGCCAACGTTTTCACTCTCCTGTTTCACTTTCATCAAGAGACTCTTTAGTTCTTCAATTTCTGCCATAAGGGTGGTGTCATCTGCATATCTGAAGTTATTGATATTTCTCCCAGCAATCTTGATTCCAGCTTGTGCTTCTTCCAGCCCAGCATTTCTCATGATGTACTCTGCATATAAGTTAAATAAGCAGGGTGACAGTATACAGCCTTGATGTACTCCTTTTCCTATTTGGAACCTGTCTGATGTTCCATGTCCAATTCTGTTACTTCCTGACCTGCATACAGGTTTCTCAAGAGGCAGGTCAGGTGGTCTGGTATTCCCAACTCTCAGAATTTTCCAGTTTATTGAGATCCACATAGTCAAAGGCTTTGTTACAGTCAATAAAGCAGAAATAGAAGTTTTTTCTGGAACTTTTTTGCCTTTTCCATGATCCAGCGGATGCTGGCAATTTGATCTCTGGTTCCTGTGCCTTTTCTAAAACCAGCTTGAACATCTGGAAGTTCACGGTTCATGTATTGCTGAAGCCTGGCTTGGAGAATTTTAAGCATCACTTTACTAGCGTGTGAGATGAGTGCAACTGTGCAGTAGTTTGAGCATTTTTTGGCATTGCCTTTCTTTGGGATTGGAATGAAAACGGACCTTTTCCAGTCCTGTGGCCACTACTGAAGTTTTACAGATTTGCTGCCATATTCACAGAGCATCATCGTTTAGGATTTGAAACAGGTCAACTGGAGTTCCATCACCTCCACTAGCTTTGTTCGTAGTGATGCTTCCTAAGGCCCACTTGACTTCACATTCCAGGATGTCTGGCTCTAAGTGAATGATCACACCATCGTGATTATTTTGGTTGTGAAGATCTTTTTGTACAGTTCTTCGGTGTATTCTTGCCATCTCTTCTTAAATCTTCTGTTATGTCCCTACCATTTCTGTCCTTATTGAGCCTATCTTTGCATGAAATGTTCCCTTGGTATCTCTAATTTTCTTGAAGAGATCTCTAGTCTTTCCCATTCTATTGTTTTCCTCTACTTCTTTGCATTGATTGCTGAGAAAGTTTTCTTATCTCTCCTTGCTCTTCTTTGGAACTCTGCATTCAAATGGGCATATCTTTCCTTTTCTCCTTTGCTTTTCGCTTCCCTGTTTTCACAGCTATTTATACGGCCCCCTCAGACAGCCATTTTGCTTTTTGCATTTCTTTTTCTTGGGGATGTTCTTGATCCCTGTCTCCTGTAAAATGTCATGAACTTCCGTCCATAGTTCATCAGGCACTCTATCAGATCTAGTCCCTGTCATAATAGTTCATTGTCAACGATGAAAAATATATAATTATCTGGATGAATCACTACTTATTTATCCATTTACTGGCTTAAGGACATCGTAACTACTTCCAAGTTTGGGCAGTTTTGAATAAAGTTTCTAGAAACATCTGTGCACAGGTGTGTGTGTGTGTGTGTGTGTGTGTGTGTGTGTATGTGTGTATACAAGTTTTTAACTCATTTGGTTAAATACCAAGGAGTGTTATTGCTGGATCAACTTAAGAGCATGTTTAGCTTTGTAAGAATCGCCCACTGTAAAGTAGCTGTAGCATTTTGCATTCCTGGTAGCAGTGAATGATCATTCCTGTTGTTCTAGACCTCTGCCAGCATTTGGTGTAATTTGCAGTTCCTTTATGTTAGAGAAGACTCTTGAGAGTCCCTTGGACTGCAAGGAGATCCAACCAGTCCATTCCAAAGGAGATCAGTCCTGGGTGTTCTTTGGAAGGAATGATGCTAAAGCTGAAATTCCAGTAATTTGGCCACCTCATGCGAAGAGTTGACTCATTGGAAAAGACTCTGATGCTGGGAGGGATTGTAGGCAGGAGGAGAACGGGACGACAGAGGATGAGATGGCCGGATGGCATCACCGACTCGATGGACGTAAGTCTGAGTGAACTCTGGGAGATGGTGATGGACAGGGAGGCCTGGCATGCTGCAATTCATGGGATTACAAAGAGTTGGATACGACTGAGTGACTGAACTGAACTGAAAGACATATGATGCAGAACATTTTCCTCTGCATGTTTGCCATCTCTATATCTTTAGTGAAGCATATGTTCACATCTTTGCCATTTTTAAATTGGGCTTTTCATTTTCTTGTAGGTGAGTTTTACAAGTTCTTTGCATATTTTGTATAACAGTCCTCTCTCAGATATCTTTTTGCAGATATTTTCTCCACAGTCTTGTGGCTTATCTTCTCACTATTTTGAAAGTGCCCTTTGCAGAGCAGACGTTTTAAATGATGTCCAACTTAATTCTTTCTCTCATGAATCCTGCCTGTGGTGTTGTATCTAAAGTCAGTACCAAACTCAATGTTATTTAGATTTTTCTCATATCTAATAGGAGTTTTACAGTTTTGCATTTTATATTTAGCTCTATAATCCATTGTGAGTTAATTTTTGGGAAGATAATATCTGTCTAGACTTTTTTGCATATGCACATCTAGTTTTTCAGCACCATTGTTTGAAAGACTATCCTTTATTCCATTGTATTCCTTTTGCTTTTTGTCAAAATTAATTGACTATATTTGTGTGGGCATACAATTTTATATGGCTTTCCCAGGTGGTGCTAGTGGTAAAGAATCCACCTGCCAGTGGAGGAGATAAAAGAGACGTGGGTTCAATTGCTGGGTCGGGAATATCCCTTGGAGAAAGAAATGGCAATCTGCTCCTGTATTCTTGCCTGGGAAATTCCATGGACAGAGGAGCCTGTTAGGCTGTAGTTCATAGGGTTGCAAAGAGTCAGACATGACTGAGGGCACACACACAGACACAGAGACACACACACAATTTTATTCAGTTCAGTCGCTCAGTCATGTCTGAGTCTTTGCGACCCTGTGAATCGCAGCACGCCAGGCATCCCTGTCCATCACCATCCCGGAGTTCACTCAGACTCACGTCCATCGAGTCCGTGATGCCATCCAGCCATCTCATCCTCGGTCGTCCCCTTCTCCTCCTGCCCCCAGTCCCTCCCAGCATCAGAGTCTTCCAATGAGTCAACTCTTCACATGAGGTGGCCAAAGTACTGGAGTTTCAGCTTTAGCATCATTCCTTCCAAAGAAATCCCAGGGTTGATCTCCTTCAGAATGGACTGGTTGGATCTCCTTGCAGTCCAAGGGACTCTCAAGAGTCTTCTCCAACACCACAGTTCAAAAGCATCAATTCTTTGGCGCTCAGCCGTCTTTCACATCCATACATGATCACAGGAAAAACCATAGCCTTGACTAGACGGACCTTAGTCTGCAAAGTAATGTCTCTGCTTTTGAATATACTCTCTAGGTTGTTCATAACTTTTCTTCCAAGGAGTAAGCGTCTTTAATTTCATGTCTGCAGTCACCATCTACCCTGATTTTGGAGCCCCCCAAAATAAAGTCTGACATGGTTTCCACTGTTTCTCCATTTCCCATGAAGTGATGGGACCGGATGCCATGATCTTCGTTTTCTGAATGCTGAGCTTTAAGCCAACTTTTTCACTCTCCTCTTTCACTTTCATCAAGAGGCTTTTTAGCTCCTCTTCACTTTCTGCCATAAGGGTGGTGTCATCTGCATATCTGAAGTTATTGATATTTCTCCCGGCAATCTTGATTCCAGCTTGTGCTTCTTCCAGTCCAGCGTTTCTCATGATGTACTCTGCATATAAGTTAAATAAGCAGGGTGACAATATACAGCCTTGACGTACTCCTTTTCCTATTTGGAACCAGTCTGTTGTTCCATGTTCAGTTCTAACTGTTGCCTCCTGATGTGCATACAGATTTCTCAAGAGGCAGGTCAGGTGGTCTGGTATTCCCATCTCTTTCAGAATTTTCCACAGTTTACTGTGATCCACACAGTCAAAGGCTTTGGCATAGTCAATAAAACAGAAATAGATGTTTGTCTGGAACTCTCTTGCTTTTTTGATGATCCAGCGGATGTTGGCAATTTGATCTCTGGTTCCTCTGCCTTTTCTAAAACCAGCTTGAACATCAGGGAGTTCATGGTTCACATATTGCTGAAGCCTGGCTTGGAGAATTTTGAGCATTACTTTACTAGCGTGTGAGATGAGTGCAATGGTGCGGTAGTTTGAGCATTCTTTGGCATTGCCTTTGTTTGGAATTTGAAATGAAAACTGCCCTTTTCCAGTCCTGTGGCCATTGCTGAGTTTTCCAAATTTGCTGGCGTATTGAGTGCAGCACTTTCATAGCATCATCTTTCAGGATTTGAAACAGCTCCACTGGAATTCGATCACCTCCACTAGCTTTGTTCATAGTGATGCTTTCTAAGGCCCACTTGACTTCACATTCCAGGATGTCTGGCTCTAGATTAGTGATCACGTCATCATCATTATCTGGGTCATGAAGATCTTTTTTGTACAGTTCTTCCGTGTATTCTTGCCACCTCTTCTTAATATCTTTTGCTTCTGTTAGGTGCATACCATTTCTGTCGTTTATCGAGCCCATCTTTGCATGAAATGTTCCCTTGGTATTTCTAACTTTCTTGAAGAGATCTCTGGTTTTTCCCATTCTATTGTTTTCCTCTATTTCTTTGCATTGATCGCCAAAGAAGGCTTTCTTATCTCTTCGTGCTATTTTTTGAAACTCTGCATTCAGATGCTTATATCTTTCCTTTTCTCCTTTGCTTTTCGCCTCTCTTCTTTTCATAGCTATTTGTGAGGCCTCCCCAGACAGCCATTCTGCTTTTTTGCATTTCTTTTCCATGGGGATGGTCTTGATCCCTGTCTCCTGTACAATGTCATGAACCTCATTCCACAGTTCAACAGGCACTCTATCTATCAGATCTAGGCCCTTAAATCTATTTCTCACTTCCACTGTATAATCATAAGGGATTTGATTTAGGTCATACCTGAATGGTCTAGTGGTTTTCCCTACTTTCTTCAATTTGAGTCTGAGTTTGGTAATAAGGAGTTCATGATCTGAGCCACAGTCAGCTCCTGGTCTTGTTTTTGCTGACTGTATAGAGCTTCTCCATCTTTGGCTGCAAAGAATATAATCAGTCTGATTTTGTTGTTGACCATCTGGTGATGTCCACGTGTAGAGTTTTCTCTTGTGTTGTTGGAAGAGGGTGTTTGCTATGACCAGTGCATCCTCTTGGGAAAACTCTATTAGTCTTTGCCCTGCTTCATTCCACATTCCAAGGCCAAATTTGCCTGTTACTCCAGGTGTTTCTTGACTTCCTTCTTTGCATTCCAGTCCCCTATAATGAAAAGGACATCTTTTTGGGGTGTTAGTTCTAAAAGGTCTTGCAGGTCTTCATAAAACTTCAACTTCAGCTTCTTCAGCATTACTGGTTGGGGCATAGACTTGGATAACTGTGATATTGAATGGTTTGCCTTGGAGATGAACAGAGATCATTCTGTCGTTTTGAGATTGCATCCAAGTACTGCAGTTTGGACTCTTTTGTTGACCATGATGGCTATTCCATTTCTTCTGAGGGATTCCTGCCCTCAGTAGTAGATATAATGGTCATCTGAGTTAAATTCACCCATTCCAGTCCATTTTAGTTCGCTGATTCCTAGAATGTCGACGTTCACTCTTGCCATCTCTTGTTTGATCACTTCCAATTTGCCTTGATTCATGGACCTGACATTCCAGGTTCCTATGCAATATTGCTCTTTACAGCATTGGATCTTGCTTCTATCGCCACTCACATCCACACCTGGGTATTGTTTTTACTTTGGCTCCATCCCTTCTTTCTTTCTGGAGTTATGTCTCCACTGATTTCCAGTAGCATATTGGGCACCTAATGACCTGGGGAGTTCCTCTTTTGGTATCCTATCATTTTGCCTTTTCATACTGTTCATGGAGTTCTCAAGGCAAGAATACTGAAGTGACTTGCCATTCCCTTGAAGAGATACCCCACACCCAAGGTAAGAGAAACCCAAGTAAGATGGTAGGTGTTGCAAGAGGGCATCAGAGGGCAGACACACTGAAACCATACTCACAGAAAACTAGTCAGTCTAATCACACTAGGACCATAGCCTTGTCTAACTCAATGAAACCAAGCCGTGCCTGCAAGGCAACCCAAGACAGGCGGGTCATTGTGGAGAGGTCTGACAGAATGTGGTCCACTGGAGAAGGGACCACATATAGGATGGGTATAAGTTAATTTCCTTAGCAGTTCCCTCACTGAAGGACATCTCAGCCATTTCTTCTGGCTTCTTCTATCTCTAGCTGCATGTGCCTCTGTCTTCTAAATTTTATAATTCCTCAGTGCTTTCCTGGCTTCTTCCCTCTTTTTTCTTTCTATTGGTGATCTCTCATCTAGTTCTGTGGACTCAAAAACCACATCACGGCTCCTGGAAAATTTGTATCCATCTAAACCTTTTCTCTGAGCTCAATCTCTTGCAGCCATCTTTATCACTGATAAATTGTCCTGGATGTCTCAGTCATATCAAACTTAGCATGTTTTAAGTTGTACTGCTCAAAAATATTCCTCCCCCAGATTGCCTAAGGTAAGTAAATAGATCCATCATCTTCTGACAGCTTCATGCAGAAAACAAGTCACCCTAATTGCACATCCAATTGCATCCAGTTTCCTCTCCCTTTGACAGTATAATGCATCAGCAGATCTTGGAGATCCTATCTAGAATATCTATGTTTGTCCAAAACTTTCCATTGCCATTCTTCAGATTGAGGTCACTGTTATCTCTTGATTCTGTTCAGTTCGGTCGCTCAGTCGTGTCCGACTCGTTGCGACCCTATGAATCCCAGTACACCAGGCCTCCCTGTCCATCACCAACTTATCTCTGCTTCTGTTAGGTCCATTACAATTTCTGTCCTTTATCAAGCCCATCTTTGCATGAAATATTCCTTTTGTATCTCTAATTTTCTTGAAGAGATTTCTAGTCTTTCCCATTCTGTTGTATTCTGAGAGGAAAACAAAGCCATTTTGCTCTTTTGCATTTCTTTTCCATGGGGATGGTCTTGATCCCTGTCTCCTGTACAATGTCTCGGACCTCTGTCCATAGTTCATCAGGCACTCTGTCTGTCAGATCTAGTCCCTTAAGTCTATTTCTCATTTCTACTGTATAGTCATAAGGGATTTGATTTAGGTCATATCTGAATGGTGTACTGGTTTTGTCTACTTTCTTCACTTTCAGTCTGAATTTGGCCATAAGGAGTTCATGATCTGAGCCACAGTCAGCTCCCGGTCTTGTTTTTTGTTGACTGTATACAGCTTCTCCATCTTTGGCTGCAAAGAATAGAATCAATCTGATTTTGGTGTTAACCATCTGGTGATGTCCATGTGTAGACTCTTCTCTTGTGTTGTTGGAAGAGGGTGTTTGCTATGACCAGTGCATTCTCTTGGCAAAACTCTATTATCCTTTATTTAAAATATATCATATAGTCGTCTTTAGTTTCCATAACCTAGGAGGCTAGATAGCATGGTTAACCCCATCTCCATCATGAAAATAAGTAGAAATGTTGGAGAAATTATTTTAAAACACCTTTTTAGATAAATTGATGATTTGGGAAGAAAGAACACTAAGAGGCAAAACAGGTAATAACAGAAACAAAAGAATAAAGTGAAAAAAATGGAAATAGAAGCTTAGTAAATATGATGATAAAATCAGATTTTGCCGTCAGGTTATTTTTCAAGCCTGTTAAGCTTCACAATTCAACTCTCCAAGGAAAAAATACATTATACTGTACTTAAATGCTGCAGATATTAAAAAGATGAGAGATTCTAATGGCATATTTATGGCAATAAATTGGAAGATTAAGAGAAATCAGTGAATTCCTAGAGACATACAGCTTATAAAAACTGAATTAATAAAATAAAATAAAAAAAAAAACACATGGTTGTGTCCATAAGAATTAAGGCAATTGAATCAGTTATCAAAATTCTCCCACAGAGACACATCAGGCCAAGATGATTATACTAGTTCTGCCAATTAAAGAGAAATAATTACCATCCTACACAAACTCTTCCACATACATGAAAGATATAATACTCTATGATTCATATTTTGAGTATAGCGTAAGCCTGATATAAAACTCTGTGAAGGACACTATCAGTTTAGTTTATTTATTTTTTTTTAATTTATATTTTTTTTATTTTAAAATCTTTAATTCTTACATGCGTTCCCAAACATGAACCCCCCTCCCACCTCCCTCCCCATAACATCTCTCTGGGTCATCCCCATGCACCAGCCCCAAGCATGCTGTATCCTGCGTCAGACATAGACTGGCATTTCGATTCTTACATGATAATATACATGTTAGAATGCCATTCTCCCAAATCATCCCACCCTCTCCCTCTGAGTCCAAAAGTCCGTTATACACATCTGTGTCTTTTTTGCTGTCTTGCATACAGGGTCGTCATTGCCATCTTTCTAAATTCCGTGTATATGTGTTACTATACTCTATTGGTGTTTTCCTTTCTGGCTTACTTCCCTCTGTATAATCGGCTCCAGTTTCATCCATCTCATCAGAACTGATTCAAATGAATTCTTTTTAATGGCTGAGTAATACTCCATTGTGTATATGTACCACAGCTTTCTTATCCATTCATCTGCTGATGGACATCTAGGCTGTTTCCATGTCCTGGCTATTATAAACAGCGCTGCGATGAACATTGGGGTACATGTGTCTCTTTCAATTCTGGTTTCCTTGGTGTGTATGCCCAGCAGTGGGATTGCTGGGTCATAAGGCAGTTCTATTTGCAATTTTTTAAGGAATCTCCACACTGTTCTCCATAGTGGCTGTACTAGTTTGCATTCCCACCAACAGTGTAGGAGGGTTCCCTTTTCTCCACACCCTCTCCAGCATTTATTGCTTGCAGATTTTTGGATCGCAGCCATTCTGACTGGTGTGAAGTGGTACCTCGTGGTTTTGATTTGCATTTCTCTGATAATGAGTGATGTTGAGCATCTTTTCATGTGTTTGTTAGCCATCCATATGTCTTCTTTGGAGAAATGTCTATTTAGTTCTTTGGCCCGTTTTTTGATTGGGTCATTTATTTTTCTGGAATTGAGCTGCATAAGTTGCTTATATATTTTTGAGATTAGTTGTTTGTCAGTTGCTTCATTTGCTATTATTTTCTCCCATTCAGAAGGCTGTCTTTTCATCTTGCTTATATTTTCCTTTGTTGTGCAGAAGCTTTTAATTTTAATTAGATCCCATTTGTTTATTTTTGCTTTTATTTCCAAATTCTGGGAGGTGGATCATAGAGGATCCTGCTGTGATTTATGTCGGAGAGTGTTTTGCCTATGTTCTCCTCTAGGAGTTTTATAGTTTCTGATCTTACATTTAAATCTTTAATCCATTTTGAGTTTATTTTTGTGTGCGGTGTTAGAAAGTGATCTAGTTTCATTCTTTTACAAGTGGTTAACCAGTTTTCCCAGCACCACTTGTTAAAGAGATCAGTTTAGTTTAATTGCTCAGTTGTGTCTGACTCTTTGTGACCCCATGGACTGCAGCATACCAGGGAAGCTGTCCATCATCAACTCCCTCAGTTCACCCAGACTCATGTCCATTGAGTCTGTGATGTCATCCAGCCATCTCATCCTCTGTCATCCCCTTGTCCTTCTGCCTTCAATCTTTCCCAGCATCCAGGTCTTTTCCAATGAGTTAGTTCTTTGCATCAGGTGGCCAAAGTATTGGAGTTTCAGCCTCAGCATCAGTCCTTCCACTGGATTTCCACTGCAGAAGACAGTGGCAAACCACTTTAGTATTCTTGCCTTGAGAACCCTATGACAGTATGATGGACAGTATGAGAGGGGATAGCTATAGAGTGATCTCACCTAGCTGTTAGAATTCTAAACAGAATACTATCAAACAGAATCCAACTTTATGTGTAAATAAAGATATATCATAACCAATTTGAGTTTATCACAGGGTTACAAATTTAATTTATCATTAGGAAATCAACCAACATAATTGACCATGTGTATGTATGCATGGGAGCTTTGCAACCCCAAGAACTATAGTCTGACAGGCTCCTCTGTCAATGGAATTTTCTGGGCAAGAATACTGAAGTGGGTTGCCATTTCCTTCTCCAGGGGATCTTCCCAACCCAAGGATCAAACCCATGTCTCTTGAGTGTCCTGCATTGTCAGGTGGGTTCTTTACTAGCTGAACCATCAGGGAAGCCCTGATAACTCACTACATTAAAGGAGAAAAATCATATGGTTATCTCAGTCTATCCAAGAATATTTGATAAAATTCAACATCAAATTAACGATGAAAACTCAACAAATTAGGGCTAGAATTTTGTTTCCTAATAAAGGGGGATTACCAAATACCTGTAACGAAATTTACCATAATTAATACTGAAATGTTAAAAATATTCTTTTTAAGATGAACAAATTATGTGTCCACAAAAAGAAATAATATGTATAAGATTGGAAAGGAAGAAAAAACTGTCATTATTCTTAGATGAAATATTTATTTATTGAAAAAATCTTTAATAATATATCTATCAAAATTGATAAGATTTAAAACTAGGTTACTTAAAAAAGAACTCTATATGAAAAAGCTAATTATTTTTCCAAATGTCAGTAAGAAAATGTATTAAATAGTTTGAAAATGTATAAATCTCACAAAACTCATGTAGGATTTTGGGGAGAGAACTGTAAAACTGTGTAAAATTTAAAACATGTAAACAGAGACATATTCATGAATCAAAAAGGTAAAGCACTGTGCCTACAGAGAAGCAGCAAATAAGTCATGTGATATGATGGCAGGAGCAGATCACACTGGAAATTGTGAATTAACAAATAAGAATTTCTTCCACTAGCACAGGGAAGACTGGAAAGCATGTCACCACTTGAAATAGCTGGTTTGATGAGTGTTCGACAAGGCCAAAAGAAGAAACCAACCAATAAGTAAAAGTTGCCCAGATTTACAAATTTGTCACAGTTCAATTTAAAAATTTTCCTCCAAGTGTAAGTATGGAAACATTGAGGGTAGGAGGTGGCACTCACCAAATTAAATCCATAATCCAATCCCTGGATGTTTCCAAATTTGGACCCTAGTTGGCTTTTCGTCTTCTGAATTCTGGATCTACATAAACACCTTCCTGCAGACTGACTGATATATAAATGTTATGGTTCTGTAATACCTTCCTTCAGGACACAGCTCGGGTGTGAGTCTTTCACTCGGCACATTACTGGTGTCACTTGTTTAGCTCTGCCTTGCCACCCAGACCTGGGGGCCCTGTTGGGCCCTGCCAGCTTCTGAAATGCTCTAGGACAGTCACTTAGCTGTTTGACCCTCCATTTCCTTACTTGTAAATTAGAGGGAATAATAGATTCTACCTCAGGGGGCAGTCCCAAGATCATGGAGGAATAGGACAGGGAGACCACTTTCTCCCCAACAAATTCATCAAAAGATCATTTGAATGCTGAGCAACTTCCACAAAACAACTTCTGAATGCTGGCGGAGGACACCAGGCACCCAGAAAGGCAGCTCATTCTCTTTGAAAGGAGGTAGGACAAAATACAAAAGAAAAAGAGAGACAAACGAGTTAGGAATGGAGACCTGTCCTGGGAAGGGAGTCGTGAAGGAGGAGAAGTTTCCAAACAGTAGGAAACCCTTTCATAGGCATCTGTGGGGAGTTTTGGAATCTCAGAGGGCAACATAGTCAGGAAGAAGAAGAAAAAAAATACCCCACAGATTACGCACCTAACCGATGCCAGCAGAGAAGTAGCACAGATGCCCATGTCTGCCACCAGTGAGTAGGGGCTGGACAGGGAGACGCGGGCTGCATAATTGGTGTTTAGGGTAAGGATTGGGCCTGAATGCCCTGAGGACAATCTGAGGGAGCTAACGTGAGATAACAACCCAAATTGTGGGATCACCAGAGAGAGAGAAAAAAAAGAACTTTCCTGTGAAGGCACTAACGTGCAGCCTGGCCTCAATCCTCAATTCTCAGCAAAGGACTGAACGAATACCAAAGGAGAGCTAGCCAGCTTCATACAGTCCAACCACCCCCACCCCCCCACGCCCCCACCGGAGGCAGAGAGGCAGGCTTGCCACAGCAATAGATGCAAGGGGCTGCTCCAGTGTTGACCCCAGAGACTGGCATCCTCCACCTAACTGTGAGCAGGCTCCTAGTTGCTAACCATGTCTCCCTGGGATCCTGGATGGTTGACATCTTCCAGGAGGGTCACAGCCTGTGATCAACTCCCTAGAGGAGACACATGACATATCTGAGACGGTCCTCTCCTAGCGCACTCAGGAAACTGAGCAGCCAGGACCCGGGAGGTGATTAAGATACATGGTCCACCTGGGACAGTGCACTTGCCAAGCACCTGATCGCCTGAGCTGCTCAGACCTGGAAAAGGCAAAAAATGCACGCCCAGGCTGAGTCTGTACCCTTGCAGAGTACCCAAGAGTCTGAGCAGCTTAGACCTGGGAAGTGCATAAAACACAGGGCTGTTTTGGACAGTGCCCCTGCAGAGCACCCTGGAGCCTGAGCAGTGGAGACCCAGGAAGCATACGCTGCCTTGAGCTGGGGCAAACCCAGTGTGGTCCATACACTGTGAGCACTCCCCATACACACCAGTGATATTTGTTTGCAGTGTCCCTCCCTCCCCACAACACAACTGAACAAGTGAGCCTAAATAAGTGACCACCTTCGCCCCCTTGGGTCAGGGGTAAAATTAGACACTGAAGAGACTTGCAAACAGAGGAAGCCAAAATAAACAAGAGGGAACTGCTCTGGAAGTGACAGGTGCAACAGATTAAAACCCTGTAGTTAACATTGACTAAGCATTGGAGGGGGCCTATAGACCTTGAGAACAAATACAAACTGGAACAAGGAACTATCTGAAATTGAACTGACCCCACACTGCCCACAACAGCATCAGAGAAATTCCTAGATATATATATATTTTTACTATTATCACTTTTTATCTATTTTTTAAAAATTTAAGTTCTTTACTACTTTAAATTTCATTTTTATACCCTACTACTATCTTGCCAAAAAAGACCCAATTTTTAAAGCAAATTTCATATATATAGTTTTTATAATTTTTGTG
Organism: Ovis canadensis; assembly: GCF_042477335.2. Lineage (NCBI taxonomy): Eukaryota > Metazoa > Chordata > Mammalia > Artiodactyla > Bovidae > Ovis > Ovis canadensis. The sequence goes on along the minus strand of NC_091253.1, from coordinate 22,873,215 downwards.
ATTTTTTTTTCTTGTATTTTTAAATTTTTTTTTAGAGTGTCTAACCATTAATCTAGATTTTTAATCTCTGCTTTTTGGTATATCAGTTTTGTACCTTTAAGAATCTAATCTTCAGTATTCATTTTCACTTTGGGGTGTGATTACTGGCTTGATTTCTCTCTCTCCTTTTGATTCTCCCTCTTCTCCCCCAGGTCACCTCTATCTCCTCCCTCCTCTCTCTTCTCTACTTAACTCTGTGAATCTCTCTGGGTGTTCCGGGCTTGGAGAACACATAGGAAACTGATTACTGGCTAGATTGCTCTCTCCCCTTTTGACTCTCCCTCTTCTTTCCTGGTCAACTCTATCTCCCTCCTCCCTCTTCTCTTCTCCATGTAACTCTGTGAAACTCTGGGTGTCCCTCACTGTGAAGAATCTTTTCACGATTAACCTACAAGTTTTATTATCAGTGCTGTATGGATGGAGAAGTATTGAGGCTACTGTAAGAATATGACTGAAAGCCAGAGGCAGGAGGTTTAACTCCCAAACTTGAGAATACCAGAGAACTCCTGATTCCAGGGAACATTAATAAGCAAGAGCTCACCCAAAAGCTCCCATACCTACATTGAAACCAAGCTCCACCCAAGAGCCAACAAGTTCCAGAGCAAGACGTACCATGCTAATTCTCCAACAAAGCTGGAACACAGCCCTGAGCATTAAAAGACAGGCTGCCCAAAGCCATGCCAAACCCATAGACACCCAAAAACTCACTATTGGACACTTCATTGAACTCCAGAGAGAAGAGATTCAGCTCCACCCACCAGAACGCAAACACAAGCTCCCCTAACCAGAAAACCTTGACAGGCCACTAGTCCAAATCCACCCACAGGGAGCAGACTCCACCATAAAGAGGAACCATAAACTTCCAGCCTACAGAAAGGACACCCCAAACACAGTAATCTAAACAAAATGAAAAGGCAGAGAAATATCCAGCAGGTAAAGGAACATGATAAATGCCCACCAAACCAAACAAGAGAGGAGGAGATAGGGAGTCTACCTAAAAAAGAATTCAGAATGATAGTACAGATGATCCAAAATCTTGAAAACAAAATAGAGTTACAGATAAATAGACTGGAGACAAGGATTGATAAGATGTAAGAAATATTTAACAAGGACCTAGAAGAAATAAAGAAGAGTCTGTCAATAATGCAATAAATGAGGTCAAAAGCACTCTGGAGGGAACCAACAGTAGAGTAACCAAGGCAGAAGATACGATAAGTGAGGTGGAAGGTAGAATGTTGAAAATAAATGTAGCAGCGAGGAAAAGAGAAAAAAGAATTAAAAGAAATGAGGACAACTTCAGAGACCTCTGAGACAATGCTAAACACCCCAACATTCAAATCATAGGAGTCCCAGAAGAAGACAAAAAGAAAGGGCATGTGAAAATACTTGAGGAGATAATAGTTGAAAACTTCCCTAAAATGAGGAAAGAAATAGCCACCCAAGTCCAAAACCAGAGAGTCCCAAACAGGATAAACCCAAGGTGAAACACCACGAGACACATATTAATCAAACTAACAAAGATCAAACACAAAGAACAAATATTGAAAGCAGCAAGGCAAAAGCTGAGAGAATTCAGCACCACCAAACCACCTCTTCAACAAATGCCAAAGGATCTTCTCTAGACAGGAAACACAGATAAGGTTTATAAACTCGAACCCCAAACAACAAAGTAAATGGTAATGGGATCATACTTATCAATAATTACCTTTAATGTAAATGGGTTGAGTGCCCCAACCAAAAGACAAAGATTGGCTGAATGGATAAAAAACAAGACAATCTATATACGCTGTCTAAAAGAGACCTACCTCAAACCGAGGGACACATACAGACTGAAAGTGAAGGGATGGTAAAAGATATTTCATGCAATTGGAGACCAAAAGAAAGCAGGAATAACAAAGATCAGATAAAATTGACTTTGAAATAAAGACCATGAAAAGAGACAAAGAAGGACACTACATAATGATCAAAGATCAATCTAAGAAGAAGATATAGCAATTATAAATATATATGCACCCAACATAGGATCACCCCGGTATGTAAGGCAAATGCTAACAAGTAAAAAGGGGAAATTAACAGTAACACAATAATAGTGGGAGACTTTAATACCCCACTCACACCTATGGATAGATCAACCAAACAGAAAATTAGCAAGGAAGCACAAACTTTAAATGATACAATGGACCAATTAGACCTAAATGATATCTATAGGACATTTCACCCCCAAAACAATGAATTTCACCTTTTTCTCACGTGCACATGGAGTATTATCCAGGATAGGTCATATCCTGGGCCATAAATCTAGCCTTGGTAAATTAAAAAAAATCGAAATCATTGCAAACATCTTTTCTGATCACAATACAGTAAGATTAGATGTTAACTACAGGGGAAAAAAAAAACTGATAAAAAAATAAACATATAGAGGCTAAGCAACACACTTCTAATTACCAACAAATCATGGAAGAAATAAAAAATAAAATCAAAATATGCATAGAACCAAATGAAAATGAAAACAAGACAACCCAAAATCTATGGGATTCAGGAAAAGCAGTGCTAACGTGAATGTTCATAGCAATACAAGCTTACCTCAAGAAACAAACAAACAAAAATCAAATAAATGACCTAACTTTACACCTGAAGCAACTAGAAAAAGAAGAAATGAAGAACCCCAGGGTTAGTAGAAGGAAAGAAATAATAAAAATCAGAGCAGAAATAAATGAAAAAGAAACAAAGGAGACTGACATGGTCTTCATAGACTGGGACCTGGGGACTGGAGTCGATGAGAAGAAGGACACAGGAGACCCAAGTCTCGAGTGAAACAAGGGTATGTTATTTGCAAAAACGCATGCTTATATATCTTCAATAAAATGATTACTCAGCCATTAAAAAATGAAATTCCACCAGTTGGAACAAAATGGATAGTCCTTTAAGTACAAGGTCACTGAAGAGAGTTACTGAAGGGAGTCACTGAAGGGAATCCAAGCAGGTGCCCTTTCCCATGATCTCAGTCCTGAGAACTGCATGCAGCTCTGCTCATTCCTGTTTTCCAGGAACTGATAAGGAACAGAGAGTCCTTGAGAAACAGCACACAAAGGAAGAAAACATATTGGATCCCTTAAAGTTGAACGTCCCCTGACAATTCCCCCTTTTTTATTTTTGCATAATTGGTGACTGTAGATACTTTTGTGAAAAAGGCCCTGACCAATTGAGTTTGTTTAGTTTGAACAATTTTAGTTGAAAGGCATCGGTATACTACAAATATAATCACCAGGATAATTATCAGCATTATAGTTTCAGATCCAATACTATGTGTAATGTTTTGAAACCATCTTCGAGGATTTAGCCCAGATAATTGATTAGCTAGCTGTTCAGCTAAGGTTTCCAAATTGTTGGAAGAGGGTAGACTCTTAGAGAAGGTTTCAAATATTTCCTTTTGCAACACTTGTGCATTTAAGGAAGCATTATTATGTATATTTTGCAAATGAAATTTGATTTGTTTCCTATTGTAAGCATTATGGTTGAACTGAACAGGAGTGATACAAAATTAAGTAGAATTCCAGTCACAATTTAATAATATTTGTTTTTGTAAATCTATTAATAATTGATCTCCAACCCATTGGATGGCTGTTCTTAATTTCTGAATTTTATCCGGAACTTTTTCATCTATCTGAACCTGAGTGACCCATATAGTATGAGCATCTTTAGTCCAATTTTGAATAAAGCTTTGTGTTTGAATTGAAGTTTGTAAAGCAATGTCTGTGACAGCAGCAGTGGTGCAAATGGCTATTAACCCCAAAATGCCAAGAATTAGCCATCCAATGAATCACTTAGATCGTCGGAGTAATTTAGTGAGTAGCCAGGAGGCAAGTCCTACCATGGGAGCCTCTTCCCAGGGTCGTTGGAGATCTACTGGCAACCACAGACTACGCTGAGATTGAAGAGTCACAAGGGATTTGTTTTTTAGAGAAATAGAGGAATTAAGACAAGTATACAATTTGCAATCTATACAATCACAGAACGTAAAGTCATTAAATTGTAAATTTCCTGTGGCTATAACGAAAGAAAGGGGAACACAAGCTTGCATAAAATATGAATGATTATAATGGAAGGAATAGTTACTATGACTACAACTGGTCTCTGTGAAATATCTAGTCCAAGTTCCAAGTTTTTCAGTACTTGCAGCAAGTTTTCAGATGTCCCACTGTTCAGGCCCTATTCATTTCTTGAGGACAATTTGAGGGTGAGGAGGTGCCATTTCACCGTCAAGCCAGCCAAGAAGTCCTTTGTCATGGAAGTGTTTCATTGAACTGTTGGTAATCTTCCATGCTACTTAAGTAACATAATCACATATCATACTATTAATACCATCTGAGAAGTTAGATAGCCACATACCATGGGGTCCCCAATCAACAATAGTGTAATTGGCCACAACCATTAATTTCCCTGATTTAGCTTGACATCTATCCCAATAAACAAGGGTATATTTAAAGTCCTTATAAGTAAACCCCTTACAATCCAACTTTTGTCCTTTTCCTAGAGTTTTGGTAGTATTGACATGGTTTTCATAAAAGGACAGGGCAGTAAACAGTCCAAGCAATGTGTGGAAGTTCTTTTTTGGAGGCAGGACAAAAGTCCACGTTTGATGACGAACATTAATACATAGTTCTGCTGGGCCCATGCATAAAGGAAGGATTTCATAGCCTAGAGAAATGTTAATTAGTCTTCTTTCTTTCTCAGGATGAGAGGGCCCCTCCAAGTTCCAAGGTGGAGGCATATGTACTGAGTCATTAGTGGATATGATTGGTCCTATGTCTGTCCATTTTATAACCTGCAATAAAGGGGGGTTAGGTATATAAGCCCAATAAGTGTGATTAATCAAGTCAGCCTGAGCGGGGGAAGCAAAAGCAAGCAAAGCAATCATAGCGACAAAAATATCTTCAGGATTTCGAGGCATTCCCTGTTGAGAAACCAGATTTTCAGCCTGATTAGTAAGGGTTTTTATCTGTCTCCAAGCAGGGAGATCATAAGGTTGATGAGGTTGAGTGCAGCGTTTTTTGGAAATTTTTAAAGCCACCATGGCTTATACTGGAATCTCCTCCTCCTGGGGATTTCGCCATTTCTTCTCTATCTTGGACGCTGGTGGCTCTTCTGGGACAGATCTTCCGAAGAGGGAGCCAACTGATTTCGTTGGATCTATCTGGAGAAATACAAGCATACCCTTTTCTCTGTAATATTATTTTTTTTTAGATTTCCATCGTTGAGTCAACCCGTCTTGATACGAAATGGGCGGAGGGAGGTATCCTTCAATGTCTTGAAATATTTTTCTGCTTTTGTCAAAATATCTCCTTGCAGTAAGTTTAAAAAAATTAAAACAAATAAAGCTGTATTAACAATAGTTATAAAGAATATATTGCATTGGAATCTAGTAAAGTCTGCTGTGGATAAGGAACATAGAAGTGTTCCTGTGTATTCCCCCTTTTTAAATTTTTTTATTTGTAGTTTCAGTGTGTGATGTGTTCATTCAACTGTGTCCTGTGCTTGTGGATTATAAGGAATGTCTGTAATATGTTTAATAGAGAATAGATGTCAAAATTTTTTGAATTGCCTAGAAATATAGGTAGGGCCATTGTCTGTTTTTATAGAACTAGGTGTTTCCATTATTGTAAAGCAAGTTAACAGGTGGGTTATAACATGTTATGTAGTTTCACCTTGGAGAGGTGTGGCACATATAAAAGAAGAATTTGTTATCAATTGAGACATATAAGAAGGCAGAGGGAGAAAGTTTAGGGCAATTAGTTATATTTATTTGCCATAGTTTATTGGGTTGTAATCCTCGAGGATTGATATTTTGTGCAATGGGTCGAAGATGTAGGGGCCTACAAGTAGAGCAATTATTAATGATTTTTTTTTAGCATGTCGGTATGGAATTTTCTAAATTTGATGTAATAAGCCAGCATTATTGTTTAATAGAGCATGTTGCTCTTCAGGAGTAGCAAAGGAGACAAGTTTATCAGCTTTTTCATTGCAATGAGCCAGGAAAACAAGAATGTGCTTGAATTTGGGTAATATAAATGGGGGGATTGAGGTTCTTAACAATAGATTGTAGTTCAAGAAAAAGTTGAATAATAGACTGCTTAGAATTTATGTAGAAATTTTTATATATTGTAATACAAAAACTGAATATAAAGAATCAGAAACTATATTAATAGGGTAAGGATGTAGGTGAATAACCTGAATAAGAGCATAAAATTTATTTTGTTGAGTAGAGTGAAATTTAGTATAAAAAATTTATATTCTTTGAGAGACAAGAATGAGGATTTAGCAATTTTAGTCCCATCTATATAAAAAAACATCAGCTTGAGGTACAGGTTGTGATGTGACAATGTGAGAGATAATAAATTCAGTATTTTTGAAGAAATTTCAAAGTTTTTTAGAAGGATAATGAAATGAAATTTCTTTAAAATATTTCAGAAAGGCTATTTGGAAATTGGTAGAAGTTTGTAATGTGTTTTCGAATTGAGATTTATTAATAGGTACTACAATTTTATGCGGATTGGAGCCAATTAGAGTCTTAGCTCTATTTTTTCCATTGATAATGATTAGCGTGATCAAATCAAGATAGGGTGTAAGTGACTTTGTCCCTCTAAAATGGGTATAGATCCATTCTATTGGGTATTCTTGTTGGGTAAGAAGTCCTGTGGGAGAATGGAGAGAGGAGAGTATAAATAACTCTAGAGGTAAATCAAGTCTAATATGAGTAAGAAACTGTTTTTGCAATTAATTTTTTATTAAACAGAGTTCTTATGTCTTGTGAAAGTGAACGAAGGCTATTTAAATTGGGATCTCTTTTTAAAGTGTTAAATAAATTAGTCAGTTGATAATTTGTAATGTCTAAAGAGGGTCTAATCCAATTTATATCACCTAAAAGTTTTTGAAAATCACTTAAGGTTGATAATTTATTAACATGTATCTGTGTTAGTTGGTGAGTAATATGTTGTCTATTAACAATAAATTTTAAGTAATGTTAAGGTGTAGAGGTTTGAATCTTTTCAGGGGCAATGATTAATCTAGAATATTTTAAGTATTGTTGAGCTATGTCAAACATCCGTTGAGTTTTTAAAATAGAAGGAGCTGAAAACAATATATCATCTATATAGTGAATAACAGAAAGTTAGGAAATTGTTTCTTTTATAGGTTTAAAAGCTTTGGCTACATATTATTGACACATAGTGGGAGAATTTATCATTTTTTGAGGCAATACACTCTATTGATATCATTTGTGAGGCCTGATATGATTAGGATAAGGGAGAGAGAAAGCAAATCTCTCTCGGTCTAGAAGGTGTAAAGGTATAGTAAAAAAGCAATCTTGTAAATCTATAATAATAATATGTCAGTTTTGACAAATAGTGGTAGGTGATGGAATTTTTGGTTGTAATGTATCCATAGGTTTCATGGATGCAATAACCTTTCAAAGGTCTGTTAAAAGAAGCCATTTGTTAGATTTCTTCTTTATCACAAATATGGGAGAATTTCAAAGGGAACAAGATTTTTCAATGTTTTAATTTCAATTGTGTATCTATATTAGTAGCCTTTAATTTCTCGCTTGTAAGGGGCCACTGCTCTGTCTAAAGGAGCTCGTCATTTTTTCAAGTTATTTTAATAATTGTTCAGTTCAGTTCAGTCGCTCAGTCGTGTCTGAGTCTTTGCGACCCCATGGATTGCAACATGCCAGGCCTCCCTGTCCATCATCAACTCCCGGAGTTCACCCAAACTCACGTCCATCGAGTCGATGATGCCATCCAGCCATCTCATCCTCTGTTGTCCCCTTCTCCTCCTGCCCTCAATCCCTCCCAGCATCAGAGTCTTTTCCAATGAGTCAACTATTCGCATGAGGTGGCCAAAGTACTGGAGTTTCAGCTTTAGCATCATTCCTTCCAAAGAACACCCAGGACTGATCTCCTTTAGAATGGACTGGTTGGATCTCCTTGCAGTCCAAGGGACTCTCAAGAGTCTTCAACACCACAGTTCAAAAGCATCAATTCTTTGGCACTCAGCTTTCTTCATAGTCCAACTCTCACATCCAAACATGACCACAGGAAAAACCATAGCCTTCACTAGACAGACCTTTCTTGGCAAAGTAATGTCTCTGCTTTTGAATATGCTATCTAGGTTGCTCATAACTTTTCTTCCAAGGAGTAAGCATCTTTTAATTTCATGGCTGCAATCACCATCTGCAGTGATTTAGGAGTCCAAAAAAATAAAGTCTGACACTGTTTCCCCTGTTTCCGCATCTATTTGCCATGAAGTGATGGGACCGGATGCCATAATCTTCGTTTTCTGAATGTTGAGCTTTAAGCCAACTTTTTCACTCTCCTCTTTCACTTTCATCAAGAGGCTTTTTAGTTCCTCTTCACTTTCTGCTTGTATTGTTTATTAAATAAGCAGTGCCCCTAGGAAAAATGTGAAATATATATTTGAGTTTGTCATTGTATAAGTAAATCTCTTCCTATTAAATTAAGGAATGCATCTATCACATAATGTTGTAATGTTGTAGGCTGGCCTTCTGGTCCCTCATATGAATATATTTGGACATTTTGATAAACCTGTTGTATTTTGGTTTGAGAAACTCCTGCAATTTGGCAAGAAATTCTTTGTATAGGCCAAGATTTGGGCCATAAATGTTTGGAAATAATGGTAATATCGGATCCAGTATCAAGAAGACCAGAAAATGTTTTGTCATTAATTTTGATATTTATATTTGGTCGTGCATATTTAGACACTATTGATATCCATGAGGATTGTTTTTGATTAGTATTACCAAATCCATCTGTCCGTATATCATTAGAAGAATTAATAGAAATGTAAGGTAAAAGAGGTAATCAGGCAATCCTTTTTTAAATGGCTCTTATCCCTACAAACAAAACTTCTTTCATTTTTTCTTTTAAAGGTAGCAGCCATTGCTTCAGCTAACATTTGCATTTTCTGAGTTTTTGATCTTAAGTTGTGATAAGCCTTTAAATAATAAATAACATTTCCTGTCTCACAAATCGGAGCGATGGCTCTCTGACATTTCTGATTCGCATTTTAATATGTAAACAGTTTTTCTAATTGTACTCTAGCCTCCTCTCCAACAACACTATGGGAGGTAGCAACTCCCAGTCTAGCTGAAAAATCAGCAGAGGCTTCATTCGGCCCTTGTAATATCTTTGTGTAGCTATCTTTAGGTTCTCTTTGAGGAGTAATTTGATCCCAAGCTTCAAGGGCAACTTCTTTCAATTACTCATGTAACAAAGGAGGGCATTGTATCTGAGCTTCCATTGAATTAAATTTCCCTGTACCAGTTAACATTTTAAAAGTAATTTGGTTTTGGGGAGTGCCAGCTTGAGCATTAGAATTGGCATGATCTCAGGCCACATCATGAAACCATATTATCTATTGAAGATATTTTCCTGGTTTAAGAAGAGCTTTTATCAAAATTTACCAATCATAAGAAATAAAATTTTCAATACATGTCATAGTGTTTAGAAGTTATTTCAGTTCAGTTCAGTCACTCAGTTGTGTCCGACTCTTTGTGACCCCATGAATTGCAGCATGCCAGGCCTCCCTGTCCATCACCAACTCCCAGAGTTCACTCAGACTCACGTCCATAGAGTCAGTGATGCCATCCAGCCATCTCATCCTCTGTTGTCCCCTCTGTTATTTGTAAAAGGCAAATGAGGGCCATACATAGTTATAGCCTTTTTCACTTGTTGCATGTGAGAAAAATTAATATCTTCATATTGAGGTATTAGTTGTCTTTGAGCATTAACATTTTTTAACACAGGAAAGGCAAAAAGATCATCGGCCTCAGAGACTCGAGATTGCAAAGCCAGTATATCAGAAAGCATTTGTCTTGAAGGAGAATGAGTGGATCGTCTGTAATCATAAGTATTAGTGTGTGTTAGTGGCTTATCATTGTCATCAAAAAAAGTATTGTTGGCTTTAGGGTCAAAGAGAGCATCAGAAGAATCATCATCAGATTCATCTTGTCCTTGAATCTAGGGGACCTTTGGTTTTGTGCCTGTTACAAGAGGAGGAGGAGCGCTTGGGACAGCCGGAGCAGGGATGGTGGGAAAGTTTTGAGACATTTTATGTTGCTCTAATTGGGCCTTTTGTAAAGTCTTATCATCTAATTTATATTCGTATAATGAGTGTTCTGCTTGTTGAGGAATATCAGGGGGGCCAGAATTGCCTTGAAATGGTAAGATCATGGCTTTAATGAGGGCCCACAAGGGCCAGAAATCTATTGGACTATTTTCTCCCTGTCTTGCGGCTTGTTCAACATTTTTTTTTAACCTGTTTCCAAATTTTTAAATCGAAACTGCGTTCTTCAGGGAACCAGGATTATATTCAACCACTGTTTGGAGACAAGCCTCTGTCTGCTGACATGAAACCAAAAGTCCTTGAACCTTAAATAAATGAAGAAGTAAGTAGAAAAGTGCTGGGGCTTTCCAGTTGTTTGTCCCATAACCCCGCACTTACCGACCTCCGTAGATCCTAACAGTCATTCCGTCCACTTGCCAAGGGTGTTCACCAGATCCCTGTTCGGGCACCAATTGTCACAATCTTTGCAGACCAGGACCCGGGGACTGGAGCTGAAGAAAAGGACACAGGAGACCCAAGTCTTAAGTGAAACAAGGGTACTTTATTTGCAGAAATGCATGCTTATATATCTTCAATAAAATGATTACTCAGCCATTAAAAAGAATGAAATTCCACCAGCTGCAAAAAAATGGATAGCCCTTTAAGTACAAGGTCACTGAAGAGAGTTACTGAAGGGAATCCAAGCAGGTGCCCTTTCCCGTGATCTCAGTCCTGAGAACTGCATGCAGTTCTACTCACTCCTGTTTTCCAGGAACTGATAAGGAACAGAGAGTCCTTGAAAAACAGCACATGAAGGAAGAAAACATATTGGATCCCTTAAAGTTGAACGTCACCTGACAGGAGACTATAGCAAAAATCAACAAAACTGAAAGCTGGTCCTTTGAGAAGATAAATAACATAGACAAAGCTGTAGCCAGACTCATCAGGGAAAAAAAGGGAGAAGAATCAAGTCAACAAAATTAGCAATGAAAATTGAGAAATTATAACAGACAACAGAGAAATACAAAGGACCATTAAAGACTACTATCAGTAAATATATGCCAAAAAAACGGGCAACTTGGAAGAAACGGATGAATTCTTAGGAAAGTATAACCTTCCACAACTGGACCACGAAGAAATACAAAATCTTAACAGACCCATCACAAGCATGGAAATCAAAACTGTAATAAAACATCTTCCAACAAACAAAAGCCCAAGATAGATGGTTTCACAGGTAATTCTACCAAAAATTTAGAGAAGAACTAACACCTATCCTACTCAAACTCTTTCAGAAAGTTGCAGAGGAAGGTAAACTGCCAAATACATTCTATGAGGCCACCATCACCCTAATACCAAGATCAGACAAAGATGCCACAAAAACAAGAAAACTACAACAAACATGCAAAAATCCTCAACAAAATTCTAGCAAACAGAATCCAAAAACATGTTAAAAAGATCATACATCATGACCAAGTGGGCTGTATCTCAGGGATGCAAGGATTCTTCAGTATCCACAACTCAATCTATGTGATGCACCACATTAACAAATTGAAGGTGGATTCATGTTGATCTATGGCAAAACCAATACAATACTGTAAAAGTAATTATCCTCCAGTTAAAATAAATAAATTTATATTCAAAAAAGAAAAATAAAAGCCATATGATTATCTCAATAGACGCAGAGAAAGCCTTTGACAAAATTCAACATCTAATTATGATAAAAACTCTCCAGAAAGGAGGCATAGAAGGAACATACCTCAACATAATAAAAGCCATATATGATAAACCCACAGTAAACATTATCGTCAATGGTGAAGAATTGAAAGGACTTCCCATAAAGTCAGGAACAAGTCAAGGGTGCCCACTCTCACCACTGGTATTCAACATAGTTTTGGAAGTTTTAGCCACAGCAATCAAAGAAGAAAAAGAAATAAAAGGAATCCAGATTGGAAAACGAAGTAAAATTCTCACTGTTTGCAGATGACATGATTCTCTACATAGAAAACCCTAAAGACACCACCAGAAAATTACTAGAGCTAATCAATTAATGTAGTAAAGTATCAGGATATAAAATTAATATGCAGAAATCCCTTGCATTCCTATACAGTAACAATGAGAAAACAAGGAGAAATTAGGAAACAACCCCATTCACCATTGCAACAAAAAGAATAAAATACTTAAGAATAAATCTACCTAAAAGAAACAAAATACCTATATATAGAAAACTATAAAACACTAATGAAAGACATCAAAGATGACACAAATAGATGGAGAAATATACCATGTTCTCAGATTGGAATAATCAATATAGTGAAATAGAGTACGCTACCCAAAGTAATCTACAGATTCAATGTAATCCCTATCAAGCCATCAACAGCATTTTTCACAGAACTAGAACAAATAATTTCACAGTTTGTATGCAAATACAAAAAACCTCGAAGAGCCAAAGAAATCTTGAGAAAGAAGAGTGGGTCTGGAAGAATTAACCTGCCTGACTTCAGACTATACTACAAAGCTACAGTCATGTAAACAATATGGTACTGGCACAAAGACAGAAATATAGATCAATGGAACAAAATAGAAAGTCCAGAGATAAATCCATGCACCTATGGACACCTTATCTTTGAAAAAGATGTAAAATATACAGTGGGGAATATACAATCTTTTCAATAAGTGGTGCTGAGAAAACTGGCCAACCACTTGTAAAAGAATAAACTAGAACACTTTCTAACATCATACATAAAAATAAACTCAAAATTGATTAAAGATCTAAATGTAAGACCAGAAAATATAAAACTCCTAGAGGAAAACATAGGTAAAACACTCTCTGGCATAAATCACAGTAAGATCCTGTATGACCCACCTCCCAGAGGCAAAAATAAACAAATGGGACCCAATTAAATGTAAAAGTTTTTGCACAACAAAGGGCTATAAGCAAGGTGAAAAGACAGCCTTCAGAATGGGAGAAAATAATAGCAAATGAAGCAACGGACGAAGAATTAATCTCAAAAATATATAAGCAGCTCATGCAGCTCAATTCCAGAAAAATAAATGACCCAATCAAAAAATGGGCCAAACAACTAAACAGGCATTTCTCCAAAGAAGATATGCAGATGGCTAACAAAGACATGAAAAGATGCTCAACATCACTCATTATCAGAGAAATGCAAATCAAAACCACAATGAGGTACCATCTCATGCTGGTCAGAATGGCTGCTATCAAAAAGTCTGTTATCAATATATGCTGGAGAGGATGTGGAGAAACGGGTACCCTTTTACACTGTTGGTAGGAATGCAAACTAGTACAGCCATTATGGAGAACAGTGTGGAGATTCCTTAAAAAACTGGAAATAGAACTGCCATATGACCCAGCAATCCCACTGCTGGGCATACACACCGAGGAAACCAGAATTGAAAGAGACACGTGTACCCCAATGTTCATTGCAGCACTGTTTATAACAGCCAGGACATGGAAACAACCTAGATGTCCATCAGCAGATGAATGGATAAGAAAGCTGTGGTACATATACACAAATGGAATATTACTCAGCTATTAAATAGAATGCATTTGAATCCATTCTAATGAGGTGGATGAAACTGGAGTCCATTATACAGAGTGAAGTAAGTCAGAAAGAAAACACCAATACAGTATATTAAGTCATATATATGAAATTTAGAGAGATGGTAACGTGACCCTATATGTGAGACAGCAAAAAAGGCACAGATACATAAGTTCCCACAGCGGATTCATGTTGATGTATGGCAAAACCAATACAGTATTGTAAAGTAAAAAAAAATTAAAAAATTAAAAAAAAAAAGGCACAGATATAAAGAACAGACTATTGGACTCTGTGGGAGAAGGTGAGGGTGAGATAATTTGAGAGAATAGCACTGAAACATGTATATCATCATATGTGAAATAGATCACCAGTCCAGGTTTGATGCATACGACAGGGTGCTCAGGGCTGGTGCAGTGGGATGACCCTGAGGGATGGGATGGCGAGGTAGGTGGGGGGTGGGGAGAGTTCAGGATGGGGAACACATGTACACCAATGGCTGATTCATGTCAACGTATGGCAAAACCCACTACAATAATAATATATATATAAATATATACCACTACAATATTGTAAAGTAATTAGCCTCCAATTAAAATATATTAATTAATTTTAAAAAAAGGAAAAAACAACCTAAATGGGATTTAATTGAACTTAAAAGCTTTTGCACAATTAGGTTGAAAAGACAACCCTCAGAATGGGAGAAAATAATAGCAAATGAAATATCTGACAATTAATCTTCAAAATATACAAGCAACTCATGAAGCTCAATACCAGAAAAATAAACAATCCAATCAAAGTTGGGCAGAAGGCCTAAACTGGCAATTCTTCAAAGAAGACATACAGTTCAGTTCAGTTCAGTTCAGTTCAGTCGCTCAGTCATGTCCGACTCTTTGCGACCCCATGAATCGCAGCACGCCAGGCCTCCCTGTTCATCACCATCTCCCAGAGTTCACTCAGACTCATGTCCATTGAGTCTGTGATGCCATCCAGCCATCTCATCCTCGGTCGTCCCCTTCTCCTCCTGTCCCCAATCCCTCCCAGCATCAGAGTCTTTTCCAATGAGTCGACTCTTCCATGAGGTGGCCAAAGTACTGGAATTTCAGCTTTAGCATCATTCTTTCCAAAGAAATCCCAGGGTTGATCTCCTTCAGAATGGACTGGTTGGATACAGGTGGGTAATAAAACATGAAAAGATGCCAACATCATTCATTTATTAGAGAAATGCAAATCAAAACTATAGTGAGATATCATCTCACACCAGTCAAAATGACCATCATCATAAAATACAAACAATAGATGCTGAAGAGGGTGTGGAGAAAAGGGAACCCTCTTGTACTGTTGGTGGGAATGTAAAGTGCTACATCCACTATGAAGAATAGTATGGAGATTTCATTAAAAAAGCTAGGAATGAAACTACCATATGACCCAGCAACCCCACTACTAGGCATATACCCTGAGGAAACCATAAATGAAAAAGACACACATAACCTAATATTCATTGCAGTACTATTTACAATAGCTAGGACATAGAAACAACCTAGATGTCCAACAACAGATGAATGGATAAAAAAGTTGTGGTATATATACACAATGGAATATTACTTAGTCATAAAAAGGAACATATTTGAGTCACCTCTAATGAGGTGGATGATCCTAGAACCTATTATACAGAGTGAAGTAGATCAGAAACAGAAAGATAAATATCACATATTAACACATATAGATGGAATCTAGAAAGATAGTACTGATGATCCTGTATGCTGGGCAGCAAAGGAGACACAGCCATAAAGAACAGACTTTTGGACACAGAGGGGGAAGGAGAGGATGGGATAATTTGAGAGAATGGCCCTGAGACATATTCATGACCATATGTAAAATCCATAGTGAGTGTGAGTTTGCTGTATGATGCATGGAACCCAAAACTGGAGTTCTGTGACAACTTAGGATAGGGGGACAGTGAGGGAGGTGGGAGTGGTGCTTAAGAGGGAGGGGACATATGTATACTTAGACCAACTCATGTAGATGTAAGGCAAAAACCATCACAATATTGTAATTATCCTCTAATTAAATTACAATATTGTAAATTATCCTCTAATTTTTAAAGTATTTAAAAAATTAAAAAAGAAGAACTAGAGCCTTCCACCCTGCAGAAAAGAGACTTCAAACACAGTAAGTTAAACATAATGGAAAGACAAAGAAATATGCAGCAGAAGAAGGAATGTGGTAAAAATCCACAAGTCCAAAAAAAAAAAAAATGAAGAGGAAATAGCAATTTACTGAAAAAGAATTCAGAATAATGATAGTAAATATGATCCAAAACCTTGGAAATATAATGGAGGCAAAGATAAATAGACTGGAGGCACGGATTGAGAAGATAAAAGAAATATTTAGCAAAGATCTAGAAGAAATAAAGAATAGACAATCAGCAATGAACAACACAATAACTGAGATTAAAAATACCCTGGAGGAAAACAATAGCAGAATAACTGAGGTAGAATAACACATAAGTGACCTGGAAGGTAGAATGGTGGAAATAACTGAAGCAGAGCAGAATAAAGAAAAGAGAATGAAAATAAATGGGGACAGTCTCAGAGATTTCAAGGACACAGTAAATGCACCAAAGTTGGAATTATAGGAGTCCCAGAAGAAGAGAAAAAGAAAGTGTATGAGAAAACATTTGAGAGGATTATAGTCAAAAACTTTCTTAACATGGGAAAGGAAATAGCCACCCAAGTCCAGGAAGCCTAAGAGTATCATATACAATAAACCCAAGGAGAAAAATGCCAAGACACATATTAATCAAACTAACAAAATTTAAACACAAAGAACAGATATTAAAGGCAGTAAGGAAAAAGCAATAAATAACATAAAGGGGATCCCCATAAGGCTAACAGATGATCTTTCAACAGAAACTCTGCAGGCCAGAATGGAGTGGCAAGATATATTTAAAGTGATGAAAGGAGAAAACATAAAACCAAGATGACCTCTCTCCAACAAGGATCTGGCTCACATTCAAAGGAGAAATCAAAAGCTTTACAGACAAACAAAAATTAAGAGATTCAGCAACATCAAGCCAGCTTTAAAACAAATGCTAAAGGATTATCTCTAGACAGGGAACACAGGAGAAAGAAAAGGCCTACAAAAACAAAGTCAAAACAATTAAGTAAATGGTAATAGGATTATACATATCAATAATCACCTCCAATGTAAATGGATTAAATCCCCCAGCTAAAAGACACAGATTGACTGTATCTGCGTTTCTGTGGAGATAAAAACAAGACCCCTATATATGCTGGCTACAAGAGACCCACCTTACATCTAGGGACACATACAAACGGAAAGTGAGGGGCTGGTAAAGATATTCCATGCAAATGGAAATTAAAGAAAAATGGAGTATTCATATCAGATAAAATAGACTGGAGGAATCAACCTTCCTGACTTCAGAGTATACTACAGAGCTATAGTCATCAAGACAGTATGGTACTGGCACAAAGATAGAAATATAGACCAATGGGACAAGATAGAAAGCCCAGGGAGAAACCCATGTAGCTATGGGCACCTTATCTTTGACAAAAGAGGCAGGAATATACAATGGAAAAATCTCTTCAATAACTTGTGCTGAAAAAACTGGACAGTTACATGTAAAAGAATGAAACAAGAACAACTCCTAACACAATACACAACTCAAAATGGGTTAAAGACTTAATTGTAAGGTCACAGGTAGTACATTCCTTGACATAAATCACAGCAAGATCCTCTACTACTCACCTCCTAGATTAATGGAAATAAACAAATAGGACCTAATTAAACTTAAAAGCTTTTGCACAGCTAAAGAAATTCTAAAGTGAAAAGACAACCCTCAGAATGGGAGACAATAATAGCAAATGAAACAACTGGCAAAGGATTAACCTCCAAAATACACAAGCAGCTTATGCAGCTCAATACCAGAAAAAAAAAACAAAACAAAACCAATCCAATCAAAAAGTGGGCCATGGGCGGTCCTAAGATGGTGGAGGAATAGGATGGGGAGAGCACTTTCTCCCCCACAAATTAATCAAAAGAACATTTGAATGCTGAGCAAACTCCACAAAACAACTTCTGAACTCTGGCAGAGGATATCAGGCACCCAGAAAAGCAGCCCATTGTCTTCAAAAGGAGGTAGGACAAAATATAAAAGATAAAAAGAGAGACAAAACAATTAGGGACAGAGATCCATCCCAGGAAGGGAATCTTAATAGAGAAGTTTCCAAACACCAGGAAATCCTCTCACTGGCAGTTCTGGGGGAAGGTTTTCAATCTCAGAGGGCAACATAATCGGGAGGAAAAATAAATAAATAAAACCCACAGATTATGTGCCTAAAGGCAACTCCCAGCAGAGAAGTACCCCAGATGCTCGCATCCTCTACCAGCAAGCAGGCGCTGAACGGAGAGGAGCGGGCAGCATTGCTTAGGGTAAGGATCGGGCCTGAATGTCCTGAGGGCAATCTGAGGGAGCTAACCTGAGATAGCAACCTAAACTGTCAGATAGCCAGAGAGAGAGAGGAAAAAAAAGTGCGTGTGCACACGCACGAGGGAGAACTATCCTGTGAAAAGCCCTAAGCTAAGGCACTGCTTAGTAAGGTAATGCTCAAAATTCTCCAAGCCAGGCTTCAGCAATATGTGAACTGTGAACTTCCAGATGTTCAAGCTGGTTTTAGAAAAGGCAGAGGAACCAGAGATCAAATTGCCAACATCTGCTGGATCATCAAAAAAGCAAGAGAGTTCCAAAAAATTTTTTCTGCTTTATTGACTATGCCAAAGCCTTTGACTGTGTGGATCACAATAAACTGTGGAAAATTCTGAAAGAGATGGGAATACCAGACCACCTGACCTGCCTCTTGAGAAACCTATATGCAGTTCAGGAAGCAACAGTTAGAACTGGACATGGAACAACAGACTGGTTCCAAATAGGAAAAGAAGTATGTCAAGGCTGTATATTGTCACCCTGCTTATTTAACTTCTATGCAGAGTACACCATGAGAAATGCTGGGCTGGAAGAAGCACAAGCTGGAATCAAGATTGCCGGGAGAAATATCAATAACCTCAGATATGCAGATGACACCACCCTATGGCAGAAGGTGAAGAGGAACTAAAAAGCCTCTTGAAAGTGAAAGAGGAGAGTGAAAAAGTTGGCTTAAAACTCACCATTCAGAAAACTAAGATCATGGCATCAGGTAGGTCCCATCACTTCATGGGAAATAGATGGTGAAACAGTGGAAACAGTGTCAGACTTTTATTTTTTGGGGCTCCAAAATCACTGCAGATGGTGATTGCAGCCATGAAATTAAAAGACGCTTACTCCTTGGAAGGAAAGTTATGACCAACCTAGATAGCATATTGAAAAGCAGAGATATTACTTTGCCAAGAAAGGTCTGTCTAGTGAAGGCTATGGTTTTTCCTGTGAAGAAAGCTAAGCGCTGAAGAATTGATACTTTTGAACTGTGGTGTTGAAGACTCTTGAGAGTCCCTTGGACTGCAAGGAGATCCAACCAGTGCATCCTAAAGGAAATCAATCATGTGTGTTCTTTGGAAGGAATGATGCTAAAGCTGAAACTCCAGTACTTTGGCCACCTCATGCGAATAGTTGACTCATTGGAAAAGATTCTGATGCTGGGAGGGATTGGGCACAGGAGGAAAAAGGGATGACAGAGGATGAGATGGCTGGATGGCATCACTGACTCGATGTACATGAGTTTGAGTGAACTCTTGGGAGACGGTGATGGACAGGGAGGCCTGGCGTGCTGTGATTCATGGGGTCGCAAAGAGTTGGACACGGCTGACTGAACAGAACTGAACTGAACTGAAGGCACTGCTGGCCCACTCACAGAACAAAGGACTGAGCCAATACCAGAGAAGAGCTAGCCAGCTGCAGACCAGCCCATCTCCTGCCAGAGGCAGGGGGCAGGCGGGTGCCAGCCAGAGCTGGAAAGGGGCAAGCTCAGCCTCAGAGAGGGTGGCCCCTACCAAACTGTGAATAGGCTTCCAGTTTCTAACCAAAGATTCTGGATGGTTGACATCCGCCGGGAGGGTTGCAGCCAGAGATCAGCTCCCCAGAAGAGACACATGGCACACCTGAGACTGGCGTGGGAGTGGCTGGGACCAGGGAGGTGATAAGATGCACCACACCTGAGGAGAGTGTGCTCGCCAAGCATCTGACCACCTGAGCTGCTTGGACCAGGGAACAGCACAAAATGCAGGCCCAAAGAGTCTGCCCAGTTGTGGAGTACCCAAGAACCTGAACCTGAGTGGTTTAGACCTGGGAAGTGCACACAACCCAGGGCCCACTCCCCGCATAGCAACTTGAAGCCTGAGCAGAGTAGACTGGGAAAGCACACATGCTGTGAGCGGGGGCAAACCCAGTGTGGCCGAAACACTGTGAGCACTCCCCCCACACACCAGTGATGTTTGTTTGCAGTGTTCCTCCCTCCCCATAGCACGACTGAACAAGTGAGCCTAAACCAGAGACCACCTTTGCCCCCTTGTGTCAGGGGGGAAATTAGACACTGAAGACACCTGCAAACAGAAGAAGACAAATAAACAGAGGGAACTGCTTTGGAAGTGACAAGTGCAACAGATTAAAATCCCTGTAGTTAACACCGACTACATTGGAAGGGGCCTATAGATCTTGGAAAGTACAAGCTGGAACAAGGAACTATCTGAAACTGAACTGACCCCACACTGCCTGCAACAGCTCCAGAGAAATTCCTAGATATATTTTTACTATTATCATCTGTTTTTTAATTAAAAAAATTTAAATTCCTTTATTACTCCTTTACTTTTAATTTTTATAACATACTGTTACTCAGCAGTGGCCACAGGACTGGAAAAGGTCCGTTTTCATTCCAATCCCAAACAAAGGCAATGCCAAGAATGCTCAAACTACAGCACAATTGTACTCATCTCATATGCTAGTAAAGTAATGCTCAAAATTCTCCAAGCCAGGCTTCAGCAATATGTGAACTGTGAACTTCCTGATGTTCAAACTGGTTTTAGAAAAGGCAGAGGAACCAGAGATCAAATTGCCAACATCCGCTGGATCATCAAAAAAGCAAGAGAGTTCCAGACAAACATCTATTTCTGCTTTATTGACTATGTCAAAGCCTTTGACTGTGTGGATCACAATAAACTGTGGAAAATTCTGTGGAAAATTCTGGGGTCTGGGAATACCAGACCACCTGACCTGCCTCTTGAGAAATCTGTATGCAGGTCAGGAAGCAACAGTTAGAACTGGACATGGAACAACAGACTGGTTCCAAATAGGAAAAGGAGTACGTCAAGGCTATATATTGTCACCCTGCTTATTTAACTTCTATGCAGAGTACATCATGAGAAATGCTGGACTGGAAGAAACACAAGCTGGAATCAAGATTTCTGGGAGAAATATCAATAACCTCAGATATGCAGATGCCACCACCCTATGGCAGAAAGTGAAGAGGAACTAAAAAGTCTCTTGAAAGTGAAAGAGAAGAGTGAAAAAGTTTGGCTTAAAGCTCAACATTCAGAAAACAAAGATCATGGCATCGGGTCCCATCACTTCATAGGAAATAGATGGTGAAACAGTGGAAACAGTATCACACTTTATTTTTTGGTGCTCCAGAATCACTGCAGATGGTGATTGCAGCCATGAAATTAAAAGATGCTTACTCCTTGGAAGAAAAGCTATGACCAACCTAGATAGTATATTCAAAAGCAGAGACATTACTTTGCTGACTAAGGTCTGTCTAGTCAAGGCTATGATTTTTCCAGTAGTCATGTATGGATGTGAGAGTTGGACTGTGAAGAAGGCTGAGTG